>NC_047042.1:97474615-99974615 GCF_011762595.2 Tursiops truncatus | reverse complement strand
TAGTCCCAGGTCCTGCCACACTCAAGGGAAGGGGATTATACATGACATGCACACCATGTGGCTGGGCTCTTGGGGGCTAGCTTTAAAGGGAATTCTAAAAAAGCTAAAAGATGCTAAGAAAATGATACAAGATGAAAAACAACATAAATCAAAACTGGAAAATCTCAGAAAGGAGTTGACAGAAATAAAAAAGAACTAGAAATAGAAGAAAAAAAATCTTAGAAATGAAGACTAAACTTGAAGGAACACAAGAATAAATAAAGGCAACAGACAATGAAAAAAAAATAAAGACAGAAGGGAAAGGAGGGAAGATTTAAAAATCGAAAAAGGATAAAGATTCAAGATTGTGACAGTACTGAAGATAGACAACGAAGATCCAGCACATGACTAACAGGAGTCCCTGAAGAAGAAAAACAGAGCAAGGGATCAGAACAAATACGAAAAACTATAATTCAAGAAAATGCTTCTAAAGAAAGATTTAAAATTATGTATTCAAGGAGAACACAATGTACCTGGGAATACTGACCCATAAAGATCAACACCAAAGCATATTCTAGTAAAATTACAGACTTCCAGGAAAAAGAAGGAATAGACCTGGAGTATCTAGACAAAAAAGACAAAGTGACTTATCAAGAATACTGAGTTATATGTTTTTTCAGCAGCAATACTTTCTACAACGAGAGTAACATATTTGAGAAGGAGATGAGCCTCCCTAACAGACAGCACCTGCATCACCTGGCTGACGTGACCATCAGATAACACAGAGTGCCTCCTACCACATGGAACAAGTTCACTGTCAATGCACATTATAAAATGTTATTTACAAAAAACAGTCTGGTGGCTATATGTAGCATGGGCTTCTCTCTGCCCTGCTTCCTGTATTCTGTTTCTCAGGAGTGGGAGAAAATGTCGAGATCAGGCCAGGACTTGATTTCCCAGCAGGTAGGAGCAGCTGTGGGGGAGCACTGAATGGGACCACCCACCATTCCTCAAGAACAACTTAAACCTTACGACAGTTCGTAATCCTGCTGAGAACAAATATTTCCCCCACTGGCCTGTTTCAACCCCTGGAACACCACAAAATAAGCCTGTTCCCTTCTCCATCCTGTAGGTGCCCAGGTAAAAGGTAGGTCTTAGATTTTCTCTATTCACCATCTTGCCCTTCCCAGAGGAGGTGAAGCAACAACCAGACTTTCCAAAATGTGGAAACAGGAACAGGAACACACTGATGCTGGGTGGGGTTGCTAGGCAACAGAAGCCATGCCTGGTACAGCCTGCCTCCTCCTCCTCCCCCGCCTCCTTCCCCCTCCCCCACACCTCTTCCTTTCATCCTGCTACAGACTAGTACTAATAATCATAACTAACATTTTTGGGCGCTTACCAGATACTGTTGCAAATGCTTTACATCAATGAACTCATTCATTCCTCACCACAGCCCTATGAGGGAGGCACTATTACTATCTCTGCTTTATGAATAAGATACCAGGAAACTTGCTCACGGTCATATGAGTAGTTAAATAGTTGAGCTAAGATCCAAGCCCAGGCTCTGGGAGTTTGGCTTCAAAGCCTGTGTGTTTCATTACCATCTTCTTGCGGTGCGCGGGCTTCTCATTGAGACGGCTTCTCTTGTTGCGGAGCACGGGCTCTAGGCGCGTGGGCTTCAGTAGTTGTGGCACGTGGGCTCAGTAGTTGTGGCTTGCGGGCTCTAGAGCGCAGGCTCAGTAGTTCTGGCACACGGGCTTAGTTGCTCCACGGCATGTGGGATCTTCCCGGACCAGGGCTCGAACCCATGTCCCCTGCATTGGCAGGCGGATTCTTAACCACTGCCCCACCAGGGAAGTTCCAGAGGTTAGGTATTGACGTAGATTTGCTGTCGTCAGGACTCACAACCAGGTGGCTCTTACTGGCTAAATATGAGACAGGAAGCTAAACGGGATGGAGATTTCCAGGAGCCCGATCTTTACACACAGTCTCCAGGTTGGGAAATGGGGCCATCACTGCCCATGTGATGAACCTGCAGGAGCTTGGAGAAGGCTCAGCTTTAAAAAACCTCCTCACCTACCCACATGGCTAATGCCGAACTCCAGCATTAGAATTCTTTAAAGGTCTGCTTCCTGTTCCCGTTTTTACTCGTCATGTTAGTGATGCAATATAGTTTTTTCACTGAGCCCACTGGCTGAACAGGGAGTAGCCGAACAGGGAGCAGTCTTCCATCCTTGGATGAACAGCCTGGAGCTCTTTCTTCAGCCTTCAGTCCCTGGGACACTGTTGTCAGGAGGCAATTCAGGACAGAAGAGCGAAGAGCCAGGGACTGCTCTGGTGACAGTGCCCATAAGGCAACCGAAAACTGGGAGGTGGGAGGCCAGAGTGGAAAAATGAGGCACTGTGGGCTGTCTACTTAGCTTTTATTTTTACCATAGTTATATGCAAATATAACTTCAAGGGTCAAATCGGTTACAAAGTCATTGGACAAAGACATTAAAAAAAAAAAATGCTCCCAACTTCCTCGAGACAGCAACTACTTAAAATTGTTTTTTACCTGATTCTTAGGTATTTGCCTGCATATCACGTATCTCTGTAGGCTTTTCAAAGCTAAGATGCCCCACTTTTATAACTGATCCAATTCCCAAGGTTGGATATTCAATGACTGTTGAAAGAGAGAAGGACCTGGTGCCACAGTTTTTAAAGCGCTAAACGTGGAAGCCAGTGAGCTCATAGTAGCAAAGCACTCAACAATCACCTAAATGACGGCCCTTCATTACTCAAAGCTTTCACAGCAGGTTTCCCCGGAGCAGACCTGAAATATTCAAGGCAATTTACCAGAAATGTGTATTTAAAATTCTTTCTGAAAATGTTGCTTTTTTTTTCAGATTTATAATATCACTTGTGGTAGTATTTGTAGTATCTGGCCTGGGAATACCCCTGGGAGACAGTCTTCGAAATACTATGGCAAAGCAAAGAGGATAGCCTGGAGCACAGGGGCAGAGACCCTCCCTGCAAAGTGTGCTGTATCCTTTAACACTGACTCTCCACATTGCAGGTTCAGGTTCATTAAAATACAGACCCCTCTAGGAGGCAGGAACCCTGTTCCCGCAGAGCTGATAATGACTTTCCAGCAGTCCTTCCACAGATTAATTTTAATGAAAGAGAAGTGCATGGGTTCCCACCAGGATGTCTATTTCATCTTCCTGGGATCCGGAGGTTTCCTGTTCTCTCCTCCCTTCCCAATCCCGTAACTCACTTTGGAAGGAACTGGAGAAGCAGAGCTAGCCTGTGGAAGTCATTTAACAAGAGCACCTTGCCAACCACGTTGTTGTATAAATTATATAAATCATCATCCAGGATTGACTATGTCACAATCATCATCTCCTACATGATTATTTGGGGTTCCATTGACCTGCCTGCTTCCTATTGACCCATGAGTACATTGTTTTTACTATTACACTGTGTAATTATCTACTGTCTGCTAAGGAAAGTCTCCCCTCATTACACATTGTATCCCCCCAAAACATTAATGGCTTTTCTCCTGTATTTATTCTTCTGGAGGAACTTTAAAAGGACTCATTCCAATTTCTGAAAATCCTGTGAGGGGTGACGATTAGATTCTATTCACTTTATATAGGACTTCGGGAGGTGACAGTGGCTTTATGACAGTGCATCTCCCTTTCCACCGATGTGACCGCCATGCTCTGGAGATGTCTTCAAGTCTCACTGAGGTTCTGTCCTTTCCTTTATGCAGGAGCTGCACACTGATTTTTGTAAATCACGTCTTCCTTCCCTTTAGTTGTCCAGCTGGTTTCCTCTTATGTTAAGAAAAGCACTAAGTTTTGAGTATTTTCCAGTCACTCACTTCATGGGATCCCGTTACTAGTTCTAAGCATTTTCAGTCGATTTTAATTTGTTTTCTCAGTTGGTGATTATATTATCAGACAAATTCCTGTCTCCTTTTCAAGATTTATAATGCTTGGTTCATTCAGAATTGAATGAGAATCCTTCTCTTGTTCCAGTGATTTGGTTAGGGATGTTTTATTATATTAAGGAAAAGAACATAATAACAGTGAAGCGACGTTTGATTATTGTTTTACTATGGATTTTCTTTATTCCGAGAATTAGTCTGGATTTTGTTCAGATGAAGACTCTGTAGCCAGACTTTGGTGTCAGGTCCCATTGAGCACGTGGAACACAAAATGCTGTGCGTCAGAAAGACAAACCTATCAGTGCATAAGAAGGACTGACATTTAAACTTCCAGGAAATTGCAACCGTTTGTGGCATCAATAGGAGAGCGGATGTAAATTAGATTATTCCAGGTGACCCTGGACTATTCCAGGTGGGATGAATGGCATGCCCCTCAACCACTGCTCACGCCCGTCCCTGCCCTCTCTGTGCAAGCCTAGTTGTGGCGACCACATTTCCCAGGTTCCCTTGAGCCCTAACTCTGCACTGGCCTGGCCAACGGAGGCCCTGGAGGAGGAGGAGAGGCCAGAGGCAAAGGGAGGTCAGAGTGTTTCTCCTCCTCATTCTCTGCCTCCTGGGGTGACCCTGGAAGAAGCTGCATGGCCTTATTGGCTCCACTCTCACTGAACAGCCCTCCTTTGATGGCCAAGCGACAGTCAGATGGCCCTGGTTTGGGGGATTTTGGTAGAATCACCTCAAACCACCTCTCCTTCCATTGGAGGCTAGCCCTAAGGGCGGCAGCAGTCAGGGAGTCAGGGTGGGCTTCGCGGGCGTTCCGGCTGTGCAGGTGTGCGGGGTACCGTGCTGGTTTTGATGCTCTATATTAAATTCTCTCTGGCTAAGGGACTCCCCTGGAGGTCCAGTGGTTAGGACTCCGTGCTTCCAATGCAGGGGGCGCAGGTTCGACCCCTGGTTGGGGAACTGAGATCTCACATGCCGTGCAGCACGGCCAAAAATAAATAAATAAAATGAAAAATAAAGTGGCTCTTCCTAAAACAAAAAAATTCCCTCTGGCTGAAACCCGGGTAGTGGGCCCTGACTAAGCTGGTCACCCCAGTCTGTGTGGCTCCTGAGAGCTCTCGGCCTCCAGCCTGGGTCCCTGAGCTCTGCGGTTGGCTTCTGTGCACACTTCTCTGTTATCCAGGTGTGAGCGGGCAGGCAGTCTTGAGTCTCAACACCAGGACTGCTCCCTTCCAGATCTACCCGCTTCTCTACACTAGAGGGCTCGGAACAACAGCTGTGAACCCACCCTCCCTCCTCCAAGCTCCGCAGCCTGCCGGGTGCCCGGCCAGGCTTTAGATGGGCCTTTTCACAAAGCGCTTGGCACAGGGAGCGGCCCGGGCTTTGGAAAAGGCGATGGGCTCTCCTCGTTACAAAAGTCGTCCTGATGATGTGCTGATCCCTTAAGTTTTTCTTGCCAGCAGCTTAACCACGACAGTGGAAGCAAAGCCAAGTCCAGTTTTTCTCTGGATGTCAATCAATTCTTTTCCACGGTCCCTGACATCGCCTTTGCAGGCCGTTCCTCTTCCTCTCTGTTCAGCTAGAGGAAGAATAACCACTATAGTGGGTAAGAGCTTGGGTTTAAATCCAGGTCTGCCACCCACTAACTGTGTAGCCTTGGGCAAATTACTTAACCTCTCTGTGCCTTAGTTTTGTCACCTGTAAAATGGGATTAATAGCACCAACTCTTCCCCAGCTTCAGATCTCCCTGACTCCTCACCTCCAGACAAAACCCAATGCCTCGGTGTGCAGCCCAGGGAGCCCCCCTCCCTGTCTCCACTGTATCTGGAGCACCCGCTGTCTGCTTCTGGGCAAGACAGGTGCACACACTCGACCTTCCTTGGTTCCCAGAACAGATTTATTTATTTATTATTTATTTATTTATTGCCTCTACGTACAGATGAGGAAAGCAAGCTTAGATGGTTAAGAAACGTGCCCCAAACCTCAGCCGGTGGGAGGAACAGTTACGTCAGCAGTGTCTGCAGGACCCGAAGCCCTTCGTCCACAACCCGCACCCTGAGGTCTCCACATGCTCCAGGCCAAACCAAACTTGTTGCAGTTTCCAGAACATTCCATGCTGTTTCCTTCCTGTTTTTTTGCCTACACACTGTTCTCCCTGTTGCATTTTGAGAATTATGAGTAAGCGAGTTTGGCAAAAGCAAGTGGTGTGGACGTGCCAGAGTACGGAGAGTAGACAGGAGGGTGGAAGCAAGGGATGACAGGAGGCAATCCAAGCTGTATTTAGGTTTTTGAGACGGGGTGGGAATACACCCCCGTGCCCTCCCGTTCCTGAAGGGGGTGCTGTGGCTTTCTACTTGGGATCAGGACACCAAGACCTGTGGTTTCAACATTTCAGGCTGAGGCTGGAAAGTGCACACAGCAGGCCTGCATCTCGTGGACTTAAACCGGGCTTAGCCTGGCACAGAGCCGTTGTCACGGCGACGCATCATTACCACGGCGCTACTGAGAGTGGGAATAACCGCCCAGTCACTGACCATCGATCTGCACATCTTTTGTTTCTTCCCCCACAAAACATTTCCCTTCAAGACAGGTCCATACATGAGAAACCACTTCAGGCTGACGAGAGTCAGAACCCCCAGCATAAATCTATCTTCTCTGCTGGGGCCAAGGGAAGAAATGGGGAGAATTTGCTACCAAAGGTGGCTTATGACAGGGGCCTAACAATTTACATCCCAGGAGCCCGTGCCCCTGCCCCTTGGCTCAATTTCAAATCCCAGTCACTGATATTCCCACTTCACCTCCCGACTTCCTGATGCTATCTCAGGCCTGGCTTCTCCAGGGTCTGTCCTCACTCTACCTGAGAGTACAGCTCTGAAAAAACAGTTCCCACAATTTCACAAGTCTTATCGTTTATCCCAACCACACTATTATTATCATTAATGATAAGACTATCATTATTATTACTATTATTACCCTTCCTTCAAGGCTCAGCTCCGATTTTCAGGAAGCACTCCCAGCACTAAAAGTTAGTAATAATACGTGTGGAACCTAACCCAGGTCTTCTTCCTCCCTTCCTTTTCCCCCAGAGCTCTTGGTCTGTATCACATTTACTCATTCAACAAACACTTATTGACCATCTACAAAGTGCCAGGCACTGTACTAGGTTCTGGACACTGAACAGAATAAACGTCTGTTTGCATACAATAAACACAGTACATAAGTAAACTATGCAGTCTATTAGGAAGGGAACATATGCCAAGGAAAAAAATGAGCAAAGAAGGGAGATGTGGCATGCCCAGAAAGTGGATTTCAATGTAAAAAAGGTGGCCTACGAGGCACTCACTGAGTGCATTTGAGCAGAGAGCCAGAAGAAAGGGGAAACTAGATCACTGGGATTTCAAGAAAAATGACATTGCAGGCAGACAGTAGCCAGTGCAAAGGCCCTGAGGCACAAGGGCATCTGGCCTGTTGAGCACAGCTGGGCGCACAGCCGGCTGGACCAAGGTCAGGAGGGAGTAAGTGGTGGGAGATGAGGCCAGACAGGAATGGAGGTCTTGTAGGTCACTGTGGGTCCATGGGCTTTTGTGTGTGTGAGATTGGAGACTCTGGGGGTTTTGGGCAGAGGGTCACTCTAACTGATGTTTTGAGAATAGATCACAGGGGCTGGGGGTGGAAGTAGAAACCAGTCACCAGGTGACAGATGATCCAGTTTGGAGCAGACTGACACTAAGGAGGTGGTGAGAAGGGGGTGTTCTGGCTGTGCTCTGACGGTAGGACCACCTGGATTTGCTGATGGGTTCGGAAGTGTGTATGGAGAAAACAGGCACAGACAGCTCGGTTTCTGGCTTGAGTAACAGGAAGGCTGCAAGGCTGTGGTGAGAAGGGAAGACGGTGAGGAAGAACAGCTTAGGGAGCGGGAGGGGGACTTACGCTCGGGGGTGTTCAGTTTGAGACCTGCGTCTATGAGACCCACAGAGGAGACGTCAGGCAGGCGTTTGGATCTGTGCGTCTGGAGTTCACGGAAAGAGGTCCAGACCAGAGGCATCGTGATGGGACTCATTAGGGAACCGATGATTTCTAAAGCCACAAGACAGGATGAGCACACAAGGGAGAGGAGGTCCCAGGATGGAGCCTTGGGCCACCAGCATGAGTAGATCAGGAGGGACAGTCACGGAAACCAGGAAAAATAGCCATGGAGGTAGAAGGAAAGCCACAGCATGATGTCAGCAGAGGAAGGAAGTGTTTTGAGGAAGAGGGAGACAGTCAGTGCTGCCGGGAGCTGAAGAAGATGAGGCTGGGGACCGAGGTGATTCAGAAACACGGCAGCCCAGAGCTTCAGGGCAGTGTTGGCTCCAAAGCCAATTGCAGGAGGGTCTGAAGAGGAAAATCAGGGGAAAAGGGGGGACAATAAGGCTAGCCAGCTTTTTGGAGGGTCTTGGTTGGAAAGGGCGTTAGACAAGCGGGCAGCTGGAGGGGGACCTGGTGGGAAGGTGGCGGTGGTGAGAGCGGCCGGGAAAGCACATTCCTGGCGGGGCTGCAGATTCCCAGGAGCTTCAGGTCTCCCGATGCCTGGGTAGGACTCCAGGCCGATGAGGTCAGAATCTTGGGGGCCCCTTGTTCTTTTTTCAAAAGCTTGTCAGGTGATTGCAACCTGTAGCCAAGGTTAAGAAACAACGCACTAGAAACGTTGACGGAGTGGGAAAGGGAGGGAGTCATTGCTTGAGTAGAGGACGGGGCGTCTGGTGAAAAGAAGAGGGTGTCTTTCACGGGGGGAGTGGGCCTGGTGTGCCTCTGTGGGTGTCATCGCCGGGGGCAGCATGGTGGGAGTTCCCTTCTGAGTGTCCCTTTTTCGGAGAAAGAGGTGAGAGGTTATCAGGGGGAGTGAGAGCGGAGGGGAGTGTTGGAGGCTCGAGGAGGGTGAAAGGAGAGAGAAGGCACCAGGGAAGTGTCCCGTGGTCCCAGGCAGCACCTTTAAGGGCCTCTTAAGCTTGTGGTCAGTAACTGAAAGTGCGACCACTCAGCCTGGTGACCCTCTCCCTGCAGCGCCACGGTCTGGGCACCTGCTCTGGGGCCAGCAGACCCGACTGAAGTCCTGGCTCTGCCACGTGGTGCTGTGTGGCCGTCTTATTTAATGTCCCGCAGTCTTCATTCCTTTGCTGTGAAATAGTGACAGGACCTTTCGCCGAGGAATGTGTTAGAGGTGAGAGGTCATTGCAAGCACCTGGTCCCCCTTAGGCACATCGTCGTCATAAACGTCAGCTCCTGCTGTAATGGCCAATTACTTCCGCACGGGCTGCAGCCTCTCCAAAGAGCCTGGCTGATCTCCTCTTTGGACGGTGGGGCCTGTGCTTTCTTCTCCGTGTCCTTCAGAGAACATGTTATGTGCCGGCCACATGGAAATCACTCGGTCAATAAATGCCCTTGGCAGAAAAATTAACTACTTCGTGAGCATTCGTCACGGTATAAGCTCTGAGATCACTGAAAGTAAGAAGACGGCAAAAGCAAGGTGCAGGTACAGTCTGTTTCCCCAGCCCAGGCAGACCTCGGAGATACTGCAGGGTGGGTTCCAGACCACAGGAAAGTGAGGTATGCCTGTATTCTCTCCTCTACAACCCTCCCCATTTAACTACTGGGATTCTGATCATCTCTGCAAAGTTATAAATAAAATGCATGGTCCACACGTCTTCTACTTACAAGAAAAACATCAGTTCACGTACAACAAAAGCACACATATAACACGGCCATTAAAAGAAGGATGAGAAACGTGACTGGACAACCTGACAGGGGACAGACCAGAGACCCCACGGGGAGCCACGCGTCTTCACGCTGGGCTTCCTGAGGTTGAGCAAGTGCGCCTGTTTGAAGACAGCACTCCCGATTCTGCAGGCGGTATCTTCATCTGGCTGAAATGATTTTTTTTCTCTCTCTGTGTTTCAGAAAATGGCACGTTTTCAGAGCCCTTTAAGACACAGCTTCCTCTGGGCTGGGAGGTGGTCGCTGGTGACAGCACAAGAGCCCGGGTGCTTTCACTCTCTGCCCCCAAAGCCCACTAATGGTGAAACAGAGACGGCTGGGGGCCCCCTATTCCTGGGCTAATAAGCAGTGGCCTCATGGGAAAGGGGTGCTGACTACCCTATTGCCGAAGGGTAGGAAGGAGGTGAAGGTCAGGCAGGTATCAGGGGCCCTGCCAGCCAGCTTCCAGGTCTGCCTGAAGCGTAGGGCTGTCCCTGGTGAGGAGCCGCAAAGACGTACGGGGAGAGGCCAGCCTGGCACCATTCAACGGGATGCCATGTCCGCCGCAGATTCTGTGATCAGAGGGTCAGGGACCCCGGGCTGAGCCCCCCACCTGCTCCCACGCTGTCAGCTCGTGGGCCTTTGCTGCTGCCCACGGGCCCCTGACATGTCCATTCCAGCAGCACAAAGAAGCAAAGTGTGACATCGTCGTGCAAGAATGTGGGTCCTTCCTCCCACGGGCTTCTCTGTGCGTGGGACCTAACAGTGATGATAAGATGCTCATATTAGTAGAGGGCTTCATGCCCTACAAACTGCTGTTACATGTACTTCCTCCTTCAGGTCTCAGAATAACGGGCCAGGTGGGGCACACGCCCACTGTCCGGGCGAGGAAGCTGAGGCAGGGGCGGCCCACGGTGTCAGCAGGGTGGGGGTGGACAGGGGGCCTCAAATCCAGGACCCAGCTTGCTCCGGGGAGGGGTCGAGGCAGTGTGTCAACAGCCGGCCGGCAGCGGAGGGGGCCAGGGCTCGCAGGCTCAGCATCTTCCTCACTGGAAAGGGGTGATTAGAGCAGAGGTCCTCCGAGTCCCCCGGGTTCTGACGCCCCGGGATCCTGTGACAAGGATTATTCTTACACACTCAGCTCACACGTCACAGGTCGGGATGAGTTCTCGGGGAGGCACCGTGCAGCCATCAGGCGCCACGAGGGCACAGCTCTCCCCGCGACCTGCCAGGTTTCACGGTGTGGCACGAGGGCCGCTAGTTCTGTGGCCTCAACTGGAGATGAGCCACATTGAGCCCTCATTAAAGTGGAAGCTTATGGGTATAAATGCAGCTGTGGCAACGTCTGATGCAAATTTACATGTGGAACGGGTCCCCCTGTCTCTTTTCCCTGCATTAACTTTCACGTGGCAAGGTCTGAAATCTAATTTTCTTTTTCTGCTGAGAGCTGCTAAAGGACTTGGGGAGCTCGAGGCTTGGGTGGGTGTAAATTCTGCTCAAATCCCCAACTGACTGTCTTCTTGTAGTTTTTGCTTTAGTCCGGCTGGTCAAATCACAGACGGTCAAGGCCTTTGAGACAGAGAGACTCCCGACATTCACGACAGAACGCGGCAAAGCTGCTGTCCATCTAGAGTTGGGAGATGGATGCAGTTGGGTCCCAGACAGCCGGTTTTGTACGAGGCCTGCACCCCGGAGGTCTGGCTGCCGTTCCAGGCAGGCCCTAAAGACCGTGTGTTGAGGCCTGCTGTGTGCTCGACTCTGAAGTTGGAGGTTGACTCCAAAAAAATTAAGTCAGTCTTGAAAAAATACAACAGATAAACCTTTCGGCAAACAATAGGAAGCAGCAGTTGCCTAAAATCTTTTTTTTTTTTTTTTTTGCGGTACGCGGGCCTCTCACTGCTGTGGCCTCTCCCGTTGCGGAGCACAGGCTCCGGATGCGCAGGCTCAGCGGCCACGGCTCACGGGCCCAGCCGTTCCGCGGCATGTGGGATCTTTCCGGACCGGGGCACGAACCCGTGTTCCCTGCATCGGCAGGCGGACTCTCAACCACTGCGCCACCAAGGAAGCCCTGCCTCAAATATTTTTATGGAGCAAGGTAAGATATACAAGTGCGTCCACCAAGGTGGTTTATCATTAAGTGCTAAGGGGCGTGGCACAGCCCATAAGTGAGGGTCTGGGCTGAGCGATAGGGCTCCAACATGTCTCTCTGGGGACACAATTCAACCCACACAGCCTGCTTATGGTCACAGAGCCCGTAAGAAGAACCCACTGTGGCCCAAGACCAGCTGTAGCAAGGGGCACTTACAGTCATCCCACCCTCCCTCTTCTTCATCCCCCTAAGACAAGAGGCCCAAGGAACCACGGGGCAGCTGCTCCCCAAACAAGCACAGAGAGGTGAGCTTGTGCGGTACAAGGCGGGATGCGGTGGCCATGGAGGTGACACCCAACTCTCCTTCCAAAGGACCTGGGCCAGAGGCACCCCTGATGGACGGCTCCAGACCCCCCCACCTCGGGGTCTCCACTGCGTTTGTCCCGAGGCCACGCTTTCCCCAGGCTGTCCCCACGGAGTGACAGAACATGTGGGGTTCTAGAGCTGCCCGTCCCTGCTGGTCAGTTTTCCTCTGACTGCTGACTTTTGCTTGGAGACTCCCCAGCTGGTCTGGTCAGACTTTCTCAGAACCGTGTGGCCTGAGGCTTTTCCCACCCAAACCTGCCTTCCCACCCTCCGTCCACAGGTGTCAGACCTACACCTGGTCTGAGGCTCTCCCCACCCACCCCTGCTCGTTGCCCTGTATCCTTCGCAGGCATTTCCCCCCTTACACCTCTTGCGTGTCTAATCCCGTCTTGGCATCTACCTCCCCAAGGATTCCAACAGGAACAGGAGCCTCTGAAGTTGTCCGTTTCTTTGTACGAAAGGGAGAGAGAGAGATGAACTGAGTAATCCCTGGGATGCTAGTAATGCCGCCTGAGACTGATCCCGTTTTTCATTAATAAGGGTCAGGGAGAGCAAAATTCACAGGCTACTGAGATGTGGACAGAGACTGTGATAAAGGAATTTCACTTTGACCTGCAGCAGAAATTCCCACTGGATTCTTTGTGCCTCTTCTATATACTAAGGATTTTGCTTGGTACTTTCACAAATATGCCATCATGTTTACTCACATTGAGACTTTTTGCTCTTTGCACCTCACAAACTGGCCCTAAATTAATTTTAAAAATAGTTCCCAAATATTTGAGTCATGGGAAAATCATTAGACTAAATATAGAGCTTCCCAATGGACTATTATAATACCATTATTTGTGTCTGTTACCTCGCTCTCAAGGAGAGTGGAAGAGTGATGGAATACAAGGCAGGGTATTTTGTGATCTCATGTAGCCCTAGGACCAGCCATTTTGTGAATCTGAATTTACAAACAGAAAGAGATATTAGGATTAAAAAAAAAAAAATGAGGATGTGAGTAAACCAGAGGAAAGTAGGTTCTTTTGCATCAGATCTTAGAAATTCTCTGAACTAGCAATCTGACCATTTCTATCAGCTCAACAACCTTGTTTTCTTCTCATTACTCAGTCCATCCCCTAGCCTGGAGGTATCTGGTTACAGTACCACGGAAGTTTAACCAAAAATAAAGAGAACTGAATTATGCCTGTCAAAGCAAATGACCAGCATACACTTGATGGTGCTGGGTCTTAGCTTCTGTAATCACTACTTTTTTCTTGCTCAGGTAACTTGAAAAATTACTAAGGGACATCAATAATCCCAGTCATCAGTATACTTTAATCAGGCTTTCTCCAATTACAAAGGGAAAACTTCTCCTCCTACAGAAGATTTACACACTCCAATTCCATAAACACCCATCATAGATCCTCATCTGAACCCCCATAGTAACAAGAATACCCAATGCCTCTGCTTGAGTTGAGCCTCTGAAAATGGCCCTGGCAACCCACAAGCACTGTTTGGAGTGTTACAACTGCCGAGACTTGCCTTCCTGCAGATACTCAGAATGGGCTTGGGGATATATACCCTGGGGCTGCAGGCCCTCTGAGAGATCCCAGGTCATGAGGGCCAGGGCTACCTGACCACAACGAGGAACGTGTCAGGGGTGGCCGAGGGGCAGAGAGGTTGTGCTGTGACAGCTAAGTAACAGGTACTGGTATTAGTTACAAACGCTGCTTACACAGCCTTCCTTTGCTCCCCTCCTCCCTTCCTGCCTCTCTTTTCCTCTCCTCACCTTGCTCTACAAAGAATAACCTACAGGGGGACCAAAACAATACAACAAGATTAAGTTAATTAAAAGTGAGAAGCCTGTCAGTGAGGACTCTTGCCTCGCAAGAGACAGAAATCCAGCTGTATCTTAAGAAAAGACACAGGGAGAGGGAGGAGGAACTGGTCTTAGGGACAATGGGGACCAAGGCTTCCATGTTCTCCCCATCCTACTTCTCTCTCAGTGCTGTGTTCAATCTCTCAGGCTACTGTCCTTCAATCGGGGTCAGCTCCAGTTAGAATCCCAGGGAAGGGCTCTGATTGGCTGCCCAGGACCACTCCCCCAAGAGGGTGCTTATGATTGGCTGAGCAGGTGGGCAGGGACCAGAACACTGAGTCAGAGGGGCTGCCTCTACCCCCTCAGCTGCCCCTGGACCTATGGCAACTTTGGAACAGTGCTTCTGGGAAATGAGCTCTCCTCTGGGGTGGACGTCACCTCTGAGGGCAGGCCAGATGGACTTGAGTGGGTTACAGGGCGTGTGCCCAGGAAATTATGGACTTTTTGCAATTTTCCAGAGGAATTCAGGAAAGCAAACAGCACTGACCGTGCCACCGCCATGTGCCTGCTTTGGGGACTGACATGGAGAAAAGAATGGAACTTTTTTTTTTTTTTTGAGGCTTTAACGTTTTTATTTAGGAAAAGACTGAATCTGAAACTATAATGGTTCAATCTAAAGCATCCCTTTTTCAAGTGGAGTCAATTTATGTAAAATATTTTTTCTTGTCTATAAAAAACAAACTGAACAGTATTTTGATTATGAGGAAATACAGACATGTACTTCATAAAAGAAATAGGATGCTATCTATCATAAAAGAAATACGATGCTCTTTCCCTTCCCCTCTTGCATCTCCCATGCATGGGGCTTACACTCCCCCAGGCATTCTAATGCCTGCATTTCGAGGTGGTTACAAAGTTGCCTGCAGATACTCCACCAGGGAGTGGCAGAGGCAGGTCTGACTCCAGAGGCCGTGCTCCTCCCACCTCCCTTCCCTAAATATGACCGAAAACCCTAGTAGCCATAGAAAAACAAATCGATAGAACAAACTATACAAAAAGGAGCCAATCTTGCATGAAAAAAGGGCAAGATAAATGAAGCCAAAAGGTCAATAAATAGACTGGGAAGAAATGTTTGCAATCCGCAGTACTGACAAGGGGCAAATTTTTGCAATATATATGAAGGGTTCCTACAAACCGACAAGGCAGGAGAATGGACAAAGAGCACAGACAGATAATCACAGAAAGGGAACCCTGAAGGAAATACGAATGTACAAAGCCGTGTTCATCCTCATTCATAACACGAAAAAGGCACAGTAAAACTCCAATGAGACACTATTTTCACCACAGAGTTAGAAAATATACCGTATTGGAGAGGGCCTGGGCAGGCAGGCGTGGGCATACACTGGTGGTGGGAGCGAAGACCACTCAACCTCTGAGAAGGACCAATTTCCGGCCTATGGAAATGAACCAGGTACACACGCTCTGCCCCCGCAGCTCCCATCTGAGCACGTGCCCTCAGACCCCCGCCAAACGTGGGAAATGACGTACGTGCGAGCATTCCAGCCCTGGAAGCGGCCTAAATTTCCATCAGGAGGGGACAGCTCAAGTACACCTAATGTAATAAATAATAAATCATAATCACGACAGATCGTGTAACGTTTATACAACGGGATAGTATGCGGCCGTTCCCAAGGATGACGCAGCTCCCTGTCAGCAGATACGCACAATTCTCCAGACGCGTCCCCGAATTAGAAGCCACACACGGCGCTCTCCCACTTGTGGGGGGAAACGTCTGCACGAGCCACCCTCCCGCTCTCCTGCGGGAGGCTGCACACCTTTCCTCTCTCCTCAAACCCCCCACACCTCTCCCTCCATCCGCTGGTGGCATCGTTTCCTATCCCTGAGGAAACCTGAAGTGGTCAGGAAGACCCCACTCCCTGCCCGCAGGCCCGCGTGCTCCCTCTGCCCCTCCTGTCCCACGATGGGCTGTCCTCTACTGGCATGCCTCACCCCTCCGGCCTGCCCCAGGATTTCGCTACTGAAGTTTCTCCTTCTCTTTTCTGCATCCTCGATTCCTTCCCCTGACGGTGACAGGGTCATGACACTGGCAGATGAACATGCTGTAACATCCCCCTCCTTAAAAATGAGACAGCCCTCTCCCGACCCACATGCCTCTCTTGCACTGCCCCGTTTCTCCGCTCCCCTGTAAGCGAAGCTCCCGGGAACAGCCGTCCGCTTTGTGCCACGTCCACTGCCCTGTCCCTTGTGAACCCGCTCCACAGGGCTGCTGCCCCGGCCACTCCTCGCCCATGTCAAGGCTGCCGGGGGGCTCCATGTCACCAAACCCCACGGTCATCTTTTTTTTTTTTTTTTTAACTTTTTAAAAAAATTGAAGCGTAGTTGATTTACAATGTCATGTTAGTTTCCGGTGTACAGCAAAGTGATTCAGCTATACATATACACGTATCTATTCTTTTTCAAATTCTTCTCCCATTTAGGTTATTACAGAATATTGGGCAGGGTCCCCGGCGCTAGACAGTAGGTCCTTGTTGGTTATCCACTTTAAATATAGCCGTGTGCACCGCGGTCATCCTGAATACTCTTGTCACTCACAGAGCACCTACTACTCCTTCCCTCCCCAGACACTCGTCTGGTGGTCTCTGGATCCACCTCTCCTGGCTGTCTTCCTAATTCACGGCTGCTCCTTCGTGGACCCTTTGCTCACTCCTCCTTACCTCCCCAACCTCTACCCGGGGTGGGGGCACTGGTGCAGTCCTGACGCCTTCTCTTTGCTGTCTACACTTGTACCTGGCTCTCTTCGCGTTTCATGGCTTGAAATGCCAGCCTTTGGTCGATGACTTCCAAATGCATATCTCCAGCCAGATGTCTCCCCTGTCACTCTGGGATTTTCCCTCAGGTGTCTGGCATCTCAGATTCACTACAGCCAAAAGCAGACTCTCTACCTCCCAGTCCCTCCCGGGAGACGGGATCGTTCCACTTGCTCAGGCCCAAAACCTCAGAGCCACACAGGGCACTCTTTTCTCTCAGACCCCACATCCAATCTATCCGCAATTCTGGGGATTCTGTCTTCAAAATAGATTTGGAAGCAACTACTCACCACCCTGCCGCTCCCGCCGTGGTCGGAGCCACAGTCGTCTCTGGCTTGAATGGCAGCGATAACTCCGCACTATGCAGCCCGGCTCCCTACTTTCACTCTACAACCTGTACACGTGACGGCCGGGCTGACCCTTAAAAACTCAAACTCAATCTTGTCCTTCTTCTAGTTGACATTATCCCATCTCACTCAGATAAAAGTCCCCAAACACTAGTCCACCTGTCCTCTTGCCACCTCTGGCCACACTGCCCTCCAGACCCTTCCTAGCAGCCTCCTCCCCAGCTCTGCACCTCGTTCAGCCCCTCAGAGCCGCCAGATTTCTGCTCAAATGTTCAGGGTCAGAGCCCTAGTCGGGGCGGCCTGGCAGAAGCTGGGCCCGCGGAGGGAGGGTCTGTCTGGTGGAGTGGGAGCCACAGGGGAAAGAAACACTGCAAGATGCTGCCCCAGGAGAAACAAGGGAAGACGAAATCTCTGGGGTCCTTCCTCTTCCACTCCTCCAGACCCCCATCTCCCCGACTGTCTCCCACTGGCCAAACCTGGCCAGACACCAGTTGGCCAAAGATCCTGGGACTGCAGTTCCTGGCAACACAGAGCAGGCAGGACAACACACATCTGAGAGCAGAGGCAATGACCCCCCAAAGAGCACCCCCACTAGAAAGAGCAAGTCTCCAGACAGGCTGAAAAATCAGTCCCTGGTGAAGTAGTGATTAAACAACACGATGCTCTAGCTGTATCCGTTCTTAGACTTGCAACGATAAACAAAAGATTTGGAACCAGCGATCCTGTCCTATGGAGATGTAGGGTCTCCTTGAAACTTGGCTACAAAGAGCTGCTCTCCTGGCCTTCTAACCACGAGAGTCACAGACAATGCGTCGGCCTCAGCGTGTGTGCCCTGGAGTCTTGGCTGTGAGCCCGCACTGCCCCAAGCCTGCACTGCATGCCAGGGCTTTGGGAGAAGCTGGTGCACCCACCTCCACCAGATGCTGGGAAGTCCTGGACCATGGGTGAATACGCTACAATGGCAGGAAAATGTTCTCTCAGGCTGGTCAAAGAACAATGAACACTGTAATTACACCTTATTTTTTGACCTAGAGGGTAAAGAGCCACAATGAGCGGGGAGAGGAAAAACAAGCCAGGCCTCCAGCACTGTGATGCTCTTGGGAGCGTGTGTTGCAATGAACTAAAATGAGCTGACGCACAGCATTTTAGTCAGAAAATCTCTCTCTCCCCATCCTCTCCCAAGAGCTCATGCAATTCTTAGGAGTTATATTTAGGAACATTTTACAAAGTGCTGTTCTGACCCACATGGCACAGGGAGGGTTGTCAAAAACCACTATGTCCTTGAGAGCCTACTGCCTGTCCGTCCAGAGCCCTTGAACGGAGCCTCTTGTGGGCTCTGTCTGTGCACCAAATGGGCACTTATCAATTACAGTATAAAGTGCTAAGGTACAAGGACGGGAATAGAGGCTAGCAAGGTCGAGCATGGGTTTAACTCTGGGTGTGGCTGGGCCCTCGTGGGAGGGACACTCTGAGAGCCGGGATGACAACTGTGCATGTTCAATGGGGCTCAGAGGTCAGCAGATCCAAGTCTGTACACACCTACAAATCCAGGACATGACCTGGTGCTCTGCTCCCCAAACGTGGCCAATCCCTAGGAACTGTAAATATATTTTTTCTGGAATCTTGTTGAAAAGCTGTAACTGGCATTCTTTTTTTTCTTTTTCTTTTTTTTTAAAGTATACCTTTCAGCACTTTTTTTTCCCTTTGGCCACACCACACAGCATGCGGGATCTTAGTTCCCTGACCAGGGATCGAACCCATGCCCCCTGCAGTGGAAGCGTGGAGTCTTAATCACTGGACCGTCAGGGAAGTCTCTGTAACTGGCATTCTCAAGGCCAGGTCTGGACATCAGCTGCAAGTCACACAGAGGGATGGTAACGACGGTGCTGGTAAGCGCCCTCCCGTACAAGTTCACGTTCAGTTTGAACGGCAATATATGAACTTGGGCCCAGTCTAACAACCAAAGTAATTTTATTCGTTGGGAAATTACTACAATTAATGTGCAATATTTAATCACGTCTGAAATAGACGGGTGAGAGGTCAGGAAGTCAGTCATGAGCCATCGTCAGATAACAGTGGTACGTGTTCCAAATTTCCCAGAGTTCCTCTGTCTGCTTCTGGCACGTTCAAAGCTCAGAACTAAGTTGAGAACCAACAGACACAGACCTCTAGTCAAATCCTGCAGCCCAGGGAGCCCAAACCCATTACCCGGATGGGAGGTTATGCAGAGCAGCCATTGGTGGAACCAAGGACTTTCCTCCCAACTAATGCTGTTTCTGTGTTGATCACCCTCAGTCAAGGAAGGGAGCATAACGGCTGGGATTACCTATCCTTTTATTTAGCAAACCGACCCCTCCCCCTGCCCAGTGCTGGGTGGCCACACAGACCCTGCTTGCTGAACCTGTCATTCTTTAGAACTGCCGGGTGTGCGTGCAGACACAGAGCTGATCAAGACAGCAGGCTACTCTCCAGAGAAAAGATGGGAATGACAAGTCTGCCCTTGGGAGAGTATTGCCACAAGAGTTTACCTTTACCTTAATCCAAAGTACTTCTTAGATTCCATGATCGCGACTGCCTCATGGTCAACTGGTGTTATGGGTGAAGAGCAATCTGGAACACACAGAGAGAAGTGGCTTGCGTGGGTCCCCCCCCAACCCAGAAAATCAAAAGGGACCCAGGAAAGGGCTGTCAGGAGAGGTGCTGGTCCGGAGCACCTGCCTCCACTTCCCCCCATGGATGGGTATTCATGGTTCCATTTGCACCAGGGAGCACAAGCTGTCACAAGGTTACACAATCAGTGGCCAAGTTTAAAGGGAGATAAAAACCGGAATGTGACCCTCAGTCTGGTTTTCATGATTAGATAACACCCTCTTCGCTTGATAGCCCACGAGCTATCAGAGCGTTTACAGGGTCGAGTCCAAGCCTCATGGTTTCCTTGTCCCAAGAGTTGCTTTTTTGCACAG
Source organism: Tursiops truncatus (assembly GCF_011762595.2). Lineage (NCBI taxonomy): Eukaryota > Metazoa > Chordata > Mammalia > Artiodactyla > Delphinidae > Tursiops > Tursiops truncatus. The sequence continues at coordinate 99,954,569 of NC_047042.1, read as the reverse complement.
AATTGAGTCGCTGGTGTCCTGACTACATAGACCACTGTTTTCCCCTCAACTCTATGTCACAGGCACAGAGACCAAGGCAGCTAAGATGTTCAATCATTTGTCCAAGGTCACCCTGACTGAGGTTCCTCAATAATGCTGTCAGCCTTGTGCAAAGCTTTTCAAAAGGAGGGGCCACATTTTTTAAATGTCATTCCAGAGGACACAACAAATTAAGATCAATGGACAGAAGTTAAATGGATTACAAAGCACTCTGACAGCTAGTCTCAGTTTCCCTCATCTGTAAAATGCCTAGGAGAGTTTTCTTAGGGGATTTTAATAGAAATTAGGTAAGATAATTAATATGAACTACCTAATATAACGTCTGGTATGTAATAGGTAATCAAAAAGTTAATTCCTTTCTTCTTCCTGACAGTGGAACATATCACCACTGAATACAGGAATTCACCAGACACAGATGTCTCTCTACAGACCCTTGTTCGCCAAGATTCCTTCTAACTGTAACATTCCAAGTTTACAGGGCAGACTTTAAATCTATGAGCGCAGCACAAATTCTAAGACTTTCTAAGTTGTCAATGCTCTACTAAGATGACTCATGGTTTCCAGAGTCATTTTCATTTATATGGGATATTAATAGACAAAATGGGAAAAAAAAAGGGGGTGGGTGGGTAGGGACTAGTTAATCTAGAAAACTAGGCTAAGTGAAATTCATCCTGTAAATTCTTAATCCAGGGTTTCATTTATGTTGACTGTTGTACCCTGTGTATTTCACTTCTCTACCAGATTGTAGGTCCTCAGTGCAGCATTTTAAATGGTCTTCTCTGAATGAAGTGCTGCCCTGGCTGGGAAAGAGCTGGCACCATCACAGTGCACCAGTGTGATGACCAGGAGCCCTGGCGGGTACATCCAATGTCCAGGGGATGTTAGTCTGGGGTGTTAGTGGTGGTATAGCAATTACACCAACACATGCGTGGTATAAAACAGGGTTAATAACATCCTCTCCCACAGATGTATTGAAACACCCCAGCAATGGCACCTAGTAGGTGCCCTATATCAGTAACTCTATGAGGAGCCTAGACAAATGATGCCCCAAATGGACACATCTTCAAAACACCCCTTTCCCCTGAGAACCTCTGTCTTAAACCATCTGTGGAGAAGGACCAGGGGTCTTTTGTTTGCTTGTTTGTTTTAAATGCTCAGTTCATCGCGAAATGATACTTTTGAAAGGTTCAATTAAAAAAGGGATTCCTAGAGCAGTAAAATTACACAAAGAGGTACAAGATACAATCGGGACAAAACACATGTCCCCATTAAAGAGGCCTTAGAAATCTTCTAAATGCCATCCCACTCCTCTTACAGATGGCAAAATTGCTCACAGCCACACCGCAGATCAGCGGCAGTGCCGGGAGAGGACTGAACTCATTCTCCTGGAACGCGGAAGCTGGTTCCCTGACAGCCCACGGTCCTGGCTAAACCCTACTTCTCATCCTTCCATCAATCAGAAGGACAGGGCCACACTAGGGTGAGCCAAAATGAGGCCCTTGCCCTGGGTGTGAAAGTTAAGGAGTTGCCCCCAAATCAGTCATGAAGATAAATAATATTTCAATGCAATATTTTGTATAGGCAAGGCTATGCTGTGATAACAAGTAAATATCAAAATCTCAGTGGCTTTAACCCAATTCAATCAAGTCCAATTCAAGTTGAGTTGCCCTCCTCCATCTTACTGGGTGCCACCTGAAACACGTGACCTCCAAGATCATGTGGTCTCCAAGATCATGGTGGGAGGGGAAAAGGGAAATGGGGCAGACATACTAACTCTTCACTGCTTGACCCAGAAATACTACTACTAATGCTACTCGCATTTCATTGGCCAGAATTAATTACACATTCCTATCCTAACTGCCAGGGCACTGGAAAATGTAAACAATCATATAGATATTTGGTGACCACTAAGAGCCTCTGCTTGATTTGGGGGGGAAAAATTATATCTATAAACTTCATTTTATACCCCCCAAAAAATCATAATTTTACATAAAGACGGGATTGGTAACAGTGCTAAGCTGAGCAATATTGGAGCCTGAGGCAAAAGGCAAATTCAGTAACGCTGTCTTTATTCAAAATTTTTCTATTTTGTTCAGCATATATTTGATTGCATTAGTTTTGCAAAGGGAGTCATAGGTCAGGGCATTCAGAAACAGTAGACCTCAGGGGTCATTACAGAGATGCTGTGGCTTGGGCATGCCACATTTAGCTACTCGCTAACTGTGCAGGGACTTCCCTGGTGGTCCAGCGGTTAAGACTCCACGCTTCCAATGCAGGGGGCCCGGGTTCGATCCCAGGTCAGGGAACAAGATCCTGCAGGCCGCAACTAAGAGCTTGCATGCTGCAACTAAAAGATCCCGCGTGCTGCAACTAAGATCCAGCGCAGCCAAATAAATAGATAAGTAAATATTAAAAAAAAAAATAACTCTGCAGCCAGGTGAAGGAGAGAAGGGGTTTCGGAGGGCATCCCAACGCAATGTGCCCCCTCCATTCTAAGACTTCACTGCTTGGAAGATATATGATCAATGTATTAATATTTTTTCAGAAGGAAAAAAAATGGCTGGTAAACTTCTTCTGACCCCATCTATAAGAAACACACAAATTAAAAAAAAAAAAATTAACATGTGGAACCCCCAAAAAGGAGAGGGCTCTTGAAATGCAGGCAATATGGTAAAATGTTTTGATTTAAGATTCCCAGGCAGTAAAGTCTGCACTCCAACAAAACAAACTCAGAAAACAAATGAATCTTATTAATGAATGATCAGGCATATTTACTCAAATCAACTGACAAAAGTACGTATTCTAACAATCGCTAGACGAGGCCCTTCAACCATGACAGGCCTCAGGCAAAGCGTTCAGTGTGCGAAACAACAGCGGCTTCCTCATTCTGAATCCGTCCCAGGAGGGGCCTCCCAGTGGCTCCCGGACTTGCCCTCCTGGTTCTCCATCTCTCCTTTTCAAACCCGTTCTCAGGAAATGGAGTGATTTGGATGCCTTGGCAAGTAATCATTGTGATAGGGATTAAAACACCAAACTGAAGAGATGAAATTTAAATGACGGTTGGGGAGTCATTTTGAATGAGTAAGGGTGGGCTTTATACCACGTCACATAGGCTGAAGGTCCACCCTTTTCTCCTTCTAACCAGTGTTTCTAGCATTTAGTGAAATAATGCAGTCAGTCTCCCTGAGTCTCCTGAAATCCTCCTGCAGGCAGCCAGTTAGAAAAAGCTCAAAGCAAGAAATGCCACACCTGTGGGGCAGGGATGGCCACTGGGTTTTTGAAGCCAGGTGCGGTCCCCTCCAGAGCACTGCGACCTTCTGTCCAAAAAGCACTACTCCGGGACCAGGAGGGTCTTCAGTCTGGCTCCATTCTGGACTGGAGAGCCGGGAGGAGGAGGAAGGCAAACCCACCAGAAACCCACCCCTCTAAACCGCGGCACCACCCAGACCGCAGGAACTCGGACGGGAGAGGGAAACAGGGAAGATGGCTGAACCAGGGTTCCTCCTGGCTGGGTGGGGGGCACCGCCTAAGGGGCGGCCCTGAAAGCGGGCTCACCCTTCTCCCCAGGAGAGAACTGTGCATATCTCCGCACCTGGACAGGAGTGAAGGCCACCTCCTCACAGACCCCAGGGCGTTCCCAAAGCGACCTGTGTCCCGTTCTTTCTCGGGTGGCCTCCCCGCCCCACCGATTCCGGGGAGCAGCAGCGCTGACGTCAGCATTCAGGTTGTTCGAGTGACTTTGGGGGCCACTCTATCCTCAGAACCTAGAGCAGGAGCGGAGGCGACTCCCGACCGAGCACTCACCTTACTCCCAGCCAGGCATGCAGGGGGCTGGGGGGTGAGGGTCGCGCCATCCTGGGGCCCACCTCGGCGGGTGGGGGGGCGCACCGCCACCCGGGAGAACGCCCCACCGGCCCTTGGCTACGGGCGGTGCCAGACGGGCAACGCGGTGGCTGAGACCGTGGCAGCACGTGGGGGACTCGCGCGGGGTTTACCGCCCTCTCCTCCACCTTTTCTTCCGCAGTCTTAGGAACCCCGCGTTCACGGCGGCGCCGGGTTGCTGACTCCGCGCCCGACACTTACCGCCGATCCCCTGGTGAACCTAAGCAAAGCCGGGTGGGGTGGGGTACGGCGGGATGGGGGTAAAAACCCGCACTCCGCCCGCTCTCATTGCGCATTCAGGTCCGCACGCCGCGGGGGAGGGCCCCGCGCCGCGGTTTTCCGAGAAGCACGTGCGGGTCAGCGCGCATCCCACAGAAACCCGCGCTTCCGCCGCGGCCGGGTCTGCGGGGCACAGGGCGCGTGTGCGTGTTTCAGGGGGTGAGGCATAAACAGACACTGGGGGACGGCATGAGTCAGGAATCATCTCGGAGCGAGTCCCGCGCCGCCGCGGCCGCAGGGGGCGGCGGGGGTCGGCGGGCGGAGCGGGAGGGCGCGCCGCACGCCGCGCACTTCCTGTTCGAGGCACGCCGCCGTCCACCGCCCCGCGAGCCTGCGTCGGTGCCAGGCCCGGCCCTTCGTTGACCCCTCGGGCCCCCGGGCCGCGGCGAGGCGGCGGCACGGAACGGGCGGCTGCCCTCCGCTCCCCGCGGGGCTCCCGCACGCCCTCCGGCCGGCAGGGCGGCCGCCAGAACTCGTGCTCGCAGTCGAGCTTCAGCCCAGTTGCGAAGAGTGTTAGCGCTTGCACCTCCTCTTCCCCTCCTCCCTCCCTCCCTCTCGCCCAGAAAGGAGGACGGACCTAGTTCCAGGCTGCGGGCTGGTTTATTCTCCGGTGGAGGGTCATATAAACATTCAAACTGTCTGGCTCTCGCCAGATTTTCCACTTAGGCATAGGCATAGGAGGGCTGCTTCCCAAGTTGCCGTGTTTAATTGCACCTGCCTTTCTGATTACCTCTGGGAATCTGTGGGAGGAGCCGAGAGGGTGGAAAATGTTGCTTCGCTTTGCAAAAGGAAGAAAACTTTGTCACCCAGCGGGAGACCTCTGCCACGCGTAGCCCGGCGAGAGACCAGAACCAGGACAGCCTTTGGCTTTGATTTCGCATCCGAAGAGCCCGTAGGAGGAAGAGGACACGTGAACTCGGCGCTCCCGCCGACCGCCACCCCAGCTCCACCTTCCCTCCCCGCGGAAGTCCCCACGCGGTGTCTTCAGGGTGCAAGGACAGTAAACAGCGCGTGCGGCTCGCGGCCGACGGCTGGGGCCGGACTGGGAAGTAGAGGACCGAATTCCAGGAACGAGTCACCCGGAATTAACTTCTGGTTAAAGTTATGGGAAGCGCGGCCATGGACACCAAGAAGAAGAAGGATGTTTCCAGCCCCGGCGGGAGCAGCGGCAAGAAGAACAGCAGCCAGAAGCGGCGTTCGCTGCGAGTGCACATTCCGGTGAGTCCCACCCCGCCGTCCCCGGCCCCCCACCCTCGCGTCGCTCCGACCCGGCGCGGAAGCGGTTAACGCGGGACGCCCCGCGCGCGCCGTGCGTGCCCCTCCTGTCACTTCGGGCGGCTTGGGGAAGGGTGGAGGCGCAGGGCCGAGCTGGGCCGCTGTGCCCGGGCTCCATCTCTCTTCCCACCCGCGTGCGAACGGGGCGCGGCGACCGTCTGCGGCGGGGGCGGGAGCTGCGGGGCGGGCTGTGCGCAGCACGGGATCCCGCCGGGTGCGGGCGCTGGGGCGGGGGCGGAGGGGCGGTGCGTAGCGTTGTTTTGTTGAAAAAGGACAGTGTGGACTGCGCTCCGGAGAGGTGGAGCCGCGCGCCGCAGCCCGAGACTGAGGGGAGGGGCAGTGGGTGGGGACAGCGGGGGAGGGGGGCGTTGGTTGTGTAGCTGCGCCCTCAAATGGACACTCCCTGCTCCCCAGTTTCCCTCGGGTGACTCTGGGCCGGAGGCTGGAGACTCCTCTGCAGCCGGCCCCTTTGCCTGACCGTGGGAGCACCTTTCAGGCCCTTGGGGGTTCGGGACTGCCTAAGGCGTGCAGGGCCCTCGCGAACTTCAGCCCTGGCCACGCCGGCAGCCGGCCCGGACTTTGGCGACATCAATCGGTCTGCTGCTTGACTTTGTCCAGCTGGAGGGAGCGGCGGGCGGGGTCGTGCGCCCACCCTGCGCTTTGCCTGCCCAGGTAGCCCGTGGCCCCCAAAGCCTTCCCTAGCCTCCCCGTGGGGGGACGTGCGGCGCAGCCCTTACCTGCACCGGAAGGAAACCCCCAACTGGGTCACACCCCCCAACCTTCACCAACCAAGTAAATGTACACACACACACACACACACACACACACACTCACACACACACACGAGGGCTCCATGGAAAATGCAATTTTGATCACGGATGAGGCTCTTGGGCACAGGTTGGGGGTGCGCGGTGAGTCCCACCCTCCAGGGCTGTCTCCGATGACACTTGTTAAAGACACCTCCTTAAAGCTAATCCTTCCTGACAGCAGCATGGGGCCTGGGGGAGGGCAGCTGGTCACGCACTTTCTGCTGCGAACCTCCTTAGGCACTTCACTCCTGTGTTCGTTGACCGCAGTTCCTCCTTCCCAGGCCTGTGTGCACACATTGGCCAGGAAGGGTAGGGAGCCCCGGGAGCCCCAGACACCTGATGGGTACTTTAGGGAGCAGCCCCAAGTGGCGAAGGGTGGCCAGCCCTCCCTGGCAGGGGAAAGCTCAGGGAGCAGGTGACTGGACCCCTGCCTGCTGTGTGACCACCAGGGGGATGACCCAAATATGCAGGAATAAGCATTCCTTTGAGTAAACATTCTATATGAAAATGAGATATTCCTGTTTACATTGCTAATGTGAGACATTTTAAGCCATGTTTGTAAATAAAAAGTTAGACACGGGCTTCCCTGGTGGCGCAGTGGTTGAGAGTCCGCCTGCCGATGCAGGGGACGCGGGTTTGTGCCCCGGTCCGGGAAGATCCCACGTGCCGCGGAGCGGCTGGGCCCGTGAGCCACGGCCGCTGAGCCTGCGCGTCCGGAGCCTGTGCTCCGCAACGGGAGAGGCCACAACAGTGAGAGGCCCGCGTACCGCAAAAAAAAAAAAAAGAAAAGTTAGACACAGGTACTCCTGACCTCCCTCGGCAGTCGTCGCTTGGCTGAGCCATTTAACCCCTCAACTTCTCCCATTTGTCAAACAGATAATAATTCTGCTTTGCGTACTTTTCAGGGATGTTGAAATAAAATAACCCCTGAGAAAGCTCTTACTAATACGAAGTGTTACATGAATGCATGGCTATTACATCTACATCGGAGCACCTAATTTAAAAGAGAGAGAAAAGAAAATGACATTGCCCAGTGCCCAGGCCATATCGTATTTACGTTTGGTGAGGGTCTCAAATAGGAGTATGTGTGGGGTGCTCTCCAGAGGTGGTGTAGGACGGAATCCAGAACCCGGAAAGGGAGCGCGCGGCCAGGCTGTGAAAGCGGAAAAGCCACGATATAGTCAGAGTACTCCGACCAGCCTTCCTGCTGCTGGTGATGTCTTTGGCTGATTTAGACAACGTTCTTGGCGTGATGCAGCCCTTACAGAAGGTTCTGTTCACTCAGTTATTCCACGACACGTGTGCTGTGCTGCTTGATGGTGAGATCCAGGGGGGAACGAGAGGGGCTCTCCACTCTCACAGGGCTTGCGTTTGCTGCGGGGGGGGACCGAGGGGGTCTTCTCACTAACCAACTAGTAATTACCTGTTGATCCTTGTGCTGGGCTGGGTGAGAGTTACACTCTAGCTGGGAAAATACAGCATTCAGACAGATGTTAGCAGATGACCCAAGGGCACAAGGTGACCAGTGCAGGCAGTACCTGCTTTCAGAGGGGAGAGAAGGGAGAGGTGGCAGTACATAGACATGTTCAGAGGGACATTAGACCCAGAGGCGGTAGGCAGGACAGAGACATGCAGGGGTTACCCCTGCCAGGGAACCAGCTTGAGCACCCCCATGGAGTCGGGGAGTTGGAGGACTGCTTCCAACTCCAGGGAAGAGCCCCTTTTCATGGAAGAAAGCGTTCGAGAATCAGAGTAATCAGAAATACATCAAGGCCAGATCAAGGAGAGCCTTGAGGTTGGATTGCATGATTTAGCAAATAAAAATACCAAATGCGGGCTTCCCTGGTGGCGCAGTGGTTGAGAGTCCGCCTGCCGATGCAGGGGACGTGGGTTCGTGCCCCGGTCCGGGAAGATCCCACATGCCGCGGAGCGGCTGGGCCTGTGAGCCACGGCCGCTGAGCCTGCGCGTCCGGAGCCTGTGCTCCGCAACGGGCGAGGCCACAACAGTGAGAGGCCCGCGTACCGAAAACAAAACAAAACTAAACTAAATGCCCAGTTAAATTAGAATTTTAAACAATGAACAACTTCTTAGTATATGAATGTGCCAGGCACCATTTGGGATAAACTTATACTAAAAAATACCCATCGTTATCTGAAATCCCAGTTTAACTGGCGTCCTGTATCTTCTCTGGCTGCCCTCCCTGGAAGGTAGGCCCGGGGATGAGGATGTCCCCTGAAGCCACTGAGAAGCTGCAGTAGACGCTGTTGGTGCCCTGCCCCGTGTGCCCGTAGCCCACCCAGCGTTCTCCACAGCCTTGCTGGACAGCTCCGCTCCACACCACAGTTCCTCACTGTGTCTTTCTTGCTCCTGAAGGAACCCTCCTGAATAGGGGCAGTTTGCTCAGCCTGAGTACAGGCTGGGATGGAAATGCTGGCATTGGGATTATGCCCTAAGGGGCAACCCTCAGGCAGGGAGGGATGCAGGTGGGACTGTTCCCCAGCCTCCCTGTCCCTGGGGTTGATGGTTCTGACATGGGCTCCGTAGGATGTCTCAGAGGGTCGCAGCAGGGCCCAGCCCCCGTTGCCCACAGTGGTGGTCCGATCATCAATAATGCACCCTTTCTGGTTGTTCTGACTTCCCTGCCTCACTTGCCCTGCTCCCTGGGATAAATGACTGAATCTAAGTTGTTGTCTCACTGTTTTGGGGGGGGGGGGCGGGCGGGTGATTTAAACTAAGAAGCAGTTAAAGGTGATGAAAACAATGCTTTGTGAGAACTCGCTAGCCTGGTGGCAGCATGCGCCAGGACAGTCGGGATTCTAGAGAGTGACTCCTGGAGGACATTGTGGCCTGGCGGTCCTGTGGGTGGGCTCATTCGGTGGCCTCCAGTGCCACTCACAGTGGTGAGGCCTCCTGGGACCTCCAGTGTCCAAGCGCTTGTCTTTTTACTGAATTGGATTGTGTCCTTTTTGGACACGATTGGACTCTGTCTCCACCCCCATATCTGGTGCATGAACAGAACCATGACCAAGGATGTTGGGGGAAGTCGTTGCAAACCTTCATCCTAGGCTCTGATTGTCTTTAACCATCTTCACTCTGCCTTCCTACCAATAGCGCCTGCTGTGCCATGAGACACCAGAAAAGAGGAGTCAATTTTAGGGGGTACACTAGGGACTTGGGTGACAGCGGGTAGTGGAGACCCGGAGTTACTAACTAAGGTAATTTATTCATTGAATTCTATCGTAGGGAGAATGGCCCTTGGGCCTAATGGAGGGTGTAACCTTGCTTGATTTTAATCTCAGCTTGGATCACCTTTATGGGAAACCATCTCGGATCTTGTCAGGGGAAAGAGAAGGAGAGAGAGGAGGGGAGGGGAGGGGAGAGGAGAGAGGTGAGGGGAGGGGAGGGGAGAGGAGGGAGGGGAGGGGAGGGGAGGGGAGGGGAGGGGAGGGGAGGAAAAGGAAGAGGAAAGGCTGAGTGCAGGTTCCTTTGGGGTTGCACTGGGCCTTTAAAAGTAGTGAGATGGGCGTAGTGTTCAGAGTCCTGGTGAGTTGGCGCCTCGCCTGGGTTCTCTTTCCTCAGCCTTCATCTTTACTGTAAAGTGGGAATAATAATCAAGGTGGTGGGAATGCTTTTAGAAAATACCTCATTAGAAGTCTAGCTGTGTGTGGCGATCTGCTAGCACTTTGCCAGAGAAGCCGTTGCTGGGAGTAAGCATGTTCTTTCCTCCTTTTTGTCCGAGAAAACTTATTTTCGCTATTAATGCTGAAATTCATGTATCTTAGACATATTTTAGTTGATGACTGTTGGCTGGGTCGTTGACTGTATTGTTGGTCTCTGGAACTCTTCACAAGCCAGTGACAGAGCAGGAGACCAAGGGGGCAGGGAGGGCTTTGGAGAGAAGGACCCGCACAGGAGCCCGTGGGGACAGAGGCAGCTGGAGGGGGTCAGACTCGATCCGAGGTCGTGGCCCGATATTTACTGCTGGCAGAACGCACAAGTCCCCAGGCCTCTTGGGAGAGGTGCTCCAGAAATCCTTCACCGTCCCTGGAGACAACCTAAAAATAGAGCTAGGGGCAGCTGGCCGGTCCCAGAAGGTTGTGGAGACACAGCTTGGCTTGGGCCTGCCACTAGGGATGCCTTTGCTTGTGGTGTCTCCGGAGGGAGGCCTCACGCTGCTGGAGGCCCAGCGCCCTTCACCTTGGCGATGGGCCGGTGACCAGTAGCCTCCATCCAACCAGATCTTCTCTGCTAGGGCAGTGCATGGGGGGAGGGGCCATCGCCCGGATGTGGGTGGGGATGAGAGCTGCCTTTCTGCCCCCAGGGACTGGAGGACCCAGTGACAGCAGTGCTCACTGCCCAATACACCATGGAAACACCCTGGACTGAAGCCTCGGTGAAGAGAAAGGGGATGCCGGGTGGCACAGTGGGGGTGTCAGTTTTGACCTTGGCCTTGACCTTGGTCAGTTTGTACCACCTTGAGCAAGATTTGCTGGGTTAGGGTAGTGTTTGTTTTTTTTTTTTTCTTTTGTGTCTGGCTTTTTTTTTTTTACGTCTTTATTGGAGTATAATTGCTTTACAATGGTGTGTTAGTTTCTGCTTTATAACAGTGAATCAGTTGTACATATACATATGTTCCCATATCTCTTCCCTCTTGCGTCTCCCTCCCTCCCACCCTCCCTATCCCACCCCTCCAGTCGGTCACAGTACGGTAGATAGCTAGTGGGAAGCAGCCGCATGGCACAGGGCAGTGTTTTTTAAAGTGCAGTTCGTGGACCAGCTTAAGCAGAACCACCCGGTGTTTGTTTAAAATGTAAAATCCTAGGTCTCGGCCCAGAGCTGCTGAATCAGAGTCTCTGGGGAGTGGGATCTGTGGTTCTTTGTTTCTGGTAAGTTCTCCAGGTGACTCCTATGCCTACAGGGGTTTAAAAAACAATTGATTTCCAACTTCCTCAGTTGGAAACACTGATCCCTTCTTCTGCCCCGGTGAGTTATTCCATCAATCTGTCCATCCACCCATCTAAGTATCCGTGTGTCTGTCCATCTATCCATCTGTCTCTCATCTGCACTTTTTCAGCTGTCATTGAGAAGAGAGATCCTTGGCTGCTGTTAAACAAAGGTGGAATATTTCTGGCTCCCAAATAAAGATGAATGTCCAGATAGGCCCCCAGCCTGAGTAACCCAATATGAAGCAGCCTGTTAGGCCTCACTGCAGTGTTTCTTGACTTAGCCCTTCAGTGGTTTGGTGCATCTTGGGTGCCTTAGCACAGGTTCTTAGTTGCTGCGCAGCGTGTAGCATCCTCCCAGACCAGGGCTCGAACCCATGTCCCCTGCACTGGCAGGCGGATTCCCAACCACTGCGCCACCAGGAAAGCCCTCTTGTGCTAAATTCTTAAAAGAAGTGATTGTGTGAATCCTTCTACGAGAAAACAAAGATTTTATATATGTACGTATCTTCAAGAGTTTTGCGAAGGTGCGGAAGTGTTTTTCCTATAGCTCTTTCTAATAATATTAACCCTCGATAAATGTTAAATCGAAAATAGGAACCTATAACTTAGTAAAAGGTGTCTAAGTTGATGTGGCATTTGAATATCTACAGGAGAAATCTGCAGAAGGGCCCAGAGTATGATACTGGGACCTTCAGGAGTCAAGGTACTCAGTGGTAGAGCCCCCGGAACTCTCCTGTGGCTCCGGGGTTTATAAATGCGGCCTGGATGCCTCTCTGCAGCTCGCAGAGCACGGCTGACAGTGCGTGGGCTTCCTGCAGCGTTGGCATTGCACACTGGCTGAATGCCAGTTAAACACAGTCCAGTGCTGGGCTGTGGGGGGGATGGGCAGGCAGAGAACAGATTTAGGGGCCCCCTTCCTTGAAGACTCTACCTGCAGACCATGCACAGACCAACGCGGACCAGCTCACGTAGTGATCTAAGCAGAGCACATTCAAAACACGTGGATTTGCAGAATCACGTCCAGTGACTTTGGGCGTACATGCAGGCTGGATTCCGTCTCATCCTCTTGTCCCCACTTTACAGATGGCCCAGCTGAGAACACGTACGTTCCCCGTTTCGTGGTTGGGTGACACTTTATTCAAGTCTAGCCTCTGCTGCCCTGTTCCCACTCTCCCCCAGGACCTGTCTGTGGAGGGTCCAAGATCCTTGTGTAAACCAGGCTCTGAACACTGCATAGTGGCCTAATGATAAATGCGACCATTTACATTCGGGATCATTATTGCACCAAAAGGACGTCGCTAGCTGAGGTTCCAGAAGCAGAAGCAGCAGCCCAGTACAGTGTGTGTTCAATGTTATATCTTTCCACACATCATAAACTCTGGTTCTCAGTGCTTCACAAGTATCTTTCCCTGCCTGTTTTCTTTGAACTGCCCTTCCGAAATAAAACCCAGCAAAACTATTCTGTTGCTGATCTGCACTCAGGGGTTTCCCTTTAGACCAAAGTATGACTCAGGAAAGGACTTGGAAGCACTTCTTACTTGCCAAGGGCTTTTCACCTGCTCACACTTCCTTCACTTAACTTCGACATCAGTTGTGTCCTCTGAAACCATCCAGACAAATAAATGTGCTCTTACATGATGCTGTTTCTTGTCTAATTTCTTCTGCTTTTCCTGTCTTGGTATATTCAGCTCACTGCCAGCGCTGTCTATTTCTGGGCACTATTTCACTTTTATGGGGCTGCTCAGGTCACCGAACAGGCCACAGACCCTTGGAAGAGCTGGGTTAGAATCCAGCCCTCTTTTCCCCCAGTCTCCTCCACCCACCCCCCTCTGACCCAGAACAGTGATTATGAGTACATGGGAATGCCTGTGACTCCCAGTTCTTTCCAGACAGTAACCAGCCTGTCTTGATATCCCAGGACAGCGAACCGAATGTCAGAATGTGGTCAGTGTCTTTAAAATTTGGGACAAAGGCCGGTGAAGTGCTGCGCAGCCGAGTTGAAACAGTCCTTAATTTGCTTGGTCAATTGACCGTAACCTTGCTGTCAGATGGGCAGAGCCACATGGGAGTGAAGCTATACCCCCAAGGGTTAACCACAGGGAATTCTTAGAGACCCCACTGCAGGGTGTGTGCAGCTGAACCAGAGGAAATGGTTGAGGGTTAATCAGCCGGGCTTCCCCTCCAGCGGAGGAAGGTTTCTCACGTGTGACTGGTTTAGCCCTGCATCGGAATGGTTAACCCAAATCTCATCTCTTTGTTCTTCTACCTACGTTGAAAATAATTTGATCCCCATCCTTTCCTTCCTGTTGACAGGAAGCCCTTCTCTGCCAACTCATGGCTTGTCACAGACCAATCAGATATCATCCAGGCTCTGGGGCTCATGCCAGGGCCTCTGTGTTTTGATATACTCTGACCTGGCAGCAAAGTTGCTGATGAATGTACAACAAAGACCAATTTGCTCTTGGTCACCCCAGGAGTCCAGCCTTTTTTCCATGCGGCTGAGGCCGGGTCCTAGCTGTGGGAGCCATGCAGCCCTGCCAGCCTCCTGCGGGGGCCCGGCGGGGACTCGGTGCAGAGCCAGGCGCAGGTGGCACTGGGGTGACCTCCGCTGGTGCTGGGGTTGCAGGAGTAAGGACACGACAGGGCCGGAATTTTAGGAAGTGGGGCCCCAACTACTCAGTTTGTAAAGAAATGGAGAGCTAGGTTGCTGGGACCGTGTTTACAGTTGGCCACCTTTAGAGCTGGGACTGGGAAACCTGTCAGCTCATTTATGGCTGTTTCCCAGGTACTGTGCTAGGTGTTGAGGATACAAAGGTGCATAGGGTCATGGGCTGAACTGTGTCCCCCAAAGCTATGGTGAAGTCCTAACCTTTGGTACCTGTGAACGTGACCTTATTTGGAAACAGGGTCTTTGCAGATGTCATCAGGTTACCATGAGGTTAGGCTGGGTCCCTAAACCAGTATGACTGGCGTCCTTATAAAAAGTGGGAAATTTGGATACAGAGACACAGAAGGAAGATCACGTGAAGACAGAGGAGAGACTGGAGTGATGTTGTCGAAAGCCAAGGAACCCTGGGGCTACTAGAGACTGGAAAAAGCAAGGGAGGACCCTCTCCTGGAGGTTTCCAAGGGAGTGTGGCCCTGCCAGCACCTTGATTTCAGGCTCTGGCCTCCAGAACTGTGAGAGAATTTCTGTAGTTTTAAGTACACACGGCTTGTTTGCGGTACTGTGTTACAGGGGCCCCAGGGACCTCATACGACAGGCTCCCTGCCTGCACAGCACAGCTGCGGACTGTGATTATCCCGATGCGGTTCCCCGGCCACATTCTTGTCCACAGGATATTGTGTAATGAGCACCCTAGCAATTCAGACGCTGCTCGACGGGTGGTTTTGTTCATGGTGGCTATGACCGATCCGTATTACTGACGATCAGATACTCTCTGGGACAGCACGTTGTCATCAGATTTAGCTAATACTGATGGAGCACTTGCTCCAGGTGCCAGGTGTGTGCTTATGTAAGCTGTCTCCGTTTATCTCCAAAACGACCCTGTGAGATACTATTATTGTCATTATCGGTGTTATTATCCTTATCACAGAGAAAGAACTTCAGGCCGTCCACAGCTCACAACTGTTGTAATCCAACTTGCCGAGAAAGTTCTGGTGTTTAGTTGGGTTTTTGATGTCCCTGCTCTGCCCTGTCCCAGCCCCAGGGTTTGGATGCCTGTGAATGGTCCAGGCAGCCTGGGGTGGGAGGCAAGACTGCTGGGCAGGACAGACACCACCCCCGTGATGGGCACACGGAGAACGAAATACCTGGGCTGGCAAGCTGCCTTCCAGGGGTTTGCCCTTGGACTTAACCAGGTCTTTATTTGCTCCCTTTTGCATGAAGGACATTGCAGGCTGTTATTTGCCCTTCTCATCTCAAAGATAAATAAACTGCCTTTTATATTCATAGGTCTTATTCTCTAGCTCTTTCTCAGTTTTTGTTTTTTAAATAACTGAGCATTAGAGTGAACACCAAACCAGGAATCAAGAAATCTTGCGCTGAGTCCTCTGTCCCATGACTGCGGGGCTTCTTCTTACTGAGTTACCAGACATTCGCCAAAAGCCCTTTCTTTGTGTGCCAAGCGCCAGGCAAGGCTGAGAGTAAAACTGCCACCGGGAGGGGCACGGCCCCCACCTTCACAAGGCTCAGAGTCTCCAGGGGAGCCGTGGCACAAGTCACCACATCGGTTCATTTTTGCTACCAAACACCCCCAAAACAGTGACTTAAAACGGCAAACATCTGGGACTTCCCTGGCGGTCCAGTGGTTAAGACTTCGCCTTCCAATGCAGGGGGTGCAGGTTCGATCCGTGGTCAGGGTGCTAAGATCTCACATGCCTCGCGGCCAAAAAACCAAAGCATAAAACAGAAGCAATATTGTAACAAATTCAACAAAGACTCTAAAAATGGTCCACGTCAAAAAAAAAAATCTTAAAAAAAACCCATTTATCTTTCTCAAATACATATACTATATAATAATAATATTAATATTATATAATAATCAGTGTATTAATCTTGTTACTATATAATTATATTATAATTATGTGATATTGTTATATATAATTATATATTATATATAGATATTATATAGATATTATATATATAATTATATATAACATAATACACAGATATATATTATTGTATGTAATATATTACATGTTATATATTACATTATGTATTACAATTACAACATATTAATTATAATTGTTAAATACTACTTTCTAGTAGATAATATATTAAGACCTTAAACAGGTTGACGTATAATTAATATTATGTTTAGTAACATATTATCGTTAATCACGTAGTTGCTAGATAGTAATTTTCTACGTCATATCTGTAAGCGAGAGGATTGCAGTCTGGGTCTCCACTCGGCTCAGGCACCATGATTGTACGGACACTGCTTCGTCCCAAGGTCGGGTGGGCGTCGAGGGGCTGTGAGCGAGGGGGGGAAGCCCAGGTCCTCCCGAGGCTGGCATGTGGTAGGCCCCCCCATCCTTTCATCACTGAGGGATGCGCATCAGGGGAGCCGCTGTGCCCTTGGGGAGAGGCCAGTGCCAGGGGAACGGAGAGGTAACTTTTCACCACTCTTCTTAGCTCGTTAAGTGTATTCTGAGATTTCTGAAATGACCTGAGGACACAGGTAATAGAATATTCTCGGCTCCAAGACACAGGGAAATGCTGGGCCACAGTACCAAACTGGGTTTAGGGAGGAACCCGGCCGGGAGTCTTCCCGCCAGGTGCAGAAGTGGCCTGGAGCCTGCATGGTGGCCTCCTGGAGCAGAGATGAGGCCGCCTCCAGAGTCACGTGACTGGCCAGTGGCAAAGCAGGCAGGAAAACTCGGGTTTTCTTCTCGGGGGAATGTTGGGAAGACAGGAGACCCTTTCTGGTAGGCGGGCATTCGTGGCGCAGGTGAGGAGGGCTTCCGGGGAGCCCAGTCTGCCTGGCCCGCGTGGCGCTCTGCAGAGCTCTCTGCACCTCGGCTTAGATCAGAAAATGATTTCAAAGCAGCTCTGTTTTGCACTGGCTCAAAATCAAAGCTGTGGGCAGCGGTGAGCCATCGTGGAGTCCTTTCAGCGCGGACCCAGGCTCCAGGCTTGCACTGGCTTCCGCACTCCATCCACACCCTCCTTCTCTAGACGTGGTGACGACAGTTTTCAGGGAAGGTTCAGAGCACAGCTCCATAGGCTTGGCGTGCGGGCACTGCGTTTATGACCATAATAAAATATGACTTAAAGTCGAATGGACATATTTGGTTATATTCCTCATTTAATGATGATCTACCTCTGAAACGATCTTTGTTACCTTCACCTAAAAATTATTCTTAGCCAATGATTCTGTGCCTCTAACTTTGGTCCTTCAGTGGTGGGGGAAGGAAAGAAAGCCAGTGGGGCAGAGGGAGAAGCTGGATGGTGGAGTGGTCACAACTGGCCTCAGCTGACCCCCTGGAACTGGGGTGGCCCTTCAGAGTTGTGCCAGATTGGGTGAGTGGGGGCCGGACCCTTGTCTCCTTAGTTAGAACATGTGCTCCTTTGAGGATGGTGTGCCTCTATATCTTCCTGTCCCAACCCCAGGGAAACCATCTCCCATGTGAGCAGCCCTCACGTTGATGCCAATAATGATGGAGAGAAAGTGCAGAAGACAAACAACACCGCGGGGAAGGAAAAAAATCTTTGAGAATCCAGGTGCTTAGTTAACTCTACGAACTAATTCCAAAAAAGCTGGGTGAATCAGCTGTTTACAAATCTTACAGGAGTCAAAGACGGAAAGAGAAAAGTTTCAGATAAACCATGTTTTGTTGGTTCGATGAAAGGGTCATTTTCAGGAACGCTACTGTGTTAGTTGTTTTTTCCCCTCCACCTCCTACCTGGGAAAGTTATTTGGGCTTTTTGCTCAGGCTAACTGACTAGTTAGAACATCATAAATCTGCCAGGAGGTATTCTAGATGACACAGGAATCCTTTAACTGGAAACGGGACTAGCGCCTGGACTGAAAGATGCCAAGCAGGCAGGGAGGGAGCGGGTGGCGGGTGGGTCCAAGGCCAGGCACCAGCCCCTCGGCCTCACGACCTTCGAACCACAGGAGGTGGGAGCATCCACCCACTGCGGCGACAGTCTGGACCTAGCTGTCATTTGTGCTAGGTTCTCGAGAACAGAATCGTTTGTGGGAGCAGGGAAAACATGAGGGTTTTCACCTGTTCTGTAAAAGGGGGGGGTGGTGGAGGGCGGTGAGTTTGGGTGTCAGACTTCAAGTTTGCGATTCTCATGCCATCATTGCTTCTCTGTCCACTTGGGCAGTTTACTGGTGCTTCCCGAGCCTCCGTTTCCTCACCTGTAAGATGTGGACCAGAGTCCCCACTTTGCCCACTGGGCTTGGGGGAGAATGAGATAAGATCCCTGGGTGAAAGCAAGAGGGTGGTACCCTAGGAGTGCTGGTTTCCTCTCCACTACGAAGGGGCCCGTGGGGAAGCCCGTCCTGAGAATATAGCTGTGGCTCCCGTACCACTCCAGGGTTTCTGGGATGGTCCCACAGTAGCAGAATTTTATTCCTTTCAGTGCAAGTGATTCTTTAATTGTAAATTCAGTGTAAATTCCTCTTTATCCCTTGTGGCGCTTTGGCTGAATACGTTTACAGATTTGTTCTGCAGATGTCCTTACTCACAGTGAAGTAGTCCAAAGGGCTAAAGCCTTGACCCCAGAGTGAAAGCCAGTGTGAGCCCCAGGGGTTGAGAGGTAGAGCCTTTAACCGACTGTGGTTGGAAGTGGCCTTTGCCAGGAACTTGAAGGCCAAGTCTTGGGAGGGGGCGCTGCTGAGAGTTGAGTGGTGGGTGTGCACATGGAAACCGGCAAGCTCCACCTGGGAGCGGCACACCCCTGGGGACTCCCGCAATCTCTCCCACCTCCCCCGCCATGTGCCTCGGGCCTGCAGGACCCCAGGGAAGTCGCTGGCTCTGGGGGGGTCGTGTGCTCCCCTGCGTTGGAATGTGACAGCGCAGGAGATGGTGCTGAGCAGGTAGCCTTCTGGGGTTAATGCGTGTCTGTCCTCACCCCCTTGGGCAGCTGCCACTTAGGCTCTCCTGGGGATTTTGCACCTCAACTCCAGAGAGTGAGTGTTGGGGCTTTTGTGGGGCTGGGGTCTGGTCTGGGCTCCCTTTGTGCCTCTGTGTCCTCAGCTCGTTCCAGTATGAGGTGGGACCTACGCCACCTTCCACAGTCAAGGCCTTGGGCGCCGTGGTCCACTCTTGGGTAGAGTCTGTGCTTCTGTTTCTCACCCCCTACAGCGCAGGGATGGACTGGAACACGCTGCAGCTAGGGCGGAAGGGGGGAGAGCCAGCGACAGAGCCACGGAAGGGGGATGGGACGGAGGAGGGTGCGCAGGCAGGGAGTGGAAGTGGAGGAATAAAGTGCGTTTCTGCAAGGGCCAGTGATCTCTGTCCCAAAGAACGAAGGGGAAACACTTTCCGGCCTGTGTTTTTGCCCTCCCAGCTCTGCAGGCACCCCCCCACCCGCCAAAGCTGCTGACAGTGCTGGCTTGTACCCCCTGCCTGCCTCTCTGGCCTGGGGGCGCCTCTCAGGCTGCTAATTAATAGTTCTTATTTAGGGAGGGATGAGAGCCTTTGATGGGGGAGATGGAGCCTCATGAGGGGTTGGAAGGGCCCTCCCGGGTCTAGCATCCCATGATTTTGTGATGCCTGCCGACACTGCAGGTGCCCACCCACTGCCTGCCCCTCCCAGCCATCGGTCCCGGCAGGCAGGGCTGGGGGCCACCATAGAAAGAGTCTTGGACTGCATGGCAGAGGGACGTAATCCCAGTCCCACGTCCCCCAGCTTCATTGACTCGGGCAAAGCTCAGAGCCCCGTCTGCTACCACGAGATGACTGCTGTCTAAGTGGGCGCGTCGTTCAACACGCTGAGCCCTGGGCTGGTGAGGGAGGGGGCCGCACCCCCTGGTGCACTACGTTAGGCCACCGCCCTTACCTGGAACAGAAGAGGGTCAGATGGCGTTGGTTTGAAAGGCCTAGAGGATTTCATACAGACCCCAAGGAAACAGGAGGATTCCTTCCCCAGATGGCATCTTTCTCCCACGACCCGGAGAAGGAATCTGCCTTCTGCAGGAGGCTGGCAGGTCTCACAGGCTCACGCAGCCAGCCTGCCCAGCGTGGTCGCCGAACAAGTGGGGACGCAGGTTAGGGGAGGTGAGTCCACTCCGCGGGTTAGCAGCTGAGCAGGCGCAGGAGAGACGCACAGAGTGTCACAAGCCCTCAGCTTCTGACGGAGCCAGGACAGCCCTGGGCCGGCGGCCCTTCTGGACACGAAGCTTGGGTGCCCGGGGCAACCTGTTCCCCCGTCCCGCAGACCTCGCCCTGCCAGCCCTGCCAGCAGCTTCCCTTGGTGCGTGGGTGAAAATCCTGGAGAAGGGCCTGGCTCCGCCTTCAAGGTCAAGATCAAGATTGACTACTGCTGCCTTGTTTTCTTTTGTTTAGAGAACTATAGGTTTCCAAGGGGAGCGAGCAGGCTCACACCTCCTCCGCACACAGCTCTTCCCGCTGAGAGGCTGGGAGCCCGGGATGGTGTCCGTCTTGGTCTCGCTGGGGGCAGCGTCCTGCGTCCTCCATCCCCCCACCAGTGCAGCTCAGGACCAACTTTGTTGCTGGGTCCCAAGTGAGTGTTCACTGGTACCAGTGGGATCAACATCCCCGGTGGTGCAGCAACACTGCCCCTCACCCGGTGTCCTCGCCCTGCTGGAAGCCTCAGGGGCCTGCTTCTCCTGAATCCTGTCCTGTGACCGACGTGAGAGACACTGGCCGGCGTCCAGCCCCTCCTCAGAGGATGCTGGTTCTCCGAGCTTTCTGTGGTCTGAGAGCAGCTGAAAACTCCCCTGGGCTGGCGGGGGCCGGGACGGGCTGGACCTGTCGTTTGTGCCCTGGTCTTGCATTAAGTGGGGCTCCTCTTCTACTCCCTGGACTCCTCAGGTGGAATTTCTGTTCCGTTACCTTTCCTTAAAGCAGCCAGCGTGTCCCACTCAGCAGGCACTCCCTAAACACTACCGAGGTGGCTTCTACTGAGGTGACTTCGGTTTTGCAGGTCAGACCAAAGCTTCTCATCTTTAGAAAACTCTCGAGTCACAGGACTCCCAGGAATGGCCAAAGTGAGTTACGACATCACCTTGTCTCGCAGCAGCAATGGCGTCGGGCGTTGTCATGGTCCAGCACCACCAAGGAGGCAGGACTTCTGTGCCCCTAAATCTCCCCTCCATTCCACACTCCCAGGGAAGGAGAGGGGAGAAGGGGAGGGGAAGGGGTTCTTTAGAATCTCCAAGTTGGGAGGGACGTGGGTATTTAAATGTCCACCAAGGACCACCTAGTCCAATCCCGAGAAGGTATCATTAAAATACTTGGACTCTGAAACGGCCGGAGGCTCCCAGACACACATCCACGCAAATGTCAGATAATCTCCCTATTTCCTGAAGCTACAAGAGGTGTCACCTTCAACCTCCTTCTCACCAGGTGTCCTGTGCTGGGCTGCTGCAAGAGCAGACTTGGGTGGGGATGGTGACGTGTACTGGAGGTGGTGGTCACACGCAAGGGAGCTTTGGGGTCGACTCCTGGGAGGAGGGGAGGAAGCGGGGGGTGGGGAGGGGCTGAGTGGCGGTGCCCTCCCAGCCAGGGCCTCGGTCCACACTCCCAGGTTGTGCTGGGTTGGTCAGTCACGCATCCCACGAGGGCGGCCCGGCCTTGGGCGAGGTGGCAGCCTTTGGCCGAGGCAAACCTTGAAAGGGGGGCAGCGGGCGCCGTCTTCCTGTAGCACCGCCGGCAGCCGGGAGCAAGCACTCATCCCTGAAGAGGACCCTCCATGGAACGGGGCCACCGGCTACCCTTTGTCTCCTCCATCCCTTCCTGCCCAGCGATGAGAAACATAGGTCCGAGTTGTGCTGGAAGAGGTAGTCGTGTCCACCTCCACTGCTCCACCGAGGTGGCACCTGGTCTTTGCGATTCTCAAGGTCAGCCTTGAAGGGGAAGAAAGAGGAACGGTGACTCATAAAAAGAGCTGATATTCACCGAGCCGGCACGCCCAGAGCCGGCACGCCCAAGCACGTGTGTGCGGTGGCTTACCTGAGCCCCACCTGTGAGGTGATGCCCATTCTCCAGGTGGGAAAACCTTTGCAGCAGAGGCCAGGCTCCCAAGCCCAAGCCACCTGGCACCTGAGTGCCTGTGCAGAACCACCGTGCCCCGCAGCCAGATGGTGCGGGCAGGCAAAGTGGCCCCTGAGGACACGCACGGAAGGCGCGGGATATTTCCCTCCAGCTGTTGTTCCAGGCTGATCGCAGACCATAAGTCTGCGGTCTTGCATCTGCAGCTCCACCTTGGGCACAGCGGCCCCATGACGGGCGGACCCGCAGCTCTGTGAACCTCGCTGGTCTGCAGGGAGCCAGCAGCAAGCAAAGACGGGTCCTGAACGTCACCAGCCAAAGGAAGTGGCTTCTCCCTCCTCTGAGTCCTCACGTTGATATGCATGTGACACCGTGCTTCCCTGGTCCTCCTGGCTCTGGCCAGGCCCCCACTTAGCCACCTGCACAGCCTCTGCTTTCAACCACCCTTCATCTGCAGCAGACGTTCTTTCACAGCAATGATCAGACCTTGGCTAATGGAAACTTGGTGGGTCTTAGGGTTTTTTCCTCATGTTGCTTTCCAAAAATTCTGCTGGTTAGTGTCTTTGGATCCCTAAGAGACCACCTTTCATGGAAAACTGAAGGAAGTAGACTGATGCCCAAGACGCTTGGCTGCAAACAAACAGCTTCTCGTCGTCCGTTTTCCTTTTTTTTGGTCTCCTCCTTTGCATCTCTTTTTTTGCTTCTTGTTTCCTCCTGTTTCCCTGCCCTCTATTTCTTCTCATCCTTTGTTTTGTTTCTTCAGAACTAGATTTCACCAGGCTTGAAAAACCTGCTCTCTGACCCAGTTCCCTTGCCTGTGGTCACTGCCCCGGCCAAGAGGCACCAGCCGAGTCCCTGTGGGGACACTGCCCCTGGTGCTTCGAGGTTCGTCTGCTTCTTCTCAGACTGTGAGGTCACCTTTGAGTGGAATCGTGACATGTACGCTCACCAGACAGTATGTTAGGTATGCCCAGCACCACGACAGCCTCCGTCACATGTTCTATCATTTAACTCTTCATCAGCTCCGCCTGGTTCATGTTATTGCCCCCATTTTTACAGTTGGGGAACCTGAGGCTCAGATAGACTGAGCAATGTGCCCAAAGGATGCAGTTGGCGAGAGCAAGGCCAGCGTTTGAAGCAAGCGTGGTTGTCTCCCAAATTTATGCTCTTTCCCCTGCAAGATTTCTTCTCACTCCCCCTCCGAGTCCTAAGGGGATCGGGGGCTGGAAGGCAGAAATGCCTGGTAAGCAGCTGGCGGCTCTAGGAGGCCCGCCGCTCGCTGGCAGACGGACGTTCCTGTGCCCCGTGTGTGCTCCGAGGACCCGGCCTTGTAAAGATTGTTCCGACGAGCTGGGCTTTGGGACCTGGGTTTCCCACTGTGTCCTTGGCATCCCCGAACCTAAGTTGCTTCATTTGTAGAATAGCAATGAGAATATCCACCTGAGGCTGGTGAGAGAATTAACTGACATCAGAGCACCTGGCATGTAGCAAACTTGAATGAATTATAAAATGTCTCCTCTTTACTTGTTGGCTGTAATGTTGGAGAAGCCCCGAGAGAGCAAACCGTGTAGTGGGGCCTGCAGGGTGGGAGGGCTGAGCTTTGGGTAGAGCTCACGCCAGGCCCACCCTGCTTGGGTTTTCTGTAGCTACTGGTTTTCCTTCTCATAATAATATCTTTCATCTTACTGCATTGCAGCATCCTTTGGGTAATGAAGACAGGTGTAAATAAGTATCACTGGGACCCGATAAATTCTATTTACGCAAACAAGCAAATCTCCTTGGTCCATATTTGGGGGGGGGGGCGTGGGAACTGGGCCCGTTCACAGTCCTTTTTATTTCTTCCGCTTCTTCTTCCCCCCTTCTGCTCCCACCCCTCTTCCCTGATGGCACGTCCCACACGCACCTGATCCTCCGGCTGTTTCCTTGGCGAGTACGTCCCACCGCCCAAAGTGGGGTTTGTGGACCGTGGGTATGTGTGCGGTAGGGTGCGGACGGTGGGGTGTAGACAGTGGCGCTGTGTGTGGTGGGGTGTGGACAGTGGGGTCTGGACAGTGTGCGTGTGGACCGTAGGATGTGGATTGTGAGCGTAGAGCGTAGGGTGTGTGAGCGGTAGCGTGTGGACGGGGGGGTGTCTGGAACCCCAGTGCACAGCCTCAGTCTGGGAGGAGCAGAGTCCCACGGCCATCACGAGCCGGGCGGAGAGACCGTGTCCTGCTGGGACCCTGTCCTTTCTTGCAGTGTGCCCTGCACGTCCCCTGGCTCCGTGGGATTCTGTGCTCTTGGCTCTCCCTCGAGGCAGTGGTTTGGCAATCACAGGAGGTGGGACAGGAGGACAGACGGTCCTTGTGCACCGAGGGCAGGAGAATGTGCTCTGGGCCCTGGGAGCCAAGAGAGGTGAGTCTAGTCCCAGCTCGAAGCTGAGATGGGTTCACCTAACCGCCGTGGATCCCATGAAGCCCTGGGGCTCAGCCATTGGGTGGTTGTCCTTCCTCCCCTGACAGAGGCCGGATTCCCCTGGCCTGACCCTTGCAGGGAGGGGGCTGCAGGGTTGTCACACGGTTCTGCCTCCATAAGTCCGTGACGTGAGGGGTGGGACGCACACAGGCACTCACAGGGGCCTGTGTTTTGAGCAGGGGCTCTCCAGGCGCTGATGGAGGTCGAGGACCGTGTCCCCCTCAGCCACCTGGAAGGGGCTCCAGCCACCCAGGAGCACATGCTTCTTGAGCACAGGAGGGTGTGTGTGCGTGTGTGTGTGTGTGTGTGCGTGCGCGCACATGTGGAGAGAGAGAGAGAGACACGTAGACACAGACATGCAGGTACAGACTAGGACGTGGAGAATGAACCGAGTTTAATTTTCTGGAATCTGCACCTTGAATCAAGCTCCTTGTTGGTTCATTTGTAATAGGATCTTTAGAGGAATAAGTGACAGTGACCCTGGGGACAGGACCCTCCTTTATGATCCAAGGTGGGCGTGGCATCGTAGGATGATACGTGAACTGGGGTAAAGATAAGTGGATTCGCCTTTGGGTTTGCAGCTAATCACCCAGGTGTCCTCAGGCAGGTCGCGGGGCCTGGGCCCAGATTCTGCTGTGGTTTGGGGGCCGGAAGTGTCGTGGTTTAGCAGAAGAGCCTGGATTTGGAGTGGGACTATCTTGGTTTGAGTCACATTCATCCCTTCTCATTTTTGTGTCCTGTTTCCTCTGTGGTAAAAGCAGTTGATAATATTAGGTTAAACCATAGGAAATAGCCAGTATTTCACCATTTTTTTTGAGCCTTGGTCCAGGAGGATCCCACATGCCACGGAGCAACTAAGCCCGTGAGCCACAACTACTGAACCCGTGAGCCCACGAGCCACAACTACTGAGCCCACACGCCTAGAGGCTGTGCTCCGTCCGCAACAAGAGGAGCCACCGCGGTGAGAAGCCCGGGCACCGCAATGAAGAGTAGCCCCTGCTCGCCGCAACTAGAGAAAGCCCGTGCGCAGCAACAAAGACCCAACGCAGCCAAAAATAAAATTAAAAAAAATGTATATAAGGGGCTTCCCTGGTGGCGCAGTGGTTGAGAGTCTGCCTGCCAATGCAGGGGACACGGGTTCGTGCCCCGGTCCAGGAAGATCCCACATGCCGCGGAGTGGCTGGGCCCGTGAGCCATGGCCGCTGAGCCTGCGCGTCCAGAGCCTGTGCTCCGCAATGGGAGAGGCCACAACAGTGAGAGGCCCGCGTACCGCAAAAAAAAAAAAGAAAAAAGAAAAGAAAAATGTATATAAGAACCATTTTTAAACAGTTAAGTTTCCAACCGAGAATTATTTTATTGGCAGCCCTGTCATTTTGATTTTTCCCCCGTTGCTGAAGCAGAGCGTTTCTCTTCCTTTTTCTGGACTCTTTCTGGAACCCGGCTGCAGCCCTCTGCGTCCCCTTCATCCAGACGTGGGGCCCGGGGCACAGGGCACGGCAGGCCGGAGCCCTCGTCAGCCTCATTGCAGTCATCACCTATTTTTTAAAAGTTGAAGAGAAAAAGTAGTCATGTCGTCACCACCCCCCCCCCCCCCCCCCCCCCCCCCCCGGTGCGAGCTCTGCGATGGAGACACGAAGGAGTGACCGAGGGCGATTCTGGAGATGCTCCGAGCTCGGGAAGCCCTTTGAGGCAGCCGCCCACCCTCTGAGAGTGAAATTAAATGTACTTCAGAGCTGGCACACATGGTTCAGAGCCCCTGCCTTCCCGCTGAGCCACAGCCAGGCCTCCCTTCTCACGTCACATCTCACCTCCTGGTGGCCACTGATGCTGAGTTGGGGCCCCCTGGGGCCCTGCGATGGGACCGAGGGAGAGCCCAGGGCCCTGGCTTCCTGGGAAGGGGGGGTTGAGATCTGAGCAACGCCTACCCTCCTGGTCCCATACTCCTATGGGGCGGGTAGCACTTCTAAGGCGATGGCCTGACTGCAGGAGCCTCAGATCTCCAGGGTCAGCATCTCCACTCCTAGGACAGAGTCTTTATCCCATGAGCTGGCTTCTGGGGACGCCAAGCCTCAGCGACCCTAGTGCATCCCATAACCTATGATGCAGTGCGTCTCAAGTACCCTGGGACTGGGCTGGGCCCTGGGAGCCGCAGTGGAGGAGGGGGGCTCCAGCCACTCCCGCCCCTGGGGCTGGGGCTCCAGTCCAGGAGCCTCAGTTCAGTCCGATCTGGCCCCCTTGCAGTCTGCAGGCTTCGTGTGGGTGCTCGGGGTCTGGGCCATCCGTCCACTCCCTACTGTGGACAGTCGCTTTGAGGGAGGCGTTCTTCGAGACACAGGGGAGGAGAGGTGCAGGAGACTGGCGAGGCCCGGCCTCCCTTTTCGGTCTTGCCCCACGGAGGGCCCAGTGCAAGCCTCCTCTGAGCTGCCTTGCGGCTGTGCCTGCTACCCGTCCTCCAGCTGAGGAGAGGGGAGGCCAGCCCCTGACCTGGGCAGATGCGGAGGCAGGCATGGCCCCAGCTCCCCTCATACCCACGGCCCTGGGGTCAGAGGGGTCTGAGGAAGGGGTGCGTTAGAGGTGACCAGACTGAAGGTGCCCTCAGTTCACAAAAGAGAACCGTGCAGAGTAAGACCTGTGGGTGTGAGGTGTGGAGGAGGACCAGTGGATAGGAGGGCTTCCCATCCCTTCTTCCAGAAGCGTCCACGCCAGCTCCTTCTGGTACAGGAGACCTCCCAGCGTCGGCAGCCCCAGGAACGTGCTCCAGGCCTGTCTCCTTTAGGGCTCCACGGGGTGCCAAGGGTTAATGGTTAATGGTTTGACAGTGATGATGAAACCAAAAGCCTGTAATTTTTGCTGAACAGGGGAATACGGAAATTTCCATTTGCAGCGGACTCTGGAGAGAAACATAACATCAACATCAGAAAAAAACAACTCGCCCACGACTGAGCTGTGGTGGTGCACATCTCAGGGCCGGCCGGGCCGAGACAGAGGCAGAGGAGCAGCTGCCGTTGCAAAGGCAAAGACTGCAAGGGGGACGAGTGTTTTCCAGAAAAGGGGAAGCTCCTTGGCAAAAGCAGAAGCGACTCGTTTGCCAGAGGCCCCAACTCATTGGCCTCAAACGGGGAGAACTTGTTCTTAGCAAAATGCCCAAGTGCGTTATGACAGCAGGAAAACTCACTCTGGCTCCGGAAAGCTGTGGGTTGGCCTTTCACAGGAAGAGGCACCATTTATTGTCATAAACAGGCTGAACTCTGGCATTTGCTAAGTTTCTTTTTCTTTGCTTTGTGTGTGTTTGTTTTTCGATATTTCCCTACGAGGCCGTTAGAAACCTGTCGGATGACGGTTGTCTTGGGGGAAGGGTCTCAAATACAGACGTGAAAGCTCAGAGAAGATAAAGTATTTAACAAAATTCCTGGCTATCGTTCCTGGAGGGACTTGGAGTCGATCTGATCCCCCCTCACTTCTCGGGGTGGAAGCAGGTGGAAGTCATGCCCTTGGGAGGCTGAGAACCTGGCCTGAGGTTGAATGGTGACAGCTCCCTGAGGATTCTGTAAGGTTGTCAGCAGCTGCGAGGGGAGGGGTCAGACCTCACGCATCTTGCCTGTTCTTGGCACCAAAGGAGACACTGACTCAAATTGATCATCCCTCTGGCAGATAACCAGGCGAGGTGGATAGATGGGGTGTGTGTGAAAGGGGCTTTTGGGGGTGCACAGGATGGTGGGGGGGTGAAGGAGTGCAGGACATCTTAACGGTCTTGGAATCCGACCACCCGAGTTCAAGTCCAGGCTTAGGATGCCTTTACTGAGCGCGCACTTGGGCTGGTGCACCCGACCAGGCCGATCGCTTCCAAGCCTCAGCTTCTTGCCTCCAGGTGGAGGGAAACCCCACTTTAGGTGACTCTGAGCACAGGACAAGTGACCTTTGGCCTACTGTCCATTCTGCCCTTTCCAAGATGAAGTAATGTGTTCACTGATCATTTCTTCGCAAGTTAAATAAACAGGCGAATTTGGTCCCTTCCTCCAGGACAGACCTTCCGGTGGTGACGTGGGTTCTCAGCCTCACGGGCACAGCCCACCCAGGACCTGCCCACCGCCCTGCAGCCCAGTGGTGCCCCTCTCTACAACAGCTACACTATCCTGTGGGAAGCGGCAGGGTGCTGGGGGATGGGCCTGGAGTGGGTTCCCCGGACCAGAACACACTCAGCAATAGTAGGTGGGAGGCGCTGAATCCTGCCCGCCCCCAAAATATGTCCCCGTCCTTGCCCCTGTGAATGTGGCCTCATTTGGAAAGAGGGTTGTTGCAGATGGAATTAGTTAAGGTGAGGGAGCCCCTGATCCAGGGTGACTGTTGTCCTTATGAGAAGAGGAGAGAGACCCACACGGAGGGGAAGCCACGTGAGGATGAGGCAGAGATTGGGGTGATGTGGCCAGAAGCCAAGGATGGCCAGCAGTACTGGAAGCTGGAAGAGGAGAGGGAGGATTCTACCCCCAGGTTTGCGGGGAGCCCTGCCGACACCTTGATTGTGGACTCGCAGCTCCAGAGCTGGGAGAGAACACGTTTCTGTTGCTCGAGGCCACCCTGTTTGTGGCTTTGTTAGGGCAGCCCCGGACCATGAATACAACAAGGTTTCACGTCCGTTTTCACCTCCGTCTTTTGCTCTCTGGTCGTCTAGACCGAGACAGAGACCTGGAGAAACTGAGGCTTGGAACGCCTGGACCATGAGCTCCCCCCACCAGGCTTCTCAAGTCTTGAGATCACTTGGATTCTCGCGGACGGGAGGGCCCGAGTTGAAGGAAAACGGTACATTGCCAGTTGCCAACACGGCGCCCAGTGTGGGAGAGCAGTCTGCGCAGTCAGAAACTTTCCCCGAAGACGCCTCGTCAGGAAACCCTGTCCCTAAGCAGCTTGTCTCCAGGCCTGAGAGCCAGCAAGTGGGGAGTGTGCCTCGCCCCCACCCAGCGCAGTATCAACACCCGTCTCCATCGCAGATCACAAAGAGCTTCCTACACAGTTCTTAATTTTTGTTCAGAACTCCCCGAAGAAGCCCCTGGGAAGAGGGCCTGCGGGGAGCAGGAAACCTGGGCCCTGGGCCTGCCCGGACCAGCTCTGCACAGACGTGGCCCCCTCCCTCCCTCACCTGTGACAGGATGTGAAGATCAAACGGGACGAGGGGTGCAGGCTGAATTCGAACTGACTCTTTAAAGTTATTTATTTTCCTCCGTTTTGTTTTCTCATTTCTAGATCAAAGCATGTAAGGTGTTTGTCCAGGCTTTCTTCTGGGCGGTCGGCGCACACAGCTGCGTCCCTGGGCCTGGGCTCTGACAGCTGGGGCCCCGCAGAGGGCCGCGGGGCTGCCTGCAACTGGCTGCAGGAGAGCAGCCCTGACCTGGGCTGTAGGTGCTCCCCCTGCAGCCCATCTTGATCTCACCGCGATGCCGATCTGCACCTGCTTTTCTCTTGACCTGGAATCCATTGGAGGGAAGCATTGCGTGGCAGGGCAGGGGGGGGGGGGGGGTAGGGTGAGGAGCCATTTAAACAGCCTCCTGGTGCTGCGGGCGGGAGAGCACTCGGCACTTTGCCCCTTATATTTACCAGATCAGCTTCTCCTCACCTTGGGAGAAAAAAAGCGATCTGAGTCTTCAGAGGATGAGCCAGGCCGGGGACAGGGGATGGAGATGGGAAGGGTCCAGCGGAGGCAGAGCCTGAGCACAGCCCTCCACGGGGGGGGGGGGGGGGGGGGGGGGGGGGGACCTCAAGGGATCGGTTCCTTCTGCCGCAGAGGCCACCACCCGGTGAGAGTGTGGCTTGAAAAAAGGAACAGAGCTGATGACGGGAGGGAAAGTCACCGAGGATGGACTCGCCTGGCTCATGTGTTCACCGGCAGGCCTCCTCGCCCCAGCCAGTTAGCCTACCTCACCGCGGCCAGAGGGGGCCCACCGGCAGCTCCGGGGCTCCCAGGGGTGCTTTGCCAAGGAGGCATATCCCTGCCAGCCCCAGCTCTGCCGCCCAGTGCATCTGATGCTGCTGTGTGCCCCGCGTGACGCTAGACATCCAGGGGTGCCAGCTTAGGGCCACGGTCTTCCTGCAAGGTCCCAGGGGTTTCATCTTCCATAACGATTTCAACCCGCTTTCTTCCTTGCAGGCATCCTTGCTCTGCACACAGCAATCCCCTCCCCAACCTTTTACCCCCATGCCCACTTTTATTATTAGGCGCCCTGGTGATTTTGCTGAGAACAATTTTTTTTTTTTAATTTTTATTGGAGTAGAGTTGATTTACAACGTCGTGTTAGTTTCAGGTGTACAGCAAAGTGAATCAGTTATACATATACAGGTACCTACTCTTTTTTAGATTCTTTTCCCATATAGGTCATTACAGAGTATTCAGTAGAGTTCCCTGTGCTATGCAGGAGGTCCTTGTTAGTTATTGATTTTATATATAGTAGCGTGTATATGTCAATCCCAGTCTTCCAATTCCCTGGTTACCTATCTATCCACCCCCCTGCTCCCTCCCTGGTTACCGTAAGTTTGTTTTCTATATCTGTGACTCTGTTTCTGCTTTGCAAATGTCTAGGTCCATCCACGTTGCTGCAAATGGCATTATTTTGTTCCTTTTTATGGATGAGTGATATTCCACTGTATACATGTACCACATCTTCTTTATCCATTCCTCTGTCGATGGACATTTTGGTTGTTTCCATGTCCTGGCTATTGTAAATAGTGCTGCAGTGAACATTGGGGTGCATGTATCATTTCGAATTAGAATTTTCTCCAGATATATGCCCAGGAGTGGGATTGCTGGGTCGTACTGAGTGAAGTAAGTCAGACAGAGAAAGACAAATACCATATGAGATCGCTTATGTGTGGAATCTAAAAAAAAAGGTACAAAAAACCTAATTTACAAAACAGAAATAGAGTCATGTGGTGAGAACAATTAAATAAGCAGGTGGGGACTCACATTTGTGTCATTAAAACACGAAGCCCCTTGCAAAACAACTGACTCCCGTTCCCAACCGTGGGCTCCAGTGGGCCCTCCTCCTTCTATGACCATGGCTCATGGATGAGTCGTGGAAACACCTAGGGAAAAGTCTAAATATGTAAAATGGATCAGAACATGCTGTTTATTGATACCTGTGGTGTTTATAAGGGTAGGATTTATTTTACAAAGATAACTGGAAGAATGCTCAGTTACGCATACACGCGTATACACCTACGTACATACACACGTACACACACGTACATATACACACACACGTGCATCCATACACGGGCTGAAGTGTCGTCTCCCTCTACTGTGCTGAGTTACTTACCCTTCAGGGAAAGAGAGGCAGCATTTCAGGATAGGCTTGTCCAAAACTGCAGCCGTTCACACCTGCGCAATTTTCATCCCATCTTAGTACTATTTTTAAACCTAAATCTATTTTATTTTTTTAAAATATTTATTTATTTATTTGGTTGCGCTGGGTCTTAGTTGCGGCAGGCAGGCTCCTTAGTTGTGGCACGCGAACTCTTAGTTGCGGCATGCACGGGGGATCTAGTGCCCTGACCAGGGATCGAACCTGGGCCCCCTGCTTTGGGAATTCGGAGTGTTCACCACTGTGCCACCAGGGAAGTCCCTAAACCTATTCTCAAAAGAAAGACCCTAAGACTAGCAGAAATGGAAAACCACCGTGGTAAAAACAGATATGTAAGCACTGGGTAACTGGTATCCATCAGGGTGTCACCTGAAACCATCTCATGGGCTTCACTATTTTGTGCCTGAGCTGGGGGGCCTCTCTCCAGAGACCCTGGTGTCCTCCGGCCGGAGGACAGCTCTCTTCTTTGCTCTGGTGGCCACACATGTGGCTCTCGGGAGAATCCGCCCCCAGAGTGAAGGGACGGGGCCCTGAGCAGAGACTCCGGGGTGCTTGTGGTTCCAAGGAGCAGATGAACTTGGGCATCCTGAGGGCAGGATCCCTTGGGGTTTTGGAAGGAGCCTGACCTCTTAGGTGAGTCCTTTGTCCCACCACAGTGTTTTGGCAAATGCCTCCCCACTGCCCCTGCCCCCCTGCCTTGGTGATTGGTGACTGGCCCCCTCCTCCATCTGTGAGGAAGGCCAGGGAAGCAGGAAGAAGTCTGAAATGTCCCTCACCATCTTTCCTTTTTTATTTCCTTCTCACCTCTGCTAAACCCCGGTAACTGAATATTCCAGAGTCTCCCAAGCATGAGTTGACCCTGACCCTCTCTTCCAAGGTGCAGGTTTCCAGGTGGGGCCGTCGCACCTTTGTCCTTCCTCGGCAGGTGAGGGCGGTGCTTCCCAAACAGGAGCATCACCTGGAGGCTGGGCTCACCCCCGAGTGCGGGTCCAGTAGGTCTGAGTGGGTCTGAGCAGTTGCTCTCCCAGCGGGCTCCCAGGCTGCTGCCGTTACTGCTGGCACACAACCCACAGTTGCAGAACCCCTGGGTTGGGGGTTGAAGAGGCGCCGGAGTTCTTTTGCAGCTCTTGGTTCTGGTCGGCTTATTCGTCCAGAACACATTGTCTCCATTAACGATTTAGTCATCTGAGAAGGAAATGATTTGAGGCCTGGCCAAGGCAGGCACAGATGAAGAGCAGACGCTCACAGAGGAGGAGAGGTCCATTTTCATCCCAGCAGGTGAGGGGTTAGGAGCAGTGATGCTGCCAGGAAGGAGAATTGTGGGGCAAGGACACAGTTACAGCCAGGGGACAGGAGGGAGGGCGCAAACGCCTCTCACAGCCCCGCACGGAGAGACATCAGCTTGCTGTCACCACACAGCAATTCCTGTGCCAGCCGCTGTCCTTCACCGCACCCTGGGGGACTGTGCCTGTCCCCGTGTTATGGGGGAGCTCAGATGACGCTTCAGGGTTCACCTGCCAGACCGCCAACTTAGGCCATATAACCCAAGAGGGAAGTACATATATTTGAAACAAAAGTTTCATGGAGCGAGACCGGTTTGTTTGTCCCACAGATATATTTTTTTAATTTATTTATTTTTAAAAAGTAATTAATTAATTAATTTTTGGCCACATTGCGCATCTTGCGGGAATCTTAGTTCCCTGACCAGGGATTGAGCCCGAGCGCTCAGCAGTGAAAGCACCAAGTCCTAACCGCTGGACCGCCAGGGAATTCCACAACAGGTATTTACTGAGCGTTTAGCTGGAGCCAGGCACTGTTTCAGATGCTCCGATCGTCAGTGAACAAAACTGTCAGAAATCCCTAACTCAGGAGCTCACATTCTAGTGCAGAAAAACAGTCAATAGCAAAGGTAAGTGTATTTCAAACTTTAGACTGTGACCTACAATGGCGGTAACAACAATAATAATAATAACTTACACGTGTTTGGTGCTTGCTTTGTGCCAGGTGCTGGGGCATTTTCTCTTTTGTCCTATTTCATTTTTAAAAAACTGCAGGGGTGGTGGTGGCCCACTTGAAATAACTTTATGATCCACTGATGGAGAGGGCTGGCGTCAAAAAGCCGCTGAGCCGTCGGGTGGCCTCACCTAGGTGGGAGGCCTTCTTAGTCTCAGTCTCCTTGCCCCTCTGGCCACATCCTGTCCCTCCTTCAGGTCCCAGGTCCTCTCTGACTTCCAGCCCACTGACTTCACAGAATGACAGGCGCTGAGAGCTGGAGAGGTTTTGGGGGGGGGGGGGTGAGCTTGTGCAATCTCACCATTTTACAGAAAAGTAAACTGAGGCCCAGAGGTCACCGGGAGGCAAAGTAGCTGGTCTCTGAGGTGCTGCCTTAACTCCCAGACCTGCCCTTTTAGCAGGGCCCCACTCCACCCCTGGGCTTGTCCATCCTCCAGAGCGTAAGACCAGCACCCCCCCAAATTCTTAGGAAAGACCTGGGGAAGTGGAAGGGTTGATTTCTGGGCTCCGTCTTCCCTGACCTCCCTCTGCCCGCACCCCCCAGCAAGAGTCGGGAGGTCCAGGACCAGGCCTTGCAGTCTGAGTTGTTGAGAAGTTTCCCAATGATTGTGTCCATGGTGCCGGACGTGCGGCCAAGGCTGCAGGTTAGAGTGCTCGTGTGGGTGACGGCCGCCCCTCCACTGCCTCTCCATGGCCACTGTGAGCCTGCCTGGGGCCGAGTCTCCTGTCCCCTCCTCAGGCTCCCCAGCCCGGCCCTGAGAGCACCCTCGCCTTTGATCATGACTCAACAGCAACAACAACAGATGGAGGTGTGAAGGGGTGAATTTCCATCTGCTCTTAACCCTGCAGGCTTCAGTCCAGGTGTTTGAACTGGGTCCAGATCCTCCTGACCTTCAGCCTGCTGACTCCTAGTGAATTTACTTTTTTAGTTTGTTTGGTTATAAGTGGTTTCAAGTTCAGTGTCAGCTTTCTCGGGAGGCCCCACCCCACTGTGGCTAGAGACAGGCTCTGTGATCCCAGATCTGGAAGAAGGAAAAATCTGTTCACTCTCTTTGGAAGCGCACCAGCAAGATATCACTTCAGCGCTGCTCCAGAAATGATTTTTTTCTTTTGATGACATAGTTTATTGAACTCTGGGGAACATGACAACAGGGCAACACAGTTGAAAAACATAGCAACAGCTCAGCCTCAGGATCGCTCAGCCTGACTTTGACAACCCTTCCACGGCACGGTCCTTAGGGTCGGCAGCCCCCCGCCGACACCCCCCGGGTTCCTTTCAGGAACCCCAGAACTAGAGTGAGGTGTCTGGTGTGTCTAAGTGTCAGAACTGACCAAATGAAATACGGCCCTGCTGCTGGGTTCCATTGGCTCTTCTGTGCCAACCTGATGGTTTGTCTTAGGTTCTGGACAGGTGGCCCATCGTGCTGTCTGTGCACTGTGTGTGTGTGTGTGTGTGTGTGTGTGTGTGTGTGTGTGTGCACGGGCTCCCATCACAACTGGTAAGTACCCAGGGTGTTGCACACTTATGTTCATGCAGGTAGAGACACCTGTGTGTGTGCACGAACGTGAAATCCTTTGCACCCGTGTATGTCCGGGGTTTAAACGCTGGTGTATTGGCTCGTGAGCCTGCACGTATGCGGCCAGACTTGAGTGAGACGTGAGAAGGAACAGGTTTGTGGACAAGCGTCGTTTTCTAGGTGGGAAGACTGAGGCCCAAAGAGCTGGGGCACAAGTTGTGCCCAGGGCTGCAGACAGCGCCTCCTTGGCTGCAAACTGAGAAGTCCCCGCCCATGGCGCTGCCACGCCTCCTGCCTTTACGAATATCCTTTGATTTCTTCTTTATATTTTCTTTCTTTTCTCTGGTCAGTCTCT
Source organism: Tursiops truncatus (assembly GCF_011762595.2). Taxonomy (NCBI): domain Eukaryota; kingdom Metazoa; phylum Chordata; class Mammalia; order Artiodactyla; family Delphinidae; genus Tursiops; species Tursiops truncatus. The sequence goes on along the minus strand of NC_047042.1, from coordinate 99,918,958 downwards.
GTAATTGGTGCATGACTGAAAAAAGTCCTTACATGTTTGATTCTTAAAAAAAAGGGTTTTTTTGGTAGAGTTTTAAGGTAGATTTTGGTCCAGAGAGCCCTGGGTGGGAGCTCGAGCACGACGCGTTCCCCTCCTAGAAGATTAGGAAATGACATGATTAATGTGTCTGGCAGCTGCACGTCTACAGACTTGGCACTGGAAGAACCCACGCTTTCTCTTGGTGACCTTGCCTCCAATGAAGTCCAGTGGGACATGTCCAGGGACTGTGCTTGCCGGGACCAGGGAGACGGCTGAGGCTGCTCGGGCCCAGGGCACTGTGGGGACAGGTGAGAGCCCACGGGGCTGGGCCTGGCAGAGCCGCCGTGGCCAAGTCCAGGGGACACCAGGCCCTCTGTGGCCCAGGAAGCCGTGCCCGTGCAGATGGGAGGTGCCTCAGCGCCGCTGACCCCAGCCCGGGACACCGTGCAGGTGGAGTTGGCCTCCAGCCTTCTCCTCTGGGTCTGCGTTCAGCGTGTCATGACTGTCGCTTCTGGAAGTAGGGGAGCCACCTGGAGGGAGAGAGAACCGGCAGGTGAGGTTCAGCCCAAGCCTTCACAGGGCCCCTCTGTACTTGCCGTTCTAGCCCTGCCCTCATGGACATCTCTTCTCTGGTCTCCCTCTTCCCAGGAGACGTACCATTAGCGCCCCTTAAGCGCCGTTGCAGGAGCTGGAGGGCGGGGTGGGGGGAGCCAAGGGCTCTGGTCCTGGGAAAGTCTCATGCGGGTCAGCTTTGCAGCTTTAGCACCCCCCCCCCCCCCCGCGCCCGCTCTCGGCTAGCCCAGAGAAAACCACAGAGAAAGAAAGATTCCTCTCTGCTCAGGCCCGCTCAGTGGGGGCCTTCTGAAGGCGGGAGGATAAAGAGAAGTTAGCTAGAAATAGCGCTTAATAGGTCAGCAGCATCTTCAAGGGAAATGATGAAGGTGTCAGTGCTTAAAAGCTCACGGCCGACAGAGTGGGAGAAAGAGCCGCATTTACTCTCTTCTTCTCTCTTCCCTCCTCCCATCTTTACAGTTGCTCCCCTTCTCCAAATGGCTCTCATCGTTAAAAAAAATATTTAATGCTTTCTGCATATGTTAATTCTACGTGGACTACTTCTGTATGATTCTTAACCATCTCCCTGCTTCAGTTGTGAAGCGCTGTGGATGCTCTGAGAAGCTGGGGTGCAGATGCCAGACGCAGTCAGGAGCCTCGTCTGGGTACCATCCCGGGGACCGTCGGCCACGCGCTCCCTGGGAGCTGCCTTGTTTTCCTCGCCTTCTTCTTCCATAATTATATCTTCCTGCCCACTTTGTTCCTTTCCCTCTCATCACCCCTGAATTGGCTCCATCAGGGAGCTGAAGGCCACTTGAAAACATGTGTGATAGTATTTGAAAAAATACAACTTTCTCCTTAATTCAAAGACAGTTGGTATCTCAGCCCCAGTTCTAAGGGGTGTACGCTCTCCTGTAACTCGGCAGGGGTGGCGGGGGCTGACCCGAAGTCCTCCCACGCGGCCCTGGCTGGGAGCCGTGGATGTTACCCTTAGGTCACACCGTCTGTCTGTCTAACCTGTGCTCCTGCGGGGAGATGAGAGCTGGCCCTGGAGGGGTGCGCAGGGCAGGGCTGGGCTCAAAGGAGGGACGTCTGAGTCTAATTCAAACAAGTAGCCGCCTCAGATGCTGGCTGCTGGGTGGAGTGGCCCTTATTTCAAGGTGACCTTGCCTGGGGGCCTCTTAGCTGACGGACTGAGCTGGGCCCTTTCATATCAAAGAACCTGCTCCTCTCACTTCCTGCGGGGTTTCCACTGAGGGACGATCCAGCTTCCAGCACCTCAACGCATGAGTCTCCCCATAGTCCCAAGGGAACTTGACCCAGGCCCTGACAGCTGAAACCAGCCCAGCTGCCCAGAGATGTGTCCACCGCCAGGGCACAGCGCCCTCCCAGCTCGGAGCCCAAGGGGCTGGGCAGGGGCCCGGGAGATTCACACTCCCGCTGGGCCCCCCCGCCGGGGCTGCAGGGACAGGCAAGCCAGCCATCCCAAGTGACAGGCCCTCCTTTTATTTCCATCCCTGTGGACCCCGCAGGCTTCCCACACTCTGTTCCGGTGACCTCAGCCCCAGGGGGGGAGAAGCATCTGTCTTCTCTGCTGACTCACTGCCTTTCTCTTTGGGTGTCTGTCTGCATAGAAATGTCCCTTATCTAGCGGGCAGTCGCGAAGCAGAAATACGCGTGGCTGTGAGGTATGGGGGGCATCCCCTCACCCACCCCTCAGATGTGGGGTCTGAGGACATTTCATATTTATTTTTAAAAGGGCTCCAGCTCCTGGACCGAAAGTACTACCTAATCAATCATCAGGTTTTGTGGCTGCTGCCACTGCCGACGGAAGGATCTGGAATTAAATCTATTTTGGCTTCTGCTGCTGTGGTCAGGGCAGCTCGATCTCAGGACGTGTGCGAAATGCCATTTCTAACATCTTACAGACAAGACTTTGGCACTGTTACTGGGCTTGCAGACTTAGACCTGAGTGTTATACTATTAAGTGCCTCTGAAGGGGACAGAGAAGGCAAAGTAAACAAACTTTCTGAGGGCTTCCTGTTAGGGGTTGAACTGAACAATCAGATGTGTTGAAGTGCTGACCCCGGTACCTCAGAATTTGGTCTTATTTGGAAATAGGCTCTTTGCAGATGGAATTAGTCAAGATGAGGCCACAGTGGAGCAGGGAAGGCCTCTAACCCCATACGACTGTGTCCTTATAAAAAGAGGAAATTTGGAGACAGGGGGACGCCGTGTGTAGATGGGAGCAGAGATGGGGCGATGCATCCACAGGCCAACACCAGAGGCTAGGAAGCGGCCTGGACGAGATTCTTCCTCGGAGCCCCAGAAGGAGGCAACCCTGCCGACACCTTGATCCTGGATTTCTGGCCCTTAGAGCTGTGACTCACTGCGTTTCTGTTGCTTGAAGCCACCGGGTGCCGTGCTTTGCCACGGCAGTCGCAGGAGGCTAACACGTGGCCGTGGGGAAGGGGCTGCACTGGAATCACAGGACTGCTGCGTTCAGTGCTGACCCTTGGTCGCCCCCTCCGCCGCTTCTGGGCCTCAGGAGAGCTTTCCAGGGTCCCTGCCGACCCTCATGTCTGAGTTCCCAGAAGTAGAGGTGATGCTTGTTCCACTGCTGCTCCCCATTCATGCTGCTTAGGAAGCCCTAGCCCCTCCAGGTGCAGAAGAGTCCAGAGGAGTGAGGTTTCGCTACCTTTTCAACTCATCAACTACTTCAGCCACAAAGGTCCCTGAAGTCCTCCTGTCTGTGGACACCGCACGACACAGACAGGCTCTCCAGGCTTCATTGCATCCACTCCTAGGAAAGGGAAGGTGGAAGTTCAATCTGCTCCGGGTCCCGGACCGGAAGGAATGTGTGGGAGGCCTGACTGACGGCAGCCTCATGGGGCTCTGACAGTGACCTAGCTGGGGGTACTGGCTGGTGGGATGGGCGGGGCGCCCCAGAAACCTGCACTCGCCCCCTGGAAGTTGTCCACCTGCTCTGCAAAGTATCCATGATGTCGGGGTTAGGTAGAATCATGCTGGTAAAAGAGAGAGGTTTTTGACTCAGCTCACCAGAGTTGGAGACTACAAGAGTCCCCAAGGACTGTCCCACCATCATCAAGGAAGGTCCCCAGAAGGTCATGGGGGATCAAAACTTGTGTAGGGAACAGAGGGGGCACCAGAAAACTCCTGAGTTCCGCGCACAGGGTTTTGTGGTCACTGAACCGGGAGGGAGCTGAGAACTGAGGTGGGCGATGATGACACCAGCTACGCCGAGCAAGGTCCTCACCCTCTCGTCTTGGGCTCCTGTCCTGAGGGGAAGGTACTGGACTGGAGCTGTGCAGACATGTCTTACCAGCTCCACTGCCTCGACCTGGCCCCAGCCGCCACCGTCTCTTGCTTGGACTGTAGCAGTAGCCTCCTTGCTGGTCTCCCAGCTTCCACCCTTTCACCCCAACAGTCTGCTCTCAACAGGGTGGCCAGAGTGATCGTGTTAAGATATATAGGATCATGTCATCCCCTGCTAGAACCTTCCGGTGGCTCCCCGTCATTTTCAGGGTTGAAGTCCTAGCCCTTCCAGGTCCAGAAGAGTGTGGTTTCACTACCTTTTCAACTCATCCACTACTTCAGCCACAAAGGCCACTGTGCTCTGCCACGGCTGCTGCCTCAGGGCCTTTGCACTTGCAGTTCTCCCTGCTGGAAAACTCATTCCTGCAAGAATCCACGTGATGAAGTAAGGAAGAGATCCGCTCGCTGACCATAAGGGAAGGAAAACCCTCTCAGTGCCTCTCCCACAGTCCCAGCCCATCTCCCAACCCAACCCCTTCGTCCTTCAAGCGTGTTTTGGTCTCCTGTTTTTCGTTTGCCCTCTGCCTGAAGAGGGCTGTGGTTGGTGTGTTCATTCAGTGCCTCCTTGATTGGTTCCAAGGACCTCAGCTGAGTTGGTGATATGCGGGCCGCCCTTTTCTCGGGCTTCACTGAACCAGCTGCTGGGGGTGGTTATCGGCTAGCACGAGCAGACAGCACGGTTTCCAGGGTGAGGGGGGCGCCTGAGCACGTAACACAGGCCCCGATGCAGACACGTGCGCCGTCTGCAGTGGCTCTAGCGTGCTCAGGTGCACACAAATGTGCTTTTGTTAGGTGTCACCAAGTTTCCCTCCAAGAGGGTGGTACCCACTTCCACGGCCCGCAGCAGTGGGCGGGAGCGCCTGCTGACAGAGGTGCGGGCGTGCCTCTTCATTTCTGCCTCTCTGGTAGGTGAGAGATGGTCTCAGCATTGTTGCTGGTGGTGTAGTTTGGTTGCCGTTAGTACACCTTCTCTCTCTCTTTCTATTTTTATTGGAGTATAGTTACTTTACAATGTTGTGTTAGTCTTACTGTACAGCAAAGTGAATCAGCTAGATGTATACATATATCCCCTCTTCTTTGGGTTTCCTTCTCATTTAGGTCACCGCGGAGCATCGCGTTCCCTGTGCTACACAGTAGGTTCTCATTGGTTAGCTGTGTTATACAGAGTATCCGTCGCATATATATGTTAATCCCAATCTCCCAGTTCATCCCACTGCCCCCTTTCCGCCTTGGTATCCATACGTTTGTTCTTTACATCTGTCTCTATATCTCTTTCTTTTTAAAAATCTTTATTGACACGTAATTCACGTAACAATTTACCCATTTAAAGTGTACAGTTCCGTGGTTTTTAGTGTATTCACAGACTTGCGCCACCACCATCACAGTCAGTTCTAGAATATTTTCATCTCCCCCGAGAGAAACTCTTTACCCTTTAACTGTCTCCTCTCTGTTCCCCCCGTCCCCCTATCCCAGCCCTAAGGCTGTTAAGGAACCACAAAACAACTCTGTCTCTATAGATTTTCCTCTTCTGAACTTTCACATAAATGGAATCACATAACAACACGTGGTCCTTAGGACTGGCTTCTTTCACTTGTGATAATGTTTTCAAGGTTCATCCATGTTCTAGTACAGTCGTCCCTCAGTTTCCACAGGGGGACTGGTTCCAGGATCCCCTTCGGATACCAAAATCTTTGGATGTTCAAGTCCCTTATATAGAATGGTGTAGTATTTGCGTGTAACGTATGCATGTCCTCCCATATACTAGAGATGATACTTATAATACCTGATACAACGTAAATGCTATGTAAATGAATGCACAAATTCAAGTTTTGCTTTCTGGAACTTGAATTTTTTTTCCCGAATACTTCTAATCCGCCGCTGGTTGAATTTGTGAATGTGCAGCTGGGGATATCGAGGGCCAACTGTATGTATCTATATTTCTTTCCTTTTATGGCTAAACACTATTACAGTGTATGAATGAATACACATCATTTTGTTTATCCATTCATCAGTTAAAGGACATTTGAGGGCTTCCCTGGTGGCCCAGTGGTTGAGAGTCCGCCTGCCGATGCAGGGGACACGGGTTCGTGCCCCGGTCCGGGAAGATCCCACATGCCACGGAGCAGCTGGACCCGTGAGCCATGGCCGCTGAGCCAGCGCGTCCAGAGCCTGTGCTCCGCAACGGGAGAGGCCACAACAGTGAGAGGCCCGCGTACCGCAAAAAAAAAAAAAAAAAAAGGACATTTGAGTTGTTTCTGCCTTTTGGCTATTAGGAGTAATGCTGCTATAAACATTCATGTATAAGTTTCTGTGTGGACGTATGTTTTCATTTCTTGGGTTTATACACAGGAATGGAATTGGTGCTCATGTAGTAACTCTGGGCTATAACCATCTTACGTTCCCACCGTCAGTGTAAGAGGGTTCCAGCTTCTCCACATCCTCACCAACACTTATTACTGTCTGTCTGTTCATTCTAACCATCCTAGTGGGTGAGACGTGGCATCTCATTGTGGGATTTTTTTTTTTTTTTTTTGGCTGCGTTGGGTCTTAGTTGCCATGCACAGGCTTTCTCTAGTTGCGGCAAGCGGGGGCTTCTCTTCATTGAGGTGTGCAGGCTTCTCATTGCGGTGGCTTCTCTTGTTGCAGAGCACGGGCTCTAGGCGCACGGGCTTCAGTAGTTGTGGCACGCATGCTTCTGTAGTTGTGGCCCACGGGCTCTAGAGCACAGGCTCAGTAGTTGTGGCACACGAGCTTAGTTGCTCTGCGGCATGTGGGATCTTCCCGGACCAGGGCTCAAACCTGTGTCCCCGGCATTGGCAGGCGGATTCTTAACCACTGGACCACCAGGGAAGCCCTCACTGTGGTTTTGATTTGCACTTCCCTAATGACTAACGTTGTCAAGTATCTTTTCATGTGCTTTTTAGACATTTGTAAAGCTTCCTTGGAGAAATATCTATTCGTATCTTTGCCTGTTTTTAAGTCGGGTTTTTTTTTATTATTAAGAGTTCTTTATATATTCTGGATACAAGTCCCTTATTAGATATTATATGATTTGCAAATACTTTTCTTCCATTCTGTAGGTTGTCTTTTCACTTTTTTGGTGGTGTCTTTTGAAACAGGCAAGTTTTTAATTTTGATGAAGTCCAGTTCTGTTGTTTTCCTTTGTTGCCTGTGCTTTTGGTGTCATATCTAAGACTCCTCAGAACACCCCAAGTGGACTCATATGTTGGTAGTTTCTTATTAATATTTTAATGAAGCCAGAAGCCCTTAAAGGGGGGTATTTGCTTTCCCAGATTTTCTAGCATTGTCGTCTCAGTGAGATGGGCTTTGGGGGTCATTTTCTTTTTTCATGCATTAGACGAGTCGTTCTGTCTTTCAGCAGGTCTTTTCTGAGCATCTACTCAGGGTCTGTACTAGATCAGATGAATCCAACGTCAGCCCCGCTTTCAAGGAGAGCCCCACCCCACTTGTTGGCTGGGATGGATGTCCATCCCAGCACCCTCTCAAGACCCCTACACTGCCACTCGGACCCTCGGGACCATCTCACGGCTCCATGGGAAGGAGATGCAGGTCTTCCTGACAAAAGCATGGAGGCCCGTGGACAGGAGTCGCAGTCATTCCGGGGCCGGGGCTCCTCCTGGGTAGGAGGTGCTCATGGCTACTTGCTGAAGGAATTGGCGGTGCCCAGAGCCCCGGAAGCCACTTGGGATTCCTCCTTTGTTCCAAGGTGAGCTCAAATCCCAGGCTCACGTTGAACCGGATCGTTACTCTGGCATTTTCTGGGCAGGATGCAAAGAGAGGGAAGTAGGGTGAGGCAGGTCCATCACATCTGCTGCACACCTGGAACCCAGCACAGCCCGAGGTGCGTCTGAGGAAACGTAGCACCGGCCTGGCTGCCTTGGGGTCCCCTGGGGCTGCCCACAGGGACGAGCAGGGGCTGGCGTTTGCAGCTGTGCCAGAAGAGGCTACAGCAGCCCAGGTTCTACCTAAGACCCTCTCAAGATATTTCTGTTGAAATGCGTGTTCGGAAAAGCTGTGCTTCTACCCAGGAGCTGGTTTATTTTCTCTTTCTGTAAAACGAGCAGTCTGTAACCCATTGTGGTTTATTCTTCTTGGTCTACAGCAGTGGTTCTCAACTGCACCTTAGACTCACCTGAGGGTCATTTAAGACTCCCAGGACCCAGCTGCACCCTAAATCAATTACATGAGAAACTCTGAGACCAGGCATTGGGGCTTTTTTTCTTTTTTTGCGGTACGCGGGCCTCTCACTGTTGTGGCCTCTCCCGTTGCGGAGCACAGGCTCCGGACGCGCAGGCTCAGTGGCCATGGCTCACAGGCCCAGCCGCTCCAAGGCATGTGGGATCCTCCCGGACCGGGGCACGAACCCGTGTCCCCTGCATCGGCAGGCGAACTCTCAACCACTGCGCCACCAGGGAAGCCTCTGTTGTTTTTTAATTCCCCAGGTGATGTGCATTTGCGGTTGAGAGCCAGTGGGCTACAGTAAGTTTGGAACCAAATGCCCAACTTGACTGTAGTTTTCTCCAACACACCTGCTTTCTCTGGTTTCAGTTTTCCATCTTCAGTTGTTTCGGATCCTGATTTCTGTTGGCTGATGGGCAGTGAAGGTAGCCTTTGGCCTAACCATAGCCTTGCCTGGCTACAGTCTTTGCCATGATGTACATTTGTGATGTTAGGAAAACATTCTGTTGAATGAATGAATGGATGAGTGAATACAGTAATGAAAAAGCAGGAGGCTAACTGGCGTTGCAGTGGGGTTTTGTTTATCTCCAAAGTGGTGTTTTATGAAAAGCAGGTTCGATTGGAGGAAGAAGAAGAGATACGTGGAGAATGTTATAGAAATTCTAAAGGGGCCTTGTTGACCTCCTCAGTATGTTTGAGAATGTGGTAACTCTGGTATTTAGGTTTAATTTCACTTTAAAAGTTTTGTTTTCACTTACAGTAATTACTTTTTCGTGATAAACACAAATCCTTGGCTTTCTTTGATTAGAGTAAATTTTTACCTTAGAAATGAAACAAAGAGAGAGGAAGGGAAAGTGGGGAGGGGATTTCCTTAGCTACCCAAGAGCTGGAAAATGGAAAGAGGAAATGGGTGAAATTAACAGAGCTGGAAGGAGGGGAGAGACAGAGAAAGAGGGCGTGGGAGGCTAAGCCCGGGGTGGTGGAGGCCCAGATGTGCACATGATCTCCCGGGGCAGGGGCAGCAGGAGAGGTCACCGACCTTTTAGGGTGACTGGCTGTCCCGGATCACCTGGGACTGAGGGGTTTCTAGAGACATGGTACTTTCTGTTTTAAAACCAGGACAGTTCTGGGCAAACCAAGACTAGTTGGTCACCCTAACTATTGGCTGAGGACCTCCTAGTTGCTTCGTTATTCATTTTTGTTTGGAGGCAATTGGAGGCAGGAAAGTGCAGGGCAGGAGTCCCAGGTGGGACAGGAAGTGTGGCCTGGCTACCGGTGACAAGGATTTGAAGCTCCAGTGTCTGTAGTTCTGAGTATACCTTTACTTAACCCATCTGTTCTAAGGAAGGGATACACCACACAAATCCCCAGTGGAGAGGGTGGAAAGTGAAAGCACTGAGGTCCCGAGGAGGCCCACAGAGAGGGCAGGGCAGGAACATCCTTCTCCGAGGCAGCAGGCTTGGGCCTTTCAGGCAAAAATCCCGTCTCGAACTTGTTCTTCCCCCTAGACTAGGACTGGCTTGGAGGGCGGACTTTGCCCTCCCTCTTCGTGTCCTTATTGCCTGTGTGCCTGGTACGTAAGTGTCCAGTATGTCTTTGTTAAGTCCAGCCAAGTGGAGGCCCACGTTGGGGTGTCTGGCATAGACATTAAGGGTTATGGGTATTTACAGAAAGATCGACATAACCTTACTTAAAATATCATTGAGGATGCAACACATACAAGGTGTTAACACTTAGAGAATAATATGGAATGAATTTGTTGAAGAAAAGCAAAGCACCATGTTATGTTTGGGTTCAGGGCTTACTCTCAGAGGACGGGTCAACCCAAATCGATTCAGATAGCAGAGCAGGGCGAGGAAGCCAAGTAAACAACTTTTTAAATCACAATAAGTTGGGGGCTTCCCTGGTGGCGCAGTGGTTGAGAATCCGCCTGCTAATGCAGGGGATACGGGTTCGAGCCCTGGTCTGGGAGGATCCCACATGCCACGGAGCAACTAGACCCGTGAGCCACAACTACTGAGCCTGCGCGTCTGGAGCCTGTGCTCCGCGACAAGAGAGGCCGCGACAGTGAGAGGCCCGTGCACCGCGATGAAGAGTGGCCCCCGCTTGCCACACCTAGAGAAAGCCCTCGCACAGAAACAAGACCCAACACAGCCACAAATAATAAATAAATAAATAAATCACAGTAAGTTGTACTGAGATTTTATAGAGACAGAGAGTAGACGCCGAAAAAGTTGTTTGTTGGCCAGGTTACCCTGGGGTAAGAGATGACCCCAATCCCAGCCATGAGTAGTGGCAGAAGTGTGTTTCTCTCTCCTCTGTGTGTCCATCACGGGCAGCTGTGACGCCCTGTTTGTTCTGGAAACCCAGGCTGAGGGAGCAGGTCCTATCTGAGTCCTTGTCCCAGGGATAAGAGAGGGAATCAGGACTCAGGAGAGCTCAGCAGTTTGGGGAATTCAGTGGAAGGGCCCCCCAGGACCTGCCTGCCCTGCTATCCTCAACACCACCTTTGTATTAAATGACAGCTTTAGTAAGTGGCAGCTCGTCTTCCAGGCATGAGGACAGGACTAACCGTAAAGCCAGCCATGCCGGGCCCGCGCATGAGTGGTCACTGAGTCATCGCAGGGCCCTGAGGCTGCAGTAGTCCTTTTACAGAGGGAGGGGCTCTGGGCCAGGTTAAGTAACTCACTTTAGGTCACAGAACCAGAGAGTGAGGGACAGATTCAAACTCTGATCCTAAAGCCAGTGGGTCCCCAGCCCTCCCCTCCATCCCCCTCCCCTTCCTCCCTCCCCCCTCCCCCCTTCCCCTCCATCCCCCCACCCCTTGCAGCTGCCTGGTACAGTGCTGACTCATGTTTAAATAACTAGGTTATATTCTGGTTGAGAAGATAAGGAAGCCAATCACAAAATACCACATGGTGAATGATTCCGTTTATAAGAAGTGTTCAGAAGGGGTAAATCCGCAGATATAGAAAGTCGATCAGTGGGGGAAGAGAGGGGCGTGGGAAGTGACCACTAGTAGACATGGGGTTTCTTTTGGGAGTGATGAAAACGCTCTAAAATTGTGTTGATGCTTACACGGTAGGTCTGTGAATTACTAAAACAGTTCATTAATGCACTTTAAATGGGTTAATTGTATGGTATGTGAATTCTGTCTTGATAGAGCTGTTAAAAAAAGAAAGAAAAAGCAAGTGGGTGCGTTTCCTGGGGCTACCATAACAAAGCACCACAAACTGGGGGCCTTGGAACAGAAGACATTTACTGTCCCCCGGATCTGGGGTCAAAGGTCTAAAACCAAGGTGTGGGCAGGGCCGTGCTGGGGAGGGTCTGTTCCAGGCCTCGCTCCTTGGTTCATGGCTGGTCATCTTCTCTCTCTCTGCGTGTCTGCATCTGTGTTCAAATTCCCCCTTTTTATAAGGACACCATCATATTAAACTAGGGCTCAGCCTAATGCCCTCACCTTAACTTGATTACTTCTGTAAAGGCCCTATTTCCAAATAGGGTCGTGTTCAGCGGTCCTGGGGGTTAGGGCTCCCACACATTTTTGGGGCGTGGGGACACAATTCAACCCGTAACAGCAAGGAGGAGTACTTATATAATACATACCTATAGAGTACCTATATATTACATTCTTCTTTTTTCATTTTTATTTATTTTTTTGTTGGTGCCAATGATAAGTTTAATCTTTCAAGTGAAAGTTAGAATTTTGGTAAACACATAATCCACCACTGTGAATTTGACATTTTCCCAATCGTTAAAGATATTTCTAGGGCTTCCCTGGTGGTGCAGTGGTTAAGAGTCTGCCTGCCAATGCAGGGGACACGGGTTCGAGCCCTGGTCTGGGAAGATCCCACATGCTGTGGAGCAGCTAAGCCCCTGTGCCACAACTACTGAACCTGAGCTCTAGAACCCGTGAGGCACAACTACTGAGCCGGCGTGCCACAACTACTGAAGCCCACGTGCCTAGAGCCTGTGCTCCGCAACAAGAGAAGCCACCGCAATTAGAAGCCTAGGCGCCACAACTAGAGAAAGCCCGTGTGCAGCAACAAAGACCCAATGCAACCAAAAAAAATAAATAAATAAATTTATCTTTAAAAAAGGATATTTCTATTCAGTGATTAGATCAGTGATATTAATGATTTGTTTTAATTATTGTATAATAAAATGTATCAACATTTGAAAATTCTGCATAGCTCAGTGAAACAGTATTTTCCAAACAACCCATGCACTGCATCACAGAATCATACATGGAAAAAAGATGAATTCAAAATGCAAAGTAGACCAATGCAGTTCAATGCAAAACAGTACAAAAGGGTCACTGACATATTTTCAGACTCCACGTTGCAACTAACCTTTAAGAAACTACTACTGGTCGGAGGGCTTCCCTTCCCTGGTGGTGCAGTGGTTAAGAATCCACCTGCCAATGCAGGGGACACAGGTTCAAGCCCTGGTCCGGGAAGATCCCACATGCCGCAGAGCAACGAAGTCCGTGTGCCACAACTACTGAGCCTGCACTCTAGAGCCCGGGAGCCACAACTACTGAAGCCCGTGCGCCTAGAGCCCGTGATCTGCAACAAAGAGAAGCCACCGCAATGAGAAGCTCATGCACCGCAATGAAGAGTAGCCCCCACTCGCCACAACTAGAGAAAAACCCATGTGCAGCAATGAAGACCCAACGCAGCCAAAAATAAATAAATTAATTAATTATTTAAAAATAAAACTACTACTTGTCGAATTTTGATGCACTAGCAAAGAAGAATATACACAATTATCTGAGAGACTTCTTTTAAAGTTGTTAAACATTTTATAGGTTTCAGCTTAAGTTTTAGTGTTGATTCAATTTTCAGTAAAAGATTGACTGATAGGGAATCTGTGTAGCCAACAAATCTGGATACACAACCTGCCTGTTCTTGCATCTTTCACAGAGACGTCTGCAGGCAGGGGCCCGGGCGAGGGCAGGGGGGCCTGTAGGAAAGCAGCATCCAGTTTAAAAGGACGAGGGAAGGCATCCTTCTTAGAAGGCACCGGAAGACGAGTCCAGCTTGTCTAAGAGAGGACATGCTTGGGGACCGCTGTTATAGAGGGCAGCCTGGAGAAAAAAATTGTTTTGTGCCCCAGTGTGATTTGTGTTGGTTTCAGTTAAATCAGGAAGACTAGGGCTTGTTAAGCACCATCCTGGCCTTCCATCCACCACCTGGGCAGCCCAGAGCCTTCTGTTCCACGGTGCCTTTGAGGTGATTTTAGGTCACAGGCTTTCAGAACTGGAGCACCTGCCTGGGTCTAGCCAAGCTCAGCCCATCAGCACTCGGCTGTCGTTGAACCAAGCCTGGCTTCCAGCTTCAATGGAAGATCTGGTTGCCAGGAACCTTCCAGAGCCTTCCAGAGCCTTCCAGAGCCTTGGCAGCATGTCCAGGGACCAAGAGGGGAGCCTTACCAAATGCAAGGACCCTCCAGTGCCTCTTTATTCACTTGTTCCTTCTTCTCTCTCAAACTCTCAGCCTCAACCTTAATCCTTTCACGAAGCTGTTTTTTTTTTTTTTTTACAACTTTCTTCCAAAGCAGCCACGTCCTTCCGACAACTGCTATGGTGGCTGCTGTCTACACTGCAGGAGGTACTGCACTGACCCTCCGCCTGCTTGTTCCTTGTCTCCATGACCTTCCTCCTGGCCAGGACTGAAGTCCATGAGGTTGGGGGTCTTGTCTTCTACATCTCTTGGGTCCCAGGAATGCAGCATGAGGCTGGTACATGTTTGGGGGACCCCTGGATATTTGTTGTTACGAGAGGGACCTCCAAGAGATAGAGCAAAGTCTGTGGTGGATGGTGGAGACCCTGCACAGACCGAGGGGGCCTTGTGAAGGGGCAAGGCCATCCTGTGTGTTTAACTGCAAAGTCAAAGAGGAAGACGGAGGCTTCCCAAGTTCCTCCCTGCTCCCGTGAAGATGAGTGCCCTGACCTCCCGGATGACGGGGCCCCCGCGTCCCAGGTCTGAGGACCCTGCTCCTTGGTCGGCATTGACCCTGGATGAGACATTCAGGTAGAGACTTGCAGTGTTCAGAATCGCGGGGGCTCTCCGGAGCCTCGGGCTGGGGCCTAAAAGTTAACGGGATGGAAGCCAGAGGAACCCATGCCGGTGGGGGAGGGAGGCTTTGTTGGTTTTTTTTTTCTTTTTCTTTGTTTTTATTGAAGTATAGTTGATATGCAATATTATATTAGTTTGATAATTGTACTGCAGGTACATGGTACATAAGAGGAGGGAGTCTTTGTGCCGGCTGAGGCTGGGGTGGGTTCAGAGAAGACCCTATGAGGAGGAGAGACCCGTGTCGGCTTTGAGAAGCAAATACCTAAGCATGTGTAGCTTACTTACCCCCAATCCATCTGTGCTCCTCTGTGTGCCTCATCTTTTCGGCTGCCGGCAGGAATGGCAAATCCTTCCCCTTCTACCCAGTTCTCTGCACCTTCCACAGCTGGGCTTGTTTGGACTGAAGTTGGGGAAAGGCCACTGCAGGCCATGTGAACAAACCCAGCTTTCCAGCAGGCAGGGCTAGGTTCCTCCTTGTCAGGTGCGGGGTGGGGGGGGTGTCAAAATCAAGATCACCTGGGTCCTGGTCCTCTCGGCACCCGGCCAGGTGGCCTTGGGCAAGTCACTGCCCAGTTGGTCGCCTGTGATTTAGAGCTCATATATGTGTCAGTTATTTGGCAGTGGTAATTCCGTAACTGGGCAGGTGACGTGCTCCAAACGCAAACGCTCTAACGCACGTGTGTATGGTCAGCGCGCTTCCTTGGAGGAGCTCAAGGACCCTGCTCGACATTCACGGCTCGGGGGAGCTTGTGGCCTGGGAACAGCCTCCACACGTGGGGCCCCAGGGAGTAAGTCTCTTAAGACCTTTGAGGGTCCGGGACGGGGCTAGGAAAGATGGAGAGACTGTTACCCTTTGGGGTGGGAGTTGGTTTGTTTCTGATTCCTCTCCATTGAAATCAGGGCATGAGGTCCCACTGATTCCAAAAGTCTTTGCGGTCCAGGAGTTCTAGAACCGCTAGTTCTGCCTGGATGGAGGTATCCAGTGAGTGGCCGGGTGGCAAAGGAATCTAAGCCCATTGGGCGCGTTAGCAAACACCTGGGTGCTTTGGTAGATATCGGAGGCCTCCAGTACTGGAGGTGGATGAGGCCGTGTATCCCCTCACCTCCCCTACCCTGACAACCGCAGTACCAGGTGATACGTTACACTGAAAGGAAATCTCAGACCAGAGTCGGCTAAGCCCCTACGGATGATTTTAGGCGGCAGGTGCAACCTGCTGTAGCTCAGAGGAAGGCTTGCTGCCCTTTGGCAGGTTCTCTCTGAGCAGAAGCCAGAGGTATCCTTGGGGCGGGACGGGCCGACCTAACAGCAGAGTTCAGCATCAGGTCCCCTGAGGTGGGGGGTGCAGGACAGAAGGCATCCCGGCCTCGAGGGCCGCAGGGGGTGCTGCCAGGCTGGCTGGATTCTCTAACCGCTTCTTTCCAGGCTGCTGCAGCCTGTGCCGTCCTCCTGAGCCAGCCCTTCCTCGACACAACTCATTTTGCCAATGAAAAGCTTTAACGTTTCTTGAGCTGATCAAGATGTTCTCTGCCTCAGATTTCAATAAGGATGTTCCACGTGCCAAGTCGTCCTCTTCCGCATGTTGATTCCCAACTGGGATATTTTATTTTATTTTATTTATTTATTTTTCTGAAGTATAGTTGATTTATAATGTTTCAGGTATACAATAAAGTGATTCATTTTGTATACGTATATTCTTCTTCAGGTTCTTTCCATTATAGACTTTTACAAGACACTGAATATCGTTTCCCTGTGCTATACAGTAGGTTATTGTTGTTTATCTATTTTATATATGAGTGTGTATCTGTTAATCCCAAATTCTCAATTTATTCCCTCCTCCACTTTCCCCTTTGGTAACCATAAGTTTGTTTTCTATGTCTGTGAGTCTGTCTCTGTTTTGTAAAAAAGTTCATTTATATCATTTTTTAGATTCCACATATAAGTGATATCATATGGTATTTGTCTTACTTACTCCACTTAGTATGATAATCTCTAGGTCCATCCATGTAGCTGCAAATGGCATTATTTCATTCTTTTTTATGGCTGAGTAATATTCCGTTGTATATCTGTACCACATCTTTGTCCATTCATTGGTTGATGGACATTTTGGTTGCTTCCATGTCTTGGCTATTGTAAATAGTGCTGCTATGAACATAAGGGGTGCATGTATCTTTTCGAATTAGAGTTTTCTCCAGATATATGCCCAGGAGTGCGATTGCTGGATCCTATGGTAACTCTATTTTTAGTTTTTTAAGGAACCTCCATACTGTTCTCCATAGTGGCTGTACCAATTTACATTCCCACCAACAGTGTAGGAGGGTTCCCTTTTCTCCACACCTTCTCCAGAACTTATTATTTGTAGACTTTTTGATGATGGCCATTCTGACCAGTGTGAGGTGGTACCTCATTGTAGTGCTGATTTGCATTTCTCTAATGATTTGCAATGTTGAGCATCTTTTCATGTGCCTGTTGGCCATCTCTGTGTCTTCTTTGGAGAAATGTCTGTTTAGGTCTTCTGCCCATTTTTGATTGGCCAACTGGGATACCATAGAGGCCACCAAACTGCTGCTGCCCTAACATATTGTGTAGTGAGTGGATACGGGCGCGCTGGCCTCAAGCTGTTTGTAGAAACGGGATTCCAAAGTCAAGTGCCACAGCCACCCACATCCCTGCTTGACCTGGAACATCTTAGATGCTGTTGCCAGTGGATGGTCAAGCCAACGCCAGGCCACGCCCCCTCTCCCGGACTGCCCAGTTTCCGAGTGAAATACAAGTGCAGCTAGTGCAGCCGGAGCCAGACCCTGGGCCCAGGGGGAGCCTCTTGTTTAGTTTTCCCATGCACAGAACCGGTGGCCCCAGGATTGCTGACTGAGTACGTGGACAGGATTGACCGCCTCCAAAAGGAAGGAGGACGAAGGCTTTCCTTAGCAGCTGCTGTCAGTCTGCACGTGCCTCGCGGGTGTGACATGCAGGCCCGGTGGACGCTCCGTGAGGGGTGTGGTTACCCTCCTGCAGTGGCGCCTTGTCACAGGAATGAGCTTGGCACGCAGCGTTTGAGTTTGGGGCTCGCGGCTGAGGATGGTGCGGGACTTGGCAAAGGGCTTGTGCCAGATTCCTGGACCACTGAGACTCTAACCCTGGTCTGTCGCACAGGGGCCGGGTGGGGGCACCCTTACTCACGTGTGACCTGTGTTTCTAGTCTTCTGTGTCACTTACAGAGCGAGGTGATACTGTGCATGGTTTGCGATTTTCCTGCCACACCTCCCACGTCATTGGAATTCTTTGACGTCGCCGCTGTGATTTCCTGACAGCACAGCGTGTGGCTCTGTCCGAGCATCCCCGACAAGACCTCCCCCCTCCTTGCGCACTCAGGTGGCATCTGGGCCTCCTCATTGCCGCAGACTCTCTTTGTGCAGAAAGGTTTGTTTGCAGTTCGGATTTTCTTTAGGGCCAAGCCCCTAAAAGGGGAATTACCACCTTTGAGAGTGCGAGCACATTCCTCTTTTTTTTAATTACACAAGTAATAAGCCTGTGCCACAGAAAACCCAGGAGATACAAATAAGCAAAAGTAAATAGATAAAACGGGGTGGGGTGTGACCCTGTCAGAACTGGAGGGAAATGCACCTGTGATTGAGTCCCCGCGTTGCAACTGGTTTGTCTGTAACCCTGGCGACTTAGCCTCCCTGAACTACAATTTCCTTATTCATACAATAGATAGTATCTTACCCAGTTACCTACTGTGCAGGTTGAGATGGCGTATGTAAACGCCAGCACGAAAAATACACTCAAGAAACCAATTCCACGAGAAAGGCCGGGTCGTAACCTACAGATGCCTGCGAAGCCTGTTGAGGGGAGGGGGACCCACGGGAGCCCTGGGTGACAGTTGAGCACAAGCCCACGAGGTGGGAAGGTTGGACGGCTGTGGGCCTGGCTCTTGTGGGCCTGGTACGGCACCCTGAAGAATTGGGGCTTGTTCTGTAGGTGATATGGAAATCGTGTTTTCGTTTCTGGTTTAGTTTGGTTTTGCTTTGTCATTTTGGATCTGGTGAAGGTGCTGAGAGTCATGTTTGGAAAGCAGTGTTTAGGAGGATCCATTGGGGGCAGGCGAATCGGGGGGATGGGCCACAGGCAGGAATGTCCCCGAGACCAGTGGTAGGGCCACTGGTCCTACCTCCAAGAGTGCTGACCCTCCACCCTCTCAGGAGAGCAGGTGAAAAAGCTCCGAGCCTGAAGAGGAGCTGTGAGCCTTCAAGGGTCAGTGGAGACTTTGGAAGTGAGAACACGTATGCAGGAGAAGACGTTGGCCGTGTTCGTGGTGGTAGCTTGGCGGCCAGAGCACGGTGGTTTGTGCTTCTCCATCTCTAATGAATAGTACCAGGTACCTGAGACCGGGGCTTGCTGGCGGTCAGAACCGCAGAAAGTCACTCCCGCCCCGTAAGTCATTCGCAGGCGCTTGTCTCTAAGGGCAGCAGACCTTTGACCACTTTGGACGGGGCAGCCCGTTGCCCTGGCACGGCCAGCCATTCCAGGCAAAACTAATTAGACTTTTTGCCTCAAGCGTGTTTGTATTGCTTTGGAATAAAGCACTCAGAAAACAAAACAAGCCCCGCTAACCCAGCAAGGCGAGTTCCAGAACCAGCTGGAGAAACTATTGTGATTGGCTGGGTCCCCGGTGGACCCCTCGTTCCTGCGCCCAGGGGGTAGCTGCAGGGCTGACTCCAGAGCGCCGGAAGTGACGCCAGCTTTTTGCCAAACCGTGAGTTTACGCTAGCACTGCCCTCTGGTTCCAGAATAATCCCTCACATCCCAAGCCGATGCTTATTTTTGTCCAAATGCTTTGCTCACACGTTTTCCCAACAGCAGCCCCAGGAGATGTACAGAGCAAGTGTGTCTCACTCCGGCTGTTTCCTCAGAGGAAGGACTGAGGTTCAGAGAAATGGACCTGGGCTGCTGTCACAGAATATTCGTGTTTAGGTCTGAGAGGACCCAGAGGTCTTTCAGGTGACACCAGGGTGACTACCACCAGGAAGAAGTTGATTATGAGGCTCCCACGCCACGCAGGGGAAGCACAGGGTGGGTGAGGAGGCATGAAGAGCGGGGGGAGATGTGGTTTCTGTGGGAAGGAGCAGGCGAGGCAGCTGAGCAGGCATAGGATTGGCGAGTTTGAATAACTTCAGCTCTGGGGGCTGTGGGCGCAGGGGCCACCCCTGGTTGTCTGGTCCATGGAGGGGTGAGAGCCGGTTGGAAGAGGTGAGGGGGTGTGGGCTCTGCATCTGCTGGTTTTCATGAGAAAGGTATGCTCCCAGGGGAGCAGTTTACTCTCTCTAGGGATTGGCGAACCCTGGGAGGGCCATCCCTCCAGGGTCAGTGAGGCCTCAGACGTCAGAGCATCAGAATTACAGGAAATAGGACAGGGTTGATACAGGCAGGGACGGTGTTGCCTTCTAGATGTTTGTTTGCAGGTAGTCTGGTCAGAGTTGAGGGTCTGGGGTTTCAGATGGGAGTTTGATTAGCAGAGCGTTTGGGAAGGGCCTCAGCCATCCTTCTTGCCAGAGAGAAAGCGGCATTCTCTGTACTCCAAGAGCGGGGAACCCCAGGGAGTCCAGGTCTCTGAAGCCATCGTGCTGCTTCCCTCTGAAGGGAGACGGGGACCGTGCAGGGGGCTGCGCTGGCAGAGGACTCGGAGCTCAGATGCCATCGACTGTGGCATCATCAGCCTCCCCCGCCTGCATTTGTCCTGCTGCCTTTTTAAAAGACCTTGCTGGGCCCTCCCTCCTGCCCCCTTGCCTGTGTAGTAAGGAGTTGCCTCCGCGGCAGCCCCCGACACGGTGGTAATGACAGTTTGCTGCAGTCCCGTCAATGAGGGGGTCTGCCCGTGCACTGCCTGCATCGTGAGCTCCGGCCAGCAAGGCTGCCGCCTGCGCCGTCTCGGGCCAGCCCATGCTGCTGCCATCGCTTGTTGCACTGCTTTGGGGACTGGAACACACCCAGCCGGGTCCCCATCTGTTGCAGACGTGCGGCGGCGGCGGCTCGGAGAGCAGCTGAACCCTAGAAATCGCCTGTGCTGAGGGGGCTGGGAAACCCTCCCTCTCTCGGGGACCTTTGGAGCGAGCGAGGCAGCAGGATTTTTCAGAGCCGGGGGCGCTGTGTCTCCCCCATCACTTGTGAGCCAGCGTTTCCCAGCCCTGCACTTCTGATGAGCACCCGGGAAGAGGAGACCTCCAGGACCACCTGGGGCTGAGTAAGCAGACCTCCCGGAGCTGGATTTCCGCATGCATGGTGATTGTACGTTCGGGGTGGGGGGCGGGGGGTGGAGGGGGGAGCTCTGTTCTCTCATGACGCTTTGTCTCCGCCGTATGCAAGACGGATGCTGAATCCTCGCTTTGTTCCTCGGGAGCTTCTTGTTAAATTAAACACCTCCAGGCCGAACCAAATGTTCCTTCCCTACCTAGGTGCTGTGTGTTCTCTGCTTACGTAACTTTTTCTTGGTGGTTCGGAGAATCACTCGTGAAGGTGGCATGTACGTGCGTGGGCGCATTCATCTGTGTTCCCCGTACGAGTTCAGTCCCCCTCCCCCTCCCACCCACCTGAGTGCGAGGTCTCCCCACACAGTCCCCCCACCTGCCTGAAAGTTCCCTAGCTGAAATCTTCAAGTCTGACGGTCCCTGCTTTTCCTCTCCCTTCCCTGAGTCATCACTGATTGAATCTGTCCCAAACGGAAAGGATCGGGATGCTGCAGGGACCCCTGGGCATGGCCCCGTGGTCCCTGGGAAGGCCCTGGACCACATATTCGCGTTGGCTGGTCTCCTGCCCTTGGAGGGTGAGCTGTCGAGAGCGTACTTGTTGCTTTTAACTTCTGGGAAATACATTGAAGAAACAGAAAACAGGAGGAGGGTGGGGAAAGACAGGAAGGGGAGGAAGAGAGGATGGGAGATGTCCTGACCCACGACTGAGCTAAGGCTGGTCTGTTGTCTGCGGGAAGGAGGAGGGTGGAGGCTGAGAACCGGAAGCCTGAACTGGCGCACGGGTCTGCAGAGCCACAAGTGGAGCTGCGGGCTGGACAGGTTGGACCTGGAGACGCGGCCCAGGCTCGACCTCCACCGGCACCGGTGCACGCTGCTTTGAGCAAGCCACATCGGTTTTCCTCTGGGGGTTTCTTCCCCCTACAGTCCCCTCCCATATGCCAGGGGCTGCACTAGTTATGAGTGGCGAGAACTTGAGCTTAGAGTCCCCGATTGCTGGTATTTGAGTCCTGGTGATTGGGAGAGATGGGTGGGGATGGAGTGGGGTTATAGTAGAATGAAGCTTGAGCCTTTGCTTCTGAATTTACAGTCCAGTGGGGAGAAAAGAGACTATGAGACGATTCAAGACTCGCGGGCTGTGGGGAATCAAGCCCTGGATCGTGGCAGACTCTAGGTGATGAAAGACAGGTCCTTGGGGTTGGTCGGGGGCAGGTGGGAGAGGGCTGCACAGAGGAGCTGGGACTCGGCAGGCGCCCCCTGGGCCTGGGGCGCAATGGGGTGCAGCAGAGGGTTCTGCCGGAGGCTTACGTGCGAGAGCAGGGGAGACCCCAAAGCATAAACGGTGGGCGGACTCTCAGGTGTGACGAGGTAAGAGGCCTGCTGGAGCCGAGGGCAGGGGGTGGAGAGTCAGCACATGAAGCTTCCTGGGAGTGGGAGAGACACAGGCAGTGAGCTTGAGCCAGCCTCCGTGGGCTCCGCTGACCTATCAGCCAGGTGACCCCTCGCCCTGAAAACAGCCCAGGGAGGCCTCGTCACCCGGCCTCTCAGGACCGGGCTCCTTACCTCTCTAGCTGCTTCCCCAGTTTGCATGGAAACTTCCAAGGGCTCAATCAGTCTAAGGTGGGGTGTTCTGTTTTTGCTTTTGTTTTTACCCACTATTAAGCCTATGAGACAGGTGTAAGCTCCTTTTTACAGAAGAGGAAACGGAAGGTTAAAAGGTTAAATTCATTCAGGGAAAATAACTGAAAATCTAGGATATTTAAGGTTCTTAATCTTCTTGCCTCACCTAAAGTCGCAAGCGTTGAATTGGGAAGAGAAGCCAGGTATCCTGAGGCCTGACTCCCTCTTTATTGAAGAGTTGAGTGGGGGAAGGGGGCTGGGAGACTGAGGATGGGTGGAGGGAACCTCATCCCAGGCCGTGGGCTCCTCTTCAGGGCTGGTCCCCAGGTTGGTATTGAAATCAGATCTTCAGTGAAACAATCTCTTGAGTCCTACGTGCCAGGCGCTGGCCATTCCAGGATGAGAAAGACACGTGGTCTTGACGTCATCAATTAATGGTGCTGAACGGCCAGGGATCCCAGAAGTGTGAATTTTGGGTTCTCATTTCGGCTCAGCTGTTTCTGATTTTTGGTTTTTGGGAGCAGACACAGTTTTTATTTTATTTGTTTATTTTTGGCTGCATTGGGTCTCCGTGGCTGCGCGCTGGCTTTCTCTAGTTGCGGCAAGCAGGGGCTGCTCTTCGCTGCGGTGTGTGGGCTTCTCATTGCGGTGGCTTCTCTTGTTGCGGAGCACGGGCTCTAGGCGCGCAGGCTTCAGTAGTTGCGGCGCGCGGGCTCAGTAGTTGTGGCGCAACGGGCTTAGTTGCTCCGCGGCATGTGGGATCTTCCCGGACCGGGGCTCGAACCTGCGTCCCCTGCATTGGCAGGCGGATTAACCACTATGCCACCAGGGAAGCCCCGAACACAGTTTTTTAAAATTGAGATATCATTGATATACATTATATTAGTTTTAGGTGTACAGCATGATGATTCAATATTTGTATATAATGTGAAATGATCATCACAATAGTTAACATCCAGCACCATCATAGTTACAAAAGGATTTTTTTCTTGTGATGAGAACTTTTACAGTCTCCTCTCTTAGCAGCTTTCAAATGTGCAGTACTGTGTTATTAACTATATCAACCCAGCTGTTGACTAATGGAATCCTTCTTGGATTTTTCCAGCCCCTCACTGCTCTCCTTCAAATGACAGAAACCTTATTCTTCCTTTGAAAGTATTCCAGGAACTTCCCTGGCCGTCCAATAGGTCCCAATGCAGAGGGCACGTGTTCGATCCCTGGTTGGGGAACTAAGATCCCACATGCCACGTGGCGGGGGAAAAAAAAAAATGTATTCCAGTCTCTCCTATCCCAAGACGCCCATCCCCTCCTACCAAACCCCTTTAGCACTTCCTCATATGCTGCCCGTGGGCTAATATAATTTAATGCCTATTCTTTTTGGGTTTTGCATTATTTTGTATTAAGTTGTGTTCATTTAGTTCTTGTAGATTGATTCAATTGATAACTCCCTGTGGTCCGTTGCCCCCCACCCCTGGCACTGTATGGACCCTGTGGCCCATGTCTGGTCATGAAAGCACGCGTCTCAGCTCTCATCATGGGTGGTGACTTCAGGAAAGCAGGGCAGGACCCACAGGCAGGTGGCTTGCTGGAGGCTCTAGCTTCCCCCCCTCCTGCAGCCCTTGTGTCTGCCTGGACCAGACTCCTTTCCCAGAGCATGACTTAAGGTCCTAGAGCCCTAAAGCGGTTTAACGAGAGACTGCAGAGCTCTCGCCTCGATGACTAAAATTTCAGTTATGAGAGGGGTGTGATCAATTTCCTCTTTAACCCCAGAGCCCTTGGGCCCTGGGCTTGGGAGTTGGACTTGAGTCTGAATCTGTGTCCTGCTCTTTACCAGCTGGGGACGCAGGCAAATTATTTCATCTTTCTGCACCTGAGTTTTCTTCTAAAAATGGAGATAACAGTAACTCAATAACCACTGGGTTGGATGAAACCAGCTGACCAAGGGCCAGTTCCGGGCACGTAATAGAGGCTCAGTGAACAGCAGGCCCTCCCTTTAGGTGGCGGTCAGTTGTGGGGTTCCCCCGCTGAGCCCAGCAGAACCTCTCCAACCAGGACCTTGAAGTGACCTGCTTTTCTGAGTTCCCTGGGTCTGTTCACTTGGGTTATTCATCAGGAAATCGAGGCTGGAGGGCTCTGGGTTCTGTTGGGTTCACGTAGTTCCCCTGCGGCTCCAGTCTGGCCACTTCTCCATCTGTCCTTGGTGACGGACACATCCGGTCCCTCCCCCCGGCCTGCCTGTCCTGTGTGGACAGGTTGTGCCCTCGGGTGGGTCATCTGCGTCTCCTGTTCATCCTAAGATACAGCGTGGTGGGAGGTGGGGAGAGAGTAGGAGAAAAGCAAACCTAGACCTGGGTTTCGTTTAGACTTTACTCTGCGGGCAACGTACGTGCTGACATTTTACTGTCTCATGTCTGCTTTTAAGGGTGGCTTCCACATGCCTGTGATCCTGGCCCAGCTCCTCAGTTAGAGCCTTGCTGTGCAGGTCCCAGTAAAGAAGAGAACAGAAGCCGGCGAGGTGGCCAGGACACAGCAGGCCCGCCGGCTACAGGCAGCACTGCATCTACCCCTGGAGGGTTGGGGGGTCCGGGCCACCCAGGGCTTGCAAGTCAGTGTTCAGCGTTGTCTCCCAGCCCACTCCTACTTCTCTTCTGGGTCCAGGGCTCCCAGGATCGGGTCTCACGGCTTCTTGGATTGAGAATCAGACATGGAATCGAGGGCAGAGGAGAGACAAGAGGAGGCACCTCAGCAGACTCATAACCCGAACAACAGACATTCTCCTTGACGGGGAGCTGCACTGACTAAGTCACGTGCAGAGTTTTCACGGCTGGAAGTAAAATTGGGGCCAACACTTGTGGGCATTTGGGGTGGTCTGAGACGTCCGTGGTGGAAGGGGGAACCGGGATGGCCTGTGTTCAGGGGAGGGGTCATAAGGAAACAGACAGAATGTTCTCCTCACCTAGGGTAGGGATGGGGCACGACCCTCCAAATAACCAGGACCAACAAGCAGACTCTTCCATGAACCGTAGTGGGTGTGGGACTGTCTCGGGAAGGAAAAAAGATGACGAAACGTGAGGTATGATGCATCAGGGCAAAGAGGCTCCTCCCGCACGGGAGTGAATCTGGCCCTAGGACCTGGCGCTACCGTTCTGGCGCGGGTTGAGGTGGACGCTCCTTTGCTTTATGCAAACCGTGGACACCCGATGGCTAAATCCTGCCCGCCCCGTTCTTCTTCTCAAAGCTGGGAGATGTGGGAAGACATTTCTAGAAGTATTTTCACCTGTAAGGATCAGAAGGGTGATTTCTACTTACCCAAAAATCAGCTATAATTTTTTAACTGCCATTACCGTTAGCCCTTCCCTACCCAGCTTTGGCAGGAAACAGGCAGTTCTTAAAGGCGAGTCTCTGGATGATGGAAACTCCTCCCCAGATAGAGCACTTGACTGGCCAGGTGAGCCTTCCTGTCTCAGAGTCAAGACCGAGCTGGTGGGGCGTCTGGACGTGCTCTCGGGGGAGTGTCTGCATTTCATCAGAGAGCAGGACTGATACGCTTTTAAGGCCAGGAAGGCAGAGGTGGAAGGGAAACTTCCGGTACCCAGGTGCCGGGGAGAGACCTCCAACAGAGGGGCAGGGCAGCAGCCACTCCTTCTGAGCGAGGCCAGGCTGACTCTGGCCCGGCGTGCCGGGGGCTTCCTGATACTGCACGGATCTGGGGGTGGGTGCGGGTAGGGAGGGGCTGGACAGGGCTGAGGGTTCATCCGTTTGAACCTATTTTCTGCTCAGATTCCCGGAGCCCCCGGCCCCTGGTGGGATTTGCCCTTCACGCTAAGCCAAGTCCCAAGCCAGGCGTTTACCCAGAAGGGCCAGGCCTGGCTCTGAGCTCTGCTACAGGCATCTGTCACCACCCATTCACTCTGAGTCATCCCACACTCAATCTGCTCAAATCACAGAGCCTTGAAATGCGCTTTCCAGTTGGCCTTCCACCACAGAGCGGGGGTGGGGGGGCACTCGGGAAGAAGGAGGGTCCCGGGCGGGGGTGGGACACGCCCAAGTCTGGCCTGGGGTAGAGTCGGGGGGCTCGGAGTGCCTTGCCTGGGGCCGAGAACCCCTTGCTTCCATCCCCTGGGGTAGGGTCAGGATGCCCCTCCCAGCCTCGCCTGCCCCTCGAGGTCTCACTAGCAGCCACCTGGCAGCTCTCCCCGGAGGACTCACTCCTCTTCCAGGCTGGCTGCCTGCACAGGGGGCGCTGGGCCTGGCTTGGGGGCTGGCCAGCTCCGCCCCCGGGAGAGGCTCGGAGAGGGGGCCTGGGAGAGGAGGGGGCCCCAGCTGCTGCCTTGGTCTCTTTCTCCTCCTCATTTCAGCCCCTATTCCCTTCCAAACCCCTGCTGGCTAGATGGGAACCATTCCCCCACTGTCTCCTAAGGGAGGAGAAAAGACTTCAGCCAGAGTCGCAAGTGTTTCTCTAAGCCTGGCCCCCGACCTGCACCAGGGTCTCCTGGGGGCCGCGGTCCCACCCCACCCACTGAATGGAGGTTCCCGGCAGCATCTTCTGTGCCCTGAAGACCAGCTTTGCAGGAGAGGAATCTCTGTGCGTGAGTTGGAATCAGCCTTTTCCCCTCCTGCTCATTTATCTAAAAAGAAGATTCTAGACCTTGCCCAAGGTCCAACCTGGCACCGAGTCTAGCAGTTTCTCCCCCAAATCAGTTTTTTCTAATTTCACTCATGGAGAAAGATAAGGAACTCATTGTGCAATTGCCCCCCAAAAATCCAAAGAATATTTTCAATAATCTCAAATGCCTAGGGACTCTGGTTAATCCAGGGTCCTGACTGAGAGATGCCAGCCATGCCTCATCTGGAATCCTACCTGTCAGAAAACTGGAGCCCAGTAACATGCACTTAACAGTGAAGCCAACGTGACGTCACCCGGGCTCTGACACTGGAGGTACTTCAGGACCTCAGCAACCGCCACTCTGACAAAATCTGGAATCCAGTAACTAAAGATGTCCGGTTGAGATAAGCTGGCTGTGGCCACTGTTCCTCATCACATTTCAATATCCACATGTTCTTGGCGCTCGGTGATCCCTACACCTCCTACTTGGCAGGAGGGAAAAGTGTAGTTTATAGAGAGGGGATGGGGAATCATGGCCTCAGCCCCGGAGTGTCCTTGGGCATCCCCTTCTCCACTCCTAGGGACCCCTGCAGGGCTCCCCAAGCTGGCTTCACCCAAGCACTTTTTCTGTCTGTCGCCACACCATCGGGTTTTCTCTCTTCTCTCTCAGGCCTTCAGAGTCCTCTTCTGAGATGAGCTCATCCAATAACCTGCCAACTCAGAGAAAGGGTTAGTTTAAGGAGTTATCTCTCCTGGTTATTTAAATACTGCCTTGATCCAAATAAGGGGTCTTTGGATAGGAAATGTGAGCACCTTTGTAGCTTTGGGACATCTCATATTTGGGGATTTACCTTTGGGAGAAATTGGGCTCTTCGTGTCCAGCAGATCTTTCCTCCTGGATCTGTAGCTACTGTGCGTCTAAACTGGGCTCTGGAAAGTGAAACACTGGCCTTTCATATCCCTGGTAAGGGAAGACGGGACAGCTGTGCCCTATCTGATGTGTGTAACAAGGTGCTTTGGCACCAGGAGGGCAATTGAAACTGGAGGATTTTAGCTAGAAAATAAAGTATGTAACTGGTCTGTAACACACAGCACAGCTGCTTCCTGGAAATTCTACTCCCACTGCTTGAAAAAGCATATTCAGTATTCCAGAATTAGTAACATGGACATCTTCCCTGGGTTCTGTGGATTGCTTGTTTTGTTTTCTTCTCGCCTATGGTATAGGGATGGGTGGTGGTTGACCCGTCACTTTTTGGTCAGCTTTACTGACCCGTAGTCTACATACAATAAAATTCGCCAGTTTTAAGTATACAGTTAGGCGGGTTGTGATCAGTTTGCAGTCACGTGACCACTAGCCCAATGGTGATAACGGAACGTTTCCATCACCCACAAAAGGCCCTTCTGGTCCCTCTGCAGCCTGTCCCCTACCCATCCCCCTCTTGAGACTGAGGGTGGCTCTGTGTCTTCTCTATGAATGTCTTCCAGCACCACCCCAGACACACAGGGGCTACTTAACAGATGTTTAAAAGGATAAATACATCAGTGGTTCTAACATATTTTTGAAATCCCCATGAGACGTCTTCTGGTTCCTCCCATTCACCCTCGGTTCTGAAAGATTGTCTAACACGCATGCGTTAATAAATAATTTCTGCATTCAGTCATTCCTGATCTCAGCCTTCTGATCAGCCTTAGATAATCAGTGTCACCAGAGTTGATGAAGAGCCAGCTAAAAGCAGAGACTCACTGTCTTTGTTGCATGTGCTGTCCCGGGCAAGTGTGCAGTTCCCTTTCCACTTTTCAAAAGACTAGAAACGCTGCAGGAGCATCCGTGGCCATTTTTTGTTGTCTCCCATCCTAGACCAGAAATCACTGACCTACGTCGCCCTCACCTTCTTTGGTTTTGGATTTTTTTTTTTTGTAGTAAATGAAGTCAGCACTTGAGCAATTTAGGGGCACACCTGGAGAACACCCCCAAAGGCTTTCTCAGTTTACAGGGACTTTCTGTGTCCCTAATTCATCACCAAGGGCTCAGAGTCCCTTCACCTTGCCTGGCTGAACTGCCCTTTCTCCTGTAAGTTTGGGACCCATCTTGCAGCGATCAGGGTGCCGTTGAATATGGCTCTTTCCCCTAATCACAGCTCTGAGAGACAAGATGCTATGGTCTACTCACTGGGCTCAATAATAATATTTTGCCCCTAAATAACGGCACCTTACCCATAAAAATCAGTCATTTCTTTTAAAGTAATAGCTAACATTTCCCAAGTAATTGTCATGCATTATTATAATCTCTTTATATGTTAGTTCAGATGTATTCTGTGTTTACATATTTAAATGTTAACTCATAATTTCGCAGGAACTCCTGTGACTCCCATTTTGTAGATTAGGAAACTGAGGCACAGAGAAATTAAATTTCACAAGATTACCTAGTTTTCTGATCATCTGTTGCTATATCACAAACCACCCCCTGGGGCTGGAGTTCTCAAGGTTTCTTCATGCTCCTGTCTGGCTCCTGAGTTGGTTTCACATCCCTTTCTCCATGCTGCTTCACCACGTGGCTAGCTTGAGCTTCCCCAGAGCATGGTGGTCTCAGGGCGGTGGAATTTTTAACACGGCAGCTTTTTTTTCCCCAGGGAAGAGTCCAGGAGAGCCAGGGATAAACTTCTTATCACCGAACTCAGAAGTCTCACTAACTCAAGTAGTTATTCTGTGCTTCCAGGTTACGTCAAAAATTAAATAGAATAGACACAAACGTAGGTTACACGGGTGCCATTGCTCACCCATCCGGCCAATGTTCGGTGGTCTGACAGCGTTGTCTGTTGGTGAGGCTGTGGTGTAAACAGATGCTGTCCTGCACCAGAGCAGAATGACCCAGACCTAAGGAGGGCAGGTGGCAACGTCTGTCAGAAGCCGTGACCGCGTTGCCCTTTGAGCAGCGATCACACGGTCCTAGAAACATGAAGAACATGCAGAGTTTTCACCGCAGCAGCCTGTGACGTAGACGGGGGGTGGTGGAGCTATTGTGTTCCGTGCAGAACACACCGCAGATTCCAGAAAACCCTATGTGCCGACTTTGAAAGATCTCCTGGACATACACAGTGATAAACAAGGAATGGAGCAGAATATATACCAGGGAGCCCTTTGTATTAGAAAGGGGGGAAATACTTGACGTATGCGCTCACATAAAGAAGTCCCAACTGGATGTGCAGCTAGAAGTGGTCCCTTTGTGGGGGGGCGTGGCATGGATGGGGACAAGGGTGGAAGGGCCCGGCTTTTCAATTGCACATCCCTTTGTTTTGACTTTCAAATCCTATGAGTTTATTTTTCCGTCCGCACACAAAAAATTAGTTGGATGACATAGCTGTTGCTCACAGAGTGCTCACAACCTCGACAGAAAGTTTGTGCATAAACGGCAAATGGACAGTGCTGGAGGGGGTTGATTTTAAATGTAGTGGGGTGAGACATCGTTTCCAGCGGACTTGACAGCAAAGGCATCATGAATCCACGAGACCCGCATTAGTTCTGAAGGATGAGGAGGACATGAGTGGGTGAAGAGGACGGGTCAGTCCCAGCCGGACAGCGTGGCGCCGGCCGGCGCCTCTCAAACCCCAGGATGGAGGAGGCAAGCCGACCTGCTGGCCTTGACACTGGACCCTTGAAAGCTCCATTGTGAGAGCCACCGGCTTACGGTTACATTCCAGCGACGTATGTTATTTTTTTATAAATTTACTTATTTATTTAATTTATTTATCTGGCTGCGTTGGGTCTTCGTTGCTGCGTGCGGGCTCTCTCTAGTTGCGGCGAGCAGGGGCTACTCTTCGTTGAGGTGCGCGGGCTTCTCACTGTGGGGGCTTCTCTTGTTGCGGAGCATGGGCTCTAGGTGCGCGGGCTTCAGTAGTTGTGGCTCTTGGGCTCAGTAGTTGTGGCTCGCGGGCTCTAGAGCGCAGGCTCAGTAGTTGTGGCGCACGGGCTTCGTTGCTCCGTGGCATGTGGGATCTTCCCGGACCAGGGCTCGAACCCGTGTCTCCTGCATTGGCAGGCAGATTCTTAACCACTGCACCACCAGGGAAGTCCATCAGAGTATTTTAAATTGCAAATTGTTGCAATAAAGGAGGGCTGGCTTCCTGACTGCTACCTTTAAGATGGTTTGTGTATAATAACCTTGAACTTGTGGGGGGTCGTGAGCCCCGGTCTGGAGGTGGGGAGGGATACAGGTGTCCCAGGCCGCATGCAGGCAGCAGAATAACCAGGAGGAAGCAGATGTTAGGCCAGGCTGTGGCCTGGGTGCCCTGGACACCAGGCGAGGAGAGCCGTACCTTCTCCCGCAGGCAGGAGGGACCACAGAAGGTTTCAGCCAACAGGGTCTCTGCTCAGTGCTGCCCTGTTCCCCAGGCTAGGCACACAGGCAACAGAGGACCAGACCACATGATCTTCTAACTGTGTCCTTTGAACCATGAAAATGGGGCCGTGTGCAAACTAGAGGGGACCACGCAGAGCCCCTGGAATCCCGCCTGGCACTCTGGTTTCCCTTCTGCCTGTGGGATTTCCCTTTCTTCTTCATGGACCTCCCTGGGGATGCGTTGGTCTCCTAGATCAGTTTAGAACAGGTCTTTTGGAAACGTCGGCTCCCCACAGCGGTCCTGGAAGGTCAGAGTCCACTCGCTTTGGACACAGGACCTGGGACGTGGAGCCCCGTGTTTTGCAAGTAAGAAGGGGTGTCCCCAAGACCTTGTAGGTGCCAACGGCAGAGATATGTGACCCAGAGGCTTCCAGGACCAAGTGACCAAGAGTGAAAACGAAAGGGCTGGTGATACCAGGGGACAGACAATCCCAAGGGGTCCTCTAGCTTAGGAACGTCCCCACAGGACCTGACCCAGAATCTTCCGTGCTTTTTTCAGTGAGAAATAAAGATCCCAAACCATCCAGCAGGGACTAGATGAAAAATGGTGGGAGTTACACAGGGAGGTGTTTCGAGCCCGGTCCCACCCTGAAGGGAGACCCAGGTGGCCTCGGGACACAAGGTACACATGAGGACACTCCAGGGACCAGGTCTTCCTGAGAGATGATGGCTTTTACCCTAGGATGTGAGAAGCAGGCTCTTTTTCCCCTTCCTCGAAAAAGCAAAGCTACAATCCCTGTGCTGTGTACCTGACTCCCTGCCGTGGTGGCAGCTGATCTAGAAGTTTCTGCGCTTATGGTGACTTTGGCCTCACACCCGGCATTTCTCTTCCCTCCCCTCCTTATATAACGAGCTGGCCTCTTGAATAGAATGTGTTTGTTGGCCGCAAAAACAAAAACAAAACCCCCAGCAAACTCCTTGTTTGGTTTCGTTAGCGCCGTGGTCTGTGGCCTTGAGTCCCCGGCTGGGAGCCGCTAGTTACTCTGTGCCCATGGGGTCTCCAGTCGGGCCCTGGGATTTGTGTCCCCCGCCCTCCAGACATCCTGAGGCTGCCCGGTGACCCCGGCTGCCACCTGCTCCCATCTGGAGCGTGAAGGCCAGAGCCCTCGCCCCGGGGTCTACACTGGACGGCTCGGCCTGCGAGAGGGGACGTGGGTTTGCAGACCTTCCTCCCGGCCCTGCTGCTGCCTGACCCCAGCTAGCTCTTCCATCTCCAGGTTTATCTTCTCTGTCCGAGATCCCCGCGGCCTCAGGGCCCTGAGTCTGGGCGTCTGCAATACGCCTGCTCCCCTGCGTTCCGGAAGGACTCAGAGCCATGGATGCAGGACCAAGTGACCACTCCAGCTCCTGTCCCCACATGGACTGATGACCACAGGCCTCTTGGGGCAGCCCAGGGCAGCCCCTCAGCTAGACTGCAGGCTCCCTGCTGTCTCCTGTAGAAATGACAGGAGGTGGGTGATCAAGGCCCAGAGTGGTGGGCGATCAGTTGACCGACAGAACTGAGGCCATCTCTGCCTATTTGCTGCTATTACTTTTTTTTAATTAATAGACTTTTTTTTGAGAAGTTTTAGATTTACAGAACAATTGAGCAGAGAGTACAGAGCGCTCCCTTGTACCTCCTTCCCCTCCCTTCCAGCATCCCCTGTTATTAGCGGTACATTTGTTACAACTGATGAGCCTTGATTAATACACTATTATTAACTGAAAGTCAGAGTTTATATCGGGCTCATTCTTGGTTTTGTACATTTTATGGGTTTTGACAAATGTATAGTGACGTGTATACACCATTACAGTATCAGAGTACTTTCACTGCCCTAAACATTCCCAGTGCTTTGCCTGTTCGTCCCTCCCCCACCCCCTGGAAGCTACTTACAGGTGTTTGTCCTGCCGCCTCTGGGCCTGACCCCAGGGTGCACCCACCAGGTGGGTGGGTCACAGGGGCAGTGTGACCCATCATGGCCTTGGGGCTCAACCCGGCATGTGGAAGGGAGTCTGCCATCTCGGTGCCAGGAGGAGGGATGGCCTAGAATAGAATTTGGGGGCTGGAAGGCCTTTGGAGGAGCTCCAGGATTCAGACCCAGATACCTCCTATCTCAGGTGAGAAAACCGAGGACCAGAGACGGGATGAGAGTTTCCAGTCAGCACAGCTGGTTGGAACAGAAATCTGTATCCAGGCCTCAGAGAGGGCATAGGTTCAATTCAGCTTCTTTTTTAACAATAGGAGCTAAGTTAGTAAAAAGGACCAAAAAATAAATTTTGCAAAGAGCTAGCCACTTGCCTGTTTTGAGTGTCATCATTAACCTGCCCTGTGGGGGACTCTGGCCCAAGGTGGGGTGCCTGGAACCCTCAGTGGCCACTGGGCTCTGAGGGAGGATGCCGTGTGCCCCCAGTGCCCCCTGTTCTACCCGAGAACTCTGAGTTCCCACGAGGAGCCCCCCGACATGTGCCCTGCGTGTGCCTGGTGTGTGCCCGAGGGGCTCCGGGCAGGCCCTGCCCTGGAAGGAAGGGGAAGTGGGCAGATAGCATCTCCTGGAGCCGCTGATCTCCACGTACCTGCTGCCTGAGGCTTTGACACGCAGCACCTGGAGCCCTTCTCTGCAGAGTGCCCTCCAGCCTTCCATCAGATGGAGGGCGCTGAGGCTTTTGTGGCTCCCTCCCGAAAGTTCCCGGAGCAGCTGCTCACCCTAATGGGCATGACCACAAGCGTGGTGCAATCCCAGGAAGTAACACATTCACGCAAAGCCAGTGGATGACAAAGGGCAACTTGGAACAAGAGCTCTATCGCTGGACGCAAAGATACCAAGAGAACTGAAATTAGATGATGGCTGACCTTGTATAATAATTATACAATAACTGACACCTGGGTGCGCAGGGCAGCCAGGTCCGTGCTAGGGGCTCCGTCTGTACTATGACTCTGCAGGACAGCTGTTATCACCTTACGTAATGGAAACGTACGCTAGAAGGTCAGAGTCAACTAGAGAGAGCACGGTGTGATAGAGAACTTGGCTAGAAGTTGCAAGACCAGGAGTTGGTTCTGGCTCGGTCATGACTCCACCACGTGGCGTTGAGCACCTCACTCAAATCTCTCTGGAAACCTGTGAGCCCACCTGTAATGGAAGGGGATCAATTTGGAAGGTCTCTGACATTTTCCAATGGCGACACCCTGTGACTGCGTTATTTCCCTGGTTTAGGTGTCAGGAGACCAGGGAGTCTGCGGTAGGCCTGGACCAGAGGGGCACAGGTGCTGACAGATCCCACTCTGGAGGGGTCTCGGTAGGTGGTTGCCCCCAGGGCTGTAACTGCTGTTCTGGATCTGGGGTCGCCTGAGACTGCTGGAGTTGGCAGGACCCACGGTGGGTCAGAGCAGCAGTGCCCACTGCTCAGAGGGCCAGGGGAGGGATGGATGTGGTTGGAGGAAAGGGGAGGTGGGAATTCCCTGACGGTCCATTGGTTAGGACTCTGCACTTTCACTGCCAAGGGTGTGGCCAAAAAAAAAAAATATTCCATCCCTGGTTGGGGAACTAGGATCCTGCAAGCCCTGTAGCGCGGCCAAAAAAAAAAAAGGGTCGGGGGGAAGGTAAGGAGTTGCCTACCTCCCATCCATGACAGTGACGAGATGTGATTCTCTGTTTCCATCCTGTGTGCGTATTTCTGGGCACAAAGTACAAAGGGAGGTCAGAGGGCTTCGGCCAGGACAGAGGACAAAAGATGGTGTTCGTCCCTGTTCACTGTCGTGACATCTGGAAGGACAGGGGGTGTCGGCTCCCCTCTGAAATCTACCCGCACTGCTTCAAAGATCCTGTGGTGCACAGTGGTCCAGACTTCGTTGTCCACAACGCAGTAACATGTATATTTTATTCATGTCTATGTGTGAATAATTGAAACAATTTTAGGAAACAATGAGATGCATCCTCATTCTAATTTATATTTGGGTGGTTGTATAATCCACTAAATCGATTTCATGATCTACTGATGGGTTGGCACTGTTAGTGAGAAAAGCTAAGTGCTTCTGGAGCAGCCAGTTCAGCCTGGGATGAAAGTTAGAGCGAATAAAAGCGCCTTCTTCGTTATGCTTACTTAGTGCAGAAGCCCTTGCGTTCTATTCAGGTCCCTGGTGTTTGCTGCTTCCCCTGAACTCCTTGTACTTTTCAGTCTGTAACATGTGGTCACAGCAGGTGGTGACACACAGGTAGGAATGGAAGAAGCTTTGGGCACCTGCAGAAATGTTTAGGAAGAATCTTTTGATAAACAGTTTTATAAATATGGACACGGGGTATTCTTCAGATTCTGAGCTGAAAACTGTGTGGACTTTGGCTCCTGGGCCAAATCCCAGAGCCACATTGGGTAGGTGGTTGAGAGCAGAAAGTAGGTCTCTAAGCCCTGAGTCTTGCATAAGAGCCCCCTGCATGGGGGAGGGTGTGTCTCGGAGCCGCCAGCAGTGCTGTGACCTTATAAACACGTTCCCTGGATGCTCAATTTAATTCTCATTCAAGTTTTCTGTCCTGCGGTTCGTCTTGAAGCCCAGACCCAAAGCATGTGATTTTCCCCCTGTGCCCCCGCTGCCCGTGGGGCGCTGGGCAGGCGGGTGGAGAGGCAGCTGTCGGGGGCCATTTGGGTCTGCGGGGCACACCCAGCAGCGTCTCCACTTTCGCTCGTGGTCGCTTTTTTCCTTCATGGAGAGGACTTAGCATGTGGGAGGCCCGAGGACCAGCAGAGTCACCTAGCTGGCCGGGCAGTGGGTGGTACCCACAGAGGGTTCAACACCAAGGCTACCACAGTCTCAGCTGGTGATTTGGCGTTTTACTTGCGGATAAATAACCCTCCCCAGAAGCCCAGCGCTGGTCTTTGCAGACCCTCTCTTAAGGTTTGTCTTAGTAACATCGTGAAATGTCAGAGTTGAAAACAGCCCTAGAAATTAAGGGCCGGCTGTCCTCTGACAGACAGCCACTTCTGTTTGTCCTTGCTTTCAGATGGGCCAAGTGGCCCGAGAGATCCCATTAGCACATCCTTCTCTGATCATGAGGTCTTAGTGTTTCCTGTACCCTAGGCTGTCATCAGTCATTTATGTCTCCGTGTGAATGAGCTTCTTGGCACCTTTTCCAGTGTCGGTTTTGTGTGGGGAAAGACTCCCGTTTGAGTCCTGCCCGTGCGTCCGGCAGTGTGGAGGAGCGCGTCCCTGGGTGAATAAGCGTCTCCCTGCTGTCAGCTGACTGTGGTGGGTGGAGGGAGACGGCGGGTGGGTACCACACAGCATCATCACACGCCTGGTGGAAACACACCACTTACCCAGCAAGCGATGCGAGAACAATTCTCATCATTCCACAGATGACGCTAGAATGTGATTTCGGGATGTTTCCAACCTGCTGTTCTCCTTTACACATTGTAAATCTTCCATGACAGTAAAAAATAGGACTATTGGGGCTGTCTCCTGTTTTTTTACTGAACCTGCAGGAGCGAAGACCTTTCACACCTGTCTTTTCCTCTCATCCATCGATCTCCCTTGGGGATTTATTTCGAGGTCCTTGACAAAGTCAGGGCTCTGTGTGTACAGAGACCCCCTGCTGACCGAGTGGGCCCCACTCCCCTCCCCAGGGGTAGCTGACTGTCTCCAGACTGCCACCTTCCTGCGGCCAGACTCGCTCAAGGTCAGCACCCACCAGCTCGAGGGTGGTAGGGGGAGGGGGTCTAGGTTTCTGCATCAGTCAGGGTTCCGGAGACAGAATCAAGAGGAGTAAGAGATACACATACCTGTATATGCATACACACATCCTACACGTATGTCGTTAATATACACACATGTATATATCCTTAATATATATTTATCACATATTAAGTATATGCAATGTATACTTAATATAAATATTAACTAATAGTAACAGTTGTATATATTACATATATTACACATATTATGTTAAGCTGTATCATTATATATTATATATCACAATAGGATATTAACTGATATATGTTATTTATATTATAAATATAATTATAGTATTAAGATAATAAATATTACATATCAAGGGATTTGTTTTAAGGAACTGGCTCGTGTTGGCGGGAACTGGCAAATCCTGAATCCACAGGGCGGGCCAGCAGGTGGAAACTCAGGCGGGAGTTGATGCTAAGACCTTGAGGCAGCATTTCTTCTTCTTTCAGAAACCTCAGTTTTTGCTCTGAGGCCTTCAGCTGACTGGATGAAGGCCAGCCGCATTGTGGAGGGTGATCTCCTTTACTTAAGCTCTGCTGATGATAGGTGCTAACCTCACCTACAGATACCTTCACAGCAGCATCTAGCTTAGTGCTGATTAAACTGGGCGCTGTGGTCTGGCCACATTGACACATGAAATTAACCATCACAGGCTCTGTGATGGCACTGGGTCATCAGAGCCCAAATCCCTCTCCTCTGTAACACGACTCTCCTCCCATCACCTGGCTTGGCCTAAAACACCACCCGTGGAGACTGGGATTGTTCTGGATTGAGGCAGCACCTGCAACCCCGGCCACATTTGGTGACAAGAGCGCAAAAGATGCCTGCGATGGGCTCTGGGGGGGCTGCAGCAGACCAGGCAGCTCAGCTCCACACCTGTGTCTCCTGGGCCCCCCAAGGCACTTGCCTCCTTCCCTGCTGACCGTGAGCTGACCCAGACCCGCTGCGTCCTCCACCCGGCCTGCCCCTCCCACTGCCTCTATCCGGGAGGAGCTCGGGCTGGAAGAACACAGGAGGCTGGGGCCTAGTCCTTAGTGGTTAGCAGGGTCTGGACTCAACCTGGCCTGGGAACATTTGCCTTTAAGAGGTCGCTTTGGGGGCCTGAGCTGGGAAGGTGTGGAGGGAGGGCCCTGGGAATGTGGATTGGGGTCCCCAGGCGTCCCACAGCCCAAGTCCCTGTTCCCCTCTGCACAGCATCCTTGGCTGTAGAGCCAGGAGGCCACAGGTCCTTCCAAGGTTCCATTTACCTCTGGTCAAGCAAAGGCTGCCCACAGGGCAGGGCCTGGCCCCTCGGCCTTTCAGCAGGAAGAGAGCCTCTGGGAGCAGCCTGCACTGTGTAACCCCGCTTCAGGATTGCCGGGCTCCAGTTATTAGCCAGCCTGTCTTCTGCTTGGGAAAGGGATAAAGATGGCTCTCTAATTATAGGAGGGGCAGCTAGCGTCTTTGCAGAAGCTCCTCACCTGATTTCAGACCCAAGTGGAGCGTGGGAGACTGCCCTGGCTTCCCAGGTCGGTGGTTGCCCCGGGTGACACCCTTGGCCTCTCTGTGGCCTTGATTGGTGAGGCCGGAGCGCGTCTTGGACAGTGGTCCTGATGCAACCCAGTTCCGTGTGAGAGCTCACACTATGGGAAGGGCTGTCTTTTTTGTTAACCTTTTTTAAAAATTGAAGTACGGTTGCTTTACAGTGTTTCAGGTGTGCGGCAAAGTGATTCAGATATATATATATATTCTTTTTCAGATTCTTTTCCATTATAGGTTATTACAAGACACTGAATATAGTTCCCTGTGCTATACAGTAGGTCCTTGTTGTTTATCTAGTTTACATATAGTAGTGTGTATCTATTAATTCTAAACTCCTAATTTATCCCTCCCCTGCTTCCCCCTTTTGTAACCATAAGTTTGTTTTCTATGTCTGTGAGTCTGTTTCTGTTTTGTAAGTAAGTTCATTTGTATCATTTTTTAGATTCCACATATAAGTGATATCATATGATATTTGTCTTTGATTTACTCCACTTAGTATGATAATCTGTCGGTCCAACCATGTAGCTGCAAATGGCATTATTTCATTCTTTTTTATGGCTGAGTAATATTCCACTGCATATATGTACCACATCTTCTTTAGTTATTCCTCTGTTGATGGACGTTTAGGTTGCTTCCATGTCTTGGCTATTGTAAATAGTGCTACTATGAACATAAGGGTGCACGTATCTTTTCAAATTAGAGTTTTCATCTTTTCTAGATATATATCCAGGAGTGGTATTGCTGGGTCATGCGGTAGTTCTATTTTTAGTTTTTTAAGGAATCTCCATACTGTTCTCCATAGTGGCTGCACCAACTTGCGTTCCCACCAACAGTGCAGGAGGGTTCCCTTCTCTCCGCACCCTCTCCAGCATTTACTGTTTGTGGATTTTTTGATGATGGCCATTCTGACTGGTGTGAGGTGATACCTCATTGTAGTTTCGGGAAGGACCTTCTTTTGTGTCATCCTATCTGGTCTTCACAACATTGCCCTGTGATACAGACGGCACTATAGCCTCATTTTACAGATTGAAAAACTGAGGCCCTTGGAGACTAAAATGCTTTGCTCCATGCCAGAGTCAGGGGAGAGCTGAGGGGAGAATGCAGTCTCTTGACCACTCTGGTCTAGGGCTTCTGAAGCTACTTGTTGTTGAGAAAAGAGTTTACTGTCTGGTGCTGCTGTGGAGCTGGAGAGGCCACTGGGTGAGGAATTGGGGACAGCAGTGGGGCAGGATACTCCCTTAACACCAAGGAAGGTCAGGCTGCCAGATTTCTGCCTTTTGCACGGCCCAGGGCTTCTTTCTTGGGAGAAAGTCCTGCCCGCCACGGGGCCAAAGCACTTTCCCTCCCGCAGTTGGTCAGTAGGCATCACATGGGCACAAAGACCCAGGGTCGTTGGCCAGGGCAGTGAGGGAGCCCCCAAACAGCTATGTGAATCAATCCTGGGACCACCAGGTGAGGGGAGGTGGGAGGGTGGCCGCAGGAGTGAAAAATAGTGGGGTTTTTTCCCTTTTATATCAGGAAGCCTCTCAGAGTGCAGTCAGAAACCATGATGTCTTCTGTGGAAAATAAATAATTCTGGAACTTCTCCAAGAGTTCAGTTTAGGCTTTTTCCCTAATTTGTCCCCTGTCCCTCCCCTGTTGCCGAGTTCCAGTGATTTTGGGTTCGTTCCTTATTTTTCTGAGTCGTTATGTAACATGAGTGTTCTCAAAGGCTCCAAGTGACCATGGCTCTGGTCACTACCCCCAACATTAGTACCAAGAATTGCCCGTTTGGTGGTTTTGAGGGATTGAGCAAAAGCCAGTCCATCTGGAGACGCCTCCCTTGAGTATCCCACGTGAGGGCCTCACCAAGGCCTTCACCACAATTCCAACAGCTCGGGTGCAGAGGAGGTTAGATGGTGGGAGCAACCCCCCACGTTGGTGACAGGGAGTACGGGGGTCAGGGGGACAGGCAGGGCAGGGGGCCAGGTACCCTTAGTCTGAGGACACCACTCACGGCTTTCCGGAATCGTGCTGAGCTGGGATGCACCTGGCATTTGTACTAGCGATCCATGTGCTTAAAATTGAGGGACCTTAGAAATCACCTGAGAAACTAGGGGGTTAGTACTTAAGAAGCAGATTGAGACACACATTAAGATAGAAAAGCCAGATGTGTGTCTGGGTCCCGACCCGCTCAGCTAAGAAGCATCGCCAGGGAAGCAAGGGGCACCCCCTCATCCCTCCGTGGTGGAGCCCACACCATGTCTGCAGACTCTGCCCTGAGCTGGGAGAACAGTGGAGAGTACTTGGTAGTTTGAGAGATGAAGAGAATTGTTTTGATGACAAATCCTAGAAGATGAGAAGCATTTTATTCTCAGCCTAGCAGTGCTCCCTTAAACCGCTCCTGACCCCACCTGCTGTTTAGCCCAACAGATAAGAACAGAGAATGTCTGAGCTAACAGGCATCTTCTGAAATTATCTAGTTAAACCCTGTCATCTGACAGATGGAAAACTGGATTCAGACGTGCCCGAGATCTCCCAGATCCCCAGATAGGAAACCACAGAACTGGGCTGGAACCCGGCCTTCCGGCTCTATCTCTGTGAACAGGTCGTGTTCTTATGTGCCCGAGGGGTGCGGGCTCGTCGACGCCCAGACAGCACCCTGGGTCAGCTGTCTGCACCCAGGTAGCCCCAGATGCCGCTGATGGACACTCTTTGGGCTCAGGTGTGCTCAGCAGGGGAGGAACATGAAACTGTCCTCAAAGTGTTCCCTCCTCGGTAGGAGTCTAACGGCTGGTAGTTGCACAGGAATGTTCTGTGGTCACCCTGATGTTTAAAACGCCTGGTTGGCCCTTAGGTGCAGGCCATGGCCCCTGACATTGGCAGCCTTTCTGTTTGTCCTGTGTGTGCACTTTCACCAGGGCTCTTCCTGGGGTAGCCCAGCTGCATCAACAAAGGAGTTTTGTAAGACAAAGCATCAGAAATGCTGAAAAGGCAGAACTATATCTGACCGATACACACCTACTGTCAAGGCTAAGACGGGAGTAAAAGAGCCCTCATTTCTCGAGAATTCACACATCAGTTGGTTGTAAACAGCATAGAGAAACGTTGGGGTAAGTGGCCGGGGAGTGGGTGAGCCGTCAGTAAGACCCCAAACTACACAAAATGTGGGTGATCGAATTTGGCGGTGGGAAGCTTGATACCTGTCTGTCCTTTGCAACATCAGCATGAAATACTTCTTAAAATTGTTCTATTGAAGTATAGCTGATTTACAATGTTGTATTAGGTGAATTACTTTTCATTAAGAAGTAGACCTTAAAGAGACAGTATCACAGGCTGCCTTGGTAGTGAATCACAGAACTGTACAGACCCTCCTCCATCTGTTCTCTTCCCCTGTGATCTCACTGTGCCACGGAGACTCACTTTGCATAGAAGAACCCTGTATCTTCACAGCCTCCAATACCAAGTTGCTTTTTTTAGTCTTTTTTTTTTTTTTTTTTTCAGTTTTTTGGCTGCATTGGGTCTTCGTTGCTGCACGTGGGCTTTCTCTAGTTGCTGCGAGCGGGGGCTACTCTTCATTGCAGTGCGCGGGCTTCTCATTGTGGTGGCTGCTCTGCGTGCGGGCTCTAGGCACGCGGGCTCAGTAGTTGTGATGTACGGGCTTGGTTGCTCCGCGGCATGTGGGATCTTCCCGGACCAGGGCTCGGACCCGTGTCCCCTGCGTTGGCAGGCGGATTCTTAACCACTGCGCCTCCAGGGAAGAGTCCCCCGGGTTGTTTTTTGTCACTGGAGCTGAGCCATCCCAAGGCGGTGGGAGGGTTCAATAGAAAGAGCTCTGAGCTGGGAGCGGGTGGACCTGGGTTATAGGACCTGCTTGCTACTGTCTGGTTGTCTGGCCTTGGGCAAGTGGCTTAACCTCTCTGACCCTCTGTATCTTCATCTATAGACTGGGGTGGTACCACTTGCCTTTCCTACTTGTATGGGCTCCTCTGAGGACCAAATGAGGCAACAAATGGAAGTTTTAAGGACATTCTAATGGCAAATTAATGACAGCTCTGCTTCTGAGACCTGACTTCTTTGAGTTAGACTTTTGGCTTTTGCCTGAAATTCTGAAGAGGGGCAGGGGTGGAGTATTAAGGTTGGCTCGCATCTTGGGAATTTTCTCAAACCTGGGGCTTTTCTCTTTTGTCCTGTTGCTTTCCTGACAGGCGACTTTATCAGCCCAAATCCTGAAAATGCACTTTCCCCAGAGACCCTGCTATTTATCTCCGGAGCACGTGGTCAGGGTCTAAAATACAGTGTGTGCAGCTGAGGACCATCCCAGAGGACAGAGCGTCTCTAGGTGCCTCAGTGTGGCCCAGTGAACTGGCCACCCAGCACCAGGGAGGGTCTGAATGCCTGCCAGTGGGGAGGGAGAATTCAGGATGGCCAGATGTGGACAAAGCAGTGAGGGAGGCACAAAGCTCTGGTGGGCGTTTAAACCCCGTGAGCAGGGTGAGCTCCCGGCGCCTGGCCTTCGGGAAGGTCAGCCGAGCTGAGAGGCCAGGTCCCCGTCACTCCACCTGCTAATAGGCTCGTGGTCACCGCTGCAGTCGGAGATTTTCCCACACCAGCCTCCACGGTGCGCACTGTTTCCCGGTGAGCTCGGGGAGGTGAGAGCTGAGATTAGAATCGTGGAATGTGGGATGGGGGAGCCTTCCAGCAAAGTCCACTACTGGTGCCAAGGGACTTCTCTGTGGGGATGCTTGACCGAGGACAACGCACCGCGTGCTGCCGTGGTCGCCTGTGTGGCGCCCTCCTTGTCTCGCTCTGGGCGAGACGAGCATCAGGGGACCAGCCGCAGGCCCGCCCAGGGCTCCAGGCAGCCTGGGATGAGAGCGAGACCCGCATCCTGGTCTCGGCTCTTTCAAGACCGCCTTGTCCTGAGTCACTTAACCGCCAGGGCCTCAGTCGCTAGAGCCTGATGGTTCCATGAGGAATAATCGAGTATGTGCAACAGGGCTTTGGTGTGTAGAAACTGCTCTGCTGAACAAAAGTGAGGGTAATGATTGTTTGAAACCGCAGAGGAACGTACTCATTAAAATAGGAGCTAAGCGTCCACACCTGTTTCCTCCTCTTCCTTAGTGACCTGCAGTCTCGCGGGGTCTGCCCGTTCGCGGCCCCTCCTGCCCATCAGCACAGGCGCGCACCCCCTACACGTGCTGCCGGGGGAGGGGCTGCTTTGTCCAGGAGTTGATTCAGTCACTTCTGCACACCTGCTGCCTG
Organism: Tursiops truncatus; assembly: GCF_011762595.2. Taxonomy (NCBI): domain Eukaryota; kingdom Metazoa; phylum Chordata; class Mammalia; order Artiodactyla; family Delphinidae; genus Tursiops; species Tursiops truncatus. The sequence goes on along the minus strand of NC_047042.1, from coordinate 99,875,441 downwards.
TGGCGCAGAATAGCGAGTTGAATGATTTCCCCTCACCCTTGACCGGTTCACAGTTCAGTTAGAGAAATAGCCTGATAAATGGTATTAAGATAGCACAATAAGTCCTGTAATAAAGGTAGTCTAAGGTACTGTGGTAGCACAGATAAGAGAAGAATGAATTCTGCCTGAGGGATCGTATCTGAATTGGGCTTTGCCTGACAGTAGGAGTTCACCCTGTGAGCCAGGATCTCCGGGCTGGGAGCTGGAGGCAAGTGGGCAGGAGGAAAGGGCTCCAAGCTTCAGAGAGATGGCCAGCTCCGTCCCACAGGGACCCAAGTGAAGCGAAGTCTGTTCTCCGAGGAAGGGGTTGTACGGTGGGCGAAGGGTGACCTTGAACTGAGGAGCTGAGACAGCATTCCAGGCAACGTGTCCACAGGCGCACAGCTGTGTTTGAAAAGCTATCAAGATCCTGCCTGGGCTCTTGCTGAAAGAAGGAGACGGGGTGCAGAGCACATCAGAAATAAGGCTGCAGAGGTCGGCACATCCACGGGGCCTGTATTGGAGCCTGCAGGGCCCGCCTGAGAGCTCCTGACTGTGAATCGCCCACGGGAAGCTGGTGGCTCCCCGCCGGGGCTGCCGGCTGAACCACCGTGACGCCCGCACGGCACCGCAGACCAGTCGACTCTGTGGTGGGATCCAACTCCCAAGGTGCAACCAGCCTGGGATGCTGAAATAAACCGGCACCAGAGGGGCTGAGTCTGGAATCTGCCTGCGTAAGAGATTGCCAGCAAGTCCCAGTGGACTAGGTGTGGGAGCCATTGCCTAGGCTATGGTGGAGGCCCTGGGGCTTTAGGGCAGAGGCCAGCATAATGGGGCCACGGTTTTAGGAATCACTGTTCTAGCAGAGGTTTGCAGATAGCTTGAAACAGGCTAAGCTGAAAGATTTGGAGAACCATTAGGAAACCCAAAAGAGAGCTGGGCGAAGGAGGGTGCAGACCTGGACCTCACAGCAAAGGGGTTGGGAGGGTGGAAGGGGTTAAAAGAAAGATTAGGTACACAGAAAACTACAAAACGTTGCTGAAAGAAATTAAAGAAGACACAAATAAATGGAGAGGCCTCCCATGTGCATGGATTGGAGACTTAATATTGAGATGGTAATACTACCCAAAGTCATCTACAGATTCAATGCAATCCCTATCAAAATCCCAATGGCATTTTTTTGCAGATATAGAAAAATCCATCCTAAAATTTGTATGATCTCTCAAGGGACCCCAAGTAACCAAAACAATCTTGGAAAAAAAAAAAAAAGTACAAAGTTAGAGGTCTCACACTCCCTGAGCTCAAAACTTATTACAGAGTTACAATCATCAAAACAGTGTGGTACTGGCATAAAGACAGACATATAGACCAATGAAATAGAACAAAGAGTCCAGAAAGAAACTCTTCCATACGTATATGGCCAAATGATTTTCAGCAAAAGTGCCAAGACCATTCACTGGGAAAACATAGTCTTTGCAATACTTGGTGCTGGGAAAATTGGGTATCCACATGTGGAAGAATAAAGTTGGACCCTTACCTTATTATACAATATACAAAAATTACGGTAGTTCCCCTTAACCACAGGCGATATGTTCCAAAACCCCCAGTGGATGCCTAAAACCATGGAACTGAACCGTGGATACTATGATTTTTCCTGTACGTACGTACCTAGGATAAAGTTTAATTTATGAAGTAGGCTCAGTAAGAGAATATCCAAATTGCCAGTGCCCCTCCTCTTGCACTTTGGGGCCATTATTAAGTAAAATAAGGCTCATGTGAGCATAAACACTGTGGTACCGCACCAGTCAAACAGATAACCAAGACGGCTACTAAGTGACTGGCGAGGGGGTAGCACATGTACTGTGTGGATATACGCTGGACAAAGGGATGATGATTCACGTCCCAGGCAGGACAGGGCGGGACAGTGCAAGATTTCATCAAGTTACTCAGAATGGCACGAAATTCAAAAAACAAAATTGTGATGAATTGTTTATTTCTGGAATTTTGAATTGTTTACTTCTGGAATTTTTTTTAATTTTTATTTTATGTTATTATTATTATTTTGGCCACGCTGTGAGGCATGTGGGATCTTAGTTCCCCAACCGGGAAACGAACCCGTGCCCCCTGCAGTGGAAGCACGGAGTCTTAACCACTGGACTGCCAGGGAAGTCCCTGGAATTTTCTTTTTTTTTTTTCTCCCTTATTTATTTATTTATTTGGCTGCATCAGCTCTTAGTTGCCGCATGCAGGATCTTCACTGCGGTACGCGGGGTCTTCTAGCTGCGGCATGTGGACTCTTAGTTGTGGCATGCATGTGGGATTTAATTCCCTGACCAGGGATCGAACCCGGGCCCCCTGCATTGGGAACATGGAGTCTTAACCACTGGACCACCAGGGAATTCCCTGGAATTTTCCATTAAATACTTTTGGACCCTGGTTGACCTCAAGTACCTGAAACGTTGGAAGGCAAAACTGCTGATGGGTGCGGGGGGAACTTCTGTAGCTCAAAATGGATCAAAGACTTAAATATAAGAGCTTAAACTGTAAAACTTAAAGAAAACAGGGGAAAACCTCCATGATGTTGGATTTGGCAATGATTTCTTGGGTATGACACCAAAGCACAGGCAACAAAGTATTGATAAAAATATCAACAGATAAATTGGACCACATCAAAATTAAAAACTTCTGTGCACCACAGGACACAATCCACAGAGTGAAAAGGCGACCTACAGAATGGGAAAAAAATACTTGCAATTCATATATCTGATAAAAGGTTAATATCCAGATTATATAACGAACTCCTACCAACTCAGCAGCAAACAAGCTGGTGAAAAAATAGTCAAAGGGCTTCTTGAAGAGACATTTTTCTAGAAAAGATATACAGATGGCCAACAAGCACAAGAAAAGGTGCTCAACAGTATTAATCATTGGGGAAATGCAAATCAAAACCACAGTGAGATACTGCCTCATACCTGTTAGGATGGTCACCATAAAAAACAAAAACTAAAATAAAATAATAACAAGTGTTGGTGAGGATGAAATTGGCACCCTTGTGTACCACTGGTGGGAATGTAAAATGGTGCAGCTGCTACGGAAAAAGTATGGGGGTTCCTCAAAAGTATTAAAAATAAATTACTATGTGATCCAGCAATTCCACATCTGGGTATATACCCAAAAGAAATGAAAGCAGGGTCGCAGAGATGTTTGTACACCCACTGTATTAGTTTGCTAGGGCTGCCATAACAAAGTATCACAGACTAGGTGGCTTAAACAACAGCAGTTTATTTTCTCACAATTGTAGAGGCTAGAAGTCCAAGGTCAGGGTGTCGGCAGGGTGAGTTTCTTCTGAGAAACTCCTTCTTTGGCTCATAGATGGCCATCTTCTCTCTGTGTCTTCATGTGTCTTCCTTCTGTGTCTGTTTCCTGATCTCCTCTTCTTATAAGGACACTAGTGCTGCTGGATTGAAGTCTTATTAGAGAGCCCATCCGTATGACCTCATTTTAACGTAATTACCTCTTCAAAGACCCTCTCTATCTGGGAACGCGGGGTTGGCATCGCTGTTGGTTTTTTTTCGGCTGCGCTGCCTGGCTTGTGGGATCTTAGTTCCCCAACCAGGGATTGAACCCGTGCCCTCAGCCATGAAATACAGTCACATTCTGAGGTAATGGGGGTGGGAACTTCAAACCTATGAGTTCTGAGGGGTACGCAGTTCAATCCATAACACCTGTGTTCATAACAGCATTATTCCCAGTAGCCAAAGGGTGTGGAAGCGCCCTGTGTCCCATGATGGAGGAACAGATAAACAAAATGTGGTCTATCCATACGATGGAACATTATTCAGCCTTTAAAAGGAAGGAAATCCTGTTACACGCTACAACACGGATGAACCTGAGGACATTATGCTAAGTGAAAATAAGCCCGTCACAGAAAGACAAATACTGTACGATGCCACTTACATGAGGTCCCTAGAGTTGTCACGTTCATAGAGACAGAAAGTAGAATGGGGGCAGGGGTGCCAGGGGCTGGGGCAGGGGGCTGGGGGGTGGTTGTCAAATGCATATGGAGTTTCAGTTTGCAAAGGGAAGGGCCCTGGAGGTTAGTTGCCCAACAGGGTGAACGTGCTTAACTGCACTGAACTGTACACTTAAAATGGTTAAGATGGTAAATCTTGTGTACATGTATTTTACCACAATAAAAAAGGAAAAAAGAAAAAAACCAAAAGGTTAGGGATGCAGGCAGCTTCTCCCGGTGGAGGACTGCCCAGGTGCGGTTCCTGCCCAGGCATGGAGGTGTCCACCGGGCAAGACACAGGAGGAAAGGGGAGCAGGGTGAGGGTGATGTGATGACTTCATTTTAGACACCACGAGTCTTTGGCGAGCTGCTCCCCCCATGGCCATCTCTCTGGGCCACGATGTCATCAGGCCTTTCTGACCGCTTTGCCCCAGCGGCCAGCCCTCCCATGCGGCCCTGCCATCTTTCCAGGAGGACACACTTCTTGGGCCACATTCGCGTCATGAAATGAAGTCCTGAGCGCTGCGGTGGGCTCTGCCCTCCCCCTTTTCTGCTTTTCCTCCCTTGCTGTCTTCCTTCTGCCCTGCGGTCCCAGCCTCTTCTTCCTGCTCCTTCCCCTGGGGGGATGGGAAGGGAAGCTGGAGGTGGGTCAGGATCTCCGAGGGGGGCCAGCACATCTCCACCCCTCCTTTCACCTTGTTGGCCCTCCGCGTCCTCCCTGGGGCTTGACATTCGAGGAGGTCTCAGGGAGGGGGTGGTGATACACACGGAGAGCCAGGAGCGGCCCTGGACGAGGCCAGATGGGCACCTGAGGGTCCAGGTCATTGACCACGTGCTCTCTTTCCGTCCTAGGACCTGAGTTCCTTTGCCATGCCGCTCCTGGATGGAGACCTGGAGAGTTCAGAAAAGCATCCTTCTCGTAAGGTAAGCCACCTTCCTCACAGCTTCTCACGGCTCACCTGAGGTGCCACTGAGGCAGAACTCCCTCAGCGCGAGCCCAAGACACATCCACCCGTGCTCTCACCTGTACATCCACCTGTGCTCCCACCTACGTGTCCACCTGTGCTCCCACCTATGCTCTGACCTGCGCTCCCACCCGTGCACCTGGCTGCTGCCTCACACCTGCCTCACACCTGCCAGGCTTCACTCCTTTCTCTTCTCTCCTCTTCCCTCTGGGCTCGTCCGCGGCCACGGGACTCCCCAAAGAGGGCAGAGGTGATGCCGAAGATGGACAGTGAGCTCAGCACCCTGAGTGCCCGAGGAGCTGATTAGCGAAGAGAGGAGGTTGAAAGCGTTAGTGAAATTGGGATGTGGAGACCAACTGTCTCCCCCGCAGACGGGAGCCCCTTCTCCCTGCCCGTTCCTCTCCCTTTCGTCCTCTTTCCCCCTTTCCCTTTCCTCTCTTTAACCCACATTCTCCCCTCTCCCGCTGGTCAGTTTTTCCCCCAGAGGAAGCTGGAGCCGTGGAGGGCAGGCAGCCGAGGAGTGCGCATCCCGGGGTGGGTGGGTTGGCCGTGGCAAGCAAAGGGAGGTCCAGGTGGCCCGCGGTCAGGGTGAGTGTGCGGCAGACGGCTGGGGCGGCTGCTGGGCCGAGGCTTCGGGAGGGGCTGCCGTGGGCAGTGTCTGAGAGCAGAGACAAGAGCTAGGCTGAATTCTTTGGCCCTGGAGGCTCCACGTCCCTCATCCCACCGGGCTGATGGGAAATGGGAATCTCCAACGTTATTGGGACTTCCTTCCTAGATTGTGCAAAGGTCCTGGGGTCCCATGCAGCACCTACACTTGGGTTTTAAATGAAGGAACTGGACTTCAGGATGGTGGAAAGACTTTCCCACAGTCACAGGGCTGCTTAATAACTGAGCCGGCTTCAGTCTGGGTTTCTTGGCGCTCAGCCCAGTGTGCGTTGCGCTGCGTCTGGACACCCTGACCTGGGGCCAGTGGCGCAGGCCATGCAGGGACGTGTCCTCGGCCGGACAGGAGGCTTTCTGCCCTTTCTGGATCATCTCTGCATCTTTGTACCCTGTGACTGAGACCCCCGTCTCCTAAGGGGACTGAAAATCCTCAGGGACTGCCAAGCTGAATGTGGACTGGACACGTGGCGGCCTCCTCTCCCATCTAGGTACACTCAGAGTTCAGTGCAGGGGCCACAGCTGAGCTCCCCTTTATGGGTCTTCTGGACTCCAGGATGCCAACCCTGGGACTTCCCTGGCAGTCCGGTGGTTAGGACTCCGCGCTTTCACTGCTGAGGGCACGGATTCGATCCCTGGTCGGGGAACTAAGATCCCACAAGCCACACAGCACAGCCGAAAAAAAACCAACAACAATGCCAACCCTGCCTTCCCAAGCATCGGTTGATGTGGGAGCTGCCTGGTCTTCCCACCTGTCCCCTCTCCTGGCTCCCCTGTTCCCAGAGGTGGCAGCTCTTTGTTACATAACACATCTCGGTACAAGAGCTTCATGGTCACCTTGACTCTGCACAGCTCTGTGTGCAGCTCCCGGGCCAGTATTGGGAGGTAGGTCAGTGCCATCAGCGTCCCTGGGGTCATTCAACACCACTGTGGTCACTCTGGGTCAGCCAGCATGGCCTGGTCTGGGGCAGTCTGTGGAACGCCCAGATGCCCACAGGTTTTCCTGTCTGTGTCCCTTGATCCTGGGATGGGGAGCCCGGCTCCTTTGTTCATTTTTCCTGGCAGCTTCCCTTCTGTGTGACCCGGGACAAGATATTCTCTGTGAACCTGTCTCCCCATCGGCAAACCCGGGATCGTGGCGGTGCTCCCCTTTCCTTATGAGGATACAGTGAGCTCGTCGATGGAGCAGACGTAGAGCAGTGACTGGCCCGGGACACGTGCTCAGGGACAGTCTGGGAACGCAGGCGTGGCCTCAGGACACCCCCCACTTCGGAGCACCGTGAAGGGGTGCACCCACGACCCATTTACCTGAGCCTTCGGGAATGTGGCATCAGGCCAGGCCTTAGACGTGGCTCGGGGCCTCTTGTCCATTGCTGGCCGTGTGCACTGTTCCTCCATTCCCTCTGCTGAGAACGCCAGCCCCTTTCCGTCTGGAGCACACAGGGACTCAGAGCGGAGCCACACACCATTAGCGCACTGGCCCCGAGGGCACTGGCCATGTCCTGCAACCCAGGCACAGCCTCCACACCTCCCCAGCCTGAGTCGGGCTCCACAGACCCTCACCTCGAGGTTTTGTCCAACTCGGCCCCCCTTTCCTGGCGCCCTTCACCTTTAACCCCTTCGCCCACACCCATTTCCCTCAGGCTCCCAAGGGGTGCCCGGTGCCCAGCTGTCAGTCACCGTCGAGGCCAGCCCCGCGGACCCCTCGCTCACCTTCACACGTGCAACCCTCCTCTTCGCTTTCCTGCATCCTCGGGGCTGAGACCAAGCACCGGGTGGCCTGGCCCTGGCCCCCGCGGCCCTCCCTACAGTGGCAGACAGAGGTGGGCCTGGAAGCTCTGCTTGCGGAGGCCTGAGAGCCCGCCGCGTAGCTCTGCAGAGCCGGCAGGCACTCGGGAGGCTCTGGGCCCTTCGTTCACGTTCACGCCTCGGGAGGCGTGCCCTTACGTTTAGCAAGGTGTCAATTTACTGCAGCTTGCTAAGAGGCACGGGCTCTGTCCCCAATGGCTGCAATCATGCTGATACCCACGCCACCCCTCCCAACCTACAGGAAGCAGACCCCGGGGCTCAGCGCCACCACCCCCTCGCCAGGGTCAGGGCGGGAGACACGGGGGACAAGGCCGGGATGGGCCACAGCCACCGCTGTCTGGCCACTGTGTGGGGAGAGGGCCTGCTTTCTGGAGCCCCCTCCTGAAGCCCGATGGCTGAGTGCCTGGCCCTTTTGGCCTGCAATTCTGAGCCCGGAATTGGAATCAGCCCTAGTCGGAGAATCCTAGGGCTCCCCTTGCCCGCCAGGTACGGTTCAAACCGGCACCCAGGCCCTTCGAGACTGCCATTTGCCTCAACCTGCCCCGGTGACCCGTCCGCGGTGGCCCAAGTGAGTGGCTGTCTGTCTGTCCTCCCGGCTCCAGCTCCTCTCTCCCCCCGACCCTGGGACACCTCTGCCCATCGGCCTGTCCACGGCCCGTCGGCTTTCAGCGCCTTCCCTGCTTCAGGGCCCCGTGATGGGCAGTGTCTCCCTCTAAAATCTCTCCCCGTCTGGGCCACTCTCAGGGCAGCCCTGTCTTGCCTGCTGTTCTCCAGGGTCTCGCGGGGACCCCATCCTTGCCCACATCTTGTTCCCTGCGTGCAGTGAGCGTCAGCTTTGCTCAGCAATCCCTCCTCCCGAGGCAGAGCACACTGTGCAGTGTGGAGGGGATGGGGCAGCAGCGGGGGCTGGCCTCCTACTGTGACTCCCTCCCTCTGCCTTCAAGCTTGACCTTGACTCTTCTTCCGTTTCACGTGGCTGTTTCTGCTTTTCTCGGGAGGTGAATGGTGTGAGGGTCAAGGCCGTGGGCCTGAGGTCCCGCCCACCACTTACCAGCTTTGGGGCCTTCCCTCAGCCTCCAGCCAGCGCCCTCTCTGAGCTCCGGGCTCAGCGGCACCCAGAGGGTGATGGTGACAGGCCACTAGAACGTCTGCCCTAAATGACTGTGTTCCCCCCGCCCCCGTGCTGAAGAGCTCTGTGGTTCCCCCTCAAAGGAGGGTCAGGTTCTCACCCCACGTGGAGTCTTTCCGTAAATCAGCCCAGCCTCCCCGACTCTCCACGTCTACCAAGGGTCTCTTTGTAGCGAATTCGTGACAGTGAGGGCTGACCTCCCAGACGTACCTGCTGTGTACCATCATGTACACGTACCTGCTGTGTACACCTGCTGTGTACCTGTGTGGCAGGTGCTTCCCTTGTGTATATCCTGTCATCTTGACGACCCTGCGAGTCGGCCTAGTGTCCCCATTGGATACATGAGAACACTGACACGTAGGTCACTTGTCACTGCTGGAAACTGAGCTGGGATTCAGACTCCTGTATCTTTGTCCCGAACCCTGACACGTACCACCCTGCCGTGGGGTCTTCCTCCACCCCTGGGCCTGCTGGCCCTACGCCCCACCCCCACGTCCACAGGCACACGCCTCCCACCGCTCCAAAAGCTCTGTGTTCATTACTCTTAGGATGCAGACCTGAGTCCCATAGGCCGGTTGGTAGTGGCTGAACCCAGTACTCTAGAGGCAGAGAATCTAAACGCTATTCACACCAAATGGTTAGCAAAAGAAAACCCTGAACTTCTCCATAAGGAGGGGAGCCTGAGTTATATGGCTCTGGGGAAGCTCGGCCTCTGCCTCAGATTCCCACTCGGCGAGGGGACTGGCACGGGGCCAGCCTCTGCACCCCTCCCCGCCATGGCCACACTGGTCCTTTAACGCAGGGTGGAGGGTCTCAGGGAGAAGGGGGCGTGCGGTTGAGGGTCCCCACAGGGCATCACTTCCTTTAAGGGACCTCAAGCCCAGCTCGGGGGCTCCCTCTAGTGGTGGAAGAGCTCACAGGGGACCCGGGTCCAGGCAGGCACCCCAGTGGATAGAGGCACGGAGACTGCCTCTGCCCTGTGCGCAGTGCACCGGTCGTCACCTGCCGTGCGGAGCCCAGGGTCTCAGTGTGCTGCACGACCCCTGCCAGGTCTCATGCTTGCCCCAGAGCCCAGGGGACACGTCGTTTTTTTCCTTTTCTGCTGCAGAGCTGGGTGGGCCCCGAGGCCCTTCTGGCTCCTGTGTTGCAGGCTTACCCGCGGGACAGCAGCAGGTCATGTACAGAGTACAGTTCCTGTGCGTCAGGTCTGCCCGATGCCCCTTCAGACAGCCCTGAGGGGCAGGTACGGCCCCTCATTTCACGCAGGAGGAGACGGAGGCTTAGGGAGTCTACGTAACCTCCAGGGTGGCCCAGAGGCAAGCGGGTCAGGCCCAGGCACTCAGGTGGGAGCGCCAACTGCTACACCCGCCAGCAGGACACGTTCGAAAGTCCCTGAGTCTGTGAGCCTTGGCTTAAATACGGAGTCCAGTGAGTTTTGAAACCATCACTACAGTTCCAAGCCGTCGCCGAAGTGAGCCTCAGAGCTTTGCAGCCTTGTTCGCTTTCTTCCCGGCCTCTGCCTGCAACCCCCGTTACTCCAGCGCCGAAGCTGCTTGGAGGTGAAAACCTCATCACTTCCCACGCCAGGGTCCCCTCAGGATAGAGCCCTGGGCCCACTGTCTTTCAGATCAGAGAGATCAGATCTGTAGTCAGACTTCGAGCAGGACAGGCACGAGGTCTTCAGGAGTGAAGGCCAGGAGACGGGGCCGCAAATAGGACGCAGGGGGCAGGTGCCGTGTTTCGAGCCTTCTCGGCTGCATGGCTGTCCTCCCCCACCTCCAGAAGACCCTTCCAGAGAACCGGGTCGAGGCCAGTGGGCTCCTGGATGCTGCGGCCCGGCCTGTGGGTGGGTCGTCCCGGGGTCCAGTCCTTCCCCTGGGCCGCCTCTGTCTGGGGAAGAGCGTGGGGCTGTTTCTCGGTCCAGGTGTCGTGGCAGCAGCTGGATCATGGGGGACAGGCTCTGAGTGACCTCACCCGTCCGTCTGTCTGTCTTGTCTGTCTGCAGGTGGACAGCCCCTTCGGCTCAGGCAGCCCCTCCAAAGGCTTCTTCTCCAGAGGCCCCCAGCACCGGCCCTCCAGCCCCGTGTCTGCTCCCGTGAGGCCCAAGACCAGCCCCGGCTCCCCCAAAACCGTGTTCCCGTTCTCCTACCAGGAGTCCCCGCCGCGCTCGCCCCGCCGCATGAGCTTCAGCGGAATCTTCCGTTCCTCGTCCAAAGAATCTTCCCCCAACTCCAACCCGTCTACCTCGCCCGGGGGCATCCGGTTCTTCTCCCGCTCCAGAAAAAGTAAGGCACTGATGACTGTTGTTCAGGTGGGTGCAGGGCTGCCAGGGGGCTGCTCACAGCCGCTTGGCCGCGGGGCCACCTGCAGGGACACCAGAGCTGGCCGGGCGGCTGTTACTGATGGTGCTGAGTGTGTGCGTCTGGTCTGTCCCCCAGGAAAAGATTTATCTCCAGCGCAACGTGTCTCCACCTGTCGCTCTATCCCTGCACTAATCCACCCAGTATGGCGTGGCTTGTGGGGTTAATGTAAATACCCCGATACTCGCAGTATGGCTGTGAGGACAGCCACGTGGAACGCTAGCCTCCAGCCTTCTCTGGGAATCAGCAGCGGCCCACGCCTGGGGCCGGATGGCCCAGCGCTTTCTCTGATCTGCCGTGTGCGGCCCCCAGGGCTTACGGCTTGGCGTTTGGGGGATTTGAGTGAACCTGTTTCTAGCACGTGCTGACCTTTTCTGTCTCAGGCCCTGGGTAGGTGGGGTTGATTTGCTACAGAAACAGGGGAAGCAGATGTGTGTTTCAGAGAGAGTTCTTTAGGCTCATGAGTGTTTGTGATCTAAGGATAAAACATTCTCCACTGAGCACCGTTGATCGTATCTAGAAATATACCAGGGAAACCATAAAGTAGATGGAGTTTATTTTCACCTTTCCTGTGTCTTAGTGCATCTCCCTCCTCTTTGCAACTCTTTCTGAGGACATAGGAAGTTCCTATCAAGAATACAATGATTTGGAAAACAAGCTTGCCCTTGGGCATCGCGCCTCCTTTCTTTCCGGGTTGTATTTGCAGGACCTGTGGGCTGGAGCTATTACTCTATCTGCAAGGCCAGCCGGAGTGCAGTTTCAGTCTCCGTGACTTGTAAGGAAAGTGTGGGAAGCTTTCTTCTTTCATTTTTTTCGGTGGTTTGGGGTATCGTTCCTAGCACCCCTAAAGGCATCGCCATGATGACTGAACTCATGTGTAAGTGTACAAATGTCACAGGACAAGGTGGTCCTCACGCAGACAGTACGGGTGACGTGCAGTTAGGAACTTAGATATGAAGCCAGATAGGGAGGTGTGTCCTAGCACTGACATCCCAACACCCTAGAGAGCATCCCCAGTTTCCTGGACAGGGACCCTGCAATTCTCAAATATGCCATCACACACCACCTCTCAGAGGGGAGGGGATGTCAGACCAGACCTTCACCAGGTGTCCTGTTTCCCCACAGGTGGCATTGTGCCTGGGTCGCTTACAACAGAACTAGGTTGTATGAACTTCCTGGGGCAGCCATTACAAAGTACCCCAAACTGGGTGGCTTGAACAACAGAAATTTATTCTCTCAGTTCCAGAGGCCAGAAACCAAAATCAAGACGTCAGCAGGGCCATGGTCCCCCCGAAGGGTCTAGGGGAGCATCTGTTCCAGGCCTTTCTCTTAGCTCCTGGTGTTGCTGGCGGTCCCGGGTGCTCCTTGGCCTGTGGGAGCAGCACGCCAGCCTCTGCGTCACCGTCGCTGTCACATGGCCCTCTCCCGCCGTGTGTCTGTCTGTGTCTGTGTCTTTGTGCTTCTGCGTCTCCTCTTCTAAGGACAACGGTCATTTTGGATTGAGGGCCACGCTACTTCAGGATGACCTCCTCCTAACTAATTACATCTGCAATGACCCTATTTCCAAATAAGTTCGCTTTCTGTGGTTCCTGGAAGGACATGAATTTTGGGGGGGACCCAGGTTACATTGAAAGCCAAGATCTGCAATTCATGTCCCTGGCTGGGGAGGCGCAGGACTTGTGGGTGTAGGGTGGTCATTCTGTTAAGACCAGGGTCATCTCTTGGTGGTTTTTTGGCTGTGCTGCGCGGCATGCGGGATCTTAGTTCCCTGACCAGGGATGGAACCCATGCACCCTGCAGTGGAAGCGCAGAGTCTTAACCACTGGACCAGCAGGGAAGTCCCAGGACCAGGGTCATTCCTGAAGGCAGAAAGGGGCAGCCAACATATGGGGTCTGGGAGGTCTGGGGGAGCCAGCAGGTGGGATGCTGGGTCCTGAAGATGGGCCAGATGTTCAGCTTCCCGGGAAGCAGGAGTCAGTGCTGCCCTTTTCCGGTCAGTGTTTTTAAAGGCCATTCAGTGTGCTGGAAAGCGCCCAGCTGCAGAGGTGTGTCTTGTTAGGTGCTGCGCAGCAAGTGTGGCTAGTTAAGGCTTCTCTGCTGTCTGGCTGGGTAGCCGTAGGCGGGGCTCAAGAAGACCAGCGGAGTGACTGAGCTTCTTGTAAAGACGCGTTGATTAGGTCAGGGCGGGGGCTCGGCTTCTTCAGAGAAGCTGTCTGGGAGCGGGTGTCCTGGACCCAGGACAGTAGCCCGTGCTGTTGCCCTTGAATCACCGAGCCCAGGTCCTTGACCTTCCCCGAGGACGTGGGAAACCAACCCTGCCCAGCCCGCTGATGAAGCAGGAAGGTCTGAGTCTGTGTCCAGGCGGCGCGTGTGCTCTACTCCACGGGGTTCTCCCCTCAGGTCCTAGCCGCCACCTGATTTTTTCACTGGGCGTGCTGTGAGGCTGGCGTGGAGGGCATACAGTCTATCTGCTTTTCCTGCCTGAATCTACGCCCGGGCCAACGTGCCCAGGCTACATATTGCTCCCACTGCCCCAGAACTGATTTCACAAGATCGAGCTTGAGGGTAACGTCAGCGGCCTGTATGGAGGGTCTGGGTAAGCAGCTGCCTGTGAAACCCGCCGTGTCCGTTGGAAAGATGTCGTGAAGACGCCATTTGTCACACGAGCCCCCTGGGAGAAATTTCCTGTCTCGGTACCAAGAATAGCTGTGCTTCTGAGCAACTCGATTGTTTTTGTCTATGATGGACACCGATCACGTAACGACCCAATTTTCCCTGTCTGCGTTGCCTGCTGGAAATCTTAGAACCAAATGTGTATGAGGGGCATTAAGGGATACATTTCTAGCCTGGTTTCTGAATCCATTTTTGGTCCCCATCCTTTTACTTCCCCCCCCCTTTTTTTTAAAACAAGGAAGACAATTTATTGGAAGGATTTGGGTGTATTTACAGAATTCAAAGAAGAGCTGAACGCTCAGGACTCAGAAAGGGAAGGAGCCAGGCTGGTTCTGGGGCGCTTGGCAGCAAGAATTCATGGACATCCAGAGAATTCCTGGTGTTCGTGTCTCTCCAGTTACCTTTCCAGCCTCCTCATTATGGGATCTCTGATTAGCCCAGTTGGGATCTCTGAACCAGTTGGTTACTGGGGGGCTGGGAGGCAGGATCACGCGGCAAAAGCAAAGTAACCAAGAACCCACCCGGGAAGCGAGCAGACGTTCCTGGAGAAGAGGCGCAGTTGGCAGCTCTGCAGGCGCCCGTGACACCCTCCTCGTCCACCGCCCAGCGTGTGTGCACACACAGCCTCCCACTTTTACGAGGATTCCCTCGTTGAACTCGGTCCAGTCACCCTACACACAGGGGTTAGAGGCCTTGCTGCTTCCCCAGCATCATGTCCAGGCGTCACCACTAAGGATGTCAGCGTGACGGACGGAGTCCTCCATCTTCAAGTAATGAAATTCCCATGCCTCCTCCAGTACTGTCTGCACCGTGTCCTTCTATCCGGTGCCTTTCAGCCTACACGATGACATAGAATCTATGTCAGTTCTGTCATCAGTTCCGCCTGCAGCCAACCCCTCGGGTGACACTCAAGCTTGGTAAACACTGCCTTCTAGTATGAGGGGAAAGAAAGAGGGAAGACAGAAATTCTGAGCACAGTCATTTTCAAAGGGAAATAAAGGAAAGGGAGATGATTCAGTCTTCAGACACTTCAAGAACTAGAGAGGTAATACGGATGGAGGCTACAGTTCCAGATGCTATGTCTGGTCCCAGGACCAGCGAGTACCTAGGCTGGCTGGGTCTCTGTGCCCAGGGAGGAAAACCAGCCCTCTGTTCTAGAAGGACCCTACCTCTTGGAGGGGCTGCTTGTATGGAGTGGCTGTAGCCTTCCTCTGGTCTCCGGGCCCAGTGGCGTGTTGATTCAAGACACGTCTTGGGGACTCTGGGGTGTTCGTCACACTCCTCCCAGGCCCGCTGTTAGTAGCAAACCTATTCCCTTAGGGGATCAGGGTCGGCCACCCCAATCAAAGCAATAACCTTCTATACAGCCTCCTCGTCTGATACAGTGGTCGGCATACTCCAGCCTGGGACAAAATCCAGCCTGAATCCTTTATTAATTTGTGTCCATGAATCACTGAGACACAGTCACGCCCTTGTTTCTTTCCCCTGCGGCTGTTTTCACACGTAGCAGCAGACTTGAGCTGTTGAGCTATCCGAGACCACGTGACCCACAGAGTAGAACATGTTTACGCCTTGTCTAGTTCCCAAGAAGTCTTACGTGACCATGTGGCAGTAGAAGCTTCCAGAAAACAGCAAATCTTATCTCCACAAGATTTTTTACAACTTGATTGAGGACGACTTTGCCTTTGTAGATGAGGAAAGGGAAGTGCACGTCAGTATGTTCTTGAACTGCAAATAATAAGATGAAAGTCTTTTTAAAAGCAAAAACAATCTTGCGTAGTCAGCAAGGCAGGACCTCAAGAAGGACTGAAGTTCACGTTACTAAGCTCTGCTCCCTAATCATTGATAATAATCAGTGTCTGCTATGCACGTTCGAAGTGCATCGAACGCGAGCATTGTTTTTCTCTGCCGTATGCACGTTCCTTTATTTTACTTACGTGCTTGTAATACTCTACGAATACATTATGTACATCATAAAACACCCCAAAAAATTAATTTAAAGGAAGAGATCAAAATAAAGAGAAATTAAAGTTGCCACACTTCTCTTTCCGCATCCAGTGGACCCTTTTGCACACACTCTGGGTTGCTAACTAACCTGTATCCCAGGTTACCCTGGAGACCAATCTCTAGGTGTCCGCACGCAGGGTCCACTTCCTGGGCGAGCGGACAGGAAAAGCAAGATTCTCAAAATCGAGAACTGTAGCAAATTTACTTTTTTTGCTTTCTCCATCTTCTGTTGGCCAGTACCTAAAAGCATTTCCACGTCAGACAATTCCTTTTAACGCAACATACAGCAAACACACAGAATCGAGGACAGGACCTGTCACGGCACAAAACTCATATACGCCCTCAGACTCTCATGGGACCAAACTGAAAAGGCTCCACGGGTGGAATTGGTCTTAAGCAGGGCGCAAAAGAAGGGGACGGCAAAGAACGGCAGAGAGAGGACAGAAGGAAGTTCCAGATGGGCCAAAAGACCACAGGCTGCAGGGAAGAGCATGCGGGGAGACAGAAAGAAGCTTTCCTGAGCTGAAGTAGAGAGACTGGGCTCTGAGAGCGCAGCAGGGACGAGGAGGCCAGTTGATGGTGGGGTGATGGTATGAGGACAACCTACGTCACCATTTAAAAAGAAACAAAACTTTAGGTTGACCACAGAGACGGCCGACAACCATTACAGGTCTCTGTAAAGGGAGAACGGACCAAAATGAAGCTGGGAGAATATTATTAGGGCTGCTTGTGTAGACAGTGAGAAAGGCCTGTGAGGAAATGCGGCCACCATCCTAGTCCAAGGTGGCTTGGGACGCAGACCAGAGACCAGGACCACTGGAACGGTTGGCAGAAACAGAGAGGGATGGAAAAAGAATTAATGGGGGCGTACGAAGGGTAGGCAAAAAACCAGGAAATGAAGAGAGAGAAGGACAGAGCCCCAAACCTTGTGCATTCTTGCCACCCGTGGGCTTGTCCAGTGATAGAGGTCATTGATACCGGTAACTCAATACAAACTGCTCCTTGCCCAGGGCTCGCCGAAGCCTCTTCTTTGGGGCCCTTCTCGGCTTGGGGCTGCTGTGCACCAAGATGCTGGCGTGCAGACAGATGCCGGCGTAGGTCACCGCTTCCCAGTGCCGGTGCTTCCGGAGGGTTGGGATGTTCACAAGGACAATTCTCAGGCACAGGAAATAGGATGAAAAAGAAGGCAAGTGACTTCCGGGCCACGGTGTGAGCCCGGGTGCTGGGATCACTCGGGCCGGGTCTGTGGTCCCTCATCTGCCCCAAGTGCCGGTGCAGCGAGAACACGAGCGAGAGGGTGGACACCAGGAACAGGAGGAATGGAACTGACCGCATGATAATTGCGTGAGGGTGTCGTTGCCATGGGAACCCTGGGTGGCAACCATCTGCACAAGAATTGACTTCCCGGTGGCTGCTGATGATGTCAGACCAGACAGGATCAGGGAGCCCAGCAGCAGCCCGGGCACTGACCGAGAAATCCTGCACTTCAGCCAGAAGAAGATGGGGTGAGAGAAGGATGCTACCTTCACACGGTAGAAGACAGCAAGCCAGCTGGTCGGCCAGAAAGTGAGAGTGTTGATGAAGCTCCAGGAGATGCTGAAATAAAATTGGGAACCAAAACCAAAGGAAGCCAGGAGGTTGCGCTGGAGGGCCATCCCTTGCAGACAGAACTGGGAGACGGCCAGGCGGGCCACAATCACGTCGCCTGCGCACAGCGTCCGGCAGCGTCCAGCGTCCCAGTCCGGCTCAGCACGACGACTGTGAGGCCGTTCTGCAGCCTGGCAGCCACCGACTCCAGGAGAAAGGTGACCGTGCAGGTCCACGTGGGTGAGGGGGACGCTTTCTCCAGGGAGACTTCTACTCCGGGTGCCGGGACGCACCCACGGGGAAGCACAGCCTCTCTGGATGAGCCGCTCTGTTGAGACTACAGGCCCAGAGGCTCTCCTTGGACTCATGCAAAAGCGTAGCTACCAGCAAACACCACCATCCCACCACCTCCCCACTCCCACCCCTGCCGGTCCTCCAGGATTTGAAAGGAGGATCCTTGTCAGTTCTCTGGGCGCGCAAATCCCTCCCAGCTCAGTGATACCCTGCCTCTGTTTGCATAACCTGTATTTGCCTGCTCTCTATCAGAGCCGGATGTAGGGAAATGGTAACAGAAGAGAGGCTCCAGGGGTGATTGAAAATACCCGTATTTTGCCCTTTATTTCTCACCATACTACTTCTTTCCTAACTTTTCCTTAAGAGATGTCCTTCACCTCGTTTCCCTCCTGTAACCACAAACCTTCCCTGGCCCCTCATGTCCCGGCTTAATAGTTTATTCCGTTTCCTTTGCGACCCACCTGCCGAGTGGGTGGAGTGGGAAGTCATTTGTGTGCGTAAGTCTTGGAAGCACTAAGAAAAGGCCCCCTGTTACCTGCCGCCTAAACTGGCGAGCTCCGTACCGGAGTTCCAGGAGTCTGTACTTAAAACAGGAGTTTCCCTGATGTGTTAACATCGATGGTTATTTTAATCTGCATAAAAACTCCATGACGTCAGATTTTGACCATTTTCATCAGAGCAGAAACTGAGGCCCAGAGGGGCTAAGTCACTGAGCAAAGGCCGCACCGCTAAGTGGCAGAACCAGGATTTGAACCCACGTGGTGTCCGCTTTTACCTACAGTGCCCTACTGTGCAAGGCTTCCTCCAGCTCCGAATACAAGGCATTGCCCATCCCTGCAGGCCGGATCAATGCAGCAAAGCTCAGGAGAAAAACCAAAGGCACGAAAGCTCCTTCCCCAGCCAAAGTCGGGGGCTCCGCCAGCAGAGGTTTCCCCCCCCGACCTTCACACGAGAGGGCGCCCGCACCTCACACCCGATTCCTGCTGCGTGCAGCCCTCCAGCTGCTCCTAGTTTTCATGGACATCCGCCCACCACCAGGCCTCATCCTTTCCCCCCCGAGAAGGTTAGCATCAGACCCCATGTGGCTCCCGACAGGCCTGTCTGATTCCCCCTTCCATCCTCCCGCCCAGGCCCCTACAAGCCCTGTACCTGGACAGACAAGCACTTGTCCTGCTTGGTGCTTCCAGGGAGTCCGTGCTTTCCCAGTGCCTTCTAGCAGCCACGGACACAGGCGGGAGGGCCTCCCCTGAGCTCAGGGTCCCCGGGACCTTCCTCCCGGCCTCCGCTGGCGCAGGGCCTGCTGTCTCCTGGAATAAACTCAGCACAGGAATGCCTGGGAGCGCTCAGATCATCCTCCAGCCGCAGCCAGGGGAGCCACGGGGTGGCCACGGGTGTGGGCCCAGCCAGGTGGATGGTTTCAGGGGGTCTGTACACGTGAGACCCTCCTCCCCAGGTCGCGTGCCCCGTGGCGGAGGGGCGGCCTGTCAGGGTGTCAGTTCTGTCTGCTGCTACCCTAGAGCGTCCAGGTGTGTCCTGTGTCTCCTTGTAAAGCACCTTACTTCCTCTGTGGAATGAGGCAGCCTGTGCATTTCAAGAACATAACTTGGACTTCCCTGAATCTGCTTCTGGAACGGGGCAGGGTTCACAGGGTCTGTGTACAGCCTTGCTCGACAGGGAATTGAGAACACGTCAGTTCTCTCACCCGATGAACCCTTCAAGGTTAGTCATTTTATCCCAGATTTCAGCTTCCCGGACGTTTGTAGAATTTCCGTCTTCTTCCGGGGCGGGGGGGCGGGGGAGGGTCACGGTTTTCTCTCCCAGGCTGCTGTTCAGACTCTCGGGAGGACAGAGAGGTACACATCTTGTTCAAAGGGAGATGTTTGTCTCGGGAGCGTTTACGTTACCCTCGGAAGCGAAGACCTGGTTTTGGCTTAGTCCCAAAGAAGCTTTTCTAGCTGTGCAGCGGAGTATCAGAGAGCCTGGTGACTCGGGCTCCGAGGACGCACGAGCCGCAGGTGCAGGGGTGCGGCTTCCTTCCGGGAAGAGCGCTGGAAGCGTGACTGCAGGTGTATGGGGTGCGGCTTCCTTCCGGGAAGCGCGCTGGAAGCGTGACAAGGCAGTCAGGCGGCGATTCGTGCAGTGGGGCTGGGGTACGGCTGATGCGAAAGACGACCGGGCCCGACCCCCCTAATCTGGGCCCCTCGGGCATGGCAAGACGGGGAGGAAGCTCATCTCTGTGCAAACTCTGGACCGTTTATTCTTCCTTCCGCGATGAGGAACACTAATGTCTCTTAGTTTTGAAAGTCTTCTTTGAGAACTGCCTTCACAGCCATATCTATTCTCTAATACTCTTGGTGACGGGCAGGTTTGGTCTTTGGAAGTCAGATTTTCTCTTTGTAAAGAGATCTCTTTGGGCCAGTCATGTTTGGGGTCAGAAGTTGAGGATGAAGCCGCGTTGGTAGAAATGCACAACCGTGAGTCTGGGCGGAGATGTGGCACAGACTTAACCACGGTGCCCAAGGCCGATCGGGGCTCCACCTTCAGCTCAGCTCACCGTTTGGGCCGCAGAGGCTCACTCACCTCCCTCTGCCCTCGGTCCGAAGCAGTGTCCTTCCGACGGGACCTCGCCAACCACACGGTGAGGTTTGGAGACACTTAGTGGTTTTTCTGCTTCGACTCCTAGTGTAGTGTGGAGGGCGAAACACTTTAATAGAGAATATGTTTTCAACTTAGATCCTCTTCCTCTTTTTCTCCCTCTGCGTCCCAGTGGTTAGAGTCAGGCCACAGAGGACTGCAGGACACCCTGCCCATCCCAGTGTGGCTCCGTTGACCCCTGACTTGCAGAACACACTGAGGCGTCAGTGCCCACGCAGGTCTGTCCCTTCTCCTCCGTGGCTGTCTAACCTGATGATACTCAAAATAAGGCCCATCACCAGACCCCTGGGGACAGAGGGAGGTCCCGGCTTCAGCACTAGAGGCACCTTGTCCTGTGGGTTACCTTTCAGGGTAACCGTCTTGCTGGACGTCTCAGGAGGGGCAGGAGGTCTCTGGCCGTGGCTCTCACCCACCCAATGCAGGAGCTTTTCCATCTCTCTAACAGGCCCGGCCGCCCTGGGGCACCACTGGCCAAACGCTGGCTATTCTAAGCCAGTCCACCGGCTCTCTGGTCAGCCTGAGGTTCTCAGGGAAATCCTGGGCCCTTTCTTCCCCTGTGACTGTTTCATCTCAGAGTCTGTGTCCAGCAGAGGCTCGGCTGCGCTCCTGGTCCTGGGATGCTACAGGTGGGGGTTAGCGAGCATCTGGGCTGCAGCTGCTCGGACGCTGCCCTCAGACAACCCGCAGAGACCTGGCTTAGAAGAGAATCAAATGCAAACCACCCAGAGGGTGAAAATTCCTGACACTGGGAGGAGGAGACGGTTTTCTGGAAAGTGTGTTTCGTGTGGGCCTCACTTCCCCCCTCCCCCCTCCCCCCTCCCAGTGTCCCACCCACCATCACTTCCTCCAGAAGGTCTGCTGTTGACGAGAGCTTTCCTGCGAGCTCCTTCCCACCCCCAGAAAAAGGAGATGGATTTTGACACATGCTGTTGTTTGCATGAGTGATATTCGAGAACAAAGCCTTCCGGGGTTCAGCCCGCCGCTTCCCCACCCTCTGCTGAGCTTGTATGAGAGGTGATGACAGAATCTCTCTTCTTTCCAGAAGATGTTGGTGTAGGCTGGGTGCTCCGTTTGGGTTTGCCGTCGTACTGCTACTCACGTGGTGTCACAGAAGGAGATGAAGTTGAGTGTGAAATTGCCGTTCGGTACGGTTCCTGCAGGTGCATTGGCTGCCCGTAGGCTCTGCACGCATCAGACACTCAGACCATTATGGAAAGAATCGTCCTCCAATGTTAGGAAGGCACCTGATCCCAGCCCACAAGGTCGTAGTCAGCTTCAAGTTAGCGGGTCAGGAATGCAGGGGTCATGTAGGAATTCAAGGAAAGTTATCAGGCCAGGGCTTGTTGGGGGAACTAAGCAAGACAAAGAACTGATTTCAGACAACGTTAGGTGGATTTTAAAGACACACAAGTTTCATTTAATCCTTCTAATAACTGTTATGGGTTTAATTGTGTCCCCTCAACAAAGATATGTTGAAGTCCTACCCCCCAGCATCTCTGATTGTGACCTTATCTGAAAATGAACTCATCGATGGTGTCATTAGTTAAGATAAAGTCACACTAGAGTAGGGTGGGCGCCTAACCCATTATGACTGGTGCTTTATGAGAAGATGGTGATGGGAACACAGAGACACACAGGGAGAGCATCACGTGACGACAGAGGTAGAGACCGGAGTGATGGGTCTGCGACCCAAGGGTTGCCAGCAGCCACCAGAAGCAGGAAGAGGCAAGGAAGGGGCACGGCCCTGCTAACACCTCGATTTCAGACCGTGAGGGAACCCGTTTTTGATGTACCTGGTTTGTGGTGCCCTGGTACAGGCAGCAGGAAACCGGTACAGGGACCTTCCATGGGAAAGTGATGCCGTTTAACAGATGGGAGGCTGAGATCCACGGAGCAAGCTTGGCCTGTGATTTGTCATCCATCGCAAGAGTACGGTCAGTGAGGGAGGGTGCCGTGTGGCTCAGATGCCCCCCACTCTTCCCAGATGGGGAGAGAAGGCCGGCTGTGAGGCCGTCCAGCTGCTGCCAGTTCCTCGACATTTGACCTCGAAATCATTGGTGATTTTCGAGAGAGCAGGTCGGGTAGCCGGGAAGGGAAAGAAGCCGTAATTAGGGGCTGAGGCCTGAGTGGGAGGCCGGGCGGGAGTCAGAGAGACTGGCCTTCTTTCACAGCGCTTGGGCAGAAGGGAAGGAAGCAAGAAGCGTGTGGCGGGACCTCCGAGCTCGTCCACAGCCTGGGCTCCCTGCCTCTCCCAGCCCCTCCCTGAGGCTGCTCTGGGACCACGTGATGCGGTTCCCACCAAAGGCAGTGAGAGTTCAGGGCTCCTGCCTAAGACGGTTCCGGGCAGATCAGAGGTCTTTCGTCGGCAGCTGAGGGCTGGAGGCAAGAGGCAGAGAAAGCCGAGGTGGTGCAGGTGCAGGTGCAGATCCGGCCCAGCAGCCGGATCTGGGCCTCGTAGGGAAGGCGGCCGGGCCTGCTGCCTTCCGCGTGGGGGGGCTGTGCTGCGAGCACCGTCCCTGTTGAGGTCCCACCACGGAGGACCCAAGGCTCGTTCCTCACTGTGGCAGAAGTGGGCCCATCCCGGCAGAGGCGGGTGGACAGAGCTAAATGGAAGCTAAGGCGTTGCCTTGTTGCTTCAAGGTAGGAGAGACCTGGGCGCATTTGTAGGTGGAGCAGAGATGATGCGCGGGCAGGTGTGACGGGGCAGGGGCATGAGCTGGTGTCCACCTCTGTGATGGCTTCTGTTCTCCACTCTACTGCTGGGGTTTTGCTCCGGGGGGACACGTCCCATCTGTCCTCATGGCCCCAACGAGGCCATCTGAACCCCCCGGAACAGCCATCCCCCGAGTCAGCCCTCCGGCCTCTCTGGAGGGCTCGGGGACTCGTATGCATCTCAGTCTCCTGTGTGCCGTAAAGCCCAGGTGTCGTGCCTTCCCTGCGGCTCCCACAGGTTTCCGGGGGCTCGGAGGTGGGGCTCAGGTCCGCTCTGCAAGCCCAGAACCGGCGTTGGCCTCCGGCCTCCCCGCAAGGCAGCTGTTTGTCCCCGGGCAGGGAGGGACTTGCTCTACGTCCCAGAGCTCAGTAGCGAATGGACACGTAGGAGCTGCTCTGCCCCGAACGCAGTGGGTGCTCAGCAAAGCTGGACTCACCCCTTTCCCGAGGACGCCCTGGAGTTTGCTCCTGAGAAGAGTTGACCTGCCCTCTGACCTCCCTGAGTTAGCTCTCAGTGGTGGCTCCTGTGCGGGGCCCTGGGGAGCCACCAGCACCATCTTTTTGCGCCTGGCTGGTCCCTACGCATAGGTGTGTGTTTTAGAGCGCGGTGCTCCGCTGTGTCAGTGCTGTCAGGTACCTGAGCCCTGCATCCTCTGCGCCCATCCTTAGGAGTGTCTCCTGCCGGGTGCAAAGGTCATCTTCAGCTCAGGAGAGGCAGACGGGTGGCCGGGTGGCCGTGCTGCCCTCGGCTGCCGTGTGCAGCGACCTCCTTTTTCCTCTTCTGCCCCCAAACCCCGTCCCTTGGCTTTCCTTCCCCAAGTTCATTACACGGATCTGTGTGCACAGTCTGTCCCTCACCAGGAGGCTCTGACAGCTGCCCGGCAGCCACTCCCCCTCTTTCTTCATGACAGAACCTGGCTTCACCCAGGGCCCAGCCCCTGGGCACGAGTTACAGATGACCTAACGCCCCTTCCCTGTTTGGGGACATGCCTGGCTTCCACTTCACGGGGCTCAGGGGGAGCCAGCAAAACACAAGAGGAGCTCTGCGAGGGATCAGAGAAAAGGTGCCTCCCCTTCAACAAAAAGAGGTGCCGCCGGAGGACTGATCCCCCTCCTTCCTCTGTCTGCGGTGTGAGGCCATGGTTTCCGGGCCACATGGTCCATCTTGTGACCGGGGCCAGCACAGAGGACGGCGGGGCAGACAGTTAGGAAGGTAATCTTCATGGAGCTGGCATCACGGAGCTCGTTATTTTAGGTAATAAACGTCCTGGTAGTTTAGTCTCTTTTAAGTTATATGTTTCTGTTTCTGTTATAATGCCGCTAAAACATCCTAACTAATTTACACGTCTCCTTGGTGACAGAGGTGAAGTTCCTTCGGATGGCGCGATTAAGGCAACACTGGAAGAACTAATCTGGAATATTCCAGACCCAGGGCTGGGTGGGGGGAGGACTGGAGCGCAGACAGACTTTAGTCCCCTCACCCCCGTGCTATCAGGGGAAACGGAGCAGGTAAAGGGACAGATGGGGGCAGGGCGGTCTGGGGCGGGGCAGTGGCCAGGAAGTCTTCTCTGTTAAGTGACCACGACTGAGCCAGAGGAGGAGTCTCTGGGGAGGAAATGCAAAGTGCAGATGAGCTAAAAGCCTCATGATGTATGCCAGTCCCGTTCTCCCTCGACCAAGTAAATAAGCAAGGTTATCAGGCCACCTTTGGGCGAGGTCTTAGGTCTGAGTCCTGCCTCCTGTAAATTCAATTTTTCTGTGTTTTCTCTGTACGGCTCCTTCCACCTGGTTTCTTTTTTGTTTGTTTGCTTACTTTCGAAAAGCTGCCACCTAGCCTTCGACGACTTGAGGCTCTGAAGGGGTGGCCGTCCCCACTCTGTGCAAAGTCCTGGGGCAGCTGGTCCACCGGGAACCACAGAGCAGAGGCAGGATGTCCGCGTTAAATCTCTCCCACATTCAAGACGAGTTGATATGTGTCCCCCTTTCACCCTTCTATTCTGAATGTTTCTTTGAATCTGATTTCCCACAGGAAGGTGTGCGGGTGAGCGCGCAGCTCTGCGTCCCCCGGGCCCTGGAAACAGGCCCCTCGAAACTCCGGGGGCTTCTCTGGCTTTGCTGCCGAGTGACCGCTAGAGGGCGATATAGCCCCACGTGCTGAGCCTGCCCGGGGGCAAGGCAGGACCCGCTGTCCCTGCCCGGGTCTCCATGTTCACCTTCAGTGCCCTGGACTACGGAGCAGGCGGTCGGGCCTCACCCCGACCAGCCTGACGCAGCCTTTTAAAGGGGGGAATATTCGTCTAGTGGGCGCTTAATGGGAGCCTGCTGTGATCCTGGGTACTGGGAACACAGCCTCGAACTGCTGAGTCCCTGCCCTTGTGGGACTGCATTCTGCTGGGGGGGAGGGGAGCCGATGAGAGACAGAACCGCTGTGCGGCTCCGAGAAAAACGAAGGCGAAGGGATGAGGGTTGGAGGGGTGCGCTTTCACGTAGGACCGTCAGGAAAGCTGCTTTGGAGGCATCTGAGCAGGCGCGGGATGGAGCCAGCTGTGGCCGGGCAGGGGTGTGGGGCAGGGCGCGCCCGGCAGAGGGGAGAGCAGTGCAGATGTCCCGAGGCACGGGCAGCCTCCAGGCCTTCAGGGAGCAGCTAGCACGGCTAGAGCCAAGTGGGGAGGGAGAGGGAGGGAGGGGTGGTCACAGGGCTCGGGTGGGGCGTACAGGATCCCAGGGTCTCGCTGAGTGATCCGTCGGAAGGTGCTGGTGAGGGAATCACTTGCTCTTGGGAGGGATCAGTCTGGCTCCTGTACAGAGAGAGATGCTGGACACAGAAGTAGGGGACCAGCCGGCGCCCCTGGAATAGACCTGGAGAGCAGTTACGACCGTCTGTCTCCCACCTCCTTTGAGACCTCCTCTGGCCCTGCGTTCTCCAGAAAGCCTTGCCTGATTGTTCTTGCCTCGAGCGACCTGCCGGAGCTCTCGGATGTAACTTATTTTAAGTTTCTGCCCAGTAGGTGGCCCCTTGTGACGTGCTCCCGTCACCTTCTGTCTTTGAGAAAAGCGTGTGTCCGGCTCTTCACACGCTGACCTCCATGCTCTTCCTCCCCAGTGCCAGGCAGAAGCTCAGCGGCACGAGGCCCCTGGATGGTCTCCCTGCCTGGGAAGAGCACCGGCTCTGGGCTGAGAATGAGTCTGGATGTGCCCGTGGGTCTGGATGAAGGATGGACGCCATCCTCACCTGCAAGACAAGGGCTGGCCCGCGTCACGTGGGAAAGGGGTGGGTTATTCCGAGGACCCTGGAGCTTCTTTTTCTGTCCTCTTCCTCCATGGGCTCCTGGTCCAAGAGCTGCAGTGCCCTTTTCCTGCCACCCTCAGACCCAAACCAACTCTCAGGGAAGGTTCTGGCAAAGGTATTCCAACTAAGATGTACATTATAGAAGTTCAGGGCTACATCCTCTGGGGGTAGTTGACGCATATAAGCATATAAATGAGAAGGGGCTTCTAGCATCAAAACCAGATGCAAGGGAATTCCTGGCGGTCCAGTGGTTAGGACTCCGAGCTTCCACTGCAGGGGGCATGGGTTCGATCCCTGATCTGGGAGCTAAGATCCCGCATGCCTTGGTGCGGCCAAAATAAAGTAAAAGTTAATAGCGATTCTAAAAAAAAAAAAAAGATGTGATAGATACTTTCTTTTGGATCATGTGGTGTTGGCTCCTGGGGTGAGACGGTGGTATTTTGCTAGCTGACCCTCCTCTGAGCAAGAACTGGCATCTTGTCCTACTTGGACAGCTGTCCGCCCCGAGTGATCGCAGCTGCCAGAAGTCAGCCCCACTGGGCACTAGGATGTTATCTTTGTCCTACTGGAAAAAACAGTGTTGAAAATCGCTGACTTGGACAGCAACCTACTATGATGACACCACGGGCTACCCACGACCGTGTGGTGTCTGTAGGACAGGCCAAGAGGAGAAGGTGCTGCACGTACCCTGGGATCTGGGGAGTGGCAGCAGCCCAGCGAGGGCAACGTACAGCACGGGGCGTCGTTGCAGCGGTGACCCGAAACGTCTTTGACTCAGCCCACGGTCAGAAATGCATTGTATGTCGTAATCCAGCCATTTCTCATGAAACAGTATTTACCCTGGCCTACGTGTGCTATTTTCAGTCCGACCCTCGTTGGTTGTGAGAGCACGCTTTATCTGACCCACACAGTTGGTTGCACGATGGGGCAGGCGTGGGGTGTGTGACTGCTCTTTGGAAAATACCACCCTAGATGGTCATAAACAGCACGTTGGGCCTGGGAACGCCTGCGGAGAGAGTCTGGCTGGGAACTTCAGGGCACGGAGAGTCAGTGGGGTGGTGGAAAGAGGCGTCGGGACTTCGCGAGGAATGAGGAACGGTAGACATTTGAACTGTTTCTAAGACCAACTCACAACCGTGACCGAGGTCGTGTGTCCTTTGAACACCCCAAGTATATTTAATTTTCTGTTCGTAGTTAAATTAAAATACTAACCTTCCATCGCGAATGACTATGATTCTGGGCTAGGTCATTTACATCTCGGTTCTTTAAACCCCCGCTCCCCGGCTGTGGTCTGGAGCAGAGGATGTAATGAGAGCTGCTTGAAATGCGAATGAGTTTCCCAGCGAGGTTTACTGAACTTGTAAAACTTCTGTCCTTTCACACTATCTCTGTGTTAGATCTCAGACAGCTCTTCTTTTCTCTCCCAGCAACTGAAGTTTATTTTTCAAATAGAAGTCTGCTTTCCCATAAAATGCCAAGGGTTTTGTACTGTGTGTGGAGGAATGGACTTGGGCTTTTAAGATTTTAATTAGGAGCCTCCAAGTCTTCAATTCACATGCCAAGGGAACCCCGGGGCGAGAACCTCCTGCCTCTACTCACCCCGGAACCGGACCGGGGCCACAGCACAGCCTGTGAGCCTCGACAGGGCCCGTCCCCCGGAGTCTAGAGCAAGGTCAGACTCAGTGATTTAGTCCCCAGCACTTGGGTCTGGACCTCGAGGCTGGTAACCCTGCAGAACCTCCACGCTGACACCAGTCTTCTCATGTAAGGAGGCCGTTTCTGTGACCAGCAGGCTGGAGCCACTCTATTTAAAACAGATGGAACTGAGTGATGATACGATTCTAAAGGCGAGGGAGGATCTGAAAAGCCAAGCAAGAGTGGGAGGCCAGCCGGGGATTGGTGCCGACCCCCCGTGTCCCTCGTGGGAAAGGAGGAGGAGGGCAGCAGGGGGTGGGGGGAGGCGGTGGAGGGGGGCACACAGGGGTGTCCCGGTGGGAGCTGTCTGTCTGGCAATATTGGGGGCCAGAGATGCTGTGCGAGGCCTGGCCCTCCCCCCAGCCAGAGGCCAGCCGAGAGGGGAGCCCGGGCGCCGCAGCTGCAGAGTCAGCCCCCTGTGCACCAAGCAGGGCAGGGGCAGGTGAGGCGTGGGAATGGGGGCCAACAGCAAGGTGCCAGCCCCCATGAATGCCGCTGGGTGATGCATGTGCCCTGGTGCCTGGGATGCAAGAGCAGACTCGTCCAGGCACCCCTTCCCCTGCAGCACCACGGTGACAGGAAACCTTCTTTCAGGGCACCAGAAGCAGAGGCTCTTAGGGCAGCTCCACTACAGGAATCGGCTCTAGCAGGACGTCCTTGACGTCCGGCCCAGCCCACAGATTCTGTCACGTGCAGATCCCTGTGTTCGATGCTCACTGAGTGCCGTTTTCATACCCGCATACGGCCCGTTCTGCTTGTGCTCTAGAGAAAGCCCCGGGGCCGGGGAGGTGGAGGAGATGCATGGGGAGAAAAGGTGACCTGACCGCTTCCTAGAAGCTGCGCGTGGGTGGCCAGCAGGGAGTTTCACCCCACAACACGCGGGAACCCCCTAAATCTCTCCCCCCGCCCAGTCCCGTGCTAGGACGGGCAGCCTCCTGCTTCTCCCCAGCAGATGTCGCTCACCTTTTTCACTCTCCACCTTTGCAGGTCCTCTGGCCTGGGCCTGACTTTCTTTCCTTCCGCACATTTTCTTCTATAAATCAGCGTGTCTTTGGGACTCTTGGTCTGTGTGGCTGTCCTCCCCTGATGAACACAGTGACATGCAGAGACGGCGTGGCTCACACGGGACCCCAGTGTGAGGTTCGGGGGGGCAGTATGGGGGGAGATAGGGATGCCAATCCTGACCCAGGCAGGATCCCGAGGCCTATGGCTCCTGCCTGGGGGGCCTGGAAGCCCCCTGGCCTAGCCTCTGGGCACATACAGGTGATGCACAGACATTTATCCTAGTGCAAAAGATGCGTACCCAGCCAAGAAGCTGAATGCTGTGAACGTGGAGGTGAGAGCTGCGGAAGGTCTCAGGGCTCTCGGGCCCCGTGGGAGCCACCGTGCTGCCTGGGAGGTGATGCAAGGAGAGGGGTCTTTTAAAGCAGGGTCGACAAACTCTTCCTATAGAAGGCCAGGTGGTAGATGTTTTTGGGTTTCTGGTCCACCTGGTCTCTGCTGCCACGACTCAGCCACAGACAAATGTAAACTGTGTTCCAATAAATCTTTATTTATAAAAGCAGGTGGCCGGGGGCTTCCCTGGTGGCGCAGTGGTTAAGAATCCACCTGCCAGTGCAGGGGACACAGGTTCGAGCCCTGGTCCGGGAAGAGCCCACGTGCCGCGGAGCACCTAAGCCCGTGCACCACAACTACTGAGCCTGCGTGCCACAACTACTGAAGACCCCGCGCCTAGAGCCCGTGCTCCGGAACAAGAGAAGCCACCTTAATGAGAGGCCTGTGCACCGCAACGAAAAGGAGCCTCCGCTCGCTGCGACTAAAAACAAGAAAGCCCACGTGCAGCAACGAAGACGCAACGCAGCCAAAAATAAATAAATATATTTTTTTTAAAAAAAAACAAACAGGTGGCCCACAGGATTGGCCTCTGTTTGAACAAATCTGGCCATCTTGTCCCCTCTTCGACCCTTCAGTGCCTCCCCAACATGCTCAAGTTAAAATCTGAAGTCTCGCCACCCCTCCACGCTCTGGCCCTTGGCTGGCTCTGACCGCAGCCTCTCATGACCACCAGCCTCCTGCCCGCCTGGTCCTGGAAGACGCCAAACTCGCCCCACCTCCAGGCCCTCTGCTCCGAACACCTTAGTGACGGATGCCGTGCTGCCTGCAGAGCCCCTCAGGAGTGAGGGGCTCGGTCCCCGAGCTGCTGACCGTGCCACTAACAGAGGCACCTGTCGTAGTGCCGTGGCCCTTCCTGAGCCGGCCTGCGCCCCGCAGCTTGTCCGTGAGCAGCTGTAAAGGACCGGCCCCTAACCCCACTCCCGACGGCTCCCAGGGCTGTCCCCGCTCCCGAGCTTTCTGTAGGGCCCTCGCCGGGTCTGTGTGGCCCCTCACCTTCGCCCCTGGCCAACTCCTTCCCCTTCCCTGGTTGTGGATGTTGGTCCCAAGAGCATCTCTGAATTGCATCCCACCAGTTTCCATCTCCTGCGTGCCTCTGGCTGCACCAACTCCTGTCGCAGGCGGCCGCGCAGGCGTTGCCCCTGCCCTCAGTTCCCGCCCCGACGTCCCGCGGTCAGTGGCCGTTTGAGGGAAGGCAGGACAGAGTGGTTGAACCGACGGACGGGTGCTCGGGGCTGGAGGGCGGGTTCTGGGCTCGGGGTGAGGCAGCCCGTGAGGTGGGAGAGGACGCGGGCCGCTGGGGCTACTCGAGGCCACTTGTACCAGCGGCCCTGGGTCTGTCCCCAGATGTCATGCGATCCAGAGTCGTGTGCGTTCTGCCCTGTGCCTGGTTGAGGGAGGTGCTCCCTCCTTGCCCGTGCTCCGCCTCCTGGTCCTGAGGCTGAGGGCGCTGGGCCCTGCACTCCCCAGCCCAGGCCGGAGCCCTCTGCGTCCAGGCAGCTGGTCAGGTCTGAATCCTGGGGCTGCGCAGACTTCAGAAAAACGTGACTCATCTTGCCTGCCCGCAAAGAAAGGAAAAGTATGTGTGGCCTCCAAGTTTCCTGAAAAGTTCAGCCAGCACATTGCAGAGGTATGTGGCCTGGCACCCAGTGTGGTCCCCGGGGAGAGTGCCCTCTGCTGGCCACCACGCAGACGCCCCCAAAGGAGCCGATGTGGGCCCAGGCTGGGCCGGGCTGCGGGGGTCAGCAATTATTCTTATTATTTGGGAGAAGCCGCGGAAAAACATCTCCTTTCCCTCAGCAAATTGTAGAGCTCTCTAGTCCTCTAAGGGCTGCTTGGGCGATGATTCTACCACAGGACGCAGTAAAAGGAGGTCCTAGCAAACGCTGCATTCTTGCTTGGACCACTTCTTAATTCCTCTTTAAAAATAAGATTTCAGTTTGACAATTTCAAACTTACATAAAAGTTGCAAAGATAGTACAAAGAATTCTCACATACCTTTCATCCAGATGCCCCAGTGTTAACATTTTGTTACCACATTTGCTTATGTTCACCCCCCCTTCTCAGTACACATACTTTTGTGTGTGTTTCTATGAAATCTGAACCATCGGGAAGAAGTTGCAGTCATAATGTCCCCTGACCCCTAAGTACTTCAGTGCACATTTGATAAAAACAGGGACATTCTCCTCACTGCGGTTTAATTATCAAAACCGGGAAATTAACATTAACACAACCATGTCCACTGAGCTGCAGACTTTATTCTCGGTTCACAAAGTGTCTCAGTGACATTTTTGGAACAGGAAGCCCCCATCACGTGCTGTGTTTGGTGGTCCCTTCTCCTCGGTCCCTCTTGATCTGGAGCCGCCTTCAATCCTGTCTTTGTGACATTTTTCAAGACTGCACAGGCCAGTTACTGTGTAGACCGTCCTTCACTCTGGGCTCATCTGACGTTTCCTCGGGATTCGATTCAGGTCAGCTGGTTGGGCAGGAGGGCCGTGCGTCTGGCGTCCTGTCCTGGCATCACAGCGGGGAGCACTTGATGTCACGCTGACCCATTCTGGATGACACTAACTGATTGCTTGGTTAAGGGAGGTGGTGTCTGTCCCAGTTAGGAAAGTTATTACTTTTCCCTTTATAAGCGATAAATATTTCATGGGGAGCTACATTTAGAATCATTTAAATACCTTCTTTCTCATCAAGCTTTCACTTGCTAGTTTTAGCATCAGTCATTTATTCTTCCTGAATTATTACAACGGTGGTTGCCAAGGTGATTTTCTGATATTATCACTAATTCTACGTTGATTGGTTGGAATTTCTACTAAGGAAGAAATTTTCCTTTTCTCCTTATGTATGTACGTAGGTACATACTCATGGGTTCATATTTTATTCAGCAGGTTTCAGTCTGTCATTTTCATGTTTTGATGCTCCAATTGTCCTGTTGGCCAGCAGGAGCCCCTTCAGGCTGGCCCCTGTGTCCCATGTCTGCCCCCAGCATGCTGTAAGCACTTCTTACTTTCTGGTGCAGCAAAACCGTCCCGCCTCATCTTGTGCTTTCCCTGCCACAGTCCCTGAATCAGCCATTTCTCCAAAGAGCCCTTGTTACTTTCAGTGGTGAAAAGTATTTAGAAATAAGATCCAAAGTGTGCTCATTGCAACGGAGATGTCATGGCTTCTAAGCCTTCTTGGCAGACGTACTAGAAATACGCTTACGTACAGGAGAGTAGTTGGATTAGATAAAGAAGGTGTATCCACACAGTGGAGTATTAGCTGTAAAAAATGATATCTTTGAGGTGATATATGGCAAAAGACATGAATAGACAATTCTCAAGAGACATGGAGATGGTCCTTCAACAGTACAGTGAGCACTTAGGCATCAGTAGACAGCCTGTCCCTAAACCCAGCTTGTAGGATTCACCTATATTTTCCTCTAGTATCTGTTATGGCTTAATTTAACTCTTGTGTTCCAGAACGTTTTCATCACCCCAAACAGAAACCTCATACCAGTAGCTGTCACTGTCCACCCAGCTCCTGGCTCATCTGCTTTCTGTCTCTATAGATTTGCCTGTTCTGGACTTTTCATATAAATGGAATCATACAAAACGTGGCCTTCTGTGTCTTACTTCTCTCACCCAGCATATCATTTTGAAGATTTACCCACGTTGTAGCATGTGTCAGTACCTCGTTCCGTTTTGTGGCTGAATAATAGTCCATTGCATGGATAGACCAGGTTTTGTTGATCCATTCATCTGTTGGTAGACATCTGGGTTGTTTCCACCTTTTGGCTACTGTAAGTAGTACTGCTGTGGACATTCACGTGTACACGGTTTTTGTTTGAACACCTGTCTTCAGTTCTTTTGGGTAGATACCTAGGAGTGGAATTGCTGGGTCATCTGGTAATCCTCTATTTAACTTAATGAGGAATGGTGAAACTGGTTTCCACAGTGGCTGCGCCATTTTACCCTCCCACCAGCAACGTATGAGGGTTTTCATTTCTCCACCTCCCCTCCAGCACTTGTTACTTTCCATTTGTTGTTGTTATTATTATTGCCATCCTAGTGGATGTGACGTGGCATCTCACTGTGGTTTTGATTTGTTGTTCCCTAATGACATTGAGCATCTTTTCATGTACATATCGGCCATTTGTATATATGTCTTCTCGGGAAAAATGTCTATTTGTTTTTTAAGTGCATTTTTTTTTTTAAAGAAGGTGTTGGGGGTAGGAGTTTATTAATTAATTTATTTATTATTCGGCTGTGTTGGGTCTTCGTTTCTGTGCGAGGGCTTTCTCCAGTTGCGGCGAGCGGGGGCCACTCTTCATCGCGGTGTGCGGGCCTCTCACTATCGCGGCCTCTGTTGTTGCGGAGCACAGGCTCCAGATGCGCGGGCTCAGTAGTTGTGGCTCGCAGGCTCAGTAGTTGTGGTGCACGGGCCTAGTTGCTCCACGCATGTGGGATCCTCCCAGACCAGGGCTCGAACCTGTGTCCCCTGCATTGGCAGGCGGACTCTCAACCAATGCGCCACCAGGGAAGCCCCAGGTGCATTGTTTTTTCTGTTGTTGAGTTGTAGGAGTTCTTTATATATTCTGGATACTAGGCACTTATCAGATATATAATTTGCAGACATTTTCTCTCTTTCTGGGGGTTGTCTTTTCACTCCCTTAATAGTGTCCTTTGATGTACAAAAATGTCTAATTTTGATGACAGCAAGGTTTTGATGACCACAAATACTTAATGTTCTGCTTCTTAGTACCTGGCCCATGGAGACACTCAGACTTGTTGACATGAAGGATGGGGACAGGTCACTGGTTCCGAGGAATGAACCTCTCCTGGGAGGATGAGAGACCAGGACAGGCCGATGGACAAGGGGACTGTCTCACTGCCACCACGTCAGGAAAGGCTGGCTCAGGGTCTAACAGCCCCTAGGGAGGGGAGAGAAAAGACAGAAAATTCTCTGGAACATCTTTTTTTTTTTTTTTTTTTTTTAGGGAAAGAATGAGTTTTTAATATCTTTATTGGAGTATAATTGCTTTACAATGGTATGTCAGTTTCTGCTTTATAACAAAGTGAATCAGTTATACATATACATATATCCCCATCTCTCTTCCCTCTTGTATCTCCCTCCCTCCCACCCTCCCTATCCCACCCCTCTAGGTGGTCACAAAGCACCGAGCTGATCTCCTCGTGCTAGGCGGCTGCTTCCCACTAGCTATCTATTTTACGTTTGGTAGTGTATATATGTCCATGCCACTCTCTCGCCCTGTCACAGCTCACCCTTCCCCCTCCCCATATCCTCAAGTCCATTCTCTAGTAGGTCTGTGTCTTTATTCCTGTCTTACCCCTAGGTTCTTCATGACATTTTTTTATTCTTAAATTCCATATATATGTGTTAGCATACGGTATTTGTTTTTCTCTTTCTGACTTACTTCACTCTGTATGACAGACTGTAGGTCTATCCACCTCATTACAAATAGCTCAATTTCGTTTCTTTTTATGGCTGAGTAATATTCCATTGTATATATGTGCCAAATCTTCTTTATCCATTCATCCGATGATGGACACTATATCAGGGTATATGCCCAGTAGTGAGATTGCTGGGTCATATGGTAGTTCTATTTGTAGTTTTTTAAGGAACCTCCATACTGGAACATCCATTTCTGCGTTTCATCTTCTGACCCTCAGGAAGTCCTCCTGCTTGACTGCAGTGAGTCTAGTGTCTTCCCAGCATTTCTCTCCGGAGGAGACGGCTGAAAGACCTCCTTTTCTGGCTCACGGGCCTCTCTCCATGAGGAGAACCTTTCACCCTCTTCCTCACCCTCTGACCCTCCGAGGACCCTCGACCAGCCCCCAGTCACCTAAAGGCCGGGACGCTGGGTTCTAGAACATTGGTGAATCAGCCATTTCTCTTAGATCGTCCCTGAAGGAAGGTTGGGATAAAATGAGAGCCGGTGGCGTGGGGGAGGGGCTGCTAGTGCCAACAGTGTTCCTCGACTTTTTTTTTTAAGCATTTGCTAAAGCAGTTTAGCAATTGAGAATGTGCTTTGCTGATTTTTTTCTACTGTAGACACTAATCACCATTTACTAGCGTTTTTGTTGTTTGTGTTTTGTTTTCTCCCTTTTACATTTTGGTTTTCAGTGAAGTAGTTCAATCACGTGGTTAAAAAAAAAAAATCAAGCAATACACAATGATCCAGTACTGAAAGGTCCCTGCCCCACTCCTCCAAAACCCAAAAGGGACTTCTTTACATTATGTAGCTCTTCAACTATTGTACAACTTGTCAGGGATAAACCTTGCATGTGGTCTTATCACAGTACTCACTCCCCACATCTTCCTCAATTTCCCTCCGTTCTCCTTTTTTTAAAAATCCATCAACCTTTTCTTTTGATCATCTCCTACAGAGTCTTTTTAGGCATTCTTTAATCCCCCCCTTACAATGTTAATAAAACACAAATACCACATACTATTTATGTGCCGTATGTATCTGTGCTTTATATATATAAAAAGAAGATGTTCCCTCCCGCCCCCAGGAACCCATTTTCACCCTCTTAGGGACAGTATCGCCCCCATGGCAAATGGTGCCTTACGCAGAATTTGAGGTGAGTGATGTCAGTGAGTATGGTAACAGCTGATTCCTTTGGGATAAAGCCAATCTGAATTAGCAAACGATCTGAATTATAGAATATCTTTATTATGTTTCGTCAGCCTCAGGAAATGAACCGGCTACAGAAGTTAACTTTCCAGATATCAGAAACGTAAGCTTTTAAGCACCCAAACATGCATCTTTTCAAGTGTTAGGTGCGTCAGACATTTTGCAGTTTTCTTATTCAAGAGATACTAAGTATAATTTCACTCTTTATAGACGATCTAGGGTCCTTACCAGATTGCCCTATGATGGGCATCCAGCCACCGCTGAGATGTGAAGATTGTTTGTAGACTCAGAGACGGAAGGACTTGGGAGTGGTCTCTCCTACTGCGAGCCTCCTTCCGTGTACCGGCTGCGTGGTCTGCAGCAGTGTTTTGCCTTGAATAGCACCCAGGCTCTCCTCCCTCGAAGTTTGCTGCTAAGATGCCGGGGTTCTTTGTGTGTGTGGTTGAAAAGAGTAAACGGTTAGGAGGAAAGTCCCTGGGCTCTTCATTCGAGAAATGCAGTGCTTGGGCTTTGAGTGTTTGGGCTCAAGAGCGGGGTTCTGTCCCAGTACCTCCGACTCAGTCGAGACCTGGAAGAGGAGCTGCCAACACGCGGTTCTCCCAGTTCAAGTCCAAGTGCCCCGCCCTCTGCCCGATGCAGGGCCCAGGCAGAAAGCCCCGCCCCAGCCGCCGGGGGAGGGGAGGCAGCTTCAGAACTGGGCTCTCCAGGTGATGCCCTCTGAGGCACACGGGGCCCTCTCCGGGCTGCTTTAAGGTCCCGATGATGCCGTCTGTGTGTAAGACGCTCTGCAGCTGACAGGGTATTTTTCCTAATTTATCTTGTTTGATTCCCAAAAACCTCTGTAAAACG
The DNA here is from genome assembly GCF_011762595.2 of Tursiops truncatus. Taxonomy (NCBI): domain Eukaryota; kingdom Metazoa; phylum Chordata; class Mammalia; order Artiodactyla; family Delphinidae; genus Tursiops; species Tursiops truncatus. The sequence continues at coordinate 99,838,689 of NC_047042.1, read as the reverse complement.
GGCTCAGGCTGTGTTATGAGCTCTTCGATGGGAGAAATGTGGAAGAGTAAACGACATAGCTCAGAATCGCATGCCGATAACTGAACCTGTATATTGCTTTGAGGTGCTGTGTCCGACTCAAGTCTTTTAAACCTTTCAGGGCGTCATCTTGTTGGAGAATATATCTCACCATTCAAAAGGAACAGATCACAGGCACCTTTCAACTCAGGCTGGTGGTTTCCAAATGATGAAACTGCCAAAGTAGTTGGGGTTCTCCTGGGAGCCCTGGATTCCAGAAAATGGAGACGGTGCTTGGTTGCCCGGGAGATGAGGGCCCAAGTGGACCACACTCGGGCTTCCCGCCAAGTCTGTGAGTTCACGGGTCTTCACCCTTGCCAAGGGTTTTGCACATTCATCTGGCCCTCTGGCCTTTCTAAGACATAACTTAGAGGGAGAAGTAAACAGAAAAGCCAGACGCTCAGCCTCTAGACCCTTTGGAATCTAGTGTTTGAAAGCCCTTGCTCTGTGGCCTTGAGTCTGGGGTTCCCCCTGGGGCCACCTGAAAGCTAGAGTCGGGAGCAGATCTCATCAGCTCTTGTCTTTGTCACCTTCAGAGCCCTTGGCCTGGCGAGAGACCCCAGGGACTGCAGGGCCCACGAGAAGAGATTAAATGAGGTTACCACTGGGTCCTTCCATGGGGCACGTGATGCCCCTGAAGATTTCAGGGATAGCTGGGCATTCCATACTTTTGGGGTGCTGCCCTTTGGCGTGCTAGAAATAATTATTGCCATTGGTTTTCGCTTTTTCTGTACTTTCCTGTATTTTGAAAATTAAGATACCCCTGTTGTCACTGGGTTTAGATGTCACCGGTATGAGTTGAACTCTTCAAGCCGAGGTGGTTCATCTTTGCCCAAAAAATCACCCTCTTGTCACTCAAAGCGCCTGTCACTGGCGTTCCCGAGGGAGCCAGGAGGCGTGCATGACCTGGAAGGGGGCCGCTGGTGTGGAGGAGGGGTGTGGGTCCTGAGTCGGTTGGGGACTGTCATCCTCAGAGCCACGGCCTCATAAACAGCTCTGGGGAAGAGGAAAGGAAGCCCCAAGGAGGTGACACATGATCTCACTCAGAGTCAAGTGCCACGGTGACCTTTAGAACTTTCCATGAAATCCAACACGGTATTTTGCAACCAGCAGGAGAGCACCAGCAAATCTGCGCTGGCGGGCGCGCAGCCCCCCTCTGCTCCGAGCACCGCCCCCCAGGCCTCTTACGTAATGGGGTTTTGTTTGGCTCGCGGCCTTTCAGGGGTCTGGTGCTGTTCAGGTACCGTCACATGATCTGTAAAGGGGACTGAGTGCATTTGCAGTGGATGTGTCTTCATTTCCTTTTCCAACATCCCAACCCAGAAGAGGCAGCCTGGGGTCCTAAATGCCACTGGATGGGGGACCGGCCGACCCGGGCTGCCAGCGCAGCCCCGCCACTGGCTCCCGGGGGATCTTGGGCAAATCGTTTTGCTTCTCTGAACCTCCGTTGCTTTTGCTTCTTAAACTGAATAGTGAGGGCTGGCCTCCCTACCTCACAGCCTGGTTGAGATGAACCAAGGAAAGTGCTTTGGGAAGAGCCTGGAAACTCAGTACACACGGAAGGCCCTGGTCTCCACCAGGATGCACCCTCCTGCCGCCAGCCCTGCTCTGCCGCCTGGTTCCGCCTCCTCAGGCCGGCAGCCCTGGACGCGGGGGCGCAGTTGAGGGGTGTGTCTGGAGCCGGGGGTGAGAAGTGGGGAAGGTCTGCACTGGGTCTCAGCCGCTTCTCTCTCATCCAGGCCTCTGGTCACCATCTTGGTGAGATTCTTTGCAGCAGCGCATAACCTAGCACTCAAAGAGGCTTCCGTGACAAGGGAGGTTTGGGCCTTTACATTTTTTCATTACTATTACTTTTATTATTATATGAAAACTGGAAATCCAGAGATGGGGTGGACTTCAAGGAGGATTGCTCCTTGGGGTGTTTCGTGGGCCGCCCAGCCTGGGCTTCTGATGGGAGGACAGTGGGCCTATCTCCACGGCCACTGGGTCCTCGGCCATCAGGGCCTCCTGCTGCACATGCTGGGGGCGGGGTGGGTGGAGGGACCAACAGATGCTGGGCATCAACTGTGATGTCCGCACGGACAGATGACAAGTCCGGGGGTCTAGCAGGAAGCCAGCGATAGCCTCCTGGCTCAGTGCCTGTCCCCCACCCCGTGCTGTGAGAACAGGCCTCCGGATCACCACCCGACAGCTGCCAACGGTTGAACTGGTTTACCCGCATGTGGGGTCACCAGGGCCTCAGGGAGAAATGCAGCACGCCACCCAGAGGCAGTGGGCCGTTCCGTTCTTGCATCTGAAGCGGCGGTGAGCGGACACCTGTCTGCAGCCCCCTCAGCACCCCTGCTTCCCCCCCCCGCACACCCCCGGCAGGCCCATCTCATAGACAATCACCTCCACACCTGGCTCTTGACCAGGATGTAGTATCCAGATGTGCAGAGGCAACACACCTGGTAAAATCCGAAAGATCGGGTACCTGGACCTATTCCCCATCGTCATGCTGTGGGCCTGAGCCCAGAAGATACCCCGTAGGGTCAGTGCAAAGCTTTGGCTGCTGGAGGGCAGGGGAGCCATTAGCACAGCATTCCTGGGCTCCTGGACGGTCAGGGACAGGATACGCTGCCCCCAAGGTAACCAGAGAGCGCAGAGCACGGCCCACGTCTGGCCTACCTGCCTGCTTGTGAACCACCTCTAAGGAGTCGTTCAGAAAGTACTGATTGTGTTTCTCCCATCAGGTCAGATCCCCGCTGTCAGGGAGCTTTCCGTCTGGCTGGGGAGAAAAGAAACACAAAATGAAACAAGCTCACAGCACACAGTGTCTCCAGGAAGTATTCTTCAATACCATTTCATTTTTCGAGTTCTCCAGGGTGGTCTTATAGTTGAAAACCCAGAAGAAGAACAAAAACGAAATGCAATTGGAGTTCCCTAAAATTCCGCCCCTCCGCAGATCCTGTAGACCTAGTGTCGAGGCAGTGATCTGGGAAGCCTTGTTCCCTCAGCCTGGGGAAAAGTGCTCAGACATAAAGGCTTCTGCTGCCCCCACTACCTATTCCAGGCTTCCGGGTGTAGCGGCCGCCAGGAGAGTCATCTGTAAAGTAGGCTCCAGAAATACATTTTGAAACACCGCTCCATCTTGGGAGCCACTAGTTCCTTCTTTTTCAGCTCTTCCCTTAAAAAAAAAAAAAAATCCCCAAGTGTGGAAAGCATTCCATGAGGACGTATTCCTGCCAGCTGAATCATAGCTGCGTGAAGGAGTTTCACCTCTTGTTCATTTGGGACCATCAGCTGGTAGAAGCCGCGAAGAAGGGGTGGTTAGTCCTCCTGAGAGCGGCCACTGCCCCCAGCCCGTTGGTCAGACGCGCTGAAGGAAGTGTCCTCGGTCACTCAGCCTGCAACACGAGTGTCGCCTTGCCCCGTGCACCTGCACGCATCTCAGGGGTGCAAAGGCGTTGTCCCAAGTTAAGGAATTTCAGGCATGTGTGAATCGAACAGAGAGACCCAGTGGTAAGAGGGCCGATTGTAAAATGCCTGGGAATTTGGCAAGCCCATCTGTGCCACGTTGGTGCCCTGAAATGGACCAAGGTTGGAGTGTTTGCACCACAGAAAGTGGCAGACCCTACGAATCAGTCCTACCTCTCCCTGCCCCACCCCCCAGCGGGGCACCTGTTCAGGATTTCCCGCACGCAGCTGCGTCTCCACTCCTGAAGTCCACTGTCACCTACAGCCTTCTTCTCTGCTCTTGGGTGAAGCTGACCCCGGGAAGAACATTTTGAGTGAGGTCAAAAGCACACGTCGGTGTCTCTTTGGAGCCTTGTGTCCACCATTAAGGTCATCATGTCGTCTCGTAGCTTGTCTTAGAGCTGCACTTAACCTCACCTCCTTCCATCCAAATCTTCCCAGGATCCACCCTGTGGGACAGAGAACTGCTCTGCGCCCAAAACGACGTTTTGCTCCATCAGGCCACCTCCACCGTGTCCTTTCAGAATATCCTGTTACCATCTCAGTAACAGAACAGTGACCCCAAATGACCTAGGTAGTTCTTTTCTTCACCCTGCCTGAGCTGCCACGTCCTTACTCCCCTCTACGAAGGCACTGAATGTTCCTGTTGAATGAATCCTTAGCGTGTGGAGCCCACAGCTGGGCAGCGGCAGTGAACTCCAGCCCCGCAGAGAGTTATTCAACTTTAAATAAAATGGTGTTAATAATACCTGCCCCCCAGGTTTGTGAGAAGGATGAAATAAAAGCATAATTGTGAGGTGACCAGCACTTCACCTGGCATATGGTAGGCACGACACAAATGGGATCTCTTATTTTCCTAATTACAATATAGTTCTTAGAGGACAAGAATGTCTTTGAATTATTCATAGCACTAATCCCCTCCATCAACAACTCTCCTGCACATTTGGTAGAGGTTTAATAAGTACTTGATGAGTGAACAGCCGTAGAAACTGTGTACAGCACCGTCAGACATGCCCAGGTTGCTGTTTATTTCCCACACGAATTTAAACTCATTCTCTTTTAGTCGCTGGACTTTGAAATGTTATCCTTTCTTCCTACTTTATCATAAAGTCCAAGAATCTTGCGTCGGCTTAGACAAAGCCTTTCATTTTCCTTTTAATCGAACATGGTCCTTTCTTACTGGAATCCTTGTTTCGCGATTTTTCCTAAGGAAGTTCTGCTTTGTTTTACTTTATTTTTAAATCAGGAGTATATTTCCATTTCTGTTAAGAGCTGAACTGATTTTTTAAAAAGAGGAATTCTAAATATGAAAGTCCAACACCTACCTTCTTAGACTTTTTCAGAGCTTAATCACAGTAAATTTGGGCTCCCTTTTTTTTTTTTTTTTTGGTTTCACCAGGCCTTAGTTGCGATACGCCGACTCCTTAGTCGTGGCACGTGAACTCTTAGTTGCGGCGTGCATGTGGGATCTAGTTCCCCCGATCAGGGATCGAACCCGGGCCCCCTGCCTTGGGAGCGCGGAGTCTTATCCACTGCGCCACCAGGGAAGTTCCTGGCCTACCATTTGTCACACAGATATAATCCACTAGTATACTGGAGGACCCAAGTGGAGGTGGGTTTTGTGACTTGTTTTGGAAAACTGGGTTCATCCACAGGCTCAGTGGGTGGTGGCCTGGCCTCTCTCCTTTTCTCTGGACCTGCCAACACTCAAGGCCAACTCAAGCTCTCCTTTCCAAGCAGGACCATGCGATTGCCTCTCCGTCCACCTGTGCTGATGACACTTGTCCATGCTGGCCACTGGCCATTGATCACATACCGCTATTTTATGTAGTTAGTATTAGTAGAGCAGTTTATCTTTGTCTTTCCAAGTCGTTTTCAAATTCCTTGAGGGCATGACACATTTCCTTTGTTTGTTCATGCATCCTGCCTACAAAGATTTGATCACTGGATCTCCATCAGTCCCAGCAGAAAGAAAAGTCATGGCAAACGGCCATTAGGCGTTCAGACTTCTGGAAGGAGACGAAATCCTAATATGAGCAGGTCTCGTCTTGGTTTAGAGGGGAAACTGGGGCCGGAGACCAGGAGTAACTTTCTCAAGGTCACAAAGCCAATTAGTGGCGGATTTCCGTAACTTCCCTTTAGTCTAGTGAAGATATCAGCAAAAGAAATTGAAAATTTTCTCCCGTATCTTTTTTTTTTTTAATTTTGTTTTTAGTTGCAAAACACATACATACTAGAAGGTTTTTCTTTTATTAGATCAGGGGTTTGGCTTAGGATTCAAGGAGGTTAGAATTCCAGTCCTGGTTCGGCCACTAGTTACAAGACTTTGGGCAAGTCACATCCCCTTCCTGAGCCTCAGTTTCCCCATCTGTCACCGAAAGGGGGTTGGATTTGATCCCCTCTAAAATCTCTTTGGGTTCTGTCATTCTGCAATTCTTAGCAAGTCCAGGGCTCAAGATCCTCCCGTTGAATTCCAGGGGACCCCATGTCCCCTCCTTAAAGGTGGTCTTGTGTCTTTCACCTCAAGGAGCCACGAGCTGAAGTCGATCCAGCGACTTCCAGCCCAGGGACCTGTGGCTTCTCCGGCAAGAAGCAGCCGGAGCCTGCTGACCCCGGGGAGCCCTGGAACACATGAATCAAAATAGTTGTGTGATGTCATGTCATGATGGGAATGTGCTCTGGCCAATTGGTGCCAAGAATTGTCTGGACGGGCTAGTTTCCTTTTACAGTCTTTTTAAAGAGACATCTGCAGACCTGCACATGACCGGCAGGCCTGCCCTCCTTTCGCCTATTTCGTCTTCCCCCCCTTTTTAATTTTAAGGAGGAAAAAGCCCTGAGCGTCTGAGTGCGTGGCAGACCTTAATGACATAAACAGACCCACGGCGAGGCCCTGCGTGTGCTTCCAGGAGCTTCTTGCCTACTTAAGGGCAGCAGCCGCTCTGGCTGCGGGGCTGGAGGTGCAGAGGTGAAGACAGCCGAGTGTCCCTCGGGGAGGAAGCCCTGCGGTGGGACCGCCTGGCCTGTCCCACGGCTGCTGGCCCCGAGGGTGGCCCCTCCTGCGTTTGCTGGAGACCCCGGCCGGGACGCCTGGCCTCCCGGGCTGGGGCTTGAGCGCGCGCAGCATCTCTGAGCTCTCGGGGCCCACACCTGCCGGCTGATGCAGCGCCTCTCCTGGCCCCTGGCCACCTGAGGCTGACGCCGCTCCAGCGCGTCCTGGCATGCTCACCTGTCCCCGCTCCTGTGGCCACAGATCCTCATGAAGCGGTTCGGCAGCCTCAGGGGGAACAAGAAACACAAGGACCCAAACCGCAGCACCGCGCGGCGGCAGTCGGAGCCCCATGGCCTTTTTGGTAGGACACTGCCCTTTGCCCAGTTCTCTGCGGGTCCCCCGGGCGTGTGTGTGTGTGTGTGTGTGCGTGTGCGCGCGCGTGCGCGTGCGCACAGCCTCCTAAGTGACAGCTGCGTGAGGATGTAATTGCAGGGCAGTAGCCAGAGAGACAGATTGATAAGTGTGTCCTTATGGACGGCCCTGCTGCTCATGAACTGCCCAACGGTGCTTTTCCTGAGGCTGTTTTCTCTAACTTGCCCTAATGAGGTTAGTGATCAATTGGACTGTCATTCATTTAGGCAAAACCAGAGGCCTGGGGAAAAATAAGAATGGATTGGAACTGTTATTTGCAGCTGTTAAGAATGAAATGTGCGTGTGTAGAGAAAACTAGTGCTGGGGGTCAGGGAGAAGGAGTTCCTCTGCCCCCCTTTGCCCCATAGGTGTGTAATCAGGCAGGTCAAGGGTTAACTGGGGGGGGGAAGACCGCCTGCCTGATTTGCATCCCCTGGGAGAGAAGCCTGCTCTGTGGTCTCCCTGGCTTCTGGGACCTTCTACAGCTTCTCCCAGTACAGGGGGTTGGGACCTGTGTGGCTGGAATGTGGGATTAAGCGCCTGCAACTCAGTATTTCCAGTGACCTGTGGGTTTGCGGTGGGGGGGGGGGGGTGCCTTTCCCTGGCTGGAGTCAGGCAGGGAGATTCCAAAGCATTCGGAGCTTCCCGGGGGCCTGGCTGGGGCCTGTGCACCCAAAGTGAGGTGGTAAGCCTTAAGAATCGGAGTTCACCTGCCCTGGACACTACTGCTTGTATGACGTGGGATATTCCTAAACACTCAGTTGTAAGACGGAATAACAGGGCCCTGCTCACACAGCCCGGTGGGAGCAAAGATGGGGAAAGTTGTCGGGTGCAGTGGATTGTGTCCCTCGAGTAGAATGCCACATGGTACCTGGCAAAAAAATACTCGTTATGTGTAGTAGGGAAATGGCTTGGACAAAACATCTGGGCAGTATGTGAAAACTAGAATACAGGCATACCTCATTTCATTGCGTTTTTTTTTTCTTACAAATTGAAGGTTTGTGGCAACCCTGTGTGGTCAGATGATGATTAGCATTTTTTTAGCAATAAAGTATTTTTAATTAAGGGATGTACATTGTTTTTTAGACATAATGCTATTTTATTGCACACTGAGTAGGCTACATTATAGTGGAAACATTACTCTTCTATGCACTGGGGAACTGAAAAACTTCGCGTGGTTCCCTTTTTTGCGATACTCGCTTGATTGCAGTGGGTTGGAAACCGAACGTGCACGATCTCCAAGGTAATGCCTGTAGTAAGAAAAGAAAAAGGTAAATATAAAACTTGCCGACTACTTCTGGAATTACTTCTGGAAGCCTCTAGTGGACCTAGTGTGATGGTGATGACCCCGGGGAAGACAAGCAAAGGAGACAGCAGCCCTGGAATTCAGGGTTTCCTTGTGAAGGAACTAGAGAGTAATATCTAATCGCATTGCGTGCAGAGGTGAATTTCTGGAGGAACACGATGCCTGACCTGACTGGGTGGGGGATGACAGACTCCCTGGACTTAATTAGTTGTGGTTTTAAAAGGAGACTCTTCTTTTAAATGATAAAGTAATAAACATTCATTTACTATAGAATTAAATCCAAACCTGTTATTTAACTGAAAGTCTGTTTTTGCTGATGGGCACAGGTGGGCCCATCGTTAAAAGCCTGTTCTTCGCCAGTGGTTTCTCCCCTTGTGTTTAAAATCTGACCGTCATCCTGTCTCCTCTGCTTCTGAAATCAAAAATAATATTTGCATGTCGACCAGGTTTCACAAGTGCTCACATGCAAATGCCCAGCTCTGACCGCAGGGTCAGAAAAATCAGAGCTGCTTCCAGAACCTTCCTCTGGGATTTGGGAAGCAGCCCAAGTATCCTGATTTTCCTTTTGTGGGGATCCCAGTGGGAGAGCAGTCCAGAGCAGGGGCAGATGGCAGGTGCCGGCTCCTCGGTCAGTGCTGGCCATGGATACGCCGAGTGAAGAAAGCCTGAGACTGTGGACCGAGCATCCTCCCGGTCCCAGCCTGCCACCTACACCTTCCCCACCGGCAAGACCCGTATAACCATCCCTCTCTAAAACCATCCCCATTGCCTATTCGGTGACCTCCGGGACCGGGACAGGGACCATGTCCCCAAAGCAGCGTTCCATCCGTCCTTCTGACCCCGACACCTCCAAGCATCACAGGCTCTCACTACAGAATCGCTGGCTATGGAATGGATTGAAACGGGGTCACTCCAAGGTTATTCCTGGTTCTCCAGCAGCATTGTTTGAGTTTTTTGGGTTTTTTTTTTTCTAATTCCCTTCCAGTATCTCTCTCTCCTTCCTGCAGTTATTCCTGTAGCCAGAAGTATTTCAGAGAAGGCCTCTTCTTCCCCCTAAGAAAGCTTCCATGAGGGTTGTAAGAATGTCTGTCTTTTACTCATTCTCCATCTTCCCCAAAACAAGCGAACGTAGGTCGTCGGCATGATTCCACGTGCTCTTTGGCCTCTTCTGTGGCCCCGTCAGTTTTTTCCGGGAACCACTCCCTGTATCCTCTGCTCCAGTTCAAGGTGGAGCCATTCCTCACGCATGTGCACGCACACGCACACGCACACACACACACACAGCTGTCCCTGTAGCCACTTGAGCAGCCAGAACCTCCACGAGAGGGAACCAAGGCCTGGCAGATCGGTAATTACTGAGCCCACTTATGTTTGCTTGCGGCTGGCATTTTTGTTTGGAAGTAGTGGCTCTGGCTGGAACCTTGAACACTTGTGATAAAATGCCCTGGAAAGTTCTGATTCACGAAGAGCTTGTCCCTTTCAGCCCCAGAGCTTAGCGCCCGCCCAGCTCCCCCTCCAAAGCTAAGAAAAGCACGTCCCACCGCAGGTGAATGTGCGCCGTGGGGTAGACCAGTGACGATCTGAACTTACGCCTTTCCTTTCAGCCTCTTGGGTCAACAGAGATCCAGATTATGTGAACAGAGAGCACGTGGCAATAGTAATAAAAATGTAAAAGGAAGATTAGGAAAGGATTTTGCTAATCAGATAACAGAATTGACTGTAGCAGCTTTTCTGCCCTTTGCAGTTGGAGGCGAGTAATTAAACAAAAGCTACCTGGAGTCTTAAGAGATCCCTTCTGAGGGCCGGCGCTAGAGCCGGGAAGCCAGCGGGTGTGTCAGGACGGTGGCGCTCTCTCCCCAAGCTGCCGGGGTCCAGGTGACACTGGAGACCAGAGCCTGTGGCGAATCTTGTTTTGCGTGGAGCCTCATCCTGGGGATGAATGCACAACCACTTCTGGAGCAAAACCCCAGAGTTCCTCCCGCCCAGCGTCACCCGTCACCCCAGCACTGCCTGTCCCAGTCTGTTGTCCCCTGTTGATGCCAGCGGAGCCCTCGGTTGGCTGTGCCACTGGGGCAAGCGTGGCTCGTTCTTTGCCTTAAGCAGCGGGCAAGGCTGTCGTCCGTCCTGCCTACCGCACTGTGTCCCCCACCCCGGGGTCCTCTGCTCCCTGCCCGGCCCCTCATGGTCTCCGTGCTGCTTCTAGATGCCACCTGCCTGCCTGGCTCCTGGTGTCCAGATCGGGGTGGACTTGAGAGATCCCAGTATTCATTCAGTCACTCGTTTGAATATATGTATTTAGCTTTTTATGATGGAAAATTTCAAGCATACGGAGAAATAGGGAGAATGGAGTAATGGTACCCATCTTCAGACTCAGCAATGAGAAACACTCTGCCAGTCCCACCAGTGTCTGAGCTGCTCTGTGCCAGCACTGGGGGCACAGACACCAGTCCGCCCTCCCAGGGCAAACCACTGAGGTGGTTTTCTAAATTGTGGTGAAATAGACAGAACGTAAGATTTACCATCTTATTCTTAAGTGTACAGCTCACTGGCGTGCAGTACATTCACACTGCAGAGCAGCCGTCACCACCTGCATCTCCAGAATTGTCCAGCGTCCCCAGCCGAACCTCCGCACCCGTTGAACAACAACTGTCCGTTCTGTCTGCCCCCCAGCCCCGCCCCCCCCAACTTCCTGCCTCTGTGGACCAACTAACTGCTCCAGGTTCCTCGTACGCGTGGAATCACCCGGTATTCCTCCTCTGTGTCTGGCTTGTTCGACAGCCAAGCGGGTTTTCGTTTGCGACGCCGGGCGGTGGTGAGCCCAGTGAGGAAGAGGCGGGACGAGAGGTTGGCCGGCTGGGCGGAGGGCTTGAGTGACAGGAGGGGTGGGCCATGCAGTCCTCTGTGGTAGGTCCTTCCAGACAGATGGGAGGCTCAGGCCCTGCGGAGGGAGACCCCTGGGGTGGTCCAGGAGCGCCAAGGGCCCAGTGTGTCTGGCCAGGAAGCAGAGCAAAACACTCAGCGGGAGGACAGGCACAGAAGCTGGTTTACTCACCGTCTCGTGGGCACAGGGCGTGAGATGAAGCCCCTGGGGGTCTCGAGAAGAGCACTGCTGGGCTCTGGGGGCTGGAGACTTGCCCAGGGCCACAGCATCGTGAGGGCAGCACTGGGACTGGAGCCCGTGCCCCACCCCCTCCGCAGGCCCCGTGCCTACCCAGAGCCGCCAACCCCGGCTCCCATTCTCTCTGTGCCCACACAGAAAACTCTGGAGAGACAGCACCTCGTTTGCAAGGAGTGGGGATCTCAGAGTCCATAGCATCAGAGGCAGAAGCACTTGGGGTCAGAGCAGAGCGTTCACCGGTGCTCCTAGGAGGAGCGGTCATCTGGGCTAGAAATCCAATGAGGCCCGGCTCCCCACCCCCCGTCCATCCCATCCTCAGCCGAGCTCGAGGAGCTCATCATTCCTCTGCCCTGTTTTCCTCTGTGCGGCCGCCACCAAACGCTGCGTGGCGGGTCCTGGACCAGCCCCCGGTAGATGAGAGGTGGAAGGAGGGGCCCAGGCAAGGGCTTCCCGGGAAAGTCTCAGTTGAGCACTTCCGGATTCATCCTCTCCCGGAGGACGCCCTGGATCACCGGCGAGTCAGCCGGTCACCACCTGGCAGGCAGGCAGCCGGGCTGTGGCTCTCGGGTCCCTTCTTCCCCGTCCTGCCCCCAGCAGGACAGACGAGGACCGTTCTCGCCACAAGGTGGCCCGATGGTGGTGGAAACGGTGAGTGAAGTGAGTGGGCTGCCAGCAGGAAGCGTGGTTTGGGGAGCTGTTTTCCCTGGGGGGATCCCGGTTCCGGACAGAGAGCCTTGACCCCGGACACGGTGTGTCTGTGATACCAGGACTGAGGATGTCTGAACGTGTCTGAAGACAGTAGGACACGATCGCAGAGCCTGGTGGAATGATAGAGAAATAAGGGAGAAAGAAGGTTGGTGAGAGGGGGTGGACCTCGCATAGTGACCCTGGAAAGTAATGGAGATGCCTCAGGGCCGGAAAGCCTGGCTGGGGTCGTCACTGCCGCTCGTCACCCAGACCCTCCCAGCGGGACCTGGACGAGGGTGGGCCTAAGGGCCCAGGGACCTCGGCACCCAAGAAGGCATCAGCTGGGGCTTCCAGCGTCCAGACCAGATTGAGAACCTGGGGCATTTAAGGAGAAGGTGCATTCTGTCCTCAGGTCGTAATTTGTCTTCAATGATTGAGAAGGAAGATGTGCGCGGCCCGAATCCTCTGGAGAACCCGAGCGCCAAGATGCTTCGGGTACGGCTGCGGCCCGTGGCCCTGGCACTGCTGGCCTCTGCAGGTGACTCCTGATCGTGGCGGTGGTCCAGGGTGTAACCCCCAGGAGGGAGCGTGTCCCCTCCCAGGGAGGCCCCCAATCAGACCTGTGCACGGCCTGTGGAGTCCAGGGTGATTGGCACCCCGGAGCCACGTGCTGCAGTGTGGGTGGGCCTGCAGTGAACCCAGGGTGGAGGCGCGGCGCGCACCTGGGGCTCCAGGGCCAAGGGCGCTGCTGAGATGAAGAGGTGGACGTGGCTCAAGGCAGATTCAGGGAGAGTTTTGGTGACTCAGATATAACTAAAATGCTTTGCTGAGAGAGGGAACGAAAGTCAGCTAATACTCGTGATTTCACAAATGCACAGCAAATGAGTGATCAAACCGCGGGGGCTCAGCTAGCCTGCATTCAGCCTTCCTGTGGCTTTCACGTCTGTAATCCGAATACCAAAGCCAAGACCTTTCCTCCTAGAGACGTTCAGCTTTGCTGGGGACCCGAGGCCGAAAGAAGCAGAGGACGAGACCCTGACTGCTGAATCCTCAGGCCTGGGGGCGCTTGTCTCCCTCTGTGCTCGGCACTCAGGAGAGGGGAGGCCTTGGGAGATCATTCAGATATGTGTGCGCTTCTGCGAGAGTTTCTGAGAAATCCTCTGTTAGAGTCAAATGCGTGCTTTTCCTTGCAGCAATTCTGTTGACAAATGATCCACTGTGTATATATATTGGGAAGGCGTTTCATGTCTGCCAGTACAGAGCAAAGAAAGAAAAAGAAAAGGCCTGGTATAGATGTTGGGGAGGTGTATTTTTTTTTAATTTAATTTAATTTATTTTTTTTATACAGCAGGTTCTTAGTAGTTATCCATTTTATCCATATTAGTGGGAGGTGTATCTTTAAATGTAGGTTTTATTGTTATTCAGGCGAGGTGAGGCCGACAGATCAGGAGAGGACGCCACACAACAGGCAGCTGGTTACTCCCAGTTCCCAAGAGGACGCCGGCAGGCACGGCAGCCCCGCAGGGAAGCCCCAGGATCCATCAGGGACAGAAGGAGCGAGGGGAGAGCAGGCAAGGGGCTTCCCGGGAAAGTCTCAGTGAAGCACTTCCGGATTCATCCTCTCCCAGGAACCTTTACTGTGGTCTCCATGGGAAAGGCAAGGTCAGTCAGAGCAAGCAGGTGGAGGATGGGCTAGTTTGAATTTCAGCAGGCGCTGGGGTCCCTAGTTGTCTAGTACCTGCCCCTGGGATGGTCAGGCAGGGGGATAGTACCTCCTGGACTCCGTAAGAACCAGCTGACAGGGTGCTCCCCAGGATGGGCTGTGGACTGGTTTGTTTGCAGATGAAAGGCCACTCCCTGTAAGCACCGGCTCCCTGGCAATGGCGGGCTCTCCCCAGTCAGCGAGGCCCCACGTGCCAGAGCGTCAAGACTACAGAAAATGAGAACATGCCGTCGATACAAGATGCTGCTCCCTTGGTTCTCACTTCTGTAACTTTTTTTTTTTAATTGGAATAGAGTTGATTTACAGTGTGTGTGAGTTTCAGGTGTACAGCAAAGTGAATCAGTTATACATATACATGTATCCACTCTTTTTAGATTCTTTTCCCATATAGGTCATTACAGAGTATTGAGTAGAGTTCCCTGTGCTGTACAGTAAGTCCTTATTAGTTATCTATTGTATATATAGTAGTGTGTGTGTCAGTCCCAATCTCCCAGTTTATCCCTCCCCCCCCACCCCCGTGTAACCGTGTTTTTCTACATCTGTGCCTCTATTTGTTTTATAGATAAATTCATTTGTACCCTTTTTTAGATTCCACATTAAGCGATATCATATGATATTGTCTTTCTTGCTCTGACTTACTTCACTCAGTTCGATCATCTCTGGGTCCACTCATGTTGATGCAAATGGCATTATTTCATTCTTTTTAATGTCTGAGTAATATTCCAGTGTGTGTGTGTGTGTGTGTGTGTGTGTGTGTGTGTGTATGCCACGTCGTCTTTATCCAGTCCTCTGTTGATGGACATTTATGTTACTTCCATGTCGTGGCAGTTGGCTTTAACTTCTAAGTGTTTTCAACTCCACTGGGTAGCGATCTGCCTGCCTTGAGAGTCCAGTCTGCAGCACAGAAGGGAGGAGGGGCTGCTGTCCCCAAATCCAGACGCCCTGGACTCCTGGGCCTGACGTGCCCAGCAGCTCAGGCATCTGAGGAGCAAGGTGAAGGGCTCTCTGTGCCCGACGGGTCTCCTTCAGGTCCTCCACCCCATCTCCAGGCCTCAGAAAATGCCTGTGAGTGACCGCACACCAGCCCGTGGGGGCCGCCTTCACCCCTTTGGTCATCAGCCCTATTCCACGAACCAACCACGTGCCCGCTCTTAGTGTGGCCGGTGGACGTGTGAGGAGTGGGTTCTGAAAACACACATGGCCGGGGATGCTTTAAGCCACTTTTACATGGAGTCTGGGAGTTGCCTAATTGTGGCTTAATTTCTGGATAAATAAGGTGATGGGAAGGTGTGGCCAGACCAACATAAGGGCCCGCTGGGGATACGGCATCACCTGTGGGCCCTCAGGAGGCGCACGGGTCGCTCCACGTCAGGGTTTCCTTGGAGCAGAGCTCCGCTCGCCGTCCTGACTTCCCCGGGTCTGGCCCCTCAGCCCTGTCCTGTCTGTCTTTTCTCCTGATTCTGCACCCGCCTCGGCATCAGACGTGCACATCACGATTCTCGTGGTTCCCACCTGCTGCTCCATCCCCGTGGCTCTCTGTTAACGTATTCACTGAACACATCTATTAAGCTCCTACCTTGGGGTGTGGGTCTAGCTGCAGGGGACAGTGGTGAGCTGTATAGATGCTGAGCAAATACGCATAAATAGTAATTAATGCATGATGAAATATTAAAGAGTAAGTCGAGATGCTGTCAGAAGGATGGATTTCGTTGTTCAGGAAGGCTGCTCCAGACAAGAGCAGGCTCTAGAAGGTGAGATCGGCACCCAGCGGGGAGGCGAGGGGAGGAGAGGGGAGCAGAAGGGGTCCAGACGGGAGAAGCAGTGTGCAAAGGTCCGGGGCAGGCCGGGCCTGGCACATGGAGGGACGTAAAGGGGTTCCCAGAGCCTGGGGGGATTCAGGGGTGTCTCTGGTACCTGGAAGGTCATCCTCAGTGGGTACCACGCAGCTCAGCATCCCTCACAGACATTCGGGGAAGGTGATGGCCATCACTCCCCAGCCGACCGCCCCTGCTGAGATCAGTGTGGCCGTCACCGGAGGCAGGTCCACGTTTGCAGGATCTGCCTGATGAGCAGCCGGTCTGTCGGCAGCACAGGGAAGGGAACGGTTCCACCCTAGAAAAGCAGATTTTCTCCCAAACAACGCACAGCGGATCTCTTCTGGAGCTTCTGCCGTGCAGCTCTGGCAGCCCCTAATCCACCTCTGCTTCCTGGGAGCGCCAAGCGCCCAGCTAACAGCGGCCCTTGAGGAGTTTGCCTTCATTCCAGGCTTCTCTGGGTCACGTGGCTGAGAAGGGCCCTTCTGGGTCCATGGTTGTCTTCAGAAGATAAAGCGAATCACACCAACTCTGCTTTTCCTGCCACCTTCTCCTCTAGGTCCACTGCCCTGGAGATGTTCTCTAGGGAATCTTTCCTGGGCTCTCCAAGACCTGCCTCAGTCTCACTTATGTTTGAGTAAAACAGTAACTCAACACAGAGCCGAATTAATCTGGCTGGGCTGTCTTATTAAACTCCTCAGGCATGGAGACTGTCTCATTCTCTCTGCTTGTGACAGATCTCTCTCTCTCTCTCTTTTTTTTTTTTAAATTTATTTACTTATTTGGCCGGATCTTAGTTGCAGCACACAGGATCTTCGTTATGGCACGTGGGATCTTTAGTTGCGGCACGCGAACTCTTAGTTGCGGCACACGAGATCTACTTCCCTGACCAGGGATTGAATCCAGGCCCTCTGCATTGGGAGCCCGGAGTCTTAGCCACTGGACCACCAGGGAAGTTCCGTGACAGATCTCTTGTTACTCTTGTTCCTTTTTCCCATGTTCCTCAATAACAGGACCTCGGTTTCATTTTGTGGCAATGCACATGGCTTAATACGGCATGTGACAAAGTTCTTCGGTGAGCTCTATGTGGGAATGTTGTTTACACTTATGGGAAAGACTCTTAAAAGGGGGAGCAGTGAATCCCCCTTCATTCCTTTTACCTTTCCCCTGCCTTGAACGTAGATGTGATGGTTGGAGCCCTAGCAGCCATCTTGGATCAGAAGGTGACCACTGAGGATGAAAGACACAGAATGAGTTAGTGGAGAATAAAGACAGGAGCCTGGGTTAACATTGTGAAGCTGCCGTAGTAGCTCTGGACTGCCTGTCTTTCAGACATCCTTGGTGTGATAGAAGAATAAACCTCTTTCTTGCTTAAGCCACTGTTATTTTGGATTTTTCTGTTAAATAAGGACAAACTTAACCCCAACTGATATAGCCTACCATGCAGCTGGATCCGTACCGGGCACTCGGTAGTTACTTGAGGACTGAGCAAGTGACCTGTGAGCTTCTCCCGTGTGTAGGCGTGGCTCCTTCGGACCAAAGATACCGAGGCACAGGCGGGCGAGGGCTGCCCAGACCGAGATGAGGGCCCTGTTTCTGAGGTCATCCCACTGGCCTTTGTCCAGCTCCATATTCCCTAGAGCTGTGTGCTCACTATACTGCAAGCAGACGCTCTTTAAGGAAACTCTGATATTCTAAATTTAGACTAAAAAATATTAGGTCTGTGGATGCCTTATACAAACAGGTCATTTCTTCGGATTGCCCCGTCCTTGTCTGTGGATTTTAAAATATGACTTAGTTTGAGACGATCCCACTGCAGAGAGAGGTGGATGTGTTATTTCAGCTGAAGGTGCAAAGGAGAACTTCACACCCATCCTTTGGGGCCACTGTGGAGAGCTTGGGAGTAGACTGTGAAATCTGGACTCTGTACCAACAGGGCTTTTAAAAAAATATATTACAGTTAATCGTAGACTTTTTTTCTTCCAGTTTTATTGAGGTACAATTGACATACAGCACTTTATAAGTTCAAGGTGGACAGCATAATGATTTGACTCCCAGACGTCATGAAATTACCACAATAAGTTTAATGAACACCCATCATCTGATATAGATACAAAATAAAAGAAAAAGGAAAAAAAATTTTCCCTTGTGATTAAAAACTCTTAGGATCACTCACTTAACAACTTTCAAGTATAACATCCAGCAGTGGTAATTATATGTACATCACATCCCTAGCACTTATTTATCTTATAACTGGAAGTGTGTACCTTCCGACCACCTTCATCCAATTCCCCCCTCTCACTCCCCAGCCCCACTTCTGGTAACCAAAACTCTGATCTCTTTTTCTGTGAGCGTGTTTGTTTGTTTGGTTTTGAAGTATCATTGCCTACAATACTGTGTTAATTCCTGGTACACAGAATAGTGATTCGCTCTTTCTGTGCATTTTTAAATGATCCCCCCGGGCCACCTGGGCCTTGACGTTCCTTTTTATGAAGTTGTCTCTGGTGCACATCTTTGGATAAGCCAGACTCCCGCAGGTTCACCCGTCTGATACGTGTATTTATTTCACGTGCGCCAGGCTGGTGCTGAGAATGATGTGAAGACACAGGAGGCGCCTCAGTGCTTGCGTGTAGGCTGTGGTGAGGGACACCGACCTGGAGAGGGGCCCCCAGGACAGGCGCTGGGGCTGAATGCTCTGGGGCTCCCGTGCGAGTTGGGGTGGCATCTGCTCTGGACCCAGGGGTGAGGCCGGATGGGTGGAGACGCGGGGGCGGGGCAGTCAAGGAAAAGTCTAGAAAGAGAAGATGGGACCAGATTTTAGAAGACCTAGAATGCCAGGCTGGAGGGTGAGCCAAGACCTGGGGCTCCTGGGGGTGTGAGCGGGGAGCATCCTGTTAGGAGGGGGTTCAGGGAGGGAACTGGTGAGCTGGAGGCTTCACAGAGGGGAGCTTGTCCTTCGAGAGCAGAGCCCTCCAGGGCCTCAGCTGCAGCCTCCCCCAGCCTCCCCAGGGCTGCAGGCGTGTCGAGACCCGAGGCAGCCCCCCACTCGCCTGTGGGCAGCCCTGTGGCTCTGAGCCTAATGTCTGGCGGGCAGGTGTCTCCCGGTGCCAGCCAGGTGTGGGCCCGGGTCGCTGGCCTGCAGAACCAGACCTGAGAGGTGTCTGGGGGGGAGAGCAGGGCCAAGCGGGGAGTGCCCGGGCCCTGGCCTGGGTGCTGGGGACATCACTGTGAGCTATCCGTGATGATGTCCCTTGCGTGGCTTCCTCACAGTTCATGTTCAATAATCCTATTAGGGCAGGTAGAGTAAAAGGTGGTGGTGAGCAGCTGAGACCCAGAGAGGCCAGGAGACCTGGTGGTTACCATGGCAACCTGCCCAAGAAGAGGTGGGCGTCTAGCATCTCAGCCACTTCCAAGCAGTGCGGGCCTCGTGTCACGGGCCCTCCTGCTGCTGAAGGTGCGTGGGGTGGACCGCTACGCACCCCTCCTCTCCTGCAGTGACATCAGAGTATCCCCTTCTCTGCCGTTCTTCTCTGTCCCCACCCGCTGCTGCCCCCGCTGGCCATGACTCGGGGAGGCTGAGTCAGAAGTCCCCTCTGTCCTCCCTGGTTCTCATTCCTGGGTGACACAGCTGGTCACAGAATAGTGAGAGCTGATCGAAAGGGACAACGGAAGTGGCCCAGCCTAGAGGCGGCCTCTGAGCAGCTCTGGCCATGACCCTGAGGAGGTGCCCAGACAGCGCCACAGAGAGAGAGAGCGCTGTGCCTTCCGGCCGGCACACGGGGATGAGTCACCCTGGAGTACGCTGAGCCTGGGGGGATTACCCTCCCCTCCGCAGCCCTTCCAGGGTCTCCCTTCTCAGGGGTCTCCCGCTACGGCAGGGTCCAGCCTCCCTTCTCCAGGGTCACCCCCAGCGGGGCCCCGGTGGCAGGGGTAGAGCACTTGGAACCCACCCGTCCTGATGCCCCCATCCGGGCGCTTCTGCCTCTGGACTCACTGCAGCCACACGGGCGGGTCCACTCCTGCCAGAGGGTCACTGCTCACCACACACAGATCTACCTCGAATTCCTCCAGCACCAAGCACCTTTGACACCGCCTTGTTGATTCTTGACTAACAATGCAGTACTCACCTGTAAAACCTTGTTCCTGTAAATGTTGCTACGGCAGAAGCTTACAGAAACATGTACAAATCGTAGGAGGTAAATTTGCACAATTTGAACATACTCGAGTAAAACGTGCAGATTAAGAGACAACATCACCAGCACCCCAGAAGCCTCTCCCAGGTCCCCTCAGTCACTCCCCCCGCAAGATGACGTTGTCTGGTTTTGAACTTTGTGTGATGGGTCCGTACGAAATGTGTCTCTGTCTGGCTTCTTTCACCTGAACGTTATGAGATGCAACCCAGCCCGTGCTGTGGCTGAAGTTCATTCACTTCACTGCTGGGTTGTTGCTCTGTCCTCTGCATAGACCACGCCTCCTCCATCGCCCACCTGCGGGCAGGCACTGGCGGGTCTCCAGTCTGGGGCTCTGACAGTTCTCGGTGCTGCTGTGAACGTTCTTGTGAATCCTCATGCGTTTCTGTTAGACACGCACTAGGTCTGCGGTAGAAGGGCAGGCATGCGCGCAGCCTTGGTGGATACGACAGCGTTAGCCAACGCGTGTGCCCCGCTTCCCGGGCTAGTCTGTTAGCAGGAGCCGTGGCTTCGTTTCCCTTCCCCGTGCTCCTAACCCAGTGCCTCAAGCTGCACAACCGGCCTTCTCTGCCTGCACAAATGCAGGTGTTTTTCCTCACCTGGTAATTGAGACGTAGCCTCCCCAGGAGGCCCCCCAGGATCCTCTCTGAAGGGTAGTGCCCAGGGCCCCATGTCCTGCCCCGCTTCCCCACTAGCAAGGACTCAGGCTCAGCCTGTTAATTGCACACGGTGAAGACAGGGCAGGTGGGGGCCCAGTGGACTGGGGAGGAGTTCTGTTCTCTAAGGCTGCTTTCGTCCTGGGGCTCAGCGTTTGGGGGTTATTGATGACTGGGAACTGTGGCAGGACCTGGTTTGTAACCACCAGCTGTCGCTATAGCAACTCCTCACTTACACCACTAAAAATAGATCCTCTTCATCCCTGGGAAGAAAAATCAAAGAAAATCAAAGTTGGGGAGGGCCTGTCTGCTCAGCTGCGGGTCCCCAGACAGATTTCAAGGTGCAGCGATGTAGCTCTTGGGGCCTCTTCCACCACCCACCTAAGAGCAGAAAGGGCTGGGGTGGGTGTCAAGTCCATCCCAGTGGCATCCTCCAGGCTCCTGGGACGCTGGCATCTCCCCTGCTCTCACCTCATCTGTCTTCTCCTTTATAGGCTGAACTGCAGAATTTAATCTTTAATTATAAAGTCATTTCACTTAGGCTTTATTCAGTTCCTTAATCTTAAATCTTAATTCTTCTCTGGGATTGTAAATATTTTTCAAGGTCAAGGACTTAATTAGTAGGCTGGTATGAGAACTCGAAATCCTGTCCTATGAGAAAGAGTTGAAAGAACTGGAAATGTTGGCGTGGGCAGGAGTGAACTTGGGACGGGTGGGAACAGTCTGCAGATATTTGAAGGACTGTCCTAGTGAAGACGGACTTCCTTGTTCTCATCCCACAGGAACACGGGACTCAACTCCATGGGAAAAGCAATATTTCGCCCCAAGAAAATACGTGCATTTCCTTGTAAAGCATTTTCTTGCGTTTTTAAAATCATGAAAGGAGTAAAAGAGCATTTCAAAATGTTTGAAAGCTGGGGAGAGCCCCCATGACGACGAGCGCGCACAGCACACGAATACCTTTGCATTAGTTAGTGTACCTGTACCATGCTCAGGCTTTGGAGGTGACTGCTCTGGGAGAGGTACCTGGTGTGGACAGGGCGGGGCCGAAGCCAGCTCCACTCTGTCACCTAGTGGGGCGGCCATCCTCATAGGCGGCTGTGAAGACTCAGGGTGACACCCAGAGCACCCTGCCCCCCACACAGCGCTCAGCAGTGTCGGTTGTTATCGCCAGGGGTGTTCCAGCTGAGGGTGAGTTTTTAAACACAGGATGGGAGATTTACTGAGACTCTCTCTGAGGTCCCGGCTGCGAAATTCTGGCTGGATTAGAACACAGATGTGGGTGAGAATGAGAAATGAGCTTGAAACATGGAGTGGTCGGGACCAATAGTGCAGGAAGCGGCCTCCTGTGCCCCGGCCAAGGGCAGGCAGGGGCATTAGGGAGCCTTGGATGTGGCCGTTCCTAGGGAGACCTCCCCTCTGCTCCAGTGGAACTCTCGCTGCCCGGGAGCCACACACGATGGCAGTCAGTGATATATACCCACTCCTTTTTTTGTTTTTTTCATTTTTCTTATTGTCATAAAACATCCATAACATAAAACGTGCCGTTTTAACCATCTTTAAGTGTCTGGTTCAGTGACATTAAGCACATTCGCGTTGTTGTGCAGCCGTCGCCGCCATCCACCTCCAGAATTTTCTCGTCTTGTAAAGCTGAGACTCTGTCCCCAGTTACACCACAGCTCCCCATCCCCCTCTCCCAGCTCCCACCATTCTACACGCTGTCTCTGTGCATTTGACTGTTCTATAAGCTCATGTAAGCGGATCGTACCGTATTTGTACTCTCGTGACTGGTGTAGCACGTGTCAGAACGTCCCTCCGTTTTAAGACTGAATAATATTCCATTGGTACGTAGCTGCCGCGTTCGCTTACGCATCCATCTGTCGTGGCCCTGGTCTCTGTCCGCCTACATGGGCAGTGATGGGCCCCGTTCTTCTCATGCTGGACCAGACTCACGCGCTCGCTTCACGTGGGGTGAAATGAGCGGCCCCACTGCTGCCGGGCCCTCCCGGGGCTGTGTGTGCACCCACAACAGAGAGGGCCTCATGCCTCCCCTGCTGTGTGATGCAGAGGTGCTGAGGGTCTAGGGGCCTCCTCTGAGGTGCTGCTGGGTGTCGGCCCCCCGAGGGGGTCTGTGGAGGAGGACACCTGCAGCGTGATTGAGGGACAGCAAGCACCCCCAAGGGCCCTCGTCTGATTTTCTCAAGGTGCAAGCTTTAGGTCCTGGCATCATGCTCTGTTACATCGTCCCTCCCAGAGGCCTCTGTGCCTCTTCAGCCTGCGCAAATCAGCACCAACACCTGAGCAGGAGTTAGCTTGTCACACAGAGCAGTGGTGATGAGTGAGGAGTAGTTACTTGGGGTTAGGAAATGTGTCTGGATACTGGGCCGGGGAGGTGGTCTGAGGGCACCAGACCTCTTAGAAGTTCTTAGAAGAGATGGTAGAGAAGCCGGGAGGGCTTCCAGGAGGAGGCAGCGGGCCTTGGAGACATGCCTGGCCTTCTTCACGAGTCGGTGAGGGCCAGCCCTGCCACCTGAGGGGTCTGGAGGGTTTTCCTGGGCCAGGGACTCCGAACAGCACAGCCCACGGCGGGGGGTCACCTCTTGCTCGGGTGCAGTGTCCGCAGGAGCAGGGCAGAGCTGACTCGCTGTGGAGACCCTCCTGGGCTTGCCAAGATGATTAAGAAGGGCTCTGGGGGCTTTCCTGGTGGCGCAGTGGTTGAGAGTCCGCCTGCCGATGCAGGGGACGCGGGTTCGTGCCCCGGTCCGGGAAGATCCCACATGCCGCGGAGCGGCTGGGCCCGTGAGCCATGGCCGCTGAGCCTGAGCATCCGGAGCCTGTGCTCTGCAACGGGAGAGACCACAACAGTGAGAGGCCCGCGTACTGCAAAAAAAAAAAAAAAAAGGGCTTTGGGGCCAGAAAGGCCAACAGTTTTATTTGGTTGGGTTGGCTGAAACATGGACCCTAAAGAGGAAGGTCTCCAAAGGCTTAGGGAGATTGGAAAGTTGGCCTAGATTCCCATATAAGTCCTGCTCTCTCTCTCTCTCTCTCTCACACACACACACCTGGGATGGTCCAGAGGACACACCCCTGTCACCAAGATGGTGACCAACAGTTTGTGAGGGACGCTCCTTGATCAGCTCTGTGGTCGCTCTCATCCGAGGTCAGAGATGACAGTGGGAACCGCAGCCACTGCTCTGGGAATCCTAAACGCAGCGGGGATCGCTGGATCCTGGGCGGCAGGGCCGTGTGGCAACACTTAATCCCCGGAGACGAGACGGGCGTGGTTACCACGAGGGACAGCAGTGTCAAAGCAGCAGTATAAACGGGCCGACTCCGGCGGACCGATGGCTGGTTGATCACGGCGGTCCTGGAGGTGAGGTAGATGGAGGCCTCAATTCTTACTTGAAGATCAATGACGAGTTCCAGGTCAAGTGAACCAAAGCCTAACTCGAATCAGAGCATCACGGCCCCTCAGTTAATCCCGAGGTTTGAGCCAGTTTACAAACCCAGAGCCCCTTGAACGAAGGGGAGGGCGGGTCGCCTTGAGAAAGGACCCCAGGATACTGCCGAAACTGTCCACTACTAACCTTTCTCCCAGCCTTCCCTGAAGCTGCCTGTGGCCTTTACCAGGGTGAATGCATTGGCAAAAAGGTAATAATTAGACTCTTCAGAGATGAGTGTACACTGACTCTGAGCTGACACCAACCTCCGGAGACCCAGAGCGTTGCTGCGGTGCCCCCGCCCCGGCAGGAGCTTAGGGAAGGGGACGGGGCTGGTGACTCCAGCAGAGAATTTCTCCAGCTCCCTGGGTGGAGGGCGAAAGTCTCCCGTCTGCAGACCTCAGGTTCCCCATTTCTGGAGGCTGAGACCTGAGGGGGGGGAGGGGGGAGAAGGGAGGAGATGGGGCCAGGGCTGTTAGAGGCTGAGAAGTGGGAGCTGGTTAGAGGGTTCAAAGGCATTTGGGGAAGTGAGGAATGTCCTGTAATCAGAACCTGCAGCCCGTGTCTATCTAATCGGGTTGGGTGTGTGTTAGCAGCACGTCCAGAATAAGAAAGTGCCGGATGATGTGACAGCGCATGAGCCGGGACTGGTGTTGAGCTGCTGGCTGACGGGGGACCCAAGGTGCCCGCTCTCCGTCCCCCACCCTCGCCAGCACAGAACCCCGAGAGCGTCTGTCCCTCTCCACCAGAACCTTGCTGGTTTCAGGAGAACGGACGAATTCTACCTCCCCCGGGCCGCCGGCAGGGAGAGGCTACAAGTGACTGGGAATAGATGCTTGTCCTAGGCAGGTGTGATGTCCAGGGCAGGAAAGGAGCCCTGGTGTCTGGGGAGGGAAAGACTGGTCAGGGTGGAGCAGAAGAAGGAGGAATTTTCAAACAGTCCTACCACCTTTGCAGCCCTACCCAGCGCAGGTCTTCCAGGCCCCGCAAGCCACATGTAGGGAGCAGCATTTAGCTTTGCTCCGAGAGGACTCATGCGAAGGACAGTCGCGGGGTGCCCCTGGCCGGGATACACAGTCTTTGTGCTACACCCACAGGGGATTATAGATGTCAGAGCAGAAGGAATCTGAAAGGCCCTCATCCCAGCCTCCTGCTCTCAAGTGGGTGCAGCATCGTTGCACCTGTTTTGCAAATGAGGCACCTGGGGCTCAAATTATTTGCACAACACCAAGTAGCTAAATATACCGGGAGTTCCCAGATCAACGTCAATCCCTAGAATAATATTGTTTTGTTGAAATACGTATGCAGTTGAATAGGTAATGCTCGTGCGTGCATGTGTAAACATTCAAAAAGTATAAAAAAGGTAATGGTAAAAAGTAAGCATTCTCCCCCGCTGGACCACAGCCTCCCAGTTTCTCTGCGCAGAGGCAACAGTTCAGAGACAGTCTATGCACTGACAAGCTTTTTATGTTTTTGTATCATACCGTCCTCCTGTTCTACAACTTGGTTTTGAACCCCTTGGCATGCTGGCAGTCACTTCCTGGGGGCACATCGGGAGGTGCCCTGTTCCTTTCTGTGGCTGTACGTTGCTCCACTGTGTACCGAGCCAGTCCTCCATCAGTGGAGCTGCTCTCCATCCTTTGCTGTAAAAAAAATGCTGCAACAGATACTGCTGTACATAGTTGTGTGTGCATGTGTGTAAATGTATCTGTGATAGAAACTCCTAGGAGTAAAATCGTCAGGTCAAAGAGCACATGTATTCCTAGTGTGACCGCTTTTGCGGAATCGCCCTCCACGGAGGTTGTACAGTGTATACTCTCTAAAAGAGGATGTTCCCCGCCATCTCACCACACACTGTGATCAAAGCCTTTTGATCTTTGTTGTGTGGTGGTTTCAGAACTGAGCGACGGGATAGATAACCTTGGTGCTAGAATAGGGGCAAACGTGTGGGCGTGAGGACACCATGCATTGATTCGGAGCCCACCCCTCTCCTTGATCCATGAGTTTCCGGGTATCCCAGCAGAGATGCCCCTCCCTGTCCCGTGATAGCTCCTTGGGCTACTAAAATATTTCCACACGTGTTGCCCCACAGATCTGCGTGGTGCCCCCCAACAAAGGAGGTAGGGGCAGGGATTCTGTCTCTTGATTTTTACTGGAAACACCACAGTCCCCAAAACACCATGAGCTGAAGCGCGCCCAGGCAGTGCCGCCAATGTCAAGGGCAGGCGCGGGAGGCCGCCCACCTGCCCACCGCCAAGCACACTGCAGCCTGATGGCATCCTCGCAACGGTAGCTGCTATCACGGCTCCCTGCGATTTTCCCGAAGGCGATGGAAGCCGAGGGCTGCTGGAAAACTCCACAACCCAGAGTCGGCTGGCTCAGCCCTCGCCCGCGTCGTCCACTGTACTTTAACCCATGCTGCTGGCCGCCCCCACTGCTCTGCCCCCGTCTGCATGCTCGGGGGTGTGGGCAGCACCCAGGTGATTCTGCCTGAGTCACTCCACCCACCTTGGGACGTCTCCTGCCCCCCTCCTGCCCCCCTCCTCCACCCTTTGCGTGCCTCCAGGCCACCTATGGTGCTCCTGTAAGAGGGTTTACTGTAAGGTGTCCTCGTCAACAGCGCCCTCCTCTGTGCCCCCACCCCCGCTCGCCTGCAAGGCCTCCACGTCTTCAGCCCTGAGACCCTCCCGCAAACCGTTTGTGGAAGAAATAAATGAAGGGCTCTAGGAAATGCACCCTGCTCTGGATTCCACATCCTTTGTCCTCCAGCTCGGGTTCAAGGAACTTGAGGAATTCTGGAGGTTTCAATATTTCTACTCTGTTCCATGGAATGTGACCGTACACCAACGAGATCCCATGTCCCCTCTGGTTACATCCTTCATCTCAGTGTCCCCCTGAGACCTCAGGCCACTCAGCCCCACCTGGCCTCCCCTTCACGTGTCCCACCGGGCCTGATGCCCAAAGTTTCCACTCTAAAAAAAATGTGTGTGTGTGTGTGTGTGTGTGTGTGTGTGTGTGTATACACACACACACATATATATAATTTGAGATATAATTCACGTACCACATAACTCATTCATTTAAAGTGTACGATTCAATGGTTTTTAGTGTATGACTCTTCCATAAACACACCTTAAGTTGAAAATATCAAAAGTCGAAATGCATTTAATACCCCTAACTTACCACACGTCGCAGCTTAGCCCAGCCCACCTTAAATGCCCTCAGGGCGCTCACATGAGCCTACAGGTGGGCAAAGCCCTCTAACACAAAGCCTATCTTATGACAAAGTGTTGACTAGCTTGTGTAATTTACTGGACACTGTACTGAAGGTGAAAAGCAGCGTGGCCTTCTGGGTCCAGAGCGGCTGTCTGTCTGTCACGGTTTCCCCGGGTGATCCCGGGGCTGCCTGGGAGCTGCGGCTGCCGCCCTGCATCACCACAGAGGATCGGACCGCGTATCACTGCCCAGGAAAAGAGCAAAATTCAAACTTTGAAGTACAGTTTTTGCTGAATTCGTATCGCTTTCACACCATCATAAAGTCAAAAAATCGTCAATCAAACCATCGTAAGGCAGGGGACTGTCTATATTCACAGTCACGCGTCTAGCACCGCAGTCCATCTTAGAACATTTTCATCACCCCACGAGGAAACCCTCTACCCCTTAGCCATCACCCACTCCCGCAGCCCTGAGCGACCACAAATGTCTTTTCTGTCTCCATGGATTTGCCTGTTCTTGTCGTTTCAGGGAACCGTTCTCTACGTGGCCTTAGTGACTGCCTTCTTTCACTCAGCATCATGGTTTTCAAACCTTTCACTCTTTCCCCAAGGCCAGCTGACAGGGTGGGACCGATCAAGGTTGGGGTATGACCAGCTAATGTCCCTGAACTTAGCTCCACAGGAGGAAGGGCGCCAGGGAAACCAGAGTATTAAACGGCAGCGAAGTGAGGGGGAGACATCTTTGCTCTGCTGTCTTGGTCAGATCTGAGTTCACATTGGTTATATCAGAATCTGGGGGATACAAGAGATAACCAACTAATAAAAATAGGTATTAAAAGCTTGCTGTGCTCCAGGCACTAGGCCTAACCGTAGGAGATGTGCCCCCAGGATTTTGCAACGTAGGTAATATTAACGTGCAGGACACAGCAGCCAGCTCCCCACCAAGTGCTCCAGCCAGCGCTGGAGGAATTCTGTGAGGACAACAGCTGGGAAGGAGTAGTCAGGGGAGGCTGCAAGGGGGAGGTGGCCTGTGAGCTGGGCCCTGAAGGGCACAGGGCTGGTTGGCAGAGGAGGGGAAGAATTCAGAGCCGAGGTATGTGTGGTGTTTGTACAGGGTTGCCGTGGAGACCAGGGGGACAGGAGCCACAGGGGAAAGGTTGGGCCGGACAACATCTACGAGAGCAATTGAAAGGAAACACCATCGCTTATAGATGTGTGAGGGGGCACCGGCCCGTGGTGGTGAATGCTGCATGTCTGTCCACCCCACACAAACTCCACTTGTACTTGGAGCTTAGAGACGCCCACCCTGCTGTGCCCAGGCCTCCAGGGCAGAAGGTTCTGGATGCCCCCCTATGGTCATGGTGCCAGCAGCCGGCGGGACGTGGAGCGTGCAGCACGGTGGCAGCACCGCTCCTGCGGGAGCTGGCGGTCACCCTGGGTCCCCGGACGGAAGGGAGTGCTCTCGGGAAACAGGTCCAAGGTCACCCCCAGCCACATGGCCACACAGCGTCTCTCCGCTGGCCTCTGGTGCCGGCCCTTTCTTCGGTTGGAGCTCAGTCCTAAATGGAAGGCAGATCCCGAAAGAGATGAGAGGGCGGAGGGGGCAGGAAGGGGGCATTTCTGAGCCGTGGAGAGGGGAGCGGGCCAATCCGAGAGATGGCAGCTCTGCAGGAGGGGTGCTGCTTGGGTGTGAGGTGGGACAGGGCAGCGTCTAGGGCTCCATACTGCTCCCAGCAGGGACGGGGCGGGGGGCACAGGGAGCCCGGGAAGGGGACTGGGAATGGGCGGACCCGGGGGTGGTGAGGGCCCCGTCCTGTGGGCACACAGGGACACATGCCCGCCTAGGCTGCCACCCCTGCCCGAACACTTTAACGACCTGGGCATCTTCCAGACGCTCTGTAGGCTGTTCATTCTCCACCCAGTTCACGTGCCTGGTGTGGTGTGTTTCCAGTTGTGTTCCTTTAATGATTGGATCCCATGCCCAGAACAATAAAAACCAGATACCACTTCTCTTACTCTGGAAAACAGGGACGAGACTTGGAGGCAGGCTTTTAATTCGGAAGGTGACCCCAGCAAGCAGGGAGGGAGGAGGAAGAGGGAGGGGCCGCATAAGTGCATTACCAAGGTTACCAGGTGGGTCCAGGCCGGCTGAAGATCACCCCTGGGGGTGTTAACACCTCTGTGCTTCAGGGCTGGGCTCAGCTGTGGACTGGATGGGCACTGGTGGCTTCAGGGGGGCCCTGTCCACACGGGGGACTGTCGCTACAGGTGCCCTGGAATCACAGGTGGCTCGGGAGTGAGCCCTGGGTCCACAAGCCCTGCCTCACCAGGAGAGACAGTGCCGGGGCCCCCTCTATCTCCCTCTGCCCTTCTCTGCCGGTCTCTGTCACCTTTGTTCTTCTCTGGACCGGGTTCCTGGACCTTTCTTACCAGTGCACATCTCTTAGAGCTTGACAGAGCTTTGTTTTAAAAGCAGACACTCTGAATGTGCGACTTCAGGGTGTCAAGGTCTGTTCTGAGTTATCTATTTTAAGAAAATTGTTTTCCACAAATAGCAGAAAGGACACACACACAAAGCTTTAGCTCCTGCAGACCAGACTCCTCAGCCAGCACCATCGCCTCACTCCGGAAGGCCCGTGGTGTCGGTCTATTAGACAGAATCTCCTGCTTAGGGCACGCGTGGGCTACAAGCGACAGAAAGCCTAACTCAGACAGGCTTGAACAATAACAGAACCCGAGTAGGAAGTGGAGCCTTGGTGTGCTGTGAGGGGCAGATGTCAGGGTGGAATTCAGCGTTGAGTGACCTCCCAGGAAGGATAAAGGGAGGAAGCAGGGGCGGGCAGGGACAGCCCTGGGCTGGACGCAGCTCCGACACTGGGGACCGAGGGGACGGGAGGATGGGTAGTGAGAGCCCCAGACAGCTGCCCATTTCAGAAGAGGCTCCGGCCAGGTAGACAGGCATTGCTGCTTCAAGCGCCATGTCCCCTCCCGCAGGATCAGCCTGCCCTCGCTCCACACCAGTCGTGGCCGTGGCCGTGGCCGGGAGCACGGCCTCGGGGCGGAGGGGAGCGAGGGGTGTGCTCTCCAGCAGGAGGCCTGAGCGGTGCATCTTCCTGCCCAACGTGGCAGCTCGTGCAAGGCGCTGGGCCGGGCCGAGCCTGGGGACGGGCTGCAGGGTTCTCTCCGGACTGGGGAGCTTTGCCGTCTGGCACTGACTCTGCTTGCATCGCTCAGCTCCTCAGAAGATACACGTGGTCTCTGGGCAACGGTGGGCAGGGGCGACATTTCAGGCACTTCCCTCCGTACCCTGCATTTCCCAAGTTTCAGGGCCTTATGCCTAACAGGGCCTCCGGGACTAGTTGTTGAGGGAGAGAGCAGGAATCCGCTGTGATTGAGAAACCCCTGGTCACCTGGCAGGCTCGGAGCTCTGAGCTGCGAAGGCAGAGGGCAACAGGCAGCCCTTTCAGACTCACGAGGCTGATGCGGAAAAGAGAGAGGACGCGAGTTCTTAAACAGAAAGGGGTGGGGGATCTGAGCCAGCCCGCGCTCAGATCTGGTGAACGAGAACTGGAAAATCCCCCTGGGAAGTCAGCCTTGGACTCCATGGAAGGGGGTCCCATTGGGTCTGGTGTCAGTTGGAGCTCCTAGCCACAGGCCTAGAAATGAGTTCTAGCTTGTTTAAGTGGACCCCCCAAGATGTATTAAAGGGTATTGAGGAGCTCACAGAACCCCCAGGATGCACAGAACCAGGCTGGGGATTCCCAAGACATGCCCAAAGTCCAGAGCAAGGACACTGGACTCCCACACAGCGCTGGACGTGGACACCACGACCCCGTGCCAGGCCCTGCACATGCCAGCAGGACTTTTGCACTGCTATGGACTGAATTGTGCCCCCCACCCCGCTCCAACTTCATATGTTGAAGCTCTAACCTTTAATGTAACTGTATTTGAAGATAAGGCTTTTAGGAGATAATTAAGGTTAAATGAGGTCAGAGCAGGGAAACCTAATCCCATAGGATTGGTGGCCTTATAACAAGAGGAAGAGAGAGAGATTTCTCTCAGCAGAACTTGACCATGTTGGTACCTTGATCTTGGACTTCCCAGCCTCAGGAAAGTGGGAGAATAAATTTCTGTTGTTTACTCCACGCAGTCTGTGGTGCTGTGTTGTGGCAGCCCAAGCAGACTGAGACAGCCACCCACCTCTGGAAACCAGGGGACCCTGCTCTGCACCTACTTCTGTGCAGCAGGTGCTGAGTCTGGCCCAGGACGTCCACCCAGCAGTCTAGGTCCCATGGGGGCTTGCCATCGCAGCCCCTGGGGGGCTGGGAAAGTGAGTTTTTGAGCCCCTCTCCCATTCTAGAGCCCAAGCATAGCGAAGATTTGACAGATGCTGGGTGGGCAGGAGAACTGACAAAGCCCTCACAACATCAGGACAGTGCACTTGAGGGAGGTCTCCAGAAAGGTTGGGACCAGCTGCCAGGAGACATCGCCCATGTGGTCATACTTCTTGGTAAGACACCAAGTCTCAGGATGGGTGATTAGCTTTGTAGGCTAAAAAAAACACCCCACTATTTTCAGCACACCGAGAACAGATCTATTTCTTGGTTCATAAAAACTACCCAGAGCTAAGGTTTTCTCACCTCCGTGGCACAGATAATGGGCACGTGTGTGGACCAGCATATGTACACCAGCGCTCTACCAGCTGGGCGACACAGGGAACCAGTCCAACAGCTGCAGGGGGATTGCGAGGACGATCTGGAACGGGGCCGAAGCCCGGCCACCCTTCCCGTAGACCGTGTGTGGAACGGTGTTTGTAGCTTCCTGCTCTGTGCCCTTGGATGACCGTTTTCCCACTATTCTCTTCTCTTGGAGTTTCTCCAAAAAGGTTCTTCTTATTAAATTAGAGTAAACTCTTATTTCTGTCTCCCTGCAGGTGACAACAGGGCAACCTCGTTCCTTCTTTTGTTTCCCCAGATTCTTACGGGGCAAGTCACTGCTGCTCTTGCTCACTGCCAACACTTATTTCTAGAAAAGGTTACAGAGGCTAAAGGTGTAACCACTGTCCCTCCCCACACCCCGAACCCCACCCGGCTCGGTATGTGCCCTCACCTGCCCCATAGAAGTGCACATCTTTGAGTCAGTTGCTTGCCTCAGATCTACATGTGTTCTGAAGTGTTTAGAAACTGTTTTCCTTAGAGGAATTCATACAACTAATTGATAAAATTTTATTAATCTCTGTGCCTCGCAAAATGAATTTCTGTGGAGCCGCATTAGAGTCTTGGTGATGCCTAAGCCTCAGTTTCCACATCAGCATAATGGGAAACACGCCCCCCCATCTGCCTTTGTTAAGTGATTATTATGCACCTGTTATGTGCAGGACTGGGCTGCATTCAGGTTGTGCTTGGTGGGCTCTGGTGGTGTGAGCCCTGAGCTGATGAGACCAGGGCTGGTGGGTTCAGTCCCCATCTGGACAAGGTGGGCTTGCT
Source organism: Tursiops truncatus (assembly GCF_011762595.2). Lineage (NCBI taxonomy): Eukaryota > Metazoa > Chordata > Mammalia > Artiodactyla > Delphinidae > Tursiops > Tursiops truncatus. Next base: position 99,806,141 of record NC_047042.1, on the reverse strand, counting down.
CTGCCCAGCCCCCTGCTTCTCTAATGAATGCCCTGGCACACAAAGGGGGCTGGAATGACATGGCATTCTTACCAGACGAAGGTCTCTATCCATTCCCTTGGCAAACGTACTCAACGTCTAACAGTAAACGCTTCCACACGTATCTTCCTGCGATCTCTGAGTTAAAGGACAAGGGAACCGTGGGTTTAGTGTCATGTCTGACCCCTGGGGGTTAATATCAACCTGGCTTGTGTGGTGTTTGTTTCTCTGTTGGTCAGTGGCCCTAAACAGACATGCATACGGCTCTCCCTTGGCCCCAAGACATGGCTGGGCTCATGGATTTGGATGAAGCTCTCCCTTGGAAGCCCTTGCAAAATCTCCATCTTGGTGTCCACTTTCCTTGGCGCTTGGAAGCCAAACATAAGCGAAGAATGTTAATAACAGCATTGGGTGTTTAATGAGCATTTACTGTATGTCAGGCGCTTTTCTTACACTGTCTTCTTTACTCCGCACAACGCCACTCTAATATCTATATTCAGATGGAGACACGAACTGAGAAAAAAGAGACTTATTCAAGTTACTCGGCTAGTAAATGGCAGAGCAGGGACCCAAGGCCAGGATTCTCTACCCACCCCGGTAAACCCTTCTCTGTCAATGAGAATCCTCTAGGGGACAGATGGGGAAAAGTACAGATTCTTGAACTTGACCCCCTAAACTGTGATATACTTGGTCTGGGGTGGGGTCCAGGAGTTTGCATTTTTTTAAATGAATTTATTTATTTATTTTGGGCTGCATTGTGTCTTCGTTGCTGCGCTCAGGCTTTCTCTAGTTGCAGCGAGAGGGGGCTACTCGTCCTTGCAGTGCACGGGCTTCTCATTGCGGTGGCTTCTCTTGTGGAGCACGGGCTCTAGGCGCACGGGCTTCAGTAGTTGTGGCATAGTTGTGGCACGCGGGCTCTAGAGTTCAGGCTCAGTAGTTGTGGCGCACGGGCTTAGTTGCTCTGCAGCATGTGGGATCTTCCCGGACCAGAGCTCGAACCCGTGTCCCCTGCATTGCAGGCGGATTCTTAACCGCCACACCACCAGGGAAGTCCCAGGAGTTTGCATTTTTGACAAGACTTCTAAGTAATTCCAATGCAGGTGTTGGAGTGACGACACTTACATACCGTCTTCATGAGTTGGTAGTTGTTGACAGTGGGTGATGGGAAAGTGGAACGTCATGATTCTGTTCTACTTGTCAATGGGTTTAAATTTTCATACCAAAAAGTAAAAAAAAAAAATGAACTGCACACATGCAAGAGACCTGGCAACGCGTCCTTTAAAAAACTGCTAATTCACAGTCTGGCTTGCAAGCCAGAGATGTGTCGTGAGAGACCAGAATTAAAGGATCAAGGCTGCCTTGGTAAGGGAGGGATCTGAGCAAAAGGCAAGAAAGTCCGCGATTCTCTCCACTCCCAGAAGACAGTTTAAGGCATGTAGAGTTGCAAACTAGCCTATCTGGTTTCTGAAATGTCAGATTCAGAACTCTTTCTTCACTGACACCCCACCCCCAATCCTTCTGGGATTTCTGCACTTGAGTCTTCCTTCTCCAGGTTCAACATATTTTGTTATCCTGCCTTGATTTAAATATCCGGCCACAGAAAGGAGAAATTGGAAACCTCTTCAGCGCCAGAGGAAGGTCTGTTCAGCAGGGCGGAGAGTGTTTGTAGAGGGAACACCCAAAGCAGCTTGCTCCCCCTCCCCCGTGGCCTGAACACAAGGGCAGCCCATAAATACAGTTTGCTTTTGGGAATCTGCTGAAAATACCCTGTACCCAGATGAGTGATGGAAAATGTAAACGCAAGTGGAGCGGATTTGCAGGGTACAGCATTTTTCTTCTCTGAATCATCAAGCTGTGTGTAAACCTCCCCAAAAGATAAAGATTGAGGTAGGAGAACCTTGTCACACCTTCTGCTGGCAGTTGGACACCAGCTGAGCGTGTGGTTGACCCAAGTCCCATTTTTGGTGACAGGAGCCTGATTTCCCCCCGGCTCCCCTCCTGCAGCCGGCAGCCCTGGGAACCATCTCCTGAGTCAGGCCAGCGGGCACCTCCCACCCGCCAGCCTCAGATTGTGGTAGGAAGACACAGAGGTAACGGAGCACCTCATGAACAGTTCTGCTGAGGGTAAGCCTAGAGGCCAGTAGTTACTAGAATTCTGAGCTCATTAATTAGGCCTGTCTTTAAAAAAAAAAAAAAGAACATTCATCCTGCTTTCCCTTCACAATGTTGGACGGTAGTTGGCTACATGGAGAGCATGAGGAGAAAAGCAATTTGAGCTCTGGAGCCAGGCAGTCCTGGGTTCAAGTCCAGCTCAGCCCAGTGACCTTGAGTGAATAACTCCATCTCTTCCTACCGTGGTATCCCAACTTTACAGTGGAGGCAGCTCCGTGCTCTGTGACGGGTGATGGCGGGAGTCACGTCCCAGGTGTCTGTGGGGCCTCGCCAAGGCCACGCTCTGTACATTCTCCCTCCACGCCCTTTCCCCACCCGTTTAGGGTGTGGTGAGAGTTTTCTTGCTTAATATGACCCCGTTCACTGTCGGGGCCTCCTGTGCCCTTGGGCCACTGCTGCCCTGAGCCTGGGCTTTGCATTACCCCCTGGCCAGCCCGCCTGGAGCCCTGTGTTGCCCTGGGCCTGGGTCACTGGCTGGCCTTGTCTAACCTGGCTCCTGGTCAGGTGCTCGGTCCTCTGTGTGCCCTGCATTTCCCACCGCGGGGGCTCGGGAACCTCTTCCAGGGCCCGACCCAGCCCTCGGGCTCCCAGGGCACAGGCTGGCAGGGTTGGGTGGGGTGCTCCTGTGCTGTTCACCTCTCAGCATCCCCACCGAGAAGAGAGCATTTGGCCTTTGTGTTTCCGCTGCTCTCCCCCCGAGGCAACGGCCGCATCAGCCCTCCACCTCCTCCAGCCTTGGGGATCCTCGGGAGGCTGGCGCGCGAGCAGGGGAAGCACGAGTGAGTTTCTCAGAAGGTCACTCAATGGTCCCGCAGAGCAGCGAGGGCTTCTCCAGCCGCTGGTCAGGATGAGGGACCCTGGAAACGTGGCAGCGGCAGTACCCCCGCTACGCTGCCCCGCGATGCCTACCGACGACCCCCAAGGATGGCCCCATCAGGGTCGAGCAGACACTGCTGTTACTCCCCGGACAAAGCCCCCCCAGCCTGGGAAGAGTCTGAGAGAGGGGGACTGGGTTCCAGGGACATGACCCTGTTTTTACCCAGGTGCGTGAGCTTGTCCTCTGACCGACGCTCGGCGTTCTGGGTGAGTGAACAACTCTTGGTCCCTCCCTGAGTTTCACCTGGTGAAACGGAGTGCTTGCAGAGCTGACAGCCGCATCCTCCCTGTAGGTAGACACCTCTGGAGTGTGTATTCAAGCGCCCTTCTCCTTGCGGTCCTGGCCCAGCGGCCGGGGGAACCACAGTGGCCTCAGGGTCAGGTCTGAGCAGTATAAGCAAAGCCAGAGCATGTTCTGGAGGCAGCCTGCAGGGACATCGGCCTGAGCTGCTGTCGCTGCCACAGCTAACGCTCCCGCCAAGCAGGTTTGCATCTTTCTTGTGAATGCGTATCTTGGAAGCAAGTGGGGAAGGCTTCCGCCAATGACATTATAAAACCAGTTTGCCTTCCAGGGTGCATCTGAGCGAAGCAGATCGCTGGCGGTTGCACACGCTCTGGCCCCCGTTTTCCCCTTGGTGTCCTCCTGGACTCACCTTTACAGTTTATCAGTGTCCCTCCTGGGACGATGCTCTGACCCTTTCAGGACCTGTTTCATGGCCTGGGGGTGCTAGTGAAGGAGATATTTGGAGGATCTCACTGGATAAAGGCAGTGCAAGGGGGGAGCCTGACTTCCAGGTCCAGGGCCGTGAACAGGTTTTCCGGCTCCCTCACCTCTAACTACTCATTCCCTCCCACAAGGAAGCCTTGGTTTCTCCTTTGGTGCCCCGGGGCCAAGAGGCAGAGAGGCCAGGGGCTCAGAGCCCGGACTCTGGGGCCAGACGGCATGAGTTCACCGCAGCTCTGACTCTCCCCAGCTTGGTGCCTCGGGAAAGTCATGTGATCTCCCGGTACTTCCTCATCTCTCAGGGGCCACAAAGCCTCCCTCAAGGGGTGTGGTGAGATTCAATCAGCTACTGTTTGTAGATCGCCCCAAACAATGCCTGATACAGAATAGCCACTTAACACAAGGGCTGGGGACATGCTCTTCCTCATCCGTGAGTTTTCAAAAGAACTGATGCTTGCCCTTCCACTAAAGCATTCTAATCGCATCTTCCTAGGACACGCATCCCTGACCGTCCAGGCAGCAACCCCCCACCCCCACCCCGCACACTCACTGTGGGTGGCCGAGGCTCAGCCTGCACTGGCCTGGGTCTCCCGCAGACAGCTTCCCTCCAGCGTCCCGGGGGGGCCCCTCTCATACACTGCAGCCAGGACACCGGCTAGGACAGGCCAGCTGGCAGCCTTGTGGCAAGAGCAAGTGCGCCACACAAGCCCAAGGACTCCGGCTGCACCAGGCACCCCGTGGCGTCACAACCCGCCGTCACAGCTGGGGCTGCAGGAAGGTAGGGGGCCCAGGGTGTGACTGCCGGGGAGATGGCTAAGTCACGCCCTGTCCCTGGTCCCCCACTGATGGCATAGGTCATTTTCAGTGCTTTGTAGTTTGCTCTGTCATTTGTGTCCCTGGGCGTCATTGGGAAGGCCTTAATTGGCTTGGAGAAATGGGGCCTTTGACACGGCTTGGGGGTTGAAGCTGCCTGTGAGCAGGGGCTCCCCTTGTCAGATCCAAACCCATTTGGGCTGGTTTTCCCTCTGATGGGGAGCTGCAGCCCCGGGTCACACTGACACTGGCTAAATAGTTTGGTATTGCACCTTCCACTCCAAGGCAAGATGCCGTCTGTTTCTGACCTGCCTGACAGGGCAGTTCCACAGACGTTGTTTCATCTTTACCCTGACCGGCAGGGCTCAGGAGACCCAGACTCCAAGCCTGAAGTCCTCCCTCCAGCGGCCCTGATCCTGGCAGTCAGGGGGCACAGCCCTAAGCTGGTGTGTGCAGCTGTCCAGTAAAGAGGCAATAGGAGAGGTGGCGTTGGAGGCCAGCCCCGTCCCTGAGACCCCTGCGGGCCTGAAGCTGACTTAGAGCATGCCCCAGGAGAGCAGGCAGACCTGCGGCCCTTGCTTTAACCCGGGATGGGCCCCAGAGCCTGGGCGCTCAGACAGAGGTGGACGTTCACCCAAAGTCTTAGAAGCCCCCGGAGGGCCTCAGGGAGCTGATCTTTTGGACCACAGGATTGGTTTCTCTCTGGGCCCTTGTAAACACTGACTGCACTGACTCTCACACCCGCTTCTCTCTGCAAAGTCCCGCTTTCCCTTCCTGGGCCTGCAGCTGCTCAGCTGCTGGGCACAGCCTTGTGCCACGTCCCCTTACGTAAGAAGGCACATCAAGAGCTGGCCTGACGGGGACACGTGCCTCCTAAGTCAGACTCCCAGGTCGGCCGAGCTTAGGAGTCGGGGACAACGTCCCCCTCCATCCCTGCCGGACAGAGAGACACGGCCTCAGCCAGGGAGGTCACGGCGCAGCGCGATAAAGCCGCCAGACCACCTTTCGTGTATCCATAGCATCGTATTAGGTACCCGTGTGCACCGACCCAGCCCCCTCACCGCCCGTCTCCCTAAGGAGTGTCTGTCGGGCACAGCTCGGCTGCAGCGGGAACGCACCCGACGGTCCCCAGGGCCAGCGCTGCGTGATGGACGGTGTTGGCAGGGGATGTGCTCTGTGTTCAGTCTGCTGGACTAATCCTGTTTGGGGCTTAGTGCTCGACAACAACTTTACCAGCAGGATTAACTTCTGATTCTTGTACATCTGTGTGTGTGTGTGTGTGTGTGTGTGTGTGTGTGTGTTTTATGACCAGACTGAGAAAAGGGAACCAACGCAATCATTTGGGCCCTTCTCTTATCAGCAGGAATGAGAAGGAAACCTGACATCCTGCTTGGACTCTGATACCAGCAGCTTGATAAGAGAACATTTCATCATGTATTTCAGACGCCCGGGGCCTCTGCTCGGGGCAGCTGAAAGAACATCCCAGTTGCCTTTACGTTTTATCAGAACCTTGAGAAATTCTCATTAACCTGCTCATCATTAGAAATGAGTTTGGCATTTGGCTGGTCAATTCAGTGGTGTATCTTACAGTAGATAGTATCTGATACTCAAAAAAAAAAAAAAAACCCTCGTTCAGCTCAGGGTTCTTTGTTTCCTGTTGCTGAGGCTGCCAGGGATAGGACTGTTGAGTACTAACTGGACGTGCTGTGTCCGCTGAGTCCTAGGTTCGGGGGTTGGTCAGACTTGGGTTCAAAACCTGGTCCCCACCACTCCGCAGCCTTACTCCTACATCCCTCCCTGCACCCCCAAGCCTTGGCATCCACAGAGGGATAAATACCTCCCTCACCATGGTGCTGGGCTCCCTTAGACGAGACGTGTAGCCCAGCACAATAATGCAGGGGTTCCACAAATGCTCCAGTGCTAGTCTCCTCCCCTCTTTTCCTCTCCTGTGAGATTTTTCTGCTGAATACAAGCCTCAGATAAAGGCAAGCAGCACCCTCCAGAGAAAGTGTGCCTGCCTTTTGTGAACACGTGCATGGACGTTCAGATGGCATCGTCTGTATTAGTCCCAATGGAGAAACTCCCCAGATGCCCACAGCAGTCGAAATCATAAATACACTGCAGTGAGCTCACATGATGGAACGTTCTGTAGCAACGTGAAGAAACAGTCTACAGCCACGTGCAGCAAGTATGGTAAACCTCACAGATAATACGAGCAAGAGGAGCCTGACGTAAAAGAATATGAAACACGAAACAGGCAAGACTCGTATATGATGTTAGAATCATGATTATCTTCAGCGGTGGGTGGTGCCTCTGAGGGGCTTCTGGGACCTGGTGCCATTCTGTTCCTTAACTGAGAGCTGCTTCCACGGATGCACTCACTTTGTGCAAATTCTTCCAGTCATAGTTAGTTAGTTAGTTAGTTAGTTAGTTTTGGCTGCGTTGGGTCTTCGTTGCTGCATGTGGGCTTTCTCTAGTTGTGGCGAGCGGGGGCCACTCTTCGCTGTGGTGCGTGGGCTTCTCATTGTGGTGGCTTCTCTTGTTCCAGAGCACAGCCTCTAGGTGCGCGGGCTTCAGTAGTTGTGGCACGCAGGCTCAGTAGTTGTGGCGCACGGGCTTAGTTGCTCCACGGCATGTGGGATCTTCCCGGACCAGGGCTTGAACCTGTGTCCCCTGCATTGGCAGGCAGATTCTTAACCACTGTGCCACCAGGGAAGTCCCAAAAACGTTTTTTAAAACCACGAGTAGCAAGGTGATATGAAAGGAGGAATGCTATCGAGTTCATTTCATCAGTAATACAGATGGAGGAGAGTGGGGGAGCTGTCAACTCCTGGGGCTGGAGCTTGGGAGCAGAATTGCTGCTGTCCAGGCTGGTCCAGATGCTAGCGGGTTGAGAACACTGATTTATTTGCCCATTGGTAAAATAAGTTGGAAACACACCGGAGAAGCAGCGGGGGAGTTCTGCAAACAGATTTTCTTGCTTAGAGCAGCTGCAGAGGGTTATTCATCATGGCAGAGAAGAGCCACTTTTTCCCTTTCCATTCTGTGCCTCTGGTACCCACTGATGAGTGAGTCAAAGAACTTGAAATGGCATTAAAGAAGGTTGAGCTGCTCTCAGCGATTGTGAGAGACTGGAAGGGAGGGCAGGGTGGGCGGGGGTCTTTCTGCCTAGGGTTCCCTTTCTCTTTGGGCAAACTGGTGCATGCTTCACTGGAGGGAGAAAACAGATCCAGGGAGAAATGAGCGGTGCCAAGGACGCGTAAGGATGCTTGGAGGCAAAACTGTGCCATTGGCAGCTGGACATCCGCTTTACTTTGTTCCAGTTCTCCGGCTGTAACCTCCAGCTTCTGGCCTTGGGGGCTCATCTGCAGTCCTGAACTTGAGGCCCTCCCAGGATACCTCTGGTCTCTGGTCTCCCCCGCTTACCATCATCCCACCCCCCCAATCACATCGCTCATCCTTCACACGATCACAATTAATTCATGCTACTGTCTTACAAATCATTTGGATATTTTAACTTGGGGTTCTTGGGACTGTGAATGCTCCATCCTGAGGACTAAGTTATTAGCAGGTGATTGTTAAAGTTCAGAGTTGCATTTGTCTGTGCACAGAATGGATATGCCGTGCCCTTGATGGGCTTACTAGCGGATGAGGAGAGAAATCAAACCTACGTAAGAGATAAGTTAGACGAGCAGATGGGAACGCAACTGGCGAGCCTTCAGGAATGGGCTCGTTGTGTGGATCTGGTTCTCGGGTTCAGGGTGGACCTGCACCCCAGCCTGTCCCCTGTCAGCAGTGATGAAGACTCTGGCTGAAATGTCAAGGTCTACTTTCTCACATCAGGGAGGAGAGCCAATGAGTGCCTTTGGATTTCCCTTTGACAGTGCGGGAGGGGGAGTGGTCTCCCTCCCTCTTGAAGGACAGGGACCAGGGATGTTGGGAATGTGGAAGACGAGATCGGGCTAACCCAACAAAAGTTGGCTTTTTCTGAAAATTGAACTGTTAATCATTGTGTCTTTCTTATGACAAAGGCATGTTGTAGAACAACACTGTCCAGTAGAACTTTGTGCAAAATGAAGTGTTCTGTGTCTGTGCTGTCCAGTATGGTAGCCACTGGCCGCCACAAGTATGGACAGTGCACCTGTTCCTGGGGTTGCCGTAACAAAGCACCACAAACCGGGTGGCTTAAAGCAACGGGAGTTTGTCTCTCATGGTTCTGGAGGCTGGAAGTCTAAAATCAAGGTGTCAGAAGGTCGGCTTCTCTTATGGGCTCTGAGGGAGAATCTTCCAGGCCTGTGTCCCAACGTCTGGCACTTGTTGGTGTTCCTTGGCTTGCACTGCCTCATTCCCATCTCCACCTCCATCCTCACGTGGCATCCTCCCCTGCGTATCTGTATCCAGATTTCCCCCTTCCTATAAGGACACCAGTCATATTGGATTAGGGCCCAGCCTAATGACCTCATTTTAACTTGATTATCTCTATAAAGACCACAGGGTCCCCATAAGGTCACAGTCACAGGTTTTGGGGGCTTAGAACTTCAACGTATCCTTTTGGGGGACACAGCTCAACCCGTAGCAGCAATGAGGAACTGAACATTTGACTTTATTTAATTTTAAATGTAAACATCCACCCGTGGCTAGTGACCGGCTCCTGGGCAGCCCAGCTGCAGACTCTGGAGGGAGAATTTGGATAATTCTGCATTTCGGTTCAGAGCCACCCTTGGCCCAGCGACCGCTCCAGCGGGTGTCACCTGCTGGCTCCAGTGAGGCTTCTTCCCTGGGCAGCAGCCCCCGAGGGGAGAGGGGAAGGGGCCTGACTAATCCCTGACCGAGGAGGATGCCATGAGCCGGCGCTCTGAGGGGCGATGCCAGCTGCTGTCCTCAGACCCACATACCGAGCCAGGGTCTCAAAATCCAAGCTCCACGAGGACGGGGACACTCCTCTTGTGCCCATTGTCTCCAGCACCCAGAACTGAGCCTACCCTTGACGATGCTTAATTCACTCAGTTTAAAAGATTGGGGTGCCAGAGAGAGGGCTGCTAAAAGTCCCCTCCCATTCTCCTTTGGGGGAAAGAAAATATTTTGCAATGACTTATTCAATGACCTCTTTCCTACTAAATATTAAGACAGAGGCCACGTCGCTCCGAACTGCATTGTAAGGTATCAGTGGGACTCTTCTGTGCATCTCGGATGCAGCAGACTATCGGCAGGCATGGCAATCTCCTTCTGGGGCTTCCTGTTTTTGCAGTTTGCGGGCAGTACTTTGTGACAGATGATGGCAGCCGACCACTATCCCCCTTCACCACCCTCTTGCTTCCCTCCCCCCACCTCCCCCAATTTATCTAATCGTCATCGTTGGCAAAGACCAGCCTCGTCTAAGAGCCTCGTCCAAGAGCCACGCCCTCACCGCGCCTACAGCACTGCTGCGTTTGCTCTGCTGTGTACCAGCCTCCTTATCTTATCTTACTTTCATTTATTTATGAATACCTTTTCTTTTTCCAAAAAGGATTTATGCATACTTAATCATATTCTTGCCCTGGGGCTTTAATGGGCTTGTACATTTCTTTCTGTCTCCGCAGCCCGGCCCATTATCCCAAGCACAGGCTCTCTGGCTCACACCTTTTTATCCCCGTCCAGACACTTCGCTGTGCAGTAGGTGCCCAGTGAGTACTTAACCATCTCATTGATGGATTATTTCAAAGCAGGAATACCCTGAAAGGCCCCTTTGCCGTGTCTTAACTGAAAAATAAACATCTGCAGCGGGAAGGGGGGAAGCTCTTCATACCGGCCTCCTTCATGCTAGAGGCTGCCGGGACAATGAAAGGGAAATGTTTCTCCCCCGCCTCAACCCCAGTGAATCTGAGGCACCCCCAGGTTCCTCGTGGTAACCCTACCTCCTCTTTCTCAGCAGGGGGCTGAGGCCGTAACCTTGACCGTCAGCACCCAGGCCAGTCTCCCTAAGATCTGCTGGGACTCCTCCAGCAGCAGCCTCGCCCAAGGGAGGAAAGCAAGCTTCGTGGGGGATTTTCTCTAGTCACCAGGCAGGACCTCTGCCCAGAGGTCTTCACTGCAGCTGTGCCCTCGTGATAACTGTTCATTTGGCTCCTCAGCTGCCTCCTCCTAAAACGAGGGTGAGCTTTTCACAGCTGACACCCCAGCTATCAAGGGGGGACAGTTCGGCCCGAGGGGGAGGAGGGGATCAGGGTCAGAGAAAAAGGGGTGGCCGCAAACATCATCAGCGTGTTTAGGGGTACTGCTCAGGGTTGCTGGGAAGGCTGCTGACTTGGAGGGTGTTTCCTTCTAACTGAAACTCTACCATTTAAGCTTGGTAGTCATTGCACTAGAGTGTGACCGGCTACAGGACCTTCCACAGAAGTGGGTTTTCCCAGGGACACAGACTGCATCTCTGGGTGCCCGGGGCAGGTAGGGGAGAGGCCAAGCTCCAGACATCAGAGGCCTTCTCCCTCAGAGACAGGAATTCGCTTGGGTTCGCCTCCCTTTGCACCCCGCCTTCTCTATCCTGGTGCCCCTGGGCCTTTGTGTCTTGGAGGTGGAAAGGCCAGGCAGAGAGGGCGTCCAGTTTGGTGCTACTTCGGTGGCTCTGAGGTTCTGACCCGTCAGGACCCGACACCTGCCTTGGCCCGCCTGTCCCCTGGGTCCGGTCCTTGCTTTGCTAATGTTGGGGGCGGGGGCAGTGCCTGGACTTGTTTGGGTCCCACTGACCCAGATGTGATGGACCGCCTGCCCCACGGCCCCTCTTGCATCCGGCAGCTCCCCGAGGGCAGGTGCCTTTTTCTTCTCTCTCACCAAGAATCTGGAGCCCAGAGGGAGGGGCTGGGCCTGCAGGGGGCAGCCAGCCGGGGCTCTAGCAGGCCTAGAGAAGAAGGCTGCCCTGGATGGGCCGCTCACCGCGCTCCACGGCTGGGCACCGAGCTGGGCGGCTCTCGGGCCCTCTGCGGCCGGAGGACTAGCAAGCTTGGCCCGGAGTGGCCTGCTCCTGCCTCTTCCCTTCCCCTTTGGCTGCCCCTTCGCCCAGCCTTTCCTCCCAGCCGTGTTCACTTCTCGCTGACTTGAAAGGAGAGGGAGGTTTTTTCCAGCCCTGACTGCACCAGGATCTGCAACCTGCTTTTCCGACTGGGGGTTTAAAACCTAAGACCCTGCATTTTTTTAAAGTTTGACGCTGATGGGTGGGCGGTCGAGGGGGAGCCTTTTGTAACCTTTCGTAACTGGGGGTGATGGTTTTCAGTACTTAGGCAGGAAAAAGACATGCTTGTTCTGAGTCAGAGGAGGAATGATGACATTCAGAGCTGTATGACGCCCGGCAGGAGGCCCGGCCTGCAGACCAGTGACCGCAGCAGTGAAGAAGGCCTCGCCTTGTCCCCCCAAAGCCCCCCGCGTCCCAACCTGCCCAGGTCACCAGAGCAGCCACTTGGCCACGTCCACATAAGGTCCCACGGCATCATGCTGTCCCAGAGCCCGGCGGGGGGACCCTGCTGCCTCTCCGACCCTGCAGGTTACCACACGTGGCACTGAGGAGGCCCCAGGCAGGATGTAGTTTTCTCTGAAAGCACCATTAGCTGTGTCTGAGGCTTGTCAGAGCCACACTCTGAATGGTAAAGAGCAAGGGGAAGAGGAGGAGGGGGGAGGGGGGAGGGGGAGGGGGGAGGGGAGGGGTGGGGGAGGGGGAATTTGGGGACTGAAAGAGAACAAAGGCCTGTAGAGCCCCTGGCAGTCCTGGCAGGGGCTGGGAGGAAACCCTGATATGAGACCAGACTCCTGGGCTTTCAGGGGCGCGCTGGGGACTCTAGCAGGCCAGGCTGGGCCCTGGTGCCGACATCAAGCCCACGCCCTCCGGCCCCTGAAGGGCTGGCGTCGAGTGTGCACAGGGTGGGGTCCACCTCCTCCGCCAGATGAACCCCCGACTCTGTTGAGGCTGGTGGCTGCAATGCCTGTGGTTTCCATCTGTGTCCAGCGGACCGAAGCCTCCATGTGGGTCTGCTCTGAAGGTCTGCATGCTGGGCTGAGGGCTAGGCCAGAGCCCAGGCTTGCAGCTTCCGCTCCGGCCACCATGAAGAGAACAGCTTCCAGCACGCTTTGGGAGCTAAGCTAGCCTGTTCCCAGCGGAGGTATCCCATTCAAGAGTTCAAGTTTGGGGCTTCCCTGGTGGTGCAGTGGTTGGGGGTCCGCCTGCCGTTGCCGGGGACGCGGGTTCGTGCCCCGGTCCGGGAAGATCCCACGTGCCACGGAGCGGCTGGGGCCGTGAGCCATGGCCGCTGAGCCTGCGCGTCCGGAGCCTGTGCTCCGCGACGGGAGAGGCCACACGTGGGAGGCCCGCGTACCGCAAAAAAAAAAAAAAAAAAAAAAAGAGTTCAGGTTTGATCCGTCCATTCCACTGAGGGCTAAACTGAGCCTCAGGTTACACAGGAGCAGCCTTATGGGCAACAGAGCTGGAGTTTGCGCTGAAGCTTTTGCGGAACGAGTTGAAAGAGGGCTGGGGCTGTGTTTCCCATCAGTGCATTCAAAGCCCCCGGCACAGCGTCCAGCTCGATGCTGGCCCTCAGAGCCCCGCGTGAACACGTTCATGGGCGAACCCACAGAAGGGCCTGTACCCCACGCCTGCCGGGAAGGGCTTGTCCTCGCTGGGAGTCGCTCGACTAATTCACACTGGGGCATCTGCCTTATCCTCCCCAGGAAGCTGGCAGGTGTTTTCTCAGATGGCTTTCTCGGGGAAAGGAAGGCAGAAGAGCACCGAAGGGGACGGTCCTCATGACTCCGTGGTCACGTCAGAGGGCGCAGGGTAAGCCGTGACATGGAAGAACAGGTGACCAGTGCTTTAATTACACAGCACGGAGCCATGGGACTGGGCGCAGCTGCAGGCTCCGTGCCCAGGGGACACACCCCCCACCCTCCCTCCCCCGGTTATGTCACCGCAGCAGCCTCAGCGGGTGTCATGTAAACGTCACATGACCTTGGCAGGGCTGCCCAGCTAGCACCTCGGAAGCTTGGCTGCAGGAGGCCAGGACCGTCTGGCGCCTCCCTGGCCTCCCCCCCACTGCCAGCCTGATGACCCATTCCTGGTCCTGTGACCATGGCAGGGCCTCACATGCACCCAGGGCCTGGAAGAAGGGACAGCCCTCGCGTGGGTTAAGACAGGCAGATTCTGACAGCAGGGACAGTGGGGACGTCCCCACAGGGTCTTTAGGGATGGTGTGTGCATCACACACCCTGACCCCCTGTTCCGGGCCCTTCGCATCCTGCGTGAGGGGTGCGTGGAAGCCGGGCTATGGGGCTACAAGGAGGCTGCTGCCACCACAGGAAAGGGCCGTCGGAGACCTAGGAGGAGAAACAGAGCAATAACAAAGCAATAGCAAAGCTGGGAGGGACTTTGAAAAGAAAGCACTCTGGGTCTGGCCATGCACCAGAATCTTATTCAGCCTTAAAAAGGAATAAATTCTGACCGCTGCGATGACATGGAAGAACCCTGAGAGCATTACGCTCAGTGAAAGAAACCAGCAAGAAAGGACAAGCGCTAGGTGATCCCACTTGTACGAGGGACTAGAGGAATCACATTCACAGAAACGGAAAGTAGATGGTGGGTGTCAGGCCCGGGGAGTGGAGCAGGGAGACAGTGTTTCATGGGGACAGAGTTTCAGTTCTGGGAGACGAGAAAGTGGTTAAGAGTCCGCACTCCCACTGCAGGGGGCGCAGGTTCGATCTGTGGTCGGGGAACTAAGGTCCCGCATGCCTTTCGGTGCAGCCAATAAAAAAAAAAAGAAAAAAAAAAGGTTATGAGCCTGGATGGTGGTGGTGATGGTTACACAACAATGTGGATGTATTTAATGCCACTGAATTGAACACTTTTCAAAAGGGTTCAGATGGTAGATTTTATGTCCTGAGTATTTTACCACAATTAAAAATAACTTTAAGAAAGGTTAGAGCGTTCTGATCAACAAATTATCTTTTTCAGAAAGTTCTACTAACGTATTTGTCAGCCGTTCATAAGTATTCACGTACTTGGCATACAGGTGTCTAAACAAAACCAAACCACCATTTTTAGAAGCAGAAAGAAATAATAAGGTAAGCCCTGAAGGTGTGCAGATGCACGGGACCCTCTGCAGGCCTGGAGGGGCTGTGTGGACAGAGCAGGCAAAGGGCGGCTCGCGGGAGAGACGGGAGCCTGGGAGGAGAGGTGGGCGTTTTCAGTCCTGCAGAAGCTGCTCTGGGCCAGCAGCCACCTGGCGAGGGCCTCGCCCTTGCGTCTTTGCTCTGGAACCCCCGTGTGGCCCTAGGAGAAGAGCCCCGGGGCCTCCTGCACTGGCCCTGGGCTCTTCTGGGAGCTCAGTCCTACCAGGAGCCCCGGGAAGAAGACGTCACTTGTTGGGGCCGCAGTGCTGCCCTGGGCGAGGCGTGGAATGTGACACCTGCCTCTCCTGCCGGCTCTGACCTTCCAGTTCTCTCCCACTGCCCTGCCTTCCCGGCAGCCTGGAGGGCACCAGAGCCAACACCTCACTCTTTCCCCTGCTCAGCAGGGGTGGCTCCAGCCTGTCTCCTGAGATGACCTTCAGGCCAGAGGGAAGGGTTTCCAGCTGCTCTTTTTAATCGAGCAGGTCTTGGGCCAAGGTGGTGCTTCTGTTGAAAACCTCAGGACTATCCCTCAGAGCCCACCCTTCATCCTTCAAGGCCCACAGGAGTTGGTCCCAGGTGCCCCCCGCCCCATTAGCCTGGACCACACAGACAGCCCGTCAAACTCATGTTAGAGAACTTTCATGAACGATCGGGTTTATGGGTGTAGAGTTTACACACAGTAAAATTCGCCCTTTTTAGTGTACGGCTCTGCGAGTTTTGAGAAACATATATAATTATAGAATCACCACCACCATCAAGACAGGGAACAATTCCATCACCCCCAAATGTTCCCTCAGGCCCCTTTACAGTCCACTTCTCCCCTCCTCCATTCTCAACCCCTGGCAGCCTATAATTTTTCCCTACCCTATAATTTTGCTTTTCCCAGAATGTCATATAAATGAAAAACTCCAGTATATAGGCTTTGGGGGCTGGCTTCTCTCAGTTAGCAAAATGCGTCTGTGAATGGCCCACGTTGTTGCACGTATCAGTGGTTCCCTCCCTGTTATTACCGAGTAGTGTTCCATGGTACGGATGCACCAGTTTGTTTATTAATTCACCAGTTGAAGGACATTTGGGTGGTTTCCATTTTCAAACTATGAATAAAGCCACTATAAACGTTTGCATCAGGCTTTTGTGTGAATAAAAGTTTTCATTTCCCTTATGAGTGGGATTGCCAGGTTATACGGTAAATGTATGTTTAACTTCATAGGAAACTCAAACTACTTCCCAAACTGGCTGCACCGTTTTGCATTCCCACCAGCGACGTACGAGAGTTCCTGTTGCGCCACATCCTCCCTAGCGCTAAGTACGGTCAGTTTTTAAGAACATTCTCAGCTAGTCTGAGAGGTGTGTAGGGGTAGCTCATTGCAGTTTGAATGTGCAGATTCCTGGTGATCAATGATGTTGAGTATCTTTTAGTGTGCCTTTCATCTGTATATCCTCTTTGGTGAAGTATCTATTTAATCTTCTGTCCACTTTTCTTTTTAATTGAATTATTTGTTCTCTTATTATGGAGTTTTGAGAGTTGTTTATATATTCCGGATACAAGTCCTTTATCACATATGGGTTTCGCAAGTATTTTTCTCCCTGTCACTTGTCGTTTTTCCTTTCTTTAACGATATCTTTTAAAGAGCTTAAGTTCTAAGTGTTGTTGAATCCGATGTATTCATTTGTTCTGTTATGGACTGTGCTTTTGTCGAGCAGTTTGTTGAACAAAGGAGGTGCCGCGTTAGGTCCCGCGAATATTTACTGAGGCGGGTCTGCGCGCCAGGCACCGTGCATGCGGGGGGCACGGTGACAGATAAGCTCACGGTCAGTGGAGGACATGAGGTCTGTAAAGATGGGACTACAGCATACTGTAACTTTATAATGTCAGAAGGTGCACGGTACCCAAAAAGGAAGAATAAAAAACTCCGGAAACCAGTGAAGGCTTTACAAAAGAGGAACCTAGCCAGCAGGAGATGCTGCAGCTGTGGACTGAATCAGATGATCAGTGGGGGAAAACCCGCTTCCCCAAGCGTAGCATGGGGACCTCAGTTCTCACACACCGATTCTAGAAAGCCAGAGAGAAGATGACGTGGAGGCAGAGCGTGCTAACTGGGTACCACTGAGGCCGGGGACCCGGCCCTGCGCTTGCGTCTCTTCCCTGCACCCTCCGTGGCCCCCTTCTCGTGGCGTGTGTAGTAACTGCTCTCCCGCCAGCCTTGAGCTGGTTGGCCACGATTCACAGGGGTGGCGCCTTTCAGGTAAAAATGACCTGGAGAAAGGGGAGCCTGGGGCATCAAAGAGATGGATCGAGCAGGTGAGGTACTTGGAAGGGCACCTGCGCATAGGGGCTGCCTTCTCCCCATCCGTGAGACAAGCTCTGATGGTGGTGGTTATCGTAGGTCGGCCTCGGGAAGGTGAGGAATTCTAGGCTCCCCGGAAAGACGGTCCCTTTTCCAGTTCCCTCTGGTGGAGTTGTTAGCAGGGCAAGTGCAGGAACGAGGCTGCACCTTCTTTTAGAAGGTCCTGAGCTCCCAGAGCTGTTCTCGTGTGGTTGTTGTTTGAGGTTCTGGGTTATCTTTAGACGGACGCAGCCAGGACGTGTGTTTCCATCCTGAGACGCTTGGTTCCCTTCTGTCAGCAGCTTTCTCTCCTCCCCTTCTTCCTCCTCCGAGGAGAGTCTACCCATTCATCCCTGGGGGTTGCGGGGTGCTCTCAGCCCCTCTCTCCGTGAGGCAGATGAGAAGAGCTGGGAGCTCAGAGCAGCCCCACAGAAACAGCACCGGTGGCAGAGGCTCGGCCTGGATGCCAGCCCTGCTGGAGGCCACCCTGGTCTCACACATACCCGCCACCCATCTCACCGGCTTCTCACACCCAGAAGGCCTGGCGGGTGGTGTCAGGTGGTGTGTTGAGTCAACAGAGCCATAGGAGAGCCCTCGTTGGAGTCCCGAGGCAGCGGCCGCCGCCAGCACCCCGCGGAGGGGAGGGAAGGGGAGGGGAGGGATGCCTGCTCTGGCCGGCAGCCACCTGGCCTGCTGGGCGCCCAGCGGGAGGCCAGAGCGGGCATCACACTCACCCACAAGCTGGCTCCCCGGCTCCAGGCCTCAGCCTCCTCTGCCTGCTGGGCAGAACGAGGCTTTCCAAAGTGGTGGTTTGCAAACCGCTCCCGGGCCCACAGGCCCTCAGTCCTGGTAGGGAGGTGCGTTCCAGACGCCCTGGGGGCTGCACATCTGGAAATGACCGCACACACCTCGGGGAGGGGACGGGGCTCGGAGCCCTTCCTAGGTCCCCATGGCCCATCCTCCCCCTTACTGAGTCCAGCATGGAGAAGTGGGGAGGCTAAACAGCCCAGAAGCCACCCAGAGGGGGGCCACCAAGCACGGCAGGAGGGACCGCGCTGCACGAGCCGGGGGCGCCCGCAGTCTGCGCCGGGGGAGCTAGCATCAAGGGTTCTGAGTGGTTCCGACATACAAATTGCAGAGAGTGTAGGAATAACTCAAGGTACAATTTCAGATTTTAAAAAGTCCGCCCTGGGAGCTTCCGAGTGGCAGGTTTCCCCGTCAGCTGGAATAATAAACAGGTGATGGGCAGTGAACAACCAGGAATTCCAAGAGGGGCTGGAGACAGAGCAGGGACAGCCACGGAGCGTTGGTGTCCCAGGCACAGGGAAGGGAGGCCCGCCTCAGAGCCCCGGTCAGCACGGGCGCGTTTTCAGGCAGAGGCTCTGCTGACTCTTGGAGAGGCCCGGTCTTCCCCCTCCCTGTACAGAACTGTAGTCCCGTCTCAGCAGGGCCAATTCCAAGTGTACCCTCAAACCAGATCCCCCGATTCACACCACAGCGAGTACCGGCAGGCTGGCTTTGCCAGGACAGTTTGCCTGGACGATGCTGTATTATAAACAGGCATCTCAGAGAGATCAAGGTCAGAGAGACTTGTCTGAACTTGCGTAGAAGCTAGTCCTGACCTAAGGGCGCATCTGAGCAGCGCAGGGCACGAGGAAGGCTCCTGCCCAGAAATATTCGGGCCCCATCTGTGGCCAGTGTCAGAAAGCCTTTCCCCTGCCCCCGGGCACCTGGGCACCAGCCAGCGAGTATGAAACTCCATGGCCTCCTGCTGAGTTACTGTCCTTCCCTTATGTGCTGTCAGGAAATGACAGTCACCACACTGACTGAGGACAGACTGCCCTCCCCCTCTCCCAAACCCAGCATGTCTGAGTCAGGGCTGGCCACTACCCCCTCCACCCTGTGCAGCCTGTGGGCGTATTTGGGGTGGCTGGCGGGCACAGGGAGAGGAGCCTGCATGCAGTGGTGTGGGTACCCCGAGTGCCACCCTCCCAGCTCTGAGCCCATGCACCTGCCGTGCCCCCATGGGAATGTGCACTCTTTCCTCTCACCTACACAGACGGTCTCCTGCCCTGACACTCATGCTGGTGAATCGGAGTCTGAACCCTCTCGGAGCTCAGGGAAGGTGCCCGCCTGGGTGTCTGAAGACCCGTGTCATTGCCGTGCATGGTCCAGCTTCCGTCCTAGCTGTCGCCCGCGGGCCTGACACATCATCTCCCAGGGCCTGCGTTTCATCATTGCCGTGCATGGTCTAGATTCCGTCCTAGCTGTCGCCCATGGGCCTGACACATCATCTCCCGGGGCCTGCGTTTCCTCCACTGTAAAATGAGGTCATGAAACATTTGTCCACTAAGGTGACCCACCACCGTTTCCACCGCTCCGATTCACTTGGTGGGAGCCAGGCTGACTCTGTCACATTTGGCTGAATTAACCTGTGTGGCACCAGAGGCTGCCTCTTACCTTTGTGATTCCACAGAGACCAGCATCAGAGGGCACTGGCGTAGCTATTTCCCTTACATTGTCAAATCCTTAGCAAATTGTTTTTTAGAAGCTGCTTTATATGGGAACCGATTGTTCTAGAATCTCTCCCTCTTACAAAGCCACTGAGGGTTGTTGTTGTTTTTTTTTTTCTCGTCCATTTGCCAAGGATTGCCTTTGAGGTTCCACATCAAAAGGCACATATGCTCTTATCTTTTGCTGTAGTGAAGTAGCTAGGGTTACATTTGGGGGCCACGAAGCAGAACTCAGGCCTCCAGAGGAGCATGAAAAGGGTACGGCTCTTCTAAAGGGCAGGCAGACACCAGAGGCTGGACCAGACTGCTGGAACTGATCCACAGTCACCCCTGTGAATGCCCACGACGTTCCCCCCACCACTGTTTCTGTTTCGTTTTCTTTTTGCCGGTTTACCCATGCGAACATCGACACGCTGGGGCCAGCTACTGAATAACTAGGTCCAGAATGCTGTTGGGTGTACAAAGCCCTGTGAAACTGCAGCGTTTCCTGCGTTCCTTCTAGGAGAATAAGAACCTTAGAAAATGTCCTAAAAGAGTTTGTTTTCTTAGAAGAAAGAATTTTTCACCTACCACGTTGCCATCGTGCTTTGACGGACTCCAAAATGACTTCTGTCTCCAACAGATTCCGGATAGTTTCAATTATAGAAGATTGTAAAACAGACTCTTAGAGTCTATAAGCAAAACTTGCAGCCCCGAACCTTATTCCAAATTAATATATGAACTGAGAGTAAGCTCAGGTATGGCCAGAGTCAAAGCCATTGGGTATAAAGTTATCCAGGCCCATTTCTGGAGAAGAGTCCAAAAACTCTACCCCTGAGAGAGGGGCCCTGGTGGAGTGGATGGGGTAGAGAGGACACCAGGAGAGCATCTTCTAGGAAATGGGTGATTCTGGAGTGTCTGGAGCAAGGTTTCAAAGCAGCCAGCTAGAAAGGAGCGGGGGCCCTTGGGACGAGACGTAATTCAAGGGAGTCTCTGCGTGAGACTGGCCTGGGCTGCAGGAAGAATAGTTTCCATCAGAGGCCAGGCAGGGGGCTTGGAACTCAGAAAGAAGAGAATTTGCTCGCAAAGAAGGGAGCTGTGAGAGAGAGAGGGCTGAGGCCTCATTCCACGGGCCACGAAGAATGGGAACTAGAGTTACTTCAGAAGTCTCTTATCTGTAAAATGAGGAGGTTGGATGGAATGAATGGTTCCAAACTTGTCTGGCCACCTGTATCACCTGGGGAACTTCAGAAATGCAGGTTCCCAGACCCACTCAACAGAATCCTTAGGACCTGAGACTGTGTATTCTCCGAGCTGCCCGGGTTTGAGAACCGTGGGCCGAGAGCCTCTCAGCTGACCGGGTGACTCAGACGTCCTGCCCAGCATGTTGGGTCAGACTCCGGGGATGGAGACGGGGGACTGCCCAGACCAAGGGTCTTGAGCCAAACCTTCCCGTGGGAAACAGAGACAGAAAGTTATCCAAAGTTCAGTGGAAAAGTTATGGGGACTCTTCAGGGACACTCTGCCCAGAGCCTCAGAGCAGACCACCACCGGGCTGGGACAGACCCAGGCCACATGCGAGCCGTGCCCGGGGTGGGCGGTCCAACCGCCCTCCTGGGCAAAGGAGAGTGCCTGCTTCTGTTGGCACCCAGGGAGACCCCAGCCCACGGGGGCCGGAGAAGTCTGGTTTCCCCTCGAGTAGAGTTCAAGCCCCTGAAAGTCCAGCTGCCACCGGACATGGGTGGTTCCTTCAAATCAAGAAGGACCTAGAAACCTACCTGCGAGCCTCAGACCTCAGGTCAAGCCTGTGCCCAGGATTCGCCAGGGTCTCAGGTTCGGGCCCGAATTTCCTGATAATGCAGCTTCCTGTTTAGACACGGGACTCACACTGCCTTTGTATTTCCCAGGCTCCCGTAGGTTACTCTGAAAGACACCGCAGGGAGGAGCGAGGCGGAGATTTCCTTTCCTTCCAGAGTTCCCACCTCGGGTTACTCCCCCCACCTCCTTGGCCGTCCTGCCCTGCTGAGTCAGTTGGCAGCTCCAGGCTAAATTTCATCCCATCAGGCATCATGCGTCATTCGGCCTGCTTGGTGGACACAGTGGCGAGCCTGTGGTCTGGGAATTCACAAAGAGGCACAGGGGCCCATCCAGGGGCGCCTCCACCTGTACCGCGATGGCGTGTCTGGAGTGTTGCAGACCTTCCTCCTGGACAGGGCCTGGCTCAGGCCAGCCTGTCCTCGCCCCGTCCTCTCCGGGCCTGAGTAACGGATGCTTGGGCCGAGGCTGATGAGGCCTCAGGGTGCTTGTTGCGACCCTCGAATGGATCTGCTGACCAGCTCTGGGAGCTGCGTCTGCACCTTTGGTCCCATTGGCGTCAGCCCTGGGTGGGGACACACCGGTGTCTGACGGACGTCAGCGGTGCACCTTCACACGAGGACCGCTCTCCACAGGGCAGACCGGACCCCAGCATGTGCACACCCTGCTTGTCTTTCTTCTACTGCCCAGGGCCTTCCGTCCCTCCTAACGTCCCTCTCTGTGGCATGGTCCCTTAGCAGCAGGGGTCCCTGCCTCTCCCTGGCCGGGGCATTTTGTTTGACACACGCTGTCTGTATCACCATCCTCCCATGACCCTCGTCACCATCCCTCCAAAGTTAGGAACGGTACCCACCCCCCCCCATCTCTGTGATGCGTAGTTAGTTGTTTTTAAGGCCTCATGTAAGCAAACCCGCATCCAGTGTAAATCGAAACTTTGTTCTTCTCACTCCGTGCTCTTGGCACAATGGTCAGCAAGGACGTTTAAGATCAGGAACAAAATGAATTTTTTCTTTTTCTTTTTCTTTTTTTTTCTGAGCACCGGGTTTTCCCAGTGAGTTTTATTTGGGCAGACCTGGGGATGGGGCGGCCCTGCATCTAAAAGAAGGCGTTGGGCCTCTTGGTGGTGAAGCGTGGCTTGTGCCGGCGACGGAGGGCCCGGCGGGGCAGCGGGAATTGGACCTTGGAGTCGTGGGGCTGCTTGGCTTCTGGTCGGCAGCACTTGCTGGCTGCCATCTCCTCCCCCTTCACGACCTGGATCGAGTGGGCCCGGGCACGGTGCCGGGAGCCCATGCCTCGGTCTGCAGGTATCAGGAGGGGGGCACTTGGGGAACGAGGGGCCACAGCATCTGGTCCCAGCAGGTACTGGCTACCAAGTGCGTAGAACCTCCAAATTCACTTTGAGGGGCACGGCTGCAGCCCCCCAAAGGCGACAAGATCCACTCGCTGTTAGCATCTCTGTTGAAACCGCTGTTACAAGAAACAGCAGTTCTTGGGTTTAGGTGCTTGGGAAATGACTTTTTTCATCTTGGTTTTTCTTCCTTGGTATTTCAGACCCAGCCTTGTTAGCCAAGTGCTCACATGCATGAGAAGGGCTGGTGCCTAAGGAAGGGGGGAGGGAGGGGGGAGCACATGCAGGTGCACACCACACGGCCATCTTGTCTACCTGGTTTATTTTTACAAAACGGGGTTGGCTAGTTAGTGGTGAGACTAGGCCTGGATCTTCAGGCTCCTGAAATGCAGGCCTGTCCTCTGCATCGCTCTGCTGGCCCCTGTTCGCTTTCTTCCAGTGGCACCGCCGTTCTCCTTTCTCCCCTTCTCTCCAGACGTAGCTCACGCCAGCACAGCCTGGCCCTGCGAAGTCACCAACTCGTGGCTCCCTGGTGTCTGGAGCCACTGGCCTGGTGTCTGCTGTGGCTGCCAGAGTCGTTTCTGTTCGCTCACTGAGCCTATTCACGGGCCCTGGCTGCAGCCTCAGGAGACTCGAAGGCATTGTTCACTCTCAGAGGCTGACAGAGGCGCTAACAAAGGCCTCAAGGAGCTGGGGAAGGAGGGAGAGCCTTCTCGGAAGAACAAGACAGGGGAACCTGTGTGTCCTTCTTGGTTTTGTTGCCACAGCTCCGTGCTGTCTGGGCCCATGGGAAAGTTGTCTTAATCAGAGGTGGACCCTTTTCATTCTCCGGAGTTGAGGCCCAGCTCTTCCGGGTGTGTCCGTGGGACGTCCCCGCCCCTCCAGCCATTTCTCCGAGCGCCTCTGGTTTTGGCCTTACAGGCATTTCACTCTTGGTACTCATTGAGCGCTGCTGTTGGTGTTGGTGCTGGTTTTCCTTTCGTCCCGTTTCCTCCAGCCAGACTGAAAGGTGGGACTTGTCTGCTGCATCTTGACCTGGCCCATAGCAGCTGGCCAATCGGACACATGGTTCTCCTGAGAGACTGAGTTTGGCAGTTTATCCTACAATTAGGAAATAAATTGGGACTGGAGCCTTGACTGCGGCCTCACGGAAGACTCCAACCCCAAACCATCCAACTAAGCTGCTCCCAAGTTCCTGACACACTGAAACTGTGCGAATTAATAAACATTTATTGTTGTTTTAAGTCAAAAAAAAAAAGCAGTAAAACAAAAACAAAAAGAAAGAAATTGGTCTCTGTAAAAGGAATGGGGGGACTTCCCTGGTGGCGCAGTGGTTAAGAATCCACCTGCCAATGCAGGGGACACGGGTTCAGGCCCTGGTCCAGGAGGATCCCACATGCTGCGGAGCAACTAAGCCTGTGCACCACAACTACTAAGCCTGCATGCCACAACTACTGAAGCCGGGGCACCTAGAGCCCATGCTCCACAGCAAGAGAAGCCACCGCAATGAGAAGCCCGTGCACCGCAACGAAGAGTAGCCCCCGCTCGCCGCAACTAGAGAAAGCCCGTGTGCAGCAACGAAGACCCAACACAGCCAAAAATAAATAAATAAATAAATAACAACAAAAAAAAAGTAGGTTAAAAGTGATGGAGGATTGTGTCAGCATTACCCCATTTTTCCCTTTATTGTGACACCAATATTCAAAAAAAGAAAAAAGATTTAGGTATATCGTGCTTACCTGGCCCCCTTTCCTTTCATAAGACAGTTTTCCCCCCACTGGTAAAGTGTCGTAAGTGTGAGCAGAAGTCCCCTCTCTGGTGAAAATGTCTCTACTCTTTCTGGCTGGCATGGAAGAGAAAACATCTTGGAAGGTACCCATCCTCGCCCCGCCAACGCTGCCCCGCCACTGCGGGGAGCCCCCCTGTCCCTCCAGCGTCCCCTCCCGTCCTTCAGCAACACCAGCGTCCCTCCAGGCACCCATGCTTCCCTCCTCTTGGCCTGTGGAACCACCCTTTCTGGAAGGGTGAGTCGCGCACCCAAAGTGTGATTCTAAGTCTGTGTGTTCCTTCCCTGGACGATATTCCAGTTTAATCACGGCAAAAACAGTCTAGAATTTGGATCCGGCTGTGACCTCTGCCATTCACTCCCTCAAGTGAATGGATCCGTAATTTTTCTAAGCCCCAGTTTCTTCACCTGTGAAGTGGGGTCATAAACCTGCCCCCTTTCTCTCTCTCGGGGTGGGGGGGGTGGGAGCTGCTAGGAGTGTGTCCCAGCACTTTGTAACCAGTAAGATGGTATCGTAAGACTCCACCCTCTTAGAGATGTTTCAGGTTTCAGTGCAAAGAGGGGGCGAGTTTTTGGTTCTAGGAAAGTTCTTTCCCCGTACCCGAAGCTACACACATTCCGAATCCACACAGCATTTTGCCTGTCCCCTCCTCCACCCCCACCCGCCCCCATAGTCCAGGGTATCGTCCTGCTTCCCAGCAGGAATCACCTGCTCTGGGAAGGGAGGAGAGAGGAAGCAGGAGGCCAGGTGGAAAGGTGGATGCATCTCTTGAACTTGGAAAGATTTTCATGAGAGGAGCTTCCCTGAGGGACGTGTAGTTCCATTTGGTTCCACCAGAAACAGACTGTTCCCATCACCGGCTGGAAAGCCCGGCATCTTCTCCTTATCCTGGGCAGCTCCCCGAGGCTGAGTGTGTCTAGGGCGTGTCCTCTGCATCCAGCCGTCCCTTTTGCCCTCTCTGGGGACCGGGTCAGGATCGCCCTGGTGCTCGTGTGGGATGAGTCCCGGGGGACACAGAAGCTGCCGTCGGGGCTTTAAGGAGCCGTCTTAGGTAGCAAGCTACTTCGTCACAGTCTCTTTAATTCTTCGCACTTGAGAAACGAGCATTCTGTCCCGAGAACTAGCCAGGAGTTCCGCCAGCTCTGAAAGTCCCCCCACAGTGGCCACTAGGCTTCATCCTGAAGACTGTCCTAAGGGGGACAGCATCCTACAGAGAGAAGGGGAAATGGGGAGAGTTGAGGGGGAGAGCGGGCCTGGGGGGGAGCAGGCCCTGTCCTCCGTCTGGTCGGAGCCGTCTGGGCGCCAGGATCAGGGTGCAGGCGCTTCCAGACAGTGTTAGCCGGCCTCTTGCCTCAACAGCAGAACAGTGGCTGAAAAAAGCGATTTTCTGAATGACAAATACATCATTCATGTGGTATTATGCATCATGTTGAAGAATAGCAAAGGGCCCACCGTGATCCCCTTCCCTGCCGGTCGTTCCCATCACCAGATGCAGCCCGTGTTTCCAGATCCTCCCAGACACTCTGGGCGAGTGCAGACAGTGGGATGCAGGTGTACAGGTTCTTCCCCGTCTGTGAAACTCTAAATGGATCCTTCTATGCAGACGGCTCTGCGGTTTGCGTCCTTCACTTACCCCTCTGTCTGGGAGATGAGAAGGACGGCGGGGCTTGCCGTGTTCCGTAGGGAAGAAGGCTGTGGACGTGCAGTGCGTTGTGTAGCCTCTTCCTGCAGATGAGCACCTGTGTCTCAAGCTCTGCTCTGAAGCACCAGGGAGGTGGATGACCCCAGACACTGGCTGGTTAGCACTGACACAAATACGTCTGACGCACGAATGCCCAGTAGCAGAACGGCTGGGGAAGAACTTGTGTTTGTAGTCGTGAGAGATGCTGCCGAAATGACCCCTCAGAGGCACTGACTTCCTCTGGCCTCGGAAAATTCCCCCGCGGGCCTGGAGCGGGGTCGCTGCCAGATGGGGACGGGTCTAGACTGAGCCCTGCGAGACCGAGTAGGGTCCACCCCACCCTGGTGCTTGTTGCTGCTGGCTGAGGGCGCGGAGATCACTGGGGCCGCTTGTCCTTTATGTGAAGAACTCAGGCCCCCGAGGGGCTCCGCCTGAGGGGTCCCTGCGGGTGGTCAGGATGTGGTCAGTGGCACAGGCTTTTGAGCCCAAGAGCCGCCCCCCCCCAGTCCAGCTCTGTTTCCCCCTCTGTTCGGTCTGCAGCACAAACCCCGAATGCAGGGAACACCCCAAAGAAAGCACAGGAAGGGCCCCTGTGTCCAGTGGCCCAGGCGAGAGTTGGGAGCAGGGACCAGGACGTTTCCCGCTGGACCGTGGCGCCTACGCAGGCTGTCACAGGAGCCAGTGAAGGCCACGCCACCACCCCTGGGGCCTGAGGCCCGCGAGGTGTCCGTCCACAAACAAAGCAGCCCGAGGGCTTCCTTCTCCCATCCGGCACAGCCCCCTGAGAGGCTCGGGCCCGCCCCAGCCTGGCCCGTGGCCTCACTCCTGCTCCGTGGGTATCACCCACAGCCTGGCCTGCCTGCCAGAGCGCCTGCATCTCCCCCTGCAGAGCTGCTGGACCATCAGATCTCCAGCTGCTCAGGGTCCCCAGTCTCCTTCCTCCCCTCCTCACTCCCCCAGCCCCATCTCCAAACGGGCCTTGCTTCTCAAGACCTTTGGGGTGGAAACTTAGGGGCCTTTGCTCTTAGGGGCCTTTCACGTCATAAGTCTGGAGACCTTCAAAGCCGTGGTGACAGCATTCTACCTCCTGCTTTCACCTGGAGCTCCTCCCAGGTCAGCCTGGGGCCCGGGCGGCAGGGATCCCCACTTGGCGTGGTTCCGTGGGATAAGGGGTCCCTGGAAAATGACACTCCTCCTTTACCTGGTTGCTCTCCCAATGCGTCTGCCTGGGAAATATGGGAGGGAAGGTGCCAACTGAGCTTGAGCCCTGGCCCTGCCCCCTTCTCTTTCTCTGCCTGTTGGGGGCTGGCATTGACCAAGCACCTGCCCCTGGCCCAGGACAGCTCTGGGCCGATGATGCGTTTGGGGGCCGGGGGGAGGGGCGGGGAGCGGGGAGAGAATTCCATACTTTACATTTGGTTTGGTGTGAAGCAGCTCGTTGTTCACTCTGGTAGCGCTCGGTACAGACGAAATGTGCTGAGTTCAGGGCTGGGAGGCTCCTAGGGCCGCAGAGTCAGCAGGAGGGAGATGGGATGAGTTAGGCGGCCGCTCTGGCGGGGGTGTGCACAGCGATGGCATGAGAGAACGTGGCACAGAGCAGCACAGAGAAAGAGCCCCAGGCTGGTGGCTCGTAGGCTGACCAGTCTTTGTCAAGGTCAGAAAGAACGAGAGGATGGCCGTTGGACCATGTCTACTGATGTCTTTGCTTTGGCTTGCGTGATTAAGTATTTTTAAATAACCAATTTAAAATAAAAATTTTATTCAGTTACCTATAAATGTGAGAGATCAGACTCAAATCCAGAGTCTGATCTTAGAAAACAAATCAATATCAGGCAACGTTATTGTATTCATTTCCTAGAGCTGCCATAACAAAGTACCACAAACTGGGTGGCATAAAACGACAGAAGGTTTTTTCTCTCACGGTTCCAGAGGCTGGAAGTCTGAAACCAAGGTGTCAGCAGGGCCACGCTCTCTCTGAGACTCTGGATCGAATCCCTCCTTGCCTCTTCTAGCTGCTTTGTGCCTTCTTCCAGTTTTGTTGAGAAATAATTGATACGCATCTCTGTATACGTTTAAGGCATACAGCACGATACTTTGATTTGCGTGTATTGTGAAATCATGATCACAGTGGGTCGGCTAACATCCCTCATTTCTATGGAAACAATAAAAAGAAAAGAAAAAGGAAAAGAACTTTTCTCCCTGTGACGAGCGCTCAGGATTTACTTTCGTAACAACTGTCCTGTATATCATACAGCAGTGTTGACTACAGTCGTCATTTTGTACACGACATCCCTGATACTTATTTATCTTATAACTGGTAATCTGTACCCTTTGATCACCTTCCTCCACTCTTCTAGCTTCTGATGGTCGCCAGCAGCGCTTGGTGTTCCTTGACGCATAGAGGCGTCACTCTGATTTCTGCCTCTGTCATCACATGGTCTTCTCCTCTGTGTGTGTGTGTGTGTGTGTGTGTGTGTGTGTGTGTGTGTGTCAGTGTGTGTGTGTCAGTGTGTGTGTGTCTTCTCCTCTTATAAGGACACTACACATAGAGTTAAGAGCCCAAACTACTCCAGTATAATCTCAGCTTGATTCCATCTGCAAAGACCTTATTTCCAAATAAGGTCACATTCATAGGTACCGGAGGTTAAGACTTTAACATATCTCTCTGGGGGTGGGGGAACGCCATTCAGCTCACAACAATGATCTTATGGTGTAATCAGCTAGGTGTGAGTGAGAAAGGCCCCCAGGATTGTACCAGCCCTGTCGAAGTGGACGGCCTGTCACCCTGGCAGAGTCGTGTCCCCAGCCTCCTTGCAGTTCCTTGGTCACGGATCCCCACCCGCTTCCTCCTGGTTCCTGTCTATCTGAGTCTTCACTCTGCAAGGCTCCTTCCTTCCCCAGGCCGCTCCCGGCGCGCATCTTCATGGTGATTCTCACTGCTGCACACTCACGGTGACCATCTTCACGTGGCACATTTTGACAATAACAGCGTGTCTTGTCTGGTCCCCGGTGTATGTTGTCAGGTGACGTCTGCAACCCTGACCTTTGTCTCTGCTGAATCCTTCGTGAACTTCCTTATGTCTCCTCTCGAGTAATATGGGTTCCCCTCCGCGTGCTCTTGGCACCATGCTCTGTAGGGGAGGAGGGGAGATCCAATGGTCTTGGACTCAGTGGCAGAAAATAGCCTCCGAAGTGTGTGTGTAAGAAGTCTTTCACCCCGACAGCTTCTGAACTGTTAGAGCGGCCCCTTCACAGCAAGGCGGCTCTGCCCGCGACTCAAGTCGGATGACGAGGGGATTTCTGGGCACAGCTGATTCTAAGGGATTAGAAGTCATTGTCTACTAGCTTGTCCCCAGTATTCAGAATTTGATCTTTTATATTCCTGCCATTTGAGATTTTTGGCCCTTGTAGATGGAAGCCCCTTTCCCTGTGTCAGCCAGATTTCTAACGGCCCTGTGTGGTTTCCTCCTCAACTTCAGGCCTCTCTTCCTCTCCATCAACACCCACCCAAGTGGTCAAGCAGCACACGTTTCCTCTCGAATCCTATAAGCATGAGCCTGAGCGACTGGAAAATCGCATCTATGCCTCCTCTTCCCCTCCGGACACAGGCCAGAGGTTCTGCCCGTCCTCCTTCCAGAGTTCAGCCAGGCCTCCGTCAGCATCGCCAACACACCATTCTCCCTCCAAATCTGTAAGTCTGGGCCTTCTCCTGGGGGCCGGGCCGCCAGCTATGGGAGGGAGGGCAGAGTCTGTACACAGCTGAAACTAAAGCTGTGCACTCCTGTGACATTTTTGGTACATTTTATCATGAATCACAAACTGAGAAAAAAATGGCGAGGGCACAGTAGGCAAACGGAAACCAAATGAATGGTAACATCTGGAACATGATCAGAAAAAGCTTTTTGCTCTCTTAGCTTCTTTTTTTTTTTTTTTTTTTTTCGGTACGCGGGCCTCTCACTGCTGTGGCCTCTCCCGTTGCGGAGCACAGGCTCCGGACGCGCAGGCTCAGCGGCCATGGCTCACGGGCCCAGCCGCTCCGCGGCATGTGGGATCTTCCCGGACCGGGGCACGAACCCGCGTCCCCTGCGTCGGCAGGCGGACTCTCAACCACTGCGCCGCCAGGGAAGCCCTCTTAGCTTCTTTTTAAAAATCAGTCATTAAAAGCTTTCTTTGAATTTATCTTGATTGGGTTACTAAAGTAAAAAGTCATAGGGAAAGCCAAAAAATGGTTTCTTGTAGAAATTTTATTCTAGATTTTAAAGATTTAAAGTCTGACATCATTTGACTTGGGAAGCATCCTTGGAAAGGTGAACCTTTCAAAGCAGAGTGGGATGGCGAAACAGGTGTCTTTGCATCCTTCGGAGGATTGGGACTCGTGGGTATGGATGGAAGAAGCTGGCTTAGCACCAGCGCTTAAACACTCTGCATTTCAACACCGTGGGCCCTACGTGTGGGGACCACCATCACCGCCCCCTAGTTCGTGTTGGCTACCACAGACCCTCAATATCATTCCTGTGCCCAGCAAGGACACGAGGACCGTATCGCTAGAGTCTATCCAGATGGATGTAACTATTTTATTCAGCTGTGGTGTTAGCTTCCTGTGGCTGCCGTAACAAAGGGGCACAGACTGGGGGGCTTAAAACAACAGGAGGCTATTGTCTCATGGTTCTGGAGGCTGGAAGGGGGCAATGAAGGTTTCGGCAGGACCACGTTCCCTCTGCAATCTCTGGGGGGGGAGGATATTTCCTGGCCTCTCCCAGCTTCCTGTAGCCCCAGGATTTTCTTGGATTGGGACAACGTCACTCCACCTCCATCTTCACGTGGCTGTCTTCCCTCTGTCTCTGTTTGTGTCCAGTTTTAAACTCTTATGAGAACACCAGTCGTGTTGGATGAGGGCCCAACCTAACTCAGTACGACCGCTTCTTGATGACCTCTGCAAAGACCTGATTTCCAAATAAGGTCGCATTCACAGGTATCAGCGGTCAGGACGTAGCTTTTTGAGGGACACCATCCAACCATAACAGTTGCTACCTTTGGGGAGAAAGAAGATGTGTTTGTCATGCAGAGAACCTACTGCGACTCTTCTCCTTGTTTGTCTGATGACTATTTTATTAGGTGTAAGCTTAGCAGAGTATTGTTTTAAGTGCTGAGGAATAAAATGCAAGGTGTTGTCTCTGCCCTCTAGGGCTTACAGTCTTACTGGGAACAGAATAGCACTCAGATAAAACAGTTAAATAAAAGCGGAAAGTAGGTTGGGTGGGCATCTGGAGTGAAACAAATAGTCCACACTGCAGGGGACAGGAAAGGGAAAATACTGTGGTCTGATAAGGGCCAGGAAGCCTTGGGAGATTGTAGGGTCTAAATAAGGGGAGAGGGATACGATAGGGGTGAAACAGGAATAAAGATACAGACTTACTAGAGAATGGACTTGAGGCTATGGGGAGGGGGAAGGGTAAACGGTGACAAAGCGAGAGAGAGGCATGGACATATATACACTACCAAACGTAAGGTAGATAGCTAGTGGGAAGCAGCCGCATAGCACAGGGAGATCAGCTCGGTGCTTTGTGACCGCCTGGAGGGGTGGGATAGGGAGGGTGGGAGGGAGGGAGACGCAAGCAGGAAGAGATATGGGAACATATGTATATGTATAACTGATTCATTTTGTTGTGAAGCTGAAACTAACATACCATTGTAAAGCAATTATACTCCAATAAAGATGTTAAAAAAAAAAAAAGGGGAGAGGGGAGGGGAGGGCCTCCTGGAAAAGAAAATTAGCCATGGCTTGGGGTGGGAAGGAGTGTGACGTGTAGCATAGGGTAGGAGCTGGGGGCGGGGGGCTGTCTCTGGGAGGTGGGCATCTGGCAGAGATTGGGGACCAGAGGACCACTCACTAGAGACGTGGAGAGGTGCAGGCCTTGGCCGCTTACAGCTAAGGGTCCAGGAGGAAGGTCATCCGTGTTCTTGGGTATGAATGAGAAAAGACCTAGAGGTTTCTGTTCTCCCGGGCATTTAGCAAAGAGACTTGGTCATAGAGATAATAGAACAAATATATCCAAAAAAGGAATGATGCGCAACCCAAAGACGATCACACGCAGGAAGCCACTACTCCCCTCGGGCTGGAGGGATGTGTTGGGAGCCCATCGGATGGGAGGTGGAACCAGTGTGTCTGCCTGGCAGGAGCTGGAACCGCAGAGGAGAAGCAGCCACTGGCCAGAGATGTCATGCGAGGCAGAGGGGTAGAAAGTCTGGCGTCTCCACTGCTTCCTGCCTTCCACCTTGTGCCAAACCTGCCGAGAGGCCAGTGGGCCAGGAGGTCTGGGACAGAAACCCTGGGGGAGGAGGGAGGAGACCGGAGGAGGGAGCCAAGAGGGAAGCGACCAGTCGAGAGGCATCAAGTCTCAAAATGTTGGCTTCTTCTCATGGACCAGGGATAACTGACAGGTTAGCCCCGTGTAAGAAGAGACACTGCATGGACGAGGAGATGGCCATTTTGACGTTAGATCATTTGAAGTGATGGTACGGACGCAGACACAGGGTTTTTCCATGATTGCAGAAGTTCTGTGCTCGGGACAGCCTCTCCCAGTTTAAGTGAGAGAGAATCCAGAGGGCGTTCTGGGTCTGCCTGCTGTGCCCTGCCCCCACCCCGACTGTGACTAGAAAGTGATATTCTTAACTGTTCATACCGCACAACTACGAAGCTCTTGGTGAAAGCCAGGGAGCCTGGGGCCTTCCAGGCTTTCTGAGGCGGTTCTGGGGCCAGGGAGGAGGGGTCCTTGGCTGTATCCCGTACTCAGCGGTGGGCACGGACCCTGTGCCCTGGTCAGAGCCTGCGATTCCACAAACAGACTGGGGGAACTGATAGCACCGTGAAGTTTCAACAACGTGCAGATGTCATGGATGGATAAACATGATGGAAACATACAATGGAATATTATTCAGCCTTGAAAAGGAAAAGAAATCCTGACGGACGCTACAACGTGGATGAACCTTGAGGACGTTATGCTAAGTGAAATACACCAGTCTTAAAAGGACAGACGTTGTATATGATTCCACTTATAGGAGGTCCCTAGAGCCGTCAGATTCATAGAGACAGAAAGCAAAATGGTGGTCACCAGGGTCTGGATGGGGAGAAATGGGGAGTCAGTGTTTAATGGGGACAGAGTTTCAGTTTGGGAAGATGAAAAAAGTTCTGAAGATGATGGTGGCGATGGTCGCACAACCATATTAATGTACTTGATGCCACTGAATTGTACTCTTAAAAATGGTTAAAATGATGAATTTTATGTTAAGTGTATTTTACCACAGTTTTTTTCATAATTTAGGAGGCCACAGTTAGTTGGACTCCATATACCTTATTGTCCATGATCATTTTACAAAGTTCACCTTGTACAGTCTATTAAGAGGTGCTTCTAGGCAATTTGGTAAAATAAGTGACAAGGGGATGGTAGCTGTCTATTTTAGAAACTATATTCAAAATTTATTTTAAGACCCGTTTAGCAGTACATAGGTACAAAACAATTAATGCACTTAGTTTTACCTATATATAGGTTATAAATACAATTCTAGAAAACCCTACACATCTGTATACAGCAGTTAATGATAGTAAATTTCTGTAGTCTCAAAATATATCATTATGCCCATTATACCTTCACATAATACATATTTGATTATTCTAACATCCTATTAATGCTGATTGAGCAATCCTTTAATTATTATGAATTAGAGACACTTTCGGTTGTATCCTTTCACCACATTTTTGTTAATGATCCAGTCAACACTGCAATGTTTATATAGTTTGAGCTTCAGAAAATCACAATCAAATCAGAATCAAAATCAAATCAGAGGGCTTCCCTGGTGGCGCAGTGGTTGAGAGTCTGCCTGCCGATGCAGGGGACACGGGTTCGTGCCCCGGTCCGAGAAGATCCCACATGCCGCGGAGCGGCTGGGCCCGTGAGCCATGGCCGCTGAGCCTGCGCGTCCGGAGCCTGTGCTCCGCAATGGGAGAGGCCACAGCAGTGAGAGGCCTGCATACCGCAAAAAAAAAAAAAAAAAAAAAATCAAATCAGAAAATCAAAACCAAAACACTTATGTTTTGAAATGATCTGTTTCAAAATTGGAAGACAGTGTTCCCACTGGCTACAGACATTAAACAGGGGTCTTCATCATGTGTAAGTTTTATCACACAAGGCCTCCAGGAGCTTCTTCGGCATGTTGGTCACAGCCTCTGCAGCTGTAGTTTGGCCCAGGTCTCTGCTTTCAGCAGCCCTTGGCAGCAGGGCTGGTGATGGATTCAAGTTCATTTAAGTGTTTCTTTCTAATTGGATTATGCTGACTGTCCTTATGTGCTAAGTTCCTTAGGCGTTTAGCTGATTTCATGCATTCCGTTACTGGCATAATCTTTATAGAGGAATGTGAGCTGCTTAAAGACGTCTATCAGCCTGAAAATACTTAGATGTAATTCATCTCTGCCTTTTGGAATAAAAAGATGCTCTCTGTAAACATTGACTTTTATAAAAGCGGATCA
Organism: Tursiops truncatus; assembly: GCF_011762595.2. Taxonomy (NCBI): domain Eukaryota; kingdom Metazoa; phylum Chordata; class Mammalia; order Artiodactyla; family Delphinidae; genus Tursiops; species Tursiops truncatus. The sequence goes on along the minus strand of NC_047042.1, from coordinate 99,771,439 downwards.
CTTTTATAAAATCACTTTTATAATCACTTTTATAAACTTTGTTCCCATGAATTTTATTCTAAAATTGGAAAGGGGATGAGGGTAATGAATTAGTCTTTAGTAGACAGCACTCATTTTATCATTTATTTACTCAGCAAATATTTATGAAGCAACCACTGGGTGTCAGACACTGTGCTCGGAAAGGCTGATGGGATGACAAGTACGTAAGCGGCTCTTATGAGGCAGGGACAGTGTTCATTTTGTTCGCCATTTATTAACAGCACATTATGCAGGGGAGGGGTTCGATAAATAGCTGAGGACTCACTGAACAAAGGAAGGAGCTCCTGTCTATTGGGGGGCCACAAATAGGGAAATAGTCATAATAGAATATTCGATAGAGCCTGTGTAGTTCTCATGGGAGAAAATCTCCAGTCCAGTGTGAGCACAAACGCCAGGCCCAGGGCTTCCCGGGTGGTGCAGAGGTTAGGGATCCGCCTGCCAACGCAGGGGCCGTGGGTTCGAGCCCCGATCCAGGAAGATCCCACACGCCGCGGAGCAACTAAGCCCATGCGCCACAACTACTGAGCCTGCTCTCTAGAGCCTGCGAGCCACGACTACTGAGCCTGCATGCCACAGCTACTGAGCCCACGCACCACAACTACTGAGCCTGCGCTCTAGGGCCCATGAGCCACAACTACTATGCCTGCGCTCTGGAGCCCACGAGCCACAACTACTGAGCCCGCGTGCTGCGACTACTAAAGCCCGCACACCCAGAGCCTGTGCTCCGCAACAGGAGAAGCCACTGCAATGAGAAGCCCACGCAGCGCAATGAAGAGCAGCCCCTCCTCACTGCATCTAGAGAAAACCCACGCGCAGCAACGAAGACCCAGCACAGCCAAAAATTAACTAATTAATTAATTTAAAAAAGAAACAATCCCAGAGGAAGGAAGTGGACATTTTTTGCAGCAGCAGCAGAGAGCAATAATCAGCTCTGCATTTTAGGATGGTCCCTCTGGTGGGGTGTGGAAATTAGATTGGATTTGGGTACAGCAGGGGCTCAGATGAGATGCAGTGTGAAATGATCTGGGCCTGGTGGCAGCTGACAGTGGAAAGAAGGGGGCTGGTGTTAAAACGTAGAGAGCTGTTTAAGACGTCGAATTGAAAGGAGCTGGGGATGTAGTGATTGATTAGTTGAGGGCAGAAAAGAGAAGAATCAAGGACGATTCCAAAGGTTTTGCCTTGGGAAACTGGATGGGTGGTAGTTGCACTTGCTGGGATAGGGAACAGAGGAGAAGGAGAAGCAGGCTGTGTGCGTGTGCTTGTGTGTATGTGAGCACATGGGGGTGTGTATAAGTGGACACACGTGTGTGTTGGCTGGTGATGGTACAACAGGTGCCCGTGGGATAATTCAGTGGAGGTGTCCAAAGGGCAACTGGATTTGTGAGTCTGGAGCTAAAAATTAAGATTTTAATTAATTTGTTTGTTTGTTTATATTTATTTTTTTGACCGCACCACGCGGCTTGCAGCATCTCAGTTCCCCAACCGGGGATTGAACCCAGGCCACGGCAGTGAAAGCCTGGAATCCTAACCACTAGGCCACTAGGGAACTCCCCTGGAAATTAAGATTTTTAAATCATCAGAATGTCAAAGGTAATTTATGCCATGATAGTAGATGAAATAATCCGGAGAGAGGTATGGTAGTTGAGAAGAAAGCCAGAAGAACGTGGGCATTTGAAGGACAAACAAAGGATGGGGATTCTGAACTGCCTGGAAAGTAGGCAGAAAACCAGGCAAACACAGTATCACAGAAGCACAAGAACTGTATTTCGTTGTGTTTCACACATTTGGAGGGCGTGATCAGTGACGTTCCTGGCCAGGGACCGTAAGGACTGAGGTCATCGGTAGCCTTGGCAGGAATACTTTCAAGGGCACGGTCAAGAGCAGAAGCCGTGTGATGTGGGGTGAATGATTAAGAGGTGAAGATGTGGAGGTCTCTAGTGTAGATGACTCTTTCCAGAATCCTGACTTCAAGGGGGAAGAGATGGGGCTGTAGCTGGAAGAATGGAGGTGATGGTTTGTTCCCACAAGGATTTAAACACTGACGGGGAACGAGTTAGTAGGAAGGGAGCAGTTAAAGATAGAAGGGGGAAAGCAAGCATTACATCTGGGCTTGTAAAGGAAATGGGTGAGTTTCCTTAGGAGGTGGGAGCACGCGGTGAGCGTATTTTTCTGGAACCAATGGAAGAATCGTCTTCCGTGGGGTCGAAAACTTGATGTGAAGGTATTCAAATGATCGGTCCTGATCCCATTTCCTTTCTACAGCAGCCCGTCTCCCCCTCATTTTCTTCTAGTAATTTCACTCTTGACCTGTGTCCTCAATCAGAGTACCTAGAAGCAGAGGCTGAGACGGGGTTTCAGATGCAAGTTTGTTTATTTATTAGGAGTGCTCTCAGAAGAAAGCTCTCAGGCCCAAGGGAAGGGAAGAAACAAAGCAAAGGTGTGGTTTCACATGAGGTTTAGCCTCAGCCTGTTAACAGGGCAGCTCTGGAGTGTAAACTGCACCAGAATTTGCTCTGCCTCGAGGCAAGGAAACTGGGCTTTTTTTTTTTTTTTTTTTTTAATTTATTTTTGGCTGCATTGGGTCTTTGTTGCTGAGCCCGTACTTTCTCTAGTTGCGGTGAGCGGGGCTACTCTTCGTTGCGGTGCACGGACTTATTGCGGTGGCATCTCTTGCTGCAGAGCACGGGCTCTAGGTGCGTGGGCTTCAGTAGTTGTGGCTCGCGGGCTCTAGCGCGCAGGCTCAGTAGTTGTGGCATATAGGCTCAGTAGTTGTGGCACGTGGGCTCTAGAGCACAGGCTCAGTAGTTGTGGCACACTGGCTTAGTTGCTCCGCGGCATGTGGGATCTTCCCGGACCAGGGCTCGAACCCGTGTTCGCCGTATTAGCAGGCGGATTCTTAACCTCTGCGCCACCAGGGAAGCCCCCAAAACTGGGCTTTTGTGTCTTCATATGGCGGCGCCCTTAGCTATGGGACGCCCAGGATGAGGGAGATGTACCTGCAGCTGGGATGGGGCCTGTCACCCAAGGACTGTCCTATAAGGAGGTTGCATGTTTGGGCCATTAGCAGCAGCCCCTGTAGCAACTTGGTGTCCCCAAAACTAGTCACAGGGAACCTAAGACACCTGTTGCAGCCTGGAGTCTCCATTCTCCTCTTCTCTTGCCAGCTTGATTCCTGTAACCAACAGGGGTGGGTACTGTATCCGTTTTTCTATTGCTGAATAACAAACCTCCCCCCAGTTCAGGACAGCAACCTTTTACTTAACTCTCCCTTCTGTGGGTCAGCAGTTTGGGTTGGGCATTCTTCTTGGCTCAGCTGTGCTAACTCTCACATCTGTGGTCACTTAGCAGGTCACTTGGGGACTGGCTGGACCAGAGTGACCTCAGCCAGAACAGCTTGTCTCTGTTCCATGTGCTCTCCTCCTGCAACCGGCCAGCCTGGACGTGTTCTCATGACCGTGACGGGGCTCCACGAGACAGGGTGCCCCATACCAGGCTTCTTGAGGCTGGGCTCAGAACCGCCCCTCTGTAGCTCCTCCATCCTGGGTAGAATCTGTGTCCTCTCCCCTTGGGTCTGGGTTGGGCTTATGACTTGCTTTGGCCCACAGAACGAAATGGAAGTGACAGTCACATTGCAGAGGGCATGGACGCAGGGAGATGGGGAGGATGCGGGCCAGTTTTGAAATCTACCTCCTGTCTTATCACTTGATTCCAGCAGCTGGGGCTGCAGTTGCACGCACAATGTGCTCGAGTCTAGAGGCTCATTTATCTATATTTAAGGAGTCTAATTTAGACGGCTAACCTCTCCGAGAGTAACTTCCTGTTAAGCAGACTGCTGCAGGTTGTGTTCCCCAATCAGTAGAGAATCTAAGGTAGATATTAGTGTGCAGGATGTTTATTAGGAAGTGCTCTTAGGATCAACACCTGTGGGAGGAGGGAAGGAGGGAAGAAGGACAGAGGGAGAAGTTGCGGTGTGGTGCAGTCTCCACGAAGTCCTCTGCAGACCACAGGGAGCTCCTCAGAGCGGCCCCAAGTTGGGCCAAAGGAGCCAGACCTTTATACCATCATCACCAGTCATTAGATGACAGCTGTCCTAGAAGGGACTTGACCCTGGGCAAGGCAGCTCTCTTCAGCCAAGGGCCATCCTAGCTGATAGTTGAGGGTCACCAACTGGCAGATTCCCAACAGCTGGAGTAAAATCCTTCATTGTTGAAAGGGGATCAGAGTAGTACAGGTGACCCTTGAACACCACAGGTTTGAACTGCATGGGTACACTTCTAGGCAGAGTTTTGTCAACAGTAAGTACTGCAGTACTGCACAGTCTGAGGTCAGCTGAATCCTTGGATACATGACCACAGATATAGAGGAACCATGTATATGTAGAGCTGACTTAAGTTACACTGGGTTTTCCACTGTGTGAAAGGTCAGCACCCCAACCCTCACATTGTTAAGGGTCAACTGTACATCACAGCCTCTGATGCATGGACTTATTCTCTGTTCTTCCAATTTATGATACCAAGATTCTGGTGGGTGAAAATAAGGGCTATCATATTTCTCCTTATGATATAGTTAATATGTAATTGAACTGAAGAAAAAGGTTCAGGATGGTTGGTTGGGACTGAATGAAAAAGGTTTCATTAGGCCCAGGGGGAGAGGAACTAAAGCCCCAAGCCAACAACCAGCACCAGCATCCCAGCGGTAGGAGTGAGCCACCACGGAAGTGGATCATTCAGCCCCAGTCAAGCCTTCAGATGAGACCACAGCCCCAGCCCAAACCCAACTAGACACCTGGCAAGAGATCCTGCACCAGGACCACCCGCCAAGCTGCTCATGAACCACTGATCCACAGAAACCATTAAGACAGAATGTATTAGTCCGTTGGGGCTGCCGTAACAAAGTGTCACAGACTGGGTGACTTAAACAACAGAAATTTATTTCTCACAGTTCTGGGGGCCAGAAGTCCGAGATCAAGGTGTTGACAGGTTTGGTTTCTCCTGAGGGCTCTCTCCTTGGGTGCAGGTGACCATCATCTCTCTGTGTCCTCACCTGGCCTTTCCTCCAAGCACACACATCCCTGGTGTCTCTTCCTCCTCTTACAAAGACACCAGTTCTATTGGATTAGGGCCCCACCCTTGTGACTTCATTTGATCTTAATTACTTCTTTCTCTTTTTTTTTTTTTCATTTTTGGCCGCGTTGGGTCTTCGTTGCTGCGCAAGGGCTTTCTCTAGTTGTGGCAGATGGGGGCTACTCTGCATTGTGGAGCACAGGCTCTAGGCATGTGGGCTCAGTAGTTGTGGTTCATGGGCTCTAGAGCGCAGGCTCAGTAGTTGTGGTGCACAGGCTTAGTTGCTCCATGGCATGTGGGATCTTCCCAGACCAGGGCTCGAACCTGTGTCCCCTGCATTGGCAGGCAGATTCTTAACCACTGCACCACCAGGGAAGTCCCCTTAATTACTTCTTTAAAGGTCCTATCTCCAAATACAATCCCATTGAGGGTTAGGGCTTCAACATATGAATTTGGGGGGCTGGGGGGAAACAATTCAGTCCATAACAGATAATAAAGTATTAATTGTTGTCTTAAGCCCCTGAGCTTTGGGGTGATCTGCTGTGTATGAAAAGATAACTGATACTTGTTTGATCCCGTATGTGGGGAAGCAACAATTCAGTGGAGTCAAGAATAGATAATAAACTCAGGAACTTTGGGTTCTTTTAAAAAACTGACCATCTTGTCCCTGAATCAATCTCTAAGATCCCTAGTTTTCCTAGTATGAAAATTTGGAAAGAAATCAGTAACCAATTTCCAAGATTGCTATTTGGAATAATTAGCCCCTTTTTTAAGATGGAAAAGCCCTTTTTAAAAATATTTATTTATTTATTTGGTAGCGCTAGGTCTTAGTTGCGGCTCGCGGGCTCCTTCATTGCGGCATGTGAGCTCCTTAGTTGTGGCTCCAGGGCTCCTTAGTTGCGGCACACAGCCTCCTTAGTTGTGGCATGCAAACTCTTAGTTATAGCATGCATGTGGGATCTAGTTCCCTGACCAGGGATCAAACCCAGGGCCCCTGCCTTGGGAGTGTGGAGTCTTATCCACTGCGCCACCAGGCAAATCCCAGAAAAGCCCTTTAAACATCTAAAAATATTTCAAATCACTTGACATTAAGAAATAGTTAAAAATTTTCTGTGCACTACTTTGTTTTATATTTCTGTCTACCATTTAAAATATCAGGTTATATAACCTAATAAGGTCTTGACGTTAAGAGTATCTGCCCAGAAATGGCAGACTAGCAGTTTCATCATCTATTACTCACAACAGATTAGATACTTTAAAAATAGTTTGAAAAAAATTCACATTGTATCAAGGAGTAGGAGCTACAGAGAGAACTGATTCAAGATGGGACTGGTTATCATGAGAGCTGGAACTCAGACAAGTGCTGCCTGTGTGTTGGAGAGGCTGGCAGAGAATTCTCCTAGCTGTCCAGAAGAGGTATTAGCACTAGCATCCCTCCCGTGTTCCTGCAGTGTTGGTGTCCTGACTTCATGAGCGGAAAGGAGGCGGAGCCCAAGTAAGAGAGATGTACTTGGCTGGGAGCTTGGCCCGTTTTCTGGGTCTTTTTGTGGGACTTGTGGTCTGGGTCTGTGGGATTCTCCTGCTCCCCAGGGTAGCTGAGCTCCAAGGAGAGGATGTTGGGTCTTTTTACCTCAACATTTTTTTAACGCTTGATAAATGCCCTGCTTCTGTCACCTCCCCAAGGACCCAAGAAGGAACTCATTCCTTCAACAGTTATTTCCCAAGACCCTATCGTTTGCCTGGCACTGAGTACTCAAAGGTGGCTGAGATGATTCCTGCCCTCAAGAGTCTCCCAGCAAGAAGTAAGTCCCGCAGAATCAGGACCCTGAGCTAAAGCATTGGAGGAGCACCTCCCACCTCTTCCCTCTTGGGTCACAACCTAACAGATGGGGGATCGCTTTCGAAAGACTCACAGGTCCCACGGCCGTGCCCTTGGCAGTGTTGTGATCACGGAGATACAAGTGTGGGGTAAAAAAATGTGAATCTCCAGCGGTGGATTCTTTTGCTGTCTTGGATGGTGGCGTTAAATCTGCCATCACGACAGTGGCCACCTTAGGATTCATCCTGAAATTCCCCCCCCGGAGGAGCAACCCCGCCTTCACCTGGCAGAAGCAATGGTTAAAATGTTGGTGTCACGCAGAGTTGGGAGGTACGCCGGAGCGAATAGCGAGGATATACGAATAGTATCTCTCCCAGGAGGCAGAATCCATCACGATCATCTGTTTCTCTCGCTTGGGCTGGTGTGAAGGACGTCACCTAAATAAGTAACAGGCCAAACGTATCTCTGCTGAAAAAAGTGTCTCAATCATCACCGAGTTCTCTAAGCTAGGGGCAGAAGCCCCCTTGCAGAGGGTGGCTGAGTGGGTGTGAGATGACAGAGGATGGACAGAGAACGTGGACAACTTTATCAAGAAGTTTGGCCTGAAGACGAGCTGTGAGCAAGGGCTGTAGCTGGAGGGGGATCCAGAAGGGCATTTCTTTTGAAGACGTGTGTGTCTTACGCATGTGCATATGCTGGCGAAAGGAGTTACAAGTTCCTGAACCTTTGAGGCCTCTCTCCCCGTGCCTCTGTTTGAAAGGAAGATAGTGTTTACTACACAGGATAGTGATAAGGATCAAATGAAATAATCTGTGTAAAGTTACCCAAGGGCTCCTGAGCTAGGCTTGAATTGAATTGAATTGAATTGAATTGAATTGAACCAAGGCAGTTGGGTTCCAAAACCCATGCTCTTGCTCTGGTTTTTCGCTACCTCTTGAGACGTCCCAGACTCTCAGCCTATCCATTGCACGCTGACTCAGCATCTTAGCCCGTATCCCTAATTCAGGGCTTTGCACACTCTGGCCCATGGGCCAAACCTGGCCCATTGTTTTTGTCATTAAAGTTTTATTAATATGTGTCCACAATTATTCATTTATACGTGTTCTTTAGCTGCTTTCATGCTACAACAGCAGACGTGAGTAGTTGCAGCAGAGACTGGGTGGCCTTCAAAGCCTAAAATATTTACTACCTGACCTTTTTTCAGAAAAAAAAATAGTAATGCCAGCTTCTGACTAATCTGTCCCTTTACTACCTCCCGATTAGTTGCTAAGACATCCTGTGCAAAGTGGCAGAATGAGACTAGTCCTCAAAAAGGCAAGAAACAGGCTGTAGAGCTTTGCCCCCACCAAGTGCATGGGGCACATCCCACTGGGGAGGGCAAGTGGGTTAGCCACTAGTCCCCCGCCGCAAGAGGCCCAGGAATCAGAATGGCCGAAAAGATGGCAAACTGGCCAATAGGCCTATAGAGCTAGGACCGAAGGATTTGCATTCTCCTCCCCCTCAGAGTGTTACAACAGGATGCAGTCTGCTTTTGGACTGGACTGGGGGCATTTGGAATAATAGGACTTTAGGTGGAAGGGCCCTTGTTCTTCCCCTTAATCTCCTTGAGTTAGGAAAGGATGCACATTTGAGGCAGGTAGCACAGAGGAGCATCGTAAACTTCCCTGGCTACCCTGGCAGTGGTTTTCAGAGGAGTGCGTTGGTCGACTTGCATTTTAATAGAAGGATGCCTCCAGTGATGAGCTGGAGGTTGAACTTCACGGAGGGAAGATAAGCAAGCCAACCAGAAAGTCGTACAGTAATCCAGTGAGAGATGACAAAGCACTGAATTATGGCCCCAGGAGCGGAGATTTGGAGGAAGGGATCAATTATAAAAGAATCTGAGGCAGAATAGGCTGGCCTCAGTGATGCCCGGATAAGTGGCATGTGGAAGGAGGGGTCTAGGGTGACTCTCCAGTTTCTGGCATGAAAGGATGGATGGCCTTGTCATCAAATTAGGAAGGGGAAGTAGATCTGGGGATGAAAGACAAGTTCTCTTTGGGGCACACTTTCTTTGATTCTTTTGGGACATCAAATAGAGGTATCAAGAGCCTGAATATATAGTCTGGAGTGGAGAAGCACAGGTTAGAAAAATGATCTTCGTTGTGCATTTCATTTACCATTTATTAAATCAAAGACATCAAGACTAAACAGCTTTACCTGTATAACTGCTGGTGCCGGGAAGAAAACATAGTTTCATCTTATAAGGGACACTTTACTAACAGGGTTGTCTGAAAATGCATTTTAGGGGCTGACCGTTCAAGAGTGGAAAAATTACTGTACCTGATCATGCATTCAAGATGGGCTTGTCTTGATTTGCATTTAGATGGGAATTCCTTTAGCTCGGAACCAGGATTGTCCCCTAACTCGCAGCACTTAGAAAAGCATTAACTTTAGCTGGTGAAGTATCGTGGGTACAACAGTGACACAGCCGTAACACCAGTACTAATAGTGTTCCCTTAATGACTCAGTAGAAATTAGCTGCTGGAGTGGTGGAAAAGTTTAGTTGCTTTCCTTGGCATCTCTCTGAGAATGGAGTGCCTGCCCTGTTAATGAATGACGCCCCAATTCTGCAGCAGAGCTGGAGTAAACCTGTTTCAAGGGGGTGTGTGTTGTAACATTTTTTCCACTATGTTTCTTTTTTTTTTTTTTTTTGGCCTCCCTGGGTGCACTGCATGTGGGATCTTAGTTCCCCGACCAGGGATGGAACCCGCGCCCCCTGCAGTGGAAGCACGGAGTCTTAACCGCTGGATCACCAGGGAAGTCCCTCCACTAGTTTTGAGGCTTAGCGTGGAACCCTAAACCAAGGTTATTTTGAGTCCTGAGTAAGACTGACATCTGCTCATCTTGAGTGTGATTAAAGCAGATGTATATTTTATTCAGAAAAAGGGAAATTGAAGCAAGTAGTTCAGTAAAAAGCCCGCTAAGGCAGGGCTCCCCAGCCCCCGGTACTGCTCCGAGGCCTGTTAGGAACGGGGCGGCACAGCAGGAGGTGAGCAGCTGGCGACTGGGGGAAGCTCCATCTGCAGCTTCCCATCGCTCGCTCGCATCACCGCCTGAACCACCGCCCCTCCCCCACCCCATCCCTGGAAAAATTGTCTTCCATGAAACCAGTCCCTGGTACCAAAAAAGTTGGGGACCACTGCTCTAAGGAACTACAGGGAGGAGATTCTACTATGATTTCTACAGCTCTGCCAATGTTTCCCTCTCTACACACTGTCTCAAAAGCAAATTAAAAGTCCCTCGCTTATAATGTGTTCACTCACAACTTGGTGAGGCTATTCAGTGATCCTGGTTTAGCCTGATTAAGCCATTCCACTTACTTTCTTTGCCTTTAATTTTAAAAATTAGATGCATCTGGAGAAGTATTTCATGCTCTCTCAAAAATAGCATTCCTCTAAGATGAAAAGTTCTGGAGGTCGGTTGCACAACAATGTAAATGTACTTGACACTACGAACTGTGTGCTCAAAAATGGTTATGAAGGGAAATTTTATGTTAGGTGTCATTTGCTACAATTAGGATAATTTAAAAAAAATCCTCTAATGATAGGAGAATAAAAACTTCCTGTAGTTCTACCACTTCGAGAGGGTTAAATTGTGGGGTCGCGTTCTTTGCTTGGCCTTTGTTGTTCCTTTATACACAGATATAGAAATAGACATATCAGAAACGTAGACAATGGAATAAACTGTTTAGCAACTTAGGTTTTCACTTAATATTATAACCAGGCCCCTGTCTTCAATTTATATATTTTGGTTGTCAGGAGAATGTCATTTTTGAGTCTCCTGTTCATAAAACTTGGTGGTTACACAGCATTAACTTTATACTATTCAAGCTATAAAGCACACTGCCAGGTCTAATACGGTAAACAGCAAATATCACGTAGAGCCTGGAGCATGTGTATAACATACCAAAGCCGTTGGATAGACACCATGTTGATATGTGGATACAAAATAGTGCAATTTTGATAGATATACTCACTAACGATCAGATTCTTTTAAGACACTGAGTATATGCCGTACTTTGGTACCTGGAGGTCAGAAGGGTCTTGAGCTTTTGCCTGCCCACGACTCAGCTGCCAGTTTGAGGGGTCAGGTGAGCAGGGCAGTGAAAGGAACACGTTTTACCTTAAGGTCTGTCCTCATTCCTGGACTTGAATCTGACCTTCCACTTTCATTTTGTCTGGCAATTAAGACTGGTTTGGGGGGTCGCCAAATGCCAATTCATGTGCACACCCATGCTTCATGACACTAGAATTGGGTCATAATATCAATACGGTTTATTCTTTTCCAGGATGTAAGAATGAATTGCAGAAATAATTTCCCACTAGCTGTGTTTGATGTGTTGGAACATAGCGAGTGGAAAATATCTACTTAATTCATTCAGGATTTTTCCTAGGATGCCCCCCACGAGGCTGTATGCAGCACTTCATGCTGAAATAATCAAAGAAATGATCTTCAAAATAGAGGCCTGGTCTTAGTGGTTCAAGACCCCGTCTCCTTCCTGCTGTCAGGACACGGTTCCATAGATGGGGCTGTGTTTTCACTCCGCCTGTCCACTTGCTCAATCTTACAAACAGGCGATTAAAGAAAAAGTCTGTTTCCCGCTCGGCGTAAACTGTAGACCGCATTCACCGTGTTCATTCGGTTTGTAAACACCTAGTCAGTGTCCACGCAAGGACCCCTATGTTAAGGTATCTGTGTGATGTGAGAGGAAAGCCTTAAAGTCAGCATAAATACTCGACCATTGCCTTTTTATAAGGTGGTAAAAGCAAATATAAAGGCTTTTAGAGCCAGCGGCTCCAGGCATGTAGCATGTCATCAGCGTTTAGCTTGCTGGCCTGACTTAAATGGAAGGGCGTGCACATCACGCCCTCTCCTGAACAAAGCAAAGCCATTTTTAATTTATTTTTCTGAGAATCAGAGAGAAGGCAGAGACAGCACTAGAGCTGGGAGTATATTGCCTGGATAAAATAAACAGACAGTAAAAGAAGGTCTATTCAAAACAAAATTAGAGATAAAGAGACTGCTTTAAAAAAAAACCCACCAAGACCAACGCGAGAAGATCAAGTTGTATTTACAAATATACTTGGTTGAGGGCTTCCCTGGTGGCGCAATGGTTGAGAGTCCGCCTGCCGATGCAGGGGACATGGGTTCGTGCCCCGGTCCGGGAAGATCCCACGTGCCGCGGAGCGGCTGGGCCCGTGAGCCATGGCCGCTGAGCCTGCGCGTCCGGAGCCTGTGCTCCGCAACGGGAGAGGCCACAACAGTGAGAGGCCCGTGTACCGCAAAATAAATAAATAAACAAACAAATATACTTGGTTGAGCGCATAGAATAAGGTCAAATTTTATTTCCATTCAAACAGCGCTATAACAGGTTGGTTTGGACCCTGGGTGATTGCTGGGTCACCAAATCCCTTCACCACTTAAAGAGTCAAGCGGGGCCTTTATGCAGCTCATTATGGAACCAGAAACTCTATAACCGTTCATTCTATTGCACTCTCTTCCCCTCCAGTCTTGTTGAATTAAATTCTGAATTGACTTAGAAGGTTAGCAGCAGTTATTAGGAGAGTCAGTGCCTTATTTCCAGCTTGGTCCTTTGATACAAAAGGGCAGCTGTTGAAATAATATAAACCAGCTCCTTATTCGTCTACACCAGAAAGGACTTTGATGGAATGATTATAACACACACTGTTTCAGATGCTTAGTGATGCTGGCTGTAGGTTAGTTAAAAAGCATCTTATCACATGTTCCTCGTTGACTCTGTCCAAGATACTGGCATTCGTTCACTCAGATCCTTATAAGTGGATCTGATCCTTCAAAGATTTATGCTTAGCTCAATATATTGTTGGACTAAAGATACTTGCATATGAAATGAGCTTTTTTTCTCATTGTCATGCAGCATATTCTGTAGTATCCTCTGTTTTAAACTTCTGGTTATTTCTAATTTTTCTTGGTTCCTCAGACAACATATTTATATTTCTCTGTGGTCATGATAAACAATGATGTACTTATAATTTTTTAAACTTAACCGCAAAAATGAAGCACAATATAGCACTACTAAGATTTTAAGTTTAGCCTGAGTTTTCAGTCATTATAGTTTATTCACTGAAAAAAATCCCAGGGCTTGAAAGGCACATTATCCTTGGCATATTGCTGTTAACCAGATTTATAAAGTTCGGTTTACCTGTCAGACTGTTTTTATAAAGTTGGGTTTATGTGTCTGAGCGTATCACAGAGAACTGGCAGGCTGTATTTTCATCACATTGGGGTAGTGTGTTTGAGATGGTCTGACTTGAAGTACAGGCTGTACGGGGATGTGATAATTTTTTGAGCTCTTGCTAAATGCTGGTATAGGTGCTTTATGTGTAGTTAACGCACGTGTTCCTTACGACCCTATAAGGCGGGTACAGTTGTGATCCCCATTTTACAGATGAGCACACTGAGGCACAGAGAGATTCATGGTTGTGAGACCCATGCAGTCACACATTCTGGGTTTAATGCCCTGTTGTTGTCATAGTCTTGAAATTCTTAATTATTGAGCCAGGGGCCCCTTGCTTTTCCTTGGGGCCGGGCCTGGCAAACAGTGTAGCCAGTGCTGGAGGTTTTTTTTAAAGATTTTTTTTTTCTGATGTGGACCTTTTTTTAAATTTTATTTATTTATTTTGCGGTACGCGGGCCTCTCACCACCGTGGCCTCTCCTAACGTGGAGCACAGGCTCCGGACGCGCAGGCTCAGCGGCCATGGCTCACAGGCCCAGCCGCTCCGCGGCATGTGGGATCTTCCTGGACCGGGGCACGAACCCGTGTCCCCTGTATCGGCAGGCGGATGCTCAACCACTGCGCCACCAGGGAAGCCCTGACGTGGACCATTTTTAAAGTCTTTATTGAATTTGTTACAATATTGCTTCTGCTTTATGTTTTGGTTTTTTGGCCTGGAGGCATGTGGGAAATTAGCTCCCTGACCAGGGAATGAACCTGCACCCCCTGCTTTGGAAGGCGAAGTGTTAACCACTGGATCGCCAGGGAAGTCCCAATGCTGGAGTTTAAAACCATGTTCTAGTGCGAGAGCCAAGCTTAGGCCCTGGTGGCCTGCTCCAGGATGTACACTCCTGGCCCTTGCTAGCCCGCCTCTCAGAGTAGGTTCTGGTCCAGGAGATGTAGGTTTCTTCTCCTCCGAGCCAGTCTGCGCACACGCAGTTCGCTGTGGAGCATGAGGGCGCAGCCGTGGGGAGTGATGACTTATGGACGGCTGACGCCCCCCAGGAGGAATCAGCTGGTGTCTCGTGGGTTATTTTAAAGAGGAAAATGGAGAGAACGGTGCCTGACAGCGTCCTCATGGGTCTGATTCCTCCCAGTGGCAGGGCAAGGCTGCCCAGAGACGGGGCCCTCTAACTCCTCGGATTTTGAGCCCTTTACGAGGATATAACTATTGCTGTTCTTTTCTGAAGAATGCAAAGGAAACAACACATAAGGAGAAAAAGAAAATATAATTACCTGTTCACATATTTCCTGAGTAATACCTATAATTTGGGCAACTCCCCTGAGGTTAAATGTGGGAAGAATTTCCTTTTCAAGAGTGAATTCAACAGCAGTGACACAGCCTGAGCTTCTCTGACACCCCACACCCCACCTTGTCTCAATTCTCTGTCTCTGCCACTGTCCCAGACGTCAGACAGAGGACGGGAAAAGTTTGGGAAAAAGCCATAAGGCACAGCAAGCCGCCCTTCACAGTATAGATGCCGGGAGCAAATTTCTCTTTGTTCAGCTCTAGATCGTTGTTCTGTTTGTAAACCTAAGATCCTGCATGTGTCCTCATGTCCTCGGTGTCAGTCATGTTTGAGCCGCCCTGTCCTCCTGGCCGCTCCCAAGCCTGTGTCACCTCGTCTGCAAAGAGCCTTCACCAGCAACCAGAAAGCAGGCACCGTAATACTTTGACGAGTTGCTGATAAAGGTTAGGGAAGGAAGGAGGGGGAGAAAAGGTCTGAGCTGCTGGGGATAATGAAGCTTTAAAAAAAAAAAATCGTAAATCATTGTTTAAAAATATAAATAAAAATCTTTGAACACTATTTAGGACCACTGGAGGAGAGCAGTACTAAACAAAACTTAATTTTCAAGTTGTATTCTTTTGAGGAGAGTTATAAACAGAAGAGAATACTAAGACTAACCCCCTAAGCCACCCAGGCACTAAAAGGTGTTGGCAAAGGTCTTCGATAAGTTGAGCTCATACCTTCCGGAAGCGTCTGAATGCTATGTACAGCCGCACTGTGTGGCTTTTGTGATCCTGTCCACTTCCCTTTATTGGCTTTCTTTTGCTTCCGTAAAGCCTTCACTGCTGTATTGAAAGGCTTCTTCTGATGAATCCTTCTAGTTTTAATTATTACTCTTCTTGAAAAACTCACCTTCAACTGAAACATGGGCTTGGGGACTCTGGCTTGAAGACACAGGGACCTCTGAAGGCAAGGGTGTGAGTTTGTTTGAGATTTACCGTACAGACACCCCAGATTCTCGCCCTCATGAGACGATAAGTCTGCTTTCTGAATACCTGCACAGGGGGTACGGGTTCTGAAAACAGAGATTAAGTAAAGGCCTATATACAGACTGATGAGCACCCCACCCCAAGTCCCCGTTGCCCCGCTTTGCTCCCAGAATGTTGGCGCCGGGCTGTCCCCATGACCACCCACCCAAGTAGGAAAATGGATTTGTCTTGAGAGGAAAGACCTGCAGAAATGGCAACTTTGGCTTGCCACTTGTATTTCGCTACAGTGAAGCCCATCGGTCAATGGTTCCCATCCACGCACACAGACCCCTCGACCTAGCTCTTGAGGGCATCCCAATTAAACATGCATCCAAGGAAAACCACGTATTTGAGGAAACCCTGTGTTGTGAAAGACAGAGACAAAAGCAAACAGAAAAAAAGAAACTTGGAGGAAGCAATTCAAGGGAGTAAAAGAAACTACAGCCATGAAACAAGAGCAGGGTGCTATAAAAAAAAAAGGGAGGGGGGGAGTATTCCATGACCAAGAATTCTAGGAAACTAAAAATATGCAAATAGATTTGCATAGATATTCATCCATACCTGCACTGGAAGGTAAAGTTGAGCACATCTCCCAGAAAGTTGACAAAAGACAAGCATTAAAATTTATTTTAAAAAGAAAGAAAGAAAATGAGAGCATCCGTCCAGGAGGTTCACCCTCTAAATACTAGGAACCCAGAGGGGAAGAACCAGGGAGACAGGATGAGAATCAGAAGAGAAAAAGCTCCTCGCCCGTGAGTGAAGGGCCTGAGTTTCCAGACTAATGCCCAGTACAAAGTTCACCAAAACAAAAAGAAAGGAAAAAACAGGGAGAAGAAAAGAAGACCTACACCAAGACACAGCATCATGAAATTTCAAAAAACGACAAGGATAAAGACAGGATCTTAAAAGCTTCCAGAGAGGAGGTGCAAGCAAGTTTACTTTAAAAACCAAGAATCGTGAGTCAGAACGGCTTCAGACTTCAGAACAACAGAAGCTAGCAGGCAATGAGGTGATGCTTTCAAAACGGAGGGGAAATGATTGCAAAATTAGTAATTTGGCAGGACATCAAATTGAAAGCCATTATCAGACATGCAAGTTCCCCCAAAATTACCTCCCCATGTACTTTTTCCTCAGAGAGATACTGGAGCATCTGGTCCTTCATGATATGGGTGTAAAGTAAGACCCAGGGCATCAGGAAAGATGCCCAGGCTAATGGGGAAGGGAAGTAGCCATGGGACCACCGTGTGGAGGGTGCAGATTTTGACTGGAACCTGGAGAGCCTGGGAAGATGTCTCCAAGAAAAGAACAAAACCCACAGATCAGGTGATGTGTCTGATCATACTGGTAGCCCGAAGTTACGCGGCTTTGTCATATTGGTAGGTGGGAGTAATTCAATTATGCATGTTCTGCTAATTATCATTTTATAAGGACCATTTTAATCCTGTTTTCAGACTGAACGTGATTCAAGCTATATTAGTCAACACTGAAATAGCTAAAAATGCCTTGCTCTTTAAACTATATATACGTCGAAAAGCATTTAGGCAAAAACCTCTTTTTTTTTTAACAAGCAAACTTCATGGCAGTTTTCTATGACATGACTGGGGTAAATGGTACAGGACTTCTTGGTTTATAAAAGGTAATATAAATGTGGGGTTTGGGGGGTTTTTTAATTGAAGTACAGTTGATTTACTATAGTATGTTAGTTTCAGTTCTACAGCATTGTGATTCAGTATTTTTAGGGTTTATACTCCATAAAAGTTGTTACAAGATGACAGGTATAATTTCCTGTGCTGTACAATATATTCATCTTGCTTATCCATTTTATACATAGTAGTTTGTATCTCTTAATCCCCTGCACCTAGCCTGCCCCTCTCCCCTTCCCTCTCCCCACCGGTAACCACTGGTTTGTTTGCCGTATCTGTGAGTTTGTTTCTGTTTTGCTATATACATTCATTTGTATTATTTTTCGATTCCATAAAGATGTGATATCGTACACTATTTGTCTTTCTCTGACTTATTTCACTAAGCATAATACTCTCCAGGTCCATCCATGTTGCTGTAAATGGCAGAATTGCATTATTTTTATGGCTGAGTAGTATTCCATTGCATATGTGTGTGTGTGTGTGTGTGTGTGTATACACACATACATATATATGCACCACGTCTTTATCCATTTGTCTGTTGATGGACGCTTAGGTTGCTTCCATATCTGGGCTATTGTAAATAGTGCTGCTATAAACATTGGGGTGCATGTATCTTTTCAGATTAGTGTTTTCATTTTTGGATTGTAGCTGTGGTGGGTTCTATCATGATCGTTAAGATTTTCTCTTGTAACAATTGAAGTGTGTTTCTCAGTAAAAATGGAAAGAAATGCCTACCCAAACGATCCAAGGTCATTAAACCCAGAGGAGCGGGTGAAGGGGCTCCTTTAACTCGTACTAGACTGTGAGTTGTCTCTGAGCTTTGGGCTTTGCTCCCGTGCAGTTCAGCAGTTTTCAACCTTGTTGGTCTCAGGACCCTTTTATGCTCATGACTGTTGAGGACCCCAAGGGCTTGTATTTTGTGGGTTTCATCTATGGCTATTTACCATATTAAAAATTAAGACTGAGCAAATTTTAGTTTTTAATTGATCTCAAAAGATCAATAGTAAACTCATTACATAGTATCATAAATATATTTTTCATCAAAACATAGTGAGAAGAGTGTCATTGCTTTACATTATTGCAAATCTTTTTAATGTCTGGGTTAAAAGACAGTGGGATTCTCATATCTGCTTCTGCATTCGTTCTATTACCATATGTCGTTTTGGTTGAAGTACATGAAGAAAATCCAGCCTCTCACAGATGCACAGTTGGAAAAGGGAGGAGAGTTTTAATAGCCCCTTCAGGAAATTGTGGGTAGTCTTCTTGACAAGCAGTATTTTCTTAAAGGTTAGTTGCAACGTGGAATCTGAAACCATATTAATGAATTTTCATAGTCTATTTAATAGAGTTTATTCTATTACATGAAAACCCACTGTTCTGTCTTGCACTTTAAGTGGGTCTTTAACCCATGCATGATTTTGTAACATCTTGCATTGGTCATCTGGAAAATGTCAGGTCAATGATTTATGCAGATCGTCCAAATGTTGGCACACGTCATTCCACAATATCCAAAAAGCTAAATTGCATTTATTAATAACACTACCATCTCCCCTGGAGAAGTCTCTAAGTATTGAGAAGCTGTCACGCTCATTGTGGCAGATACAGCTTCTCCAAAATGCTAATTTTAACTCGAAAACTCAAATTTTATCATTGGCAACAAGTCCGGTCAGTTGTTTTCCTTGAAGTGACAGATCCACTTCGTTCAGTTTGGAAAAAACATCTGCCAGATACCCAAGTCTGAGCAACCACAGTTTTTTAGTTTTTCAACGTTTTATTTGAAAAGGCAGCTCAGTCCCACAAGTGCCTTTGCTCAAGAATACTGTCATAAGTTGGCACGCAAACAGAAGTATTTTATGTGTACCTCTTGTTTCAATCACACAGGATATTAAAAAGACATGTACTCAAGGGTTGAGATTTAATAAAATGAATACATTTTGCTGCGCCATCAAAGACACTCTTAGGTGAAGCTGGCTTTTGCCCCAGGAGCAGAAGTTTGGTTGAGTCTGCCACTGCCTTGATGTGGGCTCAGATGCTGGGGTCTCCCCGTGTGCCGACAGTACGGGGCACAGGCAGCAGTGGCTGAAAATCAGACGATGCCCTAGTGTTACTATGAAATGATTTGATCTTGTAGGCTCCCTGAAAAGGTGGCCAGGACCCTCGGGAGTCCTCTGACCACACTTTGAGACTGTTGTAAGGCTCTGTTATAATCCACAGATCCTTAGGAATGCTAAGGTTATGACCTAAGGTTATGAATCCTAAGGTTATGACCATAACCTCATCCCCTCTTCTGGTCCCAGTTTCAACACACAAACCATCCCCTAGAGGGAAAGTTTTCTTAACCACCCTCTTCCCAGCAGGAAAATAATAAACCATTACCACTTTTCTTTTAAATTTTTGATATTTGGGGAAAAAAGTAGAAATACCAAGTCGTCATTATTTTTTTCCACTCCCGTGTGTGTGCGTGTGCACGCACACGTGTGCGTGTTTGTGATTTTCCTCCCAGATATGCAGATCTACATACCTGAATATACCTTTAAAAATCACCACCAACATGTCAAGGCAGTTTGGCATAGACTAATACCATTTTCACGGTATTACCTGAAACTTAAAAATAAATGAGCTGAAAGCATTCTTCCCTCAGGCCAAACTTAGTTCCGGACACTGCGTACTTTCTCTCGGGTGAAAGGAAATTTGAGCATGGTTAAATGAGAAACTTAACATTTCCTGTAACTAGTGTCCCATCCATATGACTAAATCTTTCAACCAAGAGGTGTCAGAAGGTATAGACATCTTTCTTTATTATCTAGTCTATGGCCATAAACTATAATAAAAAATCTTGGCCCCATACTCACATACACGTATATGTAATTAAGATGGATTTCTTGAAACAATAACTACCCTCAACAACCTGCAATGCAAAGTGATTTTTCTATGATATTTCATTTTCAACTAAGTTAGTCCTGACCCATTAAACTGCTTTCATGAGCCGTGAATGGGTCACAGTTTACCGTTTTAAAAATGCTGGTTTAGACTTGCATTCTTATCTCACATTCAGTAAAATTGAAAAAAAGAAAAAAGACTTGCATTCTTACTTTGTCCTGTTCCGGGTAGAGCAGATGTGCTTGTGGGGCTGTTACCAGGGGCTGTTTCTCTCATCCTGCTGACTCCCCTTATGGCTTCGATAAGAGGACCCTGTCTTCCCACTGAGAGTCTCCCCCTTTTGCCCTGTGAACTCCAGCCCCGGGTCTCTGTCTCTTGGTGCTGACTCTTCTTGTCCTCCTGGACCTGTTTCCCCAAAGTGCAGGGTGAGCCACTGGGGCATGCCAGATGACTTCAGGGCGGTATGAGGAGGAACATTTTTACAGCGATATATTTGTGAATCAGGAAAAAAATATCAAGAATATCCAAACCTATGATTTCATGGAATTTTGGCTAAAGACTAGTTTTTGTTCTTTTTTTAAATTTATTTATTTATTTTTGGCTGTGTTAGGTCTTCGTTTCTGTGCGAGGACTTTCTCCAGTTGCGGCGAGCGGGGGCCACTCTTCATTGCGGTGCGCGGGCCTCTCACTGTCACGGCCTCTCCTGTTGCGGAGCACAGGCTCCAGACGCACAGGCTCAGTAGTTGTGGCGCACGGGCTTAGTTGCTCCGCGGCATGTGGGATCTTCCCGAACCAGGGCTCGAACCCGTGTCCCCTGCATTGGCAGGCAGATTCTTAACCACTGCACCACCAGGGAAGCCCTCTTTTCTTTTTTTTTCTTTTTTCCGGTACGCGGGCGTCTCACTGTTGTGGCCTCTCCCGTTGCGGAACACAGGCTCCGGACGCGCAGGCTCAGCGGCCATGGCTCACGGGCCCAGCCGCTCCGCGGCATGTGGGATCCTCCCGGATCGGGGCACGAACCCACGTCCCCTGCATCGGCAGGCGGACTCTCAACCGCTGCGCCACCAGGGAAGCCCCTAGGTTTTTTTTTTTTAAGTCAATTTCAATAATTGTAGAGTTTGTATGGGGACATGACAAAAATCTTAAAAATGGCACCTGACTGAAGTTTGGGAAGCACAGCTGATGAATCAGAAAACCTCTGTCAGCCCACCCACTCCTCCTTTCCTGCCGAGAACCACAAACGCACAGCTACCCTACGTACATCCTGAAAGGCGCTTCTTGGAGAGCCAGTCAGCATCTGAGGCCTAACAGCTTTATCACGGCATTTCTCCTTCTTACCTCAAACAGGCTCATCCTGCCAATTTCCCCTGATATTCCAGTCTCCTTTCTGTTTATTTCCTAATCCACTGAAATACCAAGTCCAAACTAGTCTTACCTCTGTGATACTTCTCAGACTTGCTTAATTTCTACATTTGTTGTAAAGATATCTGAAATAGTCTCGCTGCTTCCAGGCCCTCCCATATCCAACCCTTTCCACTCTACACAGATATTAAAATCTTTTCATATCGCCAGAAACAGTTTGAGGGAATTGACATTCACTCCTTATATCCTGCGTTTGAAATCTAATTCCATTCCATTAGCTTCCAGTGGTCTCTACCAATCTTTCTTTAACTTCTCTGCCAGGACACTCCTCTCTCTACAAGGACCTACTGTATAGCAGAAGGAACTATACTCCATATCTTGTAATAATCTATAATGGAAAAGGATCCAAAAAGAATACATACACACACACACACACACACACACACACACACACACACACACACATATAACTGAGTCACTTTGCTGTGCATCTGAAAGTAACACAACATTGTAAATCAACTATATATCAATAAAAATTCAAAAAAAAAAAAAAAACCACTCCACTCTCAGCTAAATGCCATTTGCCTGCTGTGTCCTGCAAGCGTCTTTACCTTCAGGGCTTGTCCTCTGCCATAGCTATTCTCTGAGATGCTGTATCCTTTCCTTGCTTCCTTCAAAATCTGCCTCAGTACTTCTCTGTAGGACCTCTCTCTCCAAGTACCTTAGCATTTGTGTCCACTATTCAGTTGCTATAGTTTTGTGTGTTTTTTTAATTTAAAGTACTTTGTAATTTTTTACAGTTACATATGAAGAAATACAGTTTCCACAATTAGACTATAATCTTCACCGAATTAGAATATCATCTCCTGGCGGCAGGGCCTGTATCTAATATAATAACCAAATATCACTTAGAATGTTTTTGGCTGAGAAGTAACAGAAAACTCCCAACTCAAAACGAGTTGATGGACAAAGACATCTGTTGTCTCATCTTACAGGTCCAGAGGTAGGACAGGCCCCAGGCAAGGTGAGATAGAGGCCTGCTCAGTGATATCACCAAGGACCCAAGCTCTTTCTCTCAGCACTGGCTTCCTCTGAGGGCTGGTCCTCAACAGCAGTCAGGGTTACATGCTGTCTGGGGCAAGAATAGGGGACGGGCGGGGACGTGAACATGTGCACGTGGGCGCTGGCCCTCTTCAACCGTAAGTCCTTCCCTTCAGTCCAAAGGGACTAGCTTGAGAAAGATTGTCACCATCGCGACTTGTGTAAGGAAACAGTATGTACTGCAACAAAATTAGTGGGGTATTCTGGAAAGGAAGGTGGTGGGAGAGGAGTGGAGGCCAGGTAGGCAACCAATCGTATCCACTACAGTTAAGTACAGTGTGCCACACACGGAGGGCTACACGCTGCCGACAATTGAGTCTAAGGTGGGGAATATATACACATATGTATCCATATATATTCATACAGATCATTACATATCATTACATAATATTACACATATACGGGTATATATGGTACATACATAATATCACACAGAGCAACAGAAATATCATCTTCTCTGAATAAACAAATAAAATGATATATTTAGATAAGAATCAGAGTGTATGTATAATACACTAAACACGTAAATATGGGTAAGATTATACATTATCAGGGAACTGCAAAGTAAAGAACTAAAAGTGAGAGGCACTAGATCACATGATTACTTATGTAGAAAATCCTAACTCATCAGCAAAACATCCACTAGAACTTACAAGTAAATTTATCAAGGTCACAGGATACAAGGTTAATATACAAAAATCAATTGTGTCTTTATGTTAACAGCAAACAATTGGGAAATGAAATTTTAAAAACAGTTTCATTTACAAGAGCGTCAAAAAGCATAACATACCTAGGAATAAATTTAACAAAAGACATGTAAGACCTCTACACTGAAAATTACAAATGATTGCTGAGAGAAATCAAAGACACAAATAAGCAGAAAGATATAATATGATCATGAACTAGAAGACTCAATATTGTTAAGATGTGACTTCTTCCCAAATTGACCTACAGATCAAATGCAATCCCAACCAAAATTCCAGTGGCCTTTTTTTTAAAAAAAAAATCCCAAACTGTAATAAAAGATTTAGAGGAGACAAAACAATTTTTTAAATGAACAACAAACTTAGAGAATGTTCACTACCTGATTTCAGGACTTGCTACAGAGCTATAAGAATCAAGCCAGGAGGGTTTCCCTGGTGGCACAGTGGTTGAGAGTCCACCTGCCGATGCAGGGGACGCGGGTTCGTGCCCCGGTCCGGGAAGATCCCACATGCCGCGGAGCGGCTGGGCCCGTGAGCCATGGCCGCTGAGCCTGCGCGTCCGGAGCCTGTGTTCCGCAACGGGAGAGGCCACAACAGTGAGAGGCCCGCGTACCGCCAAAAAAAAAAAAAGCCAGGATGGCCATGATGAAAGTATAGAAATAGATCAATGACCAGAATAGAGAGTCTAGACCTAGACCCCACATATATGGTCAAGTGATTTATTTTTTATTTATTTTATTGAACTATAGTTGATTTACAATGTTGTGTTAATTTCTGCTGTACAGCAAAGCGATTCAGTTTATACACATATATATATATATTTATTTATATTTATATATTCTTTTTCTTACTCTTTTCCATTATGATTTGTCACAGGATATTGAATATATAGTTCCCTGTGCTATACAGTAGGACCTTGTTGTTTATCCATCCTATATGTAATAGTTTGCATCTTCTAATCCCAAACTCCCAATCCTTCCCTCCCTGCCCCCTTGGCAACCACAGGTCTGTTCTCTATGTCTGTGAGTCTGTTTCTGTTTCATAGATAAATTTATTTGTGTCATATTTTAGGCTCCACATATAAGTGATATCGTATGATATTTGTCTTTCTCTGACTTCACTTAGTGTGATCATCTCTAGGTCCACCCATGTTACTGCAAATGACATTATTTCATTCTTCTTTATGGCTGAGAAGTATTCCATTTTATAATACATGTACCACATCTTCTTTATCCATTCATCTGCTGATGCACATGTAGGTTGTTTCCACGTCTTGGCTATGGTGATGTGGTCAGTCGACTTTAGATGAAGGTGCTAAGGTAGTTCAGTGGGGAAAATAAAGTCTTTTTAACAAGCGCTGTGGAACAACTGGATATCAGCATGGGAAAAGAGAACCTAAACCCTTACCACACATAATAAAAAATTAAACCAAAACAGATCATAGATCTAATGTCAAAGTCAAAATATAAAGTTTCTAGAAAGAAACACTGGAGAAAATCTTCACAGTCTTGGGGGAGGCAAGGGTTTCTTAGAACACAAAAAGCATGAATCATAAAAGGATGGACTGGATCTCATTGAAATTTTTAAATTTTGCTCTTTGAAAAATATGGTTAGGAATATGAAAACACAAGCCACAGAATGGGATAAAATGTTCACAATACATGTATCTGACAAAGAACTTGTATCCTAACTATATTTTAAAAAACTCATTGTATGATCTATTGCTGTGTAACAAATTACCACAAACTTAGCAGCTTAAAGCATGTATTAAGATCTCACACTTTCTGTGGGTCAGACGTCCAGGCACAGCTTAGTTGGGTCTCCTGCCTCAGGGTCTTTTATGAAACTGCAGTCAAGACATTAGCCAGGGCTGGGATGTCATCTGAAGGCCTGACTGGGGAGGGATCCATTTCCAAGATCATGTGGTTGATGGCAGACTGTTGGACTGAGGGCCTCAGTTCCTTGCCAAATGGCCTCTCCAACATGGTAGCTCGCTTCATCAAAGCCAGCAAGGGGGAGAGTCTGCTAGTATGAGAGAAGCCGCAGTCTTATGTAGCCTAATCATGGAAGTGATGGCCCATCACCTTTGCTGTGTTTTGTCTATTAGAAACAAGTCACTAGGTCCAGCTCACGTTCAAGGGGAAGAAGTAGCAGGGTCTTTGCAACAGTTACAGAAACATTAAGCACTATGACACATGTTATCTTTTCAGCTATTTTTAATAGTCATCTATTTTCACTCTTAATAAGCGTGTAAAATCATGATTGAACCAGCTTTAAACTGTCATTATGAACAGTTAATTGAACTGGCTGAGCAATACTTATTTTTTTAATTTGCACAGTATTATGGGATAATAAGAGTTGTCAACATAATGAAATGTATTTAGCTCCCCAGTAAGTCGTGTTAAACACAAACCTGATAATCAAAGATTTCAATTAGGAAAAAATAAAAACTAATTTGGATTTATTTGTGAAAGGCAAGAGACATACATATTCTAGACCCTGACTGATGAGCTCCACAGAACCAGGATTTGAAGAGTAACAAATAAATGCTTTGTGTGTTTAGGGTTCCTACTTCATATCTTTGATGTGAATTTCTAATCACACCAGATATTTAAATGACTCACCTTCTGTGGTTCCTGGCATATAGCAGATAGTAAATATTTGCTGAATGACTATCTTCAAAATCTTAACATTGTCTACTTTTTGGAACTTAGAAGACAATTTAACAGAAGCCAGACAAAAAGAATTTTGTTTTGGTTAAGTCCATTTTCTTCATCTCTTATTTAATGATACCTCCTTTGAAACAGGAGCTCCTCCTTTGAAACAGGTCAGCTGACTCACTGAACTGTAGAATTGGTTGCCATACTCTCTGAAAAGATCCTGTGGAATAAATGCTCTTTAAAGGAAATCATAAATAAATGTTAGGAAGGAACCAGCTTTATTTTATGCTATCTGAAATTGTTATGTAGAAAACTATCAAAATGAACAAAACCTTTCCCCCAAATATAATGATTAAAATCGATCAGAGGAATTAATAGTTGTGGTGTTAAATATCTTATATTTTTGAGTTTTTATCAAATTTCGACACCACTTTAAAAGATCCATTGTTCTCACTTAACAGAAAGTAAAATTGTAGGGTGACAGCAAGAGCTGGGAAAGCTCTCCGCCAGCGTCCAAACCAGGATGCAAAGTGCGGTCCACAGCCTGCAGTCCTCAGAGAGAGTCTGAAAGAGCACAGTCACTTCCTTTTTTCTTCAAAATACCAGCTCCAACGCTCAAGGGAATGTGGGTATAATTATTTCTAAATAGAAATGAGGTCCAGGAAAAGCAGGAGTAAATGGAATGAAATCATCTCTGAACCCACTTATGCTGTTAAAATTATCTGCTTACCCACCATGTTTTTAACTGATTTCCTAATAACAAACGATGCATTTCACTCAACTATTTCTGCAATACCTACTATGTGTCAGGCACAGGCAATATAAAGATGATCAAACAGGGTCATTCTGCCACTTCAAAGAGTTTATGGCATTTAGGGGAGACAGAAGAGTAAATCCCAATTCCATGTTAACTGCCTTAGAGAAGCACGTGGGTTCAGAGAAGCAATTAACCAGGTAAGTTGTGAGAAGAGGTCAAGAAGCAGGAGAGGCTGCCTGGTGAGCCTTCTTTTTAAGACTCATTCTTTTTTTTTTTTTTTTTTTAACAGGCAAACCTTGAATTTATTTTAGATCGCATCTTTTCAAATAAAAATTCTTAATGGAAATTTTCTTAAATTAAGATCCCAGGGAAAACCAGAACCAAATGATAAAACGTCTGATGAGTGTGAGGGCTGATTTTTTTTTTTTCTTTTTTCTTGGCCACGCTGCTTCTTCTCATCTTAAAGACTCAATCTTAAAGGAGTGAGTAGGACCTAGCCAAGTGACAGAAGTAGGAAGGGAGGCCAGAATATTCAAGCTCTTAGTGCCGTGAGCAGGGTATATTCCAGGAACAAAACATCAGGGCTCCCGTGTAGAGGATGCAGCGGGGGTTAGCAAGCAAAGGTGAAGAAATAAAATGATCAGGTCCTGCTTGGGGCTGAAGAGTTTGCACGACATTCCTAAAGGTTCCTGAGAGTCACTGGATGGTTCTAAACCGAGTAACAAGAACAAGTCTGTGTTTAAAAGGAGCTCTGGCTCCAGGGTAGGGAACGGACTAGAAAAGGGCAAGACAGGAGAAACTGGAGCTGTTCCAACAGCAAGCCTAGCTGAGGAGTATGGTGGAGACAGAGACACCTTGGGCAGTGTCCAAGGACACTGAGATAAACCAAGAGGACCCAGGGACCATTTGTCATGGATGAGTTTGAATTGCCCATAGAAAATTCAAACGGAGATGAGCAGGAAGCAGTCTGGAGCGCAGGAGAGCTCTGAGCTTGTGGCTGAGGCTTCAAGGCCATCAGCACAGGTACGGGGGTGAAGGCTGGCTAGAGAGAGTAGAGCGAGAGGAAGGACGGGGTGCACGCACATCTCCTGCCCGCACGGGTGGAATTTCCCGTCCCACCTTTGCTACCGCACAGAGGACGTCTTTGCATGGAACCAGAGCTCACAGAAGACAGCAGGGGGAAACATCGACGCTTCTAAATTATTCAGGAGCTCCTTATCCAGTATTTAAGGTTGATTGATTTCTTGCAGTAGCTATTTAAGATTGAAAAAAACAAACCAAAAAAAAGGTAAAGTGAACGCATATCCGACCTCATTGCATAAAGGAAAGCTTTTCTGGCAGTCGTTTTATGATTAAGCTCGCAGCCTGATGTTTTCCCCTTCTGATAGTCATTCAAAACACTGGGCACAATTATGTAAGACAGTCCTTAATCATTTAGTATTTTTCACCAACCAAAAAATCACACTTGTTATGGCTCCATGTATTGCAGGCATTCTTTCAGTAAAGTTCAACTCTGTTCCCTCCCATCACCCTGGAGTCCGGTCATCCCAGACTGGTTGCAGAAGCTGATGGGGTACAGGTAGAAATACCACGAATCTGCACAAGGTCCAGCAAGGACAACCTGGCAGCTCTCTACCATGATATGGCCAGTTTAGTTCTCGAGGGAGATGAGGTAGCATCGCAGTGCAAGCCCCTTCTTTTTGCATGCAGAACATGGCCTGAGCCCTTCCTCTCTGCTTTCCTCCTCTCCTGGCTTCCCTGCCTGCCTGGAATAGCTAAAATTAACTCTGGCGTGTAAGTCTGTTGAGACTTGAAGAGAACATCACCGTGAAAAGGCAACCGATGGCCACCAGCTTCAAATTATTGGTACAAACCAATCCATCACTCTTTTCAGCCTGTCGACATTTCTGTGCATGTCTGGAAAGCTTCGCAGGGCTTTAGGTCCCTGAAGTTGACTTCGTGTGTCATAGAACAGTGTCATCTGCCTCTTTCTGGTGTCCTGTGACTACGCCCCTTTCTAAGGAAGAAAGCATGAGATGTTTTACGAAGTGAAAACAACCCGTGGAAATAAATTCAGTCTCACTAGAGACGTTTTTATTTTAGTCTACTTCTGTACACCCATCATCAAGTGAGTAAAATTAAGAGAATCACGTTAATTTGTTTCCATTTCTATTCTCTACCAGCGTGGACAGTAATAGGTACAGGACATTTTGGTCTGAGGACCACTTTTGCAGAGTTCACAGCCTCCAGAAATACATACTCCCGCTGGCTGCCCGTTTCTGCCTCCCAAGAAACAACGCATCAGCATTACAGTGGAATAGATGGTGCTCCTAATAAATATCAATGAGGGATTTCTTTTTTAAAGTGTGCCAAATTTACTGCAGGAAATTCAAGTGTAGACTTTTCCAACATTAGGAGGATCGACACTTCCACTGTGTACTACCAAACTTCTTTTTAATTAGACTTTGTATTTCGAGATCATTGTGGGTTCACATGAAGTTTTTAGAGATAATACAGCAATCCTGCATGCCCTTCACCTAGTTCCCTCCATGGTAACATCTTGCAAAACTACAGTACAGGAGAAATTGGAACCTTCGTACATCGCTGGTGAAAATGTAAAAAGGTGCAGTCACTGTGGAAAACAGTTTGACGGTTTCTCTAAATGTTTAAAATAGAGAGTTACCATATGACCCAGAAATTCCATTCCCGGATCTATACCTAACAGAAATGAAAACGTACTTCCACACAAACCCTTGTACATGAATGTTTATAGCAGCAATATTCATATTCACAATAGCCCCAAAGTGAAAATTACCCAAGCAGCCGTCAGCTGATAAATGGATAAATAAAATGTGGTATATCCATACAATGGAATGTTTTTCAGCAAGAAAAAGAAATTAAGTGCGAATAAATGTTACAACATGGATGAGCCTTGAATACATTATGCTGAGTGAAAGAAGCCAGAGAGGAAAGACCACATACTGTATGATTCCATTTATATGAAATGTCCAGAAGAGGCAAATCTATAGAGACAGAAAATAGATTAGTGGTTGCCTACGAGTGAGCATGGGGGTTAAGGGAGTAATAGGCAGTGACTGGTAATGGGTATGGGGCTTGTCTTTGGGATAATGAAAATGCTGTAAACACAGATGGTTACACAACCCTGTGTGTATACTGAAAGTCATATTTTATGTTATGTGAATTGTATCTCAATAAAGATTTTTTTTCTAAATGAGCCCCAGTTGTCGTTTCCTCCACAGAATTAAATCAGCTTGGCTTGACTCATGGGGGAAAATATAGTATGATAACACAAACAGTATTGACTTTGAAACAGTCAAGATACAGAACAGATCCATCACCACAAGGGTCCCTCATGTTGCCCTTTTATAGCCACAGGTACTTCTGTTCCCCCACCCGCATCCCTGACCCCTAGCATCCACTAATCTGTTCTCCACTTCTATAATTTTTTTCATTTCAAGAATGTTCTCTAAAATGGAATCATACCGTATATAACCGTCAGGGATTGGCTTTTTTCACTCAGCATACTTCCCCGGACATTCATGCACGTGGTTGTATGTATCAATAGCTTGTTGCTTTTTACTGCTGAGTAGTATTCCACAGTATAGATGTAACATTGTTTGTTGAATGACATCTGTTATTTCCAGTTTGGGCTGTTACAAATGAAGCTGATGTGAACATTCATACATAGGTTTTTGGTTTTGTTTTTGTTTTTAACATCTTTATTGGAGTATAATTGCTTTACAGTGGTGTGTTCGTTTCTGCTATAACAAAGTGAATCAGCTGTACGTGTACATATATCCCCATATCCCCTACCTCTTG
Source organism: Tursiops truncatus (assembly GCF_011762595.2). Taxonomy (NCBI): domain Eukaryota; kingdom Metazoa; phylum Chordata; class Mammalia; order Artiodactyla; family Delphinidae; genus Tursiops; species Tursiops truncatus. Next base: position 99,741,018 of record NC_047042.1, on the reverse strand, counting down.
CGTCTCCCTCCCACCCTCTCTATCCCACCCCTCTAGGTGGTCACAAGCACCGAGCTGATCTCCCTGTGCTATGCAGCTGCTTCCCACTAGCTATCTGTTTTACATTTGGTAGTGTATATACATCCATGCCACTCTCTCACTTCGTCCCAGCTTACCCTTTCTCCTCCCTGTGTCCTCAAGTCCATTCTCTACATCTGCGTCTCTATTCCTGTCCTGCCCCTAGGTTCTTCAGAACCATTTTTTTCTTTGTTAGATTCCATATATATGTGTTAGCATACGGTATTTGTTTTTCTCTTTCTGACTTACTTCACTCTGTATGACAGACTCTAGGTCCATCCACCTCACTACAAATAACTCAATTTCTTTTCTTTTTATGGCTGAGTAATATTCCATTGTATATATGTGCTACATCTTCTTTATCCAGTCATCTGTCGATGGACACTTAGGTTGCTTCCATGTCCTGGCTATTGTAAATAGAGCTGCAATGAACATTGTGGGACATGACTCTTTTTGAATTATGGTTTTCTCAGGGTATATGCCCAGTAGTGGGATTGCTGGGTTGTATGGTAGTTCTATTTTTAGCTTTTTAAGGACCCTCCATACTGTTCTCCATAGTGGCTGTATCAATTTACATTCCCACCAACAGTGCAAGAGGGTTCCCTTTTCTCCACACCCTCTCCAGCATTTCTTGTTTGTAGATTTTCTGATGATGCCCATTCTAACTGGTGTGAGGTGATACCTCATTGTAGTTTTGATTTGCATTTCTCTAATAAGTGATGTTGAGCATCCTTTCATGTGTTTGTTGGCAATCTGTATATCTTCTTTGTAGAAATGTCTGTTTAGGTCTTCTGCCCATTTTTGGATTGGGTTGTTTGTTTGTTTGTCTGTCTTAAATTCATTTATTTATCTTTGGCTGCATTGGGTCTTTGTTGCTGCATGTGGGCTTTCTCTAGTTGCGGCGAGCGGGAGCTTCTTTTCTTTATGGTGCGCCGGCTTCTCACTGCGGTGGCTTCTCTTGTTGCGGAGCACAGGCTCTAGGCGCACGGGCTTCAGTAGTTGTGGCATGTGGGCTCAGTCATTGTGGCTAGCGGGCTCCAGAGCGCAGGCTCAGTAGTTGTGGCGCATGGGCCCAGCCGCCCCGCAGCATGTGGGATCTTCCCAGACCACAGCTTGAACCCGTGTCCCCCACACTGACAGGAGGATTCCCAACCACTGCTCCACCAGGGAAGTCCTCTTTGTTTTTTTGATATTGAGCTGCATGAGCTGCTTGTATATTTTGGAGATTAATCCTTTGTCAGTTGCTTCATTTGCAAATATTTTCTCCCATCCTGAGGGTTGTCTTTTTGTCTTCTTTATGGTTTCCTTTGCTGTGCAAAAGCTTTTAAGTTTCATTAGGGCCCATTTGTTTATTTTTGTTTTTATTTCCATTTCTCTAGGAGGTGGGTCAAAAAGGGTCATGCTGTGATTTATGCCATAGAGTGTTCTGCCTATGTTTTCCTCTAAGAGTTTTATAGTGTCTGGCCTTACATTTAGGTCTTTAATCCATTTTGAGTTTATTTTTGTGTATGGTGTTAGGAAGTGTTCTAATTTCATTCTTTTACATGTAGCTGTCCAGTTTTCCCAGCACCACTTACTGAAGAGGCTGTCTTTTCTCCACTGTATATTCTTGCCTCCTTTACCAAAGATAAGGTGACCATATCTGTGTGGGTTTATCTCTGGGCTTTCTATCCTGTTCCATTGATCTATATTTCTGTTTTGGTGCCAGTACCATACTGTCTTGATTACTGTAGCTTTGTAGTATAGTCTGAAGTCAGGGAGCCTGATCCTCCAGCTCCATTTGTGTTTCTCAAGATTGCTTTGGCAATTCAGGGTCTTTTGTGTTTCCATACAAATTGTGAAATTTTTTGTTCAAGTTCTGTGAAAAATGCCATTGGTAGTTTGATAGGGATTGCATTGAATCTGTAGATTGCTTTCGGTAGTATAGTCATTTTCACAATATTGATTCTTCCAATCCAAGAACGTGGTATATCTCTCCATCTGTTGGTATCATCTTTAATTTCTTCCATCAATGTCTTATAGTTTTCTGCATACTGGTCTTCTGTCTCCTTAGGTAGTTTTATTCCTAGGTATTTTATTCTTTTTGTTGCAGTGGTAAATGGGAGTGTTTCCTTAATTTCTATTTCAGATTTTTCATCATTAGTGTATAGGAATGCAAGAGATTTCTGTGCATTAATTTTGTATCCTGATACTTCACCAAATTCATCGATTAGCTCTAGTAGTTTACAGTATCATGTCATCTGCAAACAGTGACAGCTTTACTTCTTCTTTTCTGATTTGGATTCCTTTTATTTCGTTTTCTTCTCTGATTGCTGTGGCTAAAACTTCCAAAACTATGTTGAATAATAGTGGTGAGAGTTGTCAACCTTGTCTTGTTCCTGATCTTAGTGGAAGTGGTTTCAGTTTTTCACCTTTGAGGACGATGTTGGCTTTGGGTTTGTCATATATGGCCTTTATTATGTTGAGGTAAGTTCCCTCTATGCCTACTTTCTGGAGGGTTTTTATCATAAATGGGTGTTGAACTATATCAAAAGCTTTCTCTGTATCTATTGAGATGATCATATGGTTTTTCTCCTTCAGTTTGTTAATATGGTGTATCACATTGATTGATTTGCGTATATTGAAGAATCCTTGCATTCCTGGGATAAGTCCCACTTGATCATGGTGTATGATCCTTTTAATGTGCTGTTGGATTCTGTTTGCTAGTATTTTGCTGAGGATTTTTGCATCTATGTTCATCAGTGATATTGGTCTGTAGTTTTCTTTTTTTGTGACATCTTTGTCTGGTTTTGGTATCAGGGTGATGGTGGCCTCATAGAATGATTTTGGGAGTGTTCCTCCCTCTGCTATATTTTGGAAGAGTTTGAGAAGCATAGGTGTTAGCCCTTCTCTAAATGTTTGATAGAATTCGCCTGTGAAGCCATCTGGTCCTGGGGTTTTGTTTGTTGGAAGATTTTTAATCAGAGTTTCAATTTCAGTGCTTGTGATTGGTCTGTTCATATTTTCTGTTTCTTCCTGGTTCTGTCTCGGAAGGTTGTGCATTTCTAAGAATTTGTCCATTTCTTCCAGGTTGTCCATTTTATTGGCATATAGTTGCTTGTAATAATCTCTCATGATCCTTTGTATTTCTGCAGTGACAGTTGTTACTTCCCCTTTTTTCATTTCTAATTCTATTGATTTGAGTCTTCTCCCTTTTTTTCTTGATGAGTCTGGCTAATGGTTTATCAATTTTATCTTCTCAAAGAACCAGCTTTTAGTTTTATTGATCTTTGCTATCATTTCCTTCATTTATTTTTCATTTATTTCTGATCTGATCTTTATGATTTCTTTCCTTCTGCTAACTTTGGGGGTTTTTTGTTCTTTTTTCTCTAATTGCTTTAGGTGTAAGGTTAGGTTGTTACTTTGAGATGTTTCTTGTTTCTTAAGGTAGGATTGTATTGCTATAAACTTCCCTCTTAGAACTGCTTTTGCTGCATCCCATAGGCTTTGGGTCGTCGTGTTTTCATTGTCATTTGTTTCTAGGTATTTTTTAATTTCCTCTTTGATTTCTTCAGTGATCTCTTGGTTATTAAGTAGTGTATTGTTTAGCCTCCATGTGTTTATATTTTTTACAGATTTTTTCCTGTAATTCATATCTAGTCTCATAGCGTTGTGGTCAGAAAAGATACTTGATACGATTTCAGTTTTCTTAAATTTACCAAGGCTTGACTCATGACCCAAGATATGATCTATCCTGGATAATGTTCTATGAGCACTTGGGAAGAAAGTGTATTCTGTTATTTTTGGATGGAATGTCCTATAAATATCAGTTAAGTCCAGCTTGTTTAGTGTATCATTTAAAGCTTGTGTTTCCTTATTTATTTTCATTTTGGATGATCTGTCCGTTGGTGAAAGTGGGGTGTTTAAGTCCCCTACTATTATTGTGTTATTGTCAATTTCCCCTTTTATGGCTGTTAGCATTTGCCTTATGTATTGAGGTGCTCCTATGTTGGGTGCATAAATATTTACAATTTTTGTATCTTCTTCTTGGATTGATCCCTTGATCCTTCTGTAGTGTCTTTCTTTTCTCTTGTAATAGTCTTTATTTTAAAGTCTATTTTGTCTGATATGAGTATTGCTACTCCAGCTTTCTTTTGATTTCCATTTGCATGGAATATCTTTTTCCATCCCCTCACTTTCAGTCTGTATGTGTCCCCAGCTCTGAAGTGGGTCTCTTGTAGACGGCATATATACAGGTCTTGTTTTTGTATCCATTCATCCAGTCTGTGTCTTTTGGTTGGAGCATTTAATCCATTTATATTTAAGGTAATTATCAATATGTATGTTTCTATTACCATTTTCTTAATTGTTTGGGGTTTGTTATTGTAGGTCTTTTCCTTTTCTTGTGTTTCCTGCCTAGAGAAGTTCCTTTAGCATTTGTTGTAAAGCTGGTTTGGTGGTGCTGAATTCTCTTAGCTTTTGCTTGTCCGTGAAGGTTTTAATTTCTCTGTAGAATCTGAATGAGATCCTTGCTGGGTAGAGTAATCTTGGTTGTAGGTTTTTCCCTTTCATCACTTTAAATATGTACTGCCACGCCCTTCTGGCTTGCAGAGTTTCTGCTGAAAGATCAGCTATTAACCTTATGGGGATTCCCTTGTATGTTATTTGTTGTTTTTTCCTTGCTGCTTTTAATATTTTTTATTTGTATTTAATTTTTGATAGTTTGATTAATATGTGTCTTGGCATGTTTCTCCTTGGATTTATCCTGTATGGGACTCTCTGTGCTTCCTGGACTACTTGACTATTTCCTTTCCCATATTAGGGAAGTTTTCAACTATAATCTCTTCAAATATTTTCTCAGTCCCTTTTTTTTTTCTCTTCTTCTTCTGGGACCCCTATAATTCGAATGTTGGTGCATTTAATGTTGTCCCAGAGGTCTCTGAGGCTGTCCTCAATTCTTTTCATTCTTTTTTCTTTTTTCTGCTCTGCAGTAATTATTTCCACTACTTTATCTTCCAGGTCACTTATCCGTTCTTCTGCCTCAGTTATTCTGCTATTGATTCCTTTTAGAGAATTTTTAATTTCATTTATTGTGTTGTTCATCATTGTTAGTTTGCTCTTTAGTTCTTCTAGGTCCTTGTTAAATGTTTCTTGTATTTTCATCATTCTGTTTCCAAGATTTTGGATCATCTTTACTATCATTACTCTGAATTCCATTTCAGGTAGACTGCCTATTTCCTCTTCATTTGTTTCGTGTGGTGGGTTTTTACCTTGCTCCTTCACCTGCTGTGTATTTCTCTGTCTTCTCATTTTGCTTAACTTACTGTGTTTGGGGTCTCCTTTTCACAGGCTGCAGGTTCGTAGTTCCCATTGTTTTTGGTGTCTTCCCCCAGTGGGTAGGGTTGGTTCAGAGGGCTGTGTAGGCTTCCTGGTGGAGGGGTCTGGTGGATGAGGCTGGATCTTGTCTTTCTGATGGGCAGGACTGCGTCTGGTGGTGTGTTTTGGGGTGTCTGTGAACTTATTATGATTTTAGGCAGCCTCTCTCTGCTAATGGGTGGGGTTGTGTTCCTGTCTTGCTAGTTGCTTGGCATGGGGTGTCCAGCACTGGTGCTTGCTGGTCGTTGAGTGGACCTGGGTCTTAGCGTTGAGACAGAGATCTCTGGGAGAACTCTTCACCGATTGATATTACGTTGGGCCGGGAGTTCTCTGGTGTACCAGCGTCCTAAACTCGGCTCTCCCACGTCAGAGGCTCAGGCCTGACACCCAGCTGGAGCACCAAGACCATGTCAGCCACACGGCCAGGTACGTGGGGAGTTTCTTGCCTTTTGAGAAGTCTGAGGTATTCTGCCAGCATTCAGTAGGTGTTCTTTAGGAGTTGTTCCACAGGTAGATGTATTTTTGATGTATTTGTGGTGAGGAAGGTGATCTCCATGTCTTATTCCTCCACCATGTTGAAGGTCTCCCCCCACCAGCCCCATACATAGGTTTTTGTGTGAACATGTTTCGTTTTCCCTGGGATAAGTGCCCAAGAGCGCCACTGATGTGTCATATGGCAGTTGGGAGCTTAGATTCATAAGAAACTGCAAAATTGTTTCCCAGAGCGGTGGTATGATTTTGCATCCCCACAGCAATGCACAAGTGATTCTGTTTCTCTGTATCCTCACTGGCATTTGGTGTGGTCACTGTTTTTATTTTGGCCATTCTAATAGGGGTGTAGTGATAGCTTATTGTGGTTTTGATTTGCGTTTCCCTAATGGCTAATGATGTTGGACATGTTTTCATGCGCTTATTTTGCCGTCTTTCTATCTGTTTCAGTGAAATGCCTCCATATCTTTTGCTCATGTTCTGATTGGGTTGTTTTCTTTTTCTCCTGTTGAGTTTTTATTTTATTTATTTATTTTTGGCTGCACTGGGTCTTTGTTGCTGCACGCAGGCTTTCTCTAGTTGCGGCGAGCAGGGGCTGCTCTTTGCTGCGGTGCCCGGGCTTCTCATTGCAGTGGCTTCTCCTGTTGCGGAGCACAGGCTCCAGCCCCACAGACCTCAGCAGTTGAGGTACGTGGGCTCAGTAGTTGTGGCTCATGGGCTCTAGAGCACAGGCTCAGTAGTTGTGGCACACGGGCTTAGTTGCTCCGCAGCATGTGGGATCTTCCCGGACCAGGGCTCGAACCCATGTCCCCTGCATTGGCAGGTGGATTCTTAACCACTGCGCCACCAGGGAAGCCCTGTACATGTTCTCTTAAGTGAATACCTAAGTATTTAATTTTCTTTGTGGTCATCATAAATAATATTGTTTTTAATATCAGTTTCCACGTGTTCCTTGTTAGCATGAACATTGTTAGCACAAATGTGATTGATTTTTGTGTGTTGAACGTGATTGATTTTTGTGTGTTGATCTTGTATCCTGTAACCTTGGCTGCACTAATTAGTCCTAGTTTTGGTGTTTTGGGATTTGTTTGTTTGTTTATCTAGTAGATTCCTTGGGACTTTCTATGAAGACAACCATGTCATCTGCAAATAGGGATGGTTTTATTTCTTCCTTTGCAATTTGTATGCCTTTAATTTTTTTTTCTTCCCTTGTTGCAGTGGCTAGAACTTCTAGTACTGTGTTGATTAAGAACAGTGTGAAAGCACACATCCTTGCCTTGTTCCTGAACTTAAGAGAGAAAGCATTCAGTCTTTTGCTGTTAAGCATGACACAGCTGAGCATTTTTACCACCATGTCTTACAAAATTAGTTCTGTCTTCTTTTCCTCCCCCCACATTTTTTAAGGCAAAGATTAAGACTTAGGGATTGGCAGGACTTCCCTGGTGACCCATTGGTTAAGACTCCATGCTCCCAATGTAGGGGGCATGGGTTTGACCCCTGGTTGGGGAACTAAGATCCCTCATGCCACATGGCGTGACTAAAAAAAAAAGACTTGGGTATTGGCCCAACTGAGATGACAGAGCAGAAAGAAAGCATAAAGGAAATTTAAGTACTTCCTCCTCCAGGCTAGGCTTGCAAGAGTGACAGAACCAAGTTCCTTCGGTGGGGGCGGGACTTCACAGCCTTAATCAGCGCTGGGGAGCTAATCTCTTTATCAGGGCCCTTGCACTCTGCAGTGAGCTATGGGCCCCCTGCACCTGGGGCAGTCATTGCCTGTAACACAGGAGAGCCTCACGGAACGGGGTGCCTGTCCCCTCTCTGGTTACCCTGCTCTTCCAGGAAGCTCTCGGCTGCCAGCCTCGCTGCCTGCCAACCTGAGTTGGCGATTGGAGAGTCTCAGATACCCAGATCCAGGGTGACAGGAGTGGCCAGGGCCAGATTTAGATTTGTATGTGCTTCTGGCAGTGGCTCCCCAAAGAAGAGAATGGGCTATGAAGAGAGGAAGCACGTTAAAGAGTTCCATGGTGGGTAAAACTGATAGCGACACAGTGCATCTACAGTACGTATATTCCACAGAACAAAATTTTTATTAGGCGAAAGGGATGGGCAATTTAGTCTAAACTTTATAAAGAAAAGCAAGCAATCACTCCCTCACCCACTCCCCTCCACCCCGACCCCCGCCTTTGGGGTCATCTCCCCCTGGGGTCCTGCAGCCTCCATTCCCCTCTCCCTGGCACGTCGCTCCGCCCACCCCGCCCCCACCTGGCAGCGCTCCCCTCGTGCCCCACCCCCCGGGCTGGCCGAGACCACACCTGCGCAGGTTAAACCTGCAGGGACGCGCTGCCGTGGGTGGCGGGGGAAGGTGAGCGGATGTGAGCGGTGGGATGGGAGGACGAGGCAAGGATGAGAAAACGGGCCTCTGCTAATGGCCGGTCGGCGGCCCTGGCGGGAAGGAGGGATGCGGCCAGAAGGGCGCCCCGGCCGCCCTCGAGCGAGCCAGCCCCTGGCTCCTCGGGGTCCTAGTCCCACGGTTCCATCTCGCCGGTCCATACCAACGCGCGAGGCGCCAGGGGGAGGCCGGGAGCGGGCCGTTCCACTCGGGGAGGGCGGCAGGTTAGGCCGCGGCCCGCGCCACCTGCGGCTTGGGGCGGGGGTGGGCCGGAGGCTGGGCCGCACCGCCCGTTCTGTGCAGTGCGGGCGGGCCGGGCCGCGCCGCGCCGCCCCCCGCCCCGCCAGCCGCCCGGGAGGCCCCTCCTCCCAGCGACCCGGCGCGGAGCTAGGCCGGAGCGCTCCGCGGAGCCGCAGAGACCGCCTCCGTGCCCCCGCCCCCCCCCCCCACGCTCCCCGCCCGCCTCCCTGCGCCTCCCCCCAGTCCCCCTCGTCCCGCCCCCGCGCCCCCAACCGCTCGCCGGCCTGCACCCGCCCCCCGGCCGCTCGCCCCTCGGCCCCGCCCCCCGCGTTCGCACCACCGCCGCCCCCCGGCCCTCCGGCCCCCCGCGGCCTGCGCCGCGCCCCAGTATCCCCGGCACCCCCGCCCTCCGCCCCCGCGCGCCACCCCCCAGCGTCCCCGCGCCCCCGCCCGCGCGGCCGGGGACGAGCGCGGCCGAGCGCATGCTGATCCCTGTCCTGCTCCTCCTCAGGCGGCGCTGGCGGCGGCCCCGGGACCCGCGGAAGCCGGCATGCTGGAGAAATTCGAGTTGGAAGAAGAAGGTGAGTGCCCCCCGCTGGAACGCGCTTCCGTGTCTACGCCGGGGGCCCGGAGGGGCCGGGGCGCGGGGACAGACGGGGTTCACGCCCCGGAGGCCGCGGGACCCAGCCGCCCACCGCCCGTCCGGCTTCGGGCGGCGCGCCCTGCGGGGGCTGGCGGTGGAGACGCGGAGCCGGCAGAGCGTGTCTGCAGTGGCCGCGGGTGCCTTTCGGTGGCGAAATCTTGCTGGGTTCTAAGGGGAGCCCGCAACCCGGCCATCCACACGGATGGTCGGTCCTTTTGTCCTTACAAGCCGAACTGGAATGAGAGCAAGGTGACGTGCAGTAGTAATTGTTTGTAATGCCACCATACATGTAGGGGTAACCCCCAGATTATGCCTATGGTCCGTACCTTTAAATAACACACAGTGGTTCCCTTATCTGTACTTGTGAAAATACCACCAGCAGGGTGTGTCTTCTTGTCTTGATAGGGAAAGTTCAATAGGAAAAGCGGTGGCGGCTTAGCGAATTGGTTTTGAGTTCAGGTGATCCTGTCATTCCATCGTTCCTGTCTTCTCTTCGCTCACTCGGTATTTTTCCTTTTCCTGCCCCGTTTTCTTCTTCTTACCTGGATCTTATTTTGAAGCTGTTGAAATGTGGGGGGATGAGTTTGTTCTTTGGCAAAATGAATATTTAACGTGGGACTGTGATGAGCTTTCACCTGGATCTTATGTTGAAACTGTTAAAATTTGAAGGGGATGAGCTTGTTCTTTGGCAGAATTAGTATTGAAAATGAGATATGATGAGTTCAAAGTCTAAAGAGAACTTTGTATAAGATGCTTGACAATGTGAGGAATTTAAAAGACCTCCACACTATCTTGTGTTTTTCCGTTACTCGTTTAGTGAGTTCTCTTTTTTCCAAGAGTATTGATGGAATAAAGCCCCTGGAACAAAGCATGTGCCATGTGGATGCTGTGCCCTCTGCCAACTTTACTTTAATGCTTCTGTTTATTTACAGTCAGGCAGTTCCTTAAATAAGCGCAACCACTGTGAGAACGTTAAGCCGACAGCATCAGGCCGGTGCCTACGTTTATTTTATGTTTTAGAGTTCCCGCATTTCACAGACATGTTAGCCAGAAGATAACGTGTTCATAGTAATGATCATTAAAAGTCTGCCGCCATATTTATTATTAACAAGCAGTTACATGATACATTGCAGAATTTGACTAGGGCTTAATTTGCACTCTGTCCTACTGAAAAATAATCCAGCGTGTTCAATCGAATCCACCTCATTATTCCGTGATTTTATTATATTGCAGGTCAAACTTGGGGCACTGTCCACGGGGCAGTATGGTGTGCCCCCCCTTTCGTTAAGACTCTGAATATCTAAATCATAGAGTTTTCTTTGTCCCTGATTTCAGTAACAATGAGACTCCATTGCATTTAATCATTTTGCAGATTCACAGGGGGGCAAAGGAAAGTAGAGAGCAGATGCTATTGGAGAGGTGCCATAGTTATGGTTTAGAGCATAGGCCCAGCTTCAGACCGTATCTTACCTTCTTATTAAGCTGTGTGACCTTGGACAAGTTACTTACCTCCCTGTGCCTTAGTTTTCCCATTCATAAGGTGGAGCTAATATCGGGGGTGTTTTGAGGATTAAATGAGATAATCCATGTAATGGTATTTAGTACAATGTAAATCCACAGTAAGCACTTAGTACATGTTAGTTACTGTTACTGTTTAAGTGCCATCTACCATTGTACTGAACTCATGGACTTTTTAAGCTTTTTATTAATGAATCGTCCATAGAGATTTTTCTCAGTACAGGTTTGATGGAGTTTTTTTCCTTACTTGAGATTTATTAATTCAATTATATTGCATTTCTCAAAGCAGATATTTGAGAAATATCTCTATGCCTTATTTCTTTTGCATTGTTTCTGCCAAGGGAATGAGTATAAAATACTAAACCTAAGCGTCTGAGACAAGGAATTTCCCGTTTTCACCCATCTGTTTTTATCGATGTTGCTGTCATTACTCTAAAGCGTACTGAATCCCACAAATGACCCTGTCAGATTTTTCCAGATTCTTAAGGAGGCACAATGTTAAAAAGCAGTTGCTTGGAAGCTGTTAGCCAAGCCTGAAGGGGTAGTGTTGGCGTGGTTGTCTAAAGTGCTGCTTTGTTCCTTTTGAACTTTAGATTGCTTATTCATCCAAAATACGGAAAAACTGACTATCAAGCAGAATCTTACATTTATTCGGGGGAACAATGCGTCCTAACAGTAGGACGTTACACCTTTAAATAGTATCCTGTGAGCTGATGTGTTAGCAGCCTACATAATATTGATACCTAGCTGTTGAACAGGTCCTCATTTAATTTTCCAGCTTCCTTCTTATTCACTCGGTGTCATCATTTGTGCGTTGCGATCTGGATGCTTTCCTTAGATGGGGATGTAGTTGGTATACATGGAAACACGTGATTGCTAATATTTTTGTTACCAAGTCTTTGCCTATTTCCTAATAAATTCTAACAGATACTCTGTTCGTTAGAGAGGCATTAGTGAAGTTGGCGTAATCTCTTAAAACGTTAATTTGCTTCTGGGAAGAAAGAAGAAATGGTGCCTCCGTCTCCCATGTGTTGTCCAGGTCCTCCTTTGCCTGGGTTCTGACACCAAGTGCCCACCCACTTCTTCCTACCATCGCACCCTGACAGAGGGACCTTTCCAGAGCGTGAATTGACAGCACCACTCCTTTACGGGAAAATCTTTACCACTTTCCTGGGTCTGTGTATAGAATACATGCAGACTTCTCTTCATCTGCAGCCTCACCGCCTCATCCCGGCCGTACACACCAATGATCAGAGAGCTTTCTGTGCATAAGCCCTGCCAGAGAGCTTTTTAAAAGGCAGAGTCTAGTTCTGTGGGTCTGGGGTGGAACCTGGGAGTCTGCATTTCTGCTCAGCTCCCAAGTGCTGCTGCTGCTGCTTCACAGACCCTGCGCTGAATAATGAGGCTCTAGAACGGGCACGGGCAAACTTTTTCTGTAGAGGGCCAGATGGTCTCGGTCTCCGTCCCTGTCAAGACTGCTCAGCCTGCCCGTGCAGCAGCAAAGCAGCAACGCGGTCCAAGCGGCAGGGCTGCGTTCCAGTCAAACTTTATTTACAGAAAGAGGCCAGGTTTGGCCCACAAGCAGAGTTAGCCAGACCCCTGTTCTGTGACCTTTCATGGTCTCCGTGCCTGAGGGTTTACATCCTTTGGAGGGTAAGACCTTCTCTTGCTCCCTTTTTCCACCTGCCAACCTTCCTACATCACGGCTCAGCCCAAGTCTCACCCTCTCCCAGGCCGCTCCCTAAAGCTCTTCTGTGCTTCTCCATAATCCATCTTTCTCTTCCCAGCAGGCGATACGGCGGCACTTCGGCGGCACTTCGTCGGTGCTCAGCGGCGTTTTGGTATCTCAGTGACTACATTCAGTGTTTATGTTTCCTTTGTGGGAACGATGGGAGGATGAAATGATTCGGTATCTGCAAAGTGATGCGAGCAGTGCCAGCCCATAGCAGTCACTTTATGTGTTTGCGTTTCGAGTGTTTAATTATATCAGCCACACCTGTTTGTTTTTATCAAGATTAACCGTCTTGAACTTATTTAACCACAGGGCCCAGCACCTTCTTAAGCACCTAAACGCAGCCCGTGAGTGCCTTCTCAAGTCGATGAGTATTCAGAAACTTATTCATGATTAATAACTCTGTAATTCTGGCACTACCTCAAGAACTTCACGGCCCCTGGGAACCACCTGCGTTATCGCCGCCTTCTTGTCATTCCAGCTGTCGCAGACTCTCCGGTTTCTTCGGGCTTTCAGCAAGTCGCTTCTTCCCAGTCACCTGTCCCCTCTCCCCTCACCACCTGCCCGCTTCCTTCAGTCCTTTCGGTCCTTTCTGTCCAAGCTGTTCCTTCCTCACCTGCAAGGCATTTCCCAAAGGATAAGCTTTTCAGAACTTGCCTCCAAACTTATTTTCCTAGCAAGATTGGTCAAGCTAGTCTGCACGATCAAAAATAGGGAAGAAGTGGGGGCAGAAGTACAAGCGAGGGGAAAGCATTATTTTTCAGTCAAGGATCTTGGAATCGTAGGCCCAGTTCTGTAATGAAGTAGCTGTATTCTTGAATAATCCTTCTCTCTTGGGGCGTTGCTTGCTTGTTCTGTTGTCATTGTGGGTTTTCTCGGTAGACCAAAGCCCAGCATTGGTGAACTTGTACTTTTCCTTCCAGCTTGAAAATATGACCTAAAGCGACCGGCAACCACTCTACAATAAACCAAAAACGTGCATTCACTGTAACTTGTTCCTTCTCAACTGGGGGATATTGCCCTGAAGTGAGCAAAGATTGGTTCTTGTTGGGGGACAAAAAATCTTAGCTATTACAGTGGTTTCTGGCTCTCCAAAGGGCCCCCGAATGGATATACAATGTATCTGTGGTATTAAAGTTTCATGGGGGTAGGACAGTTGAGGGGGGAATGTATAGAAGGGCTGGGGGGGGTGGATAATGAAAACAAGTTTGAGAAACACTGCCCTAACTTACTTAAGGGAGAATGTCTTCCTGTGAATTTGTGGAACCTTTTAAAGTGTCCCCTTATCACTTAGCTTTGATAAGTGAGGCTCAGCTGGGTCCACTTGGCTGATTGACTGTCCTGTGAGGGGTGCTGACCTCTGGTGGTGACAAGGTTTGTGATGGCAGCTTGGTTGCTGGCCGATCATCTCGTAGTATTAGAGGCTCTGATAATCTATCTTCCAGACTCTTTCCTTCCCTGCTGAGCCTGCATACTTACATTAGAGAAGAGGTTTATTGTTTCTTGTTTATAAACATAGTTACAGCTTTATGAAATGTTTACAATTAAACGTTTTCTGCTCCGGCTGACCCCGTGTTTGAAAGTTTGCCATTTTCACAGACTTTAGGTTCACATTTTAAAGTCAGGCTTCACATTTGATGGTATCTTAGATTTGATAAGACAGAGTAGTTGTTTTATAGGCTGCGGAGGTTTTGTTATCTGAAACGTTAAGACCCCTGACTGTTTTAACCAAGAGGGGAGTGCGCGGCGGGGTTTGAGGATCCGTAAGTGGGACCTGCCACCGGGCTTCTCAAGTCATCAGGAAGCAGGGCCGCGCTGAGTCATGTCCACGATGATGAAGGGACCCCCACGACCTTCCCGCTCAGGACTGGTTCTGCCTGCTCATTGGTGAGCCCTCAGCAGCCCCAGCAGGCGGCTGGCAGGAGTCCAGGCCAGCGAGTCAGACTGTCTGCTCCATGGCCGGGGTGTTTCCACCCTACAGCTCTGCGTGGGGTGGGCAGAGCCCTTGCAAAGTTGTTATGCCAGGACCCCTGTGACTTTACATTTTACCTGTGAATTTTAAAGTGGGAAAATTTTGCCACCGCAAAGCATTTGGAATTTATTTGAAGAAACTGGAAGAATTTTTGTCCTTTTTCTATGATTATAGTAACCGGCGTATGTTAAGTATATGGAGGCACTGTTAGAAATCCTTTACGTTTATCCCATCTAATCCTCAAAACAACTCTTAAGGGGTAAATATTTTTATCTTCTCTGTTTATAGAGTAGGAGATTAAGAGGGGTTAAATAAGTGACCGTGGGGCGGGGGAGGACATATCTGGGAAGGTGGGGTCGCCAGGTTGCAAACACAGGCTTTAGACTTGCAGCCCAGGCTCTGAGCCCGTCTTCGTGACTGACATGAAATAATCCCTTATCTGGAAACCCTCTTTGCATTTCCTTGCTTCCCATTCCTTCTTCAGCGCATATCCACCGCTCCACCCAAATTCCCTGAGTTGGTCACTGGCGGCTCCATTTTGCAAACTCCAGTGGACACTTAATCGTCTTCCCGTTTTGCACTCTTCGTAGGCGTCACCAGGGGTGGCCTCTGCTCCCTCCTCCCGCGGAGCACTCCTGGCGCGCTCCTCAAACCTGCCCGCTCGTTGTTTCCTTGAAGGCTCTTACCCTTTTTCCTTTCCGTTTTGTTTTGTTTTGTAGTAGCAGGTGGAGTGAGGGCTAATTCACAAGCCATGCGTTTGAACGTTAGCTATGGGGCTCGCCCCTGGCTCTTCCCCAAGCTACTTGTCTTCTCCTCCTGGGCCCTCCCCCAGGCAATCTCCCTCACTTCCATGGCTTCGGTTACCACCTGCCTGTTGCCCAGTGTTTAATTACCACGATGCTTTAATAACTGATGATGCCCAAAGAGATATCTGCAGCCAGATCTCCCTTCTGAGTATTTGGTTGCCTATTGGATGTCTCTGCCTGAGTCATCGCACCGTCTCTCTGGTCTGTCCCCCTGCTTCTCCCTCGCGCCTCTTTTTTCCCCCCCAACCTAATTCAGTAAGTGCTACCACGTTCACCTGTTTTTTTGTTTTGTTTTTTTAAGAAGAATGACGTTGAGCTACGGCTCTCTCACTCTCCCACACCCAAGCGGTCGGTCCTCTCGCTTTCACCTCCTGAATACCTACCTGTCTCCGCCGTCGTCACCTTTCTATTGACTATTAAACAGCCTAGTCTCTCCAGCATCTACTCTCGCCCCCTCCAATCAACTTTACATGCTGCAATTAGAGATAGTTTTAAAAACATGTATCTGATCGTGTCACTTCCGGGCTTAAAAGCCTGCTCTGACTTTCCTTTGCCTTTAGGCTGGAGCCCAGACTTACCTCCTTCTTCCATCTGCCCACCTCACCGCGCACCTCCCTCCTCCTGGCCTCGTTCCTCCGTGCCTGCTGGACTTTGCACAGGCAGTTCCCTCTCCCTGGATTGTTCTTCCCTGTCCTCTTGGCCACCTGCTAGTTTTCTTCAGGTCTCAGCCTACGTGTCACTTCCTCGGGAAAATTGCCTGTCTGGAAGCCCCAGACAGGCCTTCACATATTATCTCATGATCCCTCATGGTTGATGGGGCTGTTAAGGTGAAAGGCATTTATTCATGTTTCTCTGCCATTGTGGAAGCTCTTGTGAGCATGGGGACTGAAAACTTAACTATTGCCAGGTCTCAAAGATATGATGATGACCGAGACCTCGTTTCAGTAAGTGTTTGTCGCGTACGTGAACACGTGTAGTTTTTGGAGCTTTACGTTTCACTCTGGCACGTGGGCTCAGTGTACTTCAGTGGTTAATGTTGTTTCTTATAAAGAAATAAGGCAACGAGAGGAAATCCACTTGCCAAGTTTATGCGTGCTAATCAAAGAGCAGTGACAAGGTAGCTGTAAGATGACCCACATATACGTCCCAGATGCACCGAGGCTTCTCCTCCTAAGCGTGAGGTCAAAATAGACTGTGTCCCGCGGCTGAACAACTCAGAGGCAGTAACGGCGGATAGAGACGTGATGACTTGCTTGCGTAACCTGGTGCCTGAGGAGAAAGTCTTTTAGATCTTTCTTTTGAGGCTGTGATCACACTTGCACTGATATTAGGGGGAATGAAGTCCGGCTTAACTCGGATACTAAAAGGAGAGTCATTTTGGGGAGGAAACTAATTTGGGAACCTTTCGGTCAAATTTTAGTCACTTTTAAATCTTTTACTTTGTCGCTTCTGTCCCACTTTGAGCTATTTCCTATGTATCTGAGTTTATGTCACATCACTGAGGTTTCTGAACTTTGTTAATAACCTGATTTATTTTATCTTAGGTCGTACTTCAATCATTTGTTTCTAACAGTAAGTTGCTACCAATAAATTGTTATTTTAGACCACATACTATGGAAGGCGTAGTTGTTTCATGAAGACCTCCTCGGGGATGTCCGCGTCCACGTTCTCACGTGTGATTTTTACCTTTGTTGGGCTCTTTTCACAGTGACTCCTGTAGGTTTGAGGCTTACACGTGTGGCATGTCCCCCCCTTAAGCTGCATATATAATTAGTGTCGTGTAATTAAGAGCATGAGTCAGACCCAGATTGGAGTCCCATTTCTTCTACTTAATAGCTGTGAGACCTTAGGCAAGTTATTTCAAGCTTCAGTTTCTTCAAGTGTGAGTAGGAAACAATAATAGCTCCTAGCTAATAGGATTATACGTGCATTAAGTAACCTGAATGTAACAGTCACTTGAGTACCTGCTGTGTAGTGCACTCTCTACAGGTGTAACTATGATGATGACCCTAGAAAGGACCAAAAAGGCAACTGAGCGTAAATTTCAAAATCAAGCCACCGTTAGTGCATCATCCGGCGACAGCCATCTGGCTGGTGATGGCTTCGGTGTCTGCACCGTCGGACTCTTCCCCGTGTGGATGTCGTCCCTACCACCCAGTGGACGGCATTTGTGATTGAATGTTTGAGTTTATTTATCCCCATTCCTCAGAATCACTCTGCAAGAAAGATGGTGTTATCCCCATCTGACGAACGAAGAGATTCAGGCCCAGGGGATGCAGGAATTTGCTCAGCGTCACACAGAAGGTGATGACAGTTCTCGTACAGGTTTGGTCTAGATCTGCCCTGTTCTGTCTCCTGCACTCGCTCCCCCTGGAGCCTCAAAGTCCTAGAGTCCCCGTTGGAGAAGACTGGCCTGCTCCCTGATGTACCTGAGGAAAGGACCCAGGCCTGTGAGCTTCTCAGGGAATCGTATATTGTTAGTGCCTTACTCTGCAGATCATCTTTCGTATTCTGATTTGAACAGCACTTACCCATGTTGTAAGAACGATAGTGTGCTGTACTAGAGGCAGCCAGGGCCCCACCGCAGAAAGATCCGTTGTATTGCTAAACCCCAAAGATGTGCGTGCATTTACGGACATCTGTTTAAGCGCTGGTAACTGCAATGAGTCAGGATGCGTCCGAACTGCATGGTGTCCAGATGTCAAAACTGCAGCACGCTGGTGGGGACACAGTGACAAGCCAGCCTTCAGTGCACCTGCCTGGTGCACCGAGCTGGGCTGCCACGTTGTGAGTCAGCACGGTTTGCTGAATGCGTTCATCTCTCTCTCATCCCCCGAAAATGCTACTGAAATGACAGCAAATCAGAGAGTAGCCTTGCTCCACAAGAGCACAAGCTTAATTCTTGGAAAAGACCAGTTCAGTGGATAAACCTGTGTCAAGTCTGTTCAAAGAAAAAAATGAGTGAAAACGCAAAGTATTAGAAATAAGAGGGGCTTCTTAATTATAAATGCAGAGATTTAGAAAATAACTTGAAAAGAAATCTGAATATGTCAAACTATATCTATATTTAAAAATCTTTTCAATCACTTTTGAGTAAATTTTACAAGTTCGTATTTTCTTGGTTAACTATCCCTTTCATCAGTCACCGTAGAAGAAATTAAAAAGTAATTCATTGAACTGTACACTTTAAATGGGTGAAGTGTGTGGATGTGAATTATCTCAATAAAGGCTTTGGGGGTTTTTTAAGTAATGAAAGGTCCTTGCCCTTCCTCTGCCCCTGCATTAGAGGCCTGGTATTCAGCCTGTTGATGGGTAGATTCTGTAAAACCTTCAAGAAACAGTTAAGGCCTAGGTCATCTGAATTAACTTTAGGGCTTAGGGAAAGATGGCGGCTTCCCAGCTCCTTCTGTGAAGCTCGCTCGATCCTGACGTCAGAACCAGAGGATAGCGCGCAAAGAAGAAAACAAATGATTAACCTGGCATTTAGCATACGGGCAGGACTCCTGCAAAAACGTCAGCAGGATGAGCCGTGCCGTCTCACGTGACCAAACAAGGTTTTGTCCCAGAAATGCAGGGCTGCAGTTTGTTAAGAAATCCACCGAGGAGTTAATGTCAGCAGATTAAAGGAGAGAAACCTCTGGTCATCTAAGTAGATACTGAAATAGCAACTGATAAAATTCAACATATGTTGCTTTTACAAAATCCTTATTAAGCTAGAGGGAGAAGGAGACTCCTTTAAATTGCTGAAAGCGTGTTGGACAGAAGTGGGGACTGACATCTGTACACTGCTGTGTATGAGGTGGATGGCTGGTGAGGGCCTGCTGTATAGCACGGGGGGAGAAAAGAAGGTACAGCCTGTTCACAGGACGTGTATTAAGTTAACCTTAGAAATGCATTCCAATGAGCATTAGGCGCAGACGCGTACCGTTTGATTCCACTTACACGAGGTACCTAGAATAGTCAAATCATAGAGTCGGCAAGCGCACTGGTAGATGCCAGGGGCCGGGGAGGTGGGCAGGTGGGGGGGGAATGGGGAGTTAGTGTTTCACGGGGACAGAGTTTCCGTTTAGGAAGGTGGAAAATCCGGGAGGTGGATGATGGTGCGAGTTGCACGACAATGTGACTGTACTTAGTGCCGCTGAACTGTGCTGTTAAATATGGTCACCATAGTAACCATAGATACGGTAGTTGGTTTAACTCCGTTTTACATTATGTGACTTTTACCACAGGAAAAAAAGAAAACATTTTACAGAAAGAAGTGGGCTGGGGTGGCCGCGTGTTGTCCCTGGCATCCCTGTCATCAAGGTGTTCCTTACCCCGCTGCCCTGCTGGCGCTGGGGGCTGGATCCCTGTGCGTTAACCTTGGTCCTCTCTGTTGCTCCGGCTTAGTGCAGTAATTGGGTTCTGTTTCCTGAAAAAGAGGCAACACTGGCTGTGGTTCACAGAACTAAACCCAACGCCATTGTAAAATGGATGGGGCTCACTGTCATTTCAAGGTCACAGCCTTGTCGGGTCTGTGACATTCCTTAGACATTTATTGCGGCTAACTTTGAGCTATTATCTAATCGGGGAAGCTTTGTGCCTTTACTTACCTACGCTTTTCCTTCTTTCTTAGTAACTGTTTGCCCCCTTACCTAGCAGAGCATGTGCATGTCCCTCTTCAGTGGACACTTTTGCCCCCAGCACACACAGAACCGAACGCACAAAGCATGGAAAGGGAAAAAAATCTAATGCACTTCATTTATTCTGCTACCTTGTAAGTCCTGTACAATTATATTTAAGCTTTGACTTTGTTAATATTCATGTTTCTAAGCACTTTAAGAAAACGGATGTATATGAGAGTTTAATCTTTTCCATATGCTTTTAACTTCCATATTCCCCTTTTCGCTTATTTCTTGCTTAACTATTTTAAATGGTTTTCTGAAAAGAAAAGATACTATATGAATATAGTAAACTTATGTTTCTAAGTATAGAACAAAGCATAAAAGA
The DNA here is from genome assembly GCF_011762595.2 of Tursiops truncatus. Lineage (NCBI taxonomy): Eukaryota > Metazoa > Chordata > Mammalia > Artiodactyla > Delphinidae > Tursiops > Tursiops truncatus. The sequence continues at coordinate 99,720,828 of NC_047042.1, read as the reverse complement.
CAAATTTTAAAATAACTATAACCTATTGATAACCTTTTTCTTTGTGGAATTACAATGAAGTGTCTTACGTTAAGTTAAAATTACAGGATTGGAAATAAGGAGTTAGTGTTTTTTGGTTGGGGTGTTTTTAGTGACATTTGGGCGATGTGTAAATTTTGCTTTGGAACGCCTCTCGTCCTTGCACGCTCAGCTCTCTAAGATGGGGATCGAGTCGTTACCATGGCCCCTGCCTTTCATGGCCGCGTCCTTCAGTGACGTACAATGTGGCAGGCATGAGCTCGTCCTGACACCCGTGAGGAGCTTGCTGGGGGCCGTCTGCTGCCTCAGAAGCCGCCGCCTAAAGCAGGTCCATAGCTTTGGCACAGGCACATCAGGGCTCCGAAAGGGCGTCGCTCACAGAGCACTCGCGGGGGTGTTCACAGTGGAGGGGTGCGGGTGCCTTGAGGGCCTTTAGGGAAGGTGCAGGGGGCCCGCGAACTGAACTTGGAAGGCGGAGGAGGCTCCTGAGGCCGCCATGACAAAGTGCCACAAACCCCGTGGCTCGGAACAGCGGAACTTTATTCTCCCACACTCGGGAGGCCAGACATCCGAGCTCAGGGGCTCCGCAGGGCGGGTCCCGTCTGGAGGCTCCAGGGAGACTCTGTCCCAGGCCTCCGTCCCGGCTTCCGGTGGTTGCTCGTGCTCCCGGGCGTCCCGTGGCTCGTGGCCGCATCACTCCGATCTCTGCCTCCATCGACTTCTCCTGTGTCTGTGTCCGCTCTCATCTGTAAGGACACTGGTAATCGGATTTCGGGCCCAACCTGATAATCCAGGGTGACCTCGTCTCCAAAGACCCTTGTTCCAAATAAGGCCGCGTTCTGACGTTCCAGGTGGACGTATCTTGTGGGGGCCACCATTCAGCCCATACAGAAAGGCAGGTAGGAGTCCAGTGGCCACCTGGGCCGTGCGCCCAGTAGAGGCAGGCACGAGGACACGGGCCCAGAGTTCAGAAGCTGCCTTTGAAAAGGAAGTGTCCACGGGATCCCAGGGTGTGAAACTCCTCGGGGCCGCGGCGTGTGAGGTGCTGTGCTGCGGTGAGGACTTGTCAAGGGTGGTGTGTGAGCAGATCTGCTTGCAGGGAGAGAAACACTCGGCCATGCCTTCCTGGTTAGAGCGCACAGCTGTCTGCACGTAAACTGAGACGTTGCGTTTCCCAGGTTGTTCTGTTGACCTTCACAGAGTAAACACTTTAACGTATACTTTCTCCTTCCCAGTAGCACTCTTCAGTAGCTCCCTGGGCTGATGCTGGGTTAGCGTGTGACTGGACGGCGTAACGTCATTCCACGGCGGGTGGCTTTCATAGACCAGTGGCTCAGGTGCCAGCGTGACACTCTGCAGTTACACTTCTCCCCGGGGACGGATAAAATAACCCAACAGTGGGACACGGCGATACTTTCTGAGCCCCAGTTGCCTTTTGAATAACGAGAGCTTGAACTTGCCTTCTCAGGAATTTTAATAACTTATTCCAAACAACCTGTTATTGTTGAATGGTTTTGGTTTTTTGGGGGTGTTTTTCCTTTTTGGTTTAACTCCAGATACTCTTATTTTCTGTTTCAATGCGTTTCTTCCTTCAGGTACAGTTTGGACTTCATCATAGTTAAATAATACAAATGGTGCTCTCATCAACAAGTGTTACCAAATGTAGAGAAGCAATGACATTTTTTTTTTTTTTTTTTGCGGTGTGTGGGCCCCTCACTGCTGTGGCCTCTCCCGTTGCGGAGCACAGGCTCCGGACGTGCAGGCCCAGCGGCCATGGCTCACGGGCCCAGCTGCTCCACGGCATGTGGGATCTTCCCAGACCGGGGCACGAACCCGCGTCCCCTGCATCGGCAGGCGGACTCTCAACCACTGTGCCACCAGGGAAGCCCAGCAATGACATTTTTATGGTATTTTACTTTATTCTCCTGACTTTAAATGCTGACACTTTCGTTATTGATGTTATTGCATCAGTAATAATCTAGCCTTATCATGAACCAAAATACATTTTAGTGTCATTTTGCTTTCTGGGTCAAGCTTTTTACATTAAAAAAAGATAGTGTTACAGATCCACCTCAAAACTGAGAACCCCAGGCTAATCATGAGGAAAAACATCAAATTCCAGTCGAAGGGCATCCTCCAGAGTATCTGCCCAGTGCTCCCCAGAACTACCGAGACCATCAAACCAAGGTGTGAAGAGCTGTCACTGCCAAGAGGAGCCCAAGGAGACAGGGCTGCATGTGAGGTGCTGTCCTGGAGGGAGAGAAACTAAGGCAATTGAATAACTGTAACAGACGTACCACACAGATGTAAGCCGCTAGTGGTGAGGGCACACATGTCACCACCTGGGGGCTGGTGATGCTCCAGAGGGAACAGAGGGCCCAGCTCTCCACGCCCTGCTGGCCTGGGGGCTGCAGGTGTGAGCAGGGAAGTCCTGGGGGGCCTGGCGGGGAGTCACAGCCCCAGCGGACCCAGGAGAACGTGGGCCGTGCCCCACACACCCCGTCATCGGGTGGACCCTGCCGGCTGGAGCACTGATCCTGACATGGTTGTCGGATTGTGACTCAGAGTACGGGGTAGATACCGTGAGTCCATACTGAGACAGACAGACCGACAGACACCTCTCCTCTACAGAAATGTTCCAAGTACAGTAAGTTCCCTACATACAAACGAGTTCCGTTCCAAGAGTGCATTCGTAAGTCTAAATTTGTTCTAAGCCCAACAAAGTCAGCCTAGATGCCCAACTAACACAATCGGCTATATAGTGCTGTACTGTAATAGGTTTGGAATACTTTTCACACTACTAATACATTAAAAACAAACACAAAAAATAAAGAACATTTTTAATCTTACAGTACAGTACCGTGAAAAGTACAGTAGTACAGGACAACAGCTGGCATCCAGGGGCTGGCATCGAGTGACAGGCCAGAAGAGTTACTGACTGGAGGAGGGGGAGGAGGTGGGAGACGGTAGAGCTGAAAGGTCGTCAGCAACAGGAGGCGGAGGGCCAGCTGCCATGTCACTCACGCCCGACGCTGACGGCACAGGGTCCAGTTCCTTGCTGGATTCAGTTCTATCTACCCAGCTGAAAACACGATCCAGCCGTGTCTGGGTAGCAGCTCTTTTTTTCTTATCATAGATGACACGGTGGCACTGGATTGCTGAACGGCTGCTGCAGCCTTCGTGTAGCGTTCGTTGTACGTTAAGGTCCCGTGCCTCCAGCACTAGCAGCGCCTCCTCAAATGCAGAGAACCCCCTTGCCGTTGCCTGCGTCGTGAATCTCTTTGGTTCTTCAGTTACGTCTTCCTCTTGTCTCTCTCCGTCCTTTCTCTGGGCCTGCAGTTCCATCAGGCCTTCATTCGTAGGCTCCTCACGTTGCACAGCAAGGAGTTCAGTGATGTCGTCCTCTTGCAGATCTGGCTCCAGCTTCTCACTGAGGGTCTCTAAGTTGCTGAAGACCTCTTTGGACTCTTCATCCACCTTCTCAAATCCACGAAAATCATGAACAAACTGTGGGGAAAGGTTCTTCCAAACCCCATTCACGGTGACGGCCGTAACCTCATGCCAAGCAAAGTCAATTTTTTTTTATGGCCTGTAGATGTCGCAGAGATTGTCGCAGGGCTGTTCCTGATTCGTCAGTCGCCTTTACTCCCTGACGAAAAGTGTGACATAAATAATATTTCTTGAAAGTCGCTATAACTCCCTGGTCCATAGGTTGGATGAGCGACGTAGTATTCGGTGGCAGGTGCACTACTTTGACGTTGGGATGCAAGCCGTCCATGAACGGGGGGTCGCCCGGAGCATTGTCGAGCGACAAAAGAACGTGGAATGGGACGTTCTTCTCCAAGCAATACTTCTCTACCTCCGGGATAAAGTGGTGGAAAAACCAGTCCTGGAAAATGGCCTGTGTAACCCAGGCCTTGGGGTAACTCTTCCACACAATAGGAAGAGAGCCCTTGGCTGTTTCTGAGGGCCCTTGGGTTCTCTGAATGATAAACTAAGAGAGGCTTCGCTTCATATCACCGGAAACACTGCCACCACACAACAGAGTTAGCCTGTCCTTTGCTGCTCTATAGCCTGGCATCAACTTTCCCTCCTTGCTGAGGTAACTTTGGTCTGGCATCCTTTTCCAGTACAGTCCTGTCTCGTCCACATTAAACACCTGCTCAGGTAAATACGCGCCTTCATCAATAATTTCTTGAAGCGTTTCAGGAAATTCCTGGGCAGCTACCGTATCTGCGCTCGCTGCCTTGCCGCTTACTTTTACGTTGTGAAGTTGGCTCCAGTCTTGAACCGATGAAGCCAGCCGTGGCTGGCATTAAAAGATGCGCCCTCTGATTCTTCGCCGTGTTTCTTCTTCAAACCTTCATAAAGGCTTTTAGCTTTCTCTTGAATCAGCATTAAGCTGAGCGGGACTCAACACTAATGCTGGTCCTGCATCCGCACACTGAGACGTTTCTCCATCTCCTCCACCAATTTTCCACGCTTCTTCGACATTACTGTCTGCACAGCAGACTTTACATGTTCCATGATCTCGTCCTTGTTCTTCAGAATCGTGCCATTGGTTGAACGACTCATTTTATAAGAATGAGCGGCGTCTACCATCTTTTCACCTCACTCCACTCTCTCAATTATTTTCACATTTGTTTCCATCGTTATCGCTTGGCGCTTCTTAGCGGCACTGGCTACCTCACCACTGCTTTTACGCTTGCTTCCGGACACCCTGGGCTTGACATAAAGATGCTGTACTCCTGTACTCTATACAGTCCTGCACAGTAAAGTGTGCAAGAGCACAACCACTTGTCGAAGATGCGCGCTCATGACAGTGTACGCCAGACACGTGAACTGACTTTTGTGATTGGACATGCGAAGGCACATTCACCTCTTTGAAAGTTCACAACTTGAAGGTTCACGTGTAGGGGATTTACTGTAATTCATGCAGATGCTTTGCCCTCAGGGAGGTGGACCGTGACTTCCCTGCCAAGACTGCAGTGTGGGAAGAGGGGGAAGAGTCCCTGTAGGGGAAAGACCCGACAGATCCTGCCTGGGCCAGGTGACCCAGGTGATGAGGTGTGTTGACAGCAGGTGCCCTAGGTACAGTGGGATGCAAAGGCACCTCGCCTTCTGGTCTTCCTGCTAAAACACACAAAGCCCAAAACTGAGATCATGAGAAAAACATCATACAAATCCGGAATGAGGGCCATTCTACAGAATGCCTGACCAGTACTCCTGGTCAAGGTCTCAAGGTCAAGTACTCAAGGTCATCAAACACAAGGAATGTCTGAGAAGCCATCACTGCCTAGGGCAGGCTACGGAGCATGATGACTAAATGTGCTGTCCTGGATGGGGTCCTGGGACAGAAGAAGGATGTTAGGGGAAAACTAAGGCAACCCTATTAAAGTGTGAACTTTTTAGTAATGTGTCAGTGATGGTTCGTTGGTTGTGACAGATGTGCCGGAGGAACGTCAGATGTTATCTTTAGGGGAAATCCGGTATGGGGTGTATAAGGAACTGCTGTGTCTTCACAGCTTCTCTATATAAATCTAAAGCTATTCAAAATAAAATGTTTATTTAGATATTTTTAAAAATTAACAGACGAATTAAGATGTTACCCCAAAATATGTTTAACACAAAGCTTACAGTGTTTTAAAAATTCTAAAAGTTCGAATATTTCTTTCCATAGTATTTTAAGATTTTATTTCAGATACTCGTGTTGTGATGTTAACATCTATAAAATGTGCACTCCTTTTATGAAAATTCTTTTTTTTTTTAATATCTTTATTGGGGTATAATTGCTTTACAATGGTGTGTTAGTTTCTGCTTTATAACAAAGTGAATCAGTTATACATATACATATGTTCCCATATGTCTTCCCTCTTGCGTCTCCCTCCCTCCCACCCTCCCTATGAAAATTCTTGATTTAATTAACAGACAAACTGTCTTGTAAGGGTTCCGTTCTGGGAGATGGAGTGTTACATTTTATTATAGTTTCCCCCTTGATGTCTTTCATTTGCATTTTAGGAGAATGGATTTGACCAGCACTTTGTACACTTTGTAAGTTAAATGTTAGTTACGCGTGGGCTTGCCTGCACTGGTCCTTTGAGCCTTGTGTCTGCACGGATCCCCTCTGAATAGGCTTCGAGGAAACGACTCATTAGCAGCCTGGTAGTCGTCCTCCTTGGCAGTGCGGGAGCAGTGATGGCAGAGAAGGACCGGGACTTTGCGTGTGGCTGTCGTGTGAACGTCCTGCGTTCCAGTTCTTTCCTGTGCAAGACTCCTATTTTCCGGGAGATGAACGTTTTGAGAGAAACGGAAGCACGCTGACTCAGATTCCATCCGTCCATCCGTCCGCTCACCGACGGCCACTTACCTGGTTCATAAGCCCGGCCTTGTCCTGTGGTCGCACTCATGACGGTGTAGTGACGGTTAATGCCTCTCCCGCACTGGCTTGTAGTACCTGCAAGGCAGCGGCATGTGTGTTGGGTCCCCAGGGACCCCCAGCCTCCAGCACCGTGGAAGCTGTTGGGAGCAGATGGCTGTGGGCGCCTCGCCTGCATCCAGGTTCTCCTATTTGAACAGCTCCGACCGAGGGTGTTCTCTGGCAGCTGGGCTTGTGGGCGCAGGGCAGGAATGTCAGAGGTCATGCCCCAGGGTGACCCCTCACCAAAGAGGGCGGGGTGCTCCTGACTAGGAGGCAGTCCTGAGGTCCATGCGCGGCCTCTCCGGGGTCCCCAGCAGCTGCCACTCTGCACAGAGCTGTGACCTGCTTCCTGGAGCTCCCTTTTTTGACTCTTTCCTTCCCGTCTCACTTCCCCTGGTCTCGGGGTCAGCTTTGGGAGAACCCACACTGAGACCGTATGCAGTAAGTCGGTATCTATCGACGAAATTAATAAGCACAGTAAATGAGTAAGATCCTGACCATTCAAAGAAATTATCATCCAGGAAGAAAAAGGTTATCAGAGCTGTGCAGATCCCATGAATGAGACATAAAGCGACGACTGATGAGAAGTACAGGTAGAACGTGCGTATTCAGGGGAAGAAGTCGCTGCAGACTTCCCTCCTTACCCTCCTGACTCAGGGTCGGCTCCTGCCTGGTGACCTTGAGCCATCCAGCACCTCACCTGTCGCGTGGCTCACATCCCGGTGCCCTCGTTCTGCCATCCGGTGAGCTGGGAGGACAGAGGTGTGTCTGCTGTGTCCCCTCGTGTCTCGACACTGGGACAGTGCCCCGCAGACAGTAGCTTCACAGGTGTCTGTTGGGCCCGTGCGTTCATGGGGAGACTAAGCGGCAGAGTTTCCATGAGGAGAGGGTTGGAGTCGTGGGCACGGATTCAAATCCCACTCCAGTCACTGCCTAACTTGCTGATTTCAGGCCCGTTGCTCAGTCAGCTCATACGTAAAGAAATCGAGGCACACCCTTCAAGGTCGTGACATCAATTAAATGAGGTCGTTTCCTGTAGTACCTGGAGTTACAGCACAGAAATGAGCGCTCACATGTTCACTGCTTTTATGGAGAAGATGGCATTTGAGGTTGGGTTGAAATTGGACGAGAAAAAAGTGGAGAAGGGAGTTTAAATTACAGCAGAAGGAACAAATGCCAGAAAGTGAGATTAAGGACGGTAGGGAGCTTATTAGCAGGGAGCTGTGTGCCTGGACCCGAGAACAGGAAGTAGGGAAATGAGGCCACGGAGAAGCCAGACCACGGAGGTTCGTGAATGCCAGCCTGAGTTGTCTGACTTTATTCCACGAGCAGAAGGGGAGATATCTGAGAAGCCCGTGAAGTGATGGGATTATGAACTATGAGTTACAGTACCCTGAAGAGAGGTCAGAAATGAAAATAGAGGTTTGGGAGTGGTTCACATAGTTTATCATGAAATTGGCAAACCAGTCAGCATATACCGCCTGTTTACCACAGTAGGAAATAGAATAACAGGGGTCCTTTCCGCAGTCAAGGAACTTGGTTAGCGTCACGCTGTTTAACACTCCTCTTGCTAATTAGTATGTACAATATAGTCATTTTTTTCTTCTGGGATATTTCCCAGGTAATCTGAATCTTCCCCAAATGAACAGATGGGTGTGGGCTTAGTGGCATTGTCAAAGAGGTCTCTTGGAGATACATTCCTTGAGTGAACCAGGAGATGGGAGTGAGGTCCTCCCGGGCAGTGGGCAGTGGGCCATTGTCCAGCTACGGGCACAGCTTTGGGGTCACAGTACCTTGTCATTCGTTTTGCCAACTGTCAATTAACTTCTACAGAAATTTAAATAATAAAGATACTTTATGAGCATTTGTTCACATCGTTGCTGTTTTCAGGGCTCCTTGTCTCCTTGTGTAGATCCTTATTTCCATTTCATGTTTATATAAATGATGCCTTCAGATTTTTTAAATTTCCAGTTATTCCTTGCTAGTATATAGAAATACAGTGGCATGTTTTTTTGTTGTTGTTTTTTGCTAACTGCATTCTCTGACCTTGCTAAACCCTTTTTTTAGATCTGGGAACTTTTTTGTAGATTCTTTGGTGTTTTCTGTGTAGAAAATCATAGAGTCTGCCAATAAAGACAGTTTTGCTTTTTCCTTTTATATCCGTAGCCTTCATTTTTTTCTTGCCTTCTTGTACTAGTGAGGACAGCAGTGTTGATCACCATGAGCTTCTCGCTCTTACAGGAAAAACACTTCTTATTTTCCATTGTCTGTTAGCAGTAGATTTTTCATGCATACTCTTTTTTTGTAATTTTTTTATGCGGTACGCGGGCCTCTCACTGTTGTGGCCCCTCCTGCCGCGGAGCACAGGCTCCGGACGCGCAGGCTCAGCGGCCTCTGCGGCATGTGGGATCCTCCCGGACCGGGGCTAGAACCCGCGTCCCCTGCATCGGCAGGCGGACTCCCAACCACTGCGCCACCAGGGAAGCCCTGCATACTCTTAATCTGATAGGGGAAGTTCTTTACTGTTACTGATGTTTGCCTTTTTTTTCTTTCCTTTTTAGCAGAAGACTCAGAAAGTGGTGTTTACATGCGATTCATGAGGTCACACAAGTGTTACGACATCGTTCCAACCAGCTCCAAGCTTGTGGTCTTTGATACCACGTTACAAGTGAGTGTGCCCAGTTTCCCTGAATCTGGGGTATATTATTTGGTGCCTGCTTTGTCGGGTAAGTTAAATCCAGCAGGACCCGCAGACAGTATCCAGTCCTTTCTGCACGTCAGGTCCTGTGCTGAGGTTCTGTCTGAGTTGTCAGTCGTCATGGCAGCCTTCTGGGGAATGTGCTGTTTTACGGATAAGGAAGCTCATTATCTAGAGTTTGCTCACATTCTAGCATTTAAGAACTCAGCCCACAGAGCTGGTGAGTGACGGGGCCTGGAATTGGCGCTCGGGTCTGTGTGATGCGTGCCGGCCCCAAGCCCTTAACCGCTAGCTGCACCTCCTCCCTCGGCTCGTCCTGAAGGCCTGAGCTATTTAGTAGAACAGTGAAGTTGAAATAATACTGGTTCAAAAGAAAGCATCGCTCAGGTGGGTAATCTCCTAAGAGAAAACTCTGCTGATCTCTTTCAGCAGAAAATTTGAACCTGATTATTTTGGTATGAAAATTATGCTTGTTGTGACTCGTTTTATACCAATATGACTTACAGTCAGACGTGAAAAGTCCCAAATACTCAGTTCAATGCGACGACCAGAGTACATCCGGTGTAATAAAATACGTGTGCATACACAGGTATACGTGTGTGCATTTGGTGTATAGATTTACACATCAATCTTTACCAAGCAGGATTGTGTTCACCTGGGTTCCCCAAAAGTAGAGGCTGAGCCAGGAATTCATGGGCCGTGGGTGCTTTAATTGGGCGTCCTGCCAGGGGAGCCCCTGGGGGACTGGGGGAGAAGGGGAAGGGGCAAAGGCCAGGGAGGGCAGCCTCTGCTGATCCCTCAGGGGAACCCCAGCGGGTAAGGTGCCTGTGCGAGTTCACCCTGGCCTCTTTCAGCCTCGTCCAGGGCTGCCCTGGGAGATGTGTGCCCTGGCCCTGCCAGCTCGTCCCAGCGCTCGGGGCCCTCTCCCCAGGCCTCCCCCGCCTGCTCTGCTGGCGCCCCCAGCGGCCCGCCCTGTGGCTCTTCCTTGAGGACGCCTGGGCTCTAGGAGCTCCTTTCGGTCTCAGCTGCACAGGATTCTCAAGAATGTAGACATGGCTTAGTTCTTAATTTTATTTTCCAATTTTTTTTTTTTTTATAAATTGGCCTAAAATCCTATGACTTTGCTAAATTCACTTCGGACCAGGTAACCTTCAAGGTCCCTTCTACAACTCTGATTCTTTGACACAAAGAGGACAGAGAGGCATCCAGGTGCAGTGTTACAGGAAATACTCTCTACCACGGTAACTACAGACTTCAATAGTAAAGTAACGAGAATTCTGAATTCCCCAAATAAAGAAGTAGACCAGCCCGTCTCACCCTCGCTCCACCCTCCAAAGTCCTGACCGTCGCTTTCCACCAACAGAAAAGCACATGACAGCGCGTACGCCCTGCACCTGCTTTCACTCCTGTTCAGCTTTTCCCGTGTTGTAAAATTAACTCTTTTCTGAATTTAGAATTTAGCCAGAGTGAGTAAGACATGAAAAATGTGATGCTTTATGGATCATCGGAGGTCACTAATCCAGTGACTCTCACTTCCCTAATTAGTAGAAGCTGCATGTGCCTGTCTCCTGGAAGTCACGAATCCTTGAGGCTCTAAGCTTTAAAGGAGCTAAAATTGGTTACCATGGAAATGGGGGGGTTGGCACTGGTTACAGCAAAGTTAAAGATGTGTTTGAAAGGGCTGACTCGACTGTTGTCTAGACACAGACAGCAGTGGTGGTCGTGGACGTGTCTCGAGAACGAGGGAAGCGAGCAGGGGAGACACAGCCCGTCCCCGAGACCAGGTGACCGTCCTCTGGGTGGGGTCGTGGCCTAGACGGCTCCCTGTGTGCGCGTGTGATGGGACAGCATGGAGCCACCGAGGAGGGCGGAAAAGACGTTTGTGGAGAATGTGTTTGTTTTTTTTTGAAGATTTAATTTTTTATTTATTTTTGGCTGTGTTGGGTCTTCGTTGCTGTGCGCGGGCTTTCTCTAGTTGCCGCGAGTGGGGGCTACTCTTCGTTGTGGTGCGCGGGCTTCTCATTGCAGTGGCTTCTCTTGCTGCAGAGCACGGGCTCTAGGCGCGTGGACTTCAGTAGTTGCGACACGTGGGCTCAGTAGTTGTGGCTCGCGGGCTCTAGAGCGTGGGCTCAGTAGTTGTGGCGCACAGGCTTAGTTGCTCTGCGGCATGTGAGGTCTTCCTGGACCAGGGCTCGAACCCATGTCCCCTGCATTGGCAGGTGGATTCTTATCCACTGCGCCACCAGGGACATCCCCTAATGTATTTATTTTGAAGTTAAAAAAAAGCAGGTTGCAGAGCAACACTTACATTCTGACCAAGTTACCCTGAGGGCCCAGAGTATCAGAGACACAGCTGGTCTGGGAACCAGAGTCAGCTGTTCACAGGTGGACTGAAAACGGGGTCGCAGACAGTGGAGAAGAGAGGGAGAGAAGGGCCGCTCGCCCCAGGCGGCCGCGCCCTCAGCCTCTAGCTCGGCCTCTGTGAGGCCCGTGGGCCTCCCGCAGGCGGGGCTGTGACGCGCCCCAGGGTCCTGTCGCTCAGTCTCGCGTCAGTGTGAGAGACGGCGCCTTGGTCCTGGTGCCCCGGAGCCCAGTGCACGTCCTAGAGTCGCGTCCCTCCCCCTTGGCCCGCCTGGTTCTCCCTCGGCGTCGGCGGTCGTCCGGAGCCCCGATTGCGGTGTGACTGAGGGAGGGGGTGATGCCCGACTCCCACCGGCTCCCTCACCCAGTGTCGCGGGGTGCCCGGTGCTCAGGCTGGACGGGGCGGACGCCGCCCGCTCGGCTTGCACGGTCACTCGGCATCTCAGCCGAGTTGTTCCTTCCCGACCAGGGCCCCGTAGTAAGCCAGGAACTGTTTCTCAAGAGGAAAAGAATTACCTGCAGACGAAGGCATGGCTTTTTGCTCTTTGTTTGTTTGTTCCAAAAACCCAGTGAATCTCCTGCTGGTGCCTGATGGGGGCCTCATGCGGCGTCCCCAGCTCGGCCTTGCGGGGGGCCCCAGGCCCGGGTGGACGAGGGGCCTGCCCTGCCGCAGAGCTGTGTCTTGCTCTGGGCCCCTGTGAAGACTCACTCTGACCGTGTCAGAGCAGCGCTCAGACACAGTGTGTGCCGCTTGCGGAGACCTGCCAAGGGTGGCAGGGGTGCGGGCAGCAGCCTGAGTGGCATGGGGGTCTCTCCGACGCTCCAGGCCGTGGCCTCCCTCACTGGCTGGCTGGCCGATGTCACACCGAGGCGTCTGAAGCATTGCCACTTCCTGCCCATCAGACCCGTCAGCACTGTGTCATCGATGTCACGGGACCGTGGGACGTGAGGCCTGTGGGGTGGTCAGCATCTCTGCAGACTGCGTGCAGTCACAGAGCCAGAGGTGAGGGTATGCGAGCGTGCCATGCAATGTCAAGGCAGACTGCTTCTCGGGGTCCTTGTACGTTGGTAGAGGGAAAAAGCGTGCGCAGCTGACGGCTGCAGGGCCCTGCGATGCTGCGTCTGGAGTTACAGGAATCCAGTCACTCTGGGAGATGCGGTCCCAGCCAGACGGGCAGCTTCCCTGGGGTGTGACGGCCAGCCTCTCCATCTGCGCACTTCCCCAGGGATGCTCTGCTGTGCTTGGCTTGCCAATCTGGTAGCTTCAGGGGCGTCCTCCCTGGGCCTCCTCGGCACGATATCCCTCGCCGCGTGGGTCCGAGAGCCAGTGTAGGGATCCCAATGACATGCTCAGGACTGAGCGGGTAACCACGGTGTGGCCTGCAGCCCCGTGAGCTCCTTGTGCTTGACCTTGGCTGCGACTCCGTCTGTCACCTGACTGACCGTAAGCCCCGCCTTTGACCAGTGACCATGGTGGCATTTGGGGTTCTAGGAATCAGCGTCCACTCAGAGCCAGCATCCGGTCACCCTGGAAAGTCTGCGTCTCCTTTTCCCCAGTGCTCAGTCATCCTAGGAAGTGGGACAGGAGGAACGGCACGTCCTGGGCGGGGCACTGTCCTCGGGGGACCCCGCGCCCCTCAGAACGGGGCTCTGGGTCTGAGAGCGGCTCAGGTCTGGAAACGGTGAGAGGACAAGACTCCGTGTTGGTGACTCAGGTTGGGGTTTTGGCCCCTGGACTGAGAATTTCTCTTGTTACGTAGATCAGGCAACACTTTAGAGGACCATGCATCTGTCTCACTTCTAGGGATGCTGTAACTGGGTAGCCACGACCAAACCGTCTGCGAATCAGAACATTCTCACCCCTGGCCACGAGCCTGCCCTGCTCCCTCAGGACCTGCCACCACACTGGCATCAGTGAGGCCGTCATGGTGCTGCCCCCTGCAGAGCGCAGCCAGCACGCAGCTTCTCAGGGGGTAGGGGTCCCCGCACGCAGACATTTCTCAGAAACCTGGGGAGGCTGTGACCTCGGGGCCCTTTGGGGGAAGGTAGCTGAGGGCTGGCTGTGCAGGCCGCATGTGCTGAAATCTCCCTGAGCCTGTGGGTTCACTCTTCCTCGTTAGGCCTCCGAAGTTCTGGCATCTCGGCCTTCTCAAACATGCACTCAGCAATGCCCTGCATTTCAAGGCAGTCAACTCAGAAAGCTTCAGAGCCGTTCCCAGTGGCATGCACTGTGTTAAATCCACATTTCTGGTAAATCCACCTGTGTCAATAAACCCTACCATATCCAGTGTTCAGTTCCCTCTCCTTGGTCTAATATTATTAGAAGCTATTCCCACACTTACTTCCCAGGTTTCTGCAGATATGAAATAGCGGAGCTTTATCGTTGTTTCCATGTGTGAGGCCCCCTCTCGGGGTCAGGCTGGAGTCTGTCCCCAGTCACAGGTCTCGGGGCCGCAGAGGCAGCTGTGGTTGTCTGGGGAATGGAGAACGAGCGACCCCGTGCAAGGCGTCTGCCCAGGAACACTTGCTGCTGGGCTTCCAGGCAAAGAAAGGCCATTCTGACACCACGCAGCCGGCCGTTTCCACTGCCAAGGGAGGCTCGGAGTCGCTCTGGCATTCAGGAATCTCTGCTTCGTCCGAGTCCAGCCCTGTGGCTGTGCTGGGTTCCAGGGCTCCTCCTGCACTCCTTCCAAACCAGTGCCCCGGCTTTCACGTCAGAGACCAGGGAGACTGAGTTCGGGGTGGTGACTCTCCGAGTCCCGCAGGATTACATTTTGTGTTGGATTTGGGAAAGGTCAGCCTGGTAGCTACAAGAGAAGGGCTTTTTAGGGCTGCCATAGAGGCTGCCAGGTTCTCGGTGACCGAGAGTCCCCAGTCGGAGCTTGTCCTTTCCCCGGTGTGTGAGCCCCATCCTCTGGCAGGACTCTGCCCACACCAGATCCCATGTTCCTTTCGCTGCAGTGATAGCTAGTGCAGCAGCCCCTGGCCCCTGCTCTCCTCTGGCGGCTGCAGAGTTGGGCAGGGACACCACGGTCACAGGTGATGCTTGTTCCCTCTCGATGCCGCTGCCTGCCCGGGGTCGCTGGGGATCTGAGTCCCCGCTGACCCAGAGCTCAGCACTGTGTTCAGGCCCAAAGACATGCGCCCGGTCCCAAACCCTCTGTCCCCAGAACCCTGCCTGGTGCGTGCGCTTCTGTATCAGTCAGGGTCCAGTCAGGACGCAGAAGCCATAGCAGCCGTTGAACAGAAAACTAACATAAACCAGTGGTAATTGGACGTAAGTCAACTGGGTCACTGACAGGGTAAGTACTGACCTCTGAGGCAGCGTTCTCAGACCTGCAGCTGTAGCATCACTAGGAAATTCCGGGACACACAGACAGACCATCAGGCCACCTCAGACCCACTAAACCGAAAGTCATGGTGAGGCCCAGTGGTCGTGTCTTACCGAGTCCTTCCAGCAGTTCTGGTTCTAGCGCTCTGCGGCTCGAAAACCGCTGCTCTGGGGCATCGTGGAGGTAAGGAAGAGCCTGTGGCGCCTTCCGAGGGGCCGCCTCTGGCTGGGGCTGTGCCTTGGCGGCAGGCGGTGGGGGGAGAGCGTGGGGAGGCCGCTCAGGCGGGACTCAGCCGCTGCTGCTGCAGGAGGGAAGCAGGTGGAGCGGCCGGCAGGCGGGAAGCCCCCAGGTAGGGACGTGCGCCGGGCCGGGCCCTCTCCCCACACTCCTGTGTCCTAACCTCCAGGCGCTGCGGAACATGACCTTACCTGGACGTAGGGCCACTAAGAGGTAATTAGTCACGAAGGCGTCGGTCCCATAGTCCACCGTGATTGGCGTCATTATACAAAGGGGAGATATGGACACAGAATCCTGCATACGGGGAGAGTACCGGTGACAATGAAGGCAGAAATCAGTGTGACGCGTGTGCAAGCCCAGGGGTGTCAGGGCGTGCCCGCACACCGCCAGCGGCCAGGTGAGAAGCCTAGAACAGATCTTTCTGCACAGAAAAGGAACCAAGCCTGCTGACACCCTGATCTCAGACGCCCAGCCTCCAGGACTGTGAGACGATCAGTCTCTGTTGTTTGTGCCCCTAGTTCATGGGGCTCTGTTGTGTCCGCCCTCGCGCGCCAGTACAGGTGGTCGTCAGGTGAAGCAGCCCGTCTTCAGCCCAGCCCTCCAGTCCTCGCTGGCCTCCCTCCTGTCAGGCTGCAGTAGAGCCCATGGCAGACTTGAGATGTGGTCCACAGGGCCCCAGTGTCACGAAGCAGAGTCAGAAGGGAGGGTTTGGGGCTGAGAGACAGTAATTTAGTAAATGGCGGAGTAGAGAACACATACCATCCCTTCCGAAGAAGTCTGGCAGCGCAGATAGTACTGATAGGTATGGTTTAGTGCCTTCAGGTTCTAAATGGTAACTTCTCAGGAGGTATGGAAGGCTCCAGAGTAAATAGAATTGCACAGTGGAATCATCACTTCCAGGACTGGGCAGCGACGGGAGCACTGGGAATCATGGGTCTTCCCTCACGATGGCAGTGTGAGGGAATGTGCGTTTCTAGCAACATTCTACTAACAACGTTTTTAATAAACTTTTTTAGATTGATAGAAGAGTTGTGAAGATAGTACAGGTCGTTCCCATATACCCCACACCCAGTTCGCTCCATTCTTGCCATCTTACGTTAGTATGGTCACATTTGTCACAGTTAACGAACCAGTATTGATACGTAGTTATTGCCTGAAGTTCATAGTTTGTTTAGATTTCCCTGTGTCTTTCCTGATGTCATTTTTCTGCTCGAGGATCCCATCCAGGTTACTGTTAACATTTAGTCGTCACGTCCCCTTAGGCTCCCCTTTGCTGTGACAGTTTCTCAGACTTCCTGGCTTTTGGGAACCTTGACAGTTTTGAGGAGCTGGCCAGGTGTGCTGTAGGCTGCCCCCAAATGGAATTTGTTGGCTGTTTTTTCCTCATGACCAGACTTGGATTATGGGCTTTGGAAGGAAGACCACAGAGGTAAAGTGCTCCTCACGTCATATCAGACCTGCTTACTGCTTACCGCTGTCGATCTTAACCGCAGTCACCTGGCTGCGGTATGTCTATCAGGCTTCTTTACTGTAAAGTTTCTCTTTTCCATACTGTCCTCTTTAGGAGAAGGTCACTCTGCACCGCCCACACGTAAGGAGTGGGGAGTTGAGGGCTACGCAAGATAGTTGGAATTCTTCTGCAAAGGACATGTGTTCCTTCCTTTAACTTATTTATTCAGTCATTTGTGTCGGCATACGTTTATGGAGATATACATATATATATATATATATATATATATTCCATTGGGTTATAATCCACTATTACTTTGTTTTATTGTTCAAATCATTCCAATTGATACGATTTTAATAGTGCCAATGAAAGAGAATACAGGCAAGTGTCCAAATAAGTGGCTGTTTGCCAAACACGGGTGTTTAGAAGAACATGTAGAAAATATAGAAAGACGAGCATGTAAGTAAGTTGAAGAAGGGCATGACTAGGAGGGGGCTGCCCAGGGTCCTCTTAATTGGGGTTAGACTCGAGATCCACAAGCGGGAAGCAGGTGCTCACCTGCTTTAGAAGCAAGAAAGATAAGGGTTCGCTCTGTTGCTCAAGATTCATGCTGCAGGTGCTGATAAAGAGGAAGGGAAACTCTTCAGCCCGTTTTGTGCTTTTTCATTATCAAGGAAAATGATCTTCAAAACGGAAAAAGTACAGTGAATGGTGATTAGAAGATCTTACAGCCCAGGATAGGTGTGGACGGTAGGAGGTGCCTGTTTGCTTTCTGATCCCTAGTTTAGTCAGGATGCAGACTGCCAGGATGCAGGCTCTCAGTGGGAGTGGAAGAATGGTGGAGAACAGGTCTGAGGCCTGACGCCTGAGGTTCCAGGTGAGAGGAAAAAGAGTCCTCAGAAAACGGTGGGAAATGTGGTGTCATTCCCAGGTAAGGGGTTTGAATGAATTATTCATAAAGTAATAAAAGTAGTAATTTCTGGAAACCTATCACGAACCGACCCCAGAAAGTCGGGGAGATGAACCCGATTTCCTTTTGGGACTGTTCGTAGATGTGGTAATACCGTGAAAGGCGAATCTGGGTTTCATCTTGACGGTTGACAGAGCCTCGTGCCCTGTCCTGATGGAGAAGATGCAGAAGTGTATCTTGGCAGCTCAGTGAACTGCTGGCTTACGGACCTTAGGGGAACGTCAGTGAAATCGCAGTCTGCCTGGAGCGAGGTCTCTAGCTGTACTGGATGCCTCTCGCGGGCCGGGCCACCTGCTACTGCAGCCAGCCCTGCAGGCGTGGTGGGCGGCACCCCCGCTTCCGTAACCAGCGGGGATGAGCAGGTGGGGAAACGCCCCTGCCTCGCACGCTCGCTCGGGGAGGACGATCCCAGTGCCGTGGAGCCCCTGCCAGGCCCCTGTCCTGCGGCCAGCTCCACCACCCTTCACACACTGACACTGGCTCCCCTGCTAGCCTGTGTCACTCCTGCCCCCGGGACCACGTTCTCAAATAAACCACGTGCGAGCCAGGCTCTGCTTTCTGGGTGAGACACTGCTGGGGCGCCTTGAGATTCTTTCACTCTAAGCTCGGCAGCCTCTGGAACAATGACTTGAATACCGACTTTGTTGACTGCATCCTCTGATCGACAGATGACTTGAAACCAGGAGAGAGAGCGAATAATAACCCATATCCGGAAAGAGTCCTCCGTAAGCTGAATTATTCCTAGGCCTAATGAAAGTACCTGCCACCCAGAGCAGTGGGAATTAGAGCGCGTCGCAGAAGAGCATAAGGCTGGGGGTTCAGAACTGTGGCGGCGTGAGGGCGACCTGACGCGGCCCCGCCCCCATCAGGCTCACGCGGGGCGGGACCTGCTGATGCCGACAGCCAGCAGACTGCTAACCCAGAAGCACGGGCCGTGGTTTTAAGCGTCACGCAGTTTAAAAGTGGTACGAGAAGAGCTTACCTGAAAACAGCAGTCCCTGTTCCTTACGCCCTTGTCGTCATACTCCCCAGAACCGACAGTTCAGCTGTTAAATCTGGCGTTCACTGCCACATTACCTTGATTCATCAGTTTTAGACACGTTTTCCTCCCTAATTCGGTAGCTGGGTTCTTTGTTCCTTGTGTGGCTTCCTTCCTCCCGTCACACCCGGTGTCACCATCTCAGTACCGGGGTGCTTTCATTCATTTGACTGTGTCACTGGGCCCAGTGGTTTACGTGGTTACATTTCCTATTTGTACAGTTCAGTGTTGTTCCTGGAGCTTAGAATTCTTCCGTTTTTTATTTTCTTTGAACACCTAAGGCTTTTCCCACCGGCTGACTTCTCAGTAGGATTTCCTGTGCAGCCGGACTTGGCCCACACATTTCCAGCCCTACTTGGAGCCACGCCTGCGGCTCTGCGTCTTCTTGCCCGTCACCGTCACCTGAGACTTTCACGGGTTCATGGTGGGAATTGCCTCCACCCTCTCCTGATTTTTGAACACATGCTTTTCTGCTTTCCTGCTTTATTCTCTCTGTTTTGGCGGAGCACTTTCTCCAGGAGCTTCCGGCCCTAGTGCACTCGGGCTGCATAACAAAACCCTGCAGGCTGGCAGGCTTCACAGGAATTTCTCCCCCAGCCCTGGAGGCTGAGAGTCCAAGACCAAGTGCCGGTGGCGTCAGTTCCTGGCGAGGCCTCTCTTCCTGGCTTGCAGACAGCTGCCTGGAGCGCACGAGAGCTCTGGTCTTTCTCATACGGACACTAATCCCAACCCTGTGGCCTCGTCGAACGCTCTCCAGCTCCATCAGGGGGTGCAAACGTCAGGGGGGTCGGGGGGTGCAAACGCTGTCCGTACACGTCCCAGGAAAAGATGCATGAGAGTTAGCTACTGAGGTCGGTTGAGAATTTCGAAGGCGTCCCATTGCTTTTAGCTGCCAGTGTCGCTGAAGAGACAGCTGTCGTGGTTTTTCTCTTCTTTAATCTCCATCTTTTTATGTGCGGTTTTCCCCCTCGGAAGCTTTTGGGGTTTTCTCTCTATCTCTGGTGCTTCCACGCCGGGCGCCTGGTTGTGGTCTTTTCCACTGTGAGCCAGGCACCCGATGGGCCTTTGGACCTGACACACGTGTCACTCGGTCCGTGTTCACTGTGCTGTTCGTTCCGAGATTCTCTTCCTGCTGTTTCCTTTCTTCTGGAACTTCAGTCGGGAGATCTTGGGCCCCCTGAATTGATCCTTTAATATTCTTATCCTGTCTCCTTCTCTCATTACTTTTCTGTTCTACTTCTTAGAAGCTTCTTTGTTCTTAACCCATCCAGTGAGACGTATTCAAAACTAGAAGTTGTGCAGCTGCAACGTTCAAGGTTGTGTCGAGTGGCTCGTAATTAAGAGTGAGCACCGACAGCTGGGGGGTGATCACAGGGGAGCTTCTGCCTGGGGGGGTCTCACTGAAGAGTGTTGGGCCACCGTCTTTTTCATTGGAAGCCCCCAAATGTTCATCTCTGTGTAGTTCATTTCTGAAGCAGTTTCTCCAGGAAAATAATCCTTTGATGGTGATGGCGGGTGGCTTTGGTCATGACCTGATTTGAAACAATCTTCCTGTTTGTTTTCAGCCCTGCCCCCGCCCAAGCATCGGAGCCTCCAGTCGTGGGTCTTCCAGGTCGGGGGGATCAGTGGGCTCCTCTCCCCGCCCCTCCCCACGAGGTTCCTCCTCTTGGTCAGCGTGAACCGTGCTCCACCCGCTTCTCGTCCTGGCATCTCCTCGCTCATTCTCCTTCTAGTTTATACTCCCTGTAGTTTGAGAATAACTTTTCAAGAGGAAGAGATGCCAGAGATGTTTCTCTGCCACGTTTAAACCTAGGGAGCCACGAGGGAAACTCCAGGAAGGAGATACATGAGGTCCTGCGGGAGTAGAGGAGGGATCCGACTCGGCCGCGCGTGACGTGGGTAGGTTGTGTTGAGGACTTAGAAGTTACAGGCAAGCTGGGCTTTAACAGGTGGAGCAGAAGGTAAGTCCATTTGAAGTAGAAGGAACATTGTGACACAGCCAAAACAACGGAAGATAAGTTCACGGACTGAGGAGTCTGCTGGACCGTAGGGGTCAGGCTGGGGCTGCATCGCAGAGGGTCTTGGAGACCAAACCTGAGAAGCTGGGCCCATCCTTGCTCAGGGGAGACGCCGTCAGGTGTTGTGAAATCCATTTGACGAGCTCTGATGTAAAAACTTAGTAAACTGCAGTGAACAGTTTTAAAGAGCTTTAGCTATGCATCAGCATTAATTTTAAAAGCCCCACAATTAATTTAATTATTGAGAATCAGGGTGAAACTGTGTATGGAAAGCAGGGAAGCATTAGAGGAATCAGATTCCCATTTTTGGGGAACACAGATGTGCTACTTGGCATTTAGATTGCCAGAATCTCTTAGCGCGACTAGGGCCGGCTTACCCTTTGTAAAAATCATTTTGATAGGGCTTCCCTGGTGGCGCAGTGGTTGGGAGTCCGCCTGCCGATGCAGGGGACACGGGTTTGTGCCCCGGTCCGGGAAGATCCCACATGCCGCGGAGCGGCTGGGCCCGTGAGCCGTGGCCCCTGAGCCTGTGCGTCCGGAGCCTGTGCTCCGCAGCGGGAGAGGCCACAGCAGTGAGAGGCCCGCGTACCGCAAAAAAAAAAAAAAAAAATTTTTATATTAGACTTTTATTTTCCTCTTTACTTAGCTGATTATCACATTTGGTTGTTTGAAAATCCTATTAAGGGCTTCCCTGGTGGTGCAGTGGTTAGGAATCTGCCTGCCAATGCAGGGGACATGGGTTCGAGCCCTGGTCTGGGAAGGTCCCACATGCTGTGGAGCAACTAAGCCCGTGCGCCACAACTACTGAGCCTGCTCTCTAGAGCCCATGAGCCACAACTACTGAAGCCTGTGCACCTAGAGCCCATGCTCCGCAACAAGAGAGGCCACCGCAGTGAAAAGCCCACGCACCGCAACGAAGAGTAGCCCCCACTCGCCGCAACTAGAGAAAGCCCGTGCTCAGCAACAAAGACCCAGTGCAGCCAAAAGTAAATAAATAAATTTATAAAAAAGAAAAAAGAAAATCCTATTAAAATATAAAATTTTTAATTGGTAACAGTTTGAGCAAATTGCGTTATCAGTTGAAAGAAATTTTCAGAGGCACTCAAGGCCCCTAGAGTTTTTCCCTTAGAAGTAGACTGCGCCAGTCCTCTTTCAGCCTGTTGATGGTTCGCTGGTGACACACTGTGCCTTCTGTAATCGAGGAGTTTCCTGAGCGGGGTTTTAAATTGCCCCTCAAACACTCCGTGCACGTGGTGCTGAGAAAGCCAAGTTTAGAAGGTTTCGTCCCTGCAGAGGCTGCAGTCAAACCACAGCAGCAGGCAGGGCTGCTGATCTGGGGACGCTGAGCCGTCCCCCGCTAAGGTGCTGTGAGCACGTCTTGTCCACTTTAGGGAGTTCTGTCGGGTCTCTGGAGGGTGGAATTGTGACTCCCTCCATGACGTGTGGACCTGTCAACAGTTTGTGTGGCTGAAATTAAAACTAACTCATTCTCTGCTTCTGGTCTGCCAGTAGAGAGTGGAAAATTAAAGCTCTTATTCTTTTCAGCTCTTCATAGCAAGTCTGGTTAGTCCACGCACTTGCGGGAGTTCCTTGGTGGCCTAGTGGTTAGGATTCAGCACTTCCACTGCCGAGCGCCCGGGTTCAGCCCCTGGTCAGGGAACTGAGATCCTGCGAGCCGTGCGGCGTGGCCAAAAAATGAAAAGAACAAAAACAAAAAAAACATGCCCTTGTGAGGAAAGCGCTATCTGTTAGCCCCATCTTGTAGCTAAGAATGTTGAGGCTCAGAGAGGGTTAAGGACCTGAGCTGACGAAAAGTCAGTCTGTCCGGTTGGTCCTGCAGCTTCGCCCACTGAAGCCACTAGGAGGCTTTTTTGCTTCACTCCAAGTACTTTCCTTAGCATCTGGTTGTTTTATTAATACCTTCTTGTGCAGAAGTGAAAGCACTTTTCACCTTGAACTCTTCATGTCCCCTTTGCCGCTGGACGGCTGCTTCCCTGGGTTTTTCCCTCACGTGACATCAGCAGTGTATCCTCAGGATGACCTGAGGTCGGCACACATCACCACCCCACCCTCTGCGTCCCTGGCCTGTCCGTCTTCTGTACCTGAGAGAGTCAGTGCTGTGCGGGCATTTCCTTGTGTTTTTGTGTGCAGAGGCCTTGAAGCCCCTTTAGTAACTAACTTGGAGCATTTAGGGGCTGTTTAAGAGCTTGTAGGTAGCAGGTAAGAGAAGTTATTGTGGGGAAGCAGGATTTTCTCTGTTCCTGAAAGAACAGTCATTACATTGAGTGTTAAAGTTAGGCCCTGCTTCTGTTGTGTTGCCATCAGTCTGATTGCTGCTCCTTTGGAAGTTAATGTCTCTCTTCCCTCTGGCTGGTTTTCTCTTTGCTTTTGATTTTTAGCCTCTTACCTATGATGTGCTGGGTGTGGTTTTCTTTGTATTTTTCCTGCCTGGGTTCTATCTGATGCTTTTGATAGATTCAGATTTTCTATTGAAAGTCGCCTATTTGAACATGATTTGGAAAATGCCTTTGGAAAAATTCCAGAATTTTGTAGCTCAGTTCATATCTTTCTTTTCTCTCAAGAATTGTAGTTCCCTGAATCCTGCCTGCGTGCTGCCCGCCAGTGCTTTCTAACGGGGATTTGTATGTTTTGTCCAACTCGTGCGGTTGTTTTCAGCTACTTCATCATGGCCAAACCAGAACTTTCCGGAGTGGCTTTTCAACAGCTGTGGTCACTTAGGGTTACGTGAATGATCCTGATGAATGATTTTAATACTGGTTTTCTCTGCTAAATCTGTTATTTTGGAGGAAACAGTAAGCAGTTTGTGGTTTTAAAAGTGCCCCCACTCCCTGCCTACTCCAGCCAGTTAGAAAAACAAGCTAAGCAGATATTTAATGTGTTTCAGAATCCGTTCATCCATGACTTTCCCCCATATTCTTTTATAATATTTTCTAGGCCCACAGTCAAGGATTCCCAGAGCATCGTCAAGGTAGAAATAGACCATTCACACCGGCACACCGTCCCTGAATGCCATTTAGTTACACAAACAGTGTGAATATTTTTGTGATTCTTGATACAAGCTGTGGTTCAGAAACCATTTTACCCGTTTGTGGATGCCATTTAGTTACTGTCTGGCTCTCGTGCCCTTGGGTTGGCTCTGCTCACCTCCTCTTCCTAGTTTCCTGCCAGTTTGTTCAACAGATTGATGGAGTCCCTGCCATACTCAGGACAGTGCTGGACTCGGCTAAGACAAGTGTGGAAAATGACTAATGAGAATCCCCCTCACCCAGCAGCCGTCCTTCTGCCCTTGTGCAGGTGAACCAGGCACCTGCATAAGTCATTCTAGATAGAGGCAAAATGAGTCACAGTAAAGGCAGAAACAGGTGCCGAGTTATTACTTCTACTCTGACTCGAAGCTCTAGTTTCCTAAAATCCTCTCTTTTCACTATTAAGTTAACAAGGGGTTTCGGAGTATAGTGGGTGAGAAAATAACCTTTTTCTTTCTTAGTAAAAAAGATAAACTGTACCCCAGAATAAAAAAAATTTTTAAGAGATACACTTCCACTGCCTCAGCTCCATAATATAGAAGTTTAATTTTTTTGCTTGTTTCTCTTTGATCTTTTCTGTGTAAATACAGGTTTTATATAATTATAATGCATAATTTTATAGTCTGCATTTTCACTGCCGTAAACCTTTTTTTTTTTTTACTTCAACGTAATCTTCACAGTTATACTATTTGATGCTTTTTTCTCACTGGTATACCAACATTTAGCAAGTTTTGTTGGAGGCAGATCTTTCTCCAGTTTTCAGTGTTAGAAATAATGCCACATAATTGAACATCTCTGATTCAGGAATCCCACTCCTAAAATTTCTGTATGAGTAAGTAATTCAACAGAGGAAAAGCTAGTACACAAACAGTATGAATATTCTTGTGATTCTTGATACGAGCTGTGGCTCAAAAACTATTCTAACAATTCATGGAGCCACCAGTGGTTTTACAACTGCACTTGTGTCGGGCGCTATAACAGAAACATACTGGCTTATTCAGCAGCCATAAATGGTACTTTAAATTTGCTTTAATTTTCATTTCTTTGATTATCAGTAAAATTGAACCATTTTCCATATGTTATTTGCTGTCTGTATTTAGAGGTCATTTTCAGCATTGAGCTTTTGGCTTTTAATAAATCATCACCCCTGCTGCCTGTCACGGTGTCCCGGAGGGTGTTTGTCCCGAGGGCTCCGGGAGACACCGTATGTGAACTACTCTGAACAGGGCCCAGCCCATAATAGGCACACAGTGAATGTCTGTCTCAAGAAGATACAAAAGTAGGAATATATTACATCTTTCATTCCTTCTCTTTCTCAACCTCAGGGAAATGAAGGGGGAATGCTTGTTGTTTTGTTATTGAACATATGAAAAACAAATTTTCATTTCAAGTACTTTGATAGAACTTCAGTATTTCTGAATGAACTAATAACCACATATAGGAAAGAGCAAACTCGGAAGTTTGGGGAATTCCCTGGAGGTCCAGTGGTTAGGAGTCGGCGCTTTCACTGCCGAGGGCCCGGGTTCAGTCCCCGGTTGGGGAAGTAAGAGCCCGCAAGCTGTGTGGCGTGGCCCGAAAAAAACAAACCTTTGAAGTTTAATTCTTCTGTGTGGTTTTAATTACATAAAGTCTCTCTGATTGCATTGTTTCAGTTTGAAAAAATAATCTCTATATACCTTTCAATATAATACAAAAGCATATTGCTAATGTTAATAAATTCAGTTATTTTTAACTGGTAAGATTTGGTTGAGTGTTTCAGTGGAAGGTATTTTTCTCCCTGCATATATATAGACTAAAAATGCGTGTTGTCTCTCTCATTGGTCTTAGGTTAAAAAGGCCTTCTTTGCCCTAGTAGCCAACGGTGTCCGAGCAGCGCCTCTGTGGGAGAGTAAAAGACAAAGTTTTGTAGGTAAGCGGCAGGGGCTGGGGATCTGAAAGCCTGAATTAGCTCAAGAAGTGCTGGTTTGGAGTGCAGCCTAGTAGACATGTTACCAATCGAAGGACAGCCTTGCTTTTACATCCTGTGCGGTGGGACTGCGAGTGAATTCAAAACATTTATGCACCTGTGTGGAGTTTCTTTGGATTCAGCGCCGTTTTGGCTCTGAAGCCTCCTCGGTGCCCTTGCCGGTCCCCTGGTCCCAGGCTGAGGCCCGACCCCTCCCTATCAGTCCCTCCGCTTGCGGTCCTGCCGCGGGCCATCCCCGCTCCCTCCCCGGTGAGCACTTTTCTGACACAGCAGATGAAACGATGGAAACGTGATTGGTAAAAAGCGTTGTTACGCTATTAAAGCGTTGTTACGCTATTAAAAATACCACGTAACTCACAGTATTTAAGCTCCATAATTTTCTCATCTTATGAATCACAGTGGACAATGGGTGTCGTCCCTCTTAGGAGGCATCGCATCATTCGGAAATGGCACTCGGTGTCCGCCGCCCCTCGGGCTGCAGCTGCCTCAGGGGAGAAGTTCACGCCTTCATCTCTGTAGTCCTGGTGTCCGGCACACAGTGGGCCCTTCGTAAATTGTGCCTGTGAAAGGCACTGTTTTTAGGAGGATTCTCAGAAAACAATCCAAGTGCTACCAAAAGTGTCATGTTTCTAGAGCTTATGGGATACTTTATCTTATTTTAAAGTATCCTAAATTATTTACATGTAGCCACAAGTCTTTTGTGATGTTTAATAACATTCAGAAAGTTTTCTCTTGGTGAATTGCCAACTACTGTGATTAATTCCATTAATTACTATCAGGTTTAATTTCAGCTAAATTTGTATATCTTAGCGTGGTGTAGATAATTAACAGATTAACAGTTTTAAATAATAGATTAAGCTGTGCTGGTAGTCTTTAAGGCTGTCTAGTAAATAAATACTCCAGGTTTGCTTATCATCTGAAATTTTTCTTTAATGTTTTCATAGTTTTACATTTAATATGTAATTCTTTCTTCCAGGAATGCTAACAATTACAGATTTCATTAATATACTTCATAGATACTATAAGTCACCCATGGTAAGTGCCAGAAATCCTTATGTCGAGTAAGTGGAGCTATATATTTCTCTGTACGTGTTTAGAGCTCTGTGTGTGTGTGTGTGTGTGTGTGTGTTTTTAAGATTTTGTGTTTTTCTTTTTTGGTACCGGCTTGGTGGTGCTGGTGGTTGATTTTTCCAAATATATATAATGTGCAGGAAACCTCAGTGTAAATCAGTCTGATATTTGAAGCTTAAGGAGGTAGTCTCAGGAAGTATGAAAGGCAATAGCCTCTTTCTTCAGCTTTCAGGAGTCCTCAGGTTAGTGGGATTCTGTGTGCTTATTTATTGCCTGGATAGTCTATACGTTCCATTATATTTCTGCTCTTTAACGGCATTATGGGCATGCCGTAGTGTTGAGATCTGCCTGGACCCGTGAATGAAGGAGGCCCCTCGCACCCTTCCAGACCAGGGGTGGCTGTGCCCGGTGAAGCCCACAGTGGAGATGAGAACAACACAGGCCTGACTCCCGGGCCTTATGCAGTTACCCCTGAAATTTTATAAAAGAAATACACGGACTCTGTGCTTCTAAAGAAGTAAAAATTAAAATTGGAGAAGTTCAGTTTTGACATTTTTCTGCCACTTAAGAAAAGACTGCTACTGGCTAATTTTAGTGGCAGATCCCTGGTTCCTGGTCCAACTGTTTTACAAGAGCATAGTTTGAAAACTACACATGGCCTTTATCTAACACTGTGATTTTTGTGATTCTATGATTCTACCAGCTTGTTTGGTGTTTGGTTTTTGTTGGTTTTTTTGAGTTGGTGTTTTTTTTGTTTGTTTTTTTTTTTTGGCAAGGTTGGAGAAGGACAGAATTGTATACTTTCTTTATCTAGTACTGTTTTGGGTATCTAATAGGTAAAAGGCAATCCAGTTAATACTGTTTTTACATGTAATGGTCAGTATTGCCCAATAATTAAATTCCTACACAAAATGGAAAAATAAGCTTCTGCTTAAGACATACTCTTAGAAGGAAGTTTTACCAAAGACTTCATAAGTATTCCATATTTATTTCACATGACATACCTGATTTCTTTTTTTTTTTTTTCTGCGGTACGCGGGCCTCTCACTACTGTGGCCTCTCCCGTTGCGGAGCACAGGCTCCGGACGCGCAGGTCAGCGGCCGTGGCTCACGGGCCCAGCCGCTCCGTGGCATGTGGGATCTTCCCGGACCAGGGCACGAACCCGCGTCAACTGCTTCGGCAGGCAGACTCTCAACCACTGCGCCACCAGGGAAGCCCTACCTTTTTTTTAACTATTAAATTCTGTGCTTGAGCGGTGGTTGCTTCTTCCCTGCCACCTACAGAGCCTGCCGTGGTGGCACGTCTTGTTTCTCCTCTCCTGCCCACTCAGTTCTCTCTTTTCTCCCTCCTGACCCCTCTGCTCGTCTCCCTGCGGCTTCTCTTCTTTGGAAATCTGAGTCCACTTCCTCCACGTGCACGTTCTCCTTCAGGTCCTTGGTCCTTGCAGTTGAAATTCAGGTCTTTCAGAATCCTCCTGGAGAACTGCCTCAGTGATGGAGAGCCCTGTGCCATCTCCCTGGAGCAGAATTAGTCACTATTTCAGCGCCCCCATTAACTACCCACACAGCACTTTTCATACTGTATTCTGATTAGTTGCAGGGCAGTGTTTCTCAGCTGGGAGTGACGTTGCTTCCCAGGGGACATTTGACAACATCTAGAGACATTTTTTATCATAGCTGGCGGAAGGGTGGGGCAGTTCTACTGGCGTCTAGCGGGCAGAGGCCAGGGATGCTGCTAAATGTCCTACAGTGCCCAGGACGGCCCTACATCAGAAGCATCCAGCCTAAAGTGTCAGTAGCGCCAAGGTCGAGGAAGGCTGTCATGGGGGTATCTGAGGTTCTTTCTTTTTTTTTTTTTCTCTTTTTTGCAGTACATGGGCCTCTCACTGTTGTGGCCTCTCCCGTTGCGGAGCACAGGCTCCGGACGCGCAGGCTCAGCGGCCATGGCTCACGGGTGCAGCCGCTCCGCGGCATGTGGGATCTTCCCGGACCGACAGACACACACACGCACACACCACCTTCCCATCTTGCCAGCACACACACACACACACCCCACCTTCCCATCTTGCCAGCGCCGACCACCCCCAGTACCTAAGGGACCCCCGTGTTAGGTGAGTCATGGCCATGCTGGTGACCGTAGCTAAAGCTCCGAGGCGGGTGTGCAGGCAGAGCACGGGCATCACCTCAGAACCGCCTAAGTGAGACGTAGACCAGGATGGTTCTACTTTCAGCTGTGAAAACCAGAGCCTCATCTTCCTCAGTTAGGCTTTTTCTCTGTCGTGGATGTTGTTCAGTCACCTGGCACCAAAATGGGGGGGGGGGGGGGGCGGGGCGCGGGTTCTCACTTAGTCATTCGTCTCTAGTTCCCCTGTTTTATTATTCTCTAAACCTTTTGGTTCTTCCTTTCAGTTGCCCCTACACTCCCACAGTCACCGTTCGAGACCTAACTGTCCTGACACTTGGTTTTGCGTCTGGCTCTGGTGCTGTCACGTCGTCCCACTGCTTAAACCCATCAGTGCTGGCCTGGCTTTCTCTCCCAGACACGGAGCCCACCTCGGGTCATCAGTCCCCAGACTCCTCGCTCCTGTCCCCCAGCACCGTCTCCTTTCTGTGTTTCGGGAACGTGAGGAAGTCCTTTTCCTCTCCAGGCCCTTACGAGTTTATCTTCTTTTATGTAAAGTCCATTCATCATGCAGAGCCTGGCTGAAATCTACCTCCTGAAGTTTTCCTTGCCTGACCTCTGACCTCTGCTCATCCCTACTCTCCCTGCATCCCTGCACTAAATAAGCCTTTTAGAGTATGCTCTGATATGTACGCCTTCTTGTTGGTGGTTTCTTGCCAGTTGTTGGTAGCATTTCAGTATCGGACTGTCTTAATGTTGCCAAGTGGATTTTAAGCTTCAAGAAGCTTCAGGAAGAGGCCAGGTTTTCCTACTGCAGGGCCCCCAGGAGTCCCAGTGCAACACTGCAGGAGGCAGAGTGACTTTCTTAAGCTGAGCCGCAGTGGAGGCTGCAGCAGGTGGGGAGGCCCTCCGCCTCAGGCTCACAAACACATGGTCCTCACAGAAGCTGAATGTGGAGGGCCTTCTCTCCAGCTGTTTAGGAAGGGAAACAGATTCAGAGACCTTAAGTACTTTGACCAAAAGCGGCAGCCAAGATGCAGTGATGTGAGTGCTTGACGACTCCAGGTGACTAAGTGCTGTACCCACTGCCCAGCCTCCAGGCTCTCCAGACTCAACGCCCTCTCTACCTTTGTGAAGACACCCATGTGGTCCAGGCATAACCTGATCCAGCAACTTAATTAGCACATGATTTAACCAACTGCCCTTTTAAAATTAGAGATGCTAAAAATCTTACGTATCCTCAGAAAGAAGGAATGTGTGTATATGTGTATATGTGCGTGTGTGTGTGTGGGGGGGGTGTTCTAAAATTTAAGTGTATCCGAAATTTTCAAATTAAATTAATGAAAATATTGTTGGTTTATGTTTTAAATTTATAAAGCATTTGTCTTCAATGAAAGGTAGAGCACTTTTTGTCTCTCATTTATATTCTAATATTTCTGAATTATCTTGATTGTTTCCATCTGCTGAATTATGGGACTCAGCAGTAGTTATGAAATAGTAATTTCTTTTTTTTCCCTTATGTTGTGTGTGTTAACATTTGTAAATAAGAGTTTTTCTTATTTCTAGGTACAGATTTATGAATTAGAGGAACATAAGATTGAAACATGGAGGGGTAAGCACTGTTGAGTGTTAAAAACCTTTTAATATGAGGAAAAACATGTTCTACATATGTATAAAATGTTTTAATTTCACAGGTCCTCTTCTCTCTGCTTAATAACTGACTACATTAAGACATTTCTTTCTATATTAATTTTGATAGTATGCCATACTACTATAAATATTACCCACTCTGTTTAGTACACATGTATAGAGAACCTATAACAAGTCTTTAGACTAAGGCTGGGATATAGATGGGATATAGTAACTAGTGCCCGAGTCTCTGGCCCCCAGTCGAGCCACCATTCACCTCTAAGTATTACCTTCCAAATCTTCGCCTTTGTATAGAAAATGCACCAAAGGAATGCCTGAAATTAACAAAAGCAAGGATCTGTTCCTATTTAAATTCAATCATTATTTCTTTACATTATTATTATTTCTTTACAAATTATGGAGACAAGTAGAACAAGTGAAACTTAAACTAGATGATTTGGATAAAATCACACGAAAATAACTTCAAGATTGCTTGCTTTCGTTTGCAGTATTGAAATTCACCCTTTATAATCACAATACCCTTTTCTGAAATGGAGCCACTTTTTAAATTGTAATTTCATGATTGTGAAATTGTTCAGTCTTAATGAGACCCAGCCTGCTGGGTTGGTACAGAGGGGGCAAAGGACCAACCAGTAAGAATATCCTCGATGGGAGCCTGTGATGGGGATCCCTGAGGAAGAAGCCTCTGTAGGGTGTTCGGGGAGAAGCCTGCATTAGACACTGAGGGGCCAACTCAACTCAAGGAAACTTTTTCATTTAAACCTGAGGTTTAGCTTTGTGTTCCCGTTATCTGCTTGGTGTGACAAGCACCCCTGTGACTGGCTGCGAGATCTGAACATCCATTAGGATGCTCTAAAGAGAGCTGGGCCTCCTTTAATCCCATATGATTTAGAGGTTTCATTGAACGACGTATTTGATTGATGATAGCTTTATCAAGTCAGACCAAACAAAGTCAGTCAACATGGGATCCACATTTTAGCACTGCCTATCATGCAGTGAATATATATATTTTAACACCAAGACAGATACTTTGTAATAAATTCTATTGTATAAGTAATGTCAGACCAAGGTTTAAGTGTATTTACATTTTGATATTACATGGTATTTGGTAGTAATAATAATAATAATAATAATGTTGAGATTTTCTTGAATGCCTTCTGTGTAGAAACCTCAGTAAAGCAAATTACAGTTTATCTTTACAAAGATAATGTCTGCATACTAGAAAGATCCCCAGATACAGTAGATCAAGCTTTGGTGTCGAAAATAAAACTTAATAACATTTAAAGAACAAAGTTTGTTATAACTTTTACCTTTTAACTTGTGAAAATTAGTTTTAAAGGATTTCATAGTCTTCCTTTGTTGAGGGTGATAGTGACTTGGTAACATTCTAGTGACCTCTGCTGGTATTGCTCTTTTATCAGATTTCTTGACTTTTCTTCTGATTTTTACAACATCTATTGTAATACTGTTTTTAAATACTTAACTTTTCCACAAAGGCAACATCCTGAAACAGTTTGGAAGTTGTTTAATAATAGCCATGACTATAAGTAACACAATAGTGTTCAGTAAATTAATTCGATTTGGGTTTTTAATCCTTCTAATTATTACCTGTAAATTGAAGGGTATTTTAATTTATGTAATAATTACAAACAGCAAATACGTTACTAATTACATATTTTCTTTCTATAAATACAGAGCTTTATTTACAAGAAACGTTTAAGCCTTTAGTGAATATATCTCCAGATGCAAGGTAAACTTGTCAAGTTTTTCTCCTTTGAAAACATTCCATTCATTCAGATTCATCTGTTTTGTTACCATGGGTGATAAATTTTTTTTGTTTTAATCTAGATAGGGGCCAGCCTCCTTAATATTAAATTCAGTAAACTCAGAGACAGTAGAAATCACAGCCATTGTTGGTCCAAAGGACTGAGAATGAACTAGGAAGATGGTCATACTGAGCAGTTTGAAAGTCCAGATCACCTGCAGCAGAAACCCACTAGGGAGCTCATTAAAGCTGCAGATTTCTGGGCTCTTCTCCCAGTCAGTCTTTGGACGGTTTTAGTGCCCTGGAATGTGCATTAAAACAACTCCCCCAGGGGTCCCAACGTGCACTGAAGTTGAAAAATCAGTCTCCTTAGGCACTGGTCCAGAGGTGGTCAGAGGATGGGGCTGCCCACAAGTGTTGACCCAAGCCTTCTGGGACAGCTCGGATACATTTTCAGAAATAAAAGCATTCTTAAAACTAGTGCACTAGTGAGCAATATTGATTTTGGAATCAATATTCCAAAATCAATATTGATTTTGTGGAATATTGATTTTTATTATTTTATTTCCAAGTCCTAAAAAACAGCTCCACCCAGCACACCTCCTCGTCGGCAGTCACAGGAGAGGCTGGAGCAGCCAGCAGTGGGCAGGCTGAGCACAGAAGCGGCCAGTGCAGGGGGCCCCCGGCCACAGTGCCCTCTGTTGCCAGGGTCGTCCATTAGCTTCCCGAGGGGTTAGCTTCTGTCATTTCTCAAATAAAAGCATCAAACCTGCTACTAAAAAACTGCTCTCCTAGAGATTTTTGTAGCCCACACTTGGATTTGAGGCTTATGAACAGATTACGGAAAATCGAAAATTTTGCTGAGATCTCCAGTTTAAAACTTTTCTAGAACGCTGTTTTAGGTCCGTCAACCTTTTAATATTGTAATTTAAAGACACAAAGTACGTTTAAAGCAGGGGTGGTCCAAAGTTTTCTAATTCTTCTTTAAAGCCTCCTAACAACTGTAATGGCTTTTCCCGCAGCCTCTTCGATGCTGTACACTCGTTGATCAAAAATAAAATCCACAGATTGCCAGTTATTGACCCTATCAGTGGGAATGCACTTTATATACTTACCCACAAAAGAATCCTCAAGTTCCTCCAGCTTTTTGTAAGTAGTTTTTAGTGTTTCTAAAGACATAGCTGCATCTACTTTAATTTACTTCAAGTAAATTGGCTCCTGTTACCCTCATAGAAGAAATCGTTAGTTTTGAGGTCTCCATTTCTAAACTTCAGTTTCTCAACTCACTACTATTTGAACTGTACATTCTCAAAGTTGATTCCAGTTAAAAAGTAATCACCTTTCAGTGCAAGTAAAAACACTTGGAATTCTCTATTTAAGTGAGAATATTTTATCACCTAAAATGAGAAGAAGCAAAGCAGTTCGCGAGTCAGTCTGATTAAGGAACTACTTACCCAAGATAGCTTGAGCCAGACTGCCTTATGATGCTTTACTGGTGTCATGGTTGGGGACATGCTCAGAAGTCCTGGCCCCAGGATGGTCTTATTATTTACTGCAGCAGTGATAGAAAAGCCCAAAGCAAATAAAATTTTGACAACATAATACCATGTTGGTCCAAATCAGGGCTATATTGTCTGTAGGTTTTCTCAACTGCATCGGAAATGAGATGGCTTCCTAATCATCCAAAACTCAGAACCTCTTTGGTCGGCAGTATTAAAAAGAGGCTCAGAAGGGCCAGAGTGTTCACAGGAGGGCTTCAATTTTTTCCTTTTAATTACATGCACTGAAGTTGAGGTTATAAGTAATTGGTCAGCTAAAACCAGTAAGGGGCCTCATTCATAGTTCAGAAGAGATCATATTAAGAATCATTTTTTTAAAAGAATTTAGTAGACATTAAAAATCTACGTCAAGTTAGCTTTCCTGTCTTCTCCACAGCTTCAAATTAGGAAATAAAGCAGCATTCCAGTGTGGCGTGAAGGAGCCCAGGCTGCTCCGACAGCAGCCCAGAGGGTTTAAGTGATGGGGAGAAATGCCTTGTCCATCAAACCAGCCCTGTATTTTAAGTCTGTGTAAATGTAGCAGTTATCATGTTTAAATAAACACTAAGAAAGAATGTAGGAAGGAGAAGAGTGATTTACAAAAAAGCATGAAGTTTGGTAAAGAGGCAGTCTAGGGAAGAAGAATTAAGGAGGCGGGGACATTGTTGGTCAGACTTCCTGTCTGCCGTGGGCTGAACGCATGCAGTCGCCTTGGCACTGAGCTTTAACAGGACCCAGGGCCCAGGACCCAGGGCGGGGCTGTACCAGGCTCTTAGCCCACGTACCCCTTAGAGTCGCCATTTTAAAACAGTACTAATCATGAGAGGAGCTAAACAGTGTTAAGCATTACGCTGTGTCAGGCACTTCACATGATAAAGCTAATCCTAGCCACCACCCTCTCAGGTAGGTATTTTTATTATCTGATTTGGAAGCGATAACATTCAGCAAGGTTGCGTAGCTTTGCCACGGTTGCCGGTGGTGGTGGTGGAGCAGCCCTCCCTCTAACTGCTCCGTCTGTCCGTGTCCAGAGGCGGCTTAGATCCTCGGGCTCAGGGCGCCTGGCTCACAGGGCCGACGGCGCCCAGAGGCCCTTAGCGTTTCCGTGGCCACGCTGCCGACGGGGAGGCACAGCCTGAGACAGGCCTTTGGCATCTTCTCCTCTACAACAAGTAGAGGAGGTGGCCTCTGCCAGTACTGCCTTATATTTGGGCCAATATGGTAATTAGAATCATGCTGTTAGAATATTCAGCTAGGGATTTTCAGATAAAAATGAAGAATTTTAAATAAACTCCAGAACCTGATTTTTACTGCCTTGAGATCATGTTCCGAGAAAAAAGTAGCGTTGCCCTTAGAGACATTTGACAGTCAGCCTAAGTGTGCAGCTGAACAGGGGTTTATCCTGCATCGAGATGGGCTAGATGACCTAATAGGTCTTTCTTTTTTTCTCTCTAAATTTCTAGGATTCTCATGATTTGAATATTGATGAACTCTTTGACTTGAACATTTTGTTTCTTCTAATTGTTCATCTTTTCCTGATAATTATAAGGTACACCAGGAGGATGGAATCAACTGTACCCTTTATAAAAGGTGGATTTTTGAAACCATAGACCTTATTTTGTTTTAGTCAAACATGATCCTAGACTTCTCTCTTCTGACTTCTCCCTCCTCCTTTAAAACAGCCCGTGAAAAGAAAAGTTCACTTTTAAATGTTCTTTTAATTCTGTTCAGTTGGCTTGTTCTTGTTCCTAGTAGACAAAAATTGGAGTCCTCCAATGGAGAATTCAGGGTGTAGAGGTGGGATGGTGTGGGAACTAGCTTAGCAGCTCAGACAGCCACCATCAGACGCTTTGGGTTTGGCAATGTGTGGGTTCTTAATAAACATTACCTAATGATGACAGCAGGACAATGAATTTAACATGAATAATTTAAGAAGATTCTCGGTGGCTGATGGGTCTTAATTTCCAAATAGACCTGTCGTTCCCTCCTGTCCGGTTTTCCAGTGGGTGAAAAGAAGGAGAAAATGTTACAGTGTTAGTGCTTTGCAGTATTTTTACTAAGTAGTTAAATAAGCATAAACATATAAGCTGGTTTGAACAAAAGACACAGTTCTTGTATGTAACATTTTCATGTTAATTCAGATATCCGGGTGGATTGTTAGAAAAGACTAATTTGTTGCACATAGTTTTTCATCGAATGTGGACATGTGAACACTGAAAAGGTCTGCTCTGGCTCTAGAGCATCTGTGCCCGTCTTCCTGTCTAGATGTCTGATATGCCAAAGCCTGCTTTCATGAAGCAGAACCTGGGTGCACTCGGAATCGGGACCTACCACAACATCGCCTTCATACACCCAGACACTCCCATCATTAAAGCCTTGAACGTCTTCGTGGAAAGACGAGTGTCAGCCTTGCCTGTTGTGGACGAGTCAGGTCTGTGTGCTGAGCCATACCAGTTGAACAGAAACAACGGTTTATCTCCTTAGGGTAAAACTACTGTTAAATGACCTGGCATATCAGATAAGTGGGGAAATGAAAACTTAGACCAAGGAGTACTCAGGAGAATAAGAATTTTATACTGGCTTATTTTCACATTTTCCATTAAGATATGATTTCATGTCCCTTTTAAAATAGTCAGGTTTATTTTGTTTAGCAATATTTAATTCTTAGTAAATATCTAGTTAAGATTGATATTAAATGCTGTTTTTTGTTTCTAAGATATTATTCTAACATACATTTTTATTTTTAGGAAAAGTTGTAGATATTTATTCCAAATTTGATGTAATTGTAAGTATTTTTAATTTTGTTAAACCTGTCATCTAGAATGCATTTAAAGCATATTCATTAGTCTGTTTTTTGTGACTTTTCCTATTTTAACAATTCCTAGCTTCTTTGAGGATGAGGACCTTATCAGAGAATTCCATAGACTCCCCAACAGTAATTGTACTTTTAATATTCATTGGTTTAGCAGTGAATAACATATTAGTAGCATTTTATTTTTTTAACTTTTTATTTTATATTGGAATATAGCCGATTAACAATGTTGTGACAGCTTCAGATGCACAGCAAAGTGACTTGGCCATACATATACATGTATCCATTCTCCCCCAGACTCTCCTCCCATCCAGGCTGCCACATAACATTGAGCAGAGTTCCCTCTGCTATACAGTAGGTCCTTGTTGGTTATCCTTTTCAAATATAACAGTGTGTACTTGTCAATCCCCAAATCCCTAACTATCCCTTCCCTCCACCTTGCCCCTGCCCCGTAACCATAAGTTCATTCTCTAAGTCTGTGAGTCCGTTTGTTTTGAAAATACATTCATTTGTATCATTTCTTTTTAGATTCCCCATATAAGCGGTATCATCCGATATTTCTCTTTCTCTGACTTACTTCACTCAGCATGACAATCTCTAGGTCCATCCATGTTGCTGCAATGGCATTATTTGATTCTTTTTTATGGCTGAGAAATATTCCATTGTATGTATGTACCACGTCTTCTTTATCCATTCCTCTGTCGATGGACATTTAGGTTGCTTCCATGTCTTGGCTATTGTAAACAGTGCTGCAATGAACGTTGGGGTGCATGTATCCTTTTGGACCATGTTTTTCTCCGGATATATGCCCAGGAGTGGGATTGCAGGGTTGTATGGTAGCTCTATTTTTAGTTTTTTAAGGACCCTCCATACTGTTCTCCATAGTGGCTGCACCAATTTACATTCCCACCAACAGTGTAGGAGGGTTCCCTTCTCTCCACACCCTCTCCAGCATTTACTGTTTGCGGATTTTTTGATGATGGCCATTCTGACTGGTGTGAGGTGATGCCTCATTTTAGTTTTGATTTGTATTTCTCTAATCATTAGCGATGGTGACCATCTTTTCCATGTACCTCTTTGCCCATCTGTATGTCTTCCTTGGAAAAATGTCTATTTGGGTCTTATGCTTTTTTTTTTTTTTTTTTTGGGTGTACGCGGGCCTCTCACTGTTGTGGCCTCTCCGGTTGCAGAGCACAGGCTCCGGACGCGCAGGCTCAGCAGCCATGGCTCATGGGCCCAGCCACTCCATGGCATGTGGGGTCTTCCCGGACCGGGGCACGAACCCGTGTCCCCTGCATCGGCAGGTGGACTCTCAACCACTGCGTCACCAGGGAAGCCCCTTATGCCCATTTTTTGATTGGGTTGTTTGTTTTGATATTAAGCCACATGAGCTGTTTGTAAATTTTGGAGACTAAATCCCTTGTTGGTCTCATCATTTGAAAACATTTTCTTCCAATCAGTGGGTTGTCTTTTCGTTTTATGGTTTCCTTTGCTGTGCAAAAGCTTTTGACTTTAATTAGGTCCCATTTGTTTATTTTTGTTTTTATTTCCATTATTCTGGGAGACGGATGGGAAAACATATTGCTGCAATTTATGTCAGAGAGTGTTCTGCCTATGTTTTCCTCTAAGAGTTTTATAGTGTCTGGTCTCACATTTAGGTTTTTAATCCATTTTGAGCTTATTTTTGTGTATGGTGTTAAAGAATGATATAATTTCATTTTTTTACATGTAGCTATCCAGTTTTCCCAGTACCATTTGTTGAAGAGACTGCCTTTCCACCACTGTATAGTCTTGCCTCCTTTGTCTTAGGTTAATTAACCATAGGTGCGTGGGTTCATTTCTGGGCTTTCTATCCTGTTCCATTGATCTACAGTTCTGTTTTTGTGCCACTACCATACTGTTTTGATGACTACAGCTTTGTAGTATAGTCTGAAGTCAGGGAGCCTGATTTCTCCAGCTCCATTTTTCTTTCTCAAGATTGCTTTGGCTATTTGGGGTCTTTTGTATCTCCATACAAATTTTAAGATTTTTTTTGTTCCAGTTCTGTGAAAAATTCCATTGGTAATATGATAGGGATTGCACTGAATCTGTAGACTGCCTTGGGTAGTATAGTCATTTTGACAATATTTATTCCATTCCAAGAACATGGTATATCTTTCCATCTGTTTGTGTCTTCTCCAGCTTCTTTCATCGGCATCTTATAGTTTTTGGAGTACAGGTCTTTTGTCTCCTTAGGTAGGTTTATTCCTAGGTATTTTATTCTTTTTGATGCAGTGGTAAATGGGATTGTTTCTTGAATTTCTCTTTCTGATCTTTCATTGTTAGTGTGTAGAAATGCAGCAGGTGTCTGTGTATTAATTTTGTAGCCTGCAACTTTACCAAATTCATTGATGAGCTCTATAGTTTTCTGGTAGCGTCCTTAGAATTTTCTGTGTATACTATCATGTCATCTGCAAACAGTGATTTGGATTCCTTTTATTTCTTCTTCTTCTCTGCCATAGCTAGGACTTCCAAAACTGTGTTGAATAAAAGTGGTGAGAGTGGGCATCCTTGTCTTGTTCCTGATCTTAGAAGAAATGCTTTCAGCTTTTCACCCTTGAGTATGATGCTACCTGTAGGTTTGTCATATATGGCCTTTACTATGTTGAGGTAGGTTCCCTCTATGCCCACTTTCTGGAGAGTTTTTATCATAAATCGGTGTTAAATTTTGTCAAAAGCTTTTAGGTTTTTATTCTTCAATTTGTTGATATGGTGTATCACACTGATTGATTTGTGGATTCTGAGAAATCCTTGATCATGGTGTATGATCCTTTTAATGTATTGTTGGATTCAAATTGCTAGTATTTTGTTGAGGATTTTGCTTCTATGTTCATCAGTGATATTGGCCAGTAATTTTCTTTTTTAGTGGTATCTTTGTCTGGTTTTGGTATTAGGGTGATGGTGGCCTCATAGAATGAGTTTGGGAGTTTTCCTTCCTCTGCAATTTTCTGGAACAGTTTCTAAAGGATAGGTGTTAGCTGTTTTCTAAATGTCTGATAGAATTCACCTGTGAAGCCATCAGGTCCTGGCCTTTTGTTTGTGGGTTTTTAATTACAGTTTCAATTTCAATGCTTGTGATTGGTCTGTTCATATTTTCTGACTCTTCCTGGTTCAGTCCTGGGAGACTGTACCTTTCCATATTAGTAGCATTTTATAATTCTTTGTCTTTTCAGTACATGAGTCACTTATCCGTTACTACAGCATGTGTATGTGTTAAATAGTCATGTTTCTATACCAGAGACATTGATTCATTCTGCCAACAGGCATGTGCTTAGTGCGCAGGTGGATTCCTGGTCACCCACATCCCACTACTTGCTAATTGGGAACAACTGTTCTGAAGAGGACAGCAAATGGCATTATGTAAAGTTCTGTTTTTTATTCCCTGGTTTAAATTTACTAGATTGATTTTGGTCCTACATCCTTCCACTCGATACTTTTCCCCCATTCATTTAAATTCATTTCCTTAGAGTTTTACATCATTTCTAAGAAAGGGAACTGAAACTTTGATAGCCCCAAACCTGCATACCATTTTTTTGCCTTAATATTGACCATAGCATTAAGTATTCTTTTGTAGCTGTCTCAGACCCTTTTGTTTCATCTTATTCTGTTTAATATAACAGACACCAAAAAAATAGGCTTATTTGAATTTGGTTGGGTGGGACCCTGTAAGGTTAATCAGAACCTTGAGCAGCCATTCCGATCTGCAGGGCTTCCTCCGTGATCACCCCCGCAAAGCCTTTCTAGCAAAAGCCTTGTTCCCTAGCCCTGGGGACTTCTTACCCTTTGCAGGTGTTACTCCACCTCTCAAAACACTGTTCATTCAGGGAACATAGGGTAAAAGTGGGGGGATAAATTAGGAGTTTAGGACTAACAGATACAAACTGTATATAAAATAAACAACAAGGCCCTACTGTATAGCACAGGGAACTATATTCAATATCTTATAGTAACCTATAATAAATATATATATATATAAATAAGTCACTTTGCTGTACACCAGCAACTAACACTACATTGTAAATCAACTATACTTCAATTTAAAAAAAAAAAGAACCTATAGGGTAAGGATAGGGGAATCTTCTGTAGGACATACAGTCAGAATTTAACCGTTTTAAATGGTTGCTTCATAATAAAGGTACACCTTATAAGCTTTAAATGATTATTGATAAGATGATGAAATAACAGTACTGATGGCATGTCATAAGCTGGTACAGTGGTACTAAGTTAGGATAAACATTAATGTTTTTAAGGAACAGGCTGCTTTGAACTAACTTTGGTCATTAAATGTGAATTGAAATGAAGGATATAACTCACTGTTACTTCATTATAGAACCTTGCTGCTGAAAAAACATACAACAACCTAGACATCACAGTGACCCAGGCCCTGCAGCACCGGTCACAGTATTTCGAAGGCGTAGTGAAGTGCAGTAAGTTGGAAGTACTGGAGACCATCGTGGACAGAATAGTGAGAGCCGAGGTAAAGTGGCTGCATCCAGGTCCCTCCCCACCTCCCCGTCTGCCATGAGCACCTAACTAGGAAACAGTGCCCCAGGAATTCTGAGTCACAGGACCAGCCCGTGAGGCAGCCTTCCAGTCCAGTCCCGTGACACAGTCTCCCTGCTCCAGAACCTAGCACATGTCTTGGCACATAGTAGGTCATCTGTGAATGTTCACTGAATTGAATTTCATTTATAAGTCCTGACATAGCTGAATCAAATAAAGATACTTTCATGGTTTTAAAACATACTTGAGAAAACAGAAGTCCCAAGAGCTTTAAGTTTCATTAGAGTATTGATGAATTTAAAGCTAAAAATGTGTAATTATGTGGTCTTAACAAGTCAGTCAATAAAAGGTATTCTGATCTTTTTTTTTTAAGTTAGACACCCTGCTCCGTCCTTAGCAGAGCTGACTCCCCAAGCTTCAGCTGCCATGGCTTTTACCCTGTTTCACTAGTCTCAACACGAAGTCTTTTCTACTTGAATTTAACATCCATTACTAGTTTTCCAGAGGGTTCTAACTGACTTAGGAATACATCTAAGGTTTTTATTGTTCTTTTGTATATGCCTTTTGAAGATCATAAGCAGAAATAGGTAAGACATTCCTGCCTAATTTTAAGGACAATGGACCACATCCATCTGATGGAATCCTTTATAACAATTAAAAATCATGTTTAAGGAGAATACTGTTGATATGGAAAAATGATATATTGCTAAGAGAAAGACCAGTTACTATATATAGTGTGATGCTTCCTGTTAACATAAGTGCACGTGCATAGAAAAGAGACTAGAAAGACTCGCACCTCAGTATTAACACGGCTGTTTCTGTGGAGAACGCCAGCACGCCTTCGTGTTCCCAAGACCTCTGTTTGAGCGCGTGCTACTGTCAGGTAGGAGAAGAAAGTGATTGGCTTGTCCTGGAAGTCCATCTGGTAAGCAGCACAAACTTTAATATGAAAATAGGTTACTGAGGGAAATACAGGTGTAATTAAAGTTTTCTCAAGTTACCCACCTTGACTTTTTTCATCATTAATTTTTTTCACCGTGTGACTCCTTGTTGGGGGACAAACCAGTTTTTAGCTTCAACATGTATATATATATATATATATATACACACACACACACACACACACACACATATACGCACACATATACACGCACACATACATACATATACACATATGCATACACATATACGCATACATACACATATATACACATACATACATACATATATACACACATATATATATACACACACACACATATACACACATATATATACACACATATTTTATATATATATATAGTATATTTGTGGCTGCACTGAGCAGCTTGTGGGATCTTAGTTCCCCAACCAGGGACTGAACCCAGGCCCTCAGCAGTGAAAGCACAGAATCCTAACCAGTGGACCACCAGGGAATTCCCAGCTTCAACATATTTTGTTAGGAGAAGGGTATACAGTATCAGCGATGATTTGGTTTATTTATATGACAAATATCACACTAGCTTTTAGAAAAGAAACATTCATAAGTTTAGACTCAGCAACAGATGATAATATTTTTGGTGGTCATTTCTGTCTGGCAGAACTAATTCTAAGTGAAATGGTTTCCCCTTGACCTTTAGTAGTTCAAAAGATAGTTATTTATCATTATTAAATGTTAACAACAAAATGTGTCTAGTATAGAATATATAGCATTCTCTGGTCCTAGATGTAAATCAACTTATGATTAAAGTTAATAGATAATTAATTGTGTTATATCACAGGGTTGATTGAAGAACATAACTTTTTCTAGAGAAGCTTTTGAAAGATATTTATGTTGATTAGCATGAGAAAGATGACAAAGTGATTTCTCTTTTAACCTAAAAGCAAGCTATGATGTCAAAAGCATCACCGGCACAGTATCATTAGAGACAAACTATAAAAATGATTTCCCCACTCCTCCCATCTCCCTCCTGTGCCACCCATTCTGTACCAGTGGGTTTTAACTGTTCAGTGTGGAGAAGAGGATCTCCAGGGTAACCGACTGGCATGTGGTTGCCTCAAGCCTAAATTCTAAAGCTTTTAAATCAGAGAAGCGTGATGCTCTCTCCCTCCTTTCCTGTTTTAAGGACACTTTGCTATAGTAATACCTCAGAACATTGTCCACTCACTTATAAAAGACTCTCAAGTGGAAAACAAGATGTGAATGTAATTTACTTCACTTGATTATAGTTGATCATCCTCTGTTATTCTTAATATATGAACTTCATAGAGAAAAGGGAAAATATAATCTAAGAGCAGTGACCTTTTATTTAGTTTCACTGCTTATTTGGACTTCTCTCCCAGGTAAAAACAGTTATCTGATAGTTAATAGAAACCGAGATACAACTTTTAAAAATTAAAAACCGTTTTAGAGATTAGAGCCACATGAAGCAGCTACTGTGATACTTCATGTTTTGAATTTATCTTTCATATATTAATATTTTGAAAATAGAAAACTCAGCAGGACATATCTGGCTAATTTTTCTTAAAAGTAGTCAAGCAAATCAGCATTGCATTTTAACAGAGCCAAGGCCATTGCATGGCTCTGTGCACTGTTACTTTCTCTCATTTGTGGGATCTGTTCATTGTATAGCACATGAAAGACTTTTTTTCTAACGTCCATTTTAAACCTTTACTTATTTCAACTTTCACACGTGGCCTCCTTTCCTCTTGTCTGCAGGTCCATCGGCTGGTGGTAGTAAACGAAACAGACAGTATCGTGGGTATTATTTCCCTGTCGGATATTCTGCAAGCCCTGATACTCACCCCTGCAGGTATAAATGCCAGTGTCTGACCTTTACTGTAAGTGCGCAGGGAGCCGGGGCAGGGGCGGGGATGCGGGGCAGCAAGCCCTCCCTCGCCCACCTGCCAGCCTCACCTTTCTGTGCAGTACTTTGTAAACCATTTTCATTTTCTTTGTGGTTTTGAAAAGCTTATAGAAAGTATTCTGACTTAAGAGCATCCCGACACCCAGAAGTGCTTAAGTAATCGAGGATTCGTTGCCATGATCGTCATAACCTTGCCCAT
Source organism: Tursiops truncatus (assembly GCF_011762595.2). Lineage (NCBI taxonomy): Eukaryota > Metazoa > Chordata > Mammalia > Artiodactyla > Delphinidae > Tursiops > Tursiops truncatus. The sequence goes on along the minus strand of NC_047042.1, from coordinate 99,676,732 downwards.
TAAAAAGTGAAGATCTCCTCAGTTTTGCTTTATGTTTAGGACTACTAACTGGAAATCGGGGGAAATTCTTTGGGACCTAAGTATTGAAACCATCTACCCTTCAAAAAGAAAAAAAAAAGCTTACTAGTAGTATATAAAAGTTTGACCTACGCAAACTTTTTTCCATTAATAGTGTATGGAAATTACGTTAACTGCCAAACATTGGTGACTAAACTCATTTTCTGCCAGATTAACTCTAAGCAAACCCTCAGGTCACAGTCAGGGAGCCGTGAGGCAGGGGGAGGGAGGGGCCTTTGGTGTTTCTCCTGTGTCACACAGTTTAATCGTTTAATGGCTGAAGGGGTCCTAAAACCACCAGCCCTCCACTTCCCCTCCCCACCCACACGAAGTACAGACAACCCAGCCTCAGGCCTCACAGATCAAGGCCAAGACAGGAGACTAAACCATGTGCCCTTTGAACTCTTAGAAGTTAAACATTAACATGTGCCTTTACTAGGGTATTGATTTTTCTTTAGTTCAGAAATCAATCACACTGGCTAAGACTAGTTTTTACAGTTGGCCTATAGCCTGGAGATACCCACCTGAAAAGGAATCCCCATCACCAGCGAGAAACAGATCGCACTGATTAAGTGAGAAGGACAGGGGCGTGATTCCGGGGGTAGGGGGGCGGTGACTCCCAGCAGGCTGTAGAGGAGCAGCAGCTGGACATTGTTAGAAACGCACAGGTGGGGCCCAGCCCATGTCTGCTGAGTCAGAAACTCTAGACACGGGGCTTGTTGTAGTTATTTTCAAATGTCAGATACGTGAGAACCTGAAACTCATGGTAACCTCTTTTTAATCATTACATAAGTTTTAGTACAGCGTTCGAGTTCAACATGTGTGCACACTACAGAGTGATCACCCCCCAAGACCAGCTATCATCCACCACCATACAGCTGAGCCTCTCACCCACTGCAGCCACCCCCACCCCCTTCCCTTCTGGTAACCACTGCTGTGTTCTCCACGTTCTTCTGTTGTCTTTGTTCATCAGTTTTGGCTTGGGTCTTTTTAGATTCCACATATGAATGAAACCGTATGGTATTTATCTTTCTCTGTCTTGATTTACTTCACTTAGAAATAAGTGAAAGATCCATCCATGTTGTCAAAAATGGCACGATTTCATTTTTGTTTTTTTTATGGCTCATGATAATCTCTGTAGTCATGAGAAAAGGACTAAAAGATGTGAGACTGTTCACAGCATTACTTGTAATAACCTCAAACTGGAAATAACCCAAATATCTTTGAGCAGAAGAACGGACAGACTGCATTCTGTCCATTAGTGGAATGCATTGATGGTGAACACACATAGCTGTATCGGACAGTGGATGAACCCCACAGACGAAACAGAGCAAGGAAGCAGGACCAATGCAAAGAGTGTGATTGCATTTATATACAGTTGACCCTTGAACAACATGGGTCCACTTATACGTGAATTTTTTTCATAGTAGATACTGCAGTGCTACACAGTCCATGGTTGGTTGAATCCACAGACACCGAACTGCGGATATGGAGGGGAATCGTGGATACAAAGGATAAGTTGTGGGTAGCGCCCCAGTGTTGTTCAAGGGTCAGCTGTGCAGCTCCTCTGTGCATGTTAGGAAAAGGACTCATCTCCAGGCAGGCTCATCCCCACAGGCACGTAACTTGGCACCTTCAGAAAAAGACGCCCCTTTTCTAGTCAGCTGGCCCTGGGCCAAGGCACACAGCTTGCTGGGCTGAGTCAGGCCAAATGTCAACTCGCTTCTGTCCCCGTGGCCAAGATTCTTTGTGCATTACCAATTCAGAGTAAGCAATTCTTTATCCTCTCTATGTCTTGGTGTCACAAACCATAAGAATGAGAATGTTCGCCTGGATGAGTTTAAATTTCCATCCAAATTTGATATTTCAAAAATTCTAAATTACTAATGCAAGTCAGCATGAATGAAAATGCAAGGAGGAAACCTGTTCCACGGCTGGATTTGGAATGTTTGTTACCACAGAAATAAATACTGTAAAGACAGGGATAGTCAAATTAGAATTCTTTGTAGCACGGTGTGTATAACGCTGTTCATTTAGGAAAATCCCCTGTATTCCTAATAACTGGATTACCGGTGAACACCGGGAGCGGCGCTGTCTTGGAAGAGAGGGAGCGCCCCCATCAGATCAGATGCTAGCATACTCGGGTGACCGTGTGGTGCGAGCATCAGACTAGAGGTCCAGCCTGGGCAGCCCAACCCCGCTGTCCCCTCGGAGCTGTGTGAGTGTGGGCCAGCTTGCTGCTCACCTGTGCAGCCTCCGTCCCTCCCTTCAGCTATAGGATGAGCAGCCTGACACGGGCCTAGTGGCCCTCCAGAGATACTCTGATTGAAACCACAGCCGTGTGTGAACGCTGTGCGCCGTCAGACCCCACACCCGGGACAAGCCCCATATCCAGGACAAACCCCGTACCTGGACAAGCCCTGCTGAGTGGATGTTTGTGGAATAATCAGTAAGAGATGCTTTTTAAAAGAATCTACTATTATGTGAATAAAAGGTACCGGTGGTTATTCTTTTCACCAGATAATGGACACAATTCCCTATTAAGGATACTGATTTGATATAATAACATCTTCTCTTTTTTAAAAAGTTTTTAGCAGTAGTTCACTGTCCAACTTAATTCAGACTATCCAGACAAACCTAAGTGTCCACATGTGCAGCTAGTGAGTAAACAGCCTGATGGCAGTAGCTACAATTTTAGCCCCTTATTTTTATAGAGTGTTGATCTCTTTCAAAGTTGAGTGTCTTCTAGTGTCTGATGAGAAAATACAGAATCTGTTGTAATGAAAAAAATGGCAGCTCCCCCTCCCAACCCATTTCAAAATATCCTGGCAAGCTGAGAATAGGTTTTATGTGCAGTTACTGTAAGCATGTTTAATGCTTTTAGATTTTTATAAGTATGTACAACAGAAATACTTTGCACCTTCGCTAAAACTTAAATACATATTTCTTTTAAAAACTTTTAGCAGCAGAACCCTCTTCTTTTCCAAATTAAACCTTGCATATTTAGAATTATGATATGCAGGGAATTCCCTGATGGTCCAGTGGTTAGGACTTCGTGCTTTCACTGCCGTGGCCCAAGTTCAATCTCTGGTCCGGGAACTAAGATCCCTCAAGCCTTGTGGCATGGCCAGAAGGAAAAAAAAAAAAAAAGAGTGCTAGAATTACGATATGCAAAATGGATTAAAAGCATGCTGCAGTGATGGCAGGTGGGGATGGGGAGCCTGGAGCTCACCTGCTCATTCCCCACGTCTCCTAAGGCTCTGCAGGTGCGGGTAGGTGCCACCAGGCAGAGAACCACCACTGCGCTCATATAGGACGTGCACAGCTGCAACGTATTTTTATATGGCTTTGAAACTTTCCTTTCCCATCTCCTAATAGGTGCCAAGCAGAAGGAGACAGAAACCGAATGACAACCGTGAGTGGAGGAGCCCTTGCAGAACTTGAACAAAGATGCTGGGTCACGCTTTGCCTCATGAACACTGACTGCGATAGAACAGAGTCCAATGGCTGAGAATGTGTATCAGGGTTTAGTGATGGGTGTTTTTTCCAGTGATGTTGAAACTAAGCATAAAAAAGAAAGATTTTGTGTTTGAAGATGCGAGCTTGCATTAAAAGACTCTTTTCAGACCGTTGTCTGAAAGATTTCAGATGCTGTATGTCATTAAAGTGCACTGTGTCCTGAATTTCTATTATTTTTCATTTTAAAGAATTCACTGGTATCTAACAGGTAATATGACATAAGGCGAGTGTGTGGCATATTGAGATCTAGTGCCTTATGTCAGAACAGCGATATGTCATCACTACTGCCCATCGCAGCTGGAGCGTCCTTGTGAACTGACACTGCTGGAGTGTGAACGTCTGAACCTTTACCAAATCAGTTTGTTTTCATTAGATTTGTTGAATAGCTGTAATTTGAATATAAATAATTACTTTATAAAACTTTAATGATGGTTTTATGTGTTAGTGTTCTGTTCTGAACTATAGTGTAAACAAGGCTGATTTACAACAGCTTTATTTATTTTTACTTTCATGCAATTTTTTACACATCCTTTGGTGGGTAAACTTCACCGTACCCATTAATAAACCATTGGTTGCTATTTTAAAAGGGCGAAATTCTCATTAAGTTTGATCTGGAAAGGATATGACTTCTCTAATAGCCGCTGTTAGGTTTTAAAAGCTGAAGTTTCTAACAGCATTTGTGGGAACCTCTCTGTGGGGCTGCAAACAAAGTGCCGGGAAGATGTCTATTTTTTCTTGTGTTTTGACATGAAAATCATGACGTTTGTGTGATTGCTGATGCGATTGTTTTGTAAATTTTACTGTGGCATATACAGTATTGTCATATGGTGAGGAGAAACACAATGTTTCCTAATGTAAGTGCTCTGAAAATGTTGACACTATATATATATATATATATATACACATATGTGTGTGTGTGTGTGTGTGTATGAGTATAGTTTGGTTTTTTGTTTTGGGGGGTTTTTTTGCAGATTGAAAAATTAAAATAAATCTTACTATCTGCCATCTTGTTACAGAAGTTCTTTAAAATACTTTGTATTTCAGCACATTTCTTTTTTTAACATCTTTGAGTATAACTGCTTTACAATGGTGTGTTAGTTTCTGCTTTATAACGAAGTGAATCAGCTATACGTATAAATATATCCCCATTTCTCCTCCCTCTTGCGTCTCCCTCCCACCCTCCCTATCCCACCCCTCTAGGTGGTCACAAAGCACTGAGCTGATCTCCCTGTCAGCACATATTAATTAAAATTCTACATGCAGTTTCCCACTTAGATATTTCTTCCCAAATAAAGGAGAACATGAATTCTCATATTCTTTTTTACATCAACAGAAAAAAACCTTAATGATTTGATTCATAAACTTTCTCCATTATTAAATAGAACATATTTAATTAAAAATGGCCATGCAGATTTTCTTGTGCTAGGTGTCAATTTTTTCATCTCCTAGTAGGCCAAATATGAGAGAAGGAGATTTTTGTCTATGTTTTTCCCCATAGAAATAGTAGTGGTTGTGACTTAGGCTAATGGTAATACTTGGAGAACAATGAAATATCAGAAAGAGAAAGTTTTTAAAAACTCCTTTTAAAACTCTGTCCAAAAAAACCCCCACAAATACCTAGGAATGAACCTGACCAAGGAGGTGAAAGACATATGCTGAGAACTATAAAACACTGATAAAGGAAACTGAAGATTATTCAAAGAAATGGAAATACATCCCATGCTCTTAGACTGGAAGAATATTATTAAAATGGCCTTACTACCCAAAGCAATCTACAGATTTAATGCAATCTCTATCAAATTACCATGACATTGTTTTACAGAACTAGAATAATCCTAAAATTTATATGGAACCACAAAAGACCCAGAATTGCCAAAGCAATACTAAGGAAAAAGAACAAAGCTGGAGGCATAACCCTCCCAGACTCCAGACAATACTACAAAGCTACAGTAATCAACAGAGCATCGTATTGGCACAAAAACAGACATATGGATCAATGGAACAGAATAGAGAGCCCAGAATTAAACCCACACACCTACGGCCAATTAATCTTCAACAAAGGAGGCAAAAACACATAACGTAGAAAAGAAAGACTCTTCAGCAAGTGGTGTTGGGAAAGCTGGACAGCTGCATGTAAATCAATGAAGTTAGAACACTCCCTCACACCATACTCAAAAATAAACTCAAAAATGGCTTAAAGACTTAAATATAAGACATGACACCATAAAATTCCTAGAAGAGAACATAGGCAAAACATTCTCTGACATTAATTGTAACAATGTTTTCTTAGGTCAGTCTTCCAAGGCAAAAGAAATAAAAGCAAAAATAAATGGGACCTAATCAAACTTACAAGCTTTTGCACAGCAAAGGAAACCATAAACAAAAATGAAAACCTATGAAATGGGAGAAAATATTTACAAACAATGTGATCAACAAAAGCTTAATTTCCAAGATATACAAACAGCTCATACAGCTCAATATCAAAAAAACAACCCAATGAAAAAATGGGCAGAAGACCTAAATAGACATTTCTCCAAAGAAGATATACAGATGGCCAACAGATGCATGAAAAGATGCTCAACATCGCTAATGATTAGAGAAATGCAAATCAAAACTACAATGAGGTATCACCTCACACCAGTCAGAATGGCCATCATCAAAAAATCTACAAACAATAAATGCTGGAGAGGGTGTGGAGAAAAGGGAACTCTCCTACACCGTTGGTGGGAATGTAAATCGGTGCAGCCACTATGGAGAACAGTATGGAGGGTCCTTAAATAAAAACAGGGTTGCCATATAATCGTGCAATCCCACTCCTGGTCATATATCCAAAAAGACAAAAACTAATCCGAAAAGATATATGCACCCCAATGTTCATAGCAGCACTATTTATAATAGCCACGATATGGAAGTAAGTGTCCATCAACAGATGAATATACAAAGAAGATGTGGTACATATATACAATGGAATATTACTCAGCAATAAGAAAGAATGAAATAATGCCGTTTGCAGCAACATGGATGGACCTAGAGATTATCATACTAAGTGAAGTCAGAGACAGACAAATTATATGACATCACATATGTGGAATCTAAAAAAGTGATACAAATGAACTTATTTACAAAACAAATAGATTCACATAGAAAACAAACTTATGGTTAACAAAGGGTAAAGTGGGGGGCGGGGTAAGTTAGGAGTTTGGGGTTAACGGATACACACTACTATATATAAAACAGGGCATCCCTGGTGGCGCAGTGGTTAAGAATCCGCCTGCCAACGCAGGCGACACAGATTCCAAGCCCTGGTCTGGCAAGAGCAACTAAGCCCGTGCGCCACAACTACTGAGCCTGCGCTTTAGAGCCCGTGAGCCACAACTACTGAAGCCCGCACGCCTAGAGCCCGTGCTCCGCAACGAGAGCCCATGGCAATGAGAAGCCTGCGCACCGCAACGAAGAGTAGCCCCCGCTCGCCGCAACTAGAGAAAGCCCGCGTGCAGCAACGAAGACCCAACACAGCGAAAAATAATAATAAAATAGATAAAACAAGGACTTACTGTATAGCACAGAGAACTATATTCAATATCTTGTAATAATCTATAGTGGAAAATAAACGGAAAAAGAATATATGTATATACACATATGAATCACTTTGCTGCACACCTGAAACTAACACAACATTGTAAATCAACTATACCTCAATTTAAAAAAGAAAAAAATACTTGGGAAAAGTAAAAAAATCTCAAAGCTGCTAAAATAACAGTTTTTAAACTCAAAGTATCTATTGTCACTCCGCCCCTTGCTTGTGTAGCATACGGGAGCGTGCACAGACTATGCACGGCGTGAAGGAGGCATGCTGTGTGTCTTCTGCTTCAGAAGACAGCTGGGAGCCACGTAACAAAGAACCACGTCAGCACTGTCTCCTCCCACGACGCACACACATGTCCTGCAAGCCTCTGACCATCCCCCAAGCGTACCTTTTTGTTTGTTTAAGGGTTTTGAGTTGTGTGGGCAGGTCAAGCACATCAGGGTGTGGAGCAGATGTGTTACACACCGTGGCCTAAGTGAAGCAACCAAGTCTGGTGGTCAGGCTACAACTAACGAAGATCCATCATCCTTCTGTTTCCACCTAAGAGTTATTTGTTCCCAGCAAATGATCAAGACTGGGTTACAGAAAACGTGCTTCTCCGTGCCCCTCTAGGAATAAGGAAAAGTGGCACTTGAAGGCCAAGTGAAGGAAGGATTCTAAGGGGAAACGTCTAAACAATTTGAGAGATAGAACTCAGTTTGGAAACCCTTGCAGGACAAGCCTCAAGTGTCTGTAGCGCCCTCATCACCCTGAGGCTCGCTAAGACCCAGCGGGCCATGGGTTCACTTAAGCGCCCACTGTGACTCTGGCCCTCACACTGACAGCACCTCCAAAGACTGTGAACAAAAGTGACGAATCTGAAAGGAAGAGCATATCAGAAACACCACGTCTGTTCCAGAAATGGAGGGCATCTGTTCTGTATTCTAATCTCTGAGAAAAACTTATAGACGTATTGAGCCGATAACATTTCTCATAACATTTTTTTAGAGAAACATCTTTGCATGAAGAGACAGTCCTCTTAAACCACTGGTTCTCAATCTGGGGAGGTTCTGACCCTAGAGGACATTTGGCAAAGTGGAGACATTTTGGGTTGTCACCACTGGGGGTGGAGAGAGGGGCTGTGTGCTACTGACATGTGGTGGGTAGAGACCACAGGTGCCACAAAACTCACTACACTGCACAGGACGCCCCCATGACAAAGAGTATCCAGCCCAAGATGTCTGTAGTGGTGAAGTTAGAAACTCTGCCCTAAACAATCAGAATCTTCTTGGTATTGTGATTGTATTTGTTACTTCCTAACTGAATCCACCTGTCTTTGGAAGAAAAACTCAGTGGGCAGCCTTTCTGGGAAAGGAGACAATTGAAATAATCCACAGGCCAATTCCGTGGGTCCATATGACCCTCATCACAATCTCCTTCCAAAGCATTTTCACCAAAAAAGGGGCTTTTGCTTTGCTTAATAGCACTCTAAGGAGAAAACTGCTACCCACAGGGAACTACGTGGAAAGTCAATTTCACTCCGTTATTTCATTTTCATAAAGAAATCGAGAACAAACTCTAAATTGTTTCTCACGTAAAATCAGCTACAAAGCTGGCATAATTGTAAGTCCGTGTATGAAGCACACTTAAAACACCTTCACGAGAAACTACTGAAATTCCACCTCATTGTGGATCACCCCATCTTACTTCTTGTTCCAAACACACTGCATTAAAACTTACCTTTAGATGTCGACCTCAGCAAGGGCAGAGTACAAATATTCAGCCCTCAAAGCAAACTGAGGTTCCTTCCTGCGGGGAAGCTGGAAGAAATTCAGGTGCCCAGTTCTCTCCAGACATCTCTGCGCCCGAAGCACTGCCGAGCTCTGCACCTCACAGATCAGAAGCTGAAAACTCGCTGAAACACCGGTCCTGACTTCAACCCTGTGTCTCCCTCCCTGGAAAACCTGCACCCCAGGCACGGGATTTCGTCGGCGCCCAGAGCAAACGCCTAGTTCTGGCGCACTGAAGACAGAGGCTTGGTGCCACGGCCGTTCCTGCTCGCCACGGTCAGGACTTGAGCATCTCGGACCCCCGCCCTCCCAGCCACAGGACAGCAGAGAAGGCTGGCCAGCGCTCCCGGTGTCACCGGTGCTCGTTCGCCACAGGCCGGGGCCACCTCGCTCATTCCAGTGACCCCACTGGTCCCAGGGCGCCTTTGAGGAAGAAACGCTTCCCACCCCCCAGGGGCAGAGCCGCGCCCCTCCAGCTGAGGCCTGTTCCCTCCCGCCGCCTCCTGCGCCTCGGCTCCGGGGCCCGAGGGCCTAGCACCCGAGGCTCGCCTCCCGGCCCTGCACACCTGAGACCTCGGGCTCCGCCGCCCTTTCAACAAGCTCCCCGCGTCCTGGCCGCCCCAGCGCGGGGCTCGGCTGCCTCGGGGCGGCAGGGCCTCCCTGCGCGGGGCGCCCCCCGCCCCGTCACCGCCCGGTCCCCGCGCCCCCCGCCCCCCGCGGGACTCTCCGTCCCCGCACGCGGCGCAGACACACTGGAAACCTCCCTCGAAAAGACATCACAAAACGGCAGCGTTTCGGACAGAGCTTTCGAAGGCGTTCAGATCGGTAAGCCCGAAAAGGGGCCCCTTACAACTAACATTCGTCACAGTCGTCGCACTGCAATTTTAAACCAGAACTCTAGGCACCTCACCTCACCGCTCAGAAACCACCAACGGCCCGCATCCCGACCTCCTCCGCGGGGACGAAGCCCCTCCCACCCCGCCCGCCCGCTCTCCAGGCTCCAATCCAAACCCCGCTTCCCTCTGCAGGCGCCCGTGACGCTCCCCGCCCGCGAACAGACGCCTCCCGCCTCCGAGCCTCACGTGAGGTAGGACGCCCGGAGCCCTACGAACCACGAGTCCTTGCTCCGTCCTGCCTTCTTGGCTTGAAACCACCTGGCATCCACAAGCAGCGGAAGGGCGCTGCCAGCAAGCCGCTGTAAAATCCCTCACCTCTCCTAGCCTGCGGTCCCCCTCTGCAGAGTCACTGAGCGGGATACATACATCGACGCACACACTTCCGTGGAAGGGCGCGCCGGGAATGCGCAAGGACTGTGTACGTGTGAGGAGCAGATGCTGCCATCGTTGACATGGTGGTCACCTGAGTCCCTAGGAAGGTGACAAGATCCTATTCGTCTCCGTTCACTTGCCCTGGCACCTGGGAGGTGCTTCCTGAATGTTCGTTCACCCAATGTTTGATGAGCGGTCGGTAAGGGCCAGTACTGATACATCTACCAGGATCGTGGATCTGGTGACGGTGCTCCGGTCACGAGAGCTCTTCTCTCGAACTTGCCGGCTTACTTGATAAGGTTAGAAAGATGCCACTAGAAGACGGAGCGTCATCTGCAAGCTCAGAGGCGGCCCTCTTCTCTGCCTTAAGCTTCTCCGTTCGAGGACTGACACAGGGATCCCGGAAGGAGATGCTGAACGAAGTTTCCTGAGGATAAGGGGGTTCCGCCTTTTCTAACACAAAGGGCACTCCCCTACTGGAGGCCCCCCAGACAGGTGCCCTCACGGGAGGGGATGCCGGAGGGCACAGAGGTCAAGAGCAGGGAACACAGTGGACCCCAAGGGAAGGGCGCTCCCTCCCCCTGTGAGGAGAACAGAGAAAAGGACACCAGCGCCTGCGCAGAGACGAAAATGAGCCTGGCTTCAGGAGCTGGGAGTGGAACAGACCAGAAGGACATGAGTGTAAGGCCAGCCCCTCACACGCTCACAGAAGGAGCAGAGGATCCAAGGAGCTCGCTCCTGACCCTCTGAAAATCCAGGAAGAGCCACTCCGGGATGTTTCGAGAATTCCGTGCACCATCTTTCTTTGCCCCTTGTCTTTTTTGCCAGCTGAAACAATTTCCAGAAACCAAAGTAACGCTGAGGAAAAACCCCAGGATGAGTCCTCATCAGAAGTGTTGCGTGGAAGCAGGGGCAGAGCTGGGTGGTCCCTGGTTTGCAGGTTTCCAGTAAGCCCGTCTGGAATGAGGGGAATTGGGTGGCTCGTGGCCCACATCATCCCTGCTACTTTTCAGAAACATGTCAAAGAGGAGAGTTGTTTAGTCCTGATCAACGGGGCTTCAATATTAACTTACTGTGCACAGAGCACCTGCCTGGGCCATACCTGTGAACACAACAAATCCCTGCCCTCGTGGGGGGTCGGGGGCGGATTAAGGAAGGAGAGCAACACTGGGCGTCTCATGGGTTTTGCTCCAGCTGCTTCCTCTCCCTGGAATCCCCACCCCAGATTTCAGCTCAGCTAATTCCCTCACTGCCTTAGAGTCTTGCTGAAATCTCACCCTCTTGATGGGGCCTGTTCTGACCACATGGTATTAATAATTACAATCAACACAAATAACAATGCAAAGAACAGAAGGGGGAGGAGCTGCTGCAAGGTGCTAAGTGCTTTCCCCTGGAGCCACTCTGCATGCGTCATCTTCTCAATCCTCACACGCCATCGCAAGGCGGTCTTCATCAGCACAGAAATGTTCACTGGGCCAAGTTCATACCGCTTCAAATTTGAGGACATTGGGACTTGTTAACAGTCCCAACTCCAAAGCCCATGCTCTTAACCCCAGATCTAAACAGCTGCTGTGGGTTGAACTGTGTCCCCCAAAAGGATCTGCTGAAGTCCTCACCCCCAGGGCCTGTGAATGTGACCTTATTTGAGTCTTTACAGATGTCAAGTTAGATGAGGTCGTAGTGGAATATGGCAGGCCCTAATCCTATAATATAACTGGTGACCTTATGAGAAGAGAGAGACACAGAGACACCGAGAGGACAAGCCAGGTGACGGCAGACTGATGCGCGTGACACAGCTAGGTGCTGAGTATGTGTCTGAAATGTTCTATACTAAAAATCTGTTTTTAAGACTTTACAGGGACTTCCCTGGTGGCACAGTGGCTGAGAATCCGCCTGCCAATGCAGGGGACATGGGTTCAAGCCCTGGTCTGGGAAGATCCCACATGCCGTGGAGCAACTAAGCCCATGCGCCACAACTACTGAGCTTGTGCTCTAGAACCCGTGAGCCACAACTACTGAGCCCACATACCACAACTACTGAAGCCCGCACACTTAGAGCCTGTGCTCCGCAACAAGAGAAGCCACCGCAATGAGAAGCCTGCGCGCTGCAACGAAGAGTAGCCCCCGCTCACCACAACTAGAGAAAGCCCATGTGCAGCAATGAAGACCCAACGCAGCCAAAAGTAAATAAATAAATTAAAAAAAAAAACTTTGCAAAAACTTTTTACAGAAGTAAACAGTTTGCTTTCCTTTTAAAGTAATTTTATCTTAACCTAGACATATTAACATTACATAAGTGATAGGATATAGCCAAGAATTAAAAAGCAGACCCTTGAGATTTTTCAAGTGGTAACAGAGATTCACTCAGCAATCACTTGAAATGCGTTCACTAGAAACTGGCCACGATTACTAGCATTTCAAAGCTGGCACTCAAAAGTTGCTATATTATAGATTTCAGACAACAACACAACACTTAGTGATGAATAATTTAGATTTGTTCATAATACTTGTGCACCTGAAAGTTCTATTTATTATGCTATAGTTGATCCAAATGCTCTTTTTTGGAATAAGCGTTTCTAAGGAATGTGAACAGTTATTGAAGAACAGTGGGTGTTTTCCTCTGTCATCTGCAAATTGTCTTGAAGAATGCTCCCCACCTCTGCTGTGAAACAGAAATGATGGTGTAAGCAAGTGGGGAGCACACCTTGCAGGGAAGTGAAACGATGGGAAATGGCCTCCCCCACAGCAGCTCACCAGCAGCCTCGGACCCTTCTGCTGGTCCACGATCATTCTCAGGTGGGGGTCACTGACTTGGGGAGCAGCCCTCCTCCTCCCCCAGCCCCGTGCTTGGGGCCCTGTGAGTCCACAGACCCCACTGTCTGCCCCTCCTGCCTCCCTGCCCTCCGTGTCCAGCCTAGATTCCAGTCCAGACAGCACCAAGCCCCTGCCCCTCTCCTCCTGAAAAGTCGCAGCCCTGGATGGCCTCATGCTCTGCCTTGGCTGACCGCAGCTGTTACTTCTTCATTTGCTTAGTTTTTCATCACCTATCATTAATTCAGCTCCAAACACTCAGCAAGTAATGCTAGTCCCCTCACACTGAGTTCAAAAACATGAGCTAACCCACCTGTGCCCTTGTTCTTAGACGCGTCCCTCCTGGGCCTTGCCATCCTCCTGCCCAGCCTGGACCGGTGACTTTTCTAGACCTGCTGCCTAGCCAGATGCTTGTCGATTTTATTAGTTCTTCCCGAAACCAACATTTTCCTTTGTTGGTAATATTTAATTTTTGTTTTGTATGTTTTTAATTTCAGCTCATTAATTTTCCCTCCTTCTGCTTTCCTTGAGTTTATTGTGTTCTTACCACAAGTTCTTAAATAGATCACTAAAATCATTAATATTCAGCCTTTTCTGTTGTTCTAATGTAAGCATTTAAGATTAAAATTTCCCTTTTATGGCATCCCATAAGCCTTGACTTGTGGTGTTTATTTGTAGCATTTTTCTTATCATTCAGTTTAAATACTTTCTAATTTCCCTTATGGTTTTTTTTTTGACCCATGAATTATATAGAAGTATATTTCCTATTTCCCAAACGTATGGGGTTCTCTTTCTATGTTTTTTGTTATTCATTACCGACTTAACTGCATTGTGGTCAGAGAATGTGGCCGATGTGAGAAATTCTTGGAAATTTGTTGAGACTTGCTTCATGACCCCACCACATGGCCAGTTTCATAAATGGCCTGAATATATTTCTTTTCGTTTGTTGAGAGCAATGTCTGATAGCTGGTTATTACACAAGTTTGTTAATTCTGCTCCTCAAATCTTTCCTCTCCTCACTGATTTTTTTTTTAATATAATAGTGTTTATTTTTACTTGTTGACAGTTTGCTTTATTTATTTATTTTATTTATGGCTGTGTTGGGTCTTCGTTTCTGTGCGAGGGCTTTCTCTAGTTGTGGTAAGCGGGGGCCCCTCTTCATCGCAGTGCGCAGGCCTCTCACTATCGCGGCCTCTCTTGTTGCGGAGCACAGGCTCCAGACGCGCAGGCTCAGTAATTGTGGCTCACGGGCCCAGTTGCTCCGCGGCACGTGGGATCTACCCAGACCAGGGCTCGAACCCGTGTCCCATGCATTGGCAGGCAGACTCTCAACCACTGCGCCACCAGGGAAGCCCTCCTCACTGAATTTTAAAAACTATTTCACCTATCAATTACTGAAAGGTATTAAAATATCCTATATGATTTCTTTTTCTCCTTGTAGTTTTGTCAAGTTTTGCTTAATATATTTTACCTGAATAGAATGTTATTGCTTATATAAGTTTCGCATTGTAACATGTTCCTAGTGATTTAAACCTTTTATAATTATTTAGAGACTCTCTATCCATAATAATGGTTTTGCTTTAAAACCTATTTTAGTTTTTTTTTTAATCAATGTGGCTTCACAAGCTTTCTTGTGGTTAGCATTTGGTATATCCTTTTCCAACATTTACTTTCAATTTTTTGTATATTTTAGATGTTTCTCTTATAATCGTCATATGGATAGATTTTTTTTTTTTTTTTTGCGGTACGCGGGCCTCTCACTATTGTGGCCTCTCCCATTGCGGAGCACAGGCTCCGGATGCGCAGGCTCAGAGGCCATGGCTCATGGGCCCAGCCGCTCCACGGCATGTGGGATCTTCCCGGACCGGGGCACGAACCCGTGTCCCCTGCATCGGCAGGCGGACCCTCAATCACTGCGCCACCAGGGAAGCCCTGGATAGATTTTTTTTTAAATACATTCTGTCAATTTTTGTCTTTAGAACATTTTAGGTCCATTTGTTATAATTACTGATATATTTGTATTTGGGTTGACTTTTTGTTTTCTATTTTCATGCCCTCATTTTATGTTTCTTTTTCCCTCCTATTCTTTTGATTATTTTTTTCTCATTCCACTCCATTTCTTATTCCATTTTTTCCTTCTATTTGGAATTTGTTCATATTTCCGCACTGTCTCAAATAGATAGGAACTTTTTAAGACATTTAACTATCATGCAGTTACCCCAACTGAACATAATTAACAAAATCCCTTAATATCATGTAATACTCTTCAGTTTCAAACATCCCCAATGCCACACACATTTGGCGTGTTCATATCAGGATCTAAACAAGAGCCACACGTTGGAGTTGGTTGATTTCTCTCTCAGCTCTTTTAAGCTGTAAGAATTCTCTACCCACCTTCCTTTTTCCAGGTCATTTAGTTGTTGAAGAAATCAAGAGGCTTATCCGATAGATCTCTGCACATTCTGGATTGCTGATGTTTCACTGGGTGTCATTTAGCATGTTCCTCTATCCCAGTAGTTAGACCTGGGGCTTCTTCAGACTCAGGTTTCATTTTTTGGCAAAAACATTTCATAGACGGGACTTGTACTTCCTATTACAAGACACTCAGGCATTGTGTGTTTCCTGACATGCAATTCAGCAAAAAAAAACAGAAAGCAAACACTCAAAAACAAGAAATGGAGTGTCAAAAAGCCTCAGAAGGGCTTCCCTGGTGGCGCAGTGGTTAAGAATCTGCCTGCCAATGCAGGGGACACGGGTTTGAGCCCTGGTCCAGGAAGATCCCACATGCCGCGGAGCAACTAAGCCCAGGCGCCACAACTACTGAGCCTGCGCTCTAGAGCCCATGCACCACAACTACTGAAGCCCACGCACCTACAGCCCATGCTCCGCAACAAGAGAAGCCACTGCAATGAGAGGCCCGCGCACCGCAACAAAGAGTAGCCCCCGCTCGCCACAACTAGAGAAAGCCCACGTGCAGCAACGAAGACCCAACACAGCCAAAAAAAAAAAAAAAGCCTCAAATATTCCACTGCTGCTCCAGTCTGGCATAAACAAAAAAACTTAACATTCCAGAATCTTTAGTCTTATTTTAGACCATCCATTTTCATCTTTCATTTATTTGAAAATAATTAAATAAGCATATTTTAAAAGAAATGTTTATTTTGTGATATATCATGAAAAAAATTTTCCTATGTATTCAGTGAAAGAGAAAAGTATGACCACGTAATACTAACACTAGTCAGTCCAGCAGCTAGCATAAACTTCTATTTTTGGCTCTTTGGAGGTAAGAAAATTTAAACATTTAAAAGATGAACTAAAAATGATTAAAATACACATAAATATTTCATGATGATTTGGTAAAATGGGTTTTAAGTACCATTTCTGAACAATGCACTCCAACTAAAGAAATATCAAAGCTTTATCCTTGGATTTTATCCAATATATGTTGAAAATTTTGGTGGCTCAAGAAATTTTTTCAGCTGTAATTAACAGAATCAGCTTAACTATCATACTGCTTTGGCTATTTAAAGTTCTTTTCTTTCTAGTTAATGATACAGCCAAGAGATGAGTATCGAGAGCAGGTGAAAAGAATTACGTTCTGGGGCTTCCCTCATCGGGGGGAAGATCCCACCTGCCGCGGAACAACTAAGCCCGTGCACCACAACTACTGAGCCTGTGCTCTATCACCCACGAGCCACAGCTACTGAGCCCTCGTGCCACAACTACTGAAGACCTCGCCCCTAGAGCCCATGCTCCACAACAAGAGAAGCCACTGCAATGAGAAGCCCATGCACCACAACGAACAGTAGCCCCTGCTCGCCACAACTAGAGAAAGCCCGTGAGCAGCAACGAAGACCCAATGCAGCCAAATAAATAAATTTATTAAAAAAAAACTTATGTCCTGATAAGTTTTTTCAAAGCTGGTTTTTACACATATTGTTTCTTATCTATGCTCTCTTTGCTTTGCTCTCATGAAACTCTCCCCCAAGATGGATATATATTGACAACAGCCCAGGGATGGAAGAGGGAAATAAAGGAAAGTTGTCATTCTCTCCATCCCTTTTTGAATATCTCAACTCAGGTCAGAACACCTCAGTTCTGGGCTTCCCTGGTGGCGCAGTGGTTGAGAGTCCGCCTGCCGATGCAGGGGACGCGGGTTTGTGCCCCGGTCCGGGAAGATCCCACATGCCGCGGAGCGGCTGGGCCCGTGAGCCATGGCCGCTGAGCCTGCGCGTCCGGAGCCTGTGCTCCGCAACGGGAGAGGCCACAACAGTGAGAGGCCCACGTACGGCAAAAAAAAAAAAAAAAAAAAAACTGTCAGTTCTAACACCAGGCTTCAACCTTAACATAAATGTGCATAAGGAGGAAGAATACAGGAAACACTAGGGGTTTGCCATGTTTCCATTAATCACTCAAGGAGTTTTTCCCTTTACTTGGCACCCCAGTGTTTTGTACACCTGAAATAATGCAACCTGGTAAGATTTAGGGCTGGTGAAGGGGCTAGCTTCTTTTGTAAAGTGGGGAAAAAGCTACGATGAACTCAGGTATATTCCCAGACAGCTCCATCTAGGAAATAGTATACATTTAAGTTGAAAATCCAGAAGTTGATTCTCTTTAAATTATCTGTTCTTGTGTGTCTCTTGGAAAGCTTCTGCATCCTCCTCGGGTTACCCAAGCTCTTACTTGAAGACCTCCAATTTTTAAGTGTATACTGACACCACAGGAGACTAGAATCAATTTCACCCCCTTTTAAGTACATTCCCTAGGTTTCTACCAGCTGACAGAACACATTCAGAAACCTAAATGAGCGCCATCAGAGCATCATCCTAGGAAATCTGGATTAAATTGACCATTTCTCAGAGATGATCTGAATCAAATTGGAAAGTATACGCCAACCTCATTTAGCATCACAATTTAACAGTACTGGAAGTCAGCCCTTTACCAGCTTATGAAACTCACTCTGTACAAGTATTGCGTTGGGTTCAAGTTACACTCTGATGGCAGTTGCTCTAAATAACCTTTGTGTGGAAAGGTACTATGCTCTTCTGCAAGTGGGAAATGACTGCTTTCCTACTGGGGAAAGGGGGGGACAGAGTGGGTCTTGTGCAGTATATGTAGGGATGGTCTTTAATCTCTGACTTTTTGGCATGGGGGGAAGATGCAGGGGGTGGGGTGGGGCAGAGGTCCTAGAACAGGGCCCCGGAGAGGAGAAGCCCATGTCCTTCTCGTCTTCTAGGCAGCGCTTCCCCTCTCAGCTATGCCTGGGGAGGAGGAGACACTGCCAGCAGGGAGGAACTCCACAAGGGCCCTCAGTGAAGTAGAGCTGCCTCAGGACCACGTGGTGCCCTGAATCTGGGAAGGTCTGCCAACAGGAGCTGTGTGGAGGGAGTTAACACAGCAAGTTCATCAACAATAGAATTAGTTGGGCTTCCCTGGTGGCGCAGTGGTTAAGAATCCACCTGCCACTGCAGGGGACACGGGTTCAAGCCCTGGTCTGGGAAGATCCCACATGCTGCAAAGCAACTAAGCCCATGCGTCACAACTACTGAGCCTGCACTCTAGAGCCCGCGAGGCACAACTACTGAGCCCACGTGCCACAACTACTGAAGCCTGCGCGCCTAGAGCCCGTGCTCCGCCACCAGAGAAGCCACTGCAATGAGAAGCCCACGCACCACAACGAAGAGTAGCCCCCGCTCACTGCAACTAGAGAAAACCCGCGCGTAGCAACGAAGACCCAATGCAGCCATAAATAAATTAAAATCTTAAAAATTAAAAAAGAGAATTAGCATAAATTGTAATTTGAGTTTATTAAATATCAGTGGGAAAGGTATAAAATCTTATTGCTTTCACTTTAAAAACTTGTTCTATGAAATTTAAATGTTCATTCAGCTTAATAAAAAATTATATTTTTACCAAAATAATGATTGGCATGTGGCTTTCTGGAAGCCACCAAAATGCACAATAGGAAGCACAAGAGCACAGCTGTTAGAAGCGTAGGTGCTGAAATAAAAATACGTGTGGGTGCTGGCATTCTAGGCTCCGCTTGACGGATGTGCCATCTGCAGCAGGTCGGCAGCCCTAAAGCTCAGTTTTCTGCGTTTTAAGTGGAGATACTGCATCAAACCCATCCTCATAGAGTTGGTGTGAGAATTAACCGAGATAATGCATACAAAGCAGTTGGAACCAAGTAAAAGCCCCATAAACTGCTATTGTCATAGGTCATGATAGAGTCATACAATGGAATACGACATAGACGGTCAGAATTATGCTGTAGATGGATGCGTATTTGCCAAAGAAAAATGGTGTAAAATGGCATGGACAGCATTTCATTTTTGTAGGTTACAAATGTATAGATATGTGATTAGAAAAAAAGTCTAGAAATACGTTATACCAAAGTACCAACAGCAGTTACCTCTGGATAACGGAATTTCAAGAGAATTTTTTTAAATTATTATTTCTTCCACCATGTGAGTATACAATAGGAAATCTGCTACCCAGAAGAGGGCCCTCACCCAACCCTGCTGGCACCCTGATCTCAGACTTCCAGCCTCCAGGAGAAATAAATCTCTGTCGTTTACAAGCCACCCGGCCTGTGACACTTTGTTACAGCAGCCCAAATGGGCTAAGACAGGGTTACTTAAGAAAAAGCCTGACTCTGAGCTAATAAGCCTTTGGTTGTATGGATCTATCCAGTTATGGTGAGTAATCCTGGCTGCCTCCGCAGTTTACCCAATTTGCAGCAATTACTTCAATGGGGAAGGGGGGCCATGAGTGGAATAAAAACTGCAAAACTAAAGTTACAAAATGTTGACAACTGTCATAATCAATAATTCTTGTTTAACAGAAATCTACGTACACAATCTGAAATTTGAAAAGCACCAAATTACAGTCATTCCTAAGATACGCCCCCTCCAATTGTATAGAATTTAAGTGCTCGACCCCCTGATATTTTCCTTGACTGCATTACTGGGCGGCCCATCCACCTCTCCCTCTGTAAGTATTCTGACTAAATACTGACAATGGCCAACTCTGTACCAAGTTCACGCAATGACACAAGAGCTGCTCCTGAGAACCAGCCAGTTAACAAGCAAAGGCCTTGCCTTGCGTCCTGGCTCCTGAGAAAAGCTATAGGTTGACTGCCTTAGTGACAGGTTACACGTAACGGTGAGGCACAGTGGGCTCTGGAGGGCAGTACTGCTCTCCCATTTGGGTTCCGCTGCCCCCAAGAGCAGCAGTTGTCCCCTGTTTCTACTTGTTGCACCCCTCTCTGCCGTGTGTCTTCGGCGGCTTATAGCTCCTGTTTCCCTGTGTGTCTTTCAGCTTCTACCCTGCTTCTGACTTGACGCATCTTACACTCAAGCTCCGAGGGGCTGGGAAAGCTGAGCCAATCGCACAGATGAGATCACCCTTCCGAGCCAGGCTTTGAGCAGGCCAGCCCTGGGTCAGGTGCCCATCCTGATGCAGCCAGCGCTGGGCCAGAACTGCAGAGTCACGTCACACAGACCACGCCCACCTGTGCAGGAAGAACGCCCCCCCCCCCGCCCCCGTAGCACCCTATGGGCATGAAAAGCCTTCCAAGATCTCCCCAGAAAGCAGCTGTATAATTAACCAGCGAGCACCCTGCCTGTTCTGCTCACTAGAGTTGAAAATAAAACTATCCATACAGACTCAATGTACTAACGTAATGACTTTGATCTAATATTAGCTCAAGTCACTAATGAGTTTCTACATTTCAGCAAACACTGAGACAAAGCTATACTCCAAATCAGGATGGGATATTTCAGTTCAGAATATATGTACTGTTAAGTGAGGTTTTATAAGGTAATCTACTGTTCAACCAGGGCACAATGCTTATTCCCAAAATTCTCCTGTTTGAATATTTTTACTATTTAGTGTACGGCACACACTAAATGACAAATTTTCTTGAACTCTTGACGGCTGGCTAATTTTATGCTTGCGTTAATCTTAAAAATTATAATTCTCATGGAAAATTCACAGCCAAGTTTTCTTACACACAATAAATTCAAGCTGGCTTCTTTCTTGTAGTTTATCTGGGCACATCACCTGTTTTGTTGTTTTTTAACATCCAACCCATTTTGTAAGTTTCCTCTTCGACCTTGACCTTGGTCATGCTGACATCCGACTAACAAAGGAGACTTCTGAACCAAGCCTGGCACTGCCCAGTTCAGGGAAGACCTCTGTATAGCACACTGAGGTCAGATCTCTTTCTTCCTTCAGCCAAGTGCTGCCTCTAAGGCTTTTCATTGGTTTGTCTCCAGCTGGCTGTTCCTCTCTCCTCTTAACTACTGTAGCTGGTTTTCTTTTCTTCTGGGCTACCTCCTTAAAGATCGAGCAAAAGAGCCCTCCCAACTTTAGAAGCTCTGGGATGGGAACCTTTTTAGTTCAGGGAAGCATTTGATACTCCTTGCATGTTTGTGTTTTGGTTGACTCGCTTTAATTTCAAAAGACTTATGTAGCTAATCTTTCTTCTATCAAAATCAAAGGAAAGTTGGCCTTTCCTTGGAAATGAAATCTTTAACAAAAACCACATTAAAGACCAAGTAACAAGAAATGAACTGATAGTATGAAAGAATCCAGAGAAAAGTAGGTATCATAGAATAATTTGAAAACAAGGCTAAGAAGAAACTTTATATTCAGTGCCATATCACATACTGTATGTCACACTGAGGACAGAATCAAGCATTTAATCTGATCTCAAAAGAGAAAAGAAGGAAAGCAAAGTAAAGGGACAAGATGACAGGCTAAGCCTTCCTGAGTGTCGGCTCACCCAGCCCCATCACTGGGCCCAGGAGGCACGTGGAGGTCACGTGGCTTGCCCAGGGCTGTGCAGATTTTAGGAGACAGAGCAGGAGTTCAAACCTAGGGGTACTTGAAACTGAAGTCCTTGCCTTGCTGATGGGCCATTTCTGGAATAAAACTGGCATACCAGTCAATGCTTCTTTTTTCATAATGATTTAAGATATAAACATCTCTTGCTAAGGTAGGGGAGTCTGAACCAATTGTATCTTGTCCTCAAGCAACACCACACTTAATGATGAAACTTATACTGCTTACTTCCTAAGATCAAGGAGAGGACAAGACAAGGGTATCTGCTCTCACCACTTCTATTCAGAATCATAGTGCAGTAAGACAAGAAAATTATATAAAGCATCCAAAATGAGAAGCAACAAAAACTATATGATTATCTACGTAGAGAAGCGAACGGACTTCTACAAAAAATCTACGAAAACTAGTGAGTTTAGCAATGTTTTAGAATAAGAAATCAATAGTCAAAAATCAATTGTATTTCTATATACAAGCAACAAGCAATCAAAAGATCAAAAAATTTAAATCCCATTTACAACAGCATCAAAATATGAAATACTTAGAGTAAATCTGATAAAAGATATATACAGCCTATACACTGAAAAGTAGTAAATACTGCTGAGAAATCAATGAAGACCTAAATAAGGGGAGTGATATACCTTGCTCATGGGTCAGAAGACTCAGTATCACTAAAATGTAAGTCCTCCCAAAACTGATTATAGATTCAAAACAATGCCAATCAAAATTCCAGCAGCCTTTTTTGTAGAAACTGACAAATTGATTGTAAAATGCATATGAAAATGCAAAGGTCTTAGATTAGTCACAACTCTGAAAAAGAACAAGATTAGAGGAATAAAACTACCTTATGTCAAGATTTATTATAAAGCTATGATAATCAAAACAATATAATGTTGATGTAATGACAGACAAATATATCAACAGAACAGAAGAGCATCCAGAAATAGACCCACACATATATGGACAACTGAATTTTGACAAAGATGCAAAAGCAATTCAGTGGAGAAAGAAGAGTCTTTTCAATGAATGGTGCTGGAACAACTGGATATTCATGTGCAAAAAATAAAAGAAACTTTGAGCCATACTTTTCACCACATACAAATATTAACTCAAAACTCAACAGGTTTCAAAAGAAGATACACAATCCAGAATTTTTATAACATTTCATCTATAATGGCCACCATAAAATATAAATTACTAGATGTGAAAAGAAACAAAAAATGACCTATAATCAAGAGAAAAGTCATTCAATAAAAGTAGACCTATGAATGATCCAGACATTACAATTAGCAGACAAAGATTTTAAAATAACTACGATAAGCGTGTTAAAGAACTTACAGGGCTTCCCTGGTGGTGCAGTGGTTGAGAGTCCGCCTGCTGATGCAGGGGACATGGGTTCGTGCCCTGGTCCGGGAAGATCCCACATGCCGTGGAACAGTTAGGCCCATGAGCCATGGCCGCTGAGCCTGCGGGTCTGGAGCCTGGGCTCCGCAGTGGGAGAGGCCACGACAGTGAGAGGCCCAAGTACTGCAAAAAAAAAAAAAAAAAAAAAGAACTTACAGAAAACAGGGGTATGCTGGGGAGAGATGGGAGAACTTCAGGAGAGAAGTGGAAACTATAAAAGGGAACCAAATGGAAATCCTAGAACTAAAGAATATGTTGTCCAAAATTTTTAAATTATTAAACTAGAAATCAGAAAAACAGAGGCTTAGTGACTGGTAGAAAGCTATCAAACTGTCTAATATGTGTGAAATTGGAGTCCCAGAATAAGAGAGGAGAGAGTATGAGGGCAGAAAAAAAACACCTGAAGAAATGTTGGCAGGGAAGTTTTCCAAATTGGATCAAAAACAGTAACTCACAAATCTAAGAAGCTCAGTAAACCTCAAACAGCATTAAAGCAAAGAAAACTACACATAGGCACATCACAGTCAAACTCTAAACACCAAAAATAAAGACAAAATCTGAAAAGCAGAAGGGTAGTGGGGAACATATTACATAAAGGAATTAACAAGCTGATAGCTGACTTCTCAACAGAAAAAAAATGGAGGCCAGAAGAAAAGGGAACATCTTTAATACTAAACACACACACACACACACACACACACACACACACGCTGTCTACTTAAAATTCTATATCCAGCAAAATAAAACGTCTTTCAAAAATGTAGAGGAATAAAATAACATGAGGGAGATATTTGTGGTGATAGGACAGCTCTGTATTATGATTGTGGTTTGGGTTACACAAATCCACACATGTAATAAAACTGAATAGAACACACACACACAAATGAGTGCATGTAAAATTGGTGAATTCTGAATGAGTTCTGTGGATTGTACCAATTTCCTGGTTTTGAGATTGTGCCCCATTTATGTAAGATGTTACCGTCAGGAGAAAGGTACACAGGACCTCTCTGTACTATTTTTAAACTATCTGTTAATAGTTATTTCAAAATAAAAAGTTAAAGAAATGAAATAAAGACAATTTTCAGATAAATAAATGTTGAATTTGTTGCCAGAGACTATAAGAGATGCTAAAGGAAATTCTTCAGGCAGGAGGAAACCAGGGTAAAGCATAAAGTCCCGTCCATGAGGGCTGCACACAGTGACCTCCTTACAAAGAGGACAGCATGGAAAGGGAGAAAGAAGAGTAACTTACCTGTGGGGAAGCTGACAGTCACCACCTCAGACAGGTGATCAAGGACAACAACCACAGTGGTCGGTCACAGGGATACGATGCACCTTTGATGTGATGAAAATGGCACTTTACCTCTGTGGTCTTCCTCCCAAAACCTGAGAAAAACATCAGACAAATCCCAATTGAGGAACAACCTACAAAACACCTGGTCAGCATTCCTCAAACTTTCAAGGTCATCAAAAACAAGAAGAGTCTGAGAAATGGTCACATCCAAGGGGAGCCTAGGGAGGCATGACAACTAAATGTAACGGGGTGTCCTGGATGGGACCCTGGACCCGAAAAAGGGTGTTAGGGGAAAACTGAGGAAATCTGAATACTGTATGAACTTTAGCTAATAATAATGAATCAATATTGGTTAATTAATTCTAACAGTACCACACTAGTGTGAGATGTTAATAACGGGGGAACTGGGTGCAAGGCATGTGGGAATTCTCTACACTATCTTCCCAATTTTTCTGTACATCTAAAACTGTTCTAAAAAATAAAAGTTTGTTTTTAAAAAAAGACTTGAGAGATATAGCAACCAATTGCACCATATGGACTTTAATTAGATTCTGATTTGAACACACTGCAAAGAAAATTATGACACATTAAGAGACATTTGAATAGTCCGGCTATTTGATGGTATTAACGATTCCTTAATTGGCTTTCTTTGTTTTCAGAGTAAAAATGGCATGTTACATTTTATTTTTAAAGAGTCATCTTTCAGAGAAAATACTTATACACTTATGAATGAAATGGTATGACGTCTAGGATTTACTTCAAAACAATCCATGTGTGGTTGGGTAATGGGTAGCATGGAACAGGATGGTCCATGACTCAGTAAATATTGAATGAAGCAAGTGATGGGTCTGGGGTTCACTGTACTAACCTACTTTCATATATGCTTGAAATTTTCCAAAGAAAAAAGCCGCAGAAAAATTTGTAAAATCTGCCTTAGTGTTCTGGATGCTTAGTTTTTAAACATCTCATTATTTGTTAAGGGATATTCACTACATTATCAGCTAATATCAAGGTGTAATTACACTTAGTCATCATTAATGATAGTGGATGTGAATCCATATTTTTAATGCTCTTAATTTTTACCTTTTTGTAAAACTTTTTGGTCACTAAAAAGATATGATTAGATTATCATGTTTACCTTTAATGTAGCTGGAAAAAGCTCATACAAGGAAGAGGTGGTAGCCCTGCTATTTTTCTTAGTGTGTGCTTATATTGCATTTTTATTCTCATCATTAATTCATGATTTCTTTTTTTTTTTTTTTTTTTGCAGTACGCGGGCCTCTCACTGTTGTGGCCTCTCCCACTGCGGAGCACAGGCTCTGGACGCACAGGCTCAGCGGCCGTGGCTCACGGGCCCAGCCGCTCCACGGCATGTGGGATCTTCCCGGACCGGGGCACGAACCCGTGTCCCCTGCATCGGCAGGCGGACTCTCAACCACTGCACCACCAGGGAAGCCCCATGGTTTCTTTGAAGGAAATCTTTTAAGACCCATGACCATTTTGTGAGATTCAGTTTAGCAGAACTTAGATAATACATTCTGAAATTCCTCAGAACCAGACATGTGAAAAGCAATACATTATAATATTCTGAACACTAAACAGTGAGGACAACACTGCCGGCCCCTCCCTGCTGTGGAAGCCCCAACAGGACACCTCTCAGCCCAGGCACCACATGCCACCGTCTGCCATGGCGGTGCCATGTCATTCCATACACAGTATTACATATTAGCAAAGTTCAATTATTTTATTCTTAAAATAAAAATGTTAAAAAAACACAAGAAGTTCTTTCTTTTTTTTTCCCTGCACACCAATGGTAGACACCCTGGATCCCAACACGCTGGATAAAACCCAACACTGAGGACTCTTCACATAGGAGGAGGAGCCAATGGTGAATATGTCTCTCAGATGGTAATTATAACTTTCGGTGGCTTATGAGCACTGTGACTAAATTCCACATCTAAGGCACATTTGAAGAGCATGTGTAATCGAAGCCTCGGTGGCTAAGCCATCACCTGGTTTTATTGCAAGGACCTGGCCCCCCCGCTTCTCCCAAGCATCCCCAGATGCTGCTGCTGCTGCACGGGCTCTTAGGAGCAGCTGCTCCCCTCCAGCCATCATGCCTGATGGCCACACAGGGACCCTCAGGACCTGCTCTGCCGGGCAGCTAGCACTCTGCTAGTGAACACTCCCCCTAGGCACAAGCTGGCTTGGGATGCTGGGAAGAAGGCCAATTTCACCCACCGCCCAGCAGAAACTAGATTCAAACTTTAAATGAAACTTTACTGATAATTTGAGGACAGTTGACGGGTTCGTTTTCTAGAGCTGCTGCTAACAAAATACTACAAACTGAGGCTTAAAAAAACATAAAGGGAATTCCGTGGCGGTCCAGTGGCTAGGACTCTGTGCTCTCACTGCCAAGGGCCTGGGTTCAATCCCTCGTAGGGGAACTATGATCCCACAACCCATGGGGGGAAAAAAAAGTAAATTTATTTTCTCATAGTTCTGGTGGCCGGAAGTCTAAAACCCTCCCTTCAGAGGGAAGCAGGGCCATGCTCCCTCTGAAGTCTCTGGGGGAGGGCGCTTCCTTGCCTTTTCTGGCTCCTGGGAGCGCCAGGTGCTCCTCGGCTTGTGGTAGCATCACTCCAGTCTCTACCTCCCTCTGTGTGTGTGTCTGCATCTCCTCTTCTCTTATGAGGAAACCAGTCATATTGGACTAGGGGCCACCCTACTCTAGTATGACCTCACCTTAACTAATTATATCATCAACAGCTCTATTTCCAAATAGGATTACATTCTGAGAGCGTTAGGACTTCAACATATCTTTGTGGGGGACACATTCTGACATAGGCTGGGACCTGGGACCTTTCACTGCAGTGCTTGCACCTGGACAAACATCTCCTCTCCCCAGTCCTGGAGCAACAGAATACAAAGAAACTAAAAGGGACTAAAAATAGCTGCATGCATGTATTGTTGGGGCCAATTATGAACAATAAGATACAAAAAAGCCAAAACCCAACTGCCACATCTGAGGTACCAGGAGCAAAAGCATGATCCCTGCACACAGCATCACCAAGGGGGAGGGCAGACCACCTAAGCCACCTCCAGCCGGACCCACCAGTCGGCCCCCATCCTCTCCCCATTTAAGGGACCAACTCACCCGCCCTCAGGGAGCGAGCAAAGGCACCTGTTACTTGTTCTAGCTCCCTCGTGCTACAGCACAAGTCCCAGTAAAGCCTTGTCTGAATTTCTCATCTGACCTCCTATCAATTTCTACTCATTAAAGAGTCCAAGAACCCTAGTCGGTAACAATTCATCCCCTCACATGGCGAATAATCTACAGCTACTGCAGAGGCCTGACCTGTCCTCAGCACTCCTGCTGAGCTGACTTCCTTTCTCACACTCAGCCCACGCCACGGACTGAGGGCCACCCCGGCTCACTCCACTTCCCGCTTCTGGGAGCACCTCATGAAACCCCACACCTCAGGGTTTGGGCCAGGCTGATCCCCTGGCTTTGGAAAAAAAGAGGATCTTCTTTCAGCCCCGGGTAAGTCGGGGGCATGGCTTCTGCATGATGGCCTCATGCTAGGACACTGAGGCCAGGCCTACCAAGGCCCTGCCGAGGAAACCGCTCTCTCATTCACAAGACCACACAATGAAATGACCTTGGCATGCTGCCCAAATCTGGACTGTGTGATTTTTAACAATACCCTATGTGAGGCATAACAGACCACTCTGATTTGGCTTGTACCAAGGTTAAGGTGAGCCTAGTTCTTTTTCTAGTCTTCCTTCATCAAATACTCAAAACGCAAGACAACAGCAAAACGCCTTCATGCCTACTTTCATTTAGGGTCACCCTTTCACGTGCAAAAAGGTAAAATAATTTCACAGATGTCTTTCTAGGAAAAATAAGCATAGTAGTGATTTTCACTCCTCTCTTTCTTAGTCTAACCCAATGTAGAAAAAAAGACGTTTTGTACATTACCTCCGGGAATTAGTTCTGACTACAAGTCAGATGTCACTGGCCTTAGAAATGACATCCCACAATATAATCCCAAATAACGAACAGCTGAAGCTTCAAGTAACTGCCATGAACTGCCACAACCAGCTACACAGGAGGTTTGGGCCAAGGGAGCCTAACCTGGCCAACCTATAGGTTTAGCATGAGCTCCTCACTCAAGAGATAATGTTAATTAGCTGACCTCACCATGTCTTCTCTCTGGAATTTAAATGGAAGAGACCAGATTCTTGGTTCCCAGGGCAACAGAAGGACACACAGAGAGAAGGCAGTATGCAGAGCCGGTAAGACAGAGCAGAACCTGCACAGGAGAAATTGATTGGTGGCAGAACTCCCTGCTGCTCAAAAGGTTAACAAGTGTTCTCAATCAGAAGAACTACAATTGATCCTTAAACATCACAGTGGTTAGGGGCGGATCCTCTGCTGAGTGGAAAATCCGAGAATGGCCCTCCGGATCTGTGGTTCCTCTGTATCTGCCACCCGGCATCCACAGATCCAATCAACCTTGGACTGTGTTGTACTATAGTATTTGCTATTGAAAACATCCGGGTGTAAGTGGATCCTGCAGTTCAAACCGGTGTTGTTCAAGGTCAACCGTACTTTGAATTCAGAAGCAAGTCCATTTTCTATATGGTCTGGCTGCAGTCAGTTATTTCTATGTGAATTCATACATCAATCCCAAATATTTTAGGTAATCTGAGTCATTTCTTAAACCAAAGAAATTCTCCCCATTCTGGAATAAAGGAATTTTCAGAACTCCTGGGTCTGGCCTTAAAGGGCTTTAACACAACTGAAACATTTCTTGAATGAATTTGTCCTTTACAAGTGCATTTCCCAGTCTGGACTCCTACAACTCCCAGGCTAGGACAGTGCTTTCAAACTTTTTGATGCAAAATGCACAGTAAGAAATACATTTTACAATGGAACTCAGTATACGATACACATATATAGCATAACTATAAATATACATACAACAGAAGTGTCATGAAACAATACTCACCCTTACTATGCAAGCTACTTTTTTATTCTGTTCTTCTATTTAAAAAAACAAAAAAAATCCACTAAGCTGATTTCACAACACACTAGAGAGTCTAGTACCATCCGTTCAAAATACTGCAGTAGGTGCATCCAAATTCACAGGATAAAAATTCCACATTTGACCAGAATTTTAAAAAATATTTCAACTAATTACAGAGTAGAAATGCAAAAATCCATTTAGATAAAATACAACTTTAAAGGCATTTCTCACTTCCAGCTGGTGGCCTGGTGCTTCAATCTGTAGACGCCCCAGGACATGAATATGTGCACACCCCCTCTCCTGTTGAGTACTTCAGCGGGATGGTGTAAGGATTCTGCCGTAACGCCAGTGTTCTAACTCAACAAGGCGTCTGTATGAGGCTGTCACCTCTAAATCTTCATACCAGGAATCCTACCCTGCCGCTCAGCTTCCTGGGGGCTCCTCCTCTGTGCTCACTGGGAGAGGCCATGACCAGAGAGCGGTGGTCTCACTCAGCCACGCTGGTCAACGCTGCCACTCAGCCCGAGCACAACAGGGGACATCGGTAGGATTAGTGGGTATCTGCTTCTTTGGCAACCGCCATGGACAAGAATACCTACCATGACGGAAAGCTCTGATCGCATCCTCATTTCTTGGTCCCGGCTTTCACCTTCTTTTTGCAGGAACCAGGCCTCCCGGGCTGGCGTCCCTTCTTGTACCCCAAAATTGGTGCCACACCCAGGGCCCTTCATCAGCACCACTGGAAAAAGGGGTTGTTAGTGCGCCTTTTGTGGTAAATACAACAGCGTCCCTTTACCGAAGAGGTCAACCCACGCCAGAGAGCAGGCGCATCGGTCTTAAATCCCCTCCCCCCCCCCGCGCCCCACCTCGGAAGGACGGTTCTGGAGAGTTCTCAACAAACAACGGCTGGTGTTACGTTTGCCTACTTAATTAGCCACGCAGGTGTTGACAGTTAAAGATGTGTCAACTTGCGCTATTTATTTCCCGTGAGGTGTGCGGGATCCGCAAATCCCAGGGTTGAGACCAGAACTGGGGGGTGCGCACTTTTTCAATGAAATGCATAACATTTTGAATTAACGCATATTCCATTCTTCCCACGGTCCTTCACCCATGGATGATACTCAGTCATCACCTGCATCATCAAACCCAGACTTACTAACGCTAATATAGCAAAGAGTTTAAAAAAATAAAACACGAGTAAGGTACTAACCAACCAACAGCCCAGCGAGCAACCGCCACCCGCCTCGCGCCTTTTAAGGGCTCAGAGGGCGGGAGTCCACGAACCTCTCAGCGTTCCACCAATCACCGCATCTCTCACACCTTGCCCCGCCTTCTCACCCCGACCTAACCAATCACTGGGGAGCTAGCTTCTCTCCGCCCCTCCCGTCCGCCACCGACCCTTACGAAGTTCGAAGCCTTCAAACCTCACTGGTGCCCAACCGCGCGGTCCCAGTCCGAATTTATTTTTAGCTCCCGGGCAAGCAGCCCCGCCTCTGGCTCCTCCTCTCCACCGCCCCCAATGGGAGAAGGAGTTTCCGTCGCGTCATCGTGCGGGCGGGTTAGAACTGCCCAATCAGCGCTCGGAGAGAACTGGTGTAATTAAAAAGCGGCGGAAGCCGGTGGGAGGGTCATGACGCAGCGAGTTTCAGTCGTGATTTTTCCATGGGCATCTCGGCGTCCTCTCTTTTTCCGTTTAAAGTAAAACACCGCCCGACGCAACCTCGTGCGTTTCGGGGGCGAGGGCGGCCGCCGCAGCGGGAGTGCGGCGCTGACGTGAGCCTCTGTCTGGGGGCCCTGCGGCGGCGCGCGGTCACGTGGGCGTGTTTGGGGGCGGGGCCGCGCGGCGGTTCCGGGCGGTTGGGCGCGCGAGCGAGGAGCCGAGGCAGCCGCGCCCGCCCGCCCCGCCCCTGGATGCCGCTGTGCCCCGGCGCGGCCGCCACCGATCGCAGCACAGGAGCCGCCGCCGCCACGGTTGATGTGGTTGGCCCGGGGCTGAGGAGGCCGCTAAGATGCCGCAGTCCAAGTCCCGGAAGATCGCGATCCTGGGCTACCGGTCTGTGGGTGAGTGGCGGGCGCCGTGCGGCCTCTTCGCGCCCGAGCCCGGCCTCGCCTGGGCGCTGGGGCGCGGCGGGCCCGGCCAAGTTTGGGGCCGGCGCGGCCATGTGGCGGCCGCGCGTTTCGTAACCAGCCGCCCGCCGCCGCCGCCACTGCCGCCGCCGCCGCCGCCGCCGCCACCTCCATCTTGAGCGGAGGCGGCGGCGCGGCCGGGCCCGCGGGGCGGCGGCGGGCGGCCCGGGCGCGGCGGGAAGTGTCTGGGAGGCCGCGGGCGGACGGGGAGCTCAGGTTGGTCCGGGGCCGGAGAGGCGGTACGGAGTCTGCCGCTCGGCCGACTGCCGCGGGGCCCGCAAAGGCAGGAGCCGCACCTGTCCCTTTGCACCTCCCCGCGGCGAGCTGTCGTGATCGTTGCTAGCCTTTCCACCCCCAATTAAATTCCATGGGATTTTAACAAAGGAAATAGCACCTTGCGGTTTTTCTGTCTGTGAAGTTCAGCATTTTAAAGAAAACCAGGGACCTAAAGGACGTTTGGCTAGTAAGGGCAAGTTTCCTACGGAAGAAACTCGGAAGAGTCCTCTTCGGAAGCCCCTTAGATGCTGCCAGTGGCCGAAGTAGGAGGGCACAGAAAGGAATTTTTGATCTCTCGGTGTCCTATTTTTCTTTGGGAAAAAAATAAGGTCAGGTACTTGTAACCAGGCTGTTGAAGTAATTCAAAAGTTTCCCCCCCACCCCCGAAAAAGGTTGACATATATTTGCAACTGTTGGTGGCAGTCGCTTTTTTGCCGAACGGAGGTGGTCTGGGGTGGAGTGGAGATGGAATGGGTGCTAGAAGACGAGTGAGAAAAGAGAACCGTTGGACTTAGCCATGCTTCAGGGTGAGGCTTTATGGTCTTTGACAACGGGCAGCCTGGAGAAATTACCTTTATCTTTTCGTGTTGTTTTTAAGAAGTAAATGAGCCTCAGGAGAATGTGCGCTTGACCACAGTGGGGCGGGGGCGTGAAAGCAGGTTTGGAGTCTCTGGTGATTGCAGAAGGAGGAA
Organism: Tursiops truncatus; assembly: GCF_011762595.2. NCBI lineage: Eukaryota > Metazoa > Chordata > Mammalia > Artiodactyla > Delphinidae > Tursiops > Tursiops truncatus. The sequence continues at coordinate 99,644,052 of NC_047042.1, read as the reverse complement.
GGCTTGTAACTGCCGGCTGCTCATTGGACGGACTCCCCGAGCTCGCTCGCTTTCTGTTCTGCTTCTTCACCCCCATTTTCCACGGCCAGTGCCAAGGTCTGTGCTCTTTGCCCAAGACTAGCTACAGCGTGCTTACTCATCCTTTTATCATCTCTCTCCGTCAAAGGGCTGGGGGGTGCAGGGGGGAGTCAAGATCAGAGGCTGAGAGACGCTTGTGTAGAGATAGGGGTGACTCCTGTAGGGTGCAATGCCAAATCGTGTGGGGGAAGAACAGGTGACAGCGTTAACAGCTGCAGCCATGAAGGAACCGTGCCTCAGCTGGAGGCTTTTGAAGTCCCTGACCGTCCCGAATGCCTGTATGGAACCCGGCATCCCACCTTTATTGGCAGTCTGAACCACGGAGCCCTTTGCTTCTCTGCATTTTGAAGTGTGGGACTATAACATATCTAGGCTCTTGAGTGAGTTCTATCTAATCAGATAGAGTGCCCACTAATTAAACGTAGCAGTCTCTGAATAATCAAGTTACAGGTGACCTGTACCTGGGCTACCTGATCTAAACTGGGAGAATGCCCCAAAAGATCCCGACTTATTGACCCCTTGAAATTCTGGAGCTGGTGATTCCAGTCTTCAGTAAGCAAGTCTAGCATTTTATCACTGTTTTGCTAAAGAAGTTCCTTATGTCTAGTCGAAACCCATTCTGTCTTATCTGCCTTCTAGTCATCATGCTCCTAAAGACCCAGATGTGACACGTCACCCCTTTGCCTTCACTTGACATTTATTTTAAACTGCTGTTAATAAAATACTGTGCTAAATTAGCCTCCAGTGGCACACAGAGTAAGTTCAGTCCCTGTTTTCTGTGCCTTCAGTATGTCATATTGCTATATCCTACGTCATTTTCTCCGTATTTATTTTCATATGTGGTGATTAAAGTGAAATGTATTTTGCAGAGGTTAAATTATTCCCAGTCTTTGCATTTGATTTTACAATTGTTTACCTTTGTTATGAACCAGGACATTTTGTAGTTGTGGGCGCTTTTGTTTTGCCAGCATCAAAAAAGGAGATAATTCCCTGATTCCATGTAGTAGCTACTCTTCAGAGAATTATTCACTATTCAGACTTCTGAGTTTACTGACACGCTTGCTTGCGAATGGCGCTATGCTAGAGAAATTTGAGTATTTGTGTTTCTTTTCTAGGTTGTGTTACTTTGTGATACTAAGCTGTTGTGTCATATTTACTGGGGGTGGGAAAAGGCTAAGCTAGAAACCACACCTTTCCTAGAATGTTCTTTCGGTTAAATATCTTATGCCAGTTTGACTAGTAAAATACTTGTAAGTTTATTTTAAAAGTTTGCCTTCATATAAAACTAGCAAGTGCAATGATTGTTTTACTACTTGGCGTTCAAATTTTGTATTTTTTAAAAACATTGATAAACCTACCAGTGAGGAAAATATAATTAATTCTCAGGTAATTTATACAACTCTTTTTTTTCCCCCCTGAAGTACTTTTCCTGTTATTTACAATGTTAAGCTTTTTAGGACACGTCACCTGTAACGCAGGCTGGCTTTCAGGGAGTGCTTTGTAGTAATTGTTTTAGTGGTGGCCAAATGTACCAGCTCCCTTACATCTATTGTTTCTAACACAAACGAGTAGTCCCGTGATAGGAGGTAACTAAACTTAATCGAATTAAAGTTATGGTGTCATTTAATTATCTTCAAATAAAATCTGGCACCTTTTTCACTGGAATGTTCTACAGAGAGCTTTGATAATGGAGTTTACCATTAGACCGTCAACAAAAGACTGTCATACGTAAGCCTCAGGGGTTAACAAGCAGGAGGGAATCAGGAATGTGAAAGATCTTAAGAGAGAAAATGAAACAATTCTATGGTTTGGTAAAAGGCAATTCAGTAAAAGTAACTCAAATTATTAGCTACCTTGTCAAAATCTTTTAGGTAGTAAAGAACATGCATCCTTTGATTTGGATACTTCAGAGGGAAAGATGTCATTAAAATTTGTTTCCGGTAGAATATAGTCCAATTGTCTTCTGATTTACTGTATATTTTTTAATTATCCTATCCTTTTCTAACACATTGCATTGAATTTTTTTTTTTTTTTTTTTTGCGGTACGCGGGCCTCTCACTGCCGTGGCCTCTCCCGCTGCGGAGCACAGGCTCCGGACGCGCAGGCTCAGCGGCCATGGCTCACGGGCCCAGCCGCTCCGCGGCATGTGGGATCTTCCCGGACAGGGGCACGAACCCGCGTCCCCTGCATCAGCAGGCGGACTCCCAACCACTGCGCCACCAGGGAAGCCCCTGAAAATTTTTAAGGTAAAAGGTTGTGTACCTGTGGGAGGGGATAGTCCTATAGTGACCACCTTGTGTTGAAGCTTGAAATTAACTTTTTTTTCAGTGTCATACATTGTTTTGTACAAGAGAATAATCAGAGCTTGAATTTGCGATTATGACTTCCCGTGCTTAATGTAATTTTTGAGACTTTTTTTTAAGTATAGTTGACGTACAATGTTTATATAAGTTACAGGTATACAACAAAGTAATTCACAATTTTTAAAGGTTATACTCCATTTATAGTTACTATAAAACACTGGCTGTATTGCCCGTGTTGTACAATATATCCTTGTAGCTTATTTTGTACATAAAAGTTTGTACGTCTTAATCCCCCACCCCTGTATTGCCTCTCCCCACTGCTAACCGTTAGTTTTGTATATCTGTGAGTTTGCTTCTTCTTTGTTATATCAGATGTTACTTTGATGTCCATGTGGGTTATATCGATCCCTACTTACCTTCATCTCCCCGAAAAGAAACTCTGTACTCATTAGCAGTCAGTCACTTCCCATCCTCTCCTTACCTCAGCCCCTATCATCCACTGATCTACTTTCTGTTTCTATGAATTTACTTATTCTGGACATTTCATATAAATAGAATCACGTATACGTGGTCTTTTGTGCCTGGCATTTGTCGTTTAACATAAGTATTTTCAAGGTTCATCCATGTTGTAGCATGTATCAGTAATTCATTCCTTTTGGTTGCCAAATAATATTGCATTATTTGAATATACCACATTCTGTTCACACATTTGTCAATTGATGGACATGCAGGCTGTTTCTACACTTGAGCTATTAGAAGTACTGCTGTTCTGAGCATTCGTATTTCACATTTTGTGTGTGTGATTTTTGTGTAGACATGTTTCGCTTCTTTTAGGTATACTCCTAGGAGTGTAATTGCTGGGTTGTATGGTAATTTTATGTTTAATATTTTGAAGAACTGTCAAACTGTTTTCCAACCATTTTACATTCCAGCCAACAGTTGAAATTGGTTTCAATTTCTCCACATCCTCGCCAACACTTGTTATCTTTTTGTTGAATTTTTATTATTTTTTATTTATTTATTTTTTTATTGACATATAATACAGTTGACTTACAGCGTTGTGTTAGTTTCTGGTGTACGGGAAAGTGATTCTGTAATATATATATATTCATATTCTTTTCAATTATGGTTTATTATAGTGTATTGAATATAGTTCCCTGTGCTATGCAGTGGGACCTTGTTGTTTATTTTATGTATAATAGCTTGTATCTGCTAATCCCAAACTCCTAATTTATCCCTCCCCCTACCTCCGTTCCCCTTTGGTGACCATAAGTTTGTTTTGTATGCCTGTGAGTCTGTTTCTGCTTTGTAAATAAGTTCATTTGTGTCATATTTTAGATTCCACATATAAGTGATACAGAGTATTTGTCTTTCTGTCTGGCTTAAATTCACTTAGTTTGATAATCTCTAGGTCCATCCATGTTGCTGCAAATGACATTATTTCATTCTTTTTTATGGCTGAGTAATATTCCATTGTATATATGTATCACATCTTCAATTTTGACGAAGTCCAATTTATGTTTTTTCTTTTGTCACTTGTACTTTTGGTGTCATGTTTAAGAAACCGTTGCCCAATCCAAGGCTATGTAGATTTACCACTATGTTTTCTTCTAAATGTTTTATACTTTTATTTCTTATATTTGGGCCTATGATCTATTCAGAGTTAAATTTTGTATGTGTTGGGAGATAGGAGTACAACTTGATTCTTTTGTATGTAGATATCAAGTTGTCCCAGCACCTTCTGTTAAAAGACTATTCTTTCCTCACTGAATTGTCTTGACATCCTTGTCAAAAACCACGTGACCATGAATGTACGGGTTTATTCCTGGACTCTGTTCCTTTGAACAGAGAAGGACGAAACACGGAAGCGTGAGCCCTCTAACTTAATTCTTTTTTAAGATTGTTTGACTATTCTGAGTCCCTTGTATTTTCATACGAATTTTAGGACTGGCTTATAAATTTCTGCCAAAAAAAAAAAAGCAACTGGGATTTTGGTGGTGGTCTACAGTTTTGCAAGTATCTTCAATACCTGGTTTAAAAAACAGCTGAATTCTCATATGTGCTTCTGAATTCATTCTATTGCAATATGTTACTTTAATAATTAAAGTATATGAGCCTGCACAGATACATACCTGGGAAAGGAAGGAGCATTTTAATACTACTTTTTCAGGTAATTGTGGGTATTCTTTGACACCATCGAACCAAGACTCCATAAGTGGTAGTTTGTTAGAAGTTAGTTTTAGCATCTAAACTCATGTAGATGAAGTTTGTTTTACTCTGTTACACTGAACTCTGTTGGTTTGTTTGCACTTTGAATGGGTCTGTTACCCATACCTGATTTGGGAACATCGTACGTTGGTAATTTGGAAAATATTGGTTCACTGTTATGCAGATCCTTCCACATTTTGACGCATTTCAATATACCAATATTTCTTTAAATGACATTTTTAATATCACTATCAATCTCAGAAAAATCTAAATATTGGGAAGCTGTTAAGTTCACTCTGAGTGATGCAGAATTCTAATTCCTCTTGAGAGTTCAAATTTGATTGTTGGCAAAATGCTACCAGTTTTACTTAAAATGACAGTCTCATTTCTTTCATTTCCAAGAAAATGTCTGCCAGATACCCACATCTGAAACAATGATAGTTTGTTGGTCATTCTTGCAAGTAAAAATGGTGTTCCATGATAAAAGTGTCTATTTCAGACCACTTCCCAAACGTTGCACAAGTGCTTTTCTCCCAGACAGCGTCACACTTCCATGCTTTATGCATACATCCCATTTTGTCTGCAGAGCATTAAAAAGACATGTATTTAAAGGTCAAGATTTAATAAAATAAATAATTTTTACCACTTCCTCAAGGACTTTGTTAAGTAAAAATGGCGTGGCTTTTTTTTTCCTTTTTTGCTGCGGGTGCACGATGGTGAAGAATACAATGACTGTCCTCTGCAGTTTGTGACCACTGTCTGATTTGTGCTAAGGGGCACCAGTCTAGCAGTTTTACCCACCACTGGTTTAGCACCATTTGTGCATATATGAACATAGTGGAAAAGGCAAATAATATATGGTATTATGGAAATAGTTTTGACTTGTGAGCCCCCTGAAAAAGTCTCAAGGGACCCCCAGAGTTGTGCAGACTGTACTTGGAGAGCCATCGAAGCATGGTGTGCGGGATCTTGCTAGACTGCTGCTCACTCCTGTTCAAGGGGATGCGGTGACCGCGGTCTTAGAGGAGACTCCAGGAGAGGCCCTGCAGCACCGGACGAGGCCAGGATGGTGAGGCGGGAAAGAACGTGACATGTTGACAGCGGAAGGGATTGGGGCAGCCAAGCGTTGCCAGGTGGGAAGAAGTGGGGTTGGAAAAGGTGGTCAGGAGCTGGCTGCACAGGGACTGTAGGGAAACTTTCCTCCTGTGTAATAAGCGGTGAATCACTGAAGCCTGGGGAGAGTTAGAATGTCTAAATGCCGGTTGACTTGGCCTCTCATTGTTGTGTAGTTTGGGGTGAGGTCTTGGTTTTTGACCTGGTACTAGTGAAGCTCCCAAAGAGTAACAAAAATTTCAAGGTGGCAGCACAGCAGGATCTGTATGCTAATTAACATGGTTTTCAAGTACAATTATCAGCAACTTTATCACAAAATGAGAAATAGCCATCCTACCTGTGATTATGGAGTCAAAAACGTACAACAGTTTCCTTAGCTTAGGGTCTGGAAGAGAGACTTAATAACTTTAATACTGTCCATGAGTGGATTGTACTTGTTTATTTGAATAAATCATAACTGAACATGGACTTGATTGTGCAAGTTAAAAAAAGCATTATGAAATCTCTAGTGCTCACACTTGAGAGAACCTTTATTCTCATTTATTTTGAAGGACCAAATTAAGTCTTAACAGTAGAGTACTCACAGTCTGTCTTAAACTGATAACCGTGAGAATGTAAACTCTTGGGTACCTTTGACATGAATGGTTCATTGATTTAGAAATTTAATTTAATATCTCAAACACAAAGGTCCGGGGATACTATTTTAGTGTTTTAATAATCTTAAATATATATTGGGCATCTAATAAAAGAGAGCGCCACATAAGGCATTGGAATTTGAAGTCTAAATTGGTATTAGTTTAGAACAGAAGTGCCGGAAACCTTGTATTGCACTCTGTGGGCAAGTGAAAGCAGGGTGATTTAAGGATCCTAATAAAACTAACTCGTACAGGTCCTTGGTTGGTTGGCGTCCTAACTGTGGTATAATTGAGTTCCCTCTTACCCCCCTGCTCCCCCTCCCCCATTTCTCTTTTTGTTGCGCTTTCTTACTTGCAGAAAGACGCCTCAGGGACTTTTGAAACAAATAGGCACTTTAACGTGCTATGTTATGGTCCTGCTTTTTGCAGGATTCAAAGTTGAATGTTAGCTACATGAAGGCACGGTAAATAATTTGTGGACATGGAGAGAAATTAACTGTGACTTTTACAGTTAATATAGTTTTAAGACATGAAAATGCTTTTCTTAGACTTGTATGTCTTGGATATAAATACATCTGGCCAGTATTTTGCTGGTTTTCAAATCTAAAGCACTTTCGGAATTTATTTTAAAGAGAGTATTTAAAAATATAGTTTCTCTTCAGTCTTGTTCATGATTTATATGAGTGACTGAATGAAAAACCTAGTTGGCAGAATTCAGCCATGGTGGCTGGCATCAAGATGGAGGAGGGTTCCAAATGACCTTGGCAGACTGGACACACCACACTAAAATATGGTGCTCCGTGGTGGGGGTAGAAGTGGGATTTCCAACCCACCTTCTGGGAAGAAACTAGATGTGAGTGTGGTCTTGAGTACACCAGGGGGCAGGAGTGCCTGACCACAGAGGAGAGCCATGCAAAAGTTCAGAACAGAACATCACTGAGGCGGCTGCTGGAGGAAAGGAGGGCCACAGATGTGAAGTCTTACATTTACATTTCAGAAGAATCTCCTGTATGCAGGAGATGCAGGTGGAGAGACCTGGATTAATTTTCTGAGCAGTTCAGTTGACGGGTTCTCATCGTAAACTAGCTCGGCCGAACTCTGAACCCCAGGCAGAGTGCTGTCTTCAGTTCTGGTGCCCACTTCGAGTAGTGGTTCTTAACTTGGACTTCATGAGCTTTGCCTGAGACTGGGTGCATATTTTCTAGGGAAAGAGTCCAGGACTTTTATCAGCTATCCAGAGGATTTCAGACCCTCAAAGGACTGAATTGCTGAAATGACTGGTTGAAGAGGGCAGTGTGTGAGTTAAGTGTATCCCATGTTATTCAAATAGGTGTTCATTACATGTTTGAGTAACCTAAGTCCCTACTATGTGCCAGGCACTGTGTACTTAGCCACCAAGGACAGGGCAGTCCTGATCTGTGCCCCCAGGGAGCTTCAGTCCAGTGAGGTAGCCACAGTATACAGTTACTACTATTAATAATGATTGGCTGGTGTTTTTAAAGCATTTACTGGTGTGGGATATCTTTAAACTCCATGAGGTAGCACAGGTATGGTGAGGGATGGATTGGTGTTAGTATGTGGGGTCAGTGCAGTTTTAAAGAGCTTTTGAAGAAATAATCTTTATTAATAACCATTCATGCTGATTGATAAATATGCTTTATGTCTCAATTCATTTTCCTAACTTTTTTTATTACTAGTTTTGGTCAGTCTTAAACTCCATGTTCTCATTAAAGATTGTTTTATAATTTAGGAATTTATCTCTTGTTTGCTTTTCTCTAGCTCTTTCCCACCCGACCCCCAGCCTTCTCCCCAATTTCGGCCACAAATCTAGCAAAATTCACTCTTCATTGTTGCCAAACATATAATTGACTGCAGTTTATCAGTTCTATTCCCTTACCTTCCAACTTGGCTTTACCTATAAATCATCCCAGAGAGATGAATATCCTGTTTTTAAAATCTTTAGGGAAGCAGGTCCGTGGCCTTTCTTGTCAGCACTTTCATTTTTTCCTTTTAGCTTAATAACCCAGACAGTTAACAAACTTCTTCATTTATGTAACTCAGATCTTCATGTTATGGTACAAACTTATTTCTCTTATTTTCCTCAGTGGAATGTATCTGGCAGCCTAGTGCTTGGCAATAGTAAGCGCCTAATAAGTATTTGAGGGCTTCCCTGGTGGCGTAGTGGTTAAGAATCCGCCTGCCAATGCAGGGGACACGGGTTCGATCCCTGGTCCGGGAAGATCCCACATGCCACAGAGCAGCTAAGCCCGTGTGCCACAACTACTTAGGCCCATGCGCCTGGAGCCTGTGCTCCACAAAAAGAGAAGCCACCACAATGAGAAGCCCGCACACCGCAATGAAGAGTAGCCCCGCTCACTGCAACTAGAGAAAGCCTGCATGCAGCAACGAAGACCCAACGCAGCCAAAAATAAATAAATAAATTTATATATTAAAAAAAAGTATTTGAATGACTAGTAATTCTATGAACCAGTTTTATGTGGTTATTCTCTTTGTCAAAATAATACTTGCACCTTAACTTTTTTCTCTCCTAGCATCTGTTTTTTGAAAATTGGTAAGGGAGTGTGAGAGAGAATAAGATGATGTCAACCGTGCTTAATTCATAGGAACAAGCGAGATAATTCATGTGAAAATGTTTTGTAAACTTTTTTAAGTGAAAGAAGGTTTACTCAGGGAGATACACACTCCATAGACAGAGTGTGGGCCGTCTTAGAAGTTGAGAGGCCCCGAAATATGGGGTGGTTAGTTTTTATAGGTTGGGTAATTTCATAGGCTAATGAGTGGGAGAATTATTCCAACTATTTTGGGGAAGGGGTGGAGATTTCCAGGAATTGGGTTGTAAACTCTTAAAACAGTGTCTCACTTGTAGGTTCTGGTGAACAATTAAAATTTGGATTATCTGTATCACATGCCCTCATCCGACTCTGTATGTGGTGGAGATGTGGGGATGGGGATGCACGTTAGAATCACAGGGAGCACTTCTGCAGAGCACACAGGAACTCCTTAGGCACCCTTTTTAAAATTAGAATGGTGAGGTGTTTTGTGTTTTTTTCCCAAAAGATTCCTTGGTGACCCTGATATTTATACATCCCACCCTGCCCCCTCAAAAAAGCAACAAAAAAAAAAGCTGCTATTGACAGAGCTACCCTTTTTTTTTTTTTGGCTGCATTGGGTCTTCGTTGCTGCACATGGGCTTTCTCCAGTTGCGGCGAGCGGGGGCTACTCTTCGTTGCGGTGCGCGGGCTTCTCGTTGTGGTGGCTTCTCGTTGCGGGGCACGGGCTCTAGGCGTGCGGGCTCAGTAGTTGTGGCGCACGGACTTAGTTGCTCCGTGGCATGTGGGATCTTCCCGGGCCAGGGCTCGAACCCATGTGCCCTGCATTGGTAGGCAGATTCTTAACCTGCGCCACCGGGGGCAGGACTACACATTTTTTTAGTCAGCATGTAATTGGTATCGTGTATTGTGTAAGGAACACATTGTTAAAGAAACCTTCATATGGTTCGTTGTTATTCTCGGCCTTTTAATGATGATATTCAGGTTGCCATCCGTTTACGACCCCAGGTGATTCCGTAGTCTTTCTCTGCTGTTTGCAAACCTGGTACTTTTTTTTTTGCGTTATGCGGGCCTCTCACTGCTGTGGCCTCTCCTGTTGCGGAGCACAGGCTCCGGACGCACAGGCTCAGCGGCCATGGCTCACGGGCTCAGCCGCTCCGCGGCACGTGGGATCTTCCCAGACCGGGGCACGAACCCGTGTCCCCTGCATCGGCAGGCGAACTCTCAACCACTGCACCACCAGGGAAGCCCACCTGGTCCCTTTTATTGATGTCCTTCCATCAGTGGCTCCCAGAGAAGCACCTTCCTGGTACTTATTCATGTCCTGGCCCTTGGCACTCCTGACCAGCAAGACACTGCAGAGATGATGATGGGCCAGTGCCAGGCTCAAGCCTTAAGAAGTCGGCAGCTTCTGTGTTCTCTGGAGCTTCAAGGAACATGGGGGAGAGACCTTAGAAGACAGGTGGGAAAGGAGAAGGTCCAGCCGTCCCAGCTGAGTCTGGCCCCCAGCCTCCCACCAGCAGAGGCAGCCAAGGGGTGACTTTAAGACCAGCACAAACAACCCAATCTAAAAATGGGCAGAAGACCTAAATAGACATTTCTCCAAAGAAGATATACGGACTGCCAACAAACATGAAAGAATGCTCAACATCATTAATCATTAAAGAAATGCAAATCAAAACTACAATGAGATATCATCTCACACCAGTCAGAATGGCCATCATCAAAAAATCTAGAAACAATAAATGCTAGAGAGGGTGTGGAGAAAAGGGAACACTCTTGCACTGCTGGTGGGAATTGGTACAGCCACTATGGAGAACAGTATGGAGGTTCCTTTAAAAATTACAAATAGAACTACCGTATGACCCAGCAATCCCACTACTGGGCATATACCCTGAGAAAACCATAATTCAAAAAGAGTCATGTGGGGCTTCCCTGGTGGCGTGGTGGTTGAGAGTCCGCCTGCCGATGCAGGGGACACGGGTTCGTGCCCCGGTCCGGGAAGATCCCACATGCCGCGGAGTGGCTGGGCCCATGAGCTATAGCCGCTGGGCCTGCGCGTCCAGAGCCTGTGCTCTGCAACGGGGGAGGCCACGACAGTGAGGGGCCTGCGTACCGCAAAAAAAAAAAAGAGTCATGTACCAAAATGTTCATTGCAGCTCTATTTACAATAGCCCAGAGATGGAAACAACCTAAGTGTCCATCATCGGATGAATGGGTAAAGAAGATGTGGCACATATATACAATGGAATATTACTCAGCCATAAAAAGAAACGAAATTGAGCTATTTGTAATGAGGTGGATGGACCTCGAATCTGTCATACAGAGTGAAGTAAGTCAGAAAGAGAAAGACGAATACCATATGCTAACACATATATATGGAATTTAAGAAAAAAAATGTCATGAAGAACCTAGGGGTGAGACAGGAAGAAAGACACAGACCTACTAGAGAATGGATTTGAGGATATGGGGAACGGGAAAGGTAAGCTGTGACAAAGCGAGAGAGTGGCATGGACATATATACACTACCAAACGTAAAATAGATAGCTAGTGGGAAGCAGCCGCATAGCACAGCGAGATCACCTTGGTGCTTTGTGACCACCTAGAGGGGTGGGATAGGGAGGGTGGGAGGGAGGGAGACGTAAGAGGGAAGAGGTATGGGAACATATGTATGTGTATAACTGATTCACTTTGTTATAAAGCAGAAAGTAACACACCATTGTAAGGCAGTTATATTCCAATAAAGATGTTAAAAAAAAAAAAAGACCAGCGGAGGAGCCGGCCGAGCCCAGCCTTGATTGTAGTATCAGGAAGAAATGAAATAGTTGTTGATTTCAGCCACTAAGTTTTGAGGTGTTTGTTACACAGTGATTACTGAAACAGTAATTTTCTGCATTAGGGGTATGTGTGTGTATTCTTATATTTCTTGATATTTTTTCACGTGAGTTTGAGGATTTAGCTTCAGTAGTTGTTACTGTATATCATTTTCTTAGATTTCAAGTTAATATATTAGATACAATTATTAGAATGTGAGACTAGGATTAAATGAAAATGTCTAGAATGTGGTTATGTAATAAGTCCTCAATAAATGTCATTATTATTACATAGCAGATATTCTGCATGTATCGATATTTTCATTTAATCTTCACAACTACCTATAAAGTATGTGCTGTTATTATATCTATTCTACAAATGAGGAAACAGACCAGGAAAACTGCCTACTGTCACATAGCTAGCTAATCACTATCCTATTATGCTTTGTAAAAAAAAAAATATATGTCTTCCCTTTTTAATACTTGTTTTAAAATCAAGTTTTGTTTTTCTCTGTCTGACTTATTTCACTTAGCATAATACCCTCCAAGACAAATACTGTATGCTATCACTTACATGTGGAAAATAAAAAATGCAACAGGGACTTCCCGGGTGGTCCAGTGGTAAAAAATCAGCCCTCCAATGTAGGGGACACGGTTCGATTCCTGGTTGGGGAACTAAGATCCCACATGTTGTGGGCAACTACGCCCGTGCTCCTCAACTAGAGAGCCCATGTGCCACAAACTACAGAGGCAACGCCCCCTGGAGCCTGTGCACCACACAGGAGAGAAGCCCACATGCCTCAGCGGCTTTCCGGTTGTCGCATCTAAGGTCCCGCGTGCTGCAATGAAAATCTGACGCAGCCATAATTTAAAAATGATAAAAATTTAAAAAATACAACAAAGTAGTGAATATAACAAAAAAGAAGCAGACTCACAGTTACAGAGAACAAACTAGTGGTTACCAATGGGGAGACGGAAGGGCGGAGGGGCAACCTAGAGGTAGGGGATTAAGATGTACAAACTATTATGTATAAAATAAGCTACAAGGATATATTGTACAACACAGGGAATATAGCCAATATTTTATAGTAACTATAAATGGAGTATAACTTTTAAAAATTGTGAATCACTATATTATACATCTATAACTTAGGTAATATTGTACATCAACTATACTTCAATAAAACAAAGAAAAATCAAGTTTTATTGAGGTATAATTTATGTCTAATAAAGTTCCCATTTTAAGTGTAAAGTTAGATGGGTTTTGACAGATTTATTCACCTATGTAAAACCATTACTCCAATCAAAATAAAAAACATTTTCATCATCCCCAGAAGTTCCCTCATGCCCCACCCCACTCCCCAGCAAACACTGACCTGCTTTCCATTACTATCGATTAGTTTTTCTTGTTATAAAATTTCGCATAAATAGAATCACACAATAAATTCTCTTATCGTGTGACTTCTTTCATTTAGTATAATGTTTTGAGATCCATCCATGTTGTCACATATATAAGCAGTTTCTTTTTATTGCTGAGTAGTATTCTGTTGTATGCTTATACCATAATTTGTTTCTCCAGTCACTTGTTTCCAGTGCTTCATGCTAAGAATAAAGCTTTGATGAGCATCTGTTGTATGTTTGTTGACACTGTCATTTCTCTTTGGTAATAAGCACCTTGGAATGGAGTTGCTGGGTCACATGTATTAAGTTTTTAGTTTTCTGAGCAACTACCAGTTTGCCAAAGCATTTGTACCGTTTTACACTCTCGCCAGCAACAAATGAGACCCATCCTCACTGACATCTGATATTGTCAGTTTTCTAACTCTTTAGCAGTACTGATGTGGTAGGCCATGGAAATTTGACTTTTCCCAATGACTAATGACATTGAGCATCTTTTCATATACCTCTTGCCCATTTGTATATCTTCTTTTGTGAAGTGTCCAAGTGTTTTGCCTTTGTTATTGGGTTCTTTTTATTGAGTTATGTATTCTGAATAATAGTTCTTTTTCATATATATATAATATTTTCTCCTAGTTCATGGCTTCCTTTTCATTTTCTTATGTTTCAAAGAACAGAAATTTGTAATTTTGTTAAAGCCCAGTTTATCAGTTCTTTTGATTATGGTTTACTCATTTTTTATCATGTAAGGAATCTTTGCCTATCTGAAGATCATAAAAATGTTCTCATGTTTACTTCTAGAAGTATAATTGTTTTAGCTCTGAAGTTTCGGTCTGTGATCCATTTCCAGGTAATTTTTGTGTCTGAGGTAAAGGTTAAGATTCTTTTTTAAACTTGAAGTACAATTTACATACAGTAAAATTTATCCCTTTTTGTGTATGGCCCGGTTTTAGCAAGCACTCTATAGTTATGTAACCACAACCACAAGACACAGAACAGTTCCATCAACCCCCCACAATGCCCTTGTGCCCCTGTAGTCAGCCCTTACCCCCTTCTGTTTTCTGTCCCTGTAGTTTTGTCTTTTCCAGAATGTAATATAAATAGAATCACATTTGAGATTTATCCGTGTTGTTGTGTCTATCAGTAGTTCATTTCTTTTTATTGCTGAGTAGTGTTCCTTTGTATGGATTTAATATAATTTGTTTATCCAGTAACAGGTTGAAGGACATTTGGTTTGTTTCCACTTTGGGACAATTATGAATAAAGCTGTTACAGATATATGCATACAAGTTTTTGTGTGACCATAGTTTTCATTTCTATTGGAAAGATACCTAAGAATGGGACTACTGGGTCATCTGATAAATGTGTGTTTTATTTTTTAAAAACTTTTTCCAAAGTGACTGTACCATTTTGCATCCCCACCAAAGAGAACAATTGCTCTACATCCTCTCCAGTACTGGTATTGTCAGTGTTTTTTTATTGTAGACATTATTAATTAGATGTGTTATATCTCACTGTAATTATATTTGCATTTTCCTAATGAATAATGATAAGCATCATTTCACGGGCTTACTTGCCTTTTTTATATATAATTTGATTAGCAGCAGTTTTATTTTTTTAATAAATTTATTTTTGGCTGCGTTGGGTCTTTGTTGCTGCACACAGGCTTTCTCTAGTTGCAGCGGAGCTGGGGCTACTCTTCGTTGCGGTGCGCGGGCTTCTCGTGATGGCTTCTCTTGTTGCAGAGCTCTGGCTCTAGGTGGACAGGCCTCAGTAGTTGTGGCGCACGGGCTCAGTAGTTGTGGCACAGGGGCTTAGTTGCTCCGCGGCATGTGGGATCTTCCTGGACCAGGGCTCGAACCCGTGTCACCTGCATTGGCAGGCGGATTCTTAACCAGTGCACCACCAGGGAAGTCCTTACTTGCCGTTTGAATATTTTCTTTGTTAAAGTGTTCACATCTATTGCTCGTATGCTTAATTGGGTGGTTTTCTTATTGTTAAAGTTTGAGAGTTTGTTATATATCCTGATTCATGCCCTTTGTCGGATAACGTGCTTTGCACATTTTCTCCAGGTCTGTGGTTTGTCTTTTCATCCCCTTAACAAGAATCTTTTACTGACCAGTTATAATTTCAATGAAGTCCAGTATATCCTTTTTTTTCTTTATGGATTGTGCTTTTGAAATCTTTCTTAACTCAAGGTCACAGAGATTTTCTCCTGTGTTTTCTTCCAGAAGTTTCATAGTTTAGGTTTTGCAGTTGGTCTGTGATCCATTTTTTATCCTATACTTGTATATGGGATATGGTCAGGTTCTTTCTCTTTAATATTGATATCCAGTTGTGTCAGCACCACTTGTTGAAAAAGACTGTTGCTTCTCCCTTGAATTGCCTTTGCACCTTTATCCACAATCAGCTGATCATTTATATGTGTGGATTTATCTCTGGAACCTGTATTTTGTTCCGTTAATCTATATGTCTGTTTTTATGCCAATACCACACGTCTTGATAACTGTAGTCTCCTAGTAAGTCTTGAAATCAAGTACATACTTGTTTCTTTTTAAAATTTTCTGAGGTTCTTGTTTCCCTTACAGATCAATTTTTCCATTTTTTTCCTTTTCTGGTTTGTATTAAATACCTATTTTGAAGCAGGTTAAAATGCCCATTTTTCATTTCTAGTCCGTTTTTCAGAATTTCATCCTGATCTCCCTAGTGTTTCATCCTCTCATGTCCCTCGCCTCAGTAGAAATTCTCCAGTGGTGGTTCTTCCTTTTTTGTGTGTGTGTTTCTGGCCGCACCGCGTGGTATGCAGGATCTTAGTTCCCCAGCCGGGGGTCAAACCCATGCCCCCTGCAGTGGAATCATGGAGTCTTAACCACTGGACCGCTGGGAAACTCCCTGGCTGTTCTTTTTTAAAACACATCACCACCACTTTCTAATCCTGTTGGGGGGAGGGGTGTACTTGACTTTTCACATAGGTGCCTTCCTTTCTGTTGAGATTACAGGATCCTTGTAGGTGGCAGTCAGGTGTATCATACTGACATCTTTTTCAGAATTCAGGTGATCATAGAATCCTATTATGGAATAGGATCAGTCGATGTGTGTGGACTTAAGGTGTAGTGTGTTTAGTCATCACATGCATGAGGGTTCCAAGGCACAAAGGCATTAACTTCCCCAGAGACACAGCTGGGGTTCACACCATAACCTGAATTCAAATGCTGAACCTTAACCCACAGTCCTGTTTCTATTAATTATATTTCCTCAATGCCAGGGTGTATTGTGGTTTTAATTTACTAGTGTGCTCTCATCAACCCCTGCCCCGCAAAGCTGCTGTTAACAGATGATGTTTCTTAGAATAGATGGAATCCTGGAAATGGGAAAAGTTGATTATTACGTGGTGAATACTTTTTGCCCTGTGGCGATAACCACAGTTATTCCATTATTTACTTGAAATGTATTTTATGTGAAATAGTAGGAACTTATTTCAAAAGGTGTTACCTAGATTTTTTTTAAACAGAGTATTTGTGAAAAAAAAGTTTTTTCATATTCACTTGATCATGTTTAATCTGTTTTTTAAAGTAGAAGCAATTCCTTGGATAATCTCTGGAAACTCTGGGCATGTTCAGTTACAGTCTTCACAGACCTTTATAAGATTAATTTCACCTATTCCAGTTATTCTGATGGCTGCTTTTTCTTAGTAATAGAGTTTTTGTGTGGCTGGGAATTTGGGATTACAGATTGGTGTTTGAGTTGTTTTCCTCTTACTTCCTCTGCCCTCTTCCCATCTTTACTCACTCTTTTCTATTGGGTTTTTTCATTGCCCATCATCTGGCCCCAGTCCACAGTCCTCTTGTGGGGAGCTTGCTTGGTTCCTGGTAGGACTGCGTCCTGTCCCATTTGCCACCCCCATCCCAGACACATAAAAAAATATGACCTCAGTGCTTGGTCAGCAGCTTTCTTTCACTTTCTGGCTCTGGCCTCTTCCAAGGATCATTCAAGTCAATTATTAGAAGGCATCACTGATGTTTGTTCCTTGAGAAATTTTTTTTATATATATAATTGTTTAATATATTTTTATTTATTTATTTATGGCTGTGTTGGGTCTTCGTTGCTGCGCGCGGGCTTTCTCTAGTTGCAGCTGGCGGGGTCTACTCTTCATTGTGGTGCGCGGGCTTCTCATTGCAGTGGCATCTCTTGTTGCAGAGCACGGGCTCTAGGTGAGCAGGCTTCAGTAGTTGTGGCATGTGGGCTCAGTAGTTGTGGCTCGCAGCCTCTAGAGCGCAGTCTCAGTAGTTGTGGCGCATGGGCTTAGTTGCTCCGCAGCATGTGGGATCTTCCCGGACCAGGGCTCAAACCCGTGTCCCCGGCATTGGCAGGGGGACTCTTAACCACTGCACCACCAGGGAAGTCCCCCTTGAGAAATTTTACTTCCAGATTGTGTCAGTTAAGAGTGGGTGTAGAGTCAAGTGATAAGTAATGTTTCTTAAAGCAGAGAAGACTCCTATCACTCTAAAATACAAATTTATCAAATAGAAGAGGAGTGATTTGAGTGATATTTATAAGATGCCAGAATTTTCAGTTCTGTTGCAATAATATTGCAATCAATTAGTATGCTCTTGACTGCGAAATAATTTGTCTCGTGCTGGCTTCAAGAATAAGGTTTATTCATTCACATAAATGGAAGACTAGTGGTTGACTAGTCAGTTAACTCAAGAACAGTTTCTTCCATCTCGTTTTTCCTGGCACCCTTGACCTTGGTCCAGGGGTTCTCAAACTTGTGGCACATTGGAATCACTCAGGGATCTTTTTAACAATCCCCGTGCCCTGGCTGCCCCTTGTAGTAATTAAATCAGAATTACTTGAGGGTGAGGTCCAGCCAGTAGTTTTTGGAATTCCCTCTGTGTTTCTGGAGTGCAGGTAAGTTTGTGAACCAGCGTTCTAAACTTTAGAACTTGGTCTGGAGATCAGTATTACCAGGGAGCTTGGTAGAAATGGAAAATCCCACACCCCACCCCAGATCAAATAGATCAGCAATCTACCCTTTAACGTAGTCCCTAGGAGAACTGCTTATTCTTTAACATTAGGGAAGCCCTGCTTTAGAACACTGGTTTTCAAACTTCCAGACATGCTGGAATCACTGGAGGAGTTTGAAAAATACTGAGTGAAGCATGGGCCCCACCCTAGAAAGGAGGAAGGTTCTGATATATAGGGGTTACCTGAAGTGTTACCTAGAATCTGGGTTTTGCTATTGCATCCTATAGTATTCAAGACGTTCATTTGTCCCCGTTATTTCCTGTAAATTGGTAGTTAAATCTAGCAGTTTGGTCAGATTTAGGTGGTTTCTTTCTCTTTTTCCTTCCCCAGCCTCCTTAAAATTGCTTCCAGGGTAGTGGTCTGTGTTTGTCTCAGGAGACCCATGATATCTGGTTATTTCTCCTTTCGCGGCATTAACAGCTGCTCCTCACCATTGCTTACATTCACTAGTTTAAAAAACCATGGTAATTATTTGTTATATTCTTTTGTTTACAAGGAATAGATACATATTTTCTCCAATTTATTGCATTTCTTGTGCTTTTTTATTTTACTGTACTTCTCACTATTAGAATTTATGTACCAAGCAATTTCTGTCTGTTTGTTCGCTGATATATCCCGACGCCTAGAACCGTGCCTGGAACATAATAGCTGCTTAATAGCTATTTGAGAAATTAATGAATTAATCCATACTCAGGGACTTGAAAACTCGGGATTCAGAATGGAATGAAATGTTACCAAGCTTGACACTATTAAAAATACAGGGCTTCCCTGGTGGCGCAGTGGTTGGGAGTCCGCCTGCCGATGCAGGGGACACGGGTTCGTGCCTCGGTCCGGGAGGATCCCACGTGCCGCGGAGCGGCTGGGCCCGTGAGCCATGGCCGCTGAGCCTGCGCGTCTGGAGCCTGTGCTCCGCAACGGGAGAGGCCATGGCAGTGAGAGGCCCGCATACTGAAAAAAAAAAAAAAAACCGCCGTTGTGAGGCAGAACCGGGAGGAAAAAAGGTGTTTGGACAGCTTGGGGAGTGCACCTCCTTATTTTACAGAGTGAATAGTGCAGCTCTTCTGTCTGTAACTGATGAAGCTACAAGTCCAGGTTTCAGTGCGAGTAGTGTAACCATTTAGCTATGGGGAGCTGGAGGGGAGAATAGACCACCTGCAGCTTGGTGGCTGTGTCAGCATCTGGTCCTTATGGAGGCAGACATCCCAAAGTCACATCGTGCCTCTGGCCAATAGTTTCTTGGAATTGTTATTATACGTTGCATGCTTCACTGTTCTTTGATTTCTTTTGTTAAGTGAAAGAGCTGCTGCTCTTGCTTAATTGCCTCCGTAGCTTTAGCCTCTGTTTTCCTGACTTTTTACTTCAAGACTCCTCAAACCAGAGGCTACACACTTTTTGTCAGGTACTGTAGTCAGATTACTACAGGACACACAGGTCACGTGCATCCCCATGGCTGCGTTTGATCTGGGTTAGTGGGGTGGAGCTTTAAGTGACTGAGATCATTTTCTGGAGGATGCGCTTAGCTCTGTGGTCAGGGATATAGCACCCAACGGCTGCAGCACCCAGCCAAGTCTTTCTATAGCACTGAGAGCAGAAGGGGAACGTAAGTCAGGGTGTGCTCCCCTGGATTTTTAAACATATTTAATAAGTATGTCAGAGGCATGTGAACAAACCATATGGATTGGAGTTAAACCAGTAGAGAAACGAAGAATGTGTTTAGAACTGTTTCAGGAGGAAGGTTTGGAGGAGACCAGGAGCTGGGATGGGATGTAGAGCCCAGGTCCTGGAATCGCTTCTGTGGAAAGAAGGGTGTGCTGCCCGCTTCCTCTGCGCTGTGGTAATAATTTGAAGAGGGCCAGGCAGGCGGGCTGCGTTGCACAGCCCAGGGGCTCCCTTCACGCTGTCTGACGTGCACAGAGCCAAGGCAAAGGTGAGTGGAAGACAGCGGTGTCACAGCAGTTACCTCTAAGGTTCAGCCCCAGCTTGTAGTCATGGCTGTGTCCCAGTTCCTGGCCCATGTTGTGTGTTCTTTAAATGCTTATGATCTGAGCTGCTGGGAGGAACTGGAAGATTTGGGAACACCCTGCATACAGGAGGAGGTGGGTGATTTAGAATGGTCACATTTGAACTTGGCACCTGAGGGGGGAGTGGTAATTAAACTTCAGGGTGCAGCACATGAGTGGGGGTTTGTTAATACTCCTGCCTGGGAGGTTTGGGTGGGGCTTAGGAATTTGCAGTTGCAGTAAGTTGCCCTGGGATGCTGCTGGAACCACACTTGGCTGCTTTGTTGGGAAAGGGACACTCAGAAAGGATTCCTAAAGACAGAGGACAGAGCGAGGCGGGGGGGTGGGGGGGGGGGGTGGGGGTGGTGCACAGCTTGAGAATGGTTGCCAAGCCACAGGGTTGGGAGCTTTTTGCAGCTAAGCTCAACAGGCTCACAAAAGGCCAAAGATTAGATTAAGATCATAGAATTATCAGCCCAGAGAAAGGAAATTGACAGGTTCTGATAAAAGAGTAGTGCATGGTGCACAGTGATTTATCTTGGGACTTAAACTGATAGGGAAGGAAGTGAACCGTGGTAGAGATTGGAGATTCAGGAGACTCGTAGAGCAGGGTATATCTAACTTTTTGGGCTTCGGTCTGTAGTAAGAAATACATTGTACGTTGTGACCCAGTCATAAATGTTTATACAGCTGAAAGCTCCAGAACGACTTTATTATTTGCAGTCCACTCGAGTGTTCCTATTTCTTTAAAAACGTGCTGGTCCTAGCTCAGTATGTTGATTTCATGATCTGGTGGGTTTACAACCCCTGGTTTGAAAACATTGCTTCCAGAGATGGTCTGGATTAGGTGATGGGACTCAGAAGGTGAGGGCACTGGGAAGACACACCACCTGCTTATTGATTGGTTCGTGGGAGGTGCAGGGTTGGAGGTGGAGTCGTCTGGGTGTTTCATGTCGTGCTCAGGAGGTGGTTGCTGAAGTGTGTGGAGGTGGTTATTATTGGTGGCAAGACCCCATAAGCTTGGAAGCTGAACTGTTAGTCAGTTCGTCTGCATGGACATCGAAGTCCCGTAAGGCAAGCTTAAGGACTCAAGGTAAAAATGAAAGCAGTTCTTGGGATGGGTTGTATGCTAGGTGCATGACGTTGGTCCTGATGGACCCTTCTGCCCAACGATTTGATAGCCTAGCAGATTGAAACCTACTCCTCCCCATTTTATCCCCGTGAACAAGTGACTGTCTGCTGTTCCAGAGGATGGTGGTTTAGGGGTGGGGAGTGATATATAAGTAATTTTTTTTCTTTATGGAGAATAAACATGAAAAGTTGTTCAAAATTAATCTGAAAAGTATTAAAACGTTTATATAAATAGTGCCCATTTTATAACAATTGTGAAGTGTGAGAGATTCAGTTAACGACCTTGAAGGTATATCTTCTGTTGTGGAAATACTGGGTGAAAAAACTTACTGTGCTAAATTACCATTGCAAAAAATATATATATATGGTAATGCTGTTTTCAGCTGGTAAAAGTTCAGAAGAAACTTTTTAAAAATAATTTTTATGACTTTTAAAACTAAGGCGGTTCTTAGTTTGGAGGGAAAATACTTGGAAGTTAATTGTGGGATACTGAGATATATTTTCCAACCTCTTATAGTACTGTTATATCATAAAACGAGTGATTTATGTCTGTGTTGATAGACACACATCTGGGCACGTGCTGCTTTTCCACTTATTTCAGATCACTCCTATATTGCTTTCGTATAACATTTCTCCAGAGTAGATCTGGAGTTGGGATTCTCTTCAGACTGTACAAATTAATGCACCTTTCGAGAGCATGATCATTGTTGAAACATCTTCAGGAAATAACTAGTGTTTCAGAATCTGAATTTGATAAGGACAAAAGCCAAATAAATGTATGAACTTCTTATGAGGGGAAAATTTTAAAGGTGCTCAAGTAAAGAACATAATTTGCTGTAGATCAACAAAGTCTTTTGTAGCTGCTGCAAGCAAACTGCTTGCGAAACTTGATCAAAGAGCCGAATTGCTGCTTTGGAGGATGAGGATGGTAAGGACGTCTCTGAAAGCCAGAAATTACTAGAACCAGGACTGAGAACACTATGAGCAGTGGCCTTTATTTACTAAGAATAATTATCATTTAGTGCTGACTTGTAAAGATTTCAGCACTAGTTGTCTTCTATATAATTCTACTTTTTAATGGAAACCGTAGAGAACCACTGTGTCAAGTCTGCAAATGTAGCCTCCCTGTCCCTTCTTAATTTAAGTAATTAATGATCTCCCTTAGGGGGGAGTCCAAGGATGGGAGACCCAAGGGAGACCTAGCTCTTCTTCAGTCCTGCTTCTGCTGATGAATAATCCCTTTTTCCGAGGACCAATCTGATTGGGAAGTCCAGCTTGCCCCCTGAGGAACTGCAGTTTTAAATCTTGTGTCCCAGTTACTTGTGAAGGTGATAGTTTGCTGTCAACCTGCATTGTGATTTGGGTTGAACTACATTGTCTGCTTTTGCCAGAATAATTACTTGTGTTTTCAAGTTAAATGTCCATTTAGCCTGTCAAATAATTTATGCCCTTTATAAAGGTACAAATGAGGAGCTCTTCTTGGGATATGTGCCAATAATTGTATTTTTAAGTGTGGTCCAGTCGTTATCTATAACTCCATCTTTGCACTTTATCTCATGCTGTCTTGTTTACTGTGTGTAACTTGCTTTTGGTTGTGGCTTCTGAAATTTCACCTGATCAGTCCTGAGGCTATTCTCTCCCCCTCCCCTCACCCCTGCAAGTAAGGCTGTTGAGACTTAGCTGGTGCCAGTACATAATGGTTTGTTACCGTCTAATCCAGTGTTTCCTACTGGTTTCCCTCCTCTTTGGGGGAACTTAGTATGTATATCACACCCTCTTTCTTTTCACTATTTTTAATCCAGTTCTGCTTTTTAAAAGTTTTAAAAATCATTTTAAATTCCTTTTGTTTTTAATTCTTCAAAGGCTCTAAAGAAGTTTATTTTCTTTCTAAAATTTTTCAGTTTTGCTAACTTACAAAAGAGGGTTTTTTCCCTTGCTGCTTTCATTACATAAAATAGCTTTGCTGTATTTTGAGCTAAATGCTCCTTTATGGGCTAGCTTATATAACATGGTTCCTTTTGAGCACAATCCGTTTGAAGTGTGTGGCGTTCCTGGACTACCACTGTATCCCTATGTCACAGGCAGGCCCGTGCTTGGACACCAGCACAGACTAGAACTGTGTTTCCTAGTCATGTGTATAAATTGACACCTTCTGTAGTATCTGAGTGTGCCCTCCGGAGGTCTGAGCCCACATGTCTACAGTGTGTTGGGCACTGCGCTGGTCTTGGTAGACTAATTAGTGAAAGAGAATTTCAGCTAACTTTAAGCACTAAAAAGAAATAAAACAAGGCGGCTGTGAGAGAGTGACTGTGAGGGAGCTGGCGCCACCTTCGGTTGGGCGGTCTCGGAGAAGGGACGTTTGAGCGGAGGCCAGAATAACGATAAAAGGGAGTCTGTACATTCAGAGATGGGGGGTGGCCGGGACAAAGGCACAAAGGCGGGCAGGAACTTGGCAGGGATAGAAGGATGTGACTGGAGCCTGGGAGGGCCCGGGAGGAGGAGGGAGGGCAGCAGATGAGGTAGGGAAGGGGGCAGAGCAGGGCACCCGCGGGGAGAGCCCGGGATTGTGGGCAGGGTTAGGAGCTGGGGGTTATTCTGATGGCGGTGAGGATTTTAAGCAGGGAAGTAACATTTAATTTTCAAAAGCTCTTGTAGGCTGCTTTGTAGAGAAGGATTTCAGTTGTTCGTCATTCTGGAGACGCTCTGAACGGTGCTTAGCTGCTCACGAGGAGCGGGCAGTCCTGCCAACTTGGGGCTTTTCTCGTTGTCTCCCCGCAGCCCCTACTTATAAGCTCGCGTATTAGTTTATTTGAGTGTATGGGGACTGCCCTTGGTGTGAAAACACTGTGCGCCCTGTGGACCGCACCTCTCCGTGGTCTGGAGGAGGACAGGCCCAACCCAAACCCCAGGAGCGTAAAACTGGTTTTACCAAACCTCTCTCCTTGGTTCTCCCTGCGCCTCCTTTGAGATGGAAGTTCCGTGAGATATGGCGAGCATGTAGAGTGTGTGCTTAATAATGATCTGAGGACGCGTGAGAGAAGGAAGGGTTTGGGGTGAAATTAGGGAGAGACCACTTCCTATTTCCTGCTGGTAAAATCAGTCTGCCCTTCGTATTCGCCCCACATCCGGGGGTCAACCAACCTCGGATGGAAAATATGGTGGGCGGGGGGCAGAAAGCTCCAAAATGCAGAACTTGAATTTATTGCACGCTGGCAGCTGTTTACATGGCATTTACATTGTACTACTGGGTATTATAAGTGATCTAGAGATTCAGGAGTATGTGGGGAAATGTGCTCGGCTGTATGCAAATACTACGCCTTTTTTTTTTTGTGGTATAGTTGATTTACAACCTTGTGTTAGTTTCAAGTGTACAGCAAAGTGATTCAGTTATGCATATATATTATTTTTCATATTCTTTCCCATTATGGTTTATTACAGGATATTGATTGTAGTTCTCTGTGCTATACAGTGGGACCTTGTTGTTTATCTGTTTAGCAGTATATATCTGCTGATCCCAAGCTCGTAATTTATCCCTCCCCCCACCTTCCCCCTTTGGTAACCATAAATTTGTTTTCTGTGTCTGTGAGTCTGTTTCTGTTTTGTAAATAAGTTCATTAATACTACACCGTTTTATGTAAGGGACTTGAGTATCCTCGGATTTTGGTGTCTGAGGGGAGGGATGGCCGTAATGTGGCCTGTGTTCTTGCAGTGTTTCTTCACAGGGTATCCTCTTCTAAAATCCTCCACTAGAAATTTACTGACAACAGGAGGGTGAGAACTTGGGGCTCTGATTCTTGATTTGTTAACATACAGGCTCAACTATTACTGGTGATTTTGTGAAGTCAGAGCATTTCTTTATTGTCTTCTGTGTGCCAGACATTGTGAGGCCTTCAATACTGAATGATTGAGAGAGAATTTCTACCTTGAAGAAGTTTTAAAAACCGACTTTTATCACATACTTTCAGATTATCCTCTTTAAAAACTACTTGGTAACACTTACAACAGCCATAAGTGAAGAGCCGAAAGAAACTGATCATGCTTTATTAATTTTGAATTCAAAATTAATAGCCATATTTCAGGGACACCAGAAGAAATTAGCTTAAACCTTATTTAAGAGTTTGTTTACTTTTGACAAACTATGATATGCGTACTAGTCAGTACTGTTTGTTAATGTCACAGACATGTGTAATTCATAATAGTGTAATTGCTTAAATTCCTGTAGTATATATGGAATTTATTTCCATTTAGAGTATTTCTTGGTAAAATAGTAGAATTAAAGTTTTTTTACCTTAATATGCCAGTGCGTACTCAGCTATTGCTCTCTTTTATAGGGAAATCCTCATTGACGATTCAGTTTGTTGAAGGCCAATTTGTTGATTCCTACGATCCAACCATAGAAAACAGTAAGTATTGTTTTCAAGGATTTATAAACTGAGAAGCCTGCTTTTTGCCTACAAACAGCCACTGTGTATTCCTGGAGGCTTTGATTGCAGGGGGTATTCAGTTAAACCTATAGATCTCCAACTGGGGGCCCAAAAAAGCTTCCAAAAGCTTTACCCACTTTACACTGAATGAATTTTATTCAGTGTCTGGGTCCCACCATCTAGAAGTTGTTATTCATCTCCATAGGAATCCATTTTTACATTGGAACCTCATATTAGAGATGCTGCTTTAAGAAAACAAGTAGAGAGCAGAATTTTTTTTTTTTTTTTCCTTCTCAACAGTAGCCCTTCTTAGGGATTCCAAGCTTAAAAAGAAAGGATGAACACACTCCAGATCCTCTGTACCTTACTCTTGTAGAAGTGCTAGTCCCCCAACCCCTTCTAGTTCTAAAGACTTGAGAGGAGGCTGTGGAGAAAAGAGCTGTCGGGGATTGGAGAGAGCCCTCGCAGCATTTTCTGAGAAGTTGGCTCCAAAGCCTACTGGCATTTCAGGCCATGTGCAGAAGAAAGCACCCAAGACCAGAACCAGTCACAGCCTTTACCCTGTCTAGTTTCAGCCCATGGTTTCAGAATCTTCCTGAAGGATTCTAGGACTATGACACAAGTCTTGATTCTAGGGATCATGGAAGAGAACCTGAAACACTTCCATCCAGGGAAGCTGGTCTTGTTTTGTGCTATCTTAGAACCCTAGGTAGGCCCTGCAACCAGTCTTCTTAGTTTCTGGGCACCAGGACTTACCTAGGATTTATCACCAGGAGCACATAGATTTAAACGTGGGATTCATCAAACCCTGATTGGCATGTTAGACATGAAGCCGACTTAACAGCCAGGTTCATGGACTTTAACAGCTAGATTCACAGACTTCACCTGCCCAAAGCTTGCAAGAGAGAGACTTAAGAAGAAGCTTACAACAGGGGGGTGGACAAACTATGGCCTGCAGGTCACAAAGACCCCACTGCCTTTTTGTACAGCCCATGAGCAAAGAATGGTTTTTACATTTTTAATATTTGAAGAGGAATAATGTTTGTGACATGTGAGTGTTCAGTGAATTTTAGATTTCGGCACCCTAGAGTTTTATCAGAACACGGCCCTGCTTGTTCCCTTACACTATACTGTCTATGGCTGTCTTTGCTCTACCGTAGCAGAGCTGTTGAGTAGTTGCCGCAGAGACCATATGGCCCACAAAGCCTTAAAATAGTTACTGTCTGGCCCTTTTCTGGAAGAGTTTGCCAGCTTCTGGCTTAAAATATTCAGCTGTCCTTCGTGTCCTGGTGTGCTGGTGGCAGGGGAGGAAAGCTGTTGGTTGCTAAGCTAACTCTGGGAAGAGAGTTTGAAGTAAGCCCTGCCGCTCTCGGGGGGAGGATTCCTGCCCTCATGCGGTGTTGATTCGTTAGCTGGCACGTGGTGGTCTGCCGGTGTGCGGGGCAGACTCATTTGAATGCTACCTGAACAGGTTCGGTTGTCCGCCACTGCGATAAGAACAGAAGAAAGCCGTGATCTTGCCCTTAATATTTGCTGTATGTAGCAATTTTTAATTTTGTGTCCTTAAAGAGATAAGGTTCATTTGGGAATTCTAGTCATAGAACAGTAGAAGATAGTTTTCGTGGTAAGCTCTGCCCATAAAAGTGGTTCTTACAATTGTTGTATCTTTGTGCTATTTAAAATTGAGTTGGAAGGAGAGTCATGGTGTTGAATATAAATGCATTTTCTTTATATGTAAGGAATTGGCCCAGTGAAAGTACAACTTTCTTACCTTGATAGTATCTCAAAAACATAATGATATGACCCTACTTTGAAGGCTGTGAGCATCAACTTGAATCATGATTTTAATGTTTACCTGTCTAACACTTACTGTTAAATAGTAAAGAATGAATTAACAGTATTTATTAAATCTTTAGGCAAGAGCAGAAATGACTGTCAAGGGTATGTGAATCCCTTAAAAGTTCATGAGACATATACAGACATCACATTCCATTTACCAGGCTTCTGACCGTCTAACACAGGGCAGAAATCCTTCCTCCACCCTTTCCCCCATGATTTAGTAGAAAAACATTGTTCAGAGATAACAAGGAATGAGAAGGGGAATAGTTATCATAAACTCATTGCTAGCAACATAAATGAATGGGTAGTTTTATGGTTTTAAAAAACACAGTACTCTGTAAATCTGGGGATTCTTTTTACACTTAACTTTATAATATAGAACAGGTGGTTTCTATCAAACGTTCAATAATAACACGTCTCTGTGGACTATCACTGCAAAAGCAAAAATGCTGCGACTATGTCATCTTCTTTTAACATAGCGGTATAGGAGAATAATATCAATGAAACCATAATAATATTTTCTAGTTTGGGGAAATTTCTAGACCAAATACTGCTATGCAGATGTAGCTTTTTTATGTACTGTAGTAATAATCTCAACTCATGCAAACTAAATTGATATGATGAAATTTAACTAATGATGGTTTATAATTTAAAGGAAAAAATAGTAGGTCACAGTTTCTGCCATCTCAAGGTAGCCCTGTTGATGAATTAATAGAGCTGCTCTCAGAAAGTTGGGGAATTCTCATTAGGAGTTTTGCAGCATTATCAAGCATTGCGTGGTGGGTAGACTTCTCAGTAGGATATGAATTAGGAGTTCTCAATACACTTTAGTACTTTGTGAATATTACTTTGTGAATATCCAGTTTTAGAAATCTCTTATTACCTTGCTTATTAGTAGGTTTAACTAGTAAGTAGCTATTAGTCTGCTTAGGGCAGTCTCAGGGTTTTAGGTTGGAAATTGGATTAATTTCTCCAGTGATTGAAAAAGGGAGGGAGAGAGGAAAGTGATACCAGGAGAGAGCCAGCTTTGCCTTTCTACACAAGGAGGGCGTAGGAGAATCTGTTCCTGGTTTATGGAACTGACAGACGTACCTCTCATTACACTTCGCTTTTTTCTATAGTAACAAGAAGAGGCAGTTTTCCTGTGGCAGATGGAAGGTCTTCAATTTCATTTCACTGCCGTGTGTAGGAGGATTTACATCCTTTTTAAAGGCAACGAAATACTAAAACGTTTATTAATATCTTATTTCTTGTATGTCTCTTCCCTCACTAGCCAGTACTCCCCCAGTACTGGCTGAATTTTCGTTGTTTTTCTGACCCGGCATCACAGGTGCCCCTCTGGCTCTCTCTGAACTTGCTCTCCAAGAACTTGCTGGGCTCACCACGGCCCCCAGCCTCTCCTCTCCCCTGAACTGGTATTTCGTGGGCTTTCCAACTGAACCTACCTAAACCCAGGCCCTGCTCCCTCCCTCTCCCCTCCCCCTGTGCTGCACCTCCAGGCTTTCCCTCTGTTGATAGATGGTAAATCGTGCGTTTGCTCAGGCCAAAAACTTTGGAGTCATCCTGATCTCCGTTCTCTCACACCTACTTCCAGTCAATCAGAAAATCCTTTTGGTTCTACCTGTGCAGTACATCCAGAATCCACCGTTTCTCACACCTCCGTCTCCGTCCCTCTAGTCCAGGCCACCGTCGTCCTTTGTTCACGATAGTCTATGTAGCCACTGTACTGTGGGCTCCTGCTGATGTTCCGTATCCATTTTTGTCCGTTTCATTTATTCACAGCATAGCCAGAGTGATCTTACTAAAATATAAATCAGACCAGGTTACTCCCTGCTCAAAACCCTTGGTTTTCCCGTCACATTCTGAATAAAAACCTGCGGTCCTCACCGTGTCCTAATAACGTCTCCTGCCTCGTCTCCAGCCGTTCTCTCACAGGCTCAGCTGCTTTGCCTTCTCACTTTTTCCTGCCTTTCTTACTTCTTCACTTGCAGTTTAGGCTCTGCCTGGATGCTTCTCACAGAGAATACACCTGACTGTGTGTGTGTCTCGTTTGCCTCTCTGTCTGCTTCCTCCTCCTTTTACTGGGATGTCAGCTCACCGAGGCCAGAGACTCTGCAGTGTCTCAAGCACCTGGAACGATGCTGGTGGTGATCATGGGCACTCAAAAAATAGTTCTTGAATGAATGAATGTTTTGTTTCAATAATGCTTTCACAATAATTCCATTATCCTTCACAACCACAACTACTTAGTGCTAATTGAAGGTTACAGGTTTGTTGCTCACCAGCGTTCCTTACAGAATTTTCATCGAGTCTAAGACGCA
Organism: Tursiops truncatus; assembly: GCF_011762595.2. Lineage (NCBI taxonomy): Eukaryota > Metazoa > Chordata > Mammalia > Artiodactyla > Delphinidae > Tursiops > Tursiops truncatus. The sequence continues at coordinate 99,614,191 of NC_047042.1, read as the reverse complement.
CCTCTGATCTTACCTGACTGAGGTGTCGTTGGTCATCCCAAGTTCAGAGAGGTTACAACGTGGGGGAAAAAAAATTCCAATAGAATTTTTTTCTTAGAAATGATGAAAACAGTTTATATTGGGTACTCCCTATCTTGTTATATTCTGATTCAGTTTTCATCTAGTTTGACTATTTCATTAAAGTGATAATTTTCAGAAAGGGTACAAGAATGATATAAAGTGTGGCAATTGGCTTGAGTAGTCTGGTCTGTAATTTTCACTCCCCTGATTCTAGCAGCCCTGCCCACATCAGAAAAGTATGGTGCTACTATGAGTATCTTTGATTATTGCTTCTCTTTCAGCCATCCTTTCTCTCCCAGTGGAATTCATCATTCAGATAAGATTGCTCTCTCCTCCTTGTTAACGGTTTTCTCTCCTGATTTTCATCTGTCTCTTTTTGCTTTCTCTTTTGTCTGTGGGACAAAGTGGGCAAAAGTGGGTCCTCTCTCAGCTGTTCAAGGGATAGATTCTGTTGCCCGACTCCAGTCAGGAGATTTGAAGACTCATTGTGAGTCAAGATGGCTGGGACGGGGTGTACGGAAGAAATCTGTTCCATTTCGTTATCAGGGTTCCAGATGGTTACTTTTTAATATCCTGTTACTATTAATAGTTCTTTCCTCTCCATTTGTTTGAAGTCTGTCTCCTTAGAATTGTGAATTTTCCCCAAGTTATTTGAGTCTGATTTCCCCCCAGATAGGGAAAGGTTGTTGTGACAAATTGCTTGCATCTTTCAGCTAAGTGGAGATGATGGCTTCACACAGAACATGTTCTGTTGCTGTCCTCTCTCAATAAAATTGCTAATTTTCTAGGTACTGAAAGTTCTTAGCACTTCAGTTAGTATCAGCTCTTCGTACTCTGGCACCAGACTTGCTATAAATTAATGACAAGTTGTGTGCTTTTGGTTCATTCTAGAACTCAGACTTTATGTAATGTATTTCACTTTTTCACAAGAGGAAAAGACTGTCCACAGCTAGAGCATTCAGATCACTTTTACAAGATTCGAAGCGTTGCCTACTTTGTTTCTTTGGAAAAGGTTCAAGGTTTACCCAACATTGGTTTTAGGCAGTCAGCGTTGCTTAGTAAAATAATGGAAGTAGGGAACAGTCTATAAACTCAGATATTCTTTTTTGTTTTGTGGGATCTTTTTATGAGATTACTAAGGACTCTGCTTAATTGGTTGTCATTGTTTGAGCTTTCAGTGATCCCAAGTTCATGTTTTTCTAGCTAATATTTAATTCCTTTTTCACTGTAGCTTTCACAAAATTGATCACAGTAAATGGACAAGAATATCATCTTCAACTTGTAGATACAGCTGGGCAGGTAAGTGTGCCAGAACCCCATATAGTGCACCCGACCGTCCTAGCCCTGCCACTGATGCTTAAACACAACGACACTGCCAAGAAAGCCCCTCGTGATTTATGTGTGTTTGGATATTAACAGGCTGTCTACTTTGTCTTTTCTAAGATACTTACAGAAGTTTTTCAAATAATTAACTTGTTTTTCTACTGTAGAATTGTTTTAAATATATTCATCATAACATTCTGAAGGTTTATTTTTATTAAAGGTTAGTAGTTCTCTATTTTCTAAAGGTTGATTCTGTATCAGAGAATCACATTAGCCCTTTTCCTCCCTTTGTAGTATGTATCTTCCTACGTTAAGAAGAGAAGTTGATCTTTTCTAGGGAAAGGGCCTGGGAAAGGCATAGGGCAGAAATGAGCTGGTTGTATTGGATCTATTATATGATTACAAGACTAAAGAATGTCGGTCTGATTTGCTAGACAGTAACTGGCAAAGGTGAGTAACCCCCAAAAGAGGTATGCACAGGTTAATGTGGCAGTGATGTGGCGACTGGATCGCCAGAGGAATCGACTGGAAGCAAAGGGTGAAAGAAATTAAGAGAACTTGAAGGGAGCCAAGAGAACCCTTGTGACAGTGCACCTTCCCCTTCCATGTCACCCAGTCCTGCTTTTCCTGGAAACCATTTTGTTCGGCTGAATTTCTTACTGTTGACTGGAGGGTGGGGCATGTAAAGAAGCTGGGATGTCCCCTTGCATCTTATAACCGACAAAGGATCAGACTAGCAGGAGGGTGAGTGTAGGGTAGACTGGTCTGCCGTGTTAAATGGAGGCTTTTTTCTGGAACCTGGGGAAACTGGCATAGACCTAGAAAGATGTGGCCTGTCTTGCAGGTTTGGAGTGAACTCCCTCTGCTTTATATTTTGAAGTGAACATAGAAGGAAAGTGTAAGCCCCCCTAGTGAAGCAAGAAAATAGCTGTATTGGGTCGTTTTAGCACTGGAGGAACCCTGGAGTTTCCATTCTGGAAGCTTCAAATAAAATAAGTCAGAAATGTGTATGTCAGAGAGCTATAACATAAGTCATTCACTCAACATCCGCGGTGGATGTGCTGGGCTTTCGTCTTCAGACCTCATGGTGGTTTTCTTGGAGCAGAGCCATCCTAGGCTTTTACTCTACGGGGTACCTGCCTATTGATAGAATGGGAGCCTCTTGGAACAAGGGAAATAACAGAAGTCTCCATTAGCGACTGACGACATAGAGGACGCAGCTTATCTTAGAAGTTAGTGTACGAAGAGTGTCTGGGGTAGGACCTTGTTCTGGATTCTTAGTGTTGGTATTTTTTATAATAGTTGAGGCAATTGTGTGATTTATTACCTAAAACAAAACACTTCTAAGAGTGAAGGGGGGACACTGGTAACAGGCTGGGACAACAGGTATAAGCTGAGAGTGTCCTGGGTGAAGAAATATGGGAGTCTGACACTATCAAGATTTCGGTTTGGGACTTCCCTGGTGGCGCAGCGGTTAGGAATCCTCCTGCCAGTGCAGGGGACACAGGTTCGAGCCCTGTTCCGGGAAGATCCTACACACCGCAGAGCAACTAAGCCCGTGCGCCACAACTACTGAGCCTGTGCGCCACAACTACTGAGCCTGCGTGCCGCAACTACTGAAACCCACACACCTAGAGCCCGTGCTCCTCAACAAAGAGAAGCCACCGCAATGAGAAGCCTGCGCACCGCAATGAAGAGTAGCCCTGCTTGCCGCAACTAGAGAAAGCCCACGCGCAGTAACGAAGACCCAACACAGCCATAAATGTATGTATGTATGTATGTAACAATTTTAAAAAATCCATTAAAAAAAAAGAATCCTCCTGCCAATGCAGGGGACACGGGTTCGATCCCTGGTCCAGGAAGATTCCACATGTCGCAGAGCAGCTAAGCCCGTGTGCCACAACTACTGAGCCCGCGCGCCTAGAGCCCATGCACTGCGATGAAGAATAGCCCCCACTCGCCGCAACTAGAGAAAACCCGCATGCAGCAATGAAGACCCAACGCAGCCAAAAAAAAAAAGATTTCTGTTTGCTTTTATATCTTAGTTTTGAATTTTCATTAAGCTCGTGGAAAGTAAGGGTAAGGATGCAGATTGATAAGTCACTTTCATGTGACGTAACTATAGCAATTCATTTTATAATAGGCCAGAAAGAGAATCAGTATTTCGTAGTTGTTCGGAGCATGGGCTCTGCAGTCACACTGCCTGGATTTGAATCCTAGGTTTTCTTACTAACTCACTGACCTTGAGAAAAGTAACAAACTTTTCTGTGCCTCATACATTTCATCTGTATAATGGTGATAACTGTGGTGCCTGCCCTCACAGGATTGTTATGTTTTAGAGGTGATTTATGAGCTTTAAGAGAACGTGATCCTTACTTGTAGTTCTTTGATGCCACTGAGGCTAGAGCAGGGGCCTAGCCTGGAAACTCAGTTGAGGTTCACAGTGTGAGTGGGAGTCGTGCAGGAATCTCTTATACTTGGAGGAGAGCTGTGTCCTCGAAAACATTTCTCTGGAGAGAAAATTCTTTATATTGACTCTCCTTATGAAAATAGAATGTGTGTTCCTCAGAAATTCTGTTTTGCTCTAAAGCATAAATGTACATACACTTGGACATCACACGCTTTTAACTGTTTTAATGATAGAGTAATACAAAGAATGACCCCAAAAGGATCAGAGCTGTCAGGGAATGAGTGTACAGTGTGAGTATGTGAAGAGCATAGGTTAATTCCTGGCTCTGCTGTCTTGCTCTTTTGGGCTTTGTTACCGCTGGCTAAGAATATTTAGAGAATTTCTGCACAAAATATGTTCAGATTTAGCTACTTTGAATAGTTTGTTCTCATTGCAGCTAATAGTTCCAAAAGGCTATATTCACAGTTGGGAGACCGTAAAAGGTTATGCTGGTATTTACAATTCACGATGGTGCAACAGGGGTGGTATTTCCTTATGCCACAGTCCTGCCCTCGTTCTGTAGAAATTGGATGAGATAACACTTATATTTACTGCTCTAAGAACTGTTTTTAAATCGGATTCATATCATGGGGTTGAGACTGCTGGTAGCAAGGAAAAATGATTATGATAGCAAGTACTGTTCATTTAGTAGTTTATTTTATACAGCTGATTTAATTGCCCAGCTAGGGATGATAATGAACAGAGTGAGTGGATTATTTTTAGTTTGCTTGAAATATTTTGTTTTGACCTAATTTAAGTAAACTCAGTGACAAGTGGCTCAGAGACAGTCAATTTTAATGTCAGATTCCCTTTTAAAAAAAGTTTTAAATTCATTTAAAAAATAATAATAATACATGTACATGTTATAGAAATAAAATAACACAAAAAGGTAAATAGTCAAAATTAAATCTTTCCACCGTAGCTATCTTAGCTTCACTCCGCCAACAGTAACCCATTATCAGTTTCTAGTAAATGCTTCCAAGCTGTTTTATACGTGAACATGCAAATATAGTTTTAAACTATTTTTTTCTTTTCTACACAAAAAGTAGCATGTCTCTATATCTCCATCTTGGAAATTATTCCGTATCAGTGTATACGGGCTCTTTTCTTCCCCCCATGGCTGCATAATGTCCCATTGTTTGGATACATCGTAATTTAACTATTGATCAGCAGTTAGGTTGTTTCCAGTCATGCCACCACCAGCAGTGCCACAGCCAGTATCTTGTGTTACTTTAGAAGGATGGTATGTATGTAAGAAAATGTCCTGGGTGTGGGATTGCTGGACCATAGGGTCACATTCTTGGCAGCAGTGAATAGGCGTGCCTGTTTCCCTACACCCTCGCCAACACGACGGGTTACCACATTTTTTGATATTTGCCAATCTGCTGGGTGAAAAAATAGTATCTCAGTGTCGTGTTTTTCTTCTTATGAAGGAATTTGATCATATTTTCCTGTGTTTGAGGGCATTTGTATTGTATTTCCTTTCTTCACATTATCCTGTCTATTCATGTACTTCGCCCTTGTCTATTGGGAGGATGGTCTTTGCTTGTTAAGTTGAAAGATCACTTAATGTGTGAAGAAAATTAGCACTAAAAAATTAGCTACGGAACTTCCCTGACGTTCCAGTGGTAAAGAATCCACCTTCCAATGCAGGGGACGTGGGTTCAATCCCTGGTCGGGGAACTAAGATCCCACATCTGCGAGGCAGCTAAGCCTGCACGCCGCAACTACTGAGCCCACGTGCCTCAACTAGAGAGCCCGCATGCTGCAAACTACAGAACCCGCGCACCACAACTAGAGAGAGAAAACCCACACGCCACAACTAGAGAGAAGCCTGCGCACCACGACGAAAGATCCCATGTGCCGCAACTAAGACCTGACACAGCTAAAAAAATAAATAGATATACCTTAAAAAAAGAAAATTAGCTGCAGGGTTCTGTTTTATTTTCAGTCCGTCTTTTGTTTATGTTTTTTGTTTGGGAGGTTTTCAGCCATAAAGAACGTCTTCATTTTCATGTGGTTGAATTTATTAATCTCTTTTTAACCAATACTGGTTTTTTAAAATTCTCCCATCCACTATGTACCTAGTTTCAGTTTTCATCTTCAGATCTTTTATTCCTCTGGAATACATTTTTGCTAAGGTTTGAGGTAGAGATCCAACTTAGCCATTTCCCCCCAGATGGCTCTGCATTTGTTCCCGGTACATTTTGTTGAGGGTTACTTTTTATCCTTACTGGTTTGAAATGCCAGTATTATCATATACCTACTTCCCATGACTGTTTGGGTCTTTGTAGATTTCCCTGTCTGCTCCATTCATGAGCTAGTATTGCACTATTCTAATTACCGTAGCTTTATGGTTTCCACCCACCTGCCTCTGCAGTTGCTCTTCTTTCTCTGGAAGTATACTTTTTATCAGGATTATGTTACATTTGTGTATTAATTGAGGATTGATTAGTGGATACCCTTCTGATTCTACATATTCTTGCTGAAGACCATGGCACACTCTTCCGCTGATTTAACTCTTATCTCTTGGGCGTATTTTAAGATTTTCTTCAGATGGGTCGTATACTTTTATTTTCTTAGGCTTATTACTAGGAATTTTGTCCTTTTTGGTTGCTTTAAAGCTGAGGGTCTTTTTCCTCTGTTATACTTTATATTTTTTACACTGTACTTCTTGAATATGATTATCCTTTTCTTTTTTCCCACATCTTCACTTCAGGAAAAAGGTAATTTGTACTTTGGGTCTGCTGTACCTGAGCTGGTGACTAAAATCATTTGAAACTTTTTTTTAATCTGGGTCAAAAGATCTCTCATTCCATTAACAACTTGTTTTTCAACATCAACACTAAAGTGAATTCAACTTAATGAAAGTTGTACTATTAATGAAATCAAAGAAGGTTTTATTTTGCATATGTAGTAAGCTCTGTGATGTTGAAATGCTATTGTGATTAATGACTATAATATCAGAGTTGATAGTAAAACTTTTCTTTATTTTTTTTTAAGACACTTTAACATAGGGCAGTGACTCAGGGTCATCATCATAATCACGCTATGGAATTGCAGAGTTAACAGAGACAGTTACTTGATATAAGGGTGGCTTGCGTGATTTTTCTATAATAGTGCCTGGGATGTGTGGTATATTAACAAGTATATTTCAACTGAGAAGGAAATGTTTGTACCATACAGTGGCACTCTTGAGTGCTGCATTGACATTAAACACTCTTGTAGTCTTTGATAATTCTGTGTCTAAAGCAGCAGGGTTTTTCTTAAAGCATTGTAAAGCTGGTAGTAACAGGCTGTTTCATAACGTGTACCTTTCTTTCTGATTCCTGAAGTTGCTCAGTATGCAGCTCATCTGATCCTAACAAGTCTGAATATACTGCCTGAGTCTAGTGTTTTGTTTCTCTTCTCTCTTCCTCTTTTTCAAGTGCTGGTAGCAACCCACTAATGACTGGCACATTGGGCTCAGGCCACTGTGACTCACGTGCAGAAAATAGGTGAAAATACACATTTATGGAATAAACTAGTAGCACTTGTGAATTTACTGAGAGGCCTAAGAGACTCTGGACTTTGAGGCCCATAAAGGAGAGGTGGTGGTGCTTTTCCCTTGATACAAGGTCACGGAACCAGTCTTTTCATTCCTTCCATCTTCTTCTCCCAGGAACTGCAGCAGACATTAGCTGTCCCTCAGAAGTCTTAGAGTAGGGGCTTCCCTGGTGGTCCAGTGGTTAGGACTCTGCGCTCCCAATGCAGGGGACATGGGTTCGATCCCTGGTTGGGGAATTAGGATCCTGCATTCTGCATGGCAAAAAGAAAGAGAGAAAGGGAGGGAGGGAGAAGAAAAGGTCTTAGAATAGCCTGGGTCATTTTTCAATATTGGCTTAAAGCATATTATTGCCCCCAAACCAGTCCTAAGTAAATCTTGAGTGTGTAGGCTATGTCTCTAGAATAACGGATTAATCCATTTTTTGTTCACTTTGATTTCTTTGACCATGTATGTGATATGTGAGATTGCTTGTTACGCTACTCAAATGTAATTATTTTTTCTTTCACAGGATGAATATTCCATCTTTCCTCAGACATACTCCATAGATATTAATGGTTATATTCTTGTGTATTCTGTTACATCAATCAAAAGGTAAGGCCCACTTCTGCTTGCTTGAGTTTATTTGCTGTGCTTAGATGGCATTAATCCTTCTAAGAGATTATGCTGGAATTGGCAGTAGTAACAACTAGACTTTAATGGTTTTTAGTGGTTGTCTTGTGGAGCAAACAGGTTGTTAAGGGCAAAAAAATTATCCCATTAGGTGTTCTCTTACACTGATGGAGTAAAAAAACTCTGTTATTTCTTACCTCAGGCTGCCTAGCTAGATAGTGACTGAACATGATCTGAGCTTTTCTGCTGATTGCAATGGGAAATGCATTAATTGATTTACTTTTTGTGTGTTTTCACCGTATTAGTGTGGAGCATGGGCTGATTGCTAGGGCCCTCTCGCTAAGCAACATTCCGCAAATGTTTATTCAGAGATTAAATCAGCCCAGTTGTAGACTTTGCCATTTAAATATCTCACCTGTTCCACTTTGAATATTCTCAGTAAGGGCTGCTGAGTGTTGAGTACACGCACATGTGAAAAAGTGGTAGGAAAAAATAAAGGAATTCCTTGTGTTCGGTTTACTTTATATTAAAATGGTGAGTCTATGACATTTTCCATTCTTCCCACTATAAATATTACATAACAAACGTTTTAAAACATCACCACTAAAATGGATGTCTGATTTTATGCTTTTTGTTTTATAGCTTTGAAGTGATCAAAGTTATCCATGGCAAACTGTTGGATATGGTGGGGAAAGTACAGTAAGTAGTAATAGTTTATCTCTTTTGTTAGATACTCATAATAGTATCTTCTGAACAATCAAATCGGGCACTGACTAGGGTACTTTGGCTTTTTTTTCCCTTGTATTAATAGGATACCTATTATGTTGGTTGGGAATAAGAAAGACCTACATATGGAAAGGTATGTAGCTTCTAAATACTGATTTATAAAGTCAAGTCTAAGACGATTTAGTCACTGAAGTTTCATTTTTAATTATTCTTATAGCAAGAATATTTTTAGCTGTAGCATATCTGTGTTTCTGTGTTCAGAAATGTGGTAGTGACTGTGCATCACAGAAGCAAAACTGCAGTAAAAATCTCAACCTGTCTTGGAAAATGTTTCCTCTTAAAAAGCGCAAACACTGTAGAAAATTATCTTTAGATTCTTTTACGTTTTTGCATAAAGCAGACTCTAAAAAGACAATGGTAGCAGTCATTTATTCAACAAATAGTTTTTTGAGTACCGGGCTTAGGATTAGAGCAGTGAACAGGGGAGGAGCCTGACGCCTAGAGGAAGAGGCTCACTGGCTGAATTAACGCCTGCAGGACTGCACGGAGGGCCCTTTCAGGATTGCACCATCTTTGGGTGCTTATAGCCGAGCTCGCTTCAAAATAATCAATTGTTGCAGATGCTGGAGTGTTGGCGTCCTGTTCTCCGAACTGTAAGAACTTGCTGGAGCAGGGGTAGCCACCCCATAAGGCAATGTCTGCTCTGTTCCCCAGCTCAGGGGTAACAGAAATGCTTCTCTGCATTACGTACTGGATGAGAATGTTGAGCTGAGCATGCTTCTGCTTCATAAGGAAAAAAACTGATTAAAGTGGAGCCTGTCTCATAAATCAATTATAGATGTTTTGTATAATAAAGAGCAAAGTACTTTAATTAGAATTTTCTTTTTCCATTAGGGTGATCAGTTATGAAGAAGGGAAAGCGTTAGCAGAATCTTGGAACGCAGCTTTTTTGGAATCTTCTGCTAAAGAAAATCAGGTACGTGTTTTTTAAACTTCATTTTGCCCTGCATCCCATCATTCATGGGCGTATGTTCCTCTCAGTCAGCATCTCACCACCATCTTCATCACTCCTGTTCAGTCTTCATCCTTCCACCATTTCTAATACCCATCTTTGGGTTGCTTTAGGACGATACTATTGATGTTTTAATTCAGTCAGTATTCTACTTAAAATGGGACCTAGAATATTTGTAGGATAAATAGAAATTAATAGTAAAGGCAATACTTCCTTTGAGAACATATAGTCTTATTTTTGTTTCATACTAAAGACTGGTACAGAAATAAATCCAGGCATAGAAAAGAAACAAGAATGATCTCATCACTTTGGCAATAATTTTGTACCCTTACCTCCCCCCTTTTTCTGTTGGGTGGAACTGAGTTAGATGCATGTGTTGTTTTAACACAGAAACTGTTAAGAACCATTTTACAAACATTTTTCCCAATTTCAGCCCTGCAGATGTTCCTTTAAAAGGCATATCCGAGGAAGGATGTCACTTCTATTTCAGAAGGCTTCCCGTCTCTCCTTTTCCCTTTTCCTCCGTGGCATTAATTTAGACCAAGAACGTCCAAGCTTGTCTCTTGCTTCCATGAGTTCTCACCAGTGTATTTCTGTTTGCTGCCATTCACCTTCTGAAGCTACAAATCAGATGATGTCACCCTCAACTAAAACTGCCAATGGGTTGCCCGTCGTCTGTAGAGCAAACCCCAAGGCCCTAAGCATGATGTTGAGTGCAGTGTGTGATTCGAACTTTTCCGGTTCCTTCTTTCACTGTATCCCTGTACTTTTCAGTCGCACCAAATTCCTCCCACTTAATTAAATACAAGGGGTACTTCCAGATGCCTCCCCTTTACTCTCATTCTTCTCTGACTTGAAATATCCTTTCTCTAATTAACTACATACTTAAAGTATTTTCAACATGTGCTCTTGTTTGATCTTCCAATAAGCTTAATTGGCTTTCATTTCTGTGAGGAAACTATAGTTCAGCGAGGGTGGGTGGCTTGATGTGGTTGAGGACAGTCAGCTGTTCTTCCCCAGCTCCGCCACCTTTCACCACTAAGACTCCAGTCCTCAGGGCTCTACTTAAATTCCACTTTCTCCTGGACCCCTGCATGATACGTCCAGCTAAAATTAATAGTAGCTTCTTCTGTCTTATCCCCTTTAATTCATTCTGAGATTCAAGGCCGTATCACTGGCCTTCATTTTCTCCATAATGTCCGGCACAGTGGTTTTATATCTACTAGGTGCTCGGTCAACCCAGGTATCCCTTGATAGGCAAATCTGTTTGTCCCTGTGTCCGCAGGTGAGGGAAGTTAAATCTGTACAATTGATTCCCGAGTTCCAGAGAGCAAGAGATTTATCTGCATCCATTTAGTGCAGAGAGTGAGAATTCAGATAAGAAGAGCTGAGATAGTAAGAGATACCTGTACTGCTTAATTGAATTAAATCAGACATTTATTGGGTGTCTGATCTGTCCTTAAGATCATCCAGTTGAACTGTCTCATTTTAGAAGTGAGGCGTTTTAAGATCCAGAGAGGTAAATAACTTTTCTAAGGTCTATATTTCATATGGTATAAGAACTTGGACTAAATTTTAAATTTAACCCAAATTTAGTCCTCTCTCCTCTCCACCATGCTTTTCTGATGGATGGGAAGAGAGGGCATAACCAAAGTGTAATAGAGATTAGAGTGTTCCTGAGGGAGAGAGAGAGACCGTTCTGTATTAAAAAGTCTGTATGTGAACCTTAAATGGAATCTGGTTCTAAATCCCTCGTGTAAAAGACATTTTGGGTCAATTGGGGAGATTTGATTACGTTTTAGATATATTAGGGAAATGGTGTTAATTGTCTTAGGTGTAATGATGGTGTTGGGATTATGAAGAGAATATCCTTATTCTTGGAAAATGCAAACCATAGTATGTAGGGGCCAAGTTTCATAATGTCTGCAGCTTAGTTTCAGATGGGATAGATGCGGGGGATGGACAGAAGGAGAGCAAGCAGATATAGCAAAGATGTTAGCATTTGTTGAACTCAGATAGCAGGGCTCAGTGCTTACTATACAATTGTCCCCATTTTTCTGTATGCTTAAAAATTTGCATAATAAAAATTGGAAGGTGGTCAGAAGGTACAAACTTCCAGTTACATAATAAAGAAGTCCTGAGGATGTGATGTATAGCATGGCGACTATGGTTAACAATATTGTATACTTGAAAACCGCTAAGGGTAGATCTTAAAAGTTCTCATCATAAGAAAGAAAAGTTTGTAACTATGTGTGACCAGCCTTATCGTGGTGATCATTTCACAGTATATACATACATCGTCATTATGTTGTACACCTAGAACTAATACATGCTATGTGACAACTATCTCAATTTAAAATTTTTTTTGACGTGGAGGAGTGACGTTGAATGGCCCTAAGCTATCTTTGGTTCTGCTTTTGCTAACTTCGCTCCGTTGTGTTTCTCTTCGGTGAAAATCTGAGGATCCTAAAACAATTATTCTGTTTGACTTTATAATTATGTAGGCATCATCACCAGTCTCACTATTCATGTAGGTTCACGTAGCCCCTGTGCATTGTGTTACTGTTCTGTGCGTTTCTGGCCGTTGCTTTGTTATTCCTTCCAGCATCCTCAAAGGTGTAGACACCTTATGGACCCTACCTCGAATGTCATTAAGAGGGATTGCTTAGTAAGGCGTGTTGCCTCAGGTTAATTTATCTTTTGAGAGTGACCTATAATGGTATGCTTAGGGTATGTTATTAAACTACTTTTTGGTCAGAGGATGCAGGCCTTTTCTCTGTCTAGTTTATGTTATACTTTACCGTAGCTTAAGATTTTTAATATGGTTCTGGATAGATTTACTTTTTAACCTTTTAGTTTCCTTTAGAAGGTAGGATACTGCCTTTTCAGTACCCATATAAAAGATGAAATTGTTCTCAAGGCTTAAAGTTAAAATGAAAAAATTCCAACTGCTGTACTTCTTTTAAAGTTTTGATAAATTTAGTCGATTTATCTGATATTAACCAAAACTCTAAAAGAAGGCGAGGGTGCAGTACAGTGACCTCAAACATCCCAGACAAGCTAGAAGATCAGATGACCCAACTCACTGTTGTCTCGGTTACTTTAGCACCTCCATCAGATCAACAAATACCTTACTCGACGTGAAATAATCCTTAAAGGCAGAAAGATTCTTGTACCCAAGTTAGGTGAATACAGTGATGATATGCATATCCTTGGAAAGCAGCAGTCCTGACCAGTTGTCTAGACACTCCTCAGCCCTCGGTTGTGGCTCTTGTGACACTGCTCGCCTTGTTGTTGAGTGTGCTGAAGACAGTTGGATCCTAAGCCTAGGGAGTTTCTCCCCATCGGGTGGGGAGAAACCAAGTAATTCTAATCCCTTATGTTAAGAGGTGTGATTGATTCTAATCCACATATATACTAGAGTGCTTACTACTCTTGGTCTATGTAGTAGGAAGAGAGAGAATTTGTGTAGTAAAGAGACATCCACGTCAATAGTCACGTGATCAGAGACCAATCTTTGTGAACCGCTCAAATTTTTTATTGATAAATTTTCAAATGTAGCTTTGTATTACTTAGCAAAAATCCAGTATTTTAAAATAAACTGTCCTCAGTGGAGTTCAGTCAGATTTGTTGATTACAAAGTGCACAGTGGTAAAAATTATCAAGTCAGTGAGAATTACTGCACTTTGACTATTACTGAACTATGGGATGTGTTTGCAGTTCTGGCTTATTTTCTGTGGAGGCCTTCACAAATTGTATTTCAGCAATTTGATGGAAGAGAATGCATTTTGTCAGTCAGATCACACAGGTAATCAAGGAGAATGCTAAGATTTATCTAGAAAGCCAGATTCCAGGCACGCTCTATTTTTTTTGTAAGAGCTTGGCATGCATCTTTCCACACATTTTTCTGTGCTTTTTTTTTTTGGCTGCGTTGGGTCTTCGTTGCTGTGCACGGGCTTTCTCTAGTTGTGATGAGCGGGGACTACTCTTGGTTGCAGTGCGCGGGCTTCTCATTGCGGTGGCTTCTCTTGTTGCAGAGCACAGGCTCTAGGCATGCGGGCTTCAGTAGTTGCAGCATGCATGCTCAGTAGTTGTGGCTCGCGTGCTCTAGAGCGCAGGCTCAGTAGTTGTGGCACGTGGGCTTAGTTGCTCCGTGGCATGTGGGATCTCCCTGACCAGGGCTCAAACCCGTGTCCCCTGCATTGGCAGGTGGATTCTAAACCACTGCGCCACAAGGGAAGCCCTGTGCGCTTTTTTTAGGATGAAATAAATAACAACTTGCCTGCATAGTCGTGGGAAAGGAGGGGAATTGGTAATGCAGAAAGGAGGGTGCTTGCTGAAGTCAGTGGCCTTGATTAGACAGGAGAGGTGGGCCTGGGGCTGGCTTGGGCTCACTTAGGGGTGCCTCCTTTGTGCCAGCAGGAAAGAGGGAACCAGAGTAGATGAGCCCAGATTCAAGGGCATGGTCATTGGTGGATGGAGCATGGAGAGTTCGCTTATGAATGCTGCTTCTGTTTTCCCAGTGAAACGTAGAACCCAGTCATCAGCCGAGGGTGAGAGCAGGGAAGAGGTTTAGCGATCCCAGTGGAAGGAAGAGGCATGACCCCTTCATCCTGGGGGCTGGCTGGACCAGAGAAATGTGGTTGGGCTGCTGGGGCAGCAGGGGTCCCCTTTGGGTTCAGGGTCCTGGAGGTGTGTCCATGGGCTGTGTCCGCTGTGTGGCGCAGGCAGCGAGCAGGCAGACAGGTGGCAGGGAAGGGAGTAGGAGGCCGGTGACTGCCCTGGGGACGTCTGCGCTGGCCGGGGAGGCGAGAGAAGGAAGATGGGGGCTGGAGGGGGGGCGGCTGCTTGGTGATGACAAGATCTGGGTGCTGCCCTGCGAGGTTTTTGAAAACAGGAGCATTTTTGGATGATCACAATGACCGCATTTAAAGGACAGGGACTGACGTTCGGCCTAAGTGAGGATTTCCTGCCCTAAATGATAGTGGCTCCTCCTTGTGAAGGGCTGGTCCCTGGGGCTGAGAGGTGCAGTCGGGAGGGAGAGGAGGTCCCCGGGGGGTGTGCAAGGCCAGTGTGGCGCGAGTGGTGGCGGAGGTGGAGCCGCTGCCCCGGAGGAGGGGGGTGAGGCCGGGGGTGACTCGGGGCTCTAGGTGGCCTAGAGGAAGCAGGCTCGGAGGGCACAGGTGTCATCTCACGGCCTAAGAGCCACAGCTGAGAGTTTTTAGGAAGTGGGAGGGGAAAGGGTGTGACAGGCAGGGGGTGGGGTGCCAGGCCAGGCGAAAGAGCCCCTGCCCTGCTGTAGTCCCAGAGCGCCCGCGGGGCGGGCGAGGCGGGTGAGCCAGCAGGGGATACTCCATCCTGGAGCTCCACAGGCGCCACAGGAGGCGGAGCAGGCGGGGCTTCCTGTGACTGATGAAAGCAGGGCTCAGAAGTGTGATTTGAGGTTAGTTCTGGTGGTCCGCAGTCACCACGTGGGGGGAGGGGAGGGAGGAATCCCAGGCTCCTGCGGCCCGGGGCCGCCTCGTTGGCCTCCACA
Organism: Tursiops truncatus; assembly: GCF_011762595.2. NCBI lineage: Eukaryota > Metazoa > Chordata > Mammalia > Artiodactyla > Delphinidae > Tursiops > Tursiops truncatus. The sequence goes on along the minus strand of NC_047042.1, from coordinate 99,598,929 downwards.
CCTGGACCTCCACGTGCAGGGCAGGCCGTGGGCCTTTTCCAGTCCCGCCAGCAGCATCAGTGTTCCTCGTGGCTCCGCTGTTAACGCTAACATTGTCATCGGTTTTCTCTCTGGTTTCAGACTGCTGTTGATGTTTTTAGAAGGATAATTTTGGAGGCAGAGAAAATTGACGGGGCCGCCTCACAAGGAAAGTCCTCCTGCTTGGTGATGTGATTCTACTGCAGAACCTGAGGGCACTGGGAACCTGGCCTGCCTGAGGAGGCAACCTGCCCATTTTCCTTTAAGATAAACTCTGCTTCATTTCTCTTCTGTTAACCTGAAAGATTTCATTTGGGTCAGAGCTTCTCTCCCAACCCTTCCTTTCAGATTATGTTAAACTCTGACTCGGTCCAAATGAGTTCACTTCCATTTTCAAATTTTGAGCAATCATATTTTCAATTTATATATTGTATTTCTTAATAATATTATGACCAAGAATTTTATTGCATTAATTTTTCAGTGTAGTTTGTTGTTTAAAATAATGTAATCATCCAAATGATACATATTGTTACACTACTATTAACTAGGCTTCAATATGTCAGTGTTTATTTCGTTGTGTTAAGTGTATACTTGTAAATAAAATAGCTGCAAAGCCTAATCATTGTGCTCCTCAGTGTGGCTTCTAAAGAAGGAAACCTGTCCTCCTGAGGGCTTCCTTCCCTGCCTCCGAGGAGGCGCCAGCTTGGATTCCAGGAGCCAGTGGAGCATGTGGCCCACCAGGCGGCTGTGGGCACTTGGGGTAGAGTGCCCGAACTGGGGGGGGGGGCATTCCTGTTGACTAAAGCCGAGTGACCTTGGGGGGCTCTGTGAGGGGAGTTGTTCCCCAATAATAACTGTTCTCCCCACCTTGGTTGGAATGTTTCATGCAGGTAGGGCTGCAGGCTTACTTAGAGCCTTCCGGCCACCCTCTTGCTTGTCTCTTAGCTACTTGAAGAAAAGGGGACCTAAAGATACACTTACTGTCTCTCCTTTTACTTAGCTTGGTGTCCACGGCAGACAGGATCTGACTTAGAAAATAGATTGGCCTGTCACTATCCCAAAACCTCCAGGAGTTTAAAGGATGGGGAAGATTGCCTGGTAAGTGTTCTGTGTCAGGGCTTCATGAACCTCCCTCAGACCCAGACTGCCTACCTCCCGTTCTGCCAAGAGCAGCTTTGAGGGAGAGTCGAGGATTTCAATTGCCTGGTGGCCATCACCTCGACTCTGAGAGTTCAAGTTGAGTGAAATTTTTTAAATGATGTTCCTTCCCAGTTAGAATTTCACAGCCATTTCTAACGTTTAGGGAAATGTTACTGAGTCTATGGATAAAATAGAATATTGCTTTGTAACTGATCTTTTTTTTTTTTTTTTTTTTTGCCGTACGCGGGCCTCTCACTGTTGTGGCCTCTCCCGTTGCGGAGCACAGGTTCCGGACGCACAGGCTCAGCGGCCATGGCTCACAGGGCCCAGCCGCTCTGCGGCATGTGGGATCTCCCCGGACCGGGACACGAACCCACATCCTCTGCATCGGCAGGCAGATTCTCAACCACTGCGCCACCAGGGAAGCCCTGTAACTGATTTTTTAATGAAAAATTATGTTTTTAGAATATGCCATTATGGACTTCCCTGGTGGCACGGTGGTTTGAGAATCCACCTGCCAATGCAGGGGACACCGGTTCGAGCTCTGGTCCAGGAAGATCCCACATGCCGCGGAGCACCGAAGCCCGCGCGCCACAATACTGAGCCTGCGCTCTAGAGCCCGCAAGCCACAACTGCTGAGCCTGCGTGCCCACGACTACTGAAGTCCGTGCGCCTAGAGCCCGTGCTCCGCAACAAGAGAAGCCACCGCAATGAGAAGCCAGAACACTGCAACCAAGAGTAGCCCCTGGTTGCTGCAACTAGAGAAAGCCTGTGTGCAGCAACGAAGGCCCAACATGGCCAACAATTAATTAATTTTTTAAAAAAGAATGCACCATTATTTTGAATCTTTATAGTTTGTGTCTTATCATTCAAGGATGCAATTTGAGCCAGGATGAAAAAGACCTCCACCAAATACTTTTTAAATACAAATAAGTTTTAGCAAGGTAGTATCATTACTTACTAACAGGGTTTATTCTTAGGCCTAATATGTGTCAGTACTCACTGGATGGAACCACATTAAATCTGCATTCAGTTCATCCAGGCAACATTTTACATCCGATAAGTTATTTCTGTGTAAATGGAATCTTGGGGCAGCCTGTTCTTGCAACTACAGTTTGACTCTCACGAAATGTCCTCTAGGCCTAGCTGCCCTGTTTGGAGGTGACGTGGATCTCTTTACGTGGTGTGGCTCAGCTGTTCGTTCAGATGTTTTCTGAGCACCTGCTGTGTGCTACACACCGTTCTAAGTGCCGTGAACACAACAGAACTCTGCACCCTGTAGAACTTACGTCTGACCTTGCCCCTTGAATAGCACAGGGCAGGGAGTCCTGCTTCCCAGTGCGGTGACCCATCCACAAGATGGTTGATTGGATTATCTGATGGGCTGAGCTTGTGATGTGTTCCGAGAGTGATGTTGCTGAGGGGTGCTCTCCAGTGGTGGGGAGCACGTGACCTGGAGGTGGTGGTGGAAGGCGGTCAGCAGTACCTCTTCTGGTTTGCTTCACGTCCACCCTGTGAAGCAGGTGCTGCCCTATTTACAGTGAGGAAACTGCCTGAGAGGTGTCAGCGACAGTCATTAGCCACATTCACTGTGTCAGCGAATCTAATGATGTGTTATCTGAGCCTTCTGAAGAAATTCTTAGAACTGCCAGGTTTGACTTAAATGTCGTTATTTAATAGTGTATTTCATCACTCCTAAGACCTTTCCTTACATTTTAGCATTTTCTTTTTTTTCTTTTTTTTCTGATTTGAATTTTTCTTTTAAGTTCGGATGGAAAATTAAGAACACTTCCGGAACTTCCCTGGCGGCACAGTGGTTAAGAATCCGCCAGCCAATGCAGGGCAGACGTGTTCAATCCCTGGTCCGGGAAGATCCCACATGCTGCAGAGCAGCTAAGCCCGTGCACCACAACTACTGAGTACACGTGCCACAGCTACTGAAGGCCGCGGGCCTAGAGCCCATGCTCCACAACAAGAGAAGCCACCACGATGAGAAGCCCGTGCGCAGCAACGAAGACCCAACGCAGCCAAAAATAAATAAATAAATAAATATCCTTCTTAAAAAAAAACTATGAAAAAGAACAATTCAAAGTTCTAAGCACAAAATTCAGGTATGTCATGTGGTGGACTTGCTTCTTCAGCTGGAGGTGAACCTGGCAGCCGACGGAAAGAATCCGCACTAACAAATAGCAAACTGCACAAGGATTGTCCCCGTGAAGAAGCCGGTGACGTGGCGTTTGATTTTCCCAACTTGGCTCCTTCCCCAAAGTTGAGGCTCTGGAGTCCTGAGTCTTCGGCATTTAACTAGTTCTTCGTTGGGGGGAGGGGCTGGGACTGTCCCGTCACATGTAAACCGATCTTTGTCATAGATCGCTTTTATAATGAGAGAGCAGCTGGGGCGCGTTGCCCCATCTTCCCCATTCTCCGTATGTTCCTTGGTGACGCAGAAGTTATCCCCACACGGGCAGGGGTAGAAGTACATCTCCGAGACCTCGTCATATTGGAAGTCCTTGATCTCCACCTCATGAAACGCTGCCATCGTCACTGGGGCCAGGAGAGGTCTTGTCGCCTCCGCCATTTTAGCATTTTTCTTAGTGGGACATACAATGCAGCCTTGGATTCACTGAAGCACAGTAGGTGCGAATACAAAACTCGGCGCATATCCAAGGCTGTCTTGCAGCTCATAATACAAAGTGTAAAATCACAGGACAAATTCAGATTAATGTGATGGAATTTTGCTAAAACTAAATTGTTCACTCCCTGCCCTCTAGAGCGCCGTGTCTCCCCGCCGTGTCACTGACGGTGCTCTCGCCTGAATTGCTCATCACCTTGTCACCACGTCCAGTAGGTATTTCCTGGCCTCTGTCCTGACCCTCCAGCATTGCACGCAGTTGGTGACTTCTCTCTGAAGGTCTCTTTCCGCCTTCTGGTCTTCCTCCCAGCTCACTGTTGCTGCCTTGGCCTCCTTGGCTGTTGCCTCCTCCATTAACCTCTCGATGGGCCATTTTTCCTTCTCCCCTTCCTTGATTTCATCCTGTCACATAGCTCTCACTGCCATGTTTCCTGAAGACCAAAATTCCTTTCTCGCACCCTGACCTCTGGGCTCCAGGCTTGTCTTCTCTTAGATGTCTCATAGGCATCTGAAGTTTATCATGCCCAAATTCTTGATTTTCCCTAAAAACGTGGTCTGCCCTGGACCCTGCTTCGGGAAATGGCACCATCATCCACTAGATACTAAAGCTAGGAGTTGGGGAGCCATCCTCTACCTCTTCCCTTGTGTCCCCTCCCAGCCAGTTCATCAACAAATCCTAAGGGCCCTGCCTTCAAAAATCTTATATTTTGCCCACTTTTCTCCATCTTCACTGCATACTAGTCTCTAACACCACACCCTCCAAATCATTTACTGCAGCCCAAGTCAACTTTTTTTTTTTTTTTTTTTTTTTGCCACACCGCATCACTTGTGGGATCTTAGTTCCCCGACCAGGGGTCAAACCTGGGTCCACGGCAGTGAAAGCCCAAGTCTTAACCCCTGGACCACCAGGGAATTCCCCAAGTCAACTTGTTTAAAACATAAATTGTTCTGTGTTACCCCTTTGCTTAAAATCCTTTAGTAATAATTGTGCCTGCTCAGGGTCTCCAGGGCATCTCATTCTCCAGCCTTTCTTGTTAAAAAAAAAGAAGAGGTTTTTTGTTAGTTTGTCCTTGCCTCAGTGTCAAATAAACTGCCACTGATTGTTTTTGACGAACACCCCCAGGGAAAAGACAGTCAGGTCAAAGACAAGCCTTGCAGATGGGGTTTTCCAGGGAACTACCAGACACTGCAGATGATGACAGTTTTCTGATCAGGGGGCTGAGAAAGCACCAGCCCATCTTGACCCTGCGTGCAGCTGCTAAGGAGGGGTCTGGCAACAGGGCAAGTGACAGTGCCACAAATCTCGCTGTGCTGAGAATCAGCCAGTTTCCTTAAACACCCTTGGACTGGTGCAAGCCTTTAATCTCCAGACCTATGAAAAAGTGATATATTTGGACAGTGTTTTTGACAGTGTTCTCACCGCGTTCTTGAAGGGTCTTCCTGCGCTCTCCCCAATGGCAACCCTCCAGGGTCTCCACAGTAGCTGTTTGTCTGTTGAACGGATGAGTAGCTGAGCCCTCCCATGGGCTGCTTCCTAGACGGCTTCCGTGGAACTTGGCCTGTGTCTGCTGCAGGGAAGGGGAAATCCTCACCATTCACACAGTGCACCGGGATGACCTTTAATCTTGGGTCCACCCCTTATCGGCTCCTAACAAGGAAGGAGCGCACCTACCGGGCGCCCTTACCATTGTTGGTGCAGCCAGCCTCGGACGCCTCGGACTCAGATGGTAGCAGTCTTCGTTAACAGTAAGTCAGAGGACGCAGAATACGCCGCTGCCTTTTATTTTTTGATTGATTTATTTATTTTTGGCTGCGTTGGGTCTCCGTTGCTGCGCGTGGGCTTTCTCTAGTTGTGGCAAGCGGGGACTGCTCTTCGTCACGGTGCGCGGGCTTCTCATCGCTGTGGCTTCTCGTTGTGGAGCACGGGCTCTAGGCTTGTGGACTTAAGTAGTTGTGGCACGTGTACTCAGTGGTTGTGGCTCGCGGGCTCTAGAGCGCAGGCTCAGTGGTTGTGGCTCGCGGGCTTAGCTGCTCCGCGGCATGTGGGATCTTCCTGGGCCAGGGCTTGAACCCGTGTCCCCTTCATTGGCAGGCTGATTATTAACCACTGTGCCACCAGGGAAGCCCCATGCCCGCTGCCTTTTAGATGATCGGCTAAATGGAAACAAGGTTTAACAATTCTTGGAGAAGTCTAGACTCCAGAGAAAAACATCTCCAGCTCCTGCGGGCTGCAGCCACATGTGAGAGGCTTGCTTGCAGAAGGCTTCTGGCTGCCCTGGTGACTCAAGTTGACCGAGACTGTTGTGCAGGTGAACAGAGGCTGCCATGAAGGCTGTGCCAGCAGGAAACCAGGGCGCCTTCAGAAGCGTTCTCAGAAAATTCCAGAATCACCCCACTCCTTCACCTCCCCAAGAGCGGACAGTTTTACATTAAGCCAAAAAGCTTGACATTGAGTAACATTTTTGTGTTACCCATTCTTCTTAACCTTTCCGTACCTTTGATAGCTTCCTAGAATGACCTGGGGAAGTCAGCTCTGGAGTTAGGACTGCGAAGATGCTGAGAGCTAACTTAGCATCTGTTTTCAGAGGAGGGGCCTGATCCCAGAGAGACCCCCCAACTCTTAGTTCATTGTTCGCACTACTGCATGTGTGAACACAACCCCAATACCCACAGGGAACCCCAAATAAATGCAGCCTCGGACTAAGACTCAGAACGTAGCCGTTGTGGTCCCATCTCTGCAGCTAGTGCGTATCTTTGGGTAACTTCTTTATAGTCTCTGGCCTTGATTCCTGCACCTAGGAAACCTCCCTTTGTCAGGGATTGTTGTAACGGACCCGAGTATGAAAACCTTCGCTGTTCCCAAAGCCCAAATGCAAGTGCAGACCATTGCCCTGCGGATGACGAGCTGACCCAGACCCCCGGCCTGAGTTTTCCACCTGACGGCAGGGCCTCCACTGCTTTCTGAAGCTCCCGAGGTTCCCACCTGTGCGTCCCCCGCCATAGTCGGTGACTCCGAATTCCGGCAGTGCTGCCGTATCATCACGGGGCTGCACATCCAAGAAGGCAAGATGGAGAATCACAGATTACTTCCACAAGCAAGTTTACCACACCAAAAAAAAAAGTTTCCTTCCAGTCTGGCCCGATAATAAAAGACGTGCGGCTCTGCCACAGTTCATGGTCACATGCACTGAAGGTCCCTCTGGACCCGCAGGGCTCAGTCGCGCACACGCCCCGTCGAACCCTGTGGCCATGGAGTGGATGAGCCCTGGTCGGGGGACAGACAGCTTGTTCCTTCAGATTCCGAGTGGGGACCTCGGTCCTTCCTCTGAGGACGTCGTCACGCTCAAAGGCCCCTCCAGCTCCCACGTTCTGTTACAACCTGGGAAATGGGCTTGGCTCATTTTTTTTTTCTTCTTTTTTTTTTTTTTGGCCGCGCCATGCAGCTTGCAGGATCTTAGCTCACCAAACAAGGATCGAACCCACGCCCTCGGCAGCGAAAGCACGGAGTCCTAACCACTGGACCGCCAGGGAATTCCCAGCTCATCTTTTTAAGTTATGAATTTTCTCAAGAAATAGCATAGGATTCTGGAAATATTACGGCCTCAGCAGTCAAGACCTTTCACCCAGTTCTTACTGCTGCCCAAGAAAGGCCCGGGCAGAGCTTTGATTTATTTCTTCCAAAAACAAAGCAGCCCCTTTCCGGCTGCCGCTCCCACAGGGAGAGCCGCCCTCTGCAAGAGTCGCTGGCTTCCTAGTGTTTTATCATTTTAGTCCCTCCTCCTTCTCCCATCATTACCAGATCAACGAAGAATCCAAGTAAAACCATACGGTAATCTCTGGCTTTTCTATGGGCATCGCTGTGAGGTTGACATGTCCTGAACTTTACCCTAAAAGGCTGAAGCAAGCAGAGTGCCAGCCTGGTGTTGACAGCTGGTGCAGCTGGAAAGGTTACATTCCTCGGCCCTGACGTGTGGATTTGTATTATCCCAGAGCAGAAATCATTCAGAGGCACCACCTTTTCTGTGCCTGTAACTGGAGCGTTGCGTGACGTTGTAAAATGATGGAAACAGCTCCAAGTCGGCCACCGACTCCCTTGTGATGCCTGCGGGGGGCGGCTCATCTGCTGGCCACTGGTTCTCAAACTCTGACACGTTCCGGAGCCACCTGGAAGGCTCGGGAAGGCACAAGGGGTGGGGTGGGGGGCTCATGATTCCGCGAAGACATCTGGATTTCTGGCAAGTTCCAGGGCTATTTACTAGTGGTTCAGGGACCACATTTTGAGAACCGCTTAGGCAATGATACCTAAGAATGAGGGGGGACCACAGGTAGCAGTTCTATGACTGCAGGATGTCAGAGCATATGCTGAGTGACCAACCGGTTTGCCTGGGACTTGAGGGGCATTGAATTCTGTCCTCTCAAAATCTTTGTTGTAGCTGATCCCCAGCACCTGTGAACGTGACCTCATCTGGAAATAGGGTCTTTGCAGACGTAGTTAGTTAGGATGAGGTCATACTAGAGTAGCGTGGGTCCTGAGCCAATGACTAGTGTCCTTATAAAAAGCGGAAATCTGGACTCAGAGAGACAGATACACAGAAGGAAGAACGCCATATGAGGACAGAGGCAGACAGGAGTGATGCAGCTACGTGCCAAGGGATGCCAGGGATTGCCAGCCACCACCAGAAGCCGGGGGAACGCGGAACTGATTCCCCTCGGAGCCTCCAGACATCTGGATTTCAGACTTCTGGCCTCATATCTGGGAGAGAATACATTTCTGTTGTTCTAAGCCACCCCATTTGTGGTACTTGTTGTGGCCGCCCTCGGGGGTCCCACAAGGTCAGACTTTCACTTTGAAAACCAGGACAGTCCCTGGCAAACCAGAACGAGCTGGTCACCGTAAGCGTGATCAAGCGAAGTTCACACGGCCGGAACTCTCAGGTTTACAGAGGAGGAAGCTGATGCTCTGAGAAGTTGTGACCTGCTGTCCTTGGTCCACTCGGGCCATGCTCACTGGACACCACAGACTGGGGTGGCCCATGACAATGGAGGTTTTTCTCTCATCGTTGGAGGCTGGGAAGTCCAAGATCAAGGCGCCGGCAGACTGGGTCTCGGAGAGGCCTGCCCCCTGGCTTACAGGCATGGTCCTCATGTGGTGGGAGGGATGAGGGAGCTCTCGGGGTCTTCATTAGGCACGGGCCCATTCGTGAGGCTCCACCCTTATGACTGCGCACCTCCCGAAGACCCCAGCGCCTCACACCACCACGCTGGGGCTTAGGATTTCAACCTATGAATTCGGGGGACGCAAACATTCAGTCTGTGACGCCTGCCAAGGGTCACCTCGCATTCGTGTGAGAACCTAGAACACGAGCCTTCTAAGAGTGGACCACGGCCCCCAGATGCTTCACGTACACGTGAGTGCGGACACACGTGTGCACTGTTGGGCCGCACCCCGCAGGCCTACAAGACTGCAGAAAGAGCCCAGAGTCAGCAGCACAGACATCAGTGGTCTGATGGATGTGGGAGCTTACACGTCTGAAGCAAGGTCCCGGAGCGACACCCCACCATGTGAGGCTGACAGTGGGCAGGACGTGGAGGCAGCCTTCGCTTCCGGTGGGGAAGGGGAGATGACCAGTTATGGGGGGAATTGACGTCAGGTTGGCTCATTAGTTACCAGGGAAACCAGCAGAAGGGCACACCCCTCACCGCCCCTTTGATAAGAACAGTCACCAGCTGGGGCCTGGGGCACGTAGGTAGGAAGCTCAGTCTGTGCATAGGGTGTAGTCCGGAAGGGGATGTACAGAGAGCAAGAGAGCTGCCATCACGAGAGGCCTGACCGTACAGCACATACGTGAGCGTGTGAGCCGCACTGCAGCCTCAGGTGGGGGTGGGGGGCTTCGTGCAGAGTCACACTGAGTGGGTTCCGGGGCGAGACCTAGATTTTGCATTTCTGACGAGTGCAACGTGATCCCGATGCTGCTGGAAGCTGCCTGGGTTATATAACCCCCTCGGGAAGATGCAGCCCCTGGAATAAAGAAGTGACCTTGGGCTGACTGCTGGGGAGGGTGGAGGACCCAGGTTCTTGCCCTTGCTCTGCCACCTGGGGGGACAGTCCACATTTCTGGATTCACCTTTTTCCATCTGCAAAATGAAGAAGCAGTTGAACCCAATCGGTTTCCACTTATGCCTGTTTCTCGAGCTGGATTCTGGTGTTCCACTACAAAATGAAAATTGTTTTAGACAAAAATTTTATTTCAATCTCGAGGTTGTTTTTCCCAACGATTTTTCTTAAATAGGTGACACCTGCAGCCAGTTGTCCAAGTGACTTAACCCCAAATAACATCTATTTTAAGGGCTGCCGGTGCGTCCGGGTGTGAGGGTGAGGGTGGGGCGAGGTGGGTCTCTCTAAGTTGAGAGCAACTGGGGCGGAGCCTGAGCCCCCGCCCCGCCCCCGGCCGCGTTTGCTCTGTCGCCACCTGGAGTCCGAGGAAGGCACGGACTCTGCGCCCTTTTTCTCCGCATTCCTGACCCGCTGCAGCCCGTACTGGGGTGTAGGTTCCCGAGGCCCTGCCCTAGTGACCTGCAAGCTTGTCCATGGTTTCTTCTCTCACTTTCCGAGATTCCTTTTCGGGTTTTCGGGGTGAAGGGCTATCGGAAAGCGGGGGACTCCGCAGGAGAGGGAGGGGAGCCCGACGCCGGGGTAGGGGCGGGGAGGGGGGGCGGTCGGCGGGGGGAGGGGGAGGCGGAGGCCCGGTGCTCCGCGTGTTAACATCTTAGAGCTCCGCAAGGAAGGGGGTGTGAGAGATGCCACGCGGTTGTCCCCGGCCCCCAAGTCCACGCGCACGCGCCACGGCCTCCCGCGAGGAGGTCGGCCCTTCCTCTCTCCCCCAGATCCCGGCGCCGAGGGCGCGGCGGGCTGCATCTTCCTCGCAGGCTCCCTGCCCGTCCTGCCACCCGCCCCTGATGGGTGACTGGCCACCAACAGCTCCTGTGTTACCTTTCCGGAGGCGCCAATGCTTCCTGGCCGGTGGGCTCCCCACCCCCTCGGGGTGCTAAGAGTCACCAGGCGCCCGGAGCCGGTTCTGGCCTCTCAGGGAAGATGCAGTTCCATCCCTCTGTCTACTGGCGGCTCTGTGATGAGTTTCCTCAGCGGGGAGAAGCCCGGTGAAAACTCTGTTTGGGGAAGACTGATCTGCTGATGGGCGCCCCGGCTTCCTTTTCTGGGATGAGGTGAGGGAGGCCAAGGAAACACAAGGAACCACGGAGGAGAGCATCTGCTGCTTAAACTTCTCGACTCCCACCTCACCCCCAGCCCCACCTGGGCGATGCTGTCTATTGAGGGAAAGTGGACAGCACCAACTCTTCCCACAATGGGAACACACTCCAGTCTTGGGAAGCCGGGAAAGGGGGCCCGGAGGCTGGCCTCCTCTTAGCGTTTCCCCCTCTCAGATGAGAGCACCCCTGGGAGGGCGGGGGCGCAGGACGGGAAGCAGGTTAGGGGCGGGGAACTCAGATTCAAAACATAGGGAAGGGACCGAGGGCCACATGCAAATGTTCCGTAAACTCGGATTCGAATATTAGCAGTGGAAAAAGGGTACCACAGCAGATAAAAACATTTAAAATTTTTAAATGGACACTATGAACATCTATATGCCAGTAAATCTGAAAACTTAGATGGATGGTCAATGGAATGGAAGACTATAAATGACCAATAATGACTCGAGAAAAAATACAACGCCCAAACAGAACTGTAAGTGTTAAAGGAATTGAATCCGTAGTCAAAATATCTAACCATATATAAAGCACTAACGGGGCTTCCCTGGTCGCGCAGTGGTTAAGAATCCACCTGCCAATGCAGGGGACACGTGTTCGCGCCCTGGTCCAGGAAGATCCCACATGCCGCGGAGCACCTAAGCCCGTGCACCACAGCTACTGAGCCTGCACTCTAGAGCCTACGAGCCACAGCTACTGAGCCCGCGAGCCACAACTACTGGAGACCGCGCACCTAGAGCCCGTGCTGCACAAGAGAAGCCACGGCAATGAGAGGCCTGCGCACCGCAACGAAAAGTAGCCCCCGCTCGCCGCAACTAGAGAAAGCCCGCAGGCAGCAATGAAGACCCAACGCAGCCAAAAAATAAGTTAATTACTTTTCAAAAAAATGTTCTCATTGCTCGTGGGTAAACACCAGGTCGCACGGTAGGTGTATCTTAACTTTATAAAAATATGTTTCTGCAAGTGGCCGCAGGGTTTTACATCCCTTCCAGCAGCTCAGGAGTGTCCACCTGCCCTGCATCCTCACCAAGACTTATAATTGGTTGTCTCTTTAAATTTCTGCCATTCTAACGAGATAGAGTGATGTCTCGTTGTGCTTTGAATTTGCATTTGAGGGGGAGTTTTTAAAGGATGGGCATATTCTTGGCCTTTGAGGCATTAGATCAGGAAATGTTGAAGACTTAGGTGAAGGAGGAAGAACTGGTGGAGCAAAGTCCAAAACAAGAACAGGAATAGACAAGCTGGGCATCCTTGGAAAACTGCCAAACGCTGAAGGAATGTTGGAATTGTGCATCTGTAGGGGTTGAGGGCATGGATTCTGGATTCAAATCCCAACTCCACTGCTTACTTGTTGTGTGACCTTGGGCAAGTTACTTATTCACTCTGCCTCACTTTCCACATCTATGAAATGGGGGTAATAATACCTACCTCTTAAGATAGTTGAGAAAATTAAATGATATAATAAGTCTTCGTTGGTGCCTTACTGTGTAAACACTATGAGAGTCATTATTATTGTCCCCATTTTTGAATTTATTATAATTCTATGTCTTCCCACTACCTGGCCCCTAACAATTTCCCTGAGAGGGAGGGGGAGTGTAGTTACTGTAACCACCTCTAGGGGTCAGGCTTCAGCGCCTTTCACTTACCTAAGCGGCGCAGTATTTGAGGATAGGATATGGGGGACAAGGGGATTCTTTCCAGGACCCACGCGTCCAGCCTTTGCACTACCACCCGTTTCTTCCCTACCCCAATCCAATGTTCCCCCTTGGAGACCTCTGGCCCCTCTTTTGGGAGGGAGATGTCTTATCATCATCTCCTAGAAGTGGATTTGAACTCGGGCAGAGCAGGGAACCCCTGGTCCGTGGGACCTCACACTGAGCAAGCCAGAGGATGTTTTCACCCCTCAACCCAGAAGGCTGAGGTCCCGGCTAGTCCACAGACAGGGCACAGATTCTGGCTAAAGGTGTTCCCTCCCTCCCTGTCCAATAAAAATGGGTCCCAGTCCAGTGGTTCAAGCCACAAACTGGGAAAGGTCTTCAGATAATAGGTTAGATTACAGGTTAAAACACACACGGACACAACAAAGGAACAGATGACAGGTTAACAGACACAAAAGCAAGGAACAGATAACAGACTAATAGACATACCACAAAGGAATAGATAACAGGTTAACACACACACATCAGTCAGGAAGGACTCGGGAAAAATGAGCAAAGGATATGAGTAAGCAGTAAACAGCAGAGCAAACATGATGTACGTATGGACGATGTTGAGAAGCTGAACACAAATGCATGGGTCTGGGGGGCCTTTGCTTCATCCTGTGGAGTTGAAGGTGTGCTCATGCTTCCCCTGACAATTTTACTAAAGGTGTGGACCCCAAAGGGGGCGAGATTGGCCCCGGGGTTCTTTTGGGAATGTGAAGGTGTTTCCATTTGTCAGAATGACAGAGGAAGGGTAGCCTTCAGTAGGCAGGACCCGAGGATACTTGATACCCTGCAACATGCAATGAGCAATTGTCCCACAGTTTCACCCATAAACGCAGAATTCCCTGGTGGTCCAGTGGTTAGGACTCCGTGCTTCCACTGCAGGGGTTCGATCCCTGGTTGGAGAAGTAAGATCTGACCAGCCTTGTGGCGCGGCCAAAAGAAAAAAAAAAAAAAGACAGTATTCTTTGCCTGATTTTAATATACACTGAATTTTCCCAGCATGCAATTTACTAACTAGATGGGAGAGTTTACTTAGTTTTCTGAGGGACTTTTCCAAGAGTTATTCATTCACCGTTTCAGAAACTGGGGTCACTAACAACAAAATAACAAATTGCAGAAGGGTGCATATACAATATTGCCACGTTGTAAAAATGTGTATTATTTCCCTGTATACAAATAGACAGTAAAGATGTGAAAACATGCAAAGAAATAATAAACACAAACATCACGGTAGTGGGTATATGTGGGGAGGAAAAGCTTCTGATGACTTCTTTCTTTAAAGAAAATAAATCAACCTGACATAAACACGGCAAGACATTAATATTTGACAAACCTGGGTAGTGGGTGTGTCATTGTTCCTTATTCTCTAGAGCTCTCTATGCTCTAAATTGCCCAAAAGGGAGAGAGACTTGACAAAAACAAGAGGCAGGAGGATGGAGGCAGGCAGGTGGGCACTGAATCAGCACACATTTTGCAACTTTCTGACACTGAGCAGCTACTGACAGCTTTTAAGTTTGCATGTTATTGAGATTTTCTAAAAATCAAGGTAGCACCCTCAGCCTGCTCCTTCCACTGTCACCACACTTACGCTGAGCCCATTCCCCCAGTATTTTGTCCCCAACTAGCTGTCATATGTGGCTTAAGATCTCACCTATTTCAAAGTACATGTTAACAATGCTTTGAAGATGATCCACTCAAAGAAATGAGTCTCTACTGGTGAGGTTTTGCCAGTCTTGTATTTGTATATGTGTGTATTGATAGCTGTTTAGGGGAGGAGCTCTTCTCAGGCACACATAGATCACGTGAGTCTTGGCAGACCTGACCTCCTTATAATGAAAATCCTGGGTGAGAATTGAGATGTTGCATTGGGAATGGGGAACAGAGGTTAAAATTGCAGACATCTTATCAACAGGTTCATTTTTTACCAATTCTCTGAGGCCTGTGACTGGTCATTTTTCAGTATGCTTTGCAGAAAATACCCCAAATCACTGCTCTGTTTTGAATTCTGCCCACATCCCCTGTGTGCATTGTCTGTGGGCCCTGGCATAGTAACGGCAAATACAAATTAAAGATAAGACACTCTGAAAATAATGAGATCCCGCTACACACCTAGCAGAATGGCTAAAATCCAAAACACTGACACCACCAAGTGCTGGCAAGATTGCGGAGTAGCAGGAGCTCGCATTCATCGCTGGCAGGAATGCAAGCGGTGCAGCCGTTCTAGAAGACCGTTTGGCAGTCTCTTCAAAACTCAACATACTCTTAACCATATGATCCAGACTCGCTGGATACATACTGCTGATATTTACCCAAAGGAGCTGAAAACTGATCTCCATGCAAAAACCTGCCCATGAATGTTTATAGCAGCTTTATTCGTAATTGCCTTAACTTGGAAGCCATCAAGATGTCGTTCAGTAGGTCAGTGGATAAACTGTGACGCAGCCAGACAATGAAATATTATTCAGCGCTAAAAGGAAGTGAGCTATCAGGCCACGAAAAGACGTAGAGGAAATGCAAAGGCATATCACTCATTAAAAGAAGCCAATCTGAAAAGACGACGTACTGTATGATTCCAACTAGATGACATTCTGGACAAGGCAAAACTATGGAGACAGTGAAAGGATCAGTGGTTGCCAGGGGTTGGGGCGAGGGGAGAGGGATGAATAGGCAGAGCACAGAGGATTTTTAGGGCAATGAAAATACTCTGTATGTATATGTATGATGCTATAGTGATGGATACATGTCATTATACGGTTGTCAAAACTCGACACCAAGAGTGAACTGTAATGTAAACTGTGGACTTCGGGTGATAGCGATGTGTCAATATAGGCTCATCAGCTACAAGAAACGTACAGTCTGGGTGTGGTGCTGATGGTGGGGGAGACGGTATACGTGGAGGTGGGGAGGACATGGGAACCTTCTATACTTTTATTCACTTTTACTATGAACCTAAAACTGCTCTGAAAAATAAAGCCTATATTTAAAAAAATAATAAGGGGCTTAATTTTCCCAGGTGAATACAAGGGAAGAGACTCCCCTTCCCCTTTTTCTTCCAGAATTTCTTTGTCTTTTTCACATGTATGGGCGCCATTTTTTTTTTAACATCTTTATTGGAGTATAATTGCTTTACAGTGGTGTGTTACGTGCACCTTTTTAATGGCTAAAGAAACCTCTTGCCAATCTAATACTCTGAAGGTTTCCTGTAGCAGCTGGGAGCTATCTGTTTGAAACATAATGTCCCACCTCCCAGTTTCCGGGGAGGAGAGGGGCTTAACTTCAGCTGCCACCTTACTCTGAACTGCAAAGCCTATTAATTTTCTCATATCTGGGCATAAAGATACGAGAAAATTATATCTTGAGAACATGTACCTAATGAGTATGTCTGCCTGACTCTGAAAGGCTGAGCCTTCTCTGTCTCTGCAGTCACTGTACAGATTGCCTGGGACGCATCATCTCTTGGGTTAATGCTTAGTCAGTAATACGACTCTTCTCTCTCTTCAACCTATATGGACAGGCTCTCTGGGTTGGGAGATTTTGTTTTGAATTCCATTTCCCCAGCAGGGCCTGTGTCCGGAGGCAAACGTTAGAATGTGTGGTTTGGCCAGTGTGGATGCCCGTGGGGATGGCAGTCAGGCCAGGCCTCCTGGCAGGCCTGTCCTTGGATGCAAGGGTGACATGCAGGTGGTAGTGTCTGCACTACATGTGCCAGCCTCCCAGAGCAGGGACAAGGTCACCCCTGTGCCTCCATTGTCCATGACCTCCTTTTCCTGGACCTGAAGTGTCTCATCCGTGAAACGGTGATAAAAATCTTCTTTCCTAAGAACAGCTCAGACTGCTCCCCGCACCCGCGTCCTCTCTGCCCTGTCCTCTGTGAAGCCCCCTGGGGTCACCATGGCTTGGATGAGCTCTCTCTCCTTCGAGCTCAGGGTTGGCCCCTTGCCCCAGCTAACCGCCCTGCATTGTTCTCCGCGTGCACGTCTCATCCCCCCGGCAATTTGGGGGTGCGCATCTTGTGGCCTCAGTGTTGACTCTGTTCATTCCACAAACAATCTTTGAGCCTCTGTTATGTGCCAAGAACGTCTGTGCCCTGAGAAAGTCCCACGCTGGGGTGAGGCTGCGTGTTTCTGTAAACCCGTCCTTGCTGTCCAGGGTGGTCTGGGTGCAGAGCACTGTGGCCCACCGGCGAGTGGGGTTTGAGTCGGGGCGGGTGACACCTCAACGGATCAAGGGTGAGCACGGACTGGGCGGAGAGGGGCAGAGGTAGAGGGACAGCATTCTGGGGGGCAAAACAGCAGAAGTGGAGTCTGCAGGACCACAGCCTGGCATAGAGATGTAGGGGCAGCCCAGGGTGCTGCTGGAGCAGAAAATTTAAGGTGGGTGGGGCTGGGAGCTAAGACCGAAGTGTAACAGAGCAGGACCCTATAGGACCTTCCTGACAGACCCCTCCCCCGCATGTCTCTGCCTGACTCTCATCTGTAGAAAAGCTGTAAGTCTCCCAGGCCTCCCCTGAGTCACAAAAGCCTGGCTCAAGAATTAATGAGTGGAAGGATGTGAACATGTAGTGATAGAGAGAGCAGTGGGGCCAGGAGAACTGGTAAGAATTTGAACGGTAAATCAGCCATGTGGCTCACAGAATCCTTAGTTCCTCCCTGAAGTACCTAGATGACAGTATCTGAGGCACACTTCCTGAGTTGTTTTACAGATGCTAAAATCGCCACCAAATGGAAGAAGTTAACTACTTGATGACCATGAGCACGGAGCCCCCAGGCCTACTGGAGCCTGACGATTGATTGATCACGTTAACCCCTGTGACACCACCGCACTCTACCGCACCTGACACCGCCCCACTACCTCACCGTCAGCCAAGCAGAGACTTGTGCGGGCGCCGGACCACTTCACACCCTGCAACTCCCCTCCCTCACCCTGCCTATAAAAAAACCTTCCCTGAAACCCAGCAGGGAGTTGCAGCCTTTTGAGCGTGAGCCAGCCGGTTCTCCTTTCATGCCCCTTGCAAGAAACCCTCCTCTGTGCCGAGCTCCAACATTTCGGTTTGTCTGGCCTCCCTGTGGGTAGGGTACACAAACTTGGGATGGACAAGAGCAGCGGGCGGGGGGGCGGGCAGGGGCTGTCTTCTTTGCCCTCTGGAGCAGGGGTCCAGCCTTCTTCACTCGAAGAGAAAGCGAACTCAGTACCAATGTGAGCCTGGGTCCCCGGGTGGGAGAGCGCGCGGCGGGAGGTCTGGTAAGGCTCTGTGCGGAGGAGGGAGGGCGAGGGGAGCCTGAGGAACCCCACCCCAGGGCAGAGGCGTCGGGGGGCGGGGCGGGGCCCACCAGTCCTGACTCAGCAGGGCCGGCGAGAGAGGAGGCCTTGGGGGCTGGCTGGGCTCGCGGGCGCGATAGCACCAGGGAGACCCCCGGGCGGGGGCGGGGGACGGGTTGGGTCCCACGGGCCGGGCGGCCCCTCGCGGGCTTAGCACGCCCGACAGCACTAACGCGCCGGCCCAGCAAATCTTTTGTCGGGGCGGCGCTGAGCCAGCAGGGCGCCGCCCGCTATATCTGGGGCCCCCGCGGGCCGGTGGGACCGCGCACGAGGCGCACCATGGCGCAGCGCTCGGGGAAGGTGAGTGCCCACTCTAACCTCTCGCGTCCGTCCGCCGCCGCCCAGGGTGACCGCAGGGGCCCAGACACCCGCCCTCATTGCTCTTTGTGCTGAGGATGGGGGCCGGGGACAGGTGCGGCCAACCCGCTTGATGCCCTTTGCATCTGACAACCCCGAGCAGAGTGGGCTAAATTTCTGAACAAAACGGGGTGCCTGGCCCCGGCTGAGGGCCTCTGTGATGTGGGTGGGGAGTTCTTCCACCCAGTGTCTCCAGCACTGGCTCTGCGGCGCCAAGCCCCTGCCCCAGAGCCCAGCGCAGGGACGGTGCCCCAGAGCCCGGCGCAGGGACGGTGCTCAGACCTAAGGGGTGCCGGGGTTGGAGTGGGGATCCTCGACTTGCCCTGCAGCCCTTGGGCCCCGCTTCTTTGCCTGAGGCTGTTCGAACGTGGCTGCTCCTTCCTCAGGATCTGCTCAGGGGCACTTGGGGCAGGTTCTCTGCAAAATGTTGAAATTTGAGGGACCTTCGAATCCTGTGGGTGACCAGTTGTCCTTGAATATCTGGGGCGGGGGGAGCCCTCCATCAGATCTGCCTTGTGCGGGAAGAGTGGCAAGTTTGGATCCCTACCCCCTTCCCTGGCTCCCTATTCTAGCTAAGCTGAGACTGCCTTTGGTTTCCAGGGGCTACATTCAAGGTTAGTGGGTGAGAGCATTACTGTATCTGTCTGCGGGGGCTGGGTTATGCCTCAGCGACAACGCCGAGAGCTCATCTCCACTGTGGTCTGCACACCCTCCTCTGTGCTGCAGAGGGACACCTTGATATCAGCAGAGGGAAAGGGAGAGGCGAGAAGTGGTGCGTGGTGTTCAAAGCTTCCACGTCCACACACATCCCTTTGGCCAAAGCTTCTGGCCTCGCCTACCTCCGAGGGGCCCAGAGGAGCAGTTCTACCCTCAGTGACAGTACACGTACATCATGACCACAGTTACTGGGCCCCAGGCAACATTACTTTGCCAGGGCCCTTCTAGGAGCACGATTCTTGAAACCCAAAGAGTTATCGAGAGTTGGAATTTTTGGTTCCTCTGCAGAAAGTGAGTGAGTTTTGGGGTTGGTATGGTTCTTCTGTTTGTTTTTGTTTTGTTTTGTTTTTATTGAAGTACAATTGACTAACAAGACTTTATTAGTTTCAGGTGTATAACATTGTATATTTTTTTATACATTATCAAATGATCACCACAGCAAGTCCAGTTACCATCTGGGTCATGTTTAGTTTGGGAACAGGGACTACCCATCAGTGCAACATCACCATAGGACACAGTGTCTGAACTGAGCGCCGGGTTAGAAAGCTCCAGGTCTGACACATGCATGTCACCCAGAGGAGGGGCCTAGAACACAAAGGGACGGGGTTACATTGAAAAAGCCCTCTTTGGAGCCTTTAATCCCGTGCCAGGCCCTGACTTGGCTCATTGGATTCAATATCTCCTGTTAAGGGGCCCAGTCTCGGAAACCTGACTTTCTGGAAAGTGAATATTCGGTTATAGGGTTGTAGGTGAAGTGTTTTCTTTTGAAACATTTCGTTGGATGTTATGTTTTAACAATAAACAAAAATTGAGTTTAAAAAATGCAGTGGGAGTTTGAAAAGACCCTGTTTTCAAACGGGCCCCTGGACAAAGGGGAAATCCCTGTCCCCTCATATCTTCTGAGATCCGTCTGCTCAACCATGGCCTCCTGGGGTGGGGCGAGCCGGGTGCTGGGTCTGACCTCAACCTGCCATCCAGGCATTCCCTCACCCAGGCAACAGCGCCTACTGCATGCCACAGGTCGGGGCTCCAGGGCCTGGGAATTGGGGTTCAGTGGTGGATGCTGGGCCACAGGAGAGAAGCCCCTGACTCCTGGGTCCTCTAACCTGGCCTTTCTAGATTACTCTCTACGAGGGCAAGCACTTCACGGGGCGGAAGCTGGAGGTCTTCGGGGACTGTGACAACTTCCAAGACCGAGGCTTTATGAACCGGGTGAACTCTGTCCGTGTGGAGAGTGGGGCCTGGGTCTGCTTCGATCACCCCGACTTCCGGGGCCAGCAGTTCGTCCTGGAGCACGGCGACTACCCCGACTTCTACCTCTGGAACAGACACAACGACCACATGGGCTCCTGTCGGCCTGTTGGAATGGTGAGTGGGCCTGGGCCACTCCACTTGGCCGGGGTGGGGGCGGTTCCTGCTGGAGTGACCCAGGGCCCAGTTAGGCCTGGTTAGACGTGGGATGAGTAATCGGGGGGTAGGGGTGGGGGGAGCAGGGCCCTCCCAGCTTTAGGAACGGATGAGACTGTGAGATCTTTAAGCCCGAGAGATGTCCCCACACAGACCCAGCCACTCCCATGCGTGGGGACCCAATAGGAAAGCCCCTGGGAGTTTTCATTCCTGCATTTTCAGCCATGTATCAGGAAACCACTTTCAATTTCTGATGCCAAAATCTTGCTGAGTTTTCCACTTAAAATGCTATTGAAAACATGAGAGGTTTGGCTCTGCAACCAGATAGGGGAGCATTCAGCTAAAGTAAGGCTGATGTGGTCCTGGTGCGTCCACCCAAGCAGGTCATCTTCTAGTGCTTTTCAGGAGCCTTCAATGGAGTGGCCGACGGAGGAAGCTTAGGTATCACTGGCCAGGCAGCGGGAATTGGGGGGCAGGAGCCAGCAGGTGGCTGCCTTTTCACAGGGCCACCCAGTACGTGCGGGAGAGCCAATGAGAGGTGTCACTCCCCCATGGCGATGTTGCCCTCAGGGTATAGGGTTTGAGACTGGGCATTCCCATTCCTTAGAATTTTTCCATCTTAAAGTCCTAACTGACCTTCTGTGAGCTCCGGAAGCTAGGGTGGGAAATGGCTGGTTCCCGAGACCAGGGGTGTACAACTTATCAGAGAGTCTCGGCCCTGTGTCTGCGGGAGGACCCTCTCCTGGACGGACATCTGAGGACCCCCAGGGGAGGGGCCTCCTGTGTGGAAACCCCTCTCTTTTCTACATGGGTTGCAAAACCAGCTGGGCGTTGGCCTCTCAAATTGTAAGAATGCTTTCTTAAGATTTCCACCAGGTCACGGACATTTGGAAAAAAGAATTAACATGGCTGGCCCTGGATCTTGCATAATGCTATTTATATGAAAACTACCCTGGGTATCTTTCGAATGCTGTTCTCGGAAGAGCCGTCCTTGGGGCCAGCTGTGGCGCAGACCCAGCCCCCGCCGGCGCCAGAGCCCGTGGGGAGCTGGCCCACCTCGGTCTTTGGAAATACGGGGAATCTTATGGGGAGATGTATGTCCTCGTCCCAGGGAGCCAGCAGGGATTTCAGCAAATGAGATCCCTGTTATTTGTTTTAGATTTTTGGCTTCGTGTTTTAATAAACGTTCTATTACAGTTTGTAAAATATTATCATTTAAAGGCTGCCAGTGGCCTGTGGCCCAGGAGGGGGTGAAGGGCAGAGGAATGCGGTGGTATGTCTGGGGCAGGAGGAAGCCCAGTGGCCCGGGCCGGTCCGAGGGCGGCCGCTGTCCCAGGAGATCTGGCCCTCTCTGGACCTTGGGTTCTGCAGTTGAAGAACGAAGTGACTGGACTGGTTCAGGGGCTCTGAATCTTTTTAAACTAATAGACCCCTTTCATCCAACCAAATCTCATACGCAAGAATGAGCGGCAGTTCTGGTCTGAGGGGCGTGCGTTGAGGTCGGGGTACTCACCGGCCCCCCAGCCCAGGAACTCACGGGTGCCCTGGGTGCTGGATGGGTCCAAGCTCCTGCCCACACGGGCTCCTGTTTATGACGGGAAACGTCACCACTGTTCACCCTCTTTCCTTCCTCCACTTGTGGGGGGCCCACAGCATGGGGAGCATTTCCGCCTAGAAATCTTCGAGGGCTGCAACTTCACGGGCCAGTGCCTGGAGTTCAAGGACGACTGTCCCTTCCTTCAGAGTAAGGGCTGGACCAAGAACTGGGTCAACGCCATCAAGGTGTACGGGGACGGCGCGTGAGTAGAACCCGCGTGGCCGCTGACCACAGTTCCCCGCCTGCCGGGCTGGATCAGACCCCAGCAGGGGGGCCGCCTGTCCCCTGCCCAGAGACCTTTTCCCTCCCCCATCTGTCCCCCTGGCCCAGGAAGGCCATGGTGAGGGGACGCAGGGCCCCAAAGGCCCCCCTCGATGGCAGGAGGGCACTTTGCAGCCCTAGCCGTTTTCTATGACTGGGCTGAGCTCATGGACTGCGCTTTGGTTTTCTCGAGCTGGGAGAAGTCTGCTCTGGCAAGGGTGGGCCTGCCCACATGCTCACCCGTTATTTACTCCGAACTGGACCTCTCCTACCACACGCCCAGCCCTGCCACGCTGGCCTCCCGGGGAGATGATGTCACAGTGGCTCACTTCTGGGGGATGGAGAGCGGCTGGGAGGCTTTTCCCCAGGCCCAGGGGGGCTCGTCCGCCCTAGCCCAAGAGAGCCGTCAGAACCCTGTGCTTCCGTCGACTCCCGCACACCGGGTTCCTTCCACCAGCCAAGGGCATCTGAACGCCCATTGTGCACACCCTTTGTGCCAGTTTCACAGCCCCTGCTCACACCCCATCTGCCCAGCTGAGTGGAGAGCATTGCCCCATTTTACAGAGGAGCAAGCTGAGACCCAGAAAGTTACCCCACCCCGCTGGGAGTGGCCCCACTGGGATTGCAGCCAGGCCTTTGGCTTCAAGTCAGACTGTCCCTGATCTAGAGCTGGGTGTCTCCCCAGATCTCAGCCCCATGTCCCAGGAGAAGAGCCCCGAAACGTGCGTCCCAGGAGCCTGGCTCTTCTCCCAGCAGCTACGGGAGCCCTTTGCCGTCTGTGTTTCTGAGGCACGGGATCAGGGTGCAAGCGAATGGTCATGGGAGGGACTGAAGGAGGACGTGGCCGAGCTGGAGGAAGAACTCCCCACCTTCCCCTGCGAGGTCAGATGTTGGCTGCTGGGCCCTGGGCCCCTGACCCAAAGGCCTTTCAGAAATTCCAGGTTTGCCCTCAGTCAATGGCACCTGGCAATCCGGGGGTAGAATTCCAAAACGACCATTTGCTGGCTAAGTTGTGTCTTGTGAGGCCAGAGTCATACCTTTGTGTAGAAGGTATCCTGAGCCCCGAGGCCCAGTCCCCCTCCAGCCAGCCCCAGGACTCCAGGGGCTTGTTAAGAGAAAAAGGCAGGAAGGTAGGAGCTAAGATTTGACTGTAGGGACTTCACCCCCCACTTCACCTAAGCGGAGGTGGTGCTCAGAGGGGCGAGGACTCCGTGGGGCACTGCCTGCAGTGGGTCCCACGTCTGGACCCGGGCTCTGCTCCGCTCCCCATGGAGCCCTCGTCCTTGGCCTCCTGTGACTTTAACTTGTAAAAAAAAAATGTAAGCCCTTGGCAAGGAAAAGCTGCCCAGTGGTGCCCCCCAGGGTCCCCTAGTGTGGGCGTGACCTCCTTCGAGGGCTTTCCGGGCATCTGAGGTTGGGGGTGCAAGGTGGGTCTCCCCACACCTCCTACCTGCCAGGAGCCATTTTCTTTGGGTCCCAAGTCGCTCAGGAATGGCCTGTCCCCACAGACCCGTGTCCTGAAGGGCACCTGGAAGAGATATGCCAGCACCTCGAGGCCCACTTCCCAAGGGTGCAGTCCTGGTGCCGACGGCGGACGGCGCGCCCCTCCCTCCCACGGCAGGAAGCAGGGGAGGGTGAGGGGTTCCTGCGGAGGCCTAGCCGGTCCCTTCCTCTTCTTCCTTTTGGGGACGCCCATATGCTCCAGGGCAGCCCAGGACACTGCTGGGGGTCCTTCCCAGCTCCTCCAGGGAGGGAGGGAGGGGCTGACTCCCTTGGAGGTGCCTCAGGCCACGGCCTCAGCATGTGCGCGGAGTGTGGGGAGGTCATGGGCAGGGTGGGGGATGCGGTGGGCACGGAGAGGCTGGCGGGGCAAGGGGTGGGGAGCGGCCAGACTGGACCCGGCCTGCCCAGTGCTCCCACTCACTCCCACTCTCCACCTCTCTCTCATGCCCGACCCCTGACCCTCAGCGGACTGTGCCAGGCTCCGGATGTGGGGTTGGGATGGGGGAGGAGAGGGACGGTGGTGGCAGGTGAGTGGCAGCTGGCCTTGTGCTGGATGGGCTCACAGATTCTGAGGATGTGTCTCCTGGGGAGAAACCTCCTTCAGCACCAGAGTGCTTTGGGGTCCATGGACAAGAACCCTTAGGTCAGAGCACCCCATGGCCTGGGCCAGAAGGGACCCCAGCAGCCAGACCTGGGTGTGTAGCCCCTTTGTCGGGGGCCTGGAGACTGAGGCCTGCTTTGCTTCCCAAGGCCCCCAGCCCCTCCGTGACTGACAGAGAAAAACGCTGTGTTCTATCAGTGGTCAAAGAGAAAGAGGCCAGAGTGAGGTGGAGAGGGCCGCCATGGACAGAGTGGGTGTGGACCAAGTTGGCTTTGAGGCCCGCCGTGCTCCCCGCCGCCGCCCCCTCGCCCCTCAGCAAAGGCTCCAGAGCCCAGCTCGGTGGGGGGGGGTCCCCCTGGCCCTCCCAGCTGCCTGCTTGTCTCAGGGACAGTGGAGGGACGGGGCTGCGACAGCCACGCTCCCCACGTGTCCAGAGGCCTCTCCTCAGATCACATCCCCTGCCCTCCGGTCCGCAGGCAGAGACGACTTTCGGGGGGCCCCATCCCCCCACCGCGCCTTCCAAGAGAGAAACCTTCCCAATTACCTGCAGCCCCATAGCCTCTGGTGATGAGCGGCCCTGTTCTCTCCTGCCCTGGCCCAGAGCCCAGCCATAGGTGCTCCTAGACCAGTCCGTGTCCTTGTCGCCAGTCTCTGCTCCCCGGCCTGTTAGCAGCTGCCCTGGAGCTGGGAGCTGCGATGGGGAGAGAAAGGCTCCCTCATCCGTGCAGCTGTCTCCCTCACCCCTCACCCCACCGCAGGAACCTGTGGTCTGACTGATGTGGGACTCGCCAGGGCCTGAAGCAGGGCTGGGCGCACACGTGGACCCAGGAACACATTTGCTGAACGATGGAACGAATGAATAGTAATCAGTTCCCATTCTGTGCAGGCCCCCTGCCACGTGCTGGGTGCTGTCTGTGCAAACAGCCCTTTTCAGGAGCAGGAAGGAGTGGGGTGTGTGGGCGGGGGAGTGGGAGGATGAGAGTGGACGTGCGTCCTGGAACCACTCCTGGCTCTTGTGATGAACATTCTGGACTGGTCAGTTTCAAATGTCAACTGAGCACCCCTGGGTGCAAAGTGTCTCACCGAGCACTGGCCCGGACACACGGGGCAGTGAAAGGACGGGCGGGAGGTGGGCGGAGAAATAAGCCAACACGGGCGGGAAGGGCTGGCCCGGGGCGGAGGGGCGCGGGGCGGCGGCTGCGGGGAAGGAGGGCACGCGCGGCTGTGGTGCCAGGATAGGAGCGGCCGGGCCCTGCGCTGCTCAGCACCGGGCCCCTGACCTCCGCCGCCCTCTGGCCTAGGTGGGTCCTGTACGAGGAGCCCAACTACCGCGGCCGCATGTACCTGGTGGAGCGGGGCGACTTCCGCAGCTTCTCCGACTGGGAGGCCCAGAGCGCGCGCGTCCAGTCCCTCCGCCGGGTGGCCAACTTCTTCTAACCGCCCGCCCGCCGGTGTCTGGCTGCGACCAGGAGCGGCCCGGAGAGAGGGACAGTCCCCCCAGACCGCCCGGGACTCGGACCGTGGGAAATAAACGTCATAAAAGCCAAGCGCTGAATGACTCCTCTGCCCTTCGTGACCAAGGGACAGCCGGGCGGGGGGCCCCCAGGCCCTGGGCAAGGGGCTGGCAGGACCCCCCGGCGTGGGAGGGACCGACCAGGAAGGGTGGAGGGGGACGTTGCGAGGCATCCGCTGGGGGAGCATTAGGGCTGGAAGGGACCTATAGGTCATGGAGTTCAATCCTGTCACTTCACACGTGAAAAGCCAGCGTCCTGGGCTTCCCTGGTGGCGCAGTGGTTTGGAGTCCGCCTGCCGATGCAGGGGACGCGGGTTTGTGCCCCGGTCCGGGAGGATCCCACATGCCCGCGGAGCTGCTGGGCCCGTGAGCCATGGCTGCTGCGCCTGCGCGTCCGGAGCCTGTGCTCCGCAACGGGAGAGGCCACAACAGTGAGAGGCCCGCGTACCGCAAAAAAAAAAAAAAAAAAAAAAGCCAGCGTCCTACATGGGGAGTCACCACCTCGGGTCCCAGAGCAGCTCCCAGTGGAACCAGGATGGGGCCAGGGCGCTTCCCCTTCCAGGAACCCCACCCACAGGCCAGTTAGGGGAGAAAGGGGCAGCGGGGGAGGCGTGATGGGGGCGGAGCAAGGATGTGATGGGGATGGAGCGGGGCAGGGGACCGAGGGGGTCTGCTGCGAGGTGGGGGCTCCCTCTGGGCTCTAGTCTCCCTGATCAGGGACAGGGGCTGCCAGGCCGCGTGGTCTGGTCCACTCCACAGCCAGGCCTGACCCAGGGGTCCTGAGTCTGCATGTCTGGGGGATCTTGTAGTTTATAAGGGAGGATCTTCTGAAAGGAGTGGCTGGATCCCAGGGACACATCACTCCTTGTATCCTGTAAGGAGAGAGAAACTGGGGGAAGACGAGGGGGAGTTGCTTCCTGAACAGGTGGGCTCTGGGGGGACGGAGGGGTAGAAGACTTAGGAGGAAGCTGAAGGGGCGAAGCTTTCAGGGCTGAAGGGAGCAGAGAGCATCTGCTCACCCGCAGCTGCTTGCAGGGCTGCACCACCCAGGGCCCAGGCTCTCTCCATCCCGAGGGTGAATCCACGGAGCTTCTCTGTGGCCGGGCCCGGGCCCTCTGCAGGACACTGGGCCCACCTTGCTGGGGTGGGTTTGATAGGGGGTCACAGCCCCAGGAGAGAGGGAGGAAGGAGCCTGGCCTGGGAGGTAGTGGGATTTCCGGGAATAAGAGGCCCCCGATGCGTCCCCACCCATACTTCAGTGTCCAGCCTCCTGTCCCCAGTGAGAGAGGGCCTGCTGGATCCTGGGAGTGGCCCAGGTAACTCCACGCTCCCCGCCTACGGCTGCCCGCCAGAATCCTGAGCAGCGGCGCTCACCGTCCCAACCAACAACTGAAAACCACCACAGAGCTGATGGAAAGCCTTGGTTTGGAGTAAAAATAGACCTTTATCTGTCATATATTGCAATACTTATCCCAATTTATCTTTATCTGTTATTGTATGCTTTACACATACACATTTTCAGTGCTAAGGAAAATGATTTATTGATTCTTCTTGACTTTTCTTTCTTTTTATTATTAGGAACCCTTTCCAGTTGTATTCAAGTTATTACATGCTTTCCTTTTCTCCACATTTATCACTTGAATCCTTCTGAAACTTGCATCTAACTTGGACTGGCTTATCGTGTAAATGATAGAAGCATAACCGCCACCACGCACCAAGCAGAAAAAAAAGCAAGAAACCACCACAAAACTAACGGCAAACCAGTCAGATCTCTGAGCCCGGAGTACCTCGCCTCTTGCGAGTCGAGAAGAGGGTTTGTTGAAAACCATGCTCCTGTTTTCCCTTTTCTCTGCCCGTTTATTCGGGGATGTGGCGCTTTCCGTGTGACCTCAGCTACACTCGTCCCCACGTGTGGGAGGCCCTGCCCACAGCCATGCCCTTGTCCCCGCTCAGCTGCTCTTCCCTGCAACTGTCTGACCCTCAGAGCTCCACATCAGGCCTGGGAGGGGAGGGGCCAGCGGGTCTGGCTGGCCCCAGGCTTCCAGGATCTCACACCCCTTTCCCCCGTGTTGATGTTGATGATGGAGCTTTTCTTTTATGCTCTGACTTGATGCCAGGCTCTGTACTAGTGGAACCTGTGTAATTTTACTTGCTGTGCAATAACACCAAGATGGTGATATGCTTGTTATCACCGCTATGAAGGAGAGCTAGACGCTGACAGGTTAAGCAACTTGCCCAAGGTCACACGTCTCGCTGATACCTTTGCTCCCAGCCACTCCGCTGCACACACATTTGCATATACAGGTGTATTTTATCGATACAATAGTTAAAATAACAGTAGTCCACCCAGTAGCAATCACATACTCAAAAGCATAGTCCCCTGCATCACCTCATTCAAACTCCCCATGGCCCATGAGGAAGGGAATCCAGATGTCCTTACCCTGGTCAGCAGGCATCACGGGGAGAAGCGGGGCCTGGTGTGAACTGGGTGCGAAGTGTATCAGTCAGCACGGGGCTTAGATGATGGAAATGTTTTCTCTCACGGTTCTGGAGGCCAGAAGTCCAAGATGAAGGTGCTGGCAAGTGTGGTTTCTCCTGAGGCCTCTCTCCCTGGCTTGCAGGGGGCCGTCTTCTCCCTGTGTCCTCACACGGCCTTTCCCCTGTGCGTGTCTGTGTCCTCATCTCTTCTTGTAAGGATACCAGTCATATTGGATTAGAGTCCAACCTAACGACCTCATTTTAACTTAATCACCTCTTGAAAGACCCTGTATCTCCTAATACAGTCACATTCTGAGGTTCTGAGGGTTAGGACTTCAACATACGAATTTGGGAGGGACACGTTTCCGCCTATAACATGAACCAAATGGTCTCTCCAGGCCTCAGTCTCCTGCTCTGTGAAATGAGTGTGATCACGTCTGTTGTTCCAACTGTATACAGCTGTAAAGGCCGAACAAGTAACCCTGAGAAGGTGCCGTATGAATACTGGCTCTCAGTAGTAAGTGATGCTCTGGACGTCACCCAGAACGTGGGGGGAGCAGCGTTAAGGGCCAGCTCTGGGTCTCCGCCCCGATCCTCTCTCTGTTACTCACTAGGATGTGTCCTTGGACAAGTCACTGCCCCGTGCCTCAGTTTCCCAAGCTGTACAGTGAAGATAAGCCCCTCCTAGGGAATTAAGGAAGAATCCCCCTGGCTGAGGAGCTCGGTCCAGTCCCCGGTAGCCAGGGGAGGAGCCAGCCTCGCACGCAGCCCTTCCCTCGTTCCAGAGGTTTCTCTAAACTCATCCAGTTCCCCAGCACCTCATTAACTGGTGATTTAGTGCTTCACCAATAGGCTTGTGCTCCCAGGTGACCTCCCCCTCACCCCAGCCCTCTGCTCCGTAATCTGTCAGCAAATCTGCTTTTTGTCTCAAGAAGAAAAACAAGATTCCCAGCAAAGTGCTTGTGGGCAGACTTGTAATTTGTCTGATGTCTGTCCAGGGGGTCGGTGGCCCGAGGGCCAGAGCCTTCGAAAGAGACTCACACATGCTTCACATACTTCTGTCTCAACTCTGCGGTTTGGAGAGCCGGGGCGCTCCCAGAGCCATCCTCGTGTCCTCAGCCATCAGTCCTCCCACCCACCGACCGCTCCACGCCCCCTCCACCCGGCCCGCGCCCCCTGCCAACCAGGAACGCGCATGCGCTGTTTATCAGGCCCGTCCGATCACAGGGAAAACATTCCCTTTGAAAACCCCACAGATGTTCCCCCAACCTCGCTGCCGCTGCCCCACCCCCACCCCCGTGAGCCTGGGGTCCCCTGCGCCCCTGAGGACCCCCTATGTTCCCTGACACGGCCTCCTGTCTCCACCTCCAGAGCCCTACAGATCTGTGTTCCCTCAAGAAACCACAGGGATGGCCTTCCCTGGTGGTGCAGTGGTTGAGAGTCCGCCTGGCAATGCAGGGGACACGGGTTCGAGCCCTGGTCCGGGAAGATCCCACATGCCGCGGAGCAACTAAGCCCGTGCGCCACAACTACTGAGCCTGCGCTCTAGAGCCTGCGAGCCACAACTACTGAGCCCGCATGCCTAGAGCCCGTGCTCTGCAACAAGAGAAGCCACCACAATGAGAACACAATGAGAAGCCCGCACACCTCAATGAAGAGTAGCCCCCGCTCGCCGCAACTAGAGAAAGCCCGCGCGCAGCAACGAAGACCCGATGCAGCCAAAATTAAATAAATAAATAAATTTATTTATTTTAAGGAAAAGAAAGAAACCACAGGGATTTTCAATAAAAACCTGTTAAATGAGAGACCTTAAAAATGTAGCTCCAGAGTTTCCGTTTGGGAAGATGAGAAAGTTCTGGAGATGATGGTGGTGATGGTTGCCCAACGACGGAAGGTGTTTAATGAACTGTGCGCCGGATAATGGTTCGGATGGTAAATCGTCTGTCCTGTATATGTCACCACAATAAAGACAAAGTCTGGCTTCTCGTTGCTGGGGGGCTGAGGGCTGTCGAAGAGCCTCCCCAGATTCTAGAGGACAGCATGGGTCCCACCTGCCCACAACTGCCCGTACCTGGGGAATCTCTCACTCGCACCCCTCACCCCCCATCCAGTGCTGTGCGATGGCTGCCGAGGGAATGGAAAGTGCACAAGGGGTCGTTCCTCCCGCAGGGCGGCTCAGAGAGCCGCGGTGAGGACCTGGGCTGAGCCCTGACCTCCTGACCCCCAGTCCCTGCCCAGCCACACAAATGTCGGGGCGAGCCCGATGACACCGAGGGAGTGCCTTGCACTGGGGCCTGTGAAGCCTGGACCTGTAAAATGAGCTCTTTTGTAAATAGGCCCTTGGCTTCCCTGCTGCCGGAGGCTAAGCCCCTCTTTGGAATCAGTGATTGAAAACATCCCTAAGAGTCCAGCGGACACTGTGCCCTGGCATGGCTCTGCCGGGAGGGGGCTGGGCGGCGGCTGCCCTGGACGGGCCTGTGGGTTTGGAGCCAGCCTCGCTGGACGCCGAGACCAGCCCCTCGGTCAGGGTATGTGGCGGGGGCAGGTTGAGCGGTCAGAGGTGAGAACCCCGCTCCTGGCCATGCAGCCCCCAGGACTATGCACCCTGGGTGGGGGGCGGGGGCCAGGTGAGCTATCAGTCATGTGGCAGGGTCCCACTTCAGCAAGAGGGGGAGGGCATTTGTGATGCTGCAGGCTGCCTGACTTGGGGACCAAAGTCTGGGGAGTGGACAGGAAGACAAAGCCACCCCGTCTCTCCACTGACCCCAGAGTCCACAACAGCCAGGGCAGAGACCCCAGCACTGGGACTGAGAAGGTTGTCTCCTGGGTCCCTTTCCCATCGAGGACTGGGGAGGCTGCCCCTGAGTGCCTGGCCTGGGGAGCAGGGCAGCGTGTCCACTTCACAGCTGGGCCCAGGCCACCCTGGGCCCCGGGGCTCCTGGATCACGTGGACAGAGAAGCCAGCAGGAATGGGGCGCCCCCCAAACGGGGCAACTGGTGGAAATCCTTTCCTGGGACCTGCCAGAGAGGAGCCTCTGAGACGGCAGGGCCCTTCACACAGAGAGGCGTGGGGCTCAAGCGCCACGACACCACGTGGGGGCTGGCTGCCGGGGCCAGGAGAGTGTCCACCTTCCTCAACAAATCAGATGGAAAAGGTATATGACGGAATCATTGGACTTTTGAAAAAGAAGAAAAAAGGTGAGGCCATGGTAAGGTTAGCTTCCACAATGCTCTATGTAGCAAGCAAACTCCAGATTCTTTGCTGGAGAGGGACCCCGGACTGGGCCAAAGCAAGCAGGGAAACAAGATCGATTCCATGAGGCCAAGTCCAAGAGATAAACCCATTTCCCCAGAGAAGCACAGCGATTCCTGGGACTCCGGCCAGAAATGAATTTCTTCCCTGGGTCCTCAGGACCCATGCTGATCATCACAAGCTGCGTCCTCAGCAGATCCCTCCCGCAAAGAAAAGAACAAGTTTCTTAGGATTTTTTTGCTAATCACATCCCATAGGGGTAGGCCAGTGGCATCATGCCAAAGTAAACTTTCTGTGGGGGAGAAGATTTTAACATCACTTGTTTACATAGGAACATTCAGCAAATTCTAAGCGAATCTAATCGGGCTGTTGAAGCAGGGCCTGGCCATACTTGGTTATCAGTAAATACTAGTAACGACAACACAGCGAACATTTATTGAGCAACTACTATGCCCAAAACACTGTGCTAAACTATTTTTTACTTATAACAAGGTGGGTATGTGGCTCTTGTCTCTTTTACAACTAAAGAAGTAGACTTAACAAGGTAGCAGTAACTTGTCCAGAGCTGCACCAGAAGTGGCAAAAGCAGCAAAGAGCTCCAGCCGGCCAACTCCAGAGCCCGTACCTAACTCCTGCCATCAACCACAGCAGAGGTTTTCCTAGATTTCAGACCCAGACACTCACATCTTAAAAATATTCTTCTCTTTGTTAAGTAGTGTAGGGTTTTGGTATCTGATTTATCATTTAGTCCATAGGTTATAGAAGATAAGACAGTATCTCAAAACAGAGTGACAGACTGAGAGAACGACCTTATGGTTTCCGGGGGAAAGGTGGAGGGAAGGGATAGTTAGGGAGTTTGGGATTGACACGTACACACGGCTATATTTAAAATGGATAACCAACAAGGACCTACTGTGTAGCACAGGGAACTCTGCTCAATGTTATGTGGCAGCCTGGATGGGAGGGGAGAATGGATACATGTGTATGGATGGCCGAGTCCCTTTGCTGTGCACCTGAAACTATCACAACATTGGTAATCGGCTCTACTCCAATATAAAATAAAAAGTTAAAAAAAAAAAAAGACTATCTCGATGCGAGTGAACATGCCTCATGCTCTTGGACTCAGAGACCAGCCACCCTATCACAGCACTTAGGGGCATGGGAAGCCGGGTGGGCGGGGGCTCTTTGGACTGTCATCCGTTGGGAGTGGGGCGATGCATTGAGGTTCCCACAGGGCGGTCCCTGGGAGGCAGGGGCCTTTTTCATCAGCGACCATGGAGAGAAGGGTGTTTGTGTATGAGCAGTGGGCAGCAGTCACAGGGTCCTGCCAGAGGGTCGCCGGCAGGGAGCAACTTGGACCTACTACAGCTGCCGTGATTCTGCTGAGGCAGCAGTCACAGGGTCCTGCCCCTAAACAGATGAAACTCGAGGTAGGGCAATTAATTCTCTCTCCTTGGAAATGAAATCTGGTACCAAATCACCCCAGGAGAGAGGAGGGCTGGGGCCAAGTAAACTCACAGCCACATCCCAGAGATGCATTCCTCAAGTTCTGGCTGCCGAGACGTTGGCTTTTCCCGAGTTCTTGACCTTCTTTAATCTGGGTGTTCATCTCTCCTTCACTCACTATCCTTCCAACAAATCCCCCTTTCTTGCTTAAACTCCCCAAACCCAGTTTCTTTCGTTTCAGCCAAAGAATGCTGACTGACACCCCTGGTCGACCACCCTTTCTGCTCCCAGCAAAATACAGGCAGGTGTGGAGTTAGGGGTGAGCTGGCCCTGGTCTCCACTCGAAAGAACCCGAAACTCATGTAAATACCCTTTGTAGGATTAGCAACCCCGGTACGAATTACACTTGGCTTCAGAATCCACACAGAGAGCAAGCAAATGCATGGTTTTGAGGGAAGCTAGAAATCTTCCGGAATGAGTGAAAACAGATGTTGCTACAGCAAGCTCCCTGACGTTCCCTCCGAGCCACACACAAACACACATGCAGACACACACACACGCACACACAAACACACATGCAGACATGCAGACACACACACGCACACACAAACGCACATGCAGACACACACACACACTCTGACCAGGCTGCCACAGTGTGTCAGATGCAGAGCACGGGGGCCCACATGCAGAAGCTCTGAGGTCTCTGACGGCAAGTGTGTCCGCCCGGAAACTGACTGTCGCCTTGCTCATCTCATCCTCAGAGAAATGCTCTTAGGGCATCACCCACATCTGAATATTCGGGGAAAGGCACTCTTGCCAGATCTGTGCCCAAGATCTCTCTAGGAAAATTCAGCGGGACTGGAGCGAAAGGCAGGACCACCAGCCTTCTATGTGTTAGCACAGAGGGTGGGCCTGCTCCTTCCAAGCCACTGACTCTGTCATTTGGTGGACACGCCCTTAGACTTGGCGATAACAGATATGCAATCTCCACTCACCAGCTGAGCGACTTTGCTTAACCTCTCGAGGCTTCAGTTTCCTCATCAGTAAAATCAGGAAGATGATAATTATCCTGAGAAGTCGTTAGGGAAGCCAAAAGTTATTACCCAACGTGTAATTGTGCCTGCCTTAGGACTGTCACTCAATTATAGTGGAATAAAATAAAGATTACAAAAGCACAGAATTTTTGTTTGTTTAGTGCTGTTTGGGGGTGGGGTGGGGAATATGTCAGAAAGTTTCTACCACCCTTGTAAATCGTCACTTTCCCATTGGCCGGCGAATACAGAGACCTGGTTTTACCTCTTCGTAAGCTGGTGCAAGCAAGATGCTGGTGAAGAGTATGAATGATGGGTTAGTTTCAGGTAATTACTTGCAAGGAGTTGGCAAAGTCGGTCTGAAACCATAAACCAAAGATGGCTGCCACCTGCGCAGGGAAAAATCAGGATGCTTGGGAAAGCCTCTCTGTCTCAAATCTCTCTCCTTCTGAGGCTGAAATCTGGAATGTAGGGGGAAGAGCTCCCTTGGCCCCCTTAACAGCAAATGGAAGCCTAGTAATTCCACTTCAAGAATAATTGTGCTATATTTAATTGTTGAGTAATGGGAGGGACCGTGGGCTGGGGCCGGAAAGGGTAGAAGGGATCAGACCAGGACCCTGAGGGAAGGAGAGACGGGCCCCCTGGAACAGCAGGAAGGTCCCTGGAGGCCCCCCGGCCAAAAAAATGGAGGCTGAGGCAGCATTAGCTCAGCTAAACTCTTGCCTTGACATCTGGGGGTGTTTCCAGTTTTGACTATTGGAAATAAAGCTGCTATGAAAATTCATGTGCAAGTCTTCACATGGACAGATGCTTTTGCGCTCTTGGCTAAAGAGGAATGGATGAGTCATATGGTAGGTGTATGTTTAACTCTCTAGGAAATTGCCCAACTGTTTTCCGAAGTGGTTGTACTGTTTTATATTCTCATCAGATGTGCAGGCACGCCTCGGAGATGTGGGCTCTGAACCAGATCACTGCAATAAAGTAAATCTAACAATAAAGTGAGTCACACAAATTCTGGGGTTTGCTGGTGCATATAAAAGTTATGTTCACACTATATTGTCGTGTACTGTGTGCGATAGCATTATGTCTAAAAAAAGTACATACCTTAATTTTAAAATATTTTGTTGCTAAAAAATGCTAACCATCATCTGAGCCTTCAGCAAGTCATAGTAACATCAAAGGTCACTGATCACAGATCAGTGTAATAAATATAATAACAATGAAAAAGTTTGAAATATTTCAAGAATTACCAAAATGTGACACAGAGGCACAAAGTGAACAGATGCTGTTGGAAAAATGGTGCCGACAGACTTGCTTGACACAGGGTTGCCACAGACCTTCAGTTTGTAAAAGGCAATATCTGGGAAGTGCAATAGAACGAGGTGAGCCTGTATATGAAAGTTCCAGTCGTTTCGTACTCTTGCCAACAAGAATTCTTGAAATGATCAGACTTGTTCATTTTAATCATTCTAATAGGTGCAGTGGTATCTCATTGTGGTTTTAATTTGAATTTCTCTAATGACTAGTTTATGTTGAGCATCTTTTCATGCGTTCATTGGTTATTTTGTATTCTTCTTTGGAGAAATGTTATTCAAATCCTCTTCTCATTTTTAAATTGGGTTATTTGTGTTTTTATTGTTGAGTTGTAAGATTTTTACAAAATACATTCTGAATACCAAAGCCTTGTCAGAGATATGATTTGCAAATATTTTCTCCCATTCTGTAGACTGATTTTTCACTTTCTTGATAGCGTACTTTGAAGCACAATCGTGTTTTTTTTTGGCTGCGTTTGGTTTTCCTTGCTGCATGCGGGCTTTCTCTAGTTGCGGCAAGCGGGGGCTACTCTTCGTTGAGGTGCGCAGGCTTCTCATTGCGGTGGCTTCTCTTGCTGCAGAGCACGGGCTCTAGGCGTGCAGGATTCAGTAGTTATGGCACGCAGGCTCCGTAGTTGTGGCTCGTGGGCTCTAAAGTGCAGGCTCAGTAGTTGTGGCGCACGGGCTTAGTTGCTCTGCGGTGTGTGGGATCTTCCCGGACCAGGGCTCGAACCCATGTCCCCTGCATTGGCAGGCAGATTCTTTTTTTTTTTTTTTTTTTTTTTGCAGTACGTGGGCCTCTCACTGTTGTGGCCTCTCCCGTCACAGAGCACAGGCTCCAGACACACAGGCTCAGCAGCCATGGCTCACAGGCCCAGCCACTCCACGCCATGTGGGATCTTCCCGGACCGGGGCACAAACCCGTGTCCCCTGCATCGGCAGGCAGACTCTCAACCACTGTGCCACCAGGGAAGCCCTGAAGCACAAAAGTTTTAAATTTTGATCCAATTAAAAAAATTGTTTGCTTTATGCATCATATCTAAGAAATTATTCCCTAATCTAAGGTATGAAAATTTACACTAATGTTTTCTTCTAAGAGTGTTATAATTTTAGCTCTTACATTTTAGGTCTTTGGCCCATTTTGAGTTAATTTTTGTATATGGTGTGAGGTAGGGGGTCCAAATTCATTCTTTTGCATGTGGCTATCCAGTTGTCCTAGCACCATTTTTAAAAAAGATTGCTTTCTCTCATTGAATTGCCTTGGCACCCTGTTGAAAATGAACTGACCATACTTGTGTAAATTTATTTCTGGTCTCTCAATTCTATTCCACTGATCTATATGTCTATCCTTATGCCATACATTGACTGATTTTTTTAACTAAATTTATTTATTTTATTTATTTATTTTTGGCCACATTGGGTCTTTGTTGCTGTGCACAGGCTTTCTCTAGTTTCGGCAAGCAGGGGCTACTCTTCGTTGCAGCATGCAGGCTTCTCATTGCAGTGGCTTCTCTTGCTGTGGAGCATGGGGTCTAGGTTCATGGGCTTCAGTAGTTGTGGCATGCGGGCTCAGTAGCTGTGGCCTGCAGGCTCTAGAGCACAGGGTCAGTAGTTGTGGCACATGGGCTTAGTTGCTCCGTGGCATGTGGGATCTTCCCAGGCCAGGGATTGAACCTGTGTCCCCTGCATTGGCAGGTGGATTCTTAACCACTGAGCCACCAGGGAAGCCCACATTGATTGATTTTTTAATGTTAAACCAACTTTGAATTCCTGGGGTAAATCTCACTTGGTCTTGATGTTTTATGTTTTTTATATAATTGTTGAATTTGATTGCTAAATTTTTGTTTAGAACTTTTGCATCTATGCTCATGATGGATAGTGGCATATAATTTTATTTCTTATAATGTCTTTGATTTTGATATCAGAGTAATACTTGCCTCACAGAATGAACTGAGAAGCATTCCCTTCTCTTCAATTTTCTAGAAGCATTTGTAGAGAATTGGTCTTATTTCTTCCTTAAATATTTGGTACAATTCCCCAGTGAAGCCATCTGGGTCTTAAGTTTTGTTTGTGGAAAGGTTTTAACCACAAATTCAGTTTTAAAAATAGATACAGGGCTATCAGATTATATATTCTTCTTGATGAAGCTGTGTCTTTTGTGTTTCTTATGTTTGGGGTTTGGTGAGTTCCTTGGATCTGTGAATTTATAACTTTCATCAAATTTGGAAACTTTCAGCCCTTATTTCTTCAAATATTTTTTTCTGTTCCCTCCTTTCTCCCCACTTCTTCAAGGACTCCAATTACTCACATATTAGGCTGCGTGAAGTTGTCCCACAGCTTACTGATACTTTTTCCGTTTTTAAAATTCTTTTTTTCTCTGCTTTTCGTTTTGGATAGTTTCTACTGCTATGTCTTCAAGTTTACTAATATTTTATTCTGAAATGCCTCATCTGCTGTTAATTCCATCCAGTGTTGCTGTTGTTTAATATCAGACATTGCTTTCATCTCTAGAAGTTCTGTTGGGACTCCCTGATTCTACATCACCTTTTGAACACATGGAATACAGTTACAATAACTGTTTTCATGTCCTTGGTGCACTACTCTCGACCCTGTGTGGGGTTGGGCAGTAATCCTTTTCCCACCTTGGGTAGTTTCCTCCTGTGCACTGGTTAATCTGTCTCCAGCTGCATACTGGAGAGGGACCTTCCATAGGTCTCCAGGGGTCTCCGCTCTCTGGTACTTTATCCAACCAACTCTAGGCACTTTGTTTGTCCTGGTTGTTCAGCTGTTTCTGAAACTCAGGGAGTCCACTGGGCTCCATCCAGGCTCCCCCTTCCTGCTCTGAGGTCTGGAAATTTTCTCAGGGCAGTAAGTTGGCCTCTCATAGGACTCACCTCATTTGTCCCTGTCTCTCAGGAACTGCTGTCCTTTGTTGCCAGATGCCCAGTGTCTTAAAAACCATTTCACATATTTTATGTGTCTGGTTTTTGGTTGTTTCAGGTAGGAAGCAGGAGGGTAAATCCAATCCCTATTACTACACATTAGCCAGACTTGAAGTCAAAACTGGTGAATTCTGAAAGCTGTTGAAAAACTGCCTTTCTTTGTCTAGTTAGCCTCTGATATTTCTCCAAAGCTGCCAGGAAGAGTCTGTGGGGGAGATAAAATGAAATTTGGAGGGATGGGATGTTTACCAGCTGGCTTTAATACTGCAGAATAGCCACGTCTTTACTAACACTGCCCTGGTCAGACACCCAGGAAAGGCCCAGACATACCAGTGCCGGATGTGGGGTGAGCTTGGAGAGCCATGTGCGTGTTGAGTCTGTGAACCTTCCTCTGGGCCAGTCCCTGAGTGGCAACTCTCTTGTCCAGACAGCCTGACTCCTGACTTTGGGGGCCAGCAGTGAAACAGTGGCCAGTAAAAGAGATTTTCTTGTCATGAGAGGGAGATTTGGCTTTTGAAGCCTTCTTGTTTTTAAAACTTGACTCTTTTGAGAATGGACAGTGACTCCTTGGACCAGATTGAGAGCATGTCATCCTGGGAATGAGGGGGGTGGGGAGTGGGGAGACCTGAGCCCAGCGGTCCAGCGCATTCTGGTTCAGGACCCTTGCTCAGAGACTAGGGGACTCTCTAATATCCAATGCTGGTCCCATCCTTCTCTGGACCCTGGCAACACTCATAGTGTGGGACGTGTATATACAGGGTGCTAAGGGTATATGGCCATGTATTATTCCCCAAATAATTTTAATTCTCTGATAATCGTCTTCCAAGCATTAATTATAATAGTAATAATACTGAGGTTTCACAAAGCCCTCTTTTTTCTTCCAATACTACAATATGTTTTGTGTTTGTGTGTGGTAAAATACACATAACAAAGTTTATCATTGTAACCACGTTAAATTGTACACTTCAGTGACGTTATGTACATTCACAGTGTTGGGCAACTATCACCACTATCTAGTCATACTTTTTTCATCACCCCAAATCAAAACCCAGTACCTGGGACTTCCCTGGTGGCCCAGTGGTTAAGACTCTGCGCTCCCAACGCGGGGCCCAGGTTCGATCCCTGGTCAGGGAACTGGATCCCACATGCAGGCCGCAACTACGAGTTTGCATGCCACAACTAAGGAGCACGCCTGCCGCAACTAAGACCCAGCGAGGGCTTCCCTGGTGGCGCAGTGGTTGAGAGTCCGCCTGCCGATGCAGGGGACACGGGTTCGTGCCCCGGTCCGGGAAGATCCCACATGCCGCAGAGCGGCTGGGCCCGTGAGCCATGGTCGCTGAGCCTGTGCGCCCGGAGCCAGTGCTCCGCAACGGGAGAGGCCACAACAGTGAGAGGCCCGCGTACCGCAAAAAAACAAAAAAAGCAAAAATAACTGCATGCATGAGCAGTTGGGGCAAACAGCTAGAAAAGACCAAAAAACCCCACAGACTGCCACTTTTGAAGAGCCCGGAGCAGAAGATGGGAGTCAGGAGCAAAAGCAGGGTACTCTGCATGCCCCCTGCACACAACGCCACCAGAAGGGTGGGTAAAACACCTATGCCACCCCTCCAGCCTGACCCCCAGACCCCTACCCTCACCCCATATAAGGAACAAGCTCACCCACACACACAGGGAGCCAGAGAGCAAGGGACCCTGTTGTGTGTTCTCCCTCCCCCCTGCTGCAGCAGGGGCCCCAATAAAGCCTTGCCTGAATTTCTTGTCTGGCCTCTAGTCAATTTCTATTGCCTGGGGAAGGCCAAGAACCCTGGTCTGGGTATCAGCTCCTCTCTGTGTAAACTCTTCCTATGTCTTCTCACTCTTCACTTC
Organism: Tursiops truncatus; assembly: GCF_011762595.2. NCBI lineage: Eukaryota > Metazoa > Chordata > Mammalia > Artiodactyla > Delphinidae > Tursiops > Tursiops truncatus. The sequence continues at coordinate 99,558,563 of NC_047042.1, read as the reverse complement.
ACCTTCACCAAGGGCTGCAGCTCCCAGGCATGTTCATGACTCCCACCCCCTCTGCCTGGCCTCAGCTGTAAGCCACACCTGTACGGCCAGATGCCCATCAGTCTTCACATCTGGACGTTGCAATGGCCCCTTTAAGTACACAGGTCCTGAAATGAACTCATGATCAGCCTGGAGAAGCATCCTCTGAACGGGTGTCATCAGCCACCATCTACCCAGTCTCTCGGCACAGTGGGGACTCCCAGAGTCCCTCCCTTCTCCCAGCAGGCATCTAGCTTCTGAAGAGTCCACCTCTGGAATATCCCTGCCCTTTCTGCCTTCCTCTCTCCTGCTGGATCCCAGCAGCCCCCTCCTGCCTCCTTTCAACCCACCTCCACCAGTCTTTTTCCAAACGTCTCCAAACGTCTAACCCCCCCCGCCCCCCCAAACCCTTCAGTGGCCCCCATCGCCTACGAAGTTAAGTTCCCACTCCTTAAGCAGAGCTGCAAGGTGATTCACAAATTTGGGGAAACAAAGAATGTGTTTCTTTAGTTTTGACCACTTGGAGAATAAATGGCCCAATGCCCCATGGGACCCCATTATGGGCTTTTCTTTCGGAGTCTGGACATGGTCAACCATTAGAAAGTCCGGTCGTCGTGATGAGGGCTAGCTTTCCAAAGCCACCCTGCTCCCCGCCCCCCAAAACACACAGATACAAATCCGATCTGAGATCGCCTGGCTAGCTTCTCTAAAGAGCCCTGGAGGGTTCGGGGAAATCCTGCTACCTTTAGGACCTGGAGGAGCCGAGTAGGGGTGTCACCCCGCTCCCCCCGCCCCCACCCCCACCCCCACCCCCACCCCCGGCCGCCGAGCCGGCACCGGAACTGCCTGATGGGAACACGCAGACCCGCGCTCCAGGAGGTCTCGCTGCCCGGGGCGTCGGATTCCTGCAGAGATCTCGGTGGACAGTCAGAGATGCGCGCCGAGCCTGGGAGCGCGGGGGGTGGGGGTTGGGGAGGGGAGGCTCCCCCTCCTCTTGAGGGATTTATTTAGGATTCGGGGTGTGCACGTGATTCCCCAGCGAGGGCGGACTAAGGGCGCTCTCCAACAAGCAGGGCCGACCCCAAGTCCCCCGAGAGCCCCTCTGGCAAGGGTCCTTAGGACTGGGAGCCTGGAAGGAGCCGACTTGCCTGGTGGTGGCGCGCAGCCGCGGGCCCGGGTGAGTTCCCGGCGTGAGCGTCTCCCCAACCCAGACCCTGCAGTCCACCTCCTTCTCCTCCTCCTCGTCCCGGCCTTTGGCCCTGGCGGGGGTGGCAGGGGGCGGGAGCCCAGAGGCGCAGGCCGGGCAGCCGGAACCGTCGCACGCCGAGCGGTCCGCAGCGTCCCAGGGGCGGGCGCGGGGACCGCGGGCTGAGGTCCGTCCCGAGAGGGCGAGGGCGGGGGCGGGGGCGGGGGCGAGGGCGGGGGCGGGGGCGCAGGCCAGGAAAGTGGGAGGGACAGGTTGAGGGGTGGTCTCTGAGGAGGAGCCAGGCTGAACTGTATTGTTCGCCTCGGCCGCCCGGAGCGCGCGGAGCGGGCCGGGGAGCGTACGCGGGGCGCTCCGCTTCCCGTGTTCTCCCCGTCCCCGGCGCCCCGAGAAGAGGTCCGGGCTTTCCCGCGCGCCCCGGGACGCCTCTGCTCAGGTGGGGTGCGGGTCTTCCCTGGGGGCGCGGGCAAGGGAGGCGTTCCGCGCCGGTGGGGCTGCGACTGCTGCACCCGGGGACCGGGAGTCCCGAGTGGGCCGCCCAGCGCAGCGCAGCCCCCGCCGCCTCCGCGGGCCGGGAGGCCGGGTGGGCGCACGGGAGCGAGCGTCCGGCGCTTCACCCGCGCCGCGTGCTTCCGCAGGAGCCGGGGGCCGGGGGCCCCGCGATGGCCGCGGGACGCAGCCACAGGGAGCCGCGGCGAGGATACCCGGGCGCCCCTCCCTAGCGGGGCGTAGCCTCCTCCTAAGTCCGCCGCCCGACCGGTGGGATGGGGGGCGGAGGGTCTGCCCTGAGGGTCTGCGCGGACCACCGCGGGGGCATCAACTGGCTCAGCCTGAGCCCCGACGGGCAGCGCCTGCTGACGGGCAGCGAGGACGGCACGGCCCGACTCTGGAGCACCGCGGACGGCCAGTGCTGCGCCCTCCTGCAAGGTAGACGCGCTTGGCCGCGTCCTCCGACCTCTCTCTCTGTCCTCCTCTCTGCCGCTCGCCTGCCTCAGACCTGGGCGCTTTTGTCCGCAGACCCCTTCCCCCAAGTCCAGCCCGCGCCCATCGCGCTGGGTGGGGTGGGAGTGCAGAGGGGGCTGCGATACGGGCCAGTGAGCCGAGGGGCGAGGCTGCGAGGGCGCAGATCACCTGTCAACCGCTGGGTGAAATCCCTTCCATCACGGCAGTTCTAACAAAAAGAAATCGCAGCTCTGCCCCTTTCAGCTTCCCTCGTCTCTCACTGGCCTTGTGATCTCTGGCTGAACATTTCCTCTCTCGGGGCCTTTGTAGTCACAACGGGGGCTTGTTAATCGGCCTGGGCACTGCGGAGTGCACTCCGCATGGTGTGGTACTGTTTTCCCACCACTCGTGCAGGCAGGGAAACTGAGGCACGGAGTTAGGTAGTTCGCCAGCGGTTTACACAGCCCATGGTGGGGCAGAGTCGAAAACCCCCTCCCTCAATCGACCCCCCTGCCCTGCTCTCTCACTGCCTCATTTCACCTGCAATTTGGCATGTTTGGAAAGTCCATGAAATAGCAGGAGGTACACATAGGCGTAAATATTGTTTTACGAAAGAGCCCTACCAGTCTACCCACACCGATTTATATTTGTGGCTTACTCAAGGGGAGGTGGACGTTTTTCTTACCTCGGGTCCCTCTCACATGCCTGCAGCACAGGAGTGTGAGGTCCCTCTGTTGTCTGAGTGGCTCCTACAGCCCCTTGTGGAAGCACCAGGCTGCCTGCACTGTGTGCACAGTTATTTTTCACTGTTGGTTTTTCCACCATAATCAGCAAATCCTGGGTGGCCTGCCCCAGGCCTCCTGGCTCATCTAGGCACAGGGAGTAAATTAGCTTCCGTATTGGCGGATCCTGACCCTGCTGGGTTTCTTTTTTTCATTTCATTTCATTTATTTATTTATTTATCTTTGGCTGGGCCATGAGGCTCGTGGGATCTTAGTTCCCCACGACCGACCGAGGAGCAAACCTGTGACCCCTGCAGTGGAAGCGCGGAGTCTTAACCACTGGACCGCTAGGGAAGTCCCACCCTGTTGGTTTTATTTTTATTTTTTATTTATTTATTTTTTGGCTGCGTTGGGTCTTCACTGCTGCCTGCGGGCTTTCTCTAGTTGCGGCGAGCGGGCGCTACTCTTCGTTGCAGTGCGCGGGCTTCTCATTGCGATGGCTTCTCTTGTTGCGGAGCACGGGCTTTAGGTGTGCAGGCTTCAGTAGTTGTGGCGCGCGGGCTTAGTTGCTCCCCGTCATATGGGATCTTCCCAGACCAGGGCTCGACCCCGTGTCCCCTACTTTGTCAGGCAGATCTTAACCACTGAACCGCTAGGGAAGTCGCACTCTGTTGGTTTTACATCAAAACTCAGTAGGGATGCATTTTGGACTGCCTGCTGTTTGGGAGCTGGTGTAGGTAATGGGGAGTTGGCCACCACGCACAGATAGTCACACACACTGCCAAGGCACAGATCTGTTAGAAAATTTAAATCCAGTGTGTATTGCTTTCCAAACATGAGAAGAGTGTCTGGAGGGCTTTCAGAGATGCAGGTTCCTAGGTCTGGGTTTCACTGAGCCTTTGGGGGTAGGACTCCAGAATTGGCATTTCTAACAAGCTGTGAGGTGACTCTGCTGATCGGCTGGCCCGGGGAGCCCTGGGCCTGGGACCCCTCGTGGGAGCCCCGTTTGTAGGCCAGTTTCTGCCTCAGGAAGCTCCAGTCCTTTCCAGGGTGGTTCTGGCCTCGTGGGCACCCGGCTCCACCCCCAGGGCCCACAGTCCTGCCCAGCCCTGCCCTGCCATCCTCACCCGGCTCTGTGCCTGGCAAGTCCCCTTCACACCCACTTTAGTGACCCTCACAGCAGCTCGTCCCCGCAGGACACCAGAACCTGCTTCCTAGCAAGGCCACGCTGGACCCTCTGTTGCCCTAGTTGGAGGCCTTCCCACTCCATGGGAAAACGCTATCAAACGGAAAAACTGCTGACAGGGTCGTTTCTTTTATAAGCGTTTGCACTTGAAGAATTGTCAAGGACAGAGGGGACAAAAGTAACCTTTGCTTATCCTGAAATTGCACTAATAGACTTGTGAGCGAGTCATTTTGGGTGTGTGATAATCCTTGTGTGGCCCCCATGGTAAGCAAGGACCTGCCAACTGCTCCTCTGTGGGATTTTTTTTTTTTGGCTGCGTTGGGCCTTTGTTGCTGCACGCGGGATTTCTCTAGTTGCGGCGAGCAGGGGCTAGTCTTCATTGCGGTGCGCGGGCTTCTCATTGCGGTGGCTTCTCTTGTTGCAGAGCTCAGGCTCTAGGCGCGCGGGCTTCAGTAGCTGTGGCGCATGGGTTGAGTAGTTGTGGCACACGGGCTTAGTTGCTCTGTGGCGTGTGGGATCTTCCCGGACCAGGGATCAAACTCGTGTCCCCTGCATTGGCAGGTGGATTCTTAACCACTGCGCCACCAGGGAAGTCCATAGGATTTTTTTTGTATGAGTGAAATATTAATAAAAATGTCTTGACATTTTAGTGCCCTGTATTTTATAAATACCCTTCTAAGTACATATTTCTTATGTTATTAACCCTTGCAACTGTGAGGTGGATAGAATTGACAGCAGTTTAGGGACTTCCCTGGCAGTCCAGTGGTTAGGACTCTGCGCTTTCACTGCTGAGGGTCTGGGTTCAGTCCCCGGTTGGGGAACTAAGACAAGCTGCGTGGCACGGCCAAAAATAAAATAAAATAAAATAACAATTAACAGCAGTTTATTTATTTATTTTTAAAATTTTATTGAAGTATAGTTGACTTACAATGTTGTGTTAATTTCTTCTGTACAGCAAAGTGGCTCATTTATACATCTGTATTTATATATATTCTTTTCCATATTCTTTTCCATTAGGGTTTGTCACAGAATATGGAATATAGTTCCCTGTGCTATACAGTAGGACCTTGTTGTTTATCCATTCTATATATAATAGTTTGCCTCTGCGAATCCCAAGCTCCCATTCCTTCCCTTCCCACCCCTGGCAACCACAAGTCTGTTCTCTATGTCTGTGAGTCTGTTTTTGTTTTGTAGATATGTTGATTTGTATTGTATTTGAGATTCCACCTATAAGTGATATCATATGGTATTTGTCTTTCTCTTTCTGACTTACTTCGCTTAGTATGGTCATCTCTAGGTCCATCCATGTTGCTGCAAATGGCATTATTTCATTCTTTTTGGTGGCTGAGTAGTATTCCGTTGTGTGTGTGTGTGTGTGTGTGTGTGTGTGTGTGTGTGTGTCTGTGTATACACACCACATCTCCTTTATCCATTTATCTGTCGGTGGACATTCAGGTAGCTTCCATGTCTTGGCTATTGTGAATAGTGCTGCTATGATAACACCAGTTTATAGATGAGAACAGGAGATGCAGAGGTTTACCAATATGCAGCATATTCTAAGTGTCTCCTAGACACTCACATCGGGAGGCAGGTGCTGTTGTCAGCACGCCCCAAGCATGGTGTGGCTGCAGGGCTCGTCCAGGGACTTGCAGCTGGTCGGCGGCAGAGAGGCTTCTCGCCCACCGTGTGGCCCCTGCTCTGGGCAGGACAGAGTTGCAGGGAAGCTGTGCTCCCCCGGGGCCACACGGCTGATCAGCGGCAGACCCTGCAGGTCTCCTGACTCCAAATCCAGGCTCTTTCCACTGCCATTGTAGACACTGCCACCTCGGGGTGAGTGTCAGCTCCTTGCATAGCTTGGGGCCCACAGAAGGCTTCAAAGGAGAGCCTGTTGGTGGGTCAGACCTGGATTTCTCGGGCAGAGCGGCCTGGGTTGGCAGCTCCTGCCATGCGTTTTCCTTCTGCAGACGAGCTCACGGTGCAGAAGCAGTTGGGGGCCAGAGGATCTTCCCAGATCTTCCCGGACCAGGGCTCGAACCCATGTTCCCTGCATTGGCAGGTGGATTCTTGAACACTGCGCCACCAGGGAAGCCCTATTTATTTATTTATTTTGGCTGTGCCAAGTCTTAGTTGCGACACACGGGATCTTCATTGCGGCACACGGGATCCTCAGTTGCAGCATGAGGGCTTCTTAGTTGCGGCATGCATGTGGGATCTAGTTCCCCGAGCAGGGATCGAACCCGGGTCCCCCACACTGGGAGCGTGGAGTCTTACCCACTGGACCACCGGGGAAGTCCCGTGCCTCAGTTTCATCTGTGAATTGGGGGTGATGACAAGAGGAACCTAATCTCACAAGGTCATGGTGGGCATCAAGCCAGTTAATGAAGAGTTCCTAGCTCATGTATTTGCTGTCTTATCCTTCACACCCGAAGTGAGTCACAGCACCCCTTGGCACTGTGCCATGCCAGCTCCAAAGCTCTTCCTCATTTGCCTCCCACAACTCTTCATCATCCCGTTTTGTAGATGAGGAAACTGAGGCTTGCCAGCCCTCTGCGCTCCTCCCTCTGGGCCCAGAGCCCTTTCCCCCTCACCTGCCTGTTGGCCTGACTGCGCTGGGTGCCTGTGTCGGATTCAAAGGTGCAAGAGTCTCGGATCCCGCCCCAGGGAATTTGCAGATTGGATTGAGAGAACCACTGCTTAACTAAGGGGCTGTGTGCACTTCAGAAGAGCAGGAACTTGGTGGGCTGGGGTAGTCAGGGTTCACCTCTTGGCCCAGGAGGACCTGGAACTGAGACAATTTTTAATTGTTATAAAAAACACACAGCATAATATTCACCATCTTAGCCATTTTTAATATACAGTTCAGAGACATTAAACGCTCAAAATGTTGTGCAGCCATTCCCACCATCACCTCCGGGGTTTTCTCCTCTTGTAAAACTGAAACCGTCCCCTCTGAACAATAACCTAGTTCCTCCCTCCCCCAGCCCCTGGCACCCACTGTTCTACTTTCTGCCTCTAGGAACCTGACTCCTCTGGGTGCCTTGTATAAGTGCAAGCACATATTAGTTGTCTTTTGGGGACTGGCTCATTTCACTCAGCACAATGTCCCCAGGGTTGTAGCACGGGCCACAGTGTCCTTCCTTTTGAAGGCCGAAGGCTGTTCTGCCGTGTGGATCTCATCTCTCTTCTTTACCCACCATCCGTCGGTGGACACGGGCTGCTTCCACTTCCTGACCATTGTGAGTGATGCTGCTGTGAACATGGCTGTGCAAATATCTCTTCCAGGCCCTGCTTTCCCCTCTTTTGGGTGTATACCCAGAAGTGGGATTGCTGAATCATCTCATACGTATTTTTAAACGGGCACGTGGGAGCACAGGGAAGGCTTTCAGACACAAACAAATCGTTATTAACTTTGTCCTGGTCAAGGAAAAATTCCATCAAAAAACAGTTTGTTTTGGGCTTCCCTGGTGGCGCAGTGGTTGGGAGTCCGCCTGCCGAGGCAGGGGACACGGGTTCGTGCCCCGGTCTGGGAAGATCCCACATGCCGCGGAGCGGCTGGGCCCGTGAGCCATGGCCGCTGGGCCTGTGCGTCCGGAGCCTGTGCTCCGCAACGGGAGAGGCCACAGCAGTGAGAGGCCTGTGTACCGCAAAAAAAAAAAAAAAAAAAGTTTGTTTTAAGTACGGATGTGAAGGAGGCCCATGCTGGCAATTCACTCTGAAGCTCTGCGGAGACCACGGTCTGGGGCAGGTGAGCTCCCCTGTGGGTGCGGATTTAGGAGAATGGGGATGGAGGCCGGAGAGTGTTTGGTCAAGGTTGTGGAGCTGGTGAAGCTGGACTGAGGACAGGCCCTGCGGCGGCAGCAGTGAGCAGAGCATCAGCCCGGGCTGGGAGCTCGGGGGCGGGTGGCCCAAGCCTGCATCCTCAGTGGGTTTGTCAGACCCCGTCCATTCCAGCCAGGGCTTCCGTGCTCAGACAACGGCAGGAAACAACTGGCACCTCAGAATGGTAACTCGAGGAGAGTCTAATAAAGGGACGCTTGTAGAATGTGGGCAGAGTGTGGGGAACCACTGTACTTACGGCGAGTACCAGAGGAGCTGTCACCATCCCCAGGCCTGAAGGAGGGAGGGTGGGAGCGGTCACTGCCGCCTGGAAACGGCTGGGGAGGGGGCTCCCTCCGGGGAGGCGTGACCGTGGTTTGAGGGCCTCGGCCAGCGCATCCCGAACTAGAGACCCCTCCTGGGGCTCCCGACCGTCTGAACCCTGTGGGCAGCGGAGGAGACCGGGAGCCCACAGCGGGTGGGGCGCGCTGCAGGGCGCAGGCTGGAGAAGACGAGGACCCACGGGGGCAGACGAAAGACGCCAGGGGCAGCAGGGCGAGAGGAGGCCCCGCTTTTCATGCTGAGTGGAAGGCGTGTTCAGCTGGGCCGTGCCCGCTCCAGGCCCCTCTGCCCCTGCAGACCCTGGTCTCCAGCGCGGCGAGCTGCTGCTGCGTGGGGAGGGGGCACTTGGACTCTAAACCTCCGGCGAGTCCAGGGGCGTGCAAGCCGGGAGACGGGGCCGGCTACCTTGGCAGGAAACCCTGAGCCTCAGCGTATTCTGTTGAACAGAATAACCGCATTTTATCTGCGTTCTATATCCCTTCAAAAATATTTATTTTTAGTTTGGCTTTCTTGCTTACTCTGCACAATTCCAACAGCTTGTGGCCGAGGCGCTGTGGTCCCTGGAGACATGATGGGCCCTCCCTTCTCCGAGCCCTCACTCCTCCACCCCTGGTGATCCTGCCGGGGCGGTGGAGCCCTGTCGTTGGTCTCTGGATTATAGCCTGTGGATTATAGTCAGGGGCGCGCTCCGCAGCCCCCAGGGCCCCTGTGCTGCAAGGGCTCTGAGCCCGGATCGCTTCCTTGCGTTGTCAGATGTGAGATGGGCGTCTTGGGCTGGAGAAGGGGCTTGTGCGGGGGAGAGCCTTGAGCGATGCAGGGACCCGCGCCAGCTTGGCCAGTCCCCTGAGGGGGCAGAGGATCAGCCGGGCCCAGCTTCGGGGATGAGTTTTTTTACATTGAAAAACTTCTTTTTGTTATCACGTCTTTTCTTCAAGTCTGTTTATATTTCTGTTGATTTGCAATCAGTGTATACATCCGTGCTTTCACTTCTACGTATCAGAAAAGCCGTCCCGCTCCCACAGTCTTGGTTAATGGCTGTAGTTCCACCGAGTCTAGGTGCCACGCTTGGATTTTCAGTGTTTTTCTTGGCCTGGTTGACGGGTTCACATGACGCTCTGCCTTCCTGCTGTCAGATGCTGCTGAGATGGGACGCAAGGAGCTGGCATGGGAGTGACACCCCGAGGGAGCCTCTCCTGGCCTTGGTTAGCACTGGGGACTCCTCATGGTGCTGCGTCCTCCCGACCCCTCCTGATGGCTGATCTGGTCTCGGGGAAAGCTCGTTGAGAATCCTCAGATATTTTATAAACATTTTGGGATTGGCAAAAAGCTGGGCTGTGTTTTGCCAAACACATTTGCCCTCGACTTTTTGTTTGTTTGTTTGTTTGTTTGTTTGTTTGCGGTACGCAGGCCTCTCACTGTTGTGGCCTCTCCCGTTGCGGGGCACAGGCTCCAGACGCGCAGGCTCAGCGGCCACGGCTCACGGGCCCAGCCGCTCCGCGGCATGTGGGATCTTCCCGGACCGGGGCACGAACCCGTGTCCCCTGCATCGGCAGGCAGACTCTCAACCACTGCGCCACCAGGGAAGCCCTGCCCTCGACTTTTAAACTGATGCGCACTTTGAGGGAAACAGTCTGCAACCTCTTCCCGTGTTTACTTAATTTACGCAAATGTTGTTTTCCTAGAGGCCTGGTATGTGCTATCCAAGAAGACGGGAAAACGTTTCTTTCTTACTTTAAAAAAAAATTGTTTCTTAGAACTCAGGAAGTTGGGTTCTTCCAAGAGAAACTAAGCTTGACCCCAGGGCCAAAAAAAAAAAAAGTAAGTGTGAATCAGCTTGAAACTACCCAGGAGATTCTAAATCCCCGTCTACAAGATAGCAGACATCTAGATGAAATTTTAAAATCTGATCGAAATCCTTAAAGTAATAAATATGACGCTCCCATGTGTTATTATTTGAATTCTTTAGTCTCCTCGTCTGTGAAGTGGCTCTTAGGTCTAACATTCCTCTGCTTCCGTTGATTTTCTGGTCCCTGAATTCTTCTCCAGTAGAGTCAGCTTCAGTTTGCTGTTGGAAGTGCTTATATCCGAGATGGAAACACTTTTACCTGAAAAACAGGCCCTACTGTGTCCAAGGATGGAGGATTCCTGAGCTGCTTAATAATGGTCGAGTGGTAAACATCGACCCCACAGCCAGGGTGAGAGTCAAAAGATCTGACAACTGCCCCGTAAGAGGATGACCAGGTGCACTTGGCCGAGACCCCAGACTGCGGGCCCCTCCCTCCGTCCCAGACCTCCACCCTCACTGTGTCTACTTAATCCATCGTTTCTGCCAAATGCCTGAATTCTGGCCCCAGGGGCCCCTCCTGCTTTGCTGTGTGCTAGCTTCTCTCCCAGCTGCTCTTCCTCTTCTCCGGACAGACACGGGTACTGCGTAGACCCTTCCTTGCCTGCCAACACCCAGGCTTCTGCTCTGTCGACCCTCGTCACGCTCTGTCCCAGCACGTATCAAGCTCGACTGACTGTCCCTCCTTCTGGGCTGGCTGCTCTGTTTGAAGGCAGGGAATGTGTTTTAATTATGTCTGTTCCTGTATTTGTGTCCTGCAGCTGCTGTGACCGGTGATCACACTGGGTTTCCTTAAAACAAGTTTATTCCGGCACAAGTCTGGAGGCCAGAAGTCCAAAATCAGTGTCACTGGGATGAAATCAAGGGGTTGGCAGGGCTGGGTTCCTTCTGCAACCTGTAGGGGAGAATGCCGTTGCCTTTCCAGCTTCTGATGGCTGCTGCACCCCTTGGCTTGTGGCCGCATCACTTCCATCTTCAGGGCCAGCACCTGCAAATCTCTGCTCTCTCTTCACGGTGCCTTCTCTGTGTCCTCAGATCTCCCTCTGCCTCCTCTATGTGTGTATTTATTTATTTATTTGGCTGTGCCGAGTCTTAGGTGTGGCATGAGGGATCTTTAGTTGCAGCATGTGGGCTCTTAGTTGCGACATGCAGGATCCAGTTCCCTGACCAGGGGTCGAACCTGGGCCCCCTGCATTGGGAACATGGAGTCTTAACCACTGGACCACGAGGGAAGTCCCTCTGCCTCCTTCTTACAAGGATGCTTGTGATGGCGTGTAGGGCCCACCCTGATATCCAGGACAATCTCCCCGTCTCAAGATCCTTAATTAATTGCATCTATAAATGTGTCTTCTTCCAAGAAAGGTAACATTTCTAGGTTCCAGCAATTAGGACCTGCTCTCTTCGGGGCCAGAATTCTGCCTACCACAGTGTCTGTCCCCAAATGTAAGAACAGCTCACGCCTAGCGTTTACACAGCCGGCACAGGAACACCGTGAGATAGGCATTGTCACTCTCCCCATTTCAGGTGAGGAAATCGAGGCACAGAGAGGTGAAATAAGTTGCCCATGGGCAGCCAGTAGCAGCACCAGGCTTCTAGCCCAGGCATTCTGGTTCCGAAGACCATGCCCTTGGCCTCTGTACTTCCTGCGTCTGTAACATGGGGTTTGTTGAATGACGGAGTGAATACAAGTAGCTGAAAAGTTTGAAGAAGCCTAAAAGGAGACGACTAAGAAGGGGGAGGGAAGGAGAGGAGGGAGGAAGGATTCCAGGGCAGGCTAAGTGCCCCCTGAATTGCTCCTGGCCCCCACGATTCCTGAGATTCTCCCAGACTTAAAGCATCATTTCAACACGCTAGTCGCTACTGGACTTGCTGCAAACACTCGCCGCCCCCTGCTTTCTTCCCTTCCTCCCCATCTCAAACATTCTCAGAGAAAAACGGGAGCCGGCATGCCCTGCTGTGCTCACATCTCCCCCGCTCATATGCAGGGCACGAAAGCTATGTGACCTTCTGCCAGCTGGAGGACGAAGCCGCCTTCACGTGCAGTGCTGACTGCACCATCAGGAAGTGGGACGTGCTGACCGGGCAGTGTCTGCAGGTGTTCCGGGGACACACGTCCATTGTGAACAGGTCGGTGTGCCTGCCAGGCGGGGAGGACTCGGCCTCTCCTCATGGTACCCGGCCGAGTCCCAGGGGACAGAGATGTAGGCTGTGGGGCCCCTGCCCTGGAGGAACTTAGCTTCCCTGGGGAACACGTGTGGACATGCGGGGAGGTGGTCCAGAGCAACAGCAGTGGAAGGACAGCAGTGTCCCCAGCGCAGCAAGCGCTAACTGCCCAGGGCTGCAGGTTGGGGGGCTGGGAGGCGGAGGCGGGGCAGGGAGGCACTACCAACACTTAGACCAGAGCCTGAAAGCCCCCCCATGGCCCTGGCAGCACAGCTGCCCCCAGCGGGGTGCAGGGAAAGGGATTGAGGCTGCAGCTCCCACCAGGGAACAAATTCCACAGGAAGTGGCTTAATTGGCACCTGATGGTGGACTGGGGGCTCGGGGGAGGGGCAGAATGGGGATTGTGCTGAAGAGGGAGTCGAGGGTGTTTTTAAACCTCTCCTTTCCATGTTGCTGTTGAAGATATCCCAGACCTGCCTTCTCATGGAGGTTTGAATTTTTGCAAAAATGTATTGAGTTTGGGTCTGAGCTGAGCCATGGAAATTCCTTGGTGATCAGATCAATTGGACACTATCTCTGCAACTTGGGGCCCGTCGCAAACTCCCGAGGGAGTGCCCGGTATGAGCAGGAGTCTGGGCACCGGGGCCCTCGTGACCTCACTGACCAGGAAGGGCAGCTGCCTGGGCAGCGAACTAAGCAGGGAAAGGGCCCAGTGCAGGCGGGCATTTGGGGGGGTGGGGGGCAGGGACGGAAGGATGTTCTCAGCCAGAGGGGATGCTGGCAGCGTGAGCTTTGTGGAGCCTGGGTCCAGGTGGGACCCGTCCGGCCTAATGTTCCAGCGCACGGTGGGTGGAAGCGGTGGGTCAGCCCGATCATTAACTGCCCGGAGTACCAGCTGCCTGTAGACGGAACGGTGCTCCCACAGGGCGGGAACAGGGGAGCATCGCTGAGCAGAGAGGCACAAGGCTCGTGTTGGCTCGATGGTTCTGAGTGGGGAAGGACCCCAGTGGGGACCCCATAGAGCTCTGCCCCAGCCCCCGCCTCCTGCAGCTGAGCTTTTATCCCACCTACACCCCTTAGATAGAGCAGGCGAGGCCCGGGGTCCTGGGAGACCAGCCAACACCACGCAGGCCGGGGCGGAGGAGGGCTGGAACTGGGACCCGTATTTCAGCTCTTGCTGGCCTCTTCCACACTCTTTCTTGAGAAAGAAGTTTGTGACTGAGGAGAAGTGGGGGCCTGGGGCGCCTCCTCTAGTGAGGCTGTGAGTGGCTGGAAGGGCTGACAGAGGATGGGGTGGGTGGGAGAAAGCCACATCTCAGGTGACCAGCCGGCCCTCCGGTTGTACCTGGAAACGAATCAGTGGCTCCTCAAAAGGAAATCTGGACAATTAAGGCCGGGAATGACGCTCTGCCGGGTGTAGACGCTCCCAAGTGCACACATGTTCTCACACACACACACACACTCTTTTGAGCAGTTGGCTGTTCTAAACATCTCTGGGTGCATATCTGCATTATTAAGTAACTGCTCACAAATGCGTGATGGCCCTGAGGTGAGAACATGGGCTACAGTTCTCGTGTTTTCAGAGCCGGGCCAGGTGTGTGAGCTTCTGGGGGCACCGGCCCGGCCCGGCGTCCCTGCCGTCACAGGCCACACCCGGCAGGACTCGGGGCGCCAGAACATCACCCGAGGCACCACGTCGTCACTTTCCTTTAGAAACACACACGTGGTGAAGACCGTACCTCCTGGCATTAGGGAAGAAGCCATCAGTAGAAAGTGTGCTTTTCTTGTGCTGCATCCTTAATGACTTGTGGGACGTGAGAACCGCCCAGAGGTGAGAGGCCGCGGAAGGAAGGTCTGCTCTGTTCCGTGTCCATCTTTCCTCCTGCCCGTGCTAGGCTCCCAGGCAAGACCTTTTAAAAGAGGGGTGCCTCTGAGACTGAGATGGGGGTCCTGACCCCTCTGTGGCCACACAGACGACACGCCCCATTCCAGGTTCAGGCCGCAGCCCTTTGGGGGTGGTGTGTAAATTCGGGTCCACCCTCATGCCCTTTGAAGTTATACACAGAGTTCTGTGCTAGAGACAGATGTGTATTTTCTGCAGAGAAGGTCTTAGCCTACATCAAAGGAATAGTTACTGTTTGGCAGGCTCTGCTCCCCCCCGCCGCCCCCCCCGTGGGCTCTCCTGGCTCCCTCACTGTTCCCCTGCTGCAGGGGGCCTCAGATTCCTCAGCCTTGAGATCTTCTCAGACTCTGGGCTCCCAGTCACTGGGACCATTCATTCTTCTCACCCATCACCTGGGCTCATTGAACACGTAAGACGCCAGCCTGCCGGGCAGCCCTGTGCACTCTGACCCCTGACCCTTCCCCTCTTGCCACCAGGATCCTGGTCGCCAACAACCAGCTCTTCAGCAGCTCCTACGACCGGACAGCTCGAGCCTGGAGTGTGGACAAGGGGCAGGTGGCCCGGGAGTTCCGGGGCCACCGCAACTGTGTGCTGACTCTAGCCTACTCTGCCCCCCAGGACCTCCCTGGGGCTCCGTGCACGGAGGAGGCCGTGGCCAGGGGGCTCCTGGTGACGGGCAGCACGGATGGCACGGCTAAGGTCTGGCAGGTGGCCAGCGGCTGCTGCCATCAGACACTGCGGGGCCACACAGGTGCCGTGCTCTGCCTGGTGCTGGCCACGCCTGGCCACACGGCCTTCACTGGAAGCACAGATGCCACCGTCCGAGCCTGGGACATCCTGAGTGGGCAGCAGCTGCGTGTGTTCCAGGAGCACCAGGGCTCCGTCATCTGTCTGGAGGTGAGGCCGGCCTGGCTGCCAGGGAGGCCCCTGGCTCCTCCTCTGAGCTGCCGCCCCACCCAGGGTACCAGTCAGCTCAGGCTGTGGAACAAAGTACCACTGACTGAGCAGCTTAAACAGCAGAGATTGATTGGCTCACAGCTCTGGAGGCCGGAAGTCCGAGATCAAGGTGTCAGCAGGGTTGGTTTCCTCTGAGGCCTCTCCCCTCGGCTGGTAGACGGCCATTCCCCTGGTGTCCTCACACCGTCTTCCCTCTGCTTCCAGATTCCCTCTTCTCGTAAGGACACCAGTCATACTGGATGAGGTTCCACTCTAATGCCCTCATTTTAACTGAATTACGTCCTTAAAGGCCCTATTTCCAAATACAGTCACATTCACAGATACCAGGGGTAGGGCTGTTGCCAACACATGAATTTTGGTTTCCGTCCGTGTGAAGTGAGGATTACGTCTACGCACAAACCGTGGTCCATAATTCCTAAATCCAAAAGTTGAAAAAAAAGGAAGGTTTTTTCTTAGGCTTGGCATCAAAACTCATTTTGATATGAGGCTGGTTGTAGTTAAGTTTAATCTCACTTCCTGGGACTACGTGTACCTTTGCTATGGAAACACGAGTGTGTTCCTCAAATCCAAAAACTCCCGAAACACATTGGCCGAGGTTTGGATTAGGGATTACGGGCATGGAGCTGTGCCCGCCCCGGGTTGTCGTGAGGATTTAGTGAGGTGACAGCGGACGCAGCGCCTGCCGCAGAGCCTGTTCTTGACGCCCGTCAGCCTGTGATACTGTTGCTATGAAGCCTGTGTTGCTATGAGGATGTGTGGCCTGCACTTGACGGGCATGCCTGCAGCATACGGTCCCTCCCTCTATCTAGATATTAGGGTCTGGATGTTCCTGGCCCGGGTCGTGGCCACAGCCCTTTCCCTTCTCCAGGCCAGTTCCCACACCCGAGGTGAGCAGGTTGGGGTGCAGTGCTCAGAGGCACCGAGCCTCTGGGGAGCCACCGATGAAGCGATGGGGGTGGCCTCAAGGTGACAGGAAGCAGTGTGTGGCAGTCCCCTGGAGAGCCAGGCCAGGAGGCCCGTTTTGGGTTCTCGAGGTGAAGGGCAGCCCTAGGGCCCCAGGACCAGTGGAGTAGAGAAGGGCTCCACTTTGCTTAGACAGAATCATCTCTGGCCCCTGGTGAACGGCAGAGGGCCCATGTTTGGTTGGATAAATTGCATTTTTCTAGAGATGGGGGCAGGGCGGGGGACTGGTTGTTACTGAGCTAAGAGTTGGCCACCTGTTTTCTTTTTCTTTTTTTTTTTAACTTTGATTTTTTTTTTAATTTTTATTGGAGTAGAGTTGATTTACAATATTGTGTTCGTTTCAGGTGTGCAGCAAAGTGAATCAGTTATGCATACACATATATCCACTCTCTTTTAGGTTCTTTTCCCATCTAGGCCATTACAGAGTACTGAGTAGAGTTCCCTGTGCTCTACAGCAGGTCCCTAAGCCACCCGGTATCTGATCCCGGGATTTGGGGAGGCGAAGGGAGGACCGGCAGGCACCTGGGTGTGATGGGGAGAGGTGTGCAGGGGGCAGTGGGGATGCGTCCTGGGCGGGGCATGGAGGGACGGGCTCTGGGTTCCTGAGGGCGCGTGGGGTCTCTGGGCTCAGTCTCCTGGTACCGCCCAGGGGCAAGTCCGTCTCCCATGTTGGAGTCAGCCTGCAGGGCGTGGAGCCCAGCGTCGCGCACAGCAGTGGGAGTGAACGTGCCCGGGAGCAGAGCTGGTGGGAGCCCTGCGGGCTCTGCAGGAGGGTACTCAGGAGACCGTGAGCAGCTCGAAGGCCAGGCCAGCTCGTAGTGTGGGGTGCCACTGGGGTGGGGTGGGGAGCTCCCGGAGTGAAGTCAGTGTTGTTCCCATGAGCACACACCGGGGTCTGTCCAGGATGGGTCCCAGGCGGGGGTGGGGGGAGGGCCCTGCTGGGCGGTGGGATGGGGTCGGGGCGGGGTGAGGGTGGGCACAGTGCAGTGTGTGGAGGCCCCTGGGGTCAGAGTTGGAAGGAGGCAGGGCCCGCGCTGTCGGCTTGGGCGGGGAGGGTCGCCCCCAGCGTCAGGAGCAGCGGGCCCCTTGTAGAGGCCGGTCCTAGCGCAGAGCCTGGAGGGACGAGCACAAAGGCAGCACACGCGCTGACGCCACGGCAGCAGTGGCGCTTGCCTCAGGAAACGCGGTTATTTGGTTTGTTGGTTAGTTACTTCATTAGCTGTTAAGTCACAGCCTGCTTCGCCCCACGGCGGGACTGAGGCAGAAAAGCCCCCGTTTTTCAGAGTAGTTGGGGATAAGATTCTGCTCGATAAGGTCCAGGGCCACCATCTCCACAGTAGATGGCCTGGCGCCTTCCTGAGAAACAGAGGACCTGCCGACTCCCGGCCGTCCAGGCTTCCTTTGCTTTGATATGACGTCCCCTCAGACGTCCCCTGTAGCTTGGATGCTGTATCGTCGCGTCTCCCTGCTGTGTTTCCCCGGTACAAACTCAGATCTAGGGGGCCGCAGCAGCAGAGCCCCAGGCCTGCCCTCTGCTTGGGTGGGTCACACGCAGGGAGATGGCCCATAGGCCCCGTCCCGTCCTCTCGGAGCTGCCTTGGCTGCTGGGAGGGAGTCCCGCTGGACCGGCCTTTGTGACTCGCCCTGTCAGGATCTGTCCTGCTTTCCCCATCTGCCTTGAGCCTCTTTGGTCTCCGCGGGCTGCCCTGCTGCTCCCCGTGGGTGTCCTTTCAGGACACCAGCCAAAGCACGCAGTGAGGCGTCTGCCCGCTTATCAGCCTCAGGGCTCAGGATCTGTGCTTTGAAAGTGTGCTGCTTTTTAAGCGCGTGCGCCAGGCCCTGCGTCGTCGGGGCACCCGCTGTGCACAGGAGGCGTCTTCCCTTTGTCTCGCCGCTGTGGACCCTCAGTGCCTCCTTCACGGGGCGGGGCAGACAGAGCTGCAGAGGCCGAGTGGCCTAGATGTGCCACTGGGTCTCCATCTCACAGGCTGCCCGTACCCACTCCCCTTATTATAGGTCTGGGAGCCTCAGTGGGTCGTTTGGAGAGTGTGGTCCCTGGAGGTCTGGGGCTGCCTCTGGGAGTGACACTTGGTGGGGGGACAGTCGAAACACTGGGGGCCAGTGGCAGTCGGCCTCGGGGGCAGGATGCAGACAGTGCTGGGCAGCAGGAGGAGGGGTCCTGGAGGGTGGCTTTCCCCCAAAAGATGAGGGGGGATCAGCACAGAGAGGACTTTTAAAGGGGAGCACAGTACATGTGCAGGGATCTCAGGGCACAGCGAGGACACGTGTGCACCTGGGGAAGCCGGGCCACATTCAGGCTCCAGGCACAGGGCTGACGGGGGCGCCCCGAAGGCCGAGAGCAGGTGGGGATGCCAGGCAGGTCCCCCTGCCCTTCTCGACGGTGGTGCAGACGGAGGGCGGACTGGGCGATGTTCTGCAGGAGCCCTCGGGTGTGCGGACATCGCACGCGGCCCTATCCTCGGGGAGTGGACCGCCAGCGGGAGAGGCCAGAAGCCAGGCTCCGTTGGCTGGGCCAGTCGTAACCCCAGTAGGACCGGAGGGCGGGGCCTGAGAGACGCAGGCCAGGCCTGTTGCCCACTTGGTCTGCCCTCGGTCTCTGCCTCCAAGAGGTATACGTGTCCCTCGAGATTCCACCCCCTCTGCCGTAGCGATTGGCCCAAGGCCAAGTTTGACCTGTGCTGTGGCTGTGGGGTGGAAAGATGCACTGGGCCAGAGTCCTATTCTCCGGGATTTAAACTGGGAAGTAATGTGGGGAAACTGAGTCAGCTGTGGGAATTGGAGTGGAAAGTGGCCAAGATGGGTAGGTAGTGTGTGCTCGAGCTAGGAGGACTCGGGATGAGTTAAGGATGCCCATTCCAGGGGCTTCCCTGGCGGTCCAGGGGTTAGGACTCTGCACTTCCACTGCAGGGGGCACAGGTTCGATCCCTGGTCGGGGAACTAAGATCCCGCAAAACAAACTAGGCCCGCCACCTGCTGCCCCTGGGAGAAGGACCTCATCTTTCCTAAGCCTCCAGCGGCCCCTGGGCCCCAGTGGCGTCCTGGATGGCTGTCTCGGGGGCTTGTAGCCTGCCCTCCTCTTCCTGGGCCCTGCAAAGTGGGAGGAGCCCTGGTGCCGTCAGCCAGCTAACGGCAGCTGAGTACCCCACTCCGTCAGCCTTCGGTTCTCGTCCGTGTCTCCAATAACCAGAGGTGCTGTGCTGGTCGGGAGCTCTCTGGGCTGCGTGCTGTTTGCTGTAGGGAAATTTGCAGAATTATTTCGATTGTCTTTGGGCCTCCCTCACGCTAGTACCCCGTCCCTCTTGGCAGGGGTGCTCCTGGGAGGGGGACTTCCTCATGCCCTTCCTTTGTCTCCCAGCCCCTTTCCTAACCTCCTGCAACGCCAAGAAGGGGTGTGAATGCCACTCCAGCTGGCAGCGGCGAGCGGGAAGTGGGGGAACCTGTGTCCAGGGGCAGGGGGGAGGACCCCATGATGGCCCCTGGGTGTCCAGCTCCGGTCCCAGCAGAGGGCCACCCTACACACACCACGGTCAGTCAGGTTACGTCTAGAGCTTTCTCCTATCTCCCTTCCCCAAGCAGAAGTCCAGTGTGAAAGCCCCGCCCTGGGTGCCCTTTTCTCAGCTGGAACAGTACCAGGGAACCGAAGTAGCTACAGGTGGAGTCACATTGACCTTCCCGGGGCCAAGCTGTAGGAAACTGCTGAAGAGAGACCCCTGGCAGGAGCAGCAGCAGTGCTGGCCGACACTTTCTGCCTTGCTCTTAGGGTGCTGAGTGCTGACGGTCGTGTCTGAGCAGCACGGAAGGGTCTGGCGTGATCCTTGTCTGCGGGTGAAGCCGCTGAGAGCAGAGTCACTGACTTGGCCAAGGGCCAGTCAGGATCCGAAGCCGGGTCTGCCTGAGCTACACGGCCCTGAGGGGAAGAGAGGAGCATCGTGACCTTGGGTGCTGGAGTGGGTAGTGGTGGGGGGCGACCCAGGGGCAGGGGCATTTCTGGCTTGTCCACAGTGTCTCCACTGAGACCTGCACGTGCCCCTCTCCACGTTCCAGAGAGAGAGGTTTGGAGGGGCTTCCGGGGTGCCCCCTACGGTCAGCGGCACCCGTGTCCGGTGCCGACCCTCCCTTCCGCCCCCCCCCCCCCCCCCCCAGCTGGTGAACCGGCACGTGTACTCGGGCAGCGCCGACAGGACGGTCAAGTGCTGGCTGGCAGACACGGGCGAGCGTGTGCGCACGTTCGCGGCCCACAGACACAGCGTGAGCGCCCTCAAGTACCACGCGGGCACCTGTAAGTGACCCCGCCCTCCCCGTAGCCCCAGCCTGCCTGTCCCCTTCACGCCCCGCCCCGCAGCACATCCGCTCTCGCCCAGACCTCTCTGCACTCTTCCCTCTTTGAGCCTCGGCTGCCGCTCAGTTTGGTCAGCGGCCAAGGGCGGCGGCTGTGGCCCCTCAGTGCACGTGTTTGTTCCTCCAGCAAAAGAAGTTCCAAATAAGGGTGTAGGGGCTCCTTCCCACCTTCACCCTGCTAGGACGTGCAGCGACCTGCTTGTTCAGAGGACCTCAGGTCAAGAGCAGGTCTCAAGGACACATTCTAATTCTCGAGACAGTGACACCACTTAACTCCAGTCAGACTTGAGGGCCGCATGGGTTTGGCTTCACTCGGCATTAGGTTTGACTACAGATAAGAGAAAGTCCAGATGACGGATTTATATGAGATAGTGGTTTATTTTTCTCTGAGGTAGAAGAATTTCAGAGGCTGGCGGTCTAGGCTGGAACGGATGGCTCCACAAAGTTGTTAGACACCCAGCTTCCTTTTTTCACTTCACTTCATCATCCTTAGCATGTATCGGCCATCTTTAAGGGGGGGCCTCATGGTTCAAGATAGCTGCTGGAGCTCCAGCCATCATACGTTTTAGGCAGGCAGGAAGAAGAGGAGGGAAGGGCAAAAGGTTGTGTCTCCTAGATGAGTAGGCCCCTTTAAAGATCCTTCCTGGAGACTCCACCCAAAGACTTCTGCATACATCTCTCTGACCACTGCCTGCAAAAGAGACAGAATAATAAAAACCCTTATCTGGGGATACTGCCACCAGGATTAATCAGGGTTATTTTGGAAAGAAAGAAGGGCAGTGTGGCTTACTGGGTAGTCAGCAAGCTCTCTGCCCCACAGGTCTCAAACTGTCACACATCTGGGCTTTCCTGGCTCTGTCCAACTAGCCAGTTGTTTACACCCCAGACACATGCAGAAGACAGGCACTGTTCAGGGGAAGCAAAACCCACAACCTCACCACACCTACATGGGAGTGGGGCTCCCAGGTCCCTGGACATCTCCTTCCTAAAACGATCCCCAATGTTATATTTTGCCATCAGTGTCCTCTCTCTCTCTCTCTCTCTCTCTCTCTCTCTCTCTCTCTCTCTCTCTCTCTCTCTCTCTCTCTCACACACACACACACACACACACACACACACCTGCAGCAGGAAGCCAGCCCCCCTAGGCGAAGCTGAGCCTGAGAACCATCTTCCTAGCACAGCAGTGAGGGAGCAGACTGGGGTGGGGGAGGAGCCACAGTGGAAAATTCAAGTTGACTTCACAGCACAGGTGTTAGATGAAGATAGAATGGATTTCCGAAAATAGAGCATGAGATGCCCTCAGGATTTAGGTGTCTGACGCAGAAAAATGATTTTTTTCCTGTTCCTGTGTCCAAGCCTATAAGTGTGATTATGGCTCTGCTCCTGTCGGGGACCTCTAATTTAAAGAGAAGAACGTTGCCCAGAGCGCCTCCCCGTGGCAGAGGCTGGGATGAAACCTGCCGCTGCGGCAAATCCCACAGACCCTACCTGCTGCCCGCTGTTAAGGAACTTGGTCTTTGGTCTTTGTCAACAGGCTACAGGATGATCAGACCTAATTCTGAGCCCTCTTCCCACCCTCAGGATGCCCAGTAACCACAGTGCATTGGTGGAGGGGAAGGCAGGAAAGGAGCTGAAGAGAACGAGAAGTGAAACTTGTCCTCCAAGTCCACATTCACTAGTAGCTTTAGCAGCAAACCTGGGACTAGGCAGGTGACACAGGAAACGGGATTAGGAATAGACACCCCAAGGACAGGGGGCCCCCAGGGGGTGCTTACTGTGGCTCACTCAGGCTGCTGGGTGGCTGTAGCAGATGCTATGGGTACCACGCTCAGGGGCACTTCCTGCTGCAGCACCTGAGGTCCTCTGCCCGAGGGTGTTTTCCTGTGAGGCAGGTCATGGGAGGGCTGGGAGTTGACGGATAAGTAGCCCAGTGTCCTTGTCCCTGTGTGGAACAACTCTGAGACCCGATCCGCCCCTTCTCCCAAGGGCCCCCAGCGGTCACCTGCTCCCTTAAACACCTGCATGGGAGTCCTTCCTTCCTGTTTCTCTCCCCACTTCCTGCAATGCCCTGCCAGATGAACTTTGCACTCGAAACCTAGTGTCAGGGTCAGCTTCTGGGAGAACCCGGGCTAAGATGATAAGTGGACCAGGGAGTTTCTCTGGCCAGTGCCGTCAGTGTGGTCCCTGACCAGCAGTATCAGCATTACTTGGAATTGGCTAGACATGCAGGTTCTCAGGCCCCACCCCAGACCTCCTTAAATCAGAAACTCAGGTGGGCCCAGCCTGCGCTCGGGAGTTTGAGAACTCTTGGACTAAGTTATAATGTAGGAAAAAGCCCAAGGGAGGCAGAATCGGGAGGTTCCCCCTGGGAGAGGTTAGGCAGGGGCCCTGTAGTGAACCCCGGAGGCGCTGGGTTGTGTTTGGAGGGCCAAGTTCATTACCGAGGAGGGGGTGAAATGAGTTTCTGGTTGGTCCTTGCCCCAAGAGGCTGCTCAGACGGTGGGGGGGGGAGGGATGACCCCCCGAGGCAGGGGCTTAAGAGCTGCTAGAAACGCCCGGCAGGGAAGCTAAGCTTCACCAAAGGTTTCCACCAAATGGCCTGAGTAGGAAGCTGGGCCCAGGTGGTACTCGGGAGGGGTGGAAGCACCTGGAAGGACTTGGGAGGCTGACTTGACCCAAGGGCGGTGGGGCAGCCGAAGTCCTGCAGAGCCGGCTGCAGCCCACAGAGGGCGCCTCCGGGACCCTGGGCGTCACCCTGAACTCACAGGAAAGTACTGAGATAGGGAAGGTGCCGCCTCCTTCCTTTAAAGGGGCTTCTGCTGTTTCCCATTTGCAATTATGACATCCCTGGGAGGCGAGCGGATGGGTCCCGGAGAGGGTTCCCGGCACTCTCCGCGCCCTGTCCATCCACGCCCCCCGCCCTGCGGAGACCCGAGGGGACGAGGGCTCTCGGGCGGGAGGCGAGTGCAGCCGTGTGTTCACAGTGTTCACGGGGAGCGGGGACGCCCGGGCGCGCGCCTTCGACGCCCAGTCTGGAGCGCTGCGGAGGGTGTTCCGCGGCCACGCCTTCATCATCAACTGCATCCAGGTAGGCGCTCCAGCTCTCTCCGGGGGCCCGTGGCTGGTTGAGCGAGGGCGAGCCCGCCTGCGCCTCTGCCTCGGCGGGGAAGTGGGGAGCGGGAGGGCCAGGCAGCAGCGCTACCCCGCGGGCAGCGCCTCCCCGGGGCCGAGGCCCGCTGGGCTGAGCCTTTCCCATCAGGCGGCCTGGGCGTTCACGGCTCACGCCGAGGCCCGGGCCGCCGCTGGCCCGAGGCAGGGCGGGGCCTGCACCTACGTGACCCCGTAGCTGCGGGGAGGCGCGGGGTTGGGGGCCGGTGGCGCACCCCCTCCAGCGCCGCCCACGCCCCGCGCCCGCAGGTGCACGGCCAGGTGCTCTACACGGCCTCGCACGACGGCGCGCTGCGCCTCTGGGACGTGCGCGGCCTCCCGCGCGCCCCGCCGCCGCGTCCCGCCGCTCCCAAGCGCAGCCTCTCGCGTCTCTTCAGCAACAAAGTGGGCTGCGCCGCCGCCGCTCCCCTGCAGCCGGCCTGAGACACCCCGACCGGCCGCCCACGGACCCGCGGAGGGAACGCGGCTGTCGGCCTCGGGGGCTCCGAGGGCAAGGACCGGGGCGGCGGTGGTGCCTGTCCTCCGCGTCCGCTGACTTCCAAAGCCCTCGCCAGGCCGCCCGTGGGAAGGCCATGCCTGCCCGCCACCGCGTCCCCAGCCCGCCTCTCGGTCCCACTCCCTTCGGCCAGAGCCCCTGCGGAGCCCAGCCCTCAGCCTGCTCTCTGGCCCTCCCGGGACCCTCCCGACTCTCAGGGTGTCCAGCCCCACGGTCCCGGCGCCCGAGGTCCTCCGAGGCCAAGCCTTTCCTGCGGAGCGAAGCGGACGCTTCAGAAAGCCACAGACCGGGCCTTCCTGGCGGTCCAGTGGTTAGGGCTTCGCGCTGTCACTGTCGAGGGCCCAGGGTTCGATCCCTGGTCGGGGAACTAAGATCCCACAAGCCGCGCGGCGCGGCCAAAGAAAAAAGCCGCAGACTGTCGTTATTTTGGCAAATTGTCCATTTGTGAAGAACCAAAATACAGGTCCTTAACAGTGCTCTGAAACACGTCGTCTTTTGTTCTGCCCACGGTGTCCCAGCCCCATCTCAGAGGGAGAAGGGGTGCCGGGAAGCAGGGGCCTCACACTCGCCTGGGCCTGGGCCCCTGGGGTGAAATGAGGGGCTGTGGCCTCACAGCCCCTCCAGTGTCACAGCAGCGCCACTCGAGTGGGGAGTGGCATGGGAGAGGCCAGGAAGCAAGGAACCGGCTCCTCAGCTGCCTGGGTGACAGCGGGGACCCAGTGCTGCTCCCGCCGGAATCGAGGCGGCTCTTTCTCTCAGGTGTGGAGCGGAAGGGCACCCGCACAGGGGCCAGCTTCGCGCCCCGCGTGGTGAAGGCCCTGGAGGTGTACACAGGAGGCAGCTGGAGTACCTGCCCAGAGGGGATGAAAGGGGAAGTGGGGCTCAGACCCTAAGAGGCCCTGAGGGGAGCCGCCCCCAGCAGCCCCTCTTACACCGGGAGGGGCCCATGTTCCGCAACCACAGAGCCCTCCATGCCAGGCCCTGGCTGGCTCCCCGCCCCGTGCAGGAAGAGGAAACGCTGCAGAGGACAGTGTCTGCCCTTGAGAGCTCAGCGTCTAGCCAAGGACAAGCCTCCCCGGGCAGAGGCAGCCCTTGATGCAGAGGTGGGTGCGCCAGTGTCTTCATGCAAGATGCGCGGCAGGACGGGCTTCACCTGCTCGCTGGGGTGCCCAGGTCCATGCCTGATGGGTGGATCTCACCCCCTTGGGAACAGGTACAGGGTATTGCCACCAGGGGCGGTAGAAAGGGTCGCATACCTCTGTGATGGGCTGTAGGCCCGACCCCCAAACCCTGGGAACCCAGGGGCCTCGCCAGGAAAACAGGCTGGCTTGTGAGAAGAACCTGCAGAAGCGGCATCACCCAGCCTTCTTTGGGTGGGGCTCAGCACAGAGTACAGGTGAGGGGTTCCACGTGCGCGGCCTGTGTCTGGGAGCGCTCACTTCCTAGCGGTTCTTCTTCTCCAGGGCCCGAGGCTGCGGATACAACGGCAGGCCCACCCCGAGGGGCTTTCGGGGGAGCTGAAGCGCACTTCAGGGAGGGCAGGCAGAGAGAACCACCTTGAGTACCTGCGCCGATTTCGTCACCTTCTCAGTCGGCTGTGCTGACAGAGGCAGTCCGAGTAACCAGACTCTCTCGCTCTTTGGGGCCACAGCTCGCGCTAGCAGGGCAGGCAGCTTATCCAGCCACTGGGGGCAGATCCTAAAACGGCTGCTGCATTCGTTTTCTCCAGCCTGCCTCTCCCAGAGAAAGACTAAGAAGTGAAAAACCGCTAATTTGCATTTATACAGCATGACATATTTGGGTAAATTTTATTTCAGTAATTTTCTTGTGTGCTATCTTTGGTTTTGGCATCAGGGTGATGGTGGCCTCATAGGATGAGTTTGGAAGTGTTCGTTTCTCTGCAATGTTTTGGAAGGGTTCCAGAAGGCTAGGTGTTAGCTCTGCTCTAAATGTTTGGTAGAATTCGCCTGTGAAGCCGTCTGGTCCTGGGCTTTGGTTTGTTGGAAGATTTTAAAATCACAGATTCAATTTCAGTGCTCGTAATTGCTCTGTTCGTATTTTCCATTTCTTCCTGTTCAGTCTTGGGAGATTGCGCCTTTCTGAGAATTTGTCCGTTTCTTCCAGGTTGTCCGTTTCATGGCTGTGTGTTGCTGTGGCATCTCTTATGGTTCTTTGTATTTCTGCAGCTTTTCCTTTTTCATTTCTAATTTTACTGATTTGGGCCCTCTCCCTTTTTTTCTTGATGAATCTGGCTAAAGTTGTATCAATTTTGTTGGGTAATTTTTATTCCAGTAACAGAGGGCTTTGCTAGATGTTGAGGATATAAAGACCAGATAACCACAAGATGCTTCTTTGCCTTTGATGATACAGTCTTGCCTCTGATAAATACCTTCAGTTGGGTAGGGGAAGGACAGGAAGTACTTATAGGACATATGGGCAGGAAGACAAGGACAGGACATGGCAGTGCCACCAGAGTCAAGAGCAGACAGAAATTCATAAAAGTGATGGGCATCAGATCTGACCGAGTGCAGCACGTTCTCGCCGCAGCCTCCCGTCGTTGACCCCCTCGGCCTCACAGGCCTGTGCGTGCCATCCTGCTCGGAGCCCTCTCACGGCCCTGGTATTCACCACTCAAGTCTAGACCCCCGCCTGCCTTTCAGGGCGCTTTGTAGTTGGACTCGGCAATCCTTCCAGCCTCAATCTCTTCCCCCAGCACACCCTCTCTGGGTCTAGAACAGCCCCTGCGACCCCATGAATGTGGCACACTCAGCTCCTATCTCATTTGTCCCAGGTCTGGAATGTCCTTTCCCTCTGACTCTCCAAGGAGAACCCCCCCAAACCCATCTCCCCTGTGACTTCAGGCTGAGCACACTCCCTCCTGTGTAACAGCATTTTCATCACAAATGTCCTTTGCTCCTTCTCTTGCATTCCAGAGCAGGGAGTGATTCCGGAGCAGGGAGTGACACTCAGTCGCCACCTGTCAAGTTTCATACGACCAGCTAGAGGCAGAGCCAGGACGGAAGCCCGTCTCCCAGTGCATGGGGAGGGTATAGTCTGCACTGTCCCAAGCTCAAGAACTGGCTTCTCTGTGTCTCTTCATAGGAAAATGGAGCACTAGACCTGCTAGTGTGGCTTGAATTCCCTAGCCTTTTCCAAGATCATTAGGAAGCACTTTGGGAAGCTAGAAGCCACACCTGGCCCAAGCCCAGGGCAGTAACTTGTTAGCCAGAAGCTGCAACCTAGGCCCCCAATCCAAGTCTGACATGGTCTCAAATGAGGCTAGAAACCCCTCATCGCCTCGGCCGGGCCGCTTCCAACGCTGAGGAAGCAAACCCCGTCTCCCCGACTCAGTCTCCCCTCCCCCACATACACTTCATCTTTTAACAACAGACATCGATGGTGCTTTTGAGGGCATACATTTGACTTCCTCACAGAAGTCAACGGAAGCAAACGTCTCGAACTAAATGAAGCTCTAGACCACCCAGACACTTTCAACACTCACAACAGTTTAGGAGTTTGAGTAACTTATTGCAAAGTTAGGCTGACAATTTTTGAATATATTTTCCACCTTTTATTTCCATCTGTATCATCCATTTTAAAAGAATGACAAGAAAAGATTTCCACCCATTCAAACTGGACTGCTCTCCAAGCTTTGTTGAAAATGATTCCTGAAAAAGCTGGAGCATTTCGGCCAGCCCCCTGACGGCAACCACGTGGCCCACCTGCCCTGTCACAGGGGCTTCCGGTGACTCCCGGAGGCAGGGAGAGCCTTGGGAACACACCTGACACTTGATTCATCCAGCAACCGGCTGCTGCTGGCTGCGTCCTGGTGCTGGACAGGCTTTTCATGTAATACACGTTTACGGAGGGATGCAGGGTGCAATGAGAACGGTTATTTGAGCTGTTAAGAGGCTAACAACATACCTTTACAAACAGTCTTCCGTAATATACCCAAGAAACCCTACAAAGACTTGGAGAAAATATACCTTAATTTCTGACAGGTATCTTACCTTAGCCAGCAGTGAATTTAATAGGACAGAAATGCATCTAAAAATGCTAATTAAAAATAAGTTGCTTTGGTTAGCATTTAAGACTTTACCATTTAATAAAAGATTTTATTTTTGTAAAGAAGAACTTTGAATACATATATATTCTGAATTTCAGCCTGGAATTTCAAGTGCCTACTTTACTAAGCTAAGCACAAAACACAGACGTTTCAGGCTGAGGGCGTCTGCCACCGTTTGGTGTGGCTGTGGGAGCCGATGCCTCATCATCAGGCCCCCCAGAGCACCTGCAGTGGTTGAGGATCTAAAGGACGTTTTCGGGACGGGGCAGAGAGGCTGAAGCAGAAAGGCAGAGCTGCATCACGGGAAGGAGGAGACGATCGAGCAGTGGGCTCAGGAGGGCAGGAGAGCAGGGCAGGATGAAGAGGAGGAGACAGGGCCCGCTTTCGCTCCCATGAGCTCCTCCTGGATCCCTTCCCTAGCAGCCACCCTATCCCAGTCCTTCCCATTTCTGGGTGGGTAAAAAACAGAGCAGGGAGGCTGGCATTAGGGTTGCAGAACCTGAAGGCAGCTGGGAACTGCAAGATCTGGCCAGAGGCAGCTCAGTTCCCAAGACGGGCCCTGGGGACCGGCACCTGCCCCCCGCCGCCGGACCCCACCAAGTCTCTTACTCTTTACATCCCTGTTCCCCGCCTACCCCTCCCGCCCCCAGGTAGGAAGCACTCTGGAGCAAAATCAGATAAAGCGTAAGAAAAAAAAAAGACCTGCATTACACTCTTCATAATGATAGAATTTATGAGCAGAAACTTAGTGCTCACTTCTGTTCATCACTTAGTTTCTCTTTGTTGCTGTCTTTATACTTTCTACATAGGATAAGTACTCTGCAATAATAATTTCTTCGTCTTCCAGAGTTGAATCAAGGTAATCTTCTTCATGTTCTGGAATATCTTCCAGGATTTCATTCACAGCCTCTGTCTCCATATCTTCATCTGTTGAGGCGCTAGAGGTCCCTGCAGTAAAGAAGTGCAGCAACAGGGGAGCTGAGGGAGGAGGACAGAAAGAGAAACCTCCACGGGGACCAAAGGGACCCACGTCAGCTCCAGCTCGGCCCTCCCGCGCCACAGCGCCCGAGCAGCCCGAAGTGTGCACGTCTGCGAACGCCCCTCGCCGCCCCCGCGAGCCTTCGCCGCCCCCAGCCCCGCCTGCCGGCTTCCGCTCGAGCAGACAGTCCCTCCCGTAGGTCTTCAGAGATCGCAGACCCACCTGCAGAATCAGACGGGGATGTGGGTGGCGTTGCTGAAGAATCTTCCGCCGAGAGCCGCAGGCCAGAAGGAAGACTTCCACCGTTGTGAGCGAGGGTCTGAGCCGCCAGCTGGACGTTTCCCCGGAACACCCTCAGGGCAGCCTCAGCCGCTGCCGCGTCGAAGCCCATGTACACCAGCTGGGAGAAGGCAGGACGGCACTGGCTAGGGCCCAGGCCACACGGCACAGCGCGCACCCGGCACTCCCGCCCCCACGCAGAGCCGGGAGAGCCAGGTCTTGGGGGGTACACGTTCCCAAAACCCACCGCACGCGTGTACCACCGGCCTTCCCGCGCTAACGTGCGCGTGAGGCAGCTTGGAAAGGAAGGAGGAAGACCTGAGGCGGCCACGTTGGTGCCCAGTCGCCTCAGAAAGGCAGCCGGCTCGCAAGCCAGAGGCAGCGCTGCGTGCACAGAGCTCGTTGTCGCCGGGACCCTTAGCTAGGTCTCTGCAGCACACTAGGCAGGCTAACGTGACGGGGGCACACGTGGACATCCCTGCAGGTCACAGGCAGGGGAACGGGAGGCGACGCACCAAGAGGCGTGTGTAGGAAAGAGGAGAAAAGCCCGAAGAAAACCTTCCCACGGCTTCCCTGTTTCCTACTCTGAAGGAAATGCCTGTGCCCCGCGTCCACCCGCTGCAACTGCTGCACGGAGGCTGCGCCCTCGGGCGGGCCAGTCACACCTGGAGCCCCGGGCGCCAAGGGCTCGGCCCTGCCTGGCCGCCAGCCTTGTCCCGCCAGCCAGTCCCACACGAGGCTGTGCGGGCGGAGAGGGGCACAAGGCGCTTGCACTCACTTGGTCAATGGTTTCCCGAGAAGGACTCTCCTGATGGCTGTTGGTTTCCGGACCAGAATCGTTTAACCACCACATCTGAGGCTGACTGAGCAGAATCTAAAAACGTACAGGGACACCCGTTACTCATCACTAACATCCGCTCGGTCACTCAGGCAGAGACTGAGCACCTGTCACGCGCTAGGCAGGCACAGCCGTGGGACACACGAACAGGTGTAGAAACTGTGGTGGACGAGGCTCAGGGTGCTGTGGAAGCAGAGAACGGGGACCCCTGAACAGGCTGCGGCTGGAGAGGCGGCTGTTCAAAGGCGGCTCCCGCCAAAGGTCGTGTCTGAGTTGAGGTCTGGAGGATGAACAAGATTATTCAGGCAAAAAGATCGCATCTGAGGAAGCAGGAGAGGATTTGAGAGAGCAGGCGGAAGGATTCCAAGAAAACACAAGCTTGTTGCAGCTCAGCCTCAGGGGTGACAAGGTCATAAAGAGCTATAAACGGAAAGCTATAAGCAGTCCAGGGCTGCCCAATGTGACTTCTCTTTGGAAGGTGACATGCTCTAGGTTTACAATGTCAAGGAGAAGAGCAGGGTTCTTTGGACCCTTGATTTCTCTGTCACATGATACTTACTCTTAACCTTATAAAGCCCTTTTGGGGAACTTCCCTTTTAACACTGAATACTTCTATATCGATCAAATGCATTTATGTACTATTTGTATAATTAAAAACAAGTTTTGAGCCCCATCAGTCCCTTCACATATTCAGAATTTTTAAATTTCTCTAAGAAATCAAATTAGATATTCAAATAACATTTTGAATTAAAAAATATATTAATACATATATTTGAAAATTCAGTCGACCCTTGCACAACGCAGGATTTAGGGGCGCTGACCCTCATCGCAGTGGAAAACCCAAGTGTAACTTACTGTGGACCCTCGGTATCCACAGTTGCTCCGCATCTGCAGATCGTGAAGTACTATACATAGTATTTACTATTGAAAAAGGTCCACGCATAAGTGGACCCACGCATTTCAGACCCATGCTGTCCAAGGGTTAACAGACCGACTAATGGGGACCTCTGAAGAACAGGACGGGAGGTCTTGAGAATAAGAGGCAAAGGCAGGGCAGGCTCCCCACTGCCTGCAGGATTCAGTGTGAACTCCTCAGCAGGGCAAACAAGGTGACGCGGCCCGCCTAGCCCCTGCCTACCTGTCCAGCCCCATCTCTGGCCATTCCCCACCCCGCCCCACCTCCAGCAGGTGTAACCCAGGCCTTGGCAACCCCGGGGCTCAACTCCCCCGGCCTCATGCTTCAGCCCTTAGCGCTGCCCCCGCTTCTCCTCCGTCTGCTGGGCCCCCTCCCGTGACCCGCCCCCCAGCTCAGCTTGCAGTTCCTGCCTCCCCACCCAGTGCTGCGCTCCCACATGGTAGCCCTTACGCCACTGTGTTCTCTGCGTCTGTCTCCCCACTAGCCTGTGGGCTCCCCCAGGGCAGGCGGCATCTCCGCTGAGACTCAGCACAGCGCCTGCCTCATTAAGTATCCTGTCTGCTCCTTGAACAAAAATTGGAAGGACGTGGACCCGGGCAGAGTTACCACTAATTTGGATCCCAACCTGTTTAGTCACTTCTGAGGACTTCTTTAAAAAGCCCCTTTGCCAACATGTACTACTGACTAAATAATAAAACTAAATACTCAAAGAAAACATCTGAATTCAAAAAAATTACATTAAAACTTCAATCACCTTTCTTCCACCTCACTGTTAAACTCCCGCTGCAAACAGAAACCTCATCAAAGTTCCTGCCCTGCGAGCCCTGCGGCATCGTGGACAGGCACTGAGGTGGGTGCGGCTCGTCACTCTGGCTCTGCCACTGGGTTCGAGAACAAGAGAGTTCCGACCCTTAGATCCAAACCAGGAATGAAGAGGAAGGCCCGCAGCCGCGGGGCTCCTGGCGTCAGGAAGGACAAAAGAGCAGCTTCAATGAAGAAGTGGAGGGGTGGTGCCTGGGCCGGGAGCAGGGCTGCTCAGGGAGGCCAGAGGCTGGGGAGGGGTTACCTGCAGGGACTCCTCCAGGTTCCCGCTGGCCTGGTGGAGCGCCTGCTTGGCTGCACGAGCGGAGTAGCCCATTCCTTTCAAATAGTTTATGTTCTCCAGGCGGCGTCTTTTCTTCTCTTTTTCCTCCTTCCTTATTTGGTCCAATTTCTTTAGGAAAACAGCAGAGTTACCAAGTTAGGGATTGCGGTTTTGTAGAAAGCCTTCTCAATCCATGCTCTATAGGAGTCTCAGGGTCACCAGGCAAAGTGAAAACCACAAGGTGAGGTGACCTTCTCTCTCCCCGTCCCACCCAGCATGAGGGCCACTAGGGCAGAGACCAGGGGTGTGCTGCTCGCGGGGAAGCCCAGCGGGAGCCGGAGACGTCAGGCCAGGGAGGGAAGAGAGCACCTCGGGGACCACCACCTGGCACCAGAACAGGCCCCTGGGAACCAGCAGGCACATCCTGAGGACCCCCGGAGAGGTGGACGTGCCTTCTTCTAGGAAGCAGGGGGAGGAGCTTCCTGCATGGGTGGGAGGGCTTCTCAGCCTCTGCTGAGTCACCTGGGATCTTACCGAAATGTGACTCTGAACGTGGGGGCCGTGGAGGGGGTGGGTGGGTCCTAGATGGCGCCCAAGCTACCGATCCACCCACCACTCCCTGGGTAGTAAGAACTTAGTCCACTTAAAACCCCAAGAATGCTCAATGCCAGATGACAAAGGTCACCTACCCCCGTGGTTCTCAACCCCGAGGCTCAGGTGCCTGGCGTTGCTCCAAGAGCCTGAGGAAGGCCACAGGTTCAGTCTCTTCTCCTCCTCCCACCCCAGCCCTCATCAGGAGAGTTCTGAGTTTGTTTTGAAAGCAAGTATCACTTTATTTTATTTCTATTTATTTATTTATTTTCTGGCTGAGCCGTGCAGCTTGTGGGATCTCAGTTCCCCGACCAGGGATCTCCCCGGCAGTGAAAGCGCCCAGACCTAACCACTGGACCGCCAGGGAATTCCCACAAGTATCATTCTAAAAGGATTTCTGCTGATTAAAACAATAAAACTAAAACAGGTTTGACAACCACTAACTGAATCCAACCTCATTATTTTGCCAATGAGAAGACAGAAATCTCTCAAGACAGTTAGGTGCCCCAGTCAAGGTCATCACCGACAGCAGAGCAGAGAGACAACTTCTGCACATTCTAGAAACGGTCCGCCCTCGGCCCAACACAGGGAGAACAACAGAGAAAACAGCTTTTCCCTTTGATGTATCTCCTCCTACCTCCATGGTTCAGTCCAAGCAACAAGGGTCCCCTCTACGTTCTTACAGCAAGAACACGGCCTCACCTCTTAGGAGAAGAAAGGAATCCTCACCACGGAACCAAATACTCCAAGCTGGCAGTAGGACTAGGCAGAAGGGGTGACTGCCCACAACATTTCCTGGGATGAAGACAACCTCAGCCTGTAATTTCCTGTTTACAACAGTGGAGAACCTACCTGTGAGCAAGCGGGGCTGACGACGGCTGGGCAGCTCTGCCATCCCGCTGCCCACCCCCTTCCCCGGGGCTGTGGTCCGCACCCCCACCGCGCCCTCTAACTGCCTCCTCTGGGCCAGTCTCCGAGACTCCGAACCCTTCTGCACAGGCCCGGCAGCTCACGCACCTGCTCCAGTCCCGCAGCGGCCCCTCCCCACACCCAGTCAGGCGCCAGCGCTCCTGAGCTCCAGCTCCCAGGCCCCAGCTCCGCCTCCCAGCTGACCCTTCCCGCTTCACCACAAGACCCACGCAGGCCGGCGGAAGTAGTCCGTATCACTCACATTTCCACTTTGATTCACACGTACACACCATGTAAAATGCCTCTACCCCGTCCCATCCTCTGCTTGCAATTCCAGCCTCTTCCACTTATATTTCAAAAGGCTAATAAGAAGGACGATTAACATTCAAGCAGAGAAAGACCCTCCCAGCCAGCCAGCCAGCAGACACGGGCCTCAGAGCTGACACAAAGTTGGGGCCTCAAAGAACACTTTTTTCTTATTACAAATGCCTAAGTCAGTTTTCTCTTAACCATGTAGATACACGTGATATTTCTCTTTATACTAGAATTAGGAAAATAAAATAAACCAAGGAAATGACAATAAGCATTGACTGCGAAGTCTTATCGACACAGTAGGGTCAAATGTTGTGAGAGAACTGGGTTCTAAAGTCACGGCTGTGTACAGGCAAAAAGACTGAACATCCCTTAGGAAGGCCACCACGCTGCCTCTCACGGCCTCGGAACACTTCAGCACTGTCAAGTGACCTCAGTTTCATTAGTCTGTTTCTTTTGCCAGATGAGAAACTGGCCCGTACTCAGGGCCACGAGGTACAAAAAAGCAAACTTTGAGGAATCACCTATTACCCTCTACTCAGTGAGACGTTCAAACCCGGAGCTTCAGAAACTGAGAGGACAGCAGATTCACGGGAGCTCACACGCGATGGGACTCGGAGCTGGTCTTCCCACCAGCCACCCCAGCTGTCCCTAGGGTGTGGGAAGCTGACTAGTTCCCCAAGTAGGCCCTGACCAGCCTAAGCTAAGCAGACAGGCTCAAGCCAGTCAGGTCTTGACACTCCCCTGGCCACGGCGACTGGCTCAAAGGTGGCCAATCAGTGAGCAGCTCAGAACGTCTCTGAGGATTCCGGGACCCGGACCATGCTCTTGGTGTGATGGGATGACCCCGGTAACACGGAGGAGGCAGAGAGACAGAAACTAGAACTCAGCGACAGGGCGAAGCCACTGAATCAACTAACCTGAGACCCAGCCCTCCTCTGGGCTCTTTACAATTAAGTAGGCCAGTGAATCCCTCCCTTACCCTCTTTATTGGGCGTTTAAGCCAATCTGAATTTGTTGCCTTCAACCAAAAGCATCCCAACTACACATCCACTGAGTGGAAGAGTGAGCAGGGTCAACTGCCCTATATACTCTGTTGTTTTTTTATTTTCTCCAAGGGCTTATAGTTTAATTCATTAAATGCACATCTGATAGGACACTACTATTTTTTTAAAAAAACTTATTTTTGCTACTTATAAAAAGTTAGGAAGTGAAGTGGTAACGTTTACCATTTTATATTATCTTTTGGCTTTTCAGAACCTTCTGTAAAAACTCAGAATGCTATTCTCAGATGGGAATTAGAAAGTTCAGGAGAAAACCAGAGCCTTAGTTCAGGTTTTGCCACCAATTTGACCCATGACCCCGGAAAAGACAACCTCTGAGCCTGTTTTCCTCATTTGTAAAACTACCATGTTCGATATGGTAACATTCCTTCCAACTCTGAAATTCTAAAGTTTTTTTTTTTAACTGTACTTATCTCTAATTGTTTTAAATGATTATAGTTTTGAATCTTTGCTTTTATAACATAATGTTAGTTGTTCATATGATTTGACTCATGTTTCCAGGCAAGGATGACATCCTGAACTGTAACAATGGCTCCCTGGAAAACACAGACCCCTTTAAAATGGTTTCCAGAAATATACTGTGATTAAAAAAGAGAGAGAGAGAGAGAAGACTGCTTGGATAACTGTACTTACGAGCTACCTGCCACCATAGCAAGAATAAAATGAAGGAAACTGCACTGT
Source organism: Tursiops truncatus (assembly GCF_011762595.2). NCBI lineage: Eukaryota > Metazoa > Chordata > Mammalia > Artiodactyla > Delphinidae > Tursiops > Tursiops truncatus. The sequence continues at coordinate 99,522,762 of NC_047042.1, read as the reverse complement.
CTGAAAACTGATGCAATTAAAAAAGACAAGTTTTTCTCCTGACTTCCAAGTCTGAAGCAATGAAGAGTTCCTTGTTAATAATACCTAGTACGGAATTTTCTTTTTCTGTTCTTTCATATCTGAGAGCTAAGGCACTTTGGAAATAATTTTGCTATTGCCTCAAGTTTCACACCTACTCAAAGGCAAAGGCCTCAACCAAGCGTTGCCAAGACCACATTAAGGTACCTCTCTGCGGTTGGTGATGTGGGCAGCTGCGTGGTCCACGTTCCCGTCACATGCCCTTAGGCCAAGCCGAGCTTCCTGGGCACTAAAACCCAGCTGCATCAAACTGTGAACTTTTGATGGATCAATATATAGCTCTTTAAAGAGCTGACATGCCTACAGACAAAGAAAAATATAAGAATCATGTAACCATAGTAACATTAAAGCTTAACACAAAGCTAAAACCTAAAGGAAATTGGATTGTACCCAATGTGAACTAGGGTGTGTCAGATTTTAGATAAAACCTCTAAATGTGACCTATTATCAACCAGTGCAAATGCAAACAGACAACACCCTCTCTGCTCACGTGACTTATATGCAGTATAACATGAGAAAACAGGCTGAGGATTGTGGGAGGGGCTGGTATCCATTATCTCCTCCTTTTTGGTAATAAAGTCCCCTGAATTTGAGCTGAGTGTAGCCAGATGGTCTAGGCCAATGGCATGTAGCAGAAATGACAGGAGCACCTCCTGAGTCACCCCTCTAAAGAGGCTTGCCCTGGACTCTCTCCCTCCCTCTGCTGGCTGGAAGAGGCGCTGACAGGACACCAGCTGCCCCACCGCCCTGGCTGCTCAACTCTACAGCCAGATGAGAGAAATGGAAACTTCTAGCCAATTAAAGCCACTGACTTTCTGAGGTTTCCTTATTACAGCACCTTGCCTGTACTCTCGCAAATACAGATGTGTTTACGGTATACGTGAAGGAGGGACTGGGAGGGAGGTGCACTTTCCTCACCAGTCACACACCACTGAGTTCATGAAATACTTAACTTCTGGGGATTAAAAAACTAAGTAGGTGAAAATGGTCACAACTTTGGAGCATCCATTGTCTTACCTTGTTGAGATAGTCATAAGCCTCTTCACCATTTCCACTGTGATAATTTCGGATACCTTGAAGCAAGTAAAGTCTTAAAAACAAGACTTTCTCTTTTCCACAATTTCCCTAGAATTTTTGGGGGGAAAAAAGATAAAACTGTCTTATTTCTCATTACAGGTCTGTAATACTGACATTTATAATTCCCTTCATCTCCACAGGGGCAAAATGGCATTACTAAAATGTTTCTGTCTTCACCATCGCTGATGGCAAAAGTAAGGATCCCAGGGTACAACGGCATCGCCTGTCCCAAACAGAACACCTATCTCCAGGTGCCCAGGACAGGGGGCCCCCTCTGGTCAGGAGGGAAGTATGCAAACCAGGAATATCTCTTATGTTGCCCTGCAATTCCCAAGCAGAATTCTGATGACCTGTGGAAACTGCCTGAGAAAAATCCTTATTCAAAGCCCAGCTCTGGAGCTGTGACTCACTCGTGTGAACTGTCACTGTTCAAAATGTCTATTTTCTGCATTTAAACCTTTCATTAGACTCTAATGAATACAGTCACCAGCTCTCTCGGTCACGGTGATCAATGGGTTTCTGTGACTAGAAAACTGTGTTCCTCTGGTCACAGGCTAACTTATAAGATGTTTAACAATCCCCTTAAAATATAGCTTAAAAAGAACACATTGCATACTACTATCAAATAAATCACCTTCGGCAGCAGTCTGAACACTTTAACAGGAATAAACTCAAATTCTACAAATGGGCTCACTAATACCTAAAACTAATTACAGCAACGTACTTTTATGTGGACCAGTCTCTGATGATTTTCTCCATAACAATTTTTAAAGCATCTCTGGGCCATGTTTAATTTCTTCTCTGCGTCGTCCAGGCATTCCAGCTGTCCCAAGCGGAAGTAGCACCATGCTATGTCCAGCTGGAGTACTGCATAGTTGTCCACAGTGTCCAGCAGTTCTCTGCAGCACTCGCTACCAAAGACAGGAAATGACATCACTGACAAGAAGCAGTAAAAACCTTTTTGTGAATTACTGGAATTTTTTTTTTCCAGTTTTTGGTGTATTTCCAAAGACTAAGACAGAGATCGCAATGTTTATGAAGGGAACTGTATTTATAATCTGAGTCCTTCCAAGGGGAAAAAAAAAAGGAGTTAGGGCTCAAGAAAAGAAGCTCAACACCACCTTCCCTGGTAGGGGGGGGAGACAGACAGACAGACGTACACACACACCCTTGCCATGTTGGGAAAGAGGCTTGGCAGGAAGCGGAAATCGGGGCCACTGTGTCAGAACCCTTCAGCAAACGTGGGGAGACCATGCTTTAAAGCAGTGGTTTCCAACCCTGACTGCAAATTAGAATCACCAGGATGTGAGGAATTTTTCTTTCCTTTTCTATTTTCTTTTGTTTGTTTTTAAGAAATACTGATGCTGGGACCCCACTATATCAATTATAACAGAAACCTCTGGAGGTGGGGCCTGGATGTTGTATTTCTAAAATCCCCCTAGGTAAGTCTAATATACAGCCGAAGTTAGAACCCCAAAGCTTTAAAAGCACACTACAAAAAAATAAATCCTTCCTTACTATGAACGCCTCAGTTGATGAAGACTCTGATGAGGCATTCACGTCCAATCACATTAAAGGAGGGGAAAAACCATCCAGACAAATGCCAGGCTCTGAATGCCTAGCTGACCTTGGGGCCCAGGTGCAGGTTAAATGCTACTCGGCAGCTGTCGCAGCAGGCTGAACCCAGATACAGAGGAAGGGAGAAGACAGCAAGGCAATGGAAGGTTGACAAAGATGGACATCGAGATAATTTATTTTGATTTTAAATTGTGATTATGTTAGAAATTCATAATGCAAATCTAGATCTCAAGTTTGAACTCTCTTCAATAGGAAAGTAAAATTTGGAACATTCACAAACTTTAAAGATCTCATCTGTTTTTGTTTGTATTCTACTAAAAGTAAGACTGCTCTGGTATAAAACTACAAAACCTGCATGCCCTCAAGCTTCCCATCCTGCCCATCAAAATCTGCTTGGGGTGGGGGGCGGGGAAGAGCTCTGATTCTGTCATTTATGTTTGGTTTTTTTTAATACATTTTAGTTAATTTATTTTGGCTGCGTTGGCTCTTTGTTGCCGTGCGCCAGCTTTCTCTAGTTGCAGCGAGTGGGGGCTACTCTTCATTGCGGTGCGCGGGCTTCTCATTGCAGTGGCTTCTCTTGTTGCGGAGCACAGGCTCTAGGCGCATGGGCTTCAGTAGTTGTGGCACGCAGGCTCAGTAGTTGTGGCTCGTGGGCTCTAGAGCGCAGGCTCAGTAGTTGTGGCGCATGGGCTTAGTTGCTCCGCAGTATGTGGGATCTTCCCAGACCAGGGATTGAACCCGTGTCCCCTGCACTGGCGGGTGGATTCTTAACCACTGCGCCATCAATGACAGGGAAGTCTCTGTCATTTATGCTTTAAAGCAGAAGTCTCCTAAGTGGAGTGCCTGCACTCCAGGGTACGTACAAGACAACCCACTGGGGCGTAAGAATAATCTCTCAGAGCAGGATTTTCCTATTTATTTGTGGTTTCTTTCTTTGAACATTTCTATTCCTTGTGAACGTTTTGTAACATACACACCATATTTTACACACATGCACACACATCCAGATGTATGACCAGGTGAGGGGCACCTTCTCTGAATCTTCTGCTTGGCCTGAGAACTTGACATTGAGAGGAGAGGAAGAAGTTCATGGACCATGGTCTGATCTTACACTCCAGGTGAGATCTACTGATCTACCTGTAGGCACCTTCGGTTTCTGGGAGAGAAGCCTACCCCACCATTCTCACGAAAGCAGCGGACATTTAGCCAGTTTTCAAAGTCTCACACATGTGAACAGGCTTGTTTGTGTCTAAAGCATCAAGAGTGAGGACAGAAACTGCCTCCTTTCAGTTAAAAATAAAATCATGCGTATAAGTTTGACCCAGAATTGAGTATTTGTGCAGCCAAAACCAAACCCAAAACCAAAACGCAGCAAAGGTCTCACATTAAAGACGTTCGTTTCATTCTTTTAGTTTAAACACATAACACTTTTTATTCATATATAGGCTATAAAAGAGATCATGACATCACCTGCATATAATAATTTTGAAACTGTTAGGACTATATTTGAACCTGATCACGTCACTCAGAAAAAAATTTAAAGACTTGTATAAAATTGTCTTAGAGTATATTTTTATTGATTTTGCTTTAGTAGCCTGAATAGTCAATAGCCAATAAATTTTCATGTTAAAAACATTAATTAAAATCAATGTATAACGTTGATTTAAACAAAATATACTGAGCCTAGCTTTAGAAAAATTAAATCCCATTTGGGCTCAAGTCAGTTATTTAACAGAAACTTATTACACTTGCCTCAAGAGTTTTACATTTTTTATATAAAATAAAGATATTAATTTCAAGAAAGGTAAGCTAAGCTTAGGTATCTGCTTTTTTTAAAAGGAAGATTGGCTAAAAAGTCATTTTTAGTTTTATTACTGGCTGTAAGGAACTGGATTGTGTAGTTTTTTTGTGTGTTTCTCGATACATGGGTTCAATAAATACCATTAAGCGATGCTTGGGATGCAGTTAAAAACATGTTACTTGAAAAGAGTGGTGTGACCTTTTCAGGGCTTAGTTTTAAGCTTTGTTAGGTGGGACCAGAACAGCCTGTAGGGCAGAATTAGCCCTTCTTCCCACACCCTACTGAATTCTCTAGCCAATGCCCCGTTTCCCACAGGTTATTATCCGCCCTCTGTGATCTCTCTGCTTCTCTGAGGTGGTGCTTTCCCAGCCTGGGGGCAAGGCGGGCGTGACCTCACAGGCCTGTGCTGACCATCACTCAACAGAAGACTCCAGGGGCGCCCTGTGCACTCTCCCGCAGGCAGCTCTCTCCTCCCACCACTGTGGCCTCCCTGGATTCCGAGCTCCATCTCTTCCACTCAGGGGAGACCAGGAGGCTCTGCCTGGGTTTCTCCTCCGCACACTGAGGCCTGGGAACTCCAGGCAGTGAGCTGAAACAATTCACAGGGTTCCACTCGTTTGTTTCCCCGCCTCAGGGACCACTGTCCTGCATTGCCAGAAAACCACTGTTTTTACACATTTTGCCCAGTTTTTCAGTTGTTGCAGGCGAGAGGGTAAATCCGGTCCCTGTTACTCCATCTTGGCCAAAAGTATAACTTACATTTTTAGCTTTAAATAGGGGAAAGAAATTACTCTCAGTCGTACTACATACCATACCACAAGATGTACAAAAGAAAGCTGTGATAGAACTTTGAGCCTACTTGGAGCAGGCAGGAAAAACATCAAGGGGCAAAGGAAGAACAACTTAAGTTTCTTCCACCTCCACCGCTGACTTGCATTAGAGTTGATCTCTTTTACGAAGAGAGGGAAGGCGCACAAAAATTACGCTAATAAGTTGACCTGCAAGAACAAATCCCCAGTAGAAAAAACCAGTATCTTCTACTTAAAAAGGCACTGACAATTATTATTGGATTATTATGTCTACTACTCACTGAACATGTTAACGTACCATGAACTGAAGAGGCAGTTATTTTTTACTCAGGGTCTCCCTGAGACCTGAAAATGATTACAAGGAGGTGTCCAAGGTGAAAAGACTGAGAAAGGCTCATACAGACAGATCAAGGTCAACCATGCCTCAATAACCGCTGAAGCTGGATTACAAGTGTATGGGAACTCAGTATATTAGCTGCTATTTTTATATGTTTGAAATTTTCCATAATAAAAAGTTAGAAACAATTATGGAAGCGAATAAAAAATTTACCTGAATTTAAGGACCTAACTTACAGCCTGCACTGCTACCTGTAGCAGAAGAGAATAAAACTGACACTCAGAAAAAAGCAAAGACAAAGAGGCAGAGGAGGAAAACCAGAGAGGCACCAAGCCCTTTTCTGGTTACTTTCAGCTTTGCCCCCTCCTCCCAAATATTTTAGACAATAAATCCCCCTTTTTGCTTAAATTTAAGTTTGTTCACTTAAGACACAAGGGTGCTGCCAGTACAGCTGGCAAACTATATATACTTACATTTATCTTCTTGAATGTACTGTATATATTGGGAGTTCCTCAAAACGGAAAAGAAAATAACACTGACGTTGTTACCTTTTGAATATTTCAAACATCAAGTCTATTTTTCAAATATTTCATCTGCCTGGATTATAGCTTCTCAGTACCGTTTCCCATTAAGAGGAACCAGGAGCCCTTGAGAAAGTGTTGGCTGTTGCTCTGGGGCAGGAACTATTCAGGATGAGTCTGGACCAGCTCTGGCCACGAGAGAGCAGAGACTACAAAGATTACCCCAGGATCGGGTCAAAGGGATGCAGGACCACCTGCCAGCTGAAGACAGCCAATTTAAGCTCTGAGGTGTGAAGTGTATCAAATGTGTTAAAATCCATGAGCTCATACTGATACTTAAAAGAAAAAAAAAAAAAGCAGGGAAACCTCACCGGTGATGTCATCTTTGGAAGATGCTAGGGAAGCAACTCATTTATTCTGAAAAGAAGAAAACAAAGAGAAAGAACCCAGCATTTTATTCTGTCTTTCTGTACAAATTGTACCTTAGGAGGACCAAGCAGCGATAAGGAAAAATATTTTTCAAAAGAATTCCAGCAATAAATGCAGAAGGAATAATACGTTATCACCATCTTGGAGCGCCTAATGAAACAGTGGATTTGGGGAACGCTCATCAACATCTACACCAAAATCACTAAGTGAAAAGCTGACAGGGACCTTATAACGGACAGTGCAGGCTGACAACATGTCATAAGAAAGAGACATGATACCCTACATGCTTGTTGTAAAAAAATAGTGCCTATGTTTATAAAATGCTTTACAGGGAAGAGAGATCAATTAGAAATCTGCGACGGGGAGAAACAGTTCACAAATCAGTCTACACCATAACTACTCTTTTATGTTAACCATCTTGGGTGAAAATCGGAAGTGTGAAGTGCACGGGGTGGGGGAAGGGTGCTGTGTGTAACTCTCATCCTCCTTCAAACTTGCTTTCACCAGGTACAAAAGCACCTACCAGAAATATCTGTCAGCGTCCAACAGACACGGCAAGGCTATTCCATATTCTTTTCTTTTCAGGAAAGCTCTGCCCTTCTCATGATATCCCATGGCTAACATAAGGGCCTAGGAAAAAATAAGGATTTAAAAAAACATCACTTTAAACTATAATAAAACGAATTATATTAAAAGCATATTAAGCCTAAAGAAATCAAATATTGTGAAAACAAACAGACAAAAAACTCAAGATCACAACTAAATCTAAAAGCCAAAATTAAGGAAAACAGCATTAAACCTTCATTTCATTTAAACACTGAAACCAAGAACTCAATTTAACATGGCTGAAATGGTCAGAAACGGCACCCGTCCCTTCGTTTTCATCACTTTAATTTAGTATTGGCTGATCTAGATCTATTTCTAGTATCCGTAAGACTAAACATATAAAAAACCAGCCAGTAATGACTGTATCTTTTCTAAAAAGAGCATTCATTTCACTCTCTATTCTTAATCAGGTTTTTTTCTGAAGTATCTGTCAACTGTACCATTTCTAAAACAATTTTTGCAAGGTGATCCAAATTTCTTTAAAGTTCATTAATATTTTTAGATTTGAATTTGTATATAATTCCATTTTGTAAAGGTTTCCCCTCAAGATCTAAATATCATCATTTAATATACGAACGTAGTATCTGCAGTGGGCAAACAGTTGCCAAAAAAAATCAATTCAATGAGATTACAAAGCTCTCTTATTAAAACGTAACTTTAATCCTTAATTTTAAATCCATAATTCATACAGTGAAACCGACTCAAAAGTGTCCTTTAAAGACCAAAAAATTAAAATTAACTTGACCCACAGTCACTAAAGCTTTTCATGTAAGAAGCTACTGGACCCCAGCTCAGAGACTGATCTCATGGGCCAAGTTGTAGATGCTGCTAGAAAGACCCCCTTGGATATGTTCAAAGGTAAAACCACTTCACCCTTACTCCAAATTAGAGAACGGGGCTGTGGAGAGACAGGGGAAGAGGTGGCAGAATCATCTGTCACACTCTTCCCAAACTACCTAGCACCCCAGCCTCCCCTTCTGATCCGTCCCTTAGGGAATGAGGCCCCCAAGTAAAATAAACTACAGCAAAACAAACACTGCCACAGGAAGCCACTGCTCCAGGCCAGTGAGGTCCTGCCGTTCTGTACTCAGGCACTGAAACTCACAGGGTGAGGCGGCCAGATGAAGTGCTCATCATATAGTCATGTTCTCTGTTTATGAGCTGGAGACTGAAAGCTGCTTCTAATCCTTTATAATAACATTCCAAGATAAAACAAATAGAAAACCACTTCTGCTCTGACAGCAGATCAAAGAACAAGCCATAAATTTCTTACAGTACTTACTTTTCTTTCTGATGGAGGGATTCTGATTGATCTGCCCGTCTGGTTAGCTATGTCTAAGTATGGTGTGGTTTCTGGATCCACCACCATCTCAGCTGCAACAAAACCAAAAGGAACTCCATTAGTTCAATGTTAAAAAGCAATGATGGTGACATTAAAAATGTTAGACTGTAGGGGAAGAAAGGCCAACAAGAAATGTGATACTCCCCTCCCACGCACACTCCCGCCCATCTGCTGCGTGATTTGCTGCCACCTTTGAGGACTTGAGCTGAAGTCTGAAGCTCTGTGTACCTCTCTCTGCCAGTATCTCCAGGCCTCTCTTAGTCCTCTGAATTCTTTTTTCTTTTAGTCTGGCTTCATTCTGCTCTTCTTCTTCCACCTGGGAGTTTTTCCTCACATCCTCTTCAGACTGTTTTAGTTCGAGCACCATAGCTTTTACATTGTGGGTCACTCCCTGTTCCTCAAGTGTCTTCCCTGTCAAAATCAGAAATGCACGTTATAAAGAGTCATTAAATTTACTGGGTAATAGGCCATCTTCTATGTTAAATGGAATCCTTAAGCCTGCGTCAGCACTTGCAGACCACCATGCCACATGATTGGTAAGAAGATGTTTAAATTTGGCTGTTTACCTACGTTATTGTTAAGCACTGGTTAAAATCAGCCAGGGAAAATGAGGTGACTAAATTAATCCTTTGTAATTTTCTTTATTCTCATCATAAGATCAAACTAAAGCAATCAACTGTTTGAGAATCTACTACAGAGAGAGACGTGATATCTCCCACCCTCTAGCTGGAGATATAATCCAGTTCTCAGCAATGGACTGGAGGCCAGAGTGCAGCGGTGCACTGTGAGAGGTAATTTACTGAAGTGGGTAAAAACAAACACCTTGGGTTCCATCCCTTCTTAACTCTATAGCCCTGAGTGAACCACTTACTGTCCACGTCCTCATATAAAAAATGGGAATAAAGACAGAGGTAGAAGTTAATGGAACAGAATGAAAGAGAATATGAACAAAATCAAAAGCTGGCTCTATGAAAAAAAATTAATCAAATATACAAACCTAACAAAAATTAAGTCAAAGATGCAAAAAAACAACAAACAAAACGAAAAAAGGTAAATATAGATAGCAAACATTATAAAATACCAAAATAATATTATGAACTATAAGCATATAAATTTGAACACATTTCTGAAAACTCGAGTTGGACACACATTCATATGCATACGTACATATACATACACATATATATATTTAGGAACTCGACAACCATTCTAACATTTATATTGAAAAATAGAGGACTTCCTTGGTGGCACAGTGGTTTAAGAGTCCGCCTGCCAACGCAGGGGACATGGGTTCGAGCCCTCGTCCGGGAAGATCCCACATGCCGCAGAGCAACTAAGCCCGTGCGCCACAACTACTGAGCCTGCGCTCTAGAGCCCGCGAGCCACAACTACGGAAGCCTGCATGCCTAGAGCCCATGCTCCGCAACGAGAAGCCACCGCAATGAGAAGCCTGCACACCTCAATGAAGAGTAGCCCCGCTCGCCGCAACTAGAGAAAGCCCGTGCACAGCAACAAAGACCCAATGCAGCCAAAAATAAATAATGAAAAAAAAAGAAAAAGAAAGATCCATCAATGGCCAAGTTACCATGATAAAGAAGAGTCAAGAGGGAGACTCATCTTACTAGATTTTTTTTTTTTTTTTTTTTTTGCGGTACGCAGGCCTCTCACTGTTGTGGCCTCTCCTGTTGCAGAGCACAGGCTCCGGATGTGCAGGCCCAGCGGCCATGGCTCACAGGCCCAGCCGCTCTGCGGCATGTGGGATCCTCCCGGACCAGGGCACGAACCCGCGTCCCCTGCATTGGCAGGTGGACTCTCAACCACTGCGCCACCAGGGAAGCCCATCTTACTAGATTTTAAAGCCACAACAACAAACAAACAAACAAACAAAAACCTCTGGTGAGACTATCCATGCAGCCCTGGGCTTGAGGAAAGAACTTCTTAAAACACAAACAATAAGGTGAAAAACTGATGGATTTGATAACATCAAAATCAAGGATTTCTGCCCAATGAAGGATACCACAAACTAATTAACATAGAGATGCGATGACAAACAGTGCAAAGATATCTAAAACAGGTAACAGGAAATGGCTAGAGGTGATGCTGGAAAGGACGACTAGGGCTAGGCTGCGAAGGCTGCATTACATCAGGCTGGGATGTGAACCTGACTCTCCGTAGACCACAGGAACCTAATGGAAACCAAACAGACTACAGTGCTTGCCCGAACTGCTGCAACAGCTAACTGGTCTCCCAAGGCCATTCGTGTCTCCTTCGCATCCATTCCCCTACTGCAGCCAAAGTGATCTTTGAAACACAAATATAATTGTGTCTGCTCCCCAGCATCAATGGCTTCCCACCTCTCTAGAGAGAAGCCCTCTAATACTGAGTAAGGCTCAAGTCCAGGGTTCCTCAGCAGCACTACTGGCATCGTGAGCTGCATTAAGTCTCTGTTGTGGGGACCGTTCAGTGCCTTGATGTTCAGCACCATTGCTGGTCTCTTCCCATCAACTGTTATGAGCACAACCTCCCCTGGCCCCCTGCTACCAAGTCATGACAACCCAAAATGTCTCCGGACATCGCCAAATGTCCCCTGGGTGGCAAAATCACCCTTGGTTAAGAAGCACCACTATAATCTTTACAATGTGGCCTCACTGCCTGGCCCTGCATCCTTAAGAAGCACTACCCTCCGCTCACCTACTACACTCGGCCATATGAGACCTTTTCAATCCCTCGAATTCACACGATGGAGCTGTAACACGAGGCTCTCTGTCTGGAGCGCTCCCCACCGCAGCCTCCTCCCCGTCTTCACTCAGCTTTAGCTCTTCTCCCTCAGGGAGAATTTACTAGAAACTCTATTTTACTTTGAGCACGCCTAGACTTCCATTCTGTAACATTTCACCAGACCTGTACTGAGTATCTTTGGAAAAGTTGCTTCCTGCTTTACATTTTTATTTTAGTAAACTCTAAAATAATTGGTTTTGCATTATATACATGATAAAGCCACCCAAAATTTTTGAACAGAGGAAGAGTGAGAAAAAAAGATACAAAGTCATTATTTCTCTATTGACTTGATTTAAAAATTCTGCATACTTTGCCATAACATACCTAGTTGAAGTTGTTTCTTATTTATGACAATTTTGATATAATTTTCTTGAAATCCAAAGGTTTCAGCTATCCTGTAAAATAAACCCGAAAACTATAGGTAACCAAATTTGTTATTTATTATCCATTAAATAGATTTTAATCATGATAGCTATTTTATACATTCTTCTCAGAAACACCGAGTATTCCAATTTACTGACTCACAACATTACTTCAGATAAAGTCAGCTTACTAGATGGTTATTTGAAACTGTGTCAGAGACAGTGTCCTTTGGTAAACTATCTGTTTTACTATTTGGTTCCTTGTGAAGTAGAGACCACTGGTGCTGTGTATCTGTTTGAACAGGAGGGCCCTAGCTGCATGTCAGGAGAAAAGCCATCCTCTATACCTTCTGCGGTCTCCTTGGAGGAGCCCATAATAGGGGGAGTTGTTCCATACAATCTTCTGCTCATTGTGTGTTGAATGAATGATGCTTCCTGAATCCATCCCTAACAGCCCTCATGTAGACCAAAGAAGAAAATGAGAAAAATCACTTTAAGAAACACTGACTGGCTATCCCTGGAGGTATTCAAAATACTTACCAGTTAAAAATACACAAGCAGATGAAGTAATTGACCAGGTCTCAGAAGTTAGGTTTTCACTGGTATGTGACAGGCAGGTATTTTTTTTCTTTTTACAAATGGGCAAACAGCCTGAAACTGGCTGAAATACTTCACTGAACACCACAGCAAGCTATTAGTGCACTAAGGAATAAAATTCAAAACTAATGATCTGGCCAATATCAGGCTGTCTCCTATTTCTATCACTCATTCATTGATTCAAACACGTATCAAGTACATGCATCCAGAGTTCCCACCTGATCTCAAGTTACACCAGGAAGTGAAGAGATTGCTGCAAGTCCTGAGTTCTCACTTTGCCCTTAAATGCCAGTGTGAGCCTGAATAAGTCCTTCAGCCTCAAAGCCTCAATTTTCCCTTCCATTCAGTGACGATAATCAAACCTGCCCCATCTCTCTTACAGGATGGCCAGGGAGGATCAAATGAGCGGGTGTAAAAGAGCTGAGAGCACCTGGGGCACGGGGCACACAGATACTTACTTAGACCTCAGTTCTCTGCCAGTGACATGCAGTCGGGTCTCCAACAAGTTTTTCCTATCCTATTTAAAAATAAGACAAATAGAATACACTTGAATTTGACACTTTTTTGGAGCTGTTATTCTGCCTATAAAACCAGACAGGTTGATATCAGATGATGTAAATACTCGCATGCCTAGCATGAAGCTATTGAACAAAACCTGACGTGTGCTGACCCTGTGACCCGGAAGTCCTCAAGGGGGCAGCAGTGTGGCACCACAGGCAGGGCTTCAGTCTCTGGGGGAAGGTCAGCTGCTCACTGGGGTTTGTCCCCCGTCTACTCAAGGGAGCTGGCCTCTGCTCCACAAGGACCATCCCACAACCTCTGGCACTAGGGCCACCTCAGTGAGCAAAAGAGATAGTCCCTTCGGCGCTCCCAGTGAGGAGGGAGCAGCAAGACATGTTCCTGGAACCTTTCCTTCTCGGATGGCTGGGCTTCAGAGGAAAATACGGGACCACCAGCGACACCTATGAGACCATGCAAATCATCTGCTCTGATTCCATACTCACCAATCAGCTTTCTGACTGGTGGTCTGGTTTCCCAGGTACTTGATACTAGCAACGAAGAGTCCTGTATATACATACTGCCCTTTAAATTCCCAAACTGGCATTCTGAGATAGATACATATATAATTTCCTTCTTCTAATAAAGCTCTTTGCTTTTCCTAGAAATTTTTAACAGCTTTATAGAGAGGTAACTTACATACCTTAAAGTTCCCTGTCTAAAGTATAAGAGTCAATGGTTTCTAGTATATTTACAGAGTTAGACAACTGTTATCATAATCAAATTTCAGAACATTTTCACCATCTCCCCAACCAAACATGTGCCATACCTCCTATTCCCTCCCCTGCCCCCACCACAGACAACCATGAATATATTTTCTGTCTCTACGGATTCACCTACTCTAGATATTTCCTATCAATGGAACAACACAATATGTGGCTTTTTGTGTCTGGCTTCTTTCATAATGTTTTTGAGGTTCATTCATGTTGTAGAGTATCGGTACTTTGTTCCTTTTTATGGCTGAATAATATTCATTGTATGCGTGCACTCCATTTATCCACCGATAGACATCTGGGTTGTTTCCACCTTTTGGCTATTGTGAATTGAGCTGCTACAAACGTTCATGTACAAGTTTTTGTGTAGACATAGTTTTCATTCCTCTTGGAGTAAAATAGCTGGGTCATATGGTAACTCTTAAACATACTTATTTTCATTTCTTCTGAGAATAATTAACATTGATAAGTCAGAAGAGGCACCCTTGGGTGCCCTGCCTCAGTAACATTTCTGGACTTCAACTACTGAGGACGCGGCCCTGACACAGGTGGCCCAGGTTACGGTGGCCCTGCTTGGGCACTCAGCTCTGCCTCTGGCTTCCACTGGCATAGAAAAAAAAGACGAATTCCTTTGTGATGTGTCCTACACAGTTTTAGAAAATCTGAAGTAATCTTGTATTCCCCATTTTTGCTAAATGTTCATTCAAACTCTAGAAAATGTAAGAATGTTGAAGCACAGCTCTGTGAAGCCTGCAGGCCAGACTACTTCGTAAACGTTCCAGCTTAAGAATCCATAAAATTGACTTTTAAGTTTGTAAATGTTCAACATGTAAAGTAACTGAAAGGAATTTTATCTTTGGATTGTATCTTCAAAAAGAACTCATCATTTATTTAATCACATCACTAAGTTAACTAAGTATTAGTAACTATGTAAATTTGGGGAAACTACTCACTTTTTTTACCCGGGGAGGTAAGAAGACTTCGATTGTAGCAATTCCTGTTGCTTTATAGTGCTCATTGCCTGTGCCGCGCTCCACTGCTTTGCAACGTATTTCTTCTATTATCTTTTCTACTTCATTTTCACAACATTCTAGCTTGTCAGAGTACTTCTTAGCAAGGTCCTATAAAGAGAAATTTAAAAACACAGATCAATACAGTACCAACTCAAAAAAAAAAAAAGAACAGTGTATGTGGGACTCTAAGGCAAAATAACTAATGAGTGGTGGTATAGTGAAATCCAGACTGTGGCTTGACATCTTGAGAGGTGTAGAGTTTAGAGAGGACCCAGGGAAACATCAAAACCAGGAAAGGACAGGAAAATAGGCCCAAGAGAGAAAGTAAGACCAGTTGGGATTACACTAGGGGCGAAAAGCAAGGTGGGCTGTGACTTATGTAACTGCAGTATATACACAATTATTTTAAGGAATAATGAACTGTTCAATACCACTAAAGGGTGGGGACAAAAAAACCAAAAACACGAACAGAGGACATTCTAATTTTCCTAACTTGTGAGAACAAGTCAGGTTATACGACGGTGTTAAGTATATATTTATAATAGGGGAGATGTTCATGATACACATAAGTTACAAAACAGATCAGAGGACTTCCCTGGTGGCGCAGTGGTTAAGAATCTGCCTGCCAATGCAGGGGACACGGGTTTGAACCCTCGTCCGGGAAGATCCCACATGCCATGGAGCAACTAAGCCTGTGCGTCACAACTACTGAGCCTGCGCTCTAGAGCCCGTGGGCCACAACTACTGAGGCCCGTGCACCTAGAGCCCATGCTCCGCAACAAGAGAAGCCACCACAGTGAGAAGCCGGCGCACCACAAAGAAGAGTGGCCCCCACTCACTGCAATTAGAGAAAGCCCGCGCGTAGCAACTAAGACCCAACACAGCCAACAATAAATAAATAAAATAAATTAAAAAAAACCCGAAACTTTCTGTAATTCTCTAGAAAACATAAACATAATTACTCAGTGAGGGTTTTTTTTCCCCCTCCTGACACCAACTGGATGTCCTACAATTCAATTCAATTCTGTCATTAACGATCTGGAGTTAGAGGCAGACTCCACAGGCTAAGGGCTCAATCCCACAAGTCTGCCTTCATTTCAGGCACCAGGTTACCCACACTTCTGTCTGACTTGGCTACAAAGTCAAGGGTCCCTACAACCCCTACCCCTTCAGGCTTGGTAATTTGCTAGAACAACTCCACAGAACTCAGGAAAATGCTCTACTTATTATTACAGTTTATTATAAAGAGTACAAATGAACATCTAGATGGAGATGTACATGTGGCAAAGTCTGGAAGGGTTCAGAGAGCAGGAGCTTCTGTTCCTGTGGAGCTGGAGTGTGCTACTCTCTGGCGCAGGGACGTGTCTGCCAATCTGGAAGCTCCCCAAATCCATCATTTAAGGGTTTTTATGAAGGCTCCATTATGTAGGCACGATTGATAAAATCACTGGCCGCTGGTGAGTAGCTTGATCTCCAGCCCCCTGCCCTCACCAGAGGCTGGAGGGTAGGGCTGCAAGTTCCAAGCTTCTAATCAAAGTCTGGTCTTGTAGGCGAGCAGCCCCACCCTGAAGCTCTCTCCAAAGAGCTGCCTCTTAGAACAAAAGATGCCCCTGTCACCCTTACCACTCGGGAATTTCCAAGGGTTTTAGGAGCCCCGTGCCAGGAACTGGGGACAGAAAGCAGCTTTCTTATTATGCCACACCTAGTTTCTAAGCCAAGAAATTATAACAAGCAAATTCAGAAGAAAGATCAGAAGGTTTGCAAAAACTAAAAAGTGAGTCCTGTCAGGAACAAGAGAGACAGGAAAACCCTAAGACCCTGACACAGCTATCACTATCACCTCCCAAGCACGTCATTGTGTCACAACACAGGACAATTTGATGCCCTCCTGACAATCCTTAGTCCTTGATAAATGTTACACTGTTTATCTCAATATACTCAGACTGAGAAAACAGAGAAGTACATTCTAGGATATTCCAATATAATAGATTTCTATCAAAAATGATTAATGTTCCTCAGCTTCGAAAGGCAGGCAAACTTCAATTTCTAGAAGTTTCACTTATGTAAAATGATGCCATTTCTGATGATACCATAAAAAACCAAGGCATAATTATTAGGAAAATATATTTTGGAAAAATGAACAGATAGCCATAGTGTAAACAAAGCTGGGGGAGGGAAGCATTGTTTTACAGCAGACCACAGTAGCAAGGAGGGCTGAGAACCCACCAGGACACTAACACTGAACAGGTCACACACTAAGCTTCTGGCACTGGAACTGCCCTGCTAGCAGGAACACCCAGATTAATAAACTTAGGTAACATCATGAAGGTATTAGAAATGATATATGCCAAAATAATTAGATACCATTCTCATATAAATAAAATCTTTTTAAATAAAAATAAGCTTGCCAACTGCTAATAAAATGTGGGACCTGCTTTTCACTCATGTTTTTGGTTATGCCAAAGGTTTACCTGGTTGTGCCTGGCAATTTCTGGTGACTTCAGAATCTTACTTACCAAGGAGACTTACAACACTACTAATTATTAATGTCTTAAAAGGAAAATACCTTCAATGCCAAACCAACTTTTTTATTTTCATCTGTATATGGAGGTTTCCAGAGTTGAATTCTGTCTTCCCTTAAAAACTGGGTCAATTTTGCTTGGAGATATTTCTTTTGCGCCATCCTTGAAAGCAAAACAGTACATCACTGATACCCCATGCCACATTTCAAAGTGTTTTATAACTTACCTAATACACTGATGGGTTTTCTAGAGTAAGCAGAGGTCTCCTCCACTCCTCCTCCAGTTTAGTCTAAATTACTTTTAGACTAGGTTTTAACTAGCTCCAGGCTTCTCTAAAAGATATATATATTATATACAGACTGAAATATGTATTACATATGCAATTATATATATTACATAAAAATACATATTTCAAAGTTGCTAATATGTAGCAAGGTTTATTACACTTTTCTATTTCTTAACCTGCTATTATTCTCTAAGAGAAAAGATAAGATAAATCCCTAAAGTAGTGAACTTAAACAATTCGATGCAGAGCTTATCAATTCTCCTGTATATTGGCTATTTCAACACAAAAGACCAATCACCTTGGCAGGTAAACATGAAGAAAAGCTAGCTTGAACCATGAACTATCCATAACAAATATTTTCTATATCTGAATTTTTTAAATTAAAAATTTAGTGTTTACAATACTAGAAAGTTATGCATGCTATTTTGTGATAAAGCATAAAAGCAAATCTACATATACTATTCAAATCAATACTGGCTGGGTCATCATTTTACAGATGAGAAAACCAAGGCCCAAGTTTGTAAAATGACTCAATCAAGGATGCAAAATTAGGCAGCAGCATAACTAGCACTGGGACTTCTACCTGCAACACTGGACTACTGGATTCTGCCTCCTATCACGAAACCCCTTGCTGCTTCTCTGTCCTGTGCATGTAACTACTCTCTCCCAAAGAATCACACACAGCAATGGAGCTGTCTACTCAACCTTCACTAGCACACCAATTCAAAGGGGTGAGTGAGGCGGCTAGAGGATCAAACAGCTGACAGGGGCAGTACAGCCAAAACAGATAAGCAGCAAGAAAAGTCAAAAGCTATTACCCTTGAAGGATGAAGACACATTCTAGAGAGTGAAAAAATATGTAAGAGTTAATGTAACCCAGATAAGTAACTTTCTTTTTTTTATTCAGGGCCTGTATCCCACACTCCCCAAAACTCAATTCACCTGATTTTTAAATCAAGTTTGAGAACTTAAGTGTATTCCATAAACAAGTGTTTTAAAAGAAAGTTCAAATCTATTTTATATCAATTTGGAGGCAAGAAAGAGGGTAATCAGGATAGCGGGGAGAAAAGGGATAAAGAAAAAAAACACATCAAAGAGGGGGCTGTGTGCATCCAGGTAACCTACAAAAGAACCCCAGATTTTCAAGCACTAATAAACTGCTTCTCACACAGAAAAGCATATTAGCACTTACGAGCATTAGCTTTCCAAACACAAATAACTTACAGGACCACTACACAAAGTTAGTTCTCTACTGATAAATGTTCAGAAATTCCCACGAAAGTATCACTTGTGGGGAGAGGGCCATTTACTGGAGCCAAGCTATCTGTAAGGCTGAATGCACAGCCCTCTGCCATCCAAGTAGCTACCTGACCAAAGTCTCAAGGGATTTCCTAAACCTAGTATGCGGCCCACACTCCACCCAACCAGCAAATAAACAGCAAGGAGGGTCTATGAACCACCACTTATGTTTGAGAAAAGATTACACCACTGTCTTGAAACTTACAAAACTTCACTTCCAGACAACCGAATAAACGAGGATACATATTTTAAATCAAAAGGGAAAAAGGTTTAATAAATCAGTTTCCGATTTTAACTGGAGAACTGAACGTTTCATGGATGCCATAGAATGTTCGGCAACACAGTCCCCACCAAAAGCAGAAATTCATTAGCACTACTGCTCTAAACTGAAAGCGAAAAGGTATAAAACGTTCCTTTAAAATTTCACTTTCACTTTTGTAATAAATCGACCAACGCTACCTTTCCCCAGAGCTTTTCAAATATATATCTATATATATATTCATTCAAAATACATTAATTCTTCTCTTAGGCAGACTATTACAAGAATCTTGTATTAAAAAATAAGAGTATGGGAAAGAGTTGAGAAATACAGAATCAGATCGTCAAGGCTGGAGAAAATGAAGTGTTTTCTCTTTAAACAGCAAAGAAAATCTGTCTTTGCAAATAAATCCCAAATGGCATATCTGGAATTAGTGTTATGACTCAAGCTTTTTGTATGGCTAATTAATTTTAATATATACATATATTTCTCTTTCTCCCTCCAAAGACACTATTCAATCTTCTTTTTAAGTACCCAGCACCTCAGCCCAGCCCAGAGCAAACCTAGGGCGCGGCGAAATGCCGGCGCAACCTGAAACCCCGGCCCGCCGACCCCAGTCCCGGCCGAGCCTCCGCGCAGGGCGCCCACCTCCCGCCGCTGCGGTCGCGCCCGACCCACACGGGGTTGGCGTCGGGGTCGCGCCGGGGGAGCGGGGGCGCCAGCGGCGCGGCTGAGACCCGGGTCTGGGACTCGACGCTCGGCCGTCGACTCCTCACCTGCGCCACCGCCGCGCCAACCGTAACCCGCCGAATGCCCGGATGCGCCGGCGGCCGCCGTTTGTTTTCATTCCGGGTGAGGCCGGCCCCGCCCCCGCAGCCTCTGTCGCCGGGCCGCCCCGCCCCCACGCGGCGGAGAAGCAGGGTTGTGGGCGGGGCTAATGTGGGGGCGGGGTTGTGGGTAGGCTGTGGGCGGGGATAAGACGGACCGGGGGGTGGTGGGAGTGCGGGACAAGGGTGGGGCGGGGTTGGGGCGAGGACGCTGGCTGGAGGCTGGGGGAAGATGTGGGCGGGCAGAGGGAAGAGCGAGAAGGAGCTGGGGCGAAGACCCCACCCCGGACTTCCTGGGGGGCGGGGGCGGGGCTGGCGGGAAGACTCGGACGGCTAGATGCTGCGGGCCTCAGCCGGGAGCTGGGGAAACCGCCGGCCTAGCCTCTGAGGGTTGAGGAACTGTCAGGGCGGGACTGCTGGCCCGGCCCGGTTTGCCTGACTTCAGAGGAAATGGAGCCTGGCTTCGTTTCTCCAGAAACCTCGAAAGAGGCCAGAGCACCTGGCAGGAAGTCCCTTTTTCCCCCCCGAGGGAGAGTCTGGACCTTCTGCAGCCGGGTCCGCCCCCACCCCCACCCCGCCAGGCTGGGCCAGATGTGATGTTCCCCCTAAAGTCGGGCTTTTCATCCCGCCGTCCATCACCCCGCCGGGGCCTCCCCTGGGTGAACTTCCCAGTCCCTTGCCCTCGCGCCTCTCCGCTCATTGCTGGCCCTCCTGACCCGGTCCCCACACGCTGTCGGCGACGAGATCTGTGGAGATCCGCCTGCTGCCGAAGTGCTCTGCCGTCGGATGTGGCAATACATGTAAACCTCTGCGCGGCCGATGTCGGATGTCTAGGTGAGGAAATAAGACCAGGGTGCACAGGGGCTTCCCTGGCGGTCCAGGGCTTAGGACTCTGCGCTTCCAGTGCAGGGGGTGCGGGTTCCATCCCTGGTCGGGGAACTAAGATCCCACGTGGCGCGGCCAAAAAACAAAAATACAAGGGTGCATAAAATCTTGAGGGCATTGTGTGAAATGCTCAGAGGTCGAGAGCAGAGCCTGGGTGGTTGAGCACAGGTCCTGGCCGAGCTTTGAGAGATGGTTACACCCGCCCTTGGCAGGACCCGGGAATGGAAGCTAGAATCCGCCTCAGACCCCAGAAAGTTTACTCCGGTGAGGCTGTTGGCCCTTCCATTGCGAATCCCAAGGCCCTTCCTTGGACCCGCTCTAGCACTGCCGAGGGCTGGGGCTTGAGAGCTTGGGCCCGGCACCCGGCAGCCGGTTCCAGCCCTGGGTACCTGGGCAAGCTACCTGGCCCCCACCTCACCCGGGACGACAGTACCGCTGCCCGCTGGGGCACCGTGGAGAAACTGTGCGCTAGGACCTGGTCCTCTCACTACACCGGGACAATCCCCACGACACGAGTATCACCTTTCCCAAAATGGATGTGTTGGGTCTAGAATCACACCAGGAGCCGCGGATGGTCTGAAAGAGGCTTTGCACACGCTCTGACACCCTCCATCAGGAGAGGGAAACACGACCCCCCCCTCCTGGTGCCCTCCCACTCTCTGGGGGAAGCCTCGGGTGGGATGTGCGCCTAAATCCATCTTCGGGCAGAGAAACGTGTTCCCAAAGGTGCCCTGTGTGCCAGTGTTCCTGGCCCCACCGGGAGGACTCTGCACACACCATGCGAGCAACATCCGTTCCCTTTTTTCCTCTGCTGACCTGCAGGCGTTGCCCACGGGCCTGACAGGGCATAGGAAGCAGGCAGGTGGCTGTGTCTTTCCAAACAAGAGTCTCCTACCTCCGTAGCCTCCTTTGAGTACACAAACACTTAGGAAAGCCTTGAAATTAAAGTTCTTTACCTTGGGCCAAATCAACTTCTGAGTCAAGGCGAAAGACAAATGGCAAAACGGGGGAAAATATTGCCAGTTCACATCAGAGACAAATCTCTTTAGTACATAAAGAACTCTCACAGTTTGATAAGAAAAAGACCAAAATAGAAAACTGGGCAAAAGCTACTAAAATATGATTCACTGAAAAGGAAATACAAATGGTTTGTAAGCATACAAAAAATTACTCATCTCATTCATGATGAGATACTAAATATAAAACTATACCAAAATACCACTTTTTACCTCTCAGACTGAAAAAAAATTGGATACCATGCTATGATAACAAGGCTATGTGGAAATAGGCACCCTCATACCTTACTTGTGGAAGGTTAAATTGGTCCAACTCTTAAGAGGGCGATATAGCAGTATCTATCAAGATGAAAGTGCATAATTCAACTTTTATGGTTCTTACTGTATTTTATTAATCTGCCTCTTTTCTGTTGTTCTTACATGTAGTGGCTTCAACTGCAATTTCTTGAGATGAAGAATTCTTCTTAATTTGTGTATGTGTTTTGGTTGCTGTGGGTTTTGTGGTGATAGAGAATCAGGGGACTTCTGCATAATTGATCCTACTTCCGGTGGAGTAAAACCAGAAAATCCTTACACATCCTTTGCATGACAGTGAAATTTAATGCTAAATGTTACCAATTCTTGCTAGAAAAAATGAAAAGAAATAGGAAGTTTTGGCAGTTCAGCTTTATTTATAGTTGCTTGGATCAGAACAATATACATGCAGTGGGTTAAGTTGTGTGGTAAACTAATTTTTTTATAGATGGAGAAATGGATTTAAAAAGAAAATAACTTCATTCTTGATTTTTCTATTTATAAATGGGAATTTCCGAGGAGTGGTAATAAACTAGAATTTTGGGGGGAATTTGAATGATGATTCATACTTTCAGTCTGATAAGTTTTCAGTCTCACTGATATTAGGAGATACGGTCATTTTATTCAGCATCTTGGCTGGATGAGAGGAATGTAGAAGGAACAGAGAAAACAAGCAGGTGGAGAGGAGGTTTGTTCCCATCTGATTGGGAATACATAATTTCATTCACCCTTGAAAATGATAGAAGCTGAAAGAAGTTATGGGAATATCAGATGAGAGTTACTCCGAGGCTCAGGAAACATGGGCTGGGAGGATAGATCTCAGGTACTATCAGAAAGGACCTGACCTGCTCACCTGTGACTCGGGTAGCATCATTCTAGAAGCATTTAGCCCTCATGTTCTGTGTCCTGGTTTTGAATCTCTGACATATCCTGGCCCCAGATGTTTAACACAAGTACTCCATTCGTCTGTCTCCCAAAAGATGCGTACGTAGGCAATGTACTAACTTTGAAAAATAAAATAAAATAAGGGCAGAGATGATGAAGTAAATTAAACCATGGTATCAATACTATTGAATTAAGTTCTGGGTAATCTATCTGTGTTCTACTGTTTAATCCATTTTTAAAGTTAAAAAGAATTCTATATACAACATTTGTTTTGTGATTTGAATTTAGGGATGAATTAAAACTAAGGTGACTATGGAGGCAAGAAAGTAGCTAATCATTGCTGTAGGCTTACAGTTTGAGAAACTTCTGTGGAATGCTAGAATACTTTTTTTTTTAAATTTAACTCCTTATAAATCACATATTATGCAAGAAAATTAAAAATAAAGTCAGAGGGGGACTTCCCTGGCGGTCCAGTGGTTAAAACCCTGTCTTCTGTTGTGTCTAATATACTGAATTCATAATTTTATTTAATGTACTTTTTAGTTCTAGGGCTTCCATTTGATTTATTTTTCCAGATTTCAATACTCAAGTAAAATCCTCCATCTTTTCCTCTATTTTCTTGAACATGTTAACCGTAGTAATTTTAAAGTCAGGTAACTTCAGTATCTGGATTAACTGTGGATCTGTTTCTATTGTCTGTTCTCTCTGGTTTTTCATATATCCAGTAATTTTTTATTAGATGCCAAATTTTTTTTTATAAATGTATTTTATTTATTTTTGGCTGTGTTGGGTCTTCGTTCCTCTGTGTGGGCTTTCTCTAGTTGCAGTGAGCAGGGGCTACTGTTCATTGCGGTGCGCGGGCTTCTCATTGCGGTGGCTTCTCTTGTTGCAGAGCACGGGCTCTAGGCACGCGGGCTTCCGTGGCTGTGGCATGCGGGCTCAGTAGTTGTGCCTCGCGGGCTCTAGAGCTCAGGTTCAGTAGTTGTGGCACAGGGGCTTAGTTGCTCCACAGCATGTGGGATCTTCCCAGACCAGGGCTCAAACCCGTGTCCCCTGCATTGGCAGGCAGATTCTTAACCACTGCGCCACCAGGGAAGTCCCTAGATGCCAAATTTTGCTTGTAAAAAGTTGTAGAGGCTTCAAATGTTATTATCCTCCAGGGAGGGTTTACCCCTTCCTCCACGAGACCAATGAGAAGAGTAGCCAATCTGGTACTGAGTCACAGCTGCATTGAGATCCTGGTAGGGCTCAGTCTACCTCTGTGTCTCCAACTTCCACCTGGGAGCCTGGAGTTTGCTCTGCAGCGACCCACCCCATCAGCACCCCAGCAGGTCTCAAATGCAAATCTTCACCTTGCAAGTCTATCCAAAGCTTCCTCTGCTTTTCAGAGGCTTTCCACTTAAATTTCAGTTTCTTGAAATACAGAGTTGCCCAGAATCTGGCACATGTCCTTGGAATTCCCCACTCGGTCTCTGCCAAAATCTCTGCTGTTTGCCTGTCCCCAGCAGTGGCCCTCTGCGGATTCAAAGTCTGGATCCTCAGCCTCATGCCTGTGTCCAGAATTGGCAGATGCCCTCAGGGTAAATAAAAGTGGCTACAGACATTTGCTCACCCTCTGGGTTTCTCTGCTCCCTGGAGTCTTTTTGTTTTGTTTTGTTTTTATTTTTGGCTGCGTTGGGTCTTTGTTGCTGCACGCGGGCTTTCTCTAGTTGTGGCGAGCGGGGGCTACTCTTTGTTGAGGTGCGCAGGCTTCTCATTGCGGTGGCTTCTCTTGTTGAGGAGCATGGGCTCTAGGTGCGCAGGCTTCAGTAGTTGTGGCACGCATGTTCAGTAGTTGTGGCTCGTCGGCTCTAGAGCGCAGGCTCAGTAGTTATGGCGCATGGGCTTTGTTGCTCCGCAGCATGTGAGATCTTCCCACAGCAGGGATCGAACCCGTGTCCCCTGCATTGGCAGGCGGATTCTTAACCACTGCGCCACCAGGGAAGCCCCTGCTTTCTGGAGTCTTAACTCCTCCAGTTCTTGTCTCTTCAGCAGCTCTTCACTGCCTTCAAAGAGATGGATTCTGACATTTCTTTCTGGCTTTTCTAGTTGTTGTTAGTGGGAACGTTGGTCTGCTGCAAGCTGCTTTATAACCCCTGAGAGTGGACATTCAATTTATTGATGGACCACTGTGTAAATTAAAAAGTAAAAGTGATGGGACTTCCCTGGTGCGTTTAGCAGAAACCAACAATTATAACTTAAGAAAATAGGGGTTTATTTTTCTCCCTTCAAAGGAGTCCAGAGGTCTGTAGTCCAGAGCTGATACCATCACTGAAGGTTCTTTTAACCTTCCTTTTGGAGAAAAACATTTGTACTTTGATGGAAAAGTACCCATTATCTGTTAACACACCCTTCCACCTGATCAGACCCAGGAAGCTATTTCACAACTCTAACTAACTGTAGGTAACTAATAGCAATGCAGAATTCCTGTCTGTAACTAAGCAGATTCTGCCCTTTCAGGTAAAGGTTCAAGTGTCTTCCCTCCTACCCTGTGGAAAGCCAGTTTTACCTCCATTTTCCATTCGTTTCAACATTCCTTTACTCCCTATGAATTTGTGCTTCTTGGCACCTTATAACATCTGCCTAAGTTCCCTCATAAGTTCAATAAAATCTTTAACATACGTTCTTTTTTTTTTTTTTTTTTTTGCGTTACGCGGGCCTCTCACCACTGTGGCCTCTCCCGTTGCGGAGCACAGGCTCCGGACGCGCAGGCTCAGCGGCCATGGCTCACGGGCCGGTGCCCAGGTTCGATCCCTGGTCAGAGATCCTGCAAGCCATGTGGCGTGGCCAACAAACAAAGGGAAATTTGAATTTACAGTTTTCTTATCCAAACAGACCAGCTCTAGTATGGTGGCTCCACAGTGCAGACAAAGAGGCTTTTTCCATCTCATTGTTCTGCCATCCCCAGGGTGCTGCCCACATCAGCACAGTCCCAGGTGGCTCACGACTACATCCACATTCTAGGCAGAGAGTGGGGGAGCCTCAGTCAGAAGCCATAGCCTCACTTTTGCTTGTATCTCCATTGGCCAGCACTTAGTCACATGGTCACCTGGGCGCAAGGGAGGCTGGGAAATGTAGTCATAAATTTTGACAGCCATGTGCTGACCTAGGTCAGGGATTCCATCATAATTACAGAGCAAGGGAACTGGATATTGATTGCAGACAACTAGTTGCGAGGTTGTTTCTAATGATTCACTATTTACAGTGGCGAAGGTCATCTTCAATGTAAAGCTTTTTCTATACTTAGGGTTTTTGTTGTGGTTGTTGGTTGCTGTATTTTGTTTTGTTTTGTTCGGTGACATTCCCAGAAGTAGAATGAGCAGATAAAAGGGTACAGATCTTAGACTCTCCATACTTACTGATACATTCTCTTTACTCCCTCACCAGAATTGGATACTATAATTTTTTGTTGAATAAATTTGACATATAACATTGTGTACAGGATGTTACACTGACATTTATATATTGTATTTTGATTGCCACTGTCACAATATTCATCACTTTACGTAATTATCGTACGACACTCTTGTCTGTATTCACTATACAGTGCGTTAGATCCCTGTGACTTATTTACTACTCGTTGAAAGTTTATAAGATACTATAATATATATATATTTTTTTTTTTTGCGGTACGCGGGCCTCTCACTGTTGTGGCCTCTCCCGTTGCGGAGCACAGGCTCCGGACGCGCAGGCTCAGCGGCCATGGCTCACGGGCCCAGCCGCTCCGCGGCACGTAGGATCTTCGCGGACCGGGGCACGAACCCGTGTCCCCTGCATCGGCAGGCGGACTCTCAACCACTGCGCCAACAGGGAAGCCCTATATTTTCTTTTTTATGAAACCATTTGCTAGTGTCTGAGTTAGACCCTGTGAGGTCAAAGATCAGACTCACTCAGGAGCCTCAGATAACGGAGGATTTACTCTAATGGTTCACATGGGAGCGTAGGAAGAGCCGAAGCTTCAGCCTCGTTGGGCCTCGTGGTAACACAGTTGGACTCCGTGGAAACTAGATTATAATTCTTGACTAGAAGGATCTGGGGCAACCCCAAGATTTACAGGATTGATTGATTTACTGCCTTCTTAGCAACAGGAGTTTGTTTACCTGTTCAGGTGTGTCTCTGCTTCTCCTGGTTTTGCCATCCACCGGCTTCCTCACCCTTGCTGGGAAGCCCCCCCCCCCCCACCTGCTGCATTAGCAGGTGCAAGTCTGGTATAATCAGCACTGTTACTGGGGAGACCCAAAGCACAAGGCAGGCTCAGCCCTTTGTCTCTGGGTTTATTAAAACACATCCATAAAGGTATCTTTAAGTTTTGTTATATCACAAGTCACACTACAGAGACTATTCAGATTATCTATAATTGTACCATTGCCTGGTTCAAAAGCTAAGTGAAAAAGAAAAGGGAACAAGACCTTACTTGGACTTATTCTACCAAACTTTGCAGTGTCCCTCGAGCTGCAGACCAGGGAAGGTAGGTACACCCCACCACTTTCTTTTAGCCAAAATAATTTTGAAGTAATGTTAACCAATTCATAAATGTTAGCCATATTTAATAAAACTTCCTCTATACCTTCTACTCTGTAAATAACTAATAATAATAATAGAATGATAGTTAACATTTATTTAGTACTCCCTATGCACCAGGAACTATTCTAAACACATTGCATGTGTTAATCATTTAATCCTCGTAACAACTCGATGAGATAAGCACCATCATTACCTCCGTTTTCCAGATAAGGAAGTGAGGCACAGAGATCTTAGGTAACTTGGCCAAGATCACCCAGCTACTAAGAGGCAGAGAAGGATTTGAATCCAGTAGTCTGGCTCCAGAACCCGTGTTCTTCACCACGCATGCTTACTCATTGTTTTTACTGCTTCCTTGTTCCTCTGTTTGTTTTTACTGTTTGCTGAACACATATGGTTGAATTTATACAAGTTAATTTCTTATGCATGTGACTCTGTTAAGGAAAAACTGGAACTAAACTAAATGTCCATCAATACACAACGTTAAATGAATGATAGTATGTCCTTATTATAAACACGATGCAGCCACTAAGAAGAATGAGGTAGATCTATATGCACATAGAACATGGGAAGGTGTAAAACTGTAAGAAGCAAGTTACAGAACAATGTGTCTAGCATAGTCCCATTAAAAACCCGGTGTATGTGTGTGTGTGCATTCACAGATGCATGTATATTTACCTCTAAGAACATTGAAAACAGCTTGGAAAGATCTCACCAAGAGGAATTGAGAGGGAGTGAATAGAGCCTTTCACTTTTACTCTTTATACTTCAGAACTGTTTTAATTTTGACAAGCACGTATTACTTCTTTGAGAGAAGAGAGACTTGATCTTAAATTTCTATTTCTCCCATCGGTGCCTAGCACAGCAGATGCCTAGTCAATATATACTAATTTATAATAATTCCCTAGGAACACTTATTAGAAATTTCTGTTCTCTGATTACTCCATAAATTTCAAGATGAATCTATTTTGGACACATTACACGACCATAGACATACCCATTGTCTTTGCTAGGAACCATACATGCCCTTCCCATAATATGAAGAGAGTGTCAGACCAGAAGGGACCGCCTCTCCTGAAGCGAGTCTGACCAAGAGGGACACCCCCGTAGTCCAAAGAGGCTGCAGTGTGGGAGGTGAGCCAGGCAGGAGAGGCAACCAGACTGGAGAGGCTGCTGGAAGAAGGCAGGTCCCGGGATGCTCAGAGCACAGGGGCTTTTGTACTAGGGAAGGTCCTGCAGGGTCCTGCTTGGCTTCAGTCACCCCTTTTCTTTGATACTCCTCAGTCCTGAAAGGGAAGAAGTGTGGGACAACAAAGGGAATAAAGTTCCGCATAGAGATTAGTCATAAACTTAGTAAGGGAACTCTGTTTTAGGGGGACTCATTTTCAACAAGGGGATTAGCCTGTGGCAGGAGGAAGCCCCCCAAGTAAGACAGTGCGGTTAGAGGAGAGAGAGAACAAAGGAAACATGATGTCAGACAAGGTTGGAGGGATGAGCCAGCCTCGTGGGGCCCAGCATGACTGCCCCTTGGGAGCAAGAATCCACTGAAATGGTGAGAACCAGTGTGCATGGTAGGACTGCAGAAGAGCGGCCCAAACCAAGACATAGCTAGAGATTGGACCTTCCAGGGGTTGTAAGGGATGGGCTGCTGGAAGTGGGCAGGACAGAGGGGTCAAGGTCACTCCCACGTTTCTGGCTGGGTGGACAGCAGTACCAGTCACTGAATGGGAATGGGAGGCCCTGGAAGAGAACTGGCCTGTTTCATTTCTGTTTTTTGTTTTTAGGAGGGAGAGGTTTGGAAGGACTCAAAAGTTCAGTTTTGGAGATATTAAATTTAAGTTTGGAAACGTCTTAGAGATGGGCAAGAGGGATGTCTGGGAAGAATATGACTCAAAGAGGAGAGATCTTGGCTAGAGATATAACTATGAGACATCTGTGCTCATGCACAGAAATCGAAGGCATAGGCGTGGATGCGTAAGAAAGCACAAGGCTCAGAGCACAGAGATGAAACGTGGTGCAGGGGACTTGTCAGAGGCTCAGAGCTCTGACAACGATGGGTCCACCTTCTGCAGATATAAGGAGAATGAGTTTTGAGAAACTGCTCCAGCAAATGTGCCAGCCTGAGTGGTCACCAAGAAGAAAACTAGTGAGTGCGGAGCAGGAGCTGATTTTTGCAGTGAGGATGTGTAGAGGAAGCACAGGTGTCAAAACAGAAATGAGATTCGGGCAAAAGCTAGATATCTGCACAGACATCCCCAGGAACCAACAGGCAGAAGGTGCTTTGGTGGTCGCTGAGCTAAACATTACCCAGAAAGGTGGGTTTGAGCATTTTGTCAGTTTTTTTCTTTGCACACTGTGAAATTACTGAGTGCAGCACGCACTGACTGTATAGTGGGAAGTATCAATATCTCCTCTTCACGTCGGAGGAGTGCCACAGGCTGACAGCATAAGTGCCCAGGGAAGATGATGCTGACACCACAGGAGCACGCAGAACCAAGGAAGGACGCAAGAACTGATTGTATCATCAGCTGATAGACCATAAAAAAGAATTGCTAATGATGGATCATGGCATGATTTTTTTTTTAAATTAATTTTTATTGGAGTATAGTTGCTTTACAATGTTATGTTAGTTTCTTGCTGATCACTGCATGATTTCTGGCTTATAACTCGAGTCCAGAAACTTTTGTGGCATTGCTGTAAAAAAACCCTTCCTTTCTCTTATACTTATCTATGTGGAAGTTTCTCAGCACCAGCACCTATAACAATAAAAAAAAGGAACTGATCTGATGTTAATGTATCTTATTCCAGTAGAGAGATAAATAAACTGATTGGGAGAGAAAAACAACCTCATTCACCTCATTAAGAGATGCATTTCCAATAAAAGTTTACTTTTTTATGTTTAACAATTATTTACCAAAATTAGCAACCAATATATATTGCTTTAATCAAATACGTGTTACTAATAATGGCAATGATAACCCTAACCAGAAGAAACTTTTCAGTACTTAAAGACTTCTGATCATAGGATATAAACTTTCCTTAAATTTTAATTTATATTTATGTTGCTGAGAAACCTGATAGGAATAATTCATAAAAGACTTCCAAACATAGCATGTATTATACTAGGATAAAGTTAGATGTGGGAAGTGGTTGGAAAGACAAGTTTAGGAAGAAAAAGGAACAGTTAAAGAAGAACTTATATTTATTTATTTATTTATTTATTTACTTTTCTTTTTCTAAATCCCAAGCTCCTAATTTATCCCTCACCCTTTTCCCCTCTGATAACCGTAAGTTTGTTGTCTACGTCTATGAGTCTGTTTCTTCTGTTTTGTAAATAAGTTCATTTGTATCATTCTTTTACATTCCACATTTAAGTGATATCGTGTGATATTTGTCTTTCTCTGACTTACTTCACTTAGTATGATAATGTCTAGATCCATCCATGTTGCTGCAAATGGCATCATTTCATTCTTTTTAATGGCTGAGTAATATTCCATTGTGTATATATACCACATCTTCTTTATCCATTCATCTGTTGGTGGACATTTAGGTTGCTTCCATGTCTTGGCTATTGTAAATAGTCCTACTATGAACATTGGGGTGCATGTATCTTTTTGAATTAGAGTTTTCATCTTTTCTAGATATTTGCCCAGGAGTGGGATTGCTGGATTATATGGTAAGCCTATTTTTAGTTTTTTAAGGAACCCCTATAATGTTCCCCACAGTGGCTGCACCAATTTACATTCCCACCAACAGTGTAGGAAGGTTCCCTTTTCTCCACACCCTCTCCAGCATTTATTATTTGTAGACTTTTTGGTGATGATCATTCTGACTGGTGTGAGGTGATACTTCAATGTAGTTTTGATTTGCATTTCTCTAGTAATTAGCAATGTTGAGCATATTTTCATGTGCCTGTTGGCCATCTGGAGGTCTTCTTTAGAGAAAAGTCTATTTAGGTCTTATGTCCATTGGGTAGTTTGCATTTCTTGATGTTGAGCTGTATGAGCTGTTTGTATATTTTGAAAATTAAGCCCTTGTCTGTCGCATCATTTGTAAGTATTTTCTCCCATTCCGTTGGTTGTCTTTTTGTTTTGTTGATGGTTTCCTTTGCTGTGCAAAAGCTTGTAAGTTTGATTAGGTCCCATTTACTTACTTTTGCTTTTATTTCTTTTGTCCTGGGAAACTGATGATTTATGTCAGAGAGTGTTTTGTCTATGCTCTCTTCTGTGAGTTTTATGGTGTCATGTCTTATATTTAAGTCTTTAAGCTATTTTGGTTTTATTTTTGAGTGTGATGTGAGGGAGTGTTCTAACTTCATTGATTTACATGCAGCTGTCCAGCTTTCCCACTGCCACTTACTGAAGACACTGTCTTTTCTCCATTGTATATTCTTGCCTCCTTTGTCAAAGATGAATTGACCAAAGATGTGTGTTTATGTATTTTTAAGTGGTGGATATCAAATTGCTATGGTATTTAGATATCACTGCATGTATAGCCAAGAGTCACATAAGTCTTATTTTAAAATATGTTAATAGCTGCACTAAATTTGGAGTTGCATCCTTTTAAGCTTGTGATGGAAAATTTTAGGTGGAAGATTGAAAATTGTGAGGGGTAACTTTGAAGACAGCACCTTGCCACATTTTGGAATCATCCCGAGTTTAGGGCTCTCTCTGTGGCGAGATTCAGAACTTGAGTCTGTCATCAAGCAAGAACTAAAAGTGCCATGTTCTGAAAGCCACACCCTCCCTGGGATCATCTCTATAAATCATGAGCCAAGTAGGATTCAGTCCACCTGTTCGTACTGGACCATCACATCCTATCTCCACCTTGGTTCCCCTCCCCTCAAAAGCAGGAAGAGATTTCACTCCTCTACCCAAGCTCGGAATCAATCAGGAGGACAAAAAAGCGAGACAGAATAGTACCCTACACACCTCACCAAGCGGGTTGCTTGATGATCTTTCATTAATTTGCCACAGGTTTATTGAGTACCTACTATGTGCAGGCGTGATACTCAGTAATCTACTGTTAGGCTGCCGTCCACTAGTAGAATCTGCCCTCTACTTCTCTTTTGAATAGCTTAAAGAAGCACTTAAATAAAAGAGGAACCCAGCAATAACTAACAACCATAGGTTTTCACCAAAAAAAAAAAAACAATTAAAATGATCCACGAACATTCAAAAAGATGTTCAACCCCTCTAGTAATTAAACACAAATTAACCACAATGAGAAATCACTTGCCTGCTCTTAGACTGACATAGGTTGATAATATCCAAGGTTGACAAGGGTGAGGGGACTGGGAAATACGCTTCTACATAATTTTTTGGTGAAGACATAAATTGGTACAAAAATTTGAGCGAAAGTGAAGAATATTAAGCTTTTTTAAAGTTCATACCTTTTGATTTGTTGATTTCCCATTTAAGATGACCGTCATGACCCTGGCCCAGCCTGCTGCTGGGATTGTCAGGACCTTTGTAAGACTTTGATTACATGTCCCCAACCACTCCCATTTTTGAAGAACAGCCTCTTGGGGCTCTGCTCCCAACACACTTTTCAGTGCCGAGAATGGGGAGGGGAGTGGACGGGTGCCCGACTCAGCCACCCGGGGATGCAGGGGCTCAGGCGGCACTTCTCTCTCTATCCCTGCCCTCTTTCCCCACCACACACACACACACACACACACACACACACACACACAGGGAAGGATAGTAAGAGCACTGGGCTCGTTTTCCTTCCTGTCCATAGGAGATTAGATTGGATGACCTCTCTGAGTTCCCCATCCAATTAGATCGGATGTTCCTCTCTGAGTTTAACCCTACTTCTGCCCTCAAGGAATCTATAATGTAGTAAAAGGAGCAGGAGATATATCTTAATTCATGCAAACATTTATTGAATGCTGCTAGGCAATAAAGTTTAAAGTATATATAATTTTTAATTTTATTTTTTTGGCCACGCTGTGTGGCTTGCATGATCTCAGTTCCTCGACCAGGAATTGAACCGGGGCCCTGGCAGTGAAAGCCTGGAATCCTAACCACTAGGCCACCAGGGAACTCTAAAATATATAATTTTAAAACATCATTTTTTCATAGAGAAAAATGACACAATAACTAAATACAATATTAGGAATGGAAGTAAATATTTAGAATGAGAAAAATATGTTACAAATTTTTTTAAGTTGAAAAGTACCACAAACGTTATAAAATCCAGAAAAATAAAATAGAATTATTAATTATCTGCTACACCTTTATAACATTTTTTCCTTATAGTTTCTGGCTACAAGTTCTTTGGCGAACTCTTTAAAGGACAATAATCTTGTCAGAGAAATTAAAAAGATGGTCTTCCCTAAAAAAAAAAAAAAAAGATGGTCTTCCCTCCACCATGGTGGATAAAAAGTTAGTGATTTAGTAATTTAGAAAAGTTTCCTTCACCTTCTGTGCCAGTTGTCAATTTATTGCTTCTCAGCTCCCAATATCTCTTCGTTGTTGTATAATTAATTAATTAAGCTGGACCCTGGAAATATTTGTTTGCCAGCTGCTATGTGTTAAGTTTCGCCAGCAGAGGGCGCTGTAGGGACACTGGAGGAGAAAGGGGTTTCTCTTCCTGGTTCAGGTGCGTTCCTGGTGGCCACCTCCTGTAGCACAGGGGGATCCGCCAGCATCTGGCTCCTGCAAGACACAGGGTTTCCAGCAGCACGTGCGGCTTCCGCAGCACTTAGCTCCAATGATTCCCAGCAGCCAGTAGCTCCCTTGGCACCCCTGGGGCAGCTTCACGGGGGGTTGTGGCCCGTAAGGCACTGTCCTGTGAACAGATTCCCCTGGCATTTTCTCCCATGGCTTTGGGGCAGGTTCTAAAGCATGACACCTCCCCGTGGATGGTCCCTCTGGCACCACAGGGGCAGATTTCCAGCAAGTTCTGTCAACCTGGCACCTCACTGACTTCTCTGCCTTGCAGCGAACCAAGACCTCTCCAAGAAGTTCTGGATCTCAGCCCTGCAGAGGGACCGCTTCCGTGGGAGCTCTGTCTCACCCGGGGTGATGGCCACTCCCTGCATCTGCTGTGCCTGCGTTCTTTAAGTAAGCATCTTTACTTCTTTCTAGCCAAACCTTTATTACTCTGATCCCATGTTAATGTTAATTCTTTAAAAAAAATTTTTTTTCAATTGAAGTAAGTTGGTGTACAGTATAGTGAGTCACAGGTTTTAAAGGTTATGCTCCATTTATAGTTACTATAAAATATTGGCTATACTCCCTGTGTTCTACAATATATCCTTACAGCTTATTTTATACCTAACAGTTTGTACCTCTTAATTCCCTACCCCTGCGTTGCCCCTCCCCCTTCCCTCTCCCCACTGGTAACCGATAGTTTGTTCCCTGTATCTGTGAGCCTGTTTCTTTTTTGTTATATTCACTAGTGTGTTGTATTTTTTAGGTTCCACATATAAGTGATATACAGTATTTGTCTTTCTCTGTCTGACTTATTTCACTTAGCATAATACCCTCCAAGTCCACCCATGTTGCTGCAAACGGCATTATTTCATTCTTTCTTATTGCTGAGTAGTATTCCCTTGTATATATGTACCACATCTTCTTAATCCATTCATCTGTTGATGGACACTTAGGTTGCTTCCATATCTTGGCAACCGTAAAAATGCTGCTATGAACATTGGGGTGCATGTATCTTTTCGAATTCGTTTTTTGTTTTTTTGGATATATACCCAGGAGTGGAATTTGGGGGTCATATGGTAGTTCTATTTTTAGTGTTTTGAGAAACCGCCACACTGTTTTCCACAGCGCCTGCACCAATGTACATTCTGCCAATAGTGTATGTGGGTTCCCTTTTCTCCACACCCTCGCCAACATTTGTTATTTGTGTTGTTTTTGATGACAGCCATTCTGACAGGTGTGAGGTGATATCTCATTGTGGTTTGCATTTCCCTGATAATTAGCGATGTTGAGCATCTTTTCATGTGACTGTTGGCCATCGGCACGTCCTCTTTGGAGAAACGTCTAAAGTCTTCTGCCCATTTTTTTAATCAGGTTGTTTGTTTTTTTCATGTTGAGTTGTATGAGCTGTGTTTATATCTTGGATATTGACTCCTTATCCATCACATCATTTGCAAATATTTTCTCCCATTCAGTAGGTTGTCTTTTTTTTAATAGTTATCAGTGTTTTTTTTTAAGGTTAACAAAGCCTTTTTATTTATTTTTAGTATTTCTTTATATTCTTTATTTTTTTGCTGCGTCAGGTCTTAGTTGTGGCACGTGGGGTCTTCATTGAGGCACGTGGGATCTTTCGCTGCAGTGCGGGCTCTTCGTTGTGACGCGTGGGCTTCTCTCTGGTTGTGGTGTGTGGCTCCAGGGCGCGTGGTCTCTGTAGGTTTGCGGCATGCAGGCTTAGTTGCCCCACGGCATGTGGGATCTTGGTTCCCCAACCAGGGATCAAACCCACGTCCCCTGCATTAGAAGGCGGATTCTTTACCACTGGACAACCAGGGAAGTTCCCCAATAGGTTGTCTTTCCATTTTGTTGACGGTTTCGTTTGCTTTTGCTATGCAAGAGCTTTTTAGTTTAATTAAGTCCCATTTGTTTATTTTTGCTTTTATTTCCTTTGCTTTAGTAGACGGATCCAAAAAAATATTGATTATGTCAAAGAATGTTCTGCCTGTGTTTTCTTCTAGGAGTTTTATGGTTTCTGGTCTTACATTTAGGTCTTTAATCCATTTTGAGATTATTTTTGTATACAGTGTTAAAGTTAATTCTTTATCTTAAACTTTCTTGTTCAAGTTGCTGTGAGGTTTCTATCTCCTGACTGGACCCTGACTAATAACATCTTTACAACCCATTGTTGGTAAATTTTAAGGATTACTTTTGCATTTAAGGAAATCTCTATCAAATTTCACATATGAGTTGTAAGGTTTCAGGGCATTTTGAGTTATTTTGCTCAGTGACTAATCTTAAAAACCCTTTGAATTAATGACGTTTATTAACGTCATGGGAGTGTCATGGATGACCTCCCTGAAGTGGCAGTCTGTGAGTTTTATTTTGTCATTGTCAATGTCAGCATTTCATATCAAATTAGCAAAGAAGTTACATTCTTTTCCAATGTGTTCATGCGATTCATTAACTGGGTCATCAAACAATCCCAAAATCTATTCATTTCTTCTATTGAAAATTTACATTTTCCCCTGAATCAATTACTGCTTTTTATGTGATCTGAAAGTTGTTATAATTTGCTTCTCAATGTCAGAATAATTTATATTGAATTTCTTTTTCATCTTCACTGCTTTTGTAGAACCTACTGATTTTAAGTTGAATTTAAAGATACCAAAAGAAGATATCCTATAACCGCAATCTAGAGTCTATAATTTCTCACTCATTTTATTAAAATGTTCCGAAACAGTTTTTGAAATTGCAGTTAAAAGACGATATCCCAGTTTTTCTCAGACATACCATTCCCATCGATAAAAGGGGGGAAATGTACACGGTACTTAATTTATACTCTGCCCAAGGGGCGAGCAGAGGGCACATCCCAACAACACCTGTTACAGACAAGTCAGAACTTACAATCTTCTCTGGCCTGCAGAGCTGAACCTCCCTTCTTTGGACTCAGTACTCCCTCCCCGACCCCAGCATCTGAAGTCCTTCACCTCTTTTAATATATTTGTATTCATGTGTCTACAGAGACCCTTTTATCAGACAAAAATCACCTCCCCCACCCCAAGCAGAAAATGCCAGGCACCTCACCCTTTCAGCCTCCCTGGCAACTACAGGGCAAGCACATATAAAAGCTTCCACCAATCAGCCACATCCCTCCCAGACCTCAGATGGGAAGCTAGTGACTAAACGAGGTCGGTCTATGCAGACTCATTTAGCCCTGGTACAGCTACATCCGGTGTCCAGAGGCAGCGGCGGTAGCAGCTCTAGCTGCCTGGAGCAGTAGAGTATGGGGGAGGTAACACTGGGGTACTCGTGAGGTGAGATCATAAGACGCCATGGACCTCACTGTGCTCCCCGGGACGCTCCTTCCCGGGACCCAGCCGCCATGCCGTGAGGAAGCCCAAGCCAGCTCGTGTAGAGCGACCACACCAAGAGGCTTGTGTAGGAGCTCTGGCTGACAGCCGGTCTCAACTGTCAGACCTGCAGTGAGCGAGGAAGCCTCCGCAGGATTCCAGCCCCAGCTGTCGCGTTGCCCTAGCCTTCCGGTCTTCCCAGCTGAGGTCTTGGACACCGTGGAGCAGAGACTACTTTCCTGTCTTTGCCTCTTCTGGGTTCCCAACCCACAGAACCCAGGTGCATAAAAAAAACCCCAGTCATTTATGACACTCAGTTTTGGGGAGGTTGGTTCTGCAACAAGCAGACAGAAGTGGACGGCAGACCTATGGGCAGGGTTAAGGCAACGAGCTGCCCCAAGAAGGGCCCTACCTGGACAGCAACCACGCCCAGGCCTGACCTAGCCAGTCGTGTTAGCAGAGCCCATGAAGGCTGGAGGTGGGCGAGAGGCCGCCCGAAGGGGCAGTCGTCCTGAGGCACCAGAAGGCCCGGCCTCCTCGGTCCACCCCTGAGCACCTGGGGGCACAGCCCCCAGACCCAGCCAGACAGGAAGGGTGGAGAATGAGCCTGGGGGCGCAGTGGTGGTACAAGGGGGACACCCTGCGGGGCTGGAAGTTGAGAAGTGTGGACATGGGATTTCCCTGGTGGCACAGTGGTTCAGAATCTGCCTGCCAATGCAGGGGACACGGGTTCGAGCCCTGGTCTGGGAAGATCCCACATGCCGTGGAGCAACTAAGCCCGTGCGCCACGACTACTGAGCCCGTGTGCTGCAACTACTGAGCCCGCGAGCCACAACTACTGAAGCCCACACGCCTAGAGCCCGTGCTCTGCAACAAGAGAAGCCACTGCAGTGAGAAGCCCGTGCACCACAACAAAGAGTAGCCCCCGCTCGCCACAACTAGAGAAAGCCCGTGCGCAGCAACAAAGACCCAATGCAGCCAAAATAAATATATAAATAAATTTATTAAAAAACAAAGAAGTGTGGACATGTATAATCTCCCATGAGTGACCAAGATGTGGGGTGGTAAGTGCTTCCATGAGGTGGGGTTTCACCAGCCGGTGAGGAGCTGCACGTTACAGACACTCCTTGGGTGCGGCTGAGCGCAGTGACAACCACTTCCTGCAGCTCATTTGTCTCAGAGCCCCTGTACAAGCAACGCTGGTAGATCCCGCTGCCCCGAGGCCTTCCTGGCTGCCCTGATGACAGCGCCCATATATCTCGGAGGGAGGTGCACAGAATACTAAAAAATTTAAATGCTGCAATCAGGACTCTGAAAGTAATGTTGCTGGAATTATTGAGGGAAATCTACAAGTGAAATAACCTAAAAGGCTGCAAACACAAATGACATTAAATTAGCAGGGACTCAGGGAGCACAAGAATGACTCGTCCTTCCTGGAAAAAGAAAGTGGTCAGAGATCAAATCACAAGCCAGGAAGGACAGGGGACACCACCCCCAAACCCCATATTCCCGACACGGTGTCCTTGGACCCCAGCCTTTAAGGAGTTGACCCCAACCTCAGAGGATAAGTACCGCCAGACCTTGCTTACCAGCAGCCTGGACGCCAACCTGAGCACCTGGGTCATTTCTGAACGGAACCCGTGTTTCATCTGGCTCTGGCTCCCTGTGAGGGCTGGCTGCTCAGGACCCTCTGACAGGGGCCATCCTGAGGACCCTGACCTGGGGAATGTGGCGGTGACACGCAGAGCAGTGGGATGTTATGTTGGGACACGTGCAGAGTGGACGTAACTGCCCTTAGCACTTACATCCTCAACATGAGCTTAAAATGCAGATCCTCACGTCAAATTTTGCCAACAGCACCCCCTCTGCTCTGGCCCACTGTCCCCTCCTTCCCCAGCGGGACACCCCATGATGCCCCCAGGGCTGAGCAGCTGAGTGCAGGTGACCTTCAGATGAAAGGCTGCCTCTCCCGATGTGAGCACCTGAGCACAGGCAGGGAGGAGAAAGCCCAGGGCGGGGGGCTCCAGAGATGGGGTTCTAAACTCAGCTCTGTGTCTAATGAACAGTGTGACCTCGGGCAAATCCTGTGCCCTGTCTGGCCTCTGCTCAGTGTCTGGGTGGCTCTAAGATCCCTCCTGGTGCCGAGACTCTGACTCGGTGGGGAGAGAAGGGAGAGTCGTGGAGAGTCCTCCCAGGGTGACTTACACGAGCAGAACCCACTGCCCTTCCGTTCCAAGAGGAACCTCTACCTGCTTGTCGGCCTCAGCTGCCCGGGTCCTCTCTGGTGTGACTGGGCTTGGGTTGAACGCAGCAAGGCCATTGTTTTCTCCATGGAAAATAAGGAGCAGGGCTCCGCTACTGCCAGATGAGACTAGCCTCCATGATAGGGTCCCACCTCCCCTTCCCTTGATATCCCAGCCAGCCTGGCCTCCTGAGCCCAGCACGCAGTCACCTGTGCACGCACACACGCGCACCCTGCCGGTTCAGTACAAGCTCAGTGTTTCCCTGATGTGGAACATCTAGCTTTCCTCTCTGTCCACCCATCCGGTATAATCTAGCTCAAGTTTCACCTCCTCTGCGAAGCCTTCCTGGATACATCTTCATGCAGCCAAACAGCATCAATTCTCCCCCATTTCAGCCGTAGCACTTAGTGCCCAAACTGTAGACTAAGGTCTAAATAATTTCTATGCAATATTTAAATGCAGCTTCAAACATGCAAGCCAAGAAATGTCACCAGCACATGCCTTGCGTGGTCTTTTTTCATTCATCACATTGAATACTTCCAAGGACTTTTCTTTTTTTTTTTTTTTTGGCTGCGTTGGGTCTTCGTTGCTGCACGCAGGCTTTTTCTAGTTGTGGTGAGCGTAGTTGCTCCGCGGCATGTGGGATCTTCCCAGACCAGGGCTCGAACCCGTGTTCCCTGCATTGGCAGGCAGATTCTTAACCACTGCACCACCAGGGAAGCCCCTTCCAAGGACTTTTCATCTGCAGACTTAACGATACTCAGTTCGGGGAAATGTTCATGTATTTTTACAAATTAATTTCTTTCCTATATTTTTTGTTCCCTGTTTCCAAAACTGCAATTTGGATATTCTGGATTTATCTTCTAATTTTATTTTCTCTCCTAAATTCCCAGAAGCGAAGGTCATGAAATACATATTGAAAGAGTACCCTAAATGCCTCATACAATGTAAAGTTAGACCCCCCTCAAAAGCACATCATCATGAATTTTCAGGATACTAAGGATAAAGAGAAAACTCTAAAAGTTTCCAAAAAGAAAAAGAATAGATTTGATAGGAAAGATCATGGATCAGAATGGCCTCAGACTTTTTTTTTTTTAATGTATTTATTTATTTATTTTGGGCTGCTTTGGGTCTTCGTTGAGGTGCGCGGGCTTCTCATCGTGGTGGCTTCTCGTGTTGCTGAGCACGGGCTCTAGGGGCGTGGGTTTCAGTAGTTGTGGCACGTGGGCTCAGTAGTTGTGGCTCAACGGCTTAGTTGCTCCATGACACGTGGGATCTTCCTGGGCCAGGGATCGAACCCATATCCCCTGCATTGGCAGGTGGATTCTTAACCACTGCACCAACAGGAAAGCCCGGCCTCAGACTTCTTATCAACACTAGGCAGTAGCAGTGCCCTCAAAACTCTGAGGGAAGGTCATTCCCAAGCAACATTTATAAACCCAGCTCAGCTGCAGAGGGTTAGGATGAAATAGACACGTTCACAGGTGTGTGGTCTCAAGACTTTATCTCTCACACACCCTTTCTCAGAAAGCTACTGAAGGATGTGCTCAGTCAAAATGGGAGGATAAAGCAAGAAATTAGAAGAAAGAGGATCCAGGAAATGGGCTGCCACCCAAGTGAGAGGAGGGTAAGTCCAGGATACCGGCTGGGCCCCAGACGAAAATACCAGCCCATTTACATCAGAGCAGGGCAGACGGCCCCAGGAAAGAGCTCTTCAACACACTGAAGTTAACAGAATATCTAATATAGCTGAGTTTATACAACTTGTAAATTGGTTAGAATTTGGTGATAAAATAGTGATAAACCTACAGAGCATGAAGCAAAAGCCCACGCAAGACAATTAATAAAATCCACAGCAAATGAAACATGGCAGAGAGGAAAGAATAACCATGGCTCATCCGTGAGTAGCAGTTACCTAACCTGTTAAAGGGGAAATAGATCTAACCCCAAATAAGATGTAACTGGGAGGTGAGGAGACAGGAAGTGTAAGGGGTGAAGAAGAGCTAAATCTTCATCCTCCATCCTTAGCAGAAAACACCTCAAATGAAAAGCGGAGATTATAAAACTGTTGATTTGTGACGTGGAGGTAAAACATGAAAGAATCAGCTAAAAGCACAGAGAGCTGCCCCCGCGAATAGGAAGTGGAGAGGAGGGAACTGCTGCTTTTCTTACCAGCCTCCTGTAACTATTTGACTTTAGTCTGTGTAATTTTGGTAAAATTACAAAAAGCGAGACCTTAAGGAGTTGAGTGGATGTGCCGCGTGCGTGGGCCGGGCCTACTGGCCACCCTCGGGAGGTCCCCCGGTGTGTCGCGTCACTCACACCCCAGAACTGCCCCTCCAGGGGACTCGACGGGGAGTGGGGAGTGAGGGTCAGAGTGGGGACTGGGAGGGCGCGGCTGGGTGGGGTGTTGAAAGGGCTTCCGGAGGTCAGGACAGCACCGGGTGGGCCCGAGCCTGGCGTGGCGTGGGCGGCCGGCTCCGGTTTGGAGCGCTCCATTTGCCCGCGCCCGGGAAGCAACGCAGGGTGTCGGTCCCGCGAGGGCCGCCAGGTGGCGCCAGAGCCCGAGCGTCCCCGCCGCGCCCTCCCTGGGCGCCGAGGTCAAACCCAGCGCGGGGGAGGCAGCCGGGTCTCGGGTGCATCTTAGGATCCCGCCTCGGCAGCCTCAGGGGAAAATAGTTTTCAGTGGAAATTTTAAAATTTTCAAATATATACCAAAGCAGAGCGAAGGCTAATCCAGTTTCTCCTATCCGTCCACCCATGCCTCCCCACCCATTTTATTTTTAAAGGCAACTCCCAGACATCCAATCATTTCATGTAAATTTCTCTGTTGGTAACTCTATAAAATAAGCACACTTTAAAAAATCGTAGTCACAATGTCATTATTATAAACGTTGAACAACTGCAGGTCCTGGATCAGGAATCTGAGGCACGGAGGGTTGGAACCTCCAGGATCTGGTAGAGAGCCGGCCCTCCACACAGAGCGTGGGGTGGTGGGCATATTGGGGGAGAGGGAACCCCCCCGCATTTCCTCGTGTGGACTCCTGCAGAGCTGGGTCACGTGGATAGTGAGGGGCAGGCTGGGGAGCCCTGGTCCTGCCCACACCCTCCCCACCCTGGACCACTCTGTCCCGCCCCAAAACAGATCCAGGTCAGCTGGACGGTGAAGGAGCAGAATGGACGACTAGTGCCTTCCGGGGCTGTCCTGTCTGGTCCCATGAATTCAGTGCGGTTTGTAAGGCTTAAATCTTGGGCCCCTTTCTCTGCCCAGCTGGTCCCATGTGCGCAAGGAACTGAGCAACGCATCTCTCCTCCGAGCTGCCCTTCTGCCTCCGTCCCGGGGCTGCTCCTCTCCTGCGCTGACTGCAGTGGAGGGCAGGCCTGCTCTGCTCCTTCCTTGTGTCCCGCCCTCTCACATGTCCCCCATTTCAGGGCCAGTCCCTCCAAGGAAACGGGGGGGGGGGTGACAGTAAGCACGTGCAGGCGGGTGTCAAGGGTGGTATTTGTCCCTGATCTCCACTGGCAGGCTGCTCCGGGCTCCAAAGCCGGGCTGGGGGGTCAAGGCCCGGCTCTGCCTGGCAAGCCGGCTGGCCTTGGGCAGGCTACCTCACCTTTCCTGGGCACAAATCTTCATCGATGCGGTGGGAACGATGGCAAGAATAGCTCTGAAGCTTCGAGGGGACTATCCTGAATGCTGAACTCAATGTGTCCCTTGGTGATGTTCTCGTTAAATTGGCCTCTTCCAGACCCCATCTTAGGCCGGCCCCTTTCATTCGTCCTCTCGACAAGTGCCTGCTGTGTGCTGGGTGCCAGGGAGCTGCAGCGAGGAAG
Organism: Tursiops truncatus; assembly: GCF_011762595.2. Lineage (NCBI taxonomy): Eukaryota > Metazoa > Chordata > Mammalia > Artiodactyla > Delphinidae > Tursiops > Tursiops truncatus. The sequence continues at coordinate 99,479,250 of NC_047042.1, read as the reverse complement.
GCAGAGCCCACCTCTGCTCTGGCCGAGCTGGGGTTCTTGAGAGGACACAGTCCAGCAAGGGCCGGGCAGGTTGTGGGCCGGCAGAGCAGGGAGTTCTGGGTACCAGGGTGCCGGCTTCAGGATGAGCAGGGCTTTCCCAGGTGAGATGAGCTGGCAGGTGGCCCCAAGGTGGGCTCACTTGATCTGCTCAGTGCTGCTCATCCCGACAGGACACCCTGCCCAGCACCCCTTCCTCTGCTCTCAGCTCCTCTCTCCCCTTGGCTTTAGCTACTCTCTCCTTCCAGGCTTCCTCCCAGCCTCTGGCCCACGTGGCGGGAAACGGAGGCCCTGGGAGCTGGAGGAGGCTTGCTGCAGCCCAGCCAGAGGGGGAGACACCAAGTAGATCAGAAGGACCCGGGTCTGCTGACCTGGATCATCTCTGGCCAGTTGGGTCACATAGTACTGGGGCCCACGGGGCCGACCTGCACCTGTGCGGTGCAGGGGAGAGGAGGGGGGCCGAGTGGGGTGGGCGGGGCCCTGGGGAGTGAGTCCCCGCTGCAGCCTCCTGGGAGTGTCTCTTCTCCCACCCAAAGGGGCCCCCTACGTGTTTTGTAGATGAGGAAACCGAGGCTTAGGAAGGTAGTTTTGTTTCTTGTGGCTTCTGTGACGCATCACCACAAACTTGGTGGCATACGCAACAGAAACGTATTCTCTGTACAGTTTCATGAGGAGCTCCCTACGCCTACGCAACAGAGGAGGGAGAATCAGTCTGTTGTTCACAGGGGGCTTTGTGCGATAGCTGCCGTCAAATGGAGGTGTGCGACCGCTGCATCAAGTCCCACTCAAGGATGGTCCTGAAAGACAGTAGTGAAGGGAGAGCCTCCCGGTGGTCCCCTTTCGGCCAGTCTGATCGTCTGCTTTGCTTTGGAAGAGAGGTGGCCGGGGCTCTGGATCTACACCGACTAATGAGCGACGGGCAACAGACTGGCTGGCTGGTCAGGCACCTCTAATGGTCAAGACTAGGAAGTCTGGGAAAGAGGCCCATGGACGGAAGTCCCAGAAGGAGCACCAGGTGAAGACACAGAGATGTCGTGTAAGTTCCCATCAGGGGCAGAAGAGGATCTGGGTCATCAGGCTGATGAAATGAGCAGTCTGTCCTGTGAATGTCTGCCAGCCTCTCTGCCCCTCTCGCCACTGCTTTTTCAGTAGGTACTCCTCACCAGGGCCAGTATGCATATCATCTCCACTCAGGTCCCGAACTGATAAATACTAACAAAGAGCAATGCTGGATCCCCGACATGGCGGACCAGCCTAATAATCTGTATTTTTCCTTCATGGAGGGAGCTAGTCATTTGTTCCCTTAGGAATGGAGTCCTGTTCCAGATACAGACTTTCTATCCCTACTTGCAGAGCTTCTGCCGGCACCAGATTTTCAGAATGCCCTATTCGTTGTCATGGTAACCCACACAACATCCTCTCCAACCAAGGAACTCATTATAGAGCAAAAGATGTGTGGCACTGAGTTCATGCCCAAGGAATTCACTGGTCTGTGCACAGTTACCGAAATACTCAGTTGCAGCTGTTTAGATGAACTGGGGAATGGACTCCTGAAGGCTCAGCTTTGGCACCCACTGCAGGCCAGCACCCTGCAAGGCTAGGTGCCCTCCTCGAGGGTGTGGTGTCTCCTCTGGGAGAAACCACCTATATAGGGTGCTATTTCCCCCATAGCCAGAATACACAGGGCCTCTTCTTTTTTTTTTTTTTTTTTGCGGTACGCGGGCCTCTCACTGTTGTGGACTCTCCCGTTGCGTAGCACAGGCTCTGGACACGCAGGCTCAGCGGCCATGGCTCACGGGCCCAGCCACTCCGCAGCATGTGGGATCTTCCCGAACCGGGGCATGAACCCGTGTCCCCTGCATCGGCAGGCGGACTCTCAACCACTGCACCACCAGGGAAGCCCAGGGCCTGTTCTTTGACAGGTACCCCCAGAGATGCGAGTTGGTCTCCAGTGTAACCTGGAGAGATTCAAGAAGAGAGGAGAGGCATGAAGTAATCATTAGGTGTGTGGATCTGCAGAAGGACTAGGGTGGACGAAGAAATGCCTCTCTCGCTATTGCATCATACAGCCCTCTTACAGAACGTTTGCTTCTCCCCCATAACCTTGGGCTCAGTAGGTTTGGAGGTCCTAGTGCACAAGAAGGAACACTCTCCCCAGAGAACACAATCTTGATCCCATTAAATTGGAAGCCCATTAAATTGGCCACTTCGGGGCTTCTCGCACTGCTGAACCAACTGTACTGGTCGGGTTGACTTGTCGCAGTTACCAGGGGAAATTGGATTGCGGGGACAGAATAGGCCACGGAGAACAGTATCTGAACCAGAGGGTTTGCTGGAGTGCCTCACAAGTCTCCTCAGTCCAAAAATAATGGCCCGTGGGAAACTGGTGACTCAAGAAAGATAAGACAACTAAGAAGTTGAATCTTATGGGAATGAAGACGGGGGCCACCCCTGTCAAAAGGCAAGGGAAATACAGACGGGGCAGTGGAAGAAGGAAGCTAAGAGCAGCTGCTTAGGTCTTGTGACCAGCAACAAGTGGACTTTCTCTTTCTTCCTTTCTTCCTGTTACCTTCTGTGCAGAGCAGTGTCGGTCACTAACGCTATTCCTATTGGAATGATGACTGACTGACAGCACCTCACTGTGATCAGTGGCTGTTGGGACCTGGTGTTTCCCCTGGGTGGGACCACAAGATTTATTCCTCTAAGCGAAGGACAAAAAGTCTCTCCTGATCCGTTCTCTGTCCTTCTCCTGGCTGCTGTGATTCCCAGGAGGCTGACCTTGACAGACTGCATCATCCGGACTCCCTCACCTTCCGGCTTCTAGTTGGATGTGGCCAGTGGAAGCACTGCAGGACATCAAAGGTAGGTCAGGGGATTTATCATGGTTTCGACAGTGGCTGCGTGTCCCTACAGTCCCTGCTGCGCAGACCCTCTTCCACAGCCTTGACCCCGTGTGGTCCTGAGAGCGCCATCCCCTCTCCTTGCCCCCTTGGTCTCCGTCTAATGCTAGTGTCTGGACGCTGCATCGTCATTATTGGTTCCTTTGGCCCTGCCCACATGGCGCAAAGAGGCCCTTCATTAACTTTCTTCAATTAAACCTTCTTTCTGTGCTATAGACTTCCTGCTGGGAGCCTGACTGATCTTCGGACCTTTAAGTAATTCAGCTTTACTGAAGCATAAAGTTTAAGGTGGGAGGAAATGGTAAGAAAGGAAGCTGTACAGAGAGGGTGACCAGTTATGAGAGGCGTTGTGTACTGTGATAATGTCAGTTCTACACGCACGGGACAAGCTCCCTAACCTCTCTGTGCCTTAGTTCCGTCCCCTATAAAATAAGGATAGTGATAGCACACACCTTTGCAGTGACTGTGAGGATTAGATTAAAGAGCAGCGCCTGGCACAGCAAGTGATAGCATTGTTAGGAACAGTGAGTGGTTGCAGGGTTTTAAACAAGGAAGTGACCAGGTCAGATTGGTGGTTCAGAAAGTTACTCTGGAGGAAATGTGGAGAAGGCATGGGGTTCGTCAGTGGGCAAGTGGAATGAAATAAGACTAGAGGCAGGAACACCAGGAAGGGGACTACTGCAATAGTCTTAGCAATAATAATAATAATAACTTATAAAGAACTACCATCCAAACAAGGAATTAAAGAAAGAGGATGATACGGGTTACAAGAAACAGGAATTCCAACACAATATCTGGGATCTTTAGGAATTTCAATTTTGCTGAAGCCTAAATAGCAAGGCGGGGGTGAAGGAAGAGCTGCCCCTCCCCCAGCCCCACACCTACACTGTCTGGGGTCCAGAGAGAATCCTTCTAGCTCGCTGTCACTCTCTCCACCATTGCTCCCATCTTAATTCCTGATAAGCGGACCATCCACATAGAGGATCCTTCCAGAATCTTGGCCTCTCAGTTTCTTAAACTCCTCTCCCGCTCTGATCCTGATTCTCCGCCCTCCCTCAGCCACTCGCTTCCACAGTCTTACCCTAGACCTTGTCATTAACATGACTGCAATCTTCCCACGCCCAGGTCATCACCCCAAGCTTCCAAAATCTCCTCCGGCCTCACACTCAGTAGTGAGTTTTCTCCCATTTTACCAAGGAAGCAGCGGCAGTCAGAAGAGAGCTTCTTCCACAATCACTCTGCCCGCCCACCAGCCTCTGTGCCCCCAAACTCTCCCCTCCTGCCTGTTCTCTGCTAAGTCATCCCAGAGACCCTGAGTTAATGGGTTAGGGGTGTGGCCTGGGCTGGAGATCTTTAAGTGCTCCCAGATGACTTTAACGTCCACCCAAGGTTGAAAACTGCTGTCGTAGATGAATGACCCGTGCTCTCCCCTCTTACCTACACAAGGACGTTGTTCCAGAAATCGTTCCCTCCCTCCCAGCATCATTTATCTGTCCCTCCACTGGCTCTTTCTTATCAGCTACAAACATGCTCTTAATTCTCCCAATTTAAAGAAAGCTTTTCTACCCCATTTCTCCCTCCAGCTACTGCTTCACTGCAAAACCTCTCTGAAGGGTACTTGTGTCTGTAATTCCTCTTCTTCCCTTTGCCCCATGGACCCACCAAGGCTGTTGCTATCACGTTCACCAACGGTCTCCTCAGGGCTATAGCCTGTGGCCGCTGCTCGGTCTTCGACTTCAGTGACAATGGGCAAAATTTGGCACAGTGACCACTGCCTTCTCCCTAGAATGCGTCCTCAAACTGCCTTCCAGGATGCTACATTCTTCTGGTTTTCCTCCTAATTTGTGACGGACCCTTCTCATCCTTTCTTGGTTTCTCCTGTTATCTGACCCCTTAACACTGGACTGCCCCAAGGCTCAGGCTTTGGACCTCTTCCCTAACCATGTTCATTCTCTTGGGACCCTCATCCAGTCTTGTGGCATTAATACTTTCTAAACATTGACTGCTACATGTACATTTCCAGCCTAAACGCCCGATGCCTACATCCAAGTGCCAACTGGACATCTCTTCTTGAATGTCTAGCAAGCATCTCACATGCATCACGTGCAGAATGAAGCCCTGACCTCTTCTCAAACACGCTGCTCCCGGCATTTGCTCCATGCCGTGAGTGCACGGCAGCTCCGTCCTCTGGGGGGGCGGGGGGGCTCGGGCTCAGTCCTTGTAACCTGCAGGACTGCCACACCCAGGGTCAACCTGAGAGCAAATCCCAGTGGCTCTGCTTTCCAAGTATACTCAGAATGCAACTATTTCTCACCATCTCTATTACTACCTTTTATTCAAATCCGGTCTCTGTATCACCTGAGTGATTGGACAGCCTCCCGTCTGGCGTCCTCGCTCTTGCCTTGCCCCCTCCCGTGACTCTCAGCATGGCAGCCGTATTGGTCCAGTTCCACGTGAGTCAGATCATGTCTGTCCTGCTCAAACCCTCCAACATTTTCCCATCTCATTCACAGTAAAAGGCAAGGCTCTCAAAATAGCCTACAGAGCCCTGCGTGGTCCCTTCTCCCCGCCCCCCATCCACACACAGGCTATTATCTCTCTGACCTCAGAGCTTCCAGCTATACATAGGCCCGTAAACCCGGGGCCTTTGCACTGGGTGTTCCCTCCTGACCCCACTCCCATAGCGAACTTTTCATCTCCCTTCCCTAGTTTTTATAAATTGAACTTTTTATTTGGGAATAGTTGTCAATTCACATACAGCTGTAAGAAATAATACAGAGAGGCCCTGTTTATCCTTCAGTTTCTCCCAGTGGTGACCTCTTGCAAAACTATTGTATAATATACAGTGAATATGTTGGTCATCTGTGGCTACTGTAAAAATTACCACCAACTAGGTGACTTAAAGCAATAGAAATTTATTCTCTCACAATTCTGCAGGCGAGAAGTCCCAAACCAAGGTGTAGGCAGCGCTGTCTCCCCTTCCGGGGGCTCTAGGAGAGAACCTGCTCCTTGCTTTTTCCAGCTTCAGGTGGCTGGTCCGCTGCACCTTCCTCTCCTCTGTCTTCACATCACCTTCTCCTGTGCGTGCGTGCCCACGCATGTGTAATCTCCTTCTGCCTCTCTCTTATAAGGACACTTGTAATGACATTTGAAGCCCACACGGATAATCCAGGATAATCTCCTGATCTCAAGATCCTTGATTTAATTACATCTGCAAAGACCTTTTCTCCAAAGAAGGCAGCATTTTTTTACAGGTTCTGGGCACTAGGTTTGGACCCACCTCTGGGAGCCATTACCAACTTCGCATAGCAGTGAAGACAGGACCATTCCCATCACCACAGAATTCCTCAAGTTGCCCTTTATAGCCACACCCACTTCCCTCCCATCCCCACTCCCTCCTTAACACCTGGCAACCACTAATCTGTTCTCCATCGCTATAATTTTGTCATTTCAAGAATGTTATATAAATGGAATCACACTGTATGTAACATTCTGAAACTAGCTTTTTTCACTCAGCGTACTTATTTTGAGTGTCACCTGTGTAGCTGTATGCATCAATAGCTTATTCCTTTTCATTGCTTAGTGGGAGCCCATGGTATGGATATGCAAGTTTGTTTAACCCACCATTCACCCACCAAAGGACACTTGGTGGCTTCCAGGCTGGGGCTGTTATGAATAAAGCTGCTATGAACATTCATAGGCAGATTTTGGGGTGAACATAAGTTTTCATTTCTCTGGGACAAATGCCCAAGAGTGCAGTTACTGTGTTAAGTGAGTGTTTAGTTTTATAAGAAAATGCCAAACTGTGTTCCGGAGGACCAGCTTGCATTCCCACCAGTAATGTATGGGTGACTTGTTCAGATTCTCTACATCTTCACTAGCATTAAGTATTGTCACTAGTTTTTATTTTAGCCATTCTGATAGTTTCTAGTCTAATGGTTAGAGGTAGTGAACAGCCTTCTATGGGCTTATTTACCACCCTTATGTCCTCTTTGGTGAAGTGTCTGTTCATGTCTTTTGCTCATTTTCTGATTGGATTGTATGGAGTTTTAAGCATTCTTTGTATAGTGTAAATACTAGTCATTTGTCTGATATGTGTTTTATACATATTTTCTCCTACCCTTTAGCTTTTATTGTCATCTTCTTAGCAGAGTCATTCAAGAGCAATTTTAAAAAATATTTATCCGTTTTTCCTTTTATGGATGGTGCATTTGGTGTCAAGTCAAAGAACTGTTCACCTTGCCCTAGATCTCAAAGATTTTCTCTGATATTTTTTCTAAGGGTTTTATAGTTTTATCTTTTACATTTAAATCTGTGATCCATTTTGAGTTAATGCTGTATAAGGTGTGAGAGTTAAGTGGAGTTCATTGTTGTATCTTTGGAGGTCCAGTTGTTCCCACACCATTTGGTGAAAGGTTACCTTTTCTCCACTGAATTGCTTTTGCACTTCTGTCAAAAATCTGTTGAGCATATTTGTGTGAGTTTATTTCTGGGTTCTCTGTTCTGTTCTATTGATCTACGTATCTGTCCCTCTGCCAATATCCCATTGTTTTGATTACTGTAGCTATAGAATAAGCCTCAACATGGGGGAGAGTGATTCTTCCACTTTATTCTTCTTCTTCAAAAATGTGTTAGGTACTCTAGTTCCTTTGCCTTTTTATATAAATTTTAAAATAATCTTCTCTTTATCTACAAAAACTCTTGCTGGGATTTTGATAGGAATTGAGTTAACCTGAATATCAATTTTGAAAGAACTGACGTCTTTACTAGGTCAAATCTTCCAAACCATCTACATGCTATGTCTCTCCATTTATTTCGGTTTTCTTTGATTTCTTTCATCATCATTGGGTAGTTTCAGCATATAAATCCTGCACATGTTATATTTACACTAAATAGTTCCATCTTTTGAGTAATTGTAAATGGTATATTTTTTTTAATTTCAGTGTCCACATGGTCATTGCTAGTACATAGAATGCTATTGATTTTTGTGTCCTTTTATAATCTGTGGCCTTGCAGAACTCACTTATTAGTTCTAGGAGGTTTGTTTGTTTGTGGGCTTTTTTTTTTAAAGATTTATTGGGATTCTCTGTGTAGACAGTCACGTCATCTTCAAATAGGGATACTTTTATTTCTTCTTTAGGATTTCGATGTCTTTTCTTTCCTTTTTTTGCCTTGTTACTCTGGCTAGAACTTCCAGCAATGTGTTGAATAAGAGTAACGAGAGTGGACATTTTTGCCTTTTTCTGGATCTTAGGGGAAAAGCATTCAGTTTTTCACAGTTCAGTGTAGTGTTAGCTCAAGGTGTTCTGTAGTTGCCCTTTATCAAGTTGAGGAAGTTCCCTCTATTCCAATTTTTCTGAGAGTTCTCATCATGAATGGGTGTTGAATTTTGTCAAATGCTTTCTCTGCATTGATTGATGTGATCATTTGATTTTACTTCTTTAGCTTGTTAATATGGTAGGTTACATTGATAGATTTTTTAAAAAATATTTATTTAGTTATTTATTTTGGCTGCTCCGGGTCTTAGTTGAGACACGCGGGATCTTTGTTGCAGCATGTGGACTTCTTAGTTGCGGCATGCAAACTCTTAGTTGCAGCATGCATGCGGGACCTAGTTCCCCGACCAGGGATCGAACCCGGGCCCCCTGCATTGGGAGGGCAGAGTCTTACCCACTGGACCACCAGGGAAGTCCCAACATTCATAGATTTTTTTTTTTTTTTTTTTTTTTTTTGTGGTACGTGGGCCTCTCACCGCTGTGGCCTCTCCCGTTGCGGAGCACAGGCTCCGGACGCGCAGGCTCAGCGGCCATGGCTCACGGGCCCAGCCACTCCACGGCATGTGGGATATTCCTGGACCAGGGCACGAACCCGCGTCCCCTGCATCGGCAGGCGGACTCTCAACCACCGCGCCACCAGGGAAGCCAGATAGATTTTTTAACGTTGAAGCAGCCTTGCATGCCTGGAATGAACATCTCACATATTTTTCTTACCTAGTGTCTATCTTTCCCATTTGAAGTCAAGTTCTGAGCAGGAAGAAACTTTTTGGTTCATTTTATTCATTGCTGTATCCTAGTCCCCAGAACACCACCAGGCATACAGTAAGCTCTCAACACCGACCGACTCGTCGAATGAATGAAAGAACAGTAGAGCTGTGAAGAGAATTCCCCAGATTAACGTGAAGGGGGATTCCAGGATGACAGCTGTGGGCAGCCAGTCCAGGTGGAACAGGTCAGAAGGCCCCAGAAGAGCCTATGGAGCCTGAATGCCCTGAGAAGAGGTCTGGTTAGTCTGCAGAGCTTTGGGGTTGATTTGATAAGTACACAGAAAACTAAGCAAACAAACAAACAAGCATTTTTTTAAAAAAGGTAATTATTATCGTGGTGCATGCGCACAATGGAATATTATTCTAAAAAGAAATGAGCCCTCGAGCCACAAGGAGACGCGGAAGGAGGGGCCTTCAGCGCACATTTCGAAGTGAAAGAAGCCAATCTGAAAAAGCTACACCCTGTATGATTCTAACTATAGGACATTCTGAAAAAGGCGAAGCCACAGAAACAGTTAAAGATCAGTGGCGGCCAGGGCTTAGGAGAGGGAAGGATGAACAGACAGCACGGAGGATTTCAGGCAGCGAAACTACTCTGGATGGCACTGTAATGCTGGATACGTGTCCTTATACATTTATCCAAATCCAGAGAAGGTACACCACCAAGAGCGAACCCTCACGTAAACTATGGACTTTGGGCGATTGTGATGTGTCAGCGTATGTTCATCAGTAGTTACAAGTGTACCCTTCTGCTGGGGGATGTTGATGATGGGGGAGGCCGTGTGTTGGGGTGGGGGGGCTCGGGGGTATATGGGAACCTTTCTACTCCATTTTGCTGTGAATCTAAAATTGCTCTAAAAAATAAAGTATTTTTTAAGCTAATTATGAACTCCAGAGAAAACAAAAGTTGCCCAGGAGAAGAAGAGAACTCACAGTTCGCTCTATGGGTTCAGTCAGGACCATGTCCAGGTATTTATGGCGCCTGAAGTTTATACAATTGAGGGAGGACTCTTTAAGAAAAGAAAAGCACTGGGCTTCCCTGGTGGTGCAGTGGTTGCGAGCCCGCCTGCTGATGCAGGGGACGCGGGTTCGTGCCCCGGTCTGGGATGATCCCACATGCTGCGGAGCGGCTGGGCCCATGAGCCATGGCCGCTGAGCCTGTGCTCCGCAACGGGAGAGGCCGCAACAGTGAGAGGCCCGCGTACCGAAAAGAAAAGAAAAGAAAAGAAAAGCACTAAATCAGAAAAAATCTGATTACCTCTTAGAGCATTTTCTGGAATCTTTGTACCTTCCCTGTCCTGGTCTGTGGGTATGTTTGGGGTACAATGAAGCAGGGAGGGGGCTGACGAGTCCTGAAAACCCAAGGAAAGCCCAGAACTCCAGAAGGTACAGCAGCCCCTTGCTGGTGCCCACCAGCCCGGGACAAAGCACAGACTCCTGGGTGAGCACCCTGGACCCCCGCACCGGGCAGGCTCCTTCGCCTGCCCCTTCAGTTCACCAGGCCAGTGCCCGGCTCCTCAAGACTCCGCTCCATCAGAACCATTTTTCTTAGATTCCATATATATGTGTTAGCATACGGTATTTGTTTTTCTCTTTCTGACTTACTTCACTCTGTATGACAGACTCTAGGTCCATCCACCTCACTACAAATAACTCAATTTCGTGTCTTTTTAGGGCTGAGAATAAAGATGAAGATGTAGAGAATGGACTTGAGGACCCGGCAGGGTGGGGAGGGTAAGCTGGGACGAGGTGAGAGGGCAGCATGGACATATATACACTACCAAACGTAAAATAGATAGCTAGTGGGAAGCAGCCGCATAGCACAGGGAGATCAGCTCTGCGCTTTGTGACCACCTAGAGGGGTGGGATAGGGAGGGTGGGAGGGAGACGCAAGAGGGAGGGGATATGGGGATATATGTATACTATACGTATAGCTGATTCATTTTGTTATACAGCAGAAACTAACACACCATTGTAAAGCAATTATACTCCAATAAAGATGTTAAAAAAAAAAAAAAGACTCAGCACCAAGGCTGCCTCTTCCATGAACGAACTCCCCACCCTCTTCCCCAGAGTTGCCTGCAGGGGGCACGGGAAGAAGCCCAACGGACATGGATTTGAACCCCAGCTCTGCCACGTGTGAGTTACATGGCCTCGGACGTGTCACTTGACCTCCCAGAACTTGTGTTTTATCTTCTGTAAATGCAAATAATAATGTCCGTCCTGCAGGGCTGTTGTCAAGAACAAACACCTGATATAATGCTGGACACGTGGTGAGGGTGAGGAAACACGTCTTTCTTACATTTTTTTGGCGGGGGGTGGGGCACGCGGCGTGTGGGATCTTAGTTCCCTGACCAGGGCTTGAACCCGTGCCCCTCTGCAATGGAAGCGTGGAGTCTTAACCACTGGACCACCAGGGAAATCTCACATCTTTCTTCCTTTCTAGTAGCATTAAAAAAATTTTTTTAATTGTGGTAAAATAAAAGAAAATTTACCATCTTAACCAGGTTTTAAGTGTACAGTTCTGTGGCATTAACTACGTTCACACTATTAATCACCACCGTCCATCCACAGAACTGTTTTCATCTAGCAACACAAATTCTGTCCCCATTAACACTAACTCCCCATTCCTGCTTCCCCACAGTCCCTGGCACCCTCCGTTCTACTTGCCGTACCCCCCCCCCCAGCATTGGGGCTGGCCTCTGTGACTGGACTCCTTCCTTCTACCTGGTGTAGTGAGCTATTTACCTATATTAATCCCCCACCTGGTCCAGCGGCGTCTCATATCCCTGCCCCACAGAGCCTAGTACAGGGCCAGGCCCACAGTAATACCAGCTCCAGGAAGAAGTGCAGAATGCCTGAGGGAGATGAACAGACAAAGGGGCCCGTGTGGGTTCATGGGTTTGGGGTCTGATTTTACATAGCGGGTGCTCAGAAAATATTGAAAGTCTAAAAGATGATATAAACGATTTTTGTAAACTACATATTTTTTGAATGGGTAAAGTATTCTAAATTCAAAAGCTACAAAAGAAAACACAGTGGAAAGTAAAGGTCCCTCCACCTCTGTCCTCCAGCCCCTCACCAGAGGCAGCTGCTGTGACCAGTTTCTCCTGTATCTGTCCAGAGGCCTGTGTGTGTGTGTGTGTTCGTGCACTTACACACACACACACACACCAGCACGCTTTACACACTGTTCTGCACATTTCCCTTTTATTCTCTTGTCTCATCTTTGAGATTCGTCTCTATCCTTCTCTATCAGTACGTAGAGGGTTTCCCTACTGGTCTTTTTGCCTTGTTTTGTTTTGTCTTTTGTTTTTGTCCACACTGCACAGCCTGTAGGATCTTAGTTCCCCCACCAGAGATCGAACCCGGGCCCTTCAGCAATGAAAGCACAGAATCCTAACCACTGGGCCGCCAGGGGATTCCCTCCCTACTCTTTGATAGATTCATTGAGTGGTGTATTTGTCTTGTCACCTGTTTACACTGGTCACATGATTAGTTTGCTATGTCACCTGTTGATGAACCTTCAGACGTTTCCAAGTTCTTGCTGTTCAAGCAGTAGTACAGTGAACAACCCCAGGTCTCACTCACGAATGATTGAATTTTGTATATAGTTGTGTGTATGTGTTAATCCCAAACTCCTAATTTATCCCTCCCCCCTCCCGCTTGGTAACCATGTTTGTTCTCTGTGTCTGTGAGTCTGTTTCTGTTTTGTAAATCAGTTCATTTGTACCATTTTTTTAGATTCCACATCGAAGTGATTTTCATACGATGTTTGTCTTTCTCTGTTGCAGGCAACAGAATCGGATTCAGCCTTAGAAGGAAAGAAATTCTGACCCATGCTACAGCATGGATAAACCTTGAGGACTTTACACTAAGTGAAACCAGCCAGTAACGTAAGGGCAAATACTGCATGATATCATTCATATGGGGTATTCAGAGTACTCAGATTCACAGAGACAGAGAGCCCGTGGGGCGACCAGAGCGGCCTATCTAGCTGGACGTCCAGAAGGGGCTTCTCTTGGCCGCCAGAGTCCCTGCAGAGACAGGAGTAAAGCTGGGAGGAACCCAGATTAGACCATGGGTGTCAAGTGCATAATGGGGTGGGGGGCATGGGTCAGAGCCTGTCCCTGAACCTGGAGTGGAACCGAAGCCCCCTCCCCACCCCAGGGTGTGTGTGTGTGTGTGTGTGTGTGTGCGCGCGCGCGCGTGTGTATGGTCCTAGAGTAGGTAACGCCTGCGGTCACATCAGACCCTCTGACGGTCTATGTGAATCCACGGGCGCGTAGGTGCATCCACAGACCCGAAGGCACATCTGTGCACAGACTGCAGATCACAATGGGCCCGGCAAGGGCGCGCCGCGGTGCTCCTAGCCTGGCGATCACATGTTCGGATGGATGGGGCGACGCTGCCTGCTCTGATCCCTAACTCATTATTAAGCTCCTCGCTCTTTGCAGACGCTCCCTGCGCCTCCCCCGCTCAGGGCTGCAGCGGCGCAGGCGCCGGGGCCGAGCCGAGCGCCGAGCTGGGAGCGAGCAGCCGCGCTCCGGGCCAGGGTCCCGGGGGAGCAGGTGAGCGACCCGCGCCGCGCGGTCCCCAGGCCGTTGGAGGAGACGCCGCGCCGCCGCGCCGCGCCGGCAGCCCGGCCTTCCCTGCTTGGCAGTACCCGTCTTGCTTCTGTTGGCATCACCCCTCCTTCCCTTGCCTGGCATCCCTCCGCCCCCCTGCCTGGTATCTCCTCTCCTCCCGTCTGCCTGGCGTCCCTCCCCCCACCCCGTCTGGCATCTACCCCCTCCTCCCCTTCCTGGCACCTTCCCCTTACCTGGCACCCCTTTCGCCCTGCCTGGCTTCCTCCTCCCCTTCTCCTTTCCTGATCCCCCCCCCCCCCACTACTGACTCTCACCTCCCCCCACTCCCTTTCTTGCCCCTCTTCCCTGACTGGCGAACTCCCATCCCGCCTCCTCTCTGGTTCTCCCCTTCCTCCCCCCTGCCTGGCATCTCTGCCTCCTCCCCCTACCTGGTACCTTCCCCTCCTCCCTTCCCTGCATTTGCCCTCCTCCCCACGCCTGTCACCTCCTCACTGCCTAGCACTTTCCCATCCCTCTGACTGGCATCCTCTCCTTCCCCTCCCCCGCTGCCTGGTATCTGCCCTCCTCCCCTCTGCCTCGCACCTCCCTTCCTCCCTTGTGTCTGGCACCTCCCCTCCTTCCCCTCCCCTCCTCCCCACCGCCTGGCACCTGCCCTGTCTCCACTTGGCATCCTCTTGCCTGGACACCTCGCTCCCTTCAAATTGTCCCTCTGTCTCCCACCTTCCTGCAGGGCACGTCCTCCCAGCCCTGGGCTGCTAACATCTCCACTGCTGGCATCTTCCTCCTCTCCTTGCCTCCCCTTCCTCCTCACCTTCTCAGAGTGGCCCTCTGGCCAACACCAACTACACGTGACCCTGAACTGCTCTCAAGCCCCGCCCCCGTAGGTACCTGTCCCCCCATCCCCCACTCCCCACCATCTGCCCAGGGGCTCCAGCTCACAAGTTGGGCTCTGACCCCAGCCCACAGCTCACAAGTTGGGCTCTGACCCCAGCCCACAGTCGTCCTGCTCTTGCATGGGGGTGAAACCAGGCTGTGCACACAGGGAGGGTTCCACGTGAGCTGAGCAGAGTACAGAGCAGGTCGGCTCTACCTGCCGGCCACCCCTAGACTCCCTTGGGATGTCCCTGCGCTCCAGAAGGCGTCCAGGTCCCAAGCTGGCTGGTGGTCCTCCTCCAGCTATTGCCAAGGCCCCCAGGTTTGCCTGCTCCGCCAGGGCCTGGGCTCTGCCTGGATCCTCTGCTCTCGTCCATCTGACTCTGTCCTGCAGGACCCGCCTCTGACGGCTTCCTGCGCTGACACTGCTCCCACCCCACACTCCTCCTCGTGCCACCCAGCCGGGCTGGCCCTCCCTGCCCCCGCGTCCCTTCCTGCACACCTCCTGCCTTCCTCAGACCGTGCCAGGGAGTGGGTCCACGCAGCAGGCCCCTCAGCGTCCTCAGGCCCATTGTGAGTCTGCCTCTGGGGCTTGGGGTCTGGCCCGCCCCTCTCACTGCCCTCTCCTTTCAGATCCTCCTCAGAATGGCCCTTGGTGCTGCAGGCACGGTAGGCTCTGGGCCCGGGCACCGAGGGGGCACTGGATGACTCCCCCACTGCAGGACGCAGCCACCTATGACTCCAGGCCTTCAGCACCCACCCGCCGTGGCACAGGTAGGCGCTGTTTCCCCCACCAGCCCAGCAGCAGGAGCCCTGGGGCTCCACTGAGAGCTGGTGGCTCTCAGCCTCTGGTCACGCTCCATGGCCCCCTCGTGGCGCTTCTGCCCCCATCTGGACCCGTGGCGGTACCTCTTCTCATCCCCTGTGACAGCTGGAGCCTCTGCCCAGACCCTGCTGCCGGCTGCCGCCACCGTCGCCCTCCCTCTTGCTTAGCGCGCCCTTACCTCCCGCCGTCCCTGGGCCCTGCCTCTCAAGCCATTGCAGACAGGGGCGAGCCTGGAGCCAAGGTTTGGGTTCATGTGAAAATGGTCTAGCGCTCTGGCTTGTTCCACTTCCTCCCCAACCCCAGAACCCCAGACACACCTTGCCCTCATGTGTGAGTGAGTGCACCCATGTGCCCAACACCCCACACACACGTGTGCTTCCTGCCAGTCGGGAGGAACAGGAACCTGCTGAGCCCTGGCACAACTTGGGCTCCAGAAACCTACCCCCAAGCATGTATGGCGAACACCTGAAAGCCTTCCAGGCCGCAGGCAGGGCTTTGTTCGGGTCAGGAGAGGTGCTGGTGGCATCCCGATTCAGGGCCTCCGGGGCAGCCAGCCCTGCACTGGCTCAGAGGCACTCTCAGGCCCATTGCACGTCAGCTGGACCCTCCGGCGCCTCCTCCGGGCAGCGTGAGAGGAGGACAGCCTAGCTAGTCCCACGTTGGGTGCCCCTGGTCCAGGAGGAAGTGCTGAGTCCCCACGTGAAAGGCCACCTGCCCCAGAGCCCCATCCATCTGTGGGGAGGGAGGGGTTGGAGCTGGGTCTGAAGCCTGCAGTCTGGTCTGAGCTCTGCCTGTCCAGCCCCACCCGTCACTTTGGCCACCTCACCGGTGGGAGTCACCTGGCAACATATGGGATGCTCTCAGGGCCCTGGAGGTGTGAGGGACCCAGTCCCCGCCCTCAGGCCGGCAGTCCAGGATGGGGAGCAGACTTGGCCACCCCACAGGAGGTGCCGGAGCGGATGACTCAGGCCTCCGGGCCCTGACAAGGGAGACGTCAGGAAAGCCCTTCGTAGGGGCAATTTGAAGTTGGCTTTCAGAGAACAGGAAGGTGGGGTAGGCTGGTGACTCGGGGGCAGGGAGTGGGCTGAATGAGAGTGCTTTTCTCAGCTTCTCCTCCCTGAGAAGGGGCAGAGGAACTTGCTTTCCTGTCTGGGCCGCTCTGAAGGCCAGGGCAGCCCTGCCGCCTCTCTACCCCACACCCCTCTGGCCGGTTGGCCCAGGGCGGAATGCTGCAGGGCACTGGCTGCAGGGGGAGCCTGGCTGGCCCAGAGCTGGAAAAGCACTGGATGGCAGAGAGACCATAACCAGGTGCTGGGCCCCACGGACACACGTGCAGTTCATCAGGGCCCCCAGACGAAGGTCCGACCCACTGGCCCACAACCTAACCACTGCCCTAGGTTAAGTGCAAAAGTGTTCCTTAGCTCGTGGGGTTGGTTTTTAAATGCAGACTCCTAGAGAAAAGGTGTGAGCTAGTATACTAAATACATTCTTCCCGGGCAGCTCTAAAGTTCTGGGGTGTCTGAAGGTGGAGGCCAGGTCGAATGGGGGGGCTGGCTGATGGGGAGGCGGCTCGGGTCCCTGGGAGGTGCAGCAGAGCCAGGCCCTCACGTAGTGAATCCTTGTAAATTGCAGGTGATTTGGGGTGCACTGAGATAAGCCCTCAGGGGCTCCCCAGCAGCAGTAGGTGGGTGCCCTGGGCTGTTTCTGTCCTTGCCCAAGGAGGATGATCTACCTGAAGGGATGGGCGGTGGGGGAGGGGAGGCTCTGGGAGCAGTGAGTACATCGTAGTGACACCTGGTCCCCGAGTGGCCCCAATCACGAGGTTCAGTCTAGGATTCCTGGGGAGTCAAGGAGCCCCGACCTCCCCATGTGATGAAGGTGGTGAGGGGTGAGGTGCTGGGGGAAGTTTCTGGCATTTTCTTTTGGAGTCACGTTGACGTAAACTTGGCCTTCATTCCGCGCACGGGTCGCAGGCGGGGAGCCGACTTTGACGCCCGGTGGCTTGGGCACGCGCTGTCATTTGAATGCTCACAGGCCCCATGCTAGCGTCTAGACAGCACGGGCGGGCAGCATGGGCCAGGCATGCAGCAGCTGGAGGCTGTCTTCGCCCCGAGTGCCTGCGGTGTGATTGCAAGTGAGAGCTCGTTGTTAGTGAGCGTTAAGTGGCAGAGGTAATGAGCTGGGGTGGCACCAGGGGGAGGTGTCACCGGAGGACACAGAGCCGCAGACACGCAGGATGAGCAAATGGCTCTCCTCTTTGGTTGGACTCTGAGCCCTCTTGAATCGCTGCTCCAGAGGGTCCATGGGGGGCATTCGGCTGAGGGAGACTTTGGGGGCAGGGCTGAGGCTCTTTGGGATGTGCAGACCCTCGGTAACTCGTAGGGACCCTACGGGGGAGTTTTGGGCCCCTGTAGCACACCTCAGCCTGGCCCACCTCTCGATTTGCGTCCTAAGCTGTGAAACCCATTCCTCTGTGCCCCAAACTCACTTCCAGGAAATTTGAGAAACTGTCTCATGAGCATGCGGCCACTCATGCCTTTACTGGAATTTACAAACTTGGATCATCTCCCATGTCAACCTTCCTTCCAGACTGAAGAACGTTCTGGGGCTTGGAGTGAGGAACAGTATGCTGTGAGGGGGGCGGGGGAGAAAAGATGCAGGAAGATGTACTCGCCTCATTCCAAAAGAGCTTGAGGTAGTTTGCAAAGACACACATAGTGAGGAAATCAGGACAGAGGAGCGCAGGGTAGGGAAAGGATGTTGTAGCCAAGGATGAGGTGAGCAGACAACACGCAAACCATGAGGCCCAGAGCCCCCTCCCACAGCGGGGACACATGAGGGGTTACACTGCCTGTGGGACAAAAGTCAAACCATTTGCCCCAAACGACTGTGATTTCTGGCCATGAGACCCCGAGAAGTGTCTCCTGTGTGATGACATGCAGGGGATTCTGTGTGACAAGTTAAGCGATATCCTCAACAATTCCACGGCAGTTTCCTCAGGCTAAGCCCAGGGCTGACAGAACATCACACGGCTGTGCAAATACTGCTGACCGTGCTGGATCCAAAGATAAAATGTAGAACAGCTAGAAGAATGCACTGCCTGTTAACATTTACAACAAAGTTTCCAGTGAATATCAGGCAGCAGGCAAGTTTTTTTAAAATTGGGAATCAAGTACGGAGTTATCAATACATTCTTGGGGTAAGGGGACTCTCCTCATAGGAAAATAAAGACCTTGATCAGCACGTGTGCCCAACAGGTGAGCTTGGGTACAGGGAGGGACCAGTCACACACCTTACCCCCAGGTCCTGAACCCACTGAGAACTAGACACAGATGGCAGGCATTTATCAACTTTATGGCAGGGAAAGCTGGACTGAAGAAAGAAGCCTGAACCTGAAGCCCAGATGTAGAAGGTGGACCTGACACCCTAACCTTGCGTTTGCTTACCTGGCGCAGGTTAACAGGAGGAGATGGGCAGCCTCCTGTCAGCAGACCCCCCTAAAGGGGAAGGCAGGCCACGGGGGACAGCCGTGACTTCTCCTCCCCCCTGACGCAGGAGAGGAACTTGTCCAGAAGGTGTCAGACCCTCACCACCTCATTAGACAGCCCCTCCCAAAGGGAAGAGAGGTGGGGCAAGGTGGCAGAGGATTATTCCAGAGTCTTGACTCCTGAAGAATAGATTAGAAGCCTCCTCGTGAACACATGATGACAAGAGAGCAGGGTCCCCTTTGCAAGGTAGGGGGGGGCATCCACGTTGCTGGACAGTGACATCAAAGCTGAAGTTCAGACTTGGGAGTGACCTTTGACCCTACCCCTTCCTTCTCTCTCCATTGGGACAATCGTTTTATTTGAGTTTATTTCCTAGACACATCTCACTTCCATCCACTTCTTATTCCCCACGTCACCATGCTGTCCATGCTGCTGTTGTCTTCTGCCTGGATGACAACTGGTGCCCCGCACAGGGTCTGGCCCCCTCCCCCCAGCCCCAACCCATCAGAGTAGCCAAATGGGCTTCTTGTAACACAGGCCTGATCCATCGCGTCTTCCGTTTCCTTGAGGGCTTCACATATTGCTGTTCCCTTTGCCTGCAACACCCTTCCAGCTCCCTTCACCTGCCTAAGTACGTGCATCATTCCAAGTCTTGATTTAAATACCACTTCTTCCAGGGACGCTTTCTCCCACTCCAGGCTGTAAAGTTCCACCTTCTTTTGTCTTGTAGCATGTACCAAAAATTTCAAGATTTCATGGATGTGCTCCTTAAAGGCACAGACTGCATTTGTCTTGTTCAACACAGTGCTGAAAAAAATATATATGTACTTTTTTGGCCGTGCGGCTTGGGGAACCTTGGTTCAACCAGGGGTTGAACCCAGGCCGTGGCAGTGAAAGCGCGGAGTCCTCACCACTGGACCGGCAGGGAACTCCCTGTTTCTTGAATGAATGAGCGGATGAATGAGGCAGTGGGGGGAGAGGAGGTGGCCCTGACAGCTGATGCTAAAAGGAGCCTGAGATCCCTCTGTACCGTTGGCCCCGCCCTCTCTACACCCTGACGACCCAAGGGTGGGCCCTTCTTGCGTGCCCACCTTGGCCTGCTGACACCTGAGCTGCTCTGTGCAGGTGCTCTTGGCCCACGCCCCGGCAGTCCCTCTCCGATAGGACCTGTTCACCATGATCAGGGAAGCCCATCCCCTCTTCAGTTGTTCTTGTGGTGAGGGAGGTTCTTCCTTCCTGTGACCTCGGTCTTGGCCCTTGGAGTTACAGAGAATGAACCCCTTTCTGCTTCCGCGACATTTGCCCGCCTCCGGACATCCTTGGAGTTACAGAGAATGAACCCCTTTCTGCTTCCGTGACATTTGCCCGCCTCCCGACTCCCACACGCCCTGCGTCTGCTCTCGGGAACATCCAGCTCTGGCGTCTTCAGATGTGCCTTACCTGGGGGCCTGTGCCGGCTGCTCAGACCTTGGCACCCACTGGGAGAGCTGGACGGTGGCGGGGCTGTCTAGATAGGCTTCAGAGCCCCCAGGCCTCCTTAGAGGCTGAGCTGTGCCCTTTACCTGCTAGGCAGACTTGGGCAGAGACACTTAGCTCCCTGGGTCTCAGTGTCTCCTTGTAGGACAGGACTTAATCCCCTGCCTATAAAGGCTCCGGGGGAAGCTGAGTACCAAGCACTCTGCCCAAGGCCCGCACGCCATGGATGCGGGGGCCGCCCCTCATCGCCGCTGGGGTAAAATGTGGTGCTGGGCGCTGTCCCGGCTCCAGGTGTCAGCTGTAGACCCCAGAGCACTGGCTCTGGTGACCGACCGGTGTCTCCCTGGTTTCCAGCCCAGCCCGCTGTCCTCACTGACACCGTTGCCTCCTAAAGGCTAGAGTCAGCGAGAAGCCCCGGGCTTTCCGCCCACCAGTGAGAAGGTTGTCTCTGATCCTGGCTCTGAGAGCTCAGATGCAGAGTTACCCTGAGAGCGTTCGCCATCTTTCCAGACAGCAACTCGCTGTCCAGCCTGATGCAATCGGTGTGTTTGCGAGGCCTGCCTTCTCGGCCTTTAATGACGTTTTTAGCTGGAGAAAAAAAAAAAAAAAGTGAGCCAGAGAGAGCCCTGTGGTCCTCGGTCTCTCCTGGGCTGTGAACAGACTCCTTCTGGTCCCAGCAGCTGAATCAACAGCAGGGGCCCAGGTGGGTGGGCTTGGGGGAGGTGCTGCAGGAGTGGGGGAGGGTCCTGCTGGTGTGGGCAGGGCCTGAGTAGAGGGAGGGGAAGCTGAGCTCCAGCTCTGTCCATAAATCCCACTCCACCCCTCCCCCACCAGCGGGAAGCATCATCGTGCTTTTGCTTTTTCTTGCCTCAGTTTCCGCTCTGAGCCCCGACTTTACCACCCCTTGCCCCATTTACCCAGGCCTCTTCCTTCAGGAGAAAATCCAGTCTTAGAAACCCTGTCGAAAATATGCCCGCTGGGTGGTCGACACCCCATCTGTCAGGACTGCCCCCCAGCAGCCCTCACTTCCTCCGCAGCACCCAAGACTCCACCGCAGCGACTTCAGGAAGGGGAAGGGAAGGGAAGCAGGCCGGGGTCAGTATACTCGCAGCCGGTGTCGCCCGAGGGCTTACTGCGGTTTTAAGACTTCTACACGGTTTAACTGATTTGTCCTCACCACAACACTGTGAGGTAAATGTTATTATTGTCACCACTTTTAAGATGAGAAACTGAGGTGCAGAGAGGTTAAGCAGCTTCCCAGTGGTTGGGGAAGAGTCCCAGCTGGGGTCTGTCCACCGCATCTTCTGAGATGCCACAACCCAAACCTTGGCCCTCAAAGGGCGAAGCAGCCAGGCCTCTATACGGACCAGCACCCCCTGTTCACCCCAGCTCTGAGGCCCAGGTCAAAGGCTAGTTGTCATTGTGCACGAGGCCCACACCATTTCTTCCCATTAATTGCTGGGTCCCTAGGGGCGTGAGAGATTCAACCCCTAAATAGGGAATGGGGGCGCGGTGGATTGCAGAGCTCGCACCCCTTCAGAAACAGACAGCCCCTCAACTCCATCTGTGTTGCCAGATTTCCAGCGTTTTAAGAGATTCTGGGAATCTGGCTTTTTATATGAAATCTTTCCATTTTTAAGATTTTTTAAAGTGTTTAAGACGCACTGTGGGCTAAGCGAAACCTGTCTGGCTTTCCCAGTTTGCAGCATCCACCGTGAGCTTTCCTTACCCCATGACCTGTCACCTGTCATCTCTTCTAGCCTTCAGGCCCTGAACCCCAAATCAGTGTTTCTCAGTGGGCCCCAGTTGAGACACACTGTGTGAAGAGTTGCTGTCACTTTGGGTGGCCTCCTGCCGTCAATGAATTATAAACGAAATGCAGAGTCTTGTCAAACACTTGAGGACCCTCTTCGAAGTAGAGAAGCGTCGCTCGTCAGTCCTCAGGGATGTGCTGCTAATGAGAAGGGCCAAGGCTTTTGGAGAGTCTCCCTCTCAACTTGTCCATGTTGTGAACCCAGAGCAGTGGCTGCTGAGGGAATTCAGGGTACTTTTGACAGCCAGCGTGAGAGCAGTCAGAGGGTGAGTGGAGAAGAACACTGGCCTTGAGATCAGAACATGGGAGTTTGAGCCCCT
This sequence comes from Tursiops truncatus, assembly GCF_011762595.2. Lineage (NCBI taxonomy): Eukaryota > Metazoa > Chordata > Mammalia > Artiodactyla > Delphinidae > Tursiops > Tursiops truncatus. The sequence goes on along the minus strand of NC_047042.1, from coordinate 99,456,886 downwards.
TTGACACTAGTTGGGGGTCTGGCCCTGAGTCCGTCATTAACCTCGTGTTCCTCATCTTTAAAATGGGTATACTAATAATCTCCAGCCCTTTCACTTCCTGGGATGTTGAAAGAACCAAATTAAATCATGACTATTGAACTGTTTCGTAGGCTATTAAGCTCCGAAAAGATATATGTGTTAATTTGGAGGCGTTTGACAAAGTCTCTCCCAGTGTCTTCGGTATGACACATACAACCGGCCTCAGTGCAGTGGTGTGCTGCTAAATACTTCACAACTGGCTCTTGACGGGGTGGGAAGGAGGAGAGGAACTACGATTCGTATCATTTGCTAATGTCTGTGGTATAAATACTCCTACCGTAGCTGATTTTAAACTACCACCATGACACTGCAGCACATCACTGGGTATTACTGTGACTGAGTAAAATTGCTACCAATTGAAGACGAATTCCGAAGGGTGCAGGTCATTTGGAGAGAGGGCTCTGTCCTGGTGCCTTTTTCAATACGTTCAGTAAAGACTTGGACGAAGAGAGAAGGTCACGCTCACTGGATTTATGAACGATGCACAGCTGGAAAGGCGGGTAAATATATTGGATAAGGGAATTGAGATCCAGAAGCTCTCAAGCTGGAATAACGGGTTAATTCTTACAAGAGGAATATTCTTGAGTCCAGAAAAAGGCAACTTTACAAGTATGGGATGGAGAGACATGTTTGGGCACAAAGTAGAAAGAGAATCACGTTTTTAATTGACAGAAAGTTCAGTGCAAGTCCAAAGTGGGATGGGTGCTTACCAAAGAGTAATACATTAGTAACAGTGAGGACTTCATTCGGTCCTCTATGACTTAGGGACAAATTTTCACATATGCCCTCTCGTTTCTATTTTGCTACTCACAATAACGCAGTGAGAGCGGTGCGATGATGCTATACCCATTTTAGAGATGAAGAGACTGAGGCTCAGAGAGGTTGGCACTTTTGTCCTCCTGTCGGTAGGTGGTGGAATAAAGACTCAAACTCAGGTCTTCTGGCCCCGGATTCTGCCCTGTGTTGTGCTCATGAGCACATCGTTGTTTTGTTTGTTTGTTTGTTTTATTGGCATATAGTTGATTTACAATGTTGTGTTAATTTCTGCTGTCCAGCAAAGTGATTCAGTTATACATATATACACATTCTTTTTCATATATATATATATATATATATATATATTTTTTTTTTTTTTTTTTTTTTTTTGCCACACCACACAGCTTGTGGGATCTTAATTCTCCAACCAGGGATTGAACCCGGGCCCTCAGCGGTGAAAGTGCGGCGTCCTAACCACTGGACCACCAGGGAATTCCCATCTTTTTCATATTCTTTTCCATTGTGACTTATCACAGGATATTGAATATAGTTCCCTGACTATCCAGTAGGACCTTGTTTATTTAAGTCCATTGTTCTGAGTGCCCTGCGCTCTGTGGCTTCAGGCAAACCAGAGGATGTGAGGGGAGGGACCGGGTGGGGTATGGACCAGCAAGGAATAGTGAGGAGCAGTGCTGGGGGAGGATTAGTTCTCTAGACCCGCTGTAACCAAGTGCCAGGTTGGGCGGCTTTAACAGTGGAAATGTATTTTCTCACAATTCCAGAGGCTGAAGCCAGAGATCAAGGTGTGGGCAGGGTTGGCTCCCTCTGAGGGCTGTGCGGGAAGGCTGTGCTCCAGGCCTCCCTCTGTGGCTTATAGACGGCTGTCTTCTGCCTGTGTCTCCTCACATTGTCTTCCCTTCGTGTGTGTCTGTCTCTGTCCTAACTTCCCCAGTTTTATGACACCAGTCATATTGGATTGGGGTCACCCTAGGGACCCACCTCATTTTAACTTGATTACCTCCTTAAAGACCCTCCGAATAAGATCGCATTCTGAGGTACTGGGGGTTAGGACTCCAACAAATGAATTGGGGATGATGGGGGCTGGAGGGGACACACCATTCTCCCATGACAGAGGGACTTTGAGAGCTGCCTTCAGAATTTGGAGTCACGTCTTATGAGGAGGGAGAAGATTGCACTCTAGGTGGCCGGAACCTCCAGGAGGTGACCCCGGGTCACACCCACCACAGGAAGAACCAAGGCCCCGAGGGACAATTTGACTTACTGCCACCGCGGACTCCCTTGGGCCCCTTGGCTGCCGGGACACCAGCTCCACACCTGGCTGTAGTTTTCCGCACGTGGGAACGCGTGGAGCCGGAGGGAGGCCTCCAGCACCTCTGTTCCCACAGATACGCAGGCAGGCAGTGCGCCCTGGCGCGGCGGCCGGCACACAGCTGACCAGGGGCAGCTCTGCGGCTGTGCTCAGCCCTGGCGCCCCGCCGCCTCCGCCACGGTTTGGGCGCAGCTCCCGGAAACTCACCGATCCCACCGTCACCCTGGGGCGTGGCTGCAGCTGCTGGTCCCCCCACCGACCCACAGCCCCTCGGAGGAGGTAGCCGTCAGGGGTGTTGGCCTCGCTTTCCCACAAGGAAGCCCGGAGCTCTGGCGGGGCCCACGCTGGTCCTCTACTCTTCCACCTCGGGCCGCGGCTGTGGCCATCGCGGGGCAGGAGCTGACGTGAGCTGCTCAGCCTCCCAGCCCGTCCAGGCCCTGAGCCCCGTCAGTCCCCATTCGGTCCTCAGACTCAGAGTCCCAAGGGCTGTGACTGTGTCCGCTGTGTGAACCAGCGGCACTTCGTACAAGACGGCCGCGCAGGAGGGGACGGGCGTGGGGAGGAGTCCCTGCTTTTCTTTCAGGCGCCTCGATCGGCAGCTCCCAAACCTCGGCTTCCCTGGGCCCAGCGAGCAGCCTTATGAATTCTTCCTGGATTTCCCTCCAGTTGACTCACTACTCGTGGTGGCTTCTCGATGTCGCCCCTCCCCTCCTTTCCTGCAGCCCCTCCCCTCGCCTAGTTGCTACACGGGTTTCTCATGTAAGACCCACGCTGGGTACTAATGGCCGTTCTCTGCTCAAGGAAGCTTCCAGTGATTTGGGTAGAACCCAGGCTCCCCTTTGGCTCCCTGAGCGTCCATGATTGGCCACTATGAATAACCACCTGGCCAACCCCTCACGGGTACCCTCCATGGCATTTGGGACAGCCCGCAGGTGAAGGGCTCTGAGGGCTCCCGTATTCACTAGGCCCCTAGCTGGGGGTTGGTGGGCGGCGGGACCCAGAGGTAAGGCAGAGCAGCGGCGGCCGAGGCCCCCGGGTCTGGCAGGCTTAGCAGCGGAAGCTAGTAATAGCAGACGATTCATTAAGTGTTTACTCTGCGCCAGACGCTGTGCTGAAGTCTGCACATGCACGACTGCTTTTTCTTTTAATTTTTTGGCCGCGCCTTGTGGCATGCAGGATCTCAGTTCCCACACCAGGGATCGAACCCGTGCCCTCTGCAGTGGAAGCGCGGAGTCTTAACCACTGGACCGCCAGGGAAGTCCTTATACGACCTCACTTGAATCCTCACATCCACCTGTGAGTCAGGTGAAGGGCTCTGTGTCTTGCAGACACGGAAAATGAGGCTGACGGTGACTTGTGCAAGGTTATGATCACTCAGAGGCTGCACCAGGCATGACTGGTGACATCCCAAGACTGTCTGACTCTAGAGCAGTGGTTCTCAACCCTGGGCAATTTCACCCTCCGGGGACAAAGGACAATGCCAGGAGATGGGGAGAGGAACGTGCTGGTAGAATTTACTGGATAGAGGCTAGAGGTATTCCTAGCATCATTCGATACTCGAGACGGCTCCCACAATAAAGAATTATCCACGGAACTTCCCTGGTGGTCCAGTGGCTAAGGCTCTGTGCTTCCAATGCAGGGGACTTGGGGTCGATCCCTGGTCGGGGAACTAAGATCCCATGTGCCGCGCGGCACAGCCAAAAAAAAAAAAAAAGAATTATCCAGCCCCAAAATGTCAACAATGCCGGGGGTGAGAAGCCCTGTTTTTTTTTTTTTTGCGGTACGCGGGCCTCTCACTGTTGTGGCCTGTCCTGTTGCGGAGCACAGGCTCCGGACGCGCAGGCTCAGCGGCCATGGCTCATGGGCCTAGCTGCTCCGCGGCATGTGGGATCTTCCCGGACTGGGGCACGAACCCGTGTCCCCTGCATCGGCAGGCGGACTCTCAACCACTGCACCACCAGGGAAGCCCGAGAAGCCCTGTTCTTGAGTCCAAGCTCAGAGCCGTCACACCATGGAGCCTACAGAGACCCCACCCAGGGAGGGCAGTGGGTGCAGGGCCTGGGGGAGGACAGGACTCCAGAAGAACCGGAGCAACGGGCAGGGCAGTAAGGCCCCGTTGTCACAGCCCTGGCCCAGGACAGACTGGCTTGCAGTGGCCAAGGCAAGTGCCCAGATCTGGGAGCAAGAGGCACGGGGTCAGGGCAGGCGGACGGGCTACCTGGAGGGGTTCATTATACAGGTCGGGGTGAGGGACACCAGCTGGCCTGTTACTAAGGCTTGCAGAAACCAGGAGTGGTGCACCAAGCAGGTCCAGGCCCTGCGACCACCCCACTCCGTCTCCTTCCCCCTCCCGCTCCGTGGTGAGTCTTCACGAGGCCTCCTGTTGTCACCACAGCTGTTTGAGCCCCAGAGACTTCCAGGGTGTGCTGTGTGGGGACATGGCGGGGGCTGAGCCGGGCTTTGACCATGAAATGCTTGATCACAGGCAGCCCTCACAGACCTCTCCTCTCAACAAGAAGCCTGGGGCCCACTTTTGCCTTTTGCTTGGATCATTTCTCCTACCCTTCTTAGGCCAGGGCGGGCCCTCTGAGTTCTCCAGACCTATGGCCATCGCATGGCGCCAGGAAGGCAGGACGAGGTGGCACTGGGGCTGCCCGTGGCCTGTGGGCAGGTAACCACGTGTTCCCAAAGGAAGTACCTGCGGTGGCTCCTGGAGGACAGGGCGGCGTGCCAACGTGGCAATCCGTGTGTGTGGATCCTACCCAGGAGTTCCACGGACACACACGTGTGTGTCCATCTGTCCAGCCAGGAGAAGCCCGCGAACGGCCCGCTGATCCACCCACAGGAGCGAGGAGCCAGGGGCTTGTTCAGAGTTTAACTGGGTTTCATTTGTTTGGCTAAAAGGTAACTCTTACATCGGAAATGATGCAACTTCCTCCAACGCATTGACATTTATTTTAGACACCTCGATGGCAAATTTTCTAGAATTTATATTCCCATGTTTGAAACAATCTGAGAATTTTGGGGAGTGTATTTTAAAAGATAATTGAGGGTAATTCAGCTTAAATGCGCAGGCCTCTGGGGATATTGATTTCCTTCTTTAAAAAGCAGGTGTTTGGGGAAGGTGGCGGGGCACACGTGCGTGTGTGTGTGTGTGTGTGTGTGTGTGTGTGTCTATCCCCAGCAGGCAGGCACTCCGTGAGGGGCCATCAGAGAGGCAGACTGAGATGAAGGAGAGAAGGCAGGGACCTTGAGGTTGGGAGACCCGTTCTGCAGCCCCAGCCCCAGGCTGTAACAGCACAGTGACTTCTGGCAGGTCCCACGGGTCCTTAGAGCCTCCTCTTCCTTATCTTTAGAAGGGGGATCCCAGCCCCCACCCGGCAGGGTCTCTGTCAGTCGGACAGGTTGATGTGTGCGAAAGTGCTTGTTCAACAGCAGACTCCCACATCTGAGATGATGTTGTTATTAATCCTATGAAACACGAGCCCGGGTTGTAACATCACCCAGCGTTTGGAAGCACGCTGGCAATCCTGAGTAGACTGGGAGTGGGTTCTCTTTACCCACACCTTTGAGATGTTGGGGTCTCTCCTTGGGATTTATCCATGAACAAGGCATAAAGATCCCTGCCTTTGGGGCGCTTACATTCTAACGGAGGAGAGAGAAGTGAACGCTAAACATCATAAGTAAGTAGGTTATAAAGGATGGAGGAAGGTGTGCAGGACGGGAAGGAAACCCAGCAGAATGAAAGAGACAAAGAGCTGGCAGGGGAGGGGCAGGTGGTGACTTCTAATAGGGTGGACGGAGAGTGCCCCGCTGAGAAGGGGACATGGGAACAAAGACTTCAGGGAGGCGACAGTTAGCTGGAGGAAGAGCATTCCTGGCAGAGGGAACAGCAGGCTCCAAGCCCGAAAGGCTGGAGCAGAGAGAAGAGTGACGGAGATGCAGCAGGTGAGGACACAGAGGGAGCAGAGAGTGGCATGGGGCTGGGTCTGGGGACCTGCACGACCTGACCCTCACTGGCAATGAGATGGGGGGGGGGGGGCTTGGGAAGGTTTCGAGCAGAAGTGATGCCATCTAACTCCCCTTCCTAAAAGGGGACCGTTCTGGTTGCGTGTTGAGAAGAGAGGGTCGGGGGCCAGGTTGGAAGCAAAGCTGTTCCTTATTGATGGATTGGACCAGGGTGGTAGCAGTGGAGAAGTGAGAAGGGGTTGGATGCTGGATCCAGAGCCAACAGGACTTGCTTTCTGATTGGATGTGGGATGTGAGAAAAAGACAGGATTCCAGGATGATGCCAAGGTCACAGGCCTGAGCGGTTGGAAGGAGAGTGGGTAGTGAGCCAGGTTTGAGGTGGGAGAGCAGGAGTTTCATTGTGGGCATATCTATTCAGGGTCCAGGTGGAATCGACAGTATGTGAGCAGACCACTGGATACATGAGTCCAAGGATTGGGAGAGAAAATGGGCTGGAGGAAAATGGGAGTTGTCAACATATAGAAGGCATTTAAAACTCTGAGATTGGGGGATGGATGAAATCTCCAAAGAATGATTGTAGAGCAGTGAAGAGGACCAAGGACTGGCCCTGGGGCACCCCACCCTGAGAGGGAAAGAGGTCCAGACAGCCAAGGAGACTGAGGAGGAACAGCGAGGGAGGCAGGAGGAAAACCAGGAGAGGGCAGTGTCTTACGAGTGAAGGGAAGAGTATTTAAAAGAGGAGAGAGTGATCAACTGTGTGGGATGCTGAGGCTGGAGAAGCAAGGTGATGCCCGAGGACTGACGGCTGCACTTGGCGATGTGGGATCATTGGCGGTGGCCAGACGGCAGCGTTTTCAGTGGGGCCGTGAGATGTGCGCCTGGAGGGACTGGAATTCGAGGAGAACCGAGGCAGCAAACGTAGACAACACTTTTGAGAAATTTTATTGCAACTGGGCAGTAACCAATGGGATAAGCAGGTTATGTGAGCGTTTCTCAGACAGGGAAGGTGACAGTGCTTTAGCATGCTGATGGGAGCAATGCAATAGAGAGAGCTAAGCTGTTGATGTGATGGTGTGGGGGAGGTTTGCTGGAGTAACGCCCTCAAGTGTGCTGGGGGGGACAGGAGCTCACATGCACGGGGATGGCCGGCTTTCGATCGGAGCACAGATAACTCAGCTGTAGGAACCAGGCGAGAGAGTTGCCAGGAGGTGGAGAACTCTGGAAGTTCTTCAGAAGCTTCTGTTTTCTCAGGGAAGTGGGAAGCAAGGGCATCAGCTGGGAGTGAGGCGGGGGAGGAGTTGGAGGTTGGAGGAGGGAGAAGATGTGGAAAACTCACATAGGGGAGTGGGAGCGGGAAAGGACCTGAATGGTCTAGGGAAAGAGGGGGACGGCAGGGCAGGATGAGGCCAGTTGAAGTCCAAGCTCTGGAAATGACAGTGAGACCAGGTTAGGGCAGTGGTGCGCCTCTCCAGCCACGTTTAGGTCCTGGGGTGCAGGGGAGGAGTTGGTGAAGCCGAGTTTAACTCTTAAGTAAGAGAGTCAAGAGTATATGCAAAGGAGGTTAAAATGGTAAATTTTACGTTATGTATGTTTTACCATAACTAAAAATGAAAAAGAGTATATGTCAGGGCGGTGTGGTTGTGATGAGGGGTGCAGGTCAAAGAGACAGACCAGGGCTTCCCTGCTGGCACAGTGGTTGAGAGGCCACTGCCGATGCAGGGGACGCGGGTTCGTGCCCCGGTCCGGGAAGATCCCACATGCCGCGGAGCGGCTGGGCCCGTGAGCCGTGGCCGCTGAGCCTGCGCGTCCGGAGCCTGTGCTCCGCAACGGGAGAGGCCACAGCAGTGAGAGGCCCGCGTACCGCAAAAAAAAAAAGACAGACCAGCGGTTCCAGTGGCGTCACAGGCTTTGGGGGTCAGGGGGCTAGACAAAAAGGAGATGGTGGTCTGAGAGTGGGGAGCTTAGGACTGAGATTGGGGGGGGGGGCGCAGGTCCTGGAATGACAGGGTCCAAGAGGTGACGCTGGCGTGAGTGACTGAGGGAGGGTAGAGGGTCGCTGGAGGAGAGGCAGCCAAGGAACCCAGAGCCCTGGGGTACGGGAAGGGCTGCCCGTGAGGATCCAGGAGAGCAGCGGGAAGAGGTCAGGGGTGACAGAGGAGTGACTGTGAGCCAGGAGCTAGAAGCCTCCAGAAAAGAAGGCGCCGTACGTACATGGGGGTAAGATGCAAAGCCAGGGGTCTGGAAGCAGCAGTGAGGGGCAAGGAGGGTCCCTACCCCGCCTCGAGGCCAGTGGCAGTGGGGACTCTGGGAAGACCACTGCCCCCCACATGGAGGGTTTGGGGGGGTTACTCAGCGGGGAGCCCAGCTACATCACAAGAAGGCAAAAGGGATGTGCACAGAAGTAGCCGAGTGTATTGGAGAGTCTCCTTCTGACAGACCACACAGGGAAGGGCTCGGTGGGAGATGGCAGCCGAAGAGGGGCGCCCAGAGCCCTGTGGGGCCGGGGGTGCAGGAGTTGAGGGGAGTCTGGGGCTTTCCATGGCTCCTGATGCAGTGGGAACAAGGGCATGGGGACAGGAAGGCGGGCGCCCCCAGGGGCTGCCAGGGCAGAGAGGCAGCGTTGCGTCAGGAGGGGAGGGGACAGAGTAGAAAGTGCCCTTTCAGACCCTGTGAGCGGGGCTCGCCCTTGCCTCCTAATGAAGTTTAAGACATGGGGAGACCAGGCCCGCGTGTGGCTTCCATGAATGTTTCATCTGTACATTCTGCTTCCCACTTCCACTTGGCTTAATTCCCCCCAGAAAATCTTTAAGGCAATGCAGATGAATCTTTTTTTTTTAACATCGTTATTGGAGAATAATTGCTGTACATTGTTGTGTTAGTTTCTGCTGTGTAACAAAGTGAATCAGCTATACATATACATATGTCCCCATATCCCCTCCCTCTTGCGTCTCCCTCCCTCCCACACTCCCTGTCCCACCCCTCTAGGTGGTCCCAAAGCACCGAGCTGATCTCCCTGTGCTATGCGGCTGCTTCCCACTAGCTATCTGTTTTACATTTGGTAGTGTGTATATGAATCTTTTTTGCGTATTCAGTTTTCTTCACTCAGGTGACATCCCAGACCTCAGAATGCAGTGGTTCCCAGAAATCCCTCTGGCCACCTGGTCAGAGCAGTAGCGGAGGCCTCAGAAGCTTCCTGGCGGGAGGACAGGGGCGCTGACCACCAGGAGGTTATCCTGGCACTGGTCAGGAGGGAGCACTGAGCTGCGGGAGAAAGAGGAGAGGAATCGCAGGCACTGGGATGGGGCTCCTGTCTGCCAGGAAAGAGGATGGCTGGGGTCTGGGAGCCCTGGGGCACAAGCAGGGCAGGAGGGATGGCTGCAGCCCCACAGGGGGCGTATGGGGATGGGTGGGTCTCCCCAGGCCGGTGGAGTGAGGTAGGCACCTACGCTGCCAGAAGAGAGGAAGAGGCTCGCCTCTGCTTGGAGTCCTGAGGATTCTGAGGCCTCGGATCCCTCTTGCTTTTGCCCCGAATCTAGCCAGACAGGCCAGTGTTGGTCCAGAGGAAGATGGGTGGGGAGCAAGGATAGTTCTGTGGGACACCTACCTGCCGTCCCCCTCCAGGTGGAGCCCCACCCTATGTTCCAGCCCCTAGGCTGTGGCAGCCAGCTGGGGCGTTATAGCACCCATCAGTATTCCATATACACACCTCCCCTCAGACCGACCCCCTCCTCACCAGAAGGGGGTCCAAGCTAGTGTGGCTCGTTTTTTGCTACATGGGACCACCTGATTAATGGTGGCCCTGAGGGGAGTGAGAGAAAACTGGCTGAGAATGCAAAATGGGCCTTCCCTCTGGGCCCCAGAGGCCCAGCGCTTCACTCCCTGAGGGACACGGAGGTACAGTGACTTGCCCAAGGTCACACGATGGTTTTGGCATCCTACTTTTTCTTTTTTTTTTTTTGCTTCTTTCTAGCATATTTGTCTCTCTTGTTTGTGTTTGCAAAACTGACACAGAAAGATGAAGTGACACAGAGACAGACAAACCCCTTGATAGTAGCAGAGGATGTCCTGGGCACAGAAACATTCTCACACAAGGAGGGAGGTGACCAGCGCTGCTCTGGCCTGAGAAGAGCAGTGGGGGCAGCCAGGAGGAGGCGAGGACTGTGCCACAATGCCGCGGTCCTGTCTGCGGATGTCCTGTCTGCTGGCTGGAGGAAGCCCCTCGCTGGAGGTGGGCCTGAGGTGCAGACTCCCCTTCACCCAGCCCTGAGGTCTAGCCAGGGCTCTCTGGGGGCCTGGGACTTGGACCAGGCAGGTAGGCTGGATCAGAGCTGCCTCTGGGCCTCCTGGCATGCCCTGGGGTTTAGTGACCAGAGAAGAAAGTGGGGGCTGGCTGGGTTTAGGGATGGACCAGACACAGAAATCAGGGGTCCTCAGCCTGAAAGCTCCAGGTGGTCTCACTTCATTCTCTCTCTCTCTCTCTCTCTCTCTCTCTCACACACACACACACACACACACACACACACACACACGCACACACACACGCCCCAGTGTATGACGGTAATTTCATGTCACTAAGGAAAGCTTCATTGCTGGGGATATAGGCGGCGGAAAGAGGTCTCTCCCTTCAGTCTGGTTTCCTTTGTTCCTCCCTCGCCTTCCTCCCTCTCCCCTTCCCGGCTTCCCTCCTCTTCTAGCCTCCTTCTTTCCATTCTCCCGCCCCCCCCGCCCCCCCCCGCGCTTCCCCCTCCTTCCCTCCTCCCCCCTCCCCCTGAGCTGTGTGCCCGCCGCGGGACCTCCGCAGAAGGCGGGAGGGTGGGACTCCAGGCTCCGGCCCCAGCCTTGGTGGCCATCCTCCTGCGGGGAAGGAGTTAAGTCTCTCCGCTGCATCCCTCCTCCCGCCTCCGCCTCACGCCCACCCCCCCCCCCCCCACCCCGCCCCGCCGCCTTTGAGTCCTGCAGCTAGGCCCTGGGCTGACCTTCACCGGGAGGGAGGCCGCAGTGCGCATGCCCAGGCCCGGCTCCCGCCGCTGCCCGGTTACCGGGCGGGTGAGGGCGAGGGAGGGCGGCCGCGGTCCCGGACGAGACCCCCAGCGCCTGGCCGCCGCCCGCTCGGGCGTCGTGGGGGGGGCCGCCGAGCCCGTCCCGCCGGCCGCGGCGCATCTCTCCCTGCGCGGGGAGCGGCGCTTTGCCATTTGGTGCTGGTGGTGCTTCGGCGAGGGAAGGAGAGATGGGGGGACGGCAGGGGGGACTCCGGCTCCGGGCGGCCGCCCTCTGCCCGGACACGCGCACGGCCTGCCCGGAGCGCGGCCTGGGCCGGTCGGCCGAGCCTAAGGGCCGGGTTGAGCCGGGAGGACGGGCCCCTGCCCGTTGGAATCGGGGCTTGCCCCGGGCCTCCTTCCCACCCGGCAGGACGCAGGAGCCGGCAGGCGGCGTGGCACTGCTGAGCGCCCTTCTGGGGCTGAGCCGTTGGGGAGCCTGGCCTTTGTGAGGTGGGAGTCCTGGCCCGGGACACCCTCACTGGCGCCTCTGCTTTCTGGTCTTAAGGCTCCCCGGTGTCCGCACACCTAGGGTCGCCCCTGCAAAAGCAGCATGCACACGTGTCTGCCGGCTGAGGTCTTGCGAGTGGGCTGCATTGGTGATCACGTTGTGCCTGTGTGTGCAAATCTATGTGTCTCCTTGTTCCTCTGGTGTTTGCATTGGTGTGTGTGCCTGGGGGCAGGTATGCCCTATATATCTGTTGCCTGTATATGCGTAAGGATGTCTCCCAGAGAGGGGGCTGCAGGGCGAGGCGCTCATCCTGGGGTGGCCCAGGAGGCTGTTATCTATGGACCCGAGCGATACTCACCTCCGTTGGCCTAACCACCTCCTGCAAACTCCTCCACCACCAAGATCAGCCCCCTCACAGATGCTTGGTGTTCCCACTGTGCTGATGCACCTCCTCTGCTGTCTTCTTTTCCCAAAAGGCCTCTCCAAGAGTTGAGACCTCGGAGCTTTACAGAAAGCCTAGAGGTGTCTGCCCCTGCCCCTGTCCACCAGAACCTCCAAGGTGTCACATGTCCATGCTAGAAGCACCCACAGGGGGGCGGGGTGCTTCAGGTAAGCGGCAGAGTATGAGCTCTGTCCACTGGGCCACTGAGCTTTGGGTGGTTGCAAGTGTTAGCAGGCATTGGTCACGTCCAGTCCCTGTGTGCAGGCACGGAGGGAGAGTGGCACTTAAGACCAGCCTCAGACTTCAGGGGGCGGCAGCCTATTTGGAAAGCCAAACATAACACACACGAAACGCAGGGAACGTGAGACATTAGTCAGTAGAGTGCCAGTTCATGGCCATGGTAGATGGCAGTGGGCATTCAGAGAACAGAAAGATCTGTGCACAGGAGTGGGACCAGGGAAGGCTTCCTGGAGGAGGTGGGGCCCAAGCCGGGCTTTAAAGAATGAATGTGATTAGGACAGGCGGAGGAGCAGCATGGGGATTCCAGGCAAAAGAACAGGAGCAGAGGCTTGGAAACGGGAATGAGCAAGAGGTTTTGGAAGTTAGCGGAGAGACTGGAGAGGTTAGCTCCCCAGGTTACCAGCAGCCACCTTCATGGCCTATGGCAAACACCCACCCCTTCCCACCCCAGCAGGGCCCAGTCTCTGAGAGTGTGGGTCTGGCGGGGGGGTGGGTAAGCCTGGGTAAAGATGTAGTAGGAAGGGGATCTCTAGGTCCCCTGCTAAGCTGGTGGTAGAGGAGGGGCATCGTGGACCACAGGCCCTCTCTAGCCTTTCAGGGGATTGACAGTGGGCACCTAAATGGACGGTGACAAACAGAAGCACAAGGGGGCCCAAGGAAATCAGGCTGCAGGCAAAAAAGCCTCCGTAGCCAGAACACTCCCTCGGTTCTTTGTCCTGACCTCTGAAGGCGTTCTGAAGGTTTGAGGGTCAGGACCACCCCACTGCACCCCGCCCCAGGGTAATGCTGGGTCTTCAGTATCTAACTTCAGATAAATTTCCCAACAAAGTCCCCCAGGCACTGCCCCATCCTCACCTGGATACTGACAGTACAGCCCCAGGAGGCCCATAAACTTGACCCACTCTGTCCCAAAGCCCTGGGGCTCTTCCTCCAGAAGGAGGAGAGAGGGGTGTGGCTTGGGGCATGGGTGGGGCCAGGGCTCCTGGCCTGGGGAAGCTCAGGATTTGCCCCTCCTGTATCCTGTCCCTCCTTCGTCCCAGCGACTGCCAGCTCCCTCCACGCCACCCCTTCTGGGGCTCCCTTGTAGCCCCACCGCTACCCCTGCTTTCTCTGGGGTCTTGAGGCTGGCCCTCCCACACCCAGCGCCCCAGCTCCTCAAGGTCCCCTACCCCACCCCCGACTCCAGAGCCGTCGGGTCCTGCTCACCTCCCTCTGCCCCCGCCCCCCCGCCGTCCACGCCGGCTCCTGGCCTGCCCCCACAGCTTCTCTTCCTGTTCTCACGAGCCTGATCCACCTCCCTGTTTCCGAAATACCTCCCCTACTGCCCTCACTCTCTCACATAAAGACAAAGACTCACATGCCCCGAAATAGACTCACACAGGGCTGGGAGGCACAGACCGTGTCCCGCCACACACGCACACGCACGCACGCGCGCGCACCGGAGGCTCTCGTGGAGAGAGGCACACAGAGGCGGCATTTGTGTGTGCACGCACATAAACACCCACACCCACAGCCCCGAGCCGTGCCCACACGAGGGTGCAGACACACACGGCGGGTGAGACAAGGGCGCACACATCTGTGGACGCAGGGGCACCCCGCCTCCCGGGGCACACCCACGCCTGCCGCCCCGGTGCAGGAGAAAGGCCTCCTCCGGGCTCCGGCTCCCCCCGGATTCCTTCCAGCGAATGTTTCCCTACTTGGCCTGCCAGGTCTCTGGGGAAAGGGCCTCAGAAATGCAGCAGGAGCCACTTGGGGGCAAAGTTGGAACTGACTGTTCCCTGCCTGGCCCTGCCGGCGAATTCCCTAACCGAGAAACTATTTGCGGCGAGAGGCCGGGGGCCGGCGAGCCCCCCGCCACCTCCCCTCGCGTCCCCTCCCCGCGCCGCCTCCCCGCGGCCCTCGGGCGGCCTCGGGCTGCAGTGCCGCTGCCCAGCGCCCGGGAGCCGGGCTGGCCGGCGTGCCTCGCCGCTTATCTGCGCTGTTTGGCCAGCGAGGGTTGGAAAGGCAGGCTTTTCTGTCCCCGCCGAGTCAACAGGCAGACCCCGGGCCGCCGGACTATTTCTGTCTTATCAGTGCAGGAATGCTGCAGCCGCGGCGGCGGCGGCGGCGGCGGCGGCGGCGGCGGGCGGGCGGCGGCGGCGTGGGCCGTGGGCCGTCAGGGCAGCCCTGAAGGGGCCCCCTCCCCACTCCGCTCGAGTAGAAGTGTGAGAGAGCCCAGCAGGACTCAGAGGGGAGAGTTGGAGGAAAAAAAAAAAAGGCAGAAAAGGGAAAGAAAGAGGAAGAGAGAGAGAGAGAGTGAGAGGAGCCGCTGAGCCCACCCCGATGGCCGCGGACGAAGTTGCCGGAGGGGCGCGCAAAGCCACGAAAAGCAAACTTTTTGAGTTTCTGGTCCATGGGGTGGTGAGTGGGGGAAAGTTAGCGGGGGAGGGAGAGCGAGCTGGCTCGGGCTGAATGGAGGGATGGTCGGGAGGGGCCGGGAGGGGGGCTCCCGCTCTCCCACCCCTCTAGCGGGAGCGCCACGGCCCGCGGCCCAGCCCCAGGACTGTGCCGGCGCCCTGGCACCCGAACACGTCGTCAGGCGGTTGGCCGGGGATGGGTGCCCGGGCGGGGAAGGGAGGCGTTCGCAGGGGTTCCTGTCAGGGGCTGGGGGTGGGACTTGGGGACTGTACCCCCCAAGTGGGGGCTCCCCTAGGTACCCGACGTGTTGTCTTCTGTTCTTTTCCTTGTGGGCCCAGGTGTTACCCCTGCTCTGGGGGTGGGGGTGGGGGACATGGCATCGCTGGGCTGGGCTGTCTGTTAATCCGTTGGGACAGTGTTTCTCTGTGTCTCAGGAGCAAGGAGCAGGTGACCCTGTAGGCACTGTGAGCCGGAAGCCCTAGGGCTGAACAACCTCTGCATCCCGGCAGGAAGACTCTGGGGCTTTGCTGACGGCCTCTGCCATGAAGGCCAGAGAGAGGCCCTCTCTAGGGACAGACCCCAAGTTAAGGGGTCTGAGGATCCCTCGGCAGACTCAGCCACCAGAAGCTGATGTCCCTAATGCCTCAAAGGTGTGAAGGAAGGGCTGGAGTCAGGGACGCGAGGCCTAGAGACCAAAGGGGCCAGGCAGCACCGTCCTGCCACAAGCAAGCTTGGAAGGTCCACCGGGAGCCTGAGGGAGCCCAGGGGACCTGAGAGGATGGGAATAGGTTGGAAGGGCTGTGGAATAGGAGAGGCAGGGGCTCCAGGACTTGGGATGGGTGCTGGTGCTGGAGCCCGATATAGAGGAGGCAGTCAGGTTTACAGTGGCCACATTTGGTTGTGACCCCAAGGAAGGCATGTTCTCAGCAAAAGAGGCCAGAGTCCTTAGAATTTTGGCCCTTCGTGTGGGTCGCCGATCCCTGGTGGCTGGCTAGCCCTCTGGGGGCTCTGGAAGTCTCCCTCTCAGGGCCTCTTCAGCAGATCAGTGAGTACCACTGGCCTTATTAAGTGGGAGAGCATCTGATGGGGAAAGGGGCTTCCCCGGGGCAGCTGTCCTCTCTGGGCTAACCTCCATGTCAGTCAGCCTAGTGACCAGTCCTAATGTTGCTGCCTGGGGAGTCCCTTTTAAAAGGCCCATCTAGGAGGGAGAGGGACTATACACGTGGATTTTTTATTTGGCCAACTTAGAGCTTCAGTTCTTGGGTGGCTGGGGGCCCCACTCCCAGTGGCCCATCTGTGCTGGTGGGGAATGGCCGGCGTGGGCTCCATTCTGGGCTGCCACCCTGGAGGTGTGAGTGACAGGGGCAGGTGGGGCAGGGGGGGCGGGGGGGCAGGGGGGCAGGGGGGCAGGGGGGGCAGGGGGGGCAGGGGGGCAGGGGGGGCAGGGGGGGCAGGGGGGCAGGGGGCAGGGGGGGCAGGGGGGGGCGGGGGGGGCGGGGGGGCAGGGGGGCAGGGGGGGCAGGGGGGCAGGGGGCAGGGGGGCAGGGGGGCAGGGGGCGCAGGGGGCGGGGGGGGCGGGGGGGGCGGGGGGGGCGGGGGGGCGGGGGGGCGGGGGGGCGCGGGGGGGGCGGGGGGGGCGGGGGGGCGGGGGGGCGGGGGGGGCGGGGGGGGGCGGGGGGGGCGGGGGGGGCGGGGGGCGGGGGGGCAGGGGGGGGGGGGGCAGGGGGGCGCGGGGGGGGGCGGGGGGGGGGCGGGGGGGGCAGGGGGGCAGGGGAGGCGGGGGGGCGGGGGGGGCGGGGGGGCAGGGGGGGCAGGGGGGGCAGGTGGGGCAGGGGGGGCGGGGGGGCAGGGGGGGCGGGGGGGCCGGGGGGGGCGGGGGGGGCAGACACATGGACAGGCAGGTTTCACCCAGAGGCGATGGGCAGAGACAGCTGGCTGGCTGGGGGTTAGGGTTAGACATAGCGCAGGCAGGAGGGGCCGGAGGGAGAGTCGGCAGTTAGAAGGGCTTCACCAAGCTCAGGATTAGGGCTCTGCTCCCTGTTCCTGGGAGCAGCTGCACTCCTGGGGGTGAGGTGGGTGGTGCTCGAATGGTATCAGGGGCACAGGGTCTGCAACCATCACTCGCTAAATCTCCTTCCTGCTCTCCAGCCCCCATCCCACCCAGCCTCCACTTGACAGCCCCTCAGACCCTCCCCAACCCCTCTTCTGAAATCTGGACAAGTGAGGTTTTAGAAGTCTGTGGGCCACTTCACTCAATACATTTGATGTCATCTACATCCCAGCTGAGCACCGGGGTAGCGGCAAAGGAATACACCTGCCTCATCTCCCTCTCCGTGGCCCCCTGCGAACCCAGACTTCTGACCTCACTGGGGCAGGGTGGGGAGTAGAGGCGGTCTGGAGGATGGGACCATCTCTGGTGATTCGGGTGGACGGGCAGGGAGAGATGGATATAAGAGGAAATGCTGCTACTTTTGACCTACCCAAGCCCTCTGGACCTCCCATCTCCAGTTAAGCCTCCCCCCACCCCCCATCGGAGAATCCTGGTGAGGTCTGACCTCAGTCCCTCAGGTTGCCTCCAGCCTTCACCTTGAGAGCAAATTATGGGGATGGGCTACGTCAGCAAAGCCCCTGCCTGGGGAGGCTTGGAATCAGAGGAAGGGGGTGGGGATCAGGGCTGAGGCGTCAAAGGCAGGGGCCCAGAGAGAAGAGTGGGTTGAAATGGGAAGGGTGGGTTCAAGGCAGGACAGCCCAGGAAATGGACTGGGAAGCAGGGAATGGGAAGAGGGGCAGCAGAAGTCCGAGCAGGGAGCCCAGCCCCTAAACTAAACGAAGCAGCAGAGAGCAAAAAGCCCCTCAGGAAACGGCCGCTCAGCGCTGCCTTCGCCGGGAGGAGCTGCATGACCTTGGCTAGGTTGCTTTTCTCCTTGAGCCGCGGTTGCCTCATCTGTCAAGTGGGGAGAGAAGGACCCGCTCCGACTGTCTTGCAGAGGAGCATGTGGATGTGAACATCCTTTAAAAAGGTTGAAAGGCGCCATTAATATTCATTTTCGCGGCACCTTCCGCAAATCCGAGGCTGGCAGTGCCCTGTGCAGTTGCCTGGCTTCAGTTAGCTTCCTGCAGCGAGACGCAAAGCCCCCCTCCGCCAAAGCTGCGCGGTTCCGGCGCCCCCGCCCACCCCTCGCTCGAGCCGTCGGCAGCAGGGTCACGGGCCGGGGGCTCGGGGTGGGAGAGACGCAGCTCACCGCGCCTGGAACAGGGGCCCTGGTCTGACCGGCGGACGCCTGTGTCTGCTTCACCCCCGCCTCCCCAGCGCCCCGGGATGCCGTCTGGAGCCCGGATGCCCCACCAGGGGGCGCCCATGGGCCCCCCGGGCTCCCCGTACATGGGCAGCCCCGCCGTGCGACCCGGCCTGGCCCCCGCGGGCATGGAGCCCGCCCGCAAGCGAGCAGCGCCCCCGCCCGGCCAGAGCCAGGCCCAGAGCCAGGGCCAGCCGGTGCCCACCGCCCCCGCGCGGAGCCGCAGGTAAGAGGGGCCCAGAGCAGAGGGGGCGGACGCAGGACCCGCAGGGACGGGGTGGGCGAGGACCGGGTTTGGAAGCGGGAGGAGAGCGATCGGCAGGGAACAGGAGTCCTGGGTGGGATGCCCTCCCGGGAGGCGGGCTGAGGGGGCACTGGTCTGGTTTCTTTGTGTGCCCACCGTAGAGACAGGCTGCGGCCGTCGCGCCCTTCTCCTTGTCACCTGCTCTGTCCCTCTCTCCACCCCAGTCCCCAGGTTCTGGCCGACGCTTCAGTCTTTGGGGTGCGGGCGGGCTGGCACTGGGACTGAGGGCAGAGCTTTAGACTGTGTTTCTTAGTGTGGTTGTCCAGGGCGCCTTCCTCAGAACCCGCGGGCTTGCCTGTTCAAAAGCCCCACTCCAGATCTTCTTCATCTGAATCTCTGGCCAGGGGGGTGGAGCCTGGGGGTGTGCCCCGTGGGTGGCCAGTCGCTGCCCCATTGTGCTCTCAGGTGATTCTTTATCAATCAAATGTTGAAGAGTTGCCACGATCTGTCCTCTGGATCAGGTCTGCCCCCAAACCATCAAGGGCCAGCCTATTTACTTGTCTGAGCCAGCTGGTGGCACCCCAAAAGCCCCTGCGCGTGCCTGGCAAGAGAGATACCCCTCTGGGTTTCACTATTTAGCCAAACACACATGCTTCCCTTTGCACACCAGATGGAGTCTTATAAAAGGTGCAATATGGATTTTACCGCATTATTAAATATTTTTTACATAGCAAGGAAAATTCACCGTTTATAGGAATCCCATGATGAATTCTTTTGCAAAGTGAGTCATTCTTTTATACAGTAAAGAGTCCCTGATTTAGCTTGTATAAATGGAGAGTTTCACGTAGATAATTTCTTCAAAACAAATCAGACCTTTAATGAAAACTGCTTGCCTAGCCTTAGAACAGATTTTTGGACAGAGAGGGGGCAGTGGTTGAGAACACCGCAAGGGGGCAGTATGCAGCCATCCTCTAGACTGGGTTCTAATTTCTACTTGCCAAGGATTTTCTGGGGTGCTTTTGGGAGTCAGAAGCAGCTAGTGGATCGAGTCCAAGTCCCAGCTGCTACCCCAGGTCCAGCCACAGCCACACCCCTCAGGAGAACGTCCTATCCACTCTCTCTGGATACCTATGGGTGTGTCCCTGGACCCTGCTGGCAGGTGGCCCAAGGGCATGAGCACCCCCTGCCCATCAGTGTCCCCTTCCAAGCCCAGGGTGGCAGGGGTGCAAGTCCTCACCAGCTTCACACCATCATTTCCTGCTCCAGGGATGGGCCAGGGGTGTCAGCTCCCCTCCCTTTGAGCTCAGGCCACCTTGGACCGTGCACCCCTGCTTAGCAGAGAAAGCGAGTCCTCAGAATCCATCCTCCCTCTCCTCTGTCCTCCCCTCTTCCCAGCTTTCCTCAAAGGCTTCTGCAGCTCCCCTACCCCCAGCCCCTTCTAAGTCTCATTTCGATGGCCCTGAGGATGTGGTGGAGCAGAAGGGGGCTCCCAGGCTGGAGAAAGCACGGGGTCACCTCTGCTCCCCCCTGAGAGGACAGAGCACCAGTGCCACACACCAGCATCATAGCCCCTTGGGCAGGCAGACAAGCGGGCTGTGGGAACCCCAGCCAGGCGAGCTGAGATGTCGGGATAATTTAGCAGGTGGCCTCGTTACTCCCAGATCTGTCGCCATGGTAACCTGGTTTTTTCTTTAAAAAATGTACAGTGCCAAGAGGAGGAAGATGGCTGACAAAATCCTCCCTCAAAGGGTGAGTGCCTTTCACAGCAGCCCCCAGCCCACCCCCCACCCTTTGCTGCTCCGCCCTCCTTCCCCCCTCCCCGCCACCCCGTGCCTCTTCCCCTCCCCCCTCAGGAGCTGCGCTTCAGCATCACAGTCACTTTCACTTTTTGTTCAAAAAGCTAATTAAGAAGTGAGGCTCCCCAGGCCAGTAGGAGGGGGTGGGGCGGAGGGAACAGGCGGAGCCATAGGGTTAGGATACTGGGTCTGGGGTGCAGTAGGTTGAATTCCAGCGGTATGAAGACATAAAGGCGTGGGACAAAGAGGAGAGGAGAGCTCGGGGATCACAGGCTGGCAGGGGGAGTGAAGGGCGCAGGCATCGTAAGAGGACCCAGGCCGAGCTAGCTAAGGAGTAGCATGGTTGAGCAGCCATGAGCCAGGGTAGAGGCAGGCAGCGACATCACCTGTCCCGGGGACGCCAGGGTCCGTCCTCTCCACTTTGCAGACACCCAAGGGAAACCCAGAGGCCGTGTGACAGGGGAGAGGACAAGATGAGGAGGTGAAGCCCTCGCGCTTGCTGGGCTCCCTGGGTGCTCTGGCCGCCCCTAGTGATGAGATGCACTGTGGGAGAAGCAGTTTTTATCCCCACACGTCAAGGCCCTTATTGCTGGATTCGGAGTCCTGGGGAGAGCTCTCGCTCCTGCTCTCAAAGTTCCACGCCCTGAACCTCCTGGCCAGCTCCCTGCCACGCCCTTTGTGTCCTGGGACCACATGACGCACACACATTCCACCTGCAAGGCTGGCTGAGCCCCTGGTTCCCCACCTTGTTCCTCCTCTTCCAGATCCGGGAGCTGGTCCCAGAGTCCCAGGCTTACATGGACCTCCTGGCCTTTGAGAGGAAACTGGATCAAACCATCATGCGGAAGCGGGTGGACATCCAGGAGGCTCTGAAGAGGCCAATGAAGGTGCCTTGGCTTGGGGGCAGGAAGAGGGGGCTAAGTCCTATTCCCAGAATGGAGAAGCGGGCTCGCGCTGGGGCCTGGCTCTGTGCTACACTCTTTATTTCTACAGCAAAAGCGGAAGCTGCGTCTTTATATCTCCAACACTTTTAACCCTGCGAAGCCCGATGCTGAGGATTCTGATGGCAGCATTGCCTCCTGGGAGCTGCGGGTGGAGGGGAAGCTCCTGGATGACGTACGTCCTGGCCCAGGTCTCTCCAGGTGTCCTGGGGTGGGTATGGGGCTGAGCCCAGGACAGTACCAGAGTGCCAGCACTCAGGGCTAGGAAGTCGGTCCTGGCCGGGCTGGGGGGGGGCGGGGGGGTCTAGAGAGACGTCTGGCTGGAGGCCTGCTTCGGACTGTGCCGCCCTGCCCAACCAGCCCACCCCCCACACCCCGCTCCCAACTCATTCTGCCCCGACGGTCCCTGTTCCGCCCCCACGGTCCGCTCCTCTCCCACAGCCCAGCAAGCAGAAGCGGAAGTTTTCTTCCTTCTTCAAGAGTTTGGTCATTGAGCTGGACAAAGACCTTTACGGCCCTGACAACCACCTAGTGGAGGTAAGACCCAGACCCCCTCTGCCCTTGAACCTGCCCCCCTTCCACACACCACAGTCCCGTCAGCTGCACAGGTTTGGATGAGGGAGCCCCCGCCACCAGGGCTCTAGCCCCACCAGCTCGGTTGGGCCTGTGAGGTGAGCCGGCTCTTATCCCCTGGACAGTGGCACCGGACGCCCACCACGCAGGAGACGGATGGGTTCCAGGTGAAGAGGCCGGGGGACCTGAGCGTGCGCTGCACGCTGCTCCTCATGCTGGACTACCAGGTGTGTGCCCCACCCCCCAGACACCACATGAGGCCCTCAGCCCCCCACGCCCTTTCTCCTAGATGGGGCGGGCCTCGGCCTCAAAGGTGCACATCCTGAGAGATCCCGTTCTCCTCCCTACCCCGCCCTTTCCAGAGCACGTTTCTGAGAAGCCCAGGCACCGCATCCGCGCTGAGTCCCAAGCCGCCTGGCCCTGAGCGCTTTCCACTCTCTTCCTTTTACCTCATTTTCATGGTCACCTTTTCCCAGCCTCCCCAGTTCAAACTGGATCCCCGCCTGGCCCGCCTGCTGGGGCTGCACACACAGAGCCGCTCAGCCATCGTCCAGGCCCTGTGGCAGTACGTGAAGACCAACAGGCTGCAGGACTCGCACGACAAGGAATACATCAACGGGGACAAGTATTTCCAGCAGGTACCCTCTCCCCTGAGCCCGGGGCCCCGGGGAGCAGGCAGAGTTACCGGTAGGGGAAGTGCCCCTACTAAGGTGACACCCCTGACTCCCTTCTCGACTCCGTCGGAAACGGTCTCGGAGCCAGAGACCAGGGTTCTAGTCCAGGTTCTGCCGTGGCACAGCTCTGTGCGGTGGCCCACCCATCGTAGCCACCCCAGGTGAGGAAGACCTGGAACCCCAGGAGGCCAACAGCTTTGGGGAACACATTCTTGTCACTTGGAATTAGGATCCCCGAGTTCTAGTCCTGGGTCTAGACTCTGGGTAGATTACTGAAGCTATTTTGAGCCTTGTTCCTTATCTTTACAACAGGGTGATAACGATACCTGTCCCATCTAGCCCACCGGGCAGTTAGGAGAATCAAATTGCTGTGGAAGTCATTTGACAAGAGTTCTACCAAACTAGACATTATTAATAATATTTTTAATAATAATTTTTAAATAAATACAACAGATAGACTTTAGTAAAAATAACAGTTGATATTTATTGAGTACTGAACCACGTGCCGAGCACTGTTCCAAGCACTTTATGTGTAACGGACTCATTTAATTCTAACAACCCCTTGAGATAGATACCATTGCCATCCCCTTTCCAGAGATGAAGAAACTGAGGAGGAGATGTTAAGTAAGTTGCTCAGGGTTGCACAGTGAGCGGTGGAAGCAGGACTTACACCCGGGCCGGCCGACCCAAGGCCTGTGCTCTCACCCACGCGCTGCACACCCCTCCCGGTCAGCGCTCCTCTGGTCGCAGCCCACCTGGCCCCAGCCCCGTGAGCACTGGCTTCTCGTGGCCTTTTCAAAATGGAAACTATGCTCTTTCAAGCACAGAAAAGCGATCTCTCTCTCCCACTTCAGATTTTTGATTGTCCCCGGCTGAAGTTTTCTGAGATTCCCCAGCGCCTCACAGCTCTGCTATTGCCCCCTGACCCAATTGTCATCAACCACGTCATCAGGTGAGGCCCCCCGGCTGCTCCTCAGAACAGGGAATCTCTGTGGTGGTCCTGCCCTCCCTGCCCCTCCTTCTGCCTCCCCACCCCCCACACCGCCCCTCCCCTCTGCTTCGGGCCCCAGCGCCCTTGGCCTCTGGGGGGGCGGCATGGACGCCAAGGGTTGGACTCCCCTGGCAGCGTGGACCCATCAGACCAGAAGAAGACGGCGTGCTATGACATTGATGTGGAGGTAGAGGAGCCACTGAAGGGACAGATGAGCAGCTTCCTCCTGTCCACGGCCAACCAGCAGGAGATCAGCGCCCTGGACAGTAAGGTGGGGCCAGAGCCCAGAGCTGGAGTGGGACGTTAACCCAAAAGTGACAGAAGTACAGACAAAACAGACAAGAACGTGGGCCTATGGAGAGAGGAAGGGGAGGTGGCCCTTCCCTCGCTACTTGGAGCTCCGCCCATCCCCCTTTCCCTGGGACTGCCTGGGCATCAGGGACCTGAGGGATTGCCCTTCAAAGGCACAACAGCAAACCCCTTCCCCACCCCCGTACCGCCCCCCCGCCGCCCCGTTTCCCTTCCTCTCACACATCAGCACGGCCAGGTGAAAGCCTCTGTCTTTCTACCTGTAGATCCATGAGACGATTGAGTCCATAAACCAGCTCAAGATCCAGAGGGACTTCATGCTAAGCTTCTCCAGAGACCCCAAAGGCTACATCCAAGACCTCCTCCGCTCCCAGAGCCGGGACCTCAAGGTGAAGGGGACTCAGGGAGCACTGGATGGAAGACAAGCACATCGGGAAGACAGTAAACGTTGTTCACAGGGGCTGGAGGGGGTCCGGGCTCGGGGCTGACCCCGCTGCTCCCTCCCAGGTGATGACAGATGTGGCAGGCAACCCTGAGGAGGAGCGCCGGGCTGAGTTCTACCACCAGCCCTGGTCCCAGGAAGCCGTCAGCCGCTACTTCTACTGCAAGGTGTGAAGGGCCCCCGCAGGCCTCCGCCACCGCTTCCGGATGCTCCTCCAGGGCGGGTGGGGTCCTGTCACTCACCAGCAGCAGGTAACCTGCCCCTGCTCTCACTCCGCTACAGATCCAGCAGCGCAGGCAGGAGCTGGAGCAGTCCCTGGTTGTGCGCAACACCTAGGAGCCCTGTGCGAGCACCAAACACCAAACACCGTTGGGGGCCTCAGGCCCTGCCCTGTGCCCTAGGGCT
The DNA here is from genome assembly GCF_011762595.2 of Tursiops truncatus. Lineage (NCBI taxonomy): Eukaryota > Metazoa > Chordata > Mammalia > Artiodactyla > Delphinidae > Tursiops > Tursiops truncatus. Next base: position 99,432,516 of record NC_047042.1, on the reverse strand, counting down.
CTGCCATCACTCGGACGGACGCCTCGCCTCACCTCTCTCGCCTCTCGGGTGAGGCAGGGACTGGATTAAAGGTGTTCACCTGATAACAGCCGTGTGGTCATTGGTAACTGGGGAGGGAGGAGGCAGGGGAGGGCAGTGGGTCCCTCTGGGAAACTCCCCACCCCCTCCCTCAGAGTCTTCTTACTCCATTTTCCCTAGACCTAAAAACAGTTCGGCAGAAGACACTTTTAATGACATTTTCTTATTCGGAAATACAGCAACAAGCCCTCCATCTGTCCATCCGTGTTGCCCCGCCTTGCCGGGGCCAAGGCCGAAGGGCCCTAAGTGGGGGCGCGGGGCCCCGGGCCGCGCTACGTGCTATTGGCCTGCTCCTGCTCGAACAGAGCCACGGCGAGCTGCGCGCGGGCCCCCAGCCCCTCCAGGGTACTCAGGCGGCAGCGGTGGTAGAGCTCCTCGCTGAGCCGAGGGCTGCAGTCACGCACGGAGAACTTCTGCACCAGCCCTGGCTCCACGGCCCGGAAAAGGTGGAGCCCTGAGAACCGGAGGAAAACATCCATCACCTCCAGCCCCTCCAGGGCTTCCTCCTCTTCCTGGCCCGCCAGCTCACCAGCCAGCCGGGCTCGGGCCGCCAGGTAGTCAGCGTTGTAGAAGCAGCCCTCTGCAGAAGCCTGTCGGTCAAACCTGCCCCCAACGGGAGCCCCCCGGGCAGGCTCAGCACCAGGAGGGGACGGGGGGTCGGGGCCGGCCCCCGGGGGCCCTTGGGGAGATCTCTGTGGTGCCAGGGCGGGGCTGAACTCCTGGAAGTGGACCGGGAAGAAGGCCTGCCAGCCGGAGATGGCGTTCATGCGGCAGCGGTTGAGGACCTCGGGCCCAGGCCTGGTCCACACGGTGGCGAGGAAGAAGAGCGTGTCCACGGGGTGCTTCTTAGAGACCACGTCCAGGAGCCGCACCTGGGAAGGGGCCTCCGCGCGCACAGCGAGCCAGGCCAGCCTCGTCCCAGGGTACCGTCGTTCCAACTCGGCCGCCGCAGCCTTCACCCCAAGAAACGGGTCCGGGGCCCCTCGGCCCCCTTCCCGCGGCCCATAGACCAGCAACAGGGTGAGTAGGGCATGCTCTCGCGGCTCCAGGACACCGGCTGCAAAGGCCTCCAGGAACGCAGGGGCCGCGGCGGCTTCGGCCACCAGCAGCGGCAGCACCAGCTGCACGCGGGTGGCCTCGGTGACGTAGGGCATGGGGAGGATCTCCACCCGGCTCAGGGGCCGCAGCAGGCTGACCCTGCGGGCCAGGGCCCGCCGGTGCCCGCGCTGCGTCACGGCTTCCAGCAGCAGGTCCAGGGTGTACTCCATGCCCCGCGCTGGGTCAAAGCGCCGGTAGCCGTTGAGAAGCCGCTGCTTCTGGAAGCGCAGGCGGGGCTGATAGCGCCGATTCAGCTGCTCCAAAGCAGTCTCCACGGCGTCGCCCACATCTGCCCTGCTAGCCCCTTGCAGTGGGCACTTGGGGGCCCCGTCTGCACAGGAGAAGGTGTGCTGCTCTGTGAAGTAGTCCCAGCCCAGCACCTCAAAACGAGAGTGCGGTGTAAAAGGGGCCGGGAGCCCAATGGGCCAGCTCAGGCCTGCCTCCCCCTCAGGGGTCAGCACGGTCAGGTTCCGGATCTGAGCCTGGGTGGGAGGGACGCCCAGTTAGTGCCCCGCTAGGCAGTCAGGACCCTACCCCACTCCGGCGTCCCGGGGCCTGAGGTCTGCCCTGGCCCCAGTAGCACTCAGTGAGGCTCATCGCTTAATTCCCTGTCCTCTACATTCTTTAATCGGGAAAGTGCAGAAGGCATTCGAGTCACAGCCGCCTTTCACAACTGCTGTGAGGAGGCGGCGGTGGGAAACGTGCTTTCCTGGAGGTTAAAGCACCCTGAAATCTAAAGCTGGGCATCTTCTCTTCCATACTCAAAGCACTCGCGCTCTCTTCACAAAGAGCCCTTTGTTTTCACCTGTACCCCACCTCAGACAACCCCCGCGGTCAAGCAGAGAGTTCCTCTACCTTCTGCCCTTGGACCGTCTAAGGGCGGTGCTGGAGGTTCAGGGACTTCTAGGTTTTTGCCTCCTTGCTGGAGAGGAATTAAAACTATTCTGTCAGGACTTCCCTGGTGGTTAAGACTCCGAGCTTCCACTGCAGGGGGCACGGGTTTGGTCCCTGCTCGGGGAACTAGGATCCTGCGAGCTGCGCAGGGGGGCCAAAAAATTCAAAAATTAAAAAAACACTATTCTTAGACTCCAATAAAGATGTTAAAAACAAACATTAATTCACTTAACTTATATAAAACTCAAAAAACAAAAACCCCAAACCACCCCCTGCTAAAAAAAAAACACAAACCACTCTTCTATCTAAGCACTCTACCAAGCCCGATCCTCAGAGCTCACCTGCAAACCCTTTTAAGTGCATCCAGGTCATGCCAGGAGCTTTGATTATATGACTGACCTGGACCCCCCAGGGCCCCTTCTCCCTGAGTCGTTTTAAATCGGGGTATGGTAGGCCTCCTTCTACCTCGCCCAGCCTCCCCTCCCACGCATCATGAGCCTGGACGCCTGAAGCTCCCTGTGACCTCCAACCCTGGTCCCAGGCTCACCTGCAGCTGTTCTATTTCACTGTACGCTCGTTCCAGCTCCAGAGCACTGAAGCGCTTGTGGAGCCGGTACATGAGGGTTCCCTCGGAGACAGGGTGCACCGCAAAAGCACTCAGGAAAGCCGAGCTCCCCTCCTTCTCGGGGTCCCTATTTTTGGCCAGTTCAAATGAGCGATACTGCTGCCCCTAGAGGACCAATGAGACCAATCAATGCCACACAGGGAGGGCTGCCCGGCCTGACCACCCTCGACCACGCTCAGCATTCACACCTATTACCGCCACTGCCGCAGAAGCGCGGAAGGCACAGCTCATTCTGGTGTCCCCTCAACCTCAGCCTTACTCTCACCAACGGATTTTGGAAAAGAGAGTGCTAGCTAGGCAACTAAGGATGCCCTAGCCCCCGCCCCGCCCCAGCAAAGAACCCCACTGTTCCTCAGAAGAATGAAAGCCGAAAGCCAGCAAATACTCCCAATACTCTGGTCTGGGAGGAGGGGCCCCTCTGGCATTGTCCCCTCTTCACCAACCAAAAGGGAGGTTCCTGGGCTACCTTACCCCTCCAGGAGAGTGGCCATCTCTAGGACACTCCCAGATCATTGGTGACTGTGCAAGTGTCGGGGAAGGGGCGGAAGGCAAGGGGCCAGGTGGGAGGAATGGTAAGGGGCACCTTTCTGGCTTGCTCGGAGGGTCCCTGACAAGGTGCCACTTTTGACGGCCCTAGGGATCTAAGACTGTCAGAGGTGAGCAAGGGAGAGCTAGAGGGGTGATCGGGGTTGGAAAAGGCACAACGACAGCCCCGAGGTGCCGCTGGGAAAGCGCCAGCGGCACCCAGCCTCGAGGCCAATCGCTCGGTCGCTACTAACTTGTCGGGGGCCGGGATTAACTCGAAAGGGCTGTCACCTGGTGCTGTGAGACACAGCCGATGCCCAGAGAGTCAATGAGGCAGCGGCCAAGCCACTCATCAGGACGGGCACTGAGGATGTCTCCTCGGCAGCCATCCAGATGTGGCCACAATCGAAGCAGGAGGCTCCGTGACAACAGGTAGCCGAAGCCCCCGTGGCAGTATCGGGCCTGCTCGCCTGCGCCAATGAACTCCTCCGTCCGGCCCAGGTACAGGTCTTGGTTGATACTGAGGTGGCCAGCCAGGGCTGCTAGGCGGGGGGCCTGCACATACGTGTCATCCTGCATGACGAAGAACCAGTCGTAGTCGGCCCCAAAGTGTGTGTGAAGATGGCGCAGGGTCTCGGACATGAGCCAGGCTGGCCGTTCGTCCCCGTGAGATACCACCTGCATCCCTGCCGGAGTCCGGGCCCCTCGCTGCCCAGTGAAGTAGAGTAACCGAGGGAAGTGGTGAGCCACCGTGCGGTTCACAGCCACAGCCAGAGTGGACAGTGTGGCCCGGGAGGTCAGGACAGCCACCAGCAACCGCTCGCGAGAGCCCAGCTCTGTCTGGATGTACCGAGTCCTGTAGGGAGACCAGCATGCCAAGGGTCAACTCCCTAGCTTTAGGAACACTCAGTGTGTCCAGCATATACATCCCCCTAGGAATTAGTGAGTTGGAGTTGAGAAAAGAGGAGGGACAGACCTCCTCATCCATATTAATGAGCTACTGGAGTGAGCACCCACTGAGTAGCCGACACTGGGACTGATCTGGGGAGAGGTCAACCAAGGTTGGATGGGATGGGTGAGATGCAATTCCTGCCCTGTTGAAGAACATCAACCACTAATTTAACACCAGTGGGTGAGGCTTTCTCAGACCTGAGAAGGAGGAAGAAACTGGACCAAACCCTGATGGATAACAAGGCAAAGAATTGCTTCAAGGAGCCTACAATGATTACCAGTGAAGGCAGAGGCAAGGGCTTGGAGCAGCCCTAAACCGGGGTCTGGGAACTACGCAAACACGTAACTCTCACCTGAGCACCTTCTTGTAGGGCTTGTTGGGATCCCTGTAGTAGGGGACAATCCGGGGTTTGAAGTCTTCATCACTTTGGTCAAGCTGAGCTCCTGAGTCTAGATTCTGTGGCCCTCCTGGTTCCCCCACAGCCACTACACAGGGATCTTCTCCCTCACCCTGGATCCAGGAAACCCGCAAGAGGCTCAGGCTGCACCCCAGAGACAGCCCTAGGATGAGGGGCAGTGCTGGTTGCAGCAGAGCCAACACTGAGCTCAGTCGCATGGCGGTGGGCCCTGCCATGTGCGTGCCCCAGAGGGCACGGCCTCGAGGATCGATCAGTGGGTAAATGGGCACCTGGCCGGGAGCAGGTCTGCCGTTTTAACAAGGGAACCTGGGGTCAATGAGGTCAACAAGAGAACAAGGCGTGTTTGCTTCCAGGCCCAGTATCCCCGGGAAATGTCTGCCTGGCCTTCCGTTGTCAAGGTGCTGGATCTAACCCTCAATCCAAATAGTAAACATTCGAATCAATTTCACCCACTAATGGTGAGGCTTCCAGTAAAAGCGAGAGGAAATAAAACTCAATCCTGTCAAACCTAACCCCAAAAGGACTACATACATCTGAAGACTGGATCTAAGCCAAGAGATGGCAGCAACCGATAAAGATGGGCTTGGGGAAACGCACATGCTCCATCAACACAACAGCCCCCGGCTGGAGGAACCTAACTCCGCAGGCCTTTCCCAAGAAGCGCCCGGCGGGGGCACGTCTCACTCAGTTTACTGCAGGGGCTGCCGACTGGCTGCTGAAGGCCAGCGCCGGGATGGGGTCGGGGCCTTTCCACTCTATTCCCGAGTGTTAAGCAGGCATCCGGCTAGGGTACCCACCCCTCCCGGCAGTCAGGAGCGGTCAGGAGCCACTGGCACCGCGCACAGAAGTTCTGCCCACCTAATGAGGTGGACGGAGGATATGGTGGCTCAGCACGAAGAGCCTCTCAGAGGAGCACGATGGCTGATGGAGCCACCGTGCAGCGCGTCCTTCTCTGAATCCCCGCTGCTGAGAGGCTGGTGCTGCCTGACAGTAACCCCGGCCGCGTAAGAGCGATTCGGTGTTTGGTTTTCCCAGAGCCCCGGGTACCCAAACCGAACCAAACCAAACCGAGAAGAGAAGCCGCTAGCGACAACGCAGGGATCCTGAGAAGGCACACGGAGGCTCGGCTGGCTTCCGGTGCGCCCGTTGTCAGGCCCGGCGCCCCTGTCTACCTCTCAGCAATCTCTAGTCCTAGAAAGAAGGCCCAAAGCGAGCGTTAGCCGCTAGTCTCACAACAGAAATAAAACCGGCTGCGTCACGGGGCTGCAGAGGAGGGGCAGGGAGACTCGGTTCGTTCTGGCGACGGGAATGGAGATCGCGGCGGGGAGAGGAGGGCAAAGACTCCGTTCTCAGGCCCGTCAGCGGGGGCAAAAGCCCTGCCTGCGCCACTGGGCGAAGGACAACGAGGGACACCGCGAGGCCCACAGGGGGAGTCCCCTGCAGCCGGGCCAGGGGCGGCGGCGTGCTGATAACGAGCGGCCGGGGTATGGCGGCCGCGGCCAGCCGGGTCCCGGGGAGTCGGGGTGGGGGCGTGGGGCTGGGACGTGCTCCTGTCCTCCGGAGCGGTGCCCCCGACGCCCCTTGCAGGGGTAGGGCGGGGAAGGGGAAACAGACCCCAGGGCCCGAGGCGCCGGCTCCACCGCTGCAGCCGCTGCCACCTCACAGCCTGGCCCGTTCCTTCCTCTTCCGCTCGCTGTCGGTGCCCGTCTCTATGGTGACCGCATCCGGCCGCTCGCTCCGCCGCCGCCCTCTCTGTGGTCGTCCCGCCCCCTCTCTGCGCGGCGTACCCGCTGTGGGGTGACGTGGTCGTTCCGCCAGCCCCCCGCCCCCCAGCAACAGGCGTGCGCTCCGCAGACGCTAATGCGAGTGAACCCAGCACGGACCCAAAGGTGACGCAAGCTTCAACCTCAACTCCCTTCTGCCCTAGAAAAAATGACTCTCCCTCAGTGAGCGCGCTTCTGCCTCCTTGGACGACTGTTCCCAATGGGCTTCCCGAACCCCATCACCCACTCAGTTATTTCAGAAATGTTTGTTTGCCTACTAAGTTCCAGATCATCGTAAAGGAGTGGTAGACGAGGTGGGCATGGTCCCTGCCCTCAGGTAGCTGAGAGTTGCGGGAGACAGGCATTAAAGACACATTGACAAAAAAAGTATAAATTTAGGTGGAAGTCACAAACTGTCATAAGAACCATTGCAGAAAAGTAGACTCCAGTGGAGAAACAGGACAGGAAGAATTAGACTGAGAATTTGGGGATCCTGAGATCCAAAGATTCAGTAAATTACCCAGACAAAAAGTGAAGAGGAGTTTTCCAGGCAAAGAGAACACAGAAGGCCCTGAACAAGGAAGAGATTGGCCCAGAGAACTGGGAAGGCCAAAGCGCTAAAGCCTGGTGAGTGAGGGGGAAACAGGTCAAGGGAGGCTGGAAGGCAGGCGGGGCCTTCAAACAAGTATGGTGCGTTCCCACCCAGGACGGCACATCCCTAGGGAGCAATCTGGAAGTGCAATTTTGTTGTCAGATGGTTGAGGGGGAGGAGCAAGCATGCTAGATGTCTTATACATTGCAAGGTCGTATCACACTAGAAAGAATTATCTGTCCTACATAGCTTTCTTTTTTGTTTTTGTTTTTTTTTCCAGCCGCGCCGTGGGGCATGCAGGGTCTTAGTTCCCCAACCAGGGATTCAACCTGCGCCTCCTGCAGTGGAAGCCCAGAGTCTTAACCTCTGGACCCTCCAGGGAAGTCCCTGTCCTACGTAGCTTTCAAATATGTCCTACTGAACAATCCTGTTAGTGAAAGAAAAAAAAAAAGCTTCCAATCATCTAATCCTTGAGCCTGTGTTTTATATATAAAAATTAAGTAATTTTGCAGGGTTGTAATATGTGCTGAATTTTCAAGGAATGGAACTGTCATGAAAATGGAAGGAACATTGTACTTTCATTTTGTCCAGGAACGTGCTTGTTAACATTTTGGAGGACTGTAGCATGCACAGCAATGTCATTCATAGTGTCGTGTCTGCGTTTGTACTGTCCCATTCAAGCTGGTACTACATCAGGTACAAGCGTCTGACTAACGATGTTTTCTAGCATACTGAAATAACATTATTCTTTTATTATAAAGGATTTCCTTTTCTTCTTGCTGTTGTCATTGCACTGTAATTTTTTGAAATTTATGTGTGTAGTTATGCGACATACGAACTTTATTTCAAAACAGGAAGGGGGGTGTTCCTTGAAAAGTTTGTTATTAAAAGGGAACATTGGGGTTGGTAGAGTCAAGAACCCATATAGGAGGCACATGAGATGGAATGCACCAGCCCCTTTACCCTTTACTGTGTTTTGGTCTTATCCTCAGATAGACAGCAATTTGATCTCCCCTCAGCAACTGGCACATAATAGGTGGTATATGAATGGCTTGTTAGAAGACTCTGGGAAGCATAGTGGAAACACTCGTCTAGAGGTTGAAAGATACAGGTTCCAGACCAGCATTGTCCAATGGAAATACAATGTGAGGGACTTCCCTGGTGGTCCAGTGGCTAAGACTTCAAGCTCCCAATGCAGGGGGCCCGGGTTTGATCCCCGATTAGGGAACTAGATCCCGCGTGCCACAGCTAAGACCTGATGCAGCCAAATAAATAAATAAAAATATTAAAAAAAGAAAGAAATATAACATGGGCCGCATATGTAAATTTTAAATATTCTGGTGGCCACAATTTAAAGTATTTATTTAATTGAAGTATATGAAGTTGATTTACAATGTTGTGTTAGTTTCAGGCGTACAGCAAAGTGATTCATTTAGATATAGATATATTCTTTGTCAGATTCTTTCCCATTATAGGTCATTACAAGATAATGAATATAGTTCCCTGTGCTCTACAGTAGGTCCTTGTTGTTTATCTATTTTACATACAGTGGTGTGTATCCCAAATTCCTAATTTATCCCTCCCACCCTTTTCCCCTTTGGTAACCATAAATTTGTTTTCTATGTTTGTGAGCCTGTTTCTGTTTTGTAAATAAATTCATTTGTATCATTTTGTTATTCCATATATAACTGATATCATACGATATTTGTCTTTCTCTGTCTGACTTCATTTAGTATAATAATCTCTAGGTGTATCCATGTTGCTGCAAATGGCAATATTTTTAAAAAATTTATTTTATTGTAGTTGATTTACAGTGTTGTGTTAATTTCTGCTGTACAGAAAAGTGATTCAGTTTTATATATGTATATGTATATACATTCTTTTCATAGTCCTTTTCATTAGGGTTTATCACAGGAGATTGAGTATAGTTCCCTGTGCTATACAGTAGGTCCTTGTTGTTTTTTCAGTCTATATATATGGGTTTGCATCTGCTAATCCTAAACTCCCAATCCATGCCTCCCCCACTCACCCTCCCCCTTGGCAACCACAAGTCTGTTTTCTATGTCTGTGAATCTGTTTCTGTTTTATAGATAAGTTCATTTGTGTCATATTTTAGGTTCCACATATAAGTGATATCATATGGTATTTGTCTTTCTGACTTACTTCTCTTAGTGTGATAATCTCTAGGTCCATCCATGTTGCTACAAATGGCATTATTTCATTCTCTTTTATGGCTGAGTAGTATTCCATTGTATATATGTACCCCATCTATTTATCCTGCAAATGGCAATATTTCATTTTTTATGGCTGAGTAATATTCATATATATATATATATATATATATATATATATATATATACCACACCTTTTTTATCCATTCATCTGTTGATGGACACTTAGGTTGCTTCCATGTCTTGGCTATTGTAAATAGTGCTGCTATGAACATTGGGGTGCATGTATCTTTTCAAATTAGAGTTGTCATCTTTTCTGGATATGTACCCAGGATTGGGATTGCTGGATCATATGGTAGTTCTATTTTTAGTTTTTTAAGGAACCTCCATACTGTTTTCCATAGTGGCTGCACCAATTTACATTCCTACCAGCAGTGTAGGAGGGTTCCCTTTTCTCCACACCTCTCCAGCATTTCTTATTTGTAGATTTTTTGATGGTGGCCATTCTGACCGGTGTGAAGTGATACCTCATCGTAGTTTTGACTTGCATTTCTCTAATCATTAGCGATGTTGAGCATCTTTTCATGTGGCCACACTTTTTTAAAAAGCAAAATGAAACAGGTGAAATTAATTTTAATAATATATTTTATAGTATTAAATATATCCCAAATGTTAACACTTCAACGTGTAATCAATATAAAAAATTGAGATATTTCTCATTCTTTTTCTTTTCCACATGCAATCTTTGAAATCCAATGCCTATTTCACACAGCGTATCTCAGTTCAGACTAGCCACATTTCAAGTGTTCTGTAGCCGCATCTAGCTAGAGGCTACCACATTGAACAGCAAAGTTCTAGACCTTTCTCAGTTACTAAGTTTCTAGGTAATTCTGGATGAGACATTTCCTCCCTTGGGTCTCAGTTTCTTCATATTTTAAATGAAGAGTCTGGACTCTTCATTTCCTGCTTCCAGCACTGATCTTCTGTAATTGTTCATATTTAGCCAGTCCTTTTCTCCTTCCTCTCTCCCTCGTATTTCCCCGTTTCTTCTCCCTTCATGCCCAGGTCTGTTCCCTGCAAGAGAGCTAAACCCTGGATGAGAATGGCAGAACTTCTTACTTTTCTAGGCCACTCTTGATGTGCTGAAGGAGACTTTGCCCAGCAACGGTCAATTCATGGGAAATCATGGATGTGATAGGTGGAGTCAGAGAAGGAACTGGTTAGCCCTTGCCGTCCCAAGTCACTTTACAGAGCTGGAGTCCCAGAATTGGAAGATTTGAGCTTCAAGCCTGGCCACGTTTCCTCTCAGCAGTGCTGTTTTATTAACAGCGCCGTGCCTGTATTTCCAATCTGTAAAATGCTATTAATACCCACCTTAGCGTCTGTTGGGGGGATTAAATGTGATGGCATAAATGAAAGAGTATAATTAATTTTAGGTCTCTGTAACCTGAAACCTGCCTGTGACCACGCATTTTAACGAGGCTGGGAGAGGCAGGCATGTTGTAGACCTCCCAGGAGGCTAGATGCTTGGATAAGCAATTTTATGTGATCCACAATCATATATAACTTCCTTGTTTCGAAGGGCTTTGCAGGCAGTTGACTATTGTCTGTATATCTCTTTACCTAAAACAATGCTTTTGCCCCTATGGCACTTATCACCTGAATGTCATGATCTGTGTCCTTTTAAAATTTTCCATCTCGTCGGCTGAAAAAAAATGCACAACATGAGAGTTGTGAGTTAAGTTTTATTTGCGGCCTAATGAGGACTATAGCCTAGGAGCCTCTCAGATAGCTCTGAGAAACTGCTCTGAAGAGGTGGAGGACGTCAGTATATATATGATTTTACTGAAGGGGGGCTATTTGTAATCAAGCACACATTTTGGCAGGTTACTGCTAGTCACAAGGAGCAAATGCCTCCGTTAATGATTTTAGTGTTTTTCTAGATATGAGGAGTTGCAAGAAATTGGGCTCATAAAATCTTCTCCAGAAAATATCTGAAGGCCTGTTCTGCCAGTTTTTCCCAGAGCACAGAGTGCCTCATTCCTGATCTCGGCCCTGAACTCCTTTCAGGGTGTGTGGAAGGTCAGTGACTGCAGTGGCTAGTGACTTCATTATTCTAGAACCAGATGGTGAGCGACAATTTTTTGGCATTCTTAATTGTAAGCTCCGTGAGGTCCGGGAATGACTTACCACCACTGAAACTCTAGCATCTAGCTCTGAGTCAGACAGAGTAGGCACTTAATTCATGGAGGGTATTCTAGGAAAAGGCATGCTCAAAGGCGTGTGGTGTAAAATGGCGTGGCTTATTTCTGAAATGCAAGTAAGTAGAGCCTACTGGAGCATCAACTCTGAGGAGGAAAACTAGGTCTATGTGGGGGGGGGGGCATGGAGCGAGCTCACTTTAAAAAAAAATTTTTTTTTAATTTATTTATTTAGGGTGCGCAGGGTCTTAGTTGCGCATGCATATGGGATCTAGTTCCCCGACCAGAAGGCGACCCTGGGCCCCCTGCATTTGGAGAGCAGAGTCTTACCCACTGGACCACCAGGGAAGTCCCTGGGCTCACTTTTGTAAAGGGTCAGGGGGGGCTACTTTTGGAGGATGTGCTCAGAGGGAGTAACAGCTTCCTTTGCTTCCCGCCAGCCGTGTCACTGCTGGAGGCACTGCTGGTCAGAAGCCTGGTCAGAAGCCTGGAGAGGTATTTGAGACTACACGTTTGGTTTTTGCACTGTAGGCTATGAGAAGTCTGTGATGGATTTTAAACAGTGAAAAGTTAACGGGCAAGGAAAAGTAACGGGCAAGATCGCGTTGGTAAATGACGATAAAGCTAAATTCAGAAAAGAAGTCTTGTTTTTTACTTCAGGGCTCTTCCCATCAAACTTACATGGCTTGGATGGAAACCTAACAATTCTAGAGTGGGTAGGCTGAGCAGCCACGGTTCAGGAACAACGTTCCGCACCTTCTAAAGTTTGGTTAACACTGGACCAGCCTCTAAAACCTCAGTTTCATGGAACGAGGACACCTTTCTTTCATGAAGGAATTCTGTTCTTCGCATCATCTTCGTAGTCTTCCCGTCTTCCCGTCTTCCCGTGAGCGTCTTCCCGTCCCTCTCACCAGCCGGCTCACGCTTCCTCCTCCTCCCTCCTCTTCGTTCCCCCATTGTTTCGACCCATTCCTGCCTGATGCCTGCCGGGAAGTGTAGTCGCTCGCCCTGCTGTCTGAGCTGGTTGGGCGGCCCTATAAACCCCGTATCTCCGCATAATTCCTCAGCTATTCCCGGGGTAGGGTAGCCTGGGAGGTCCAGCCGCTTATCCGAGGAGCCAGCTGGGATTTGCAGTTTCCAGTTCCCGCAGCAAGCCGCTGGCAGAAGGCTCTTGGACTCCAATCTCCCCAGCCTCGCGCATCCTGATGACGTCGCGCCGGCCCGCGAGGCCCCTGGAATCCGTGGTAGTTCTCGAGGAGGGTCTCAGGCTCGGCAGCCCCGGCTGGAGGACGACACTTCCCAGGAGTCTACGCGGCGGCGCGACGAGAGCCGCGCGAGGCCGTGATTGGGTAGTGAGCCGGCCGCACGCGGAGGAGCTCAAGGAGCTGCTCTGTTGCGACAGAGGCCGAGCGGCGAGGCCCAGTGAGTTGGGGGAAGGGGCGCTGGGGGGGAGGGTGCTGGCCGGTGAGGGGGAGGGGGGACGAGAAGAGGGAGGAAGGACCGGGCTGGGATGGAGGCGGCTGCGCGGGAGAAGAAGGGGCCAAGGGAGAGACGGTGACGGGCGGGGGCTGGGGAGGTTCGCGGGTTGGCGAGTGAGGAGACCCCGAGGGGACTCACGGGGCGGGGGGGCACGAGGGCTCCCCGGGAAGAAGCTGGACCCGGCGGCCAGCTGGTGTGGAGGGGGACGACGGGGAGGAGGCCGGAGGCAAACAGGAGGAGGAAGCCCGGGAAAGTGAGGCGGCCGGCTGGAGCGTGGAGCGCCAAGTTGTGGGGAAACTGGAGACCGGGACCTGTGCCGAGGGGCCGAACCCGGGCCCTAACTGGAGGCCCCGAAAGGAGGAGCATTTCCAGAGTGAGGCAGTCCGTGGGGATTGGTGGACAAAGCCCGAGGGAAGAGCTGTTGAGATTAGAAGAGCGGCCGAGGATCAGAATTGGCTTGAGAGATCCTGACAGAGTTGGGAGCGACTAGTCTGGGACGGAGCTGGGATCACAGGCTCGCTAGGCAGTTCTTGAGAGGGATGGAGCCAGGCCCAGGCATTCTGCGGAAGTTTAGAACCTGGGGGTGTTTGCCTTCCTTCAGGCTTCCTGAAAGAACAGTAACGTGCCCTTGTGGTTCATCACCATGCCTTCCGACCTGGCCAAGAAGAAGGCGGCCAAAAAGAAGGAAGCTGCCAAAGCACGACAGCGGCCCAGAAAAGGCCATGAAGAAAACGGAGATGCTGTCACAGAGCCACAGGTGGCAGAGGAGAAAAATGAGGAGGCCAATGGCCAAGAGACCACAGGTGAATTGAGGGAGAGGTGGGTCCCTGGGATGGTTGCTCGGACGTAAAGGACGCCCCGGCTGGAGTCACAGTCCGGATGCTGGGGGCGCTGGAGAGTATATCTGGGGCCATGAAACTTTTCATGATGAACCAAACCAGTAGAGTTGGCGCTTGATCAAGGAAACTGAACACAGAGTTCTCACATACTCAGTGGCAAGCAAATATGGGAGTGGTTGTGCTGCCTTGCTGCTCTGTCTTCTAGACTTGGAGAAGAAGGTCAGTTCCCTGCCCCTTTCTTAATTTCCATTTCTACACACGAAGGTCAGTGTGCCAGGCTCCTCACCACATAATACCCTTGTCCTCCCAGCGGTAGTGGCTGTACCGACAAGACGGAAACACATGAGTTGTTTTATGGGTTTTTTCTGGGAGAGAGATGCCTTTCTGTTGCGAGCACTTCTCAAGCGTTAGACACTGTGCTGGAAACTCAGGCACTATAAGAGCGCCCTGCTGTCTGATATCTTGCAGTCTAGATGGGGAAACAGGGCAGTGTGTGATAAAGAATATCCCAGGCCCTTGGCAGTCTATCCCAGCCTTCCTCCTTGCCCCCCGAAGACACTCTAAACAGGTCGTCTCCATCGACTGTTGTTGTCCCTTGAATAGTCACCACATTTGTCCATTTACACACTGAGGTTCTAATACCACAATTTTTGTACTAGCTACATTTGACATTTCTCTCAGGGCCCAGCTCAGGATGGTAACATCTTTCCCAATCAAACCTGACCTCAATAATATTGCCATTCACTATACCCCTGTACTATCTATAGTGTTCCTTTTTTTTTTTTTGGCCGAGCTGCATGGTATGTAGGATCCTAGTTCCCCAACCAGGGCATGGAACCCACACCCCCTGCGGTGGAAGCGTGGAGTCCCAACCACTGGACCGCCAGGGAAGTCCCAGTGTTACCTTTTTATGTTGTGCCTTCTGTTTCTTCGTCTAAATTGCTTGATCTTTGAGTGCAGAGACCATGTCTTGTGTAATATATCTTTTTTGCCTGATCAGCCTTGCAGATAGAGATACTAGGTAAATGTTTGAAGAGGAGAGGAGAATTACTAATGCAAGTTACAACAGACAGATAGGAATTCAGAAAAGGGAGAGTTAAAAATGATTGAGAGCAGAGAGTTGAATGGTAGGAATTGTCTCCAAAATAAGAATTATGAGAGAAAGCTAGTGCACTAAAGTCAGGCCATGGGGAAGTTTTCTTCCTGGCCAGAGTGGTGGAGGGATAGGAAGTTAAGAATGATAGGAGTGAACGAGCAGGCTGAATTGTGATCTGTAAAGTAGACAGGATTCCCCCTAGGTCCTCAGGAACAATGGTCAAGAAGTATCTATCATCAGCTCTGTAGGTACTTTCTGGATGAATTGGAAAAATAGAAAACTGAATCCCACTCTGAGACTATTGTCCACTGTTCCCATTACAAATTTCTTCTTCACCTTTCTCCTTAGGAAACCAGAATTTCTCAGGGGGAACCCAGCTATAATATCCCTATCGCAGTGATAAGGGAGCTTTGGTTTTCACCCTGCTTCCTCAGGGAGCTACTCTTCCGAAATATGAAATCTGGTTTTCTTTCCAGCTCTCTCAAAACATTTCTTATTACCAGGGACCCAGCGTCATTTCTGCTTTCATAATTAATGGGTCATCTGTTCCCTCTCCCAAGACTGGGTCCTCTCTCTTCTCTGAGTTTGGAATTACTTAATGCTGCAGGTCACTGTTCTCCAGCCTTTACCTGTTACCATTGCCACATGGCCTTCTTTAGGTAGTGAGGTACGGAAAGATTAAGATAAATATCAAAGAAAGTGACTTCTGGCAGACAGTTCAACCTTCTTTAGAAAGTGAGACTCTTCAAGACAGGTACTGGAGTTCAGCTGGTCCCCTTGTTTGGGGAATGAAAGAAAGGGGCTGCTTGTGAAGTCTGCAGTATTCTCTCTGATGAAGTTTATTCCAGAATCCCTTCTGCATTTATTCAGTGCTATTCACTTACTTTTTGAGTCTGTTTTGTGGGATGCTGTAGGCTAGGACAGTGAGGTCTAAGTCTTACTTTTTTTTTTCTGCGGTATGTGGGCCTCTCACTGCTGTGGCCTCTCCCGTTGCGGAGCACAGGCTCCAGACGCGCAGGCCCAGCGGCCATGGCTCACGGGCCCAGCCGCTCCACGGAATGTGGGACCTTCCCGGACCGGGGCACGAACCCGTGTCCCCCGCATCGGCAGGCGGACTCTCAACCACTGCGCCACCGGGGAAGCCCCATCTGAGTCTTACTTTTAAAGCTCAGGAGATTACTTAGGTCATAGATGCTGTAAAGTGGAAGAGATCGAGAGAAAATGGTATACAGTAGAGCCTCGGTATCTGCTGGTGATTGGTCCCAGGACCCCTGTGAATACCAAAATCCACAGAAACTCGAGTCCCTCACAGAGGATGGTGTCTGTAGTATCTGCATGTAACCTAGCACATCTCTAGATTACTTGTAATACCTAATACATTGTAAATGCTATGAAATAATGGCCAGTGTGTGGCAAATTTTGGAACTTTCTGGAACTCTTTTTTTTAATCCTCAGTTGGTTGAATTTGTGGACGCAGAACTGTGGATGTAGAGGGTTGGCTGTATAGCTTTCCCTTAATTTCGATCTTCTTGCCCGAGCAGATAGAGATATAGACCAAGGACTGGCAAACTGTTTCTGTAAAGATCCAGATAGTAAATATTTGTAACTTTGTGGTCCATATGGTCTCTGATACAGCTGTTCAACTTCGCCATTGTAGTGGAAAGCAGCCAGTAGACAATATGTAAATGATGTGTGTAGCTATGTCCCAATAAAACTTTATTTACAGAAACAGGCAGTTGGCCAAATCTGGCCAGCCTCTTTTTAAGCCACCCCCCCCCCCAGGCTAAGAATGGTTTACATTTTTTAAGTGGTTACGTTTCAAATGGTAATGTGTATACCTACATAATAGTTTTGATTTTTGCCACTTGGGCTGTAAACCCTAAAATATTTACCATCTGGCCCTTTAAGAAAAAGTTTACGAACTCCTGATCTAGAGCATCAACTTCTCCCTGTACATCTTCTTCTCAACATCTAGAACATAGAACAAGGATTGGCACCAAAGCAGGGCTGTGGGAAGTCTGGTAACTCAACTGTGTAGGAAAGAGACTTTTTAAATTCTTCTCATCAGTCAAAACAAAAAATTTGTCCTCCATTTGAAAAGTACAGGCATACCTTGGAGATATTGTGGGTTCAGTTCCAGACCACCATGATAAAGTAAATATCAATATTGTGGTATCAGTAAAGTGAGTCACATGAATTTGGGGGTTTTCCAGTGCATATAAAAGTTATGTTTACGCTATACTGTAGTTTAGTAAGTATGCAATAGCATTATGTCTAAAAAAAACAATGTATGGGGACTTCCCTGGCGGTCCAGTGGTTAAGACTCCGTGCTTCCACTGCAAGGAGCACGGGTTTGATCCCTGGTTGGGGAACTAAGATCCCACATGCATGGCCAAAAAAATAAAAACAAAAAACCAAACGAAAAAAAACACTATGGAATTCCCTGGTGGTCCAGTGGTTAGGACTCTGCACGTTCACTGCTGAGAGCCCAGGTTCAGTCTCTGGTTGGGGAACTAAGATCCTGCAAGCCATGTGGTGTGGCCAAATAAATAAATAAATAAAACTAAACAATGTACGTACCTTAATTTAAAAATACCTTATTGTTAAAAAAATGTTGGCCATCATTTAAGCCTTCAGTGAGTCGTAGTAGTAATATCAAAGATCACAGATCACTGTAACAGATATAATAATAATGAAAAAGTTTGAAATCGTGACACAGACAGGCTGTGAGCAGATGCTGTTGGAAAAATGGTGCTGATAGACTTGCTTGACGTAGGGTTTCCACAGACCTTCAGTTTGTAAAAATTGCAATATCTGTGAAGCACGGTAAAGCAAAGTGCAATAAAATGAGGTAGGCCTGCATTCATCAAGCAGTTACGTATAACACACTGTACTGGAAGCTGAGGTAGACATAGAGTGACTGCCAGCTGTCTGGCAGGACAGTCCCTGCCCTTGGTTCTGACTCCTGGCAGGCAGAGCAGGTTCAGCAGCAGGGTGGGTATAGCACCAGCAGTGGTAATCTCCCGACAGGATGGGGTATTCAGAGAGTGACCTAAGACTAGCCATCACACTCTTGAAGTTGCTCTCCCCACGCCTGCCTGTCTGAGGACGGCACCGAGCTCTCTTCCTCCTTCTACTCCATCTTTACTCTTGCTAAGGGCAAGCATGTGGGCTTTCTCATTTCAGGTGTTCTACTGTAGGGTTACCATGGGAAAACGGGTAAGGGTAACAAAGACTATAAAATTAGAAGATTGTCACGGTAGCGGATCCTCGTGTAGTTTTTGACTCCTTCCTGAAAAGGTTAATAGATCACCTTACTCTCTTTTGGAAGAAGCTTACCAAGACTCCCTGTACCCCCATTTCTGTCCCACTTGCAATAATACTTTGTGGGCGCTTGTCTTTTATGGAGAGGTAGTATAGTGAGATAGTTAAGGTCATGGCTTTGGGGTCAGACAAAGCCTGGTTCAAACTCTGGGTCACTAGCCTTTTTGACCTTGGCTATATTATTTAACCTCTTCATCTATAAAAGGAGGGTCCTAAGTGTTATCCTATAAGGGTTATGGGGATTAAATTAGATGGGGAATGATAATGTAGTACAGTCCCAGGCACAGAGTAAACTCAACAGCTATTAGCCAGTTAACGTTAGCCATATATTAATAGTTCTTCCCAGCCTGAAAATGTAGTCATGCCTGCAAAGCTACAAAGGCAGAACAGCTAGTCTCTTGTCTTATGGTCAGTTTGCGTCTCTGAGACCCTCCAGACTTGGAACTTCTGGTTTTCCCAGCCTTGGCTCTGCCTGCCATTGATCCTCTGTGCACTTTCTCATACTGGTCCCTTTTGGGCAGCATAGCGTCTTGGAAGCACCATCTGGAAGCTCTAGGTCGTGGAGTAGGAGCATTGCACCTCTATAGCATCTGCTTTATTTTGGGCATTGGGACTAATTCTTTAACACATACTCATGGAGAACAGTTTGGAGTTCTAGCCATTCCTACCATGCATTATATCATCTTAGAACAAGGAAAGTTAGAATTAAAAGGACAAGTTACGAAGTAAAAAATGTCCGTGGAAGCAGGATACCAGGGCAGATCTGTATGCAGTGTACACCCTGTTTAAAGCTTGTGAAACATCTGAGTCATCTCAACCTGATCTTGAGCCCAGGTCCTTCAGGGCATGCCTTTTTCAGCCTTTGGATCTTTGTATGGTAATATTTGGTAACTTAAGGAAGGGCAAAAGCCACAAATGCCCAGACAGTGGCCTGAACCCTGGACCCTCAGATTAAAAGTCTGATGCTCTACTGACTGAGCCATCCAGATGCTCTAAGACATGCCTTTCTGTGTAAGAGCTCAGTCTGTCTTACAGCCCTCTTCCCAAACTGCTTTGTTTCTGTCCCCAGAAGTGGACTTGCTGACCAAGGAGCTGGAGGACTTTGAGATGAGGAAAGCTGCTGCTCGAGCTGTCACGGGCGTGCTCGCCTCCCACCCCAACAGCACCGATGCCCACGTCATCAACCTCTCCCTCACCTTCCATGGCCAAGAGCTGCTCAGTGACACCAAACTGGAGTTAAACTCAGGCCGTCGTTACGGCCTCATTGGCTTAAATGGAATTGGTGAGGCCCTTGGAAAGTGAGGCGGGAGGTATCTCTCCTTGGCTCATATGTCACTCAGCAAGTATTTACTTAGCACAGCTATTACAAAGCAAGGAGTTTATAGTATGGGTGGGAGACCAGGTATGCCCAGGGAGGAGGAACTAGCAATACAGAGCAGTCATGTGATAAGCACCACGTGAGTCGTTGTAGACAGTAGGTGCCGGAGAAGTGGGTGGGAGGGGCGGGAGTAGCAGTGTGTGAGGCGGCTGTAGATGAACAGACTTCACAGAGGAGGGCTGGGACAAGGACTGGAGGAAAGGTGTCCCGACGATGCGGGCAGGGATGGGGGAGTCATAGGATTTGAATGAATGAAAGGAAGGAAAGTACGAGGTCGTGGTTTGGCTGGAGTGGAGGGGCTGATGTAGGAGAATGACAGGCAGAACTGTGCTGAGCGTCCACTTCTCTTCCTGTGCTTTGCCTGCCCCTCCCAGGGAAGTCCATGCTGCTGTCTGCTATTGGGAAACGCGAAGTGCCCATCCCTGAGCACATCGACATCTACCATCTGACTCGGGAGATGCCCCCTAGTGACAAGACGCCCCTGCAGTGCGTGATGGAAGTCGACACAGAGCGGGCCATGCTGGAGAGGGAGGCTGAACGGCTGGCTCACGAGGATGGTAGGGCTCCAGACCCAGGGCCCTGGGGGTGGGCTTCCTCCCGGGAAAGGCCCAGGAGCCTCACGGGCCTTGCACTGTCCGCAGCGGAGTGTGAGAAGCTCTTAGAGCTCTATGAGCGACTGGAGGAACTGGACGCTGACAAGGCAGAGATGAGAGCCTCACGGATCTTGCACGGACTGGGTTTCACACCTGCCATGCAACGCAAGAAGCTAAAAGACTTCAGTGGGGGCTGGAGGATGAGGGTTGCCCTCGCCAGGTGAGTCTCTCCCTCCTTGACCCTCTGTAGCACCCCATCTCTCTCAGCGTTTAGAACAGGGTTCTAAACCAGTGGAACTGTTTAGAACAGGGTTGATGGTCAGTAAGTGCCAAATATTGACAGTGTGGAGGGGCGGGGGTGCTATACCTGAGCTAAGGAGTGTGCTTCCTGACTGAAATGGTCATTGCTGGACTTCCTGCACAGGGTTTAGGAATCTGGGACCAGCCCTAGGTGAATGGTAGAATAGGTCTGTTTCTTTCTTTCCTCTTGACTCCTCTACCACCGTTGTTTGTGCTTCAGTCCTTCTAATTCTTGCTGTTTAAAGATAAAATGTTAGACAGCTGTTAGGATATCTGTCCTTCTTACCCTCTTGTGACCTGGACCCAAAATGAGTATCTGTAGATCATCATTCCCCCACCAAGCCCCCAGAAAGTCCCCAGTTAAAGAGGTGGTTGCTTACCCAACCAGTGTCTGCCAAGGGCATTGGTGAGGCTTGATAACTGCTTTAGCAAAGCTGCTTGTGTGCCTTAGAATGTGAGAGCCGTGGTTTCACGTGCCAGCAAGGATTAGCTGCCTCACATTCACCTGGGGAGCTTTTAAAACTACAGATTTCCTAGCCTCTTCTGTCTGTGCTGGAGTCAGAATGCTGGAGATGGATGTCCAGAAATCTTTCTAACAAGCGCTGCGGAGGTGGTGACCGTGTGCGGACCCAGCGCTCTCCCTTGTTTCTCCTGTCTTGAGATGCCACCTCAGAAAAGAACATTCTTTGGCCTCCTTGCTGGAGTCTGGCAACCCCACCAGTTCGGTTTAACCTGAATACTTTGTAGTTCAGCATCTTCCCTCTGCTTTTCAGCTGTTTCCTGCCCTTTAACCCCCACTCTTCGTCTCTGGTTTCTCCTAGTTCTCACCTTTCCCCTGAGGTCTAGAGCCTAGGTCTAGAGCCTAGAGTTGATTTCAGGACTCCGTGCAGGCCTGACCAGAACTGCAGGTAGCAGGCAGGCTGTCCCCTCCTGCGTAGCACCCATCACACTGAAGTGGCTCTGTCTCCTTCCTGTTCTTCAGAGCCCTCTTCATCCGGCCCTTCATGCTACTCCTGGACGAGCCCACCAACCACCTGGACCTTGACGCTTGTGTGTGGTTGGAAGAAGAGCTAAAGACGTAAGGGGGCGGGGCTGGGGTGGAAGTGGGCGGGTCCTGGAGGGGGAGTTGAGCAGAGTCCCAGGGAGATGGATGCCCAGGACCCACAGTGATATTAGAGCAGTGAGAAGTGGACTGAAGTGGGGCCAGAGTGAAGGCCGGATTGAGAAGGTGGTAAGCATCTTTAGGGCAGGCCTTTTTGTTTTTGTTTAGTCTGAAATATGTGGATTGGTTTGTTTGTTTTACTTTTTTTGGTTTTTCCCATTATTTAAAATACAATGTCTTTATTAAAGACAATACTTTTTCTTAACTGTATTTATATATATATCATATAAACGGGGATTCCCATCTAAGATCATGATGCAGTGACAAAGAGAAAAATAGCGCATATAGCAGTGGTCCTATGGCTGGAGAGCCAGATAACCTGGCATACTGCCCCAGTTCTGGAATAAGGCTTTCCATGGTCTCTGCAATGACTTGGCACCTTCTTTAAAAAGCCGAGCTGGTGATTTTTACTGTGCCTATTCCAGTTCTTCCCACCCGTGATTTTAGATGCGTTTATGGGTGCCTGTGTGCATACACTTTTGATTTTACCATCACTGCCATTCTTTTGAAAATTAGAACAGGCTGCTCTGAAATGGCCCACACTCTTGTCTGTGGAGTGTGTTTCTCTCTAAATAAATCCACTTCTTACCTATCAAGAAAAAAGAAAAGGAAAATTAGAACAAAAGTCTGAGGAAACTCAGACTGTCTCACCATACTTTGAAAGGCATCAAAGTGTTCTTACGGGTCGATTGTGCACTGGTGGCTTAGGTGCTAAGAACTGGGAATTGGAGAATAAATCTAAAGGATGCCTAGGCGTAAGGATGGGAGAGGATGAAGGTTTTCTGGGCCTGACATTCAGCCCACCTGTTGTGAACCATCTACCGTTCTGAGCGCCCCCCTGACTGGTTCTCTGGCTTTGCAGTTTTAAGCGCATCTTGGTCCTCGTCTCCCATTCCCAGGACTTTCTGAATGGTGTCTGTACCAACATCATTCACATGCACAACAAGAAACTGAAGTATTATACGGTGAGTGGGCCCCAGCTTCTCCACAGTAACCTCTGTGCTTACCAATTCCCTGAAGTTCTCCTTTAAAACAAAATAGACTTAGCAGTCCTTTTCTACCTGTTGCTATAAAAAGACGTGGACAGGGAGTTCTGCACCCTGTTTTATTTTGGTCCCAAAGTAATTGCTTTCAGGCCATAGGCCACGGATTGGCAGCGTGTGCATATGGTGTATGTTTGCCTTATGCAAAGAGGTTGACTTTTCGTGGTGCCCAGGCAGGCCTTGCTGCTCTCTGCCTTCTGCAGTGGCAGCCAGCACAGTACCCCTCCTTCTCTCCTTCCATGAAGAAGGGGAGCCAGGATCTCAACAGCCCACTTTTCTGCCTTGCCTTTACACTTTTTCTGTTTCAGAAAACATATCAAAAAATGAAAACCAGAAGTTCTCTTTATTCATGGTTGTACTCACCATGGGAGTATTAATAGTTTTCTTACATAGTCTTTCAGAAATTTCACATGTACTTGCAAATAGCATTTGTAGAAAATTTCACGTATACTTATCACAGTTGTAATCTTAATCATTCTCTTCTGTAGGTTGCGTTTAAATTTTAATTTGTCTTGGACTGCTTTCCGTATGAGTATATATAAATCATGCTCATTTTTTCCAGTGACTGCATAGTATTTCATTGTGTGGCTATCGTGTAAGTCATTTGTCAGACCCTTTTCGATGTATGTTTAGGTTGAGTCTAGTTTTTTGCAGATAGAAACCATGGCAGCCCATAGTGCAGGGTTTGCCAGGTCCTAAATCTGATGGGTCTGATGTCTTCCCACCTGGAGGAAGTTCTTGTAGTCTGCATGGGGGCTTCAGTCTCTAGGGATGGGGAGTAGAAAGAGGTGCTCTTGGAAGGCTGTGAGCCTCTAGATGCCTGTTTGACAGTGGTTTTCAGGGCTATTGCCAACGCTGTGGGTGTCTTTATGGCCAACCTGAGGATTTGATCTAGAGCCCTGCTGTGGCTAAGCTAAGAATGAGAGGCACACAATTCAGAAGACCTCAGGTTCTAGATTAGGATATGCTTCTTTAATGCACTTCCTCTTTCCCTACTGCACAATCCTTTTTTTTTTTTAAAGTTATTTATTTATTTTTGGCTGCATTGGGTCTTCGTTGCTATGCGCGGGCTTTCTCCAGTTGGAGTGAGCAGGGGCCGCTCTTCGTTGCGGTGCGCGGACTTCTTATTGCGGAGGCTTCTTTTGTTGCAGAGCACGGGCTCTAGGCGCGTGAGCTTCAGTAGTTGTGGTGTGTGGGCTTCAGTAGTTGTGGCTCGTGGGCTCTAGAGCGCAGGCTCAGTAGTTGTGGCGCACAGGCTTAGTTGCTCCGCGACATGTGGGATCTTCCCGGAACAGGGCTCGAACCCGTGTTCCCTGCATTAGCAGGCGGATTCTTAACCACTGCGCCAGCAGGGAAGTCCCCTTACTGCACAGTCTTACAACCAGGGCCAAATGAGATGCCATCTCACATCCCCCTGAACCCTGAGTGAGAACCCAGGACCGAGGCTAAAGCTGCCCGTCTCGCCTGGTGCACTTTCCTGCAGGGTAATTATGATCAGTATGTGAAGACACGGCTGGAGCTGGAAGAGAACCAGATGAAGAGGTTTCACTGGGAACAGGATCAGATTGCACACATGAAGGTAGGGCGATCGTAGAGCCGAGTTCGCATTCTCCGGGCCAGTTGGGTGAGGGTGTGTGGGGATTGGGGGCTGCTGGAGAAGACGTTGTCAGCAGTTTTTACCGTGCAGTTAAGATGAGTTGTTTGGTGCCTGCGCATACTCCTGGCCCCCTCTCTGGTCTCTTTCAGAACTACATCGCTAGGTTTGGTCATGGCAGTGCCAAGCTGGCCCGGCAGGCCCAGAGCAAGGAGAAGACGCTACAGAAAATGATGGCATCAGGACTGACAGAGAGGGTCGTGAGTGACAAGGTAGGTTCTGACTGGGTGGAATTAGGCGGCCTAAGGTGAGGTGGATGAGAAAGGACCTGACTTGATAAATGCCCTCTCTTTTTCCTAGACACTGTCATTTTATTTCCCACCATGTGGCAAGATCCCTCCCCCCGTTATTATGGTGCAAAATGTCAGCTTCAAGTATACAAAAGATGGGGTGAGTACTTGGGTGTAGTTGGGAAGCTGAGGTGCATTTTCCAAGGTAAGTGTCAGCTGCTGAGAAGAGTCTCCTGTTCTTTGCTGAGCACGCCTGCTAACCCATGCGGTGCTGGGGAACTTTCAGGTGTGGCAGCCTGGGGCGCCTAATTGAGGGACTTAGAGTAGAAGCCCCCCCCCGCAAGTACTTGGAGGGAATCCTGCTCAGCTGGGTTGGTGGGTGGAGGCAGTGGGTTGAGGTCTGCCGTGAGAGCTGCCGCCCTCCTCACTCCCACCTCCTCCAGCGGTGATTGGGGACTCAGCGGGGTGAGTCTGCCAGTCAGACTGATCAGCACCCTAGCCCCGTATCCCTTTCTCTCTCACACCCACCTCAGCCTTGCATCTACAACAATCTAGAATTTGGTATCGATCTCGACACACGAGTGGCTTTGGTGGGGCCCAATGGAGCAGGGAAGTCAACTCTTCTGAAGCTGTTAACTGGAGAGGTATGGTGCCACGCTGGGGCGTGGGACTTCCAGGATTGGATGCTGGTGCGTCTGCGGGAGAGGGAGGGGAGGCAGGGGCCACTGCTCTTAGAGGGCCTGAGCGAGCCGTCCTCTGGGGCGTGTGGTCTCACTGGGTAGTGCTGAAGTTTGGGGCAGTTTTCTCAGAGAAACCTGACGGGGGGAGTCTGTGTGTGTGAGAGCGTGGGTGAGAGGGAGAACACATGCATGCTCTCAGCATCTTTCTGTGGTTTCATTCAGAGCAGTTAGAACACAGAAACGCCTGTGCGTTGAGAAGTACGCTCTTGCCGTAGAAAATGTATGTCGGACCTGTACCCGAGCCCCTTGTTACACAGTCGGTGCGCCGTACAGTAATCCAGCGGCTACTCAGTAGATGGTGTGGCGTGTGTCTGTGCCTCCCTTGAAAGCACCTATTTCAGTACCTTCCTAGGTATTTTTGGAGTGGCCAGAATAGCAGTTCGTGAGGTGGTGGCGTAGATTCAGTTCAGGAAGTTGTATGAGTGTCGTTCAGTGCGAACATGTGTTTGTTCCCCTCTCTGCCTATGTCTGCTTCTGACCGGGGTTCCTTTTCTGTGTGCTTATCTTTCCACTTTCTACTCTGTTTTGTTTTTTTTTTTTTTTTAGCTACTTCCCACAGACGGAATGATCCGAAAACACTCTCATGTCAAGATAGGGCGTTACCATCAGGTATAGTCCTGGTGGGGAGTGGGGAGTGGGGAGTTACCCAGGGTGTGGGAATGGGGCTGCATGTGACCAAGTCAGCTCCTAGTAGCCTCTGGAATCTTGAACAGGTCCCTAGGTAGAGGTAGAGAGGTACTCGGCAGGAAACCCAGCAAGCTTCCTTTGGAAGTGGGACACCAACCACATCTGGGTGGGTCCCTCTTTTCCTGTAGCATTTACAAGAGCAGCTGGACTTAGACCTCTCGCCTTTGGAGTACATGATGAAATGCTACCCAGAGATCAAGGAGAAGGAAGAAATGAGGAAGATCATTGGGCGATATGGCCTCACCGGGAAACAGCAGGTCAGTGGAGGGGGTGTGGGAAGAACCCCAGGTAACTGGGAGGCTATGGCCGGATGGTCCGCCTTTCCTCTGTTCTGGGTTATTATGCATTGGAGCACTTAGGTCTCGGGGGAGGGGCGAGGATAGCGTGCCAGTCTCTGACGTGCCCTTGCCCCCCTGACTAGCAGGTTGAGCCATAGTGCTTAAAGGCAAGGGAAACTGAAACCTAGCACACAGGTTCCTGGATTCAGATCCCAACTGTGGGTCCCCTGGATTGCTCCACTTTATTAAGATTCTGTGTCAAGACAGGGCTTCAGGCTTCCAGATGTATCCCTTTTGGGTCTTGAGAGACAGGCAGCTATGCCACCGTCTTGCTGTGTGACCTTGGGTCTTCCTGAGCCCCGCTTTCCGTGAAACGGTGACGACAGAGGAGCCATGGGGAGAGGTGAGTTGCAATGTGTGGTGAGGGCGACACCAGCTTTTATAACTGGCCGGTTGCACGCAGGTGAGCCCGATCCGGAACCTGTCTGATGGGCAGAAGTGCCGAGTGTGTCTGGCCTGGCTGGCGTGGCAGAACCCTCACATGCTCTTCTTGGACGAGCCCACCAACCACCTGGATATCGAGACCATCGACGCCCTGGCAGACGCCATCAATGACTTTGAGGGTGGTATGATGCTGGTCAGCCATGATTTCAGACTCATTCAGCAGGTGAGGCTCCTGGCTGGGTGGGAGGCATAGCAGAGGGCATCTCAGAGGCAGTTGGGTAGAGCACCGTCGTGGCACGTGGAGGGCACATAATTCACGTTGACTGTATTTGGAAAGTGGGCTCAGGACATAGACAGGGTGGACAGGGCCAGATCTTACGGTTCTTTGGGAAACTTAGAAAGCCTTAGTGGAAATACTTGAATTCTTCAGTAGCTATTTGGGGCTGTTAGCCTACTTGGCATTGTTGGCCAAAATGGGCAAGGGAGTTGGGTAGAGAACAGGGTGCTGCTTCTGTGGTTCCAAGATTCTTCAGCCTAGAAGTAGTATCATACTAGGGAGACTCCGGATTAGACAGAGGGTTACTGCTAGTCATCAGTGACAAAGCTGCTGGTCGTTTCGCTGAAGCTTTCAGGAAGTTTCGCTGAAGCTTTCATGGAGAAAAGGAAGCTGAGAGTGAAGCGTTCCTGCTAGGGAACTGGAAATAGGGGTGACGCGGCAGGTCCTGGCTTGGAAGGCTCCAAAACCTGCTGGTTACGGTGCCCTTGGGTTAGGCCAGACCTAAGTAGCGAAACTGAGCTGGCTGTGGGACTGCGCGGGGGGTTATGGGGTTTTCTTCCCAGAATCCCCTGGGGACAGTCTCCTGGGCAGGGATGGGAAGGGTACTGGTCAGGATTATTAAGTCTAGGATTTGCTTTCTAGGTTGCACAAGAAATCTGGGTCTGTGAGAAGCAGACAATCACCAAGTGGCCTGGAGACATCCTGGCCTACAAGGAGCACCTCAAGTCCAAGCTAGTGGGCGAGGAGCCCCAGCTCACCAGGAGGACCCACAACGTGTGAGCCCTTGCCGGCCGGCCGGCTGGGCCAAGCCCCTGGGGCCACACTCCTGCATTGCTGCAATACTGCTCCCCAGCCCCTCCCCCACCTGCCTTAGCTGCACTCTGTGATCTTATCTACAGCTGGACAGTACCTGTCCGTCTCCTGTCCTTCCAGTTACTTTTGTCCATGTCTGGACTCAGCTGGCTGTTCCTGCCAGCTCCTTGCTGGTTCTGACCCTGATAGTGATGCAGCCAGAGGCATCTGAGTGTTAACCCAAGGGCCCATGCCCTGGGTTGGCCTGTGAAAGAGCTTAGGATCCTCGTTTTCTGGGTTTGGGGATGTTGGAGGAATACCTCCCAACCCACCACCCCTGTTCCTTTCTGCTTCTGGTTTGGAGCTCTGGACCAGGGTCTTAATCCTGGTCGGTTTTTAAATAATTATTTAATGGTGTAACTTTTAGACCTGTGTGACATCTACAAAGCGTCCAATAAAGAGAGAAGCAGCCATGGTCCCTGTCTTCCTTCATGGGTCTCTAGGCCCTTCTCCCACTCCTTGCTGCAGTGCCAACATTCACTTTCCCTCAGCATGAGCTAGGGCAGGAGTCGGTGGGCTGGATGCAGCCTGAGGACTAGCCCATAGGCACTGGAAGAACTCTCTTCCCTTCTGATCTGAAATTGTGCCTTTTCAGGGACTTCCCTGGCGGTCCGGTGGTTAGGACTCTGCACTTCCACTGCAGGGGGCACAGGTTCGATCCTAGGTTGGGGAACTAAGATCCTGCATGCCGTGCGGTGCGGCCAAAAAAAAAAAGAAAGGTGAAATTGTGCCTTTTCTTAGGCCAGTGGTTCACAAACATTAACATGCATCAGAATCACCTGTAAGTCTCGTTCAATCACAGATTGCTGGGCCTTGCCTCAGAGTTTCTGGTTCAGTAGGTCTGGGGTGAGACCAAGAATTAACAATGCTAAGAAGTTCCCAAGTGATGCTGTTGCTGCTGGTCTGGAGGCCACACTTGGAGAACTGCTCTCCCGGAGCATGTTTTTCAGAGTGGTCTGAGGCTTTGCTGCTGCTGCCTGTACAACACTTGGGACATTGGTTAAAAACGCAGATTCCTGGGCTTCAGGCCTGTTGATTTCGGTTGGTGGGATGGGAGAGATGCAGAAATGGTCAGGAGTCTGCATTTTCACACTGATGTTTGTGAACTACCGTTCCTGGTGGGATATAGGAAGTTTTATCGTTTTATCTGTCCACAACCTTAATTTTCATTAGCGCTATATCTGTTTTATTTCCAAGGCAGGACTTTGCATAGCCCGTCTGAGTTTTAATAGCACTTCCAGCCTCTGTGCCACCCGGCTTCTAGCCTTACCGATGTGGATTCATCACACCATCTCTGAAACCTCAGGAGCCATCCCTGTGGGGAAACATACGCAGCCATGATTTTTCAGTGCCCATCATGGAACATCTAAGACTATGTAAAACAGACCAAAAAAAGTCCCAGGTGGTGTCTAAATCCCCAAGGAGCTCTCAATCTAATGGGAAAGCCAATAAGACAGAAAGGGCGTAAAGCAGATGTTAAATTGTGACTGAGTAGGATACACCGAAGGCTGTAAAAGGGAGGGAAGTTTCTCGTGAGTAGATGCCCAGAAAGGTGGGATTCGTGCTCTAACTTGGAAGGTGAGTAGGATCTCAGATGGCCGTGGAGTCCAAGAGCTGCCCTGGGCAGAGGGAACAGAGTAGCAGGTGAGGAGTTGCAGCTGAGTCTGAGATTCGCGAGGCTGGAGGAAGAGACTAGGACTCCCACTCTGCCCTCTGACCCCAAGGGGCCTGGCTTGGCTGCTTTGTGCCTCAGGTGGGGCCCAGAGAAAAATGGCTTGTCAGTCTGTCCTGAGTATCCAGAGACTTGGTTAGGAGGATAATGGGAACAGATGAGAGCTGCTACTTTGGCCAAGGGAGGGTCTGGGTATGTTAAGAAACCCCGTTGAAGTCTGTTGGGGTCTCCAGGGATGGGAGGGCTTCAGAACCAGAGGAACAGACATAATAGGCTATCAGCTTGTCCAGAAAAAAAGGCAGTCTCAAGACTTTTTAAGAATGCTTAAGGGCTTACCTGGCGGCGCAGTGGTTCAGAATCCGCCTGCCAATGCAGGGGACACGGGTTCGATCCCTGGTCCTGGGAGATCCCACATGCTGCAGAGCAACTAAGCCCATGCGCCACAACTACTGAGCCTGTGCTCTAGAGCCTGCGAGCCACAACTACTGAAGCCCGCGTGCCTAGAGCCCGTGCTCTGTGACAAGAGAAGCCACCGCAATGAGAAGCCCGCACACCACAACGAAGAGTAGCTCCCGCTCGCCGCAACTAGAGGAAACCTGCATGCAGCAACGAAGACCCAACGCAGCCAAAATAAATAAACTAATTAATTATATAAAAATTTATACTTTTAGGGGCTTCCCTGGTGGCGCAGTGGTTGAGAGTCCGCCTGCCGATGTGGGGGACGCGGGTGCGTGCCCCGGTCCAGGAAGATCCCACATGCTACGGAGCGGCTGGGCCCATGAGCCATGGCCACTGAGGCTGCGCATCCGGAGCCTGTGCTCCGCAACTGGAGAGGCCACATCGGTGAGAGGCCCGCGTACCGCAAAAAAAAAAAAAAAAAAAAATCATATATTTAAAAAAAGAATGCTTAAAAATCCCACAAAATACATATTTCTATGAACACATAAAATTAGGGCCTTATTTTGGATTTAAAACTGCCCTCCTGGTCCTCCAAACCCTGGGCTGTAGCTGGGCGTTGGAACTGGGAATAGGGGGGCTTGGTGAGCCGGCGGCTGCTCAGGCCCACCTTCCCCCAGACAGGTGATGCTCGTCTTCACTCCCTCCCCACCTCTTGATTGGGAAAACCCTCTTCCCCACAGCCCGGACTTGTCACCTTGCTCCTGGTTTCTTTAATCACAGCGTTCAAGAACCTGAAATACTCGCCCACGCATAGGTGCCAAGTGAGACAACTTTCTCCATGCAACAGCGCCTTTTTCTTCCCTTCCCTTCGCGGCTGACTTCCACAGGGACCCCATGACACCTGCTCCCACGGGGAGCGCCCCGCTTCCTCCAGTCCTCCCGCCCGGACGCCCTCTCTGTCAGGCCCTCCCAGCTGTGCTTCCTGCCGCCTCCACCTAGCCTGGGCTCCATCTTCTGCCTTCAGTCCAAGCCTCCCTGTAACCACACGCATTGATTTCTTTCTTCCGTTCCTCCCAACTAAAATCTCCGTTCTCCCCAGTTAAATGGTACCCATCCTACCAGACCAGCTTCACATCCTCATTTATTCCCTGAAGGCTTCTCTGGCCGCTGTAGCCCTAAGTTTTCTCTGAGCTCTCTGTTCCACACACTTTTGCCCTTTCACTCTTCCCTGATTGTTGCGTGTGAACCAGTCTTGTCTCTCCAGCTGTGTTGTAGGGCCCTCGCGGCGGGTGGGGGGGTGGGCGCGGTGCCTTGTGCCCCTCCTGACCCCAGCGCTCAGCTACGAGAGTGAGCTCACGGGTGCTGCCGTCAGTGCAGGGCGTGAACTCTGACGGTGAGTAATACAATGGGAGATGATAGTGTGGGGAAGGGGGCTGGTGGGGGGCTTCTTACTCAGAGACAGGAAATCCCTGGGGGAGAGGAGGGAGCAATTAGGCTCTTTGTGGATTAACCCAGAGCGCCTTCAGGGTAGGGTTGGGCCAGGCCCCTCCCCCGCTCCCAGGTGCTGGCCCCCAGCCCCACCTGGCGGGCAGCTGACTTCTTAAAAGTTCACCCAAGGAGCGGAGGAGGAGGCCACCAGGAGGACCGGGACGATGAGCGCTGAGCATGGACAGCCACAGCAGTCCGGGGGCCGGAGGGGCCGGAGCTCTGGAGACAAGAAGTCCAAAAAGCGCAGCCGGCGCAAAGAAACCTACTCAATGTATATCTACAAGGTGCTGAAGCAGGTGAGAGCGGGAGCTAGGGGCGTGTGAGGAGCGCTGGCAAAAAAGCCTGGAAAGGGCACTGCACGGAGAGCGCGGGGCGCAGTTTACTTGCGGCACTGAGGCCCCTGAGCCCCTCTGGAGGGGGTGGCACTTAATCTCGGAGGTCCCCGCAACCGCTCAGTGTCTGTCCTGACCTGTGATGTGCAGGAGACCCTTCAAACATGCTCCCACCACAGTCCAGAGGCTTACAAGGCTTCTGGACAGACCAGATTATTAAGCGGAACATTAGGTGGGACATAGTTAAAGGAAGACCACAAAAAAGTGCCGGGCTGAAGGTGACCAGGTGCCAAACATACGCTGGCACAACGAGAAGTACTAGTTAGTGGTGGCTAGAGTGAGGATACTAGTTACTGGTGGCTAGAGCGCAGAGCGGTGCGTGTGAACTACAGCCTTGGGGAAGCCTTCCAGACGGGCAGCACTCAGTCTTTGGGGGGCTAAGGGGTTGGTCTACCTTATAGATAAGGAACCCCAGGTGCATAAAGGCTCATTGGGGTGACTGAGTCCCATGACCTGACAGCAGCGGACGTCTGGTCCCCCTGGCTCTGGGGGGTTAGTCCCACCCTAACCCACACGTGTGCTCTGCTTCTCCCAGTGCACCTGTGAGAGGCACCTACTCCTGGGACTCTCTCCCTGGCAGGCATTTGGGGGCACTCATGTACCCAAGCAGTGTGTCTAGAGGATCCCGGGCAACCTGGCCTCAAACACTGCCCTGCTCAGCAGAGCCAGGGCCGGGAGGAGGGAGGGGTGTCTGGACTGCCTGCCCTCAGCCTCCCCAACCTCCCTGAGCCTCACCCCTTGTTAGGTGAGACCGCAGACTGGAGCCTGTCTCCGGTCTGAATCCCCGGGTCTGTGGAATGCTCTCCTGGGGTGGGCCCGGCACCCATGTGGATCGGCCAAAGGGCAGCAGCAGAGAAGACTCCCGTGTCCTGAAGAAAGCGTGGGTGGGAGTGGTTATCAGTGAGCCCGGCAGCTTAGCCTAACTCTTCGGCTCAGAGCTCGTGCCGGGAGGGTTGGAGCGGGGCTGGGCTGCCGCGCGTGTCCCCCGTGCGGTGGGGTGAGCCACTGTCCCTCCTCTGCGACCCTGAGGGGGACAGGATGTGAAGACAGCACGCAGGGGTCAGCCTGAACCCACGTGGTACAGGCCCAGGTTTCTGACTGTCACGTCCGGGGCACCAGAGGCGGTGGGCAGAGCGGGGGCCCGGGCTTAGTTCTGTGGCCACCACCGGCTTGACCTGCCTCATCAGGCAGTCACCTACCTCTCATTTACAGAGAAGCAAAAATCCGCCTACTCACATTTTAGGACTGTTACGAGATCCCTGCCATTTGTTTTACTGGAGGTCACCTAGTTCAAAAACTTCTGTGACAGAAGAGGAAACAGGCCCGGAGGAAAGTGTCGTATTTAAGGTCATACGGTGACTCATGGGACAGCCACAGAAGCCAGGTCTCCTCACCCCTAGTCTGGTGCTGAGATTGTGTCCTATGAGTGTCCTCTCTGGAAAATAATTTGGTCACGATTTACCAAGTTACGTGCACGAGCCCTCTAGGAACTTCTAGGAATAACCTTCATTGTGCTCACACAACTGTTCAAAGACATATTTATTATAATACAATGTAATAGCAAAACAAAACCCCTAAATGTCCATTAAGAGAGGAATGTATAATATAAACTATGATTTGTCCATACTATGGAACACTCTGCAAATGCATTAAATGAAAAAAGAGACGTAACATTGCTTATCTCTTGCAGTTGGGAGAAATTTTTTTTTTAGCTTGAATATAGTAGTAAAAAAATAAATCCCTATTTCCATGTCTCTCGGCCTCTGGAAAGAGGCTGGTAAGGGGGCCTTGCAGTCCCCAGCTTGGGGCTGGGGCTTGGGGCAGAGTCCCTGTGTTAATCGACTGGTCCTGCCGCTTCTCCAGGTGCACCCCGACATCGGCATTTCCTCCAAGGCCATGAGCATCATGAATTCGTTCGTGAACGACGTGTTTGAGCGGCTGGCCGGCGAGGCCGCCCGGCTGGCCCAGTACTCGGGCCGAACCACACTGACGTCCCGGGAAATCCAGACAGCCGTGCGCCTGCTGCTTCCAGGGGAGCTGGCCAAGCACGCTGTGTCTGAGGGCACCAAGGCCGTCACCAAGTACACCAGCTCCAAGTGACCTGGGACCCAACCTTAATAAAGGGTGAACTGCTCCCTCGTGCTGTGGTGATTTGAAAAAGGGATAGGTGAAGGCAAGGTGTGCTGGGGGGCAAAGGTTTCGTCACTTTTTTGGCTCCCAAGGTGGAAGAACACTTATTCAGACCTTTAAAAACTGCTTTCTGGGGGCTTCCCTGGTGGCGCAGTGGCTGAGAGTCCGCCTGCCGATGCAGGGGACATGGGTTCGTGCCCCGGTCCGGGAGGATCCCACATGCCGCGGAGCGGCTGGGTCCGTGAGCCATGGCCGCTGAGCCTGTGCGTCCGGAGCCTGTGCTCTGCAATGGGAGAGGCCACAACAGTGAGAGGCCCGCGTACCGCAAAAAAAAAAACAACAAAAAACTGCTTTCTGGGTGGGCGCCGTGAGGGACATGTGAGTGTACATGCAAATGTACAACGTTCTCATTCTTAGTGAGGTGAAGTACGACTTGGTCTGGATTAGAATCCTGGGTCTACTGCTAGCTGTTTCCATCATGCCCTCTCTGGGCCTGAAATTCCAGGCGTGTTACTCTTGCAGGCCATGGTTTTGTGATGCCATTTCCGGCACACCATAATTTTTGTCCTGTGCCGGGCACAGGGGCTACACAGGTCTATTCTTCAAGACACAGAAATGAAAGGCCCAAACCAGCTTCTAAATAGCCGATTGGGATCTCTATGATGTTTTTATTTCCCCCTAATGCTCTCTTCCCCTTAACTTCAGAACAAATTGGTGAGAATGTTTTTGAGACTCCTAACTTTTCTTTCCCACTTTTATTTTGAAAAATCTCAAATCCATAGAAAAAAATTGCAAAAATGTACAATGACCACATGTATGACCTGCACCTGGATTCACCACTTAACACGTGGCCACATTTGCCTTTTCCTTCTCATTCAGCCTCTGAGGCACTGGCGTGAAGGAGTGGGGTTTAGTGAACAGTCCAAAATCCCTTACGTTCCCTTTGTAATTTCAGCTTCTTGTACTGAAAAGGCTCACTGTAATGATGGCTGCAGTGTGGCCCTACATACTTCACACGTGTTTCTTCCTATGTCAAGCCTACCGTGGAGATGCTGAGAGATGAGAAGAAATTATCCACACTTTGGTCCCACGGCCAGAACAGGGCAGGCTCGGGGGACGTGGCCCAGGAACCTCGGCTCTTCCCCACTCCCGCTGTGTTTCACACCTTGCCACTCAAGGTGTGATTCAGAGGCCAGCGGCATCTGTGACGCCGGGGACCTTGTTAGAAATGCAGGATCTTGGCCCCAGCTCGGAGTGCAGAATCGGACCCTGCATTTCGACAAGATCCTCGGGTAATTAATTTCCAGGTGCATTACGCCTGAGAATTCCTCTCGGGCTGCTCTTTGCTGCTGCCTCTCTCCTCCCACTGTCCTTTGCCCCATGCCTTATATATAAGTGACATATGACTTATGACTTATTCATAAGTCCCTACTGGACACTGAGCTAAGAGATCACCCCAGCTGACCAGGGCCAGGCTGCTGCTGTGTTTCGTGTTTTCCAAAGAGCCTTCTCATGAGCCTGGAGCAGTGATGGGGAAACCCACAGAGGGCTCAAAATGAGCCCCAAACACCACTGAGTCCCACCCACTATTCCCAATGTCATTCTTTACGAGGGTATAGCTTACTCGAACCAAGTGAACTACCGTCAGAGCCCAGGGAAACAAGCGTGCTTGTGCTCTCACTTTAAGGGGGAAGAGTGGGGAATTCCCTGGCGGTCCAGTGGTTAGGACTCAGCACTTTCACGGCGGCCGTGTGCCTGGTACAGTAACATACGAGAGAGAGTAAGGAATACAGGGTCTCCAGCTGAGAGGTACAGTTGGAGTAACGCCTTTAGGACTGCTATCCACCTAGAGCCTCCCAGTTTACAGGGTGACCTCAAATGAAGCCCATTCTTTCATTTGCTGCTCACGAGGGAGGTAGCCACAGCTGACCCACACTCTGCCCTGGTCAAGGCTTGCTAACAGGGAGCCGGTGTCCCCAAGCATGCTGCCTCCATGACATCCTCTAAGTGTCCCCTGGTCTTGTACCTGCAGCCCCCTCCCCTCGCAACCTTAGAACTTTGGGACAATGGGACAGAACTCTTAAAACTGGGCTATTCTGGCTTTGCAGGGTAGAGTCCGGGTGGAGCCACAGTTCTTTGGATTCCAGGACCAGCTCACAAAGGGCAGTGTGAAGAGTGAGCACCACAACTGAAGGGTGAGTGAAGTGATGGGAGAACAAAGAGCAAGGTGCGTCCCTGGCTCTCAGGCTGGGGTTACTGGGTGGGGAGAAGGCCTGGTGGGGAGAGGGACCCCTGTGTGGGCCAGTCCTGGCTGGGCCCCAGACGTTCACACAGCGACCCTGCCCTCCCCTGCCTGTGGTCAGGCTTCCCTTGGACTATTAATTCCAGAACCAGGGCTCTGCTCTGGGGAAGGGACCCTGCTCTACACTCATCCCTCACCCCCCCCCTTCCCGCCCACCACCCTAGACCGTTGCAGCATCCCTGGGCTGCACCTTCACCTGGAGGGCACCAGCTGCAGACTCCGACGGGCCACTTCCTTAGCAGGAGCCCTAAGGGCCGTGCCCATTCTCCATCCTCCTGGCTTATCCCCAGGGACCCCAGTCCCTCACTTTCTCTAAGCCTCAGGGGGTGCTCACTGTAACTACCCTCTCACTCCCCCTGAGGGCCCCTCACTTCACTGAACTCCACCTCGGGACTGTGAGTAACCTTAACGTCACACCTTCTGGAACCTCGACTTCACAGTCCTCAAAAGCCTCTGTGGAGCCCACCTCCCCTACCAGCCGGCCCCCCTCCTCTGGGGCTCAGAGCATCCCTTGCTGGCTACCTCCTCTCCAGAGCTTACCAGCGCCTCTGGGACTCCTCCCACCTCATCTTGCAAGAGCTGTTGGGCCAAAAGCAGCCCCTGCTGGAACCCATGCCCCACCGGGAGCGGCAGTCCTTCCAGTACAGGCTCTCCTCGCTCTACCTGTACTACCTGGGGCTGCTGCGCTGGTTCGACACCCTCTGTGACCAGATGGTACAGCGACGGCTGCTGGACGGCATGCGGGCCGCGTGCTGGAGCTCAAAGACCATCTGGTTCGCGTGGACCTGTGCGAGACCCACTGCCTGGACCAAGCGCTGCAGGACTTAAAGCTCACCCAGGTGGGCCGGCTGCGGCGAGAACCATGCCCGCGCCAGCTGGGGGCGGGGACATGGGGGGAGGGCTAGCCTGGACCTCCCACTCCTTGTGGAAGCGAGCCACACCCCAGCCAGCTGGGGGTGGGGGTGACCTGGACCTCCTGCAGATACCCCTGGCATTGGGACATCTGCAAGGGAAGGAGGGCAGGGCAGATCAGAGGATGGGGTTTGGGAAGTGCATGTAGGTAGTTGGGGGGTAGCCGGAGGGTCAGGCTGGAGGCTCTGCCTGGCTGGGAGGACCCATGAACTCAACTGCAGGGGATTGGTGAAGAGAGTTCCCCAGAGGCTTGTTCCTCAAAGCGTGGTCGGTGGGCCAGCAGAACCAGCATTGCCTAGGAGCTTGTTAGAAATGCAGAACCCGAACCCACTACAGTATTGTGCACCTGCGTTTTCACAAGACCCTCAGGCGATGTGTGTGCACCAGCAAGTTCCAGAGCACAGAGCTTCTGCACCGGCCTCCAGTCCGCCCCAAGGTCATGGTTCACTGGTCCACGTCCAAGGCAGTCTCCAAGTTTCCCCAGCTAGCTGCATCAGACTCAGCTGTGGACTTGAAAGAACAAACATTCTCCAGGCCCTGCCATTCTGCTGTGGTCAAGGCCTAGGAGCCTGCATTTTAAGAGATTCCCAGTTGATTCAGCTGCACAGCCAGGATTGGGACCATTGCCCATTACCTACCATGATCCTACAGAATTCAACTCTGGCCACATGGTGGGGGTGAGGGAAGAGAGGGATTGCTCTTGGGGGGACCTGCCCATAGCCTGGACATTTCCCACCCCAGAGCTCTAGGATGGAAGAAAAGAGCCCCAGTGTCTGTGTGTACAGCTGAAAATGGTAAGGGATTGGCCAGATGGTCTGGATTTTTATTCTCATCTCCCTCTCCCCTGTTGCCCCAAAGGCAGACCTGGAGGTTCCAATTCCCAAATACTTCCAGCTGGAGCGGTCCAGCATCCTGAGGGAGCGAAAGCATATGCTGGCAGAGCTCCTGTCCAGACGAGAGCCAGTGTTCGCCGAGGAGGTAAGTCAGGGAGACGCCCTCAGGAACAGAGCTGCCACCCTTCAGGACACAGAGGCCCTGCCCTGCACTTTGCCCACCTCTGGGTGCTCTCTGGGTAATCCCTGGCCTCCTCATGGCTGCTCTTATGCTCCTTGTAACCTTCCAACACCAAGGTAGAGGGACAGGACTTGTGCACCTAGATGCTCTGGGAAAACCTTACCCCCGGGATGTCTTTTGGGGGCTGGTCTCCCAGCTGCCCGCCTGGATGCAAGCCCTCCCTCATTTCCTCCTCCTTTGCCCCTGCTCTGGCCAGAGCTTTCCAATATTACCCCAGACGGAGGCCATAATCCTACTGCAAAGGGCCAAGAGGGCCAGGCAAGGCAGGCTTCGAGCCACCTTCGTGTGAGAGATTCGGAAAAAGGAGGAGGGAGATTGAAAGATTCGGGAGGAAGGGCGGCCCAGGTTCAGTCAGGACGAAGCAGCGATCATCATACAGAAGGTAACCCCCCACTGCCCTCACCCCCACCCTCCCCACACCCAGGAGGAAGGTCAGGATAGAGTCGCCTCCTCCAGGAAGCCTGCCTGGCTCAGCAATTGATGACAGAAATGTAGGTGCTTGGACTCTGTTGCCCCATAACTAGATATTAAGCTAGAGACCTTCATCAGTCAATAAACATGTCTATTATTTGTTTATTATTTATTCTACATCTTATCCCCAAAAGGACTTAAAGTGGAGTATCATAAAAGCCCCCCAAACAGAAAGACCATTAAAATTAGGGGAGAAAGGGAATTCCTTGGCAGTCCGGGGGTTAGGACTCCATGCTCTCACTGCCAAAGGCCCAGGCTCGATCCCTGGTCAGGGAACTAAAATTCCACAAGCTGCACCGCAGCCCAAAAAATTAAAAAATAATAATAATACAAAAATAAAAATAAAAAAATTAGGGGAGAAAGATCCATAATCCAGCAGCAGAACAGAGTAGACGATCATTCCAAAAGCTTTTAAGACTGTTAAAAATGAGTCCCTAAAATGTATCCTGAGCCTGCTGAGGCAAAAGGAAACGTGATGAACGAAATCGAGAACGGATGAGGTCCCGGTGTCTTTGGGGCCTGTGCCACCTGGGGTCACCCTTTACGTTAATCACACCCCATCCCACCTGACTACAGAAAACCCAGCTCTGTCTCTAGATTTCTCCGTGCCTTCCTACTGTCCTGGCGGGCGTGACTCTCCTGTGTCACCTGGCAGCCCTGCTGTCTGCCCTGGCGCGGGGGCGTGGCCCCTCTAGCATCCCCCCAAGGGTGATGTTAAGCCGGCTCACTCTGGGCCGTAGTGGTTACCAGCTTGACGAGATTGGAGGCTGCCTAGAAAACTCCAGGGCAGAAAGGGCCCAGGACTGCTGACCTAGGGCTGCTGGATCTTTCTCTCTTAAATCAATCTCCTCTCCCATCTTCTCTCTCAAGTCCCAGTGCCTCAGAAGCGTCTGTTTCCTAGTCCAATACAGGACACTTAGAACTCTTTCCCCCCCAAATGCAAAAGCAAACCAATCAACTAACAAGCAACAGCCCTGAGAACAGACATCCTCTCCAAATGAGGTAGATTTTTAGGTTATAAATCAGTAGGCAGAGAACCCCAGCCTGAGTTCCCTGCATCTGAGTGACTGTACCCAGGTCCGGCTGCCCCATGGCTGAGCAGGGGGTCCTCGCCCTCAGGAAGCGTGGAAGCAAGCCTTTGGAGAAGGAAGGTCAGCCCCAAAGCTAGAGCTTCCCTTCCCCCTGAGAGCCAAAGCAAGTCTCTTGTCCCTTTTGTCAGACATCAAGGGTGTGGAAACACTGCGTTCCAGGCCCCGGGTTCCCCACTACACTCATCAGAGGCCCTTAGTTATCGGGGGCCTTTCCCGTGCTAGTCACAGGAACAGGAGGACGAAGTGGGACGGGGGCCTGGACGCAGAGCCTGCTCACCGAGGCCCTGTCTCAGTGACACTACCAGGGCGACGCCATGGCCCCCTCTGCCCAGCACCCACCCTTCACCCCATGGCACTGGGGTGTCCACGGGTCCGAGAGTGGCCGGCAGCCTGGGAGAGAAGCATTGGGTGAGGGGTCAGGAAACCTGGCCCTGGTCTCGGCTCTGCACCGAACAGCCCTTGGACTTGGGAGAGGCCATGTCCCGGCTCTGGCCTCAGTTTCCTTGTGTCCAAGATGTAGGGGAGCTGCACAGTTCCTACAGCGCCCCACGTCTACGTGCCTGGGTGGAATCAAGCATTTCTTCCAAATGCTGGGGGGATTCTGAGAAGTGAGATCAGGGAGGGCTTCTCGGCGAAGATGGTACTTGAACTCTGATTTGTGCTTCAAAAGATACAGCAGGTTAGAGGGTGGAGATGAGAAGGAGGGGATTCCGGGGCATGGGGTGCTGAGGGGACACAGCCTTGGAGCTGGACACCTTGGGTGCAGATGGGCCCCACCCCGCTCTGGGCTATCCCTGCTCAGGGGGGCAGTTGCCAGTGAGCTGTCCTCTGGAGGTGCCCTCCCCAGAGCTCTGCCCCTCACATCTCTGCAGAAATGCAGTATGGGGAGTGTCTGGGCCCATGTATCCCTGGGTGTGGAAAGATTACCAGCAGATG
Source organism: Tursiops truncatus (assembly GCF_011762595.2). Taxonomy (NCBI): domain Eukaryota; kingdom Metazoa; phylum Chordata; class Mammalia; order Artiodactyla; family Delphinidae; genus Tursiops; species Tursiops truncatus. The sequence goes on along the minus strand of NC_047042.1, from coordinate 99,391,956 downwards.
AAACGCACTCAGCAGGACCGGCGGACGGAGATGGAGTTCATCGGCATGGTGAGTGCCCCCCTCCCCGGCCCTGTACAGCCCCTCCCTGCCCACACCCCCGTCCACTCAGGACTGGGGTGGGCATGAGCAGAGGGGGGCCAGGCTGGGGCCAGTGTCCCTGGTTGAGGGATCCTTCAGGGTTTGGTTGAGGGAGAACCACGAAGCCACTACCAGGCCACATCCCTCTCCGCCCCTCCCTCTCTGGAGCCCTTTGGAAGGAACTCACACGTGGGGCGGCGTGAGGGATAGTAGCCCCGAACATCTGGACCCCTGCTCCATGCCCCCAGCTGGCAGAAGAGGCTGCAGTGAGTGGGTCCCGCAGAGGGAGGCGGCCGCAAAGCCAGTGGGAGCCCCGCCAAGGCTCCTGCAGCCTCTGGGAGAAGCACGGGAGGCCGAGTTGGGATGAGGACACACCCCTTTCACACCAGAGTGGGCCACTTGCTCTGGGGGCCCCAGACTTGCTTCTCTGCTCTGCAGGCAGGATGGCTAAGTCTGAACAAGGTGCCGGGAGCGTGAATGCACTTGCCGGGGAGTGTGGGCGGCAGGGGTGCGCGTGTCCAGGCAGGGTGGACAGACCCCGCTCCCTGAACCTCGTCTGTCCTCTGCTCTGTGATGGTCTGCCCCCAGCTAATCTCTGCTGACTTAGGAGAGCAAGGCCATGGTAGAGGTGAGAGGCCTGATCCCTGAGCGGGGGCTTGGCCATGGGCAGAGCCTGCAGAAGCCCAGCGGATAAAGGCTGATGGGGAGGGCCATGGGCTGGGGGGGCAGAGGAATCGGAGACAAGGGCTGGGATGGCTACTCCAAGGAGGGCGGACGGCGGCTTAGAAGGAGGGAGGGGCCCGGGTGGCAGCTGCGTGGGAGTGGAGGTCCGAGCTCACTGGGGGGCCGGAGAGCTAGACCCCCAGGAGGCCAGAGCAGGCAGAGGGAGGCCGGGCTCGGGCCTTGGCGGGGCAAGGGCAGGGGGCCATGGCACGGCGGTGGGTGAGGAATGAGCCCGGCCGCCCGGGCCCATCAACATGTGAGCTCAGCATTTTCAGTAATTGTCTCTGCGCAGAGAGATATTTAAAATACATTTGGGAGCCAATGAGGCGGGAAAGTGGCTGCGAGAGCGGCTGCCGGGCGGGGGGAGGGGGTGCAGGGGGGGGGCCGGAGGTTCACAGGGGAGGGTGTGCTGGGGGGAGCGGGCAGCGGGGCCGGCCCGGATGCATCTAGCAAACTCATTATCAGAGTAATTTACGCAGACGAGTTTCAGGCTCCAAACACAATTTCTCCTGCTGCAGGCATGCCCGCTGTTCCGTGTGGGTGTGTACGCGAGGCCTCGCCTGTGCGGGGCTGTGTGCCGGGGGCCGGGCCTCCCCACTCCCACCCCTGAGCCCCTCTGTCTCCCCGTGCACGTCCCCAGCTCCCCTCGTCCAGCCAGGCGGAGCAGTCGGACGTCATGTCCCAGGCCAGCCTCAGGGGGGATGTCCGGAGACTCCTCCAGACGGAGAAGGAGTTCCAGTCGGCCGTGGTGAAGACCCACGATGCCCTCAGGGAGACGGAGGGGCCCGACATGAAAGAGAAAATGAAGGGGCAAATCCGAGTGCCATCAGCCTCAGCTGACCCAACCCTGAGCCCTTCTTTCCCTCCTCATCCCAGTGTTGAACCCCACTTCTGTTTTGTCCTTTGGTCCAGATTGGATTCTCTTCACCATCCCCCCCCCACGCCCCGACACGCTGCTGACACACTTGGTTTAAACCTGGGGCCCCCAGCCTACAGGAACAGCACCACACGTGACTTTCCATTCCCCAGATGGCAGAGAAAATGCCAGAATAAGATGGGAAAAGCATCCAGGGACGCCCCCTGACTAGTCTCCCCTCTATTCTGTAACTATCCACTCCTTCCCTCTCTCCCTCTATCTCCCTGGTCCTTCATCTTTCTCCATCCTTCCCTCTATCCATCTATCCATTCATCCACCCACCCTTTCTGCCACCCGTCTATCTAACCATTCATCAATCCATTTATCCTTCTGTTCCTCCACCCATCCGTCCACCCATCCATCCATCTGTCCATCCATCCATCCACCCATCCGTCCACCCATCCATCCATCTGTCCATCCATCCATCCATCCGTCCACCCATCCATCCATCCATCCACCCATCCACCCACCCATCCACCCATCCATCCGTCCACCCATCCATCCATCCACCCATCCACCCATCCACCCATCCATCCATCCACCCATCCACCCATCCACCCATCCATCCATCCACCCATCCATCCATCTGTCTCTCCAACCATGTTACGTTCATTTCGTGCCTTTACTGGCCGATTCCCTGATTATCCACATGAGTCTTTAGGCGGATCCTACCTGATCTTTGCAGACAAGACTCCAGAACAGGTACCGTGGAGCTGGGGACAGAAGACTTTCTATGGTAGGTGGAATCTGAGGTTACAGAGAGTTCTGGGCGTAAGCTGAGGGTGGCAGGGGGTGAGGCCACCCTCAGTAGAGGCAGACGTGGTGGAGGAGATGTACGTAGCCAGTGTGATTGCATGGGGAGGAGGGAATACCCAGAAGAAGCTGGAGAAGGCTTCTTAGCCAGCGAGAGGAAACATGTCTGGTGAGAGCACCGTGGCTCCAGGCCCCTGTGGGCTGGGAGAGCAGCAGCTCTGAGCAGAGCACTCCCTCAGTTGCACCCCTTTCTTCCTGGACCCCAGTCAAGTGTCTGGACTCTCAGTGTCTGGATCCCACCAGTGACGCTGGGCCTTTGGAGTCCTGGGTCCACCCCTAGCTCAGGCCCTTGGTTCTCTTGCTCCTATCAAATCCCTGTGGTCTTTTCAGAAACATCTTCCCTTGTTTGTCACAGTTGAAAATGGAACTGGAGGTGCAGGTCCAGGAGAGCAAAAAAAAAGGACAAAAAGAAAAGTAAGGGAAAAGAAAAGGAGAAAAAAGAGAAAAAGAAGAAAAGGAAGGGAGAAATGACCAGGAAGCGGGTAAGGCACTGCCTGGATTCACGGACCAAGTGGGCAGGGACAGAAGCTCAGAGAATTCCCAGGGGAAGGCAGGTCCTGGGAGAATGAGGGCCAGAGTTTGTGATGCGTAGAGGTGAGAGGGTCAAAGCCGAAGGATGGGGGACTTCCCTGGCAGTCCAGTGGTTAAGACTTCACCTTCCAATTCAGGGGGTGTGGGGTTGATCCCTGGTCAGGGAGCTAAGATCCCACATGCCTCGGGGCCAAAAAACCCAAAACATAAAACAGAAGCAATATTGTACAAACCCAATAAAGACTTTACAGGTGGTCCACATCGAAAGAAATCTTTAGGGCTTCCCTGGTGGCGCAGTGGTTCAGAATCTGCCTGCCGATGCAGGGGACACGGGTTCGAGCCCTGGTCTGGGAAGATCCCACATGCGGCGGAGCAACTAAGCCCGTGTGCCACAACTACTGAGCCTACGCTCTAGAGCTCGCGAGCCACAGCTACTGAGCCCATGAGCCGCATCTACTGAAGCCCACGTGCTCTAGAGCCTGTGCTCCACAACGAGAGAAGCCACCGCAATGAGAAGCCCGCGCACCACAAACGAAGAGTAGCCCCCGCTCGCCGCAACTAGAGAAAGCCCGCGCGGCAATGAAGACCCAACACAGCCAAAAATCATAAACAAAAATAAATAAATTTTAAAAAAAAAGAAATCTTAAAAAAAAAAAAAGCCGAAGGATGTTTCTGTTCTAGGAAGCAGATACGATGCTGAGAGTACTGCCTTCCAAATCCATCCCTGTGATTAATGCCGGACACGAGGAGTACACAGGTGAGAGAGGAGGGACTGGGGAAGAGTGACCAGGCCTGTGGGGTCTTGGGGTGACCTTGGTCCTGGGGACAGTGGGCCTGTGCCATGTATCATGAGGTGGCAGTGTCAGAGTGGGTGTGGAGGCCGAGGGGAGAAGGCCAAAGGGGAGAGGGGTGTGAGGTGTGATTCCCTGGGTTGGGGGCATTATGTGTTTGGGTCTGAATCCTGCGGCCACAGGCCTTGGGATCAGGCCTTGGTCCGTGGTCTGGGTGGAAGCGTCAGGCAGCTCGGTGAGGAGAGGTGGACCAGCGCGTGTGTACGCACGTGTGAGATTATTTGTGCATGTGGGTGTGAGTGCGTGTGTGCACCTGGAACCCTGACACTCCGTTGCACTCCAACCTCTCCACGGTCAGATCTGTGGAAGAACCGGTTTGATAGCCTACATCGCAGAGTTTTGACTGTGAGATCCTCCAGGTAGAGAAGAGGAAGGAAGTGGAGCAAGAGACCAGCCTCCCGCCCGCCACCCGCTGCAGCACGCTCTACGCACTGCCTGCCCCGCGCAGTCCAGGCTCCGTCTGGTCCATCTCGGTCCCCATCCTCCTCTGCCTCTCCTTGGTCACCCTTTTTCCCTGGGGTGTGGATGCAACCCTGACGTGAGGGAATGGGAGTGGCTCTGAGCCCGGGGTCACACCCTCCACCCTCCTCACCAACACTCAGAGGGCTCCCTGAGGCGTGCCAGCCCTGTGCCGCGCACTCTGGAAGCATCCACTCACACAATCTTTCCAACAAAGCGTGAGGCAGGCCCCGTGATTTTCCTGACATTATACATGAGAAAGCTGAGGCTGAGAGGTCATGAAATTGCTCAAGGTCACACAGACTTTAAAGAGTGGATCTGGGGCTGGAACTGAAAGCTGACCGACTCCATCTTGGGGGCTCCTCCCCACACTGATGCCAGCTGAGAGCAAGGCTCAGGCGTGAGGTGTGAATCAGAGTTGGGGTGCAGGGGCTGAGGGTTCCAAAAGAACAACCCCCCTGCCCCGCTGCCTTCACTGGGCTTGTCTGGCTCTTCCCTGAGGTGCCCCTCCACCCCGACTCAGTCCTCACCCTCCTACCTGTCCTCTCCAGCCCCTGGTCACCCCATCACACCCCCTGCTGTCCCCCCAGGTAAATGAGCTGATGCGTCAGGAGCTGAAGAGCCTGCGGCTGGCCGCGGTCAGGGAGGAGGGGAGATCTTCGAAGTCTCCGAAGGCAAGATGAGGGGCCAGGGCTGGCACAAGGAAGGGCACACGCCAGGGAGGCAAGGAACAGAAGACAACTGCCTGTGTGTTTGCTTTCGACCAGAAAAAGGTGGGCATGAAACCTGAGAAGAGGAAGAAAGAAAAAGATCTGACCCCAGACAGGTAGCAGACCCTGCACTTCACCAGGGGTGGTGGAGCGAGCCCTGGCCCAGGACAGATCTGACTTCCGGTCCTGGTTCTGTTGCTGTGTGACCTGGGGAAAGTCACTTAACCCCTCTGATCCCCTGCCCTCATTAACCACGTACCTACCCTACCAAACTCACGGGCTAGCTGTGAGGATAAAGCAGAAGCACAAAAAAGTGCTTTGAAAGTGATGACGCAGAACCTACCAGAGGTCGCTTTCTACTCCCTTCTCTGGTGATGCAAGCCCACTGGTGCGGCTGCCTTCATGGCCATCCCTCCCAGGAGCATGTACATCTTCAACGTGGTTTCTAGGAAGAGGGCCATGTGTCACCCACACTGGGTTTTTAGAGGGAGGGTCTCAGAGGACTCTGGTCCTTCTCCACTCCGCTCAACCCCCAGAGCACCCACCTGGGGCAAACTGCCTTCTGGGCCAGTGGGCCGGTGTCGGGCCTTTGGAGATGGCTGACGACAGGACTTTGGACAGGAGGGCTCCCTACCCCCTCTCCTCATGCCTACAGCACCGCCCCAACCCATCTCTGTGTCCCTTTCCGTGTTCCTCGGGGCCCCCGCTGCGCCATCCTCTGCCAGGTCTGTGGACCTCATGATGAAGAACTCAGCATTTTTGGCTTTCTAAAGAAGTGTGAGACACTGGCTTTGAAAGACTATGTTGGTGAGAGCCCTCCGCAGAGCCTGCTCCCGAGGTTAAGGAATGGTGCCCCTGGCCATGGCCTTCCCCGCAGCCGACTGCCACCTCCCCAGGGACCCTTCTCCTCGCATGCCCTGCCCCAGTGGGTGCCACTCACCAGCGGGCCACCTGTCCCCCAGGTGACTGCCTCTGTCTTGAATCGACTCTGAATTTGGCAAACAAGCTGCCTATGCCTTCCCTGTTTGACATACGACAGAACGTGGCCTTGTATGGGGCTCTGCGGCTTGGTGAAAGGCAAGAGCCAGTGCCGGGCAGGTGGCTCTCGGGGAGGCTGGGTGCGGGGTAGGGTGGCCGAGGCAGGCGTGTCCAGACTGGGCTTCCTAATCCCAGTGCCGTGAACTCATGTCGGACTCACCCCGCCTTCCCCGGGCCCCGCTGGAGGTCACACCCCGCCTGGGCTGTCCTGGAAGTCATGTGGGCCCTCGACCTGCTGAGGGGCCACATTTCCAGCCCCTCGCTCAATCCCAAGTGACGTCCCATAGTCTGTCCCATTCCCCGAAGACCAGCCCCCCACCCCCTATAAACACCAGAGGCCGGATCTTTCTGAAGTGGTTTGTCACGTGCCCTTTAATTCCATCCCTTCAAAATCCAGGAGTGAAAACAGATGGTATAAGAAGCATAAGGGCCATTGGGAGGAGGTGGAGGGCTTTCTCCTGACACCGCGTGTAGCTCTTTGGAATCATGGTTGCTACACCGTTGGACTTCCTCCAGGGCACCTCCCACAGAGGGCATGCCTGGGGCGTTGCCCAGACCCTAGGCGAAAACAGTGCTGCCAGGACCCGAACCTCGTCCTGCCCAGCCTGGGGCCTTTGGCCTCACCTGACACAACATCTCCACCCCGACCCCCTGCTGGCCCCCTGCCGGCCCCGTTTCCTCTCTCAAACTCCCCAGACATACACTCTATGGCCCCCCTCATCTGCTCCGTCCTCCTGGTGGGCCCCTCGGGCATGGGGAAGAAGTCGCTGGTCAAGGCCGTGTGCACGGAAACCAGTGCCAACCTTTTCGACCTGTCACCTGGCAACCTGCAGGGCAAATGTCCCGGCAAGACCGGGGTGCAGACATGGGTGCATATCGTCGTTAAGGTCTGGGTCCCCGATGGCATTTCCAGTTCTCAGACTGTGACAACAGAGCAGGGTGGGCTCAGGAGGTCACCCAGCTGCCCGGTTGGTGTAGTTTCAGGAGCTGGTGAGGTCTCCCTACCAATCCCTGCTGGAGGCTCGTGGATTCCTGAAGCCCCAGGGATGGGGGAGGTGAGGGGAAGTGGGGAGAAGAGTAGTTTCTTCTCATGGCAGAGATGAGGCTGCACACGTAGCCCCCCAAGCCCGGCGAGGGCAGGGACTCTGCTGTGATGATATGATGGGTATACAAGGGGCTGAGAGGTGGGGTTCGCAGGATGTGGGAAGTGAGGCTGGATCTCTGAGGTCTGCCATTGCCCGAGGCTGGCCCTGACCCTGGGTTGGACCAGATGGGGAGGTGACCCTTCCCCAGGGACAGCTAATGTCGTTTTCTATTCTCTGACCTGTCCGGTTGGCTCGGTACCTTCAGCCCTCTGGATTGGGAATGCGGAGAAGAATTTCTATAAGCGAGTCCCAAAAAAAGACAAGGAGGTGAGTGAGGGAGCCTGGGCAGAGCCCGTGGGCGGGAAAGGCGAGCGTGGGCTTGTTCACGTCACTCCAAACCTTGCCCGCTGTGAGGCCTTGGACAAGTCCCCTGTCCTCCTCCTGCCTTGTTTCCTTATCCTTAAAGCAGGACTGACAGCCCCTCCCGTCTGCCCCCCCAGGGTCCATGTGAGGCAGAGCGTGGGCACGTGCCCTGTGAATTAGAAGCCCCTATAATGTCACTGTATCCCCACCCACCTCCCCTCCTTCCCCAGAGCAGATGGACCCCAAGCGAATAAAGAAGGACCTCACCAAGGCCCTGCGACTGCTGAATCCTGGAGACCGCGCGAAGCTGATCGGGACCACTGACCGGCCGCAGGCGCCTGAGATGAAGGGGCTGTGCCGCACCTACGAGCGGATCCTCCTGCCGCGGCCCAATTACGCTTCTCGCTGTGGTGAGGCCCTGGGACTTGGGGACAGAAGAGAAGAGGTCGAGGGGCCACCCCTGCCGAAGCTCCCCGCTTCTTCCCATCCCCACTGCTCTGAGGCCTCACCTCCACAGCCAGGTGCTCTGGAAGTGTCACTAGATAAGCGGCCCAGCGGTCTGGGTCCTGGCCTGGTTCTGTAGACACGGGCAGGCCACTTTAGTCTTTGGAGTCTCACTTTCCCAGGTTAAGAGGGGAGGCTGACCCTTACCTTCCTGAGAGGAGAGGCGCGGTTGCACGTAGGGCCGCCCTCCAGAAGCACAAGCTCTTTCCAGATACAGACAGAAGCGCCCACTGCCTCTCCCTGCCCCGTGTCCTCCCCCCACGCCCACAGTGCTCTGGAAGCATATGATAGAGGCCCAGGGGGTCCAGGTGACCCAGAGCCTGGACATCAGTGCCCTGGCCAAGGTGGCCGATGGCTACACACCTGGCTGCGTTCTCCAAGCCATCCAAGCAGTGCTGACGGAACGGCGGCTCCTGTAATTGTCCAAGCGGCCCCTGGTGGCCTCAGAGATCCTGCGGCACCTGGCGAAGCTGGACCCGGTGTACAGGGAGGAGGAGGAGTCCCTGGAGGTGGGGCTTTGGGTGGGGATGGGGTGGGGGGAGGGGTAGGCAGGGAGGAGGGCTGAGGGCCAGCACCAGTTAGGGAGTCGGTCCTCTGAAGCCCCAGGCTCACAGCCCACTTTGGAGCCCCCCCTCTGCTCCCCGTGGAGCTCAGCTGGGAAGGGAAGAAGAATCAGGAGAAGGACAGGTGGGCAGGGCTGTCTCACCTGGTTTCCTCGACTTGGGGGGAGGGGGGAGTCCGAGAGCGGCATCTGCATATTGGGAGCCCTTGGTTGGTTCCTGCACCAGCAGCTACTCACGTCCCCACCTCTGAATCCCTTTCCACCCCCAGGGATGGCCGTGGAAGCACGGAGAGAGGGCTGCAGGGCAGGGGAGGGGGGCTCGCCCCTGACAGTGGCTGGCACGCTGGCCTAGAGTATTTGGTGAAGAGCAAGGGGAACCACGAGTCTAGCAGGACACAAGGACCCCAGAGGAGAGCTGAGGACACAGACCCGTCTAAAGGGAAGGGCAGGGCCAGGGAGCAGAGCCGAGGGTCAGAGCCAGTGCACCTACCGTTCCTCCTCTGCCTCCAAACCAGGACTGGTACTTCAAGACCCCGCTGGGCGAGAAGAGGATGAAACTCATCAAGGACCAAGACGCCGCCGAGGAAGCCAAGCTGGCAAAGGAGGAGAAGAAAAGGAAGTGATGCTGAGGCCGGAGTGCCTGAGATTAGCGATGGGACGGTGGGGGGGGGACCCCACAGGCGAAGGGGCCAGGGGCAGAGGGATAAACGGCCAGACGGCGCGGGCACCTGCTCTCTTTGCCCATCTCCGTGCTTCCCGTCCCTGGCTCTGTGCCCCTGCCCGCGCCCAGCCTCTCCTGACCTCCCATCCAGACCCCACCTGGGTCTTCACCTCCTGTCATTCTACTGTCCTGTCTCCCCAGCTCTCTTCCTCCTCGAGGTATTTCAGGGAGAAAAACAAGAAAAGAAAGACAAAGGGAAAGAGGAGAGAGGGGAGAGAGAAGGTCTGTAGTAAGTATGGAAAAAGAAAAAAGCCAGAGTCTGGGCGCCAGTGGACCCTGGTTCTAGCCCCACTTGGCACGAACCTCCTGTGGTCTTGCACGGTACTTTCCTGTCTCTGGGCCTCAGTTTCCCTAACTGCGGAGTGAGGAGAGGTTGGATCCACTAATCTACAAGGTCCCTTCTACTCTAGGGTTTGGTTATTTCTACAAGAGCCTCTGGGAAGTCGGGGAGGTGAGGGCTCTGGGGCAGCGGTTGGGTGGGGTGAGGTGGGGAGAGAAGGTTCTAGGGAAAAAGGCTGTAGGGAAAGGCAGGTGTTTGTGGCCACAGCAAGGGCTGCGGGTAGATCCAGTGCCTTCTATGTGAATGCTCCACCGCTTTCCTCTGGACACCACCCCTCCCCCCCCCCAACCTGCCCAAGCTCTGCACTGCTTGCTCTGACCCGCGGGGGGCTTGCAGGGGTCACAGCCTCCTGCCCCTGGTGGAAGTCCACCCGCGAGCTCCCCTTGTTGTGGGAGCTGGAGTCGGGGAACTCGGGGAGCAGGGGACAACCATGCCACCGAGGGCTGGGAGCCCCAGAGTTCTCTCCGAAGAAGCCAGGTAAGGAATGTGTGAATAGAGGTCAAAGCGTGTTCTACGTGTCATGAGAGCCAGGTGAGGGGAGACCGCTGGGTTGGTGCAAGGAGGCCCTGTGCTGGGCAGTGGTCCCCAGGGGCTGGGTTTTGAATGTCCTTTCTCCCCTTTCCCCTTTTCACCTCCCCAGGTGGGAGTAGTCTCATCATGCATCCTCAGGTGCCCGAATGGGCAGAGCCACTTCCTCCTCACTCTCCAGGTAGCGATGCCATGGGAGCCCCTGGGGCCACCCAGGGAGAGGGGGGTCAGCACCGAGGTGGGCTGCCTGGAGGCCAAGCCCTCTTTCCCCTGCACAGAAGCCCGTCTTCCAGAGAACCCCTGGAGGGGATTCCTCACAGAGTAGGGTGTTCTCTGCTGTTGGTCCCTGCTGTCCCCCTCCCTTGCATTTGGAAGTGGGGAGGTGTGGGGCTAATTGGTGGCATTTGGGAAGGCAGGAGAAATTATCTGGTACCCACGCGCCCTCCCTCTGGGATCAGAGCCCCAGCCGCTGGAGGCCAGTGTGGTGAAGTACAGGATAGATGAGAACGAGGGAGAAAAGGGCAGCTTGAAAGCCCCATCCCCCATCCCCACCCCCACCCCTGCAACAAGGTGTCACACCTTGGCCGAAGCCCTCCCCGCCTCTGGGCTCCATTTTCCTTTACCTCTGAAACTGTGGATTGGACACCAGGTCTGGGTGGTCCGTTCAACCCTGCTGCATGCAGCTCAGGGTCGGAGGGCCCCACCCTAATTCCCAGCCCCAGACTGACGCCTCCTTCCCTGCCGCTGACAGCTAGGATGTCCGGGCTATTCAAGGGCTATTTGTGGCGTGGCCTCTGTGTGCTCCCTGCCCCTCCCACACCGGACCTGCGCCTGGCTTGGGCCCAGCACCTGCCCACCCAGTCCGCCAGCGGCATCGTCCTGTGTCCTGCCGCTTGGGCTCTCTCTCCCTGAAACTGGCCATGCCAGGGAGAAGGAGCTCCCCTCCCCACTGGGGACACCGTCTGGGGTGCCTCCGTTCGGCCTCAGCCTGCCGGGTCTGGGGTCCCCGGTCCTGCCCAGCCCGGGAGGCCCCTCAGCGCTCGCCGCTGCTGTGCCGGGACATGGCGCTGCAGAACGCCCTGTACACGGGAGACCTGGCGCGGCTGCAGGAGCTGTTCCCCCCGCACAGCACAGCCGACTTGCTGCTGGAGAGCCGGGCGGCCGAGCCTCGCTGGATCAGCCACCAGAGGGGTGAGGGGCGGCCGGGGGACACGGGGCTGAGGGCGGGGGGCCTGGGCGGACCGCACCAGGCGCAGAGGTACCAGGTGCTTGAGGACGAAGTGTGCTCCCGGGCTGTTTCTCTCCCACCCTGAGGCTTGCCTAAACCTTGGCCGGGAGAGAAGTCATGCGGAGCCTAGAATAGCTCCGGCTGAGCCCAGGGGCCAGGTCAGGCGAGGCTCCGCACACGGAGACACTCTCCTTGCGTCTGTTCCTGTCCCCTCCTCCTCTCCTCTCTGCCTTTGGCCCCTACCTCTCCTCCCCGAGCCCCCAGCCCCCTTCCCCCACGCTCCCACGCTGCCCTCATGAGCTGGTCCCCAGAAGAGTGCAGGGAGCACGGCGAGCCCCCTGGTGACCGACATGCCCTCTGTGCCAGGCTGGTGGAGAAGCCCAGCGGAGGGTCCGCCGAGCGCCGGGAGGCAGGCCCGAGACCCATCGTCACGCGCGCGGCCTCGGGACCCGCCCTGGCCTTCTGGCAGGCGGTGCTGGCCGGGGATGTGGGCTCTGTCTCCTGCATCCTCGCCGACTCCAGCACTGGCCTGGCTGCGGACTCCGTCTTTGATACCAGCGACCCAGAGCGATGGAGGGATTTCCGCTTCAACATCCGTGCTCTGAGTACGGGCCAGGGACACTGGGGGGTCTGAGCGGGAGAGGGAAGCCTGGGGAAGGAGCTCTGGGCTCCCTCTTCCTGGCCTCCGCCCACCTCCCCCGTTGCCTGGCAGCTCCTTGCCCCCCTGCAGGGTCTGAGGCCCAGGTCCCGTCTCTCCCTAGGACTCTGGTCGCTGACGTACAAAGAGGAGCTGACCACCCCACTGCACGTGGCGGCCAGCCGGGGCCACACGGAGATCCTGCAGCTGCTGCTGAGGCGGAGGGCGAGGCCAGACAGTGCCCCTGGGGGCCGCACCGCCCTGCACGAGGCCTGTGCCGCAGGCCACGCTGCCTGTGCGCACGTTCTGCTGGTGGCTGGAGCCGACCCCAACATCCCTGACCAGGATGGGAAGCGCCCCTTGCACCTCTGCGGGGCGGCCGGCAGCCTCGAGTGAGTGACCCCTCGCCTCAACCCCCATTCCACTCGTAGGGGAGGCAAAGAGACGAGCGCAGGGTAGATGAGGGAGCGCGTCGAGGGCTGGCAGGCCTGGTGAGCTGGGGCTCAGGTGGGAGTCAGGATGCGATTTCCCCCCAAGCCATCCTACCACTGGCCTGGTGGGCTTTGGAATGGCCTGTCCTTGCACCAGCTTCTGCCTCCCCAGGGCCGGAGGAGGGCTGTAGTAGGGCCCGGCTGCGCGGCTGGCATGGGGGAAGTTGTGGCTCCTTTATGGGGAAGTGGTGTAAAGTTTTCATTTTTCTGAGCTTATGTCCCAGGCACCGTGCATAGTACAGCAGTAAATAAGGCACGATTCTGCCCTCAGGGAACTGACTGTCCAGTGATCCAGATAGGCTGTCGAGGATAGCAGGCCCCCAGTTAGGGCCTGTGGTGGTCCTTGAGGGCAGGGTCTGGTTCTCAGCTTGGCAGGTCTGGCGTTTCCATATTGGCAGGCACCCTCAGATAAATGGGCTCGGGGACTGAGCCCAGCTAACCAGACTCACAAGAAACCAATGGCTATACCCAAATGTAATAATGTGTTATTTACGGTAGAGGACATTCCTTTACAGTGACCCAAATAATTGTGCCCTATGTGGAGGGGACCTTGGAGAATGAGTCCTCATAATTTTTTGATGAATCTGGAAGCCCGGCAAAGGGAGCCTTGGCAAATCTATGAACTAACTGTATGTACGACAGAGGCCTTCTCTCTACTGACGACACACCTGCCAAATTTCACATCTTGCCCCTGAATGGTGCCACAGTTTTGATCCTTGGGTCCCCCTTTCATGGACCTTCTTCCTCCTGTTAGCCTCATCGGCCCTCAGAGGATTCTACCGACTTCCTCGTGTTGTGGTTGGAGATGTGTTCTCCATCAGCGTGGTCCAATACAAATACGCCACGAGCCACGTATGTAATTTAAAATTTTCTAGTAGCCCTACCAAGGCATGAAAAAGAAACAGGTGAAATTCATGTTTAAATCGTGGCGAATTACACGTCACATAAAATTTACCATCTTAACCATTACTCAGTGAACAGTTCAGTGGCACTAAGTACATTCACATTGTTGTGCGACCATCACCACCATCCAACGCCTGAACCTTTTTAATCTCGCCGAACTGAAATTCTGTATCCTTTGAACAACAACTCTCCCTCCCCCTCCCCCCCAGCCCCTGGCAACTACCGTCTACTTTCTGACCCTATGAATCGGACTGCTTTCAGCACCTCTGATAAGGGGAATCATACAGTATTTGTCCTATTGTGACTGCCTTATTCCGTTTAGCATAACGTCCTCAGGTTCATCCAGGCTGTAGCACGTAACAGAATTTCCTTCCCTTTTAAAGGCTGACTAATATTCCATGGTATAGATCACATTTTATTTATCCATTCCTCTATTGATGGACAATTAGAGTGCTCCCATGTTTTGGCTATCGTGAATAATGCTGCTATGAACATGGGTGTATAAATATCTGTGAATCAAGTGAAATTAATTTTAATAATATATTTTATTTAGCACAATGTATCCAAAATGTCATCATTGGGCTTCCCTGGTGGCGCAGTGGTTGAGAGTCCGCCTGCCGGTGCAGGGGACGCGGGTTCGTGCCCCGGTCCGGGAAGATCCCACATGCCACGGAGCGGCTGGGCCTGTGAGCCATGGCCGCTGGGCCTGCGCGTCCGGAGCCTGTGCTCCGCAACGGGAGAGGCCACAACAGTGAGAGGCCCGCGTACCGCAAAAACAAAAAAAAATGTCATCATTTCAACATGGAACCAATATAAAAAGATGAGACACTTTACATTCTCTTTTTGTACCAAGTCTTCAAAATTGGTGTGTATTTTGCACTCACAGCACGTCTCCATCAGGACTAGCCGTCCTGCAAGGGCTCGGTGGCCGCACGTAGCCGGTGGCCACTGATTGGACGATGCTGTTCTATGCAATCCCACATTCTTTGGCCGTGTTTCAGCCCAGGCTCCCTGAGATCACACTTTGTGACAATCATTCCTTCCTTTTTTGAATAAGCAAGTGTATTTTTAAAATTATTTTGGAGAATTTCAAACATATAGAAAGGTGGACAGGATAATATAATGAGCCCCCACGATCCACCACCATCTATGCCACCCACTGTCCCCACCCAACGAGGCCATTATGAACTCTCATGCTGACAGCTTTTCAGGCATTGTCTTATATGCCACTCACAGCAACCTCTTCGGTCTAGGTATCAGCAATTATCCCCATTCTATAGATGAGGAAAGTGTCACTCGAAGACGCTAAGTTCCCTTAGCCTTGAATTTAAGGGCACACATCTTGGCAGGCGTACACAGTCTTCTGAGAGGACCATCCTGGAGCAGATCTGGCGGCCAATTTTGGTTTTGGTCTTTCTCCCACTGCCCCAGTTTCCATTTGTGCTCACTTCTGCGTCCCCTTCCCCCCTCCTCCTCCCGTCCCAGCACGCAGAGCCCTGGCTTGAGAGAGGGCACTAAAGATGCTGCAGGATGTTGCTGGATGCCCAGTGCCAGCCAGGATGGAAGGAGCAGACAGCACCAGGAGCCACCCAAGGGTCCCCCCAGGTTTGCTTTGCTCAGACCGGCAGGAACACAGGGGTGAAGGTCTGCACCCCGTTTTCCTCCCCTCGGCCGTCTCGCCCTTACTAGGTGTGCAGAGCTGCTCCTGAGGTTTGGAGCAAAAGTGGATGGTCGGTCCGAAGAAGAGGAGGAGACCCCTTTGCATGTGGCCGCCCGGCTGGGCCACGTGGAGCTGGCAGACCTACTTCTAAGACGGGGAGCATGTTCCAATGCCCGCGATGCTGAAAGCTGGACCCCGCTGCTGGCCGCCTGCGACGCCCGCTGCACGTCCCCCGCTGACGCCGAGGCCACCACCGCCCACTGCCTCCAGCTGTGCCGCTTGCTGCTCTCGGCCGGGGCCGACGCCGACGCTGCTGATCAGGACAGGCGGCGGCCCCTGCACCTGGCCTGTCGCCGAGGCCATGCGGACGTCGTGGAGCTGCTCCTGTCCTGCGGCGTCAGTGCCAACGCCATGGACTATGGGGGACACACGGCCCTGCACTACGCGCTGCAAGGCCCGGCTGCAGCCCTGGCCCAGGGCCCCGAGCACACGGTGCGGGCGCTGCTCAACCACGGTGCCGTCCGCGTGTGGCCTGGGGCTCTCCCCAAGGTACGGGGCTAGGGCCCGAGGGAGGGCCATGAGAGCGAGGGCACGGGGAGACCCAGACCTGTGCTCCATCTCGCTCTGGGTGCAGCTCCAAACTTGGGCACATAGGTCAGTACTTTGTCTTTCATTCATCATGTAAGCAAAGCCCAACGGGGGGCAAACAGCACACTGGCGGGAGGGGTGTATGCGTGTGTGCGTGCACACACGTGTATGTATGCATATAACGTGTTTGTGCGTGCGTATGTGTTTGCATGTATGTGTGATGAAGGGAGACTGAGGGCACTGGGGCCAGATTATAAAGGAGCTGAAAAGACAGAAGGAGCCAGGACTGATGAGGGTGGCAGGGAGTCGTTTCTTCATCAGCGGAGAGAGCTGATGAAAGAAGCATTTAGGAGGCTCCCCCTGGCAGTGGGACCCTGAACATGAGACACTCCAGGCACAGGAGACGCTTGCCCAGGGCAGAGTGATAAGCCTGGGTCATGAGGTTCAAGGCCTCCTGACCATCTGCAGATGGACATGGTCCTTGTTTCCAAGAGCTTAGCAGAACATACACCACCGAGACCAGCAGCTGCTATCCTGGCACCAAAGAAAAACACCTTTCGCTGTCAATTTCCAATCTCTGTCTTATTTTACGTTAATATCCCCCGAGGTGGGTTCAGCTTGCAGACCTGTGCTACCGAGGCACTGGCAGGGGACACTATCCATGCTGTGCCGTGTCTGGAGGGGCTCTATAATATCACGGAGGATGCTGGACCTGGGGTGGGGACCCTCGTTCTCCAAGGAGCTGGGTCAGGATGGGTATAGGGCAGCAGGCGCAGGTTCCCTGCCCCGCCCCCGGGCTTGAACCATCCAGTCCCGTGGGGTCCTGGACTCTCCCTGCTGTCCCTGCCTCTCTTCTTCACTCATAAACCTAGAAGCATCTGTCTAGTTTCCTAAGCAAGACCAAATAGTTAAACAGCCCGAGAGTTCGGCAGATTGGTCTCCCCTTTGGGAAAATACAAGAAAATCAACAATTAACACTAATTAATCTCCTATTAACACCAGATAATTAGGAGACGAGCAATTCCTTGTAATCTGACAGTGGTTCTGACAGCTAATGATTTCCCCTTCGGGGAAGGGGTGGGAGAAGGAGGCAGAGCAGCAAACGGATTTCCTGGGACCCCACTGCCTGTCCCTCAAGCCGTGTTCTGTCCACACGGCCTTGGGGACAGGCTGGCACGGCAAAGTGCCCCATTCGTCCCTTCATCTGGCCTCCACGACATCCCAAGCGATCAGAAAGTCGGCATTCATCTCCCACAACCTGCAGCTGCTCCAGGCTTGGCTGGGGTGCCTGTCCTCCAGTGAGGAACCCCTCCCTGCAAGGAGGCCTCTATGGCCACACCTCCAGGCTTGCATTGCTGGAACTACAACTTGGGCAAGTTACTTAAGTTCTCTGTGCCTCAGCTTCCCATGTCTGTAAAATGGGGATAACCTTGTAGGGACGAGGATTAAGAGTCAACGCACGTGAAGTGCTAAGAAAATATCTGGCATAAATTATGCACGATAGAAATGCTAGCTGTTGTGCTCGTTTCCTGTCGTGGCCGTAACAAAGTACCACAAACTGCGTGGCTTAAAACAGTAGAAGTGCATTCCCTTTCGGCTCTGGAGGCTGGAAATTTGAAATCCAAGTTTAGGTAGCGTTGGCTCCTTCCAGAGGCTCTGAAGGAGAACCTGTCCCAGGCCTATCACCTAATATCGGGTAGTTTCCCACAATCCTTGGCTTGCTTGTAGATGCATCGCTCCAATCTCTGCCTGTGTCATCACATGACATTCTTCCTGTGTGTCTGTGTTCTCTCATAAAGACAGAAGTCATATTGGATTAGGACTCACCCCAATGACCTCATTTTTAACTTGATGACATCTGAAAAGACCCTATTTCTAAGTAGGTCACATTTATAGGTACTGGGATTAGGACATCAACATACCATTTGGGGGACTCAGGTCAACCCACAACAGCTGTTCCTTGGCTGGCTGGCCATCCTGCGTGGACGGACAGGGTACCAGCTGTGTGTGGTAACCCCTAGAGCACTGACGCAGCTCTGCCCCCTGCAGGTGCTGGAGCGCTGGTGCACGTCCCCGCGGACCATTGAGGTCTTGATGAACACCTACAGTATCATGCAGCTTCCCGAGGAGGCCGTGGGCCTGGTGCCTCCTGAAACTCTGCAGGTCAGATTCTAGGACCCTGAACACACACTCATTCAGCCTGCCCCAAGAGACTTCCACCGCCTAAAGGGAAGCCCTGTGGGTCCCCCCACCCTGCCCCACAGAAGTTACTCAGAAAAAGAAAACTCACATTGTGAACACGCGAAGCACTCCCTACTTCTAAGAGGCTCCTGGAGACCCACTGGCCACCAGCCTCCCCTCGCTAGGAGAAGTAGTTACCACGTGTCCAAGACTCCTTCTGAGACCCTCGTTCTGCCCCCAGAAGTACCACCGTTTCTACTCCTCCCTCTTGGCCTTGGTGAGGCAGCCCAGATCGCTGCAGCATCTGAGCCGCTGTGCCCTCCGTGCTCACCTGGCGGCCTGCCTGCCCCATGCCCTGCCCCGCCTGCCCCTGCCAGCCCGCCTGCTCCGCTACCTGCAGCTGGATTTCGAGGATGTGCTCTACTAGGTGAGCCCTGGGCTCTGTGGACAGTCCCAGCCATTGGGGGCTGGGGTGGGGGAGTGGGGGGAATGGGTCGGAGGCAAGAGAAGAGTTGGGGGCAGGGCCCTAGACAGAACCACCCAAATTCCCAGACCACCAGACGTCTCTGAATCCACATCTCTCCTTCCAGATGTCCACTGCCTTTTGAGAGAGTCTGAAAGCAGATGCCCCATGCCCTAGGGGATGTCAGCCCACGGCTCACAGCGCCTGGAACTCAGGACTGAGTTGAACGGATTCAGGTGGAGGTGGCCCTCTCAGCAGGAGGTCCAGCTCCACAGGCAGATGTGGATGTCATCATTCCCACCAGGAGAGGCAGATGGGCCATGTGGCCAGGTGACATCTGATGGACAGAGAGCCGGGATTCATGGCAAATGATAGATACTCCTCTTGGGGTCCCCTGAGGCCCCCTCCAGCTTGTCCAAACCCTGTATGCACATTAAAAATCTCCAGGCCTCTGTTACTCGGTGCTGTCTCCCACAGCCCTTCCTCTGAGCTGGCTGGCCCACAGGGCACTCGAGATGGGCAGATTTATGGGGTCTCCCTGGATCTACCCCATGGTGCCAGCTGCATGGCATCCACTAGCTATTGAGGGACCCCAGGCAGACCTGCCCCTCTGGCCCATGCTGTGGGGGAATAGCCACCAGGTGAGATAGTATCAGAAAAGGGCTGAAGGAGAGCCAGCCAAAGGACGGGGGCCAGAGGACGTGGGGGAGCAAAGAGGCTTGTGTAGGGCAGAGCCGCTGCGGAATGAGGCAGCGCAGACAGTGGGGCAGGATGGTAAAGGCAGCCTTGGGGTTGGGCAGTGAGGTGAGGGTCAGGAAGACAACGGGAAGGTGGGTGCACAGGCCAGCGAGCACCGCAGGGTAACCACAGTTCAGGTGAGAGTGAAAGACCCAGGTTTAGAAAAACCACAACTCTACCTACTGCCTGTCCTGTAGGTCAGGGAGCGCCAGAAGCACACCTGGTTCCTGTCTCTCCCGTAACTGCTCCTTCAATTAGGCACTGAGCTGAGAGGTAACACCCCTGGGTTCTAGTCCCAGCTCTGCCCTTAACTTGTGGAACAGAAGTCTCGTCCCTTCTCTGGGCCCAAGTTTCTGCATGTGTAAAACAAGAGACAAGGAGAGAGTCCCTTAGGGTCTTTGCAGTACCAGGATTTTAAGAACTTGTAGGCGCCCCGGCACCCAGGAGGCAGCCTGCAACCACTGGAGGGAGGGGGAGCTGCTCGGAGCCACGGAGCAGCCAATCCAGTGCACTGTGATCCGTGACGTCAGGGGTCGCCGGACGGATTTCCCCGGGCCCCAGAGTGCGCACGCGCCGGAGTTCACAACTTTCCCACCAGCCGCTGGGAGCGAGGCGGCAAATGGCGGGGCCCAGAGGGTGCGAGGCGGCGGGGGCGGGGCCTGGGCGAGACCGACCGCGCGGAGCTCGCGAGGGCATCGAGAGGGCCGCGGAGGTGAGTGGACCTTGATTCCCACCTGGCCTCACAGGCCTTGGGCTGACCGCCCCGTTTGGGCTTCCACGTGGGGGGCGCGGGGCGCGCGACGAGTATGGGACCGCCCGACGGGAGGGGCTGCGCCTGGAGCCCAGGCCCACAAGCAGTGGGGGCCGACCGAGGCCTGGCCCCTCATTTGTAGACGCTCCAGGCTGGGCCAGTCCCCACAGGCCCACCTCACAGGGGAAGTGGGCGCAGGCGAAGAGACAGGGGTGGGGGAGTGGCTTCTGGCCGGGCTTGTAGTCACGCGTGGTTCCGCTCACTGCTTGGGGCCTTCCCCGGGGAGCCCCGTCTTATCCCAGCTCGGGGTCCTGGGGAGAATGCCCCCCTGGCCATTCGTTTGTTTAGCAGAGGTTTGAGTGCCTCCTGTGGTCTGGGCGCCGGCGACACAAAGGCCTGTCTCTCTGGTCCCCACTAGAAAGTTCACTCTAGTGGGGACAGAGACACTAAGCAAACAGATGGGAAAGTAGCAGAGTGATAAGCCCTTCGCAGAGGAATTCCCCCGTGATTGACCAAGAGTGACTGGGAGCTATTTGAGTTCAGGTCACGTGGAAGCCTCCTCTTTGAGTAGGTGACATTTAACCTGAGGCCTGAATGACAAGGAGGAACCAGCCGTGTGAGCGGAGTGGGGAAGAGAGGGGAGTGACATGAACTGATTTCTGTTTTCAAAGATGGCTCTGGCTGCGGAGTGGCTTGGGGGAGGGGAGGGGAAGGGAGGGATGGGGGGGAGGGAGAATCAGAGACCAGTTAGGAGGCTACTGGAGCAGTCCAGGCAAAGATGGGAAACAGTAGGTGAGACTTGGGACTCTTTCTGGAGACTCATTGGGACTTGTTTTTTTGTTTTGTTTTTGTTGTTGTTGTTTTTATTTTTGGCCACACCGCGCGAGAATGAGGGATCTTAGTTCCTGGACCAGGGATGGAACCCGCTGCTGCCTGCAGTGGAAGTGCAGTCTTAACCACTGGACCACCAGGGAAGTCCCTCAGTGGGACTTGTTGATAGAGTGGATGAGGGGGGCTGAAGGAAAGCATAATGCAGGATGACTCCCCTCCCCTTTTTCTTGGTGGAGCAAAACTGGATGGATGGTGGTGCTAATTACTAAGGCGGGGAAGATGAGAAGAGGGCAGGTGGTGAGGGAATCAGAAGGTCTGTTTGGGAGATGTAAAGTTGGAGCTGCCTGTTAGACGTCTCAAAGAAGCTGTGTTACATGGTCATTTGGATCTATGAATTTGGCATTCAAGGATAAGGACAGGCCTGGGGATATAAATAGGGAGAAAATGCATGTGTTTGCATGTGAAAAATGTTTAAAGCTCTGTCCCAAGAGAATCCTGACTCTCAAGGGGAGGACTTTCCTGAGAAAGTCCTGTTTATGCATTTTGATGGAAATTCTAGTTAATTCCCATCCACGTCATTCATTTTGCGTTTGCTGAGCCCCATGGTTTAGGCACTAGATACACAGCTATGAATGAGACCTGCTCCCACCCTCAGTGAATTTTCCATGTAGTCTGAGAAACAGGTGTGTGAATAACGAGTTCGAATACAAGGGGGCAATGAAGTGAATGCAAAAGACATGTGGTAGCAGGAGCTGAGGGCCTGAGGGGGAAGACAAGGATAGGGGCGGGGGCCTGGGAAGACTTCACAGAAGGTGGGGTGCCTCTCCAAGAGTGATTAGAAGGGGGAAGTGTTTCTGACCATATCTGGAGAGCACTGGTTCCTTGCCAGATGCCTTTTTAAGGAGGGAGGGCGTTAAGAGGAGAGGGGCAATATGGAGTGGTCAATATGAGAGGCTGCTGCCCAACTTCACGCATTCTCCCCTTAGCAAGGCAGTGTTAGGAAGGTCCCTTCTGGGGTTAGACATCCAGACACTCTTACAAGCCAGGGCGCTTCCTCCTCAGCCTCCTGGCTGCGGGTCCCCGCGGGCCCAGGACCTCTCCCCGGTAATTGCTTTCCGTAATGTGTTTGCTCCAAACCAATTTCACGCCTCCGTGAGGACTCCGCCCTGCACTGGAGGCGCGGACCTCCCCAGCACCAACCTACCCGCGTGTATCACGTGCGCACACACAATCGGCACACATTTAACACGATACACACGGTTCAAGTACCTGGATACAACCAACATACATGAAGCTACGTGTGTGCATACTAGACTTTAAGACTCTCGTGTACAATCCCCCTGCCCAACCAGTGCACTCACAGTTAAGTCCCCTGCAGCGCCCAGCGCGCTCGCCCTTGGACCGCTCACCTGGTGGTGTTCCTTTGCCCTCGGCGCGTCTCCTAGACTAACGCCAGGGGGCGCTGCAGTACTCCACACCTCTTTCGAGGTGACGCAGTTGCGCGCTGCTGCCACCAGAGGGTACCCGCGGCAGAGCCCGACGTTCCCCACCGTAAGTGGACACTGTCCCGCCAATGAGTGAGGCGAAGGTATATTTGGATTTGACGTAAGAATACTTCCTTCTTTCTGGGTGCTGGTTTCCAGTCTGTGAAGGGGAGGCCAGATGATGGGGTCGACATAGGCGCAAGCAGAGAGGGTAGATTCAAAATAAAATTCCTCTGTAGGAGCATTTCCCCAACTGGTGGAGTAGTGAGATGGGACAAGCCAGCACGTGGGCAGTTAAAGAAGCACTTGTAGCCTTCCATTTTAGACAGTGAGGGGAGGTGCTTACCTACATGGGCCTGTTCAGGGTTTCAGTAGGAGAACCGCAGAGTTTTCTTCTCAGTAAAGAAAGGAGCCAGCTCTGTTCAGGTTTATGGTGACAGCTTCTGTCCTTGGTACTGATGGGAGAGTAAGAAGCACTGGAGAGCCACTGACTTGGGGAACTTCCATAATTGACCGCCCTGCTGTTCTTTGTCAGTTTAGTGCAGGAAGGACTCATCTGGAAGGTTATTTCCTCATATTCACTTGATCCTTGCACTGGCTGTCTGACAAGGCAGAGTAGATATTAATTGCTGTCTCTCTCATGGATGGAGAAGTTAAGTCAAAAAGGGACCAAGGTCACATGGCCCAGAGAGGGGTTAGAATAGGAACTTAACTTCAGGTCTTTTTACTCCAGCTAAGGCTTTTTTCCTTTTACCATGCAACCTCAGTTCCACGGTCCATGAAGGGGCAGGGACAGGAAATGGGCTGCTTCAGTTGCCACTCTGTATGTGAGGGTTTTATTCTAGTTTAGCTACTGAATGTCAAGGACTGTGCAGAAGTTACACTTCATGACCCCAGCACGGCAAGGGGACAGATCCAGGACGAAAATGGATTATAAAATACAGTACCTAACAAACACACACCACCAGGGCAATACCAAGTCCCCGAGGTCTCACGTGCCTCATTTCAGAGTTGGTGGCCCACTGAGATTTGTTGGCAACAAGCTTTAAGCCTGTACTCTCGGTGCCAGCTTGCGCAGAGAATTCCACTTTACTGAGTATAGTTCTGGGCAGTAAGCTCTTGGCTTGAACTGGGTGACACACATCTTCAAGATCAGAGGGTCTTTAACCTTGAGTCCTTGACAATGCATGATCCATTCTATCCCACCAAAGAGTGACAGGCCTATTAAAGTGGCCTTTTACTGGGGGGGCTAGTGGGAGGGAGGTGTTTCAACATCCTTTTGAGCTTTTGGAATTTTGTACTAGGTGATTTTATTACCTATGCAAAAAGTGAATGCAGTTGCTTTAAAAATGGCTCTTCCTTCAGCTTTATTTGATTGGTGGTGTTACCGCTCATACAGCTTTCATTTCAGTGATTGTGGCCCGAAGTTCCCTTGGTAACTTTTCCAGCCAGTAAGCCTCTATTATGTACCCAACACTGTAAAGCCACCACACCGAGTACCGACCTCTCACTTTTTAAGTAAAGTACACTTTAAAAAAAATTATTTGTTTATTACTATTTTGGCTGTGTTGGGTCTTCGTTGCTGTGCACGGGCTTTCTCTAGTTGTGGTGAGCAGGGTCTACTCTTGGTTGCAGTGTGCGAGCTTCTCACAGCGGTGGCTTCTCTTGTTGCGGAGCACGGGGTCTAGGCACGCAGGCTTCAGTAGTTGTGGCGTGCGGACTTAGTTGCTGCGCGGCATGTGAGATCTTCTCGGACCAGGGCTCAAACCGCAGGGCTCGAACCCATGTCCCCTGCATTGGCAGGCGGATTCTTAACCACTGTGCCACCAGGAGAGTCCCTACAATACACTTTTTTTTTTTTTTTTTTTCCGGTACGCGGGCCTCTCACTGTTGTGGCCTCTCCCGTTGCGGAGCACAGGCTCCGGACGCGCAGGCTCAGTGGCCATGGCTCACGGGCCCAGCCGCTCCACGGCATGTGGGATCCTCCCAGACCGGGGCACGAACCCGCGTCCCCTGCATCGGCAGGCGGACTCTCAACCACTGTGCCACCAGGGAAGCCCTACAATACAGTTCTGAAGTCTGGTCTTCCATACTGGTACCGTGCAATGCTTGGTTAGTTTTACAAAGGGTTCTGAAGAATATCTTTAGGAGGATGGACAAGGGTTACCGTGGTCCTTTAGGATACTGTTCCCAGACCTGAGTTAAGGCACCTCTTCTTTCTCCCTGGAGCCATCTTCCCACCAGACTTGTCTCTCAGAAGTTTCACTGAGTTCAGTGTAGAGCCCAAGATAGATCAGGACTGCATGGAAACCACCCTCTTCTCCCTTTACCTCTCTGATGCACTGTCAGTCAAGCATAACCAAAGAAGGTTTCCTTCTAGGGTCCCACCCTCTTCTGTCCCACTCTGGTGACAGTGTTTTTCAGGGTGCTGACTTCAATACGTCAGCCTGACATGAGTGGTGTTCACAGGCCAACACAACACTCCTGATGTGAACAGAGGTCACCGAGATGCAGAGTTCCTACCTGCCCCGCTCTCTCTTGGAACGCTGAGACTCTGGTGTAGGTTTTCCTCCTCACCTAAACCAAATAACTTCTTCTGTTTAGATTGCCTCTTCCTAAACTTGCCTGGCTATTCATTTCAGCTTGCTTGGCTCTCGGCCCCGCCTGCATAACAGTTTCCCAGTGACCAGATGACCCTCATTTAGCTGGCCAGCTTGCTCTGCGTCCTGAAGCTCCGGTCACCCTTCTTCTGTTGACTTGCCTGTCTTAAGTCTTTCTTGCCCACTGACCTGAGGCTGCTATCAAGCAAAAGTGCCCATGACTTTTGCCTCCAGATTGACAAGTCTACTTCTGGGAATCAGGAGGACGGGGAGGGTAAAAGGCGCCGCCATTTCTGTGTCGGAGAATGGGGGAGGTGAGCAGAGTCATCTGCAATTAGCGGCTAATTAGCGCTGCTGACCCTTGGGGCTCATCAGCGCTCCTGGGGCCAGCCCCCAGCAATCAGCCAGGGCAGGTCGAGAGTGTCAGGCCCGGGAATGAATAGGGCTCATCAGCGGCGCTGGAGTCGGGGAGCCAATCAGGGAAATTAATAGCGGAAGAGAGGGAGAGAGAGCGAGGGAGGGCGACCGAGATTGACAGACAGACAGACAGACAGAGATACAGATTTAGGCGAGAAATGAGGGAGTGGGAAATGGGAATCATCAGATAGGAACAGGGATAGAAACGAGGGCAGGAAAGGGAAGGGTGGGAGGAAGATGGAGGGAGAAGGGTGAGAGGAATGGTAAGTACTTGACTTATAGTGAGGGCACTCGAGGAAATTACCCGCAGAGGCCAGAGTGAGGGACTCAGGGAGTGCGCGACGGAGGGGGAGTGAGGAAAGGCCAATGCCAAGAGGCACCAGGGGGAGAGTGTGAATGCGGGCTACCGAGGAGGAAAAGGGTCCGAGCCGAGGGGCCCAGAGCCGCCGCGGCCGCGGAGGAGCGCGCCCCCTGCCGTCCCCGCCTCGCCGCCCCGGGGGGCGCCGAGGTCCCGTCCGCCCGCCGCGCCTTGCTCTCGGGCCCGCCCTGTCGTCCGCCCCAGGGGCCGGGGAGGGGGCGTCGGGGGCGGGGGGCACGCTGGGGGACTGGGCCGGAGTCCGACGGAGGGCGGCGGCCCGGGGCGGGGGTCTCTGTGGTCCGGCCGCGCCGGCCGCCCGCCCGCCGCCGCCGCCGCCGCCGCGCCCTCGCTGCGCTCTCCTCGCTGGCCGCCCCGCGCTCGGTCCACGCCGGGCCCAGCTCCCAGTCCACGCCCAGAGCTGGGTGGGCAGAGTGGGGGGCGGGCCGGCTGGAGGGAGGGGCACCGGCCCAGCAGCTGCCGCTGCCTTCTCGTCGGCCGCAAACTTTCACAAAGCGGCGTGTCCGGCCTCATCAATCTCCATTAATAATAGTTGGTTGGGCTGCGGGGGGCGGGCGGGGGTCCCGGGCCGGCCGGCCGGGCCGCTGGGAACGGCTTCTGCGGAGGGAGCGGGAGCCGGGCGCGGCGGCTGCGGGCGGAGGGAGGAAGTGAAGCGTAATTTGAGGAAGATGGATGAGTCCGGAGGGCGACACCCCCAGCCCTCCCGCTCGCCCGCCCCCTCCCTCCTTATGAGAGAGAGAGGGAGCGCGGCGCCGGAGCCACACTGCGCCGAGCCCGCGCCCCGCCGGCACCTCGGCCCGGGAGCCAGGGAGCGAGCCCTGCGTGTCCGCGTGGGGCGCCCGAGCCGCGGGGCGCACGGCGGCGCTCGGAGGGGAGCGCCCTGGGGCGGCCGCAGCTCCGGGCACGATGCAGAGAGCCGGAGGCGGGGGCGCCCCCGGGGGCAGCGGCGGCGGCGGGGGCCCGGGCGCTGCCTTCTCCATCGACTCCCTGATCGGGCCGCAGCCGCCGCGCTCGGGCCACTTGCTCTACACTGGCTACCCCATGTTCATGCCCTACCGGCCCCTCGTGCTGCCGCAGGCGCTGGCCCCCGCGCCGCTGCCCGCCGGCCTCCCGCCCCTCGCCCCACTAGCCTCCTTTGCCGGCCGCCTGACCAACACCTTCTGCGCGGGGCTGGGCCAGGCCGTGCCCTCGATGGTGGCGCTGACCACCGCGCTGCCCAGCTTCGCGGAGCCGCCCGACGCCTTCTACGGGCCCCCGGAGCTCGCTGCTGCCGCCGCCGCCGCCACTGCCACGAGAAACAACCCCGAGCCGGGCGGCCGACGCCCGGAGGGCGCGCTGGAAGCCGAAGAGCTGCTGCCCGCCCGGGAGAAAGTGGCAGATCCCGCACCGCCCCCGCCTCTGCACTTCTCAGAGACTTTCCCAAGTCTGCCGGGTAAGTGCCGGGCGACCAGGGCGCCGGGCGGGAGGCTCGTTCACCTGGAAGTCCCAGGCAGCCGCCTGCTCGGAGTCTCGGCACCTGCCTGGAGCCCTGGAATCCCAGACCCCCGGATGGCGGGTTCTGCGGAGCCACCTCCAATTCCGCTGCCGACGCGGCTCCCATAGACCCCAGCACCGCCGCCCCGCCGCGTCTCCAGAGTGCCTGCAGCCTCACCGGAGACTTAACATCGCTCCCGCCAGAGCAGTGCCTTTCCTCCCAGCAGTCTAGTCCTCCAGCCTCAGCTCCTGCGTCTCCTTTTCAGAATCCCTTCATTTTTCTCCTCTGCTGGGCATAGAGAAGCTGCCAGTGTGGGATTCCTGGGGACACCAGCAAGACCCCTGGGTGAGGGTACAGTGGGGCAGCTGTCAGTTCATTAAGGGCTTCTGAAGAGACGATTGTACTGACCGCAAACGGGCTCTGTGAGCGCAGGGGCAGAGGGAGGGTCTTAGAGTGGTGCTGACGGTGAGGGTGGCTGTCTTTCTCTCACAGTTGTAGAGGTCACTTTTTATTGGCAGATTTAGAGCTAAGCCTTGAGGAACCAAGTAGGGGTCCTAAGGGAACATTAGCTAGCAGGGGGCCTAGCACTGCTGGACCAAGGTTGACTGGGAGGCCAAGAGAGAGGCTACAGGCTGGCCTGAGTTGGGTGTGGCCCAAAGGCCTGGAGTCCAGAATCCAGCTAAGATTCTGGAACCAGTGAGATTCAGCTAAGAGATATTCAGGAATCCTGGACCCTCCATAGGAGGACTCCCTCTCAATAGAGGCAAGGTGTTTCCGAACTGAACCCTGTTGCGAATCAGTCTAAACAGGCTTCCCTATTGATCCTTAACCTCCAGAAGCTGGAAAAGCTTTCCGCCACCCAGGAGCAGATGCAGGTGTGCTGAGAGCCAAGGCTTACGCAGTTTGGCGGGTGGCCCCCATTTAAGAAGAAACGGGCTGCCTGCAAGTGTGGCGACCCTGAAGAGCTCAAAGCTCGTTAGCGGCAGGAGGAACCTGCCTCTGCTTAACCCGGTTAGCAGGTGGAAGTGACCCAGGAGGCCTGGGGGCTGACTCTAGTGGAGACAGGGAGGAAAGCCAAGAGCCCTTTTGTCCTTTGCCAGCAGAGAGCAATTCCTGAGGATAGGTTCCTGGGCCCTCTTCCAGACCCCAAGGGCTGCTGTAGAGTCCGCCTTCCTCTTCTTTGCCCCTCTAGCCCTGGGCATTTTGGCTTTGGGGATTCAGCTGTTGGGTTTTTTTGTACCTGGTTGGACCAGGAGGAGCCAGTGACTGACGTCTAAGCAGCATCTCCTGAGGAGGACCCAAAGGAAATGACAGAGCAGCAACTGGAAGGTGGGAGGAGATGCCCACAAGATGAAAGGGGCCAGAGTGGAGGGAAGGAGGGGCAGCTGGCAGGAGGATGGGAAGAGGAAAAGATCAGCGGGATGTTTTGAATAGGGTGGTCCTAAGGCAGAAAGGGAAGCGAGGCAGGCGTCAGAGGGATGGCTTTGGAGGCAGTAGGAGAAGCAGACACCCGAGGAAGAGATGAGCTGAGCAGGAGGAGAGAGGAAGACACCCCAGTGGAGGGGAGCTGGGGGGATTATCCCCAGACCATGGGAGAACAAGCAACGTGTCCTACTCTTTCAGGTTCCCCTCAGTTCTTCTTTTGACCCATTCGTATAATGGGGGCTCTTTTCTGAAGCAGATAGAATATTGGCAGTAAAACCAGACATTGAGAGAGAGAGAGAGAGAAAGGAATAAACAGAGGAAAAGAACAGAAGAGAAATACTGAGGAATAGAATAGAGGAAAGGATGAACAAATGAGCTGTATACCCAGATTATCCAAAGAGCATATGAGAAAGGAGAGGGCCACCTATTGGAAGAGGCATGTGCAAGGGATTTCTAGCGTTGGCGACACGAAAAGGGAACAGTATTTCTGGAACAGAAGTGTGTGTGTATGTGAAAGAGTTCTGTCTTGAGAGGATTAGGAAGGAACTAAATACATATACTAGTAGGAAAGAAGGGAAAGTGTCAGCACTAGGAGTAATTTTTTTAAAAAGGTGTCTCAATACTGGGAGTGAGAAGAAACTGGAAGTTATATATAGAGAATGCTGAAGGAAAGATCTTCATCACTGGAGGGAATATTGGAAGCAGTAAAGAGATTGTACTTCGTCCTTGGAGTAAAGACAAGGAATTTCTTTGCTAAGAACGATGGGAAGGAGGCCTTACAGAGGAAGAGTTCTGAGAGGTGCTGGCGTGAAGGCAATCATTCATTGGGAAGAGATACACATAAAGGGTTTACAGTGGGGCTTGCGGGGCTGAGCAGTGAGGAGAGGTGTCAGAAGGAACATTCGAAGGGGATGATGAGTGGGAGGGCTTCTCTGTGACTGCAGCTTCTTATCCCTCTCAGCGCAGACTCTCAACCCTTCCTCGCCGCTCCCGTCCACCTTCCCAGTCTTGATTTTTCCCTAACGTAGTCAAGAAAAGACATGGCAATTCCAGAAACGTTAGACATCACATCAGTTTGGGGAGTGATGACACATGCATGCTGAAAGTGGTGGGAAAACAAACACTCCATCTGGGGAATTGTATTAGAGTATTTAGCATGAAGTGAGAGAGTTCTCAGATTGAATAAAGGGGTTGAAACCTCAACATAGTAGAGTTTGGAGAAGGAACGACATTTTTAAAATGACAGGGGAAGGATTGCTGTCCTAGTTTGAATGGGTGACATGAGTCTGAAATTATTAATTTACATTTGTTTAGCGTTTTACAATTACTAGCCCTTTTAATGAAATTATAGTGAAGATAGGCCAATTTGGAGAACGGTGAGCAAAGTTCTTTTTGTTGGGAATTAGAAGGACTATTTCTAAAAATTTTTCTGAGAGTTGAGACAGATAGCACCGTACTAGAACTGATGAAGAAGGAAACAGAACTTTATTATGATTAGATGGCAGGGGTAGAAGCTCTATTAGCAGGCAAAAAGAAATACTGTGTACAGAAATAATGGGGTAGAAAAGGTATTGAGAATGGTATATGGAAAATAATTCTAGGTTTGGCGTGGGGAGCAGTGGGGGTAGCTGGGAGAGGTGTCCTAGGAGGAGTGATAACAGAGAATTTTGAATTAGTAGGGAAGATTTAAGAGTATGAATCAACAGAAGCGCCCAGAGTAGTGCTGTCTAGCAAGTCATTTATGTAATTAAAATAATTTTGCTAGCCACATTCAAATAGTAAAATGAAACAGGTGAGACTAACTTCACAGTATATTTTATTTAACCCAGCGTGTCCAAAATATTATTTCAGCATTAATCAATATAAAAACTTTCATGAGATGTTTTATATCCTGTTTTCATACTAAGTCTGAAACCCAGTGTGTATTTTACACATTCAGCACATCTCAATTCAAACTAGCCCTGTTTCAGGTGGTCCATAGCCGCATGTGGACCATATTCGACGTATCAGATCGAGAGAGTTGTAAGAACAGTCACGTGAAAGTGATGAGGGAAAAGGAGCTTTGAAATGGGTGGATAGTGAAGTCCTTGGTGTATTAGGAATACGGAGAGAAGAGAGCAGTAAGCCCCAAATGACAGGAAAAAAGAGAATTCTGCCTTGAATGGGACAGGGAGAGATGATCTTGTGTGTGAAGGTGTGTGTGAGCTCTGACAGTTATCAAAGCTAACTTAAGGATGTGGTGTGAATACACACCACAGAGAGGACAGGTGAAGAGGATGCTGTGTGCTGGGGAATGATGAAAAGAGCTGGCCATTTGGAGAAATGCAGGAGAAAACTTTAAATTGCAGGTGTCTAGAGCAGTGATTCATTCAGGGAGAAGAGGGTTGGATTGCCTGAAAACAAATAGTTAAGAGCTGAGGGATGGTGGACACTCCATATGTAATTGTTGGACTGACGGTACAAATCCAGTGAGAGGTTGATATGAAAGATAATGCCAGTACTGAGCATGGTGGAGAAAAGAACATTTGTGGTTGAGATGGTATAGAAAAGAGAACACGATGGGACAAAGCTGGGAGATGGCAGTGTAGTGAACATTATTTTTTAAAACTAAACCGAAAAAGATGTGCTAATTTCTGAAGAGAGATTGGCAATGATAATGGAAATCATGCGAGGAGACTAGGGAAACTTCCTGGGAGCATGATATCTGAATGCTGATTGCTGTAAGTCAAGCACCTGGTTATAGCTAGCGAACATTGTAGATGACCATCAATTTCTGAATAGGTGTCCATTATGACTGTCAAGATATATTTACTGATGAGAGAAAAACAGGAAGGGGTAATGTGACATGGGATCAGAGACTTCTGTTGTTCGAAGCAGGAGGGAGCTTTTTCTTGGGAGTGATGGAGAGCATGTTTTCCTAGAGATTTTGAGGAGGAGTAAACAGGGAGAGCGATTGCTCCATTGACACGTATAGAAAGGCAAATATTGCATTAACTTAATGTGATGGAAGGAACGTCTACTTAGAAGTCGTGACACATGGGTCCAGGTCTCAACTTTGTCAATCATTAGCTGTACAACTTTGGCAAGCCACTTAGTTCAATTCAGGGAACGTTTATTGTGTGTCTGTTATGGCCTTAGTATTGTTTAAAACACTACAGGAGATTCAAAGTCTTATAACTTCTCTAGGCTTCAGTTTCCTCACCTGTAACATAAAAGCTTTAGTTCAGATGATTTCTTTTTTTTTTTTTTTTTTTTTTTTTTTGCGGTACGCGGGCCTCTCACTGTTGTGGCCTCTCCCGTTGCGGAGCACAGGCTCCGGACGCGCAGGCTCAGCGGCCATGGCTCACGGGCCCAGCCGCTCCACGGCATGTGGGATCTTCCTGGACTGGGGCACGAACCCTTGTCCCCTGCATCGGCAGGCGGACTCTCAACCACTGTGCCACCAGGGAAGCCCAGTTCAGATGATTTTTAATGTTCCTTTCACTTTCATAGAATTAAAGCTTATTCCTCTAGACTCAGTGTTTAGTCGGGCTGTTAACACAGACTCCATGGACCTCCTGTGAGGAGATCTGTTAATTATGGGTGGGAAAAAAATTACATCTTTATTTCTACTAACTTCTCACTAAAATTTGGCACCTCCTGTAGTTATGAAGGTAGGCCAGAAACCATGGTAGTTTCCCCAGTACCTGAGATTTTTGTCACCAATAGAAATCACAGATATTTTCATAGAAATTTACAATCTTTGGTGACATCTTGTTGTTTAATGATTTAGGAAAGAAACACAAATTATTCTCAAATGCATTTAAAATATTTGATAACTAGATTTTATGTAATTGGCTTCTAATGTAATCCTGTGTGTTTTATGTTATGCACCTAAAAGCATTATTCCAAGAAGGGGTTCACAGGCCTTGTCAGGCTGCCAAAGAGACCCTGGTTGAGAGAGAGAGATCTCAGAAATGACAGTGGAAAACGTTCCTGGAGGTTTGGAATGCGATCCTGAGATGCCTTGTGCCACAGTGAAGGTAGCACTTGGGAGGGTTGGAAGACAGAGGGGTCTCTGCTGTGACAAATGCAGCTATGGAGGTACAGATTCTAGATGGTAGGAGCATAATCCTTAGACTCAGAGTGATGGGCATGAATAGTCGGTACTGGGGATAACGGGAGAGAGGCAGTAATTGGAATAATGAGGGGGAAATGTTTTAATTGGAAAGAACGAGGAACATAATCTAAGCAAAGTGCTTTGCATTGACAGTAATGTTACTCTCAATGCAATACAGTGGGAAGCTACAGGCAAGGATTTTGCCTTGGAAATAACGGGGAAAGAGGATCTTTGCAGTGAAACGGATTGGGGATTAGGAAACAGCAATGAGAGAAGCAGTGGGGTAGATGTACAAAAAGAGAGAAGCTTAAATGGGAACGATGAGAAGGAAAGAGTTGGCTGGGGGAGAACTTTTACCTAGAGGGGATGGGAAATGCCCCAGGCCGGGGCCGGACAGAGGAAACCCCTCATCTGAAACAGTGAGAAGGACAGAGCGCTGTATGCCCGTGGTGGTGCCCACGGCTGTGACGGTGATAAAGGAGGCCTGGATCGGGAGTGGTAGAGAAGAGGTTGGGGTTTTTCACTGGCGATACGATCATGCTGGGAGAAAGTTACAGCTTAGAGTAATGTGGAAGAAGTTTTGATGTGCTGATTGGGAGAGTGCTAGGGAAAAGAGATGCTTGCATTTGGAGTGATAGGAGAGTGACCTTCACGAGTTGAATTAAGTGTTAGTAGGAAGAGACAGCACTGCATGGCAGGTAGTCATGAGGCAGCGCCTTCATCCCCTTCCCATCATGGAAGGGAAAGGAATACTCTTCCAGTGATGAAATGAGAAGTCTGTATTAGAAGCAAATGTGGGGGTGGGGGGTGGGGGGGGGGGCGGGGGGTAGGGGGAGGGCTGGGGGCGGGGCATGGAGTGCGGGGGGGGGGGGCTGCCGGGACTAACAGAGACTAGGGTTATGAGGAGAAAGCACTGGGGGTAATGGGAGATGGATTTCTTGACTGTGAATTATGGAGGAAGTGGTATTAAAGTAGAAGTATTGGGTAAGCTGGAACTCTGTATTGGAAGCAATGGGAAGAGAAGTGATGCAGCCGTGTACTAGGAGGGAGGAGGATGACACTATCCCAAGAGGGAAGGGAAGAAGCACCTTGTGCTGGAATAGGTGAAAACTATCCTATAAATTATGCGCAGATACTGGGCGTATGGAACTGATTGGTCTTGGCCAAATCACACCTCTGTGTGTCCCAGCTTCCTCATCAGTAAACTTAGGGGTTTGAATTAGGTGATCTCTAAGGTCGCTCCAGCTCTACAATTCTGTTTTTATCTGTAAGGATACTTTTATTAATGAATTGTTCCCTTAAAAAAAAAAGCCATCCTGAGCAAAGGGATTGGGAGAAGAGATTCTGTACTTCTCAGCGCTGAGTTATCAGGGTCACTGACGAGGAGGCGCCTGGGATGCCTACATCTTGAGATGAATTCAGGGCTGGGCTTTAGGATGGAAAAGGCCTCATCATCTGGGATCCGGATGGTGTTACCTGAGCTCTGGCCGTTTACAGCCATCATACTGAATGAGAGAAACATTTGATAAAGGCGGGGGGTGCTGTGAAATCAGTTCCTGGTCTTCTGTATTATTTCTCCATCTGGTACAGAAGTTATGATAGGGTGACGGTGGGTTCCGGTCTCTTTTTCATTCAGTGATGACAAAGAGATGTGGTGTCGCCCAGAGGAACGAACGCAGGCTTTGGATGCAGATCTAGGCACCACCCTTTTCGTGATCTACAGCAAAATACTAACCTCTGCAGTCTCCGTTCTCTCACCAGTAAAATAAGGGCAACAGTTCTTACCTCACAGAGTTAAGGATTAAATGAGAAGATATTTGTCCGGCATCCTAAAGTAATAGGTGTGCAAGAAATCCTGTGTTGTCCGTGTACTGGAAACGGATGGGAATTAAGCTTTCCTGGGAGTTAAGTTGGGGAAGACCTCTTCACTAGGAGTTGTGATGGGTGGCACTCTCTGTACTGAAAAGGACAGATTAGAAATAGCGCTGTGTTCCGAGGACTGGTTGTATGGGACTTGCCGGGAGAGAACATTGCGTGAACCTAATACGGGTAGAGTTGGAGTTTTGTCTTTAGCTCTTTCTCCCTCTTTTCAGTTTTCCTGTCTCACATTTTGGTGAGACACTCTGTGTAGACACTCTGTGTAGACATTCTGTGTAGACACTCTGTGGACATGGCTGCCCAAAGCCCTTCTGTGTCCCACTGGGGCCTGTACTTCCCTTCTCTCTGTTAAAACAAACATAAAACCCCAAACAAGCAAGAAAACACCCCTCCTTTTTTCTTCCTCAGAATTCCTGTTCCCTCATGTACCTGATCTCGGCTCAGCGTTAGGAGCACAGCTATTGGATTAAAGTAATTCACACTGGATGGATTATGGAGATCTTTTCAAGTCCAGATACATTTCAGACTCGTGAAGTTTTCGGCGGCATTATCATGACTAATTTGAGGGATGACCTGGGTTTCTTTTTGGAAAAATTATTTCCGATGGGATTGGTATGGGAGCAAGGTGGGGAGGCTTACCCTCCCTGGAGTCACGCGAGTACTGTCCCTTCTAGTTAGAGCAGCGTCCGCAGTCAGAACTCTTCGGGTTGCTTGTGACAGTAGCTCAGCTCTAAATTAAGCTAAAATGGGCATTTATTGATTCACGTGGATCCAAAAATGCAAACAGTGTTGTTAGGTCTTTTTTTCTTGCTCTCAGTCTGGCTCCTGTCTCTTGTCTTTGCCTCATTTTCTCCTGATGAGAGGAAGGGGAGGACACAAGCATAAGCAGCGCTAAATTCTTATAATCCCAGATCAGGACCCCAGTGAATTCTAGCACGTGTAGAATCCTAGGACAGCTGACTCACTAGCTCGAGTCCAGTCCCCAGAGAGACCGGAAGTGCGGATTGGTCAGCTCCAGGTCACCGTCCTTGTGGTCGTGAAGGTGGAGAAATGCAATTGACAGCCCCCCTCTACTGGGCAGTTGATGGGGAGCAGTGGCCAAAGGAAGGGGATGCCATCAGTGAACAGGCGGATAAGTGGTGCTGGGCAGGCAAAAACAAACCCTGAACAGATGTCTATCAACCAGAAACAAAGAAAAGAATGTGCCTTTAACTCCCTTTCAGTATCAGGGAGGAAAGCCTTCTCCCTGGCTCGATAAGCAGTGCCAGGAGTGCTGGATACTGGGAGTGAGGCTCTGAGAGGGTTCTGTAATGCGGAGGGCAGGCAGAGATGCCGGTGGGAGGAAGATGTCTGTTCCTCAGTGAGGCTGACTCCTGGACAAGGCAGAGCTGTCCTTGAGGGGTGAGGGGCGCTTGTACAGCAGAAGCTAGAGAAGATTGGTTTTAAAACTGTTTCCATAAATGGGCAGTATTATTCTTTAAATGAGAAAATACATTTCTAAATAAAAGAAATGGTGATGGGCTTCCCTGGTGGCGCAGCGGTTGAGAGTCCGCCTGCCGATGCAGGGGACACGGGTTCGTGCCCTGGTCCGGGAAGATCCCACATGCCGCGGAGCGGCTGGGCCCGTGAGCCATGGCCGCTGAGCCTGCGCGTCCGGAGCCTGTGCTCCCCAACGGGAGAGGCCGCAGCAGTGAGAGGCCCGCGTACCGCAAAAAAAAAAAAAAAAGGTGACTGGTAAGATTACATCATACAAACAAATAATGACAGAAGAAACAGCAGAAAGATTTGAAGGGAATTTTGTCTTGGGAATGATGGGAAAAATAGCCTGTGAAAGGACAAAGGTGGAGTTTGGTGAGTGAGGCCTCTTCTGTGGTGATTTTAAGAATCTTCTCCGCGAAAGGTAAGGGAAGATGTTGATGATTAGGCTGGAGCTCTGGGTGATAAGTGAAAGGGATGCGGTCTAAACTAAAACCGGGTTTGAGAGGAAGCCCACTTGTCTGATGAGGCATCTGGGGAGGGCTTCTACTGCAGGTGGAGGGAAGAGAAGATATTGTACTGGAAAGGATGGGAAGAGCACTGATTGGAGGTTTAGGAGACCAGGATTCCAGACCTGGCTCTGTGCCTAGCTGTGTGCCTGGGAGAAATCATTTCATCTTTGTTCTTTTAATTTTAAAAAATTTTTGGCTGCATCAGGCCTTCGTTGCTGCACGCGGGCTTTCTCTAGTTGAGGCGAGTGGGGGCTACTCTTCGTTGCGGTCCATGGGCGGCTCATTGCAGTGGCTTCTGTTGTTGTGGAGCATGGACTCTAGGTGCGCAGGCTTCAGTAGTTGTGGCTCGCAGGCTCTAGAGCGCAGGCTCAGTAGTTGTGGTGCACAGGCTTAGTTGCTCCAGAGCATGTGGGATCTTCCCAGACTGCGGCTCGAACCCGTGTCCCCTGCATTGGCAGGCAGATTCTTTTTTTATCATTATTTATTTTATTTATTTATTTATTTTTAACTGCATTGGGTCTTCATTGCTATGCACGGGCTTTCTCTAGTTGCGGCGGGTGGGGGCTACTCTTCATTGCAGTGCACGGGCTTCTCATTGTGGTGGCATCTCTTGTTGCAGAGCACGGGCTCTAGGCACGCGGGCTTCAGTAGCTGTGGCATGTGGGCTCAGTAGTTGTGGCACGCGGGCTCTAGAACGCAGGCTCAGTAGTTGTGGCACATGGGCTTAGTTGCTCCGCGGCATGTGGGATCTTCCCGGATCAGGGCTCGAACCCATCTCTCCTGCATTGGCAGGCGGATTCTTAACCACTGTGCCACCAGAGAAGCCCCATTTCATCTTTTTGAAACTCAGTTTTTTCACCTGAAAATAAGATTACTAACCTCCCATTACTACTACTAATAGGTCAGCTGTACTTCAGTGAGTTGCTCAAAGATGAAGGAATAATTGTGAGAGTGCTTGGGAAAGTTAAAGGTCATACAAGGGTGCTCTTGGCAATGATGATGTTAATATGCCATGAAAGGAGCTCTGAGCTTGGGGCGGTGGGGAAGTCGCCATGAACTTGTCATGAAGGTGGGAGTGATGTAGAGGAAGTTCTCCTGTCCATTTGGAGTAAAGAATGCTGAAGAGTCATGGGGAAATGGGAGAGAGAGAAAGTGAATTTTCCTTCTTGTACCTAAAATTATAGGAAGAAGTAGTAGCATAATGTGGGCATGAAATTAATGAGGATGAATGAAAAGCACATTGAAAGTGGGCTAGTTGCCATCAAGGACGGGAGAAAGGACCGTCTCCAAAGGAAACAAAGAAATAATTACGCACTGGGCGTGTTGACGCAATGAGGGTGGTGGCAGACATGCCTCTTTTTTGAGGGGTGACCTGGGTTTTTTCCCACTTTTTTACCCCACCCAAATTGGTTCTGTATTCAGGAAGTTGGGTAGTTGTCCGGAGAGTGGTTTGGGGTGTGTGAGGGTAGTGGCTCTTTAAATGGAGGGAAGAGAAGTCAGAACTGAGTGTAATGGGGGAGAGGCTTCTCCTCAGTGCGTAATAAAGACTGTGTTTTATGTCAGCTGGACCACAGCAGGCTGCGTGAGGGCCGAATGGCACAGGGGCTCTGTCTAAAGTGGTTCTCCAGTCCTGGGGGTGGTTTCCGCTCCACTACCCAGGCCCAGCATCCTTGGTGACCTCAGCCGCAGACGCCCTCTCTAGATGGTAGGAGTCTGGTGCTACTTGTTCTTTCTACTGGAGAATACCTACCACGGATTCTTTTGCCCTTGATTTCTTCCCCAGTCTGACCTGACTCGTTACCAAGTTAGGGCTTCTTTTCCTCTCGGAAGGAAAGCCCCTTGCAAGGGTGCCTCTGGAGGCTGAGTGCTTCTCTCTGGGGTGGAATGACACCCCTGGAGTGGACTCTATAAGTAATCATGGTTCAAACCCTGCGATTTCTGCTTCTTAGGATAATAGCATCTACCAGGAGAACTCTGCATGTTTCCTAATAACCAGTCTGCTTCAGTGTCATTTCCCCTAGACAGAAGCCAAAGTCTTCACAGACTGTAGACTTACCCACAGGGAACAAGCTGAAAACAATGTACTCTTTTTTTTTTTTCTTTTCTTTTATCTTGGGGTATAGTTGATTTACAATGTTGTGTTAGTTTCAGGTGTACAGCAAAGTGATTCAGTTATACGTATACATATATCTATTCTTTTTCAGATTCTTTTCTCATACAGGTTATTACAGAGTACTGAGTAAAGTTCCCTGTGCTATACAGTAGGTCCTTATTGATTATCTATTTTATATATAAAACAATGTACGGTTATATTACCAATAATGTTATTTTCATACCCAAAGGACAGAACCTGTCCGTTTGGCCTACCTACCTACCTAGCACAGTAAAATTGTTTCCAGTTAAACATTTTTCCTTTTGCTAGAATTTTTCTCATCAGGATCATTATTTCCCATTGAAAATTTTCTACGTCTTGTTTTGTTGATCAAGTTTTTTTCTTCACGTCAATCAACTATAGCATCTGCAGTTAGAAATGTACTTTTATGGACATTATATCTACCAGGTCCAATTATTCTAAATCAAAGGTTACAAATAGAAATTTTATCAACAAGATGCGCTTCTGTCAAGTTTTAGCCAAAACCATTTTTCTAGGCGCCATCTTTGTTTTGAGTATATTTACTATTAGTATTCATTATGAGTTGGATAAAAGAAAAGAGTTTGCATTTATTTTTTAGCTCATTCATGAGAAAACAGTAAAGCTGTTTCAGGATCGCTGTATTGTAAAGGGTCGACCTGCCGTGCTGCTCGTCGGAGCCCTCACAGTAGCTTCCGTCACTTTGGGCCTTGCATTCTAAAGTGCTCCATCTGTCGGTGGAGCAGAGAACAAACAGCAGGGCTGCAGACGCATCACTGTTCAGGGTGGAAAAATGTAGGGCGTGTTGGGGTTTTTCCGAAAGCTTTTTACTCTCTTCCCCCCGTGCCCCGGTGTTTTTCTGTTTTCTCCCTAAACTTTTCAGCCCTTTCAGGTTCTCTGACTCATCATCTACTTCTTCTGCCGCTGTGTCTGCCCCCCTCGGGCCCAGTCCTCCTCCTGCTGTGCCTTGCCTTCTCCCTCCCGCTCAGCCTCACTGACGGCCCCGGACCCTCTCCTCTGAGAGCGGAGCTGTGTTTTCCCCGTCGGTTGCTTTCTTCTGTTTCCCCGCCCCCACCTCCTTAGAAGAGTTGCTTATCAGAGCCCTCAATGTCATGATTCTAAAGGCTCAGCGGGGCACTCTGCCCCTGCCACTCAGGACCCCACCGGGATCAGGTAACTGAGAGAGGTTGTGGACCTGTGCTTCTTATATGGCTTTAAAAGCGGCACTGGGGGTGGCGCACTCGTGTGGGCTTGATTTTATGGAATCTGTCTGAGGACAGAGGGATGGATGGTTTGATCTCAGGAGGGCCCTGCCAGATGAGGAACCTGGGAACCTCATCTCGGTCATCATCAGTTTAGATTTATTGGACGCCCCCTGGGTGCTTGGAGCTGTGCTAAATGATTTCATCCTTCAAGCCCTGAAATCCAGTTTCTGCCTTTTTAGCAGCTGTTTAAAGTATTGCAACACTGGGCTGAGTTGTAACAAGCTTTTGTTATTTTTTCTGTTACTGTTTACTGAAAACCGTGTTTTAAAAATCAGAAATTAAAAGTTAGAGGATTTAGTAATGATGTTGGGGGTTGTTCTTGATTTCCTTTAGCATAAGATCCTATAGATTCCTACCACATATGGGTTCCTCTACAGCGAATGTGAGATCAGAGGGCACACTGAAAAGTGGGTAGAATAATATTCATGGAGAGAATGTCTTATGCCCAGAGCTGGGGTGAGGGAGAAGGGCTGTAGGGAATATTATAGGAGAGGCTTGAGAAAGGAGGGACAGAAATGGAGAGGGAGAAAGTGCTTGGCAATAGTTTCTTTCATTCAGTCAACAAATATTTATGCAGTGCCTACTCTGTGCGGGTAACTTTCTAGATGCTGGGGATACAGCCATAAATATAAATAAAATAAAAAATGGTTACCTTCATGGAGCTTATGTTCTAATAGGAAGAGACAGCCAATAAAATAAGTTAATAAAGTTAGTGACACATACTACAGCAACAAGTAAAGCAGAGAAGGGAGGTCGGGAGTATTGGGAGTTTTAATTTTAAAAAGGATGATCAGAGAAGGTCTCATTGATAAAGACCTGAAGGACATAGGGAATGAGTCAGTGCAAAAATCTAGGTGAAGAATATAGTGTTTCAAACAGAAGAATAATTGGGGCAGGGGTGGGGGGAGGGGCAGAAGCAGGAGAAAATGTTGATGAACCGGGTAAGAGACGAGGGTGACTCGGGCTAGTTGGACATAGAGGAGGCGGTGAGAAGTCGGGTCGGGCATGGGCGGTGCGAGAGAGTGAAGGTCTGGTTTGAACAACACGGAACACGGAGTTACCATTAACCGAGATGGGAAAGACGGGGGCTCAGATGGGGAAGGACTGGCTCAGGAGAAGTCTCAGGAGTTCAGTTTGGGATACGTTACGCTTGAGTCCTGGGGAAGAGGAAAATGGTGTGGGAAAGAGCCCTTAATGACATGAAAGGGGAACCCAAGGATCTGCATCTTGCAGAAATTAAACAGATTTCGGCTAGATAAGGAAGAAAGCCCGGGGTGGTGGGAGGCGAGCATCATGAGGGGTACGTCACCTGTGGACAGTGGCAGTGGATGTATCTCTTGACAGCTCGCAGAGCTGGGTGCCAGTGGAGCCTGGGTGGGCTGTTAGCGAACGAAGCCCACCTGCCGGTGGCAGCAGCGAGCAGGGACAGCGTGGGAAGTCTGGGTGAGGCTAAACCAGGGTGCGCCACGTGGGTTTTGCAAAGGTCAGATAAAGCATGAAGCCCTCCAAGAAGAGGCAGGGGCTCAGGCATAAAGATACCCCTGGGGTGTGAGATGAGAACACTGACTGAGATGGAGGTGGGTGATCTGGGCAGGGCCTGAACACTGGCCTCTAAGGAAAATAACACAAACGTGGCTCCTGAGGAAAAGGAACAGGTGTGGCTTGCATCCGTGAGGGGAAAGGACAGCTCTGGGGTCCGGGAAGGGAACTGAAGGTGACTGGGCTGGTCCTGGAGGCCCTGAGCAGTTTTTGCAGGGGGGCAGGCAGATGGCATGGTTTAGAGAGGAGCTCCAGCCAAGCTCTGAGCATTGGGATGCCGTCCAGCCGCGCACACACGTGCACAGCCCCGTTCTCTTATAAAGCATTTCACTGTTGCCCCAAGTCACTTAGCTCTGGGTTATAGTCTCAACCTCAGAGTGTGCTTAGGAGTATACACGTGGCATGTGGTGGTGTGGGTAGATGTACCGCCACGTCTGCAAAGTCCTCCCCCCTTTACACAGCGAAGTCCACTGGTAAGGAGCGGACTGTTCAGTTTACGGATCACCTGTTTTGTTCTCTTTTCTACTGGTTGGTTTTCTTTTGACTTTTTGTTGCTCCACTGTTTATTGGTCCTTTGGGCAGAAAACAAGGGAGTTTGTAAAACTCAAACACTGAAAACCTTCGTAATGCATTATTTGCAGTCCTGACAAAAGTGTCAATAGATAAGATGAAAACCAGTGGCCGAATTAAATTTCGGAATTATGTATGGATGAAAATGTTTATATGCCTGGGATCACAAATGCTCGGCAGTCTGCTGGGTCAAGATTTCTTCCTCCGTCTTCCTCTCTGTACCCCCCTTGCTGAACTTCTGTTTCTCCGTCTTCCTCTCTGTACCCCCCTTGCTGAACTTCTGTTTCTCCGTCTTCCTCTCTGTACCCCCCTTGCTGAACTTCTGTTTCTCCCTCCTCCTTCCATACTCCCTCCAGGTCCCTCGCTGACACCAAGCTCAGGGTCCTCAGGATTCTGAACTTGGGCAGAAAGCAGCTGTTCGTGCTTCTCAGCAACCTTGGCTGGGAAAGAGGGAGGGTGGAAAAGAGATGATGTCTTTTTAAAGTTAAGGAGAAGGACTGAAAGGGTCCTGGAGGGCTAAGTAATTGGAGGAGAAATCCGGCCACTGATAAGGTGGCGTGCGGCGGGGCGGGCTCCCTGCTTGGGCTGGATGGTCTGGTAAAGGAGAATTGGGGAGGTGAGTACAGAAACCTCCTGACTCGCAGGTGCGTGGGCAACACTTCTTGGACCCCGATTGCGGCAGGGGGAGGGACTCAGATGACCCTGAAGTTTCCATCTGGAAATGAGATTCTGAGATTCCAGGACTTCACTGGCGGTCCGGTGGTTAAGACTCTGCACTTCCAATGCAGGGGGCACGGGTTCGATTCCTGGTCGGGGAACTAAGATCCCACATGGCATGCGGCGCCGCGGCCAAAAGGTTAAAAAAAAAAAAAAAAGATTCCAGATTTAGGGAAGAGGGAAGGGAGGGAGGCGCGGAACAGAGGTGAGCACGTATCCCTTCCCACTAGGCCAGCGAGGAGTCCTAGGAGAATAGCAAAGGCTGCAGCTGTGGTCTCCCCCTCTCTCCTGCAAAAGTGAACTCCCCAACGTTGCTCACTCCTGCCTCTAGCCACTGAAAGGACCCCAAGCCAGGTTCTGCACTGCTTCCCTCTGGCCTGCGGCTGCGCCGTCGGGGTCTGGAGGGGGCGTCAGTGAGTGGCAAGCCCTCGATGTGGGTCTGGAGAGGGCCGGAAGGGAGCGGGTAGGGGAAGCGAGGCCGCAGGGGTGGGGGGTGGCGGTGTCACAGTCCTGGGGACGGTGCTTTTCTGATCCATGCCCGTTGCCGCCCCCACTTTGCGGAGTGAAGTCTGTGCTGGTTAATACCTTTCTTCCCATCTCTTTGTCTTCCCGAACCTCTTCCCACCCCCCACCCCGGATGTCTCCCCTCCCGCCCCGTCTCATCCCCTCCACGTGTGTGTCTCCTCCCGCTGTCGTGCGGTCCACGCCTGGCCACGGTTCCACGTGCCGCCTCCAACCTGTCCGCCTTCTCCTCGCCGCCTCTCCCCCACCCGCTGGCTCTCACTCCCCCCAGCCGAGGGGAAGGTGTACAGCTCGGATGAGGAGAAGCTGGAGGCGCCGGCGGGAGACCCAGCAGGCAGCGAGCAGGACGAAGGGGGCTCGGGCGGTGACAGCGAGGACGACGGTTTCCTGGACAGCTCTGCAGGGGGCCCTGGGGCCCTCCTGGGACCCAAAGCGAAGCTAACGGGAAGCCTGGGGACTGGAGCTGAGGAGGGGGCGCCGGCGGCGGCGGCGGGAGTCACGGCTCCTGGGGGCAAAAGCCGGCGGCGCCGCACAGCCTTTACCAGCGAGCAGCTTTTGGAGCTGGAGAAGGAGTTTCATTGCAAGAAATACCTGAGCTTGACCGAGCGCTCCCAGATCGCCCACGCCCTCAAGCTCAGTGAGGTGCAGGTCAAGATCTGGTTTCAGAATCGGCGGGCCAAGTGGAAGCGCATCAAAGCTGGCAATGGGGGCAGCCGTTCTGGGGAGCCTGTAAGAAACCCCAAGATTGTCGTGCCCATACCCGTGCACGTCAGCAGGTTCGCGGCGCGGAGCCAGCACCAGCAGATGGAGCAGGGCGCCCGGCCCTGAGGGGCTCCCGGGGACGTCCTGAGTCTGCTCGGAGACTGGGCCAGGGTCCTGGGGACCAGAGGGGCTCCCGCTGTGATTCTGCCCTCAGACGGCGCTCAGTCGGCAATTCACGTAGCTCTAGGGGGGCTCTCCTGGCACTTGGCCCTGAGCCACTCCAGAGACCCCCAGGACTGGGGCTTCAGGGCTAAAGGGGCTTTAGGTTCTTCCTGTCGAGGAGCTGCTGGGACTGAGTTGGACCCCTAGGGCTCGGCAGGTTCCTGGCTGACGCCCTGGAATCGCTTCTGACGGGGGTGGGAGGAAGCCGGGGTGAGGCCTAGCCAAGCTGATGGCGGCTCCTTATTTATTTTGTGTGGAGTTTGTATATATGGAGCTGTCTGCCTCTGTCTGTCTGCACCCCTGAGAGGGGCTGGGGAGCTTGTGTGTTTCCTCCATCCTCAGCCAGTTTGGTTCCGTCTCACTGTCCCAGGGTGGGTACCGCCTCGCCTGTCTATAGTACAGGACGCGCAAAGAAGTGAAGTGGAACTGTCACTAGCCCGTTAGAAACCCTTCAGCACCCACCCGTCTTTCCTGTAATCTACCTCCACTAACGTCCTCTCCCGCCACAGGTGCTGCCCACCGTCCCCGCCTCCAGCTCTCACGCTCCTGACGCGGCACCGCTTTTCTCTTTCCCATTAAACAGGCAAGCTTCTGCATCTCTGTTTTCTGCTCTTTGCAAGAGTTTGCAGACTTCAGGTAGAGGGTTCACTCCCTTTTGTGTTCTGAGGGGAAATGAAGTACTTGACCCTAGCTTAGATGGGGCGTGTCTGGCCGTGTCTAAGTAGGTGGAGGTTATCAGTCGTGTGAGGGACTGGGGCCGGCCGGGGGCTCACCCCCATCACCTGGGAGCCCATTAATAGATCCTCTCCCGTGTAGAGGACATGGCAGCTCAGTCCACCTCTGCTGCTCTTTGATATTCCAGACATCAGGGCCTGGAGTAA
This sequence comes from Tursiops truncatus, assembly GCF_011762595.2. NCBI lineage: Eukaryota > Metazoa > Chordata > Mammalia > Artiodactyla > Delphinidae > Tursiops > Tursiops truncatus. The sequence continues at coordinate 99,346,973 of NC_047042.1, read as the reverse complement.
AAAGACTCATTTCTAGTGCTCTAACAGCATTAATTGTGGTCTCCCCCCACCCCCGGCCCCACCGTCCATTGCACCGTTTACGAAGCTTGGGATCCCAAGTCCTCTTCTGCTATAAAATGAGTTTGGTTGAGAGGGCCCACTGCGACCTGGACGAGGCAGGAATGTGTCTGGCGGCTCTGGAAGGGTGTGTGCTGTGGAGGAGGCTTGGGGGTTGGAATTCTGTGAGCAGATTAAGGAACAGCGTTAATGGTGGACGAAGTAAACATACAGACATGAGGCTTCAGGGGCACTTGCAAGAAACAGAGCAGACCGGGAGGGAGACGAGGCAAGCTGAAGCTGTGTGCCATCCCCCACCTTCACAGACGGGCTGCCATCCGGGACCAGCTGTGGAGCCAGGCCGCACAGGCATCGGGGGGACAGAGTTACCACAGAAACCAGCTGAAGTCGGTATCGTGGTTAACGGGGCTTCCTGGGAAGAAACAGGACCTGCATTGAGTTGGGAGGAGAGGTGGAGTAGAACAGAAAAAAAAAATTGGCTGTGAGTGAGGCCAGGTCAGAGAGGGGAGGGAAGTCCAGCTCAGTCCAGCCCCCGGCCAGCTTCCTCACCTGCGTCAGAGGGCACCTTGCTGCGGTTCCCCATTCCTGGTTTGCAAGCCAGCCGCTGTCTAGTTGCTCACGTCTATTGCCTGCCTCTTCCAGTGAGACCGAGACGGCCCTTCCCTGGCAGCTCTTTCCTCCTAGCTGGTTCTGGCAACCAAACGGAACGCAGCCTGGAGCTGTGACTGGTCACGAGCAATGGTGGCACGGCGCCCTGGCTGGGACACACACAGCCGGGTCCTCGCTATCTTTTGGCTAAATTCCAGCAAGGCTGGAGAATCAGGCTGAAAACATGTAGTCCAGACCAGCCCCATTCCTGATCTAGATCAAGGCTGTCTGCTACCTTTGACTCACGCACATGGGGAACCTACAGGGTGAGATTCTTTTTCGGAGAGAAGCCAGGCAGAGGTCGAGGATCCCAGGAGCGGCTGTCTTGATGCCGGGAATCCGGGTGGGTCCGCACGTCTAGCCGGGCTGGAGCCGAGGCCCCCTGGCTCTGCCCCCAGTGAGGGGAAGGGGGGGGCGGGGAGAACTAGCAAGACCAAGGCCTCCATCTGCCCGTTTGTCCTGCATTTACCTCTGAAGCCTCCTAAACTATACCACGCAGCATTCAGCCACCCAAGGGGCTTCTTTTCCTTGGGGAACCTGGAGGTGATTATTGCTAGTATTTTCTGAGCCCAGGAGCCCAGTCTCACACACACCCATGGCCCTGTCTCTATTCTGCCCTCATCCTTGTTTAAGGCTCTTGTCAGCCTGGCGAAAGGACCAAGACAGTAAAATCTGGTTTCCTCTCTGAATAGCTTTACTTGGCTGATTTCCCTACACACAGGCAAGGGCCGTGCAGAGCGCCAGCCCGCCACACCCAATGTGCAAGGGCCACCAGCAGAGCAGCTCCAGGAAACGGGGGAAGCAACGGGCTCCCTAGGGAGTAGGGACCCTAACTTAGCAGTTCTCACCCTTCAAGAACAGGTACAGAGGGGTTTCTCCCAGGTTTTATTTCTAGAATAACTAAGGGATAGTCCGAGGGAAAAGCAGAAGCTCTGGATTCTGCCTCCAGTTTGGCAAGGGGTTGGTGGAAGCCAAGGGGGCTGTTCTGCTGTCGGTGACCCACCCCCTCCCCTCTCCTCAAACGCAAAGCCTAGGGATGAGTTCCCCAGAGAAGCGCTGCCACTCAACCCATCCCGTCCTCAGGACTCTCCCCCCTGGGCACGGACCCGCGTGGCTCCCTGAACCCCTGGCTGTGGGGCTGGTTCCCAGACACCTAGGAAGGGGGGCTGTGCTCCTGCCCTCTCTGCGGGTGAACCGTGGGCAGCTCAGCTGTGCTGTGAGGTCACTGGACAGAATACTGATGAAAATGAGGAGACCCACAGAAAGCCATTCTGAGGGTGGAGGCGGCAGGGCAGGGGGGCAGCAGCAGGAAGCTTCGAGTGGGGAGCACGGAGCTCGACCCTCCTCCTGGCAGGCTCGACCCTCCTCCCGGTGCTGCTGAGAAACTCGAACTACGCCCCTGGCAAGAGAGGGCTGAGAGAAACGCACGTAGGAGGCTGGGGGGGGGGGTCACCCAGCCTCCAGCCTGCCTCCTGGACGGGGGTGGGGGGGTGGATGGGGTATCCTAAAGTAAAGTACAGCAAAGATGAGAGGACAGGGACAAAGGAGAAGAGAGAGATGAGAGGGGCATTTTCGGAACGGCAGGGAGATGAGAGGGGAGATGAGGGCCCCACACACAGTCTGGTTTATTGGCACATCTCGCACACCCCGAATATGTACACAAACATAAATATTCCAATGTACACATTTACATGGGACTCGCAGGTCACTCCCCCCAGCGTCTGCCCCACCCAGGCTCCGTTTTAGGAGGAGGCTCCCAGGGGGCCGGCACGAGAAGGCAGGAACCTGGAGGAGGGCGAGGTCCTGCCCCCCTCTCCTCACAGCACCGCCAAAGGGTCCTGTCCCTTCTCAGTGGCGCCGGAGGGCAGGGGCCAGACCCCTCCGACCCCTCCGCTGCAGCTCCAAGCCTGGCGTCTCCTCGGACCCTTCTGTGTCTCCCGTTTAGTTCTTCCCTTTGGCTCTTCCCGTCTCCTGCTCCTCCTCCTCTCCGCGTGTCCCTGCTTCTCAGTCTCTGTGTCTTTGTTTCTCCCAGCGCCCGTAGGGAGGTGGGTCCCCATGCCCTGGAGTCCTTGTGGCCCCTCTGCCCTCTTCCTGGGCCTTACAGGAGACTAGGGCTTCGGTGCAGCTCAGCGGAGGTGCTGCTGCCGTTGGCAGGCTCTCTGCTGGGGGTCGGGGCTAAGCTGCAGCCCTCCCCGGGGCAGCCATGCTGGATCAGGATGTCTGCGCACTCCTGGCTGCCGGCCCGGCGAGCATAGGCCAGCGGGGTCAGGCCCCGGGCGTCCCGGCTCCTCACGTCCACCCCGTACTGCAGAAGAAAGCACGGTTGGCACGGTTGGCGGGACACGGCGGGAAAGGTGTGGGTTCCCGGGGAGAAAAGGGAGAGGCGGCTCTCAGAGGGCTGGGGTGAGGAGGACGTCAGGGAGGTCAGGGGCACCTGCGGGGCGGGAGCCCCGACTCACCCAGATGAGCAGCTGCGTGAAGACGACGTTGGCCATGGCGCTGGAGAGATGCAGGGCCGTCCGCCCGTCCCCGTCCCCGTAGGTCTCGTTCACCTCTTCCTTGGACCCGTGGGCCAGGAGCATCACCAGCAGCCGCAGGTCGTCTTCCACCACCGCTCGGAGCAGCTGCTGCCCCAGCGGCACATCCGAGCTGGGCAGCGGGGCCAGGAAGAGCTTCTGCTCGTACTTGGCCCGGATCCAACGCTCCTTCTCCTCTCTGCGAGCACAGGAGGGGCCGGGCCGGGGGTCACGGGGGTGAAGGGGCCGCAGAGGCGAGCCTGAGGGACCCGGGGGCGTCAGGGGGCAGCGGGCGGCACAGAGGGTGTGGAAGAAGTGGAAGAGAGCTCCGGGGGAGGCCCCTGGGGGCCGAGAGGGCAGGAAGATTCCCGGCAGGGCGCGGGTGGCAGCTTATCTGGCCCTGCAGGAACAAAGGAGGCGGGGGCCCACACTGGGGGCCCACGCACGACCCTATCTACCACCCATTCTCCCCATCTCAGAGCTCAGGCCGTGGCCTTCGCGCCACAGAGCGATAGGGCCCTGCGCATGCGCCTCCCGCTGGCCCCCTGACCTGCTGATAACGCTGAGAAAGGGCCCGTTGTTGTGAGGCGCTGAGTGACAGGAGGGGGAGGGGCACCCCCAGGGGCCCACTGCCCAGCAGAGCAACGCCGGGCTTTCATTAACCCTTCCAGCCCTGTCACAGCTGCCCGGCCCCACCCCCAGTTCTCCCCACCTGGCAGGAGCGCCCACGTCCCCGCCCTTGCCGGCCAGCGCCAGGGCCCCCGCCCTCACCTGCAGGCGTCGGGCCCTGGCTTCGCGTAGCCGTCCAGGGCCCCCTCCCAGACACTGTTGGCCAGGGCATTGCCCATCGCAGTCATGACGGCCAGCAGCTCAGGTGGCCAGTCATCGAGGTCGAGGGAGCGGACCCGGGACAGGTGAGCCCCCAGATGCCGGTGGGTCCCCGAGCACTCGATGCACATCAGGGCGCCCAGGTTCAGGCTGGCCCAGTCTGGATCTAGGTGCGGAGAGGAAGCAAGATGAAGCCCATGGGCAACCAGAGCGAGACCACCAGGAAAGCCCTCCGTGCCGCTGTTCTCGGCCTACGAGAGGCCTCCTGCAGCGCTTCCTCCACAAAGCTGGTCGCGCTTTCTCTAAGCCACCCACAAGCCCGGCCCCGCCGGCCCGGCACTCACTGGGGGCGTCGCAGTCAATACAGAAGCTGTTGCCACGGACGGTGCGCACGGCCTGCACAGCCAGAGCTGCGTCCTGGTTCCCCAGTCGAGTCTGCCTCGGGGGGAGACGCAGGGGTGGCTGGTCAGTCGCGAGGCCAACCTGGGACCCCACCCCACCCGGGCCTCCGGGCCAACCTTGTCCTTGGCGCTGCGGCAGCCCTGCAGGCTGGCGAGGATCTGGGCCTGCACGCTCTGCACCCACAGTTCCCGCTCCTCTGCTGTCGAGGCCTCGAAGTGCCACGTCTGCCCGGTGAGGGACACCACCACGAACTCGAACGGCTCCTCGGCCTCTGCGGGCACAAGGGCGCGCGCCGGCGTGAGGGCAGAGGGCCCCTGCCGGCTCGCACGTGCAGGGACACGCCCACCACCACGAACTCCAACGGCTCCTCCCCCTCTGCGGGCACAGGGGCGCGCGCCGGCGTGAGGGCAGAGGGCCCCTGCCGGCTCGCACGTGCAGGGACAAGCCACCCCAGCCTCGAGGACCGCTCTCTCCAGGGCACCTCGCGGGGAGTCGGGGGCAGAGCGCCGTGTGGAGCCCCCAGACCTCCGTCCTAGCCGCCTGCGGAGCCTGGGAGAAAAAGGTGGGCAAGCGAGGCTCTGGCATCCCTGGCACTGCTGGGAATGGGTCTGGAAAGCAGAGGGTGGCTTCCTGGGGAAAGCAGAGCTGAGTATCTGGAGGATGTGATGGGGCGTTAGGAGACGGTGCTGGGGGGGGCGGCGAAGGCGGGGGTGGGCACCATCCGTACATGTCAGCTGCAGCCGCCTCATTTTGCAGCTCATTAAACCCAATATTCCTGACGGCGTCAGCGTGGGGCTCCTGGGAGCCGGGCCCCTCCCCCGCTACCCTGGCACAGGCAGGCAGGGAGGGCAAGGGGATGGGGAGAGGAGGAGAGGTTTCCTCCACAGACTAACTCGGATGTGTGAGCAGATAGGAACCTGAGGACATCTGCAGTGACAGACACTTCCCAAGCAGTGCAGTGAAGCTCTTCCCAGCTCTGCTCCCCCAGGCCCCCCAGGAGACAGTCACGTGGATCTCCCTCCCGTCGGTCACCGCCCCGTGGGTGAACGGTTCCTAACAAGCAGTGCGAGTGTGTCGTGCGGCTGGAGAGACAGGTGCCTGTGAGGAGGCCCAAGTGAGACCACACATCCTGCCAGGGCAGCCTCCCGCCCCAGTGACACTGGCCATGCCCTCCCCGCCCACCCCCACCCCCAGCCAAGGGAAGTCCTCCTGGTGGGCTCCTGCTCTAAGGCGCCCTTAACGGAACTGTCTTCGTAGAGAAACTGGTACCTTTCTTTCCCCAGGCTCCACCATTCCACCTCACCTCACTTCCAACCATCTCTGAACTACGTAACGGTGACAGTCTGTGGGGTTCAGTTCCCTGGTACAGGTGCACCCCGTGCCGTGAGCGCTGAGCACCCCTGTGTCACCGGTTGGCTGGGAAAGGTGGCTCCTTCCCTTAGAGATGATCGCCCCCACCGAGCCACGCCCCTAACCCTGACCATCAGAGTATAAACCAGCAACTGTGCACCCATGTAGGTTAACCTTATTTAGGAGCAAGGACGCTCCAACCACTGAGCAGAGGCACATTCTGAAGATACTCGGGAAGATCAGAGAAGCAGCGCTATGATTAATAAGGGATTACGAGAAAGGACCTGTGGAAAAATAGCTGAGGAGCTGGAATTCCTCAGCCTGAAGACGACTAAGGAGAGGCTCCGCCGAACACGCACGCGTGTGAAGCACCTGTTTCGCGCCCAGCACTGCTTAAACTCAACGGGTGACACGAGAGACACAGAAAACACGGGTCCTGCCCGCACCCCCTGGGAAGAGCTGCGGGGCGAGTAGCGGCCTGCTGTCTTCTACCTTCTGTGAGAATGAAAGAAGTAAGCTCGCGTTTTCACAGGAAGGCGCTAAGTTAGGCAGGAGAAAGAGCTCTTCTAAGATACCAGGTTGGGGTGACCAGAAGCGGTGGAGCTGATTTTACTGGAAATTACTATTAGAGAGTGCTTTCAACCTAATACAGAAAGGGGGACCCTTCAGGTACTATCCCCAAGGCCCGCTGCCCGCCTCCTGTGCCCCGTTTCCCTCGCGGGTCCCCCTAACCTTCAGCAGCACCGCTGGGGCCGTCTGGTCGGGGGGTCCCGGTGCTCTTTTTCCTCCGGTGCTTCTTCCGGTTGGAGTGGGGAGATGGGGGAGGCTCCAGCTTGGGGCTGGAACTGAGCACCTCGGCTGGGCCACTGGCTGGTGAGGGAGAGGTGGAGAAGTGTGGGGGAGGGGAGGGGCCAGCACAGGCCCTGCCCGGGGTGCTGGGGGCTCCACCCTGAACTGCAGCCGGGGCAGGGGGAAGGGGGGCACTCCCGCCCTGTCCGCACCCCGGGAGGGCTCTGCCCACAGGCCCCAAGGCGCCCCCGGCCTTGGAGGAAGGGAGGGTGGAGAGGAGCGTGTGGGAACCGCAGGCAGGGCAGAGTGAAGGCGCGGAGGGAACCGGCTTCTGCAGCCTGGAGGGCGGAAGGCGGCCGGGGGCTGGAGAGCCAGCAGCTCCGCACCAAATTTATCCTCAATCACACTCCCCGCTCCTCACAATTAATAGCAGAATTAGAAACAATCAGGGAGCTGCCTAATTACTGTCAATTAGAGCGCGCTAATCAAGCTCCGTCCCCCACACCCCGCCCGACACGCACCACTAAATGTCAAACTTCATCAGAGCAGACACGCGCCCGCCCTCCCTGCCTTCCGCCTGCCAGACTCAACAGAGGGGCCCCACCAAGGCCAGCACAGGCCGCAGGACGGTGACCCGGGAAGGGCCCCTGGCTGCCCTCTGGGGCCTCTACATCCCCCGGCCGGAGGCCTGGGCCTGGCCGGGCAGGTGACGCAGGCCCGGGGCCGTGGGCGCCCAGCCGCTTCCTGCTGTCAGAGCTCAGGCCGGGCCGGCGCTTCTGCTGGGATGCGGGCCTGGGCAGGGTCTCTGGGAGGCAAGTCGGGGAGGAGAGCTAACGCGCTGCTGCCCAGCAGGAGGGACGCGGGAGCAGCAGTGTGCCCGGTGCCCAGGGAGTCTCCTCCCTCTCACACCCTCACTTAGGAGAGGAGGGCCGGGCTGCGCCCATTTCCCTCTAGCCTTCAGGACTGCTGAGGGATGTGGGGCTACGGGTGAGTGAGGAGAGCGCGCGGAGGTGCTCGCTGCAGAGGCGGGGGAAGAAGTAAGGGGAAGACGAGGCACAGACGCTGATGAAGGGAAGCAGACCACGAGGCCAGGGAGAGCAGGCGGAGGTGGGAAGGGAGAGTTCTCGACCACCCAGACTGGGTGGGGCCTCAGCCAATGGGGGCAGCGCGGGGAAGAAAGCACCTCTCCGGACAGCTCCCTGATCCTGTCTGCGGGGACCCCTCTCCACGCGGGCTAGCTGCCGCCTTCGGAACGTGTTTCAAGCCCCCAGCCTCCGACCCCCCCCCCCCCCCCCCCCCGCGGAGAGGCTGATGAGCTGGCGGCGCAGGGGGCTGATGGGGATGCGACAGCGCCGCCAGCGCCGCCTGGGGACAGCGGTGGGCGGGCAGGGAGCTGCAGAGGGAGGGTCTCTAGCACCAACCGCTGGCGCGGGCCTGGGGACAGCACAGGGGCAGCCACCCCAACTCCATGCCCCAGGTGTGGCACTGGCTCTGCCACAAGCCCTGGAGGGCTCCGCCGCGCCCCCTTGCCCATCTCAGCCTCCCCGGCTGCCCTCCGCTGCGGCTTCACCGGGTCCTGCATACCTGGGGGCAGGGCAGCGGCCTCACTCCACTGGTCGGCGCTGGAAACAGAGCAGGAGCGCTGATGCAGCCCCTCTGGGCGCGGGCCGGCCCAGGCTGGGCTGCTGGCCGAGTGGGGGGCACCTGGGGGGGGGGGCGGAAGGGTCAGACTGGGAGGGGAGACCGGGGGAAGGGCACCCATAGACTTGCCTGAAAGTACAGCTACGGGCAGAGCTTGAGAAATCCCAGCAGGATACTGACCCAGGATGAGGATACTGACCCAGGATGAGGGGCTCCTGGATTCACCAGGCACCGGGCCAGGATCACTGGAGAACTGGAGGCCTCCCATGGGCCCAGACTTCACACCCCGCCCCTTGTCTCCATGAACACCAGGGTCCACACCTCTGTCCCCTCCCTGTGATCAGGAGCTAGAAGCTGGGTGAGTGGGACAGTCCCCCCATCACTGCCGAGCTGCTCCCCTGCTATCCCAGCCCCTGCCCCTCCTGGCCAGGCCCCGAACCCCGTTCCAGGCCACGTATGCCATTTGCCGTGCCTCAGCTTTGCTGCCGTTCTGACGAGGAATAAGTGTATCAAATTCAAGTAATTATGTCTAATTAGTATTAGTAATTATCCTCTGGGGCTGGAGAAAATTAATCTTTCGTTTCCCATCGGGGAAGAACAGCAGAGCCAGGGGAACCGAAGGCTCCGGGGCGGCGGGGGCAGCAGTGCGCGCCCTCCCCGGGCCCAAGTCACCCATGGGGAGATGGTGGCAGCGGCCCCCGGGCCTCAGGGCCAGCTGTGGACAGCGACACTGCCCTCTCACCTCAGCCGACCTGAGACAGGGTGGGGCCTGAGGCCAGAAGGCCACGGCCGAGGGAGGTCTGCACTGAGAGCTGGGCAGCTGGCCAGGTGCCCGGCGTTAGTGACAGGCAGAGACGCGCCCTGAAGCTGAACAAGCCGGAGGGAGGGGCGAGCAGCCGACACCAGGCCCCGACCAGCCCCGCAAGCACAGGGGTCAAGTTTCTGGAATCCAAGGGACAGGAAGATGCGCGCGGAAGCCACTAGAAGGTAAAGGAACAGGCTCGCTCCGGGGACAGCATGAGACTGAATGGTGGGGGCAGGTTTTGCGTTTCTCTTGTATCTGTCATAACACCCCAGGCAGGACCAGACACACAGTTAAGTGCTTGTTAACATACGTGTGGCACCCGTGCCAGCTCCTCCCACCCTGCCTAACAGGTCCCTGCAAACTTAGCCTTTCTTGGGGTCCCCCCGCACCGACCCCCATCAGGAAACCTTCCAGGGGAGCAGCCTAGGGTCTTAACTTCTCAGATGCTGTGCTTCTCGCCACCCCTCGCCTGCTTCCATCTCCCCCGGCGCCCCGGGTTCCAGATCTTATGCCCCCCTCCCCCCCAGCCCCACCCAAAGACAGCACAGGCCCAAGGTCCTCCTCAAGCCCCCCAACCCAAAACCCCGAGAGAGGGAAAGGGCTTTCCCTTTTCTTTGTTAATTCTCCCCTCATTGCGCCTGCAATCCCACAATCAGTGTGCACTGTAATTGTCGAATTTGATGCTAATGATTAATGAATTAAACATGGAGCCATCAATTAGTCCTCGGAGAATAATTCTGCATAAAGCAGCGGATAATGTAATTACAGTAACAAAGATAATGAGATGTTAACATCGCCCGGTGAGCGGAGACATGTGTGAGTGTGTGCGAGGTCGGTGCGCGGCGGAGGGGACGCGGCTCCGGTGGCGCCTGGCCACGTGTTCCAGGGACGTCGGCGAGCGTTTGCGGGTACTGGCAGTTACGTGGGTGAGTGTGCCGCGCACCCCCTTCTCCACGCACCACTAACGCTCCCCAGGTGAAGGTCTTCAGGGACCGGGAATGTGACAGGACAGAGTGTCTTAGGGCTTCCCTTCCTCTGAGGGAACAGCTAGCTTTCCCCTTGCTGCCTGCCTGCAAGGAAAGGCTCCCCTTCCATGCTCCCTCTGGTGTCATCTGAGAAACCCCAAGCCAGTCCACAGGCAGCTCCGCGAGGTCCCCAGCCCCGCCCCGGCCCTTCCCTTCCCCAGCGGCCCCCCCTGCCCACCCCCCACGCAGAACACCCAGGACCCGCCTCCCCGCCCCCAAGTGCAGCCCCACAGGCCGCTCCTGGCACCCTACCCATCTTTCTTGTCTTTCTGTCCTTAGCTTCCTTCCTTCCTTCCCTCCGTCCACTAGCTCCCTCTCTATTTCAAGGGCTTAGAGGACAGAACATAGCTTCCCAAGTCAGGCACGCGCAGGTTCAAACCCAGCCCCACCACTTCCTGTGGGATTTTACAGACAAGTTATTTAACCTCTCTGAACCTTTGTTTCCTCATCCACACAACATGGGGAGGATAGTCTCGACTTCAGATCCACTGCAGCCAGCACCCCTCCGCCAGCGGGGTCAGTGCCCGCCACCCGCCCCTCGCAGCGCCTCCAGACTGGGAGGCAGTGGTGGCGCACGCAGCAGGGCGGGGTGCCGGCGTCTCAGGGCCCTCACCTCCAACAAGGCGCACACTCAGGAGGCTCCACCTCTCTGGACACGGCGCAGAGTCCGCTCGGCCTCCAGCTTCTCTCTAAACTCAGTCTTCTCTGAGCAAAGACCCCCCCCTACTCCCGCCTCTCACTGCAGACCTAAGGACGGTTACCAGGTTCGCCCCAGGCAGCTCTGTCCCCTCCCGCCTCCCTCCCTGCCCGTCCGGCAAACTCGACTGAGATGTGGCCCTGGTGCCAGAGGGCCCCGGTGTCCCCACCATCACCTGCCTCGGCTCGACGCTGATGCCACCTGTCAGCACGAGGCTATCTGTCCCCATTCTGACCTGCCAGGCGGTCCACCGGCCGCCACCTCTACTAACCGCACGAGGGCAGCGTTGTGGCAACTGCGCTGGCTGAGCGGACCCCGAAGCAAGACACTGGGTGGCCGGCGTGTGTGGAGCCCTGAGGACCTGGCTGGGGAGGGGTGCAGCCCCACACGCCTCCCTTCCGGGCCCCGTCGCGGCGCGCCCCACCCGCCCAGACAGACGGGGCCACGGCAGCCACACGCCCCCTCCCACCTCAGCAGCCCCCTCACCTGTTCCGCCACCCAGCTGCGCGCTACTCCGCTCCAGGGCCAGCCCGTTGGCCCGGGGGCTGGCGCCGGGGGCCGTGGCCGGCGTGGCTCGGGGCAGACGCTTCCCTGGCACCTTGACCGTGGTCCGCAGCAGGTCAATCTCCTTGCCGTGGATGTTCTGCATGTAGTCCTAGGGCCACGTGGACGAGACAGAGGAAGACTCGTTAGGACGGGTCACTCTTAGGCAGCACCTCATCTCTGACCCTCCCAACTCCGGGGTCTCTCCCCCGCGCTGCTGGGGGGGGAGGGGGACAGCCCGAGTTCTGTGGTGCGCACAGCACACCTCCAAGGCTGCCCACGTGCGGCTCGGTGCGGGGCGCAGCCAGGAGCGGCGCGGGGGCGACAGAGGGTGGAGAGCCGAGATCTGAGGCTCGGGGCTCCTTTAGGGAAGACGGCTCAGGAGGCAACGAAAAGGAGGCCACGTACTGAATGAACCAAGATGGGATTTAGGGAGAGACGGCACGTGGCTGAGGAGAGGAACCGACAGGCTCCGTGGGATGTGGACGACTGGGTTGCCCCGGGCCCCGGGTGGCTGGTCACCAAGGACTTCAGCCCTACTTTCAGAAGCTCCCACCACCACTTGGGACTTTGAGAACTTATAAAGCCTAGAGCAGCCCCCAGTCCTTAGAACGGCACCTGACGATAAATATCTGTTGAACAGTCAAAGGGAAGCCTTTGATTCTTTCCGCTGTTCTTAGGGATACTGAGACAAGTCCGCGGTTCCACAGATACCAGTGAGTATCCCAACGGCAGGAACAGTAACAACCACTGACAACATCACATCGCCCACCCAGCCACGTGCCAGGCGTCCACTGAGCCACAGCTGTATATCGCGTCTACATTTCTTACACCGCCTCACGGGATCGTCACGACAGCTAGGAGGACGGTGTTACGATGCCCACTTTGCGGGTGGAGAAACTGAGACTTACAAAGGTTAACCTGCCCCAGGTCACACAATCAGCGGGTGACAGCCAGATTCAAGCCCAGGCTTTCTGGGCTCCCAAGGCTCTGCACGGAAGGCAAACTTCCTCCTCGGCCCAGGAGCAAACCCTGCCTTCAAGTCAGTACTGATAGGGCCCTGGAAGTGGATGAGTGGGGAGGGACCCTGAGGGTGGGAGCCACTGGGTGCCGAGCCCCACCATCTGCTGTCTCGACCTCGGCCTGGGACCGCCCCACCCCACCCCAGGGAGTGGCACCTGGAGGGGCCGGGGGGCGCGGGAGGTGGGTGACGCAGAGCACAGCCCTGCCTGCCCTCTGGCTGGCTGCCTGCCGTAAGGCCCGCCTGGCCTGGGCCCCGCTCTCCCTGCTGCTCTGATCTGTCCTTCCAGGCTGCCGACTCCTGCCTCCCTGCCCCTGGCACCAGCGAGTTCCGGGGCAGTTCCCAGCAAACGTCCTCTGTAAAATGTGGCAAAAGCTCCTTCCAGGGGCAGAAGCTGGGCCAGTGGTACCAATTTAACTTCGGACGGAATTCCACCGATCAGACTCGGGATGGGCGCCTCTGGGATGTTCTGCACCCAGGGCGCTTCCCTGAGCGTCTAGGCTCGATGGAGTCTTCGTGTCCTTCCAGGCCCCACCCCTCTCACCCTACCCACTTGCAGCATCACTCCTGGTCACCCAGGTGTTCTCCTACCTTCTCAACGTTTAGCTTCAGGGAAGAGGGACAATGTCCTCTGCTCAAAAGAGCCGATGGGGAGTGCTGCCTGTTGGGAAGCAGGGCCCGGGCGGGCTGGCAAGGGGCTCAGGGGCTGCCCTCACCCTGTGAATGAGCAAGAGGACATCAAGGAGAAAGGGTCGCCTGGTCCTGAGGAGCCAAGAGAACGTGGGAGCTTCCCGTTAGGAAGAGAAGTGAGAACAAGGAAACAGAGCACCCAGCGCCAGCCCTGCTCCTGCACTTCTGCGTCGGGCTGGACTTCACCACAGGGCGGCCATCGGGACCAGCGCGAGGGCCTGTGGCACGACTATAGCAGGAGGGCCGTGGGGAGGCCGGGGCACTGCCCATACTAGCATGCTGGCCTCACCAGTCAAGCCCGGCTCCTGGAGGCCTGGCCAGGCCTGTACTCACTCTTTACTCTCCAAGCAGCTCTGACACCTTCACAGGCAGATGGCCCTCCAGAAAGACAACAAGGGCACAGCTAGCCGGAGGGGAGGAGCTCCTTTCCCTGCAGCTTTGCACTGCGTCCGTGCCCTCCGGCCACCACCTAGTCCTGCGTGAGGGACAGTGCCGGGTGCCTGGCCTCAGGCACCCTCCACTCCGAGGGGGTCTGCTTCATGTCTCAGAAGCACAGAACAACATCACTGAGAAGTTGGTGAGGGTGGGCTCCACCCACAGGAGGACCCCCTCTCCTCCAACGACCTCTCACCCCCGCTCTGCCGAGCGCCGCCAGAGCTCCGTCCCCCTGGTCCCTTCTCCAGCAAACTTGGCCCACCCCCCCCGGTGGCCGCTGGCCCTTTGGTCCTGCTCTCGGCCCAGCATCCACCGTGTGACGCCACCCTCCTGGCCCTCCTCACTCCAGGCCCGACGGCCCACCGACTCGGCTTCCGCACGCACCCAGGACCCTGCACACGGTCACATCTTAGCTCAGCGGCTCCAGACGACTGTCAACAGCTGGCTGGGCCGAAGGCACAGCTGCAGTTCCTTTCCTGGGGGAGGGGCTTGGGCTGCTCTAGTTCACAAGGAGGTCACAGCAGCTGCAGCAGTTTTCAGGCCCCACGACGGCCCTGGGATAACCAGGCTGGGACACGGCGGGAAAAGCTGACCCCAGGCCAAGAAAAAGAGCCACACGGAGGGGCTCTGTTCAGGGCCAAGGAGCCAGCAACCAACGTAAGGGGAAAGCACCGGCCTCTGCATCTCCGACCACCTCGGACGGGCACTGGTTGCTCGGGGGGTGTGGGGAGCAGGCCAGCACCCGGCCAGCTGCAGGCCCGGGCCCAGAGGCGGAGCCCGGCCCCAAGGAGAGTGCGGCAGGAGCTCAAAAGGCAGCAGCAGGGACGGGGCGTCCGGGGCAGAGCAACGGCGTTTCCCTCCGTCAGCAGAACGGGGGCTCGGCAGTGGCGGTGGGAGAGCGGTCACCACGGCTGCCTTTATTACCCACCATCAAACAGCAATTTCTTCCCCAGCCTCCTCGCTAATTACCCAGCCAGCGTTCTCATCTCGTTTTATTACTGGAATTAACAACGAGTTCAGAGTGTGGAAAGCTATTAAGATGTGTGATTAAGCCACATTCAATTAGTTTCTACAAACAATTTAATTGATGTTGCAGATAGAATTAACAGAAGGTGATTGTGTGAATGGCTTCGCTGGCTGCAAAACGGGAGAGGCTGTGGCGGGCTCTCTGGGGCTAGGCAGGGGCTGGGCGTGAGGCTCGAGGCCTGCCCACCAGCCCTTCCTCTGCAGCCCGGCCCGTCCCGCCAGCCCCCGTCGGGAGCCGGGTCCCCAGCACCACTGCCCTCGGGTCTCCTGGGCAAGGCCAGGCTAGGCCAGGAGTTCCCGGCCAAGCCTTCCTCTCTGGCTCCCTTGGCGCCTCCAAGGGAAGCGGGCAGCTCCGGGGACGGAGGGTCCCTGCTCACTGCTGGCAGCTGGGAAGCTTGCTCAGGTTGGAAAACACGGCAAAGGGGGGACGGAGGTGGGAGAGCTATAGCAACAGGAGGGCGGCGGCCACCAAGGACGGAAACCGAGAGGCCAGCGGCCTCTGTTGGGAGGGAACTCAGGCCCCCGGGGCCGCGCACGTGCTTTCACTGTCACCACGGTTTCGAATCTGATTCGTGTCTCCTGAATGAGAAGCGTCTACAGGGCAGGGAGGCCGCCATCTGCGCGTGCTGGTTGCTCGGGGCATCCAGCAGGTGGTGAGTTGGGAAAGGACGTGCACTTTGACCCCGGAGCCAGAGGGCAGCCAGTGAGGGGCTGATGGATGGGGAGGCCATGCTCTCAACCTCCTCACCGTGTCCTGCGGCCCCGGGGGGGGGTGGTGGGGGTGGGGGTGGGGGTGGGGGTGGGGGGGCAGCAGAGGCGGCAGCCTCTTCGATTCACCTCGCAAGACAGCAGCAGCAGCCTGGAAGTGCCTGCCGCCAGACCCTGTCCCGGGCCCGACACACTGAGCCACACTCAGCTCACGGGCAGCACAGCGCTGGACAGGACTCCGAGAGCGTCTGCCGCCCAGCCGTGCCGGGCGCGCGGGCTGCCGGCTGCCCCAGCCACCCTACTTGCCCCAGTGGTAACTCTCCAGTGACTCGCAGGCAGCCCCGAAAGCAGGCGCTCCTGGCACTACAGAAAACTCTGGGCAACGCTCAAAGTCATGGGCCAAGTCATAGCCCAGCCACTGGCTGGGTGACTGATGATCCGGCAAACCCCACCGAGCCTCTACTCTCCAGTTTGTTAAGTTGTTGTAAAAACAGCAATCCCTCAGGCCTTCACCTTCCCTTCTGAAACCACAACCGAACACAACACCGGGCACTCTCCTCCCTGTGCCGAGACCCCGCTCCCATCCCTCTCCTTCCTCTGGGGGGGCATGGGACCAGCAGGGGGCACAGTGCGCCCAGCCGGGGGCAGCGTGAAGCAGGAGAAACGGGTAAGGATGCAGCAGAGAGGAGGGTGAAGGCCACTGCCACACAGGTGGGGAAACGGAGGCCTCAGACAGGCCAGCTCCCAGCCCAGCAGCCAGGAGGTGCCTGGTCAGGGCCACGTGCGTCCTGCCAGGGCTGTGGACGCTGGAAGCCAGGAGGGCCCAGACCCTCTCTGCTGGGAAACACTGTGGTCCTGCTCCTTCTGGCCGGGGGCACTGCACCCGCAGATGCTCCCCGCTCCCTAAGACACGGACGGCGCCTCTCGTCAGGGCTCTGCCAGTAGCCTTGCTGCCTCTTGTCCTGCGTGGACTCAGCAGCGGGACCAGGTCCTGGGCGAGGAAGAGGCCAGAACCGGGGAGAGGACGGCACCCAGGAGCCTTTGTGCTGAGTCCCCAAGGGCCCCCAGCCGTGGCCCCTCGTCTGTAACCCCCTCAGCCCCAGCATCATGGTACCAGCTCCCGCCCTGTGGAGTAAGAGGCCCTGAGCTGAGGGGAAGGGCCAGGTCCAGAGACACCCCGAGGGCCAGGCTGGGCTCTGGCCTCACTGGAAGGCCCAAACCAGGCCTGGGAGCTTTCTCAGCCGTCCTGGGCGGTGCTCTCAGGAGGGAGCTATGGCCGAACCGTGGACCCCAGCACGTCTCAGGTCGGGGACCCCTGACACCTTGTGCAGATTCAAAGGCCGGCGAGGGACCCTCGGAGGCAGGCCTGGGGCCTCCGGGCCGGGGGTGGAGCCAGCCCACGTGCTGCGCTTCAGGGGCTTCACGGGAGAACTCATCAGCCCCACAGCAGGGTGGTGACAGAGATGGATGCTGGGGACAGCTGTGCGCTGGAGCCACGCAGCGAGGGGAGGGGAGGGAGGAAGGGTGGGGGAGCGGCCACGGGGGCCACGCTACCGTCACCGTGCCCCAGCCCCTCCCCGGGCATCGGCCACACCCTTCCAGACCCCTCTGCCCTACCAACAGTACCCCCGACACTCCTCTTCCCAAGGGGGCCTGTGCAGGCCCGCCACCCCAGCAGCCCTGGCCTAACTGCCCTTTCGCTCCGCATCATCCCAGGAGCCCAGGCGTAACCCCAACGGTGCAGCTCCCAGAGACACAACTGTTGGCAACACCGACCCCCCCAGCTTGAGCAATTCCATGTGAACGGGCCCAATCCAGCTCTTAAAACAACTAGAGTATAGGATGTAGCACCTGACTCGCACACCAGCCTAGCCCAGAGGTGACCGTCCCCAGGGGTGAGTTTACTCCAAAGAGCTCGGCCGGGACTTCCCTGGTGGCACAGTGGTTGAGAGTCCGCCTGCCAATGCAGGGGACACGGGTTCGTGTCCCGGTCCAGGAGGATCCCACATGCTGCGGGGCGGCTGCGCCCAGAGGCCATGGCCGCTGGGCCTGCATGTCCGGAGCCTGTGCTCCGCGGTGGGAGAGGCCACAGCAGTGAGAGGCCCGCATACCGCCAAAAAAAAAAAAAAAAAAAAAAGAATCCACCTGCCAATGCAGGGGACACGGGTTCAAGCCCCGGTCTGGGAAGATCCCACATGACGCGGAGCAACTAAGCCCGTGCGCCACAACTACTGAGCCTGCGCTCTACAGCCCGCAAGCCACAACTACTGAGGCTGCGTGCCACAACTATGGAAGCCCGTGCACCTAGAGCCCGTGCTCTGCAACCAGAGAAGCCACCGCAGTGAGAAGCCCGCGCAATGCAACCAAGAGTAGCCCCCGCTCGCCGCAACTAGAGAAAGCCCGCGCGCAGCAACGAAGACCCAACACAGCCAAAAATAAATAAATATTAAAAAAAAAAAAATGAAAGGGAGTGAGCTTTCATGCAGTGTTCAGCCTGGGCCTGGGTCTCAGGGTCTGTGCAACTCCCAAGCCACCAAAGCGAGGCCCTTTCTCGAGGAAAGGTCTTTCCGAGCTAAGGTCGCTTCCCTCTGGACCTGGAGTCAGCCCTTCCACGTCCGCTTCTCATCCTCCGCGCCCAGCCTTCCCCAGGCACGGCCCCCCGGACTCACGTGCAGGCTGGGATGGTAGGTAAGCAGCCCATTGTCACACAGGGTCACGTACTTCTTCTTCCATTCCTTGTTCAGGGACTTGCCACTGCGCTTGAGCAGGATACCCTGAAGACAGAGGCCGGATCAGAGACAGAAGCCAGGCCCACACGTCACAGCTATGAAGAAGGTCTCAGTGTCCACAGGTCACAGCATCCTCCGCCCCCCGTCCTCCCGGGTCACTGTGCTTATCTGCATGGAGAGGCCACACGGGACTAAAACTGAACCAGGGAGAGCCAGGCGGATGAACCCATCTATGGAACTCGGCTGCCCCTGACCGTCCTCAGGAAGCAGCCTGGAGCCCACCTCTCTAGTTACCATGGACACCGTCCCATGGCAGGGGGGTGTCCTCTCCCCCAGGTTGGGGAACTACGTCAGCAACGGGAGGCAGGGGTTTAGATGGCCTCCCAGCAGTGCTGCTCCCACCCACCGTCTCCAGGGATGGGGTGGAACACAGCACAGAGACCTCAGGAGGGCCCGGGCCTCCTACCCTCTGTGGCAGCCCCAAATAGAGCAGAAAAGCCCCTAACTGTCCCCAGAATGGCCCAGTCTCCCCCAAGGCAGGCAGTGGGAAGACCCAGCCATACAGCCCAGCACCCAAATCTCCCGTGTGAGCTGATAAGACACTGGGCGTGGAGGTTAGATGGGCACCAGGATGAACAAGGGCTCCCCAGGGGCAGGGATTTGGGCGTATTGTTCCTCGACCCCCTCAGCACTGCGACACTCCTGGGATGCAGCAGACGCTTGGGGAACAGCTGGTGGACAGGGCGGGGGAAGAGCCAGCCGAGACCGTGCGGTGTCGGAGGTGCTGCGAGTGGGGGGTGGACCTCACCGAGGCAGACGAGGCGTCCACCCACACCCCAGACGGCCTCTGCTGCCCTCCCCTGATGACAATCCCCGACGGTCCCTCACCCACTGGCTTTCGCCTGGAAACAGCAGACAGCACGGGAGAACGGCCAAAGATGGAACTCAGGTCGGGACGGGACACGGACGTGCACAGGCGGCAGGTGCCCCAGGACCGGCATCACCCCTGTGGGGCCCCCTCCCCAAACTCGGGAGGGCTGAGAAGAGGCAGTGCTCCCTGGACATTCCTAGACAGAACTCCTGGGGGGCAGCCCCCCCTCACAGCGGGACTGCCCCGGCTGGGCGAGAGCGGGCAGCATGCCAAGTCCCAGCAGGTCGCAGAGGAGCTGCCAGAGCCCCTGTGCCAACCTCTCCTACAGGAGGGGAGGGCCGGGCCCTCAGACAAGCCGGAAATGGGGGTCAAGAGATTCACTGTGAGAGAGGGCGGGGGGTAAACCCCGGATCCATGGCCCCCTACCCCGCTAAGGCTTCCTACTGGAAGGCTCGGCCCTTAGGGGGATGAGGTTAACAAACAGGTGGGCTGGGATGCCCGCCCCATCTCTCCCCACAACAGGGACTGCGGTGGTGATAACATCACAGGTGTTTCACATCCTTGCTCCCCCACTCCCTTCCCCTATCCTCATCCTCCTGCCCTCAAAGACAGGTGCAGTTGCGGGAAGTCAGGCCACTGAGTCGTAGGCCACCTAAGGACACTGCTGCTACTATCTGGCCCCCTTTTCCTCACAAAGAGCTTCTGAAGACCAAGGGTGTGAACCGGACCTTCAGCAGACGACAGGTCGGCTGGAACGGCCCAGGCCACCACGGCCCCTGCTTCGTGGTCCGCGAAGGAGCCTTGGCGACCAGCCTCTGGGCGTGGCAGCCATCCCCTCACAGGCCAGGAACGTGGAAACAGTTCAGCCGCCGCCTCTCCCCTGACTGTGGACCACGGCCCTGAGGACTGCCGGCCAGACTCTGGAGAAGGCGGCCCAGGCCCACCCCGCTCCCCTGGGAGTGGCCGCCACGGCTGGCTCGCCTGCGCCCCATCTCACTCCCTCCTTTCCCACCTGCTCCCCAAGGGCCTCTGTTCTCAAACCTTTCACACCTGAGCCCGCCCTCCCTCCTCTGTCCCTTCATCTTCACCAGGTTCCCTCCTGGTCAAGGGAAAGGAAAACCTGACTCCGTGCCCCGTTCTGCCACCAACTAGCTCTTAACATCAAGCAAGTCGTGTCACTGTCTGGGCCTCAGTCTCCTCGGAAGCGCGGACCCACCTACAGGGCCCGCTCCCCGCCCCCCCCCCGCCCCCAGCAGGAAATCAGGAGCCAGGATGCAGAAGAGGCCGGCGTAAGCGGGAAGCCCTTTTCTACCCAGAACTCTTCCTCCTCCGTCACCTGGGCCCCTCTCGGGAGGAGACCCCGGCGCCGCGGACGACGGTAATGACGCTCCGACGCTGCTCTGACGCTCGTTAGCAGGGGGCGTGGGAGGAGCGCCGGGAGGGGGCGTGGGAGGAGCGCCGGGAGGGGGGCGGGGGAGGAGGGATCTCGGCCGCTGGGGTTTGACCCGCGCCCACAGGGTCAGCCCGCCTCTCACCGGCCCGGCCCGCTCCGCCCTGCCCTACCGGCGCCCCCGTCCGGGTCACAGCCCGTTCCGAGGGAGGAGAGCGAGCTCCAGGGGTTCCTGCTCCCCTCCCTGGCCGGCCGGCTGCGCACGGCGGAGCAGGAAGCAATCTGGGGCGGAATGGGAGCGGTGCGGAGGCGACAGCCCCCAGAGGACCCGTTCCCGCCGCCGCCTCCCTCCCAGCTCCGCCAGCCGGCTTAATTGCGGAGTCCGGATTGATTGGGAATGCAAATGGCAACTGAAATGCAATCTCCACTCCCAGCAGGAGCAGAGGGGGGGAGAGGAGAGGAACGGAATGGGGAGAAGAACGGGACAGGAGAGCGGGAAAGGGGTTAGCCCGGCCCTGGGGGCGGGGGGGGGGGGGGGAGGGGAGCGCGCAAGGAATGGCCACTGGCCCGGAAAGGGGAGAGTGGTGGAAGGACGCGCGGTCCCAACGGCAGGCACGCCCCCAGCCCCCGTGAGGTCGGCGCGGCTAGGCACCTGCCTCCAGCGGGCAGCTTCCTGGCTGTGTGCCGCCTCCTCCGGAGTGTCCCTGAGGTTCGGGGCCTGTGACACTCCAGTACCCTAGCTGACCCCTTTGACCGGGTTTCACCCCCCACCTCACAGCCCCGCCTTCCCGTCCACGTGGGGGACTCAGGGAGCAGATAAATCAGACCGACCCCAGACAGGAAAGGGGGCGTCTGGGGCTAACTTATTTCAGAGCACGGGCGGGGGTGGGGGTGGGGATAAGCGTTGTCTGTTAAATGTTTACATGCGCATGTGTGTGTACTCAGAGCACACGCCCCAAAGCGGGGAGTGACAGTCCCCTGCCTGGCCTGGCGAGGGCCCCGTGGGAGGCCTCGGTCAGCACGGCCCCAGAGACACTCAATCACACCATCAACAGGTTTATGGACCAGTTCTGTGCCCAAACACACACAGGGACGGGGAGGAGAGTGCCCACTGCCATTCTCCCAGGCCCTCCACGCGCCCCCGGGCAGGCTGACCCACCTAGAGCAGTGCCTGCTGGGCGTCACTGTGGTGACACTTCAGGGGAGGGCTGAAGCACAGAGGGCGCGGGGCGACACAGTGCTCCTCACTGTGTCCTCTGGGCCCCAAAACCCTTCCTGAAACCCAGTGGAAACCCCCATCCCTAACACCAGGATTCTGGTCACACTACCTACAGGCTCCAGGAGCCCCAGCCTGGAGAGCCAAACCTGACCACAGGGCCCTGGCCAGGCTGACCTCAGGTGCTCCAGCCACACCAGTCTCCTCTGTGGTCAAAAACTGACATCACAGCCCTCGTGGACACAGCATCTCTAACCACCGGCTCCCAAGAAGATCTGGGCCAAGCGCAGCATCCTGTGGGTACAGCGGACTGACCACCAGGCCGGCTCAGCAGTTCTAGAGCCCTGCGTGCCCAGCACACCAGCAACTCTGCACAAAGACCCCTCCATCACTCAACGTCTTTTTCCAGCAGAGAGACCCACGACAGGAGGTCTGGAAGGATCCAACACCGGGTGGCCCAGCCCTGCCAGGCAGTGACTCAGGAAGGAGGTGAGGGAGAGGCCCTACCAGGACGTGGCCCCTCCACTAAGTTTCGTCTTTACAAACAAACAGAGGCTCACACGGTAAGACTGGGCCAGTGAACCCAGGGTAGGAAGAGGCCTCGGTAAGCCCTTCAACGCGTACTCCTCAGGGTACTCTTTTGAGAATTCTCTTTTCTGGGAGGAGGGGAGGGAGGCCAGAGAGACCATACCCTCCTCCAGGGCCGCCCACCTCCAGAACCACCACCAGCGAAGTGCTGCTGAGGATGGCAGGCGGCTCTCTGCTGCCTCCCTGTGGTGGTGAGGAGGAACTGGCAGCGTAAGGGTTCCGGCCACCCTTCCCCGCTGTGCTGTGAGTTCTTCTCTGCAGAACTCTCCTTGTTAAGGATTCAGGCCTGGCAGGGGCAGGGCGCTGGCCTCTCTCACCATCTTCCAGAGGCCCCGAAAAGAACCATCATCTAACATTTCCTGGGCTTCATCTCAGCTCCTCTCCAGCCCCAGGGGAAGGGAGTGCTGACCTGTTTAATGGGGATGGCCCGACCACTCCCGATGCTGTCCACCTTGCACTCGGCGGCTTTTTTCTCCCGGTCCAAGTCGGCACCCTTTCGAGACTGGAAGAGAACAGAAGAGGCGTGTTAAAGGGGCCCAGGGTCTGCGGGGTCAGCAGCCCACCTGGAATCCCCAGCCAGCCCTCCCGTCCTCCCTCCTCCTGGGCGGGCCCTAGCAGTGGGGCGGGGCCGGGGCGGCGGGACCGGGAAGGAACTGAGACCACGAGTATTCCAACGGGTTTATTCTTACACACGGCACCATACAGAGCAGCACAGGTCACTGGGCCGGGCCCGCCCCTTACAAAAGAGCAAGGACACGAGATACCGAGGGCGTGAGGAGCGCGCAGCCCAGGGGGCTGGGGCGTAAGAGACGGGAAGGGGCGAGGAGAGGTGGACGGTGGGGCTGAGGGACGTGGCCGGGAGCACAGGGCATGACCACCAGGGAGAGCAAAGTCCAGAAGTGAGCGGGTAGCGGCCCGTCTGCGGCACAGACACCACATGGCACGTTACGCCGAGCACGGCGGCGTAGCCCGAGGGGCACAGTGGATGGAGAGAGAGAGGAGAGAGGCCAGAAGAGGCCCTGCGCCCCTGCCGGGCTCCTGGGGCAGAGCCCGCCCGAATGCGGATCCTAGGAAATGGGAGGCCAAGAGAGGGGAAGGCAAGCGCGGCGTGGCTGCGGCGTCCGGAGCGGAGCAGGAACGGCAGAAGTCCATGCAGGAAGGAGCAGAGGAGGGGAGGGGCGGGGGAGCTCCCCCAGGAGCAGCTGGACCGCCGGCCGGCCGGGCGCTCGGACGCCCCGGCCTCTGGG
This sequence comes from Tursiops truncatus, assembly GCF_011762595.2. NCBI lineage: Eukaryota > Metazoa > Chordata > Mammalia > Artiodactyla > Delphinidae > Tursiops > Tursiops truncatus. Next base: position 99,323,751 of record NC_047042.1, on the reverse strand, counting down.
CCTCGTCGCTGGCCGGCGCCGGGCGTGGGCCGAGCTCCCTTCTTCTCCATGCAGCGAGCCTGGCGCAGCGCGTCCAGCAGGGCTGGTCCCTGGCAGCCCCCAGCCGCGGGCTCCGGCGTTCCTAGCCTTCCCTGGGGGTGGGGGTTAGTTACAAAGGTTCCTGTGGGTCTCTGGAGTGGGGAGCACGGCGGCCGCTTCTCATCTGAGAGCAGTCCCAGGGCCCGGCCCGCCTCCGGCCCCGCACAGGGGAGAATGTCCAGAGGTGCTGTGTGTCACCACCTGGTCTTCTAATTTGGAAGGAGTTGGAAAGGCCTTTTTGTTGATGAAAAGTTGGAAACAGTGGCACATATCTGCAAATATCGAAAGAATAAAGATTTTGGCAAGTTATACTCAAGCCCCGCACAGTCGGTCAGCACTGGTGAGGGCAGAGACCCAGGCGGCTGGGGAGAGGCGGCGGCGGCGGGATGAAGAGGAGGGGGAGAGGGTGCGGGGGGCGGGCAGGCGGCGGCAGCGGTGGCGCCGGGCAGTCCATGTCAGCGGGGAGTGTTCTCCACTCCGGGCCCTACACCCTCCTGCTCACCCGGGCTGCCAGGAGCCAAGGGCACAAGGAAGAGGCAAAGGACCGCAGCCGCAGCGCGGGGGCAGCACAGCCAAAGGAGCGGGAAGAGGCAGGCCAAGGGCCACCGCCCGCGGCTCCACCGTCCGTCAGCACCCGCCCCGGGCCTCTCCTGGGTGCCACGGCCTCTGCCCCTTCGGCCCAGGGGGAGGAAGGTGGATGGGCCGCTGCCACCGGGTCCCCAGACAGAAGAGCCGGTCGTGGGGAGCGGGGCACAGGCTGTCCCGGCCAGGCTGGTGAGCAGAGAGGCCCCAACCAGCAGAGGATCCCTGGGAGCCCAGAGGGGGCCCCCCCAGGACGGGAAGCCAGGCAAGAGTGGCAACAAAACGAGTAACATGAAGTCATGGGGGAGACGGGGGACGCCAGCGGCCACGTCCAGCGGGAGAGTCACGGGGGCGCCAGCCACAGAACAGGCGTGGCCCTGCTGGGGAGGACGAGGAGGGCAAGGGGGTGGCCCCGGCGGCGATGATGAGAAGGGGAGGTCCCGAGATGCACCTCTAGAGACGGACACGTCTTGAGGCTGCCTTGGGGACAATGGCGCAAGTGAGGTCACCATGGAAACAATGGAAAGAAAAAATAAGGTTGCCACGGTGAAGATGGAGAGAATGAAAGGGCCCGGGGCCGGCTGTGCCCAGGACGCGCGCGGCGAGGCGGGCTCTGCTCCGCAGAGCAGGCAGCAGAGCGCGGGGAGCGCCAAGGCGCTGGCGAGGGGGCCCTGGGCCCGGGCGGGTGGCAGAGGGAAGAGCGCGTGCCCTGGGGTGGTGCAGGACCAGCGGCAGAGGAAGGCGAGAGGTGAAGAATGGTGTGGAGGGAGCAGGTGACTGAGGCTGGATGTCAGGGAGCAGGTGCCGAGGGCGTGGATAGCAGTCACTGCAAACACAGGTCGCCCACGGGCTCTACGGCGGCGGCGGCGGCAGCAGCGGCAGCAGCAGGAGGCGTGGGCGTGAGCAGGCAGCCCAAGGCGCTGTGCGTCTCAATGGGCGTGCACGGGAGACAGGGAGCTGCGAGTCCAGGCAGGGTTGGGGCTGGGGGCTGGGGGCGGGACGGCTGTGACGCACGGTAGCAACTGGCAGCAGGGAGGGGGTCAGTCAGCATGGCCGGGGAGGGCGCGAGGCAGGCACGGGGCGGACAGAGGCAGGCAGACTGGGCAGAAGTGCGCCAGGCAGGCGGAGGCGAGGATGAATGGGCGAGGCCTGGGGAGCACTGGCTCTGTGTGGACGGGGTTCCTGAGAGCCTGGCCGGGGCCTGACCTGGTGGGCTGGACTGACAGCCACGCCCTGATGCTCAGAAAGAGGCAGGTGGAGTGACGCAGAAGGACAGGGCGATCTCCTGAGAGTCCACACGGGCAGCTCACCCACCTGTGTCTGACCCAAGACTCCCGGAATGGTCCAGCCAAGTCCCAGCTGGATGGTGAGTTTGGGGATGGGCACTGCGTGTCAGATGCAGGCTCAGGACACCTAAGAGCTGACGGGCTGGGCCCCTACGGCGGAAGGCACACGGGACCCTGGGGCTGGGGTCTGCGGGGGGGGGGGGAGAGGAAGAGCTTGTGGGGGGACCGAGGCAGGGAATCAGGAGACGGAGGCCTGGGGAAAGACAGCTAAGCCTTCGTTAGGCTGATGGCGCAGCGGGTGGGAAGCGTGGGAGAATGAAAAGAGCGGGCAGGTGGACTCGAGGCCTGGGCCCTGTTCATTCTAGCTCTGCCAGCAAACGCTTCCTGTAGCCTCAGGCAAACAATCTCGGGGCCTCAGTCCACAACTGCGGAATCACGGGTGCCTCAGAGTTAGAGCAGACGCGTCCAGAGATCCCTCAAGCTGGCCAGGAAGCCCTACGAGGTCGGGGAAAGGGAGGGTGTGTGTGTGCGGCCGGGAGGAGGGTCTGTGTGCATGTGCTGAGGGCGGCCCCGTGGGCTCGGAGGAAGAGTCTGGAAGAGTCGGGTGTGGACGGGGGGCACCGGTAAGGAGCCGACGGAAGAGGCGCGCGTCAGTGGGGATGGAGGTCGGCAGGTGGCATCGTCCTGCCTGCTCCCTCCTGGCCGGGGGCTGGGGGCTCGGCCCTGCCCGTTTGGTGAAGGCGGCCGGGCAGGCGGGAGGGGCGGGCACGTACCGTGAAGATGTTGGAGCGCCGCTTGGACTGCTTGCGGATGGGTGTGGGGGTGGAGGAGGCAGCGATGGTCTCGATGCGCAGCTCCCGCTGGCTGATGCTGGGGGTGGAGGGGACTGAGGATGAGTAGTCGCTGAAAGCGCTGCTGCCGCCATTCGTGGCCTAAGGACAGAGAGGGCTGCTGAGGGCGGCTCCGGGAGGGGCGCAGGGGCGGGTGGCAGGCAGGAGCTGGGAAGCCTGCGGTGCGGAGACCTGGCCGGGGGCTCGTGGGGCAGCAGAGGGGCCACTAGCTCCTACAGGTGGTACCGAGCACGGCCTGGAGGCCAGCAGGACCCAGTGGTCACCACACTGGGCTGCCCCACTAGGGCCCCGGCAGGGGCCATTCGGGGTCAGCCCGGGAGCTGAATCGGAGGCAAAGGCTAGCAGGTTGGAGTCAGTGACAGAGGCCAGAAGAGAACGAACTGTGGAGTCTTGGCTCACAGGTGGGTGTGACGCGAGGTGGCAGGTCACCCTGGATGAGCTCCCCAAGTCAGTGACAAAGAGCAAGGCTGCAGGAGGCCAGGGCGGGCCTCAGAGTGCAAGGGGAGGATGAGGTTTGCTTCTAGGCAGTGTGGGTGACAGGGTACAGGACACAGGAGGGCCGGGGCAGAGAGCGGAACAGCTAAGCTAAGACTGCTCCAGAGGAAGCAGCAGGTAAGGGAGCGGCGGCAGAGGATCTCCGCAGAGAGACAGCAGGTGCTCGGCAGTGTCCACTCCAGGACTCGGGAAACGCAGTTTGACAAGGCCACCCGCTAACAGCCCATCGGATGATCACTAAATAGAGAACGTGTCCTGCCCTGGCAGCCTCCTCGAATCCTAACCCGTACAAAGGGAGCAAGACACCTGAGCTGCTGCCCCCCGGTGGGCAGGGCCCCCGTGCACAGCTGGTTCTGCAGCCGAGGCAGCGCCGCTCAGAGACAGTGAAGAAAGACCTTCCGTGCCTCCTTTCTTCCACGGGGGAGTGCTTACAGGGGAAGCCCTGACGCCGTCTAAAGTGCTAAAGGGAGGGCTCTCTGGAAAAGTCATCAGGCTGTCATCAGGACACTGGTGGGCCAGGGGGCCTCAGAAAGACGATGGCCCTTGGCAGAAGTAAAGGAGTGGCTGTCGGCTTGACCACTCAGCGCGCACACCTGTGATGGCCCAGGGCTTTCCGCCGAGCAGGGACTGAGCGGGGAGATGCAAGTACTGGCCTGCCTGCCAAGGGCCAAAAAACAACCAGGCAGTAGGCCCAGGAAGTGGGCGGGTGTCCAAGTGGTAATACAGGAGAAACCCTGGCAGGACCTGGCTCAGAACACCCCCACTACCCCACACGTCACAAATGCCACTGGCCCTTGCGGGTAAGTGCTGCCCTTCTAAACGCAAACACCGAGAGAAGGGCCAGCAGGTGAGGGCCAGCAGGGACGAGCTCAGCTCAGAGCCTCCTGAGAACGGCTGCACGGGAAGCGGGCACTGAGATAGCGCTAACGTGGGTGACCAGAGCAAATGCTTAGGCGGCCTCAGCTGCTGCAGAGCTGCGGGGCAAGGAGAGTGTCGAGCAGGGACGGGAACTAGCGGGAAGGCAGTCACCACGGGGTACAGAGGAGGCCAGGCCAGTCGTGCAGGCTAAGGGAACTCGAGCCAGTGCTTTCAAACCATCTGCAAGGCGGCAAGACCAGACGAGGTGGGGACAGGCAGGCAGACAGACAGAATGGGAGGCAGGGCCGCGGCGGGCGGGGCGTGCAGTGGCGGGGGGCGGGGGGAGGCTGCCCGCACCTGGTTGATATGCACGGACGGGATGGAGGCAGCGGACACGGCTGAGTGGCTGGGAGAGTTGGGCAGTGACTTGCAGGGCCCGATGGCCAGCTGCTGCTTCTTCCGCAAGGCCACTACCTTCTGGGCCACTGCAGGGGACAGCACAGTCAATTACCCATGTGGGGAGGAGCGAGGAGCCCAGCTTAGAGCCGCCACCCCCCCACCCCACCCCACCCCACCCCCGCCTGCCTGACCCCCTCTGGGGGAGCGTCCCTGGCGCCGAGTTACCGTCCTGGAAGACGCGCTCCACGTTGAGTCCGTAGGTGGCGCACGTCTCGTAGTAGGTGCAGCGCTTCAAGTCTGTGGACAGCTTGCGGGCCCTGCTGTCGTCGATGACCCGCGGGTTCGCGGCACTGATGGCGTCTGTTGGAGACGGGAGAGTGGGGTCTGACTCAGCCTGCTGAGAAGCTGAGGCTGCTGGCTGGTGGGCCGTTCGGTCAGAGGGTGGCTGGGCAAAGAGCCCGGGCAGCGGACGACACGGAGCACGAGAATACGGGTGTCTGGGCCTCGTTCCAGCTCTGCCACCGACTCACTGAGTGGGAACGAGCCAGACACTCTGTTTATGCATCTCAAAATGTGGACACGACCACCACACGGATGGCAGGATCTTAGCTGGGGAAGACCCAGTGCGTACGGGGCAAAGAGGAGGCGCCCGCTCTAGGGCAACACGAAAGGGCTGGTCCAGCGCCAGGAGGACGGGGCAGCCAGGCTTTCTCGTGCCTGCCACCTGGGGGCCCAGAGCCCCCGCCTCACCCCTGCTGGCCCGCTCACCCTGCGTGCCCACCAGCACCATGGGCACCTCGCTGGCGTTGCGGAAGCTGCAGAGCCGCAGGAAGTAGTTGTACACCGTCTGGAAGCTGATTTCATCCTCCAGGCTGAACACAAACACCACCGCGTCCACCCAGGCAGCAAACTAGGGGGGACCGAGCACAATTACCACCCTCACCTGGGCACGGGCGAACTGCGTACCCCTCTCCCCACACGCAACCTTGCCCAGTCCCAACTGGGAACCTCAAGAAAGGGGCACCAAAGGCCAGGGCTGGGGGCAGGGGCATCACCTGGAGCTCAGGGGGGCCTCCTTCATCTCGGATCAGCAGCAGGTAGCTCTGGCCATCCACCACAATCTCCTTCTTAAACCGACCCCCTAGGACAGAGTTCACGGTCAGGCCCAAAACCAGAAGAGCGAGCCCACGGGGGCCAAGCAGAAAAGAAGTCCACAGCTTCCAACAGAGAAGACGGGAGCGCTGAGAAAGCCAAGGGCTGCAGCCCCCGCACAGACAACCGGAAGGAGGGACGGCGGCCATTAAGGCCGGCCCGTAACGCTCACCTTCTGGGGACTCCTCCTGGACATAGGTCCCCGTCAGATAGCGGTGCACCAGGGCCGACTTGCCACTAGACAGGTTCCCCACAATGCCCTGCGGGACAGGAAGGCGGGAGAGCTGCGGTCAGAGGGCAGGACGGAGGACACGGGGCAGGAAAGGCTGATACGTTAGCAAGGAGAGGGGCCAGTGCTGCGGATGGGCGAGCAAAGAGAAACAGGGAAGAGAGGGGTGACGGGAGAGACCAAGCCTAGAGACGGAGGGGACTGGAAGCGGGGGAAGCAACGCCGGCCCACCACTCCAGCCCGCACCCCCAGCCCCTGGGCTGCCTGGGCCTCCCATGGGCCTCACTCACCACTTTAAGCTCCGGCACCGAACGGCTCAGGGTCCACTCCTGGCTGTTCACAAAGGAGTCTGCGGGAGAGAAGGCCGCCTGTCAGGACTGGGGTGGGACACACACCTTTGCTATCCACCACCTGCTGCCTCTGACGCTGCCCCTTCACAGGCCAAGGCCAGAAAACAGCACTCACGCCCTGGTCTCCTGGGAAGCAGCAGGAACGTTTTGCGCAGCTGGGACAGAGCGATGCCAGCCCCCACTTCCACTGGCCTGGCCCCGATCCCTCCTCTTACTGCTACAGCAAGGTGCGTAGTTGCTACCTCGAGCCACGCTCGGCCTGCCGCCCCCCACCTGGTGAGAGGCCTCCAGTGGGTCTCAGCCAGACCCAAGCTGGGCGGCAAGGCTGCAGCTTCTGCTGCGAGTAGGAACAGCTCACCCTTGCAGGGTGCGGCCACCTACCGCATTCCTGGAGGCTGAAGAGGGAGGAGCCCTTACCTGGCCCTGTTCTGTGAGAGGCAGGTCCAATGGGGAGCGGCCCTCATCCCCAAGCTCCTCCTGGGCAGGAGGCCACCACCCTCTGTGTCCCAGAGACCCACCTCCGGGGCTCCTCCTCTCCAGTCCATCCTCAGCTCCTGCCGGGCTCCAGCCACGCAGAGCCCCCCTCTCCTTTATCCTCTAGGTTGTAATGGACATCCTGCGATCGGCTCCGGGCAGCTTGGGCCTGGGCCAGCCTCTCTGGCTGGGCTTGCTCCCCCTCCCCAGGCTGTCTCAAACAGTGCTTATGACGGTCGGGTCCACAAGCATTCCCCAAACTCATCTGCACAGGCAGCTAGAGGTGAGGGCTCGAGCCTCGCCTGGGAGCTAGAAATGCTGCTGTTCTAGGCTCCCACCCAGAGCCCGCTGGCTCCGAGTGCGTCTCCATCCCTCCCCTCCCGGGCCCCAACTCCTCAGGCACCCAAATTGATAAGGGGCCCTTCCGACCCGCTCTCATTCCACCACGCTAGGGCCACGGGCGGGAGGTCCTGCCCCGACACACCTGGAAGGCCACCTCTGCCACAGACACCTTCTCCAGACCCACCGGCGACCCCAGAGCCTTGCCTGCCCGGCGCCGATCCCACTCGGCCAGCCCCGGCTAGCCCCCAGGCCCACAAGGCACAGGCCCGCTTCTCCCAGGTAGGTTTCCGGTTTGTTTCACACCCGCCCTCAACCCCGGACTCCAACCAGGGAGGCCACGCAGGCCGGGGCTCTCCCCCTTACCGCTTGGCGCGCCCAGGAGCCCAGGGGCCGCGGCCGCCCGGCGGCTCCACAGCGGCTCGGGGGGCGCGGGCGCGGGCGCGGGCTCCCTCCGGCGGAAGCGGCTGGTGAGCAGCCTCCAGAGGCCGGCGGCAGTGTGGGGCCGGCCCGGCTCTGGCGCGGTGCTCGGGGCCGCGGCGCCCAGCAGCAGGTCGCGGCGGCTGGAGAAGGCACCCAGAGAGCTGGCGTCGCCGTCGCTGCGGGTGCGCGCCCGGGGCAGCAGCCCCGACTCTGCGCGCCGGATCTCCTGGCCGCGGCGCAGACGGAAGCTGAAGCTCTTCCTCAGCGCCGACAGGCCGCGCCGGGGGCCCGGGGAGCTGCGCCCGCCGCCGCCGCGTAGCACCTGCCAGCGCTGGCTGCTCCACAGCGAGGCGCCCCGCAGGAAACCCGCGCTGCCCGCGCGGCCCAGCCCCGCGCCAGCGCCCTCGGCCTCGGCCGCCAGCTCCAGGCGGTTCACCTCCAGGAACGTCATGCTGGTGGGCCGCGGCGCCTGGGTCCGCCGGGGGCGGCTGCGCCGGGCCGGCGCGGGGCTGGGCGCGGGGCTGGGCGACGGGCTAGGCGCGGCCGAGCCGGGGCGCCCCGAGGACGCGGGCCGGGGAGCCGGCGGGAGGCCGTCGGGCGGGCCGCGGCGGCCGAGACGCGGGCGCAGGAGGCCGAGCAGCAGGCCGCGGACGCCAGCGGCCGGTGGCCCCGGGCCGCCCGAGCACACGCTCTGCGGCCGCGCCGGCTGCTCGCGCACGGCGCACAGGGCGGAGGCAGCGCGGCCGGCCGGGGCGCCGTGCAGGTCCAGCGAGTCGCAGACGCTGAGGGCGCGGCGGCAGGCGGCGGGCCGCTCCCGGCTGCGGCTGTCCCCTGGCGGCCAGCCCCGCTCCATGCTCAGGGCCCGCGGGCGAGGGCCAGGCCCATGGTGAGGGGCGCGGGGCTGGGCCCGGGCCGGGGCCGCGGCCGAGGCGCACTGACCTCCGGCCTCTGGGCACCTGGTGTCGGCCGACTGAGTCCCTCAACGCCTCCACCTCGCAGCCGGCAAGCCCAGACCTGGAGAGGCCGGGAGCCAGCCCAACACCGAGAGAGACGTGGCAAGCCTGGCCTGGAACACCCAGGAACGGCGGCCGCAGGGGAGCCAGCCTGCTGGGGCAGCCCCCGAGCCCTGAGAAAACAGGAAATTCCAGCCCAGGGCTCCTCCTCGGTTGGGGCAGGCAGGTGAGGAGATGTCATTAAGAGCAGGCCAAATAAGTAACAGTCCTCGGCACACCACACACTGAGTTCGGTTTTGGAGAGAAGCAGGCCATTTGCTCTTTCTCCAGGGAAGAACCAGAAGGTGACCCACCAGGGGGGGAGTCAATGAAAGCCTAAATTATGAGTCAGGAGTTATGCCGACTTCGGGCCTCAGTCTCCTTATCTGGAAAGTAGGGAGCCTCTACGAGGCAATCCTGTCTTAGCTTGGGAAACTCACAAATCCGAGTTGCTGTATGTTTTAGTCAGCTCTTCTGTTAATGACCGAGGCTGTCTTCTTCCCCGGAGATTATAAAATCATCTGTAGTAGGTTAAGTGTTGTCCTGCCCAAGGGCAGCAGAAAATCGAAAGAGAACCTCTGGACCTGGACCATACAGTTCTGGACGAGAGACTCACTTCTGAGCCCCTGAAGTCTCCAGCCTCCACCCGCTGGCTGGTTCTCACCTCCTGTCCAGAGGCTGTGCAGAGGTGAAGCTTCAGACTGCAGTACTGGTTGGAGCCTGACGCTCAGCACCGATGCCCTGTGAATTTCACGTGTGTGGGCTGCAGCAGACAGTCAGTAAATGCAGGGATGACTTCAGGACGGGGGCAGGGGGCAGGCAGTTGCCGTGCTGTGCTCTCCACTGCAGTGTATACATCAGTCCCCTCCAAGGCGCTGGAGATGAGCCAGTTTACCATAATCCACAAGGACCCCAAGCAGATCAGGAGAAACCAGTTGAGGCAGGTGGCAAGGATGAGTGGGGCTTGCCTTTCCTTTAAAGACGTGATACACCCCGGTTTCCTCCACCCCCAGTCCAACCCAACTCCCAACGTTCCTGTCCCTCTCAGCTTTAGAATTCCAGGGTCCTGGTCAGAAGCAAAGTACGAGATAAAAGTGGCACATTCCTGAGGGGGCTGGGGTGGGGGAATGCCTGAGAAAGGCAGGGCCTCTCCATCCTAGGTGCTCCTGGGGAACCCAGAGCTGGAAACTCCCAAGTCCTGGGCTGGATCTCCCAGGCCTGGAGAGGCCCCCGGGGCTGATTGCGTATTTTCCTGGGACTAGTTATTAACAACAACGAGGATGACTTCTTCCTCTCCGGGATGCACACCCCCACGTAAGAGTCGCTCCTGCACAAGAGCCTTTCCCAGGCTCCTTCAGGCGTGGAGACAGGAATGCAACCCAGGAATCCTGACTCACGTTCCCAAGTTTAAGTCTCCTACGCTGAACTTCCCTATCTTCGTATCTGTCTCTCTGTCCTCTCTCACACGTAGGGGATTACCCCTCCCCCAGAGAAGAAGCCTGCTCATTCCAAACCCTCCCCCCAAGCCAATGAAAATGCAAGCACAGGACAGCAGCTATCAGAGACAAGTGGGGACTGAGGGGGGACGGGGGACAAGGTGCCGAACAGGGGATGGGCTGCTTCAGAACCCAACTGGCTAGCCTCAGGGGGCGAGAAGCAGGCTGGGATAGGAGAGTAAAAGGCCCCCAGTTACACACACACACACACACACACACACACACACACACACAGGCTACAGGACATGCAGCAGTGCCCAGTCCAGGAAGTGAAAAAACATGCCACATTCTCAGAGGACACACCAGCGCCTGACTCCCCTTGTACCTGCAAAATCGGTCCAGGCGAAATGCTCAGACTGGGTCAATCCCAAACCTGGGACAGCTTCCTCTTCCTCATGGGGCTGCCTCCTTCCTATTCCTGCTTCCTAGAAACCTTTCCTGACTCAGGGAAACTAGACAGAGAAGGGCACCTGCCTGCACATAAATGTCCCAGGACATCAGCCAAAGACCCCAGAAAGGAGATCGGTGCAGACACACACCTGTCTCCTTGTTGGTGTCACACACACACACACCCCCGCCCGGGTCAGGGACAAGGTCTCTGTGTTCCATCTGCAAGATTCTACTCCAGAGACATGTGACAAACAGCTTACTACTCAACACAGCCCAAAGGAAACTAGGACAATCCTAAAAAGCATCGGGCTGGGGCCACGTAAACCGTACAGAAATCCCATAAAACTAGCCCTAGTGTCATTTCTCTGACTCTTAAGGTCATCAGAAACACCAGGCTGAACCTGTCGTGTAGGGGCGAGACCCCACAGAAGCTTCTGGGGGAATTAAAGACGCACTCTCTCGCAATGCCTGCAGCGTGCATCCTGGGTGAGGATGGACACGCTTCCCTGGAGGCTGAGCGCACAGAGGCTGAGCACTGAGCACCCCCTTCTGTTCTGAGCGCAGACAAATCAGAAGGAGAAGGGCAGTCTCTAGAGCTGGCTGAGCTGGACTGGCTGCTCGGACCTGAGAGAGGAGGGCGCCTGCGTGTGCAGCTGTGGCCTGGGGCAGCAGGGGTGCACCGCTGAACCCAGGGTGTCTAGGGAGAAAGAGAAAGACCCCTGCATAAAAAAGGCATGAGCTGTGAGGCACTGCACAGAAGCGGTGCACTGGTGGGGGGAAAAAGAAGGGCGGCCTCTGGCGCAGGAATCCCACAGAACCTTGTACCTAGTCTCCCTCAAATATTTGCTGGGTGATCCATTGATAAGTGTCGAGGCGCGCCCTGGTGAGGCCACGCAGCAGCCGCAGAGAGCCTGTGGAGGTCCTTCTCAGAGCCCAGGAAGGGCTGGCTTTCTGCTGGAAGCCAAAGGCTGCGGCTTCCTCCCGCCGCCAGAGTGGTCCCAAGAGCCTCAGGGCCCTCCGACGCCGGTCGGCATCTTCTTGCCCATCGCTGTGAAACGGCGTCAGGGAACCCTGGTGACCGCATGGGCGCTCAAGGGAGGCCACCCAGGAGGGAGCCCCGGAGGCCACGTGGCCGACTGCAGCCTCCCCACAGCCCTCGGCTGCGAGATGAGACGGGCGCAGAGGTCAAGGCCGTGTGCAGAGCTGCCGTGCTTCGAACTTACGCCACAGGCAGAGCCGACCAGGAGCCCCCAGCAGAACCCCTGCGCAGAGAGCAAGGGTCCCCGGCCCGTCAGCAACAACTGGGCAGTGGGGACGACACGCAGGGCAGAGGTGGAGAGGTCCCTGCAAACCATCTTCACAAACGCCCATCCACAGCCTGTAGACCCCACGTGGGCGGGTCTTCTCCACCTCCCCTCCCGGCACCTTCACCTGTGCTCCTCTGTGCAACGGCCTCACTCAGCCCACCTCCTCCCCGAGGCCTCAGACCTCAGCCACCAGCCCTCGCCCCAACCTCGCCGAGCCCTGCACAGCTTGGCCGGGCAGCCGGGGAAGCCCACTGGCCATGGAGTCTGCAAGGAGCTACGGCCAAGCCGCAGGGGAAGCTGTGCTGGACCCCGGGAGAGGGGGAGGCAGGACACAGTTTGCAACAAGGTTCCTGGATTTAAAGGATAGAGAAGATCGATAGATTCACTGCATAAAAATAAGGTCCTGAACGATTTTTAAAAAAATTGTAAAAAAAAAACCCACCAAAAAACCTAAGAGAAATATAACTAAAGGGAAATCAACACGTGGACAAAAATGGGACTATGCTGATGGGTTAATATCACTAATACATGCAAAGCACACAGATGTCGCTAAAAAAAATAAATAAAATCTTGACAAAGTAAAGAAAGTACAAACAGCCAATTCACGTGGAAATCACTCGCTCTCACTTGGGACTCAAAGAAACAGAAATTAGAAATGAAGTTCCAGGGCTCTCCTGGTGGCGCAGTGGTTAAGAATCCGCCTGCCAATGCAGGGGACATGGGTTCGAGCCCTGGTCCAGGAAGATCCCACATGCCGCAGAGCAACTAAGCCCGTGCGCCGGAACGACTGAGCCTGTGCTCTAGAGCCTTCGAGCCACAACTACTGAAGCCTGTGCCCTCTAGAGCCCACATGCCACAACTACTGAGCCCACGTGCTGCAACTATTGAAGCCCACGCGCCTAGAGCCCGTGCTCCGCAACAAGAGAAGCCACCGCAATAAGAAGCCCATGCACTGCAATGAAGAATAGCCCCCGCTCGCCACAACTAGGAATGAAGACCCAACGCAGCCAAAAATAAAAAAAAATAAAATAAAATAAAAATGAAGTTCCACTTCTCACCTACCAAAGCCTTAACATGACTTTTGTGTCCGTGAGGCCCAGTGCTGGCAAGCGTGCATGTGCCCAACCCCCCTCCCCAGCAGCTCAGCCCTTTGCCCCTCGTACTAAATTAGCCACAGGGACTCCAACAGAGACCGTCTGACATGGACACAAAGGTTTAGGCCCAAAGAAGTCCAGCTTCCAAAAAAGTGAAATCAACCAGAGTGTCCACCAATACGGAAACAAGGGAGTAAGCGACAGTGTCTCCAGATGGTGGGACATCATGCAGCCACTTAAAACAACATCTGCAGGGGCTTCCCTGGCCGTCCAGTGGTGAAGCCTCCACCTCCCACTGCAGGGGGCACGGGTTCCATCCCCAGTCGGGGAACTAAGAGCCCACATGCTGCACAGCACAGCCATAAATGAACAAATAAATAAGTAAATAATAAAATAACATCTGTAGAGACTTTTTTACTCAGCACAGCAGCAATACTTGTGATCATTTTTTTTAAAAAGCAAGATACAAAACTGTACGTAACATGGACCCAGGTAAATAAACGCAGGGAAAAAGGAACATATCAAAAAAATAAATTAATTAATTAAATAAATAAATAAAAAAGGAAAAAGGAACATATCAAAATGAGGACAGAGGCCAACTTGGCGGTTAGGACCTGCAGTGATTTCTTTCTGCCTCTATTTTTCTGCAAAATGTCCATTTCACCCTGTTTCCTAACATGTTTATAGAGGATACACTACAAAGAAAACAGAAGAAACAAGAGTGTTTCACCTAGGGATGAGGGCTGGGTGAGGGAAGAAATGGCTCGCCAGAAAAAACGCGTGGGTTTGCGCTCTCCCGGCTGAATCCGGGCCCCCAAAGGCCCCCGAGCCTCCACACCTGCAGCGGCTCTGGGTCACCACACAGCCTGACTGGGGTTCACAACAGCTTTCCAACTCCAGCTCTGCGCGGGACACAAAAGAAGAAAGTGGGCTGGGACTCGTCTAATAAACACGCACTTTGCCCTTCTTTTTAGAATTATATTTGACAGTATAAAAGCACATTCACAACATGCTGGGAAAGCTGCTTTTGATCCTCTGCCCCCTTCCCTTTCCTTCACATGGAAGCTTCCAGAATGAGTGTCCCCTCCCGTCCCCAAAGCCCCAATGCTAGGACTTGGACTTAGCGTTTCACCACAATGCCCGGCCTGGGAGCAAGGAGCCGCTGCTAACACAATACGCTGGCAGGCCTCCCCAATCCCTGGGTACAGGCCTCACTCATCCGTCATCCAGCCGTTGCCCTACTGAGGGCCATTCAAGCTGCTTCCTTTTTTGTCTTTAAACCTCTACAAGCAAGGCTGTAATCAACACCTGTGTACCTATGTGTTTTCTTTCTTTCTTTTTCTTTTTTCATAAATTTATTTATTTTTGGCTGCGTTGGGTCTTCGTTGCTACGCGCGGGCTTCTCATTGTGGTGGCTTCTCTTGTTGCGGAGCACGGGCTCTAGGCGCGTGGGCTTCAGTAGTTGTGGCTCTCGGACCCTAGAGCGCAGGCTCAGTAGTTGTGGCGCATGGGCTTAGCTGCTCCGCGGCATATGGGATCTTCCCGGACCAGGGCTCGAACCCGTGTCCCCTGCCTTGGCAGGCGGATTCTTAACCACTGCGCCACCAGGGAAGTCCCACCTATGTGTTTTCTTTCCACAGGTTACATGCCCCAAAGTAGAAAAGTTGGGTTCAAAGAAAAATATGAATTTTTCATGTTCATGGATAATGCCTGATTACTTTTCCAAATAGGAGGCAGCAATTCACTGCCCCCCCATTCCCCCACCAGCAACATATGGGAACACCCACTGCGCCACTCTCACCAGCATCGAGTCATCAGCTCACTTTCTGCTACTGAACGAGGAACCCAGTACCTTGCTCTTCAGATCTGTGTTTCCCTGATGACTCTGAGGCTAAGCATCTTTTCATGGTCATCAACAATTTCCATTTCCTCTTCTCTGAATTGTCTGCCTGGTCCTATTCTTTGTCCACTTGTCTTTGGGTTTTTTTGTTTTGTTTTGTTTTTTGCTTGCACCGGGTCTTAGTTGCGGCACACGGACTTCTTAGTTGCAGCATGCTAACTCTTCGTTGCGGCATGCATGCGGGATCTAGTTCCCCGACCAGGGATCGAACCCAGGCCCTCTGCATTGGGAGCATGGAGTCTTACCCACTGGACCACCAGGGAAGTCCCTGTCTTTGGGGTTTTAAAAACCTTTTTCTTAACAATTTAGAGGAATTCTTTGATAATAGGCATCTTAACCATTTATCTGGCAT
Source organism: Tursiops truncatus (assembly GCF_011762595.2). Lineage (NCBI taxonomy): Eukaryota > Metazoa > Chordata > Mammalia > Artiodactyla > Delphinidae > Tursiops > Tursiops truncatus. Next base: position 99,308,704 of record NC_047042.1, on the reverse strand, counting down.
AGGTACATGGCAAGCAAATTCTCCTACTCTATTCTACAAAAGTGTAATTAAATCTGTTAATTTTATAATTGATTATAACATCTGAACAATAAGAACCACAACAAAAATCCATGAAACAAGAGTGTTCCTAAAAAAAGGCAAAGGGGGTGGGGGCGGCCTTCTTGACAGAAGAGTACCAGCTAAGACTTGCGGAAGGAATGTCCAGATGAGAAAATCACCACGTGGCAGCCCCAACAGAACAGATTCAGGCACGATCACTGAGGCACTGAAAACCACGGACTGAAAGTTGTGGGGAGCAGTTTACTTCCAAGGCGCAAAAGTCTCACCCTACAGATTACTGATGAATTACAAAGGGGGAGGCAATGGGCCTTCAGGATTAGGACATCTGGTAATTATGTCCTTAACATCACTAACAGCAGGGCCTGATGTGACACAATAGGAGGTATTCCTGTCAAAAGGGTTCAACCTGGATCTCATCAAGCCCCTGAGCTCGCTTCAGGTCATAGGCAGCAGGCGGGATACAGGCACAAGTTAAATAACACCAAGCAGCCTCAGCCCCCGAATCAGAGCGCAACCTTCTACAGGAAAACTGCCCCCAGACGCTTCAACAGTCTGTGTGATAAACCGGTCAGAATGGCCGTCATTAAAAAGTCTACAGGGCTTCCCTGGTGGCATAGTGGTTGAGAATCCACCTGCCAACGCAGGGGACACGGGTTCGAGCCCTGGTCCGGGAGGATCCCACGTGCTGCGGAGCAACTAAGCCCGTGCGCCACAACTGCTGAGCCCGTGCTCTAGAGCCGGTGAGCCACAACTACCGAGCCCACGTGCCACAACTACTGAAGCCCACGCGCCTAGAGCCCGTGCTCCCCCACAAGAGAAGCCACCGCAATGAGAAGCTCGCGCACCGCAACAAAAAGTAGGCCCCGCTCGCTGCAACTAGAGAAAGCCTGCGTGCAGCACCAAAGACCCAACACAGCCAAAAATAAATAAATAAATAAATTTATATTAAAAAAGAGAAGTCTACAAATAATAAATGCTGGAGAGGGTGTTGAGAAAAGGGAACCCTCCTACACCGTTGGTGGGAATGTAAGTTGGTGCAGCCACTATGGAAGACAGTATGGAGGTTCCTTAAAAAACTACAGATAGGGCTACCATGTGACCCAGCAATCCCACTACTGGGCATGTACCCTGAGAAAACCATAATTCGAAAAGATACACGCACCCCTATGTTCACAGCAGCACTATTCACAATAGCCAAGACATGGAAGCAACCTAAGTGTCCATCAACAGATGAATGGATAAAGATGTGGTATATATATACAATGGGATACTACTCAGCCATAAAAAAGAATGCTGGGGCGAAGTGAGAGTAGCATTGACATATATACACGACCAAATGTAAAAGAGCTAGAGGGAAGCAGCTGCACAGCACAGGGAGACCAGCTCGGTGCTCTGCGATGACCTAGAGGGGTGGGATAGGGAGGGTGGGAGGGAGGCTCAAGAGGGAGGGGATATGGGGATATATGTATGCATATGGCTAATTCACTTTGTTGTACAGCAGAAACTAACACAGCATTGTGAAGCAATTATACTCCAATAAAGATGTACTAAAAAAAAAAAAGAGGGGCTTCCCTGGTGGCGCAGTAGTTAAGAATCTGCCTGACATTGCAGGGGACACTGGTTCGAGCCCTGGTCCAGGAAGATCCCACATGCCACGGAGCAACTAAGCCCGTGCGCCACAGCTGCTGAGCCCATGTGCCACAAGTACTAGAGCCCACGCGCCTAGAGCCCGTGCTCCGCAACAAGAGAAGCCACCGCAATGAGAAGCCCACGCACCGCAACGAAGAGCAGCCCCCGCTCACCACAACTAGAGAAAGCCTGCGTGCAGCAACGAAGACCCAACACAGCCAAAAATAAATAAAATAAAATAAAATAATTTATATAAAAAAAGAATAAAATAATGCCATCGGCAGCAACATGGATGGACCTAGAGATGATCATACTAAGTGAAGTAAGTCAGAAAGAGAAAGACAAATGCCATACGATATCACTTATATGTGGAATCTAAAACATGACACAAACAAACTTATCTACGCAACAGAAACAGACTCACACGTAGAGAACAGACTTGTGATTGCCAAGGAGGTGTGGGTGGGGGAGGGAGGGTTGGGAGTTTGGGATTAGTAGATGCAAACCATTATATATAGGATGGATAAACAACTCCTATTGTAAAGCACAGGGAACTATATTCATTATCCTGTGATAAACCATAATGGAAAAGAATAAGAAAAAGAATATATTTATATATAACTGAGTCACTTTGCTGCAGAGCAGAAATTAACACAACATTGTAAATAAACTATACTTCAATACATTTTTTTTAAATATTAAAAAAAGAGTCTGTGTGATGGGGAAAAGCATCACGATGGATCCTGTGCCGTCCTGATCCCATCCTGATTTGGAAAAACAAAGAGGTTATTATATAAGGCACGTGGGGGTTACTTGAGGACATCTGGTTATGGATGAGCCAGTCGACGATGGTTGAGAGTCCTCACTCATCCTTTTAGGTGTGACACTGGTACGACCTTATGTAGAAGGACTGTCTGTTCGTCGGAAATGCCTGCTGGAGTGCTTGGGGGGAAGCATCCACAACTACTGACCATCACCTCCACCAAAATATGTGTGTGTGAGAAACAGAGGGAAAGCAAATGGGGTAAATGTTAACTAAGAATCATTCAAGGTGGTCATTTTTCAAAACGAAAGGCTTGGGGAGGGCTTCCCTGGTGGCGCAGTGGTTGGGAGTCCGCCTGCCGATGCAGGAGACGTGGGTTCGTGTCCCGGTCCGGGAAGATCCCACATGCCGCGGAGCGGCTGGGCCCGTGGGCCATGGCCGCTGGGCCTGCGCGTCCGGAGCCTGTGCTCCGCGGCGAGAGGGGCCACGGCAGTGAGAGGCCCGCGTACCGCAAAAAAAAAAAAAAAAAAACAAAAGGCTTGGGGAAAAATCTCTCTGTCTTTCCCTCTATAAATTCTGGGTTTCCTGTCTGGCTTAAGGGGATACCTCTTATCCCAAGATTAGACAATACACTTTTAACTTTCTTCTGTATTTTTAAGAGCTGTATCTTTTTCGTGGTGCAGCAGCGCATGCCGGCTCGGAACACAGAATCTGAGAAGGGACTCCCCGGGTCCGGGTCCTGCCTCTGCCCTTGTGAGGCGAGCAACCTTGGGCAAATTCCTCTACATCGCGGTGCGTCAGTCTCCTCATCTTCAAGACGGGGATGATAACACCCCAGGAACGTCTCGAGAATGACAAGCAAGCACGGAGGGCAGAGCCTGGCACACAAGCACTAACAGAAAAGCTACTCTTTCGAGTTCTTCCTGAGATGCCAGATGCGATGCAGCCAGCCTTCGCTCAGAACCCTGCGGCTCCCTGGCACCTGAGGCACGAGCTGTCAATCTCGCGATGTCTGCAGCACAAACAAAGTGCTGGAGTGTGGGGTGGCGCATTTGAATAGTTTAAAAACACGCCACGCCAGCAATTTTCATAATAAAATCACGACTCTGGTAAAACAGCGCCTCGCGGTGCCTATCAAAGCAGCCAGGTACGCCACAGGGCTCCCCCCACGTCCCTCCGCGCTGGGTCACTGGGTAGAAACCCCATCGAGGCCCTGGCGTGCGGCGCGCTCTTTCGGAAATACAATTTTTCTTCGGTGCCAACTCAGCATCGCCCAGCCCATCCCCTCCTGCTTGGAGCAGAGGGACACCCCACTCAGCCCACTCCCAGCTGGGCCGCACCAGGCAGCACTGGGACCTGTACCCCCGCGTGCCGCAGAAATCAATGTTCCCCTTGATCGAGTTCAGGGGGCACCCTGGAAGGAAAGGCAGTGGCAATGCCCAAGGCACCCAGTTCAGAATTCCGAAGGGCCTCCCCCCTCCTCCCCCCACCCCACGGCTGCACACAGCTCCCTCCGCCTGGACCACCCAGCCCTCACTCTCCAGGACGGATTTTCTCTTGCAGACAGAGGGGAAGGACTCTCTCCCGTGCCCCCCGGGGGCCCTGCTCCCTCAGTGGGTCTGTGTTAAGCTGTTTGGACTTGGGTCAGGGTCTCCGTATCTATGCCATTGGTGCCCCCAGCGTGGACACAACTGACTGCCCTGAACCTGCATGGGGCCTGTTCCCCCTGCACCCATGGGAGAGACCCAGGTGGTGGCCGGTGTCCCTCCCTTGGCCTCACACCCACTGTCGCCAGGCGAGGGTCACACAGTTGGGGCAGAACGTGGCCGCCTCCCGGGGCCGCAACCCAGGGCAGCTTTCTCCCCGGGCAGGTCGCGGGCTTTAGGGCGACCAGTCAGAAGCACATGCCGGAAAGCAAGACATCTTGCTCTCGGGGACCTAGCAGCTCTGGCCCAGCTCTGAGCCCTGGAGGAAGAGGCCAGAGAACTCCACGCACCGCCCCTCCTTCTGGTCACCCCGGCGAGGCACAGGCTGGTGGCCCAGACTCCGCGGGGAGGCACAGGCCTCAGAGAGAGAAGTTAGGCCCCTCCACAGACAGCCCCCGCCCCACCCTGCTCTGGGGGCTGCAAAGCTCCACCTCAGGGGCCTCACAGCCCACAGGCCCCCTGTCCTTGGCTGCTCGGGGCCAGCGGGCTGGGAGGGGACCCCACGGGCAGCACCGTGGCCCTGGAGGGGACGGAGCAGTGTGATACAGGCAAGGGCTCCCTGAGCCACCTCCAGGTCCAACAGGGCCCCTGCGCTGGGTACAGAGCAGGGAGGGCCCTTGGTCCCTGGTACCTGCCAGGCTGGTACTGGGCTGGGGGCCCGAGGCCCACTGGCCATGGGCTCAGTGTCCAGGAGGAAAGCAGCAGATGAGGCCGACACCAGCTTGGGGCCAGTGGGGGGAGAGCACCCACTGCTCCAGGCCCCACGAGGGACCAGGCCAGAGGCGACTCGGGGCTGGGGAGGGACACCCAACAGACCAGAGCCTCGAACGGGAAAGGTGGGCGATGGAGCTGGACAGAGGCAGGTTTAGGTCCCAGCTCTTCTCGCAGGTAAAGGGAAGTAATGGCCCTGGAGGGGCTGCCGTGCGCTCAGGGCCCACTGAGAGAAGCGAGGCCCAAGGGCCACAGCCGGCAGGGGATGGGGGATACCCAGGAAGGGAGGTGAGAGCCTGTTAACACAGTTGCAGGATGGCGTGTCTGCCCCCCGCCCCCACCCCCACCCGAGAGTGACAGCCTGGGAGAGAATGAGAGCTCTGCAGGGTGACAGGCTCTGTCTTCTCTGGGTTGGCTGGAGGGGCCTCAGGACATCCCATCCAAGATGCCAGTCACCAAGGCCCTGCTAAAGGCAGAGAGCTGCCCAGCCCAGCCCACTGGCAGGTTCCCTGCTGGCTCCCCGGACACAGGTTAACCAGAGGGAGTTGGTGAACGCAGCACCACAGGATGCTCCTTCCTGGGCGGCTCCACAAACATCTCATCTCCAAGCAGAGCGGGGAGGGGAAGGTCTCCTTACTTCAGGGCCCAGAAGTGGACTGAGAGACAGAGCAAGGAGGCCAACCCAGGCTGCTGGCTGAGAGCGGCCTTATTCTGTGCCTTGTGTTTTCAGAGAGCACGTGTACGTTTACGAAATTTTCGCTATTATATACACGTCACTCAGCGTAAAGACAAAACACAAACCAAAAAAAAAAAAAAAAGCTTACAAAAAACAGCTCCTGCCTAAGACACCAGGATGGGGTGAGGGGAATATTATGACTTTGCTGGTGACACATCCTGGCACAACTGCTGTGGGTCACGGCTGAAGGGGACATGGCCGGGATCACCCGGCCCACCTCTCCTGTGAGCTGGAAGGAGAGTACCACGGTGAAGTGCAAAGGCCCGGGGCCTCACCGCCCTGCTGCTCAGCAGTGACCTTGAATCCCTGGTAGGTGGCTTCCACCGTCTCTGGTCCACAGAGCGAGGGCTGGGCTTACAGTCTGCACGGCTGGCCGGCCTACATAATCGGCACCCTATTCCCTAGTGGTCTGCACTTCACAATCCAGCACTTTAGTCCATCAAGCGTCAGGATACGCAGAGGCCAGCCAGTCCACGGACTGTGCTGTTCACACGAGCTCTGCCCAGCAACAGGCTCGCTGTCCGGCACGTCCACTCCAGGTCGGGCCCACCGGCCCTTGCCCCCAAGCAGATGGAAGAGCCTTTCCCTGCCACGTCGCTTCCCCTCACCCTAATTCAGGATTATCCTCGGGCTGTGATGCAGAGGGGGCGGGCGGGGACGTAAGCAGGGCAGAGCGGCAGCCACGTGGGATGAAACCGCCAAACCCAAGTGACGCGAGCCACGCTGGGGCCCGTGGGCAACCCATTCTCAACCAAGACACTGACTAACAAGAGCCTGGACGTGATCCACGCTGAGGCCCGTGGGCAACCCATTCTCAACCAAGACGCTGACTAACGAGCCTGGACGTGATCCACGCTGGGGCCCGTGGGCAACCCATTCTCAACCAAGACGCTGACTAACAAGAGCCTGGACGTGATCCCCCCAACAGACACGCGCCCTCTCCTCCAGCTTCTTGCAAAAGAGCGGGGTCTGGGCTCACTCCCCACCTTCCGCCTTGAGCAAAACCGTGTGAACCTCGGTTCCAGAACTTGAGAACCCCTGGACGGGAACACGTTTCGGGGCTGAGCCCCCTCAGCAGTAGTTGTGCTTCCGGGTTTGAAGAAAATCCACGGCGACAGAAAACTACTGTGACTTCAGTAACCCTTCTAAATAGATTTATCTGCTACCCATCACCACAGCCTGAGCAGGTACTCAGGAGTGTTTGTTGAATGACTGAGTGAAAACGGCAGGATATACGTGAAAGGCACGTTACTTAAAAAATTTTAATATGATACTTTAGAAAGATGAATCCAAAAGGATATACTTCTGTATTCAATTTTTCCAACAAACAGGAATTCTTTTGTTACCTTATAGGCTAAAATTAGAGCTGTTTTTCCAATACCAGAGACACTGGCCACGCACAGCTCTTGAGCGCTTGAAATGCGGCCAGTCCAAATGGAGAGGCACTGAGCGGGTGAAACAAAGTTTGAAAACTTAGTTGAGAAAAGAATGTAAGATGTCTCATTAAAAATTGTTATATTAATTAATTTATTTATTTATCTTATTTAATTTTTGGCTGTGTTGGGTCTTCGTTGCTGCGCGCAGGCTTTCTCTAGTTGCTGTGAGCGGGGGCCACTCTTCATTTGCAGTGCACAGGCTTCTCACTGCGGTGGCTTCTCTTGTTACAGAGCACGGGCTCTAGGCGCGCGGGCTTCGGAAGTTGTGGCTTGCGGGCTCCAGAGCGCAGGCTCAGTAGTTGTGGCGCACGAGCTTAGTTGCTCCGTGGCATGTGGGATCTTCCCGGACCAGGGATCGAACCAGGCGGATTCTTAACCACTGCGCCACCAGGGAAGCCCCGTTATATTAATTTGTTAATTGTGCATTGAAATGATAATATTTCAGATACAATGGGTTAAATAAAACGCATTATTAAAGATAATTTTTTTTTGCTTTCTTAATATGGCTACTTGAAAATTTAAATTTACACATGACTCACATGTGTAATTGGTGCTGAATTAGAGGAAATACTTTAATCGACGGGCAAGCAATCAGATGAAAGCGATGCTGGGTGCCTGTGTGACACACTCCTTGTGACCAGCTGTGGGCCGGGGTCTGCTCCAATCAGCTGGAACGTCAGACAAGTCCGGACCTGGCACCCCTCCTTGGGGCCTGCCAGGCTAAACCAACTTACCCCAAACTCTGCCCTGCCAGGTTCTCCCGTTCGCCCGCTCGGGTTCAGGGAGCATGACTGGGGAGCCACCGCTGCAGGTGCCACGAGGGACGCTCCCTCCCTGAGTCCTCTCCGCAGCCCTGCAAAGGCTGGAGCTACTGTGAACACTTCCGAGGGGCCAGGGCTGGTCTAAAAGCTTTGCACGCGTTAATATACTTCACTGTCCCACCTACACAATGAGACGGGTGCTTGTTAAACTCATATTAGCAACAAGGAAGCCAAGACACAGAAAGGTTACGGAACTCACCCAACAAGGAAGCCAAGACACAGAAAGGTTACACCACTACTAAGTGTTAGGAATGTACATCTAGGCAGCCTGGCTCCAGAGCCGATGTACCCACTACCCTGTACAGACTGTGACAGAGAAGGAATGACACCAGGCTCCATCCTACCACATCATCCAGCCTAAAACAGTCTAGAAGAGTCTAGAAGCAATAACCAAGACGAGTGGGGCTTCAGAGGGACTGAAAGCCACCAAATCATCACAGTGCTTCTTAGCAAAGGGCCTTCATCTAGGGTCTGTTTAACCAAAAAAGTTCTCTGGGCAGGGAAGTGCATCTGCCCCTCCCTGGAAGAGACCACACACAGAGGAGGGGCCGGGAGCTCCCATCAGGAGCAGAGCGGGAGCCCCGAGTGGGGTCCAGCTCTCCCGGCCTCCCAGCCCTGCCGCACACACAGACCCACAGACACACACGGAGAGGCCATGACTGGGCTCGAATCCCACTCTACCAGCTTGGGCTCCAGGTTCGCAAGCCAGCAAAGCAACAAATTAAAAGGCAAAAGAGAAACTGCTGTGGGCGGGTGCACCAACAGTGGCAAGGAGGGGTGCTGACAAACAAGAAAGAGAAAGAAAATACACACTATAGACAGGCACGACAACAGCAGAGGCATCGACATCCCTCTGGGACCATGTGCTGTGGGCTCACTCACCTCGGTGCCCAGGGCCCCGGGAGGGCCAGAGTGCCGCCAGAGAGATCAAGACCCCAGCTCCCCTCCAGCAATCGGCAATGTATGCCTGATATATGTTTGCATATTAAAACTGTCCTACACAGGGGCTTCCCTGGCAGTCCAGTGGTCAAGACGCTGCGCTTCCACTGTAGGGGGTGTGGGTTCAATCCCTGGTGGGGGAAGTAAGATCCCACATGCCGCAGAGCCAAAAACAAAACAAAAACAAAAACAAAACTATCTTACACATATTAAGAAAAAGAGTAACAAACCACGAGGAAGATGAATAAAGGATATGACGGGAATTCAACAAAATACAACAACCAAAAACATTATGCTTCATGTTGACTCTCACTAGTAATCAGATACACACAAGATAAAACAACAACAAAAATCATTTCTCTTCACCTTTCAAGTGGACAGGGTGGGCAGGGAAAAGGCAGTCTCTGCCCCAGGGAAACGGGAAGGGCCTTCCTGCAGGGCAGTGTGGCGCACAGAGAAAGTCCCCAAAAGGTCGTGCGTGCCCGATGGCCTCACTGTTTTCTCCCACTTGGGAATTTGTCCAAAGGAAATAATCAGACAAGTGTGAAAAGATCTAGGTACCAGGAGACTTGGATCAACTGCACGCAGCCCCTCAGCTCACCACGAGCACGCACTGGGCGCTCGCTCTGTACCAGGCACCGCTGTCGGCACCCACCGCGCCTAACTCCATCACACTGTCACTACCCCTCCTCCTTACCTGAGGAAACTCAGGAACAGAGGCGATGACCAGCTCCTGGAGGGCTCCCAGGCAGCGCGTGTCATATGCTGCGCACAAGAAGGCAGCCTCAGAACCTCCCACTGAATGGAGTCTGCCCTCCCTGGACCAGGGACCCAAGACTGAGATGGTCCAAATGCTCGAAGGCGGGGTCACAGAGAGCTGTGCAGATGAAACCAGAACTGGGTTCTAGGAGAACCGGCCGGGGGGATTGGGGGCGCCTTTATGACTTGCCCGAGTTCTCACAGCCAGTCGGCGGCAGAACAGGAATGAGAACCCAGGTATCCCAACTGCCCCGCAGGGAGCTGCCAGACGGGTGCATGAACGCAGATGCCTTTCTTGAAACTGAGACTCTGGTTCCCCTTCTCCCAGTGGAGTATTTCCCACAGAAGTCCCACTTTCGCTGTAAAACTCCAAGAGTGTCATCAATCATAGAGCAGTAGACAGTAGATATATATAGGAGAGAAAGCAGATGGGAAAGACACCCATCAGACAGACAGACAACAGCAGGTACCTTGGAGAGGGGTGGGGGGCACACACATTTCTTCAACTTCCTTTCCACATTTGAATGTGTTATAACCAGCATGCATAATTTTTGTCATTTAAACATATATTTAGGGGCTTCCCTGGTGGCGCAGTGGTTAAGAATCCACCGGCCAATGCAGGGGACACGGGTTCAAGCCCTGGTCCGGGAAGATCCCACATGCCGCGGAGCAACTAAGCCCGTGTGCCACAACTACTGAGCCTGCGCTCTAGAGCCCGCGAGCCACAACTACTGAAGTCCGTGCACCTAGAGCCTGTGCTCCATAAGAGAAGCCACCGCAATGAGAAGCCCGCGCACCACAACGAAGAGTAGCCCCCGCTCGCCGCAACTAGAGAAAGCCCACGCGCAGCAATGAAGACCCAACGCAGCCAAAAATTAATTAATTTTAAAAATAGTAAGTTATTAAAAAAAATAAAATAAACATATACTTAAATTTTTTAAATGTTCAAATATTTTGGAGTGTTTCTTGACCAAGCATCTTTCTCCTACACACAACAGCCATGCTGCTCATAGAAGGGAGAGCCCCCCTCCAAGAGCCAGTTGGGGATTCAAGACACTCAGAAGAAAACCACGGCAGGAAAGAAGAGCTCGGGGTCACCCTTAAGTGATACTCTAAAAGCTTCCAAAAGTTCAACTCGAGGTCAAAACCTTGCCTGAGAGGCACCCAGAAGGGCTGACTGGGTGTCCAGCCTGGCCCAGCAAAGCTCAGTCGGCCCATCCATGTGAGGGGAGGAGCACGAGGCCTGGAGGTGGAAAACCAGGCAGAGTCCCCGGCTGTGCCGCTCCTGTGCGGCCTTGGGAAGTGACTCCGTCTCAGTCCTAGGAGATCTCATTTGCAAAATGGAGATGATACCTGCAAACCGGAGAAGACTGCAAAGGATTGCAGAGGCCTCGTGACCATCTCCAGCAGGCAGGTGAGGAATGTTAACTGGTGGAACACTGCGCAGCCCATGGTCCCCATCCTCAAAGCAGGAGATCCCGGTCCCCTCCCCTTCCCGCTTCCATAACCCTAGAGCTCAGCTCCATGCACCAAAGTTAGCTGCCCCTCACCCCTGGCCTGCGTGGTGGAAGTTGGCTAGGCGTCAGGAGGAATGCTCTCTGGTTCAACTAATCTCGAGTTACCTGCATATTAAGAAGAGAATGGGGGCAAGCCAAAGGGACCTAAGTGGGTGTTCAGGAGATGCTGGGCGGAGACACAGGAGTTCTCAGGGCCCCGGGCCTGCCTCCCCCAAGCTAGGGCCTCCTTCCCCCTCCATTCCTGAGGTTCTGAGGCCAGAGGCCCGCTGACAGCTGCTAGGGAGGGCTCACAGTCAAATGTACGGCGTGGACACTAAGAGCTCATTAATCCACCTCTCCTGCCTGCTCTCCCCGTGGCCTTCTCCCTCTGATCCAGCCGGCACTGCACAGAGAGTAAGTTCTCAAATGCAACCGGCTCTCAAATACGACCTGCCGGTTGGCTTCTACTTCAACCCTCTCGTGACAGCCCATCTCCTGCAGGCTTAAGGGTCACCCTCGTATGGTCTTCCGGAACAAGGTGAGGTGTAAGTGAATTAATACAGGATAAAGCATTCAAAACTCCCGAACCAGGGTCCTCCCGCCTGTCCCCCGTGGACTCAACGCTCCAGGCACGCAGACCAGCCTGCTGTTCCTCGAACCCCGACCCTTGCCGCCTTTGCCAACCTGTTCCCTCTGCACGGAGCACCTCTCAGACCCTGCACCTGGCACACGTTCAGTTAAAGAAATAACTGGTAGAGGAAAGTTAGGGTATGTGCCAGCCACAGGGTGTTGACGAGCGAGGACCGTCTTATCTATACGGTGCCTTCCACCTGGCAGAGAGCTGGAGCGCAGTGAAGGAGGACTGAGTGGGGGGTGGGGAGGCTGCATCTCGAGGCTGCCCGAGTTCCCGCAGGCTTGGGGTCCTGACAAGGCTTCCCCAGTCTCTCATCTCCGCCCTGCTTTTCTTAAAACCCGGCCTTTATTCCTGCCACTCCCAATCCCCCCTCTGGCACCTCCTACACGCTGATCCATTCACCTCCAGGGTCTAGAGCGCTGGCTCAGCCCCCTCTCTCCCCTCCTGCTCTCCACTGCGCTAGATGCGACTGGACCACACAGTAGGCGCTAAATAAATGTATCTGGAACAAACGCAGCTTTCCCAGGCCACTGGCACCCACACTGATATCCTCTTTTTCAGAACTCCTAGAGCTCTTCTGTGCAAAGTCCTAAATAACCAGTCCCCCACCAGGCACTCATTCTCCAAACCAGCTAATTCCCAGAAGGGGCCGGGGAAGTTACAAATGCAGATCCCTGGGCCCCCATCCCGAACCCACGGGAGGGAGCCTCAGAAACGCAGACTTGAGCAAGTCCCACAGGCGAGAATTAGCAGCAGGCTGGGGGACGCCCACCCCGAGGAGCAGGCAGAAGGGAATCAGCTCAGGAGAGGGCTTCTCTGTCTCCAAAACGCACACCACTCGGCTCTCTGCATCAGAGCGCTGTTGCTGGGATCTAGTCACAGCACACAGACGAAACAGGGGACAAACTCTAGAGCCCTGGGCAGGCCTGCAGGGAAGCCTGCAGATGCTGAGGCTGCCCCCTCCAACTGCCCTGCCCACAGGTCCGGACCCCCTTCTCTCTTCAGCCTAATTTTGAACCAGACAGGAAAACCCGCACCTCTTTTTACCTGAGTCCTTTCAGAATGTTACCAAGCCCGGAGCCCACAGGGGCAGGCAGACGGTGCCTCTCCGAGGAATTTCACTGCTTAAAAACCCCTGGGGGAAAACCAAGGGCCAAGGGAACAAGTCACCCAGTTGACAAAGCCGGGTTCCTGCCGCAGCAGTAGCCTCCCGGGGCCACAGTCCGCTTCCAGGCCCTCCATGCGGGCCTCCCCTTGGGCAGACCTCCCCGGGCTCACATCGACTCAGGGACAAGCCTGCCTTTCCAGGCCACCTGCTGGGACCCCAAGGGCTGCTTCTCCCAACACCTCATCCTGGCTTCTGGCTCACTTGGCCCAGCACCCCTGCGTTCTGTATGCCCAGACTGTCCCCCATCTGGACCAAGGCCTGGTTCCTTCGTGTCCTCTTTCTAGGACACAGCCAGGACACCCGAGCAAGCCCCGGGAGCACCCCTCGCTGCAGGTCCCTCGCTCCTCTGAGCCTCGGTGTACCCACCAGGGAGGTGAGAGTGGCTCAAGGGCTCCGCACGCAGTAGGCTGTCTATGCCTCCGTCCCAGCTCCTGGTGACATTCCGCTCGTTCCTTAAGACCGTAGGGTGGACAGGTTTTCTCTTTCCTTGGACTTTGGTGGGAAAAGGAACTCCCTCCCTCCAGATCCTGTCCTGAAACACAGGAAAGCTCAAAGTTCCTCTGCTTCTTCCTGCCCTGGCCACGGGGTGAGAGGGGCTGACAGAAGCAGACAGAGAGAATACAGGAGGGCAAGGTGCCACCACGCTTCCTCAGTCCCAAATGCATCCCGACCGCATCTCCGCAGTCACCTTCAAAGCTCAAACGCACCCTTCACTAAAGTATTACTGAATGAGGCTTCTTACACCCTAGGAAAATGTCATCCCTTTCCCCTAAGAGGCTCACCCCTAGTAAACATAGGATCAGCCTCCCAGGCGATGAATGTGTTTATGTAACAGTCTCGACCCAAGTCCGCTGGGCCCTGGCAGGGGCCTCGGTCAGGCTCAGAGAGTGAGCAGGGAAACGCCCGCCAGAGAAGCTGCTGCCCTCCCTCCACAGAGAGAGAAGGTGCCGACGCCGCTTTGCAGGACGGCGGCAATATGGTTTGGCAGATGGGGAGAGGAAGGATATACGGCAGAAATCGGAGAAGGAGTTTTCTGGGTTTTTTTTTTTTTGTTGTTGTTGCCTGCCTACAGCAGAAAAGCTGGGGCGACAGGAGTGGGAAAGCAAGGGTGAGGTGGGTAATAAAGATGGGTTCCAAGAGAGAGGCTGGAAAAAAAAAGGGGAGAAGAAGAAAGAGGTGGGAGGTCTTGCCAAGAAAGAGCAGGGAAGTAGGGACCAGGAGAGCTGGGAACGGATGTGTGAGGAGCAGCTGGGCCCTGGTGACAATGAAACACTGGGTCCCAGGATCCGCAATGGTGATACCAAGCTTCCAGGCTAAGCAGACGGAATGTGGGGTACTTCCAAACCGCAATGGGGAAGCTGGTCACGGGGGAGGGCTCTAAGGGGAAATTCCGCCTATCGTGTTGAATTCAAGATGGGGGTGAAAACCCAAGTGTGTCCCAGGAACTCTGGCCTCCACATCACGGAAGATGCCGGGCCAGAGACCTCCTGAGCTCGGGGGGGCGGGGGTACTGTTAAGGAAGCGGGAGTTAGACGTGGAATCCGGCCAATTCTGCCTCTCCCTGCTCTGGACGCCATCCCTCACCCCTCCTGGGGCTGTCCCAGCCCCTCCAAAAGGGGCTGTGAGGGGTGGGGGAGGCATCTTGGTGCTGGTCAGGAACTTACTTCCTCTGGGGAAACAGGGAAGCTGCAGGGAATGGCATTTCTTCCCCCCACCCCCCACCCCTTCAGATCTAGGAGGAAATATTGGTCATCTCCTCTCTTTGGGGCCCCTGGCTCACACAAATGCCATCTCCTGGTCCCCAGCCACACCGATGATTCAGGCCATTTACTCAGATCCATGCTAATGAGGTTTTTTTCTGCCACCTAATTAGTTCACAGTGAACTCAGCCTTCAGAGGAAAGAGATGCGATGCGAGAGAGCTGGGAAAAGGACAGAAAGAAGGCAGACGGGAATGCTACACGAAAAGAGCAGGACCCCAGCTCTAAACTGCGTTCCCCTACCCCCAAAAGACCAACTATGCCTTCCTCAGCCACGGGGACCTCTGAAAGCAGAAACGGGCTGTTCAGGTGAAGGACACCCCCAAGAGCCTCACACAATGAGAGAAAGATGGGAGTGCGGCCCTAACTCTGAGGCCCAAGTACTGGACAGGGCCCTGCCCACAACTCCAAGTCATCAGCAAAAGGCCTTGCACTCTGCCTGCATTTCCGAACCCACCACCTGCTGGTGGGCGTCCCCCTGCAAATGGAGCCGGAGGAGGAAGCAGATGGCCCAGGGCCAGGCCCATCTGCCCCACATGCGTTCAAAGGTCACCACGCCGCTGGGATGCCTGCCGGTGCTGCCCGTCCCCACCACACCCGGGGTCGTGGTACATCTGCCAGCAGCGTGCACCCACTTCCTCTGCCCCTCAGTAGCCGAAGTCCAGGGCCCGAGAGCCTAGAGAAAGGAGCGCTGGGCAGCTCAGTGGCCCGGGGTTCTAGTCTCCGACGCCTGGCGCTGTGTCCCTGGAGGTCGGTCAGCGCCCACCAGCCCCGAGCCCGCCTCTCGAGCGGCTCCCTGGAGAGCAGCGGCGGGTGCCCGGCGCGCGGGGGACCCAGCGAAGGCGCCGCTGGCCCGGCCGGGGCTTCCCACGCGGCCCCGGCGCGCAAGCCCCGCGCCAGGCCTGGCCCGTGCCCGCCGGGCCGCGGCAGCGTGGAGGGTGTGCGTCGGAAGAGCGAGCCTCGGCGAGCGCCACCCTCCGGGACCCGCGGGCGCTGGGCCCGGGAATGCTGCCATCCACTAACCGGAGGCTCCGATCCACCGCTCCGCTGCGGGCAGGGCCGGGACAGCGGCTGAGACGCCTCTCCGGCAGCGGGGGCCCCACCTCCCGGCCCGCCGAGGCCCTCCGCCGCGCCCACCCTACCCGGCCATGCCTGACCAGACCTGGCCTCTGGACCCCAGAACCTCTGTGGTTCAGAGCGCACCCGTCCCCGGAGCGACACCACCCTCACGCCCTGGAGCACTAAGATCAGAAAACCTGTCCCCTGGCACGGGACCTGCCCCCAGCCCCAAAGTGTTCCCGGACGAGAAATGGCGAAGCCTGGCCGCCGGCTATGCAGCGCCAGCGATCAGCAAACCGCGTGGCCCCGACCTCAGGCGCGCAAGGACCCCCAACGGGGAGAGCGTGGCCGGAACGGGCCAGCAAAGGCCCCGGCCGGCGCCGAAGAAGCCACCGCGCCCCAGCTCCCGCAGCCCCCGGCTCAGCTCACCCTCGATGGAAATGACGTGCTCCCGGATCTGGTTCTGCAGCGCCAGGTCCTCGATGCGCTCGATCAGGTCGTAGATGGCGTAGATATTGGGATGCACGGACTCGAAGCGCTGGATCTCGGCCCGGATGGCCGCCGAGTTGGAGAGCGCGAACTGCTGGGGAGGCCCGCCGGCCAGCTGCTGCGAGGGGCCGCCGCCGCCCCCGGCCCCCGGCCCTGCGCCGCCGAACTGCCCGCCGCCCCCCGCGCCGCCGCCGCCGCCGCCCCCCGGCGCCGCCAGGCTCGGCTGCTGCTGCGGGCTCTGCCCCCCGCCCGCCTGGAAGTTCATGGTTCCGGAGCCGCGGGGCCCGAGGCGGGCCCGGCCGGATCCCTGGGCGGCGCGGCGGCAGCGGCAGCGGCGGCGGGCGGGCGGGCGCGCGGGGCTGGCGGGGCCGGGACTAAGGAGCCGGCGGCGCGGGGCTAGTGCATGGGGCCGGGGGCCGGGGGCCGAGGCCGGGAGGCGCCGCCGCGCACGCTGTGGCCACCGCTGCCGGGCGCTTCCCGGCGCCGCGATCCCGCTGCCTGGGAGCAGCCTCCAGCGGCAACAACAACGGGACCGGGAGCGCGCGGCCCGGGCCCTCCCCCCGCGTCATGCGCACGCACCGCCGCCCCCGCCGGCTCCAGCACACGCAGCCCGAGCCCCCCTCCCCGCCGCCCCCGCCCCCGCCCCTCCTGCGCGCGGGCCCCAGCGCCCCCGCCCCTCGCTTTGCTCGCTGGCTCTGCAGCCTCCACCCCCGAGCCGCGCGCTCCAGCCCCAGCGGCCGGGCCCCTCCCACCCAGCTTCGGCCCTTCCGCCTCCTCTCCAGGCCCCACCTACACCCGCCGCGAGGGCCCCTAGCTTCGAGAGGACAGCTGCACTGCCCCCCTCCCGGCCCCGGCTGTCGCTTTCGCCTCCCTTCGCTGGTCTGGGTGGGGTGTCCGATCTCTGGGCAGCGCCCGCACAGTGCCCTGCGCCCGAGGGTACTGATGAACGCGGCTGATTGGCCGAGGAGGGTCGCCAGGCCAGGCCCAGTTGCGCCTCCCTTATATCGCCCTGCCTTCAGTGCGGCACAGGCTCCCCTGTCCCAGGGCCCTGAGGTCAACCCTAGAGACCACGCCGACCCAGGGTTCTCTCTCGGGCCCTGCCTGGACTCTCCATTGCCGGCTGCAGCACCTAGGCTGGAAATCTGGATTCCCAGATTCTATTTCCAGTTCTTCCTGAGGAGAGCTTCATCTGCGGGGCCCTTGGAAATGACACTTTAAACAACAACGTCCCCACACTTATCTTCCAGCCTCTCCAAGAAGACACCCACTGCCGGACCGGGAGAGGACCAGTGAACACAGCTGGACCCCACTGAAAGGGGGAAGGAAGAAGAGAAAGGAATCAAATATTATGTCTTCTTTCCCACTCATCCCATTCAAGACACGCACCAGAGTCCACATGACTGTCTCAATTTTCTTTGTCCTCTCTCCCTTGTCTATACCGTGTTCCTGTCCACTCCTGGGGCCAGGGAGTTCCCTCAACGTCCTAGTTCCTCTGCATCCCCATTGCTAAAGCTGTATGCAGTTCTGCTAGCCCCCCCCCCCAACTTTTCTTAACCCCATAAGAGGGGGCATTTGCAGAGCACTGGTCCCAGCCAATCAGCCTGCCAGGGCTACACCCCAATGTCCTCTGGCACAGTCATCCTTTTTACATATCCTTCCACTTCCCAGGCCAAGCTGGGTCTTTTCCCAGCAGGAAGTTGCCCAGCATTCAGCTACCTACACAACTCTACCCCAGTACCAACCCAGTCACCATTCCTAAGTTTCTTGTACCTTCCAAAGAAGCTGCTGCGAGCTAATCAACACCGGGGGCCTCCCAAACTCCTGAGGGATGTGGGTTCTACGTACCTGCTTGACCTTCAGAATGTCTTGCACCCTCTCTGGGCTTCATCTGCAAAATATAGTGGTTGAACAAATCACCTACCCTATGTTCTGTAAGTCTAAGAGCAATATCTAACATATCTTTTAGAAGCTTAGTTAGAATTGACAGCAAGCAGTTGCACCAGGTACCTCCCAGTAGAGCTGTTGAGGGTAAAGAGTCCCTCAGAAATGTTGCCCCGGCAGCCAGCACATACCTGTTTTAGCACTGGTGGGCTACTTGTCTCCTTTATTAGTATATGAGCGACAAGAGGGCAGGGATAGAGTCTGATTCACTGTACTCCCAGCATGTCAGCCAGTGCCCAGCACATAGTATACATTTAAAAAATATTTCTAGAATAAATGAATAAATGGGAAGGAAGGAACTAGAAATAAGTTAGTTCTTTATATTATAAATCTAAACTGACTGTCCCAAGGCAACATTTGGAGTGCTTGCTCCCACAAGTAAGCATTTGCTATCAGAACACTAGGGTGCATTACTTTTAATCAAGACTGGTCTATACAATCTAGGATCTAAGATCTCTGTGCCTCTCTGTGGCTATAGAAGCCCAGAGGGAGGGAAAACCCATGGAAATTAACTGGCCCGGGCCAGGCCGAGGCTCAACAACCCCTGTACAGCAATACTCTAGAAATACCTAATTTCTGAGGCCAGATTTGGGTGGAGGAAGTGTTCTAATACCAAGTGAACAAATACCTGCTGTATGACAGATCCCCTACATAGTTTTCACACTTGTTTAATGAAACACCTAATTTTTTCCTTACAATTGTCTTATGAGGTATGTTTTAGGAACGAAGAAATTTAGGTTCAAAGAGATTCAATAGCGCACACAAGGTCATATAGTTGATAAGCACGGGATAAGGGATCAGCATTTGTGCCAGGTTCCAAAGTCCATGCTTCTTGCACAGTCTTACAGGGGCAAAGTGGAGGAGGGGACCAGGTAAATAAGGCAGCCCAAGCTGCGGTGGCCAGCCCTGAAGATGGATATCCTCAGCCAGCCTGGTGGGGCAGCCCAAGGCTACTGGGCTCTGGGCTGAAGAGTCAATTTGGAGGGTCCAGGATGCCTTCCGGCGTCCACTCTGACTTAAGAGTAGGCCGGGGTAGGGTCCACCTGAGCTCCCCAAAGGCTGCATCTCGAAACACCGGTGCTCTGACACGCTCCAGCTGACGTTAGTTTCTGGAGTGATACATGCCCTGGCTGCCCGAGGGGTAGGGGGAGGATGCTGCTGCCGCCCAAAACCTCTGCGGACTGGAACAACCCCCAGACACGCCCCCACCAGCCCCTCAGCGATTTGCGGGCACCGAGACCGGGTAGTCGAGCCCGCACGTGGGTCCGCAGGGCGGAGGGCGGGGACTGCTCACCGCGTCGGACTACAAGACCCACAATACTCCGGGCTGCGGCGGCGGCGCAGCGGCAGCGGGGAAGGCGGGGGGGGGGGGGGGGTGCCTTCAGGTGTCTGCGACCTCGCCACCTCCCGCCCGGAAGTGCCTGAGGGTCCGCTATGGGGCTGGCGGAGCCAGGCGGTGAGTCCCTGCGCCTTGACCGCACCCACCCCGCCGCCACCTCAGCTGGCCCCCGCTCGCCCCGCCCCGGGATCGCCCTCCCGCCACTCGGGGGTGGGTGTGGGGGGCGGGAAGATGGGAGGGGTGATAGAGGATCAGGGTGGGGAGGGCGAAGTCTCGGATTCCCGGCCGAGATCTGGGGTCCTGCAGCAGGCTGAGTTTGGAGAGGCTTCCAGAGGAGGCGCGGGGTCGGGCCGCCTCGGGGTGGGGTTTGAGTGCACCAGGAGGGGCCGAGTTGGGTGGGGGGTGGCAGCCCTCGGAGGTTCCAGTTTGCCAAAGGGCGCAGTTTGACTTTTGGCGTGGGGAAGCCTTGGGAAGCGGTCCCGTGCCGCGGGTCGGGGTTTGGGTAAATGGTAACCGGGAGGTGTGTGTGTGGAGAGACCTTTTTCCCCCTTGGAGAAACTTCAGCGACGGAAGAGTAGATAAGCTTGGGGTGAAATAGACGAAGGAGTAGATAAACTTTGGGATGACCTAGACGGGAAGAATAGGTAAGCTTTGGGGTGAAGTTTGGTGGAGGTTGAATTTAGGGGAGAGTCGCTTAGAAGGTCAAGGCCCTGACCTCGGAATAGGGTTTGGGTGAATTGGGCAGCTGGTTGAAGACCTGATCTCAGGTTACAAAAAATTAGGACTAGGGATTTGGTGATGGGAAGGGGTACGTGGGGCAAGTTTGGGGTAACTGGGTGTCAGAGCGGTCCGTGTCCCACGGTGGGGCTCGGGTATGTGGGCAGAGGTCTGAGGACTGTGGGAGAGTTGTGGTGGGGTGGGGTCAGGAGCCCCCCCGAAGTTCAGAGGGCTCCTGGCGGGTGAGCCAGCCCCTCATGGGTTCTTTGTGCCTCTCCAGCTCGGTAGCGCAGCGGGCAAGGCAGGTGCCATGGCCCTGATCGAAGGGGTGGGTGATGAGGTGACCATCCTTTTCGCGGTGCTTGCCTGCCTTCTGGTGCTGGCTCTCGCCTGGGTCTCAACACACACTGCCGAGGGCGCTGATCCACTGCCCCAGCCGTCAGGGACCCCAGCACCGACACAGCCCAGCGAAGCCATGGCGGTCACCGACAGCATCAGAGGGGAGGCCCCAGGAGCTGAGACCCCCAGCCTGAGACACAGAGGTCAGGCTGCACAGCCAGAACCTGGCGTGGGGCTCCCAGCAACACCGCCACCTCCAGACTCCCCCCAGGAGCCCCTAGTACTTCGGCTGAAATTCCTCAACGATTCAGAGCAGGTGGCCAGGGCCTGGCCCCATGACACCATTGGCTCCCTGAAAAGGTAAGGCGGGAAGAGAGGACAGGAATAAAGTGCTAAAGAGTGGGGTGGGAATGATCACAGACCTAGAAGGGCCACTGAGTATATCAATATCTGAGACTTATCCCTCCGTTTATAGATGAGGGAACTGAGGCCCCCAAATCACACACCGTATTGTTCCCCTGAAGCAGGAGGGGCCCCCTTAGAGGCCCTGACTTGGGTGGTAGGTGGAGGACAGAGGTGAGGGTGGGAGAGTTATTCCGGGCAAGGGGCCAGGATTGCCTGAGACCTGCTCTATTACCCAGGTCGCTCTCTCCTCAGGACCCAATTTCCTGGCCGGGAACAGCACGTGCGACTCATCTACCAAGGGCAACTGTTAGGAGACGACACCCAGACCCTGGGCAGCCTTCACCTCCCTCCCAACTGTGTTCTCCACTGCCACGTGTCCACTCGGGTGGGTCCCTCACACCCACCGTGCCCACCGGGGTCAGAGCCAGGCCCCTCCGGGCTGGAAGTAGGCAGCCTGCTGCTGCCCCTGCTGCTTCTGCTGCTGCTGCTGCTCTGGTACTGCCAGATCCAGTACCGGCCCTTCTTTCCCCTGACCGCCACTCTGGGTCTGGCCGGCTTCACCCTGCTCCTCAGTCTCCTGGCCTTTGCCATGTACCGCCCGTAGTGCCTCCACGGGCTCTTGGCAGTGTTGCTGGCCCCTCCGGACCTTGCTCCCCACGACACGGTGGGAGTTGCTGTCTGCCCAGGCCTGCCTCTCCGACCTGCCTCTTCCCACTACCCTGGAGCCCAGCCCTGCGCTGCAGAGCACTCCGGGGGCCAGCGGAGGCCCCTCCCTGCGACCTCCACGGCTCTGGGCCGCCCCCCGGGGCAGCTGGCCCTCAGCGCCCACCAACAGTCGGCTCCTCCGGGTCAGACAGCTGCTGTCGCTGCCTGGGCCCTAGGCACAGCCGGGCCACGCCCCTGGGCCCTTCTTAGTGTTCTGCCTGAGAATCCAGCCACCTCTAGTCCCTGACAGCTCCTTGGGCTGATTTAGGGACTCAAAGACTGAGGGGCCGGAGAAGGGGAGCTGGGAGGGGTGGAGGGGGTTCTCTGGAACATGTGCAGATTAAATAACTGTGAAGTTTTCACCCTTGGTGTATGTCTGCGTGTGCGGGCCCGGGGGCCGGGGAGCTCTTGCCCACTGGGAGACAAGGCATGAAGGGCGCCGACCGGGCACTTCACTCTGCCCAACCCGCCCAGCCCGGCCGCTGACTCCCCGTCACCTTTTCATCCCAGCCTCAGCCCCCTAGCCCTTTGGCCCCGCCCCGGCCCCGCCCCATCGCCGCGCGCGCAGCTTCCCGGAAGCAGGGGGCGGGGCGCGCGGCGACCTGGCGCGCGGGGACTGACGGGAGCCACGTCTTTGCTGGCCGAGGACTGTGCCGCGGTTGGCGTCTGGGCGGCGATCCGGGGGCTGCTGGGAAGATGGCGGACTCGGTGGCCCCCTGATGAGGAGGCCGCGGGGGGAGCTCGGCCCCCGGGCCCCGAGACCGACCGAGGGAGCGATCTGCGCGGGGCCTGGGGAGCCATGTAGGGGTGGTGCCTGCGGGGCGGGCCGCGGGAGGGCGGCGGGAGTTGGTGTTGGCGACCGTGCCCACGGTCTCCTGGCATCCCCGGGCCGGGTGGGCGTTGGGGGAGGGCCCTGACACCGCCGACTCCGCGCCATGGCAAAGCTGAGCCCTCGGGCTCCACGGGCGCCCTCCAAGGTGGGCCCTGCGTTCTCGTTTCACGGGCGAGGAGACTTGGGCAGAGAGACGAAGCCACTTGTCCAAGGTCACGCAGCTGGTAAGTGGGAGCACCCAGCATGGAACCCAGGACCGTCCGGCTGCGGAGCCCGCGCTCCACCCTCTGTGCCGCCGCCGCCTCCTGCGGGAGGGGGAGGTGGTCGGGAGGGCGTATCGTCGCGGCGAGCTGGGCTCCAGGCTGGGCGCGACCACTAACCAGATTCGTGACCTCGGGCTTAACGTAACCCCCTCGCCTCTCTGGGCCTTGGTTTCTCCACCTGTGAAATCGAGGTAATGCCAGCCCTGCCTCTCTCCTCATAGGCCTGTAAGGAGGACGAGAGGGGATAATGCATGTGGAATTGCTTTGTAAATATCCCTACGCTGAGCACACTGAAGGATTACGATTGCTGTTTCAGAGGATGGAAGAAGGCAGAGAGGGGCGGGTTGGGAAGTGGAGCAGAGCAGTCGCAAAGAAGGGTGAACATGAGTCAGGGTTGCTCTGACCCCAGGCTCCACCGGATGGGGAGCGAGGTGAGGAGTAGATAGCTGGTCTTTCTCACCGTTGGAGAATACCTCACCCCCTTTTCTGGGCCACCCCTCAGGGTCTCCATCACCCAACTCCATGCTTCGAGTCCTGCTATCTGCCCAGGCCTCCAGTGCTCGGCTGTCTGGCCTGCTGCTGCTCCCACCAGTACAGCCCTACTGTCTGGGGCCCAACAAATGGGGAGACCGGCCTCCTGGAGGAGCCCCCCATGCAGGCCCTGTGCAGGGGTTGCAGCGGCTTCTGGAACAGGCGAGGAGCCCTGGGGAGCTGCTGCGCTGGCTGGGCCAGAACCCCACCAAGGTGCGCGCCCACCACTACCCTGTGGCACTCCGTCGCCTGGGCCAGCTCTTGGGGTCTCAGCCACGACCCCCTCCTGTGGAGCAGGCCACACTTCAGGACTTGAGTCAGCTCATCATCCGAAACTGCCCCTCCTTTGACATTCACACCATCCACGTGTGTCTGCACCTTGCAGTCTTACTTGGTGAGGACGGTGTCTGGGGGGGGGGCGTTAACGGAAGAATAGAGAAACAGCAGAGGACCCGAGATCGCTGACAGAACGCACCCCTCGGGCTTGCCAGGAACGGCACATACGCCGCCACACTTGCTGCTGCTCCCCTGTATCCGTGGCAGACATCACGAGTCAAGCAGCAGGTGTTGCAGCTTAGCTAGGGTGCCACCCCAGGTCCCTTCTAATACAGCGCTCTAGGAAGCCCCTGCAATTTGTTACCACTGGCAAGAGATGAGAACTCACTTGCCTTCTTTGTATAAGGCCTTCCCCACAGACTGTTCTGATACCTTAGTGCACGTGATATCTCACATTTCTCTAGTGTTTCCACGTGCTCTGTAGCAAACCTTCCAGCCCAGAAAACAGAGATGAGAAGGATTGGGGATTCATTAACTAAACCAGGACTGGAGCAGAGCAGAGCAATTCCCGGTTGCTAGGACTGCCTCCTCTGACCCTCTCCTCCTCAGGCTTCCCATCAGATGGGCCCCTGGTGTGTGCCCTGGAGCAGGAGCAAAGGTTCCGCCTCCCTCCGAAGCCACCTCCCCCTCTGCAGCCTGTCCTTCGCGGTGGGCTAAGGTTGGAAGCTGCTCTCAGCTGCCCCCGCTTCCAGCGGCATCCACAGCATCACCTCATCCGCAGCCTGGCAGGTGCTGGAGGGGGTTAAGGTTCATGGGAGGAGGGGAGCTGAGGCGGAGGCAGGTGGTGTCTGGTGGAATCTAGTTGAGGTCTGACCTGAGGGTCCGGTGTGATGAGCTGTTCTTCGCAGAGGCCAGGCCAGAGGAACTGACGCCCCACGTGATGGTGCTCCTGGCCCAGCACTTGGCCCGCCACCGGTTGCGGGAGCCCCAGCTTCTGGAAGCCATTGCCCACTTCCTGGTGGCCCAGGAAGCCCAGCTCAACAGCAAGGTGGGATTACCTCCCACCTTCCCATGCTCCTCTCCTACTCATCCCATCCTAAGACACCTGGCAGGCCTAACCCCCACCCAGCCTGATTGGCTGCTTCTATCTGTAGCAGACAACCCAGTTAGGCTCTCTGCTCTTTCCCGTGGGGTTCCACCTTTGCTCACACCCTCGCTGGCTTGTCCAGCTCCCCAGCATGTATGCCTGGGTTGTCTGCACTTCTCCAAACACTCTTTTTTATTTTTTCTTAAAGAAGATGTTGGGGGTAGGAGTTTATTAAGTTATTTATTTTT
This sequence comes from Tursiops truncatus, assembly GCF_011762595.2. Taxonomy (NCBI): domain Eukaryota; kingdom Metazoa; phylum Chordata; class Mammalia; order Artiodactyla; family Delphinidae; genus Tursiops; species Tursiops truncatus. The sequence goes on along the minus strand of NC_047042.1, from coordinate 99,283,856 downwards.
GGCTGTGTTGGGTCTTCGTTTCTGTGCGAGGGCTTTCTCTAGTTGTGGCAAGTGGGGGCCACTCTTCATCGCGGTGCGTGGGCCTCTCACTATGGCGGCCTCTCGTTGCGGAGCACAAGCTCCAGACGCGCAGCCTCAGTAGTTGTGGCTCACGGGCCTCGTTGCTCCGCGGCATGTGGGATCCTCCCAGACCAGGGCTCGAACCCGTGTCCCCTGCATCGGCAGGCAGATTCTCAACCACTGTGCCACCAGGGAAGCCCTGCAAACACTCTCAGCCCCTGTCTTAACTTGGTTGATCCCACTCTGCTAAGTCTTCAGGGACAGAACCCACAGCCACGTCTCCTCTGCTTGTTTGAAGACTAATCGCGTGGAGCTCAAGCAGTGCTTACACTGTTGAGCTTCTGGTGTGTGTGTAGAGGGATTGTCCTGCCTTTATGGTGATGCTGTGAGCTTGCAGGCCAAGCCTCCCTGAGGTCCAGCTTGTAAAGGATACTGGAGAACCGCTTCGCGCTGGGTGATGGGCTGCCCTTGCTCCGCAGGTGGTACAGAAGTTGGTCCTGCCCTTTGGGCGACTGAACTACCTGCCTCTGGAAGAGCAGTTCATGCCCTGCCTTGAGAGGATCCTGGCTCGGGAAGCAGGGGTGGCCCCCCTGGCAACTGTCAACATCTTGATGTCACTGTGCCAGCTGCGGTGCCTGCCCTTCCGAGCCCTGCACTTTGTTTTTTCCCCAGGTTTCATCAGCCACATCAGTGGTGCGCAGACTGGAGGGCTGGCTGGGTCCCGGGGAGCCAGTGGGCAGGGGAAGCAGGGTGGGGGTCTGCAACCCAGTTAGCCTTGTCCTGCTTTCCTGCAGGCACCCCTCACGCCCTGATTGTGCGGCGCTACCTCTCCCTGCTAGACACGGCCGTGGAGCTGGAGCTCCCAGGATATCGGGGTCCCCGCCTTCCCCGAAGGCAACAAGTGCCCATCTTCCCCCAGCCACTCATCACCGACCGTGCCCGTTGCAAGTACAGGTGGATGGGGCAGCTTTGGGGAGGGGAGGGGAGCGGCCCGCAAGCAGCACGGGGTAGGCCAACCCGGGGGACCATGTTCTGTGTGTGCGGCTGCGCCCTAGGCAGTCAGAAAGAGCGGAGCAGCAAAGGCATTTCCCAGGGCCGTGGAACTAGGCAGGAGGGAGCTAGAACCAGTGTCTTGGGGGCTTTCCTGATACCGGTGTTCCTCTCCCCCTCAGTCACAAGGATATAGTAGCCGAGGGGCTGCGCCAGCTGCTGGGGGAGGAGAAGTATCGGCAGGACCTGACCGTGCCTCCAGGCTACTGCACAGGTGAGCTCCGGGTGGGCCAGCGGCTCGCCAGGACACGGAGCCTCCGCTGAAGGCCAGCAGCTCTCTCTCTCCATGCCCTGCAGACTTCCTGCTCTGTGTCAGCAGCTCTGGTGCTGTGCTCCCCGTGAGAACCCAGGACCCCTTCCTACCGTATCCTCCCCGGTCCTGTCCCTACACAACCCGTGACCCTGCCCAAAGGTAAGGGAAGAGGGTGGGAGAGCCTTGCCTGCCTTCATAGACAGCAGCTCTGAGCCAGTCACTTCTCCTCCAGGGTGGTACTGATGCTGCGGGAACGGTGGCATTTCTGCCGGGATGGCAGAGTGCTGCTGGGCTCACGGGCTCTGCGGGAGCGGCATCTGGGCCTGATGGGCTACCAGCTCCTACCGGTGAGAGCCCTCCCCACGCCCACACACTCAGCTAGTACCCCTCCCCTGGCCGGCCAGGCCCTGGGGTAACCTGCGACCCTCTCCCCCTGCAGCTACCCTTCGAGGAACTGGAGTCACAGAGAGGCCTGCCCCAGCTCAAGAGCTACCTGAGGCAGAAGCTTCAGGCCCTGGGCCTCCGCTGGGGGCCTGAAGGGGGGTGAGGGCGTGCACATGGGTTCAGGATGGCCCCCCCATTGGGGGATGGACAGTTTGCACTTTGGCTCCCTCTGCTTTGATTTGTCATTAAAGTTCCTTTCCTTCCCCATTGCACATCTCGTTTCTGGGACAGAGCGGGCTGGAATCCGTCACCTCTCTTCCATTCATACCCGGCTCACACACACACACGCGGCCAGGGATAGGTGGGGGCCGAAGCACTTTATTGCGGGGGCGCTGGTAAGGGGACTTTAAATTATTCACTTAAATAAAAATGAGGAGGGAGGAGGACGGGGCGAGCACCCCCAGCCCCTGTTCCCTCTGTCCATCTGTCCCTCGGCTGTCCATCCAGGTAGCAGCTACACAGGCATGGGCATCTCGTTGTACTCGTCCACGCCCTCCCGCTCATCAAACACCGGCTCTGCCTCGTTAGCGTCCAGCTGTGGTGGGGCAGAGTCGGAAGTTGGTGCTGAGCGCGACCCCTTGGCAAGACCGAGGTGGGGGCCGGTGGGGTGGGGAGGGGCGCGGGAGCCTTACGCATTTCATCTCTCGCTCGGTGAAGATGCGGGTGAGCACCAGCATGCGGAGCGGCACCGTGAGGATGAGGATGAAGGGGAAGGCCAGGGAGGCAGCCGTGGACATGACGGCCCAGAGCACGGCCAGGCAGAGCAGCTGCAGGGCTGTGAACAGGTGCATACGGAGGGTCCGAACCTGGGGGGGGCGGGGTGCAGGGCAAGACAGGTGAGCCCAGGCTTCTCTCCAGCCTCCGAGCGCCCCGGTCCCCGGAGGGCCATCAGGCCTGCCACATCCAGAGGACGACGACCCCTCTCCCCTCCACAGGGGTGGGACGGAAGCGCCTCCTTGGGTCTGCACGGGCTGAATGGGGGCTGGCCAGGGTGGGCAGATGGGGGGCTGGAGGGTGACCCACACAGACCAGGAGGGGGCAGAGGCACAGGGCCCTTCCGAGCCAGGTCTCACCTTCTTGACATAGGTGACGTCTGGGTGGTGTTTGGGTGGCATGAGAAGCAGGTGCAGCCGCTCATAGAACTGGATCCCGTTAAGGGAGGTAACTCCCATGTACAGGAAAATCCCGAAGAGCACAGCCAGGGGGATCTGCCGGAGCAGATCCCCGATGACCAAGGAGAGGCCTGGGGGAGGAGGAGAAGAAACAGCTGGCCCCAGGGCTCTCTACCCCAGTGGCCCCAAGACCCCTCCGGGAAGGCTGGGCGCAAGAGGGGAACGTACCCACAAGCAGGGCAACCAGCAGCCCCGTCACCCGCTGCTCCTTGACCTCCTGGATCTTGGGCTTGTCCCCGGGCGCCACAGCCTTGCTCATGACAGTAAGCGCGTTGGCATGCGTGACGGAGCGGACGGTGGCAGCAGCCAACCAGGGCAAGCCAAAGAGGGCACAGATGCCGCCCATGGCCACGATGAGCAGCAGGTCCAGGTGGAAGCCGGAGCCCTTCTGCAGCATGCGCTCCTTCTTGGAGATGATCAGCCTGGGCGGAGACAGGCACGCACTGAGCCCCGGGCCCAGCCTGGCAGATAACCGTGTCTTTCCAGAGTGCCCAGTCACCTCTGTCTGTTTCTGGAACCTGATGGTCCCTGCCTCTTCCGTCAGGGCGAGGGTCCCATCACGGAACTGAGTCCTATCTGGCCCTCCCCACCCTCCTGGACAGCTCCCAGCCCGTACTGTGCCCACCTGAGCAAACGTCAGTGGGATTTTCTGCTGCCTACAAAGTCAGCTCCAGCAGCCAGCCTGCCGGGGGCTCCAGCCCCTCCACGCAGCAGGCGGTCGCCGTCTGCACGGCACCCTGCCTATGCCAGGACCACTCACGTGGTGATCTGTGTCTCCATGAAGATAAGGATGAAGACCAAGATGGCAGGCAGCAGGCTGGCGACCATCATCCACACGGGGAAGGAGCTGCGCTCCCCCAGGGGGTTGATGACCCAGCCCCGCTTCTCTGGGGCTGTCACTGAGATTCCGCTGGGCACGCTCAGCTTCTGCGGGGCAGAGGGTGGGGCCGGGGGCGGGTGAACCTTGGAGGGAGTGCCCTGAGCTGCACTGGGCAGGGTGGATGCCGAAGGCATGCTGTGGGAAAGGCCTGGTGTCTGCCCAGTTTAGAGGCAGCTCTGGACTTGGGGGCCTGGGGGGGAACGTCCAGAGTCCAGCACCGCCTCACTGCTGCGCGCGCTCCGCTGTACCTGGGTGTAGGTGTCCTCGATACTGTAATCCACAAGCACCATGATGAGGATCGCGATGGGTACCCCAAAGTCCCCGATCACTCGCCGCACCTGTGGGCGAGCACCATGCTCAGAGGCCCCACACCTCGCTGCAGCCCCGACTCGCCCCCCTTCCTGCCCCCAGATCTCGCCTCCCTTGGGCCCGCCAGCCCACACACCCGGCCAGGGAAGAACCGGCTATTCTTGAATTTGCGCAGGAAGAAGGCGATGAAGAAGGTGCCAGCCATGAGCACCAGCGACAACAGGGCCGTGTTGGGCTGGCCCCGGGGCCTCCCCTGCCTGGACGGCCCGGCTGAGCTCTCATTCCTCGGCCCCAGCGTGGCTGCTTCTGCTGCCCCAGCCCACGTGGCGTTCTCGCTACTGTCTGCCTCGGAGCTGTTGGAGACTGAACAGCCGTGGAGGGGATGTTCCTGGAAGATCTGGGGAGAGGACAAAGGATTCTATCAGCTTAACTGGTGAGACATCCGGGACTCAGCTATATGCTAAGTGGGACAGGTAGGGCTGGGGGTGGCTGGCCTGCCCTCAAAGAGCTTGTCTTGATTAAGAAAATGACCGAGGTGACCAGATGTGAGCACAAGACAACTAGGAATTAAGAGAGGGGCTGGTCTGGGACTTCCCTGGCGGTCCAGTGGTTAAGACTGAGCTTCCAATGCAGGGGGTGTGTGGGTTTGATCCCTGGTCAGGGAACTAAGATCCCACATGACACCTGGCGTGGCCAAAAAATTAAAAAAAAAAAAAAAAAAAGAGGGGTTGATCTAATTCGGGAAAGCAACTGCAAACGAGGCTCCAGCCAGGCCTGGAGGAGCAACACAGGGAGCGTGGTGGACCTCGGGGGCACATCTTCTCCTGATCCTGACACAGACACAGACGTGGGTCTGATGCCCAGACCGTGACCCTGTCTGTCACCTTGGGGGCCTTTCCCTTTGACATTCTGGATTGTTCGCCGCTTTAACAAAAGCACAGGGGCTTCCCTGGTGGCACGGTGGTTAAGAATCCGCCTGCCAGTGCAGGGGACACGGGTTCAAGCCCTGGTCCAGGAAGATCCCACGTCGTGGAGCAACTAAGCCCGTGAGCCACAACTACTGAGCCTGCGCTCTAGAGCCCACGAGCCACAACTACTGAGCCCGTTCACCTAGAGCCGGTGCTCTGCAACAAGAGAAGCCACCGCAATGAGAAGCCCGCACAACACAACGAAGAGTAGCTCCCCGCCCCCCCCACAAAAAAAGAGTAGCCCCCACTTGCCGCAACTAGAGAAAGCCCGCATGCAGCAACAAAGACCCAATGCAGCCAAATAAATAAATATATTAAAAAGAAAAAAAAAGAATCCACCTGCCAATGCAGGGGACATGGGTTCAAGCCCTGATCTGGGAAGATCCCACATGCCGCAGAGCAACTAAGCCCATGCGCCACAACTACTGAGCCTGCACTCTAGAGCCCGCGAGCCACAACTACTGAAGCCCGCGCACCTAGAGCCTGTGCTCCACAACAAGAGAAGCCACCACAATGAGAAGCCTGCGCACCACAACGAAGAATAGCCCCCGCTCGCCGCAACTAGAGAAAGCCCGCGCGCAGCAACAAAGACCCAACGCGGCCATAAATAAATAAATAAATAAAGTTATTAAGAAAAAAACAAAAGCACATGTTACCTTCGTTATTAAAGATATGTGAGTCACCCACCTAGATATTCAGCCTCACAGGTAATGAAATAATTGCAGAGTAAGCTCATAAGGATCCCCCTTTTCACATCTTAAATTTTTGAAAATTTATTTCACAAAAGATACTGCGAAATATATGTCTTATATGCTGTGAAGCACGCATACTACTTTTGCAAGAATGTATTTGCAAGTTTAAAAAAAAAACAAAAAAGTGAGTCTTTAAGACTGATCTGAAGCTCTGGTGTATATGTTGGTGACAGGGAGGGAGGGTGGGAGGGGAAGGGGTGGGGGCAGCAGGAAGGACCAGCCTAGGTTCTGTGGCTCCATGGGGCAGCCCGGCCTCACGCTCAGAGAACAAACGGGCAGGACGCCCCCGGCTCCCTCCAGTCCCAAAGCCCGGCCCCTCCTGGGCCAGGTTCCGTCAGGCCCACCCACCTTAACCAGCTTGTAGAAGGTCTCGTAGATGAAGATGAGAGAGATGAGGAAGGCGAAGATCTCCTGGGTGAAGCGGGAGACGAAGCGCACCAGGAAGCTCCCCTCCAGGGCCACCATGAGCAGGGCCAGCAGCACCAGCCAGAAGCCAATCCACACGCGGCCCACCAGGTACTCCAGATCGTTGCTGCTGCAGAACTGGGGCACGGTGGGCAGTCAGGCTCGGAGCCCGGGGCAGGCTAACGGGGCGGGAGTGCTCGGGGAAGAGGACGGGGAGCTGAGCTGAGCTGGGCAGGAAGGACCAGCCCGGGTAGCCCGTGGCCCCTCACCGAGAAGAAGGCTTCCTCGAAGACCAGCAGGGGCCCCGAGAAACCGATCACCAGCAGCGGCTGGGCCCCCAGCAGGCAGAAGATCACGCCCTGCACTGCCGTGGACATGATCAGCTCCGATACTCCAATCAGGTCATGCGTCTTCTCTCCTAGGGCAGCAAGAGCCAGCTCAGCGGCTGGCGGCCGGGGGGACCCGTGCGCTCCCCACCACGACCTGAAGCCTCTCCTTACCCAGCAGCCCCCCGAAGGTGATGGCAGGAGACAGGGCCGCGAAGTAGATGAAGATGACGGCGGCCAGGCACTGGGGGTTGAGCGCGTCTCGGAAGTCGCTCAGGTAGTGGGGATAGCGGCGCCGCACATCTCGGATCAAGCCCCCAAAAGGCCGGCCTGTCCGCCGAAGGGGATCGTCTTCCACCACACCTGCCACCTCTACCATCTGCAGGAGCGCTGCAACCCGGGCCTCCGTCAGGGCGCCCGTCACAGCCCTCTTCCTCCCGTCCCGCTCTCCTCCGTGTACAACAGACCACCCTCCGGCCTAACCCCCAAGCCCCCAGCCGGCAGCCCAGACCCGGCCCCCGGCCTGCACTGGCCCGTACCCTTATCTTGGGCTGACTTGGGCTCCAGCCCAGCCCCCGGGGGCAACAGCCGGACCTGCTCCTCTCGCTTCTTGAGCATCTGCCGCTGGAAGTGAGCGACGGATCGCAGCAGCTCCTCGCCCTGCACCTCCGAGGGCGGCAGCACCACGCTGCAGTCCAGGAAGGCGTTGATGGCCGTCAGCAGGTCCTCCCGTTCGTCTGCCAGGTAGGCGGCCTCGTGGAATTGCTGCCGAGGTGGGACGGGGCTAGTGAGGACGCGGGACGAGGGCCGGGCCGGGGCCAGGCTGGGCGGGCTGGGCGGCGGCTGACCTTGTCGGACATGAGGGTGGAGATGGAGCGGCCAATCTCGTGGTAGTCCATGTTGGCACTGCTCGGGCCCAGCAGCAGGAAGAGGAAGCGCACAGGCACCGGCACCTCCAGCACCGCGTCCAGCTCCGCTGCCTCCCGCAGCCGCACGAAGGCCATGGTGGGGCGGGAGAGGAACTCCACGCAGCCTGGGGGCGTGCAGCCGGCATGGGCGCGGGAGCAGCAGTCGCCTCCCGGCCCTCAGTGCAGGGGCGCCCCCGAGGCAGGCCCGGCCACCCGCACCCTGCCCCCCGAGCTCGCCCCACATACCCACAAGGACCACCGTAGCCTCGGCGTTCTCAGGGATCTTCTCCAGAAGCTTCAGCTCATGCTTGGACTTGGAGCGGGTGATCCCAGCTGGAGGAGCTGCAGGAGGCAGCTCACGCTGGGGATGCAGGAGAGCAGAGCTCAGCCTGGCTACCCCCCACCCCCGGCCCCGCCCGTTCCCGCCCAACTCGCTCGGCGGTCCCGCAGCCGCAGTGGCGGCCGGACCTGACCCAGGCAGGGTCACTTTCTCCCCTCACCTCTCGCTCCACCTCCAGCCGGGTCTCGGGAACACCTCCAATGAGAGGCTCGGTGACGTGGGGGTCGCTCTCGGCCCCCTGGCCGTGGTGATGCCCCAGCAGGGAGCCCAGGGAGCCGGCCGAGATGTTGCGGGGAAAGGAGAAGTCCTTCTCATCACTCGGGTGGCTGGTGGGGCAGCAGGCAGGAGGTGAGGAGGGCCGGCGGCCGGCACTGGGCATGGGCGGGCGCTGGGCACGGGCGGGTGGGCGGACGGTGCCTCACCTGTGTTTCAGCAGCAGGGCCCTCAGCACGTTGGCTCTGTCCTCGGCCTTGATCTGGTCAGAGATGACCATCTGCTCCACCACCTGGTGGGCCACGCCAGGCAGGGTCTGCTGGTCCAGGTCCAAGAGCACAGCCCCTGGAATAAGGACCACCGCGAGAGGCCCTCATCCCCAGGCAAGATGCAAGGGCGGGGATGGGAGGGAGGGAGAGCGGGAGCGAGGGCAGTCAAGTAAGTGCGGCCAGGGATCGGTGAGCAGGGCCCAGCGCTGCCCGAGGCCCAAGTCCCACGGCCTCTCTGACCCATTTCTTCCAGCCCCCCTCTCCCCGCAGGAATGCTGTGGGGCTCAGCAGAGGCCAGGGAACCCCTGCCATCAGAGAGGCCACCGGGGCCGGGTCCTGCCCAGATGCCCCTTCCGGGAAGCACACAGCAGGAAGCGCCCCGGGCCACCCCCTCGGCCTAGACTGCTCTTCACTGCCAGCAAGTGCATCCTCTGACTTCACTCTAGGGTCCTAGTTCCGCCCTCTGGAGCGCGAGACAGCCGGTCTGCGGCCTCGTCCCCATGGCAGCCCTGGAGCCATCTGAAGACGTCCCCCTCCAAGTCCAGCAGCTGCTCAAGGACAGTTTCTAGGTCTCTGCACCCCGTCACTGCTCTGAGCTGCCATTTCATATAGAAATGAAGGTCCTTTCAAAAGTCACCAGGTCATTTTTCCATCAAGGTCAACTCACAGGAACACAGAACTAAAGACCCAACAGAACCAAAGGCCCCCCCGAGCAGCCGAAACCAAGATGGCAAAGCCCGGCGACAAAGCACCCGCACTTTGGCGCCTTACCCCAAGCCCTCAAGCCTCACTCAGAGCCGAGTTAGTTTCTGCTAGTTTGGAAATAATTCTGACAGCAGGTTTCTGAGTCCTCAGCTGCTTAGAAGCAGGCCTGCTGACAGCAGCTGGGAGCGATTCCCCAACAGGAAGGAGGAAACGAGCAAACAGCAGAACGTCAGGCACAGCGCTCGCGAATCCTGCATCCGCGCTCATGCAGTCGTTCACACAGCCCTGCTACAGGTTAGGTCACGTTCCCCAGAGTCTCTAGAATTTCCCAAAGCGTTCCACTAAAACTGTCTGACAACACTGTAGCATCCAAAACATACCAGCTTCCGTTATCTGAAAATATCACTTAGAGAAGCTGCTTGCTGAGGATGCCAGGCAAGAGGAGAGGGTCAGTCCTGCCGTGCGTCACCCAATGACAGAGCCCGAGGAACGGCAGGCATCGTGACAGGTGATATCATGACAGGAGATGCTCCCTCCTGGGCTCTGGTGACATTACACACCCTGCTGCTCAAGACAAATGTGGGACCGTGTGGTCCTCAGAGAACAGGCTTGGCGGGCGAAGGGAACTCCTGGGGCGATGATGGGCAGGGGGTGGGGCGTGGGTTACCGTGGGCCAGGGTCCGGCGCAGCTCCAGGAGGCTGCGGAACGAGAGGGAGGCCACGTGGGGCTTCCCCCAGCGCTCCGTCTCTTCCTCTACGTCCTCCTCGAATTTGATCCAGCGCGCCGTCTCCCGCCACTGAGGCTCCTGGTTTTTGTCCAGCAGCAACTCATTCAGTTCCACAAACACCTTGGGGTGAGATGAGAGGGCATGGCAGGACGGAGGGCACAGGCATGGAGCCTGGGCAAGTTATTAACCCATCTGAGACTGTCCCTCGTCCGTGAAATGGGAGTAATAACACCCCCGTTACTAGAGTACAGCACAGGGACCTAGTGTATAGCACAGGGATCTATACTCAATATTTTATAATAACCTATGAGGAAAAAGAATCTGAAAAAAATAGATATATATGTACGTATAACTGAATCACTTTGCTGTACATCTGAAACTAACACATTGTAAATCAACTGTACTAACGATAATAATAAAGGGTTCTAGTGGGGGCTAAAAGAAAAAGTATACAAAACATTTAGCACAGTATATGACTCTTAGTAACCGTCTGATGAATGGTCACTACACACACACACACACACACACACACACACACACACACACACAAACTGGAATTTTTTTTTTTTTTTTGCCTCGCCACGCAGCATGCGGAACTTCCCTGACCAGGGATCGAACCGATGGGAAGTGAGGAGTACTAACCACTGGACCACCTGGGAAGTCCTACATTGGAATTCTGTAGGATTCATTTATATGCATTCAAGAACTGACAAAACTAATTGAGAGTGACCGCAGAGCGGTCACCTCTGAGGGTGGTGACTAGGCAGAGGCCCGAGGGAACTCCCTGAGTGTGGGAAATGTCCTATATCTAGGTAGGGTTGGCCAGGTATTTACACGTGCAGAGTGTCACAGAGCTGTCTGCTTAACCCGAGTGTGCTTTACGGTGTCTGTTCGACCGCAATAAAAAGGTTACCAAAAACAGCCACTGGGAGGGTCAGGGTTCAGGACCAGAGCCCTGAGGTCTAAGGTGGGCAACATCGCTACGTAACTGAGTGGCCTTGACCAGTCACTGCCCCCGATGTATGGCTGATGCCGCCTGGGCCATCATCCTCACAGGTTACGGGAGGACTGGATGAGCACAGAGGTGACTGGATTCTGAAAAATGAAACGCGCTGCTCCACGGAGCTGCCTCTGGCCCAAACGGTCTTCAAACACCTCGCTGCCAGCTGCCAGAAAACGGGCATGAAACGGAAGCCGACCTGTCTAAGATGTGAACCAGAACCGTAAGGCCCACACCAGCAACAGCAGGTAATACCGTAATAACTGTCTGGGGACAGACGGCTACTAGACTTACCGTAGTACACACGTCGTAATATGTTTAAATGTTGAATCGTTATGTTGTACACCTGAGGCTAACATAATATTGTGTATCGACTATATTTCAATTAAAAAAAAATCAATGCCGTTTGAAGATGCGTATGTTGCACTCTTGTGCAGTGTACAACCTTCGAAACCATACATGGCAACCCTGGTGCTCGAGATAACCGCAGGTCCGAGGAGGGACGGGGGCTGTGGTGAGAAGACGGATGGGGAGACGCTGCAAGGCCGTGAAGCGGAGAAATTACCTCGTGGGGCTTGTGGGGGGCCCGGGGCCGAGCCCGAGGGGTGGGGCCAGGCTCTCGCCCTTCCCGGCCACTCTGCACAGATGCTTTGGCATTCTTCCGCACCAAATGTCGCCGTACCCCAGGAACGTCCTCAAACCGGTGACCTGTGGGCGGGAGGTGGAGGGACAGGGTCAAGCGCCCCTTCCTCTTACCCCCACCCTCGTTCGCAGCAGCTCCGGGCTTGGCCCAGGCCCAGCACTCACTCTTCATGAGGTCTAGGTCGGCCGTGGCCAGCGTCTGGGCCTCGCTCTCGTCCGTCGGGACCCGGGGCAGCAGTGCCTGCTCAGCCCCAGTCATGCTGCCGATGCGTCTCCTCTCCTGCAGATTGTAGCTGCGGTGCCCAGGCTGCACTTTGGCCAGGGGGCGCCCAGAGGCACCCCCGTCATCACCTCCCGCTGTGACACTGGCCACAGCCGCCACCTCTTCCACCAGGGCTCTGGACAGACAAAGCAGCCGTGAGCCTGAGAAGGCTGGCCCCTCTCCCTCGGCCGGGAGCCACACAGGAGGGACCCAGGAAGGGGACCCCGCTGGACCTCACCCCTCCTCGCTCCCCACTCTCGGTAGGTGCGGATGTGAAAGAGTGAGGATTCTGGAAGCAGACTGCCGCATCTAAATCCGGCTCGACCATTTACTGGCTGTGCCCCCCCAAGCGATCACACAAGCCACCCGGAACATCAGCTCAGCAGCAAGATGGAGCTGAGGGCAGCCTTCCCAGGTGTGGGGAGAGTGAAGTCCGTAAAAGTACCCAGAGTACCCTGCTTCCCCTCCCAGGCACACCCCTAACAATGGACTCGAGGTTCACAGGGTCCCGTGTTTCTAACCAAATGTAGTAAAGTACATGGAAATGGGCCTTTGAAACTGTAGACACCCCACCCCTACCCAACAGTCAAGGAGGATATGAACCCCTGTCCCTTACAGATTCCAGCTTCTGCTCCCGTCCCCCAAGCTGCGATGCCTCCTTTCTCTCTGCCACTGCCAGTGGGTCCCTGTCCCTGCCGCACCATTCCTAAACCGTTCTCCCGGCATCTCACCTCCCACAGCTCCAAGCCCCCATCCCCTGCCCATGACCAGTCCCTCCTCTGCCAGGCTTTCTCCACCTACACCTACCTTCCATGCCCTCGCTTCTGCTCGCACCCCTGCCCACAAATCTGACCCACTTTTCCAGCGCAACGCTGTGCTCTCTCTGGGGCTCCGCCACCTCCTCCTGGCCGTCCAGCCACCTGCAGGCCTGCACCCCCAGTGCAGATGGCCAACGCGGACCCAGCTCCATCCACATTGTCCTATCTCCCCAGCGAGCCTGTGCCGCCCTGGAGGGGCAATCCGCCCTTCACTTCCCCGGGTCCTTCGCACTGCCTGGCACCCAGAAACCAACAGGGAGGTGACAGTAGTGACCTTGAGACCCAGTTCAAAGTGATTTCTTCCAAGAAAGCTTCTCTGGCTAACAACCCCAAACTCCAATCACCTACTGGTACCGACACTACACCTGAACCAGGTCGTCTGGCACAGTAACTTGTTCTGATACCATTTCATGAGACCACAAGCAGGGTAGACTGGCAGCTAGCTCCCCAAGAGCAAGAGGGGGTCTCCTGTTGCTCTCACACCCTTGGGGTCCCAGGGGTGCGTGGAGGTCACCCGTCCAGTCCCTGATCCGGGGTTTGACGCTGCTCTACCTGAAGCCACGGGCGGGGGGATGGCAGGGGGTGGGAGAAGACGGCTTAGACCACACATCTCTTCTGTGCCGGGCGGACCCGTACTTAAACTTCCGTTCACACCACCCTTTAACCCCTACCACCACCTTGCGAGAAAAGTTCTATTATTCTTGGTTTATCGATGGGAAAACAGGCTCACAGACACTGTGACTCGTGCAAAGTCAAGTCGCAGCGGCAGGACTGGGATTTCTGAACCTGTCTGAGGACCTCAAGGCTCCTGCTTTGTTCCCCACCTCAACTCGCTGGTGCCGGCCCGGGAGGTCCCTGTTTGGGGACACTTACCCAGTCTGGGCCCCTTTGGTGGCCTGGGGAGCTGCCTCGTGGTGGGGCAGCATTGGAGGGGGAGACGGACTGGTTGTTTCCGCCTTCCGGTCCGCACCTTCATCCTCCTGGAGAAAGAACTAGAACAGGGACCCGTGTGAGCAGGTGAGGCCAGGCCAGGGGTACCGCAGACATCCCCAGGAGCCCCGCCCCCGCTCACCTGCACGGAAGAGGGTGTGGACGCAGGGGGCTGGCTGAGTGCCCGGGCCCCCTCGGCCTCACTGGCCTCATCCTCCTCTTCCTCGCCCTCCTCGATGGTGGGGGTCTCCCCGGTCGGGGAGGCTGCAGGGCGCCTGCGCGGCTTCCGTCCTGAGCCCTGGGGTACCTTTCGGCGCCTGGCGTCGGGAGGCAGGTGGGTGGACAGCGGGTGGTGGATGTGGTGGGAGGACTGCCGGTGGTCTGCAGGGAGGAGGGCGCTTAGCTGCCGGCGGGCACGGCTCCCCGCTCAGCTGGTCGGCCCCCAGCGCCGCCCCCCCAGGCCCCCGGCTCCATCCTGGCTCCATCCTGGCAGCCAGAGCACCCCTGCCCCCCCCTCGCTCCGCCTCCCCGAGCTCCCTCACATTCAAAGTCTGCCTCCCCGTAGCTTCGGCCCGGCTCCTCCCCTCCTCGGGACCCGGCCTCCTGCAGGATCTCCTCAAACCGCTCCACGCCCAGGGTGCGGTGAAGTTCATCCTCGTCCTGCTCAGGGAAGCCTGGCGTCACAGGGCCCAGGCTCTCTGGCTCCGGCTGTGAAAAAGAAGGGGCGGTGAGAACGCACGCACGCACGCACGCACGGGAGACGCTCCTCGAAACCCCACCCCGCCTAGCGGCAGAGTCCAGTACCACCCCCAGCCCCGGCTGCCCTCCCCTCGAGTGCCAGGGACTCGGGACTCAGCACCCACCGCCCAGCGGCCCGTCCCCCGGGTTCCGGGCTCTCAGGACACTGGCTGGGCGCATTCCAGTCAGTTCTAGGGCATGTGGAAAGCGTCTGCCCTGGAAGCCTCAGCAGAAATCCTGTGTGTCCAGCCCGCAGGTCAAGGTCGGGTGTGTGATCTGGGCCGTTCACACGGCTGATAGTACTGAACGCAGCCCCTGTGCTCAGGGATGGCGACTGAGCCTGAAAAGTAACTTCTGCAGGCGGCTGCGCTACCTGACCCGGGCTTGGTCTGAATCGAACTAGAGCCCAGCTCCTGGACAGGGATGCGGCGCTTCCCCTTGGGAGTCCGGAGCCCGGGACCTCAGCCGCTGCGGGGCCCCGCCCTGCCCCCACCCTCACTCCCCCCACCTGAGTCATACTGCAGGAGCTGCGGGACTGCGGTGGCCTGGCGCTTTGGAGAGCTCAGCGTAGCTGAGCAGCCGGCCGCCCAGCCCACGGCCTTGGTCCAACCCCCCCCACACACACACCCTCCCCCTCCCCCTCCCCCCGCCGGGCGTCTCAGCTCCAGGCACCGCTAAATATTTGCTCGAGAGCTTCTGGACTTGAAGGGCATCGAGATCTCCAAGGGCAGGGGTACCAGAGCAAGGAAGAGCAAGGGGGAGGTAGGCTGGGAAGAAGGGCGGGCCTTGGAGAGTCTCGGAGGTGGGGTCACGAGCAGCTGGGGGTGGCAGGGATACTGGGCAGGAAAAGATGCAGGGGTGAGGAGTCTGTTTCTCCCCAGCCCACCTCCGCAGCTCTAGCCCGGCTCCCCCCGCACTGGGCCTCACTCTCACCAGAATTAGCACGCGGGCTAGCCCGGGGTGGGGGGAGGAGGGTCAAGAACCCCTTGCACCTGAGGCTGAAGGAGGAAGTCCATGGCCGGCAGGGGTGAACTCGGGAGGGAGGGGGAGGGGACCAGCCGGCGCCTCTTCCTGGTCACGTGCCCCGCTGGGCCAAGGTGACCAATAACGGGCTGATTATGGCACTGGGGTTAATCATTAGCCTTCCCAGGAAGATGGGAGGGGGACACGTGGGGCGGTGGCCACGTGGGGGCCAGGAGGGGCGGGGCTGAGTGGCACGTGGGGCTGGGGGTGCAGCGGTCTGCCCAGAGCTACCTTGCAGCAGGCCGGCACCGCCTCTGAGACCCAGTCAGAGGTGGGGGTCGCTGGCTTAGAGACCCAGGCTTCCCAAAGTTCCTCTCTCGCTGAGGCTAAACAACAACCCGGGTCTTCAGGACACAGAGCCTCAACTCCCTCCCTAGGACCAGAAGCTGTCTGACACCCACCCCCCCAACGGATACCTGTCCCAGACCCAGTGCCCCAGGCAAGGCCCGGAGCGGGGATGGCGGTGCCCCTCCCAAGTCCCTCACAGGCTCCCCTCCCAGGCCTCTCCGGACACACACGCCCCTGTCTGACACAGACCCGCACCCTGGCCAGAGCCCCGGGGGTAATGGTGGAGAGGGACAGAGGGGCAGCGGGCAATACTCACAGCGCGGAAGGAATCTGCGCCCGAGGCGGGGCGCCGGGGGGCGCTGCTCATGGCCAAATCCTAGCCCTTCTCGCTGTAGCTGCGGCTTTCAGGGCAACAAGGCGGCGGCATAACCTGGGGGGGGGGCGGGGGAGGAGCAATCACTGCATGAGAGAGGTGCCAGGCCTGCAGGGGCACCCCAACATTGCACAGCCAGGGGAGGGCAGGGCACAGGGCTTCACGGAAGCCCGCCGGCCACGAGGGGTCTCCTGGTTGCACAGGATCCTCCCAGACTATGAATGGCCTTAGAGTGGCCCTTGGAGGGTGGGGGGAGCAAAGAGAGTTATTTATGGGAAGAAAAGAGAGGAACAAAGAGACAGAGGCAAGGACTGAGGCAGGAAGCCATAGAGGGCCAAGGGACTAAGTGTGAGGAGGAGAGAGCCGGGGATGGGAGATGCTGGGGGGAAAAAAAGGCAGACAGGAGTCAAGGCCTAGACCAGGAGAGAAAGCAGCGATCAGGGAGGGGAGACAGAGGAAGCAGGGAGGAGAGGCCGAGCCAGAAACGGGAGCGGTGGGAGCGGTGGCCCAGCGGTGGCACGGCACACTGAGGCAGGCTGAGACCAGAGAGGGCTGTGCTGGGGGGAGTGAGACACCCCTTTAGGCAGAGACGACGGGCGGATGAAGGAAGGGAGAAAGAGAGCTCTGGAGAGAGCCCAAAACAGCAAGCAACGGGGCTGTTCATGGGCCCCCTCCTCTGAAAAAAGCCCAGCCCCGAAGTGGGGGGGGAGGCTCCCTGGGGGAGGGGCAGGAGCCCAACTCCACTCACTCAGTGGGAGGGAGGAAGGGAGGCTGGCAGGCACAGGCCGGGCACGACTTTATAATGGGGGAGGGGCACGTGACGACCAGAAGGAGGGTGGGCACAGAAACTCCGAGGTTCTGCCCTCAGGAGCCGTCCAATCCCTCCCCTCCCCAAGCCTGGGGCCAGGAAAATCTGAGTGGCAGGGCTGATGCCCTCCTGACCGTGACTGTAGGGGTGTCTGGGGAGGACACCGTGCGGGGGGAGGGCAGCGAAAGAGCTGCGGTTAGGGAACCCGACCAGTGCCAACTGGGGTACCTATTCCTAGTGGGGGCAGTGCTGGGGACACCTAAGGCTCTGCGACGGCAAAAGTACCGAAGCTCCCCAGTGTGTCACTGGGGGGTCAGGGTTACCGGATTTAGGGCCAACTCGGGGGTAAGACAGGTCAGTGCAGGGTCAAACAATGTAGGTCTGGGGGTCAGTCCGGGGTGGGGAGCCCGGAGCGACACATTCCTGGCCGGCCTTCCAACTCAGCTGACTGCCCTCTTCACCTCCCCCTAGCAGGCCCTCCGCCAGGGCAAGTCTGTGCGGGGGAGAGGGGTGCTGGGGGAGGAATCCCGGTCTGGGAAGGAGTGCCGGCACCTGCCGGCGCCACACGCCCCGCTCCAGGCTGTGCCCTCAGTGCGCTCCTCCATCCTCCCCTCCTCCCTTTACCTCCGCCCCCCCTTCGCCCCCGCCCCCACCATCCCAGAACACAAAGCAGCCTCTGTCCAGAGCATCGATGCCGATAATCCGGGCTGGGGGCACATTCCGGGGACCAGCCCCGACCGGCCCGGAGGATTAGCAACTCTCCCCTGCCCAAGGGATTAGCACTCCGGACCCCCTTGGGGGGCATTAACCACCCCCCAGGTGAATTCGCACATTCCACAGCTCTTCGATGTGGGCCTGGCGGGAGTGGGGAGCGAAGGGAGGAGGGAAAAGTGGACCCTGGATTTCAGGCGCCGCCGCCCCCCACACCCAGCACAGAGCTCCCCACCCAGCCAGCCCCCCAGGAGCTAGGTCGAACTCTCCGCGCTCGCCTTTCCCATCCCCACCCAGCTGCTCCCTCTTCTGCCTGACCCCTTGTCCTGACCTGACCCGCCAACCCCTTCCCGGCTCCGCCTCCCAACCCCGAGATCGGGGGCAGAGGCTTGGGGCAACACCTAGGCAGGGCACCCTGGACGGGCATGAAGGATAGAGTAGGGGACCAAAGGGGAGGGGTGTCGTCTTGGAGTCCGTCCAGGAGTTGGGAGGGCCGGCGGCGCCTCCCAGAGAGTACCCCCTCCTGGTGGCAGGGGGCGCGGCACCCTCGCTTTAGGGAACTCTAAGAAGCGGACCCTGGATCCCGCTTCCTACCAGCAATCACTCCTCTCGCCTCCCCATCCTTCTCCCCAAGACCTCGCTTCCCCGCGCCCCAGTCTCCGCCCTTTCCTGCACTTCCACTCCCTCCCAGCTCCGAGTGCCGAGTTCCCCCCTTTCCTTTCCCCTCCCTTCCTCCCTCCGCGGCCCTGGCCCTCCCCCTCCGCCACCTCTCCGCTTACCCGCTTCCTCTGGACTTCGTGCTGCAGGGGTCTCGGGGTCTCTCCCCCTTCTCTGGAGCCCTCGCGCGCTCCCGACGACTCCCCCGTGCCCACCTTGGGGCGCGCCCCCGTCGCTCCCAACTTCTCCCAACTCAACTTTCCCCCGCGCCACAGGCAGGCCAGCCCCCTGCGTGCGCGCCCCCTGGCGCACCGTGCGCGGCCCCGCCGCAGCGGGTTGGGAGGCGCGGAGAGGGGGCCGAGGCCCGGGGGCGGAGGCGCGCTCCCAGGCAAGGCCCGGCACTGGGAGCCCAGCGCCGAGGAGGCCGCCCCGGCTGTCCCTCGGCGCTGCCCAGCGAGGTTGCCGCCCCAGGCTTCCCCGCACGGACGCCCCGGGGACGTCGTTTCTTGGCCCCATTAGGCACCTCTGGGCGGAAAGGGGCCCGCCTCATGCTGGGGATCCCAGGCAGGAAAAAGGAGGCACAAAGATGATCAGGAAATTCGAGGCGGAGGAAGTTGAAATATAAATGCATCGGGGTCAAGCTTCTTTCGCGGCCGCGGGCGTCCCCCGCCTCCCACCCGCAGTTTCCCCAGTGCCTCCAAGAAAGCCCCTGTCTTTGCCTGGAGGACAGGGACAGGAGCGGGGGGGAGCGCGAGAGGGGTGATGGCGGGGATGGATGCCCATTACCCTGAACTGACTTAGACTTTACGAACCGGGGAAATTCTGCCTCGGAGAGATTCCCTGCGGTGACCTTCCTTCTCGAACCCTATTCATAGTCATCACCTGTCATTTAAAGATCTCTGTGTGTACTTCTGGTTTTCTAATAAATTATAACTTGTTCCAGATAAGGAATATACGTTTCGCTTCTTTAGTCTGCCACCGGCTGAAGCACTGCAATGTGTATGCAGAAAACGTTCAGATATAAACGAGTTAATTAACCAATGTTTAGCACCAACTTTGGTTCCGGCGCTGAGGAGTGCTGTTTGCGGCAGTTATCATCCAGGTCACGTCCCTCAAGAATGCAGTCATGAGACAGAGAGAAGCCGCAAGAAAAATCTATAATCAACTCCTTAAGGGATGAGGTCAAGGCTGCTTCAAGTGTAGCTTCTGTCTGTCCTTCTGTCTGTTGAGGGCAGTAACCAACCTGCCAGCCCTCGGCCACACCCTGGCCGACTCCAGTGGGCCCGGGCTCTGCCAGGGGTGGGGACACCCTCCCAGTGTCCAGCCAGCTTGCCTCGGGATATCAGAGTGTAGCGAAAGGCTGGAGTTGGGTGGGCTCCGAGACGACAAACGGGTCTCACAGGAGAGAGGAGTCTCTGGCGTTTGGTGAATTCAGTCTCCACTGGGGCACACCTGCCTCTCTTTCCAGCCCTGCGGTCAGCTGGTCCCTGTGAAGTCATCGTCAGCAAGATATGGCTCAGAGCCATTCCCCAATCAATCCTGAGGTCACCAGATGGCCTAGGGAGAGGTGGAAACCCGTGCTGAGATTGTCAGGGAGTCGATGGAACCTCAATATCATCAACCGGGGCAGAGCAGGGCCACCTGGGCTCAGGATGCAGGCCGCAAAAACCCAAACCTTAGAAAGCGCCCTACCCCCACCCCTGCTGCCTTCTGGAATGTGTAGTCCCGGAGAGGTCCTTCTCAAAAGAAGGTTGTAAGCGCTGAAAAGGAATAACACTAGCAGGGCACACTGGGAGCCGCGCGCGACGGCGGGGAGCCGGGAAAACGGACACGCGATGCTTCCTGGGACTTGAAGTCCAAGGGTTGACTCCGCGGTCGAACAGGAGTCCCGGGAGGCAAGTGCTGCAGAGAGCCTGAGCGCAGCCTGCTGGGGGTTGTAGTCTTCTTGTTGTCTAAGGCCCCGGACATTACTGGGAAATCTGGCGCCCTAGGACTACAAGCCCGAGAAGCCCATGCGCAGGCAGTGGGGCGGGGCAGGACCGGAGGCTGGGGTGCCGCCTCCTCTGCAACGCCGGGCCCGGAGTCTTAGAACCCAGGGCCCGCAAGGGTCCTCGCGCGGTTGCCGCGATGCAGAAATACGAGAAGCTGGAGAAGATTGGGGAAGGTAATGGGACCACGAGATGTTCCTGCAAGATCTCTTTCTGCAGACCCTTTAGCATTCCTTGCATCCCGGGCTGCTGTACCGTCAGCAATACCCACAGACTCCAGCCTCAGCACTGGCTGCAGCCCTGGCCCTGAGCTCAACACTCCTTGCAAACACCAATCCTCCCCCGTTAGCATTTCCCATAGACGCCCCCCTCCCAACCTTAGCACCCCTGTAGACCCACCTCCGACCTCTGCACGTGCTGCATTTCCTACCCCTGTCCTCAGCGCCACTTGCAGAACCTCACCCACAGTTCTCGCAGCAGACCTCCAACCTCAGCGTTCCTGCCGGCCCTCATTCCTCTCCCAGACCCCTGCTCCCTATTTTCAGACCCTCCAGAAGCTCGGCCTTTATTGTAGACCTCCTCACCCAGCAGCTGCAGCCTCTCCCTGTTGCAGACACCCTTGAGCCATCTGCAGGCTCCTCCCTGCCACATCCCCCACTTCTCCAGGCATCAGAAGTAACACACCCCCACGCTGCTTGCTCTCCCGGCCGGGACCGCCTGGGTTGGGGAAGGGTGCCCCATCCTTTCCCTCAGCCCTGACCTCCTTCCTCTAGGCACCTACGGAACAGTGTTCAAGGCCAAAAACCGGGAGACTCATGAGATCGTGGCTCTGAAACGGGTGAGGCTGGATGATGATGATGAGGTAGGACTGGGGTATTGGGGCCAGGGAGGGGTTGAGGGCCTAGGCTGGGTGGGACGTGACTGTGGCCCACCTGGCCCCCTCCAATGTGTAGGGAGTGCCGAGTTCTGCCCTTCGGGAAATCTGCCTACTCAAGGAGCTGAAGCACAAAAACATCGTCAGGTGTGTAGATGGGTGGGGTCCTCCTTGCCTGTGTGGTCCGGGGGGGGGCTTCAGAGATGGGCTGGGCTGACACTGGGATAGTAGGTGCAGACCTGCGGCGCTGCCTGGCTGAGTACTCGCTTCTCCCTAGGCTCCACGACGTCCTGCACAGCGACAAGAAGCTGACTTTGGTTTTTGAGTTCTGTGACCAGGTGAAAGGGGGACTTGAGGGACAGTAGCCTTGGGAGGATATAGGGACCCAGACTGAGGTTAAACTCTGTCTCATCCCCCACCCCCATCCCGTTTTTAGGACCTTAAGAAGTATTTCGACAGCTGCAATGGTGACCTAGATCCTGAAATTGTGAAGGTGAGGGTACTGGTTTCCTGGGAGCTCACTGGGGCTGGGGTTGGCGTCCGGATTCAGTGGACATGCTCTCAGGCCCTGCACGGGGACACTCGGGGCACGAGGGGAGGAGAAAACCCTGGTTCTGTCTCCGAGAGCTTCCATCTTAGCAAAAGCACTTTCACGTGATCACTCTGACCTGAAGGGAACATTCTGATGTCAGTGATAGGATTTACATTTGAGAGGCAGGAAAATGAGGTTCAGAGAGATTCATTCATTGAACAAATACGTACTGAATGCTTTGCGGTGTGCCAAGCACTGTTCTAGGCCCAGGTTCCAGGGCAAAGAAGTGCTGAATAATAATACAGCGCAGCATATACGTTGTTGGTTATGATGTTCGTGCTCAAATGAGGCCAGGTAGGGGAGAGATCAGTGTGGGCTGGAAAGGTAGGAGGGCCCACCAAGTTGTCAGTTCTGGAAAGGTGGGGACCGGGGCCCCCGTTCACCTTTCGAGTACCCAGCAAAGAACGAAGTAGGTCCTCGATAATGAAGGGGTGATGCTGGGCCGAGCTTGGCGCTGAAAGACTGCTGGGGTTTCAAGGCAAAGCAGAGGGGAGCGTGACCCATCGTTGGGCCCGCTTCCAGATGGTTCGATGAACTCCTCCCTGCCCCTCCCCCAGTCGTTCCTCTTCCAGCTGCTAAAAGGCCTGGGATTCTGTCACAGCCGAAACGTGCTACACAGGGACCTGAAGCCTCAGAACCTGCTCATAAACAGGGTACCTCTGGGCGAGAGGACGGGACCTCAGGGAGGCTGGCGTGGGATGAGGGGAGCTGGACGGGAAGGCGGGAGCGGGGGGGCTGCCCTCAGACTGTGGAAGAGCCCCTCTCCGTGCCCCTCCCCCTCCCCCTCAGAATGGGGAGCTGAAATTGGCTGATTTCGGCTTGGCTCGCGCCTTTGGGATCCCTGTTCGCTGTTACTCAGCTGAGGTGAGCTGCGGGGCGGGAAGTGGGGGTGAGGGAGGGAGTCCCCAGCCAGCATCCCTCAGCTCCTCCGGGACTCCTCTGAGCGCTCTCCTCCCCAGCCCTCAAACTGGGGGTCCCTGTGGTGGGGTCCTTTCCAGGTGGTCACGCTGTGGTACCGCCCACCGGATGTCCTCTTTGGGGCCAAGCTGTACTCCACGTCCATTGACATGTGGTCGGCGGGCTGCATCTTCGCAGGTGACACGCCGGGGTCTGCGGGGGCAACTCCGTCTCCCGTTTGAGTGAACAAAGAGGGTCTGGAGGGTCCCCCCTGGGGAAGGGAGTGGGGCCCCTGGGTGGGGAGGAGGCAGGGCAGGGCTGTGGGGGGGGCTTCTTCGCCTGTCAACCCCGCCCCCCGCCTCTCTCCCAGAGCTGGCCAACGCGGGGCGGCCCCTGTTTCCTGGCAACGACGTAGATGACCAGCTGAAGAGGATCTTCCGATATTCTTCCATCTCCCTTCACCTCAGGCCCTCTGGGAGGGGATCTGGAAGCCCCTGGAGCTCAGCGTGCAGGCAGGGAGGGCGGCGGTGGGCTGGGCTAGGCCTGGTCAGGCTTCTCCTGAGGGCAGAGGGTGCCCGCCGCCAGCTGGAGAGCCTGCAGCCTGTAGGCAAGGAGGGCTCACTCCTCCAACTGAGAGCCGAATCCTTAGGCTGCAGGAGCCAAAAGGAGCAGGGGGACGATTAGTGGGGACCGCTGACCGCTTCATCAGGACCATGGACCTCAGGGTTTAGGTCAAAGTCGTTAACGGCTATACAGAACCTGGCCTGCAGAAAACGGCACGCAGCTGGGACTGCGTCTGAGGGTCGCGTGGGCCGGGGGCCGCCTTCTGTCGTGAGCTGGGGGATAAAGTGAGGGGGGCAGGGGTGGGTATGAGGAATCCCCCTTCCCCAGGGGAAGAGCCCCTCACCTGCCCTTTTCCACCTGAGTGATCCTTGACCCCGTGGACACGCTGCTGGGGACACCGACCGAGGAGCAGTGGCCCGCCATGACCAAGCTGCCGGACTATAAGGTGTGACGGGTAATGGGCTCATGCGTGGTTCGTCAGTGGCGCCCCTTAGGTCCTGGCCCTAGCAGCCTCCAGGCCCCCGCACCCCCGGCTGACTCACCCTGCCCCCCACAGCCCTACCCGATGTACCCAGCCACAACGTCCCTGGTGAACGTCGTGCCCAAGCTCAGTGCCACAGGGAGGGACCTGCTGCAGGTGACCAAGGGCAGGGTGCGGGGGCGGGGCTGGGGCCGGGGCACTTGTCGGGAGGGACCCGGGGAGCGCAGGGCTCTGGGCGTGAACCTGCCTCGCCTTCTTCTGTGCGTCCAGAACCTCCTGAAGTGTAACCCGGTCCAGCGCATCTCAGCAGAAGAGGCCCTGCAGCACCCCTACTTCTCCGACTTCTGCCCCCCCTAGGCTCCAGGCCCCCGGCGGCCAGGCTGGGGCCTGGCCTATTTAAGCCCCCTCTGGGGAGGGGAGGAAAGGCAGGGATGCACGGTGTGCCAAGCTCCAGCTGTGCTGGGCCCAACCAGGGTGGAGGTGCCCTAACCCGTGTTCTTCACTCCCTCCGTGGACTTTATTTAATTTCATAAATTGGCTCGTTTCCCACAGTCTGGCTGATGTGCTGGAAAAGTGGCTCTGGGCGGGGGGGCGGGGGGGACGTAGTGCTGGGGGGGCCTGAGGCTCTGTTTCGCTTCCCCACCCTCTGCAACCCTGCTTCCAGCTCCAACACAACCCAGCTGTCCGGCCCTGGCTCTGCTACTCTGAGTGGCTGGAGGCTGGGGGTTGGAGGCTATGACCCTTACCCTTAGGTCTGCACCAGACCCTTACCCTTAGGCACTGCCACCACACGTGTGCGTATGTGCTCATGCCCTTCCCTTTCTCTGCCCAGGAGGCGTTAGGCTCCCAGTGTCTGAGAGCAAGGATGGGCTTCCACCAGAATGCGGAGAAAAGAGCCGGGCCTTTCTTTATGGTTCTTGTCCCACGTGTACCCGCCCTGCCACTTCCCTCTTCATGCCCCCCCACACCCAGGCCCTCAGGCTGGGACAGGAGGCACCCAAAGCGGTGGTTGGGAGCACCCCCTCCCCGGCTCCCTTATTTGTCATTTTCCAGTATTTAGGGTGCCGAGAAGGAGCTGAGAAAGCGGGCCTGGGCGTGTGCTTACTGGCAGGGGTGGGAAGGGAGGGCCTGGGCTCCCCCCCCAAGCTGGGGCCTGCAATTCTTGTGCAAAGGCTGCGGAAGCAGGAGCGGTTCCTGTGCGGGGCGGGCAGGCTGACACTCGGTCCCAAGTGTGAGAAAGTCGCAAATGCCTAAGACAGGACAGCAGCTTGTGTTCTTGGAAGCGGGCTAGCCACGCCAGCTTCTCCCCACCGGCTCCGCCGCTGCTTGCCGGGCTCTGGGTCGGAGCCTTCCGCCAGCCCTTCCCTGATCGGACCCCAAGGGCGGCTGTCCTAGCACCGCCGCCTCTGCCTTCACACCCGGCTTTGGGCTCCGTTCACTGAGATGTCGGTTTGACAAACTCATTCACACTGAGGTTCAAGTGACCCATGCCCGCTTACTATTCTTCTCTCGTCGAGAGATTTCTGGAGGTTAACGTTTCAGACATCACGTCTGCTGGGTGATGGCTGGCAGAGGTCTTGTGCCAGGGTAGGGCTGACTGTGGCCTGGCTGGTCTGCCTGTAAGTGGAACAGCTGAGGCTGAGGCACTAGAACTTTATTTGGGGTGAAGGTGGAAAGACACGTGCGGGCTGGCCACGGCCAGGATGTCAGGGTGCGGCCCTGAAGACGCAGACGCCCCATCTAGAGCTGGGTGACGAGGTAGCAGGTGCGTTGAGAGGAAGAGAGCGTCTTGGTGACGGCACAGGGAGGGGTGGGAGGCCTGGGGAGACACGGACCACGGCCCTGGGATGGGAGGCCTCTCACCCACTGCCCTGCCCCTGCCCTCCGGACTGGAACTGCCCCATCTCCCTTGACCTTAGGGGGCCATTTCTTGTTACCTGGAGCCCAGGCTGAGGTGGGGAACTGGGGTTCGTTGGCTGCCCAGCCCTTCCTGAAGCTGTGGGAGGAGGGTCAGAGATTGGGGGTGGTGGCGGCGGGGATGCTCCCTCCCAGAGACCAGCCAAGGTCACTGCACGCCCCTCCCCCATCACTTTTTCTCAGCTGGGTGGGGGGGTGTTCTACACTTAGGGGGAGCAGCACCCACACCCACTCCACAGCACCCACTCCACAGCACCCACAGTGGAGACGGCGGGGGAGGAGGGGGGGGCTATTACCAGGTTGGCGCTGGAGTGCCTTTGGGAGCGCTTTCGGTTCCAGAAGTATCCCAGGACTCTGTCCCGGAACACCTGGGGGAAGCAGTGCTGGAGGTGGCCAGCGCATACCTGACCCCTGGATCCTGCGGCGTGACTCTGCCCGCCTCCCACAGCTGGAGCCCAGGCCCACCCACCTCACAGAGGTAGTCCAGGATCTCAAGGACAGTGAGCAGGCTGGCGCCGATGAACAGCCCCATCTGGCCCCCAATGTCACCTGTGGAGACCGGGTCACCTGTCAGCTCACTGCTACCTGCTCTGCCCACACCTCCCCAGGCCGCAGGTTGCCTGCACGCGCACACACACACACATGCACGCACACACGCACAGACACGCACACACGCACGCGCACACAGACACGCACGCGCATGCACAGACGCGCGCGCACACGCACGCGCACGCACGCACCGAGCAGCTCCGACATTTCGTAGGCCTTCTTCTGCTCCACCGTCTCGTAGTTGAGGGCCTCAAAGAAGATGTCCAGCATCAGCACGTTCTCCCTGGAGGAAGAGAGGCCAAGTGTTCGCTGGACGCCCCCAGTGCCAGCTGCTGGCAGGAACAGGTGCCCCATTCTCTGGTCTCTGAGTCCTTTCGTGAGCCCTGGGGAGGGGTGTCACTGTCCCCATTTTCGGAAGAGCTGGCGTCAGAAAGGTTAAGCAGCTTGCCCAGAGTCCCCGAGCCCGGTAATGATGTGTAGCTTGGTGTCCCATCCCTGGGCGCTGCGCACGGAGGCTTGGCCCGGAGGCTCGGTGCTCGCCTTAACCCCGGGCCCCCGGCCCCCTGCGCGGCTCACGCGATGTAGGCCTCGCTGCGGTTGTGCTTCCGGGCCAGGTAGCGGGCGGCGGCGCGGCTCGGCATCCGCACCATGGAGAGCTCCTTGGCGTAGCGCGTGCTGGCGCATGGGTTGGGACAGGTGCACGCGTCCTTCTGCAGCATGGCGTCTGCGGGCCACAGGCGCCTGGGTCAGGGCCGCCCGCCCCGCGGGGTCGGGGTCGCGGGTAGAGCGGGGTGGGGACGGGATGCGGAAGAGGCTTGCCCCTTACCCAGCGCCGGGTGGGCACAGTCCTTGTACTGCTGGGGGCTGCACACCGGCGCGCCGCCTGCACGGGGGCAGAGGAGACAGCTTCAGGAGCGGCGCCCTCCGGGCCTCCCCGCCTCCCCGGACCCCCTCCTCCGCTGCCCCCAGCCCCTTACCTGGCATATGCATCATTCGGCAGCCGCACTTCCGAGCCACGTAGCGGCTCTCGCAGGCCAGGCGACACCCTATTAGACTATAGGGAGGGCTGGGGCCTAGGCTGGGCCTGGGGGGGTCCAGAGGACCAGAGGGTTCCGGCTCAAAGTCGGGGTCCAGAGAGACAGAGCTGCAGTCACCCCAGGGCGGCGGCAGGAAGCTCAGCTGCAGGCGGACAAGTTAAGGAGGCTCTGGGAGAAGTGGGGGCCGCGTAGAACGCGAGATCGCTGGGACGGTTCTGAGGAGCTGGGGCTGGGGTCTGAGGTGGCGCGGGCTTAGGAGGGGGCGGGGCCCGGCTCTGAGGAGCTGGGCTGGGGTCTGAGGTGGCGCGGGCTCAGGAGGGGGCGGGGCCCGGTTTCGCAGGCACAGAGAGGATACTTGCTGCTTCTGGCAGGACACAAAGGTCTGGTAGCCAGGGGCCGCCCCGAAGCCCAGCTGGTCAACGAGCGGCGGCTCCTCCTGGCTGTGGATCTGCACTCGGATCCCCACCTCAAACGGCGTCTCCTCTGCAGGGAAGGGGGGACCCTGAGTCCCAAGAGGCCCCCTCCTGCAGCCCCCTCTCCCCAGGGCTGTGACCAACTAAACCCACCCACTTCCCACGGGAAAGGACAGGCCTGGGCCCCCCCCCCGCACCTCCACTTCTCCCCAGGGCCTCCTGCACCCCACCTGCCACTCCCCGGCCTCGCCCGTGCGCCCCGCACCCGTGTCCCTCCACACGGGCAGGTACTCATCCTGCTGCACGTCCAGCAGCACCTCCAGCCCGTTGCCCATGCCGCCCTTGGGAGTGGTGAGCAGCTCTGCGCCTTCGGCGCCGGAGTTGAAGCTGTAGCACTGCCCCATGCGGGTGAAGACCTGGGGCAGGGCAGGCACGTGGCAGACCTCGCCAGGGGACCAGGCGCTCCGTGCGAGCACCGTGGGACCCCTCCCGCCCCATCCTCTATCTGGGTCTCTTCTTTGAACACTGAAGCCCACATCTTAATGCCCCGAGACCCTCCCTCAACCGGCACATGTAGCTGGACCCTCGCTGCACTGTGACCGGCTAACCCTGCCCCTTTCCCACAGAAAAGGACAGGCTTGGACCCTCCAGTTGCTCGCTCCCACCTCCGCCCCCAGCCCAGGGCACAGCCTGCAGGGCAAGTGTTTCTTTGGAGACTGGCATGAGGAAGAGGGGCCCAGCTGCCCCCTTCAGATCTGGCAGCATGTGGAAGAGGCAGCGGGGAAACCAGCACCCTCCCCCTGGCAGAGAGGAGGGTCTCCTGCCCTAGAACACCAGATCCCCCCACCCCCCAGGAGCAGGCTCTCCACAGACCAGACCTTGGGCCCAGAGCCAGCCGGGGTGAGTGCCCCTGGCTGGGAGGCGTGACCTTGCATGCTGCAGTCCAGCTGAGCAGCAGGGAGGGGCCCGAGGAGGACAGCTTCCTGGCTGAACAGAAAGGCACTGGTGGGGTGGGGAAGGAAAGGATCCCCCAGCATGGCTGTTAAGGTTCCCTGGCTCTGGGGGAGTGTGGGTCGGCAAGGCCCGGCAGGGACTGCCTGGCGCTCCCGGGCCCCTGGCTGGACGGATCGGGCGGCCGGCTCACCGTGGTGAAGTTCTCGGGCCCACACAGCCAGCCTCGGTAGCGGCAGGCCAGCAGCATGTCCTCGAGGGCGTGCCCGGCCCGGGCGTAGAGCCGGGCCACGTCGAAGGTGGGGCTGGGCATGAAGCCGGGCGGCGCGGGGGGCCGGCCCAGGGCACGCAGGTAGGCGGCGTGCTCGGTGGGCTCCAGGCCCAGCAGTGCGGGCCCGGCCCAGTGCAGGTCATTGGGCGTGAGGCGTGAGCGGCGCAGCGGGTTGATGTTGCACAGGGTGACGGCCGGGAAGGTGAGCCGGCGGCTCTCGCGCTCCTCCAGGGCCGTCTCGTGGTGGAACTCCCCGTAGTAGCGCACCCTCCCAGCCACCTGGTAGAGGAGGGTGGCCAGTGCCAGGAGCACGGCTGTGGTCCACAGCCCCCGGCGCACCATCGGGCCCCCCGGGCCGAAGACGTGGCCCAGGCCGTGCATCGAGCAGCTGCTGGCAAACACGCGGATGTCTGAGGCCGGCGACTGGGCCTCCTCCAGCCCTGAGGGGCGCTTCATGGCCGGAGCCCAGGGCGCGGGGGGAACCAAGCTACAGAGGCTTAGGACCTGGAGGAGAGAGGGTTGGTCCGAGGACTGGAGGGGCTGAGAGGGGGGTTCGGAGGGTCAGGCAGGGGTCACGCGGGTGTCGGGCCAGGAGAGGAGAGGAGAGGGTGGGGAGGTACTGGCCTGGCCGGTCCAGCGCGGCCTCCTCCAGGACCTGGCTGTGGCTCTGCTGGGCGCGGTGCTGGGCCGGGGGCTCCGAGGCAGAGAGCAGGTAGGGTGCGGCCGACGAGGCCAGCAGGGCGGCTCTGCTGGAGGCGGTTCTGCTGAGCCGGAGCTGCAGCAGGGGATTGGGTTTCAGCGGCGAGGGGGCAAGGGGGCTGGCAGAGCAGCCTGGGGGGCGGGGAGGTCCCTGGGGCCCCAGGCGGAGCCATTAGTGCAGCGTCGGGGGGGGGAGGCCTGGCTGTGGAGACCAGAGGCGCCAGCAGGAAGCCGCAGCGATCCCGGGTAGGCTTGAGGGGAGCCGAGAGAGAACTTGGGGCCGGGGGTGCCCTCGGGGCCCTCTAGGTCCCCAGCTGCAGCCCCCGTATGTCGGGCCTGAGGGTCAGTCGCTGACCCTTGGCCCCGTCCCCGTCCTCTGCCCTCTCCGCCCGTCCCCCTAACCTCTCGCGAGATCATCTGCTCTTCCGCAGAGCGGAGCTGGCTCCTGACCAGGCTGGAAAGTGGTGGGAAGTTGGCATCAGCAGACTCTTCTGAGCCCCCAGCGGCCCGGCCTACTCTGGGTGCCAGGGTCTCCTCCGGCCCCACGTGCAGAGGTGGTCTGTCCCCAGTGACCCTCTCTCCCACCTCCCCATGCTCAGGCCCTCGTGTCTGGGGGGCTGGCCTGTGCCACAATGACTGTGGGCTCACCTGTCGTCCTTCAAGTATAACACGGGTGCCCGTGTGACGCCCTCCCAGGTAACATGGATGCCCTATGATGTCACATCTTTTTTCACTTGACAACATTCTGGAGACCATGTGGTATCCAGTACCTGGAAAACGTCCTCATTTTTTAAGTGGCTGCGTAGCATTTCATTTATGTGGATGTACCATCATTTATATAACCACACCCCTGTTGATGGACACTGGGGGTTTCCAGTCTTCCATTACAAACAGTGGTGCTCTCAGTAACATCGTACAGACATAAACTCCTAGAAATAGAACTGCTGGGTCAAGAAGAGGCAACTGCATGGGTAATTTGATAGCAGAAAGTTCCCCACCGTAGGCATTACACCGCTGTGCGCTCCCATCATAACATGGAGCGTGCCTGTTTTGCATGGGGGCTTTTCTAAAGGAGGAGAGACGCTGCCCCCAAACCGGCTGGAGTGCCCTGGGCCACAGTGCCTAGCACAGCATGGCGACACTGGCCTTGAGGGGGCGGAGCCGGGGCATTTGACTGAGATGCCGAGGAGACGCTGGGGCGGGCTGGGGCGGACTCCCAGGGGCTAGAGAGGACATCTCCGAAAGGCAGAGCTGCAGCGCGCAAGGCCTCAAGCGGGACTCGGGGTTCCTGCTAATCCAAGGTACGAGGGACGGGAGGCAGCTGCAGAGCGCTGCCGCTGCCGCGGAGGACTGTCAGGGCTGCTCCTCACTGGCGTCAAGCCCTGCGTTTGCTTAAACGCTCACCCGCCCCCGTGGAGCTGGGAGTTGCACTGCAGGCCTGAGAGAAAGCAGATTTATCTCCGCTAATTTATTTACTGCAATTTATTTCTACTCCGTGCCCCTCCACAAAGCATTAGAGGCGAGGGTCCATGGGCTCTCGGCAGTGAGTGGAACGTAGTTCGCCAACTGAACATGATCACGTCGCGCTGTGATCGCCTGGCCTCCTGTCCGTCCTCCTGATGAGACCGCCGCAGGTCTCACGGGGGCAGGGATGTCCTCACCGCCCCCACCCCGGCAGACAGGGCGGCACACAGCAGGTGCTTAATGAACACACACCTTGAAGGAGTGAATAACAGGGTTTATTGCACAGATGTAACCAGCTTCTGAGGCTAAGTACTTTACCACAGATTATTCTAATTAAACTCTTAAAAGAAGCTCGCGAAATTAAGTGCAGCTAGGTTTACGGTCTGCGTGGAATAGCTGCAGGAGCCAAGGCTGAGGTTAAGGCTACACAGCAAGTGTGCAGCTGACCGCAGGGCCTTCCAGCTCAGGGCTCGCCATGGATCTCACCACTTCCCTCAAGAGGGGATGCGGGGGTGGGGGGGCAGGATTTGGAGAGGCCACCCTGCAGGGGTAAGGAGAGACCTAGAATCTGGTGTCAGAAGACGTCTGGGTGGCTGGAGGCCGCGGCTGCTGCTGGTAGAGCACGAGCTGGCCTCGGCCGGGAGGGGCCAGGCAGGCCAGCGTGGACTCGGCCGGGGAGTTGAGGCCTGCCCTTGGCTGCCCTCACTAGGGAGGCGTTTAGTGGCAAAGCGACCTGGAGCTAGCCCGTGCTCTGCTTCCCGGGCCAGGCCTGCCCTGGGGTGCGACCTCTCATCATTAAGAAAGCAGCGCATGAAACCAGGGTGGCTTTGGCCCTGGGATATTTCCCTAAAGTAGCACCTGGTCCTAAACCACACCCAGAAGAGGCTGTGGGCACTCTCAGCTGAGCCGCTGCAGCCTCCTCCAGGCTGGCCTCCAGCCACAGCTGCCCCTGCTGCCAACCCCTGAAACATGGCATCGTCCTTCTATGCCACGGGATAAATCCAAAAGGTCTGGCTGGCCTTGAAGGTCCAGCATGGACGGCCCCTCTTTCTCAAGCCAGGGTGCAGGACTCATGATGGAGTCTTCAGCCCAGACGTGGCTGTGAAGGGGGAAGGTTTCCTGGTGGGATGTGACACGAGCAGAACCAAGGCAGGAGGGGTGCCCGGTTCTAGGAGCTGACCAGGGCTGGGGGCAAACCCTGGCTGCTCTTAGGTCCCCAGAAGCGGACAAGAGTCCAGCCCCACCCCATTCACAGCTTTGGGGTCACAGGGCTTGTGCCACCTGGGCAGCTGGCCTATCCTCTTTCAAAGTGAGGCTCTGGTCCCACCTGCTCCAGGGACCCCGTCTGACCACGCCAGGGAGGCCGGTCGGGCAGGGACCGCTCCTTGCCGGACGGATTTTGTATTCTGTCAGCCCAAGGGGCTTAGCATCAGCTGCTCCTCAGTGCTGTGGTGACTGTTAGCACTGGACGTCCCCCGTGGCTGGAGTTTGGGGTGCATGTCCTCTTCTGTCCCTTTCAGAGGTAAGTGTCCTCACATAGAGGGTGGCGGTCCACAATCTCACCGGATGACGGGCTCAAGGCGCACGGGGCTGGGGCAGAACCTCTTGTGGATCAGACCACAGCTGCCCGCCCCTCCTCGCCCTCCCCAAGAGCCAGGGGGCCTGTTAGGCCCCCGTCCTGTTTAGATGGGGGGAGGGCACAATCTAGAGAAAGGACTGTGTAAAGGCACAAGGAGAAGGAAGGGAAGTTGTTCCCAAGATGTGGGCTGCGGGTTTGAAGGGCTGGCTCAGTGGGTGGGCGCCTTCTCGCAGGGCCCTGAGAGGCCTGTCGGGATTCCGCAGAGGAGGCCGAGGTCCTGGTACTGGTGTGGGACGAATCCTGGGGCGAGTCCCTACTCCCACCCCCGGTGCTGACTTGTGAAAATTCCCTGCAGCTGCGGCCTGCACACCTTTAGCCTGTCGGGTACAGGGGGAGGCTCGGCAGGGCTGGGAGAGGGGCCGGGGAGGGCTTGGCAAAGGGAGGGGACAGAGCAGGGGCCCGCCGTGCAGCCAGGGGCTCTCAGCTCTGGCAGGAGGAGTGCGCCCAACCTCGCCCAGCCCGGCGCCTGGCCCGGGTTTCGCTGCGAGCAGGGGAGCGATGGCAGTAGCCCCCACCCCAGCATGCTGGCCCACCTGGGGGCTCGGTGCCCGGGATCCCCCCTGAGCTGAGCCCTGGCCCTGGGCACGGATGCACGGCGGTGACCAGACCTCTCAGGACTTGGGGTGCTGCTTCCCGTGGCCCCTGGGCGTCTCAAGAGGCGGGGCATCTAGGGCCTGTCTCCGGATGAGCTCCGAATAGAGCCTGCCCTTCTTTAGGAGCTCCTCATGGGTCCCCACCTGGAGAGAGGAAGAGGGGCAGACGGTCACCCCAACCCAGCTCAGAGTTCAGAGCCCTTGGAGGGCCAGCTTCTCATGAGCCGTTGGGCACGGCTTCACCTAAGCCAGCGTCAGTCCTGAGGCGAGTATGAAACCAAAGCACAGCTGATTACGGATTGCCACTGGCGCATCTGTATTTGTCAGCTGAGCTAGATCGTGGAAGAGCATCTGGGTCCCCCTGTCTTTCTTACAAGGCCCAGTGCCCGTCGCCCAGCGCGAGTGGCCAGGGGGCTGTGAGCCGGGCCCCATACAGCCCCCAAGCCCTGCTGCAGACACAGCCTCTGGGCTGCTCCTGCCTGGGCCCTGATCAGGGTCCCTGATGCGGCCTCTTCTGTGCCTCAGCCCCTGGGCCCCTCCCCCAGCAGCGAACACTTCTCTGAGAACTTTCGCCTTTGATCCTGGGAGCCACGCTGCAGCTCTACTCACTGCCCCACCCCAGGGGACAGAGGAAGAAGCTGGGGCCCCGAGAGGCCAGGGCTTATCAAAAGGCAGGAACTCCTGAATCCACACGGGTGCTGCTTTCAGACTATGAGCCCAAGGCCCCAGGGCCAGGCCAGACCCTCACACAGCTCAGCTGAGCCGCCCGTCCCACTGTGTCTGTGGCTGAAGCCGTGCCAGCCCCCTGACCTGCTCCCCGGGCCCCAGCTGACCTCGCAGACCCGGCCGTGGGCCATGACGACGATCTGGTGGGCCCCACGCACGGTGCTGAGCCGGTGGGCGATGACCAGCACGGTGCGGCCAGCGCTGGCGCGGTCCAGGGCCTCCTGCACCAGCCTCTCAGACTCCGAGTCCAGTGCGCTGGTCGCCTCATCCAAGATCAGCACTAAGGGCTGCTTGACGAGGGCTCGGGCGATGGCCAGGCGCTGCTTCTGGCCACCAGACAGGGTTGCGCCCCGCTCGCCTGGGGAGGGAGGGGATAGGGCGGGGCCTGGAGTGGCGCTCAGCTCTGCACTCGGGGGCGGCCCTGCAGATGGTCACCGGGGCCGTCTGGCGCTTCCCGCCTGGCCCCTCAGGGCCCTGCCCTGGCCCTGTGCGCATTCGTCCTGCCTCTGAGGGCAGGGTGATGCCTGGCGGCACCACGATCCCACGTCCCCGTGCAAACGTGCACAGGCACTCACACGACGACGGGTCGTGAACGCAGCGGGGCTCAGGGATGCTCAGAGGTGTCGCTGAGCTCCACCCATACACCAGGGCAGGGGCTCAGAGCCATGACGGGCCTGGGTCCCACCCCCTGCCCTGGCCCTGCAGCGCTAGCCGCCTTCTCCTGGCCTCCTGGCTCTCTGCTGCTGTGGGTACATCTAGGATCCAGACGTGACTCCTGCGGTGGGGTAGGGGGTGGCAGAACAGTGGGATTCAAAACCCACCTGGGCATTCTGGGAAGACCATATGGGGGTCCAAAATGCCCACAGAGAACAGCAGAGGTGGCAGCCTGGTTGCCAAAGAGAGCTTCAGGTGACTCTGCAGTCATAGAGCAGGGGGGCAGGCTGCAGCCCCGGGCAGCCCGCGAGTGCACGGGGTCAGGGGTACAATGCGCGCGCACAGAGAGGAGTGGGCCCGGCTCCTCCCGTCAGGGCGGGGTCCGCAGGAATCCGAGCAGTGAGTAACACGGAACACGAAGGACGGCTACCCACAGAGGGGGCGCCACTCGGAAGGCTAAGCTCAGCCAGGCTCAGGACTAGGTTTCGAGAGGAGTTGAGAACCTTGGATATGCCTGTGCCGTGAGATATGCTGGAACATTCTGCAACAGAGCCAAGAGACCCTGGACGATAAACATGAGCCCAAAGGCTGAAAAAAAGGCCTCTGAGAGGAGCACACGAAGCGCAGGCCGCACTGCGAAGACTCCAGTGCGGTGCCGCAACGCTGCAACGCTCCAGAACCACCAGAGCCCTCTTCTGGGTAAGTCAGAAGACAGACTGGCTCAACCAAACCCGCCCCTACGGAGAGCCAGGGGGAGCACCTTTCGTTGAAGGATAAACAATTACAAGGAGGTAACACCCCCTTGCTTCTGGTCAGGTCTTGGGTGCTGACGTGGCGAGCTCTGAAGAGTCCCCACGTCACGGATCACTTGTGTCCCTGCCCTCCGTCACGCTCCTGTCCCTGCAGGCTGCCTGTGCCTGAACTGCATGGGCCTCGTCTCCCCTGTCCCCACAGAGTCGCCTCTGTCCCACTCGGCCATGGTTGTTGTCTGGTCTTCCCCGATGCTGTGACTGTGTTCCTGCCCCCCGGATCCCAGCCTCGCACGTGGGCCCCGCGGACCCCAGCAGGATGCTGTCTCTGAACTCACCCACGACGGTGTTGTATCCCTCGGGGAAGCTGGTGATGAACTCATGTGCATTGGCTTCCCGGGCAGCTGCGTAAACCTCTTCGTCGGAGGCGTCCAGCTTCCCGAAACGGATGTTCTCCATGATTGTTGTTCCGAACAGGACTGGCTCCTGGGGGTGGGAGGTGGAGGGTCCACCGGAAACATTCTGATTTTGCCCTGAACCTCTGAGGGGCGCATCAGCAGAAGCTGTTTCGGCCAGAACAGGACCACTTGGAGGGCAGGTAGGGGCAGTTCAAAGTTACAGGTCAAACACAGAGAGGTCCATCAAAGGGGGAAGAAGCCGAGCTCCTGCATGGCATGGAGCCCCTTGAGAAAGGGAGCGGGAAGGCGGCTGGGAGAGCAAGGCCAGCTGGCCCGGCAGGGTCCCCCGTCTCTGGGGAGATGGGCAGGGAAGGGTTTTACAATTTGGCTTTCTCCTGCCAAAAGGGCGCCCTCTATCCACACATGGGGGGTGGGGGGAGGTGGACGCTCGCTGGGAAAGCAGTGGGGCTGAGAGCTTCAGAGCGGGGCTGCGGGGCCTTGGTTGGTGGGTGAGCCACCAGCAGTGCCCGGCAACACCGTGTGGGTGTCCAGACCTTCTGGACACCACAGAACCCAGGGATCCTAAAACGGCCACCCCATTTCCACCTGCTTGGACCTTTTACATCGAGGAACAGGGTTCCAAGGGCAGAGCTGCAGTCGCTGGGACCCCAGTGAACGCTGGGGACTGGTGAAGAGAGCCAGCTCACCCCCGTGCCCCCAGGAGAGCAGCAGGTGACGGGGCTGGGAAGGGGGAGGGGCCCAGGCCGCAGGGACTGAGAGAAGCAGGCACCTGGCTGATGAAGCCGATGACCTGACCCCGGAGCCAGGAGGGGTCGAGGGTGCGCAGGTCCTGCCCATCCAGCGTCACCATGCCCGCCGTGGGGTCGTAGAAGCGCTCAAGCAGGGAAGCCACGGTGGTCTTTCCTGGGGGTTCGGGAGGGGGGCATGGGTTTCTGGAGCATGTCCGGGACAGGGACGCCCCCGGTGGCAGTGGAGGGGCCCCTCCTTCCACACTGAGTGGCTCCCACAGGGAGAAGTCACAGGTGGGAGGGTGGCGGGCTCCTCTTACCTCCCCCGGACTGGCCCACCAGGGCCACAATCTTGCCCGGGGGCAGCGTGAGGGTGAAGTCTCTGAGCACCTGGAAGCCGGGACGGCAGGGGTAACTGGGAGGAACCAAGAGACCCTCAGTCAGACCGGGTTCCTGGCCCCTTGTTGCCCGGGTCCCTCCCAAAGTCTCCCTGCACCCCCAAGGGGGGCTTACTTAGAGGGAGACATTGACCCACAGGTCCCCAGACAGGCTCCCTCTCCTGCCCTCAACCCGCAGAGAAATACCCCTGCGCCCAGCACTGACGCTAACCTGAAGCAGACGTTGTGAAAGGTGATGGAGCCGCGCAGGTGCTCCCTGGGGATGCAGTGGCCCCCGGACAGTGGGATGCGCGGGCTCAGCGTCATGTACTCGAAGACCCGGCTGCCTGCACTGAGCCCCCGCACCACCTGGGGAGGGGGGTTAAAGTCTGCGTGAGGGAGGCATGGGGTCCCAGGGAATGGGCAGCACCTCCTGGACTCCCACTTGGCGGCGGGGGAGGGGCTTGTCGTATCCCCTCCGCCGGACACCCAATTCCCACGGCACACAAGTGACATCAGTGGCTGACGGGATTCCAGCCCAGGCACCGCATCCACATCCTTGGACCCACCCAGCTCTGCCACTCACCTGGCCAAACAGGACAGAGAGGTTGGCCATGGACCTGCGAGTAAAAGAGGAGGGTTGAAAGAGGGGGATGAGGAGGGCCTGAGAGAAGGCGGGCCAGCGCCAGAGAGGCAGGTCTGGGTCTCAGCTGCGTGGGGGACGTGTTGGGTGAGGCGAGGAAACAGGCGGCCGGAAGCCAAACGCAGAGGTAGTTCCCGAAAACTGGGGCCCTAGGCGCCCTGGAATCCGGCACCACCGGGGAGGTCTCCTGGCAAGTAACTTCTCCTTTCAGGGCCACGCTCCCTCCTGGCCCGGATGGGCTGACAGTCATCAGTACCTGAGGGCCGGGCTCCAGGGAGGAAACAGGGAAGGCAGGCGCAGGGCGCGGCGGGGCCGGACTCCACGCTGCCCGCAGCCTGCAGGGAGGGGCTGTGAGGCCCACCAAGGGGGTCAGACCTAGCGCTGTCCACTCCCGGGGGAAGCAAGGGCTAAGGAAGGTGGAAAAAAGCATGTTACTCCTTCTAGAGAAAGAAGGAAACAGAAGACATTGGACCACAGAGGGAACTCAAAATTCCCTGAGGATATGTCATCACGGGCTCCGCCCTGTGTGAGCAGAGGGGCAAGTGTCCATCTGTCCAGACGGTGGGTCACCTCCTCATCGTCGTGCGGGGCTGCCGTGCTAGGAGGAAGGTGAGTCACTACTCCTGAGTCACTGGCCCCCCGCTTAGTCACGGGCCAGGCCAGCCCGTGACTGTGCGTCTCCGATTGTGCATGCGGGTTCTTCTCGAAGAGAAGAGGAGGCAAGACTGACTCCCTAGGATCTCACTTCTCCCAGCACCGGGGGTGGGGGAGGGGGGGAGCCCGCAAGGAAACGCCCGGAGAACTTCCCGAGAAGAGCCAGGACAGCAAGTTAGTCTGCGCCTGAGGCCTGTGGCTGGGGAAGCCGCCCCACCTAGCACCTAGCAGCCTGCGAGACAGGCTCTCTGAAGTCTGTGACACGGCTCTGCCAACGGGCTAGGCAGTGCAGCGGGGAGGAAAGGAAAGGGTCTGGACGCAGGCCATGAAGGGGAGGGGCCCAGGGCAAGGCGAGTCTGAGGGAGCGGGGCCAGGCCTGGGACGGGGGGCTGCCGTCCGCCGGGGGAGACTTTCTGCCCCTGCCCCTGCCCCGTTGAGCACGGTAGGGTGACCGTGAAGGGAGCCAGTGGTGCTCGTCTGGGTCAGCACCGGGGGAGGGGCAGCAGGGGGCCGCCCAAGTTCCACCTCGGAACAGCCAGACCTTCTTAGTCCCAAGGCCACCAGGGATCAGTTCCTGGGCCTGCGGGAAGGAGGGGTGAGGCTGCCCAGGACAAGAGAGGGTCTGAATGGGCCCAGATTAGGAAGCACTGAGCAGAAATGGGTGGTATCTGGTCTTTGTGGAATGCTGGGTCTGGGGCTGAGAAAGGGAGTCTTTTCTACCTGCCTGCCTCCAGCTTAGCTCCATTCTGCCCAGGACAATATTAATAAGGCTGATGGTGAGGGATTCTGGAAGAAACGGCGGACACTCGCACAGGTGGTAAGCCACGGGGCAGAGCCATGACACAAGGACCGTCGGCGTCGGGAATAACGAGGAAGGGACCCAGAGGGGCGTCTGAGCTGATGTTCTATCTTCTGGACGTGGCTGCTTGCTAACACAGGTCTTCACTCTTCAATTATTTATTCTACCATATTTACGGTAATTGCTTATCTAACTTGTATTTCTTTCTTTCTTTCTTTTTCTTTTTTTTTGCAGTACGCGGGCCTCTCACTGTCGTGGCCTCTCCCGTTGCGGAGCACAGGCTCCGGACGTGCAGGCCCAGCGGCCAAGGCTCACGGGCCCAGCCGTTCCGCGGCATGTGGGATCTTCCCGGAACGGGGCACGAACCCGTGTCCCCTGCATTGGCAGGCAGACTCTCAACCACTGCGCCACCAGGGGAGCCCCCCCACTCTTCAATTATTTATTCTACCATATTTACTGTAATTGTTTATCTAACACATATTTATGTTTTATGTGTTTTGGTATACATGGTATATGGCGGGGAAACAGTGAGGAGAAACAGCAGAAGGAGCTGCTAGGAACTTAGCTTGGAAGGGACAGGGGAGGGGAGCAGGCCCACCCTGGGCACTCTTGTGGCAGAGCCAGCGGGGAGCTCTGGTGCCTGCGGGCAGATGGGATCCAGTGAGCCAGCAGGGTGGGACCTGCAGGGGAAGGTCAGGCAGAGGGTGGGAGGCCAGCTCTTAAAAAGCGTGTGGGGCTTCCCTGGTGGCGCAGTGGTTGAGAGTCCACCTGCCGATGCAGGGAGCACGGGTTTGTGCCCCGGTCTGGGAGGATCCCACGTGCCGCGGAACGGCTGGGCCTGTGAGCCATGGCCGCTGAGCCTGCGTGTCCGGAGACTGTGCTCCGCAATGGGAGAGGCCACAACAGTGAGAGGCCTGCATACAGCAAAAAAAAAAAAAAAAAAAGAATCTGCCTGCCAATGCAGGGGACATGGGTTCGAGCCCTGGTCTGGGAAGATCCCACATGCCACGGAGCAACTAAGCCCGTGCGCCACAACTACTGAGTCTGCGCTCTAGAGCTCGCGAGCCACAACTACTGAAGCCTGTGTGCCTAGAGCCCGTGCTCTGCAACGAGAAGCCACCACAATGAGAAGCCTGTGCACTGCAACTAAAAGTAGCTCCCACTCAGCAACGAAAACCCAACGCAGCCACGAAAAAAGAAAGAAAAAGAAAAAGGCTTGGGACTTCCCCGGTGGTCCAGTGGTTAAGACTCCATGCTTCCACCGCAGGGAGCATGGGTTCGATCCCTGGTCGGGGGACTAGGATCTCACATGTCACGTGGTGTGGCCAAATAAAAAGAAAAAAGGACCAAAAAAAAGGCTCATAGAAGAATTGTCTGGAAGGCGAAGATGGCAACTGCGTTTCCGAGTGTACGGTCAGCGAGTTAGGCTGCAGGGGCTGCTGGGAGCCCCGAGCGGGCTCTGGACGAAGGCAGGGGCTCCCCATCCCCAGCCCGGAGCTTCGCCAGGGGACCTGGTAGCTGTTCCCGCAGCAGACTGGCACCCCCGGCCCCTGGCCCAGCTGGGCCCCTTAGGAAAGGGAACGGCCCCACACTCACCTCTGCACTGTCTGGGAGGCCACCAGGAAGGACGTGAGGTCTCCCCCCGTCAGCTGCTGTCCGGCCACGAGGGAGCCCCCAATAAACAGGGTGCCCAAGACCATGCCTGAGTGGGGCAAGGACAGGGGTTCAAGGAGGAAGCAGCGGAGGGCAGAGGACAGAGCCTGGCCCACGTGCTGGTCCCCAGTGCCAGTCCCTGCT
This sequence comes from Tursiops truncatus, assembly GCF_011762595.2. Taxonomy (NCBI): domain Eukaryota; kingdom Metazoa; phylum Chordata; class Mammalia; order Artiodactyla; family Delphinidae; genus Tursiops; species Tursiops truncatus. The sequence continues at coordinate 99,243,349 of NC_047042.1, read as the reverse complement.
GTACTCCCCACTGACTGGACTTCAGGTAAGTCACTTGAGTGGTCTCTGCCTCTGTCTCGTCATCTGGCAACGAGTGGGTTGGGGGCACCTCCACGGCTCCCTCGGGGGCGGCCCAGCAGCGCGCTGTACACGGCTCGGCTGTGACACTGGGTCTCCCTGCCCACTGCCTGCCGGCGGCAGCAGCTTCCAGAGGCCGGCTGACTGGCCCTCGAGCCACATGTGAAGGACCTCGAGCAGGTGGAGAGCCGCCCGTCGCCCGCCCTGCTGGGACCCGTCCTTCGCTCCTCCGAGCTCAGCCCAAGCCACAGCCCAGGTCCCCCGGTAGGGCCTCGCTCACTCACAGTTGAAGGCGATACTGGAGAGCCCCTGGAACAAGGCGATGCCTCTGCCCAGCTCCTCTGCCTTAGAGCGGGACCCCCCCAGCTCCGCTCCATAGCGTCTGCGACAGAAGCCGAGCCCAGCCCTCAGGAAGCAGGCAGGCTGCGACGCGGGGTGGGGGGAGGTGCATCTGGGGAGGCCGCCCCCCTGCCACCGCTTTGGGCTCCACCCCCACCCGGCACTCACTCCTCTTCCCGCTGCTCCATGGCGAAGGCTCGCACGGTCCGTACGTTGCCCAGGGCCTCATCTGCCACACCCGTTGCCCTGGCGACCTGTGGGGAGTCCAGGAGTCAGGGTGCCGGGATGGAGACACGGAGGGGTGACAGAGGAGTACAGGGCAGAGAAGAGGACGGGCGGAAATGCTGGTACCTGCTCCTGACACTGGCGAGACAATTTTCTGAGAGCTGAGCCCATGAGGGTGCCAGCGCCCATCAGGGCAGGCGTGGCCACCATCAGCAGCAGGGTGAGGCGCGTGGAGAGCATGGACAGGGACACCAGGCAGCCGGCCACCTGCGTGAAGCTGCGCAGCCCCTGGGGAGCGGACAGGAGGGCGTCTGGCATCAGCAACATGATGTGGGGAACTCGGCAAAAGTCAGCTGGCTACAGCTAGCTCTCCACTCACAAGGCCAAGGCCATAGGTCTGACCCCCGGGAGGCCAACCGACAGTCCACTGGTCACAGAGCGTAACCCCTTCCTGATGCGCAGGCGTGAGGAGAATGCCTGCGGACCGAGGCATCCTCCCCCGGGACAAATCCCACTTTTATTCTCTTCTGCTCTAGAAACTGAACAGAAAGAGAATCGCCTGGGGAATTCCCTGGCCGTCCAGTGGTCGGGACTTGGTGCTTTCACTGCGGGGCCCGGGTTCAATCCCTGGTCGGGGAACTAAGATCCCACAAGCTATGAGGCGCGGCCAAAAAATAAAAAAAGAGAGAATTGCCTGGTGATGCCGCCCAGGGACGGCTAGGGGTCAGTGACAACGCGGGGGGAAGAGGAGAGGACATCAGGAACAGAGCAGAAAGCCATCGTGCCCTCTCCTGCCGGCATGCCCGGCATTCCGGGGGCAAGGTGGTGATTCTGCTCTGGGCAAGCTGGGCCAGGACAGGCTCATCTGAGCCTTCCTTCTTGGGACGGTTTTCCGGGGACGTAGGATTTCAGAACGGGAGAGAAACAGCCTGTCTCGACCCCGGATGCTGCCGTGGCACCTCCTGCTGTGAACGTCCCTCTTCCCTCACCCGCACCCTCACCAGACAGCAGGCTTCTCGCTTCGGCATGAGCCTGGGCGCAGGGCCCAAGGGTGGGGCGGGGGGTGGGGTGGGCAGGACTGGCCTGCTGCATCCGCACTAGGGAGCATGCGCGTGTGAGTGAGCGTGGGGGGCCCTGGGCGCTGACCTGGGAGATGACGAGTTTGAAGGATGATTTAAACTCCTGCACGTCAGTCGTCAATCGGCTTACCAGCTGCCCTGTCTTTTTAGCATCGAAGAAAGCAATGTCTTGTCTGGCAGTGGGACACGGGGGCAGCGGGTGGGGGAGAAGAGGGAGACACGACCTCAGTATGAGGCCCCGCCCCTAGGCATTCACCAGTCCCCCCCGAGGGCCGCTTGGTCCCCGCCACCACTGCACCCCACATCCCGAGGCTGGCAGTACCGGAGCAGGTTGCTGAAGAGGGCCCTCCGCATGTCCGCAGCCATGCGCTCGCCGATGCGGGACAGAAGCACCAGGTACCCGAAGGTCAGCAGGCCCTGGGAGAGAGGCCAGGATCTCAGGGGCGCCCGCGCGGTTCCGCTGGCGGCCCCCGGGCCCTCCCTTCTGCTGTACCTGGAGGCCGTAAAGGATCAGCAGGTGGGTGCTGAGGTTCCGGGACTCAGTCAGGAAGCTGCCCACGTGGTCCCTCGTGTACTTGGCCACGATCTCCACCAGCTGACCCAGAAGCAGGGGGATCTGCACATTCACCAGTGCTGCGCCCAGTGCCAGCTTGGGGGGTGGGAGACAGACGTTTACAGGGGGACCACGCTCTTCCCTAACCCCGGCCCTTCCTCTCCCACTATTGCCCACGCTTTGGGGGCTCCTGTGTCTCTCGGAGAGTTAAAGCCCAGCTGCCAGCCCCAGGGGACCCCTGGACCCTGTTCACCCAGCTGCCCTGTGCAGGTCCTCCTGGTGACCCCCAGCCCCGCTGCTTCCCGAGGTCTCCTCTGAGATTCGGCCAGGCAGGAAAGCTGTCCCTAGGCGGCTCTGGCTGGGGCTTCCGCGAACCCCTGGCTGGGTTCTTCCCTGTCCCTGGCGTGGGGCGGGGCGGGAGAAAACCTCACCATGATGGCTGCCCCCAGGACCAGCAGATGGGGGCGTAGAAACTGCCAGAAGAGCTTCCAGTTGAAGCGGGGCTCCACGACACGGGGTCCGGAGCGGGCCGGAGGGGCCGCTTCTGCCTCACAGAGTGCCACAAGGCCGCGGCGGGGGCACTTACTCAGGATCACGGGGCCCAGGAGGACTCCCCCAACCCAGAGCCAGGCAGAGGGGCTGCGGCTGGGAGCTGGGGGGGCTCGAGGGAGGCAGGCCCGGAGCTGGGGCTGCAGCCGGGCCACGGCCCCGAGGAGGCAGGAGCTGGGGCGGCCATCGCGGGACCTGCAGGGAGAGAAGGGCACTGAGGGCTCGAGGGCCCAGCTGGCCCCCAGCTGAACAACAAAGCGGCCGAGCTCTCGGCTCAGCCCTCTGGAGAGCAGCAGCTCCTCTCGCAACGGCCCACCCTGCCCTTCTCAGGGCGGCTCTGAAGCACCTCGGTTTCTGAGACGAACACGCCCAGTGGAGAGCAATCGAGCGGTAAAGGTGTTCTCGCTGCTCGCCTCTCAGACGGCGGGCCCCAGCCAGTGAGCGGCTCCAAGCCCTGCTCTCTCAGAATCACGGGACATCAGAGCTGGACGGCGCTCGCCTTACAGTGGAGAACACAGAAGTTCCCAGTGAATGCAGCTCGGAGAGGGACAGTGCCCCCCCACCTCACCAAGTCATCAGTCCACTCTGTTTGATCCTCACATCCCTGGGAGGGAGAGGCCAGTATTCTCACTTGATAGATGACAAAATCCTGCAGGGCTGAGAGCTGAACTCATTTGTCCCCAGGCAGCAGAACTAGGACAAGAGAGGAGCCCTGCTGTCTGACTCCAGAATCCAGGCTCATCCTATGCTGCCATGTGTGATGAGCCCAAGGTTATGTGTGGCAGGGCCAGGCCTGGACCCAAGTCTCTGACCACTGGTCGGAAGCTTATTATATATCCCATCGCCCTGTCTCCTTCCTGGCCTAGAGCGCTTACGTGACAGGGCAAGGAAGGAAAGGGTGACAGACTCCCTCTCTGTCAGCTGAAGGAAGAAAAAGAAATAAAATCCAAATAACGTATCTTGTCATCTTGGGATAGGCCAAGATCACCCCTTTCCTGCAGTTCCGGTACCTGCAGATGGCAACATAGGGCCGCAGCCTACTGTGCGTCAGTGCCCTGCTCTGTGGAACAGGAAGAGGGGGTGAACGGTACAGACCGAGTAACTACACTGCAGTAGTTAAGCTTTAATGTGCGTGTGGGTACAAACGACTAACGACAAAGCTTGCCGAGGCTGGAGGCTGGGGGTGGGGTGGGGGGAGCCATTACCATCCTTTTAAAACACCTGGACTTGAGAGGGCAACGAGGACCATAATCATAATTGCATTTTTTTAATAAAAAATTTTTTTAAAAAATTTATTTATTTTTGGCTGTGTTGGGTCTTCACTGCTGCGAGTGGGGGCTACTCTTCCTTGCAGTGCACAGGCTTCTCATTGCAGTGGCTTCTCTTGTTGCAGAACACGGGCTCTAGGTGCGCGGGCTTCAGTAGTTGTGGCTCGCAGGCTCAGTAGTTGTGGCTCGCGGGCTTAGCTGCTCCGCAGCATGTGGGATCTTCCCAGACCAGGGATTGAACCCGTGTCCCCTGCATTGGTAGGCGGATTCTTAACCATTGCGCCACCAGGGAAGTCCCCATAATTGCATTTTAAAGATCACTGCAGAGGGGAGTGAGCTGGAGAATGACAGGAGTGGCTATAGGGAGGCCTGTTAGAAGCATAAGTTATCTGGCCAAGAGTATATGGTAGGACGATCAAAGATCCAAATGAGATTATTGATGAGGAGAGGCTTTTAAAAAACAAATAGATGAAAGGTTTCTTCTTTACTATGATGGCCTTTCATATTTCCAGACCCTCCTAACTACACACTCCATCTCATCCTTCCCTTGTTTCAGGGAGGCCTGGGCTTCTTGCCAACTCTATATTACACCTCCCCCGACCCCATCCACCTGCCTGTCTTCCACTGTGTTCTTTATATCTATCCAAAATATAAACGGAGAAGCTCAATGTCCTTCTGCCCTGTGTAAATGCCCCTCTTCCTCATTAGACCATATATTCCTTGATGGCGGGAAGCCCTATCTTATTCACCACCGTATCCCCAGCACTTAGCAGAGCTCTGGTACATAACAGCGTTCAGCAAATGGTTATGTTTCTTGAGCACATGCTCTCATTAGAAATGCAGAACAAGCTGCCCTGACTCGCTGCTGCAGCGTTTGCAAAGCTTTAGACTTACTGTGGGTAACAGTAACAAATATGTTTTGCTTTGCGATCCGGCACAATGTCACAGAAAACTGAAATGCTTCACAAAACAGTACTTCCCCTCATTTTTTTTGGCTGTCCTATGCGGCTCGCAGGTTCTTAGTTTCCCCACCAAGGATTAAACCCGGGCCCCGGCAGTGAAAGCACCAAGTCCTAACCACTGGACCACCAGGGAATTCCCTCCCTAATTTTTAAAATTAATTAATTAATATATTTATTTTTGGCTGCATTGGGTCTTCGTTGCTGCGCGTGAGCTTTCTCTAGTTGCGGCGAGCGGGGGCTACTCTTGGTTGCGGTGCGCAGGCTTCTCATTGCGGTGGCTTCTCTTGCTGTGGAGCACGGGCTCTAGGCATGCGGGCTTTAGGACTTGTGGCATGTGGGCTCAGTAGTTGTAGCTCATGGGTTCTAGAGCGCAGGCTCAGTAGTTGTGGTGCAGGGGCTTAGCTGCTCCGCGGCATGTAGGATCATTCTGGACCAGAGATCGAACCCATATCCCCTGCATTGGCAGGCGGATTCTTAACCACTGCGCCACCAGAGAAGTCCCCCTACTTTGTTTTTAACACATATTCCATTATATTCACTTTTAAATGATTCAGACTCACTAAATTCACTTTATGAACTATTGTGTTGTGACCTGACGTTTTAAAAACACTACACTATGAACACACAAATAGTAAAACGTTGTTTGATGTCTTTTCTGGAGTTTCGCTCTGGTTAAAAAACATCGACACCCTTACTCTTTTCCTAAGGACTGTTTTCAAGCCTTTTAATAATTTACCATGGCCACTTTCCAGCTTTTCTCATCTTCTCCAAACTAAGGTCTAAGCAGTGCTTGGTCACTGCCAAGAACTGGCAGATTACTTCCCAGCACCAGTACTTCTAGCTGCAGCTCCGCCCATCTCGCCCTCCATCAGTCAGACGGGCTTTCCAAAGGACACAAGCCCACATCCACCCGCCCCTACGAATCTGCTGCCTGCCTGGCTCTCGGGTTCTTCACTCCAGGATTAGAAAGGCATCAGTCGCTTCTCATAAAGCATTTACAGCGGAGTGGCAGTTTCAGGGTACATGTTCGTTTCCCACCTGTGTCTTTCTCTCTTGAGACGAACGTGTATAGAGCATACAAGAACACATACATACGCGTTACCAAATTGACTATCTCTGCTGAAACTATCCCGATTTAGTAACCATTTTTGTTCAGTTCACACTGAATTTTTGGAACAACAGCAATACTAAATGTCTCCGGACACTAATAATTTTTGTCCACATCGCCAGACCAATTCCAAGAACGAGGACTGGGGCCGGAAACGGGGGCCCGACACCTGTGCAGCACGGCGCCCGCTGGTGGGAAGAGACCTAGCGTGGTCACCAGCCAGAACGCCCCCTCCGTCCAGCACACATGCAGATACAGACGCGCCGAGCCTCCTGCTGGCACCTAGGTCTTGCTCTAAATAATTGAGGCCAATCCCCGGGGGAGTGACATTCAACCCCGGGCCGGGCCGGCCTATAACTCCCAGCAGGCGTTGCGCGAGCCTGGGACTCCATCTCCCGGCGGTCCCCACGCCCTGCCGGCCGGTCAATGGCCCGCGCTCCCAGTAGGTTTGTCCCTTTTTACCTGACGGCCGAGAATGTCTGGAAGCGGAGGGATAGTGGTGGCTTGCCTGCGACGGGGCTACCCCGAATCCCGACCCGAAATAAGTGCACCAACATGGTGGGGGTAGAAAAGGAGCAGCCGGCAACGGCAGCTTCACCCTTACTCCACTGAGGACTCCATGTTGGCTCCGGCCCCCATCCCGACAACCCCCTCGCGACTCGGCGATGATTGGTGGAAAGAAGCATCAATTTCATTGCAAGCTGTGATTGGAGAAAACCTTGTTAGCCCCCCCTTCTGGGACTGTGATTGCAGAGAGTCACCTGCCTCCCGCCCCCACTTCCGGGCGGGCCCTGCCCTGTGCACGCCGTCCGAGTCGGCTATGGGGTGACGTTTTGAGGGTGTGCAGAGTGCGTCCCCCCGCCCTGGGGTATCCATAGTAACGCGTCAGCTGCTGACCTCCGGGTCATTCTCTTATGGGCGCTCCTGGCGGACTCTAGATGTTCCGGAGTCTCCAGGGAGTGTAGACCGCTGGTTCTGGGAGACTAAGGGACAAAAACCGTTTGGAGTTTTTTCAAAACATGTGCACGTGCTTTGCCACCCACCCCGCTCTCCTAGGCGAGTCAGAGCTCAGGGGACGGCAGCCACATATATTTGGGAGAAAAAAAACCCTGGTGATTCTGATAAGCTGCCCCTACTCAATGGTTTAGAACCGCTGGCGCGACCCTAAATCCATCTCCCCCACAGATGCCTTCCTACCGCAGTTAGGCTGACTGTGCCTGAAGCTGCCACCGCACAGCTCTTACACCTCTGTTTCACTCTTAGTTATTTCTTCTGTGTAATTACTTGTTTGCATAGCTGCCTCCCCTCTGGGCTGTGACTTCTTTTTGGGTAGTGGCTCTGTCTCATTCATCCGTCCCCTCCTTCCCCTCCAAATGCCTGGCAGGGAAGAGTGTCCTTAATAATAAATTGACGTGAATTGGGGCCGGTGGTAGGGAGGCTGTTCATCGATGAATCTGGAGTGAAACTGGGTAGGAAAACGTGTCAGGATTAGTCTGAGGTTGGGCTGGGTGAGGAGGCTGTATGGGAGGGTCCTAAAGTGAGTATGGTGGAATATCAGGGTGAGTGAGGCTGGGGAGAGACCAGAGGAAACCCCACATATCTGATTTTGACAGGTGTCTCAGAGAGATCATGGGAATTTCCTAGCCCCTCTGCAGTGTGGGATTCCATTTTGGGCACCAGGAATCTTGTTTTCATAGCTCTGCCTCCTGCTCGGGGATAAAACTATGCAAGTCCTGAGCTACCATGACAATTCCCCTCCCAGGAAGGAAGCACAGGTTCCTCCTCTAAGTTCCTCCAGTGGGCAATCTGGGATGTACTCTGTTCCTCTGTTTCCATGTCTTGGATACTGGTCCCTACATCAGCGCTTGGGCTTAAGCCCTGGAGGCCCTGACACATGGGTGGCTGAGTCAGCACCTCAGGAATGGACTTCAGTAGGAAACCTGATGATTCAGGGCCTCAAGAATGGCCTTGGACAAGCTACCATACCAGCTGCCTGGGCCTCCGCCTCTTCCTTGAGGTGGCAACAAGGAACTCAACTCAGTCAGCTCATCCCTGGGGCACCCAAATTACCTGCCCTTCCAAATGCCTGACCTTCAGCTGCCCTCTGCTGGGTCAGCCCTGATGCATCTCAGGGGGCTCCCAAAACTGGATCAGAACTTGGTAGAGGGGGTTTCAAGAGGATAAATAAGCAAACATACTGGAGCTTCCAAGGAACCCCACTTTCCTACTGTAAAATCTCCGAGAACCACCTCTCGTCCCAAATAACTGCCTCTCCTCCCTTCACTTGCTCCCTCTCAGTCTCCCCCACCCTGGCTGCAAAGTCAGACGGTCTCCCCTTTTCCATTCCTTAGCACTGTCCTACAAGCAAAACATGCAGCCGTTCTCGTTTCCTTTTTTTCTTTTTGTGTTTGGTCTTCAAGTGTTTCTCCGTGGATCACTCTGTGTGTGTGTATATAGGGAGGGGAGATAAGTTGTTTTGTTTTATTCTGAGATAAGGTTTTAAGAAACTAAAGATGTATATCTTGGCCCCATAGCCCTATAATCCTAACTAGATTCTTTCTGTCTTTGTTCTCGGCTTCTGCTCTCTGGCCTCCCGTTTTAAGTCCGCTGGGGGTCTGAAGGTGGGACCGGGGGGATCTCCTTCCATCTGCCGCTAGTCTGCTCCTGCCTCTCCAGGTATTGCCCTGCCAGGCATGGAGGCGGGGCCCTAAGAGGTTTGGCCGCGGGTTGCCCTGGAAGGGGTGTGGGTGGTCGGGCTGGTGACTGCGAGTTGGGACGCCTGAGGCCTGCCCCAACTGGGTCACCGGGCTGTTGTTGTCACTGTCCTGGTTGCTGAAGTCCCCGCTCAGCAACGCAGACCTCTTCGGAAACAGCAGCAGCTCCCATCTTTCCAAGCTTTCAGGAGATGCCGCTGGCCTGATGGTGAGGCAGATGGGCGGGGGGTGGGGACCGGGGGCAGCTGGGGCGTGGATCCGTGCCCCTCCTCCCCGTGCCACTGCCTCCTCTTTCTCCTCCTCCGGGTCGGGGACCTGGGGGAGGGAGGGTCTCCATCTTCTCTCTGGCCCCTGCACCTCACACAAAAAGCACGCCTTCCTCAGCTCCTCCTTCAGCCCCGGGGCCCCCCTACCCAGCGGTGCAGGCCCCAGGGGCTTCTCAGCTTCGCTATAGTACCCTCCCCACTCCCGCTACCCCCGCCACGCAGCCCGACCCGCGATGATGCCCATCTCTGCTCCCCATTCCTGGGGTTCCCACCCTGCCCCTGCCCCATGCCGATGCCCCCAGGACCCTCCTGGGCTGCGGAGAGGCCCTCTGATCCCTGAGCAGGATTCTGAGAGGCTGGAGGACTGTGACCCTGAGGGGTCCCAAGATTCAGCCCTCCATGGGGAGGGGCAGCAGCCCCTGCTTCACGTGCCTGAAGGGCTCCGAGGTGAGGGGCTGGGGAGGGCCTCAGGGCTCCAGAGTGTCCCCTGGGCTGGGCCTCTGGCAGAGGCTTGAGGGCACGGAGGCAGGTGAGTCCCAACGCTCTCCCCTCTGTGCCCAGGCTCCTGGCACCACGTCCAGAACCTGGACAGCTTCTTCACCAAGATATCCTTTTGTGCTCTGCCTGGCAGAAGGGGCACGGGAGACAGGGAGACAGGGAGGCAGTGGGCTGGGGACTTGGGGGCTGAGGAGTCGGCGTCCTCAGGAAAGGCCCATCATGCCTCAGGCTTAATTCTTGACGCCCTGCCACATGTACAGCTACCACCAGAGGAGTGGCTTTGCCTGTATCCTGCTGGAGGATGTCTTCCAGCTGGGGTGAGATGCTTGTCCCAGACTCCAAGCTCTTCCCCTTGCTTCCTCAGTAGTGCCTGCTGCTTCTGGGCCTCCAGTGCCTTCCCAGGCAACCTAGGGGCTCAGCAGGATGGGTTAATCCGGGCGGGCCCGGAGGCTGGGGCAGGAGCCCTCCCAGCCCGCAGGCCTCATCACTGCACTCCCTCCTGTCCCAGACGATTCATTTTCATTGTCACCTTCACAACCTTCCTTCTTCGCTGCGTGGATTACAGCGTTCTCTTTGCCAACCAACCAAAAAACCGAACAAGACCTGGGTCGCTCCACAGCAAAGTGACCTTGTCAGATGCTAACCTACCCTCATCCCAGTGTGCCCAGCGGTGAGTGACAGCTGGTGGGGGAGGTGATGGGGGAGAGCAACTGACAAAGACAAAAGCCTCCCCTCCTTTTGTTCCTTGGTTTAGATCAGCCATTCTCCAAGTTTTTAGTCTCAGGCCACCTTTGATACACTTAAAATTGATTGAGAACCCAACTCCCGAGACCTTTTGTTGATGAGAATCCTATCTAGATCCACCTTGTTAGAGATTAAAGCTGTCCCTAAGAACGGACAAACATACATTCCATCGACTGACCGTGATGTCACGTAGCCGCTGGAAAAGGCCACTGCGTACTCTTGGGAGAAGGAGAATGAAAATGGCAGAAAACCTTAATATTATATGAAAAGTTTTGACTTTGCAGACACTCACAAGGGTCTGGGGACCCCTAGGGCCCACACTTTGAGAACCACTGGTCTGGCTGGGTCCCCTCTCCAGGACCCCCTTGCTCCCCAAGCCAGGTCTCCCTTGCTATGGGGCCGCTGCTTTCTCTCTTCCGTCTGTCCCGCCTGGCACAGGATCCGCTCCTGCTTGTCTTCCTGCTGATCCTGGCGGCTGCCGTCTGGCTCTTCCAGCTGCTTTGCTCGGTCTGCAAACTCTTCAGCTACTGGGACATCCAGGTGTTTTCCAGGGAGGCCCTGCACATCCCCCCAGTGAGTTGGGTGAGCGTGTCTGTGGAGGCGTGCCATGTCAGGGGGCGGAGGGTGGGAAGGAGTAGGGAGCTGTACTGACAGAAGGATCCACTGGGAAGAGGGCAGAAGCCCTTAGAGACACCTACCCTTGGCCCCGAATAATGTTAGGAGGTGGGGTACCGCCCCTTAGAACACAAGGTCCTTCCTGTTGTGGAGCTTAGTTGATGTAGATGGTTATGGAAGATGATGCACAGTCACGTGCTTGTGGTCCAAACAATGGGTCTTTAGAGGAAGGGCAGTCACCTGACTTTCCAGAGCAGGAGGAACTGGGCTTGGGCTGGGGAGGATAGGAGGCGGGGAGGCATTCCAAACCCCAGGCAGGAAGGGGGCAGGGGAAGCAATGCGCATCTTTGGGCAGCAGTAAGGAGACTGACCCACCAGCCTGCAACTGAGTGTTCAGGCCCCCGTCAGTGAGCCCACCCCCCTTTCTGGCCCCTGTTTGCAGGAAGCTACTTCGTCGGCCCCTTCACTGTCCCTGGTCACGCTTTGCTCTTTCCTCCCCATCTCGCTCATGCTCCTTCTGGCTCTGTACCCACGTTCTTTCTTTCTTTCTTTTTTTTTTTTTCGCGGTACGCGGGCCTCTCACTGTTGTGGCCTCTCCCGTTGTGGAGCACAGACTCCGGACGCGCAGGCTCAGTGGCCATGGCTCATGGGCCCAGCCACTCCACGGCATGTGGGATCTTCCCGGACCGGGGCACGAACCCGCGTCCCCTGCATCGGCAGGCGGACTCCCAACCACTGCGCCACCAGGGAAGCCCCCCAAGTTCTTTCTTTAAGGCACGGCGCAAAGGCTACTTTCAGCAGCCAGCTTTCTCTGCTCCTCTCAGAAGTGCAGAGACTTTTACACAGCCCTCCTGTGCAGCAAAGGGGAGAGGTTCTCGAAAGCCCACCTGAGTATGGAAGCACAAGCCATAGCACAGGAAAGAGTCGCGAGGGCTGGGGATGGAGGCAGGGAAGCTGAGGAGCTGGACCACTGCTCCTCCAGGAGGTGCCTGACCCCTCTTTCTCCTTCCTTCTTTCCCCTCTTCCTTCCAGGGGAAAGGGAGACCCTGGGATGGACTGCAGAGGCTGGCCTGGAGGGACTTGACTAAGCTGGACTGGGGAGGCTGGGTGAAACTGGGCTAAAATGAGGTTTGCAGATGAGCTCCAAGTGAGATCTGACAGCCTCCACCCCGACGGGGACAAGGCCACTGTCTTAGGAAGGTTAATCTGTTCGAGTGGGATGGGGCGGGGTGTGTGTGTGTGTGTCTCAAAGCATGCTGAGGTAAAAGTTTGGCGGCTTCCGGGCCCAGCGGGCTGGTACCCCAGGAACGGGAAAGAGACTGCCTTGTTACCTGCAGCTCTGATGTACCTTGTATGTGTAGGGCTGCGGGCACGGGTGGGCGAGCGGTGGCCAGGAAAACCTGCTCTTACGGAGCTGAGCTCAGATACATGTAGAGTTGGTTTATGAGCTCTTCCTGGGAAGCACATGACTCACGGCCTCAGGAGGCGCAGGGGCCCGAGGAACACAGTTCAGAAGAGGGTGAGGGGAACTAAGAGGTGCCCCTTGTTGGTGGCAAGGCGAAGGGAGGGCGAGGGGGCAGAAAGCGAAAGGTGGCAGCTTTCGTGCCCGAGAGACACTGGGTGAGGACGGCGGGGATACATCTCTGGTCACGGGGAGTTTGGGCATCGCCGTGGAGAGGAATCCAGGTGGCTGGCGCTCAGGCGTCCCCTCTCCGCAGGAGGAGCTCAGCTCGGTGCCCTGGGCCGAGGTGCAGTCCCGCCTCCTGGCGCTGCAGAGGAGCGGAGGGTTGTGCGGGCAGCCGAGGCCGCTGACGGAGCTGGACGCCCACCACCGCATCCTGCGCTACACCAACTACCAGGTGGCGCTGGCCAGCAAGGGCCTGCTGCCGGCCCGCCGCGCCGTGCCCCGGGGAGGCAGGGCGGCCTTCCTCAGCTGCGGCCTGGCGCCCAACTCGATCTGCTCCTCTCCCGCGGGCCCTTCTCGTTCTTCCGCGGCGGCTAGGAGCTGCCCGACGCCTACAAGCGCAGCGACCGGCGGGCCGCCCTGGCCGCGCGCTGGCGGCGCACGGTGCTGCTGCTGGCGGCCGTGAACCTGGCGCTGAGCCCGCTGGTGCTGGCCTGGCAAGTGCTGCACGCCCTCTACAGCCGCGCTGAGCTGCTGCGGCGCGAGCCCGGCGCGCTGGCGACGCGCCGCTGGTCCCGCCTGGCCCGCCAGCAGCTGCGCCACTTCAACGAGCTGCCGCACGAGCTGCGCGCGCGCCTGGCCCGCGCCTCCCGCCCCGCCGCCGCCTTCCTGCGCGCCCCCGCGCCCGTGCTCGCGCTGCTGGCCCGCCAGCTCGTCTTCTTCGCCGGCGCGCTCTTCGCCGCGCTGCTCGTGCTCACCGTCTACTACAAGGATGTGCTCTACGTGGAGCACGTGCTCACCGCCATGACCGCGCTCGGGATAGTGGCCAGTGGCCAGGTGCGATGGGGGAGATGTCCGGGGAGGGGCATTCTTCTGTCCTGGGGCTGAGCCTCCCGCGCATCCCTACCCCTTCCACCGCTAGTGGCCCCCCAGCCCGGCATCCTAGCCGCACATCCTCTAAACGGCAGGCCCCTTTTCCATCCCCCTCCCGCCCTCTAGGTCTTTCATTCCGGGCGGGCAGGGCCAAGGTCGTTCGCCGCAAACCCTGCCCAGCTGCAGCCACGGCCAGCCTCCTGGCCTCCATTTCCCGAATGACCCAGGACTCAAGGTGAGGGGTGGGGGCCTGAGACGCAGGGAGCAGGGCTGGTGGGGCTGATCCTCCAGGAGAAGGGTGCAGGGGCATGGGGGCGGGGGTGACCAGAAAGGAGAGGTGAAGCCTGGCCCTCCCTGGGGCATGTGGGGATGGGGGGACCTGTCTTTTTTTCATCCACTGTGCCCTCTGTTCTAGCTGTGTGTCCCCAGGAGGCAGTGGGGGCCAGAAGCTGGCCCAGCTCCCAGAGCTTGTGTCTGCTGAGTCTCCACACCATTTACCTGCACCAGGTGAGTAGAGGGGTGCCAGAAAGAGAAATGCGGGGAGAAAGCAGCTGAACAAAATGGAGAGTGTGGAGGGGCTGGAGTGTAAGGAATTTACCCAACAGGAAAGAACACAGTTCAGAAGAGGGTGAGGGGAACTAAGAGGTGGCCCTTGTTGGTGACAAGGCGAAGGGAGGGCGAGGGGGCAGAAAGGGAAAGAAAGGTGCAGGTTTCGTGCCGAGGGACACTGGGCGAGGATGCGAGGACATGTGGGTGTTCGCACTCCCCTCCTGGGATCCTCTCAACAGCCCCGCCCACTGGCTAGTCACTGCTCTTTTTTTTTTTTTTTTTTTTTGCGGTACGCGGGCCTCTCACTGTTGTGGCCTCTCCCGTTGCGGAGCACAGGCTCCGGATGCGCAGGCTCAGCCGCCATGGCTCACGGGCCCAGCCGCTCCGCGGCATGTGGGATCTTCCCGGACCGGGGCACGAACCCATGTCCCCTGCGTCGGCAGGCGGACTCTCGACCACTGCGCCACCAGGGAAGCCCCATTGTCCTCATCTGACAAATGAGGGCCCTAAGGCTAGGGGAAGTGAAGTGGCTAGCTCGAGGTCGCAGATGGCAAGCAGTGGAGCTGGGGGTGGAACGCAGCTCTGCTTTGAGTGAGGCAGGCAAACTCCTACCAAACCACAGCCCCGCACAGCCAGGGACAGGCTCCAAGCTGAGGGTGGGGGAGGAGATTTCAGCACCCTCTGCACCGAGCCCAGGGGCTGGGCCTCAGGCTGCAGGGCCGGAGGGAGCCCTTCATCCTTCTTCTCTCCATTTAGCTCCATCGGCAGCAGCAGCAGGAACTGTGGGGCGAGGCTTCAGCCTTCTCCCTGTCCAGGCCCTGGGCCAGCCCGCCGCAGACACTCTCGCCGGACGAGGAGAAGCCATCCTGGTCCAGTGATGGTGAGGCGGTCAGGGTGTGTGGGGGACAGACCCTGGGTGAACTGCAGGTATCATGGCACTGCCCAGCTGATGGCTTTTCTCACCAGGCTCCAGTCCTGCTTCCAGCCCCAGACAGCAGTGGAGAACCCAGAGGACCCAGAATCTGTTCCCTGGAGGGTTTCAGGAGCCCACAGACACCCAGAAGGAGGCTGGCCAGGCCACTAGCACTGACTGAGAGGGCTGCTCACGGCCAGTATTGTCTAACTGGGGTGGAGGCAGGGCAACGAGTAGGACACTGGGTGGACTCAGACTCAGAGGTATGGGAACGGTGATGGGGATGGTCATCTCTGGAACCTAAACCCCTGGACTGCTTGTCAAGTGTTTTTCCTCCCCCAGGTTCCCTGGCTTCTTCTCCAGCCACAGGAGATCGGATGAGGTAGAGTGGAAGGGCACGCCGAGCCCTCTTTAAAGACCCCCATGGATGCTTTAGCTGGGCGGAACTTGGGAGTCAATTAGGAACTCGCCCCGGAGAAGAGAGAAAGGGTAGGAGAGGAGACGCCCAAGGCATCGGGAAACATGTCTTAGAGACAGTCCTCACACGGAGGGGCTGAGAGACAACTATCTGTCCTGGAGTGGTCGCCTGGGAAGAAGTACCCAAGTGACCTCACGTTGGAGGGCAGAGCCAAGATGGAGGCCAAGCTGCACATAAGGGAGCCATGAGGGGCTGGACCCGAAAGGCAGTAGGTTCTTTTTTTTTTTTTTGCGGTACGTGGGCCTCTCACTGTTGTGGCCTCTCCCGTTGCGGAGCACAGGCTCCGGACGCGCAGGCTCAGCGGCCATGGCTCACGGGCGCAGCCGCTCCGCGGCACGTGGGATCCTCCCGGACCGGGGCACGAACCCGCGTCCCCTGCATCGGCAGGCGGACTCTCAACCACTGCGCCACCAGGGAAGCCCCAGTAGGTTCTTTGGACACATCTGGACTTTAGGTTCCCATGGGACTTGCGGAAGGGCATGGGGACTGGGGGTGGGAAGACTAGAGAGGCCTGACGTTTTCGGAGTTCACGTTGGCGTGACATCTGAGGAAGCGGGTCTGGCCCCTTGTCCTGTCCGAAACAAGCAGTAAAGTTTGCTCATGGCTGTGCTGCACAGCTTTGCGACCTTAGTCCTGGAATCCCCACTCCTGTCAGCTGACGACTGCACCTGCTTCTCAGTCCAGATCAGGGAGCAACACAGAAGAACTGCCCGTGATTGGCTGGAGACCACCACTGTTCTCCAGGACTCCCTGTCAAAGAATTACCACCTCCACACTGTCTGCACGGGTTCAAAGACAAAGCTTGTCATTCATTCTGTAACTGTGATTGACAGCGCTGGGTTAGGCATCTTAGTAGCTCTCATAACTTCTGATCTGGTCTCTTATGGTGAATCGTCAGTAATAAATATTTCAATGATTTAGAGATCAGGCTTCAAGATAAGATACTTCCGAGAGAGGTGAGGGGAATCTAAAATTCACCTAAATAACACAAAAGGGCTCTGGAATACCACTGCTGGCAGACGGCCTTCCAGATTTACTCAGACCTAGGGTAGGGAAACAGACCTAGACAAAGAAAGAGATATTCCCGGGGAATCAGGCCAGTCTCTGCAGACTCTGGACAGAGGTGGGACGGCACCTCGGAGGGGAGGGAGAGGTGGCTGGTTCCGGTCTGACGGCCCCTCTCTCCGCGAACTGAAGCGGAAAGCAAGAGGGCTCTCAGGGGCCAGGGGTGTCTGGGCCGGGCGGGTCGAACGCCCAGGGCACTGCGCCCCGCATATGCCGCTCCTGCAAGGAAAAGCTCTGGGTGCGTATGCGGCTTGTCACTTCCTGGGTGCGCAGCGTGAGCCCGAAAATGTCCTCGTGATAGCGTTGCTGATCCTGGAGGGGAAAGAGGGCGGGAGATCAAAACCCAAGTCGGAGTTGCCAGCGGGAGTGGGGGCGGCCCCCGGCCCCGCCCCTCCGCACCCGCAGCACGCCGATGACGTCGCCGGCCTCATCCAGCTCCATGTCGCCCTCTGTCGCCAAGATGCGCTGCACCGTCTGCAGGACGCTGGTTGCCATGGTGACATCGCCGCAGACAAACATGTGGCCCCGCTCGAGGCACAGCACGCGGTGCACCTCAGCAGCCAGCTCCGACCGCAGGATGTCCTGCACGTAGGTCTGAGGGGAGGCGGGGTCAGGGGCAGACCCCGGCGGGGCACCAGGCAGGGAAGGGCAGGCCCCGGGGGGAGCGGGCAGGGCGGGTCTTGGGTGCGGGAAAGATACCCAGCGCACCCGGTGGGGCCTTGGTGCGCTGGGGTGGGGTCTCAAGGGACGGAGACAAGTAAGGGGCGGGGCATGGGTGAGGGTGGGTGAGACCCAAAGGGGCCTTGGCACGAGGGTGGAGCCGAGTGAGGGCGGGCGTCTGAGCGCCACTGGGTCGAGCGGAGGGTGCGCACTGCAGGGGGCGGGGCCGGCCTGGGCCTGGGCCTGGGCGCCCCGGGTTACCCCTGCTCCCTCAGGGTCTCGCACCTTAGGGCTGTTGGGTTCCCGGGAGAAGGCGGTGAGGACGCGGCCGAACACCCCGCGCTGCTGGGCATCCTGCACCTCCTCGCGGTAGAGATGGTCGAGCTGGGAGCACCGGCAGCCGAACACCAAGGTCATGGGGGCAGGCTGCAGCCCTGCAAGCATGACTGCGGCTTGGGAGAGCCCCCCAACCCCCTCCTGGGGACACAGCCCTAGCTGGCCCTCCCACTGGCTACCCTCACCCAGGCTGAGGGGCCCACCCTTTACGGCAGAAACAACCACTCAGCTGTTTGGCCTCTAGGAGGGTTGGGATGCTTTCACAGAGATCCTGCCTGACGCTGATTTACAGAGAAGCCGAAGGTCACAGGAGATGGTGACTTCCCTCTGGTGGCATGGCCAGTAGTGACGCTGTGCTACGCTTGGGGCTTCTGACTCCATGCCCTTTGTGCCATCCAACACTGCAGTCTGAGACTGTCTGGCCCCTTCCCTGCTCTAAGTCCATATTCTCCCACACCTTCAGTTCCTGCCCTCTACACCTTCCTCTTAGTCACAAGCTCCCTTCTTTTGATTTACCAGCTCCCCTGGGCACCCCATGCCCAAACTGAACACCCTGTAGCTTCCTTGGGTCTCAGACACACCTAAGTGACCTCTGACACAGTCCAGAGTCCACCTGGGGCATATCTGTCTTCTGAGTCCCAGCCCCATCTTCTCCAGACATCCGGGTTCCCTTTGTTGTTAATCCAATCCAACACTACTTTGTGCTGGGCACCAGGAAGCCAGACCAACAGGGCACTGCCCTTGCCTCTAGGCCTCCGACCCCCTGGTCTAATAAAATTCTTTTCACCTTTGTGGCCCTGTTCCTTGCCCTCTTTCCTACCTGGTTCCTGCCTTCTAGCCCCCTGCTCTTTTGTGCCCCTAAGTTGTGTGACTCCCTCCTGCCTTCCAGTCATTCCCTTGGGCCCCAGCCTCACCTTTGCTCTCGATGTCGTGTAGCCGCTCCTGCCAAAATCCCCGGAAGGGGGCGATGCCAGTGCCCGGGCCCACGAGGATGCAGGGCAAGCTGGGATCAGGCGGCAGCCGGAAGGAGGGAGCCCTAGCCAAGAGACCCTCCATCAGGCCCACTTTGTTTCCCCATATCCCCCATTCTTATCAGCCTCAGCAGGGTTGGGAGAGGAGAACTCAACTTCCGCTGAAAATGAGTTAATGCTTGTGTCTAGCTCACAGTAAACGCAAAGTGTTTAATAAAAGAACTCTGCTGATTGGCAGAAACTTCCTGGACCTGTGGTTTCTGGAGGTTGGGTCAAAGGAAATAAAGCTTAAATTTGAATTGAAGAATGTTTTGGTGTTTCAGTTCAGGAGATATAGAAAGTATGGGGGAGGGAAGGACAGACAGCCTTTTAGTTCATCATGGGTTCGCTGAGTGTCTTTGTTTTAAACCATAGCCTCGACATTGGCATTTGGTTTGTACTCACTAGATTGGCAGCTTATCTGTAATTTAGCCTGCTGGATGGGTTTGGGTCACTAGGCCTAGCTGGTACCATCCTGGGAACACTTCTTTGTCCCACCTGAGACTTCCAGCTCCTGGGTGCTGGATGGGGCAATTCTGAACACAGCAGGAGGGAGGGGTACCCTGAGATCCTTCCCTTTCCTCCAGTGCTCAGTGTTACTGTGGTAACCTAACCAGTTCTCCCCGGACTAAATGCGGATGGGGCCCAGTTCCCAAGCACCCTGCCTGCCAACATCAGACTGACCCCAGAGATGTAGGGAGGGACACCGTACACCGTCTAAAAGCAACAGGGCCTGCTGGATCGAATCCCAGCCCCGTCTCTGGGAACTGCAGTTTCAAGATAGGACCCTAAGTCCAAATTAATGAAAGGCCCCAAACTTAGCCAGAGTTGTGAAATGGGTGCCCCGTCCTGGATATGTTAAGTGGGGCGTCCCTGCTCCCAATCACACCTTCACCAAAGCTTCTACCCTCACCCTGTGCAACTGCCTGCCGATCCCTCCACCTGTCCTCGGCCATCCGTGATGCACTCTGCCACCCCTGCTTGGACAGACACTCTCTTCCTGGTGCCCCGCCGGCCCCCCTCCCCCGCAGTGCTCACTTACCCCCTGATGAAGCAGGGTACGGGGTCTCCAGCCTTGAGTTGGCTCAGCCACGTGGAGCAGACTCCATAGTGCAGGGGACCCAGCCCATCTAGGGGGTTGGGGAGGGAGGGGGCCAGTGAGGGGTCCATCCCGGGGTCACGGTGTGCTCCTGGCCCTGCCCCTGCTTCCCAGCCTCACCTTGAGTCCTGTATGCCAGCACAGCTACTGTGAGGTGGATCTCTCCTGGATGGGTGCTGGGTGCTGAGCTGACCGAGTAGTACCGGGGCTGGAGCAGGGGCAGCTGGGTGAGAAGCAGTGGGGCAGGCAGTGCCACGGATGGAAACTGCTCGAGCACCTCCAGCAGGGTGGGGCAGCGGAACCACTTCCACTCCTCGTAGCGCCGGGGGTCCTGGTGGGGGCAGGGGGCAGTGAGCTTGGAACCAGCTAGCCCTGCGTGATGACCTCCCTTCTTGACCCCTCCGGAGCTGAGCCTCCTGGGGTTTCTCCCCGCTCAGTAGTTCAGGCCAACAAACATTTCTTGAGCACCTTCTCCATGCTTTTTTTTTTTTTTTTTTTTTTTTTTTTGCGGTACGCGGGCCTCTCACTGTTGTGGCCCCTCCTGTTGCGGAGCACAGGCTCCGGACGCGCAGGCCCAGCGGCCTTGGCTCACGGGCCCAGCCGCTCCGCGGTATGTGGGATCCTCCCGGACCGGGGCACGAACCCGTGTCCCCTGCATCGGCAGGTGGACTCTCAACCACTGCGCCACCAGGGAAGCCCTCCGTGCTTGCTTTTTTTTTTTTTTCCATCCTTTTGGCTGTGCTATGTGGCATGCGGGACCTTAGTTCCCCAACCAGGGATTGAACCCACGCCCCCTGCTGTGGAAGCGCAGAGTCTTAACCACTGGGCCGCCAGGGAAGTCCCCTCCGTGCTTCTTTAAGGCGAGAGAATTCAGAGATGAGTAGGAACTCCAGAGCTGGGTCTTAAAGCCCCAGCATGATAGCCAGGTGGGCTCCCATCCTGGCTCGTCCTGCCTCACCGGCCCCTGCTCCCCACTGGGGTGGCCCCCACCTGGCTGAGGGTCTCGAGCTCTTGCTGTTCACTGGGCTCTTCAGCCAGGGTGCTGAGCAGACGAAGAAGTTGAGGGCTGGGCGGGGAGGTGATGTCCAGGAAAAAGGTGAGAGCCTGGCGCAGCGTACATGGGGGCAGCCGGGGGTCCCGCACCCAGCCGGGAGGAGGGCCACCTGGGGGGGGCACAGGGTGCTCTGAGGAAGGGGCCAAGCCGGAATTGCATTGCCTGGGGAGTACAGGGGGACTAACCACCTCACGGTGTCTTATCAGAGGCCTGGCCCTCGAACAGTGGTGGTGGGCCTGTATGGGCAGCCCCTGTGAGTGTGAGTGTGTGTGTGTGTGTGTGCGCGTGTGTGTGTGTTTGAGGGCCCCTGCTGGACTGGGGTGGTCTGGGCTCCTGCCTTTCCCCACCCAGCTTGTTTGAACTCCAGGAACTGGTGCAGCATGAGGTAGACCTGATGCCAGCTACAGAGCGGGCTAGGCTGTCGGGGGTGGGTGGAGTGGGGAAGCCTTTGAAAGGAGCCCAGAGGGAGGG
The DNA here is from genome assembly GCF_011762595.2 of Tursiops truncatus. Classification (NCBI taxonomy): domain Eukaryota; kingdom Metazoa; phylum Chordata; class Mammalia; order Artiodactyla; family Delphinidae; genus Tursiops; species Tursiops truncatus. Next base: position 99,222,240 of record NC_047042.1, on the reverse strand, counting down.
GTGGCCTTCTGCGGGGGGGGGGGGTGTCAGGGAGTTCTGAGAAGGGAGCCGCCCTCAGTGGACCTTCCAGCAACAAGGCCAGCCCGTCAGGAGGTGGCACAGCGCCTGTGAGTGGAGATGGCCACCTTCCACCAGACCCTGAACCTGAGGGGACCCTGGGGACCAGAGGGATGGAGCCCCTCACCTGGGCTGCCCTTCTCCAGTTGCTCCACTGCCACAGACTCGGTGGGCGGCGGCGGGTCCTCCACGCGGCTCATCAGCGCCTCCACGAGCCCCGGCCGGTTGGGCGGGCAGATGCCTATGTGGTCCCCCGGCTGGTACTGGAGCCCCTCCTGGCTTCCAGTGTCCAGGCGCACCAGGATCGTGGCCCGGCTGGGGGTGGGGAGAGGGGGCAGTTATAGGAGGGCTGGGCAGGAGGGGGGCGGAGCCAGGGTCTGGGGCGCGAGGGGCGGGGGCCGGCGTGGTGGGGCCAATTGGTCCTCCTCACGTGGACTTGCTGCTTTGTAGGTTTTCCACCAAGAGGACTGTGGCCTGGAACATCTTCCGCCTGTGCACGTGGATCAGGCCTGCGGGGCGGGGGACAGATGAGACAGAGCCGGAGCCGGGGACCCTGGCCTGGCCCCTGAGTGAGTCGGTCCCGGGCCCAGGGGGAGCTGGGGGTCCAGCAGAGTCAGGGTGAAATCAGGGCCACACCTGGCAGCAGCTGGAGGCCCTCGGCCTGGGCGCTCAGCCGGTACCTCTGGCGTTTCCAGCTCCGTTTGGGGCTGAAGATGTCCTGGGCCGCGGCCTGGGCATCCTCCCCCACGCAGAACGTCTCACAGGAGGCCTGGGGGGTGAGGAGGTGAGGGCTGAGGCCCTCTGGCCACCAGGGAGGGCCTGGCGGCGAGCAGCTCAGGGGCGCTGATGCGGGAGATGGAGCTGGGCCTGCTGGGGCCCCAGTCGCCACCTCCCATTCCTGGGGCTGCCGGAACAGAGGCGCCCGTCTCAGGCTTGCACCTGTGGGACAGGCAGCCCCGGGGGCAGGAGGGAGAGTGGAACCGAAACGGAGGCTGAGACCGATGGCATCGTGTCCTTCAGCCCATTTCGTGTCTTGGCCGCTGTGTTAGCTCTTCCTTTGCATGTATTTTTGTCACGTCCGCTCGTTAGTTAACCTGGTGAATGTTAATCTTGTGCCCCAGGGAGCACAGAGCTTGGCACCGGAAGCTTCAGCGAACGCATCTACGCGTTCAGACCTGTGTTCACATTCTCACTCCTAGACTTAACAGCTTGCAGGCCTCCTTCTCCCTGTCTTTACACCTCCTTAGGGTCTGCTGAAGATAAGTACATGCTTCTATAAAGCCCTTAGGTGCTCCTGGAGTGGGCACAGAATTCCGGTGGCCTTGGGAGGGGTCTCCGACTGGTCTGTCTTCCCCCGCACTGCACACCAGGGGCTAGAGGGGGCCCCTGGGGCAGGACCCCTGGGAGGGTGTGTATCCTATTTGTTTCTGCTCAGGTGCAAGCCTGGCGAGCCGCTCGGCCGGCCGTCAGCTTGAAATCTAGGGCTCACCCATGACGGGCTGCTCCCACCCGTATCACCAGTGCTGTTAATCTTTCTTTTGTGTGTGTAAAGTATTATATCTCTTCCTTCCTTCCCTGGCCCCCTCCCTTCCTTCCTACCCCCACTGCTCCCACCCTGCTTAGCTCAGAGCCTTCCTGCTCTGGCTGGATGCTCCTCCTGTTGGCCCTGTGTCTCTAAAGTGGTGTCCCCAGGCCTCATGCCCTCTCCTCCCTTCTCCTGTCCCACTCCCAGCTTCCTGCCGAGTCCCTTGTCTGGATTCTTTAGTCTTGTTTCCCATTCCCTCTTCTTCTCCCCAGCAAACACTGCACCTGTGCTGGCCGGCCCTCCTGCTGGGATGCCCGCCTCCTTCCCATCAGTCCAGACCTGCTGAGCTCAAGCCTGGGGACCTTGGCGGGGCCAGCGCTGCCCTGGAGCAGTGTTAGGACTGCGAGAAGGAGGCCCGTTCAGCTCCAGGCGTGATCCCCAGACCAGGCAGAGCTGCTCTGGAGGAAGCCCAGGCTTGGGAATTCATGGCCCTGGGCTGGCCCCTCCTGTACTCCCCTAGCCTAGGACCCCCTCCAGTCCAGGCGCGGCCCCAAACCTGCCTAGCCTCTGACTTCCTGTAGTTCCTCAGCTTCAGCCCTCGCCTCTGACTAACCCTCTCTTGATCCTTCCCTTCTCCCTCCATCCTGCCCTGCACCCCTCCCTCTGTGCCCATGGGGGAGGGGGCGGGCAGCCCGTGCCTGCCTGAGGCTGCGGCCTGCGCCTGCAGAGGCCCTAGCAGCTCCACCCGTGCTGTCAGGGCCGTGTCGTCCCTCACCACTCGGGACTCAGCCAGAAGGGCTGGCTGTGCAGTGGCAAAACAAGGGTGGATTTTGGAGGAACAGGACGGGGCCAGAGAACCCAACGAGTCCGGGCATCGGGGAGGGCCCCGCCTCCGTAGGTACGGCAGGTCTCGGGAGCAGATGTCCAGGCTGGAGTGACTCAGAATTCGGGGGGCAGGGTGGCAGGAGCGAGATGTCGGGAAGGGCCCGGGGGCTCACCTGGAAGGCAGCCTGGGCCCAGCCACGGAAGGCCTCCTCCTGGCCGCACAGCTCATCGCCCTGGCCCAGCTGAAGCAGCCGCTCCCCTCCCAGCTCTTCCAGCCGCGTGTCCACCGCACGAGCAAAGGCGCAGAAATGGGGGTACGCCCGGGAGCCCAGCCCAAACACACAGAACCTGGGGTGCAGGGAGCCGTCAGCGGAGGCCACCTCGTCCCCCGCTCCCCGGGGGCCCAGGCAGCTCCCCTCCCCCGCGGCTCCCCTAGCCGAGCCTCCCCGGACCTGAGGGTCCCCAGCGCCCCTGCGCTGTCGGTGTTACTGGACTCCTTCCTCTTCCGCCGCCAGGAGGACACCAGCGGGTCTGAGCAGGAGACGCTGTTGAAGCGGATTTTGTAACTCCTGCAAGAGAGGAGGGAGACGGGGTGTCACGGGGGACTGGAGACCAGGCGGGGCCCAGACGCGGCCAGGGGACAGCCTCAGGGTCTCCGGAACAGGCTTGGGATCGGGGCTGCGGCCCCAGGGGGTCTCTGAGCCTCCAGGCCCTGCCTCCCCTCCTGTCTCTGAAGGAGACCTCAGGACTGACGGCCCCTTAGAGCCCCGGGGCCTGGAGTTGGGGGGTCGCAAGGAAGAGAGTGTCCTGAGGCCCCGCTCAGCTGTCCTCCAGCTCATTGGGAAAATGAGTGTGGAGCCGTGGGAGAACTCTTTAGACCTCCTTTCCTTTCCTTGTTTTTTTTTTTTTTGCGGTACGCGGGCCTCTCGCTGCTGCGGCCTCTCCCGTTGCGGAGCACAGGCTCCGGACGCGCAGGCTCAGCGGCCACGGCTCACGGGCCCAGCCGCTCCGCGGCATGTGGGATCTTCCCGGACCGGGGCACGACCCCGCGTCCCCTGCATCGGCAGGCGGACTCTCAACCACTGCGCTACCAGGGAAGCCCCCTCCTTTCCTTTTGTGTCTCCAGATGTCTCCCTGTCCCCCCGCCCCCCAAACTCCCATCCTACTCACTTGTGTTGCTCTGGCCGAGGGGAGCTGTTGTAGGGGCCCGACATCTCCATCAGGGCTGCCGCAAAGCTCTGGCAAACGTTGGCATCACGATTAGTTTTGTTTTATTTCAAACTATACAAAATTTCATTCTACACTGGACTGGCCCTTGTTATTATTATTTATGACCTTAAATTTTAATTTGTTTTGAACATTTCAAAAGAGAGGTATTGGCTTTTTGAAAACATTACAGAAGCGTGTAAAGTAATAAAAGAGAAACTCTACCCTTCCCTTCCCTCCAGTCTCATCCCCCAAGGCATGTGTACCATGGACAGATGTTAAACTTTCTATAGTTTATTTTTTAAAGTAAAAATGAGATCATATTATGTTTACCTGCTTTTTGTCAATAACCTATCATGGATATCCTTCCAGGTCAACACACCAAGATTGACCTCATTCTTTTTTTTTTTTTGGCCGTACTATGTGGCTTGTGGGATCTTAGTTTCCTGGCCAGGGATCAAACCCGGGTCCCCTGCAGTGGAAGCACAGAGTCCTAACCACTGGACTGCCAGGGAAGTCCCAGACCTCATTCTTTCGAATGATTACACAGCATCCCATCATTTGTAGGTACCATGGAGACTTCCCCCTGCCTGGGGATATCTGGATGGTCTAGGCACAATGCTGGAACACTCATATACGCCTGTTTCCTCCTTTGCGTATTTCAGTAGGGTAGTCCTTAGAAGTGGAACCGCTGAGTCAGAGGGTTTAAAAGCTTGGTGGCGTGGTCAGATGGTCCTGTAGCATCAGGATAGAGGAATGCTCTTTCCTCAGTCCTGTCCACACTGGATGTGACCAGTCCAATCTGATAGGTGGGAAATGGCTCTCAGTCTCCCTGCATTGCCTTGATCCCTAGTGGCACTGATATCTTCTAGAAAGCTGGGCTGTATCATATGCTGCCACGGACAGAGCTTAGAACCACACACGACAATCTTCACACAGGAAAAACCAAAACGCGGCAAGGCCGTAATATCCTAGGGTTAACCGTAGACGCATTTAGACGGTGAGCCCACAGGTTCACCGTAATTAGCACGGACGACCTTAAGTTTATTTCTTGAACATTTTCTTGAAGTAATGTACATAAGGAAAAGCACCCACCTTATAAATGCAAAGCTTTACAGATTTGCGTAAACGGAACCTACCTGTGTCATCAGCATCCCATCAAGAAACGTCACCAGCGTCCTAGAAGTCACCTTGGTGTCACCCCACCCCAGTCACTCCCCACCCCCTCTCTGGGGTAACCACCCGGTCTCCTGATTAAAAGCCCAGGGAATTGTTCTGCCTCTTCCTGAAGCTGATACAAAGTGAGTCCCACGGTCTGATTCTTTCGTGTCTGGCTTCTTTCCCTCTGCGTGATGTTTGAGATTCATCTGTTTTGTTGGGTGTGGTTGTATTTTGTTGTGTGTGGTTGTATTATTTTGTTCACCCTCATGGCATTTCAATAGACCACGATGTATTTATCCGTTCTACGGCTGAGAGTCATTTGAACTGTTTCCAGCGCGGGGACATCATGAACAGTGCTGCTCTAAATATTCTTGTTTGTGTTGTTCGTAAATATATACCATTTTCTGTAGGGCAAATTCCTAGGTTTGCTCCCTTTAGAAACATTTGAGGTAGAATGTACACACATTGAAACGCACGGAACTTAAGGGTGCAGTTCAATCGGTTTGGCTGTACGGTAGTTTCATTAAAAAAAAAAAAAAAAAAAGTTAAACATAACATCTACCCACTGACCTAGCAGTCCCACTCCTAGGTATTTATCCAAGAGAAATGAAAACATAAGGCCACAAAAGCCTTGTACAGAAATGTTCATAACAGCTTTAATCACAATAGCCAAGCGCTGGAAACGGCCCAGGTGTCCGTCAACAGAGAAGGAGAGAAATAAACTGTTCACGCCATGGGCGTGGCTCAGCCATGGAGAGGAACGAGCCACTGAGTCACTCAGCAGCGAGGTGAACCTCCAAAGCGGGGGCGGGGAGTGAAAGAAGCCAGAATACCGTGCTCCCCTCTCTATGATGTTCTAGACCAGGCGACAGGAATCGGGACGGTGGTCGCCTTTGGTGGGGAGATTGAGAGGTGGATTGACTTGGGGAGTTGACAAGGGGGACTTTCTAAGTGATGGAAGTGTTCTCTGGCTTGATGGGGTTGTGGGTCACATGGAGGTAACTATTACTTTTATACTAAAAAAAACGTAGTGACTCTAGTTTCTTTAAAAAGCAGATCAGAAGCAGGGCTGAATGGGCAGCGAGGCAGGGGAGAAGGCTTCCATGAGCATTCTGCTCTAGGGGACTTGAGGAGGTACTTAGCGCTAAGAAGGCATTTAGAAACAGAAGCAGATAGGGGCTCCAGAAATGAATGTTCCTGGGGACGGCCAGAGACAGAGCAGCAGGAAGGACAGTGATTAACAGTAAAGGATTCAGTGGTGGGACTCCAGTTTATTCCTTTCAAGATTTGTTCAGAAAGTGAAGTTTCCTAATCTCTGTTGGCATCTGAGCAGGGCTCTTTTCTTTTGTTAAGAGAAGAAGAAATGACAAAGCTGAGATCTCGCTTTAAGTGCCGTCTTTCCCATTTGTCAGTGCCTGGCCAGCCAGGAGGTGCCTTCCGTGTATTAAACACTTGCTCTGATAATGGAAATGACTTGGGGACCCAGCTAAGCAGGTGTGTCTGTGTGTGTGTGTGTGTGTGGCAGCCGTAAGGGTGGGCCTGGAGTGTGGCTTGTGTAGGCCCTTGGGTCCCAGTGGACTGTCCATGCTCCTACTCTCACGGCATCTCCGCTTTCCATCATGGGGTTGGGGGTCCCGCCCAGCCATTCCAATTCTGAGTCTCCCTTCGTTCCCAGCGGCCCCTTTCCTGGCAGGCCTCACCTCTCCATTCTCTGGGGGATCACCGTTCCCAAAGGTGCTGGTCACCACCAACACCAGCGTCTCATGCTCCAGGGACACCACGTCATACTCATCCATGCACAGGACCTGTGGGCAAGGAGAAGACCATGTCCTGGGGAGCTGTGCTGCGCTGCTCTGGTTTTTTTTATTCTAGTCCTCCCGGCAGGGCAAGGTTCAGGTCCCGACTCGATCTCTGAACCCCTGAGGATCCCGGGGTTCCTCGTGGGCCCTGCCTTATGACCCTCTCCTGTTCTCCAGGCTGTGTCTGAAGGTGGGGGCAGAACCCCCCTTCTTTTCAGATCCCTGCCCTCTGGGCTCAGTCCTACCCGAGGGTCGAAGGCCTTCCGGAAGAGCCTCCCCAGCTGCTGTGCATAGCTCTGGGCCCGGCCGGTCTCGGAGGCGTACAGAATCGTCGCCTTCACTCGCTTCGCCATCACGGTGCCCATGAGGGAGGCAGAGATCTTCACCGCACTGTGGGCAAGGGTGGGGTGAAGGGGTCCCGGGCGCACAGAGACGGGGCCTCCCCAGGTGCGTGACCCAAGCAAGGTCTTGGTGGGTGTGGAGGGGTGGAGTGCCCAGACCACTGCTGGCGATGGGGGGAGGGTCTGGGTATGTGGGAGGGAGGGCAGCACTCCCAGGGAACCTACTTGGCCACTTCCTTAAAGGTCTTCTTCCTGGTGATGCCGGTGCCCTTGGCTGTGCTCCCCTTCCAGGGGTCTGGCTACAGGGAAGCGATGGGGGGGCGGGAGTGGAGGGAGAGGTAAGGAGAGAGAACAGAAGGTTGGAGGCCCCTGGGGCTGCTCAGTCAGAGCTGGCATGGTGGGCAAGAGCCAGTGGGGTGGGCACCTGGTAGCGGAAAGCAGGGGACAGGACATAGTTGACCATCTCCTGATGGAAGACTGGGGTGAGGCTGCCCGAGATGGGGGGCACGATCCAGGCCCAGTCGGCAGGGCAGCCCCCCCTGGCCTTCTGCTCGTTCTCCAGGTGCTTCATGAAGGAGGCCGTGGCAGCGTGGTGGTCCACAATGGTCACTTTGGCAAGCTGGGGTGAGGGATGGGCTTAGACTCAGCCCACGGACCCTGCGCTTCCGTCACCCCAAACCTAACACCTCCCGTCTTCCCTGAACCAGTGTCACCCCTAACTGTGGCACGCGTGGTCAGCAGGCAAAAGGAACTCCAATCTGTGTTCTCGGTATGCCTCCCACACCCAAATAGCCCAAACTCTCGAGACCACATAGAAGTACTCAGCAGGCACTAGTTTCCTCCAATGACAATGCTCAGCGTGCCCTCGTCCTGGAATTAGAGTTTCCGGAATCCAGTGGGTCCCACCAACTGCAATACGCAGTATACCCTGGGGGCCAGAATTACCGAGCATGCACTAATCAGCTAGGTTCCCATAATTACAGTGCTGGGACTACAGGCCCGGCGCGCCCCGTGGCGCTCAGACTCGGGAACTCCTTCCAGCTTTCTCTGACCCCCGGCCCAGTCTCTGAGTGCCTCCCTCTCTTCCAGCCCCGATCCCCTGTGCTCCTGGCCAGTCGGGGCCTGTGTACCTGGTAACTGTGCAGCACAGCCAAGTTGATTTCCACGGCTGCCTTATCTTTCCACAGGGATGAGGTGGTCCGGGTATCCAGGTCCATGCAGACGGCCACGTCCTGAGAGCAGGGGTGCGCGGCAGTGGTTGGCAGGGGGCGGGGGAGGGTGGGTGGAGAACATCTTTGTTTCCAGCTCGTGAGTGGAAGGGGTGAGGGCGGGTGGGTAGCCAGCAGGAGGCCTGAGTGCTTCACTTGGGGCTGATTCAGGTTCCTGCCTGCAAAGGCACCACAGAGCAGAGAGGGACCCTGGGGCCGGCCACATCTCAGCCCCGGGCCTTCATTTCTCATCTCTAAAATGGGTTTTACCATGTTTTGAGTCAAAATATGCTTTGAGAAACGGACGAAAGTTACAGTTACAGCTCCTGTCCCCGGAAAAACCACTGCATCTTCGCACGCAGGTACATACCCCCCTTTGCCCTGACCTTGGTGGTTCCAGAGCCCTCCTCTGCAGTTCTAGGTCAGGAGGCCGACCGGACCTGACCTTGTTCAGATTCTCCATGCTGCCGACATCCTATACGTGTCCCCAAGGCCCCCCGCCCCACAGGTCCTCACCTCCAGGATGTTGTAGCGGTGGGGATCACACAGGTCCCGCATGCCAATCTCCGTGCTCATGTACCAGCCGCTGAAGGGGGCTGCAGGGAACTCCAGGCCCCCAATTTCCAGCAGCATGTTGGACACTGCTGGGAGGGCGTACCAGCGCAGGCCCAGGGCCGAGAACCACTCCAGCCTGGGGGCGTGAGGGCGTGGGATCAGCCCTGTGGAGCCTTGCCTACCGGGCCAGCCCCTGGGCAGCCCTCTCCTCCACCCGTCCCGGCCCCTCTCGTGCTCACGTGGGGTGCTCCAGGGGGACCTCGAGGACCAGTTCGGGGGGCAGAACAAAGAGCTCTGGAGCCTCATCTGGGGTCTGGAGCAGCAGGGGCAGCACATCAAAGCGGCCGTTTCCTGGGGTCCAGCCGTGCTGGATGCAGAGCTGCGGGCAGAGGGGCCGGAGATGGGAATGAGGGGCCCAACCTTGTGCCCTCCTCAGGGACCTGCTTCTTTGGCATCTCCCATCCTTCGTCTCAGTGAGGTCTCCTCTCCCTGCTGCGCTGACCGCTCTTTGACTGGACCCTTTGGCCTCCTCCCAGAGCCCTCGGGCTGGCCTCCCCGTTTCCACCTGCCCACGCCCACCTCGGTGATCTCCACGTTGGCTGGGTCCCCCCTCACGGAGCCGTCCTGCTGCCTGTAGCCCGCGTAGCGCACCAGTTGGCTGTTCCAGATGCGGAAGTCTCCGCGGCCCGGAGCGCGCTGGGGGAACACCGTGATGGCCGAACTGACGTGGGGACGAGAGCTGGTCAGAGCCCAAGTTCACTGCCTGTGCCTGGGGGAGGGGGTGGGGTCTCGAGCAGGGCGGGGGGCACTCACCGGAGGTTGCCCCGGTTGGTGGCGTACTTGACGTGGTTGCAGATGTAGGTGAACATCTCCTGTGCAGAGCTGCAATCCCGCGCGTCAAACACCTGAGCCATCCGAGGCAGGGAGACAGGAGGGAGACAGGGGTCTTGAGTATCAGCCCCAGGAGAAGGCAAGGACGCGGGGCAGGGACTAGTGACCTTGTCTGCAGCCTTCGAAGGCTGCGGGGGGCGGGTCACAGGCTGTGAACCATGGTTCTTTCTCCTCTCGGGAGCCTCCCTGACCATTTGCACCCACACTGACCCTTCCTGCCCTGCACCCCACACACCCGGCGTAGTCTGGCCTGTTCCTTATCTGCTCTCCGGGGCAAGTGTGTCTCCCCATCCCTACGGAAGCTGACTCGGCACCTGGTACAGAGGAGGGACCCAGTCACTGTCAAACTGATGATCGGGCCAGGGCACCAAATGATGGGGATGCCGCCTGGGGGTGTGGGTGGCGAGCTCCCCATTTCTCATGGTGCTCAAGCAAAAGCAGGTGGCCCCCGCCAGTCTTCTGACTCTCCTTGAGCACACTGATGATGGGAAGGGGGGTGGCTGCAGTAGGGGGCCCCCGGGGACTCTGCCCATCCTGACATTCCGAAGCAATCAGGAGTCATCCTGACTGGGGGGGTGGAGGTCCCAGCAAGGGGCTGGGAGGTCCCTTTCCTGCTTCAGGGAGGAGGGGACTCGTGTTGGTGATAGGGGCAGCGGTGACAGTGGCTGGCCTGGGGCCAACAGCGGGGTCAAATACGGAACCTCTGGTGGGTTCAGAGTCGAGCTGGAGCTTTGAACAACTTAAAGCGTTTTGTTAAGTGTCAGGCAGGATTGTTCTGATTTTATTTGCGCCTCCTTTGGGATTTACTCCGCACATGGCTTTCTTCCAAATTCTCTGGTGTCCAGTTACAACTAAGGAGGCCAAGGTCACGGATCCAGTTCCCCTGTGGGTCAGCTCGCTTCTGGTAGAGCCAGGCCACAGGCTGTTCCAGTAGCCCACGGGAGCTTGAGTCATATAGCGGGGTGTGTGAAGGAGGGTGTGAGGCCCAGGCTCCGGGGGACTGGGAGGGAGCAGTGTGTTTGGGGTGAGGACGCTGGGCTGGGCAAGCAGGGGCCTTTTTTTTTTTTTTTTTTGCGGTACGTGGGCCTCTCACTGTTGTGGCCTCTCTCGCCGCGGAGCACAGTCTCCGGACGCGCAGGCTCAGCGGCCATGGCTCATGGGCTCAGCCGCTCCGTGGCATGTGGGATCCTCCCGGACCGGGGCACGAACTCGTGTCCCCTGCATCAGCAGGCGGACTCCCAGCCACTGCGCCACTAGGGAAGCCCGGGGGCCTTTTTTGGAAGACTGCTCTTGTTGCTCTGACCGTACCCCCCCGGGATCACCGCTCAGCTGTCCTCACCTACTCAGTGCGTCCCTCTGTCCATCTGGGTGATTCTCCCCCCGAGACAGCCAAGGCGCTGCTATGGGGCTTAACGACCAGGTGGTAGCTGCTGGGCTGTGGGCTCCCCTGGGGTAGAGGGAATGGGCGGGGTCTCCCCACTGCTCGGGAACCCCCCGGGAAGCCTCAGGAGCCGTCGCACCCCATGTTTTCCTCTCCTGTGTCCCCCTGTCCCCACACTGGGTGCTGGCTAGCCAGCCACACCTGCAGCTTCCCCCACTGGATCCGGCCCACGCAGCGGGGGGCGTTGCGCCAGGCCTGCTTGGCCCCGAACACCAGCTCGCTCTCACGAAGCTGGTAGGTGCCTGTGGCCGCCACCTCGGCTTCCACTTCCTGAAGCCGCTCCTTGTGAGCCTGGGAGCCGCTCCTGGGGAGGAGAGGGGAGCAAGAGGAAGCCGTGGGCGGGGGAGGGCCCCCCGGCTTGGTGAGGGTTTGGCGAGGGTGGCGGTGTTGAGCTCCGGCCCCACGTGGTACCGGGATGGGGGGAATGCGAGGGGCCCCGGGGGAAGGGCCACCTGCCTCTAGGTCTCAGCAGGACCAGGGCCGAGGGTGGGCTGCGGGTCTCGGGGGAGGGCTTACCTCTTGATGGAGCTGTAGTACTGGTTGATGAAGTCCCTGGCCTGGCTCAGCAGCTGCTCAGGGGGCGGAGGGCCCTGGGAGGGTCGGCTCTGCAGTTTCCGTGGAAACACCAGGGAGCCCAGGCAGCGTCTGGGGGTGCAGGGCCCGTCCTGGGTCGGGGTGGGGGGTGGTGGCCGAGAGAGCAGGGAGCATCAGATCAGGACCAGATCGGGGCTGGGGGCAGGGCCTGGAGGCAGAGTCTGGGGCAGAGGGAGGGAGGGTCCCGGGAGGTGTGCGTTGGGCCCCCCCCCAAGACTGGAAATAGCCGGGAGGTTGGGCTGGGCTAGGGAGGCTGAGAGCGCACGTTCCTTAGCTCATCAGGCTCTTCCCGGTCTCCTCTCCCTTTGAGGGGACGGGCCTCAGCCATGTTGACCTTGACTTGGGAGATGGGGGGCTCCAGGCCTTACCTGCTGTGACTGCGCGCACAGAGTGTCGTAGGTGATGCTCCCCGCCTCCCAGTTCTTGACGCGAGGGAACTTGGGCCCCTCTGGAGGCCGGGTTAGCTGGGGGCTGTTGGGAGCCGGGCTGGGGTCATGGGAGAGAAGCGTGTGACCCTTTGGACGTGCCCCAGAGACCCCTCCGCCAGCACTGAGCGTCCAGTGATTGCCTGCTTGCTTGCCACGTGCTGGCTCACCCTTCCTCCCAGCCCTTGCCACAGCCTTGGAAGGTAAGCAATGTTGCACCCCGTTTACAGGTGAGAGATCTGAGGCTCAGCGAAGTGAAGGATCTCGCCAAGGGCCGCACGGGCAGAGCTGCCGCTTCTCCACCCAGGCCCGCCGCACTCCTCTGGACGCTCAGCCAGACCCTGGGCTCCCGGGGCTGCGGCGCTGGGATCCTGAGGCCCTGGCCCGAGGCCGGGTCCTCATCCCCACTGCCTCCTCTGGACGTGGGGTGTCCAGCCCCCTGAGGTTGAGATGAGCCCAGCCTGGAGGGGACGGAGCCCCAGGAAGCCCCAGCAGGGATTCCTCAGCCCAGATTTCCCTCCGGCCTCAGAGGCCTTATCACTTCCTCCCAGGGCTGCCAGCCCAGCCTCGGGGAGGAAGGGAGGGACGCAGGCCTCCCGCGCGCCTGTGCGGCCAGGCCCCCGGCCCCTTCGCCCTTCCGCGCAGAGCTGCCTGCAGCCCGGCCACCCCGGCTGGCCTGTCACCCCACCTGGCCTCGGGCTGCGTCCTTACTCTCTCCAGGGACCTCTGCCCCAGGGGCGCCCCTGCTGGGGTCTGGGGCTGCAGGGTCCGTTTGGGGGTTGATGGCCAGTGGGAGGAGGGGTCTGGAGCAGGGGAAAAGGGCCTAGCAGCTCTCTCTTCACAGTTCCTCCCGAGGGCCTCAGTCTCTCCCCCGTCCTCTCAGTCCCTTGTACCTACCTCTCCCCAGCTCCTTTCCACTCCTGTTAAATAATCATGGCTGTCTGTCGGTCTTGCCGTGAACTAGAAACTTAACAGCAACTCCATGGGGTCAAGTACTGCTATCTCCATATTTTGCATAAACGGAGGCTCAGAGAGGTTAGGTAACTTGCTCAAAGTCGAACAGCTCTTGGCAGCAGAGCAGCATTCAAACCCTGGCCATTCGCACCTGGTGAGCTGGCACCCTCACCCCCGACCTTCACCTGTCGCCTGCCGGCCTGGATCCCGGCCTCTTGTCTGAGCCTCCCTGACCACCTTGTTCTGTCCACGCTGACAGCCGTTTGGGTGGGCGACCTGGCCCTCCTGCCTGGGCTGCAGGCTCCAGCCCTTCCAAGCTGGGCCTTTAGGCCTTGACCTGCCCCTCTGCCGCCTGTTCCCAGCCTCCGCAGCCCTCACCTGTGGTCTGGCGCGGGCGGGGGTGCGGGTGCCGGTGCCCGGCTGGGCTCGGGCGCTGGGGAGGCCGCGCCCTGTTTGCTGCACAGCCCGAGGCCCAGCCCTAGCCCCAGGCCGCAGGGTGGCCCGGGCTCCTGGCCCACGCTCTTCAAGTTGCCCATGTCGGCTTCGGCCGCGTCTGCTCTGTGGCTCCCGGCACAGCCTCAGCCTTTTCCTTAGGAAGGGGAGGGGGCAGTGGGAGGGGGCTCTCCACTGCTGGCCCTCGCCCCGCCCCTGTCCCACACACAATGGGACAGGAACAAGCCCGGCTGGGAGGCTCGAAAGCCTCGGCTCCATGCCCGCAGGCCCGGAGGGTGGAGGGCCGGACGCCTGGGTTCCGCTCTGAGGACGAGGGAAGATAAGTGGGAACCCAGGTGCTGGCAGACCCTTGGGGCCCGAGTGCAGGAGCTGGGGTGCAGGGGGACGGTGGAGTGGGCTAGCCAGAGCGCCAGCAAGACCCTTCTGTGGTATCTGACCAGAGGGCAGGTCTTCCACCTCACCCTTGCTGGCCTTGCCCTGAGGGGTCAGACAGAAGGGGGGCACTGGGGCAGTGGCTGGCGATGAGTCCCTGCTCTTAGTGACCACAGGGACCTCTAGGGTCACCCCGGTGCCCTCCTTTACCACCTTCCCTACATCTAAGGGCTCCTGGACCCCTACCTTTGAGTCTTTGGGGGTTCTTGGGGGTACAGGCTCAGCAAGGATACCGTGACCCTTTGTCCTTGGGTCTGGCATTAGGGTATCCCTTTCCATCCCAGCCCCAATTTCCTGGAACCCCCGCCCCCTGTGACTCAAGTGGGGGACACAAAAGGGCAGGAAGCTACCACCCAGGGCCTCCACGCCCACCCTGTCATACCGTGACGCATGCTTCCCTGGGGGAGGTCGGTCAGCAGGCAGACCCAGCAGTCAGGGCTGGGGCAGAGACTGACCACTGGGGAAATCTTGGGGCCCTAGCAAGAGCGGGGTGGGGGTGGTGGGGGTGAAGGGAAACTAAATTCCCAGAATGCAAGTGGTACACATGGGCACTCTTCAGGCACCTCAAGGAGTAGTGCATGCTGGGGTTTGTAGTTCTAAGCCATCTAGGGGCTGGAGAAAGGCCGTGAGCTGGGGTTCCTGGGTCTACAGGGATCCAAGCCTGGCGGATTTGAGACCACAGAGACTAAGAGAAACTGTGAGAAAGAAACGGAAGTTGAGAGACTGGGATAGGCAGAGACAGGGAGAGGCAGACCGGCAGACAAACAAACATGTAGATTTGTGTTGGCTGGACTACTTTGAAAAGCAGTGGAGGATATGATTGGTGTGGGCCTGGGTGGGGGGCGGGCAGGCGGACCAGCCGGAAGGAACGGGCCGTGCTGGGAGCTCTGGGATCACACCAAGAAGGTGGGGTCTGCCAGTTTGGAGGCAGGAGGGTGAGGGGGCTTTGTAGACACGGACAAGCCTGAGCTCCTGGGCTTCCAGAAAACTTGGCTGCCCCTCCGTCAGCCAAGGGGCAGGTGAAATGTGGAAGCACAGGGCCTGTGCTCATCCCGGCTTTTGCCCGCCATGGCCCTGGAGCCCAAGGCCCCACCCCGCTCGCCTTCCTTTCTCAGGGAGGCAGGAGATGGGAGCCAGGCGCCTAGCTCTCAGGTACTCTTCCCCGCCATGGCTGAGGCGCTGAGGCAGACAGACCCCACTTCTGGCTCCCATTCAGCCACCACCTAACACGCGCGTGACTGAGAATGACTCCTTTTTCCGGATTCCAGTTCATGGAGCTGTGGCTGGCCTCCCCTGGGACAAGGTGGCAACAAGCATCAGGTGCTGAAGTCTTCACGACCTCTCGCCTGCAGCACTGACCATAGCCCTTCCCTGTGGACTCCGGACCTTGGGGTCTCCCCTCCCATCCGCGCTCCACACTACGGCCAGATTCATCTCGAAATCAGGGCTAACGTCATGCTTTGGCTCCCCCGAGACCTTCAAATCAAGGTCAACACACTGGCCCAGCCCTCAATTTCCCAGATGTGCTACTCATACCCTCTGTTCTAGACAAATGGGCTTCCTCACAGATTCTCAAACTGCCCTTGTGTTTTCCTGCCCCTGG
Organism: Tursiops truncatus; assembly: GCF_011762595.2. NCBI lineage: Eukaryota > Metazoa > Chordata > Mammalia > Artiodactyla > Delphinidae > Tursiops > Tursiops truncatus. The sequence goes on along the minus strand of NC_047042.1, from coordinate 99,206,770 downwards.
GCCCTTGCTTATGCTGCCCCCTCCTCCTCTCCCTTAGCCTTCTGACTAAAGGAGATCTTTCTTTTCCTTCCTCATGGCCCAGCCTTGGCAGCCCAGGAGGACCTGCTGCAGGAGATGCAGGTATAATGCCCTCAGACTCTGCCCAGCAGCCAACCCAAGACCACATGCTCCCCCAAGGCTTCAGAAAGTCCCTGAGTCCCCGAGGTACGTGGGCTCACGTCGCTGCCCGCCAGGGGCCTCTCCAGGTGGTCTTCCTGCGGCGTTCCTGTTGGCCTGATGAGACCATCTCAGGGCTCCCTGTGGTCTGAGGCTGTTCCCATCCGGTCCTCCCCCCACCTCTCCTTTCACAGGTGTCAGACCTGCATCCTGTTCCAGAGGCGTTCCCTCCCTCCCCGTTATCTTTCGCAGGCATGAATCTCCTATGCTTCCAATTCCTTCTTGGTGTACTTCCTGGAGGATCCGACCAGCACACGGCCCCGCTATGTTTCCTCTGTGAGGCCTTCCTCCAGCCCCCTTCTCCAGGCTCCCCGGGCCACGGGAATATCTCTTGCTCTGGTTCCTCCCAGCGGCGGTTCTCGGGCAGCTTGCCCTGTCCGATTTCTCTTCCAGATGAACTTGTGTGCTCTGGAAGCACAGGGCAAGTTCTGCTCATTTGCTCTCCTCGGGCCTGCATCTCCTGCCCCAAGCAGGTGTTTTGTGAACATCGGCTTGTTCAGCTGCAGAAGTGTGCAGCCCCCCGGGGGCCCGCAACTGTGTTCCGGGGCAGTGGGAGAGGGGCCGCTGAGAAGGGAGTCAGCGAGGCTGGCGGGTCGCGGTGGGCAGAAGGCACGGGGTGGGCTGGTGAAGGAGGCAAGAGGGGCCCTTCTCTGGCCACAGAGAGGCTGGGGACAGTTCAGTGCAGCTGCACTGATGGCGGGGACCAGGGGGCCCTGAAATTTTGGTGGGGATCTGGGTAGAGGGAGCCACAGCAGGGGTTTTAGGAAGACAGGGAGAGGAAGTAGAGCTAGAGAATCAGAGGTGAGGCTCTTACCACAAGGAGGTTTCCCTTTGGCCGCTTTTCCTGGAGTTTTGGCGGGCGCTGCCCCGCGTGTCTTAACTTTCATCAAAACGGACTCTGGCATGCCCGACGGTTTTTGACGCTTCCACTTCTGGGATGGGGCCTTTCGCATCCTTCCCCAGGCCCTGCCTTTCTCTTTGCCAGCCATCCCCACTGGGCATTAAGGCTCAGCGGCTGACTACTCTTCTTAGCTATTGCATTTTAAAGAATAACTGCTGGACTTCCCTGTCGGTCCAGTGGTTAAGACTCCGGCCTTCCACTGCAGGGGGTGCGGGGTTCTATCCGTGGTCAGGGAACTGAGGGGAACTAAGATCCCACATGCCGCATGGCCAGAAAAAAAAAAAAAAGTAATTGCTGAAAAAACAATAATTTCAAAACCCGCAGAGTTGAAGTTTCCACCGGTAGGAAAGAATTTTAAATTTATTAATTAACTTTTTCTTAGCCACGCTGCACGGCTTTCAGGATCTTAGTTCCCCGACCAGGAATCAAACCTGGGCCCCCGCAGTGAAAGCACCGGGTCCTAACCACTGGACTGCCAGGGAATTCCCAAGAATTTTAATTTCAAATTATGGTATTTCAAGCTGGAATCTGTTGAAAGGAATCCAGCAGAGGATCTGTTTGGGAATCCAGCCCTTCGGTCTCTGACAGTGGCAGTGTTTTCTGCCACTGCGGGGGCGGGGGGCAGCCCAGCCCCCAGCCCCAGCCCCATCAGTCCTGGTCCGGGAGGGTGACAGACGTTCTGTGGGTGAGTAGCCAGGCCCTTGGCCCTTCCTGCCCCCTCAGAAGGCAACAAGCCTTGCTCCTGACTTCCCTCTTGGAGCAGGAAGCTGCGCAGGGCTTGGGGGATGCGCTGACCTTGGGAGAGGGAAGGGCCTGGCTCCTGGGGTGTGTGCAGGGGCTGTGGAAGGTGGCGGGTGGAGGGGGAAGGAGCGGAAGGCCCTTGCTCTTTATAGCCCAACCCGGGGTTGTTCAGTGTGAGCTGGAAGTGCCCCACCCTCCCCACTATGAACAGCTTCCTTCCTGCCTGCTGGCAAGCCTGGGTGGGAAGCCGAGGGAAGGGAGGCCGGGAAGCAGGCAGAGGGGAGTGGGGTAGCCCTCTGTGGCCCAGGGAGGCCCCTGTCCTCCTCAGGATGTAACTCCTGTTGGGAGCAGAGAGGTTTGCTGAGCTTCCAGATTGCAAGGCGGAGGCTGGGTGTTTGGGGAGGGGCTTTGGACAGGGTCTGGGGTGTTCAGGGCTCAGGCTTCGGAAGACGTTGCTTGTCGGAAAGGGGCTCCTGGCTGGCACTGGGGCAGCGTCAATCAGCCCGGCCTTTCTTGAGGAAGCCACATGGGGGCAGCAGAGAGCTGGAGACAAGAGATTGGAGCAGAGGCCTGAGCTCAGACACCCAGACCCTCAGACAATGAGACCCAGCGTGCTGGAGGGACAGTGGTGTGTGCCTCTGGCCCAGCTCGGGTGGTGGGTCCACACTACCCCTCTGGGACCCAGAAGTGGTTCGTTTGCGTAAGCCTGAAGTTCCTGATGATGACTCCGACCAGCCCACCCCCAGACCTTCCCTTGGGATCCCCCCTGCTCTGCACAGACCCCAGGGGTGTGGTGAGTTGAAAGCGCGGGGAGCACGTCCAAAGGGGCCCGGGGTGTGGGCAGCAGGTGCCCCCTGGCTCCCGTGAGAGGACGCAGTTCTGGCAGCTGCTGGGGAGTCGTGGTTAGGGTTAGGGTGCTTGTAGATGCCACCCCATCCCACAGGTGGGCTCCCTAGGGCACATGGGCCCTGTTCTGGAGACTTCTGCTTCCTGGCTCTCAGACTGGTAAGAAAGTCATGGGAGAATCCCAACGCCTTGCCCTGGGAGTGACAGTGACCGTCGACCTCTGGGAGCTCCTGGGGGGAGGGCACTAACTTCCGGAAGGAAACCTGGGTGTCTCCAGGCCTTGATTCTCCTTGAGGTCTAGACTCTTGCTTCTGAACTGTGGCCCTGAGTGCATTCTGTGTGTGTGTGTGTGTGTGTGTGTGTGTGTGTGTGTGTGTGTGTAAGTATGAGTATTCGTGATTGTGCATGGATGTGTGTGTATATCTGAGGGTGTATGTACATGTGTCTGTGTGTCTGCGTGTGCATGTACCCTTGGGCAGCGTGACCTGGGGCTCAGTCCGTGACCTGCCTCTCCTTCTGGTCCCTGACCTTCCAAAGCTAATTTGGACCGAGAACATCAGGGTGGATATAAATGTTTTCACATCCTTGGGGACTTGAAAATGTCCTTTGTTCCTGGGATCCAGAGTGAAAGCGAGGAGTCTTTGGGGCCAGGCTGAGGCTTCTCGGTTGATGAACATGGAGTCCCCTATGTCAGGTCATGGGGGCCCTATGTCAGGCCATGGGGGCCCTATGTAGAAGGCCACGGGGGCCCTATGTCAGGCCATGGGGGCCCTATGTAGAAGGCAATGAGGGTCCTATGTCAGGCCATGGGGGCCCTATGTCAGCCCATGGGGGCCCTATGTAGAAGGCCATGGGGGCCCTATGTGAGGCCATGGGGGCCCTATGTAGAAGGCAATGGGGGTCCTATGTCAGCCCATGGGGGCCCTGTGTAGAAGGCCATGGGGGCCCTATGTCAGGCCATGGGGGCTCTATGTAGAAGGCCATGGGGGTCCTATGTCAGGCCATGGGGGCCCTATGTCAGGCCATGGGGGCCCGATGTAGAAGGCCATGGGGGCCCTGTGTAGAAGGCAATGAGGGTCCTATGTCAGGCCATGGGGGCCCTATGTCAGCCCATGGGGGCCCTATGTAGAAGGCCATGGGGGCCCTATGTGAGGCCATGGGGGCCCTATGTAGAAGGCAATGGGGGTCCTATGTCAGCCCATGGGGGCCCTGTGTAGAAGGCCATGGGGGCCCTATGTCAGGCCATGGGGGCTCTATGTAGAAGGCCATGGGGGTCCTATGTCAGGCCATGGGGGCCCTATGTCAGGCCATGGGGGCCCGATGTAGAAGGCCATGGGGGCCCTGTGTAGAAGGCCATGGATGTCAGGGCTCAGTCTGACGGGCCCTACCCCCTTCCCCTCTCCTCCTCTCCTTCAGTCCCTCAGTCTGGCCCAGTTTGCTGGTGTGGTTTGCTGTGGTGCTTGGTCTCTCGGGAACTAGGGCTGTGAGCAAAAATTGTGCCCAGCATGGAAATTCTGTAGCAACCATCACTGGGGATTGGCTGGGCAGAATCCCTTCCCCCTGCCTCTCAGGTGCCCGGGGCGGGGGCAGGCACTCTCTCCAAACCAGTGGGGGAGGAGAAGACTTTATATCACTGCTACTGATTTGTGAGATAGACAGACCCTGATTCCAAACCCCGATACACCTTCAGCCATTGTGTTGTCTTTTTTCCTATCCTCCCAACCAAATTATAAGCCCCCCGATGCCCAATGACCAGCAAGCGAGCCATTCCTGGTATATTTGCTGTCGACGGTGATCTGGGACTCTCCTGGGTCCTCATTCTGTTGTCTGGCTTCCTTAATTCTAGTCTAGGCTGCTGCAGGAATTGGTCCACCTCTGATTTAGAGGAGCCTGATTTAGATGGTGTTCTGCCCCTTCCCCAGAAGGGGAAGCGCTCCAAGCCCTTCTTTTTTCTTCCCCAGGGGAGGAAGACAGAATCCTGGCTTCCTGGACATTCTGGGCCCCTGCCCCATGACTGGCCTCTGCTGTCACTTTCACACCCTCACCAGCTTTTTCTTCCTATGAGAAGGCCCCACGCTGGACTGATATCCTTCAGAGGGACAGAGATGAAGTGTCCCGACCGCTGTTCTCAGCTCAGCCATGTCCTTCTCAAGCCCTGCTCCTCTGTGAAGACTTTCCTTCCCTTTCCAGCCTGAAAATGATCTCAACCTGTTCTGAAGTCAAAGCGTTCATTGTCTGAACCATTACCTGGCGCTTGGGGTCTAGGACCATGTGACTCATCGTATTGGCTGCCGTTCTTTGTATTTGGCTGCTGTAATATTGTCTATTCACGTGTAAGCATCTTTTCTTTCCAACTAATTGCAAACTTTTTAAGGCCCGGGGGCTGGATTGTATGCCATGTATTTCTCTAGGGGTCCCTCACAGCATGGGACACATAGAAAGTGGTGGATGACTGATTGTGAGTAGATTGGGGAGATGATGGAGTGAGAGACCTGGTTGGATGTGAGTTCTCTTCTCTGGTCCTTCATGTTGGCTGATGGTTCATGGGGTGGAATGGATACCCTTCAGGATATGGAGCTAGTGTTGGGTTAGCATTCCGGGGTGGAATGGATACCCTTCAGGATATGGAGCTATTGTTGGGTTAGCATTCCCAAACTCATCTCTCCCACCCAAGCTGGGGTAGGCTCTAAATTCTGCCTGACGAGTTTAGCAGAATGAACAAGGAATACTTCTGGAGAGCTGACATAGCCACCTCTGTATCTAGAGGTCTCTGGGTCTTGTATCTTCTCTCTCTCTCTCTCTCCCTCTCTCTCTCTCTCACACACACACACACACACACACACACAATCTTGAATTCTCAATTTCTTTTAGCTCTTGTTATATGTGGCATATGATCCCTGACCGGGCCTGGTGTACGTGATGGGGAAACCGCTTGACTGAGAACTGGGGGACCTGCTTCTGTTTCTCACTTGTAGCACAACCTTGAGGAAGGGCCTGTACTGGTCCGAATCTGTTTTCTCATCTAAAATATGAAAGTGTTTCTTTCTGGCTCTAATATTTCATAAAGCAACAGAAGCCTTCAAGGGAGAGAGGTGCAGGCGTAAAGGTCAGAGGAGGATTCATATCTTTTCCTCGATGACTTGTGTGGAGGTGAGGAAGGGAGGCACCTTCTGGACGTTTGGAAGAGAGACTTGAGGCTTCCCAGCACCGACTGGCAAAGCCAGCTCTTGCTTCACCAGATGCTTCCTCCTGGAGCTGCTGTCCAGTTCCAGAAGCATTTCCATGGTTTGGGGTGACTGTCTAATTCACTGTGTCTGGAGGAGAGCCCCAGTCTTGGTCACCTGAGCTGCCCTCCCTCGTTCCCTGCTGAGCCTGGCATGAAGGGCTTTCAGCACCTTGGACAGAGACAGAGCTCCTGGGCAGCCAAGAGCGCTTGGGATCGCCTGCCGGGCCAGCTTCCCTGGCCGAGTGGCACCAAAGCGTGGTTTACTCCTTAATTTTTTTCAGCCTCTCAAAGACATTCTAAAATAACCCCCCAATCTACGTCAAAAGAGTGCACTTGTGCTGCAAACTGAGGGCATTATTTAACAACCACCACCCACCACAACTATATCCTACAACAGTGTCAGGTACATAGTAGGTGCTTTGTAAATACTTATTTTTAAAGAATATATGAAAAATTCAGCCTCCAGACGAGTGTCCTAGTCTCCCTCCCCCCCCCCCGCTTTTAATCAGGTTGTCCCTCCCCATCAGTACCTATATAATAATTCTGGAGCTTCTGCTACTTGCCGCGTTTTGGAGCCTCGCTTAAGTCCCTTCTTGTGTCTGAGAAGGCTGAGCCCCACCCTTAAATCAAAGGGACAGATGGCTGTTAAGCTCTCAGGCAGAGTAAACTTAAACTGGCCCCTCCTCTTTGTCATTTGGGGGTAAGTAGATGGATGTGAGAACTCAACACCTGACTCCTATGGGATCTCGTTTTATGAAGATGTTCACTCCTTTCCTCTGTGCCTGAGAAAACTCTTACAATCCAGGAGGGCCCAGTATTCCCAGGAAGCCCTCCTGGCTTCCCCCGCCCACTCAGAGCCCTCCCTCCTCTGGACTCCCTTGCACATACTGTCAACAGCACAGTGTCACACCAGATCGTTTTCATGACACTTCATGCCCATTGGTTCTCTCTCCCCAGTTAGATTATGGTGGAGTCCGTGCCTTATGTCTGTCTGTTCTCAAGAGACCCTCCAGTGAGGAGCACACGGCAGGGTGGAGTGGAAGATGGATGGGTCTGGGAGTCTTCTCACCTGCCCTAAAGGTGTCTCCCACTCCACTTATTTTTAGTCTGAAATAAACAGGTAGGATGGACCAGGGTCCTATCTGTGGAGTAACCACTGGCCTCAAGGGCACCTCGATCAGAGAACAAAGGTAGGAGGTGGAGGTGGAGGCGGGTATTGAGGGAAAATGGAGAGTCGGCTGATGGGTGGAGGATGTGGTTGTGTAGAATTAAAGAATCACTCACTGTTGGGGCTGGAAGGGATCTCAGAGATCAGCTTGTTTGGTCTCCTCATTTTACAGGTAAGGAAAGTGAGATTGAGCGATCCTCCTACAATGACCCAACAAACGGGCCCTTTTCCATCACCTCTGACCTCGTTCACGTCTCCCGCATCTCTCCCTGGACTACTGCACAGCTTCACGCAGCCGATTATATTTTTCCAAGATGCTCACGCCAGTAGATCACACTGCACATGCTTTTCTTACGTCAGTGACACTCTTCCATTGAGAAGTAGGAGTCTATGTTCCTCTCGTTGAATCTGATGGGCCATGATTACGGCAGAAGTTATTTTGTGTGACTTTGTAGGTTGTTATTAAAGGTGGTACAGCTGCTGCCTGGACCTCTCTTGGGACACTTGCCCTTGGAACCCAGCCACCACGCTGTGAGGAAGCCAGGCAGCCACGAGGAGAGGCTTCATGTAGGCATTCTGGCCCCGGTCCTGAGAGCCCAGCTGACAGCCAGCATCAGACACCAAATGTGAGTGAATGAGCCTTTCAGTCCCAAGCTGAGTGGAGCAGACACAAGTGAGGTCCTGGTGGAGCCGGCCCAAATGGCAGACCCATGGGCAAAATAAATGCTGTCATTGATTTAAGTCGTTGAGGGTTGGGAGGATTGAAACACCTTATATCTGCCTCAGTCTCTCCAAACCATCATGCACATTTCATTCATTCAACAGACCTTTATTAGACACTGACCATATGCTAGGATCTGTACAAAGACAGACATGACTTCTATATTCAAGGACAATACACGTCAGCTGCCGCCACTGCTCCTTCGCACACAGAAGAAAACCCGCACTCCTCAGCCCTCTGCTCACGGCTCCAGCCTGTCACCCACCGACACCACACCAAACTGTTTTGTCCCCAGATCTGATCTCCATCCTCTGCTCTCTATGCCTTTGTTCATGTTGTCCCCACCCCTGCAGTGCTTCTGCCCTGTCCCACCTCAACCTTCAAGGACCTTCGCTCTGAAACCTTGTCCCCTCACAAGGCCGCCCCCCGCCCCGACTCCTCCAGCGGAAACTAATCAACGCCTCCTCGCACTCCCACGGCGCTTACCTCAGATGGCACAGCTTCTGTCTGCGCACCACCTCTCCCGAGCTTCAGTGTTCTGTGAACCCCTGGAGGAGGGGCCCTGGCTCGTCCCTCCTGTCCCTCACAGCATCTCGCAGAGGGCCCAGTACCTATGAGGCCCCCAGTAAACATCTGTAGATGCGACTAGTAGCAGAACCAGAATTGAAAGTTAGGTGTTCTCCGGTGCCTTACTTCCTTCTTTGGATATTACCACGGCAGGGGAAAAGCCCCGTCAGTGGAGGGTATCAGGTGGGTGGGAGAAGCCCTTGCCTGTGGCCGGGAGTTGACACGATCGATCACTGCACGTGGAGCTGCAGGTGGCCACGAATGGACAGAGCTCTGGCTCCTGGCCAGGGCTTTGTGGTGGGTCCCCCCCCCCCTCCGTCCCTTCTCTTCTTCTCAGCAAGCCCTGAGCACCCACTTCTGTTTCTTTGATCTTCCTCTCCTCCAACCCCGGTTCATTTCTGAGAACATCTTCCTTCTCACAGGCCCCGCTGTCCTGGCTAAGCCTCCCCTGGCACAGCGAGGGGCGGTCCCGCGTTCTTCCCCATGGGGTTTCTGAGGAGCCATTCCATGAGCTGCCTTTCCTGCGCCCACCTGCCTGGGACTGCTTCCTGGCCCCCTGTGATTGTCACTTGCTCTCTTGGGTCCCATTCTGGCTGCATCTTGCCTGGCCCGTCCCTCGGGGGTACACCGGCAGGGTCAGGCTTCAATCCCTTTTCACTTCCCAGGACAGGATACCTCACACTGAACAGGAGTGGAGAGTGGGGTGGGCAGGATGTTTTCCAAAGGCTTTTCTCCCCAAACTGTCTCTTTCTAGGAGCTGGGAAGTGCCTCTGGGTCTCACAGTTGGTACAGCCTCCCACTGCCTCAGCACAGTCACATCACAGGCCACAGTCACATCATAGGCCAGGTGGGGGTAGCTCTTCCTAGGACTGATTCCTGCAAATGGCTCACTGAGCCCCAGCGGGGCCGGGGCGGGTTCTGGCGGCTCGGGTATTAAGGTTGAGCACTTTCCTCTCTCTGAGGGATCTGAGGTTAGTGGAGGTGGGGAGGGGGTGGCAGGGAGGCTTCTCTGTCAGCTCCTCTGTTGCCCGTTACCTCTTGGGGGCTGGTACCTGTGGCCCCATGAAGGATGCCTTTGGGGGAGCTCATCCCCATCTCACAGTCTCTCTTGCTTGTCCCAGGCTGGCTGTGGGAGGGGCTCCGTGAGGCTTCCTTCAGGCTCTCTCCTCAGCCTCCAGGAAGGCGGAGATCTGCATTCAGCTCTGACTTCTGAGGTGTGTGTGTGTGTGTGTGTGTGTGTGTGTGTGTGAGAGAGAGAGAGAGAGAGAGAGAGAGAGAGAGAGGGAGGGAATACACAGGACGAGGGCTACTCTGTGTCCAGTCTCCTCTCTGTTGGGAGGATCAGTGGTCCCTCTGATTCCTTCATCCCCCCGAGGGATAAGAGCAGAGGCCTGTCCTGGGAACATGGGAACCTCAGTGTGGACAGCTGGCCAGGCTAGATGAGATGCCCCTCTCTACTGCCTCTCTTCCCATGCCCATTCTCACTGCAGGCCCCTTCTCACTCTCTCAATCCCTTGACCTGGAGGGGAAGACACCCCAGTCGTAGGTTAATCACGCTGGACTTAGTGCAGTCAGAGCAGCATCCAGGGGGTGGTCCCGGGGCGGGGGAGGAGCTGGACCAGTCATCAGCTAGGTTCCTCGCAGTACCCAGACGGGTGATGTGCCTGGTGCCAGGTCACAGGGGAAGGGGAGTCTGTGCCACAGAAGGCCTGGGGCGTCTTGAAGTGTGAGTGAGGAAGCTGCCGGAGGTGGAGCGGCCCGAGGGGATGACTGTACAGATAAGAGCCTCTGGTCTTTTTTAGCATCAGCTGGTGGAACCACCCCCTTCTCTCCCACTGGCTGCCTCCCTGAGTCACTGCCCACCCACCAGCAAATTAAAAAGGGGTGTCATCTGCTGGCCAGTCGCCCCATCTGGCCCCAGGGTTTGGCTCTTTTTGCTCCTGGGTGGAAGGTGAAAGTCTGGGTAGGGTGGTCTCACCAAGACCTGTTCCCCTGGGCCTTTCTCTTGCCAGACTCTGCTTCCTTCTCTGCCCTTTGTTCCTCCCCTCCCCCCCACCCTGCATCCCAGGATGGTTCTCCCCGGTGACAAGACCCACCCCCTTGCTCCAAGGACAGAGGCAGCTGCAAACCCTCAGGGGCCCCCACATGGCCCCATCCATCTGGCCCGTCTCTGATCTGGGCTGCAGGGGAGGGGACCCGCGGGGGGCAGCTCAGTTGCCGACTACGCCCCACCGGCCAGCTCAGCTGTCAACACTCGCCTGCCGGCCCTGGCCGTCCTGAAGCCCCGCCTGGCTGCTCAGGCCGGGGACACTGCGCCCCGGAGACCCTCAGTCAGACCCAGGCAGGCGGTGGGCAGGCGGCAGGCAGACACCCTGCCTGCCCTTGAGCATCCTCAGGCCTCCTTGCCTAAATAAGGGAGCTGTAGCTGGAGTGAGCCAGCCGGCCGCGGGGAGGGGCCTGCGGCTAGGCCAGGGTTTTCCGAGGGGCTGGGCCGCCGCAGCGCCGCAGGGCCCCGAGTCCGCCGATTGGGCCTGCACCGCTGGCCCCGCGCAGCAGAGGGAGGGCGGGCCGTTCGCACAAGGGGATCCCCAGGCTGGAACCTCGCGTTCAGAGGCCTCTCTTTGATCCCGAGGCTAGGAGGCTGAAACTCCTGTCACAATGTCCCGCTCTGGGCAGAAGGGCCTGGAGTAACCCCAGGGAGGGCTCTGTGTGCGTGCGCGCGCGTTGGGTGGCGGGCGCCCCTGCTCTGGGTACGTGCCCCTCCTAAATCTCACCCACCCTTATTTCAAATCTCGGTGGCCTTAGGCCCCCAGATTGTCTTGCCCTTCACATTTCTCGGGTCTCCCCTGACCCTGGGCTCGTCTTCCCAGGGCCCAGGCCTCGCCCGTGTCACCTGCAGCGGGCACTGAGCGCAAGCTGTGTGTAGGAGCCCGTGCTCGGCGCGGTGGGGGACCAGGGCATAAAGGACCGGCCCTCTCCCTTCAAGTCAGGTCCCTCGGTCCTTCCAGCGGGGAGGGGGGGGAGGCGGGGCGGGGGCGGAATCCCCAGGCTCCTCCTTGGCCGCCTCAAAGCCGGCCGTCGCACCTGTCCTCACGGTTCCCCTACCTAAGGGCCCCTTCCCCCTCTTGGGGCGCGCGAGTCCCGGGGGCTCCTGGGCTGAGCGAGGGGCTGGGGTCGGGGGAGCCCTCGGCTCGGCTCAGCCAATGGGAAGGGCGGGCGCGCGGCTTGTGTGGGGGGAGAGGGCGGCGCTGCGGGCGCGCGGCGGGCGGGAGGGAGCCGGGAGGCGGGGGCCGGAGCCCGAGGGGCGCGCGCCGCGTTAACCCTTCCGCGGCCGGGCCGAGCAGCAGGCGCAGCCCCAGCCGCTGGCGCCGGAGCGGCTGTCGGCGCAGCGGGCGGGAGCCGGGAGCCCGGCGCTCGGGCAGGCGGAGCGCAGCGCGGAGACGCGGCGGAGGGGGCCCGCGGCTCGGCTGGGGCCGGCAGACAGGTGTGCGGGCGGCCGGGCGGCCCGAGCTCAGGCAGCTCCAGGCCGGGCCCACGGTCCGGAGCCGGCGCCGAGCGGAGACCCCGCGCCCGCACCCCAGTCCGGGCCCCGCCCGTGCTCTGCCTGGCCGCGGGGTGCGGGGACCACGGCCGGGCCGGGCCACCGGAAGCCTGTGTTGGGCCGGGCCGGGCCGGGGTGAGTGGGGGTCCGCCCGGCCCGCCCATGGGCTCAGGATGCCGGTGCGGAGGGGCCACGTCGCGCCGCAGAACACCTTCCTGGACACCATCATCCGCAAGTTTGAGGGCCAGAGTGAGTGGGGGAGGGGGCCGGCGGGGAGGGGGCTCTGGGGGCGGGCCGAGCTCTCCAGAGTGTGAATGGGGGGGCGTGCCCGGGCCGTGTGCGTCCTGCTAGTGAGTCTACGGGGGCTGGTGACCCCAAGGCGCTGGCCAGGGGTCGCGGGGTCAAGGCTTGGTGCTGGGTGCCGTGGGCTTGGGGCCAAGGGGCCTGGTGTTGGGGAGCGCAGCAGGAAGCTCAGCTTAGGTTTCCGGGACCGGGGAGTGTGTGTATGTGACAACCTGAGTGTGCAGGGAAGGGAGGTGGGATGGGAGTGTGCAGGTATCCTTAACTCTGGGTGCCTGGATGTGTGAATGGGGCTGTGTGGACGCAAGAAGGGGAGAATGTATATGGCCCAAACTGTGGGCCCCGAAGAGTACCGTGCATGTGCCCGTCCAGACTGTGTTGCCGGAGACTGAAAGCCAAGTATGTAGGGTCAGTGCCTAACACGCTCTTGGGTGTGTGTGGGGTGTCTGTGTGTCATCCATGCCTTTGACCCTGCACGGGCGGTGGGGAGGTATCTTTGACAAGGCTGGGAACTGTGGGCCCTGGGGTGAGAGGGAGCCAGGGCTGAAGCTGGGCTTTAGGGGCCTAACAGTCTCCAGGCGATGACCCTATGTTGTTGCTTTTCCTGTCCTGAGCCCCTTTATGGGGACTACAGCAGCCCTAATGCTGGCCTGGTAGGGGAGCCTTCCAGAAGTGTCCCAGGCTAGGTGAATGTTCTGTGTGTGGGTATTTGCACCCTCCTGGCATGCGTGTGTTTGTCCCCAAGGCTGTATGTGCCCTGGTGGGTGTGACTGCCAAGGGCTCTGGGAGGGGGTGACATTCCTTGCCCATGACCCTGTGAGCACAGGACAACGTGTGCTTGTGACCGTGGTGGGGGAAGGGAGGGGTCAGTGCGCTGGGCAGCATTGTCTGAAGCAGAGGAACAGGGTGATCCTGAGGGGGAGGAGACTGCGGTGGTGGAGGGCAGTGAGGCCGGGGCTTTCACTCCCACAGGCTCGGGGAGGCTCTGTAGGCTGGAGGCTGGGGGCCTGCCTCTGGCCCCACCTTGCCACTGACTGCTGCGTGACCTTGAGTGACTCTCTTCCGAATCTGGGAAGGAGGGGGCGGCCAGAGGGGCCTTTCAGGTCCCTTCTGTCTCGCTTATTCTAGGAGCTCAGGGAAGGAGGCGGGGTGGTGGGGGGGTGGCAGGGGTGGGGCCTGCCTTCGAAGAAACTCACTCTCCTCTCCAGGCCTGGGAGCGGGGCCCAGGTGGTTTTTCCTCTCTGAAGATGGTGCGTACGTGGCTGGTATGTGGCTGCTACGAGGGACCGCCTCCGGCCCAGTCAGGAGTCTTTTCCTGTGACAGGGAGCCCTGCCTGTGGGGCTGATGGCTGCCCGAGAGTTCTGGGGGGCCTGGGGAACTGACCTAAAGATGACCCAACTTCAAAAAAGTAATTTCCTGGAGGCCAGGGTAAGGGAGGGGAAGGCAGGACGAGGCCAGATCCTGGTGCAGCAGCCTGGGCCTTGCACATGTGATTGCCCAGGGCTGCAGCCTGAGGGCTATGCCCACTAGGAAGGGGGAGGGCAGCGTTCCGACTGCTACCCAAAGCCCCAGCATGAAAGGCCAAAGTGGCCGGAAACTTCTGTGTTTATAAAAACCTCTATCCTCAGAGCATCTCTCCTGGCACAAGCTGGGGCTGCCGCCCGCCTGCTGCTCACCCACCAGCCTGGCTCTTGGGGCATGTGTGGAGGGAACGAGCCAAGTCTAGCTGCAGTGGGTCCACTGGGGCCTCCCCTTGATGGGGCCGAACTGAGGAAGGCCTCACATCCCTGGAGAGCCGCTTTCATGGGTCTGTTTACAAGTGGGCCCCTCTCTCAGGCCAGGCTGGGCTCCAGGTGTTGCCAGGGTTTGGAGCTGCAGGTCCGTCTCCTTGCTCCCTATGACCTTGGGCCTCCGCCAGTGCCCCGCTTATTCCTCACCAGCTGCCAGGCCTAGGTTGGAAAGCGGGCTCTATCTTTTACAAGCTGCAAGATGAGGGCAAGAACTTCTTCTGAGTCTCAGTTTCTTCATCTACAAAACGAGGATAACGATGGGGTTGTCAGAGTATTAAACGAGAGAAAGGATCGTAGGTGCTCACGTGGTACTTCTTCCCTCATCCTCTTTGACGCGCCCACTCCCCAGCTCCTGACTGCCCTTGGAGGGGTCGCAGAAGTCCCAGGAAGTACTGACCTGGCAGGGTCCACAGATACTTGGGGGAGTGATTTCCTAGGGGTCCCCGGGGTAAGGAGTGCCCAGGGAGCGCCCCCCAGTCTAGAGAGCGGGGGTCAGGAAGAGAAGCCGGAGCGGTGCAAAGGGAATGCTGGCCGCCATCTCTGGCCCTTCTCAGGCTCTCCAGGCCCAGTGTTTATCCCTCCGCCGCGGCTGCTGACACGCGTTGCTGACACCCGCCCAAGGCTGGCCTCGGCCTCGGGCGCGGAGGGGGCGGCGGTCCGCTGGCGGTCCGCCCGGGGGAAGCCACGCAGCCAGCCCGCGGGCCGGGCGGGGGAGGGGGCGCGCCGCCGGGCCGGGCCGGCCAAAGCACCTGTGTCGGGGCACAGCTGCGTTCGTCCCCTGCTGGGGACCCCAGGCCCGCTGTGCTTCCTGGGGCGGGGAGTCCCCGGGCGGGCAACTGTGTAGGACAAGAGAAGGCGGGGAAGGGCTGGGAACCCTGGGGGCAGGGGTCCCGCTCACGTGCCTGCTTATCCCCGCCCCCCAGGCCGCAAGTTCATCATCGCCAACGCTCGGGTGGAGAACTGCGCTGTCATCTACTGCAACGACGGCTTCTGCGAGCTGTGCGGCTACTCGCGGGCCGAGGTGATGCAGCGACCGTGCACCTGCGACTTCCTGCACGGGCCGCGCACGCAGCGCCGTGCCGCCGCGCAGATCGCGCAGGCCCTGCTGGGCGCGGAGGAGCGCAAAGTGGAGATCGCCTTCTACCGGAAAGATGGTAGGCGCGGGCTGGGGCGGGGCGGGGCGGGGCGGGGCGGGGCCGGGCCGAAAGGCCGGGGGTGGGGGTCGGGGTCGGTGGGGTGGGGGCGGCCGGCGATTGGCCGGAGCTCCGGCCTGTTGCAGGGGGGCGTGACCTCAGCAGGGACCTATGGGGTGCGCCAGGTGGGAGGCGCGGGCTGGGTATTGGCGCTCTTTACCCCGAGCACTCCGGTGGGGTGGTTTACGGGGTCCCCAAGGGGCTGCTTGGTTGTGGTCTGGAGTCTCTGGTTCCTTCCTCCCTGGGCAGATGTGGGCACGTTGAGCTAGGTGGGTTGGAGTTTGACGGCAGCACCGGGATGGCAGGTGCGTGCATGGATGGAGGTAATGGAAGTCCAGGCCGGTGGCTGGGCGCCGACCTCCGCCCACAAGGCCTCTAGCTACCCTCGCCTCTGCCAGGTGACTGACTGGTCTGGGGAGTCGTCGCTGAGGGCGAGGCGGGGAAGGGCTGCAGGACTCTGGCTGGCTCTCTGCCGCCCCTCTCCTGCCCCCTCTCTCTTCTGCTCTTCAGCTGCACCTGGCGGGAGGTGTGTGCCTCTCCCCACAACTTCAGTTCCCTTTGTCCCATCTTTTGAGCGCCCCGCCCGCCACCCCTTCCTGCGCCAGGTGTCTGCTCAGCCACCGCCTCCCCGCCCAGCTGCGCTGTCTTCCGGCGAGCGGATAAACAGAGCCATGGGCGGGGCTGCTCCCACACCGCCCCTGCCCTGGTGGGGTGGCCTTTGCTCAGGGAGGGCAGTGCCGCAGGGCTTGGGGGGACCTGCAGGTATCAGAAGGCTGGGGAGGGGGCTCTGGAAGGTGCCGCAGGGCTGCCCATCGGTGCCCAAACCCTGTCGCTCACCAGTGTGTATCTGATGAGCATTTACCGAACCCCGTGAGCCAGGTGCAGCAAGGTCTTGGAGATGGAGCAGTGCTCAAGACAGAGGAGGTTCCTGCCCACAGCAAGCTTACCTTATGTAGACAGCGCTCTCTGTCTCTTCCTGGGGGCAGTGAGCCAGCAGCCCCCGTATGCCTCTGGCCCTGTCCCTTGGAACCTCCCCTGTATGCTGTGCTCAGGGTTGGCTGCGAAGGATCACATGCCCTGATGACCCTGCTTTTGCAGGGGTGCCCAGCTGTGAGATCCCTGGACAGAATCAGAGTTGGGGACAGTCACTGGGGACCTGTGGAAGAGGGTTTGCTCACGGCAAATGGGCCTCTGGCTGGGAGATTAGATGCAAACTCTGAAGGCAGGGCCTCCTTTCTGGTTCTTCACTGATATCCCCCCAGAACCTTCATCAGAGCAGATGTGCTTTTATATCTGCCTGGCTATCTAGTACTAGGTAATATCAGTGGGCGCCTTCTATGCGCTGGACACTGGGCCGAATGTTTCAGTTGCATCATCTCATGGAGTCTTCACAACAACCCTGGGAGGTAGATACTACTTTTTCTGCATTTTGTGGTTGAGGAAACTGAAGTTCAGGAAAATTAAGAAACTTCCGTAGAGAGTGCAGAGCTGGGAATGGAACCCTGTCTGTCCGATCAGAGCCCTGTCCAGTCTGCTCTGCTGTCATGTATTAAAAAGGAGGCAGAATGGTTGCAGGTACGTCTCTAAACTGCACGTTACTCTACGCGCACTTTTATTTTGAAAGTTCGCAAACCATTGGTGTCATGAGAAGAACGTGAATACACACGTCCTGGGTTCAGGTCTAACACCAGAAATTCTGTGATGCGGATCAAGTTGGTTACTGCCTTGAGCCCGTTTCTACTTCTGGGATAGTGTGCCCACCGGACCCCTCGGCGGCAGGGGCCTGGGTGATTCTGTCTTCCCTGTAGTGTGTGTGAGGAGCTGCCCTCCCTCCTTCCTGCCCCAGGCTGGCTCCTTTGGGAGAGGATGGCCGTGGGACCCCTTCCGCAGAGGTGCTCTCATGGAATCTTGGTGACATTGAGGATCACCTAATCCAGCCCACTCAAATTACACATGGAAACACTGAGAAGCAGAGGTCAAGTTACCAGCGAATCAGTGGAGGGAGTGTGGGACTAGAACCCAGGCCTCCCACCCAAGTTCAAGCTCTTTCCCCACCCCAGGTTACTGCTCCAAATGGTGCTGTGACCCAGAAGGTCCTATGCCAGCCATCTCGGCCTGCCCCCTTCTCTGCTCTCACCTAGTTTCCATGGGGATCAGGTGTCTCCTGGTGGCCAGCAGGCTGGCCTTGGCCCTCAGGTTATGTGCGCCGCTACTTGTCCTGGCACTTGAGGCCTCGGGTGCAGACAGATTTCCTCTGCCTCCCTTCCCTCTCCCTCTGCTCAGTCCCTTGGGCAGATCTCTGTGCCTGACCCGGGCGGGGTGTGTGTGTGTGAGTGTGAGTGTGTGTGTGTGAGTGTGAGTGTGTGTGTGGGTGTAGATGTGAGGAAGCCCAATGCCACCTCTTGTTTCTGTCCAGGCCTTTCTCAGGGTCTTTGCCTGGGCCCGCCACGGCAGAGCAGGTCCCTGGGCTTTAGCCCCAGGGAGGTGGGTGGCTGGGAAGGAGGCGGGGCCTTTTGCTGGCAGGCACCACCGTGGACAGCTGTGCTGTGTCGGTGCCTCTAGCCTAGCTCTGTGCAGCCTCAGGGCCTGGAGCCAGACAGCCCCATTATTTAGCTGCTGGGACTGCTGGGAGGTGGGGAGGCCAGACTGGGGGCTGTGGGCTGGAGGGAGAGACGCGAGGTGCCGGGCCCTCACTGGCCCCGTGTCCGTGCTCCTTCAGGTCAGGCCTGGGGTTAAGGTGCAGCTGGGATCAGGGCCCCGCAGCCTGGGGCTGGCAGTGGCGGCATCCCCTGGGGCTCTGGGCTGTGCCTCGGCGGCAAGAGATGCTGGTGCACACCTGCGTTCCCACGTTGCCCCGGGGAGGCTTCGGGCCCTTCCACCATGGCTTCTCCTCACACGCTCCCCTCCTCTTCCAGGCCTCGGGAGGTCCCCTGCCCTCTGGCCCTCGTGTTCTCTCTGCTCTTTGTTCCCACCTCTCTGCCCCGCCCCTGCCACGCTCAGCGGCCGCCTGTGCCCGTGGTCTCTGCTTCAAGCCTCCCTGCCGGCTCTGTCCCCCGCGGTCTGCATCTCCCTCTCCCTGCAGCTGTCTTCTTCCCCCCCTTCAGTACCCCCGAGGCTTCCTCCCTGCCTCTCTCCCTCTGCCCCGGTGGCCCCCGCCTCTCTGGGCTCCATCTCCAAGTCTCTGTCTGGCTCCCCGTACCTCTGCCTGTCCTGGCCTGGTCTCCATGTCCCTGTGTCCCTGGGAGGCTGTGCGTGGGTGGGGATGGGGGTGTCTCTAGAGAAGAGTCTGTTGGCTTCTCCACTCCAGCTGCAGGCCGGTTGTCATGGTAACAGGGTCAGAGGGCCCCCCCGCTGCAACAGCTGAGCTGTGGGCTGGGGGAGGGGTGGGGACAGAGGGCCAGCGTGCTCCCCAGAGCCCATGGGGAGCCAGAGCCCCAGAGGTGACCCCACACCCACTGGTCTGTGGTCCCCAGACTCGGACCTCAGCCTCCCAGGTGCTTGCGCAGGTACTCCTGGCGCCAGTGACTCTCCGCGCACCCCAGGCCATTTCACTGCCTCCTCCCTGGTCGCTGAAACCTGACTCTGCACTGTGACCCTCCCACACCACCCCCTTCTCCATCACGGCCCCAAGCTCAGACATCCACTCCTCCCCTCCCAGCCCTGTCCCCTCCAAGCTGTGATCCTCAGGTCCCCAGGCCCCCAGCAGGCAGGGTGGCTGCTGCAGGAGCCCTTGGGTATTTTGAGGCTGGCAGGCAGGTCAAATGGAGGCTGGTGCCTGCGTGTGCTCTGCGTCCTGAGGTGGAGGGGGCCGGGGTGAGCCCGGAGGAATGAGGCTAGACACAGGCAGCACTTTACTTAGGGGCGGGGGGGAAGCCATCGAGGGGCCCCTCCACCTCGGGCCTTCTGGTCAGGAGTCCGGCAGGTGCGCACACCTGCACCATGGTGGCCGGGAGCAGGGCTCGGGGGCTGCGTCCGAGCCCAGCCTCGCCTTCGCCCCGTGGCTCCAGGGAGGGCAGCTGAGCCGGAGCAGGGTGCCCTGGCCTGCATGGGGGCTTCCTGTCCCAGCCCCACCCTGGGGGCCGGGCGGGCCTGCCAGGACCGAGGGTGTGGGCCGCTCCTGGCCTTCTCTGGGGTCTGGAGAGTGTCGGGCGGGTGGCTCCTCTGTGTTGTGTCTGCCGTAGCCCCTGAGAGGAGCTATGTAAATATTTGTGCAGAGGCATCTGGGATGGGAGCAGATTTTGACAGTGGCCTCGGGCTTGGGGAGGGGGGCCGTGGGCAGCAGGAGGGCCAGCATGGGGATGTGAGACCGGGTGAGCCTCAGCCTCTTTTCTGCCCAGTGGTGGCTTCCAGGGTGGTGGGACTTCAAGGGGTCCAGGAAAGTCCTTTCACGATTAAACATCTTCCCCGAGGGTGCTTGAAATGCCTCTATTTGGGAACCTTTAGCTTGGGTGGAGAACGAACCTTTTTCTTTAAAAAGACATTCTCAAAAAAAAAAAAAAAAAAAAAAGACATTCTCTTCTCATCACTCCTCCCCTGTAAGCAGGGAGGAGTGTGGAAATAGCTCGCCCTCAGTGTGAAGGAGTTTCACAGAATCATTCCTCCCTGACATGGGGAGGGGCCCATGGGGTCAGGGCCAGAAGAGGGGGCACAGAGGGACACTTGGGACAGGTGATGAGTGTGGGAGAGGCTCTGGATGAACCGCTGTCCCCCTAAAGTCCCTTCCTGTCCTTAGTCCAGGGGCCCATAAAGATCTCCACGCTGTGCACTGTGGTTGGCCTTGAACGGACTTCTTTCCGTTTTGGTCGCGTGTCTACTGGAGTAGAAGCACCTTGAGGGCTGGGCAGCGTCTTCTCTTTAACCCACCATCTCCCTCACGTACAGTTCTGGGCAAGGCTGCCGTGTCTGACTCCCCCACTAGATTGGAAGCTCTGGGAGGGTAGACAGCGGCCTGCTTTGTTCTCTGTTGTATCTCTGTGTCTGTTGCATAGTGGGAGCTCAGTTCATGCTCCCACTGAATGAAGGACTGAATGAATGTGGTGGGCAGTGTGCTGTGTTGCAGAAACCCTATACCAGGAGTCAGAGCCTTGGGAGCAATTTCTGGTTTAGTTATAGACTTGCTGTGTGACCTTGGACAAATCACTTCCCATCTCTGGGCCTCGGTCTCTCCCTCTGTGAAAAGCCTTAGAATAATAGAATGCCAGGGCTGGGAGGGGTCTTAGAGGATGGGGAGGCTATTGGGGCCAGAGGAAGGTGGCCTGAGGTGGCCACTGAGAGAGCTGCAAGTCTTCCACCCCTGCCGTGTGGGGGACATTGTGGGGTACAGGGAAGGCATCTGGGGATTCTCAGCCTTCCTGCCTCATAGATGGACGGAGGAGGGCTGGATGGGGGAGCAGAGCTGGAGGAGGGGGTGGTGGCAGCTGCACTCATTGGCACCCTCACTGTTGTGACTGCACTTTTTTTGTGTGTGTGTGCGGTACGCGGGCCTCTCACTGCTGTGGCCTCTCCCGTTGCGGAGCACAGGCTCCGGACGCGCAGGCTCAGTGGCCATGGCTCACGGGCCCAGCTGCTCTGCGGCATGTGGGATCCTCCCGGACCGGGGCACGAACCCGTGTCCCCTGCATCGGCAAGCGGACTCTCAACCACTGCGCCACCAGGGAAGCCCTTTTTTTTTTTTTTTTTTTTTTTTTTTTTTTCCGCTGTGTTGGGTCTTTTTCGCTTTGCGCGGGCTTCTCATTGTGGTGGCTTCTCTTTGTTGCGGAGCTCGGGCTCCAGGTGCTCCGGCTTCAGTAATTGTAGCGCATGGGCTCGGTATTTGCGGCATGAGGGCTCAGTAGTTGTGGCTCGCGAGCTGAAGAGCGCAGGCTCAGTAGTTGTGACGCACGGGCTTAGTTGCTCCGCGGCATGTGGGATCTTCCCAGGGCTTGAACCCGTGTCCCCTGCATTGGCAGGCGGATTCTTAACTACTGTGCCACCAGGGAAGTCCCTGTGACTGCACTTATAGTTTGCAAGCTGGGACGCATGCTTTGTGGCAGGTGGTCCTTAGATGGGGCCTTGTCGCCATCATTTTACAGGTGCCGAACTCACTTAGAAAGGCTAAGGGGTCTTAGCCAGCTGGCAGGTATCTGAGAGGGAACTCCAGTCCAGTTTTCCTCTTTCCACTCGAGTCCTGCCCAACACGGAACACCACTGCACAGGCTGTCTTGCCCCAGAGGGCCCGTTGGGGTCATGATGGGCTCAGAGCCCCAGGAAATTTGGCTTTTAGCTTGGGTTCCCAGAGCTGCAGTTCCTCATTTGCTAAGTGGGATCAAAACACCTGTCCTCCCGCGTACTGCTGGGAGAGGTTCGGCAGATAAGAGGGTAGGTGCAAAGCAGTGTCGGGTGCCGAGGCTCTTGGCATTCTACTCGCCATCAGGCAGGGCGTCACCCATGTGGCCGCAGGTTCTAGTCAACCAAGGAAGTGAGTTGACCAAGGGTCTCAGCATCCCTGTTCCCTACGGCCACCACCCTGTGCCCTGCTCCGCCCCGGCCTGCCTCTCTGCCTCTCTCCACGGGCTTCTGCTGGGCCAGCTCCCGCTTCTTCCACAAATCATAGAAACCAGGGGTGTTTGTGTTACGGGTTTCTTCTTTCTCTCTCATTGGTTTTTCTCCTTTTCCTTTTTTCTCACTCCCCAGTCCCGTTACCCTCCCCTTAGGCAGCCATTCAAATGTACTTCCTGTGAATGTGTTGCTTGCATATGGTCTTGCAAAACGTGTGTTTTGTCTGACTGCATATGGGTTTAATTTATGTAAATGATATGTGCTATATATTGTATTTTGGTGTTCACTTTTGTTGCACAGGAGTCCGCCTTTAAGTCCAGCCAGCTTGTTCCTTGATCTTGAGCCTATAGCTCCGTGTTCTCTGGTGTGCTCCCCCGTCGTTTTCCCTGTCCACTCTCCTGGGGAGGGCCCTCCAGGTTGTCTCTATAAATGATGCTGCAGTGAACATCTTCATGCCTGGCCCCTTTGGGACTCATGTGAGGATGTCTTTGGGATTTCCCCCCAGGGGTGGAACTGCTGGATCCCAGGGTATGTGGACACTTAATTCAACTAAGTACTGTCCGGCTGTGCCTGAGCAGGGCTGCATCTGTTGCCACCCTCCTGAGCAGAGCACGGGATTCCCCTGCAATCCTGCCACACGTGGCGTTACCCACCTTTCTAATTTTTGCAAGTTTAATAGGTGGAAGTGATATCTTTCTGCTTTAATCTGCATTTCTTTGATTTCATGCGAGTCCGAACATCGTGTAGGCAGCCGTTCAGGTTTCTTTCCCGTGAATTCCGTGCTCATATCCTTTGCTCACTTTTCCATGAAGCTGCTGTCTTTCGTTCTTGTTGATCTGCAAGAGTGGCTTATTGATTCTAGAAACACAAATGCATACAGTTAAATATCCACTGTGTATGCTGGATACTAATCCCCGTTGAATCAAGAGTTCGTAAATATCTGCCCCCCTTCAGTCGTCTGTCAAATTTATCCAACAAAAATTCTTAACTTTGATACAAACAAATACATGGATTTTTAGCTTTCTTCATGCTTTTGAAGTTTTGTTTAAGAAATCCTTCACTGTCCTGAGGTTGCAGAGGTCTACATTTTCTTCTGTTACCTTAATTGTTTTACCTTTCTCAGTTGGGTCTTTAATCCATCCTGACCCTACCTTTGTCTGTGGTGTCAAACAGGGATCAAGGTGTGTTTTTTTCTGTTTACTGAGCCGATTTTCCCAACACATCTAGTAAACAGCCTGTTCTTCTCCGTTGACTTGTGGGGCTACCTGTGCCACTGGTTAATTTGCCGTATATCCATGCGTCTGTCTTGGAGCTCTCTGTTCTGTTCCAACGATTTGTCTGTTCCTGCATCAAAACCATATTAAAAATATACGGCAGTTAGTATGTCTTGGTATCTGGAAAGGCAAATCTTCCCTCTCTGCTCTTCTTTTGAAAGGTTGACATACATATTTGTGGACCTCTCTTCTCCTTTGCAAACTCTAGAGAAGGTTTATCAAGTTCCTGGGAAGAAAAACCCCACCAGAATCTTGACTGGAACTAGATTGGTTTTATGGGTTAATTTGGGGAGAATTGACACCTTTCTAAGATTTGTCCCATCTGAGAGTCTGTAGCGTCTCTCCATTTATCAGATGGTTTCTGCATCCTTTATTAGTTTAAGGTTTTCTTTTTTCTCCCCCATAGAGACCTTGTGCATTCTTGGTCACTTCCTAGACACTTCATAGTTTTGTGTTTTTTTTTTGGCCATACCATGAGGCATGTGGGATCTTAGTTTCCCGACCAGGGACTGAACCCGTGCCCCCTGCATTGGGAGTATGGAGTCTTAACCACTGGACCACCAGGGAAGTCCCCACTTCATAGTGTTTGTTGCTATTATGAAAGAGATCTTATTTATTTATTTTATTTTATTTTATTTTTTTGCGGTACGCAGGCCTTTGTTGTGGCCTCTCCCGTTGCGGAGCACAGGCTCCGGACGCGCAGGCTCAGCGGGCACGGCTCACGGGCCCAGCTGCTCCGCGGCATGTGGGATCTTCCCGGACCGGGGCACGAACCCACGTCCCCTGCATCGGCAGCGGACTCTCAACCACTGCGCCACCAGGGAAGCCCGAAGGAGATCTTATTTCTGACTACCTACTCTAATAGCCTTCTGCTGGTGGAGAGGGGGCTGATCTTGTATCTGGCAGCCTCACTGGATGAAGTCTCTCATGAGCTAGTTCTAATTGTTTATCTGTTGATTTTATTGGTTCTCTAGGGAGATGATCCTATCATCTGCGAATAACGCTGGTTTTCTCTGTGTATGTTTGGGTCATTGCCATATGCGTTGACGTTGGAACGTTCCATCTGCCTTTTCAGCAGGCTTTCACATGCACTTGTATTTATTTGCTGGAGTCCTGTGAGGTGGGTGAGTCAGGGAGGGATTGCAAGTTTCGGATTAATGATTGAGAAGCTGCGGCCGACTGGGTGACCGATGGGACAGGCCCTCTGGGGTATGCCGGGAGCCAAGGTGGGAGCGGCACCCTAGAAGCTTGCGGGGCCCTGGAGGAGGGCAGGGATCCCCACTGTCCCCTAGCGGACCTCGGCCCTTTGTGCCCTTGCTGCCCGTGGCCAGCTGTGTGAGGGTCACAGAGAAGAGGGCTGGTAGGGGTCTGAGGCTCAGAGATACCCCAGCCCCCTTGCCCGGATTCCTGGGCCGTCAGCCTCCGTGTTCCGTGCTGTTGACTAGATTGAATAGTGCTTCAGCAGAAGACGCCACCTCATTCCTCTGAGGGTTCTGACTGCTGTGCAGACTCAGGGTGGGTTTGAAATGGGCCAATCCTGTCCTGAAAGGGTAGTCAGTCAGTGCCCCTGGATCTAAAGGGAGCTTAAAGAGTGGGGAGATGGCCCTGTCCCCATCTGCCATCCGGGCAGGTCCCTGCCCCAGTCCATGATCGACTGGACACCTGTTCACCCAGTTTGTCCCGTGAAGCCAGCCCGACGCTGGCCTCAGGCCTCCGGCTCTGGGCAGAGGGAGGAAGCTCCCCCAGAAGCCAGTGTACAGTTAGCTCTCTCATTAGGAGCCAGTGTTGGAGGAGTTTTCAGCGAGAGACATCCCTGTGGCCAGATGGAGCTGCCGAGAACATCTTTGTAGAGGGGGTCCTTCGGGGGCCTAGAGGGATGGGAGGAGTTGGAAGGAAGCGGGGTGGGGCCGTGGGGAGTGGGAGGGCCTGTGAAGCTGGGGTGCACTGGAGGGGGCACTGGGGCCAGCCTGCGTGTCCGGGGATGGGAGGCTAAGTGTGGAGGCCTCAGGGAGGTGGGGAGTGTGACGGTGCCGTAAGGGAAGCTTTCCCCGAATAAACATGGCCTCGTTTCACCTTCCCGGGGCTGCTTCGGAACGGGGCAGGGCTGTGACTCCCAGTGTACAGACTGTGAGGCTGCAGCCCCGAAGGAGGTCGAGTAGGGCTGAGCTCCAGAGCTTTTCTAGAAAGAGCTCTTCTCCCGAGGCCATCACAGTGGCCCCTGGGAAAGGTAGCACAGACAGGCCACATGCAATGGGTTTGGGCGGGCACCTGGATGACCCACAGAGGCCCTGAGGCCCTCCGTATGGCCCCATAAATCTCTGGGAAAGTGTTAGGCTGGAGGGGCTCATGGAGGGTCTGTCTGGAGATGCTCCTTCTGTGTGAGCTGGGGTCTGGATCGTGGTTCCCCAGCCCCAGCCCTGAAGTGAGTATTCCTGGGGAAGTCTGTCCCACTCAGCTCCTGGAGCCATGGGGATAGGATTGGCCTCTCTTTCTCTCTCACACACGGACACACACACGAACATACACGCGCACACTCATTCACTGGCTGGCCTCTCAGGCTCCCCCGCTCTGTCCCCTGGGCCTGTAGTGTCCCTGGCCTTCCTTAGGTCCCCACTGCCCGAGAGAGCGACGTTAGCGACACGGTGGCCCCTGGCCAGGAGCAGCTCCTGCTGCATCTTCCTGTCGCCGCCACCAGGCTAAATATAACCTGACACTGCACAGCCCTGGGCCGCCGCCGTCGGAGACAGCCTCTGCCTGGGGGCGGACAGGCCGACTGGAGCCCCAGCCTCCTGCCCCAGCAGGGCAGGACAGCGACGGGGGCGAGGATGGCTGCTTCCCCGAGGTCACCTTCCCTGCAAGGACCCAGCACCCTGCCTCGTTACAGCTCTGAATGCTTCCACAAGGCCATCTGTCATCTCATCTGGTACCCAGAGCACGAGTCACTTGTCCCTGCAGTACCCACAGGGAGTCTGAAGCTGAGAGGTGGCTGACCTGCCCACAGTCACACAGCGATCGCCCAGGTCTCCTGAGGGTCGGGGCAGATCAGCTCGGCTCAGCTCCCCAGGACCCCTCTCTCTGCCAACTCATCCCGGGCTCCAAACTGGGGGTCCTGTTGACTCCCCGGCTCCGTGAGGGTGGGTGCCACGCCTGTCTTGTTCATGAGGCCCTGAACGCTTCACGTGCGCGTGCTCAGTGAATACTCCAGGGGGATGAAGAGCCCCCTGCAAAGGAGCTCGATTGACACCTAGTGTGCAGACGAGCCACTAGAGATTCTGACCTGGGGAGCTTGTCCAAGGACACTCAGGTCACCCGCAGGCCTCCCTTTCCCCACCTGCCCGGTGCTGCCCCAAGAGTTAAGACCTGCCCCCGCGAAAGCCGATGGCGGCTCCTGCCTGGCGACTAGCCAGGGGTTCCCAGAGGTGGGCAGCTGGGTTTGGGACCGTGGGTGGGTTGGGGTGCAGGGCAGGGACGGTGCCCCAGGTGCACTGTCGGGTGTGGGTTGGCACCAGGTGAAAGCAAGCCAGCGTTGCGTTCTGATGAAGATGCTCCCTTCCCCGGGGTCAGGAGGAACTGGACCTGCTGCACCTGGAAGGTAGCCAGACCTGGTCCCCTGGGGCCCTCCCACTGCCCCCCTGCCCCTTCCTCAGTGGCCTGTGGTGAGCTGCATGACCTCTGCGGCCCTTAGGATCCGAGGCGCAGAGGAGCCTGTCCTTGTGTGGGGCTGTCAATCCATGACCACCTCTCCTCTCCCGGTCTTCATTCTCACAGGGCCCAGGGTGCCCCAAGCCCAGGAGGCAGGCCGAGGCTGGGTGCCCGGATGTCTTCAGCTAGGGCTGGGGTCGGGGGGGGGGGGGGGGGGGGGGGTGGGGGGTGTGTGAGTCGGGTGTTCTTCAGCAGCAGCCACGTGAGCCAGGCTGGCCCAACGGCCCTCTCCCTCTCCTCCTTCTCCAGTTACCAAGATGTCCCTTGGGGGACTTCCCTGGCGGTCCAGTGGTTAAGACTCCGCGCTTCCATTGCAGGGAGCGCAGGTTCAGTCCCTGGTCGGGGAAACTAAGATCCCGAAAGCTGCGCAGCGTGGCAAAAAAAAAAAAAACCCGCAAATAAACAGAAGCAAAAACAAACAAAAAAACCTCCCTTGGGCCCTCCGGCTTCACAGTGTTCTGTCATTCATCCCTCCAGCCCAGTGGGGCGTGGTCATCGTCCCGTATTGCAGAGGAGCTCCCTGGGGCTGGAGGAGGGCAGGTGGCTCGCCCAAAGTCATTCTGATGCAATGAGCAAAGGCCACTTAACTCCATAGCCTGTGCCCCGCCCTTTCGCGCCCGGGAGCCCCACAGCCGTTCTGCGGGCCGGGCAGGGGCCCTCCGCTCCCCGTTCCCTCCTTCCCCGGGCGCTCCAGACTCCGGCTGTCTCGGGAGCGCGGGCCGCTCCTGCCACAGAGCGGCTCTCGGCGGAACTGCAGCCTCCGCCAGCTCTGGGCTCAAGTCAGCCTCTGCTCCGCGGAGCTGCTCTGCGGGGGTGGGGCGGGGCGGAGGCAGGAGAGGAACAGAGGGATGAGCGGGGTCTGGGGTACGTAGGAGCAGGGCTCATGGGGGGCGAGGCACTGGTCCCGGCGTGCGGTGCCAGCCCAGGGCTCCGGGGAGGCGGCCCAGACACTGACTCTGAACATTTCTTCTCTGCTGAGAAGTTGTGTGAAGGTCACAGCCCCGGCGCCTGCAGGCCGCGATGTGCCACTGCTCAGTTCTGGCTGTCCCTGTGCCCCACCCCTGGCCTGCTGACCTCCAGCTGCCCTCAGGGACCCCCCCCCGCCAGAATTCCAGCCAGTGATGGGATGGAGTCCCCTGGCAGGTCTGGCTGAAGAGCTAGGGAAGCTCACGGAAGACCCAGCCAGCCAGGCAGGATGGGCGGGAGGCAGAGCCTCTCGGAGCCCTGGCTGACCTGGGGCTACCCGCTTTCCTTCCTTTCGTGGCCACTCGAAAATAGTAGCTGGAGCCTAACACCCCGCCTCCCCCCAGCCATCAGGCAGGGCTCCAGTTCACATTTTCGGTATAACAAGGGCTTTTACAGGGTTATTTGAAAGGGAAAATTCCTTGAATGTCCACCAAGGGAGAGGACCAAGGGGGCTCCGTGTGTGAGTGTGTGTCTGTGTCCAAGGGCCGGGAGTGGGCCTGTGCCGTAAGGGGGCTTATATCTGGAGTTTCTGCGGCCTGGCGTGAAGGGGGGCACAATTTGGGATGTCAGGGTCCTGGGCTGTCCAGGCTGCAGAATGCAGTTCTGGCCTCTCTTGCTAAGAAGCTGGAACTGAAGTGGGCACGGGGTGTTGAGGCCTCCAGTTCAGAATCCTGAGGCCGTGCCCTGGGGGCAGGATCCCCAGGCCATCCTGCAGGGTGGGGCTCATCAGGGTTCCAGACTCTGGACTTACGTGAGACGAGTTTCCCAGCGAGGAACCAAGACCAGGGGCCTGGATCGCTGGGCTCCCAGGGGGTGGGTGTTGGGGGGGGTCTCCAGGGCTACGGTTTCCTGGTCTCTGGCCTCTCCTTAGTCCCTATGAGGGCCGGTCCCTGTTCAGGCTGCTGCCGGCCATCACCATATTAGGGCATAAACTCTAGGCGGGCTGTCTAGGTGCCAGACGGTCTCCAGCTGGGCCCGGCCTCCTGCAGCTCCCAACACCACGGCAGTGTTTCAGCCGGGCCATGTCAGAGGCTGGAGGTCAGGGGACAGGAGCAGCTACTGGAAAGAGACCCTGAAAGAGCCCCCCAGCTCCGGTCCCGTGGGCCAAGCCGTGAGGGCCTGGGACGCGGTGAGTGGAAGGGCGTTGGGGTAGGGCAGAGAATTCTTGGCCAGCCCCTGCCCTGGCCCAGCTCCCCTCATCCCAGTGCCATCCTGTTTCCGTTGGTTTCAGAGGATCTCCTTCCACCAGATTAATCCCACAGCAGTTAGAATTGCTCCCCTGCCGCTCCCTCTCGGCCCTGTCCCTATAGCAATCGCCCCGGAGCCCGGCCAGCATCTCCTAGGAATCAGGCCCTTTACGCCTGGCCTTCTCAGGTCTGTGGAGGACCTGCGGCTGCACTTCCCAGGGCTGGCCCACAGGGCTCATTGGCCGTCGGCCCCTCCAGCTGGTTGGCCTTGACTCAGTTCACCCCAGCCATGTCCTCTCCACCAGCCCTGGTCCTTGACTCCTCCCCCGCCGTTAGCCCCACCCCATCACCAACACCACTGGCCAGCGCCTGCTCCCTGGTGCGTTGTTCTGGGTGCTAGGCCCTTCAGAGGGGACACAGACGCTGGTGAGTTAGGACCCGGCAGTTCAGAGAAGACAGATGAGCACCAGGAAAGAAGTCTCTGCCCTGGGAAGAGAAGATGAGGAACATGCTTGGTCCCCATCAGGTCCATGGAGGAACAGAATGTTAATGCGCCTTCTTGTTGCATCAAGGAGGGCTTCCTGGAGGCGGGGGTTCTGAGCTGGGCCTTAGGCAGAGCCTGAGAGCGCACCAGGGTCTCTTTCAGAAATCAGCAGAGAGGAGGGTGTGGGGGCCGTGCGCTGGTCAAAGGCAGAGGTGGAACAGGTACATTGGCCTGGTGAACTGACAGCAGCTGGAATAGGGGGCCTGGTGGCCAGAGAGAGACATTGGGAGGGAAAAAAAAAATCAGAAACAGAGAAAAAGACGAGAGACAGATGAAAGATCTAGAAGCAGCGCCTCTCAACTCTGGTAAAGGATCAGTTTTGTTTCTGACGTGTCACAGACCAATACTTGTGTGAAGTACAAAACTCACATGCTTGGGTCTTGCGGCAATGCCCAGTTGCTGTAAAGGTTTTGAAGCTCTTGCTCTCAAGTTCTGAACTTATCTTCTTGTGGATGACACAACAGTTGGGTACGAACGAAGAGGAGCAAAGACAGAGAGACAGAGGGTGATGGCTAACCTGTCTCTAGTGTTCGGCGCACGCCAGGCACTGCCCTAGGTAGCTGGCACGTGTTGACTTATTTAATCTTTACAACTCATGAGGAACGAATTATCATCGTTCCCATTTTATAGATGAGGAAAATGAGGCACAGGGAGGTTAAAAACGTAAGAAAAATGCATCAATGACAAGGCAGCAGAGCTGGGATCTGAACCCTGAGATCCTGGGCTTAAAGTCTGTGGGCTTAACCTCCAGGCTGCACTGCCTTGCATGAGGAAAAGCAAAGATAGAGTGTGAGAGGATAGGGAAAAAGGTGAGACAACCCAGGAAGAAAGGAGCAGAAGGCAGTGTGAGGAGAATGAACATCGGGAGAGAGGGCTGGAGAACCAAGGCAAGCAGAGAGGGAAAGGGAGAGCTTTGAAAGCGGAAAGCTGGAGCAGCCAGATTAGGGAAGCAGCTCTGGCCGGCAGGTGGCAGGAGGAGGGGGTGGGGCAGGAGGCAATGGTGAGAAGGGGCAGGACTGTGTGTGGGAGCCGTGGGGGAGGCAGAAGTGGACAGGCCCCTTCAGGTTTTGGGGGCCCATTCCGCCTGGTAGCACAGTGGCCGTGTCTCCGCTTTGCAGGGAGCTGCTTCCTGTGCCTGGTCGATGTGGTGCCCGTGAAGAACGAAGATGGGGCTGTCATCATGTTCATCCTTAACTTTGAGGTGGTGATGGAGAAGGACATGGTGGGGTCCCCAGACCGTGACACCAATCACCGTGCCCCTCCCACCAGCTGGCTGGCCCCCGGTAAGTGCAGCTGTGTTCTTGGGCTGGCGCAGGAATACACGGTTTCCCCTCCCTGGGGCCGTGAGGCTGCCCAAAGGCAATGCTCTGTAGGAAGGGATGCGGAGGGGATCCCTTCAGGGATGGGGGAGAGAACATGGAGGACACGGCCGGTCCCCTCCAGCTCAGCATGGACAGGTGCGGTGGAGTGACTGAGCCCAGATTCACAGGTCCCTGGGGCAGGAGCATGGCTGGTTTCATAGCCTTACCCGCTTGGGGTCCCACCACAGCATCCCCTGGGAGTGATCCTCTCTCCAGCCCCAGGGATGGGGGATTCACCCTTCCCAGATGGCCCTGGCCACTGCGGGGCAGCCCCCTCTGCTCATGGGAAGGCCCCGTCTCTCATGGACTCAACTCTGTGAAGTTTCTCTCTCTGGTCCTTGTTCCCGGACGGGTCAGCTCCCTGCCGTGGCCTTGGCTACTTGAGAAGAGGATGTGAGGGGACTCCTCCCTGTGGCTGGAGGCGTGGAGGCCTCACCTCATCCCCCCATGACTCAAAGGCTCAGACACCTCCTCCTCCCCCTGCGTGGCCTTTTTGGGTTTAATTTTTTTTTTTTTTTTTTTGCGGTACGCGGGCCTCTCACTGTTGTGGCCTTTCCTGTTGCGGAGCACAGGCTCCGGACGCGCAGGCTCAGCGTCCATGGCTCACGGGCCCAGGCGCTCCGCGGCACGTGGGATCTTCCCGGACCGGGGAACGAACCCGTGTCCCCTGCGTCGGCAGGCGGACTCTCAACCACTGCGCCACCAGGGAAGCCCCACTTGGGTTTAATTTTAAATGTTCCCTCAGAGTCATGGCAAAAGAAACCACCTCTTGGTTTCTCAAGCTCTAAAGTGGCAGCATTAGTAACACTGGCCCCACCTGTTCCATGGGTACCACCTCCAAGGTGGCAGGGTACGGCGGGAACCCGTGGCATCACTCCTCCATGTGGATGCAGGCCCTGCCATTTACTGTGTGACCTCCAGCAAATCACATAACTCACTGACGCCTAAATTTCCTCAAGTCCAAAATGGAGGTAATGATACCCGATGGGTGCAGTGGTGAGAGCCACAGGTGGTTTATGCAGAGACTGCCGGCGATGTGAGGCTCAAGAAATGGTGGTTTATTATTGGCGGAGTCTTAGATACGACGGCACTCTAGACTTTTTCTGGAGACTTGAGTTCTGTGCAGTAGGAGTGGGGGTGGAGGGGTGCCGGCGGCTCTCGGGGCTCCCACTTTCCCTCCTCCCTCCCCTTGGTGACTGGGCTGCAGCTGCTAGGCCTGGCCCTCTCCCGGGCTGCTGACGCCATGCACCTCCCCTCTCCCCGCAGGCCGCGCCAAGACCTTCCGCTTGAAGCTGCCCGCGCTGCTGGCCTTGACCGCCCGGGATTCGTCGGTGCGGCCGGGTAGCGCAGGCGGCGCCGGTGCCCCGGGGGCCGTGGTGGTGGACATGGACCTGACGCCCGCGGCGCCCAGCAGCGAGTCGCTGGCCCTGGACGAGGTGACGGCCATGGACAACCACGTGGCGGGGCTCGGGCCGGTGGAGGAGCGGCGCGCTCTGGTGGGCCCGGGCTCGCCGCCCGCCTGCGCGCCCGGCCCGCACCCGTCGCCCCGGGCGCACAGCCTCAACCCTGACGCCTCGGGCTCCAGCTGCAGCCTGGCCCGGACGCGCTCCCGAGAGAGCTGCGCCAGCGTGCGCCGCGCCTCCTCGGCCGACGACATCGAGGCCATGCGCGCTGGGGCGCTGCCCCCGCCGCCGCGCCACGCCAGCACCGGTGAGGGTCGGCCCCACCCCTGCAGGAACTGCCCGGCTGCGTCCTCAGCCGCGGGCCTGTCCATTCCAGGCCCTCAGCTTCCTCCCTCTCCGCCCTGTCCTGTGTGCCTGGGAGATGGAAATCCTATTAAGCGCTTACTTAATCCCATTAAGTAGCCTTTTATTCCATTAAACGTGCATTCATCCCGTTGCATTCTTCCACTCTCAGAGCAGGTGCTGGCCCTGAGGAGCTGGCTCTCCCAGGCTGGCCTGGAGCGGGGATGCCCACGGGAGTCGGGAAGGCGGGAGAGGCATCTGGGTCCCTGCCACCACCTGGGCCTCTGGCAGGCTCCCAGTGCCTGCTGAACAGACCCGTATAGAGGCTCTTTCCCCTTCGTCATCTCATAGCTGCGTCAGGCGCGCTTCCTTACGGTGGGGAGGGGCCTGCCCTCAGTTGTTTCTCAGGGACTCCACTCCTGTTTCCTGAGCTGCCCTCAGTGAACCCCACGGCCTGGCTCCTGCAGGGCCCGTCTCCACCTCAGCTCTGTGTCGTCGACCTGACGGCCTTTGCCCCTGCCTGCCTGCCACCCTGACCCCCTTTCCCCTCCACCCCAGGGGCCATGCACCCCCTGCGCAGCGGCCTGCTTAACTCCACATCAGATTCGGACCTCGTGCGCTACCGCACCATTAGCAAGATTCCCCAAATCACCCTCAACTTTGTGGACCTCAAGGGCGACCCCTTCCTGGCTTCGCCCACCAGCGACCGGGAGATCATAGCCCCCAAGATAAAGGAGCGGACCCATAATGTCACTGAGAAGGTCACCCAGGTAGGTGTCCAGCTCGCTGGCTCTCTGCTCACGTGGGAGGAGCTTGGAGGGAGTGGAGTGGGAGTGGACTGTGGTCAAAAGGGGGGTGGAGGGGTGCAGTCAGTGAGGGCCTCCTGAAGGTGGCGGACGTGCCGGCTGGGGGTGAGGGTGGCGTTTCAGAGCTGGGACGAGAGAGATCCTGGAGCAAGGGAGACTGGAGGGGGTGCCCACGGGAGGGGCAGATACAGAGGACAGGTGGATGGGGCTCAGGGAGGACAGGGCAGTTGAGGCCGGGCACCTGGCAGGGTGAGGGTGGGTGGGAGAAGGTGCCCACGGGGCACAACAGAGTCCTGGGCGCAAACCAACGGGAGGTTTCCCGTTAGAAGGGGCCACAGAGGTCAAGGTTGGGGGTCCTGATTCTTCTAGGCCAGTGTGATGAGCCAGGCAGAGGGTGGGAACCCGGTGCTAGGACCAGGGTGGCCTAGAGGTGCCCACCCCTGTCTCCAGACCATGGGAGAGGAGAGTTTTCCTTCCCAAGTCGGGAGTGGAGGGTATGGAGTTGGGCGCACAGATACAAGAGGGGTCGAGTCCCCGAATTCCAGACCAGAGAAGATTGCCAGCCCGGGGGGGGGGGGCACTGCCCAACACTGCCCAGTGGCAGGGCCAGCCTGGTCTCCTGCCCCCTCTTGGCAGCAAGCCAGCCCCACTGCCCAGTCCATCCCAGCTCCTTCCCGTCCTGGCCTGGGGGTGGGGTGGGGGAAGGTCAGGACTGAGAAGCCGGGGACGGAGGGGGCTCCCGGGCCACGCCTGGCTCGCCTCAGTCCCACCGCCCCCTCCAGCTCCTTGGGGCTCCCTGAGCCGCCCGAGTGAGGGAGCTGTCCGCGCGCTGCCGTGGGCCTCCTCAGCCCTCCTCCTGGCCCCGCTCCGCTGCCGCCTTGGCTCTCTGGGTCCCTGCCAGGTCTCCGGCCCCTTGGCCTTGACTCCAGAACGTTCCCCCCCACCCTAGGCCCCATATCTGGCTGCCTCGGCCTCACCCCCTCCCACCTCTGCCTCTCTCGTCCTCACCTGGAGCCCTGCCGGCTGCCCTGCCCCTGTGCCCACAGCGTGTGCTGTCGTGTTGTGGTCTGTGCGCGCCAGCGTGAGCCTGTGCTCCTGGCTCTTTGGTGGCCGGCCGGTCGCTCCATCTCTGGGTGTCTGTCTGACTCTGGCTGGCTGGGCACTGGACCGGCGGGGCGGGGGTGTCGGGGAGACCATTAATCTGCGGTGACAGGCCGGGCTGCCGGGGGGAGGGGGAGGGGCACGGGCCGCGGGAGTGGCTGCAGCGGGAGCCCGGAGCAGCGGGCCGCGGGGGAGGGGGCCTCTGGCCGGCGGGCGGGGCGCGGGAGCCCGGTGCCGGCGGGGCGGGGGTGGGGACCTGGGAGGAGGAGGGGCCGGCTGGAGGAGCCGAGGTTCCTACCGCGGTGCCCTGCCGCTGCTGGGCTGGCAGCGGGCAGAGCGCAGCACCCTGGCAGCGCGGCCGGCACCAGGGGGCCATGGGCGGCCTGAGCCAGGCGGGCTGCTGTCCGCGCTCACTGCCAGGGTGACCCCAGCCCCGAGGCCCAGCCCCAGTGACCCTGGCTTCGTGCCAGAGGCTGCCCTGGGAGCCAGGCCGCCAGCGGCTGGGGCGCAGCCTGGGCCGAGGCTGCTGTTGAGGTGCAGGTGAGGCGCTGGCTGGGCCCTTGGGCCCCGGGCAGGCAAGCTGGGGGGAGCCAAGTCCTCCATGGCGGCCCCAGCGGGGAAGGCGAGCAGGACAGGGGCTCTGCAGCCCAGGGCCCAGAAAGGCCGGGTGAGGCGGGCCGTGCGCATCTCCAGCCTGGTGGCCCAGGAGGTAGGTGACCGCCCCAGCCCCTCCCCTCCCTCCGGGGCGGGGGCACCGAGTTGGATGCGGCCCGGAGGGCTCTGGCTCCAGGCCGGGAGAGGGCTTCTGAGATGCAGGATGGTTTGGGAGCCCTGGGATCTGTGGCCCCGCTCGTCCCACTCCTGGCTCCGGCTTGCTTGCTCTGCTCCAGACCCGCTGGGCCTAGGTGGACAGTGTTTTTCTTGCCAGCGCTTCCCTTCTCCTTGGGCTTCCGTGGCCCAGCCTTCTAGCTCGAAATGCACAAGGAGGAGAGGGGAGAACAGGAGCGAAGTGGGTGCGCGGAGGGGATGGCGGGGAGACGGGGGAGGAGAGGATGGCTTCCGCCCCCACCCCACCTCCCCCAGCCAGCGGGCAGCAGCCTGGCCTGGCACAGAGGCGCAGGGGCTCCACCCCTCCAGCGCTCTGTGTGTCGGTGAGCGGACCCTGCGGCGGGCGAGGGAGGCGTGGGCTGCTTCGGGGGTCTAGGTTGGGGGGCTGGGACCCGAGGAGGCTGGGGTCAGAGGCCACTGGTTGAGTGGTGAGGGCAGGCTGAGCCGGGCACCGGGTCCACCTCTTCTGGGGCAGCCTGAGGTGCTGGTGGCTACGCTGTGGTCCCCCAGGCTGCCGACTCTATGGGCACCTCCTGGGAGCCACGTCTCCAGCCCCTGGGGGGCTTCTGGCAGAGAGCCAGAAGCCAGCTCAGGGAGGATGGCCCGGGGAGTTGGAAGCGGCTCACGGGTGGGTCTGAGAATCCCACCCCTGTCGCCACCACCAGCACCTAAACTCTCTGCCGTGGCTCCTGTGACCCTCCCAGCTGGGGGACAGGTGTGGGAGGGGATTCTTCGCAGCCACAGGTGAGGCCCGGGGTTTGGCTTAAATGAGCTTCAGTATTCTGTGTGACAACAGGTTATGTAACAGGGGAGGTTAGATACCGGCAAGGCCGTGTGGCGAGCTGGTGGTTGCAGAGCTGAGCAGCCCGGCCGGCCCCCACAAGAGGAGGGCTGCGGCCCCCACAAGAGGAGGGCTGCGGGGCCGGGCCTCGTGCCCTGGCCTTGCCCCCGGCATGTGTGCTTGTGTCCTGGGTGGTGCTGGTCCTGCTGTGGGCGGACTCAGGTAGGGGGCAGGATCCCATTTGTCAGGTGTGGTTCAGCACCGCCTCCGGGGGCCTGGCCTCTCAGGTGTGGTGAGGAGCCCTATCCGGGAACCTTCTCCTGCCTCCTTGTCTCTGAGGGCCCTTTGCAGTCCCCACTTGAACCCTGAAAGTTCACCGCCCATGTTTTCTGCCTTAAGGAGCAAGGGGCTCGGGCTGAAGGCAGGGCAGAAGCGGGGGCCTAGAAGCCACGTGCCCCTTCTCCTGCCCCAGGCGCCAGCTGCCCACCCCACCCATCCTGTGCCTCTGGAGCCCCTGTGGCCAAACCCCTAACTATGGTCCATCTTAACTTCCGGTTACTTCCACTAATGAGGGTCTCCACACAGTCCATCTGGTGAGGGTGGTTCCAGGGGGTCCCCAGCTTGAATATGAATGGGAGTCTGCGGCTCCACCCACCACGGCCCTTCCCAGCACAGAGGCCTGAGGATGCGGGGCCCTGGCGCTTAGCGCTGCTCCCGCAGGGCCGGCAACCTTGGCTCTCAAGGGGGCAGGTGAGGCCTTGGGTTTGGCTGCCCAGGGATGGCAGGGCCAGGCTGGGAGAGTTTGGGGATTCTGAGGGGCAGGAGGAGGCCGCAGGGGGACAGACAGAGGCTCCTGGGACAGCGCGAGAAAGCTGGTCTCGGCTCTCCTAGTTTGGCTTGGGGGGAAAGAGGGGTGTGACTTGCTGCCACCTGGTCTGGATGGCGAGCCTGCCTCTGCCTGGGTGATGAAGGGGCAGGACAGGAGGTGAGCCGGTGCGGGGCTGGGTGGTCACTTCTGAATGGCTGCCCTGGGCCAGGGTGAGTAGGGAGGCGGAGTGAGTGTCATGGTCTCTCTTTCCGGGATGCCAAAGGGCCTGAGGCTGGGTGGCTGGTATCCTTGGGCCAGAGGCATGAAGGGACATTTAGGCCCTCAGTCCCTGGGCCACCAGCAATGGGACTTGTAAGGAGCTGCAGTGACCACCACCATTTACATCGCCCAGGCCGGAAGCTGTAGTCCTTAGAGCATTATCTGGACAGAGACTGTAGTTATGTGGGACGTGTGTGTGTGTGTGTGTGTGTGTGGTGTTTGGGGGGGTGGGTAAGATCTCACGGTGGGAGTTATATCCATAGTTATCGGTCTGTACTGCTGGTGGGGAGCAGTACTTGTGGGTGTTACTGCTCGGTGCCCTGGACTCAGCCAGCCAGGAGGTCCCGTGCCACGTGGGGAAGGAACTCTGGTGAGTGGCCGTGTCCGCTTGTCTGAGGTGGGCTTCCCCGCCTACTCTGCGTGGCCTCTGCTCTGGAGGGCCCAGCAGAGATGCTAGCTGCTCCTGCCCTGGAGGGCCCCACGGTCCGTCCTCCCTGCCCAGACCCTGGCTGGACATCATGCCCTCACCTGCACCTTCCCCGCCGGCTCAGGTCCTGTCGCTGGGGGCCGATGTGCTGCCGGAGTACAAGCTGCAGGCGCCGCGCATCCACCGCTGGACCATCCTGCACTACAGCCCCTTCAAGGCCGTGTGGGACTGGCTCATCCTGCTGCTGGTCATCTACACGGCGGTCTTCACGCCCTACTCGGCCGCCTTCCTGCTGAAGGAGACGGAAGAGGGTCCCCCGGCCCCCGACTGCGGCTATGCCTGCCAGCCGCTGGCTGTGGTGGACCTCATCGTGGACATCATGTTCATCGTGGATATCCTCATCAACTTCCGCACCACCTACGTCAACGCCAACGAGGAGGTGGTCAGCCACCCCGGCCGCATCGCCGTGCACTACTTCAAGGGCTGGTTCCTCATCGACATGGTGGCCGCCATCCCCTTTGACTTGCTTATCTTCGGCTCTGGCTCTGAAGAGGTGGGTTGGCAAGGAGGCAGGGGCCAGGGGAGGGCAGCGGGGGGTGGGGTGAAGGGGTGGGTGGGGACAGAGGGAGGGTGGCAGACGCATGGCAGAGCCCCAGCTAACCCGCACCTGCTCCCCTTTCCATGTGAGCCACTCCCCAGCTGGAGCGGTCCAGAGGGCTCACCTTTTCCTAATGTGTCTGTGTCCAAAGTGGCCACTGTCTTTTACTTCACATGGAAGTGCCCTGGAAGCTAGTGGGAGCTCTGGCCGGGCACCTGAGGGGGGTGCACCTTTCCGAGCCCCACTTTCCTCATTCTGGCCCTGGGAACCGTGAGCCCTTTGTCACAGAGCTGGCACGAAGGTGAATGGGCTCCGTGCTGCGCCCAGTGAGTGGGAGGCGCTTTTATTTTGAGGAGGTCCCGGGGAGAGCTCCTCGGGGATCTCGCCTCCGATGTCCCGCGAGAACTGCAGCGCCCCCGCTCCTCGTTTGCCCCCCTCCCCCACTGAATATCCGCCGACCCCCATAGCTGATCGGGCTGCTGAAGACGGCACGGCTGCTGCGGCTGGTGCGCGTGGCACGGAAGCTGGACCGCTACTCCGAGTACGGGGCGGCCGTGCTTTTCCTGCTCATGTGCACCTTTGCGCTCATCGCGCACTGGCTGGCCTGCATCTGGTACGCCATCGGCAACATGGAGCAGCCGCACATGGACTCCCGCATCGGCTGGCTCCACAACCTGGGCGATCAGATCGGCAAGCCCTACAACAGCAGCGGCCTGGGCGGGCCCTCGATCAAGGACAAGTACGTCACCGCCCTCTACTTCACCTTCAGCAGCCTCACCAGCGTGGGCTTCGGCAACGTCTCGCCCAACACCAACTCGGAGAAGATCTTCTC
This sequence comes from Tursiops truncatus, assembly GCF_011762595.2. Classification (NCBI taxonomy): domain Eukaryota; kingdom Metazoa; phylum Chordata; class Mammalia; order Artiodactyla; family Delphinidae; genus Tursiops; species Tursiops truncatus. Next base: position 99,167,783 of record NC_047042.1, on the reverse strand, counting down.
CATCTGTGTCATGCTCATTGGCTGTGAGTGCACCCCTGGGGCGGGCGCGGGGGCCAGCCAGGGGCCCGGGGTCTGGGAAGGGCCCGAGACAGAGGAGAGGGTGGGTGTTAGAGGAGCCAGAACGGGGCCCTGGGCCTTAGAGACCCCAGGGGCCTCCACATGGCATGTCTGGGGCTGGGAAACCAGGGCAGAGGCGCAGGGCAGAGCCGAGGGGTGTGTGTGCCTGGGCTTTTGTGTTTGTGCATCTCGCGTGTGTGCTTACAATGTGACGTGACGGCATGTGCTGCTGACCCGGTACAGGGGTGGGCGGGGCCCCTCAGACGCTGACGGCCCCACTCACCCCGCCCCCAGCCCTCATGTACGCCAGCATCTTCGGCAACGTGTCGGCCATCATCCAGCGGCTGTACTCGGGCACGGCCCGCTACCACACGCAGATGCTCCGGGTGCGTGAGTTCATCCGCTTCCACCAGATCCCCAACCCGCTGCGCCAGCGCCTCGAGGAGTATTTCCAGCACGCCTGGTCCTACACCAATGGCATCGACATGAATGCGGTGAGGCCGCTGGGCTTGGCCTCTGGTTGATGGTGGGCTGGAGGGAGCCGCGTGATGGTAGGGACTCCTCCTGATGTAGCGGGCACGTCTCAGACTGCCAGAGTCACCCTCCCCCGTGGTTCAGGTGGTCCCAGTTAGCGCCAGGCGGGACCCTGAGAGGAACGTTACCCTCCTTTTGCCCATGGAGCTCGTTTACTGGGTGAGCGGTCGCTTTGGGGCAGGTGCTAGACCAGGCTGTGGGTGATCGTGTTTAATCCTTACGACAGCCCCAGGCAGGAGCTGATCTCCGAGCCTCACGCGTTAGAACGTGGAGGTTAGAGCAGTGAGGCGTCGTCCCCAAGGGTGCACGGCTGGAAGGGGTGGAGCTGGAGTGGGCACCCAGGTCCTTCTCCTGATACCGGACGCCCTGGTGCTCCCCGCTGGATCTCCGGGTGGGGGTGGGAGTGGGGTCCCGGGAGAGGGCATGCTGAGCTGCCCCCTGCCTGCAGGTGCTGAAGGGCTTCCCCGAGTGCCTACAGGCCGACATCTGCCTGCACCTGAATCGCTCGCTGCTGCAGCACTGCAAGCCCTTCCGAGGGGCCACCAAGGGCTGCCTGCGGGCCCTGGCCATGAAGTTCAAGACGACGCACGCGCCGCCAGGGGACACGCTGGTGCACGCCGGGGACCTGCTCACCGCCCTCTACTTCATCTCCCGGGGCTCCATCGAGATCCTGCGGGGCGACATTGTCGTGGCCATCCTGGGTACGGCAGGGACCGAGGCCTGGAGGGGTCCCACCCAGCCCGTTAAGGACACAGCCCTAGGGGCTGTGGCCCCGGGACTACCCACAGGGACCTTGGGCTCCTTTAACTCACTCAAGCTCAGGCCTTCCAAGGGGTCGGTGGAAAGGACTCTGGGGGTTTCCAGATTCTGCTTCCCTTCAGGGTCTCCTCACGGGCAGTGACACTCTTGTTCCTTAAAACAGGACCACATCCAGATGCTCCAGGGTAGACAGTGGCGGGAGGTTGTACAGCCTCAGGCAGTACAGCCAAGCCTTCGCCTCCAAAGCAAAGGGAGCCCTGCCCCTCTTCCCCTCACGCTCCTTCTTCTCTGCCCTACCTGTGCACGTGGGCAGGTGTACCTGGGCACTGGGACTCCCTGCCCTCTGCCTGTCCTTCCTTTGGCCCTGGACACCTCAGGGCAGATGTGCCAACGGGGGGGGGGGTCTTTATAGATTTTTTATTTCTCGGTTCGGCATAAATACGTGCTTATGCCACAAACACCCCCAAACACAACTGAAACCAAAGTTTTGCTAAACAACGGTCCCCTTAACTACATCCTGGTGTTTCCTGTTCTATGCTGTGCTAAGCTGTGCTATCCTGTTTTCTTTCAGTAAACAGAATGCTGGTCTTGATTCACTACTGTGTTTGATCTGTAGTTTGAAGAACATTGTTTATGGGGGTGCAGTGTTTGGCCAGGAGGGTGTTTGGGACGCGGGCTTTGGGGGGTACCAGAGGAGTTAGAACCCAAGGAGGAAGCCAGGGCCACGGGCAGCTGCTGGCTGGCCCGCACGCCCTGCCTTTGCGAGCTGGGGGAGGATGGGCTGGTTGATGCTTCCCTGGCCCTGGGGGCTGGGGCCTGGCAGTTGGTGACCAGACTGAGGGGAGGCGCCCGGCCAGGGTGAGAATGCCTGGAAGTCAGGTGCCCGCTGCCTCTGCTGCCGCCCCAGGGGCTGAGCCCCCCTCTCGGTGGCCTCCAGGGAAGAATGACATCTTCGGAGAGCCTCTGAACCTGTATGCGCGCCCTGGGAAGTCCAACGGGGACGTGCGGGCCCTCACCTACTGTGACCTGCACAAGATCCACCGGGATGACCTGCTGGAGGTGCTGGACATGTACCCCGAGTTCTCCGACCACTTCTGGTCCAGCCTGGAGATCACCTTCAACCTGCGGGATGTGAGTGGGCCGCGCTGCATGCTGGGCGGCTGCCCCTTCGCCGTGTGACCTTCTCTCTGGGCTTGTTTCCCTGTCTGTCGAATGGTATCTGGGTCAGACCAGGTTGTGAACGTCCCAGCCTCAGCCCCGGTCCTGGGGCAGAGCTCACACCCCCAACCCCACCTTCTCTGTTCGGCAGGGGGTCTGGCCGGGACCGGGCAGGCTGGGTGGGCGCGGAAGGGCCCTGACACCGTTCTCGGTTCCAGACCAACATGATCCCCGGCTCTCCCGGCAGCGCGGAGCTGGAGGGCGGCTTCCACCGGCAACGCAAACGCAAGCTGTCCTTCCGCAGGCGCACTGACAGGGGTGAGGCGGGGGGAGGGGAGGGGGCGGGGTCCAGGTGAGCCGGGAGGCGGGTGGGGGCGGGGTCTAGAGGAGGCGGGGCTGAGGGCGGAGCGCGGGGTCCGGCGGGTCTGCTCCCCCCAGGCTACACAGACCTTCCGGTCCTACCTTCAGTGTCCCGCCCCCCACCCCATCACCCCATCCTTTCAGGCCCACTTGAAATGTCGCCTCCTCCAGGAAGCCCTCTTCCACCCTCCAAGGCAGGGCCGTGCCTAAGTTTCTTTGGTCCTCACAGGGCTGGTGTCCTGGTGGGCACTGCTTTGAACTGATGAAGGGAGGAAAGACAGGACAAAGGAGGACAAGGAGGCCAGCACGGGGGCTGAGGGCCTGGGGTCCCAGAGAGCCCCCCCCAGCAGTGCCACTGCCCGTGCTTGGGCAGCCAGTGGTCACAGACGACCTGGTCCCGCCCTCGAGTTCTCAGTCCTCTTGAAAGTGGGGGAAAGAGAGCAGAAGAAACAACTGGGGACAAACCAGGGCGTCCAGCCATAGTCGTCTCCCAGACCTGCTCCAGTCCTCTCCCCTCTACTCCCCTCCCCTCCCTTCTGTGCCTCCTGCCTGCTCTGAGGCCCCTTCTCTGTTTCCCACAGACCCGGAACAGCCAGGGGAGGTGTCGGCCTTGGGGCCGAGCCGGGCGGGGGCAGGGCTGAGTGGCCGGGGCCGGCAGGGGGGGCCGTGGGGGGAGAGCCTGTCCAGCGGCCCCTCCAGCCCTGAGAGCAGTGAGGATGAGGGCCCAGGCCGCAGCTCCAGCCCCCTCCGCCTGGTGCCCTTCTCCAGCCCCAGGCCCCCCGGAGAGCCGCCGGGTGGGGACCCCCTGACTGAGGATGGAGAGAAGAGCAGCGACACTTGTAACCCACTGTCAGGTAGGGCGAGGGCCCCCTGGGCAGGCGGGCGGGGCGTGGCCTCTGTCCCAGCCTCAACGCAGCTCTCTGGCTCCAGGCGCCTTCTCAGGAGTGTCCAACATCTTCAGCTTCTGGGGGGACAGCCGGGGCCGCCAGTACCAGGAGCTGCCGCGCTGCCCCGCCCCCGCCCCCAGCCTCCTCAACATCCCTCTCTCCAGCCCTGGCCGCCGGCCCCGGGGCGACGTTGAGAGCAGGCTGGATGCCCTCCAGAGGCAGCTCAGCAGGTGAGGGTGGTCCCTGGGATCAGCCTGGGCCCGGCTGTGTGTGTCCAGGGGCGCGGGCTAGTAGGGGTGGGGCATGGGCATACTGCAGTGTGGCCTGTGGGTTTCGGGCAGTGTTGTAGGGTGAAGTGGGTGTCTGCTCTGTCTAGGCCTGTCCACGTGTCCAGCAGCTTGACCCTCTCCTTGTGTTCAGAGCCGAGCCAGGGGCTGCCACACCTAGAATGAAGAGTGGACCTGGGGTTGACCAGTTGGCTGTCCAGAGGGTGGTCCTGAAGTTGCAGTCACTGGTGTCTCCACTTCCCTGAGACCCAGGGCGTCCTCCTCCTTCTCGCCCCAGGCTGGAGACCCGGCTGAGTGCAGACATGGCCACTGTCCTGCAGCTGCTGCAGAGGCAGGTGACGCTGGTCCCGCCTGCCTACAGTGCTGTGACCACCCCGGGGCCCGGCCCCACCTCCACCTCCCCTCTGCTGCCCGTCAGCCCCATCCCCACCCTCGCCCTGGACTCGCTTTCTCAGGTAAGTTCCAAGCACCCCAGCCCTGCCTCTTCTGCACCGATTCCACCCCAGACCGGCTTTGCTGCCCTTTCTGCTTGGCCTTGGGCCCCAGCCGCCTCCCACCCTGTTCCTGCCCTCATCCCAGGCTGTACTCCTGGAGGAGGGCTGCCCTAGGAGCTGCGAGCACAGAGCACAGCAGGAGAGCCCCCAACTAAGCCCCCAGACAGCTGGGCCAAGGAAGCCAGCAGGCCGAGTGGCATTCGCTCCCCTAGCGTCACCTGAATGGCCATATCTACTCAGGGTGCCTGTGTCATGGCTGTGGGTGGAGGGACTGTTGAGCCAGGGGCCTGGCGGTGGGTGCTGGGTGCCAGCGTGCCCTCGGGATAGGGTCCCAAGCCCCTGCTGCGACTGATACCCGCTGGGTCAGGTTCTGCTGCCAACCGTTGACTCTCATGCTCAGTGCTTTGCGGGGTTGTCCTGAAGGCTCTGGCTAAGCCCCAGGGTAGCACTTCCGGCCCGCATCTCTCCCCTCCTGCCAGAGATGGGCCTCTGTTGCCCTTTGTCCTCTCCTGTGTTCCTGGCCTCCTGACGGGACAGCTGTGTCTGGGTCTCAAGAATGGGGCTCCTCTGGCGACAAGAGGTGGCCTGGGATCTGCTCCCCCTCCCTCTGGCATCTGCTCTCCCCTCCCTCTGGCATCTGCTCCTGTTTGCAGACACCAGGGCCCACGTCAGCCAATGTGCCAGTCTCCCTTCACAGCCTCCTCCGCAGGGATCTCACAGCAGACTCGTCAGCACCCACAAAGCCCCCCCTGCCGGCCCTGGTACTCTGCCTGGCCTTCCGAGGCCTGGCCGCCCGCCTGCCTCTGTTTGTAGGTTCCCTGAGTTCTAGATTGGAGGAAAGAACCCTGTCTCTCTCTCTCTGTACAGCTTCTGTGCCAGCTCAGGGCCCCTTATTCTGGATTGGGTTTGAATCCAGCGGCCAGGTTCCCTGGGGAGGGGAGCGGCTGTGGCCTCAGGCTCTCCCCGAGTCAGGCAGAAGCTCCCGAGGCCCCCAGATGCCCGGTCTGGCTCTTGCCCACCCAGAGCGCGTTTCTCCCCGAGCCGGTGGGAGTCGTGCTCTGTCTGCCTTGGCCCTTCTCCTGTGCCCTCCAGGCCTCTTCTGTCTGTCACCAGGGTCTCCTGACCCTCTCTATCCTCTGACCCTCCCCTGCCCCTTGGCTTCTAGCTTCTCACACTCCGGTTTCTTTGCAGGTTTCCCAGTTCATGGCGTGCGAGGAGCTACCCCAAGACGGCCCTGCTCGACGCCTCTCCCTGCCGGGCCAGCTGGGGGCCCTCACCTCCCAGCCCCTGCACAGACACGGCTCAGACCCGGGAAGTTAGTGGGGCTGACCAGTGTGGACACATGGCTCACCCAGGGTTCAGTGCGCTGCCTGGGCCCCTCCTGTGGAGGCCCTGCCCGGGAGGCCCTGGCCGCTGACGGGAGAGGAATAGGAAGGCACAGCTCCTCCTCCAGCCCTTGGGACCATCTCCTCCTGCGGTCCCCTGGGCCCCGTTGCGGGGGGGAGGGGCAGGGACAGGGCCGGGCAGTAGATGGGGGTCTGTGGTCCCCTCACTGCCCTGGGGGCAGTAGCCGGTCTAACTGCCGGAGGCACCCGGCCCTGGGCCTCAGGCACCTCAAGGACTTTTCTGCTATTTACTGCTCTTATTGTTAAGGATAATAATTAAGGATCATATGAATAATTAATGAAGATGCTGATGACTATGAATAATAAATCATTATCCTGAGGAGACTCCAGGGGTGCTGGGAGGATGCCGCCATCAGCACGCTGTACCCCACGTTCACGTTCATAGTGTTCGGTGCACTGGCCTCTCTGAGGGAATCCAGGCCGATCTGTCTGTGTGCACAGGGCCTGCAGGGGCAGCTCCGACGTCTGAGTGTGGAGTCTGTGCCGTCGGGGTGCTCCCTCGGGGCTGCCACAAGTCACCTCCAGGACCTCTGGCCTCCGGAGCGCCCTGCTTCCATGTGGTCCTGGATTCAGGATGGCAGAGAGCCACCTGGACTCTTTTACATATAGAAATTGTCCTAATGGGATGCCAGGCCTGGGGTCCCGCCCCTCGGGGTCACGGTGGCTTGCTGGGTGGCGCACTGGCCCCCAGAGCTGGCCCCAGGCTGACTGCTGGCGGCTGTACTCTTCCCTCACACAGCTCGTGAGCCCAGCCCGTACTGATTTTAACCTGGGGCTGTATTTGGCCAAGCCCCCAACTTGGCCTTCTCTTGACCTTGACTCAGACTCACGTGGATCCTATATAATTGGCCCCCCACAGCGAACCAACTCGGGGCACGCTGGTTTTCTCAACCCTGACCGGAGCCCCCGCCCCCTGGTGTCTGGCTCCAGACGGGCCTCACCTCCGTCACCTCCGTCACTTGGTCACCTGTGATCCCCGACCAGCGGAGCTGCCTGAAGAGGGTGGAAGTTTCAGGCGGCTCATTCCCAGTAACGGAGGGGCAAGTCAGAACAGATGTCCTGGGGCCAGTGAAGGGTGGTGGCTGTGTGCGTCCATGTGCTCGTGAGTGTGCGCGTGTGCACGTGCCATTCTGGTCTTGCGCGAACACCCAGCATCTCAGAGGAGCTGCCGTGCAGTGGCCGTGGTAGGGCGGCTGCCAGCCAGCAGGAGGGGCCGATGGGCAACAGTGCTGCCCAAGCCCTCCAGGGTCGCTTAGTCCTGTAATCCCTGACCCTCCGAGGTGGGTGTGTTAGCCTTGCTTTGAACAGAGCCCATTACTGCCCGTGCCCGGGATGGGGAGGGGGTTGGCAGGAGACCCTGGTCTCTGAGCCACCTGGAGGGTGCTCTGTTTCCAGAGCGGGTAGGAGAGAAGTTCCTGGTGGTTCTGCAGCAGGGCCTTGGCTCCCCTACCAGAGGGTGGGACCAGGGAGGGGTCCCTGTGAGTTCAGCGTGCCCTGGGGGACAGGGCACGGGGAATAGAGGTGGGGGAATAGACCCGGGTGGTGGGGAGGGCTGACCCAGAGAGGTGGGCCAGGCAGAAAGGGCAGCTCTGTGCAACGGAATCTGGCACGTGTGTACGCGGTGTACACGTGAACGTGAGCGTGCATCTCTTCATGGTTTGGGAGCGCACACGCAGGCCTCCCTGGTGGATTGATGTGTGTGGGCGTGGGGTGGGGTTCTAGCTGGGGGGATGCCCTAGATTCAGGGTCAGCTCACGGATTACGGGCGCAAGCAGACGCCGTCAGGATCTCAGCCCCGGACACCGGCAGAGGCCCCCGTGAGGTTGATGGTGAGAAATAAAATGACAGACGAAGCTCGCTGCACTTGGCACGCAGGGGCCGAGGTGCTGGGCCAAGTCCCCGCTCTCCGGCACTCTCTCCATCCTTCTTACCATCTGTACCGTCCTTAGAGCATCTTCATCTGGGAGCTCAGCCCCGATTCGCAGCACTCTGTCCAGGTGTGGCGGTGAGGGCTGGGGGAGCCTGGGACAGCCTGCGGGAGGGGCTGAGGGCCGGCGCAGTGAGTCAGGGCCCCGTGCTGGTGGGCGTGGGGAGCAGAGGAGGTGAAACCCGGGCCTGCACTCCCTAGGCTTTGTATCACGTTTGACGCTGGTTATTCTCTGGGGCACATTCCGGCGTCCACAGTCAGCTGCCCGCCACCAGGGGAGTGCCCTGCCTGGACCTGGAGGCCTGATGTGTGCGCTTCCAGGGATGTGTGTGTGTGTGTGTGTGTGTGTGTGTGTACACGCACACGTCTGTGCTCAGGGTGGGGGCTGGCCCAGCAGAGGGGAAGCCTCTCCGTGCTTGTCCTCGATGGAAGCACGTGGGTGCCCAGGGGCTGGTCTGCTCAGTCCGGTTGAAGGAGCTTTTCTGCATGGCCAGGACACAAGTACCAGGTCCCTACCAGGAGCCACCGCTGAGATCTGAGAGTGGGCGGAGGCCAACGGTCACAGTGGCTCCATTTACGATGGTTCCACCTGCCTGGCTGTGTCATTTAACCCCTAACACCCCGCAGAGGTGGGTGCCACTGGTCCACGTAAGGAGGGTCGGCAACTGACCAGTGTTAGTGCTGCGGGTAGGTGGCCGTGCGCAGCTCCGGGCTTCACTGGAGGGGCCGCAGTGGCCCTCAGAGCACAGCACTGGAGCCAACACTGGCCGGCCGCAGGGTATGGGCTTGGACCTGGGCCTTGGGGGACCTGAGAGACCGGCGGGGGTGCAGTGAATGGGCAGTGCAGCCCAGTGTGGAGCCCGGCGAGGAGACTGCTTGCCTGCGTTCCCAGCCTGCCCCACCCTCCCCGGCCCTGGCCAGGTGGCAGCACACCCCCTCCTGCCAGCCTGGGACCGTGCTCCACCCAGCGCACGAAGGGTACCATGAAACACAGCTGTGCCTGTGACCCGGGAGCTCTCTGTCGGGCGGGGGCAAGTTCTCGGGCAGGGTCTGCTCAAGGCTGAAGGCTGCCTAGAACCCAGAGGGGGGCCCCAGCCCTCATGGGGTCCTGCTGCGTCCCTGGGACCAGGCGGGCTCCCAGGTGTGTTGGGAGGGGTGGGTGGTAATGCTGGGGGCCGGCTGGGAGTACAGCAGGCTGTTTCCCTCCAGGGACCACCTTTGTTCACCATGCATTGATGCATTGACCACTCTTTTAAGGTCCAACCTCATCTTTTTTTTTTTTAATAGAAATCAGTAAAAATGCTTTGGAAGGAAGATGAAGGACCATCAGAAGCCAGTAGCCTGTGAGGCTGGGAGAAGGGATGCCTAAGGGGCATCTCGTTCCTGGGGCTCAGGAAGAGAGGAAAGAAGGAGGTGTGGGGACCACTGTGCCCACCCTGCACCCTAGGACAGGTTCCATGGTCAAATGAAGGGCGCTTCCCCTGCGGGCCTGAGGCAGTGAGCTCTGGACCTTCAGCTCCCTGTGGGTGGGGCTAGTGTGACTGTAGGGCCCTGAGCAGTGCTGGGCACTGGGATGTACTCAATGTTTCCTGAATGAACGAAGGAAGCGCAACCCTTCTCCCCGGGACGGAGACCCTTGGGCTTGGCCAGCAGGGCTGGGGAAGGCCTCCTGCGGCTGGCGGAGCAGAAGCGGGGCATCTGTGCAGGGCTCTGACCCTTCACCCTGGACCCGCGGGTCACCATGCTCTACTCCATTCCTGTCCTCCGGCCTGCACTGCCCAGTTCTGTGGCAACTGCCCGCTGCCCCAGACCTGATCCCTGGCCTCCCCTGTCACCTGGGCTCCTGGAGCCACAGGACTCTGGTGACGGGGGGTGGGCAGGGCGAGGGTGCAGTCCCCTCCTCTCCTGCAGGGCCAGTCACCAACGGCAGGGGGTGGGCTGTTGTGCAGACTGGAGGGTTCTCCCAAACCAAGAGGGCCAGAGGGGTGGGGCGGGAACTGCAGGGGCCGTGGCGGGCGAGGAAAGGTCCACGCGGTAGCCAATGCCCAGAAAGGCAGGTGGCAGAGCCTGGAGCCGGAGTCTGGTCAGGGGCGGGGGACAGGAACCGCGGGGCAGGCCCGGCCTGCCTTCCCCCACCTCCACCTCTGCACCTAAAGGTCCAGGAGCGGAGTGAGGTGCTGGTGGTGCCTCCTGGCCGCGTGACTCAGCCACTGCCCAGAGTCCAGGTGCAAGTGCGCCCCGCCCTGTCCTCACGTGGACCCCCGCTCCTCTCTGTCCAGGCAGTGGCAACTCTCATGTTTCAGTGACAAGTAAGAGTCATCGATACTCATGGAGCCCATCCTTTGCGGTGAGCATTATTCTGACTGCCTGAAACCCGAGGCCCAGAGGCTCGCGGAACCTGCCAGCATCCGCGGCTCCTGAGGGTGGAGCTGAGGCATGAACCCGGGCAGTCTGAGTCCCCCGGGCTGGCCCGAGCCTGGGGCACACCATCTCCCTTAGGCAAGACAGGGACTAGGAGACCTTTGCAGGTGTCTGCGATTTCTAGGACCTTCTCTCCCCTGCAGGCTTCTGTACCTCTGTTCCTTTGCCTGGAGCGCCCTTTGGTGAATTCCTGCTGGTCTTTGGGTGGTTCTTCCAGGAGATGCTTGGTGCGCCCCCTCCCTCGGGCTGGGGCCCCCTCTATGCTCCTGCAGCACCCTCTGCTCTCCCCACCCCGCCTTCCCTACCCTGGACTGCCAAATCCAGGGGCTTGTCATCTCTGCGCCACACCGTCCCTGTCTCTGTCCCCCAGCACCACGCGCAGTGGCTCCCCCGAGCGAGCACGCAACAGTTTACTGAATGAACGTTTCTGGATTTGGGGAGCGATTAGCAGTAAAATCCTTTTTTTTTTTTTTTTTTTTTTTTTTTTTTTGCGGTACACGGGCCTCTCACTGTTGTGGCCTCTCCCGTTGCGGAGCACAGGCTCCGGACGCGCAGGCTCAGCGGCCATGGCTCACGGGCCCAGCCGCTCCGCGGCATGTGGGATCTTCCCGGACCGGGGCACGAACCCGCGTCCCCTGCATCGGCAGGCGGACTCTCAACCACTGCGCCACCAGGGAAGCCCAGCAGTAGAATCCTTAATATCCAAAGGGCCCGTGTGCTTGACTTTGGGGGCTGTGACTTCCTGTGCAGCCAGGCTTGGGGTGTGAGGGCTGAGGAGGGGCCTCTGGGGTAGCTGGCATTCCCTGAGCCGCCTCCGCTGATAGGCAGACGTGAGGTCGGGTTGGCCCCTAAGGGCCCACGGGGTTTACGTTTTCTACCCCACTTTGTTGGCTCAGCTCAGCGCCTGGGGCTTGGTCCTTGCTCTGGGTTACGATCAGGGAACTTCTCTGATGCCACCTGGAATCCCTCCCGGTGGGCATCTAGGGGCACAGCTGGATATCCCGTGATGGCCGTCGCTCACCTGAGCTTTGGGGAGCCCCTGCCTTTGCTTCCCATCACAGCAAGTTCATCACCCTCTCAGATGCCCGGTCCCTGGCCTGGCCATACCTCCGGGGGCAGCCCCTGCAGGCCTCTTTTCCAGGCTCTGTTCTGCCGCAGTGCAGGGCAGCAGGTCTTGTGCCAGGCCCTTCCTGCAACCCCCCTGCCCACGTCGCAGGAGCAGATGGGCTGAAGCATGCCCAGGTCCTGACGTGACAGATGGCTCCTTCCTCTTTGCCTGCAGGACAGAGCCCTCCACGTCAGCCTGGCACAGAGGGTTCTCATCTTCCTTTCCAGACTCACCTGCCTTTATATCTCCTGCTGCCACGTGACCAATACTCTAGCCTCATGAGATCACGTCCTGTTAACTATGCTTGAGTTCTCCCTGCATTTGCCTGTCTTTCCCTCTTCTTGGAAACAGGCTCTGTCCTTCCCGGCCTGGAGAAACTCTCCGATCCTTCAAGTCCTAGCTCACACGTCACCTCCTCCAGGATGTCCTCTCTAGGTGCCTCAGTGGATCTAAACCTCGCATTGCACTGGGCTCAGGCCTTTGTCAGCGCCTCCACACACCCTGCCTGTTCTCCTGTCTGTCATCCGAAACAGGACTGGCTGAGTATTGGCCATCTTCTCTTCTCCCTTGGAGGCCTCTGTCGTGGGGCCGGGGAGACGGCAGGCCCTTTGCCAGTGTGTCTCGCTCCATCTCCACTTCCCAACGGGCCTCTGCGTGGAGGGCTCCTGCCCACGGTCCTCTGTGTGGCCGCTCATTTGTCCTTTGATGGTCAAGGCTGAGAGCGATTTCTCGTAGGGCTTTTCTGTTTCAACCTCAGGTCTGAAGGATCCGCCTTTCTCCCCAGTGGTGGCCAGTCCCGTGGGAACTGGAGGGTGCTCAGCCTGGCTGCTCAGGGTGACCTCCAGGGCTCACACGGTGGTCCGACCACACAGGGGCCGTCAAAAGCACACAAGTAGTGGGTCTCGTCTATCTCAGGTGCTCAAAACTGTCGGAACAAATTTGAATCATAGGGCCTTTCAAGGTCACTATTTGGAAACAATTTTAGATAACTGTATATCATAAAAGAGTGGTTGGTGTAAAAATCAATAAGATTTAGTAAAAGACTGAATAGTAACAGGTTTTTTTAAGCCGCGTAGGTACATGTTATTAAACCCCGTAAAGACTCAATTTATCTTGATCATCTTATTGTAGCATTTAAAATAAAGTGATTCTTGATACTTTATTTTCTAAAAGTCTAAGTACAGGTCAAGCCCTTTTCTTTTCTTTTTGGCTAACTTCTGTCTTTCAAAAAAAAAAAAAGAACGTGTTCTGAGGCATTTGTTTAAATAATCAGCTTCATTATTTTCTAATCACACCTTATAAGTGAGTTGGAAGTTGGCAAGAGCCATCGCTTAGAAACCAGAGCAGAAGAATTTAGCTCAGCCGTCTTACCATTATTTTAAAATTAGCAATAGCATAAGGTCTGGCTGCAAAAGGCTTAGATGCTAACTGGCAAGAAACTCAGTCATTAGGGAAACAGCCTGGAGAGGGTAACGGCTTGGCTTCCTCTTTCTGTTCTGCCAGGTGATGACAGCTGGGGAAGCAGAGGGAACGCATTGGTCAGGGACACCAGGAAGGTCAAGTGAAGCTGATCTCATGGTCTCAAGAGGCCTAAGTGGAATGAAACCCTTAGCAGATGGGAAAATGAGAGGAGAGAGCTTTAGTTAAAGTCAATCTTCCCTGGGCCCCCGGAACTGTGACTGTCCCGCAGGGAAGTTTGGCTTGATGTGAGGCTCTGAGCGGCCATAAAGAAGCGTTATTCTCAGGGCCGGTGAAAGGGGCTTGGGGGGACGAGGTTAAACAGTGATTGTGCCATGACCCAGAGGCCCTCCGTCCTCCAGCCCCCAGGGAACCCTTCCCCTAGGGGGCTGAGAAGTGGCTGGTGCCCCATCCAGGGGAGAGTAGGGTGTGCCTAGTGCCTCCCCGGGTCTCTGGGGATGCCCTGGGGGTGAGGCTTCTGTTCTAGGCCAGCTGCCCTGTGACCTGTGAGACACCTGTCCCCTGAGTGTGTGGTAATTCCTGTGCCTGCTGCCACCTCTCTTCCAGGGCGCTCTGACTTAAGGTGGACACCCCTCCTCTTCATTATCCCAAAGCACCACTAATTAAAGGTGTTGCACGTAGCGGTTGATTAGTGAAGATCTTGGAGGTCATTGTGAACACTGGGGAAGTCATCTCACTGTACAGCCCAGAAGACAGCCTAAAAGATGATCCCAGACATTCCAGTCCTAAATTCTTGGCTGCTTCCTTGTTGATGACTTTCTCATTGGCTGACCTCCTTCCTAGCCCTTCCAAGACCCTCTTGGTCAGTTCCCGTTTTCTGAAGACGCTTCTCTGCCTCTTCTTTTTCCCACTTCCCTGGCCTGCCCCACATTTACCCTCACTACCTCGGGCAGATCCGTTCAAGTGTCTCCAGGCTGCTCTTAGCTGACCTTGCCCGGGGCACCACTCTTCTCCTTCCGAGGCCCTTCCAGACTATAGGGATACTATCCAGACACGCGCCCGATAGACCCAGAGTGAGCTCCCCGTGCCCCTAGCGGAGAGAGGGGGCTGCAGTGAAGCTGGCTTTCTTTTCCCTTCCTTCCTTCTTTTCTTTTCTTTTTATTTTTGGCCATGCCGCGTGGCTTACGGGATCTTAGTTCCCGACCAGGGATTGAACCCTTGCCCTCAGCAGTGAAAGTGCAGCGTCCTAACCGCTGGACTACCAGGGAATTCCCCCTTCCTTCCTTCCTTTTTTTTTTTTTTTTTTTTTTTTTAATATTTACTTATTTACTTGGTTGCGCCGGGTCTTAGTTGTTGCAGGTGTGCTCCTTAGTTGCAACTCGCCGGCTCCTTATTTGCGGCTGTGGGCTCCTTAGTTGTGGCATGAGAGCTCTTGGTTGAGGCATGCATGTGGGATCTAGTTCCCTGACCAGGGATCGAACCCTGCCCCCTGCATTGGGAGCGTGGAGTCTTAACCACTGTGCCACCGGGGAAGTCCCCCCTTCCTTCCTCCTTCCTTCCTTCCTCCCTCCCTCCCTCCCTCCCTCCCTCCCTCCCTCCTTCCCTCCCTCCTTCCTTCCTTCCTTCCTTCCTTCCTTCCTTCCCTCCCTCCCTCCCTCCTGCCTTCCTTCCCTCCCTCCCTCCCTCCCTCCCTCCTTCCTTCCTTCTTTTTGATTAGCAAACAGTGTCCCTGCAATAATAATTAGTGATGCATAATGAGGGCATCTAGGGGCAGAGATGGGGGGTTACAGAGGAGGTGAGGAAAATGCAAAGCAAACAGCAGAGTGGGAGGCGAAGAGCCCAGAGGGGCAGATCTGAGGACCGCTCGGCTCTGCCGCTGTCCCTCCACACAGGCATCCCGAAGGGCGTGCAGTCAACGCTTGGTTTGGGCCTGAGCTGTTCCGGTCTCAGGAAGTTCTCTTCACGAGCCAATTAGCTTCCCTCTCGCAGAGGCACAGACTCGTGGGACCTCGGGCGTTTGGAAGGGGTGGGTTCAGGAAGGGACAGTAGGAGCCACTGCTTATTAGAGACCCACCTCACATCAGACACGGCCCTGAGGAAGGGTTAGGGGCAAAGGGCTGCTTCTCGAGGACAGAGTCCTCGTGGTCTCCTGCTAACTTTTTGCCAACTGACTGGCCAACATTGAATATTCTGAGTCACCGTCCAGTTCGTGGTTTGGAAATGCATAAAATGAGGAAGAGCTGCAAGCGACCTTGGAAAAGAGGCAGCTCCTTGGACTAAATGCTGGACAAGGGGGACGGAACGGACGCCGACGGGACCAGCACTTCTCTCTCCACGCTCCGTCCTCCCCAGCTGGCGTCCCCCTGGCTCTAGACCCTGCTTAGCCCCCCGGGTGCCTGGGCAGCGCGGCTGAGGGTCCTGGCCCGTTGGCCTAGACTCCAAGCAGAGCAAACTCAACTGTCTGGGGTTTTCACGACCACAGCCTCCCCCAGCTTGACCTCAACCAAGAGCGGGATAATTTTCAAGTGAAATATTTTTCTTGAGAGCCACCCAGAATGTTAGAAAGTCAAGAAAGGCCCTTAAAAAAAAAAAAGACCCTTAAAAAACAGAGTGTGTCCCCTTTAATTTTCAGTGGAAGAATTGCCAAAGGCCGGAGAGTTAAGGGCAACATGGCTTCCTGCCCCACAGCCTGCTGCAGGCCGGGCGCTGGGTGGATCACAACAGCGGTTGTATGAGACCCATCCACGGCCTTCAGTATCTTGTAGTTCAGCTGGAAACACGGGAGGGAAATGGAAGAAGATAGTGAAGGTCCCCCTTCTGAGGGCCCAACAGAGCTTCTTGTATTCCTTCTCGAGTCCTCTGCTCCTGCCAAGCCTAGCCTCGCAGATGAACTTCTCCACGAAGACTTGTCCGTGGCGTTCCTGTGACATGCGATGCTGCCCCATCCGGTGACGACTCTTAGCTGTAAAAGCTGTGTGTGCCGGTCACGCAGAGCTGGGATTCAGGGGGACGCCTCTTCAATGTGGTGGAGATGCTCTCCTCCATGATGACCTGTCCTCTCCCAGACTTTTTGCCTGAAAACAGGCACATCGTTTTATTTTATTTTTTTAAAAAACATCGAATCATACACTTTATTTATTTATTTTAAATAAATAAATTAATTTATGTTTGGCTGCGTTGGGTCTTCGTTGCTGCACGTGGGCTTTCTCTAGCTGTGGCGAGCGGGGTCTACTCTTCTTTGCGGTGCGCGGGCTTCTCACTGTGGTGGCTTCTCTTGTTGTGGAGCACTGGCTCTAGTCACGCGGGCTTCAGTAGTTGTGGCTCTCAGGCTCTATAGCACAGGCTCAGTAGTTGTGGCACACAGGCTTAGTTGCTTCGCGGCATGTGGGATCTTCCCGGACCAGGGCTCGAACCCGTGTCCCCTGCATTGGCAGGCGGATTCTCAACCACTGCGCCACCAGGGAAGCCCACACATCCTTTTGGACTTGCTGCATGGTGGGGCATCCCTGTGGGGTCTTCACAGATGGGATTGGGGAGGCCCGCTGTCTAGGGGGTGGTGACAAAGAGCTGTGACCCACCTGGTAGTCCCCCCCATTCAGCCTCTCCACAGTGTGGTCTCTCCGCAGTTTTCCCAATTCCTGATTTTCTCCCTGGATGCAGGATGCCCCCTGACTCATGGGGTCCTTCTGCCAGCTCTGTGCTGGTCCAGTACAGCTGGTAATTTGGGGAGAGTGTTCCCCTTTCTTCAGTAGCAGAGGCTCCCCTAACTGTCAGGTCTCTGGTTCCAAGTCCTCTCCACCCCTTCTCCCCAAAAGATCGTTGGAAGCTGCCCCCCATGGGACCAGCGTCCTGCGTGAACTGTAGCCTGGGACTGAGGTAAACTCAAGTTAGAAGAAACTTCCTTTTAGGGCCACCCATGTGCTCTCTGGTCACCTGGGATTCTGATCTCACTAGCCACCCACACACCCAGACGGTGGCCCCAGATAAATCTTGAAAGGATGGGACTTTCATTTCTTGCCGCAAAGCCAGCCGGGACAGAGGTTTTGTGGACTCACGTTGCATTCTCTTTGCTCTAAAGGGGAGCTTGAAAAGGGGCTTCAGTAGGTAACACCAGCACTACGTTACTTTCTAAAATCTTTCTGGCACAGAACTGTCCCACATAGAAGAGGAATCCACAGACTGGAATCCGGACCTGGGTCCCATTTGTCCCCTGGCTCCTCAGACGGGGCCAGTCTGATGACGATTCAGCTGAAGCCACACACTGATGCCCAGTTGTGCGTGGGGCGGGGTCGCTAGAACTGCAGCTCTGGAGGCTCTGTGCGGGCACCTGGGAATGAGATGCGGGAGCAACAGGAGTTCGGACGCCAGCACCCGGAGGTCTGCGAGGGGCTGGAGGAGTCTTAGTATATCCAGGCTGCTGTAACAAAAATACCACAGACCGGGTGGCTTGTAGACAGCAGAAATGTGTTTCTCACAGTTGTGGAGACTGAGAAATCCAAGATCAAGGCACGGGCAGATTCGGTCTGGCGAGGTCTGCCTCCTGGTTCATAGATGGCTGCCCTCACGTGGCTGAAGGCGCGAGGGAGCTCTTGGGGGGCCTCTTTCACAAGGGCACTAACCCCACTCATGAGGGCTCCACCTTTATGACCTAACCACCTCCCAAAGGCCCCACATCCTAATACCATCACCTTGGGGATTAGGTTTCAATATATGAGTTTTGGGGACACAAACATTCAGTTCAGAGCAGAATGGACCAACCATAGCAGGAGGGTCCAGTTAGACCAACTGGCACACCCTTACATGGACCAGACATCCACCTGCTCCTCGGCCAGAGGGAGATCAAAGAGTACGGGGAGTGATCTATAAATGATGGATTTGTTCTTTTCGTATTGTTTTTGTAAATCTTTTTTGGTAAATTAAAAAAAAGTACCATTTAATAGACAGCGTCTCCCTCCATATTTTTCCCTTGCTTTTTTGGTTTTGATCGAAGGATCTAGGTTGTCTTCTAGAGTTTTCTACAACTGGGTTTTGCTGATTTTGTCCACGGGATGTAGCTTAACATTAGGGTGACCAATCAACCCAGTTTGCCCTGTGCTCGAATCTGGAAGTCCTTAGCAAATCAGGCTGGTCACCCAACTTTTCTTTTCTGTCATCTATATTTCTCATAAGTTGGTAGTTAAAGCTAGAGCCTTTATCAGACTTAGGTTTAGTTTTCTGGCAGGATTCTTCCCTAGTGGGCGGTGCTTTAATTCCAACAGGAGACACATAAGTAGCTGGTTGCCTCTCTCTTTGTGATATCACAGCCTTTAACGACCACGGCTTATATTCATTCATTCAGCATGGGTTGAAGAATGGTGATCTTCTCGTTCTACCTTCCCTTTCCATTTATTAGCCGGACTTCTTTCATTAGAGAAACACTCTCAGCAACTCTTTGGTTACCCAGAGCTGCAGTTCATAGATTAAAGGCACTATCAGTGCTTGATTCTTTCCCTTTGCTACCGGCTTTTCAAAATATGGTTCCCTGGCAGGCCCCCAAAGTAAAGAATGGGTTGCCTTTAGGAACATTATAAGCTCATGGATAGCAAAAAATATTTCAATCTTTTGTAGTTATTATTCTTATTGATGCTCACGTTTTCATCTTCGAGAGAACTTATTCGGGTTGGTTCCTGAGTTATTTTGCTATTTTTAAAAAGTTTATTATTATTTTGGCTGTATTGGGTCTTCGTTGCTGCGCGCGGGTTTCTGTAGTTGCGGCGAGCAGGGGCTCTTCTTCGTTGCGGTGCGCGATCTTCTCATTGCGGTGGCTTCTCTTGTCGCGGAGCACGGGCTCTAGGCGCGCCGGCTTCAGTAGTTGTGGCTTGCGGGCCCTAGAGAGCAGATTCAGTAGTTGTTGCGCACGGGCTTAGTGGCTCCGTGGCATGTGGGATCTTCCCGGCCCGGGGATCAAACCCGTGTTCCCCGCATTGGCAGGCGGATTCTTAACCACTGTGTCACCAGGGATGTCCCTGATTCTGCTTCTCATGTACCTTCCCACGCTCTCCCTCCCCTGTTTGTGAGAGTTGTGTTATATCCACCGTGTTGGAGCACAGCCATTTCCTTCCCTATGTTTTCCCTTATTACTGTCATTTTGTCTTGGTGCCAAGCTTGCTGCCCGGCTTCACACTGATGTCTTTCCAGTCAGCGTTGTTGTTTGAAGCTTCCTCTCTCGTGGATTCCTTATTAAGAGCTCATGAGAGTAACAGCCCCCGAATTCTTGACTGTTTACAGCAGTCTGTCTATGGTCTTGACACTTAAAGGTTGGCTTGGTTCCCGTTTTCTTTACTTGAGTAGCAAATATTTCACTCCACTGCTTTCTGGCATACGGTATGGCTGCTGAGACATCAGCTGCACTCCTATACTTTTTCCTTTATAAGTGACTTGGACTGTTTAACCGACGTCCAAAGATATTTTTCGTCCTGAAAGTCCTATCATTCTACTAGCATATGTCTCAGCGAACTGCGTACTGTCCTGGGTGGACATTAAGTGCAGTTTCAAGTATTTTTACTTCAGGAAAAAGGCTCTAAACTTTGATTTTGAGTACTATCCTGTTTTATAGCTTTGGTTTTCTTCTTGAGGTTTCCTATTATATGAATATTTGATTTTTTGCCTATATCTCCTGCCACTTTCTCTTGAAGTCTTTTCATCTTCTTACTCATTCCTTTTGACTGAAACAGTTCCCTTTTTCATCTGTTTCACTTAAGACATTATCCGCTGTGTTTATGTGCATTTGTGAGTCTGGCTTAGTCCTCATTAGTAAAGTCATTTTACTTCGTATCTCATTCTCCCTCCCCCGCTTTTTTTTCCACACACTCTTTTTCTTCAATCACTTCCTTTCTGAGCTTTTCTAATTCTGATTCATGATGTTCTTTCATACTCCTTTCCTTTTATTTATTTTAGCTCACTTTGCAATATGAAGTGGCAAGTTTTTTTTTTTTAATATTTATTTATTTATTTGGCTGCACCAGGTCTTAGTTGCAGCATGTGGGATCTTTAGTTGTGGCATGTGGGATCTTTAGTTGCGGCATGCGGGATCTTTAGTTGTGGTGTGCGGGATCTAGTCCCCTGACCAGGGATGGAACCCGGGCATCCTGCATTGGGAGCGCAGAGTCTTAACCGCTGGACCACCAGGAAAGTCCCTTTGAAGTGACCAGTTTTCTTCTGCGTCTGGGCACGTCATTCTGCTGTGTCTTCATGGGCTGTGGGGATATCTCATTACCCCTCACATCTTTTCTCTTAAATTAACTTACTGTGATATTTGAAAGAAATTATCTTCCACTGCTCATGTTCAAGTAAAATGAATTTTCTGTACTTCTGGAGGAGAAGTTTGGACTAAGAGAGCTGTTTTGAACTTCACGACTCCAGAGCTTTTGTTTCTGTTCTCTTCACCAAGGTTCATAAAATATGGCCTCCTGTGCTCTGAGATCTGTCTTCTCACCCGTTCTGCACTATTAACTGGGCCTTCTCTTCCCTCTGCCCCTGTGGGCTCTGACCTGATCAATTCAGATTCTTTTCTTAGCAGTTTCCCCCTCAGCGCTGGGTTTGGTTTGAAGGGAGCTCTGGTGTTAGTTTTGCGAGTTCACGGGCCCAGGTCTCTCTGGCATGGTGTGGTGGTCCCTTCTTCTCACCTACGACTTGCAGCCTTCGTGGGGATACACTGTCACTATTTTTGCTATAGATGTTGTCCATGAAGTTTTGGTTTTGTTATTCCAGTTCTGTTCTCTTTTGCTGTGGAGATTTGGGGATGTTAAAAAAATACGGGCCGTTAATATTCATCTCCCATCCTTTTGATTAATTGAAATTATTAGGAAATTTTAAATGTAGCTATGTACCTGGTGGTATTAGTGAAGTTCTAACCAACCACTGTATCCTGTGTGTCAGAAATGTCCTCTCCAGGCCACACGTCCTCTGAAGGTCTAAGGAAGGATTCTTGCCTCTCCTGCAGCTGTGGTGGTTACCTGCAGTCTTTGGCTTGTGGCTGCACAGTTCCTATCTCTGCCTCTGTCTTCACACGATGTTCTCTCTGTCTGTGTCTGTGTCTCTCCTCCTGAGGTCACCAGTCATTGGATTAGGGCCCACCTCATCCAATATGACCTCATTTTACCTTGATTACCTCTGCAAAGACCCTATTTCTAATAAAACCACATTCCCAGGTACAGGGTGGACATGGACTTTTGGGGGACACTATTCAACTCAGTACAAGGGTCTTAGGCTAAATAAACGTATAATAGGAGGATTTCCCGGATAAAGAGAAAGAAATATGTCTCCCGAAGAAGGGAGTCAGAAGATTTAAGCTCTTCCCGTCTCCGTATCAAGCGAGAGGCACGTGCCTCATGACTCAGCCAGGGCCTCAGAGACAAGTGCCCTCCAGTCAGCTCCGGACTCCTCCTGAGTTTCCACTGTGCCCTTGGAGGTCTCCTCTGGGCTAATCGTCACATGGCCCTTGCACAAGGCTGGCGCCTAATTCCCTGCCATCCTTTAGGGAGCCCGTAATCTGAAAAGCTGTCATAGAGAAGCCTTCTATCTCTGGACCCAGTGGGTGGGAAGTCAGAAAGAACTGTTCTGTGCTCCCTTTCCTGACCATTGAATTCCTATAATTGAGCTTCTTTTTAAAAGCCTGAAACCCTCACACATGCAGAGAAGGAAGCAAGGAGTCAGAATACGTGCCAAGAGCTATAAATTTTCTCTGTCTGTCTGGGGCCATTATTCCACTGCCTACAGGCACTCACTCGGCAGCTCAGAGCACATCAGTCACATCCACCAACCCAGGTGGATGCGTTGGTTATTTAATTAGTTGGATGTACGTAGTTCGGTGTCCTGGCTCTTGCATGGGGGTGTCCGCCAAATTCTCAGCAGTCTAGAAATATCCCAAAGAACTTTTCTGGCTTATAAATAGAATTGTTATAACCATCTCTCCTTTGTTCACCCCAAGGCCCAGCTCTCATCAGTCTGTTTTAACAACAGTAGTAACAATAACAACAGCTCCATTCCAATCCATCATTTCTGGACAGCGTTCTGTGTTTTTGGGACATCGGCAGCCGCTTCACAGTGAATGTGGGAGGAGTCTCCTAGCTTGCTGACATGGTCTTAGGCCAGATTAATGTGCCCTTTGCCTTTATGCATCATTTTGAAAGGATTTGAGGAGCTTTTCCAGGAGCTTTAACTCTGCTGGACATCACACATTGAACGTTTGCGACCTGAGGCCGCCTGGCCGGGTAGAGTTAGCTGCTTATTCTCCAGATCACATAATTACCCAGTCTGTCCCTCACTATCCCCTACCATTCTCATCAGTCTCCTATTCATCTTCTACTAACTCCTACCAACTTTGAATCAACCTCACAGCAAGTCGGCCTCTCAATTCCATATCATCAGCCAGTTATCTCTCAACCTCACGTCACTGTTCCTAGCAATCCAAGGCCAGATGCCGTATGGACTTCCTTTTACTCTCTTTTTTTTTGCGGTACACGGGCCTCTCACTGTTGTGGCCTCTCCCGTTGCGGAGCACAGGCTCCGGACGCGCAGGTTCAGCAGCCATGGCTCACGGGCCCAGCCGCTCCGCGGCATGTGGGATCTTCCCGGACCGGGGCACGAACCCGTGTCCCCTGCATCAGCAGGCGGACTCTCAACCACTGCGCCACCAGGGAAGCCCTCCTTTTACTCTTATATGGAACGTCTTCTTGGGACTCTAATGGATGGTGCTTTTGGATCATCTGGGCACTTGTATCTGTCACTGCACGTATATTTCCATTTCTGTGTATCTTAACACATTCTTCTTTCCCTTCTGGTCTTCCTCCCTTGGATTTCTCCTCTTCCTCTGGGAACTAGATCTGTCTAGTCTGCTTTCCCTCTATTCCTTTCTCTAACAGGGGTATTGGGCAGACTTAAGTTGCAGACAAAAGGAGCAGCTCCAGCTATTTCAGTCCAAGAGGGATTCAATACAGAGAATAGCTGTTTATAAAATTGTTGCCAAGACAGGAAGCTCAGGCTCTAGGCTGAGTGTCCATGCCCAGCTCCCAGAGAAACACTGAAGAACCGGCACAGGCATATTTGGTGAGCACCAATATCTGAGCAAACATCTCAGTTCTTTACTCCGTAAACATGATAGCTTTCTGCCTTTGCATTCTCCTTTGAATTATTATCTCATAACAATTCCTGTAGTGCATCCCAACATTGCCTCAGCTGTAATATCAGGAAAAGGGGTTCTTACACTTTCAGACTCAGGCCAGGATTGGGGGGAGGACCTGGGATCACCTAGAGGACGTAGTGTTGAGGCTGCAGCAGGAAAGACATTTCTAAAAGAGATAACTAAATACATCAGAGAAATGAAGGAAATAAGAAAAAGGTTATAGGAAGGAAAAACTGTGGGAAAGAATCGGGGCTAGTGCTAAATATAAATTCCTTACTCTTGGAATATTCCATTATATCCATACAAAGTGAAAATCCCCTCCACTCTATCCCAGACGGATGGACCTCTGACCAAGAATGGAGCGCGTTCTCCTTTACTGGACAATGTCTGTTATTAGGCTAAACGTGTCTTCTTGCAAATTCCATCCATCGGTTCTATTTCTTTTATTTTCTTTGTATGATATATAATTTTATTTTGATTAAGTGTTGTTTTAACTCCTAACAAATATTTTTATTTATTTTTTTTATTGAAGTATAGTCGATTTACAATGTTGTGCCGGTCTCTGCTGTACAGCAAAGTGAGTCAGTTATACACATACAGACATTCTTTTTTTATATTCTTTTCCATTATGGTTTATCACAGGATATTGAATATGTTGAATATAGTTCCCTGCATATATACAGTGGGATACTACTCGGCCATAACAAAGAACTAAATAATGCCACTTGCAGCCACATGGATACAACTAGAGATGATCATACTAAGTGAAATAAGTCAGAAAGGGAAAGACAAATACCCTATGATATCACTTATATGTGGCATCTAAAATATGACACAAATGAACCTGCCTGCGAAACAGAAACGGACTCTCAGACATAGAGACGTGACTAACAAATATTTTTCACCACATCAGCTAACAAATAGCAAGATGGCTAGATTTTATTAAAAATTAAAAAAATTGGGCTTCCCTGGTGGCGCAGTGGTTGACAGTCCGCCTGCCAATGCAGGGGACGCGGGTTCGTGCCCCGGTCCGGGATGATCCCACATGCCGCGGAGCGGCTGGGCCCGTGAGCCATGGCCACTGAGCCTGCGCGTCCGGAGCCTGTGCTCCGCAACGGGAGAGGCCACAGCAGTGAGAGGCCCGCGTCCGGCAAAAAAAAAAAAAAAAAAAAAGTTTTGTTTTTGTTTTTTTGTTTCATCGGTTCTAGTTCTTCTTTCACCAACCCCCTGAGAATGACTCAGATATATTAGGCAGATGCCTTCGTCTCCTCAACCTCTTCTTCTCCAGGCAAAACGATGCCCAATACTTCAGTAACTCCTTATACGGTGTAATTTTGAGATGCTGACAGCAAATGGCACTACAGTCCCCACCAGTGGCCTGAAGCCACTGATCTCATTAGCCCGCAGAGCTTCAACCTTGGGTTACCCCCGTGGGGAGGAAGTGGGGGAGCCCCTCAAGGCTCCGGGGGCTTGATCGATCAACACAAATGGTAAGAGGCCATTTGTCAGACCAATGGTAAGAGTGCTTCTGGGTCAAACACAAACCAGAGAGACGGCATTAACAGAGCTATAGAAATAATATGACAGGAGAAAAGGGGATTTGGGCATAGATGCAAAATGGGGGATCAGAGAGATGAAAGCTGACAGCATCTGTCCGGTACAGTCGGGGGACTGGACGTTGAATCTGAGTACTATGAACGATCAGGTCATGGGACAGCCGGTCGGCTTGGGTGAAACATCCTCCGGTAATAGCCACCTGCCTTTAATCTGATTCCACGTTCATCAAGCAGTGTTTAGATGAATAATTTCACTTCCTGTTTCCCTGATACTGGGAAGGAGAATGTGCTGGTGGGAAGCATGAGAATTCTGGTCACTGGAATGGGATCCCCTGCTCTGCGAATGAAGACAACGGTGTCTGGTTAATAGTCTATGTAAGTTGGGAAATGTTCCCTGCTCCCATCACCCATAGGTACTGTGCATCACAGACAGTTGCCTTCCTATCTATTTTCCATTCTTCCTTATTAATAGAATCCCATGTGTCCACCTAAAAATTCTTACTTCCCCTGATTCCCTCGCAGCTAAAGGTAACCACGTGCCACAGTTCTGGCCAATGCAACGTAGATGGAAGTCCCTCGGAGTGTGTTTGTTTTCTGGAGAACGAAAGGAAAGCCTTACTAGGAGAAAGTGTTTTTGCCCTTTCCGCTTTTATCTACTAGAACATGGCTGTGATGTCTGGAAGCACAGCAACCATTTTATGACAACAAGGACAAAAGTCACACCCGAGGATGTCAGAGAAAGAAGATAGAGGGGCCTCTGGCTCCTTATGACATCCATGAGCAGCTGCATGGGCCCTGAATTTCTTTCCTCCAGAGACTGTTAGAAAAATAAGCCACTATCTGTTTAAGCCACAGTTGGTTGGGCGTTTTACCATTTAGAGCAGAATATAGTCTTCATTGGTGCGGGGTCTAAGTGGAGTTTCTAAGCCGGCAAAGCAGACAAGACTCTAGAATGTGGTTAATTCACAAGGTGAAGCATCTATGAGGCTCCCTGGTGGTCAAGGCCTGGGGATGCCTCTTGGTTTTCTTCTGATCATAAACGTAACTCATATATTTTGTGAAAATTCAGGTGAAACATAAATCATAAAGAATAAAGAAAAAAATCACTCTAAAGTCTACCACCCAGAGATAACCGTTGCTTGCACAGTAGTGAATGTCCTCATAGACGTTCGTTTATGTAACACGAATGTTGATACTACAGTTTTGACATAAAAGGGATTTGCATTTTGTAACTTGCTATTCACTTGACAGTTGTGGACATCATTCCTGTGCTTTTGTTTAGAAAATCCATTCTATTGTCAGGTTAAATATAGATCTCTCTTATTAATTGTAGCTATTTTAATATTCAAATATTGTTATTTAATTAGGTCTACTATAATTTAGCCAACAAATCCTCGGTTGGTATCTAATTTTTGATATTCTGTATAGGGCTGTAGTAAAATGTCTTGGGTAAATATTTCTGGGAACTTTTCTGATTATCTCCTAAGAAATCCCTGGAAGCGGATTGCTGGCTCTGAGGGTTCTGCAAGTGTGCCTAGGTCTCACTCGTGCGCTCCAGGCCACACTGCTTCCTACTGTGTGATCCCTGCATTCCAAGGTCGTTCTGCTGACTTGTCCTTCTACATGTTTAAGCTCTCTAGTTTCAGTGGGGCCTGACGTTGCTTAGAGTGCTTTAACCACTGCCTTTTCTCTAATAAATGCTCCACGAGAGCTGTTCAAGATTCTGCGGCATTTCTTAAGCTCTTATTATGGGCTGAATTAGGCCACCTCTCCCCAACCAATGAATACGCTGAAGGCCTAACCCCTAGTACCTCAGAATGTGACTGTATTTGGAGATAGAGCCTTTAAAGAGGTTATTAAGATAAAGTGAGGTCATAGGGGTGGGCCCTAATCCCATATAACTGGTGTCCTTATAAGAAGAGGAGATTAGGACCCAGACACACACAGAGGGAAGGTCATGTGAGGACATGGGGAGAAGACGGCCGGCCATATGCCAAGTAGAGAAGCCTCAGAAGAAGTCAACTCAGCCAACACCTTGATCTCGGACTTCTAGCCTCCAGAATGTAAGAAAAGAAAATTCTGTTGTGTAACTAGCCAGCGTGTGGTCCTTTGTTATGGCAGTCCTAGGAAACTACCAGAGTCCAAATCTCACCTTTCCGGAACCACTCTCAGGGGAGGTTTCCTTCTTCGGAGACCCAAGTTAGGCTCAACTGGGGTTCTGTTTATGAAACCGTACAAGGTTCCACTTTCTAAGAGAGACAATAGTCAGAATGGATTTTCTTAACCAAATCCCTTTATTTTCCAATAAAGCACACATTGAGTAATAATCCCACCCTCCGTGGCATTCAGCCTCTCTGTGGAAGTGGTCTCTCTGCACAGCACCCAGCACCCCACCTGTCTCCACTCTCCCCACTTAGGAGAGGCAGGTACAAAGAGGTGAGGCTGCGGGACACTTAATGGGTATAAACACATCACTGCTTTTCTCCAGGGAGGCTAGCTGCACCCCTTCTTTCTGCCCAAGTCGATCGACAGTGGTGACGATGGATTTCAATACTCCTGTCCTCGCAGGGGAATTGAGAAGCAGGCTTCCCCTGATCTCTCATAGAGATATTGTAAAGTAGCTAGCATGCGAAGTTTTCTAGTGAAACAGTGTAAGACATAAAGACTAAAAGAAGATTCCGTATCTCACTCTGGCGATGTCTCATTCCTGTTAGGTTTATACTATCACTTAAAAAGAAATTCCATCTGTGGGATTTTTAGACATTTTTGGATGTCAAGGTGTCTGTTCCACCTCGGCCTGGCCTCCCTGGAGACTCCTGTCCCCTGTGTGGGGCGGAACCACGCCGGGCTGGACGGGTCCCTCACCTCGTGCGTTGTTGCCGTGGCCAAGCGTGGCTCCTGCATCTTTTGGTTAAACGGAGACTTCAGGCCTCTGTCACAGGGGCCCCCAAAACTGGAGGGTGCGGCTGGGCCCAGGACAGGCCTGGCAGCCCCTCCTTCCCCGAGCCAGGGTCCTCATTGCTCTGTGATGTCCAGGGTGGCCTGAGGCCTGCACCAGGCAGAACCAGGACCCTCCGTTTCCAGGCTGGAAGACCGCCAAGGAGCCGAATCACATGTTGACAGGTCTTCAGGCTTTTCTACCACAATATCGGAGTTGGACACATTGGCCAAATAAAGTTGAAAGTTTTTGCCGAAAAAGAGAAGATTCGTGCCCTCTTCTATTCACTTGTTATGACTCCATGAAGTGTCTTGTGGGAACAGGATATCCTAGGCCTTGGTACCAGTCTCTCTTAGTGACGGTTTTCAAAATCCATACATTCACAGGTGACGGAAACATTGTAATTGGCAAATGGACAAAAGTCATCCCCCAACCCACCGCTTCTACAGAATCGCCCAGGTGTCCCTGGCAGAACAACTCTTTTTTGATTGCCTCCTGGATACGAGGAGAGGGAGATTTTTTTTTTGCCTATTTTTCTTTTCAAAAATTGTGGTAGACTACACAACATGAAATTTACCATCTTAACCATTTTTTTTTTTTTTTTGAGATACGCGGGCCTCTCACTGCTGTGGCCTCTCCCGTTGCGGAGCACAAGCTCCGGACGCGCAGGCTCAGTGGCCATGGCTCACGGGCCCAGCCGCTCCGCGGCATGTGGGATCTTCCCAGACCGGGGCATGAACCCGTGTCCCCTGCATCGGCAGGCGGACTCTCAACCACTGCGCCACCAGGGAAGTGCCTGTCCCATTTATTTAGATCTTTTATTTCATTTAATAGAAGGTAAAGTTTTCCTGTTGAGAGTGATGTATTTTTTGTCATATTTAAAGATATTTTATAGCTTTTGTTGCTATTATGAATGGTACCCTATCTCGTACTGCATTCTAGGTGGTTATTGTGGTACAGAGAAAGTGTTATTGATCTTTGTAAGCTGATCTTACGTTCATCCAATAACCCTCTTTTCAGTTCTAATACTTTGTTCAGATTTCTATGTAGATGATCATATTGATCACAAATAACAACACTTGCAGCTCTTTCCTTCCAGCTCCTACACCTTTATTTCTTTTTCTTGTTTTATAACATTGGCCGGGACCTCTGGTTCTTTGTTACATAATAGCAGTGCTAACAGGCATCCTTATCTTGTTGCCAATGTTAACAGGAATGTTTCCAAAGTTTCTCCATGAGGTATGATGTTTGTTGTGGAGTTTTCATATACAGCCTTTAAAAGTGGAGGTGGTTTCATTCAAATTCTGGTTTTCCGAATTACTCTGTGACTCTGTGCCGGGAAGGGCTGTCCATCCCTGTGCCCCCAGCCCACGTGGTGTAGCCACACTCCAGCCATTGGGTCCACATTGCAACTTCATGATTTGAAGATTTCCAAGTCACATGTCAAACACATATAGGATGTCCCTACTCATGGGAAGCAGCCTCCATTGCTGTCCTGTCCTCCATCGCAGCTCGGCCCAGGTGGAGATGATGACACCTTCCTACTACATACAGGCATCATCTGGGCACACCTGTGGGGCCCAGTGCCTAGATGGGAGGTGACGTGGAGGGAACACTGTGAATCAGGCTGTCTTGTGTTTGAAACTGCAACCGGCCACTTGCTAGCTGTGTGACCGTGGCAAATTATTTAACCTGTCTAAGCCTCAGTTTCCTCATTTGTAAAATAGGGAAAATAAGGGTACCTACTTCCCGGGGAAGCTACTTGGTAGGTTGTTAAATAAAATAATCCGCAAAAGCATTCGACAGAGAGTAGTAACTGTCAGCTATTGGCTTTGTAACCATGAAAGGAAAGTCAGTAACACATTCAAGTATTTTCACAGGACTTTGAATGATACGCAGAAGGCTCTTGATAAAACGTTAAGCGAAAGCGGCAGGTTTCACAAACTAAGTCAACATTTGTTTAACAGTGTTTTAAAATCTGCATAAGTAAAAGACTGAAGAGAAATGTATCAAAATGAAGCATTATAGGTGATTTTTTTTCTGTGTTTTCACATTTTTCTCCAATGAGCACACGATTACTCTTATAACCTTTAAAACATGTTTTATGGAAATAAACAACTCAGTGTGACTCAGCTGTGACAAGTTGGCCAAGAAAGCTAGTGCTGTCTTTGGCTGTCTGAGGAGAAATCCAGCGCCCGGAGCTGGAGGTAACGGCCCTGCCACGCTTGGCACTGGCCAGACCCCGTCTAGATTAGGGTTTTGTTTAGCTCTGGGCATAGGTAACCATGGGAATCTTAAATGTCATGGTGGAACAAAAATGTAAGTGTGCGAGGGCCTCAAAGTCTAGAGGAAAACAGGGCTGGAAAAGCAGACAGGGAGCGAAGACAGATTGGGAGAAGCAGAGGGGCTCCCAGCCCGGGGCAGAGGGGGGGGAGGGGAGGAGGAGGGGGAGAAGAGAGGAAGACAGTGAGAGAGAGAGAGAGGGAGGGGGAGAGGGAGAGGGATGGGGGAGGAAAGCAGAGATGTGGGGAGAGAGGAGCATCGGGAGAGAGGAGCCCCGGTTGGGGACGGGGCTTCTGCTCGGGGCCATCTGACTTAGGGCCGCCATTGCCTTTCTTGTCCCCGGTGTCTGGCACATTCTCCCGGGCACTGCCCTTTTCTACCCCAACTGTAAGGTTGAGTGTGGGTGCAGATTCCTTACAGATCCTGTCCACTGCCTCACGGTCCATGGATCCTGGCCAATAGATGTCCTTCCGGGAAGTTTGTAAACTGGCCCTGGGGACAGCATCACCTCCTGTCAGTCTGGGGGCCGCGAGTCCTGCACGTGGAGCGCTCCCTCTGGGAGGATGGACTCCCCGCAGAGGCTCAGGCACAAGGCGTGGACGTTGACCTCTGGCGGCGGGCTGGTCCCGGGTCTGAGGGGATCTGTCCTTCTCCAAGGTCTGGTCCTTTAACCCGCCTTCGCTGGAAGCACCACCCAGATGGCTTTTCAAAGCCTGTCTCTCTTTCCTCAACCTGATTCAGGCTGGGTGTTTATCACTTGCAACCAAAACAGTCCTGAGTAGTTCAGAACGACAGATACGAGTGGCTGTGAGGAGCTGAAGTGAGAGGCTCTGTCTGTCTGTGTGTCTGTCTGTCTGTCTCTCTGTGGTTTCTCTTTCTCTCTGTCTCTCTCTGTCTCTCTGTCCCTGTCTCTCTGTCTCTCATTTTCTCAGCCTCAGTGTCTCACTTTGGCTCGTCTGTCCAAGCCCTCTCTCCCCCCTGGCCCCCACTGTCTGGAATGAGTTCTCCCCAGGCTCCCATCCCGCTTCTCAGCTCCCCTGCACCCCTGCCTGTCCACCTCCCCACCGCCCCCCCCCCCAGCGGGGCTTTCTCCACCCAGGGGTCCAGCTCTGTGAGTGCTCCTGGCCCGATGTCCTCTTCCTCGTCCACAGCAGGCCCCCCTCCTCCCTGCCCTCCCCCGACCCTGGGGTCCCGCTCGGCGGGGTTGGGGGGTGCCGGCACATCTCCACAGTCAGGCTGGAAGCCCCGCGAGCTGCTCCCCTTCCATCCTTCTCTACCTCCCATCGCCATGCGCAGTGCTTAACTTCCTGGAGTGTTCTGGAATCTGCCTCTCCTTCTAACCCTCCCGCCCCTGCCTGAGTTGGCGTCTTCTGTCTCTGGTATGAGTACTTTGCGTGGTAAATCGTCTCTCTGCCTCTATGTTTGCTCCTCTCGAACCCACCCTCCTGGCTGTCATCTTGTACAATCAACAGATCCATCGTCTTGCCCTGCGGAGAGCAGTGCCGAGGGCCCATCAGCCCCAAGGAAATCTCAAGGGCCCTCGGAAGGGTAGGTGGCAACTCCCGCCTTCTTCTCCCGCTCCAGCCACAGAGGAATTTGCAGTTCCCAGCGCAGAGCACCACGATTCCCTTCTGTGGGCCTCCTCTCAAGCCGCCACCCTGCCTGAGCCCTTCCCTCCCTGCCTGGGCCACTCTGTGCCTCAGTTAGACCCCCAGTCTCTGCCAGACCCTCTCCACCCCTGCCGCACCCCGGCCCCCCGGGAGGGAGTTCTCTGCAGCCCCACCAAGACTTTCAGTTATTTCCTCAGGGATTGGTGTTTCCTACTAATCTCGGGCGCATCCGGACTGGCGGCCTCTGCACCCCGTCTCTGAGGTGTGGTCCAGGAACGTGGAGAAGATGAAGTCTAAGGGTAGAGATGGAGATGGTGTTTGTGTAGCAGAAGCAGGGTGTCCAGGATGGCTTCCCGGTCCTTGGCATAGGTGGGGGACTTGAGGATGGAGTCCTGGAGCTGGGAGCACGGGAGGAAGAGCAGGTGGACGGGGACCGGGGTGGGAAGGTGGGGAGCTGGCTTGGATTCTTGTAGGACATTTAGGTAAACATGCAGATCCTGGAGTTTAGGAGAAGAATCTGGACATGGGACACACATGTGTGAATCATATCAATAAAGGGGTTGGAAAGTATGCTGTGTTGGCATAAAGGAATTTTCAGCGTCCTATGTTAATAGGTGGCCGAGGTTGCTAGTTGCTTTCAGCTCTCCATTCTCACATTCTTTTTTCCAAACTGAACCCTGAAATTATTTGGGGGTAGTGATGTTAAGGTAAAAGATTCCAGTCTCCAGCCTCCCTATCTGGCCAATGAATTGTAAGTAGAACTACACGATGTCTCTGAATTCTGGGAAAGCTCCTTAGAGCATGGGGCCATGCATTTCTCTCCCCTCCTCTATCCTACAGCATAGTACTCAGATGTGATGGCTGGAGCTCTAGCAGTCACTTTGGAGTAGGAGGCTGAAGGCCATATCCTAGGGGTCTGTGTTGAAGAGGAAGGAGGCTGCCTCCTGGACACACACCTTCCTGGAGCTCCTACACCAGCCCAGGGCGCTTTTCACATAGAAACAAATATAGCTTCTTTCTCGCCAAAGCCACTGTTTTATTTTTCTGTTAAATTTGGCGGAATTTAGGTAGTCCAAATGAGCACATTATTGGTCAAGCTCTAGCCTTGCACCTGTGGGCATTTCCAGTGTTGGTGAGGTTAGAAGTGAACACCGGGCTGCCTGTGGGAGCTGACAGCTAAGGTGTGCTGTGCCACCTGGTGGACACACGGCAGACAGCACGCCTTTCAAAGAAGCACAGCGTTAAGCTGCTTACGCCGGGATGCTTTTCTGGGCTGTCTGGCTTTTCCCAATGGTCTGCACCCCAGCTTGCTAAATTGACCTCAACCCCAAGTCGTCTTTTAGCCAGCAACAAAATGAGCGTTCCAGGGTCCTGAACGTCAGTGGACCTCTGAGAACTCCAGGAATTCCCAGCCGCACTGAGTTTTTTGGCCCGGGTGTGCTCTCAGAACTAATGAGGCTGTTTCTAGCTACCCCGGCTGGGTCCTCCCGCCCCTAAGCTGAGAACTTCTGTACTAAATAAAGGATTCCATGTGACCTCTCCTCCCGCAGACTCTGGTCTCAAAGCAATCGTTAAAGGAGGAGAAGCGGGAGGGAGATGACTCACTGCCTCTCCGAGCGGGAAATGAACACCAAGGGAGCCTAACCTGCCAGCCGCAGCGAACAAATGGATTTGTAGCCATTGTAGCCACAGGCAAAGTGGGCTGGAGTGGGCAGGCTGCCGGCTGCTTCCTCCTGCTGACCGCTGGTACAAGCCTCAATGGCCAACCACGTCCCAAGTCTTGGAGGTTTAGAAATTCCGGAGATTTGGTGGAAAGACCCCTGGCACCCGGACACACGGGTTTACACCCAGTCTGGTCATGGACGGTGTGTAACCCGGGGCCCACTTTCTCTCTCTGGCCTCACTTGGGACAGGAGGTGGCTGGGACACCACTGTGTTGCCGCCTAGGCCTCTGTAATAAGT
Organism: Tursiops truncatus; assembly: GCF_011762595.2. NCBI lineage: Eukaryota > Metazoa > Chordata > Mammalia > Artiodactyla > Delphinidae > Tursiops > Tursiops truncatus. Next base: position 99,134,455 of record NC_047042.1, on the reverse strand, counting down.
GTGGCCCTGCGTCACTAAAGCAAGACCGCGTAGGCTTTGGGGAGAAGCACAGATACCAAGAGCAGGACGATGGCTTCTCCAGCTTTAACTGGGAGCAGGAATGAGACGCCTGCCATGCGGGGAGGTCAATGTCACCTAGGAAGTGGTGGACTTCAGCAGACTGACGTGGGTCCTTGGTTTTTCCCGGGGGTGGGGGCAGGGGACCTGTAAGGCCAGGGTGGGGGAATGCGGTGGGGGGAGGAGAGCCAGAGGGCAGACAGAGCAGCCCCAGGGTCAAGGGCGGTGGGGCAGTGAGTATGGAGGAGATAGAGCTGGAAGAGGGAATGAGGTCTATGGAGCAGGGAGAGGGGGACGAAGGGCACCCCCAGTCCAGAAGCTGTGACCCTCAGGCTGGAAGGAAGGAATGAGTGTCAAGCCGAGGAAACTGAGTTGTGTGTGAGTTGCACCGCATGGCGCTTATTGGCAGAGCTGGGCTGGCCCAGGCTCTCTACCTCCGTGGAGGATGCTCCAGCCTGAGGGGCCCTGGGGTTAGAGTCCTGCTTCCCTGGAATCAGAACCCAGACGACCGGAAGGCTCTGCTTTGTAATTCTTTCTCCTTTTTATACTTGAAATGAGAAAAATGAGAACATTCTTAAAGAAACCCTACACCTGTTGACTCTGCTCTGAGACAGGGGTTCCTCCGTGTGGGCCAGGAGGTCCCCCACCACCCCCTCCCCCGCCCCTCCTTCCCAGAGAAGCTCTCCCTCCCTGCCCCGGGGTTGCTTTAATCTGTGCCCCATTCTTGGAAGGCCTCTCAAAGCAACAGGTTCCTGTTTCCCTAAATCTTCTGGCTTCATCCTCTGTCGTTCTGTAAAGCAATCTAGTCCTCTCTCCCTTTTTCCTATTTGCATCTCCACCTGGTAGAGGAGGGGCCACAGACAAAATGACAATCTGCTTTACATGGGAGGGGGAGCGGAGGGAGGGGGAACCTGTTGTTCTCTCCTCTTCTCTCGATGGTCCAGGAAGTTTCCTGGTGGGGCGGTGTCTCTTCCCACTCAGAGCTTCTCCTTCTTCCCGTGCTTCTCCTTCTGTCGCTGCCCCGCCAGCAGCTTTGCCGAGCCTGGCATGGGGGAGCCCCGCAGCAATGCTTCCAGCAGAGCTGGGGGAAATGCATAGGACCAATCCCCCCATCCCGGGGTCCAAGCCTTCGGCAGGTACGGATCCGATGGGGGAAGGTGTGTATAACACGGTCTCCCTCTTCGGTACATCTTCTCCCTCAACCAAACACACGTAGAGTCGTGCCAGGCAGCCCCTATATTCTGGGGTCTGAGCCGCCAGAGGACCGTGGGCCAGTCTGGCCACATGGGAGGCAAATCACAGGACACACCCACGGCCCAGGCTGCAGTCTGCCTACCCCAAAGGATGCGGCCAGGGTCCTCCTCCTGGACACTAGCTTCATAGATGTGACTTGGGTCAGACCACCCTGGCAGCCCTGTTTGAGCACCGCCGGTCCTGTTTCCTGGGGGCCAACGTGACATGAGCCAACTTACTGAACAGTCTGAGCCAGAAGGGGCGAGAAGTGGAAATGGAGGCTTCCGGGGCTTCCCTGGTGGCGCAGTGCTTGAGAGTCCGCCTGCCGATGCAGGGGACACGGGTTCGTGCCCCAGTCCGGGGAGAGCCCACATGCCGCGGAGCGGCTGGGCCCGTGAGCCATGGCCACTGAGCCTGCGCGTCCGGAGCCTGTGCTTCGCAACGGGAGAGGCCACAACAGTGAGAGGCCTGCGTACCGCAAAAAAAATTTAAAAAGTCCACATGCCACCGCAACTAAGAGGCCCATATGCCTCAAGGAGGATCCCACGTGCAGCAACTAAGACCTGGTGTAGCCAAAATAAATAAATAAATTAAAAAAAAAAAAAGAAATGGAGGCTTCCACCTGTTGCCTTTTCACCTGCCGTGCAGGTCCTGGGACACTTCCTCTCCCTCCCTCCTCCGCCTGTCTCTCTGGGGACAGGCCCTGCGGCTGTGTCTTCCACGCTGCAGGTTCCACCAGCGAGAGGCCCTGCTGGGAGATTGGGGTGGGTCATCCCCATCCGTCTCCGTCTGTGGACAGACGCCCACAGGGTCCAGCTTCCAGGGGTGAACCTGGCCCCTGGGTCTGGGAACCCCTCTTCCTCCCTCTGTCCCCCACTCCCGGGCTGGACGTGTCTCCTGTAACTGCCGTCTCTGGAATGCCTGCCCCTGCTTGTTTCTTAGCGCCTCTGTCACCCAAGTCACCAGGTCCCTAACTTCATGGGTCTCTGTGCTAAGTGCCCCAGGGCTTCTGTTTCCCCACAGCCACGTCTGCTGGGCCTTTCATCCTGGCCTTAACCTGGGAGCAGATCCCACCATTGATTTTTTTTTTTTTTTTCAGTACGCGGGCCTCTCACTGTTTTGGCCTCTCCCGTTGCGGAGCACAGGCTCCGGACGCGCAGGCTCAGCGGCCATGGCTCACGGGCCCAGCCGCTCCACGGCATGTGGGATCTTCCCGGACCGGGGCACGAACCCGTGTCCCCTGCATCGGCAGGCGGACCCTCAACCACTGTGCCACCAGGGAAGCCCCCACCATTGATTTTTGATTATGTTTGGGTATTACACACCCTGTCGAGTTGATTTAAAACTCTTATCTGACATCCAATTCGAAGTTTTTCCTCCCACTTCTGCTGGATCCCAGGTCCACGGGTCCTGGCCTGAGAATGGGCAGGGTCTGCTTTCCCCCCACTGGGGCAGGGCCAGGCAGGGGTGGGATGAGGATTGAGGAAAACTGGCCCTGCTGGTGTGGGCCGTTCCTGCCATCCCCGGGCTCAGGACGGCAAGCGGCAGGTACGTGACACCCAAAAGGACCAGGTGGAGTGCAGTGAGCTGTATGGGAACCTTCTCCCGCCTGCTGGGGGGCGCGAACAGGAGACAGCTGGGAACTCATGGTTGGGCCTCTGGGGCCCTGTGACGCCCAAAGGTGTCAAGGCAGTACATGACATTTCAGGCCCTCCAGTCCATGGGGTACTCTGTGTTTTCAGCTTTGGGCTTTACCAAAGATTTGTGGATGTGGAAAAAGCCCCATTCCGTAATCAGTTGCCTTTTTCTCATCCTTCTTTCTAATTAGCTTCCCTAAGGGTGAGAATCCAGGCATCTGCTCAGGCTTATGGTCAAGTCTAAATCTCTCCAAATTCTTTTTGGCTATAAATTGTTCCGGCAGTGACCTGACCGGCCAGTCCGGAGCCTCCTGCTGGGCCACGGACACTCAGCTCGGAGGGCCAGCAGCCAGGTCATGTGGGTTTCACTCTCATGCTGACACTTCTTCCCTCTTGTTGACGTGGATCACAGCCAGGAATTCCAGTGTGGAATCGGAGATCTTTGTGGCTTGGGGCAGAAAATACTCCTAATTCTAGATCCTGTAGGAAAATGTAAGAAGTGATGAAGAGCAAAAAGACCCTAATCTTTCCTTCCTTTTTCTCTCTATGCCGCGTCTCTTCCTCTCTTCTTTTTTTTTTTTTTTTTTTTTGCGGTACACGGGCCTCTCACTGTTGTGGCCTCTCCCGCTGCGGAGCACAGGCTCCGGACGCGCAGGCTCAGCGGCCATGGCTCACGGGCCCAGCCACTCCGCGGCACGTGGGATCCTCCCAGACCGGGGCACGAACCCGCGTCCCCTGCATCGGCAGGAGGACTCTCAACCACTGCGCCACCAGGGAAACCCCCTCTCTTCTTTTTTAAAAAATATGACAGCTTTATTAAAATATAATACATACAATCCGCCCATTTAAAGTGTGCAATTCAGTGGTTTTTAATATTTTCACAGAGTTGTGTGACCACTACCACATTGAATTTTAGAACATTTTTTAGCATCTCCAGAAAGAAACTGTACGCCCATTAGCAATCACTCCAAATTTCTCCCCAACACTCTCCAGCCCTAGGCAATCGTTAATCTACAGAAATAGCAAGATGGCTGCAGCATTTTACATTTCCACCAGCAATGTATGACGGTTCCCATTTCTCTACGTGCTCGCTGACATGTGTATTGTCTGTCTTGTTGATATTAGCACCCTAGTGAACGTGAAATCGTATCTCTTTGTGGTTTTGATTTGCATTTCTCTAATGACTAATATAATGTTGAGCATCTTTGAATATGCTCATTGGCCATCTGACATCTTCTTAGGCGAAATGTCTATTCAATGCTTTGCCCAGTTTTAATTATTTGTCTTTTTTTATTGATAAAGTGTGTGTGTGTGGGCGTGCACACGCGTACACATATAGAGTCTGGACACCAGACCCTTGTCAGGTATATGATTTGTAAATATTTGCTCCCATTCTGTAGGTTGTCCTCTCATTTTCTTTCTTTCTTTTTTTTTTTTTTAAATAAATTTATTTATTTATTTTTGGCCGCATTGGGTCTTCGTTGCTGCGCGCGGGCTTTCTCTAGTTGCGGCGAGCGGGGCCTACTCTTCATTGCGGTGCGCGGGCTTCTCATTGCGGTGGCTTCTCTTGTTGCGGAGCATGGGCTCTAGGTGCGCGGGCTTCAGTAGTTGTGGCACGCAGGCTCAGTAGTTGTGGCTTGTGGGCTCTAGAGCGCAGGCTCAGTAGCTGTGGCACACGGGCTTAGTTGCTCCGTGGCATGTGAGATCTTCCCGGACCGCAGCTTGAACCTGTGTCCTCTGCATTGGCAGGCGGATTCTTAACCACGGCACCACCAGGGAAGTCCCGTGTCCTCTTAATTTCTTGATAAAGTCCTTTGAAGAACAAAAGTTTTTAACAGTGGTGAAGTCAAATTTATATATTTTTTCTTTAGACCGTTAAGACAGTTAAGACAAACTTGCACTGATACTGGACACTGACCCTGCCCCCGCCCCCAGGCTTCTTGCTGTTGCTGGTTTGTTGCTTTGGTGACTTTGCTGGGTTATTTTTGTGGAGTGTGTTTACCCGTAGTGTGAAGGCTCTAATCTTGCTCCTCAGAAGGTGCAGACTCAGCCTGTGCACAATCGCCCTGGGACGAGAGCAGCTTGATTTTCTCTTCCCCTGACCTCTCTCTCAAACCTTCTGTCTCTGTTGGCATCACACTCAGATGTTAGGCTCCACTGACTACTGGTTGACTGCTCTATTGTTTTCAACCGTGCCTGGGGTATACAGTGCCTCACTGTCTGATCCAGTTTAAATTTGGGCCTCTTTATGGGAGTGTTTTTTTTTTTTACATATTTATTGGAGTATAATTGCTTTACAATGGTGTGTTAGTTTCTGCTTTATAACAAAGTGAATCAGTTATACATATACATATGTTCCCATATCTCTTCCTTCTTACGTCTCCCTCCCTCCCTCCCACCGTCCCTATCCCACCCTCTAGGTGGTCACAAAGCACCGAGCTGATCTCCCTGTGCTATGCGGCTGCTTCCCACTAGCTATCTATTTTATGTTTGGTAGTGTATATATGTCCATGCCACTCTCTCACTTTGTCCCAGCTTACCCATCCGCCTCCACATATCCTCAAGTCCATTCTCTAGTAGGTCTCTGTCTTTATTCCTGTCTTACCCCTAGGTTCTTCATGACCTTTTTATTTTATTTTTTTCTTAGATTCCATATATATGTGTTAGCAAACAGTATTTGTTTTTCTCTTTCTGACTTACTTCACTCTGTATGACAGACTCTCAGTCCATCCACCTCACTACAAATAATTCAATTTTGTTTTTTATGGCTGAGTAATATTCCATTGTATATCTGTGCCACATCTTCTTTATCCATTCATCTGTTGACGGACACTTAGGTTGTTTCCATCTCCTGGCTATTGTAAATAGAGCTGCAATGAACATTTTGGTACATGACTCTTTTTGAATCATGGTGTTCTCAGGGTATATGCCCAGTAGTGGGATTGCTGGGTTGAATGGTAGTTCTATTTGTAGTTTTTTAAGGAAGCTCCATACTGTTCTCCATAGTGGCTGTACCAATTCACATTCCTACCAGCAGTGCAAGAGTGTTCCCTTTTCTCCACACCCTCTCCAGAATTTATTGTTTCTAGATTTTTTGATGATGGCCATTCTAACCGGTGTGAGATGATATCTCATTGTAGTTTTGATTTGCATTTCTCTAATGATTAATGATGTTGAGCATTCTTTCATGTGTTTGTTGGCAATCTGTATATCTTCTTTGGAGAAATGTCTATTTAGGTGTTCTGCCCATTTTTGGATTGGGTTGTTTGTTTCTTTGTTATTGAGCTGCATGAGCTGCTTGTAAATTTTGGAGATTAATCCTTTGTCAGTTGCTTCATTTGCAAATATTTTCTCTCATTCTGAGGGCTGTCTTTTGGTCTTGTTTATGGTTTCCTTTGCTGTGCAAAAGCTTTGAAGTTTCATTAGGTCCCATTTGTTTATTTTTATTTCCATTTCTCTAGGAGGTGGGTCAAAAAGGACCTTGCTGTGATTTATGTCATAGAGTGTTCTGCCTATGTTTTCCTCTAAGAGTTTGATAGTGTCTGGCCTTACATTTAGGTCTTTAATCCATTTTGAGTTATTTTTGTGTATGGTGTTAGGGAGTGTTCTAATCTCACACTTGGGAGTGGTTTTTTGAGGCCAGCCTTTGAGGTTTGTTCTAACTTCTGGAGGAGTCTTCGCTGTCTCTCTCTCTTTTTTTTTCTCTGACAAACTAGCTGACCTGCAGTTTAGCTCATTGCTCTTATGGAGCTACCAGTGTTCTCGTCACTGTTTACCACCAGAATCTCCATGGTTTTCAAGAGCACCCTTATGCTGGAACTTCCCCAACATTTTGTTCTAAAGAAAGTCAGCTTGCCTTTCTTTCTTTCTCTTCCTTTCTTTCTTTCTTTCTTTCTTTCCTTCTTTTTATTGAGATATAACTGACGTAAAGTACTGTGTAAGTTTAAGGTTTGAAGCATGATTCATGATAAGTTTAGTGAACATCTATCATCTCATATAGATATAAAATTAAAGAAGTTAAAATTTTTTTCTTGTGATGAGAACTTAGAATTTTCCCTCCTAGCAAATTTCATGTATAATGTAAGCAGTGTTAATTATATTTTTATCATGTTGTACATTAAACCACTAGTACTTATTGATCTTATAAGTTTGTACCTTGTGACGGCCTTCACACAATCTCCCTTTTTCTCATCCCCTGCCCCTGGTAACCACAAATCTGATCTATTTTTCTATGTCTTTTTTTTTTTTTTTTTTGGCGGTACACGGGCCTCTCACTGTTGTGGCCTCTCCCGTTGCGGAGCACAGGCTCCGGACGCGCAGGCTCAGCGGCCATGGCTCACGGGCCCAGCCGCTCCGCGGCATGTGGGATCCTCCCGGACCGGGGCACGAACCCGTGTCCCCTGCATCGGCAGGCGAACTCTCAACCACTGCGCCACCAGGGGAGCCCCGTTTGTCTGTTTGTAATTGACCTACAACATTATGTTAGTTTCTGTTACATAACAGCAATTTGATACTTCCATACATTTCAAACCAATCACCACCATAAGTCTAGTTACGGATATGTCATCCTACAAAGATATCACATAGTTATTAACTATTCCCCATAGTGCATTTCTTACCCATGACTCATTTATTTTGCAAATGGAAGTTTGTATCTCTTAATCTCCCTCACTTCTTTCTTTCTTCTGCCTGCTGCCCTCCCCTCTGGCAAGCACCTGTTTGTTCTCTGTACCTATAACTCTGTTTTGTTATGTTTGTGCATTTGTTTTTTAGATTCCACATATAAATAAAACCATACAGTAAAAAAAAAAAAAAGATTTACCTCCTTACTGCTGGAAAAATAAAAGGTATTCAGACAGTTTTCTGGAATATTAAGCACAATGTGAAACTTTGTTTGCTTAATTCACATTCCTTCGGCACCAGGGAACCCGGAATGAACCTGCCCCACTGGAGTCCTGGGGTTAGGGGTAGGCAAGCAGGAGCAAAGGCAAGAGAGCTCACACGAATTGTTAACTGGGGGTGGCCCCAATCTCTTTAGGGGAGACTACAGCAGAGAGTGGAGGGCTGTTCAGTGAGTCTCCTCTCACCCCAAACTGTCTCAGATTTTCCCACCAGCTGGATGCAGGTGTGGAAGGGAGGAGAGAAAGATGACAGGTGTGCCGGTCTGCTGTCCACCCCCTCCCACCCCAGTTTCCATAGATGATCAGGTAGAACAGGAATGGGCAGCGTTGGCCCATCTCCCAGGTGGAAACGGCACTAGCCCTTCATTCCGAGGCATGGGGGGAGGGAAGGGAGAACCAACCACACCCATGGGCTTATTTTTTCCCATGTCTCCTTGAAAACAGAATAGAAAGTTGGGGAAGGTGGCGGCCCAGGAGGAAGCAGGCTTCTCCTCTAGCTTGCACTCTCTACATTTCTTTGTCCCTTGTTAACCTACTCAGCTTGATGGCCAAGTCTGGTCGGCCAGGAGCCTGGCTGCACACCTTGGAAGGCTGCCAAAGAGTGGAGCCTGTCACTTCTTAAAGCCACTGCTGTGATCCCTGCCTGCCCCTGGTTATCCTCCCTGGACCGGGAGGTGGATAATGCGCATGTGGTACCAAGATTCCAGAATTAGTTCATGGCCAGCCCAAATGCCCTCTCTATTATGGCCAGTTATGTAGAGACAGCCCTGCGCGCCCACAGTACGTTCTCCATTCGTGCTTTCGCGAGCTGGAGATGGTTCTGTTACTTCACCTACAGACAAGGTGAGACTAATCTACAGAATTAAAGTAACCCACTAATGCAACAACCCGGTGCTTCTTTCCTTGATAATAAGAGGCCTGTTGTAGTTTTTGGCGGTGCTCTTTCTGGCAAACATGTTGCTTGCTCTCCCGACTCAGAATGGAGCCAGTAGGCGGCCTGAGACAACCCAGGAGGTTTGGAAACATAAGCTGAAGGCACATTCTTAGAGGTCCTGGAGGAGAAACGGGCCCCGAGGAGGGGGCAGGAAGGAGTAAGGGAAGTGAATAATATGCAATAAGACGTGAATGCTGGGCTTTGGAGAAGACACTCCCTGCAGGAAGGCAGGCGTCTGGCCACTCTGTAGCCTGCCATCACTCCCAGGCCTCCCCAGGTGCACCTGTCTGGACGCTGAATTTGGACCCAGTGGTGCATACAGCAGGACCGCGGAGGAGCCTCGGGTCTGGAGGGGATCTCGGGCTCGGGGCGGCGTCGTGGCGGGGATGGGAGGGAGGGTGTGGGTGGGCGCAGAAGCGCAGCGGCGCCACCTAGCGCCCAACCGGCGGCGGCGCCGCGAAATCTCAGCTCTTTCTCCCCAAAGGAGCAAAGATGCGGAGTCCAGAAGGAACCGGTCTTCAGCGCCTGGGAAGCCTTGGCGAAAGGAGGTCATGAAGATGGTGAGGAGAAGAAGCGTAGGGACAGCCTGAGCCCCCTTTATTTTTAAATTTGACATATACCCTACCCTTGATTTCGTATGTATTCTTATAAAATATGGTGATGCGGCGCCGCAGATTTCAAAATAATGCTTTTCTCTCTTTCCTGGGTCGGGTCTTCCTTCTTTTTAGTAAAATAGTAATTGCTGAATTACACAGATGCAGTGTTTTGTTCTTATGATCCAGCTTTTGCGTGTAGGAAGTTGAGACTTGGTGAAATATCGCCATCACATATTTGCTCATGCCATATCCTTTTATTTTTTTATTTTAAATTTTCACCAGTTTTATTGAGATATAATTGACATGTAACATTGTATGAGTTCTAGCTGTACCACATAATGATTTGATACATGTACGTATTGCAAAATGTCACCACAACAAGCCCAGTTAACTTCCATCACCTCACATAGTTACATTTTTTTTTCTTGTGATGAGAGCTTTTAAGAATTACCCTCGGGGCTTCCCTGGTGGCGCCGTGGTTGAGAATCTGCCTGCCAATGCAGGGGACATGGGTTCGAGCCCTGGTCTGGGAAGATCCCACATGCCGCGGAGCGGCTGGGCCCGTGAGCCACAACTACTGAGCCTGCGCGTCCGGAGCCTGTGCTCCGCAACAGGCGAGGCCGCGACAGTGAGAGGCAAGCGCACCACGGCCCCCGCTCGCCACAACTAGAGAAAGCCCTCGCACAGAAACGAAGACCCAACACAGCCAAAAATAAATAAATAAATAAATAAATTAATTAAAAAAAAAAAGAATTACCCTCCTAGCAACTTTCAAGTAGAGTGTAGAGGTTTATATCAATATATACATTTGAACTTATTAAATGTATTATTCAGATAATCTATATCTCTGCTTAGTTTTCATCTGCTTGACCTGTCAGTTTCTGAGTTATGTACTAAGTATGTTTTCTTCGTGCACTTGAGATAATCTTGCTAGGTGCACACGTGTTGTATCTCCTTCATCTCTTGTTTCTTTTATCAAGGTGTATCATCCTCTTTCAAGCATACACGGAAGTAGAGAAAAGAATAAAACAAACCCTCCTGAATCCAGGTTCAACAACGCGTGGTTAATCTCATTTCATTTGTACCCCATGGACTCTTCCACAGCCCTTCTACTTGATTATTTTGAAGTAAGTGACAGACATCATATCATTTTATTAGTAAATATGTTAGCACCTATCTATAAAAGGTAAGGAATTCTTATTAAAACATAACCGCAATACCATCATCACTCCTAAACAATTTATAAAAATTTCTTAGTAGCGTTAAATATCCAATGAGTGTTCAAATTTCCCAATTGTCTCATGAATATTTTGATTCTCTTTGCTCAGATTAGCATCCTAATAAGATTCATACATTATGATTAGTTGATATGCATCCAGTGTCCTTTTTTAAAAAAAATGTTTTTTTGGCCGCTCTGCAAGGCTTGTGGAATCTTAGCTCCCCACCAGGGATTGAACCCAGGTCACGGCAGTGAAAGCGCTGAGTCCTAACCACTGGACCACCAGGGGATTCCCTCCAGTATCCTTTTTTATATATAGGTATGACATATCTCTTTGTCCCTTTTGATATTTCCCGGTCTTGAGTTTTATTTTGTCATATATTAGAATTTCTAGTTTTGGATAATTAAACATTTTTCAAGATTACAAAAATTATATATGAATAAATGCTCCTCTCATTGAGATGTGGGGTCTGTGTTTTCTTCCCTTCAATTTGGGGGAGTTGGTGACTTCACCGACCAGTAGAGAGTATGGCAGAAGTGAAGTCATGTGACGTCTGAAGCTTGGTCATAAGAAGCATGCAGTTTCCTTCTTGTTTGCTAGAACACCCACTCTTGAAGCCCTGTCTCCACCTAAGAAGTTTGGTTACTCTGAGACCACCATGCTGTGAGGAAGCCCAAGCCACGTGGAGAGGCCATGCATAAGTGCTCCGTCTATAGTCCCTCCTGAGCATAGCCTTCGAGTCATCTCAGCCCAGGTGCCAGACACATAAGGGAAGAAGATTCCAGATGTTCCTCCTCATTTTCTGAGATACTCTCAGCTTTTGAGCCCTCCCTGCTGAGGCCCCAGACATCATGGAGCAGAGACAAGCCGTCCCTGGTGTGTCCTGTCTGAATCCCTGTTCCACAGAGTTTGGGAGCATAATAAAATACTTGTTATTTTATGCCACTAAATTGGGGCAGTTTGTTACGTGACAGTGGGTAACTGTAACACGGAATCAATTCTCAGGCATTGATGGGGATACTGTGACTTTTGCAAACCAACCCTTGAATGCCCTAGCCTGTGGGTTTGGTAGGTGTCTTTTTTTTTTTTTTTTTTTGGCTGCATTGCACAACTTGTGGGATCTTAGTTCCCTGAACGGGGGTCAAACCTGTGACCTCAGCGATGAAAGTGCAGAGTCTTAACCACTGGACCACCGGGGAGTTCCCTGGTAGGCGTCCTTTTAACTTTCTAGCCAAATCCTTGGATCCAACATCTACACTTGGTATGTTTTCATTTTTATCAGATTTACCCTGGTTTCATCCATTAGAAATTCCAGATTATGGGATGTGGAGCTCAAGTGGCCCCAGGACAGGGAATCGTGCAATTCAAAAGAGCAGGTCAGTTATCACACAGGTGGTATTATCACACAAAGCAAGGAGGTTGAAAAGTGCTTGCCTGCAAGGACCACCAGGGGTCTGGAGCCTGCACGAGGGGGAGGTGAAGACTCTGGGGTGCTTGGGGCTGCCTTTTTAGGTGTGACACTCAGGTTTTCTTGCCGTCTCATTAGGTGGGGAGGCGGTGCTGTAGCCAGGGAAATGGCCCAAATTATTAGGGCCAGGGAACAAGAACAGGGTGGGGGGAAGAGGACACGAGGAGTAGGTGTATCTGGAGTTTGCATTTCTTAGGCTGTTGGTGACTCAGCCACTCAACAAGCACCACTGGGGGCCACTGAATGCAGAACACCATCAGACCTGCTATGAAGAGACACAGAGGTAAGTGAGGGATGGGTTTTGGTCTTCAAGCTGCCCCCAGTGTGGGTGGGGATGCAACAGTCCCACACACACAACAAAACGCATGTGAAGGAGCCCCTTGTCCTCTGGTTTCTAACCTGCTCTCATCTGGGTCCCCTTAAACCAATTACGGTCTTCTGTCTTGGGGGAAAGGTTGGAATCTGTATAATTAACATCCAGTCAAAAAGCCAGGACTCGGCCCCCTCCCCCTGTGTGCCCTGGTTCCCAGTCGGCAGATCCTGGTCCTGGGCTCGCTTGGGTGACTGAGCTCCAAGCAGAGATGGGGACACATAGGTGGTGGTGAGGGGGCAGAGGAGGATTTGCTTGTTCTGCTTCCTTCCAGCCACAGTCGTCCGGGTGGAAATCCACACCTGTTGTATTGGTTCCTATCGCTGCCATACATAAGCTGCCATAGGCTTAGTGGCTTCAAGCAACACGTTTATTCTCTTACCGTCTAGAGTCTGCAGGGCTGTGTTGCTAATAAAGGCTCTTGGGGACAATCCACGTCCTTGCCTTTTCTGCCGACACCCCTGGCTTGTTGCGCCTTCCCCGACTTCAGAGCCAGCAGTGTGGCAGCTTCTCTCCTCTCTGACCCCCTGTCTCTCTCTTACCGGGAAGGACCCTCAGAAGGAAAAAACCCACCCCAGACCCAAGAACAATATAGAAGATTTACGCTGAGAAATCCTTGTGATGATATCGAGCCACCTGGAGAATTTCCCATCTCAGGATCCTTACCTTAATCACACCTGCAGAACGCCTTCCTTTTGCCGTGTAAGGTGACGTATTCCCAGGTCCCAGGGACGTTAGAATGTGGAAATCTTTGTGGGGGGTTGAGTCTGTCTATCCGTCCATCCTGGCCAGCTGCTTTATCCCGTTAATCAGCAATAAGAGTTCCTTCCTTCCTCCCTCCTTCTCTTTTTCTTTTAAAACTTAGATTTTATTATTTTGAGTAGGTAATATGTTCCCATGATTAAAAGATAAAAACAACATAGCACTGGGGTGGGGGGTGATGGCACCTGGGGACCCACCGACCTGGGACTGCGCTGTGGCCGGGACACTTGGAGGCTCCCTCGACCTCCAGAGGGAGGGAGGAGACCCCGCCCCTCCCCACCACCCTGCCCGCCCCACTGTGGGTCCCTTCAGGCTCTCTTCACTCAAAAAAAAAAAGCCCACAAAGAAACCCAGCCAAATGGAGCATCTCTTCTCCCTTCCCTGCCTCAGCCATCCCGTTTCTCCCTGTGTCTTCAGTGCTGTGGTTTCAACGCCTGTGTCCCCGCTAATGTCCAATGTGATGGTGTTAGGAGGTGGGGCCTTTGGGAGGTGCTTAAGTCATGAAGGCGGAGGCCTCACGAATCGATTAATCTTCTTATAAAAGAGACCCCGGAAGACCCCTCACCCCTCTGCCATGGGAGGATGTACCGAAAAGTCACAGGTCTTTGACCCAGAAGAAGCCCCTCACGTGACCTTGCTGGTACCCTGATCCTGGACTTGCAGCCTCCAGAACTGTGAGCAATAAACTTTTGCTATTTAAAAGCCCCCCAGACTACGGTATTTTGTTACAGCAGCTTGAATGGACGAAGACAATGGGTAACCATTTATATTAGAATCATGTGTATTTTTCTTGGGTTTTTATGAATACATATGTTGCTCTCTTACACGAAGATTAGCATGCTATCTATATATTGTTCTATACCTATTTTCTTACTTAGTATATCCTGAAGATCTTTCCCCATCAGTCTAGAGAATGCCCCTGTTCATTCGTTTCTTTTACAATCACCTAAACTGGCACTGTGTGGACACTCCGTAGTTTATTCAGATCTATAGGCTCTCTCCTGTAGAAGGACGTCTGGGTCGTTTCCAGGCTCTGCCAGTACAAACAGTACTGCAGTGGATTACTGTGTACATCTATTCTTCCTCTGTTTGTAGGTAGATCTCCAGGATAACTCTGAGAAGTTGGATCAGTGTGTCAAAGGGTAAAGGTGTTGGCAATTTTGCTCGATTTTTCCATAGTGTCTTCCTGTGGTTGCACTATTGCATGCCTGTCAGCCACCCAGAAGGGTCCCCCACAGCCCCCCGAGAGGGAGCCGTCAGCCTCAGATTCTCCAAACTGATCTGATAGGTCAACTAGTATTTCAGTGAGTGTCCTCGCCTTAGTGATGGAGGTCTTCTCTGGGGTGGAGGCCAAGGCCTGTGTTTCTCATCGGTGTGTGTGCCGCACGCCCGGCCTGGTGTATGGCCTCATCTGCTACGCCTTCTGCAGGAGGCAGCATAGGAGCTGAGGCCTGAGGGGGTTTACTGTCTGTGCTTGGGGTAAGGGGGGCACTCGGGCTTCAGGTGGGAGTTAGTGGGGGGAGGGGGCCTTCACACAGGCCTGTAGGTTCCATTGTAGCTAAAAGGGGGAGGCATCAAGCAGCCCCCGTCCTCCTCAGGGATCCAGCGCTGGACATAGGTGGAGCCATTTTCCAGAGGCCTCACGACCACGAGGTCTCTGGACGCCAGGGACGGGTCCTCTGGGAAGAAGTTGAAGGGCCGGAGCAGGAAGCCCACGGAGTTCCCGGGCGTGGCCGTGTTGGGGATGTCCTCGGAGTGGGGGATGTGCAGGAAGCCCACTGTGACCCAGGCCACCAGGTCCTACAGGAGAGAGGGGTGGGCGGTGCTGAGGATGTTCAGAGGGGAAGGGGTGGGCAACCCCCCTAAGCCCCATGTTTAAGGAAGGGGCAAATCCAGTGACCACCGAGCTTGCTCCCCAAGCAGCAGGCCGGCCCTCACCAACCTGGGACCGGGCACAGATCTTGGGACCGAGCGGGGATCTGGTCTCAGGGTGGGGCTGGAAAGGGCAGAGCTGGTACCTCATCTTCAATGTTCTCATTGTTGTGAAGAAACTCCTCAAAGACCACAGGCGGGTCCCAGGGGTCGTTCTGGTTGTAGACGCTGCTGCTGTGTAGCTCCGACTCCCGGTATTTGGTCACTGCCAGGGGATACCTGTCCGGGCAGAGAGAGGAAGGTAGCCTCCAGCCGCTCCCAGGGAACATCTTCAGGGTCGATGATGGGGGAAAGTTACTGCCTTCGCTCAGCTGCGGGATCATCCCCGGGAGTCAGCCAGACGCACTGTCAACAGAGGCTCCAGGGCTCCGCAGGGGCTCTGTACTTCCCCCCCAAAACAGAGCCATGTGACCAAGATCGTACACACGTGCACACGTACACACACACGCCCAGACATACCACAGCATAGACTCAGAATCTCCTGGACAGAAACACAGACGCACACGGACACAGGGAAACACAGGGACACCGAGAAGAACCTCCCGCCCTCCCGGCCTCCTGGGCCTCCCTCACCTGGCCCAGGTGACAGCCCGTTCCTCCTGCCAGCCCGGGGGCAGCACTTGGTCGGCCATGGAGTGGATCTGCAGTCGGTAGCTGCGCTTGTGGCCCCAGGGGTTCTTCTTGGGGCTGGTAAAGAGCAGGTACTTGGGCAGAGTCTGTCTGAAGAGGAAGGCCGCCTGACGCTCCCGGGAGAACTTCGTCTCCTGGAGAGTCGGCTGGACCAGGCGGTGTCTCGGGCTCCAGGGGTTGGTAATGTTTTCTAGCTTCATGTGCAGGGTCTGGAAGCTATTCTTCGTGCCTGCGTGTGTGCAGGGAAGGAGGAGAGTCAAGCGCTCCGCCCTGGGCCCTCCTTCCCGACCACACCCAGCAACAAACCACGGGAGTGGAGAGGGTATCCGGGGCGTGCACTGAGCCAGAAGGTGGTGGAGGGAAGGGACCGAGGAACTAGCAGACAGCTCAGAGTCGGGCACGGCAGCTGCGGTGATTCCACCGCGACTCTGCACAGTTCCTCTTGAGAGCAGAGCTCTGTGTCTGTTTGCTGAGGCCTTGGCCCCAGCAAAGGGCAGCTGACCTTTCCCCAGGGGAAGAGACTATGCCTTGGTCCCAGCAAAGGGCAGCTGGCCTTTCCCCAGGGGAAGAGACTATGTCAGTGCCCGCTGGGCCCAGGGGCAAGAGGGGCGGAGTGAGAAGAAGCCGCCCACCTGGTCACGGGGGGCCCTTCTAACATGTGATTTGATGTCAGGCCACATCCTGTCATTACGCCCATGACATCTTTTAAGGTGACACCACTAACTCAGGAGACACGAGGAGTATTCCTGACGTCACCGCATCCACTCAAAGCACCACTGGGCATTATCACCTCCCCTGCCCTGTGCACGCCTTTCTCTCCGGTCCGTCCCCCTAGGGGGTCAATGCAGCACCAGGGGAACAGCTGGCACTATTCACGTTCACCATTTTGCAGGGGCACACGGGTTTCTAGCACTGCAGGTTCCACGCATGCAGGCTGGGTAAACTCTCCTGGTATTGCACTTCCAGGGGGGGTCTAAGCACCATCTCCCACGAGTGTAAGTTATTGCTCTGATGTGGACATTTGGCCCGGAGGGTGGTTCCGAGCCCGAGTCCTACCTGCCACGTCCAGGTCAACGCGGTAATGCACTAGGTGGGTGTGCAGGTTGCCAAGCAGGTGTGTGTGCAGGCGGGTCCCGTGGCGCAGCCCCTCGGGGGTGTAGAAGGTGGCATGGACATAGCCGGTGGCATGCATCTTGGCCTCCATCACCCCATTGGGGTAGAAGATGAAGTCCCAGATATAGTCATAATTGTAGACCGTCGAAGTGGTCCTCAGCACGAGCACCTGGCCCTTGAGGCCCGCGTAGAAGTTGAAGCCGTCGCTGAAGTTGGAGTTGAAATGCCGCCGGATGGGCACCCCCGTAGGCATCTCGAAGAGACAGAGGGCTCGAGGGTAGAGGACAGGACCGTCGGCGTCGTAGTAGTGGAGGGCATCCAGGAAGGTGGCCGTCTCCGGGCAGTCGATGCCAGGGGCCAGCTCATGAGTGACGCTGCCCAAGCCCCAGCCGACGTCTATGTACTTGGTCTGCATGCCCGCGGGCGTGTGTCCTCCGTACAGCGCCACGGCCTCCTGCACGCTCACCTCGTAGGCTATACGCTCACCTCCGAAGTGCACGTCCAGGACCTGCAGCCCTGAGGACGAGCGCAGCCGGAAGGCGAAGCTCCAGCCCCCGTAGAGCACAGTGTTGTCCTCCAGGCTGTAGCGGGGGCCCTCGGGCTGCACCAGGCGGGGGCCGTTCTTGGTGATGGCGAAGTCCCCACGTGGCTGGTAGAAGGAGAAGAGGGCTGCCTCTGGTAGGTTCTCTCCATCCTTGTCCTTGGCGAGCGGGTCTGCCAGGACTACTGCATCCACCTCTCCGTCGTCATACTTCTGAGCCAGCTCTGCGGGGCTGCGGTAGAACTTCCCGTTGTACCAGACCTGCTCCACCGTCCAGTCTTGGGGGTTCGTGCTTGCGTGATCCACCAGGAGCTCCAGCCCCGTGGGGTGCAGGAAGTAGCCTTCCATATGGCGCTGCAGGATGAACCAAGAGCGGCGCTGGCCGGAGGCCAGGCCACGGGGCGCCACGTCTGTGAACGTCAGGCACCGCTCGTGGCAGTTTCCAAATGTGAAGCCCGTGGTGTGACGGAAAAACTGGTGCAGGGGTTTGCTGGCCTCCTCCAGGGTGTGGCTCAGGAGGCTATACTCTGCCTTGGACATGGGCCTGGAGGCCCAGGAGGCCTGGTGCCCGGGCCTGTGGGGCAGGTGTCGCATGTAATGGGGCCTGGGCAGTGGTCCCACAGCAAACTCGGTGATGTTGGGATGCTCCTGGGCTCCGAAGAAGATGACAGCGCGCGCTTCCCGAACGGGAGCCCGGTGGCCTTTATCCAGAAATTTCAGCACGTGTTGCTTCTTGGGCAGCAGCATCTCAATGAGGAACACGGAGTTCTTGGCCATGGTCAACGTGCTGGCTGGCTGCAGACTCAGCTCCTTCTGGGACCAAAGGAAGCCGTGCACGGCCTTCAGCTCTTGGGCGCTCAGGTCCGCAAACACCCTGCCCTTGTTGCCCGGGCTCCGTGGGGAGCCCTCTGCCGCGGCCAATGTCTGTAGCACCAGGATGGCAGCGCCCGCCCAGCCGAGGGCCAGGGTCTTCCGCCCCATGGTCTGGAATGCAGTGGAATAGATGAACTTAGTTTTATGGGAGGAAATGGGTTTCCACCAGGTCGGGTCTTGGACTACGATATCCCTTGGCCTCGTGTTTTTCCCACAGACTCACTTCCTGGCTCGTCCCCGCCCAGCTCGAGGCAGCCCTCAGTGGCAGCAGGGGACGCACGCAGCTCCCAACACTGCTCTGGTCTCTGCTGTCCATCGACTTTAATTCTGCTGTCTCCTCCCTGGTCCGTAAACCTCTTTTAGTCCCGTAGATTTTCTTACTTGTGCAAACTCCTTTTCCCCTTCTCTGTGCGTTATCTGCGGGGCAGCTCTTATCTCTCCAGCTTTAGGTCACTCGGAGATTCACAGTGCCCCTCAAATCCCACAAAATGCCTATTGTGCCATGGGTATTGACGGCAAAACTGCGTTTTTGATACAACACGATATTTTTTATGTAGATAAAATCTGAAATTTAGAAGTTCAAAGATGTGGCTCTGGAGCCAGGCTGCCAGGTTTCGAGTGCTAGTACATCTCACCATTGGGAACAGCTGTGTGGCCTTGGGCTCCTTGCTTAAACTCTCTGGGCCTCCACTCACCCAACGGTGAAATGGAAATAAATGGAAAAATCGGTTGGACAATAAAGATAAAGTGTTTAGAACAAAGCCTGCCTCCTGGGAAGCACTCAAGAAGTGCGAGCTTTTTGTTTTATTTATTTTTATTTTGCGGTACGCGGGCCTCTCACTGTTGTGGCCTCTCCCGCTGCAGAGCACAGGCTCCGAACGCGCAGGCTCAGCGACCATGGCTCACGGGCCCAGCCGCTCCGCGGCATGTGGGATCTTCCCGGACCAGGGCACGAACCCGCGTTCCCTGCATCGGCAGGCGGACTCTCAACCACTGCGCCCCCAGGGAAGCCCTAACCATGCTTCTTAAGTCTTTTGTCATTTATAGACAGTTATTGTTTTAACCTGATGCTTTTACAAAAATGCCTGTAGATGACTTGCTTTATGCTCCAAAACTAAGTTAAACTTGGTAGCAAAAGGACTTCCACCTGGTATGAGGGTTATTTCGGAACCAGCTCTCTCGTAAGGCTACTGAAGAAATAGTAATAGGGTCTCCTTTAACTATTTATGTCATACACTCAGCTGAGTCTCTTTTAAACTCTCAGCACACTCAGCACAATTCTGTAAGCCAGCTAACTTATGAAGTTGTTGCTTTCTGCTCCTAATACTACCTTGGTTTGATGTAATAGCATTAACCTTGCAACTTTGCTTCCAGAAGCACAGGAAGAAAACAACCATGACCGTATCTTGTTAACACATTATCTTCTTGTTCCCAGGAATGACTTATAAGAAGCTGCTATCGATAAAGCTGACCTAATTTAATTTATAGATGGGTCCTACTTACGGGATGAACGGGACATTGCCGAGCCAGGTATGCAATAACGTCCACAATGGACATAATTGAAAACTTTTTTTTACCAGAAACAAAGTCAGCACAACAAGCCAAGTTAACTGCCTTATCTCTAGCTTGTCAACTAGCTAAGCCCAGGTAACAATTTTTTTTTTTTTTTTTTTTTTTTTTTTTGCGGTACGCGGGCCTCTCACTGTTGTGGCCTCTCCCGTTGCGGAGCACAGGCTCCGGACGCGCAGGCTCAGCGGCCATGGCTCACGGGCCCAGCCGCTCCTCGGCATGTGGGATTTTCCCGGACCGGGGCACGAACACGCGTTCCCTGCATCGGCAGGCGGACTCTCAACCACTGCGCCACCAGGGAAGCCCAGGTAACAAATATTTATACCGACAGTTGCTATGCTTTTGGAGTGGCATACAACTTTGGAATGCTGTGAAAACAGTGAGGTTTTAAACCTCTTCAGGACAACTTAAAAAGAATAGAAAACAGGTTGAAGAGTTATTAATCATTATACAACTGCCCAAACAGTTAGCAATTAGGAAAACAACACGGCATTCCAAATCTGACGCTGCAGAAGCTAAAGGAAACCAGCTTGCGGATGCTGCCGCCAGATGGGCAGCTTTAATATTCGTCCTGTCCAGCCTCCGGAATGTCCACTGCTGTCCGCTAACCCTGCTAACTCAATAAAAGATTTCTTTCTACAGGCTCAAGAAATCACCTCTAAAGGAGAGAAACAGATATGGCAACAAAAAGGGGGAATTTTGACCCCTCCACACAAATATGGTTTAGACCTGATAAAACAAAATGAAACCTATAGCGTCTTTTGAAGCCCAATGGCTATTACTCCAACATGTACATTCTTTAACCTGCTGGGTGTCTGAAAAAAGGTTTTTCTGGGGAAAACAGTATTTTGGAAAACTTCACCCATAGTGGTGCAGAGGAAATATATTGTATTATTGACAGGGACTTACTGAGACAATTAAAAAAATCGGTAACTACTTTTACAGCAAGCTCCCAGGAGGTGCAAAGGATCGTGGATTACAACCTAGAGATTTTGTTTGTTGGAAAGGACATCAGATAAAAGATTCTTTGCAGCCATGATGGAAAGAACCTTATCAAGTATCAGTATTATTCACTAATCCATGCACAGCCAAACTGAAAGACACCAATTCATGGACTCACACCTCTCATCTTAAAAAGACCCCTCCACTTGAATGGACTTGGATCCCTGTTTCTGGCTTCAACTAAGGCGAGCATCACCAAGCTAGGATGAGAAGAAGATGACAACAGCAAGAGTCGAAACCAGGCCTGTAAGACCCATCCTCCCGGTTCAATTGTACTGTTTACCAAAAGTCTGTCTCTCTATCAAAAAGTTATTGTTTTATTTCTAGCTATGTTTTTGCCCCAAAGTTCAGGACAGGAAGAGAACTCTTTAGTGACACTGTCACAGAATATAGTGACTAGGGGCAATTTAGCTGCGGTTGGATTTGTCATCCAATTCCTAAGTCCACACAAGGCCGAGATAACCCCACATAACTTTCTGTCACTGACTTTTCAGATGTTTCTATCATCTATAAAAAGTCTCCCCATCGGCCTATACCCCCATATTGGTTTACTACATTCCATTAGTTTACTCAGTTCTGAAGTTTCTATGATGAGAAAGTCCTGCTGAAAAATCAAACGACACTTGATTTTTAAAACTGCTTTGCAGGTGAAAACTTACGCTATAATCCAGACAGCGTTATGCTCATACCAGATGAGTCCTCTAACATAACCTTCTAATGATTCACATAAGAAGCCAGATTTCTGCCCTGGGGAATTCCCTTTCTAGTCTAAATGAAATCTTGAATAAATGGCTCAGTTCTGGGGACTCGTAGCTTAAATCTCTGCTTCTGACTTTGCTATTGTTGTTGGCCATGTTGATTGTGTTCTATGCCATTTAGAGACTAATAATCTCTTGTGCCTCTCGATGTATATTCAAAACTCCACCTAAAATACCGATGTCTAAATGACTTGAAACTACCGATCATATCTATAGCTCTATATAAAATAGTGGGCACGCACAGTTCACATACAGAGTAAAATTGGCATAAGTCTTATCGGACAACCTAGAGTTGCCTATCAGTCCATGCCAAGCATTCTACTAGCCTAATCCCCTTAAAGGAAAGAAAGAACTGGGCTGTTAAGACAGGGCATTGGGGGACATGGTGGATCCAGAGCAGATAAGCAACCCTCCTGGCCTTGGGGGACCAAATATTTGCTCACCAAATGCTTTCTACTGAAAGATTAATGATCTTAAAGGGGGGAAATAATGAAATAAAATTTACATGTTAAGGTAGGGCAAGAAAGACTTAAACATAGAATTCTCTCTCTGTGTTTGTTTGGGCCTCCCTCCTTCCCTCCTTAAAATGCAAGGTGCATCTGCGTTACACATTAACCAGAGGTCCTCAAAGATGGGAGTGCCTGCTGGACCGTAACGATCAATTTTCCCCCTTTCTTCTGATGCTAGCAATGCAACCGCTTATAAGAAGAGTGTGCTTTCCCGGCTCTGCAGGGGGTCATGGTGACTTGTGGCTTTGCTCCCTGTGTGTTTACCTGGACTGTGCATCCTTGGTGAACTTTATGTAAAATGTCAATATGGCATTTTGATGTATGATCCTTTTGTCTTGAAAATGTATGTGACTGTGCCTTCCACTTCTAACTGGTAGAGCAGCTCTCAGAGCTTCCTGAGAATCTGCTCCCTGAGTTCTAATCCTCAGTTTGACTTGCATCAAATTCTCCTTTTTCCTTCTTAACTTGGTAGTTAACTGAATTTTCATCAACACTTCTTATCCCCAGATTGCTTTCTGCTCCGCTAAGGAGGGAGATGAGGAAGAGACCTGCGGTCCTTTAAGCCGAACTTGGCGATTCCTTTAACCTTTCCCTTTCCCAGGACCATCCTCTTGTCCAGTGTCCAAATGGGCAGTGGGTGAGGTGGACAATGAAGCCATGGGAGAAGGGAGAACCTAGTGGCCAGTGAGACCTCCATGCTGGGAGATGTGAAACGCACCCTCTCCTCCCCACTGTTCGTCTCCAGCACCCGAAGGACAGAAGCCGCCTCCTCGCGGCACATTTCCCATCTTGCCCCCGGGCGGCTTGTGCCCTGGAGTGACACCTTCTGGGCTGTGTCTTGTGTACTTGTTTCTCTTGACCCTTCACTCCATGTCCATCTTCCCTTGCTTCCCTCCTTCCCAGTCAACCCCTGCTTGACTCTCCCTGGATACCCCATCAGTACGTACCTGTGTGCTCTGCTCTGGACTCACCTCTGCTGCCAGACTTTGTCTCTGACTCCTTGAGCTTTATGGCTCTACTGGTCCCGCCCTGGAGGGAGGGGCAGGGTGAGGCATGTGCTGACTAAGGTGGTGACCTACAGCTCAGGAGCTCCACAATGGGCAAGGGCAGTGGTACAAGGAAGTGCACGGGGCTCTGGCGGCTGCAGCCCAAAAGGTGCCTGTTACCCCAAGTACCCAAGTTTGGAAACTGCCCAGTCCTTCACCACTTTAGCAGCTGGGTTCACTTCTGTTCTCCCCAAGAACACCTGTGCCCTAGATCTGCTTCCCTATCATCCTCCTTCTGCAGGGACACCTTTCGCAGGCGTTGTCTGTGTTTCCTCTGTTATGATCTGTGCTGTGCCAAGGTCCGTTAAAGTAGGTGGTGAGTTTCAGAGGCCGGAGATAAGGAAAAGGAGAAATTTACCAGCAAGTAGTCTCACCTGAAGCAGATATACGGACGGAGGCAGAAGCTGGTAGAGACGGACACCAAAACAAAAACCAGAGAATTTAACCCATGTGTAAATGGAGAATCAGAGACAGAGTAGTTTGGGAGAGAGAAGCCACTGAGCTGAGACTCCAGAAGAAGTCATATTAGCCATCTCTGAGACCCTGACAGGATTCAGGAAGGAGGGAGGAGTTGGCTGGGAAGAAAGTCTATCAGGAGGGCTGAGGCTGCGGCCCAGAGAAGGGAAAAGGGAAAGGGAAGTGCGGGTGGGATGGGGCAGGTACCCGTGCCAGGAGGGGAGATGGTACTAGAGTGGCTTAGTTAGATGGCAAGGGCAAAACTGGGCAGAGAGGATGCTCTTGGTCAAAGGGAAAGAACAGTCAGGAACATTGTGTGGCTTGGGAGAACCAAGCTACACAATTCCCTTGCTCACCGATTCTTGACGGCTTATTCTTTTATTATTACATGCCTTTTGTCTTTCTCATCATTATCTTCCTGCTTCTTGCAAGTCATTTCAGTATTTACTGACAGCCAGATGAAGGAAGGAGGAAACTGTTAATCAACCCGATACTTGTTTGCAATTTCAGAAATCAGAACGTCAGATGACAAGTGCTGGTTAAGGATGTGGAGAAATCAGAACCCTCTACAGAGTCCTCAGGAATGTGAACGGTGCAGCCACTTTGGAAAACAGGCTGGCAGCTCCTCAAATGATTAAACATAGAGTTACCGTATGTCCGGAAATTCCACTCTTCAGTGAATGAGAAATGAAAACATATGCTCACACAGAAACTTGTATATGGACGTTCATAGCAGCGTTATTCATAATAGCCAAAAGGTGGGAACAGCCCGATGCCCACCAACTAATGAATGGATAAACAAAATGTGCTGTATCCACACAATGGAATGCTATTCTGCATTCAAAAGAACCGAAGTACTGATACATGCTACAGTATGAATGAATCTTAAAACATGTGAAATGGGGCTTCCCTGGTGGCGCAGTGGTTGAGGGTCCGCCTGCCGGTGCGGGGGACACGGGTTCGTGCCCCGGTCCGGGAAGATCCCACATGCCGCGGAGCAGCTGGGCCCGTGAGCCATGGCCGCTGAGCCTGCGCGTCCGGAGCCTGTGCTCCGCAACGGGAGAGGCCACAACAGTGAGAGGCCCGCGTACCGCAAAAAAAAAAAAACCAAAAACAACAAACATGTGAAACGAAAGAAGCCAGTTAAGAAAGACCACCTATTATATGATTTCATTTAAATGAAGAATTCAGAACAGGCAGATCTATAGAGACAGAAAGTAGATTAGTGGTTGCTTCAGGCTGAGGAGGGGAGGTTGTGCAGGTGGTGATACCAAATGGATGTGGGGTTTCTTTTTGAACTGATGAAAATGTTCTCAAATTGACTGTGGTGAGGGTTGTATATATCTGTGAATATACTAAAATCCATCCGATTATTTACTTGATGGGTGAATTGTGTAGTAAGAGGATGCTATCTCAAGAAAGCTGTTTTTAAAAAAATATCGAGAGGGACTAATATCTAGAAACACACACAAAACTCCTAAAAAATCAACCAGAATGAGGAAGTCATCCCAACGGAAACACGAGTGAAGAATCTCAGGGTAACTTACAGAAGGGGAAGCCTAAAGGGCGCAAGCGCACGTGAAAAGGTGCCCAAATGTAGTGGGTTTCGAACAGCGCAAATCCTTCAGCAACGAGAGATAATTTTATACCCATTTCTGGCAGAAATGAGAAAGCTGGATGACGCCAAGTGTTGGCAGAGACGTAGGGAAATATGCTTGAGGGAGGGGATGCGATGACACAGTCGTTCTGGAGCGCCATCCCCAGGACGTGGGCACAAGGTAGTTGCATCTCAGGGTAGAAACAGCCTCGGGAGCAGGTACCCCTGCAGGGCTCACTCCTGGAGGATGAAGGAGGGTGAGGCCACCGCTTACTCTTGTGCAGGCAGGGAGGGAGGGCGTACAAGTGTGCATTTCACTGTTTTTTTTGAAGGAGTACAAAAAATGTTCATAGAAAGATAAAAATGTTACAGGGTAGCACAGAATAAGTGCCGCAGGAGCTGTGCCTGACTGGGATCCTGCAGGACTCAGAAGGAGCTGGCCCTCAGGACTGCGGCTTCTCAAGGCCTGCGGCTCTGTTTAGATTCCCCTGCGTTAGACGCCCAGGGCTGCTGTAACAAGTGCCACACACTGTGTGGTTTAAACAACAGGAGTTTATTCTTGCACGGTTCTGGAGGCTGGAAGGCTGACATCAAGGTGCTGGCAGGGCCAGGCTCCCTCTGCAACGTCTAGGGGAGGGCCCTCGCTTGCCTCTTCCAGCTTCAGGTGTTGCCGGCAATCCCCGGTGTCCCAGCGTTCCTTGGCTTGTAGACACATCTCTCCAGTCCCTGCCCCCGTGGTCACATGACATTCCCCCCTCTCCCCCGCCCCCCCACCCTGTGTCTATGTCTCTCCTCTTCTTACAGGGATACCTAGTCATTGGATTAAGGGCCCACCCTACTCCAGTATAATTTCATTTTATCTAATTAAATCTGCAATGACCTTATTTCTTTGTACATTTTTTTTTTTTTTTTTTTTTTTTGCGGTACACGGGCCTCTCACTGCTGTGGCTTGTCCCGTTGCGGAGCACAGGCTCCAGACGCGCAGGCTCAGCAGCCATGGCTCACAGGCCCAGCCGCTCCGCGGCATGTGGGATCTTCCCGGACCGGGACACGAACCCGTGTCCCCCGCATCGGCAGGCGGACTCTCAACCACTGCGCCACAAGGGAAGCCCGCAATGACCTTATTTCTAAATAAGGGCGCATTCTGTGGCTCTAGGAAGGACAAGAATCTGGGGGGACGCTATCCAACCCAGCACACCCTTTCACAACCCCCACCCCCTGCCCTAGCAGGTGTGTGGCTCAGGGCAGGTGAGCTGCTCCACCCTGAGGGCTCCACAAAGCCGAGGCGAGTGTTGTCCTGGGGGGCCAGGTAGGAGCAGAGCTGCAGAGCTGAGATGGGTGGTATATTCCCAGGAGCCCGGCTGGGGTGTGAGTCCTGGGCAGAATCTGCTACTGTGCCGAGGAGGGCGGAGGTGGGGTGTCTGGGAGGAGGTGGTTAGAGCCATGAGCCCCTTGTGCACATCTGTGGAAAAGTGGGACGAAGAGGGGGACTTGAGGGAATGCCATGGAGCCCGTGGAGAGAAACGTCTTTAAGAACCACCCCAAGGAAAGAGAAAAGAATGGGGCCGGCAGAGGTGTCGGGTGAAGCTATGGCTGTTCACATGGGGCCAAGGGTAGTGAGGTGTGGAATTTTGGAATTTGGGCTCTGCTACCTGGCTTCCTGCTCTGTTTTCCCAGCTCACCATAGTCTCTGTCTGGCTGCTGGTCCCTCCTGTACATGACCTTGATTTCTGAGGTGTGGTTCCTCCCCTCTTGGTGTTAATGATTGGTGAGAGTTACAGATAACACTTTGGCAAAGATTGTGTCCTTGAAGTTCTGGGCTGCCTGCCTCCCTTAAAGGGGCAGAAATGGTGGCCTTGCGGACGACCGTGTTGTAGGGGACAGATTATCCAGTCTTGGAGAGGGGCAGCGTGACAGGTGAGGATGGATCCAGTGTCTGTGGTTAGTGGGCCAGAGGCCACAGCTCACAGCTTCCCCATTGCTAACTCTTGATATTTTGTTTCTGGAAAAGTCACAACACATCAGAGATAATTTGCGATAGTCTAGAGAGCGTGAGTGTTTCTGTAGAACCGGGAGAAAGAAATAGTTCTGCAGGTGCTGCACCACCGAAGTCGCCTGATTAGCTCTCTAGACTAATGAAGCCACCGTCATGGGTTGCATCCCTGATTAGGGATGACTGGTTCACAAGGAGAAAATTCTACCGTTTTCAAAAGGGGCCCTTGGCACCACTGGTATTTCGAGCCTGGTCGCTCTTTGTTATGTGGCTGTCCTGTGCATCGTAGGGTGTTTAGCAGAATCCCTGGCCTTTACTCACTCACTAGATGCCAGTAGCACCCACCCCGCTCCTGTTGTGACAAATAAAAATGTCTTCTGACATTGACAAGTCTTTCCTGAGGGGCAAAATTGCCCTCCTGTTGAGAACCATTGGTCTATATTTAAACCCTCATGATTTGTACCTGGAAATTATTATTATTGCTATTGGATGCTATTATACAATAGCATCCAAACTCCCTGACTCTCCGCTGGAGTCTCTCCCATCTGGCCTTCATGCTTTTGCAAGAATAAATCTGGCCACGGGCCTTCCCCGCGTTGGTGGGGTACTGTTGCCTATTGGGTAACACTCATACTATTGAGTTGGCATTAAACACCCTTTCCAGCCCAGCCCTGACCTTCCTTTTGTTCTTGGAATATCCCTTTCCCTCTAATTTGCCATCACCTGGCCCCGTGCTCCAG
The DNA here is from genome assembly GCF_011762595.2 of Tursiops truncatus. NCBI lineage: Eukaryota > Metazoa > Chordata > Mammalia > Artiodactyla > Delphinidae > Tursiops > Tursiops truncatus. The sequence goes on along the minus strand of NC_047042.1, from coordinate 99,106,518 downwards.
CCATTCCCAACCAGGCCAGGCCCACGGGGCCTCCTGGGCTTGGTCCACATCGTTCCCTTGTCTGAAAGCTCTCTCTCACTCTCCTTGTTCACTCACCGAGCTCTTTCCTTCAAGGCTCAATGCCAAGGCCCCTCTTTCAACCCCTTTTCCATTCCCCCATGGCCTTCCTTCACTGCTCGTAACTCTCTGTTCACAGTTCTGTCTCTTCTTATCTGCTTCCTTGAGCTCAGGGACTGTGTCTTAATTTCTTCAAATATACGGAGACCAACACAGGGCCTGGCATACGGCAGGGGCTCGAGGTTTGTTTTCAGAGCGCATGAATGAACAGATCATGCGGACACAAGGGGCACAGAAGAGATGTTAGAACCCAGAGGTTAGAAAAGTCTTGACGGATTGCTGTGTGGCATTCTAAGGAAAAGGCATGCTCCATGGTGAAGTTGCGACTAGATTACGCTTCTAGCTTTATTGAGATATAATTGACCTACAACAGCGGGTAAGTTTAAGGCATAGAATGTGTTGATCTGATACACTTACGTATGAGTATGACAACTGACCAGCTGTAGTGTCAGCTGATGCCCCCATCATGTCACATAATGACCATTTCTCTTTCCTGGTGAGAACATTTAAGATCTGCTCTCTTACCAACCTTCACGTATACAGCACGGTATCAATAACCACCATGCTGTGCACTAGATGCCCAGAACTTATTCATTTTCTAACTGGAGGTTTGTATTCTTTGACCAACATCTCCTCATTTCCCTCATGTCCCAGCCCCTGATAGCCACCATTCTACTCTATATTTCTACATGTTTGGCTTTTTTTAAAGGTTCTACATAAAAGTGGGATCGCATAGTATTTGTCTTTCTCTGTCAGACTTATTTCACACAGCATAATGCCCTCAAGGTCCACCCATGTTGTCACGAGTGGCAGGATTTCCTCCTTTCTCATGACTGAATAATATTCCAGTGTGTAAACATACACCACATCTTCTGTATCCATTCATCTGTCAGTGGACCCCTAGGTTGTTTCCATTCCTTGGCTATTGTGAATAATGCTGCAGTGAACCTGGGAGTGCACATCCTGTTTTCATTTCCTTTGAAAATATACTCAGAAGTGGGATTGCTGGGTCATATGGGAGTTCTATTTTTAATTTTTTGAGGAAACTCCGTACTGTTCTCCATAGTGGCTGCACCAACTCACATCCCCGCCCACAGTGTAGGAGGGTTCCCTTCTCTCCACACCCTCCCTAACACTTCTTACCACTTGTCTGTTTTTTTTTTTTTTTTTTGCGGTACGCGGGCCTCTCAGTGTTGTGGCCTCTCCCGTTGCGGAGCACAGGCTCCGGACGCGCAGGCTCAGCGGCCATGGCTCACGGGCCCAGCCGCTCCGCGGCATGTGGGATCTTCCCGGACCGGGGCACGAACCCGCGTCCCCTGCATCGGCAGGCGGACTCTCAACCACTGCGCCACCAGGGAAGCCCCCACTTGTCTTTTTGACGACGCCATTCTAAGAGGTGTGAGGTGATACCTCATTTTGCCTTTGATTTGCATTTCCCTGATGATTAGTGATGCTGAGCGTGTTTTCATGCACCTGTTGGCCACCTCTATGTCTTCTTTGGAAAAAATGCCTATTCAGTTTCTCTGCCCATTTTTCAGTCAGAGTGTTAATTTTGTTGTTGTTATTCAGTTGTATGAGTTCTTTTTTTTAAAGTTTATTTATTTATTTTTGGCTGCATTGGGTCTTCGTTGCTGCACGCGGGCTTTCTCCAGTTGCGGCGAGCAGGGGCTACTCTTCGTTGCGGTGCACGGGCTTCTCATCACAGTGGCTTCTCCTGTTGAGGAGCATGGGCTGTAAGCACGCAGGCTTCAGTAGTTGTGGCACACGGGCTCAGTAGTTGTGGCTCACGGGCTTAGTTGCTCCGCAGCATGTGGGATCTTTCCGGACCAGGGCTCGAACCCATGTCCCTTGCATTGGCAGGTGGATTCTTAACCACTGCACCACCAGGGAAGCCTGTGTGAGTTCTTTATATATTTTGGATATTGACCCCTTCTCAGATATATGATTTGTAGATATTTTCTCCCATTCTGTAAGTTGCCTTTTCATTTGGTTGATTACTTCTTTTGCTGAGCAGAAACATTTTCCTTTGATGCAGTCCCTCAACCAGGTTACTATTAATATGGCCACATGGCCGGGGTCTGGGGTGGACCCCTTGGGGCAAGGACAGCTGAGGGTGGTGTGAGTCAGCTCGGGCTTCGAGAACGTGCAACCTGTGGGGTCTCCCAGGCTCCACACTAGGAAGGGCCCTGCCCTCAGTTTAATGCTCTACTACTGCTGTCTTGAAGTTCTTAACTTTTACAAAAGGGGTCCCACATTTTCACTTTATACTGGGCTCTGCAATTCATGTTCCTGCTGCTGGCTTCATAAGGACAAGACTTAGACCTGCCTTTAGAAGGCCAAGGAAGGGCAGGTCACGGGGACAGGGCGGAGGGCAATCAGGCTAGCCCACTGAAGGTAGATGAACAGGGTTGATAAGATAAAGGGGCGAGGCTGAATGGCAGAGGGATCCAGGTCAGGGATCAGGAAAAGAAGCTCTGGGAAGATGGGTGACAGCAGCAAATATGTAACATCAATTGGGGCCAAAGTCTCAGGTGCCTGGTTCTGGGCGTAACCCTTGCCGACTCCTATTTCTTACTCTTAAGGATGCTCTCTAACCCCATTGTTCTCATACAACTCCCCCTTTGCTGGAGTGCTGGACAAAGCCTTATTTCCCTCAAAGCAGATGCCCACTTTCAATGTTACAGCCCCTGGGTCTGGAGGCAGGTTGGGGACTGATCGAAGGGAGCAGGATTGAAGAAGCTGCTCTGAGCCGGTTGATGTTTGCTGTAGAAGAAAGGCAGTGGCCACAGGAAGCCCCCGGGGCCAAATCAAAGGCATGACGAGGATGAACCTGGCCCAGGGAGCGGGGTTGTGGCTTCCTCAGAGCCAGGGCTGGCGAAGCCTGTCTCACTCTGTACCCTCAGGGCCCAGCTCCAACCCCACCCTGAGAGCTTGATACTCTGTTAATCTGAGCTGGAATATTACTCAGCCATGAAAAGGAACAAACCCACATTCCAGTCTGCAGCCTGCGGGAGCCCTTGACAGGCTCCTCGGCCACTGAAGTTGCGGCCGGGCATTTCTTCTCTCCTTCTCCGCCTTCCTGCTGAAAGCTGTAGGATTTTATAAACAGCAAGAAAAGGAAAACATCTATTATCATACATTATCCACATCAGTGGAGGGATGAATGAGGCCCAGGCATGTAGCTCAGGTTTTTTATTTTTTTATTATTAATTTTTTATTGCAGTATAGTCGTTCTACAATGTTGTGTTAGTTTCTTGCTGTACAACAAATTGAATCAGTAATACGTATACATATATCCACTCTCTTTTAGATTTCCTTCCCATTTAGGTCACCCCAGAGCATTGAGTAGAGTTCCCTCTACGCAATGTAGAGAACCTTCTGTGCTATACAGTAGGTTCTCGTTAGTTATCTGTTTCATACATAGTAGTGTATATGTGTCAATCCCAACCTCCCAATTCAACCCTCCCCCGCTTCTCCCCTTGGTAACCATAAGTTTGGTCTCTACATCTGTGACTCTTTCTCTAATTTGCAAGTAAGTTCATCTCTACCATTTTTCTAGATTCCTCATACAAGCAATATTATACGGTATTTGTTTTTCTCTTTCTGACTTACTTCACTCTGTACGACAATGTCTAGGTCCATTCACGTCTCTGCAAATGGCACTAGTTTGTTCCTTTTCATGGCTGAGTAATATTCTAGCTCAGATTAACAGAGAGAGTATCAAGCTCTCAGGTTGGGGTTGGAGCTGGGCCCTGAGGGTACAGAGTGAGACAGGCTTCGCCAGCCCTGGCTATGAGGGAGCCACAACCCAGCTCCCCGGGCCAGGTCCATCCTTGTCATCCCTTTGATTTGTTCCCCACTAGGACTCGGCAGAATCTTGTTTTACAGATTTCGAGGGTTAGGCTGGGTGTGCTTGTTAAAGGGAGGTGCAGGCAGGGGACCCAGAGGAGGTGACATTCAGGGGGTAAACTGAGGCCACCGGCCAGCTTGTCTCTTCAGTGAGGAGGGTCCCTTCCACATTAACGTGGGAGGTTCTGGGTTTCACTGAGGAGTGAACACCCCCCACCACGCCCACCACTCACGCAGGCCCAGGTGCCACTGTGCCAGGGGCGCTGTGCATGGCCTCGAGGAACCCTAGAGGTGGCCCTGCAAACAGGCATCAACCCTGAGGCTGCACTGCTGGTCAGTGGCAGGACTGGGATTTGCACCTGGGTCTCTCTGGCCCCCAAACTTGCAGCCATCCCTGTTCCCTGCGACAGGGTGGTATTCAGTCCTGTAAGGGGCAGGTGAGCACCTTCCTTACAAGAGGCATCTGCTGAGCCCCCTTCATCTGTGTAGGTAGCCCTTCCATGTCTCTTTCAGGAAAGGAACTTTTGTGTCTATGCCAGGATGGGTGTGTGGGAGAAAAAGACCTACTGCTAGTAACAGATACCTTTGCTCACACCTACTTAAAAAAAATCTTCAAACAAATATTATACCTAGAGGATATCTTTCGCCACCTCAGTGGCATTATAACTTAACCTAGAAGGTAGGGCATAAGCTGGAAAAATTTGCTTTTTCTGGTAAAGATTTTTGCACCTAAACAGGTGCTTAATCTCTGATTGTAAGCTATCGGAATCTGTCCAGGATAAACCCAGATTCCACGCACTGGAGGCTTCCTCTGACAGTTCTGGGTCCCGTCTGGAAGAGGAAGGGACCCTCTCCGGCGGGGGCTGCGTGGGGCACCGGAAGGACGGCCTGGTGGTGCCACACGTGACAAGGCTCCTCACGGAGGCAGGAGTGAGCTGGTCCCCGCCCCGCCCCCCCGCCAGGGATGGCGCCGACTTCACGCACGAGCAGAGTGGCCTCTGCCCTGCGTGGGCGGTCAGGCCCGTTAGCAGGCTGCCTTGGCTTTGCACACAATCCAAGGCTTCTCTAGAGCTGTAGGAGCCGACGAGCCGGTGTTTTTCGCAGGCTCCAAGACATGGGAGATCTGTGAGCACCCAGGGTAGAAAAGGCTTCTCAGCTGTGGGGCTCTGACACTTGCTCGAAGAAGCAAGGTCTGGCCTCTTCTACCTCAAAGCGGGGAAAAAAGAACTGAAAACAAATATGGAACTCTAGTTAATGATATGTGTGCTGAAGTATTTAAGGGGACGGCTACAGATGTCTGCAACTTCCCTTAAAATGCATAAAAGACAAAATGCAAAAAGGGATGGAGAGGTGGACAGGTATGTGACAAAGCAAACATAGCAAAATATTAATCGTAGAGTCTGAGTCATGGGTACATGTAAATTTTCCCCCCAACTTTTCTGTGTGTTTGAAAATTTTCATAGTAAGATGCCAGGAGGAAAGGCAGAGGCTCCCTTGGTGGTGTTTAGGAGTGGGCAGCTGCCCAGCGATGTTGTCTGTATTGCTGAGGGAGCAGTTGGTACAGCCAGTAAAAATGCCAGAGAGGTAGGCAAGGGCCGGACGTGCAGGGAATGTGGACTTTATCTCGGAGACCTTGAGAAGCCAATAAAATGTTTGAAACGGGGAAAACAGACATGTTTTTGCATTTTCACCTCTCACTGCGCAAGTCACACCCACAGACTGAATTTTCCGAACGGCTGGTTACTTGATTTGAAATGCAAATCATCTGGAATGGAGTTAGGAGACGATTCTGCATTAGTCAAAGCATTACTTCCCTCGGTTTTCTTTCTCACTCGTGGGTATGGGGGCAAAGTCCCAGGCTCTTTCAGGAACACGTACAGATTGGAAAACTCAGAGTCTGCAGGCATAGAGCAGTTAATTCTAGTGTTATCTTTCAGACCTACCAGTCCTTGGGGGTAAACAACATGAAGAAAAAAATATAAAACTCTAGTATAGATTGAGCAACCGAGGAGCTCATTCAGTGAAATGATTAACAAAAAGCCCAGGATCAGGAGTCAGACTCTCTGGATTCAACTCTCCGTGATGACATTTCCTAGCGGTGTGACCTTCGGCAAGTTACTTGACTTCTCTGAACCTTAGTTTCCTGTTTGTAAAATGAGGATCACACTAGTCAGTGCCTCACAAGGGTTGCTGTGAGGATTATAATAAATGAGGCACACTAGTCAGTGCCTCACAAGGGTTGCTGTGAGGATTATAATAAATGAGGCAAAGGCATTCAATCACCGTAAAATACTTGGTTTAGTGCCTGGCGTGCAGCCAGTGCTGAAGAAATGTTCAGCAAATAATTATTGCTCACTGGTCTACTTCCCCACATGCAGTTTATCTGTACTCATGGCTTATGCCATTCCACCAATGTCTTTAAAATGGTTATTAAGCACCTATCTTTAGTTCCTACTATTTGGAGTTTCAGAACTATAGCTCCCTTATCATGGGAATGCCCCTTCCTTCCACCCTCCAGCTGGGCATCTGACAGTCCTGCCAGACCTGGACTTCTTGGCCTCCCAGCCCCTCCAGCACACCAGCCAGTTCTATGCCCAAGCAGCTCCTTCATCTATTGCCTGCTCTCCACTCCTCCTGGTACTGGTGCCGAGAACTTGGCCTCTGTGCACCGGGGCTGAATCGAATCTTGGAGACAGAGTTCTGGGTGAAGTAGAAAACGATAGCTTTATTGTTCTGCCAGGCAAAGGGGAACACAGAGGGTTCCTGCCCCTCAAAACTGTGTGTCCCAACCCAGGAGGATTTGGTGAGGAGTTTTATAACAATGGTTCAAGGATGGGGTTGTTGATAGGGTTAGGGTGTGTGCAGTGCCTGCACTCCTTTAATCTGGTCTCAGGTAATCTCTTTTTTATTTATTTTATTTTATTTTTTTGCGGTACATGGGCCTCTCACTGTTGTGGCCTCTCCCGTTGCGGAGCACAGGCTCCGGACGCGCAGGCTCAGCGGCCATGGCTCACGGGCCCAGCCGCTCCGCGGCATGTGGGATCTTCCCGGACCGGGGCACGAACCCGTGTCCCCTGCATTGACAGGCGGACTCTCAACCACTGCGCCACCAGGGAAGCCCAGATGTCTCTAATTTTAATGGATTTAAATGTATCAGTCTTTTCTTATGGCTGGTGCTTTTGGTGTCTTGTTTAAGAAATCCTTCTTGTCTTTTGTGCTGAAGGTGACCAGATTGTGCTGGAGGCTTGGAGCTGTGCTTCAGGGCGTCTTCTTTGGGCCCTGGGTCACACTGCTTCCGCTGTGGGGCAGGCAGGTTCTTCTGGGACCCCAGGCTTGGCCGGGTAGGGGAGGGAGAGGCCACTTCCGGGGTCCTTCTACCATGGAGCCCAAGTTTCCAAGAAGAGATTTTCCGTGGACCGTGTCCCCACCATTCTTGTGAGTGTGGAAGGTCTTCCCAGTGGATGGGCAGGCCTGTGTCCCAGTGGGCCAGGGTTGGGGCAGGACCGAGCTACCACCTGTATGGACGCTCAGGCAGGGTGGGCTGTGACAGGGGCTGACTCCAGCTCAGAACTGGGATATCTGGTTCCTGAACTGTGGGTCCCTGGAGCAGATGAGGTGGGACAGGGAGAAAACTGGAGGTGGTGGAGCAGTAGGAAACCTCCCATCTGCCCTGTAATTCTGGATTCGAGGGGATGTAATGGCACGATTCTAACCAACTGCCTCAAGCAGAACAGGTGGCAGGCTTCTGCCTGTTGGGGGACGGGGAAGACGTCCTGACTCCTTGGCCCTCACTCCTCAAGGTCACCTGGGTTAGGCAAGGATGGTCGCACTGTTCACAGTTCCCTTCCCAGGACCCACAGTGCCTGCCACATGGGAGGCATTAGTAGATATTTGTTCAGTAATACATTGACAATTTTCAAAGAATTGTGTAAAAAAATTAATTTTCTAGTTTCTCCTGAAGAACACTTTTTGTAGCCACTAGGTGGCGGAGTTAATTACATCAAGCTGGCTTGTGCGGGGGGTGGGGGGTGGGGGGAGGGGTGGAATTCAGATAGGGAAGCAGGCATTTGAATTTAAATTCAATCTTGTTTTAATTCTGTTTTGGAGCCTGTTAATTACTAAGTTTAAAAAACATATTGTCCTAAGAAATATTCGCAGGATAAATCTGAGATAAAGACCGTGGTGGATGACTTTCTTTCTCAAGCTAAAGATGGTATGAATTTCTCTTCTACATTGTTTCCAAATTCAGTCATTTTAGGGCTTTGACTAGATGTAAATTCTTTCCATTCTTTATTCAGTTAAATGAATGTCAACTCAGTTTGCCCTTTTGCTCTGAAGTGATCTTTTACTGTCAGAATGTGGCAACCTCCTTTGTTTATTGCATCTGGCAGATCTGAGTCTCTGGGACTGACCCCTTCCCAAGTCCCCCCCCACCCCCACCCCCAGAGCTCTTCCTCAGCTTCCATCCCCGTTGATTACCCTCCCTCGTTCTGAACAGCTTCAGAGAGTCCTGGATCTTCGGTTTTCTCTTCTGTAGGAAATCAGGTATCTTGCCAGCCCTGCCTTTTGTTTAAAAATTTTTTTCAAAAGCAATTTGTTTATTTGAAAATACAGGGCTTCCCTGGTGGTTCCCTGTTTTATTCTGTTTTATTGCTTCTGTTTTATGTTTTGGTGTTTTGGCGGCGAGCCATGTGGGATCTTAGCTCCCTGACCAGGGATTGAACCAGCAGCACCCCCTGCATTGGAAGGTGAAGTCTTAACCGCTGGATTGCCAGGGAAGTCCCTCACTAGGGTCTTTGGACTGGGTGTTACTTGGTCAGGGACAGGGGGTCTCTGGGCTGGGCCACTACTGGGGTGGAAAGACAGGAATGATGCCCCTTGACACTCACTGTAATGACACTTTTCTCCTCCCCAAACCATCCGCTCTCCATTCCTGTCTCCCCTGGACAGCACTGCTGCCCCAAACACACAGACACAAGCTTTAGGCACTCACCTCCTTAGATCGGTATTTTCTCCAGCAGCACAGACACAGGGGGACCAGAGACGCTAGAAGCAGCAGAGCCCAGACCCCCAACAGCATGGCATTGATGCTTATGAACAGGGCCTGGGGACAGAGGACCGAAGCTCTAGGCACCCAGAGAGACTGTTGCCATTTGTGGTCTGTCTTCAGGCTGATCATGGCACAGGGTCACTCTCCACCCCATTCATCCCATCCCCAAGTCGGTAGCTTCCGGGGTGGGGGGAGGCTGACGAAGGAGCCCGGGGTGGGGGTCAGTGGGTGTAGCATGCAGAGAGCGGCCAGTAACCCCTGTCACCGGGTCTCAGCGTCCCCATCTGAGCAGCGATGGGCTTGGGCTGTGGTCTGGTTCCCTGACAAGCCCAAGACTTGAACATGCATTTAACACCTTCGTAGCTCTTCACGTATTTGCAGTATTAGCTCCTTTATTATGAGTTCAGTGTTTGTATTTCCCACAGATCTGTACCTCCCACAACCACAGGAACCGCTTCTGTTTCGTTCGCTGCCACGCTGGGGTGACGGGAGACATGCTCAGGGCAGAACAGGTCACGCCCTTCTTGGTGGACAGCCTCACTCTCCTCCACTGTCTGACCCTCCCTGCCCACCGCCTGCTGCCTTCCCCGGCCCGGCTACCTTCAGCATGTTCACATAGGAGGTGCACAGCTGCAGCCTTCCCTCGTCTGCACTCGGAGAGCTGGGGGCCCCGGTGGGCCTCCAGGAAGGGGAGACATCACAGATACCATTAAAGAGAAAATGGTGGTACTCATGGAAACTTCTAGCCCCAATGATGATGGCGGCTGTGGCCGTGGAGAAAGCTGCCAGGGCGAGCAGGGTCCTCAGCAGGGCCTGGTGAGGGCAGTGTGCAGAGACAGACCTTGGAGACTCAGTCTCTTTGGAGCCCAGCCCGGGACGAAGAGCGGGAAGTCTAGTGGAGGGGGCGTGGGATGGGCGGCAGGCTGGGGGTGGCCTCCAGCTTCCGGGGCTGGTGTCAACCCCTCCCCGAACTCACCCAGTAGGTGCCACCTCGTTTCTCATAAATGAAGACGACAGCTCCAGCCAGCACAGCCTGGGGAGGGATTGAAGCAGCAGGGGTAGCCCGGGGCAGCCGAGCCCCACCCCCAGCAGCCTGCTTCTTTTTCCTTCCTCAAGTCCCACAGGCAAAACCAACCGTCCTGCTGGCCTTTCCCCACAGCACCTCACGTGGACCCGAGGTTTTGAGCTGAGCTCTGTTGTCTTCAACGGTGAGGGTATTGAAGGCCGAATCAAACGCCCGAGGCTGCAGGACCCTCTATTTTAGGGACATCAAAACTGCTCATGGTCAAGCCGGGTGTAAGCCCCCCTTCCCTTCTCCAAAACCCTCTCTTTTTAAGCAACACCAGGTGCTTTATGAAAGCTCCAGGGCGGTGGGGTGGAAGGTCCGGGGTGTTGGAGGAGCTCTCAGTACAGGATCAGCGTCCGCTGCCTCGGGGTGAGGGCAGGCGCTCGTTCCAACAGCGCTCAGCCTCCCACCCAGCGGGTCTTCCGGGACAGGAAGTCTGGCTGATGCCAAGGGAAAGATGGATCTGAATCCTGTCTGGGAGTTCTGTAGCTAATCTCAGTGTTTTCGGCCGTGGGGTGGATGACGATCATTACTTTGGGCTCCTCTCTTAATCGATATGTGTGTTTTGCTCTTGTTCTGTGAGGGTGGGCAGGACAGAGGGCGCCTCCTTCCTGCTATGATCCGCCCACCCATCTCCTGCCGCAGATGGCACACGTCCATCTGCTGACATAGCTGCCGTTGTCCGGTGAGCCCCCCTGGACTTCCCCTGTGTGCAGGGCCTGCAGAGGGCAATGGGAAACCACCGGGGGGGGGGGGTACATCTCCCTTGTACACACGCTCCAGCACGTTCCGCCTCCCTCCATCTCAGTGCAAGTGCCTGGAGATGAGTCCTGTCCTAGATCCTTAGCTGATCTGCTGCTGAAGGTGGGAGAAGAGGTGGGAGAAGCCCGGTGCAGGGACCCGGGAGAGCTGACCGGTGACCGTGGCTCTCCCAGCCCTTAGCTCAGCTGGTTTCCCGTCTGTAGAAGCCTGGTGTCAGCCTAGAGATCTGGGAGTCTTTTCAGCTGCAGTCTACATTCTGATGGGGTCGATGGTGGTGGTCTCTCACCTCTGATAGGGGGTCCCTCTGCCCACGGTCCTCCCGCCCCACTCACCACAGCCCCTGTCCAGATGGGGGCTCCCGATCCAAGCAGCGTGGTGTAGTAGGAGATGAAGAGGAATCCCCCCAGGACCCCACTGAACACCCCCAGCACGATCTGCACCGCCTGAAAGATGAAAAACCCAAGAACCCGGAGCCCGGGTCCCAGGCCCAGTCTGCGTCTAAGCCTCAGGGGAGTTTTGAGGACTTTCCATTCCATGTACTAAAGGTTAGAACCCTATGAAAGGGGAAGAGAGAGAGAAGAGAGGAAGAGAGGGGGCACGAGAAGGGAGAGGACAGGAGGGGAGAGAAGGCGAGGGGAGGGGAGAGCTAGCCCACGCTGGGCCGTGAGAGGATGAACTCCGGGTTCCACCAGCTGGGACTTTAAATGGTCAGGGGCTCCTCTGCACCCTTCAGCCCACAGCCCACCCTACCTACAGCTTTCACTGAGAGGCCAGTAAGTGAAGGAAAGGCCGGAACTTGATCTCTAGGAAGAGCATAAGCATCCCACTCAGAGAGAGGCTGGCTGGGAGAGCGTGCAGCCAGAGGAGGGGGCTTACCCTTCCCAGTCTGGGGAGCCTGGGCGCCCGTCCTCGCCCTACTCACCCAGGAGGCCACCAGCAGCCGGCGGTGGCCCAGGGCCCGGGAGGCGGCGTGCGGCGAGGGCACGTGGGGCTGCAGCAGGGGACACCTACTCAGCAGCAGCTTGGCCAGAGCCGACTCCTGGTGGATGTCCACCTTGATGCAGGTGGGCTGGGGAGCCCCAGAGGCCACGTCCCCACCATCTGCCATCTTCAAGCTGGTGGACACCCGCCTGGGAGGGAGGAAGGGGGCGTCAGGGGGAAGAGTTGGCAGGAGGTTTGCACAGATTCCATGGGAGCTGGCGAGGCCCCCGGTCACAGTGCAGCATCTGGGACCTGCCTTGAGGGGTGTCATGTGAGGGATCCCTGCGTCTGCTGAGGCTGTGGCCACCGCCCAGCCCACTGGAGCTGCCCTCTTCACCCTAGACCTGCTGTGTCTCCCCATCCTCCACCCACGGCCTCAGGGTCTGGACCAAGCAGTGCCCTGGAGCCCTCACCTCTCTCCTTTCTGCTCCCAGCCCGCTTGTGTGATCACGGCCCTCACCCTGGCTTTCCCCCCTGCCTCTCCCCCTCCAGAGCCCTCAGGCTGCCGGACAGAAGAGAGTCCTGGCTGCCTGTTGAACTACTGTTGAGGTATCTGCTTCCCAGCTGAGCCCGGGGACCCACCCCCCGCCCCTACATATCTCCCTTTCCATCAATGGCTACTCAGCCCCACGCTGCCTGTTCAAACTGCGTCCCCCAACCCTCTGCATGAAGCTGTGGGTGCAGATGGAGGCCCAAGGCCAGAATGACTTGACTTCAAACGGGGACGAGGCTGTACCTGGCCTCCACTCCTGTCGCCTTCCTGGATGCATGTCCTCTACACGGTGGTCGGTCCTTCCCTCCCCAGCAAGTTCTGGGGGGCCTTTGAGGGGGCAGGATGTGGACTCCTCCGGGGAGGGGCCCTGTGAGAAGGGTCTCTGGGAAAAGGCCGCCTGGGCTGAGGGTCTGCCTCACCTGCTCTCCTCAGGGACCGGCAGTCACGGTCGAGGGTGATAGGAGGGCTGGGGACGGCTGAGTGGGGGCTGAGAACCAGGCAGAAAGGAGAGGGGTTTGGTGGAGCTCCAGAAAGGGAAGGATGAGGCAACTTCTCAGCACACAGCTGGAGCAAAGGGCCCCTCCAGGGTTTTCTAGCTGCCAGGGGAGATCACTTGGCTCCGACGCTCTGGAGAGCACTGAGGAGACTGCAGAGCTGACCAGCCCTGGAAAATCCCCCGTCCCCACCAGGGCAGGGGTTTTCTGAACAAGGACTTGCCTGTGCTGTGTGCACCGCAGCGTGTGTGCTGCGTGGGGATGAACACGCCAGCGTGTGCGTGTCTGTGCGCTCTGTCTTCTCCCGCCAGCCTGATTATCTACTCAAGACCAACCCCCCGCCCCCAGAGGGGCCCCTTTGGGCCAGCTCTTTTCTGGGAAGTCAAGACGCTGAAGGTCAAACCCTCATCACTCCACCCCTTCCTTCTGCTCTCTCCCACCCACTGCCGGGTGCCTCAGCTCTGGGCAGCTCTGCTCCACTCGGCCGCTGGTTCCCAGAGGACAGCAGGTGAGCAGGGCCCTCAGGTGAGCAGTCCAGGTGACCCGTCCCAGGAGACTCTCAGTGCAGGACCCTCTCTCTTTCTCTCTCGAGGAGTCTCCAAGACCAGTCCCCAAAGCCCCCATCCTGTCTCACAGGATGCCATTCTCCCCCCATTCCTGGTCCCTGTAGGACCTCCTTGGGAGGGAGGGATACACTAGATAGAGGACGTGACACTAGGAAAATGGCTAGGGAGGTCGGGGGGCCCGTGCCTGGCCGCGTCGGCTGGACTCTCCCTCCCCAGTGCCTCATGTCTTTATTCTGAGGGTGGGGTGGTGAGGCTCGGGTGGTTTCCTGGTGAGAGGTCCTTCAATAGCAACGGCAGAAGGTGGAGGGCCCAGGGTGTAGCTGGGATCCTGGCCCTCTCTCCCCAGCTTCAGGGGCACCGGGAGGAGCTGGGCAGAGAAGAGTGTCCAAGGCAGCAGGGAAGAGCCCCACACCCTGGGGTTAGGGTGGCGTGAAAGGGGATCTGCATGGGGCTGGCCTGGCTCAGAGGAAGAGCAGGAATCTAGGTTGAGCTGGGGATTGGAGCTGGGGGTGAGGCGAGAGGGGGAAGCAGTGGTATCCGGAGGGCTCAGAGGGAGCCGGAGCCCAAGGCACGTTCTGGACTCTGCAATATGGTGCTGATCGCTGAGTCCCAAGGAAGATCTGGCCAGAATCCCGGCTGGGCTTCCTTGTGTGTCTGCGAACAGGTCTGAACCTCCTTGCACGTCTGCAGAATCGTCAAACACCCGTCCTTTATACCGCACGGAGGCCAGGTAGGTGAAGAGTGAAACTGCTCTGTAAAGTCCATACGATACAAATGGGGAAGCCTTAAACTTATTGCTCTTGCTGGTGTTTTTAGAATTGTTATTAATAATGTTATGATTTAAACAGTGGTAAGTAGGATGCCCATGAGAATTACCTGGAAAGGATTTCCTTTGGAGCTAGGCAAGTTGGTTCTAAAGTGCCTAAGGAGAAGTAATCTAGCAAAAGTGGCCCTGAGGGGCTTCCCTGGTGGCGCAGGGGTTGAGAGTCCGCCTGCCGATGCAGGGGACACGGGTTCGTGCCCCGGCCCGGGAAGATCCCACATGCCGTGCAGCGGCTGGGCCCGTGAGCCATGGCCGCTGAGCCTGCGCGTCCGGAGCCTGTGCTCCGCAACGGGAGAGGCCACAAGAGTGAGAGGCCCGCGTACTGCAAAAACCAAAACAAACGAACAAACCAAAACAAAACAAAAACAACAACAACAAAAAAAGTGGCCATGAAAGAAAAAAGTAACGTGGGGGGGCAGGTCATGAAAGAGCTCAACTAAATATTAAACTCTGTACTCATTATTAAAATTACAGTAATGTTGCATGACTCATCAGATCCACCAATGGGCAGAATATAAAGACTAAAATAGGCTTGGATTCCTATGGGAATTTTATTTTTGCTCAGGGGAGCATTTTAAATCAGTGGGAGAAAGATGATATATTCCGTAAACAGAATATACTCTTTAGAAGTTAACCATCTGAAGAGGACAAACCAAAACCAACTTGGACCCATTTTTTCCAACTTACAAGGTAAATTCCAGACGGCTCAACATTTAAATGTGAAAACTGAAAACATAAAAGCACTTAGAAGAAAACATGGATGAATTATTATTTTATAATCTTGACATGGGAAAGTCCCTTTTAAGTACAATATAAAACCCAGAAATCATAAAAAATGACTGAAACCTTTGATTATATAAAAATACAAATGAAGTCAAAACTAAATCACAAATTGAAAGCACTATCTGTAACTCGCGTCGCCGATGGTAATTTTTCAAATACACGAAGAACTCCTATAAAGACCAAAACAAAACAGAGTAACGAGGAGTTCATAGGATATGAAAGGAAAGCTCGCAAAAGAAGAGGAAAAAGGCTCTCACACGTATGAAAGATGACCAACCTCACTCATAATAAGAGAACTGATACTGGAGTAGTCACAGAAAGCAGACTGGTGGTTGCTTGGGGCCAAGGGTTGGAGGGGTTCCCGGGGAAGGGACCTTAGGGGACTTTTTGCAACATAGAAATGTTCTGTATCTTCACTGTAGTTACGGTTGCACATATGTACACATTTGTTAAAAGTCACTGAGATACACAATTAAAAGGGGGCATTTTATTGACTAAAAAGGATTAAAATCTACAACGGAATGTCATTTTTCCAAGAGACGTTTGAAAAGATTAGAAAGTTTGCTGACACCTTCTGCTGGTCTCGGGGAGGAGCAGTGGACACTCTTGGAATTGCCCTTGCATAAGAATTGCATGGAAGTAACTCCATGGAGGGAAATACCTTTTAAAATTACAAATACACATTCCCATTGACCTGCTGATTCCACATTGCTTGTAAGAAAAAAAATAAAGGTCTATAAATAGGGGACTGCTTAAAACAATTATGATGCATTCGTACAATGGAATACTATGCAGCCATAAAAACGAGTGAGGACGCATTTTATGGACTGATGTAGGATTATTATTATTATTTTTTTTGCGGTACGCAGGCCTCTCACCGCTGCGGTCTCTCCCGTTGCGGAGCACAGGCTCCGGATGTGCAGGCTCAGGGGCCATGGTTCACGGGCCCAGCCGCTCCGCGGCATGTGGGATCCTCCCGGACCGGGGCACGAACCTGTGTCCCCTGCATCGGCAGGCGGACTCTCAACCACTGTGCCACCAGGGAAGCCCAATGTAGGATTATTTTTAAAAGATGGTTCTGTGAAGAAATCATTGTGCAGAAACTGTGTGTGCTATCCTGCCATTTGTGGGAAAAGAGAGAGAGAAAGAATATTTTTACATGTTTTTATATGTAAAAAAGTCATTGTAGGATATATTAGAAAATGATACTATTTTTCCACCTGGAAGACAACTAGCTGGCTAGGAGAGAAAGAGAGGAGAGTGGGTTTTAGCAGTATACCCTTTTTTATCTTTTGATTTTTTTTTTAACCATATGAAAGTGTTACGTATAAATATGTACACTATGTTGCTGAAATAATTCAGATTCCTTTCTTTGTCAGTCCCAAGACCCAGACAAACTGTATCTGACCATTTTGGGAAGAGGTCCAAGAGTCTATATGGTGAAAACTCTAGAGGTGATTCAGATTTGCATCCCAGATTAAGGTCACTGTGACAGAGACTTCCCTGGCGGTCCAGTGGTTAAGACTCTGTGCTTCCAAGGCAGGGGCCGTGGGTTTGATTCCTGGTTGGGGAACTAAGATCCCACATGCCGTGACTTGGCTTGACTCAAAGACTGTTTTCTCTCCCTGCACTCATGCAGTGTATTCCTTTTTCCCTTACTTAGATCTCAAACCTCACTTCTGTGCATCTCCCCAGCAGGCAGGATGACCCAAAACATGCTGGCTGTGAATGGAGTCGATGTGGTCTCTCCGCTGTCCCAGCCCACTCACATCGACATCCACATCCATCAGGAATCTGCTTTGGCACAACTGCTAAAAGCTGGGAGCTCCCTGATGAAGCGCCTGTCCCACCATCCTGCCAAGGCCAGCATAAGCTACGGACAGCTGGCAGTAGGGGTAAGGGCGGGATGGAGAGGTGGGTTAGCAAGGTGACACAGAGGAGGGTAACGCTCCTTCTTCAGTACGATGCGGAAAAGGAAAGTGGGTCGAATCCCCATGAAAACTCACTATTCGTATCCCATCTTGTTTGGGAAAAGAACGTTTGGGAAGTTTCGCCACAGAGATTTAGATGGAAAGGAATAGTGGATCCCTTCTTTGGGGCAACGTGAGCGGTCCCAGCCGGAGCTGGGGGGGGGGGTGGGCGGAAGGGTCCCTGGAGGCTGTTCATTCAGGTTAATTGAACCCACGTGGACAGAGGGCCTGTGACACAAGGCAATATGATGGGCACTTTGGGGGAAAAACTTCAGAGAGAATATCTAGGTAATAACCTGAAGGTGCCCAGCGTCCATCAGAAGGGATCAGGCAACTACACTAATGCCTAAAATTAAAGGTAGCTCAGGTGACATCCTTGGGAGGCAGGATGGCGTCCTGCAGGGGTAGGCATCTGAGCCAGACCTTGAATGGAGAAGCAGCGTGTTTAGACAGATAGAGGTGGAAGATGGAAGAAAAGGAATTTCCAGTTAAAAGAATGGCAAGAAAGAGGGCAAAGAGGCCAGAAAGCATAGGACAAGTTCTGTCAGGGTACAGAGGATGGGACTCATGGCTGATTAGACTGGAAATACAGACCAGGGCCATATTGCTGAGAGCCTTGAGTGACAAGGTGAGGAGTCTGCTGTCCTGAATCAGCTTCGATAGTGGGAAGACTGTGGAGGGATTCTGAGCAGGTACCTGAACTTCAGGCAGCCTCACAGCCAGGAGGTGTCCAGGTAAGAAGCATGGCGGGTCTGCACCTGCAACGTCGCAGCAGAAATGAGGAGGAAAGAGAGGAGTCCAAATCCTTTGAGGATGGGGTTGCCATGACTTGAGAGTGAGTGGATGTGGAGTACAAGGGAGGAGAGGAGTCCGGGAAGATGCTGAGGTTTGGAGTGAAGGAGACCGGAAAATTGGAGCCCTGGAAGTCAGCGAGGCAGACACTGAGGGTGTGCGTAGGGTCTGGAATTTGGACGCAATGAATCTGAGAAGCTGGCAGGACATGTAGGTGGTGACGTCCAAGAGGCTGTGATAGTTGGATCCTCCAGGAAGCAGACGCTGAGTGGGAGTTGGGTGTGCGAAAGGTTTATTGGGGTGTAACATCCATGCAATGAAAAGGGCAGGAGCAGGGCTGGGCAGGGGGAGACATCAGATCATGAGGCAGGGCTGACGAGGTCTGGGCCCGCCCAGTGGGGAGCTCGGGAGCAAAGACTGCCCATCACAGGAGTTCCATGTTAGCTGAAAATGGCCCTTGAACCACTGCCTTGCTTAATCATTGGCTGGTTAGCCACCCCGAAAGACTGTACCCTCAGTTTGAAAGATGAAGGGACCTTGAAGGCGCTGACCACTGTAGGCTGTCAGCTGACCACTCTCCTTTCCTGAAGGAGGTCATCATGGCCCATCATGGATGACGGGCTTCCCAAGAGAAAATGAGGAGGAAAAAAAGGAGGAATCATCAGGTGGGATGACAAATTGTGGTATTCAGGGAAAATGGGATTTAGAAAAGAATGAAGGATAAAAGGCTGGCAAGTCAGAGAGATGAGGGAGAACCAGGACGGGCTGCTTCACGGACGTTAAGGGAACAGAATTTCCAGAATCGGAGCTGCGGAGAAGTCAGGGCAGAGGAAGAGGAGAGGAAAGCCACCTAGGTGGGAGCTGGGGGGCTGCTCCTGGAGCAGGTGACTCACGGGAAGGGGTGTGGCTTTCCGCATCTCTTGCAGGTGACGCAGATATTGCTGGGGGCTATGAGCTGTGCTCTTGGAGGGCTTCTCTGCTTGGGGCCCTGGATTCAGCTGCGTGACTCAGGCTGTGCCTTTTGGGCAGGGTTTGTGGTGAGTAAGAAAGGGGTTGTGAGCTCTGAGGGAGGCAAGTGTTTATGGACAAGGAGAAAGAAAGTTCCTTTTGGACCTGGGTCAGGGATTTGGGGAAGAGGCCACAGACCCAGAGTCCAGATGCTCTCTGTTATGAGGAGGCTGCCTTGGGGGGGGGGGGCAAAACCCTTCCACCCTCTGTTTTTCTCTTTAAGGCAAGGCTGGGAATAGCGGGGCAGTTGTAGGTGGAGTCCTGTCCATCTGCTAGGTTTCTTTGCCTGTTCCTTGGATCCTGCTTCAAATTGGCTGTTCTGGGGCCTGTTGGGAGAAGTCTGATGGGAGTTCATTTCAGGACAGCCAACTGGAGGACTTTTCTGGTATCTTCTCTTCCTAGGCCATTGCAGCAGGAGTTGGGACCATTGTCCATGAGAAACACTGCGGCAAACTTTCAGTGAGTCTGGGCATCCTCTGTGCCCCACCTTGTCCTCTTCCCCCTCCTATGTCTCTGTTTTCCTGCCCTATTTTTCTGTCTTCTCCCCTTTGGTTTCAAATATCCTAAGCTGTTTCCTGGAGGGGTAGGGAGGGTTTCCTCAGCCAGGAAGCTGGGGAAGAGGAGACCGGTTTCAGGCCGGGACCCCACGGCTCTGCTATCCACAGAGGGAGTCTGCAGCCGGAACCTCTCTCTTCTAGGGCTTCATATCAAGTCTGCTCACCCTGGCTGGCATTGCCACGGCCGTGGCCGCCGTTGTCTTCTGTGTGAATAGTTTAACCTGGGAACCTGTCTTCTATGACATCAGCTCCGTGTATGATTCCTCAATCCCTGACACCTCCAACTTTGGGTACGAAGAGACTAGACGAAGCGATTCCTATTCATCGTGGAGGGAGGAGCGCTGCAGAGGCTACATGCAAATGCTGACGGTGAGAAAGGAGAGTCAGTCTTCCAGGACGCGTCACAGCTGTGCATTGGGGAATTGGGGCACCTGAGGGCAGAGATGTAGGCTCTCTGAGTTTCGACCTCATCCGAGGTCTTTGGTTCAGGAGGTTTTAACTTAATCTGAAGCCATTGTTCAGATCCTCATGGCATGAAAATTCCCTGAATCAAAGGGGATGAGGACAAAGAGGAGACATTGAAGCGAGGATTTCATGAACCACCCTTCCGTCTTTTCTGGTGTGTGGCTGTTATCAGTTATCTATTACTGCATAACATACCACCCCAAAATGTACTGGCTTAACACTGCAATTTACTATTACTTCTCCCATTCTGTGGGTTGACTAGGCTCACATGGGCAGTCCTCACTTGCATTTTCTCATGCAGCTGCAGTCAGGTGTCAGTTGAGGGTGAAGTCATCTAAGAGCTCGACTGGGCTGGGCCACTAAGATGACACACTCACACAGCAGGGAGCTCAGCTGGGGCTATCAGCCAGGGAGCCTACAACGGCTTCTCCATGTGGCTTGGGCTTCTCGTAGCCCAGCAACCAGGTTCCAACAGGGAGCATCCCACTGTGAGCATTTCAAGAGGTAGGAAATGGAACCTGCCAGGCCAAATAAGGGCCACCCCATACTTGACCTAGTGTCACTTCTACTGTATTTTGTTGATCAAAGCATTACCAGGCCCTTCCAGATTCTAGGGGGTGGAACAGTGGATCCCACCTCTTCACAGCGGGGAGGTAAGGTCACATTGCAGGCAAGCAGATGGGATGGAGTCAGTGGCTGCCCCCATAGTTGGAAGATGCAATCTGCTTTGGTGGGAAGTAGTTAGTTGGCCAGGGTCTGATCCCTCCTGGGGTAGCAAGATGATAGTAACAGCAGAAGCAGAGGAGCAGACCCCTGACTGTAACTGTTTTCTTCTTTTATCTTCAGGATTTGTTCCTAGGAATCCGTGGTCTGCTCCTGGCCATCTGTGTCCTGCAGGTCATTGTATCCTTGGCTTCCCTGGGCATGGGTCTCCGACGCTTCTGTGGCCAGAGCTCCCGGGCCCTGGTGAGCTGTTAGGGAGGCACTAGGGAAGGAGCGGATCTGGTTGGTGGAGCTCTAGGGATGGGAAGGACAACGGGGCAGGAACACTGCTGAGCAGGGGTCACGCCCCCCCTCACTCAGCCCTCTTCCCATGCTTCGCTCTGCCCTTCACTGTCTGGGGAGCATGACCCCATCATTGTGTCCTGGGTTGAATTCCGCCTTCTGCCTCTGCGCCCTTCTTTGCTCTCATTTCCCTACATTCCCCTCTTTCCCACGTCCTAGGTCTTGTCTAGCTCCCCTTCCTCCATCACCTTTTTCTTTCCTCCTTTCATTTGTCTGATTTCCAGTTCTATGGAGCTAACTCTACTCCAACCATTTCCTCCCAAGAATTGATTTTCCTCCTGTTTTTTTTTTTTTTCAGGATGAAGAAGGGTCAGAGAAGAAGCTGTGGGGGGAGAATTCAGTGCCTCCCTCTCCCCACAAGGAGAAGAGCACAGCTGTTGTCCTGTGAGCAGCCAAAGACCCTGCCTGGACCCTGCATGTCCCCCCAGAGTAGCCCAGGGCCCCTCACTGCCCCGTCCCTCACACTCGCTTCCTTAGGCTGCCCATCCTCTCGCCAACACCCTCACCCGCTATTCCCACTCCAGGGTCCTCAGTTCAGTGAACAGGTATTGTCACATTTTTCCCAATGCTGATTAAACAGAAACAACCACAAAAAATGATTTTGTGCAGAAAGGATGTAGTCTCCCTTTGTTGATACGCACGGTGCGTTGGTACACGTGGAATTAAATGAGAGTTATGGGTCATATGGAAACAAGGTCCCAATAAGACTTAATTTACATTCTGCTCTATATCCCAAGTGCAAAAACTCCTTTTCATGATTTCCTTCTGTTCAGTGTAAAGTGAAAATAACTCTTACATACTTAGAATCTTTTTACCTGCTAAGGTTTTCTTGAAGCATCTATAACTGATCAGTGGGCTTTACAGAACCATGTGAGACATGAAGCAAGATCATTTCCTCCCTCCCTCCCTTTCTTCCTTCCCTTATTCTTCCTCCCCCTCTGTCTCTTTCCTTCCTTCTTCCTTCCTCCCTCCCTCCTTTCCTTTCTTTTTTCTCTTTCTCCCCCATCTCTCTCTTTCTCTCTTGTTTTTTGCAGTAATTACTGTTGGTTCTCTCGCTATACACACACACACACACACACACACACCCCTGTTATTCTTCAATTTCATTGTAAATGATACGATTGATTAGTTTTTCACTTTTAAAATTTTCTATGTACAATGTAAGTATATAGACGTAAGCACTTCTGGACTCAGAATGGACCCAGGTTCATTTGTCCAATGAGCAGAAAGCCAAGTGCTGAGATGCTGAGGTGTGCAGCAGAGAAAGTGTGTGTTCACGAGGCAGCCAAGCGAGGAGACAGGAGAACAAATCTCATATCTGCCTCCCTGAAGGTGAGGGGCTTGAGATATTTATGGGATAGAGAAGCAGGGTGGTCTTAGGCATGGAGAAAGGTGATTGGAAGTAGGGAAAAGGTGAGGTAGCTGGTATTCCATGCCAGCATATCTGAGTTACGTGCTTCTTCAGGGGATACATGTCCAAAAATGGAGGTACTTAGCATGATCTGAGGGTGGAGTTTTCACCCCTCTGATGTCAAAAGGTCACTCACTGGACCCCTGGGCAGGCCCAGTTTTAGGGTCGTTGGTCCCAACCAGTCTTAGCCAGCTTAAACTGGACAGGAGCCGACTCCAAGCCTTGGAAAACAACTTAAGCCCCCGTTACTATAGTGACCCGTTCATCAGAGGTGTTATCTATAGGGGGCCACTAAGGAATCAAAAAATGATTAAGACAAGCTTAGTTACAAGGGAGGTTACGCAGGTTACAAGGGAGGTTACGCAGGTTACAAGGGAGGGGTTTTTAACAAGCGGCTCCCTTCCCTGCAGTTCTGTAGGATGAGCTCAAGAATTTCTGTTAGTCACCAGTTTCTGTTAGCCTTATGGTGCATGATTTCATCTCCGAAGGGTAAAAAAGCGGCCATGGTCTGTAGAATTAAGACGTCATAGGGATTCTGGCATTTTGGGTTCCAACATAGTGAGCAGACTTGCATTTCCATTGCGGTTTTATGAAATCTCCGAGAGGCAGGTGTTATTACTAGTTAGAAGACCCACAGCAGAACTGGCCAGGGGCCCCGCCCTTACCCCCTGCACAATCCTGCCCGACGATGTGGTGTCGGCAGGGGCAGAGCCGCTGGTACGGGTGAGGCATAGCCCCACCATTGGAGGTAAGGGTGGTGGGCTTATAGATAGAGATTTGTAAGCAAGCTTGTGTAATAAAGGTCAGAGGGATGAGGTGGTATTATGTTCAGACTATTGGACAGTGCTTGGCAAATTACGCACTGAGGGGCAAGTCTGGTCTGCCACCTACTTCTGTAAATGAAGTTTTATTGAAACACAACCACACTTCTTGGTTTACACATTGTCTATGCAACAAGGGCAGAGTTGAGTGGTCTCAGTAGAGACTAAATGGCCCACAAAACTTAAAATAGAGTTTGCCGTCCCCTGGTGTGGGAGACCCCAGTGGAGGAAGTAGCTAGTCCTACTGGGTGATTGACAGGAGCCGGGGAGCCTGTGCTCTTGCTTCCCCAAATGTGAATCTAGCATGGGCAACAGGGAGAAGGCTTTGCCCCACCCTAGACTGGCTGAGTCAGGATTTGCATTTTCTCAAGATTGGCAGGTGCTTCGTGCCCCCATCACCTTTAGAGAAGCACGGAGATAATCACATCTAGGTGTCTTGTTCAGATATAGAACAAGCCCCTTTGAATTTGATGTCTTTCATTCTTTTGATGCATTTGTTAACCTTAGCATTTTAAAAAGGAATTTTCGTGAGAAGAAACAACAGCAGGGCAGACGCAAAGAGGAAGCATCTTTCCTCTCTTCCTTAGCTTAAGATGCTGTGGGTTTTTTGTGGTTCGGTATTTCTAAACCGTCCCTTTAGAGCTGGATTCGATAGAAATTCTTTTCGTTTTTCATTCTGGTAAATAAACGACAACTTGGTAGTTTGCTCATTTGTTGATTTTGCTGCTGTTTTTCTAGCATGAAGCGATCTCTTACTGTCAGAGTCTGGTAGCTTCTTTCTTTTCCCCCTGACGTCTCTGAAGGAAGGGGTCGCCCCTGCATCTGACTTCTCCCTCTCCCCCATTTCTTCTTTTCTGGGCTCCACTGCCCTCCCTCTCCTTACCCTGTGAATAACCTTGGAAGTTTCATAATCTTTGTTTTTCTTTTCTGTAGGAAATCAGATATCATCCCCTTCTCCCCTTGCTTTTGTTTACTTGGAAAAACCAACAGTTATTTGTCTATTTGCACAACTCAGTTTCGGTGACCAGATTGTATTTATGCAACTGACTTCATGACCCTGGGATCCAGCAATTAATCACAAGCCTATTTATATTTACTGAAGTGTTTAAAACCATTCAGAGTGTAAACGGGAAATGGTTCTATTTTTCTTTTCCAATCACTGCTTTTTGTGTGTGTGTGTGTGTGTGTGATACGCGGGCCTCTCACTGCTGTGGCCTCTCCCGTTGCAGAGCACAGGCTCCGGACGCGCAGGCTCAGCGGCCATGGCTCACGGGCCCAGCCGCTCCGCGGCATGTGGGATCTTCCCGGACCGGGGCACGACCCCGCGTCCCCTGCATCGGCAGGCGGACTCTCAACCACTGCGCCACCAGGGAAGGCTCCAATCACTGCTTTTAACTGTGTTTTGTCAGCTCCTCATTTCCCCATTGGATATTGGTCCTTTTAACATCAGGACCAGATTCCAGATTCCACAACCTGGTCATTAAAATGGTCTCATGTTTGGTGTACAAGACCCAGTTCTGGTCATGTTTAAAACTGCAGTCATCAGAGCTTGGGTCCCCCTGTCAGCAGAGGCCGCTGCTTGGACTGGGAGGGTTAGGGATGTGCTGTGCTAGTGTGTGGCCCCTCCCTCTCCTTCCGGTTTCCTAAAGAGTCCTGAGGGAGGCAGGGGAGGGGATGGGGGTCCGGGCTTTCTTGGCTCAGCTGGGGGCCAGTGACCATTTGCTGATGTGATGTGGGTAGTGTCTGTTCTTGCGCCGTCTCGGAGGCATCTAGGAATTTCCCTGCCGGCTGCTCTGTTAGCTGCGTGGCTCAATCGGGAAAACTTCCTGGAAAAGTACATCCTAAGGAGACAGCTATGAAATGCCGGGGGTGGGGAGGGCTTTCCTGCGGTACGAGTATTCACTTACTATTTCTTGCCCCTGCAAGGCCCAGAGTCTCTTCAGAGATATTTCAGTGGATGGGATAAAGCCCCATCGCCTCAGGCTCCACAAAGAAGGCCCTGGAGCCTCAGATGCAAAGAATTGCTCACAAAAAAGTTGCAATTAATTTTTATGGGAAACTAACAGATGTGTGGACACGGGGTGGGGGGACGGGGAGGGTGGGATGAACTGGGAGATTAGGTTTGACATAAATACACTACCAGCTGTAAAATAGATAGCTAGTGGGAACTTGCATATAGCACAGGGAGATCAGCTTGGTGCTCTGTGATGACTTAGATGGGCAGGCTGGGTGGGGGGATGGGAGGGAGGTCCAAGAGGGAGCGGATACATGTATACGTACAGCTGATCCATTTTGTTGTACAGCAGAAACTAACACAACACTGTAAAGCAATTATACTCCAATTAAAAAAAAAATCCTTTCTGAAGTAGGAAGCAGACATTATGAAAGTGTTCATTTCCACGGTAGGTACTGCTTTGAACTTCTTCAGCGTTTATTGGTTTAGTTTTAGTTTCTCCCTCTCCCATCTTCAGTGCCCCACTCACTCCTCATTCAGGAGGATTTCTGCTTTCTTAGTGGTTGCCTTTGAAATCTTTTTTTTTTTTTTTAAAGCATGTGCACTTAACTAAACAAACTCTGAAGGTAACCAGTAACCTTATCCTCTACCTGAAAAGTACTGCGCCTTTAAAATGTTCCTTGTTACATGATATTCTTGAGTTTTAGTTCTATATTGACTTATTTCAACCCCATAAATTAAATATTTTATTTTTTTCGTATACTCAGTGTTTGTTTAACTTTACTTATAGTTTTATTAACGGGTAAAAAGCTCTCCTTTTCCTCCTGTAATTCAGGCCTTCTTTCTGATATCCTTTTTCTTCTTTTTTGAGGTACATCCTTTAAATGTTTCTTTAATAGTAAAGATCTCTTGGTGGTAAACCTTCTTAGTTTTTATTTATCAGAATATTCCTTATTATACCTGGCTCAAGATAGCTAGTTTCACTGGATATACCATTCCAGCTTTAGTTAATTATATGTAATTCTGGTTGCTTTTGAGATCTTTACTTGTCTTTGATGTTTAGAAAATTTACTTCAAAGTGTGTAGGTGTGCATGAATTTATTTTCCCTTGAAAATTCCTCCTGAGAAAGTATTTTTAAACATTCCAAGTCTCAGAGTTCACACAATTTTTTTTTAACCTGGGAAACTCTGAATTATGCCTTTGAATAATTCCTTTCCCACATTCTCTCTAATATTTCCTTCTGAAATTTTGATTTGCCGCATGTTAGACCCTCTCACTCTAGCTTCCTTATCTCCTAACCCGGTTTGTGCTTTTTATTTTTCATCTCTTTATTTCTACCTGCTGTGCTCTGGTTAAATTCTTCATAATTATTTACCAAGTTACCCAATTTCTGCCTCAGTTATGTATAATCTGCTTTTTCCGTTCCATTAAATTTTAAGTTCCATTTTCTAGATATGATATTTGCTTCTTTTTCAGATCTTCCTGCTCCTTTTTGATATTTTCTTGTTCCTAAGTCATGCCACCAATGACCTATTTTATTTCTCTAAACTTACTACATTATTTTTTTATTTTCTGTAACAGAAGTACCAAGTTTGAAGTCTTTGCTGTTTTTTCTCCCAACCCTCCCAACTCTCACCAATACTGTCTTATTTATTTTATTAACATCTATTTATTTTTATTAATTTTTTTTTACCATTTTGACCATTTTTAAGTGTATAGTTCAGTGACATTAAGTACATTCGCATTGTTGTGTAACCATCACTACCATCCTCTCCAGAAATTTCTGTTATCCTACATGGAAACTCTGTACCCATTAAATACTAACTCCCCATTTCCCCCGCTCTCCAGCCCCTGCTAACCCCCATTCTGCTTTCTGTCTCTATGAATTTGACTATTCTATGTACCTCATATAAGTGGAATTATATAATATTTATTATTTCGTGTCTAGCATATTTCTTTCGTGTCTAGCATAATGTCTTCAAGGTTCACCTATGTTGTAGCTCACATCAGAATTTCCTTCCTTTTTAAGGATGAACAGTATTTCATTGTACGTGGCACATTTTGTTCACCCATTCTTCTGTTGATAGGCGATTTGGTCTTGAATTGTAATGGTAAATAAACCCTCCTGTCTTGTCTATACAAGAGTGATATTAGAGAGAGTTGGGAGGACAGCTTCTAAATATTTGCTGGATGAATCAATAAATGGCATGAATTATTTTTTGCAGTGTGAGTAGAGTTTTGTTTGAACTAATTATACTGTCTGCAGTGGGATCAATGGGATATATTTGCGGGGTAATTGAGTAGGGCAACGATTCTCAGTGTGGGATTAGAATAACATTCCCACTAGGAATGAGAACCCCCTGGAGCTTTCACAAGCTCTCCTACCATTCTTGGTTGAAATATCTTGGTTCCACCTTTGGAACCAATGGACTAGTGTTAGCATGCAGTTTCATAAGTAGATGGCCCCAGCATTCACCATTCCCCAATTTTCTAGGCACAGCCCTAGATTTCCATTTGGGGATCCAGTTTTTCCTCATTGTCTGGCTGTGTGTTCATGGTGGGGCTTTATCCTCAGTTCCAGGCATAAGGCATGTGACCCAAACTTAGATGAAGCGCAGATCATTTCCCGCAGACCACGGTGATTGTTTCAGGAGTGGGCCCATTGCCCAACTCCGTCACATTACAGTAAATCTTAGGGCTACCAGGAAAAGCTCTTGCACTTGAAGAGTGCAAGGTTCACTTGAAGAGTGAACTTGAACCTGCAAGGATGTAAAGTTGGAGCTGTAGCCGCCACCTCGCCCCCACGAGAGGTTCTCCTGGAGCTGCCAAAGACCACACCCCCTCCACGGGCTCGAGAATGAGGACAACCTGTGGAACGCAGAGCTGAGAGGTGGGAAAGAACCACTCCTGAAGGTGTTGCTCGAGCTCTGAATCCAGCAGTGCCTGAAGCTGGACTGAGCCTTGACATTTTAGTACGTGCTCAGTAAGTAGTCTTTTGCTTAAGCTTCTTGCAGTTTGAAAGAGTTCTAATTAATAGGCTGAGAGACTGGGCTAAGGTAACTGGCATTTAAATGGGTGCCCAGGAGTCCCCAGGTCCCACATCCTAGGGTGCTGCACTCAAAACCGCCTGGGTGGGCTGCTGTTTTGTGGGGGTGAACCCAGGTGTACTTACTCCATTGCTGTTACTTGGGGGGATAAAACATTGTGATTTGGGGGTTGGAGGGAAATCACATGTGCCCCAATATGGTTTTTACATTCTACTGCCTCCCTTCCCCCCATTTTCCATGCCCTTAGGAGAGAATTTGGTTACAAAAATATATGTGCGGCATAACAAGTTGTATACATTCTTTGCAACGAATGCAAATATACACATGCACATATATGTATAATTTATATACTCATAGGATCGGTTTTTGGAAGGAAACACCAAAACTGGCTCCCCTGATTGCCTGGAGGGATGGAAATTGGACATCAGGAGATGAAGCAGGGGGACTTTTCATGGTAGACTCATTCCTACATTTTGAGTATTCCCTAATCAGAAAAGTAGTTTAAATTAAATTATTAAAAAACTAAAATATTTGAAGACTTCCACTCGGTCCCTTCTATCCTCGCTAACCCAGTGCCTGCTGGGCGTTATCACCAAGCCCATCTGCTTTGTCCCTTTACTACCTTAGATGGAGACGACAACATGACATGATCCAGGGATGGTCTGCATGCGCAGAGAACCCAAAGCACAGTCAGGCTTTAGGCAAAAGAGCACAAAAAACACGTCAACTGCCAAGAGCCTTTCTCCAAAATGATTGCGCAATCTCTCTGGGGAGAACTGAGGTTTCAAGTAGGGCTATGATACTGCATAGGAAAGCCCCTGTTTCTGACATTTGGGGGGTGGGGAGTCCCTGCCTGATGGACCAGAGTCGCTAATCAGGCTGCCTGGGCAGGGAGGGCCCCCGGGAAAGTTCCCGCGTGGAGGCCACAAGTTCAGGCTGCCGCCACCTTCATTTGTAGGAATGAAGACCAGGTACCTGAGGAAAGCAGAAGCCCAGCAAACTGATAGAGAAGCCCTGAGATGCAGAAGGGAAATTAAGACCATTCAAATAACATCTTTAGCAAGATGAGGAATTGCATTAAATATTGCATCTCTCAGCATAAGAAAGTGCTATCGATAAGGACAATTAACAGACAAGAGTTACTTAGAGATTAAAAATATGGTTGCTAGGGCTTCCCTGGTGGCGCAGCAGATGGGGGTCCGCCTGCCGATGCAGGGGATGCGGGTTCGTGCCCCGGTCCGGGAGGATCCCACGTACCGCGGAGCGGCTGGGCCCGTGGGCCGTGGCTGCTGGGCCTGCGCGTCCGGGGCCTGCGCGTCCGGAGCCTTTGCTCCGCAACGGGAGAGGCCACAGCAGTGAGAGGCCCGCGTACCGCAAAAAAAAAAGAAAAAAAATATGGTTGCTAAAGTTAAAAAAAATCCAAAGAAAATCTAGAAAAGAATGAAAAAGAGGTATGAAATATGAGAGAAGAGAATAAGAGCAAAAGAAGGCCACCCCTGTGGCCATGGCTCTGTTAGAGAAACATCCACCAATAGCGGTGTCTGCAAGAGAGAACAGAGAAAAATCAACATGAAGAAAACTGCAGAGTTAAGAAAGACTTTAATTTGCAGAGTGAGAAGGCCCATTTAGTGGCCAGCACAAGAAACAGGAAAAAAAATAGACTCTTTCCCACGTAGACCCATCTTCATGAAAGGATAAGAAGATTCCAAAAGTTAAATAACAACAATAATGATTTGGTTGCTTGCGAAGGTATAGGAGTTAGATTGGCATCAGACCCAATCAGTCTAAGCTGGAGGACAAATGGAGAAATGTCCTCAGCATCTTGAGGGAAAATGATTTTGAATCGGCGTTTTGATAGTGCAAGTGAATCCAGTTCTTGAATGAAGGGGCAGAAAAATACTTTTATTTTCACAACATCTGGAATTCAGAAAGTTTGCCTCCTCCTCACTTTTTAGTGATAGCTATTTGAAGGTTTGCGCTGGCAAAACTAGGGAGAGATCCACCCAAAGGAGAGATGGGATCTCCCAGGGCATGTGATCCAGAAGAAGAAGGACAAGAGGTGCGGTTGGCGGCAGGAGGGACGTGGAAGTTGGGGGGGTGGGTGAGGGAGGAAGGGCAGGGTGAGGATATTTCATCTTCCCTGTGAGAACCCAGAAAGTCACTCCTGTTGACGGAACAAGGCCGGTACTCATAGATAATGAAGGCATCATTGGCTGAGAAAAAAGTAAAAATGCCAAAGAAAACTCGAAAACAACTTAGAAAGGGCATATATGAACTTAAGTTATGCATAAATAAGTCCTCAAACCACATCATCTTGGTACGCACCAACATTATCAGCACATGAATGAAACATTCAATTTTGATTAATCTTTATTGTCTACATACTTCATTTTATTTTGAATATTTATAATTTCAAATAGCATTACTTAGGGATTGAGCCCTAAAAGTACAAACGTTAAAGGACATTTTCAAGCACAAAAAACTATAGCCAATTGTAACACACGCACCCACGCGCCCTCAGAGCACATTTTCTACTTTCAGCGATCAGATCTAGTTTCATCTCTATCCCCCTCATATTTCCTCTCTTTGGAGAATTTGTTTTATTATGAAGGGTGTTTGCTGGTTTCTGTAGTGAAGAGCTGTGTTTAATACCAGATGAGACTCACATTATCTCCGCTGCCCAAATTGATCTTCAGAGGACCTGGTTTCAGAAAATCATACAGGAAGGATCTGCAAATGTTTAGTGATTATTTCTGGTATTGCATTTTTCATCATTCGTGGACTGATGACCATTTATGGAAGATGCTGGGAGTCGGAGGAAATCACGGCTACCCAACTGGAAGAATTAGCGGCATGTGTAATTAACCAGGATCCAATTGAGGCTTTAGCAGCAGAGAAACGGAGAGACGCCAGCTCAGTATGATCTTATATCAAACCTGAACATCTTTGGGTATTTGGACCTTTTAAAAGTTTCTTGAACACTTAAAAAATAGAAATAAATACTGGCCTTAAAAAAAAATCTGATTAATCTTTTATGGGTGACATCACTAAGCGTTGGTTTTTTGGCAGCTCAGCATGCATTCCTGCTCTTTCTGGGAACAGGCCCCTGGTCTCCTTTGGAAACAGTCCTCCTCGGCTGTAAGCCCCTGAACCTTAACTAAGTGACTCTGACTTCACCAGTTCTCAACCCAGGACTGGCAGGATGCAGGGCATCATGTGAGGCAGGGTAATCGGTGTATCCCAGCCCCAAGGCTTAGGTATGGGCTTGGGCTCCAAGGCTGTCCCACAAGACTCAGTCCTGGGATTTTTTTGTTGGAGGGTTGAGGAGAGAGAGAATATAGCAATGACTGAAGCTAGATACATTTCCTTTTCTGTTTAAGCTGTGTGAGTTGTACTTCTGTTTCCTGCAGCAGGAGGGGCCTGAGGGATTGGTTAGCTTACTTAGAACCAGAAACAAAATTGTAAAAGTGATGAGAACGTTGCCAAGCACACAGAACAGGCCAGGCTGACTGTCATTGCTGAGAGTGGACCAAAAAGTAGGAAAGCACACCAAAATTGGCAAAGGCATCTCAGGTTTCAGAAAGTTATCCACAGATATCCGTCCCTGATTCTGGGACCGGACATAATTGCTTACAAGTAGGTGAGTTTGGGGCTTCCCTGGTGGCGCGGTGATTGAGAGTCCGCCTGCCGATGTAGGGGACACGGGTTCGTGCCCCGGTCCGGGAAGATCCCACATGCCGCGGAGCGGCTGGGCCCGTGAGCCATGGCCGCTGAGCCTACGTGTCCGGAGCCTGTGCTCCGCAACGGGAGAGGCCACAACAGTGAGAGGCCCGCGTACCGCCAAAAAAAAAAAGTAGGTGAGTTTGAAAGACAGCAGCCATCGTGCACAAATTGTAAAAACGTGTAAAACCAATCACTAGAATCAGTAATTTAAAGTATTTTTTCAATTGTGACCCTTTCATACTAGTTTTGATTTTCAGTGCAGTATTTTTCTTCTTTTCCTTTCTGAAATCCTCGGTCACTCCTTTGGCTAGCCCCGCCCATTCCCAAGTGATTTGTCTTAACAACTGATGCTTGTTTGTACTTTTCTTGGTACTTGTTTATCTTTATTGAGGTATAATTGATACACAGTGAACTGCACATATTTACAGGATGCAATTTGGTAAGTTTTGACATATATACACCACGATTAAGGTAGTGAAAATATCCATCACCTCCCGGGAGTGTCCTTGTGCTCCTAGGCAATCTCTCCCCCCTGGCCCTCCTCTCCCCCCATGCCCAGGCAACCCCTGATTTGCTTTTCGTCCATGTAGATGAGCGTACATTTTCTAGAGTTTTCTATAAGTGGAATCATACGATGTGTGTTCATTTTGTCTGTTTGTTTACTTCTTTCCCTCAGCCTAATGATTTTTTTTCAGTAAACCTGATTTTGTTTTTTTAATTTAATTTTTATTTTATATTGGAGTATAGTTGATTTACTAAGCCTAAGATTCTGAGAGCCATCCATGTTGTTGTGTATCAGTCGTTCATTTCTTTTTATTTAGAATACTATTCCATTGTGTGGCTATCCCGAAGTTTCTTTATCCGCTCACCTGTTGATGGATTTTTGAGTCGTTCCCAGTTTGGGGCTGTTACGGGTAAACAATCTTCTGTAAGCAATCAGGTACAAGTCTTTGCAGACATATGCTTTCTTTTCTCTTGGGAAACACCTAGGATTAGAATGGCTGAAACATCACGGGTGTATGTTTACTCTTTAAGAAAGCTACCAAGTGTTTTCCAGAGCCATGACACCATTTTATACCCCAACCATTTCCCCCACATGCTCACCAACACTTGGTGTGGTCAGTGTATTTAGTTTCAAGCATTCTAGTCGTCCTTTTTAACGGTTGCACAATAATTCCATGATATCCTGACCGACGAACTTTTACCTCACTACCTGTATTTTTGCCTCTAGAAAAAAAGCTGTGCTCCTGGGCTGCGGTAACTGGAGCTTCTACTGCTGTGAGATGGAGTCTTTGGAATAGGATCGCTCATTAAAGGGTATAGCTATTTAAAATTGCAATAAATATTATCAGAGAGCTTTCCAAAAAGGCTAGAATCATTTTCATTTTACCAGCAGTGCATTAAAGTGGTCTTTGTCCCTCTCCCTAACCTCATGACTGACTTTTGCCAGTAGGAGATATTGGAGCTCATTTTAATTTTTGCAAATTATTTTAATTTTCACCTCCTTGACTATGAAGTTGAGTATCTTTTCATATATGTATCGGCTGTTTAGTGTTCATCTTTGAACAATCTACACATATATTGCCCAGTTTCCTTGATTTTTGTGAGCTTTTTTTATGACATGCATTTCAAGATTTCATTGTATTTTTCAAATCTTTTTTAAACTTTGAGGCCATAATAAAACATTAAAGAATCTTTTCTTTGATAACTTCTGGCTTCATGTCTTGGTTAAGAAAGTATATCCAACTCTTGTCCATACAGTTTCCTATATTTTATTATTATTATTATTTTTGCGGTACGTGGGCCTCTCACTGTTGTGGCCTCTCCCGTTGCGGAGCACAGGCTCCGGACACACAGGCCCAGCGGCCATGGCTCACGGGCCCAGCCGCTCTGCGGCATGTGGGATCCTCCCGGACCGGGGCACGAATCCACGTCCCCTGCATCGGCAGGCGGACTCTCAACCACTGCGCCACCAGGGAAGCCCTTTTGGTTTGTTTTTGAAGTATAATTGACCTACTACACTATGTTAGTTCTTGTTGTACAACATAGTGATTCAATTATTTTGATACATTTCAAAATGATCACCATTATAAGTCTAGTTATTACTCACATCTTCTTTATCCATTCATCTATTGATAGGCACTTAGATTGCTTCCGTATCTTGGCTATTGTAAATAACGCTGCAATGAACATAGGGGTGCATATATCTTTTCTAATTAGTGCTTTTGTTTTCTTCGGATAAATACTTAGGAGTAGAATTGCTGGGTCATATGGTAGTTCTATTTTTAATGTTTGGAGGCATCTCCGTACTGTCTTCCATAGCAGCTGCACCAATTTACATTCTCACCAACGGTCATGAGGGTTTCCTCTTCTCCACATCCTGGCCAACACTTGTTATTTATTGTCTTTTTGATAATAGCCATTCTGATAGGTGAGAGGTGATATCTCACTGTGGTTTTGATATGCATTTCCCTGATGATTAGTGACACTGAGCATCTTTTCATGTGCCTATCGGCCATTCGTATGTCTTCTTTGGAAAAATGTCTATTCAGATCATCTGCCCAGTTTTTAATCAAATTATTTCTTTGATGTTAGTTGTTTGAGTTCCTTGTATATCTTGGATATTAACCCCCTTTTGGATATATTATTTGCAAATATCTTCTCCCATTCAGTAGGCAGCCTTTTCATTTTACTTTTTATTTTCCTTTGCTGTGCAAAACTTTTTAGTTAGTTGTAGTCCCATTTGTTTATTGTTGCTTTTGTTTCCCTTGCCTGAGGAGACAGATGCAAAAACATGTTACTAAGACGGATGTCAAAGAGCTCACTGCTTATGTTTGTTCTAGAAGTTTTATGATTTCAGGTCTTAGATTTAAGTCTTTAATCCATTTTGAATTTATTTTTGTATATGGTGTGAGAAACTAGGCCAGTTTGATTCTTCCGCATGGAGCTGTCCAGTTTTCCCAAAACCATTTATTGAAGAAGCTGTCTTTTCCCTATTGGACATTCTTGTCTCCTTTGTGTAGATTAATTGCCCATGTAAGTGTGGGTTCATTTGGGGGCTCTCTATTCTGTTTAGGCTAACTTTTTCTTCTTGAGTGAGTTTTGGTGGCTTTTGTGTCTTTCCAGGAATTGAAAGACTATTTCACCTAAAGTGATGGGCATAGAGTTGTTCACAGGATCTACAGCCATCTACATATTAAATAACCATCTAATAATGGCTATTTAATATCTGTAGGATCAGTAGTAATGTCTTCTCTTTTACTGGTGATATTAGTAGTTTGTGTCTTCTCCCTTTTTCCCTTGGAAAATATATTTTTAAAATTTTTTACATAATATATATATTTTTTGGCTGCACTGCATGGCATGTGGGATCTTAGTTCCCTGAACCAGGGATGGACCTGTGCCCCCTGCATTGGAAGCATGGAGTCTTAACCACTGGACCACCAGGGAAGTCCAGGAAAATATTTTTTAGATGTTTATTAATTGGTCTTTTCAAAGAATCAGGTTTGGGGTTCATGTTGTTTTTTCTGTTTTTAATTCCATGATTTCTACTCTCATTTTTATCATTTTTCAATCTTCTTGCTAGCTTTTGGGTTTATTTTTGCTCTTCTTTTTCTAGTTTCTTAAGGTTGATGCAAAAATAGATTTTCTGAGAACTTTCTTCTTTTCTGATCTAAGCATTTCATTCTTGCTATGGTCTGAATGCTGTGTTCCCCCCAATTCATATGTTGCTTTAGTGTGGTACATTTGTTGCAGCTGATGAGCCAATACTGATACATTATTATTTAATTAAAGACCACAGTTTACACGAGGGTTCCCTCTTGGTGTTGTCTAGCCTATGGATATTGACAAATGTATAGTGAAATGTATCCACCATTATAACATCAGCCAGAATAGTTTCACTGCCCTGAAAATACTCTGTGCTCCACTTATTCATCCATCTCCCCAAACCCTGGAACCATGGATCTTTCACTGTCCCCATGGTTTTGCCTTTATTAGAATGTCGGAGTTGGAATCATACAGTACGTAGCCTTTTCAGATGGCGTCTTTTACTTAGCAATATGCATTTAAGGTTCCTCCATGTCTTTTCATGGCTTCATAGCTCATTTCTTTTCTGTTTATTTATTTATTTTTAATTTTTATTATTGGCTGCGTTGGGTCTTTGGTGCTGCACGCAGGCTTTCTCTGGTTGCAGCGAGCGGGGGCTACTCTTTGTTGCGGTGCGCGGGCTTCTCATTGTGGTGGCTTCTCTTGTTGCAGAGCACGGGCTCTAGACGTGCGGGCTTCAGTAGTTGTGGCACACAGGCTCAGTAGTTGTGGCACGCAGGCTCAGTAGTTGTGGATCACGGGTTTAGTTGCTCCACGGCATGTGGGATCTTCCCGGGCCAGGGCTTGAACCCGTGTCCCCTGTATTGGCAGGCGGATTCTTAACCACTGTGCTACCAGGGAAACCCCTCATTTCTTTTCAATGTTGAATAATATTCCATTGACTGGATGTACCACAGTTTATTTATCCGTTTGCCTACTGAAGGACATCTTGGTTGCTTGCAAATTTTGGAGATCATGAATAAAGCTATTATAAATATTCATGTGCAGATTTTTGTATGGAGCTAAATAATATATTTTTAAATAAAGGGATGAGAAAGGAGGGCCTTCTAAGAATGATAGAAGCCATAAAGAAAATGTTTGTTAAAATTTCCAGACTGAGCAAAAAACTTATTGTAGCTAACCTAGATGAACAGCAGGGGGCAGTATCTGCAAGACATTCGACACCAATTGACAGTTCTCTCTTACTGAGCATATTGTCAATTTAAATTAGAGACACAAGTCTCAAACTTTCTTGACTCTTTTATTTTGTTTTATTTTATTACCTCCATGCCTATGGCAGAAGGAAGAAGTATCAGTGATCTCCTTTGGATCTGTCCAAGAAACCTTATGAGTATTTAGACTTGTTAGGAATTACTAGATTTCAATTTACATCTCACAATGAGGAAAAACATTATTATTATTATTTAGTTATTTTGTGGTATGCGGGCCTCTCACTGCCGCGGCATCTCCCGTTGCAGAGCACAGGCTCCGGACGTGCAGGCCCAGCGGCCATGGCTCACGGGCCCAGCCACTCCGCGGCACGTGGGATCCTTTTGGACCGGGGCATGAACCCGTGTCTCCTGCATTGGCAGGTGGACTCTCAACCACTGTGCCACCACGGAAGCCCTATTTTTTGAAATAAATTTATTATTTATTTATTTTTTGGCTGTGTTGGGTCTTCATTGCTGTGTGTGGACTTTCTCTAGTTGCGGTGAGAGGGGGCTACTCTTCGTTGCAGTGCATGGGCTTCTCATTGTGGTGGCTTCTCTTGTTGCGGAGCACAGGCTCTAGGGTGTATGACCTTCAGTAGTTGTGGCGCATGGGCTCAGCAGTTGTGGCTCGTGGACTGTAGAGCGCAGGCTCAGTAGTTGTGGCGCACGGGCTTTGTTGCTCCACGGTATGTGGGATCTTCCTGGACCGGGGCTTGAACTGTCCCCTGCACTGGCACGCAGATTCTTAACCACTGGGAAGTCACCAGGGAAGTCCCAGGAAACACATTATTAAATAAGACAACCATAATTCTACAAGCTTTGAGAGACCAATGGTTATTTTCACAGGGCAGAGCTACAGTTTTCGAGGACTGGATATCTCACAGACTCTGTTGCAGGAATAATATTTGCTGTTTTCCTCTGTAGCTGTAGGGGCAAAGGAACAATTTCCCTCCTTTTTTTTGCTGGTATTTCTTTCACCAACCATGAGAAGCACTTATGGTTTGAAGAGCCATCACTAGAATTCCAAGAGCTAACACTGAAGAAAAAGAGGAGTCCTGGATAGTCACAAAACTCTACACAAAGAAAGGAAAGGGGCAGAAAAGGAGTGTTAACCAGTGTTATATAGAGTAGGTAGTATTTTGCTTTCTTGAGTAATAAATAAAGGCCTTTCTTGAATCAACAAGAAAAATACATATAATTTAGCAGAAGAAATCAGCTAAGTATATGAAGAGGCTGTTTAGAGGAAAAAGCATACAACTGTCCCCAGTAGAAGGCAGCTCATCTCACCCTATGTAGTAGCTGAGGAAATTCCTGAAGACAGAACTAAGATGATTTTTTTCAGTGATTAATTTGCATTTTTTCTAATGCACAGAAAGTAGCCGGTCAGGATCCACAGTCTATGGTGTGGGGTCATGAGTATTAGCCTCAGTAGCTCAAGACAAGTAAAAGGACAGGTTTACCTCAACCGTGCAGAACTCACGTGGCAGGTGTGGATCTGATATCGTTGAGCAATGTCTTGTGTACCAGGTATTTACAAACTATGTGCTGAGATGACTGTACAGGTTGACTTCGTGCATAGAAGTATTCACGATAAACCAGTTGAGAGCTGGTAAATGTTTAGCACAAAGAGTTATTTTTGTTTTAGAGGAGTTGATTTTTTAACCTTCTTTCCCCTACCCACCCCCCCCCACCCAACTAAAATGAGACAGCAGAGGGATTTCTAGCTAGCAAAGACAAAAAATGTCTTCTGTACGTTAAAAGCATGCCTTTCTGTCCTCTACAGCAGGAGGGCGTGTGTCCACCTCATTCAGTGTAATA
This sequence comes from Tursiops truncatus, assembly GCF_011762595.2. Taxonomy (NCBI): domain Eukaryota; kingdom Metazoa; phylum Chordata; class Mammalia; order Artiodactyla; family Delphinidae; genus Tursiops; species Tursiops truncatus. Next base: position 99,068,103 of record NC_047042.1, on the reverse strand, counting down.
GCTATTATTGTTTGAAAAGTTAAAATGACAGTATCAATATGGGAGAATATTTTGTAAGTCAGGCATGGCTTTCATGGCAAATGTGAAATGCGGGTGTTATCTGCATTATAAACGCCCCCCCCTCTAAGCAAAGAACCAAGAATTACTTGCAGCTCAATGTCCTGATTATAGCTGTTTCTCAACTTATAGTTCTGAACCCAGATGTGCAAGTAATGGTTCAAACTCTGCCCCCTTCACTCTAAGGATGTCTCCAGAGAGGTGCTTCAGCCCCTGCAACCCAGGGGCCCCCAGCAGGGCCTCTGCACAGAAGCAGAGGAAGAACATTAACCAGGGCAGTGGAGACGCCATGGCGCCCCTATCCTCTTAAGTGCCTGTCACTTTGCCTAAATCGCACTGTGGGTGGGGTCGGATGTGTCCCTGGCTTCTGTGGAAATGCAAGTCCACCTAGGTGGAGAAACCTACCAAACTTTGTTTCCTCCTCAGGTCAAAGCATGGGTGACTTGAGAGCAGGGCATTTGACAGAGAAACAAGAAGGGGGGCCAGAGCCATAGAAGGTCTCAAGCAGGATGCCTGCCTTGAGTTCAGCCTTCACTGCCATCTGGAATTACATATAAGAAGCTATCTTTATGCAGGAGACAGAAATGGTGGGCGTGGGAGATGCGAGTTGGGCCAGTGAAGGGCGGCGGATGCTTGGTTTGGGATGCAGCTGTGCCCCAGATGTTCATTGGCTTCCCCGGGTCTCCAGACTAACTCAGGCAGAGACCTTGTTCTGCACAAAAGCCTTACAGAGATGCGGTGGGGAGAAGGAAATGGAACTGTTTTTAAAAAGAAAACAAAACCAAGACAAACCAAAAAAGAAAACCCTCTTCCTCTGGCGTCTCCGAGGGCTTTTGAGTCACTCTCTGAGGATAGCTTGGTGAGGAAACTCACACATTGTCCTTTTCCTGCCCCGGGGGACGCAGTCTTTCTCTCTCTCTCTCTCTCTCTCTGGCAGGTAGAATTGGTGGCCAGGTTTTTTCATCTGCCACTCCTCTTATGTTTTTGTGAAGAGACTAGAAGCCAATGAGAGAGGCTGCCTGGGAGAGGAGGGAAGATTGCAGCAAGATCGTCTGAGAACTTGCAGAACTTTCCAGGACCTACCAGGTAACAGGGCTTGTTCGTCTCTCTACCTCTCTCTTTCCCCTTCCCTCCCTCTCCTTCTCCCTCTCTGTGCAGTTCTCCCAGTAACAATCTGTGTCAATCTGCACACGTGATCTTTCTAAGCCTGAGTTTCATCATTCCTAAATTATCAGGGTCAGGAATTACATACCTTAAAGCCCCAAATAACTGCAAACAGAAAATGTAGTACTATATTTTTCAGAACCTAAAATTTTGAACAGGATGAGCTCAGAGAGTAGCCCTTTGGTGATACTAGCTTGCTTATTTCTCGCGTTTGTGCAAAAGTGTATTCACATAGGCACCCACATCTGGGTGCACCTATAGAGTTCTCTGCACGTTGCTGGGTGAGGGAGGATGGTCTGACCCTCCTCCCTGCAACCTGCTCCCAGAAGTCATAGGATGCCCTTTGAAGAACAGGCTGAAAACTGGCCTTGCGATTTTAATCTGACTTGATGTCTGTTGCTTGTCTCTGTTGCATACACCGCTCAACTCGAAGGCAAGTTTCTGTTTTCAAGAGGGAAAAAGATTTCAGGAGCAGGACGTGCTTTATTTCTGAGAAATAAAACATGTGCTTTGGTAAACACGTGCTTTACCGCTTGGGTAAAACACGTGCTTTATTTCTGAGAAAGACATACAATTTATTGTTTTGAAAAATGATTTAACCTGCTCACTGACCAGGATGGAGTTACGAGGGCGTTATCCCTGGAGGATTACCCTGCCTGGCACCCTTTAACAGCGACGGTGTCTCACCATGGCATCTTGTTTATGATTCCTAATCGGTGTGTCACCTTCTCCAACCCTCTCCCGTGGGGCCAGTAGGGAGGAGATCCTGAATACTTTTGGCAAATGAGAGTGAGATAATCTGCCTGGGTTTTGGCCCATTTCAGGCCAGTTTCAGCCCATTTCACAATTTTGCCAAGGGTGCCTCTACCTTTCCTGTCCCCACGTGCTCCTTTCAGCCCTGCCCAGTGGAGACATCGCAGGAAGTGGGGCTTCCCAAGGGTGGTACAAGGAATCACCTTCTTTCCCTGTCTTTGGAAGGAGCTGTTCTCTAAACTGGTCCAACCGTCCTCCAAGTGTAGGGAGAGAAGTGTCTAGCAAAGTCAGGTATTCAGTAACATTTTCAATGAGTGGATGGAAGGATGATGGCTCTGCAGTGAGGTTGATGGCCAAGAGGAAGCACGATGATGGTGATGTCGGGAGGGGACTAATGTGGTGACAAGGGCACAGGGATCTGCAGGGAACAGAGCAGGGGAGGGTGTGCAGCTGGGACCCGGTGGCAGCCTTCTGGCCAGAGGTGTGGCCGTTTGGATTAGAGAGGGAAAAAAAATCCTCACAAAATAATTGAGAAAGATGGTTCTTGAGAAGGGGCTCCTTTTTTCACTTCTCCTTCTGCTCAGGCTAGACTCAGAGAGAGCAGGAATTTAAGCCTCTCATCCTTGTTCCAAGATGGCTGGCTACCAGTCGCTTGGCCATACACATCACGTGAGTAGCGCTGCTTGACCCGTTCCCGAGGGTCTGAGGGGCAGCCAGAGGGGAACATCCCTCCCAGCACACAGGGCAGGTGGCACACTCTGGTCCTGCCTGCACTCCCAATTGGCCGGGAGACACCGTGAAGGGGTTGCCATCTCTCTCGGATATCCCTTCAACCCCCAGTCCTGGCTGCAGGTGGCTTCACGTCGCTGCTGTATTCCTCATATATAAAAGACGTGGACAGTGTTACCTGATTTCTCTGAGTCCAGGCATATCAGCTCCAGCCCCCCTCCAGCTCCCCCTTCTGCAGCTCTTTCAGCATCACCTTCTCTGCCCCTTAACATTCATCCAATCACTTACCTGGTACCAGCCTGGTGTCCTCAGATGCTTGGGAGCCCCTCCTTGCTGGTCCTCTCTGGAGACCACCATTCAAGATGATCCAAGGGCAGTACATGAGAAAACAGAGGACCTTGGCTTCAAGGTCATCAGCACAGAAAATAAGCTGATATCTAAAAAACACCTGTGTCCCCATGTGCCCCCCCTATGCAATCACATCTTTTAAAAACTCCTCCCTGTAGACTTCGTGCTTGAAGAGATCCAGCCAAAGGTGAGAATTATTTTCAGGTTTGCTCCTTTTCCAAATTTCAACAGAGAGAGTTAGCTGGATCGATGTATCAGTTTTCTCCAGAAAAAACAGAACCAATAGGATGTACGTATGAAGAAATCTATTTGAAGGATTGGCTCACGCATTTATGGGGGCTGGTAGGTCCCAAACTGGCAGGCTGGAAACTCAGGCAGGAGCTGATGTTGAAGTCTTGAGGCCGAATTCTCTTTTGGCTTGAAAATACCATTAGAACGAATTACAAGATATTACCGGGAAACTGTCTGATAGAGGCTGAATTTTGACATTCAAATTAAAATAATTCCCAAGTTATTTATTTACTAAATTATTTTCCCTTCAAAGGTAATCACTGTGGCCAGTTTCAGAGGTGGAGGGGCTAGATAACATCCTATATGGTGTGATTCCAAGGAGCGTGGAGGAAATCTACTTATTCCAAAAAGTAGTTTTTTTCGGTTCACCTGTCCCAGATGCTGAAATTCCACAATTAGAGATTCATTCTTTAGCATTAACTGCTTGGGCCTTAGAAAATACTCTAAAACTTGGCACACAGTGAGGTCCTGATGCAGTTTTGGGAAGGGTCGTGAAGTTCTTTGCCAATAGTGAAGCTTGAGTAGTCATTCTTGGGTGGGGCCTGAGTGGCCCCACTCGCTGAGCACAGGAAGTAGGAAGTAGGAAGAAAGACAAAGATCAAGAAAAAGGCATATGGGGTACAATGAAAGAAGGAGAGTGGACTGGAGAGAGATGCCCCTGAGGTAGCTACTGGTCAGAGACTATTTGAGTTGAGAATATGGAAGCATAGATCTTTGGTAACATAAGAGCTGGTCTGAGCCTAACAGATCAGGTCTTCCCTCCGTTTACCGGACGTATGCTCCACCCCACTGCCCACCTGGGGTCACGACAATCTCCTACTCCTGGCGCGACCAACCCGTCCTGGTTTGCCTGGGGCTCTCCCAGTTTCAACACTGAAGTTCCTTTGATCAGGGGATCCTCTCAGTCCTGGGCAAACTGGGATGATTCGTGACCCTCTCTACCACCATCACCATGGAAACTCAGGGAAGAACGTCTTTTGTGAGTTTACCCAAGGCGAAACTTTGCGAGGCAATCTTGAGTTTGGGTGCCAGGACTGAGACCCTGAAGACAGAGAGCCAGGAAGCCAGGATATGACCAACTTCCTTAGTTGGTCTTCTGGGTGGACAGCACGTTTTCAGTGCATCCTGTTAGCAGCTAAATCCAGGTGGTGGGAAACCACGTGCGGTGCTCTTGCGTTGGGACTGCCTATATACTCTTCGTGAGGAAGTTCAGTCTAGTGCCAAGAAAGGCTGAGGGTCAGCAGCCCTGGGTTTTAGTCTCGGCTCATCCATTAAAGTATGTGTGACCTTCAGTAGTTGTTTTCTTCTCCCTTCAATCTCCTCATCTATAAAATGTGGTGTTTTGTGTCGGATGCCACATCCGACTCGAGTATGAACAATCTCTGCCTGTTTTCCATCTAGAACAAAATGGAGGGGCTTCAGAAGGGTGGAGAAGACACGTGCATCAAAGGTAAGATCTGGTGGAGCCCTGCCCAACACCTGGGGACCATGAACTCAGCATTGGGTCAGCAAACTTCCCACCTGTAGGGAAAGGTACAAGACTAGAGTCACCTCAAAACAAAGAAAATGCATATCCCCCAAGAAATAGAACTTATTAGGCTATCTGCTGTCATGCTCTCCTTAGTGAGGGTAAGTTCTTTCAGATAAAACCCTGCCATCTTGTAAAACAGAGACCAGGCAGGGATGGGAGGAGATGAAAGTATGCGACTAACAATTAATTCAGTGGTTGCAGGAAGCTCTGAGCATCAGAAGGCCTTCAGGGTGGGAACTGAACAGGGAGAATGTTCTGGAAAGGGTGGAAAAGTTCAGCATCCCAAAAGGAGCGCTCCTAAGGACTTTGGCCAGCTGGGATGATTTATTCCACCAACCCTGCATGACTTCCCTTTATTCTCTACCTAAGAATATTTACTCTGAGCCCAGCCCTGTCGTGGGAAAAGAGAGTGTGATAGCCTGATTGATCCAGGGACGCTATTTCTTCTAGGTCTTTTCCTTTTTATCTTTCCTTCTCTTCCTCCTAAAAAGGCATTTATTACTCTCTTTGTCAGTTCAGGCTGCTAAAACAAACACCACAGACTGGGTGGTAATCAGCAAATGTTAATTTCTCACTGATCTGGAGGCTGGGAGGTCCAAGGTCCAGGTGTGGTAGAGCTGGTGTCTGGGGAGAACACTCTTCCGGGTTGCTGTGTCCTCATCTGGGGGAAAGAGAGTTCTAGTCTCTTTCTTTTCTTAGAAGGACGCTAATTCCATCATGGAGTTCCATCCTCGCGCCCTCATCTAGGCCTCAGCACTCCCCAAAGACCCAACTTCCAGACCCATCACATTGACGAATAGGGTTTCAGCACATGATTTTGGGGGGACACATTCAGCCCATGGCAATGGCGCATGAACTTTCCGTGTGCTCTGACAGGTGGAGGAGAAGAGAGCTCAAATGCAGGATCATTTTGGTTGCGGATCATCCTGGTGGGCAAAACAGGCAGCGGGAAGAGCGCCACCGGGAACAGCGTCCTCTGCCAGCCAGTGTTTGAGTCCAGGCTGGCGGCCCACTCGGTGACCAGGAAGTGTCAGGGCGCAACGGGCACGTGGGATGGGAGGAGCGTCCTGGTGGTGGACACGCCCCCCATCTTTGAGGCGAGGGCCCAGGACCAAGAGGCGTACGAGAACATCGGGGACTGCTACCTGCTCTCGGCCCCGGGGCCTCACGTGCTGCTGCTGGTGACCCAGCTGGGGCGCTTCACAGAGCAGGACGTGGTGGCCGTGACCAGGGTGAAGGAGGTCTTTGGGGCGAGAGCCCTGAGACACACGGTCATCCTCTTCACCCACAAGGAGGACTTGGGGGACGGATCCTTGCATGACTACGTAGCAGACACAGACAACGTCAGGCTGAGGGCCCTGGTCCGGGAGTGCGGGCACAGGTACTGCGCCTTCAGCAACCGGGCCTCCGGGGACGAGCAGAGGAAGCAGCTGGCCGAGCTGATGGCCGTGGTCGAGGGGCTGGAGAGGGAGCTCCAGGGCGCCTACCTCAGCAACGACCTCTTCTTTGATGCACAGCGGCTCCAGCAGGGCGGGGGCGACCCCCATGGAGAAGGTCACGTGCGCTACCTGGCCAAGGTGCGGTCGCATATTGCAAAGCAAAAGCAAGACCTGAGAGAGGCCCAGAGAAACGGCGCCTTCAAGGCGCTCCTGCGAGTCAAGCGCTGGGCCGTCGTGCACGATGCTCTTTGTGTTTGTCTTGTCTGGGGCAGCGTACTTTTCCTTCTTATTCTGCTGGTCATCTGGTATCATCTTTAATTCTCCTCCGTCTCATCTGTTTGTCAGAGGCTTTTCTAAAGTATCACCTCAAGGATTCTTTGTTCATTTCAGAAATAAATTCTGTTGGTCTGCAGAGGACATGGTTTGTCACCTCCGTGGCTCCCATCTTCCTTGTAGGTTTCTGGCTCGGTTCATGCCTCCACCAGTCCCTCGGTGAAGCCACGTGCCTCAGAGGAAGATGACGATGGCTCAGTTCGAGGGTTGCCTGGCTGGTCTGTATACAATCTCATTTTCTTTGTAGTGAGCAGCTCAGGCACAGGCCTGAGACCCAATTCAGGCCAATGGGAAGTGAGAAAAAGTCTGCAGAGCTGGGGCCAGGTTTCTGCTTGCCCAGGAAAGACCCCCAGAGAGAGACAGTCTCTTCCTCCTCTGAGCATTGTTGGACCTGAGTGTAATGCTTGGAATGACAGCAGCCGTGGGGCTACCGACCTGAGGTTGAAGCCAAGCAGAATGATGGAGTCAGCCCGAGCCACTGACTCCACCGCCTTGAAGCTTGCACCGTCTCTGGGTTTCCAGTATGTCAGCCAATAAATTCCCTTATTGCTTAAGCTACTGGAGTTTGGGGTCTCTTTTATCTGCATTTGAAAACATTTGAACTAGTGAAGCGTTCTCCATATCCTTTAAAAAAAATCCTTAAATCTATCAGAACTTCCCTGTTTTCATGCTTCCTGTGAGTAAGTGAATCGAGACTAAGTAAACGAATTTCTCTTTTCTTGTTCCCAGTATCAGGAAGGACCTCCCTCTACAGCCAAATTTCCTGCTTAGAGTAGACATTCACTGAATCCTGAAGAAAGTGAAAAATCCCTAGAGTCGTATTATTTTGGAAATGACAAAAGGAGGGGGCAGAGTAAATGGGACGATCCCGAGGGGGGTCTTTTCCATGCTTCGTTTATCCTTTGAGGGAGAAACAGAGCCACATTTGAACACTTTCCAAGGAGTTACTTTGGCGAACATTCACGTGTGAGCACAGGCTGAGCAAAACCCTTTCTCCTTCTCTGCAGTAAAGTATCCTTGGGTTAACCCTCCGGCTTTATTCCTCTTGGAAATCAACAAAGGTGGAATGTCGTCCGGATCACTGGGCAACGCTGCTCCTGGGGAAAGAGATGACTTCCTGGTGCGGGGAGGCCTGGGAATGGACCATCTACACGCCTGGAGGGAGACCATCCTCCTGCAGCCCTGCTCTCTAATACTTTCTTGGGCCGAGTTCCTGCCTGGTAGGGATGCCTTCCCTGGAGGGAGGATGAGACCGCCCCGCCCAGAGGGCTTCAAGGACGGCACAACCAGCTCCAAAGTCTGCCTTCCTCTGCGCAGCCCACTCTCCCTCTGAGGGTCCGGGACAGTGCAGGGAGCCACAGTCACAGGCAGGCAAGACGGAAACCTGGCTCCCTCCCGACCTTGCTGCTAGTGCCCACACTGTGTCAGTTCCACCCCGTCGGTGTCGCCCCTCCGCGTTCTCTCCTCTCCTTCCCCACGCCTCGTGTTAGGGCGCAGACTCTGATGGCCAAGATGGAATCCTTTTCTTCTGAATGGTATCCTTTGTTCTCAGGCTTACGCTTATTTAGTCCAATGGCCACATTGCTGCAGCATGGTCTTCCTAAAATTCCTAATTTGCTTAAAAGCCTCGGGGAGGTAGCCCTTGAACCCTGGGGGTGACGCCCAGGGCCCCGCCCAGCCAGGTGCCTCCCTGCATCCCTCCTACCAGGATGCTCATTCCCCTCGTTGAGCGTGGGCTCCCTCCTCCTGAGTGAGTCCCGGGAGGGAGGGGCCGGCACATTCCTAGAAGCCCAGCCCTGGCTAGGTTGCCTCTGCCCACCCCCCAACCCCACCCCCACCCCCCCTCTGAGCCCGCCCCCTCCTTCTGGCTGACGCATTTCTCTCATACGCATTTTTATATGCCTTTATCCCCCTACCGCGCTGAGCATAGAGCCCAACACTCAGTGCTCACAAGGGTGTTGGTGGAGCGGGACTGAATGAAGACAAGGAAGGGAGAGACCGAGTTAGGTCGGACCGTTTGGAAACACTGCATTGAGGAGGGGGTCCTTGGTCTGAGAACGCAAGAGTGTCTTGGGGTTTCAAGAGTTTGTGGAGCTCAGACATAGCACTCCTTGCACGAGATTGGAATCAGTTATGGGGTAGCGCTGTAGAGACCAACACGCACCTTAGAACCAGTGGAGGTTTGCAGAATGACGCTTGGGCATCACAGTCAAGTTCCTGAGATTCTAGCGTATTCATCACTTGCCCATCCAGTCACAGGCTGCCTGGGACGACTGCGGGTCTCCCCTACAGGGTACGAAGCAGGGGCTGGGGGCGGCGGCTATCCCAAAGGAGCAGCTCAGAGGGGCCGCACAGGGCCCTCCTCTTCGGATTTCCTGTTTCCACTGACTTCGTGACTTCCGCTCGGATTTCACGCCAATGTCTGCCCTCTTCTCTTTGCTACCACTGAAATGGGCAACGCCACCCTTTCCCCAAATTTCTGCAGGTATCACACACGATTGTGCTGACTTTGGGGTTCAAGATGTTCCACTACATCAGAGCTCAACCCATGATGGAAAACTTCCTAAGGCGGGGGTCGGCTAACCGCGGGCTGCAGACCTAATCCGGGCTGCCGCCCGTTTTGCATAACCTGTGAGCTAAAAAAGGGCTTTTACACGTATTGAAGGGTGAAGAAATCAAAAGAAGCAAAATGTTTCACATATGAAAAGTACATGAAATTCAAATTTCATAAAGTCGTATGGGGATGCAGCCTCGCCTGGCACCTGCATCTTGTCCACCGCGGCTTTTGCGCTGCAAGGGAACCGTTGAGTGGCTGCAATGGAGACCAGATAGTCGGCTAAGCCTGAAATACTACCCTTACAGTCTGGCCCTTGCCAAGCCCCGCTCTAACAAATTCCAGTTCCTTAATTCCCCAGGCACTGACTCTGCACAGACCCCATTCCTCTTCTCCTCACCCCCAGGCCCCTCCCCCTTTCTCCCTCAGCCTCTTCAGGCCCCAGAGACCACCCCCGCCCCCCACCGAAATGTCCTCATCTTTCTCTCTTGCGGGGGGGGGGGGGGGTGTGCCTTTTAATTTTTTTTTCCACATCCCACAAGGAAGTCAGAGTACGTTTCTGAATACAATAAGGAATTCCACTACCAGCTTTTAATATGACATGTTTCTCTCCTCAACAGCAAGGCTGTAAAAAGTAGGTCACAGAGGTGAGATGCTCACACAGCGTGACAGTCCACTCACTTTCCTTCCTGCAAGCTCCCTAATATTTCACGACTGTATCCAGTTAGTTTATTATTTGCTTTCACCATTTTTAACAAAACAAAAAGGGAATTTTCCTTTGGATTTTATTTACCTAAAAAGCAACTGAAGAAAATGGATGGTGTGTCTGGTGCAAGGAAGGGAAATTGAAAGTGAAACTACACGAAAAGCAAATAAAGTTCCTTATCAACATAGACAAAGATACTGACTCTGAAAAAATGGAAGCTGATGGCAGGTATCATCTGAAAATGCTCAGCATTCGTGAGTGCTACACAAGCTAATTAAAATGGCAACAAAACTCAAAAAGCATATAACAAAAACAGCAAATATTCCGATGTGAGAAACGATCCAGTGTTTGACTCGCAGGAGCGCCTTGAAGGCGCCGTTTCTCTGGGCCTCTTTCAGGTCTTGCTTTTGCTTTGCAATATGCGACCGCACCTTGGCCAGGTAGCGCACGTGACCTTCTCCATGGGGGTCGCCCCCGCCCTGCTGGAGCCGCTGTGCATCAAAGAAGAGGTCGTTGCTGAGGTAGGCGCCCTGGAGCTCCCTCTCCAGCCCCTCGACCACGGCCATCAGCTCGGCCAGCTGCTTCCTCTGCTCGTCCCCGGAGGCCCGGTTGCTGAAGGCGCAGTACCTGTGCCCGCACTCCCGGACCAGGGCCCTCAGCCTGACGTTGTCTGTGTTTGCTACGTAGTCATGCAAGGATCCGTCCCCCAAGTCCTCCTTGTGGGTGAAGAGGATGACCGTGTGTCTCAGGGCTCTCGCCCCAAAGACCTCCTTCACCCTGGTCACGGCCACCACGTCCTGCTCTGTGAAGCGCCCCAGCTGGGTCACCAGCAGCAGCACGTGAGGCCCCGGGGCCGAGAGCAGGTAGCAGTCCCCGATGTTCTCGTACGCCTCTTGGTCCTGGGCCCTCGCCTCAAAGATGGGGGGCGTGTCCACCACCAGGACGCTCCTCCCATCCCACGTGCCCGTTGCGCCCTGACACTTCCTGGTCACCGACTGGGCCGCCAGCCTGGACTCAAACACTGGCTGGCAGAGGACGCTGTTCCCGGTGGCGCTCTTCCCACTGCCTGCTTTGCCCACCAGGATGATCCTCAATGAGGACGAGGTTGCAAACAGCTTATTTTCTATCCCGCCTATAAAAAAAAAAAGAGTTTTTCGTGTTTTACTAAGTCAGTGATTTAAAAAATTTTTTATTTTATCTTGGAGTTTAGTTTATTAACAATGTTGTGTTAGCTTCAGGTGTGCAGCAAAATGATTACTCTATACATATACGTGTATCTATTCTTTTTCAAACTCTTTTCTCATTTAGGTTATTTCGGAATATTGAGCAGAGTACCCTGTGCTATACAGTAGGTCCTTGTTGGTAAAGTTAGTGATTCTTAAGATTTTTAGGTCACGGACCTTTCATGGTATCTCATGAAAGCTATGGACCTCTCTCCCTGCCAAACAGTGATATTTAAATACATACAAATGTTTGCAGACAACTTGAGGCGACTCTTGAATGGCAGGAAGCCCACACTGGGAGCCCGAACTTGGACGCATAGCCAGGAGTAAGAACCGCTACACTGTGAAGGATGCTCCAGGGACTTCGTCAGGACCAGGGAAAACACAGCTTTCAGAAAGCTGGTCCCTGAGCTTTTCCAGGGATCGTGCTTAGCCCAGTTTCATGCTAAATAAACGTGAGATTAGAAAGAGGTGGAGGATGAGAAGTCATCAGTGAGAAACTATGATCACCTCTCTTTCACCCACCAATTAATTCCCAGGTACACAGGCTGCCAATCACATTCATCTGAACCTTGGGGGTAAAGGAAGTCTCAGATGTCAGAGCTCCAGTGACCTACCACCGAGAACCAGCTGAATGTCCCCGGGTTTCCTCTTTTTGGGTGGGGAGTTGGATGTTTGAACGTGAGCCTACAGAAAGCTTGTCGTTAAAGTCAAGGACGGAGTCTTGTGACGGGACACGCTGTCCCAGAACATACAGTTTCGATTGTAATACTTGGAATTAATGATGGAATGTTTTGGTTTAAAACTGTTTGCACCGTAACTGCTTTTATTGCTAACCGCCTGACTTGGCTGCTGTGAAATTGAGCTTTTCTTGCCAGCATAATGTGAACAGGAAGACGCTGGGTTCCGGATGGCCGACCCAATAGTTCAAAATTAGAACGAACATCCTGTTACCCTGGGATATAAACACCACACCCGTACAAGACTCGGGGTCTCACCCTGCTTTTGGTGAGGCCCCGATCGGTTTGCGCTTTTGTGCGTAATAAACGCCTATCACTAATCTACTTTGGATTTGCACTGGATATTGGTGTTCTGTCTTGGTTCTGATTCCTCTCTGAGGGAAGTTCGCAGGTGTGTGTGAGACCGCAACAGTCTGACAGATGACCCTGGATCGGTGGCTGAGGAAGAAATGATAAGACCATCATGTGTAAGAAATACATGCATTGGAAAGATCGTCAATTTGGCTGATAGAATGACAGGAAATTAGAACAAAAGTGGTGTTGTTGAGGGTGACCCTGCATCAAGAGCTAAAATCTTCAAGGGATGAAGAGAGTGAGAATCCGAGGATTTCTGGAGTTCTTAGGAGCTCAGATGAATTAAGTTCATTTTAGTCTCCTAAAATCTGTTATTGTTATTCCTTTTACCCTGTGTTGGTTCTTCCCTTTCTTAAGTATCCTGGATTTTTTTTTTAGCAAACACGATTTACTAAATCTTTATGGGGAAGTTTTCCTCTTTTCAGTTGAGTGCAGGCAGGGAAGGATATCATTTTCACAGTTCGTTTCCAAGTCCCCTGACCTCTGACTTGAAGTTTCATTTCCTCATTTCCCATACATCACGGCACAGGGGAGAGCTTCACACTCGGGTGTGTGTGCTGTGATGATGGTGGGGAAGATAAGAACATGATAGCTGCCTTTTCTTCTGCAGTGGAAAATAACTGGGTTTCTTTTCTGTCACTGTGTTTGAGGTGAGGGAGAGGAGGAGAGAAAACAGTGACTCTTCCCTGATGCCTAGAGCTCTTGAGAATTTGGAGGCTTTCTTACCTTCAGCCATAGTCCCGTATCTGCTCCTCTGAAGCCCTTCCATTCTCTTCTGGAATAAAAAAAGGAAAGGAATAAAAAGCAGGTGTCCATATGGGACTTGGTAAGGCCTGAGAACACCTCCAATTCAGACAGCCAAGAATAATTATCCTTAGATGAGCCGTTTCCATCGCTAATTTTTTAACTTATATTTTACTTTCAAATATCCATATATAACTTTAAGCAAGCCAGGTGATTCTAGGTTATATTAACACAATGAACTCCTGCTTTTTCCTCATCCTATAGGAAAGCATGAAATGTTTGAAAACAAGTCAGTTGATTATCTCCCCTCTACCTGAAAAGGCATGAAATAAAGAAAGTCTTCTTCTGTGGAATGAGAAGCAGGATTTTGTTTATTGTTTTATTATTACTATTATTATTGGAATCAAAGTAAGCAAACTTGCTAGACTAGAGAATAAAAATTGCCTTGCTGTAAATGACATTGGCTTGTTTGAAGTACTGGCCATTTCCAGCCCCAGAAACTCTTTGTACCAGATGGATATCCCAGTGGCAAAGAGGAAAGTACAATGTACCTTCCAATGGGAGTGTGGAATTGGGGATCCAGGGCTCCTGTGAGGACGGACATGAGAGGACGAGGTAGAAGACGGAGGAGCACGGCCACCACCCTCCCTCCCCTCTGAGCAGCTGGTGGAGAGAAGCTGGTGCCATGACTGAGGGACAGAGTCAACATTCAGGACAAATTCAAGGTAAATTCATTTCCTGCTCAGTTTTAAACCACATGTCTTCCCTTGTGGGTCTCCCAATAACCACTTAAAAATTTTTCCAGTAGATACACCCAGAAATTGGCAAAACTATGGGGATAAATGTTTCATTCAGATGAGACATAATATTGTGTCGTTCTTCTTGGTGCTAGAAAAGGTGAGCATGCATTAGAAAAGGCAAGCATGCAATGTGCCACTATAATTAAGATGATCTCCGAGACTGTATTTTATTTATTCAGTTTTAAAGATTATGCAGTTCTGAAGCAAACATTTTAAGGGGAGAAATACACAGAGTAATGAAACAAATGCCCACTACTTGCAGTGAGCAGATCTAAGTATTTTGGCATTTTCACTGCTGCTGTTTGGTTTGACTGAAAAAGTTAAAACATTACACATATAGTTCCATTTATTTATTTTTTGACTCCCCCCAACCCGTCTCATTCTCCCTCTTCCCTTCAGAGGCAACCAATATTCTGAGATACACATGTATGTATAGGTAATATATAGTACTTTTTGGTATTTTAATCTTTTATGTCAGTGATGTTATTTATGTAGCATTTTATCCAACTCAATTTTATTAACAAACACTTGGTGTGCCAAGATACGTGCTTGCTACTACAAACCACGCTGCAGAAGAATCCCCCTACACGTCTCCTTGTGCACGTGGACGATTGCTCTGGGATATGTAGTTTCCACCTGACAAGATACTGCCAAATACGACTCCAAGAAGCTTGTGCTAAGTCATGCTGGCAGCAGCCATGGGTGAGAATCCCCCCAATCTTCACCTACGCTTGGTGATATTAGATTTTTAATTTTTTGGTCACCCTGATGGGCATATCTTAGGATGTCTTAATTGGTTTAAAGGTGCAGTTTATTGATTAACATTGAATTGAAAACGGTTTTCATAGTTCATTTGCTATTCAGGTCGATTCTGTTATTTCTACCTCTTTCACATGCTTCTGTTCACTCAGGAGGGAAGACTAGAAATGGCCCTCATTAGGGAAACCAGCCCTTGGCACATGCTCAGAATTTATTAAGGCAACTTCCTTCCTTCCTTTCCTTCTCCTTCTGCACCACTTTCCTTTCCTTAAGCCCAGAGAAGAGCATTTTCCTCACCACATTCTCCCACACGCTGTCCTGGCCTCTGGTCAATAACACTCCAGCTTTTGCTAAAACTGCTCAAATCCTCTGACATCTTTTCTACTTCAGACGGCAGTTGCTATATATTGGAATCAATATATCGATGTGGTAAAGACGATGACGACAGTGGTGACAATGTTGATGATGAACTTTACCATGGTAATAATCCTCTGTGCAGCCGTTTGTAATTTTCAAGTTTCTTTCATGTCCGTTCTTTGAATCGTTCTCCTAAATTCCCTATGATGTGATCAAGATAGGTATTAAAATTTCTATTAAAATATTAGGAAACTGAGCCTCAACTGACCTGCCCACGATCACACAACTTCCATGGAGCTAAGACCAAAACATGGCTCATTTTGCCTGTGTATTCTCCTAGATTTATCAGGGTGGAGAAGAGATTATACAGTCAATGAACCTCTTGGAACACCACATACCATGCTGCCATCCATGGTCAGGACATAAACTGAGGCAGGCAGGCTGGAAGCTTACCCTAAAACTAACAAAGGGAACTGTATTGCAAAATCTTGAGTGCAAAAAAAAGATTATTCAAAGGTAAAATCGCAGGGCCAGAAGTTGCTCGGAATGGAAGTATTTCAGTTTAAAGCAATCTGGTGTTTTCCCATGACTTGATGATCAGTGTGACCCAAATGGAGCTCTGTGGCCTCACAAAAGCCAGTCAAAGTTCAGGTTACATTAGCAGAGGCGCGCACGGTCCTCCTGAACCGTCTTCTGAGTGGGTCAGGCTGCCGGGGAGACACGTCCCACCGAGGAGTAGATTATTTTGGACAGATATTAACAAATAATAAAGTGTGCAGAGGCTAGTCAGAAAGGATATTGATGGAGATGCTAAAATGAGTCATAGAATATTAAAAGGACAGAATCAGCCTAGGAAAAGATCGGGAAACATCCTAAACTCGAAGGAACGTGACACGTGTCAATCACATCGTAGACAGAAGAGGGAGAATCGCGAGTGGAGGCAGATTTCTTCTCCACAAGGAAAACCCTCTTAATCTTCCCCCAGGCGGGATCAGGAATCGTGAGAGAGTCGCGGGCAGCATGCGGGCAGAGATTATAAGAGTATCTGACAGGAGCAGCAGGAGGATGTAGCTTAGGTAGGAGGTTGAAGCCAATGAGCACATAATGTACCTCCTGATTTGTACACGACACGAGCCTGATTTTATCTTGACGGCACCTTACTTTATCAAACCATTGGAAAGCAGGCTCTCTCATGCTGTTTTAGGAAAGATAAAAATACTTTCTGTCTGCCTGATTCATATCCTCCTTCGCCCACCTGCCCCCTCCCGCTGTTTCCTGGTATCACTTGTGTCAGAGTTTAGCGTTGTCATTTCATAACGCGGCTCTCACAGGAGCTTTAGCAAAGGGTTGGTTCCTGTACACACTGGAATCTGTCTGCCATACGGTCGAGTTCGACATCGTGTCGTAGGAAAAGCGTGGGTATTTGGGGGAGAATGGGCTGGTTTTCAGATCAATGGGACAATGTTCACTGAGAGGTTCCGTTTGGAGCACGTGGCTCAATGAGGGCGGGAACATAATGACCCCGAACTTGTCCTGTGGACCCCTAGGAATAGACTCCCGGTACCCAGGCCTCAGGGGGCGTGGTGCTTGTCAGGGATGGGGCGGGGCTGGTGCGGGGAAGTGAAGAGCTAAAACTGAGACGTCCGCCCCACCTAGTTCGGGCACCTGGTGAGTTTCAGTTTACTCATCTGTCAAATGGGATGAGAATCTTAGTGAAGCTTTATGAAACCCCGTGAAGCTTATGAAAGTCAGAAGAGCTAAAGAAGTAGGCAACTAGACGGAAAAGACCTCCACGCTGTGGAAAGCTGTGGGCCGTGAACGCGGGGTGAGCGGTTCCCGAAGCCGCTTCCCTCCCGCTAGGAATCCGCGGTTGCCCATAACGCTCACCATCGGCGCCCCGTTTCACTGATGGGAGAGCCCAGAAGTACGGTAACCGGTGTCAGATCCCACGAGAAATCAGTAGCCCTGACTCAGCCGCGGCCTCCAGGACGCGTCCCCCCTCCCTGGCCTCCACCCAGGACGCTGGGACCCCCGCCGGGTTCCCCTTACCAGGCGCGGCGCTGCGGGCTGGGTGCCGGCGGGTCGGCGCGAGCGCGCGGCCGAAGGTTCCAGGGCACGGCTGCAGGGCAAGAAGGAAAATGGGGCTGACGGAGTGCGCCCCCTGTCCCCGCAGTTGGGGACACCCCCTCCGGATGGGGCGAAACTGCTGCTGCGGAAACCGGAAAGCAGCGAGTTCGGAGCGTGCTTCCCCCGTAATGGGATGCTTCCTGTCGGAGCCCGCGAGCCCCTCGCCCACTCCCATTTCCTCTTTAAGACGTGTGCAAAGAAGTGATGTTTGGAGCGTGAAAGAGAAGAACACGGGCCCCAATCCCCCCAGTTCCCCCGTTGCTAAAGACCCCTGTTGCCTCCGCGGGCGTGTCGTGCTCTCCGGCCACCATTCCCGGAAGATCAACGTCTCATCTCTCCTGTTGAGTCCAAGTACCTCTCACTCTAACACAGACCACGCTGACCTGAGTCTCCCTGTGAAAGCACCTACAAAGAGATCTACTGAGAAAGTTAGTTATTTTCTTTGGCACAGGAAAGAATCACTGGCTTCTCAGGAAGGAGGACTTGTCTACCTTCGTGCAAAGCTGGAGCCCAGATGTGGAACAGGTTAGAATGGAGCCTTCCTCCTTTCCAGAAACTCCCCAGGGCTGGGAGGCAGAAAGTGACTACCCTTGTCTTTTGTTTCTTGGGGTTGGGTGTCTCTTCTTGGGGGGGTGTGTGTGATGTTTGAGGAGTGGTAAGCAGTTCTCTTCAGCGTATCCATGAGCTATTTCGCCAGCATGTGGAAGAATAGATCTTAGGTGTTTTCAGATGTAGTAAATCAAGGGATATACACGATTTAACACTATTTCCAAAGTAAAAAGGAGTGCCTGAAATTAATGGTGTAGAGTGAAAGGAAATATAAAATAAATAAGAACTGGGCCGAGAAAGAGATTGAATGTAAGGTATAAAAATAATGAAGACCCCAAATAATGATTAAAACAAAATACTACATCATTTTGGAAGACAACTACTTAAAAAAAAAAAAGAGGTAAAAGACAAATTTAGAAAAAATCTCAAAATATTTTATTGCTGGAATAAGCAAGCGCAAATGCAGTTGTATAAGAAAAGGCAAACATTGCCACTATCAGATGAAGGCTCCCGGGGCAGAAAAAAAGAGTCTTGGGTCATAGTCTAGCTCTGGCTTCCCCAAGGAGTTATAGGAATTCCTCTTCTAGGGAGTTCAATCCATAGGATATTCTCTGGAAGGCGTAGTGGCATCTGCCCAGCCAGGTGATGAATATTGAATATTGTACAAGAATTGAATATTGTACAATAATGAATATTGTACAAGACTACGTAAGAGAGAATGCATTGTTTGAAATCTTCTGCTTGACAAACTCATCTTGGGGGCTTCCCTGGTGGCGTAGTGGTTAAGAATCCGCCTGCTGATGCAGGGGAGATGGGTTCGAGCCCTGGGTCAGGAAGATCCCACATGCCGAGGAGGCTTAGTTAAGCCTGTATGCCACAACTACTGAGCCTGCGCTCTAGAGCCTGTGAGCCACATCTACTGAAGACCGCGTGCCTAGAGCACGTGCTCCACAACAAGAGAAGCCACTGCATAGAGAAGCCCGCGCACTGCAACAAAGAGTAGCCCCCTCTCACCGCAGCTAGAGAAAGCCCATGCGCAGCAATGAAGACCCAGTGCAGCCAAACATATAAATAAATTAATTAAAAAAAAAGAAAAACTCATCATGACCAAAAACAACTCTCAAAAGTAAGTCAAATATGAACCTCTTTATATAAAATGACAGTTGATCCAGGCAGCAGGGCATGGAAATATGAAAGAAACTTCATCAGCACACGATCAGCGAATTTTTATTCTGGAAGAGATAAAAGAAAAGGTGAGGAAAAAAAGGAAAAAATGAGAGGACATGTAAGTAATCAAGATATATATGTGTATATATATATATATATTCACTCAAATAGACAGTTTTTGAGAAGTTATAGCATTTTGACCCTGTGTCTGGTTCAGGAAACTCTTCCTATAGGACAATAAGGAAAAATAAGTTCCAGTTCTGATTTGCCACGTTTTGCCCTTAGAAAATCACTTGACTCTCAGTACATTACTTTCCTCTTCAAATAAAAGGCTGTTAATGATAATTACCCTTCATACCTCATGAGGTATTTTTCATCATAAAATATTAAGGCAATAAATTGTTATTATATTATAGTGTTCTCTCTACAGCTTCTGTTTTCTATTTTATGATCAGTCTTATATTATTTTGTTTTATGATCTATCTTGTATTACATGTGTAACATTAAATTGTATATATTTTAAATTTTTTGGGCTGCCCGCGCATCACGCGGGAGCTTCGTTCCCGACCAGGGATGGAACCCGTGCCCTCTGCAGTGGAAGCGTGGAGTTTTAACCACTGGACCGCCAGGGAAGTCCCTAAATTACATTTTAAAAACTAAAAATCGTGTCTTCCATTTACTTATGAGTCATGTTGCATAGTTCTAAATCTAAGGATTAGAAACTAGGAATATTTTAGAGAACAAATACAACTTTGACTGCACTTTGTAAATATATTTGATGACTAATCATGCCGACCTTATATTACCACTAGCTCCCAACTCTATACATAGAATAATGTGGAGTAGTTATTATTATGAAGAATAAATGCGGAGTATTCGTGAGTGTGAAATTTATGTATTTATGAGTATGAGATTTATTTATGAGGATTATTATTATGAGAAGTTTCTTCTTAGACTTTTTGTTTCTGTACTATATTCTTATGGAATTTAACCTACAAAGTGCTTTCACTCATGTTACTTCATCATACATGAAAGCTATAAGGATTAATATTAATATATACATCTCAAGAAAAGCTGACTCCCCTTGTGCCCAAGGTCCTGGAGCAAGTTCATAGGGGACCGGCTTTGTCACACAAGCCCTCTGCACATCTCCTGCTCTTTCCACTGTCCCCCACAATGGTCCTGGTGATGCCCCAAGCAGGGTGTTTTACCCACGGATGTCAAGCCTTCCTCTGGTCCTACACATTTCTATGTGCTACAGTCCGCATGAGAATTTTACAATCCTAACACTCATATTTATTTTAAAAATCACATGTCCATTTACAAACAAGACAAAAATAATAAGCAATGACAGAAACTGGAGGGCATATGTGGACACCCTGACGTGAGAAAACGAAAAATGAAAGAACAAGCAGGTTACAATCAACCCCATGGTAAGCGAAGTCTTTGGCTTACAACGCATGCTCATGCGCACGTGGCCCTGGATGGGCAAGCTGCGGACACAGGCGGTCTCCGCTACGTCGGCCCCTTCCTGGGGCCCTCAGGGTGTGGAAAGAGTGCCTCCATGACTGAGAGTTCCTGCATGGGCCCAGCACGACGCTGAAGGCAGGAATTGATCATGGACTTTTTTCCAGCCAGGCTTCACAGAGCCCAACTCCCTGCCCCACTACTATGGCCCTCAGGTACCCCCCCCCACCCAGCTGCAGGCCACTCTAAGCCCATAGTCATCCTGAGTCTCTGCAGGCCCTTAACCCGAGGTGGCATCGAAGTGCATGTGCATAGGCCCCTTCTCCACGTGGAGCTGGGATGGCCCTAGGATGCCTGCGCACAACCTCCCGGCCCTTAGCACCCCTGAGCCCTGGTAGTATTGGGATATCTGCCTCCTCCTGTATCCACACCTCCTAACTAGCACATGGCTGATAGAAAGACTTCCTTTAAAGTGTTCTGTCACATTCAGAAATATGGAAATAAACAGATCCTAGCGTTTGCTTACACAACGTAAGGCTGGCATTCACAGACTTATGTGGGTTGGCCCATCCCCTGTAAAAACCCCACGGTACAGCCACACCTAACCTCCGGTGCTCTGTGGCTCTCTGCCGATGACCCTGCCACCCCTCTCTTCTCCATTTTGAGACAGGCGCTTTATTATTATTATTATTATTATTTAAAAATCCAGATAGATGACTACATTGAAGACATTGCATGTTATTTTCCCCAAATCTTACTTCATTTTGGACAGACATGAACCCTAATACATGCTAGAAAGTTGGAAACTGTGTTATTTTCAGTGTAGTTACATTTAACTTCTTGGTACTAAGCCATTGTACTGGTAAATAAACCGATGTATCAGAAGTAAACATTAATATGTATGACTGTGACATCTCTTTCCTTGATGATAATAAAAATTTACAAGGATCAGGGGCTTCCCTGGTGGCGCAGTGGTTGAGAGTCCGCTTGCCGATGCAGGGGACACGGGTTCGTGCCCCGGTCCGGGAAGATCCCACATGCCGCGGAGCGGCTGGGCCCGTGAGCCATGGCCGCTGCGCCTGCGCATCCGGAGCCTGTGCTCCGCAACGGAAAAGCCCACAACAGTGACGGGCCCACGTACCGAAAAAAAAAAAAAATTACAAGGATCACTGAAGGGAGATATCTACCCATAAGAACCAGAAAACATCAAGAAGAGAGAGTGCAGGCTATGCTCTGAATGTTTGTGTCCCCCTCCCCAGCATTTACATGTTGAAAACCTAATCTGGAGAGGATGGTATTAGGAGATGGGGTCAGCGGGAGGTTACTAGGTCATGAGGGTAGATTCCTCATGATTGGGATTAGTGCCCTTGCCAAAGTGCCCCTTCCATCCAGGTGAGGACACAGCCAGAAGCTGGCAGTCTGCAATCTCAGAGAGGGCTCTCCCTCCAACCGGACCGTGATTTTGGACTTCCAGCCTCCAGAAGTGTGAGAAATAAATGTCTGTGGTTTCTAAGCCATGCAGTCTGTGTTTTTTTGTTTTTTTTTTTTTAAATAGCAGTCCAAAGGGAGGAAGGCAGTGTCTAAACAAACAAACACAAGCTCAAAATAAAAATAGCTGTTTTCCCTTTGCTATGAACCCATTTTCTACTAAAAATCACCAGTCATTCCACTATTTTTCAAGAGAGGACCGAAACATCAAGCTAACTAACACGTTTTAAGGACGTTTTAAAATTGCACAACTTTATTTTAAAACTGTTTACTGGAGGAAATATGAAACTCTTGAAAACTGATTCCTTTGAAATCCCCCTTCAGACTCAAGTGTTCAGTTCCTTTCTTGCCAGGTTACCTGCAAGACTGAATATCACCCTGTCACGGCCTCTGGCCGGTGCCTGCAGAGCAGGTAGAGCAGGACCAGGGCGCCCATTAGGGTGCACACGCCCAGCTTACGCCAGTTCCCCCGCGCCTTGGGCCACCGCCACAGCCAGGTCAGCGGCCAGCGCTCCCGCCGCCTCTGCTCGCAGAAGGCCACTCGCTCCGCCACCCTGCGCAGCCTCTCCGCGGGGTCCGCGCCCCCCAGGGCCTGCGCCAGGCTGTACAGGTCGTTGGTGTAGGGAGCGCCGCCGTGGTGCCTCACCAGCTCCTCCACCAGCCCCATCAGCGCCATCACCTGCGCCTCCCGCTTCCCGCCGGCGGCTCGGTTGTCGAAGGCGCAGAAGCGGTCCCCACACTCGGCCACCAGCTCCCTGAGCGCGCGGTTCTCGGTGTCGCGCACGTAATGCTGCAGCGAGCCGCCAGCCAGGTCTTCCTCGCGGGTGAAGACCACGATGGTGCGCGTCACGATGCCGTCCCCGAACAGCGCCTTCACCCCACTCCAGGCCTGCTGGTCCTGGGCCGTGAAGCGGCCCAGCTGGGTCACCAGGAGCAGGGCGTGGGGCCCCGGCGCCGAGAGCAGGTAGCAGCGGCCTCTCTCCGCGCAGCCCGGGTCTGTCTGGGAGACTTTGGAGCTGAAGAGGTCCGGGGTGTCAATGATTTCCACGTCCCACTTGGCCCACCTGCAGCTGCCCGTGGCGCAGGTCCGGGTCACCGACGTCGCCCCGAGCCTGGAGAGGAAGCGCTTCTGGCCCAGGATGCTGTTTCCCGTGGCGCTTTTCCCAGTCCCTGACCTCCCGGCCAGGAGGAGCCGCAGCCTGGGCTCCTGCAGGGCAGACTCGCGGGCTTCTAAACCTGTGAGCACCAATGATCTGTAAGCTCCCGAACCTGAAAGCACATATCCTGGCACCCGGGTCCCCTGGATGCCTTTGAACAAAGGAGAACAGAGTGCTTCGACTTCTGCTTTTCGGACCAAACCTTTACTGAGTGCCCTGGTCGGAGATCTGTGAACTCCGGGGGATCTCTACCCGTCTACTTCTTCCCTCTTTGGCGTCACACATGCACCTGTAGGTGCACCAGCACCCGGTGAACGTTTCTGTAGAGGACATCCCTGTATGATACAGGCCATTACTTCGTGTGACATGACCTGCCATCCACACTGCGCAGAGCTGCTCCCTATTGGACAACTTCAGTGGCCTCTGCCTTACTTCCCCAGATACCCTCTTACTGAAGATAGGCAGGAGGGGCAGTGGGCCTGGCCACGAGGGCTGTCTGCTGTCCCACACCCTCAGTCTGAATCACAGCCCCACCCCCGGCCAGCAGTGTAACACTGGGAAGCTGCTTAATCTAAGTGCTAAACCTCTCCTGCACAAATGGGATCATTAATGTAGCGCCGTCCTCATAGGGCTGTTGGGAGGATAAGATGAGACCATCTCTTCTTCCCTCCCTCTTTCCCTCCTCATCCTCTCCTCTCTCTTAGACCTGCTGCCTAATAAGATACCTGGTTAACCCTCCATCCTTGTTCCCTAACACCTTCTACCTGGTGAGTCATGTTCCCTCTAGTATATAGTTGGATTCCCTCTACACCCCCTTCTGTGGAGATCAGAGGAGGTTTATTCATTTTACCTTAGGGACGGAGGTGCAGGTTAGTCAAAGAACTCAATATCTCACAGCAGGTCAGGGGCAGAGATCTAGGTCAAATGACAGCCCCAGGGCTCTTGCTGTTTCATCCCAGCATCGAGAAACCTCTGGGGCTTCTCTCTGTCCAGTGTTGAGTTAGCCCATCCCCCTTACTACCCAGAGCTCATACCTGGGGGCAAACACGCGTTGTGAGGCATGTTCTTACCATAGGCGTTTTCTTCATCTCTTGCTGTTTTCTGTCCTCTCATGATTCCCTGAAAGTGTCCCCAGCACAAGTTATTTATTTTTTCATTCGTTCACTCATTCATTATTCATTCATAGGTAAAACTACCTACTAGGTGTCAGGCAAAGCCCAAAATGCTGGTGACACCACAGTGAAAATGTCATAGTTCCTGCCCTCTCCGAGCATCAGAATTTAGGGAAGACAGTGGAAGAGCTCAGTCTGTGGTTGGGACGATACTATGAGAACACCCGGTGAGCTTGTGCTGTCTTTTCAGGGCCTCGAAATGCACAGAGCAGAGGGGAGATGACAACACTTACTCTATGTCAATGAATAAGCTTTTGATGTTCATTTTCCCAGGTAATTCTATGTCAGTGACGTAAGTTGTAGAAAATAAGTTTTCCCTGGAGGTTCAGCAGCTGGGGGTGGGGTGGGGGGTTTGTCAAACCCTGAGAACAAGAAAGTTTGCTCACTGACTTAAGACCTACCTTAGGGTTGTTGGCCTGGGAAACAAGAAGAAACTTGGAATTTTGGTTTTGGAAATCAGAAAACAGACATTTTTCCCAAGCTGACCTGGAAAGCTCCTGACTCTGTGCTCAGAAAACCACAAAATTTGGCTCGTCCTAATACGTCTAGGAGGTGGGATCCAGAAGGTGGAGGAGGGAGACCCCGAGCTCACCTGCCCCCATGAACACATCCAAGCTACAGCTACGTACAGAGCAACTCTCTCTGAGAATGACCTGAAGACTAGCAAAATGGCTTTTCCACAATCAAGGCTGTAAAGAAAGGACCACGTGGAGTCTGGTACAGGGGCAGAGACGCAATCTAGTTGGGACCTGAGTCCCTAGTGGGGACCTAGAAGTGGAAGGGCTATCCCAGGCTTGGGGATCCTCCCTGCGGAGTGGGGGGTTTGAGCCACCTACTAGGCACCGCAGGCCTGGGCTTGACACTGGGAAGATGAGCCCCCTTAGCTGGTTTGAAAATCAGTAGGGCTTACTGGAGGGCTGTAAGAACCTGACACTCTGGTCTTGAAGAGCACAAGCATGCTTGCTCTCAGTCCCAGTGCAGAGGCAGTACATTGAAGACTGCCTGGTGCTCTGGCCAGCCTGCCGGGACTGCCCCAGAGCACCTCCCAGCCCTCTCCAGGCTCCCATTCCAGCCCCTACTGCTCCAGCACTGCCCCCCACAAAGGCCGAGGCTGCCATTGCCAGTGGGCATATGTGCACCAGGGAAGGAGCAGAGAGAGCTCCGGTGTGTGGCTCCAACCCCTCTGGCTCTCTATCCTGCCTCTAACCAAGGGGTACACACTGAGGAAAAAGCAGAGGCAGCTCAGAAGTGCAGCCTCAGGCTCTCAGGCCCTGGCCACACCCCCAGCCAAGGTGAAGACTGTCATCACATCTGGGGGAAGCCCAACTCCCTTAGGACTCCTGCCCAGCCCCTTGGTCCTTGACTCCTCCCACAATAGGCTAACAACTAGCCCTGAGCCGAGGAGAAGCCCTGGCTGGCACCTGGCTCTGGCTCTAGCCCTCTGCCTCCAGCCTTGCTTCCCACCAAGGTGGTGGCCGCCAGCACACTGTGGGAGAAGAAGCGGTCCCCGCTCACTTCACGTCCAGCTCTCCCACCAAAGCCACTGGTGACAGGCACACTGCAAAGGGTTGCTACCCACAAGGACATGCCTTTGAGACCTGGACAGGTAACCGTTTCACCTAATTTCATAGAGACACACAGAGAAAGTCAAACAACATGAGAAAACAAAGGGATGTGTTTTAAATGAAAGAACAAGATAAAACCCCAGGAAAAAACCCCTAATGAAACAGAGATAATAATTTACCTGCCAAAGAGTCCAAAGCAATAGTAATAAAAATGCTAACTGAACTTGGGTAAACAACAGATGAACACAGTGGGAACCTCGGCAGAGAATTAGAAAATGCAAAAACCAGTCAGAGCTGAAGAATACGATAACTGAAATGAAAAATTCGCTAGAAGGAATTAAGAGCAGATTAGGCGATGTAGGAGAACACAGAAGACAGACTAGTGGAAATCATCCAATCAGTACAGCAAAAACAAAAACACATTTAAAAAAATGAGGAGAGTTTATGGGACCTCTGGGAAAAGGTCAAGTGTGCTAACATTCACATGATAGAGGTCCCAGAAAAAGAGAGAGAAAGGGGTAGAAAATGTATTTGGTGAAATTGTAATTGAAAACTTTCCTAACCCGAAAAGGGAAACAGATATCAGGTACAGGAAGCACGGAGCACCCCTGTCAGAATGGTGTCATCCGAAAACAAGAAACAACTGGTGTTGTTGACGAGGATGTAGAGAAAGGGGACCCTAGTACACTGATAGCAGGAATGTCAATTGGTACAGCCACGGTGGAAAACAGTATGAAGGTTCCTCAAAAAATTAAAAATAGAACTACCATATCATCCAGCAATTCATTCCTGGGTATATATCCAAAGAAAATGAAAACACGAATTCAAAAAGACGTGTGCACCCTGATGTTCATAGCAGTATTATTGATAATAACCGAGATATGGAAGCAACCTAAGTGCCCATCAACAGATGAATGAAAAAGGTGTCATATATATACAGATAGGTAGATATAATGGAATATTACTCATAAAAAAAGAATGAAAAAGATAAAAAAGAATGAAATCTTTCCATCTGCAACAACATAGATGGACCTGTAGGGGATTATGCTTAGTGAAGTAAGTCAGACAGAGAAAGACAAATGCTGTATGTTTCCACTTATATGTGGAATTTAAAATAAAGCAAACAGAGGAATATGACAAAACAGAAATAGACTCACAAACACAGAGAATAAACTAGTGTTTACCATTGGGGAGAGGGGTGGGGGAAGGGGCAAGATGGGGAAGGGGATTAAGAGGTACAAACTACTGGGTATAAAATAACTAAGATACACCAATGTAATGCACAGCACAGGCAATATAGTTAATTAATATTTTATATTAACTTTATATGGAGCATAAGTATAAAAATGCAGAATCACTATGTTGTATACCCGAAAGTAATATAATATTGTACACCAACTATACTTCAGTAAAAAATAAGTAAATAAATAAGTCTAAATATAATCTGTGTGCTGGAGAGACCGGGATGCTCCCCTCCAGCTCTTTATGTTCTTGCCTCAAACCTGAGGCTTTTTGAAGTAAAATACCCACTCCAACATTATTCAATACAATTAAACGTTCTGTGGTCAAGTTTGCCTGATCACACGAGTGCCTGAACACGACAGCACAGTCTCTCCTCAGTCTACTCCAGCCTCATTCCCACCTAATCCCCTCCCCAGTCAGCCCCTCCACAAACAGCAGATTTCAGGGCCTTTTCCAACCCACCTTGTGCATTCATTCCTAGGACCTTTCATCCCACCGCACATTTCTGCCTGAGTCCTGTCTGTGCTTCAACGTCCGTTTCAAATTCTACCTCTTCATGTCGCCCACCTGGTTCCTACAGGTAACTGTGTTCTCCCCCTATTGGCACCAACAAGGACGCAAAAGCAAAGGGAGAGGTTGGCTGAGTAACCTGTCTCTGGCCAAAGGACTCAGATGGTAGGTTTGCCTAGAGCTCAAGCCAAAGCTGTGGGTGTCTCTGCAGTAACGCTCCTGCCGCTGCCCCCCCCACTCCGTTACCCACCCCACCCCCATCACCCCACCCCCCCAAAGCTTCTGTAAAGTTTACCCCAGGGCTAAATCACATAATGTGATTCCTTATTTTGTGTCTAGAAATCAACAAACTCCCTTAATTGACACCAGAGCAGCCCACAGAGCCCAGTTTGGGGAGGGGAGCAGATGTTCAAGTGATCATGTAGGGCAAGGGTTGAGGACCAAGTTCGCAACCTTAGCTGTCTCTTGCACTATTGTGGATAGCGCTAAGGAGAGTGGAGGTTTTAGGAGGGTTCAGCTCAGATATATACAGAATTTTCACTTTGTAACTTGTTCTGAGGTTAGCTTCCCTTATAAGTCCCCAGGAATATCTTTTGCATTTGCTGCACATGCATTTGGGGAGTGTTCATTGCCTTCTGCGGTAGTTCCAGCAGAAGGACTAAGGGAGTAGGGAAGGAGAGAGAATTTAGTCCCAAAGAAGAGCATGTGCGCTGCAGAGCTCGAGAAGATTACCTGTTCTTCTGAACTTACTGTGTTTGACACTCAGAACAACCTTACAAACCTAGAGGCACATGAAGTTACCGTTTCTAGATCCTGCCCCCCTTTCACATACTTACTAGAACGCAGCTGCTCACTCAGCCAGCTTCACACAGGCAGAGCTCTTCCTGTTCCCCACAGGTCCTGCTCCGGGCTGGTTCCTTTTCCTTTGTGCTCACCGTTCCTGCAGGATTGGCGACAGGCTCTAACGCTGGCTCCCAGAAGCTCCTGACCTACCGCCTGCCCTTGGACTGTGGGTGCAGTGGGCGGTTTCCTCTCCACACATGGAGGAAGTCTCTGTGCCTCTCAGACCTCAGAGTTCAGGAAGCTCAGGGAGGGGGGGCCCAGTGGTGATGACTTAAAGAGACAGAAACATTGGCCAGTGAGGTGGTGGGTGTGCAATGTTGTCATTGCGAATCCCACCCGCTGCTTTGGGCTATGGTACTGTTTTCCAGAGGTTCCTGTGACACCAGCATCTTGTCCCTGGCAGGGTCTATAACCTCAGCGGGGAAGAGCACTTTAGGTTTCTGAGGACTCGTTTTGTTTCTGACCTTTGACCAGCAATCTTATCTCCAGTTGTCTTTTGCTTTTCAGGCATTTTTTTTTTTTTTTTTTTTTTTTTTGCGGTACGCGGGCCCCTCACTGCTGTGGCCTCTCCCGCTGTGGAGCACAGGCTCCAGACGCGCAGGCCCAGCGGCCACGGCCCACGGGCCCAGCCGCTCCGCGGCACGCGGGATTCTCCCGGACCGGGGCACGAACCCGCGCCCCCTGCATCGGCAGGCGGACTCCCAACCACTGCGCCACCAGGGAAACCCTCAGGCATTTTTAAAAAACAAAATAAAATGGCCTTCCTTCCCCAAGACAGGAATTTGAGAGGAATCTCTGAGTGAACCTCAGAGTGGACAATGCCACCAAAGTGGTCCTACCTGCTAGGAACATCACACGCAAAGTCTCTTCATTCTGAAAGAAAAGGAGGGCTTTTCCAGCTATTAAAAATAGGACAGCCGGCAGAAGACAGAAAATTTTTATACGGGGCTTAACCTAGCCACCTCTGTTAGTACCTCCAACTCAAGTGACTGTTTCTCCTCTTAGGAGGGTCATGAGAAGGTGAGTAAA
This sequence comes from Tursiops truncatus, assembly GCF_011762595.2. Classification (NCBI taxonomy): domain Eukaryota; kingdom Metazoa; phylum Chordata; class Mammalia; order Artiodactyla; family Delphinidae; genus Tursiops; species Tursiops truncatus. The sequence goes on along the minus strand of NC_047042.1, from coordinate 99,038,905 downwards.
ATAGCCAATCATTGTGTGGAGAGAAGTATTTTGGTGACACATGCCCTGGACCTGGTTAGATTATTAACAAACCGTGTGATCTTGCCTAACTCACTTCAACCTTCTGGAGTTGACTTTCCACGGATATAGTGAGGGGATTAACTTCATCTGAAGCTAATGGGCTGGGGTGTGATGTTCACCCATTCCTGCCAGCTCTTTAGTGAAGAACCCAACTCCCACTGAACTCCACCTGGTCACCCCCCCCCACTCTGCCCCCTGCCCATACCCTCCAGCTTTACTGAGGTATAATTGACATATAACAATGTATGTGTTTAAAGTGCATGATGTGTTGATTTGATACACTTTTATATTTCAGAAAGATTACTGCCATAACATTAGCTAACACCTGCATCATGACACATAATTACCATTTCTTTTTGGTGGTGAGAACATGTAAGATCTACTCTCTTAGCAATTCTCAAGTAGATAATATAGAATTACACTATAATCACTGTGCTGTGCATTGGATCCCCAGACCTACTCATCTTCTACGTGGAAGTTTGTACTCTTTGACCAACATCTCCCCATTTCTCCCATTTCCCAGCCCCTGGTAATCACCATTCTACTCTCAATTTCTATGAATTTGGCTTTTAAAAATTCCACATAAAAAAGTGATATCATACAGTATTTGTCATTCTCTGACCGCTTTGGCTATTTGAAATATTTTGTGCTTCCTTACAAATTTTAGGATTGTTTTTTCTGTTTCTGAAAAACACCGTTGGAATTTTGATAGGAACTGCATTGAATCTGTAGATGCTTTTGGGTAGTATTTTAACAATATTAATTCTTTCAATCCATGAGCATGGAATACATTTTCATTTATTTGTGTCTTTTAATTTCTTTTATCAATGTCTTACAATTTTCATGTGCAGGTCTTTGACCTCCTTTCTTAAATTTATTCCTAGGTGTTTTATTCTTTCTGATGCTACTGTAAATGGGATTATTTTCTTAATTTCTTTTTCTCATAAATCATTATTAGTGTTTAGAAATGCAACTGATTTTTGTATATGATTTTGTATCCCACAACTTCATTGGATTTGCCTATTACTTATCACATTTTTTGAGTGGAGTCTTTAAAATTTTCTATATATAAGATCATGTCGTCTGAAAATAGAGACAGTTTTACTTCTTCCTTTCTGATTTAGATGTCTTTTATTTCTTTCTCTTGCTAATTGCTCTGCCTGGGACTTCCAGTACTATATTGAATAGAAGTGGTGAGAGTGGGCATTCTTGTATTTTTCCTGATCTTATAGGAAAAGCTTCTAGCTTTCCACTGTTGAGTATGATAGCTCTGGGCTTATTGTATATGACCTTTATTATTAGAGGTTTGTTACCTTTGTATCCAGTTTCTTGAGAGATTTTATCATGATATGTTGTTGAATTTTGTCAAATGCTTTTTCTGTATCTATTGAGATGATCATATGGTGTTTTTTTTTGTTTTCTTTTTTTAACGTCTTTATTGGAGTATAATTGCTTTACAATGGTGTGTTAGTTTCTGCTTTATAACAAAGTGAATCAGTTATACATATACATATGTTCCCATACCTCTTCCCTCTTGCGTCTCCCTCCCTCCCACCCTCCCTATCCCACCCCTCTAGGTGGTCACAAAGCACCGAGCTGATCTCCCTGTGCTATGCGGCTGCTTCCCACTAGCTATCTATTTTATGTTTGGTAGTGTATATATGTCCATGCCACTCTCTCACTTTGTCACAGCTTACCCTTCCCCCTCCCCATATCCTCAAGTCCATTCTCTAGTAGGTCTGTGTCTTTATTCCCGTCTTGCCCCTAGGTTCTTCATGACATTTTTTTCCTTTTTTTCTTAGATTCCATATATATGTGTTAGCATACGGTATTTGTTTTTCTCTTTCTGTGTATTCTGCTGTGGCTGGGTGGAGTATCTTGTGTTAGATCTAGTTGATTTATAGTGTTGGCCACATCTTCTATTTCTTTCTTGACTTTCTGGTTAGTTGACCGATGCATTATTCTTAGTCAGGTATTGGATTCTACAGCTATTACTGTTGAATAGTCTATTTTGCCTTGATTGCTGTCATTTTCTGCTTCATGTGTTTCAGGGTTCAGTTGCTAAGTTCATATGTTTATAATTGTTATATTTTCAAATTCATTGATTCTTTCTACTGTCAGTTCAAATCTGTCATTAAGCCCTTGTGGTAAATTTTTAAATTTCAGTCCTACTTTTGAACTTCAGAATTTCTATTTTGTTCTTTTATAAAAAATAATTTCTATCTCTTTATTGACATTCTCTATTTGATGAGATATTGTCATCATAGCTTCCTTTATTTCTTTAAGTGTGATTCCTTCAGCTCTTTAAATATACGTATAATTGCTGCTTTGAAGCTCTGTCTTCAAATACAATATCTGGGCCCTCTCACAGGCAATTCTCGTTGCCTGATTTTTTCCAGTACGTGGATCACACTTTTCTGTTTCTCTGCATGTCTTGCAGTTTTTGTTAAAAAACTGGGCATTTTAAGTAACGTAGTATAGCAACTCTGGGTACTTATTCACCTCCTGCTTTTCTGGGGCTTGATTTGCCGTTGTTCCCGATTTGTTTAGTGACTCAGCTAGACTCTTCTAGTGAAGACTATTTCCCCTGCAGTGTGGAATCTCTGATGTTGCTCCTCAGAGGGTGCAGACTTTGGCACTCACACAGTCAGCTGGGATGAAAAGTTTTAGCAGTGCTCTCTCTGAATGTCTGTTTCCCTACTCTCTTTGTTCATCTGTGTGACTCTGTTGGTATTACACCCGCTGTTAGGCTTACTAACTGCCATTTGATTGCACTCTAGTTTTTGACGAGGTTCATGAGCATAAATTGCTCCACAGTCTGGTCTAATTAAATTTGGTTTCCTTTGCAGGGGTAGTTTTCATGGCCAGTTTTTCAGGTTTTCTCTGGCCCTAGAAGGACTCTTCTTACCTGTCTATTTTTCTGGTTCTTGCTGGTAAAATGGTTGGCCTATGGTTCCTCTTATGGCTCTCACAACGTTACCAGTCTCCTCTAAAATCTTTATCATTTTCAGAAATATGCTTTCACTTGAACTTCCCACACTCTATTTCAAATAATTGCTTCCTTTGGGGAGGGCTTTAGAGTTTTCTGTTATTATGAACTTCTTTTCATCCTGAACAAAATCTTTGAGCCACAGCTCCAAGCCCAGAGCAGGGGATGGTAGCCTCTGGAGTTCTCAACTTGCCTCTCCTAGCGTGAAACCTCTATCTTAAGAGGGAGCTGGAGTGTGGGCAGTTGGGGCCTGTCATGCCTAGGGTAGAGCGTCTGCCCTATGAATAGAAGAGCAATAGGGCACTGCTGGCTGCACTCACCAGAACTTTCGTCTCTGCAGCTCAGTGTTGGAGGGGATGGGAAATGTTGCCAGCCTGGCCCTGTTGGTACTATACTATATTCTTGCTGGGTAGCTGAGGGGAGAGGGAGCCCCATCTTCTCGGCCACCCCTGCCTAGAATGGAGTTTCCTTCAAGCTGGGCTGAGGATGGGTTGGGGACGGAGAAAGTGGGTCACGGCTCAAGCACGATACAGACTCTCACTGTTCTTACTCAGATTCAGTAGACTTTTTTCCGATAAATGTCTATTCACTTGTTATATGATCTTAGGACAACGTCTAGAGACTTTGCTTTCTTTAAAAAGAATTTCCACTGGTTATGGTTTTTCACCAGTGATAAGCTTGCAGGGCTCCCCACAATGCTTTCTGGAGTTGGACACCCTGTCATTAGTTTAAGTTAAACTTTGGCCATGTCGCTAGCTCCGCTCTTCTTCCTTCCTGCTGAGTGCATGGGTTTTGTAGAGTTTAGTTTCCCCTTCTTGTTGTTCTTTATTGTAGTTGAATGAACATTAGTTAACAGGGACCTAGGCGGCAGCCGCCATTGTCTTCCAGATTGCTATTTTATCTGGAATCCTTGGTTTTCCACTAAATACAAACATGCTCTACTTGCAGAGGATAAGAAAAATGTTAGTGTCTCCTTATATTTCCACATAGTCACGTGCGGCCTCTCAAAGCTTAGAAATGAGTCATTAAGTACCATTTTCAAGTTATATTTTTTTCATGATAAACAACAGTCAAAAGCAATGAGGCTGCTCAGCTGTTTATTAGCTACTTAGGCTTTGAGAACTTCATTGTCAGGATTTTGAAAGACAGCAACACCCATACACACCTATTCAAGTCTAGAGCAGAGTTTATTTTGTTTCGTTCAGTCAAAGTCAAAAGTGCTGACTGCTGGACCTGCTTTCAATGAGGCCCTGCTGTGGGTTTGGAGACTCACAGGAAAACCCTTGCACTTCATCCTCAGGCCAGGGCAGCCTGAGGCGGGGTCTGAAAAGAATCCTAAGGAGAGTTCAGTGCAGTTTCCATGGTGAGATTTCTCTTTGGCCTAGCCTTTCTCCTCTCCCTTCTGAACACTTCAGCAGGTACCAAGAGGGGACCTGGACCCCGTAACCTAGCCTTTCATAGCCTGTGCTATGACCACAATTTCAAGTGATGGATAAGACAGGGTGGTGAGGAAATGCGAGCAGGAAATGGCTGCAGCTGAGGCAGGATGTGGGTTGTTCTCTGCACAAGCGAAAGTACAATAGAACATCCTGTCTCCCACTTCTTGAAAATCTAGGGATTTACGGGAAACAAGAAGTTTGCGCTGTGATATGCTGAGGTTTACGTTGCAGTGGTTCCCTTACCCCTTGTAAAAGTTTTATTTATAGCACCCATCATTAGTAAGAAAGCACTGAAGAACAATGTCTTTACAGGAGGATTGAAGGGAAGCAACAAAAGCTGTCAAATTGAAACCAAAAAGAAGAAATGAAAATGAGAGCAGAAATCACGCAAACCAAATTACAAACGGCAGAAAGAAAGCAAGTCATTGAAGGCTATCGGGTGACTATGGCAGCCTCTACATTCTTTCCCAGCTCTTGTTCTCCTAATCGGGCTCTTCCACCATTAGGATCATGGAAGGGCTAAGAATCCAGGGGATTTCTAAGCAGACATTGTGGGCTTTGGAGGTGTAGGACTAAGAAATCTAGGTAGGCAAAGAAGGAAGGGAACTGTGGGTTTCCTGAGAGAAATAGAAAACTGTGGGTGAAAAACCCATTTCCTTGCTGACTGCTTTTTTGGCTATTGGAGCCAAGGGGTCAATAAAGCTGATCTATGTAACTGTCTGTAACCATCCATTGCTCTGGTGACCCTCGGAACTCAAGAACACCGGGAAGGGAGGGCCTGTACTAATATGGGTCCCGCATCCCAAACCGCTGAAGCCGAGAGCCTCAGGAATGTTCCCCCCACATGGTGGTCTCCCTTTTCTGCGCCACTGCTGGAAGTTTATAACTATAACCAACCGATATCTGAGAAGCAGTAAGGGTAAGCAGGCCAGGGTTCATGACCCCTGCCAGTGGGAGAGTCTGCGGATTTGTTCTCGTTGGGCAAGGCCCAAATATCAGAGTATGATACAATTCCGCGATAGGCACCTGACTTCAATAATACTTCCTTATCGTCTCATCTGTAAAGATGATGGGCTCAGAGGGGTCATATTTTTCTCCCCCAAACCATAGATCTCGCTAGTGGCAGAATCAAGACCCACCTATGTTTCCACCGTCTGCATTTCATATGTTAATGGAGAGACCTGGTGCCCATGTGCTAAATGAGAGTGTGCGACGGAGTCTCATGGAACCAGACAGGTGTCATGGGCTCACAGGAGGATGCTGAATGCCGTTAAACCACGCAGACAGAGGTGGTAATCCCGCACTGCCAGTGTAGCCTGGGGAGAAGCCCTCCATACCTTTAAATGCATTAAAGCTTGTTTTATCTTATTTTGAGGGATAATGTCCTCCTCTTCTTATTTTTTTAGATAAAACAATTCTTTTGTGTGAATTTGGTATTCTGTAAAAGTGTGGGCTGGGCTCTTGGTGGTGGCTGGGACATGATGTAAGGCAGGTGGTCGTATAACTCACTGAGCTCATAATATCCTGGCAGTCAGCCTGTTCCCCTTAAGAGTTTAGGAGACCTTAGGGCTTCCCTGGTGGCGCAGTGGTTGAAAGTCTGCCTGCCGATGCACGGGACGTGGGTTCGTGCCCCGGTCTGGGAAGATCCCACATGCCGCAGAGCGGCTGGGCCCGTGAGCCATGGCTGCTGAGCCTGCGCGTCCGGAGCTGAGGAGACCTTAAATGGTACTCCCAGGCCTTGATTCCTTTAGCTTCTCTTTAAAAAAAAAAACAACAATTTTTTGGTTTTTATTTTGGTGTTGTGAAAGAAAAATATTGCTTGCCCTATCAGCAAACAATGGATACCGCGGCCATCAGGTGAGCAGCCCCTACCACCGCCCTCCCCACCCCCACGGTGAGTCTGAGGGAACTCAGGATGGAGATAAACAGCCCCCAGCCACTGCAGACCCCCAACCGGGTCCCCTGAGGGGACTCAGGATGGGAGAGAGCAGGATACTGGCCCTAGACAGCTAAGGTGCATATCAAAGGAATGGTTTCCAAGAGCCCAGACTCTTGCATCTTCACAGATAGAGAAAAGCACTCAATTCATTGACTTGTTGTCTGATTTTTTTTTTTTTTTGAGTTAACAGTAACCTTTTCAAGTTCCGACTACCTGAGTTTTTTTTGCAAAATTCCTATATATCCTGGCTCCTCTCTTACCTGTTGGGAGTCAAACCACACAACTCATCTCAGAGCTTAATGAAGCTCAGGTTCTTTATGTCTTGGCACAGAAATAATTCGGTGAGGGACAAAGTGATGGGTAAGGAGTGGATTCATTAGTATAGGATGCCTGTGAAGGATACAAGGTGAGGCAAGAGGGGCCTGCCCCGAGAACTAAGTGGGCTACATTTTTATCATCAGTGGATAAGTGGGGAGAGGGAGAAGACCACTTTCTTCCTCATTCTTTGAGTAGATGGCAGGCTTACATCATTAGCTCCTCCTTTGCACCAGGTGGGGGAGTTTTTGACCCTATATGGTCCAACTGGGACTGTCATGGCGCTCTTCAAATCAGCAGAAGGGTGGTAACATATACTCAAATGTGTTAAATCAGCTCAGATTTCAATATAGTGAGGGTCTTCCCCTTTGGAATGTCACCTTTCCCTTATATTTCTGTCCTTGGTATGTGCAGAGGTACATGTCCTAAGGATCATTATGTCGACCAGCAGGATGCAGGCCTCATTTTTTCACTTAATGGCCTGGGACATATCTTGTGCTTTTATTTATGACTTTATTGTTAAGCAAGCCTGCTTTGTTCCATGATGTTTTCATTGCTTTTTTGAGTGATAGTTAACTTACAGTTGTCTCCCAACGTTCCCTCTCCATCCTTAATCCCCTAGTGGAATTTCTAAAGCTCCCTGTGTAACCATCCTACTCCATCCTCACCAGGAGCAGCCCCTCACAGCCAAGAGGCTCCTCCTGGGCTTGAAGTGCTCAGAAAGTCGACCGGATAAAACAGAATTCTCAACTTTTAGGTTGTGTTTTTTTTTTTTTTTTTTTCCGGTTGACAGTTTTGGTAACCAATCACAAAGCGCCCCAGAGCAAATTTCTCTCCATCTGAACTCTACGAGGAACCAGAGCCTCGGTACCAACAGAGGCCACTTGTGCCCATCTGCCTTGTCGGAGGGTCCAGACGAATTTGCGTGAGTCCCTCGTGGTTCTCGGGTCTCCCAATTATTGATTGATGATCTTGAGTTTTATTGGGCAGTGTCTTTACCTGGCTCCCCAGTTCAAAGATATTGGGGAGTGACCCCTTCTAGTTGAAAGATACTAGGGCAGCCTGGTTGAAAAACACTGGGATTTGCTCAGTTGGAAGGATACTGAGTGGTCTAGGATGAATGGTTAGGTAAGAGGCTGACCTGACATCTTTCCTCAAATTGGCTATCTTCGCAAGAATTTGTCAGGATAAAAGGACACTAGTAAATTTTATCCCCAATAAATTCAACTTTAAGGTGGGAAATAGATTCTCTCAGACAAAAATGAGGGACATCAGAAAGCCAACCTCCGACTAAAACTCCAGCCAGCTTCATGTATGTACAGAGCTCATACTTATAAGTACCTACTTAATTGGAAATTAAAGGAACTCTCACCCTTAAAATGGCTAAGATGGGGCTCTTTTATTACCTATGCAGTGGAATTAGAAAAGCTGGCTTAATAAAAACATCTTTTCAGTATTCTGTTCTTAAAGAAACAAAAGCCCTTCAAGGGGGGACTGGCATTTCTCTTCCTGCGCCTTTGAAATGTAAACGTTCTCCCTGATCTTCTTTGGGCTTTTCGGTGTGTGCGCCTGTGTTTTGAAAACTTGGTCTTGTTACTGAGTCCAAGCTCGCTCTGCTCGCTGCATGACAGGCCAATAAATCTGAGACGAGGTGTCGAGGCCAGGAATATGACTTTATTCGGAGAGCCGGCAGACTGAGAAGATGGCAGACTAGTGTCTCAAAATAACCATCTTATGGGGTCTGGATGCCAGTTTCTTTTATAGAATCAGAGAGGGAAGTAAAGTAGAAAGGCAGAATAGAGAGGGAGAGGTGGGGAGGAAATAAAGTAAAAAGGGCCGTCAGTCTTGCAAAACATCTCCTGGAATGGCCAGCTTCGGGGAGGGCATGTATTCATTTCTTCTGTCTTGCAGCCCTTCACAGGTGGGTAGGGTTCCCTGAAGCAGGCCATTATGTGTGATTATAATCACAAAAGCAACGAGAAGCAAAGACTAAAGTCAAAGAAACAGATCCAACATGGAGTGAGAATTGGCCCTTTCCTGTTACAGTCTCTGCCATCCAAAAGGTACCCATAGGTGCACATTGAGCAGCCAATCAAATAGACTCGGATTCTGAGCAGTCTTTTGGCTGTGTCAACTTCCAGGGTTTTTGTTTGTTCTTTTTGCCATCTTAACATGCGTTGCCTCAGCCTGTACTTTCTTAGACTATTTTGGGGAATAAACCCTCTGGATCTCTTTCAGGGGCATCCTTTGCACGCTCTTGTGGGGAAGCCTCTTGCATCTTATTGGTTTGAATCACTATTAATATTATATCTCATTAATGGCCAGATGATGGATCTTTGAAATTGGAAAAACTTCTAAATTGGTAAATTTTTAGAAAGCTCTCATTATAAACAGATGTTTTATTGGTGAAACCACACACCTCAATTGGGACTCGAACCCACAATCTTCCAACTGAAACTGCACAACTCATCTCAGGACTTAATGAAGCTCAGGTTCTTCATGTCTCGGTGCAGAAGGAATTCAGCAAGAAGCAATGTGACAGGTAAGAACTAGATTTATTAATATAGGACCCTCACTAAGGTTACAAGTAGGCAAGCAAGAGGGCTCTGCCCCGAGAACTAAATGGGCTACATTTTTATAACCCAAGGACAAGTGGGGAGGGAGAGAAGACCACCTTCTTCCTCATTCTTTGAGTAGATGTCATGCTTACATCATTAGCTCCTCTTTCACGTAGGGCGGGGAGTTTTTGACCCTGTATGATCAAACTAGGAACGTCCTGGCGCTATTCAGATCAGCAGAAGTGTGGTAACATACACTCAAATACGTTAAATCATCTCAGGTTTCGGTATAATGAGGGTCTTGTACTTTGGAATGTCACCTTTCCCTTAATATTCCTGTCCTTGTGTTACCAAACCCAGGTTCAGCTGCTAGCCGCTCAGAAGTCAATAATTTAAAAGGCAAGTGTTAGTAGAAAGGAAAAGTGTTTTAATCAGAAGAACTGGCAATCTGGAGAGAAGGTGGACTCATGTCCAGAAACCAATTCTGAAGACTCTGCTCAGCCATGACAGTTTTTAAAGGGAAAAATGGGGGACAAGAATCTCAGTGAATCGTCAAAGCAAGAAGTTGGATTCTGCATCCTTCTCCATTGCGTGCAGGCTGGCTGGCTCTCTCTTTAGATTTTATTGATTGATTGATTTATGGCCGTGTTGGGTCTTCGTTTCTGTGCGAGGGCTTTCTCTAGTTGTGGCAAGCGGGGGCCACTCTTCATTGCAGTGCGTGGGCCTCTCACTATTGCGGCCTCTCTTGTTGCGGAGCACAGGCTCCAGATGCGCAGGCTCAGTAGTTGTGGCTCACGGGCCTAGTTGCTCCGCGGCATGTGGGATCTTCCCAGACCAGGGCTCGAACCCGTGTCCCCTGCATTGGCAGGCAGATTCTCAACCACTGTGCCACCAGGGAAGCCCATCTCTTCAGATATTATCTTGCCTGTGTGATCTGCCTGCAGGATTGCCAAGGGGGCTATTGGGGGCAGAGAGCTGGTCATTCCTTAACCACTTCATTCTTCATTTAATCTAGGAAAAGGATCAACAGGTTAGATGAGGCATGGTGTGCATTCAGGAGAGCTCAAGTCAGGAGTTAGGTTAAATTGCCTAGTGATCTCATTCCTATAATTAGGTTATTTTACGGTTAGAGGGGAACAGAAATGGGCAAACAGGAAAGTGGCAAAAGCTGTTTTCAATTCCCCGCTGTCAAAGACGATTCCATTCTGTGGGATTAGGGGCAAAGATTCAGCTCCTGTAACTTCACGCTGACATAGGATGCCATCTTCTCAGAGTGGAAGATGTTGACATGATGGGTCTGTAGCACCTCTTTGCTGACAATTTTAGTTGCCTGTTTACATATATGAGCAGAAAAGCTACAATTCTCTGGCTGCCCACAAAGATATAGATTATTATGAGCAATAATGTTAATCCCATTCTCTTGAGGCCAGTTCCTGGAATTGTGCCCCTAGATTCAGTACTGCTCAAGATGGAGCAGCTCATGTCATGGCTACAGTCTGGTTGGGGACGGGGGGCACTTCAGGGTTCTGTGTTCTGCTCCGTTCCACTTGGTCCTAAGAATCAGTATCTTGCTGACCTTGAATATCTTGTGCTTTTATATATAGCTTTATTGTTAAGCAAGCCTGCTTTGTTTCATGATGTTCCAATAGCTTTCCTGAGTGATCTTTAACCTAGAGTGGTCTCCCAAAGTTCCCTAAAGTTCCCTCTCTAACTATAATCCCCCAGTGGGATTTCTAAAACTACCTGTGCAACTATCCTACTCTATCCCTATCACTGGTATTTAAAAATGGGTAAGTAAAATGAATGTTAATAAGATTAAAGGAAAAGGTTTTGATAGAACATGACCTGAGGTTGGATGGTCCCAAAGGTCCCCCCAACTGGTCCCCAACATTAAAAGGCCCCAATCAAGTCCACTCTATTTATCCCAGTTTAAAATAAATAAATATGTATAGCTATAATAATCTATATATGTAAAGGGCAGAAGGAAAATTACACTGAGATACCTGAACAACAATTACCTGAGGCAGTGGTTAGGCCAGTTAGTCAAGTTTGAAGATTGACGACAGGGCCTGGGTCCCTTGGCTCAACTCCTCTCTGGGGACCCAGAGCCTTTTTTTTTTTTTAATTAATTAATTTTTGGTTGTATTGGTTCTTCATTGCTGCGCGCGGGCTTTCTCTAGTTGTGGTGAGCGGGGGCTGCTCTTCGTTGCGGTGCTCGGGCTTCTCATTGCGGTGGCTTCTTTTGTTGTGGAGCGCGGGCTCTAGGCACACGCGGTGCAGTAGTTGTGGCTCACGGGCTTAGCTGCTCCGCGGCATGTGGGATCTTCCCGGACCGGGGCTCGAACCTGTGTCCCCTGAGTTGGCAGGCAGATTCTTAACCACTGCACCACCAGGGAAGTCCCTGGGAACCCAGAGTCTGTTATACAAAATAGATTAAATGGTTGGGGATAAAAAGAAAACAAAAACTTCTAGGAGTCCCTGTAAGAACAAGCCTTGTTTTTTGTTTTTGTTGCTGTTGTTACCTAAATTAACCCATTTATTGTAGGCTAGCAATGTTTCAAATGGTGGCCCTTCTACTGGTCCTTCAGTCCCTTCCGTCTTCTGACGGCTGACTTTACTGTGGCGGCAGAAGTGGTGTCGTAGGTCCCGGCACCACCAGCTACCGTTTTCATGCGGGAACCACAGTGCGAAATGCCCACAGCTCATCTCTTCATCTTGGTTTTGCCACAGAAGGAGCAAGTGTACTTGGCGTGCTGGCTGATTTCAATTGTCTTCACCATTTTCCGGAGGGAGGCACCATAATGGGTCCCGTATTTACCCACCATTCTGACCTTCTTGGTGCATTTAGCCATGTCGCCACCACCTAGGTCTGAGCCCAGAGAGGAGGAGACCTGTTGATTGGCTCCTAATGGAAACTAAAGGTAAAGGTATAAAATCATAACATTGAGATGAAAGTTCATAAATATTGGTATATGTAAATAGGTTTTATATAAGATGGTTACATCTCTTTTGCTTAATTATATTGTAGGATAGACATGTTTCACTGGGGATTGCTTCCCCTGTGTGGCGTTATAAGACAGGACTTATAGACCTGCCCCTCGGGAAATATTTATTAAACAAACTAAAGGAAACTGATAGTGTTACCTGGGACCATACAATATAAAGGAAAACTAAGAACTAATATTCAGGGGCTAATAAAAGTGACAATAGAGATTTGCTCTTGGTCTAACCTGTGCACTTAAAAGAGGGTCTTTACTGAGTACCTACCGTAGGCAAACTTTTGAAGGCATGATAAATTAAACCCTAAAGTTCTAAAACACAGAACTCTTAAATTTCAGTTTGTTGAAAATCTTCTCACTGATATAGAAAAGCAAATTAAAGAAAATACAGTTATGCAAATGCATTTTTAATAGCATTTATGTGACAGACGATTTCTATCACTGAAGCAAACTTGGGCCTACTCACTCGCACACAGTGAAGCTGATCTACTGACACTCGATTGTGGTGGAGAAAAGCGCCGTGTCGATTGTAAAGATGCCAGTACCAGGCTCCTCTCTTATGTCTTGGGAGTGGTCCCTCAGAGCTAGCTGAGAGGCTGCCTCCCGGGCCTCAGGTCCTCAGAAAGTCTGCTGAATAAAACAGAATTCTCAACTTTTCGGTTGTGCACTTTTTTCAGTTGACAGTGTTGTGTAAATTGTTGACAAAAGCTAGAGTCTCCAGAGAATTTCAAAGCTAAACTCCTGAGAAAGCTACAACTTCTCCCATCACTGAGACTTCCACGGTCCATCTGGGCCAGACGTGTGGGTAGAGAATGCGGAAGAGCGCATTCTAGTAAATTTGCACCGCTCAGACCATGTAATGCAGGAGGGGAGTCTTTGGGTCGTTAGGAGGAACAGAAACCTGGCAGGGGAAAAGGTAGAGGAAAAGAGAAAGGTGATGGACTAGATTCCTAGAGCTGCTCTAACAGATTATTACAAACTATGAAGGTTCAAAGCAGAGACATTCATTGCTGCATAGTTCTGGGAATTCACACTGAAAATGTTGGCAAAGCCATGCTCTCTGAAGGCTCCAGGGGGAGCTCATCCCTTGTGTGTTCCCAGCTGCTGGTGGTTGCTGGCAATCCCTGGCATTCCCTGGCTTGTAGCTGCATCACTCCAGTCTCTTTCCTCTTGCTATATATCCTCTTGCTATATCCCCTTGCTATATATCCCCTTGCTATATATCCCCTTGCTATATCTTTCCTCTTGCTATATATCCTTTTACTATAAGCAGTAAGGAGAAACCAGGCTGCACCTTCCACACTGTACTTAGAAATCTCTTCAGCTAAATATTCAAGTTCATCACTTACAAGTTCTACTCTCCACCCAGCAATAGACTGGCGCTACCCCGAGGATACACCAAGCCACGTGTCTGACTTCTTTCTTCCCCGAAGAGCCCTGCAGTCTCCCACTGCACCCAGGAGAGATGATCAGACACTGTGACTGGCTTTCTGGGCAAGATTTAGGTCATTTACTAAGGGCCTTTTGGACCCACGACAATAACCCCAAACAACAAGTATAACTTTGGAAATGTTGGTGTGATACCAGGCACACGGAGAAAAAGCTTTCAACTTGTCAAAGCTGAAGCACCCACCAAGTTACGGCGCAATATTTCTGTCTCTTTAAAGGCAAACACTTCCTTCACTAGCCCCACCCAATCAGCTTCCTGGATCAGAGGTTTCAGAGGGTGCAAACATTTCCCCCTCATAGTTAAAGCGAAAGCACCAGCTCAAACAGCTTCTTTGGAGAAAACTTGACAACTCATCAACTTCTTCAAAAGGTGAGCCTGGCTGAGAAGAGGCCACAGAGGGTAGAACTGAGAGGGGCAGTGGGATGCAGGGAGTCTGCGTGGGGGTGGGCTCTGGCGTGAGAAGGGACCAGGTGGTGAGCAAGCAACGCAGTAAGGAGGATGCTGCCAGAGTGCTGGTGGTGGAGGGGAGAGAGGGGAGGAAAGATGTTTATGAGCATAATGTCCATACATCTCATAGTTAACATGACAAACTTTTGCTGAATACTGTACCGTCTGTCTAGTCGCTGTTGTGATAGATATTGAGTACCACTTGATAACCCAGAGTTTTCCCTTAGTAGGAAATGAGTGTCCCCAAGGCAGGTCTTCAGAGCTGGAAGGCAATTCAGAGGCCACCCAGTCTAAACCCCTGTTTCTTTTTTTTAATTTAATTTTTATTTTATATTGGAGTAGAGTTGATTTACAACGTTGTGTAACTGTCAGGTATACAGCTCAGTGGTTCCATTATACATATACGTATGTCCATTCTTTTTCAGATTCTTTTCCCATATACGTTATTACAGAATATTGAGTAGAGTTCCCTGTGCTATACAGTAGGTCCTTGTTGATTTTACTGAAAAAGAATCAGAACCCCTGAGAGCATGGTGACTCTCCAGGGATTACCCAGGTCACTAATGACACAGGAAATGTAGAATTCACTTTGAATGCTTTCTGACACTTCACAGAGAGAAGCTGTGTCCCTAATAGGGTGACATATGAGGTGAGGAGCGGGTGCTATGCAGAGAGGATTAGCTATGCTAAAAAAACATGTGTGTGAGACCCCCCCTTGCCTTCCCTAATTATAGTCTTGCTAACCAGTTCACCATTCGGGAAACAGTGTGGACTGTCTTCCCCTGATCTGCCTCTGACCTGACGTGGACTACAGAATGACGGGTCCGAGAAGGAACAAGAAGAGGCCGTAGTGTGCAGTGCTTAAGAGCGAGCATGGTAGTCAGACAGCCTTTGAACTGGACCCCTCTCTGCTCAACACCTATTAGCACAATGACCTTGGGCAAGTGTCTCAGAATTCTTGAGCCACATCAGTCTCCTCATTTAAAAAACTCAGGTAATAAAGTTAGCTTCCTTGCAGGTTATTTTTGGGAGTAAGTGAGACACAGTTGACCCTTGAACAACACGGATTTGAATTGTGCGGGTCCACTTACATGTGGATTTTTTTTCAATAAATACACATTCAGCTCTCCATATCCCTGGTTTTACGTTGGCAGATTCAACAAAACAGGATGGAAATTTCCCTCCAAGGTAGGTGGAATCTGCCAATGTGAAAGCCCTGATATGGAGGCCAACGGTACTAGTCATTTTACCTGAGATATTTGAGCATCTGCAGATTCTGGAACACGTTGGGGTCTTGGAATCAATCCCCCCTCCACACTGATATGGAGGGATGACTGTAATATACAAAACATACTTATTAGGGTGCTCGGTATACAGTATACATACTTATTAGGGTGCTCGGTATACAGTATACGTTCAGTAGCGGTTACACTACACCCAGGTTATTTTTTTTATTGTGGAATTTTTTTTAACTTATTGAAAGATAGAGGGAATAATATAAGGAACTTCCATGTACCTATACCAAGCCTCAACGATTATCCGTTTATGCCAGTCCTGTTTCATTTATATACTCACCACTCCCCAGCCACCCCAGATTACTTTGAAGCAAATGTCAGACCTTGTGTCACTTTATCAGTAAATATTTGAGTATGTATGTCTGAAAGATAAAGACCATTTAAAAAAATTACCAGACTCAGACTTCAAAAAGCAACGAGAATTTCTAGAAAATTACCAGTTATATTCACATTGCCCTGATTGTCTCATAATTTTAAAAATTGTTTGAAGTTGCGCCCAAATGAGGTCCATAAATTGCAATTCACTGATATCTCTTAAATTTAACTTAACACATAGGTTTCTACCTTCCTTGTTTCTTGCTATAAAATTTCTTTAAGAAAGGGGAAGTCTTTTGTCCAGCAGAATTGGAAGTGTACACTTTGCTGATTACGTCCCCAAAATGTCACCTGCTCTTCTAGTTCCAGTGTTTTGTGTGCATCCTGTTTAGGGAGAAGCTTGGTCAGATTCAAGTTTGGCTGGTGTTTTGGTGGGAGTACTTCACAGGTGCAGTTGTTAACGTCAATCAGAAGGCACATAATGTTTGGTTGTCTCAGATATTAATGATTACCTTGAGTATATGTTTCCTTAAGGGTCACAAATTATGATAGTCTAATTCTATCATTCTTTCTTCATTTAATAGATGGAATAAACCTATAAAAAGAAACTTCCCCTCAACAATCCTTTCATTTCCACGAGGCACAGTTATATAAGAAAGACAAGATAAATGCTTTGTTCTTTCCCTTTGTCAACGTTCAGAATGACATACTCCTAGCATACTCCAAAGGGAACAACTGACTTCTTCTAAGAAGATGGCATTGCTATGAACACATAGATTTTAACTTATTTGGTATATTTCAATCCCTTGAAATCATTATTCTTACCGATGCTCAAACTGTCTCATCTTTGTCCTGTTGGGGATCGTCTTCAAGTTGGCTCTTAAGCCCTTTTGATGGGATCCTAGTAATTTTTTTCATAGCATCCTTGCTGTCTAGTATGACAAGATGGTCTATGCTCAACTCGTACATTGCCTGGCCCAGACCTGGAATCCATACTTTCTCCTAAGAGCCCTAAATTTTTGGTAGGAAATGGCATTTGAAGATTACAATCTGGCACTAAGGGTGCTCATTGTTGCTGGGCTCATCATTGTTTTTATGCCTTTTCAATGGATTTCAAAACTATACAAACACACACACGCACATACACACAACTAAGAATAGGATTCCCGAAAACAATTTTCTGCAGGTTTTCTTTTTGGGGCGGGGGGGGGGGCGTTGCTTAACTATATCCTACTGGGGATGGACAAAGAAACTACTGCATTGTCAAGTCTCTAGGACCAATTTTTTTGTGGTTCATCCACCACACAAAATACAATCTGGCTAGTTTGTTTCATTTGCTTTTTACTAGTATTTTGAAATATAATTTTTGCTGTATAATACATGCTTTCAAGATCAAATCTATGAAATCTAAGTATATCCAAAGTAGCCTAGTTCCCAGCGTCTATTCCCAGCTTCCCTCCACCCTGTTTTTTCCATCCCCATATAAGTAACTTTTTTGTCTGCTTACTTTTCAGATTATCCTGCCATTGCTTTTACGTATGATTGAAAAAATATATATATTACATTTTATATATGTAGGCTCCGGTCCTCCTGGTTAGAGAAATGATAGTAAACTGTTCATTATTTTCACCACTTGGCTTTTTTTGCTTAATGATATATCCTGGAGATGTCTCCATAGCTGGACATAAAGATAGATCTCATTCTGTTTTAGTTGGCTAGTACTGCACTGTGTGAATATACCTTAGTTTATTCAACCAGGCCCGTACTGATGGGCATTTGATAGGTTTTTGGTCTTTTGCTGTTTCAAGTAGTGGTGCAGTAAACAGCCTTCTGCATAATTTTTTTCTGTATTTTTGTCAGTGTACCTTTGGGATAAATCCCAAAATTGAGGTTGATAATCAAAGGGTAAATGCACATGTACTTTTGCGAGATATTGCTGACTTCTCCTCTAGATGTTTTTTCGTTTTTTTTTTTTTCGGTACGCGGGCCTCTCACTGTTGTGGCCTCTCCCGTTATGGAGCACAGGCTCCGGATGCGCAGGCTCAGCGGCCATGGCTCACGGGCCCAGCCGCTCCGCGGCATGTGGGATCCTCCCGTACCGGGGCACGAACCCGCATCCCCTGCATCGGCAGGCGGACTCTCAACCTCTGCGCCGCCAGGGAAGCTCTCCTCTAGATGTTTTACACTGCTTTTCCATTCGCACTAGCCATGTGGGAGAGCACCTGTCTCCCCTATACCTTTTACCAGTATATTATGCCAGCAAACTTTTGGATTTTTCCCAAACCTGTAGGTGAGAAATCGTATCTTAGTGTAATATTAAATAATTAATTTAATTTTTCTATGTTTTGATATATTTTTCTCTATTACAAGTGAATGTTAGTCTCTTTTTATATATTTAAGGGATATTTACATTTTTTTCTTTGAACTGTTTATTTATATCTCTTTCTCCATTTTTTATCGTGTTGCTGGTCTTTTGTTTCTCTACTTTTAGATATTCTTTGCTTTCTTTTTTTATTTTGTAATTCAATTATAGTTGATTTACAATACTGTGTTAGTTTTAGGTGTACAGCAAAGTAATTCAGTTGTATATATATTTTTTCTGATTCTTTTGCATTATGGGTTATTACAAGATATTGAATATAGTTCCCTGTGCTATACAGTAAATCCTTGTTGCTTTTGTATTTTATATATAGTGGTATGTATCCATAAATCCCATATTCCTAATTTATCCCTCTTCTGCCACTTTCCCCTTTGGTAATCAGAAGTTTGTTTTCTATGTCTGTGAGTCTGTTTCTGTTTTGTAAATAAGTTTATTTGTATTTTTTTTAGATTCCACATGTAAGTGATATCGTATAATATTTGTCTTGCTTTGTCTGACTTACTTCTCTCAATATGATAATCTCTAGGCCCATCCACGTAGCTGCAAATGGCATTATTTCATTTTATTTATGACTGAGTAATATTCCATTGTATATATGTACCACATCTTCTTTACCTATTCATCTGTCAATGGACTTTTAGATTGTTTCCATGTCTTGGCTATTGTAAATGGTGCTGCTAAGAACATAGGGGTGCATGTATCTTTTCAAATTAGAGTTTTGTCCAGATATATGCCCAGGAGTGGGATTGCTAGATCATATGGTAACAATATTTTCAGTTTTTTGTGGATCTGCCATACCGTTCTCCATAGCGGCTGCACCAAATTACATTCCTACCAGCAGTGCAGGAAGGTTCCCTTCTCTCCACATTTTCTCCAGCATTTATTTATTTATTTATTTATTTATTTATTTTGCGGTACGCGGGCCTCTCACTGTTGTGGCCTCTCCCATTGCGGAGCACAGTCTCCGGACGCGCAGGCTCAGCGGCCATGGCTCACGGGCCCAGCCGCTCCGCGGCATGTGGGATCTTCCCGGACCGGGGCACGAACCCGTGTCCCCTGCATCGGCAGGCGGACTCTCAACCACTGCGCCACCAGGGAAGCCCTCCAGCATTTATTATTTGTAGACTTTTTGATCATGGCCATTCTGACTGCTGTGAGGTGATACATCATTTTAGTTTTGATTTGCATTTCTTCAATAATTAGTGATGCTGAGCATCTTTTCATGTGGTTGTTGGTCATCTGTATAGATATTCTTGGTGTAAAAGGAAAATTGCCCCTTGCCCCTCTTTTATATAAGTTGACATTTGTGTTTTAATTTGTGTATGGAGGATTATTTACTTGTTTGTTTGCCTCACATTATCTTTTTGGTTTTTATGTAATCAAATTTAGGAGTCTTTTTCCTTACTCTATTTCAAATCTTAGAAATATTTTCCCACCCCCAGGTTACAATGATTTATCCATGTTTCTTCTATTATCCTATGGATTTTTTTTTTTTTACATTTAAATTTCTGATCTATTTGGAATTTGAATGGCGTCAGGAAGTGGATGCAGTTTTATCTTTTTCTGTATTGTTATCTCAGTGTTGCTTATTAGTCCATCTTTTTTCCCATTGATGTGAGATGCTGCCTTATTGAATATAAATGTAATATAATATAACTGAATTGAATATAAATGAATTAGTGTGATCAGTTTGGTCTACTCCTGAATTTTCTGTTTTTGTTTCACTGTTCCCTCTATCCATGCACCAACATCATACTGCTTTAATTATACAAACTATAATGTTCTACTATCTGGTAGAGCTAGTCTTCCCTCATTTTTCTTTTCTTGATTGCCAAGGCTGATTTTCTTTTGTCTTCATCCAAATGAACTTTATAATCAACTATTTTAGTTGCATGAAAAAAAAAGCGATGAAAAAAATTTTTATATTTATGTAAAATCATGTTAAAGAAGTATCTATTCATTTAAATTTTATGATTTAAACATGAATCAGTGTGGGGCTTCCCTGGTGACTCAGTAGTTAAGAATCCACCTGCCAATGCAGGGAACACAGGTTCGAGCCCTGGTCTGGGAAGATCCCACATGCCGCGGAGCAATTAAGCCCGTGCACCACAACTACTGAGCCTGCGCTCTAGAGCCCGTGAGCCACAACTACTGAAGCCCGCGTGCCTAGAGCCCATGCTCTGCAACAAGAGAAGCCACCGCAATGAGAAGCCCTCACACTGCAATGAAGAATAGCCCCGGGTCGCCGCAACTAGAGAATGCCCGTGTGCAGCAACAAAGACCCAATGCAGCCAAAAATAAATAAATACATAAATAAATTTATTTTAAAAAAAAGAACATGAATTAGTGTTGAATTTGGCCAAATGTCTTTTCTGCACCTAGTTCCTTTTCTTCTTAACCTATTAATGGGATGTGTTGCAACAATCAATCTCCTCATGTTGAACCACCCTAGTATTTCTGAAACAGTAGTACTTAATCAACGTGTATTGCTTTTTAGTGTCTAATAATTTATTTAGGATATTTGAATCAATACTCACACATGAGACGTGTATCGCTTTATTTGTTGGTGAAATCGTGGTTAGCTTTTGGGATCAACATTACACTTGCTTCATAGAAAGAGCTGAATGTTTTCCTTCCTTTTTATGTGATCAGGAATTGTTTAAGTAGCACTGAGATTATCAGCTCTTTAAAGGTTTCAGTTAATTCCATGTGAAACCATCTGGACATGACTGTTTTGTGGGGATATTCTTTAAGTACTTTGTTATTTCTTCCACAGCAATTGAGCTGTTTATGTGTAATAGAATATTACATATTTGCAGGGAGGAAAAGAAAGAAAAAAAGAGTTGGGAATGGTTCCAACTTGCCCAAATTGACCCTTTTTCCCTCTCCTTCTTTTTCTTAAGATCTTGTGGGTACCTAAGCCCCAGGGCCTCTTGATATAAACATGGCTGATGCCCAGGACAATGCTCTGAGGATCGTGCTGGTCGGGAAGACTGGAAATGGGAAAAGTGCCACAGCAAACACCATCCTCGGGAGAAAGGAATTCGAGTCTAAGATTGCTGCCCAGGCTGTTACCAAAACTTGTCAGAAAGCATCCCGGAAATGGGAGGGGAGAGACCTTCTCGTTGTTGACACCCCAGGGCTCTTCGACACCAAGGAGAGCCTGAACACCACCTGCAAGGAAATCAGCCGCTGTGTCCTCGCCTCCTGCCCCGGACCTCACGCCATCATCTTGGTCTTGCAGCTGGGCCGCTACACGGAGGAAGAGCAGAAAACCGTGGCGTTCATCAGGGCTATGTTTGGGGAACCAGCCATGAAGCACTTGATCGTCTTGTTCACTCGCAAAGAGGAACTGGAGGACCGCAGCCTAAGCGACTTTTTGCAGACTGCGGACGTAAACCTGCGAAGCATCCTCCAGGAGTGTGGAGACCGCTGCTGTACCTTCAGTAACAACAGTACAGACTGGACTGAGAAGGAAGCTCAGGTGCGGGAGCTGGTGGAGCTGATAGAGAAGATGGTGCAGAACAACCGGGGGGCTTACTTTTCTGATGCCATATACAAGGACATAGAGGAAAAGCTGAGAAAGCAGGAGGAAGTCTTGAAGAAAATCTACACTGATCAATTAGAAAAGGAAATTAAACTAGTAGAAAAGGAATATGCCCATAGACCACAGGAAGCAAAGGAGGAACAAATACAATTGCTAATGCAGAAGCATTATGAACGAATGAAAAATATAAGGGAAGAAGCCAAGGAGAATATATTCCAAGTTATTTTCAAGGAGATTAAAAATATGCTTTCAAAAATATGGCAAACGTTTTGGAAGTAGTGTCAATTTTATTTTTACTTCTCAATTTACTATAACTTGTTAATAGGCAGTTTGCATTTCCCAAAGAGGACTAAACCCATAAACTAAAACCATATCTTCTTTCTGACGTCTTCTTACACTCTGACCTTGTTACTCTTTCCATTGAGTTATGGGTCTATATCCCCTGCCTTGAAATTGGATGGACTTTGTGACCGCTTCGATAAATTCTGGGTGGTTGAAGCAACACCATGTGACTTCCAAGGTTAGAAAGGGAAAATGCCTCCTTGCTGTCTCGGGGTGCTTGCCCTTGGAATTTGGCCACCATGTTGTGAGGAAGCCCCAGTCACCCACACGAAGAGGACTTGAAGTCACTGGCCCACTCCCCTGGCTGGTATTTCAGCTGCCAGCCAGAAGCAGCTTGCTGGTCATGGAAGCGAGGTGACACCGAAGTGCATTCTCCAGTTGCCAACGGATGGAGCCGCAAAGAGCAAAGATGAGCCATCCCCACGGGGTCCTGCCCACCTTTCAGATTCATGAGAAAAATAAATGATTGTTGATGTTTTAAACCACTAAGTTTGGGGATGGTTTGTTACGCGGTGAGAGCTAACCAGAATGAAATATCTTCCCAGCACATTCCCCACGACGCCCGGCTCCCAGCTGTCCTTCTACACAATGCCAGTGAATGTAAGAGGTTATGAAATTGACATAAGCAGGCAATGATCTAT
The DNA here is from genome assembly GCF_011762595.2 of Tursiops truncatus. NCBI lineage: Eukaryota > Metazoa > Chordata > Mammalia > Artiodactyla > Delphinidae > Tursiops > Tursiops truncatus. The sequence goes on along the minus strand of NC_047042.1, from coordinate 99,016,189 downwards.
TTCAGAGAGTTCAAAGAGTCCATTTAGGAAGATTCAAATAAGAAAGCCTGCATACGTTCAGTGTCAGCCCCACTGGTAATGTGTCTTATGTCAGTCCACATCTATGAGTACTTTGTTGGTGAAGCACCAGGCTTCTCTGGCACCATTCCTCTGTGGTTCATGGAGATGTGGACGTTGATAAATCCTCTGATTTTTTTTTTCTGTCTCTCTCTTTTTTTAAGGTACCATCCTAACTTTAAATGTCCCTGCTGTACCTTAGAAATCTCTTCTGTGCCAAATATTTTTCTTGCCTCTGCAGATCCACAGTTCACCCTTCTTTCACTCTAGCTTTTTGCCTGGGAGGCTGATCTATATGGACTACATCAGTGGGATCTCTCGCTCTCTGACTTTTGCTCCGTTTCTGCCAATGGGAAATCCAAGCAGGAGAGCTCTTGAGGATAGAAAAACAGGGTCAGGGTATCTGTTTTCCTGCCTCTCTCCCTGCAGGGGCCTCTCCCACTAGCTGCAACTCTAAGCCGGAAGCTCATAACTCCTCCCCTGGAGGCTCTCTACCCAGCTCTCCTTCTGGGGTCCAGCTTCTGTTCACCCCTTAGGGTAAGGATGTAATTTCCTCACTGTTACCAGCCCTCTCCCTTGTCATTTCCAAACCACAGCTTGTAGGAAGCCCCTGCACTAGGCTCTCCTCCAACTACTTCATTATACTAAGCCATCTGTTTTCTGCTGGAATCCTGATCGATACATCTTATGATACCTACTTCTTTTTCTCTTTCAGAGCATCCCCTGACTTTTGTTGTTGTTGTTTTTCAATTCCCTCTAGTGTTTTCTGCCAGCAGAAAAATCTCTCCTGACTGTTGAAATCTCTGGGACAAGTTTACCCACATGGACTGTGACATTGGCAGTGAGCAGATGAAAGGTTTTGTCTTGCTAAAATAATTGCAAACCTTCGAAGTTAGAGGGATGATTCTATATCATTTATAATGATGGCAGATAACCCAAACTCAAATTGTTGGAATTTTTACAGCTGTCCTTTGCTTTCCCCATGAATGTGACTGAGAGTATTTATTGCACTGGTGAAATTTAGGGAGGCAGGGATTCGAGATCAAATCTGGAGAAAATAGGATCCCAAATACCTGCTCATTCTAAGGTTCGTCACAAATATTATGAATGGAGTAAAGACAGCAGGGAAGAAAAGCCCATTGTGAGAAAACATTCATAATATATGTTGTGACGTAACACCGCTGGTCCAAACTGCTATTTCCGATAACACAATTCTTGTATTTAGAGGTAGTTCCTTGTGAGTGATTCATCAGTGCAATATTATCTCTAGAGAGCGAACTATTCATGCACTGCCCTGACACTTTCATTTAAGAGCCGTTTAAATGACATTTTCTCTCAGCAACTTGCAGAAGCATTATTAATTCAATTAACTTGTGTGTATCTAGGCGTACGTTAGGGCCTATGGACGATGCAGCTTATATTCCACTTTGGAAGGTAAGACATGCCCAGAGGAGAAATGAGTAAATCAAATAAAAATCATCGACATTATCTTCTCCCGTGTCGAAGGAATTCTTGCCCGCTCGACTATCTTCACAATGCTTACATCCCAGTTTTCTCTGAAGGTGGTTCTGAGTTCTGAGGTCTCTGGAAATTCCAGCATTTTTTGTGTGCATCATTCCTAATTGTTGAAATATGTGAGAGCCATGACCCATAATTGGGGAATTAAAGTAGGATTCATAGGAGAAGACTTGAGGAAGAATTCAGGGCTTGAAATCTCCTGTGAAGGATGTATAGGATGTGTCCATGTGGGTGCCTGGAATGATTGATCATGCTTCTCTTCAGAAACAGGAAAGTTGGGGTCTCCAGATAAGATCATCGGGTAGACTCAGGAGTCACAGTACTGAATTAGGTTTGTGACAAGCTGAGTAGCAGACGTCAAAGGGCGGGTCCAATGTAAACGTCCTACATTGAAATTTTCGACTGAAGGTTATGTGAGAGGCCTGGGGTGAATGTGACAGGATATTAACATAAATGTGAATTTCAGCTGAGTCCTCAGTATTGCCAACACCCCCACATTCCAAAGGCATACACTAGAAGATCTGGGCAGGTCCTGCCAAGGAAGGAGCTGGAAACCAGTTAGGTGAGGTTTAGCTCTTCAGCTAATTCGGTAGGTATTTGAAGAGGTCAAGAGGAAAGGGCTTTTGAAAAGAGGACATTCTGATCATAAGAACAACAGCCTTTAGGATTGGCAAACTTTTGGGCTTCATCTCAAGAGTAATTGGCTCCCTGGTAAAGAGGGGGATCTATGTGTAACCGTGTGATTTAATAAGGGAGGCTCCACGGGGACTCCACTTGCGTGCCCTACCCAACAGGACAACACTTCCCTCTCACCTCCCAGCAAGTAAGGTGGCCCCTTGGGCTTTGATGCTGCCAGAGGACATGAGTGGTGTATGGTAAGAGATTCCTGGGAGGACCTGACCTGTGTCCTCTGGAGTTCAGCTTTGGAGTCGGGTGCTCCTGTGGGAAATATAATCCAAAAGGACGTTACTATTTGTCAGAGAGTAAAGACTGAAGAGGCTGATTGGAAGCAACCATAACTTTCACTGACTGTGGGGCAAAAGTATGTGCTCCCCATAAGTCAATGCGGGCCACACAGGAGGGAGCCAGCCAAAGGCAGGCTGAGGGGACTTGCCCGGAAGTCCACCAGGGATCGCACCTGTGCCCGGAACTGGAGTTGAAGTGACCAGCTGGGGGGAGATGGTGGCTATCAGTCGGACTTGTGATTGCAGATTTCCAGGGAGACTCTGCGAGGAGTCATTAATGGGGCCCCATGAGGAAAAGAGCCACGAAGTGTGCCTCCATCCCCCAAAGCCAGATTACACCTGCCTTGTCTTCAATGGTTTTTCCTCTTCTCCTCCAACCCACGAGGGGTCACAACCAAGGCGAGTGACGGGGGGAGGAGGTGGCGAAGGGCAGGGTGGCGAGAGATGGAAGAAGCCCTGTGCACACTGCTGGTCCTTCAGCGGAAGCAGGCACCAGCCAGGGGAAGGAGACGCTTTACCCTGCAGTGAAATTCCGAGTTTGATTATTGGGTTGGATGTTGTAATTACACAAATGGGACTAACAGAGACCGGAGAGGGTTTGCGCTTAGGGCAGAAGCTATCCAAGACTTCCTTCATGAGGCACTGATGGACCCAGTTTGATGGGCCAGTAGGAGACAAGAATAAATGTCTTCCTTCTTTGCCCTCCCTTCTTCGTGAAGCCTGTCTTATTTAATCACAGGCTCAGCCATAGATCACCTTCTTTGCTATGGAGCAGATCACGCTAGAGAAGAATGCCAAGATCTTGCCAATCCTCTTCCTGTAAGAGTGGCGCTGCGTGCTTCCCGTGAGTGGTGTAGCAGGAGTCCAGGGAAGCGCTCTGCTCGTGCAGATTATGGAAAGAAATTTGACATGACCACATTCCCAGAGGGGTACTTATGTGTACATCCCACACAGTCAAAGGATTCAAAGGGATGGAGTAGGGCTTGCAATATCTGAAGGAGGGGAAGTGTCCCGAAGAGCCCTGAGCCTTATTTTCTCACGGTCAATCCGAGCGGAGCCTTACCAGCTAAAAATCTGTGCCATGGAGTCTCCCCGTCCTTGGGAGAGGACAGGCAGTAAGGCTCACTGCTATGAATAGGAGACTGTCACAGCAAGTTTATGGTGTGAGCTGTGGCCAAAGTTCCGACCGTTCTTAGAGATCACAACTTGACCTATGGAGAACGGATTTACCTTGTGCCGGGGTCTCAATCTGGTGAACAGGGTCAATGACCCAACTTGAAAGCATGCTTCTGGTTGAAAAAAAAAGAAACTACAGGGCTTCCCTGGTGGCGCAGTGGTTAAGAGTCCGCCTGCCGATGCAGTGGACACGGGTCCGTGCCCCGGTCCGGGAAGATCCCACATGCTGTGGAGAGGCTGGGCCCGTGAGCCATGGCCGCTGAGCCTGTGCGTCTGGAGCCTGTGCTCCACGGTGGGAGAGGCCACAGCAGAGAGAGGCCCGCGTACCGCAAAAAAAAAAAAAAAAAAAAGAAGCTACAAATCAGAGACTTGTTTTCCACTGTGGCTTTTAAGTTCAAAGATGACTCCAGCAGAAGGGGCTCCAGAGATGTTGAGTAATGAGCCCCGAGGTCAAAGGAGGCACGTTTGAGACAGAGCAATCATTTGTAAAGTGCTGCGTATATAATCCAGGAACGACCAAAAGTTCGTTGGAAGGGTAATTTGTTGAACATAGAGGCAAAATCGCATCCTTTCTGGAAGGTATACACACAGAGAAGCCCTTGGTAAGTTCACCCAGCAAGTCTTGAATGAGAGCCATCGAAGCCTGTCCTTACTGAACGCTGACATTTCTCTAATGAGAAAAGCTGCCCTCCAAACTAGAATGGCCTTGGACGTGATCCCTGCCTGGCAAGGAGGCACCCGTGCCATTGTCCAAACAGAATGCAGTGTGTTCCTACTGATGAGACTGTTAATGTATCATCTTTACTGAGTCACATGAGGGCACAAGTGAAGCCCCTGAGTGATCCGACCCCCCTACCTGGGGACCTAGTAAATCAGTGGTTCCGATCATAGGTTCTTGGTAGAAAAAGTTGGTCATTGATTTGGGGAATCATTGTCTTAACCTGCGTTTTCTCTTGCATGTGACTGTATTGTTGCTGTGACATCTGCCACCAATGCAGCCAGGGAGCTACCAAAGCAGCCACCTCCGTGCTAGCGAAAGCCCTCGCTGACCGCCAGGGCGCGTTGCGCGAGCCGCGAGCCTGTGACATCGCGAGAGCGGGTCACGGGGCTTGAGAGTTGGACCTAAGAACTAGACCCAGCCAGTTGGGGGCTCCCCACCTACTCCGCTGTCCGTGGTATGTGTGTTCTGCTTGGCTTCCCCACTCCCAGAAGCCTCCCCAAGGATACAGCCTTGAGTAGAAATTGACACTATCTGGATGCTAGACAGGACCGAACCCACTGAAGGCCTCTGTATAAAGGTTGACGATTCTGGCAGACCCGGGTGGAGAGCTATTCTCCTCGTGGCCGCTCAGGACAAGCCTTGTAAGTTCCTTGCTTATTAAACCTGCCGGCTGCCCACCTGGAGTGGTCTGCCTCACCGTCGGTTTCAGATGACACCTGGGAAGATCCCGAGGACGTTGCAAACCAACTTATATTTTTAAACATCAGTCTCATCTATATTTATAAACAAATATAAAAAATGGAATATCCAAGGCAATTGTTCTCAAATTTCTCTCTTCTTGTTAAAAAGCATCTCGATTATCCAAAACTCTTCCTAGATTGGGTTGCATTCTCTGAGATTTGCAATCAGCAAGTTGCCATGTTGCAGAATAGGACTTTGTAGGTATTCCCTTTCCACACTGTTGACGTTTAACCTGCCTTCTCACTCTTGGTCCTCTTTACCATATGTTCCCTGATTGTTTTTTCTTACATAAGTGAACATCTTCTATACTTATTTTATAATTCACACACTATTCCTTTTTTGCTTCTTTTCTGTCCCTTCAAGGAACGCTGAAAGGCCCGGAGGGCAAGGATCTTTACCTTGCTATTGCCTAAAACAGTGCTTGGCACATAACAGGCTCGCAAGAAACACTGAATGAAAATTCTATCTCATTTGATATTTTGTTCTTGTTTGTTTAGAATCGGATTGCTGTATTTGCCTCTACTCCTGCTTTCAACCTCTCTCAAGTTTCATGTTTTAGATTTGGATTTCCTTTGCAATCCACTCCAAACAATATTTATTTTTGATCGGAAATCTTTGGTGTATTTATCGTAGTTATAATTTATGATCTATTTGGATGCATTTGTAATATTTTATTTTTTGCTTTCCACTTGTCCAACCTGTTTCATAGTTTGTTTTTCTTTCTTCTTTGTGCCTTAAGTTGGATTATTTGGTTCTTCTTTTCACATTCTATTTTGTTTTCTACTCAGTTGGAAATTATATACACTCTTCCTAATTTTCTTAGTGGCCACAGCACATATTCTTTTTTCAAAATTTTGAAATTTTTTATACCATTTTTAAGGGTTACATGCCATTTACAGTAATTACAAAATATTGGCTATATTCCTCATACAACACATATTCTTAACAAAGTCTAAAAGGAATCTATATTTTAACCTTCCTCTTATACAACCAATTACTATAGAACATTTAAACTCCGTCCCCACCTTCCACCCCATCTATGCATTATTGTGTATTTTTTTCCTTTTTAAGCCCTAGAAGTTATTACCATTATCTTCTCTCCCTTTTTTTGTCTTTCCTTCCTTCTTTCTTTCCTTCCTTCCTTCCTTCCTTCCTTCCTTTCTTCTTTCTTTCTTCTTTCTTTTCAACCTCTGATTTACTATCTGTGATTACTTTCCTCTTGCCTCAAGCACACTCTTTACAAATTCTCTTAGTGAGGTTGTGCTGGCGGCAAGAACTCTCAGTCTTTGTTGTCAATGTGGTTTTGAGAAGCAGACTTTAAATTCTCCAGGGCTGGTGAAATACCCTCAGAGTGACAGCTAGCTGCTGTGCTCAACTTGCCCACCTTCACTTAGTTCCGCGTCTGAGAAAGGTTATTTTCTTGCCTGCTCACCTGTGCTTTTAAGAAAATGTGTGTAATATTTTTCAGTATTGTTAGTTGATTTCAGTGGGAGGATTAGTAATCTAGATATCTGAAAGAGAAGTTGATTTTTATGTTCGGTTAGTCTTTTCCTGGTTTTGTTTCCTGTGTGTATGGCTCCCTGTGGGGTTATTTTTGCTGTTTATCGTTGTCTTTTTCAACTGTCTCTCATATCGCAGTTTTTCGTCAAACAGCAGCTCTCCCTGACTGCCTCTTCGTAGTTTGGAATAAATCATTAGAAAACCTGGAAGTTCCACGTCTGAGTGAGGGTGCCGACTGCAGGCTTCACCTGAGGTGACCGCAGGACAGGCTGTTATGTAGAGGGAATGCAAAATGCCAGAATGCAGAGGATTTTCTCTGGAGATGCTCTAACCTCTAGGGGAGATTCCTTCAATTACCCACTCGGGAAGAGAGACCTTGAAGTGTGAGGTTCTGAATGAGGGGGAAGTGAGGAGATGACTGGATCATGTGTCTCATACTCACTTCTTCCACGAATGCCCTGCTTTCAGCCCTACAGCCCCATCCCCTTGGAGTGGAAATTTCTGAAGCCCACCTCCCCGAGGTGCTTCCGTCAACATCCGCGGGCACCTCAGGACAGCCTCTCTGGGGCCATGTTGGCCGTGGGTGTTCTGCTCCGATGCGTCCTTCCAGAAATCTGTTGAAACCTCTTGTCTCTGATACTTATACTCCTAATTGTCTATGGCATCCTGGTTTTTATTAGGGTTTGCAGAAAGAGAACGTCTGTGGTCGATAACTGATCTCAGTTCATTATCCAGAAAGCTTGGCATATGGCCAGTTTGCTATCTGGATGCTGAAATCCCTGATCTCCTGTTAAATAGAAGTAAAATGTAATGAGAGAGAATGAGCAACATTTACATATATATATTTACACAGAATTATTTGTGGCCATTTACAACTTGGAAATAGAGAAATTCTAAGACAAATTTCAAGTTGCTATTACTTCCAAATGGGCAATGATAAAAAATTGACTTGTTAAGTTTTCTTTATAAAGTTTAGGCTTTTAAAGTGTAGTGAAATAACCGAGGACATGGAAAGGAGACGTGACCCATAGGCCAGAGCCCCTCTGCAAGGCAAGGGGCTGGCACCCCTCGGCAAACCGAGGGCGGGCGAATAAGCCAGGACTGCAGGCAGTCCTGGAGACTTTGGGCACTGATGCATGAAATGACCTCAGTATAATCAGAACACAAGGAAACGTCCTTGTGCTGCTTTAGTATAATCAGAATGATGGGAACACACGGAGATGTCCTTGTGCCGCTTCTGAGCTCAAGGACGCGTAGCACGGCATGTCTTCAAGAAAGCCCACTGTTGCTTGTATAATCGATAGAAGCATATGTTGCTGCTTTGGCATTTCTGGAATGTTAAGAAAACAAGTCTTAAGATGTAAACATAGATAATGCGTAAATGAAAGCTACCACAGCAGGACAGACGGCGCTGTTTTGCCTGAGCGAGAGGCAGCCCTCTACTGCTGTGCTTCGGCACAGTTCATCTCGAGTGATGAGGTTGCTTTCGGAAACCCTGTCATAAGATAAACTGCAACATTTGGCGCCCGAACAGGGACCTGAAGGTAAGTAATCGCGTGATGGCGGGACCGAAGGGGAAATTGGTCCGCTCAGAGCGAAACCTTCGGCAACAGTAGAGTAACTGAAAGGGGGAATTCCCATTCAGTAGAATTTCAATACATTAAACTCCTGAAACAGTTATTACGGAGTTCAGGAGTGAAAGTGAAACCAGAATCTTTTGATGAATTGATGAATTGTTTGCGCTGGTACGTAAATATTGTTACTGGTTTCAACCTACTAGTCATAACCAGTTGAGTTTAAAAGTTTGGAAACAGGTTATGCGAACCTTAAGAAGAGCTCATCAGCATGGAGACCTTATATCTGTCCGTGTTTGGTGTAAATTAATTTCCCTTGCCCTGGAACCATTACAATCTGAAACTGAAAGTAAATATGGGGCGCGTCCTCAGCGTCCGAATCCTGCTCGCGATCACTCTGCTGCTTTTCGTACTCTGCCCCGTGAGTCTCCTATAGAGGACCTTCCTCCCCTCCTCCTCCCCTTGTGTCTGAGACAGGAGAGGATTTTTCGGATTCCAGTGATGAAGGGGCTTTTTCTGATGATGATAAAGGTTAGAAGCAAGCTAGCAAACAAAATGAAATGCCACTTTCTCAACAGAATGAGATTTCTGATATACTTTCAAAGTTGGAAAATTTGATGGCTAAATTGGAAGAAAATAAAAACAATGCTACTGAACCCCAACATGTAACTAAAACAGGGAAAGATTATGCTGGGCTTGGATATCCAAATTTAGGATAGGGGCCACTGCTCGAAAATTTGCATTACCATTAAAATGGTTGAAGGATACCCCTTTATGGACAGAGCAGTGGCCCTTAACTCAAGAAAAATTACAAGCATTACACCAATTAGTACAAGAACAATTAATAGCAGGACATATTGAAGTATCCACTAGCCCTTGGAATTCACCTGTTTTTATAATCAAGAAAAAATCAGGAGGGCTTCCCTGGTGGCACAGTGGTTGAGAGTCCGCCTGCCGATGCAGGGGACGCGGGTTCGTGCCCCGGTCCGGGAAGATCCCGCATGCCGCGGAGCGGCTGGGCCCGTGGGCCATGGCCACTGAGCCTGTGCGTCCGGAGCCTGTGCTCCGCAGCGGGAGAGGCCACAACGGTGAGAGGCCCGCGTACAGCAAAAAAAAAAAAAAAAAAAAAAAAAAAAAAAAAAAGAAAAAATCAGGAAAATGGAGAATGTTGACAGATTTACGAAAAATTAATGAGATTATTCAACCAATGGGGGCATTACAACCTGGAATTCCACCTGCTGCAATGCTCCCTCGCAATTGGGAACTTATGATTATAGATTTGAAAGACTGTTTTTTACTATACCATTACAACCTCAAGATTGTGAAAGATTTGCATTTACTGTACCAGCCTTAAATCAAGAACATGCAGCTCAGAGATTTCAATGGAAAGTTCTCCCTCAGGGGATGTTAAATAGTCCAACTATGTGCCAATTTTTTGTTAATCAGCCTTTGGAGGAATTACTCACATGTATCCTGAGGCACGTAGTCTCCATTATATGGATGACATTCTATTTGCTCATCCCCATCAGCAAACACCACAGCAGATGTTACAACAAGCAGAGTTGAAATTTAAAGAATGGGGTTTACAGACAGCTCCTGAAAAAATTCAAAAATGTGCTCCCTGGCAATAGCTTGGACAAATTGTAACCAATACTCAGATTATTCCTCAGAAAGTACAAATTAGACGAGATTCTCTTGTAACATTAAATGATTTTCAAAAATTACTAGGAGATATTAATTGGTTACATCCTAGCCTAGGAATTCCTACTTATAAGTTACAAAATTTATTTCACACCTTGGAAGGCGATCCAGCATTGAATAGTCACCGTGGACTTTCTCCCCAGGCGGAACAAGAACTTAAATGGATAGAAAAACATATACATGATGCACAGTTGGATCGGATTGAATCTCTGGATCATTTAGGACTTACTGTATTTCATACTCCTCATTCCCCTACTGGATTACTACAACAACACAGTAATCTCATCAATTGGATATTTTTAGCTCATAAAGCTCAAAAAACATTACAATCTTATGTACAAAAAATAGCTGATGTTATTATTAAAGGTAGGTTACGATTAAGACAATTATGTGGTCAGGACCCACATAAACTTATAATCCCTTTTTCAAACAAAAAAATACAAACTCTTTTTCAGCTGGAGGATAACTGGCAAATGGCCTGTGCTCATTATATAGACAAAATACATAATCATTATCCTTCTGATAAACGTTTACATTTTTAAAAAAAGACTAATCAGATTTTGACAAAAATAGTTCAATCAGATCCTGTTATAGGACCAACCTTTTTTACTGATGCCAATAAAACAGGAAGAGCAGGATATGCTAACAGTCATGATCAAAAGGTATTACAATCTCCATATGTTTCAGCTCAAAAAGCAGAACTATTTGCTGTAATACTATTGTTACAAGATTATCCAATTGCTCTTCATATAATTACAGACTCTCAGTATGTGGAATTTACAGTTAAAAATATTGAGACCGCTTTTATCCCAAATGATGGATCGAACTGCACTCTTTATTTTTGCAACTCCAACAGATACTTAGACTACGTACTGCACCACTTTATATTACTCATACTCGTGCTCATACTCATTTACCCGGCCCATTGGTAGCTGGAAATGATTTTATTGATACTTTAGTGGGTACTGTACAATTAGCTACAGCAGAACATCACAGATATCATACTAATGCCAGAGGATTGAAAAATAAATTTAATCTTACATGGAAACAAGCAAAAACTATTCTCCGTACATGCCCGCAATGTGCTGCCGTTAATCAACCTTGTTTGAATATTGGAGTTAACCCTGAAGGCTTATCTGCTAATGCTATCCGGCAAATGGATGTAACTCAATATCCTGGTTTTGGAAAGTTAAAATATATTCATCATTCTGTAGACACCTACTCTCATTTTTCATGGGCACCTCCATTATCTTCTGAAAAAGCTGATGCTGTAGTAACTCATTTATTAGAAGCGTTTGCTGTTATGGAAATTCCCGACAACATAAAAACCGATAATGCTTCTACGTATCTTTCTCAAAAATGTCAAACCTTTTTTGCAACACATAATATACAGCACGTTACAGGCATCCCAGGAAACAGTACGGGACAAGCAGCGGTTTTCAGCTTTATTGAATTTTAATTTGCATAAAATAAAATTCATGCATTTTTTTCCAGTAGATTCAATAATCAGTTAAACAATATTTCTAAGCTTGGTATTGACGTATATATGTGAGCTTATATACGAGCCTGTAATGAGCTTATATATGTGTATACACATTGCAACGAGTATTCATTTTATTTACTTATTATTTAGTTATTTATTTACTTATTTTTACCTTTTGATCCCTTTCACCCACTTCTCCCACTTCCACCTTCAGCCCCCGCCTCTCGCAACCACCATGCTGTTCTCTGTATCTATGAGCCTGGCTTTTACTTTGTCTAGATTCCACATATAAATGAGTTTGTACACTATTTGTCTTTCTCTCTGATTTATTTCACTTAGCCTAATGCCCTGAGATCTATCCATGCTGTCACAAATGGCATGATTTTCTTCTTTCTTGTGGCTGAATACTATTTGTGTGTGTGTGTATCTCCTTTATTCTTCCAACCATCAGTGGACACGTAGGTTGTCTCCATATCTTAACTATTGTAAATAATGCTGCAATGAACATCGGGGTGCAGATATCTCTACTAGTTAGTGTTTTCATTTTCTTTGGATAAATACCCAGACGTGAGATGGCTGGATCGTATGAAGTTCTATTTTTAATTTTTTTGAGGAACCTCCATTTGGTTTTCCACAGTGGCTGCCCCAATTTATATTCCTACCGACATGCATGAGGTTCCCTTTTCTCCACATCCTCACAACACTTGTTATTTCTTGGCTTTTTGATGTAGTCATCCTAACAGGTGTGAGTTCATATCTCATTGTGTTTTCTTTTAATTGGAGTATAGTTAGTGGACACTATTATATAAGTTACAGGTGTACAATATAGTGATTCACAATATGTAAAGGTTATACTCCATTTATAGTTATTGTAAAATACTGGCTATAGTCCCTGTTTTGTACAATGTATCCTTATATCTCATTTTATACCTACTAGTTTGTACCTTTTAGTCCCCTACCTCTATATTGCCCCTCTCCCCACTGGTAACCACTAGTTTGTTCTCTGTATCTGTGAGTCTGCTTCTTTTTTGTTCTATTCACTAGTTTGTTGTAGTTTTTAGAGTCCACATATAAGTGATATTACACAGTATTTGTCTTTCTCTCTCTGACTTATTTCACTTGCATAATACCCTCCAAGTCCATCCATGTTCTTGCAAATGGCAAATTTTCTCTCTTTTTATGGCTCAGTAGTATCGCGTTGTGTCTATATATATACCACATTTTCTTAATCCATTCATCTGTTGATGGACACTTAGGTAGCGTTCATGTCTCGACAATTGTAGATAATGCTGCCGTGAACATCGGGGTGCATGTATCTTTTCAAATTAGTGCTTTTGTTTTTGTTTTGTTTTTTCAGATATATACCCAGGAGTGGAATTGTGGGGTCACATGGTACTTCTATTTTTAGCGTTGAGGGGCCTCCATACTGTTTTCCACAATGGCTGCACCAAGTTACGTACAGGAGGGGTCCCTTTTCCCCACATCTTCACCAACTTCTGTAATTTGTGTTCTTTTTGATGATAGCCATTCTGACAGGTGTGAGGTGATCTCTCATTGTGGTTTTGATTTGCATTTCCCTGGTGATTAACGATGTTGACTATCTTCTCATGTGCCTGTTGGCTATCTGTTTGTCTGCTTTGGGAAACTGTGTATTCAGGTCTTCTGCCTGTTTTTAAATCAAGTTGTTTGTTTTTGATGTCGAGTTGTATGAGCTGCTTCTATATTTTGAACATTAGCCCCTTATGTGTCATATCATTTGCAAATATTTTCTCCCATTCTCTAGGTTGTGTTTTTGTTTTGTTGATGGTTTCCTTTGCTGTGCAAAAGCTTTGAAGTTTAATTAGGTCCCATTTGCTTACTTTTGCTTTTATACTATGTCCTCTGCTTTAGGAGACAGATGCAAAAAAATATAGCTGCGATTTCTGTCAAGAGGGTTCTGCTTATGTCTTCCTCTAGGGATTATATGATATCCAGTCTTACATTTAGGTCTTTAACACAATTTGAGTTTCTTTTTGGATATGGTGTTGGAAAATGTCCTTATGTCACTCTTTTACATGTAGCTGTTTAATTTTCCCAGCACCACTTATTGAAGAGAACGTCTTTTCCCCATTGTATATTCTTGCCTCCTTTGACCATATGTGCATGGGTTTATTTCTGGGCTCTCTGTTCTGTTTCATTAATCTATGTGTCTGTTTTTGTGCCAATACCATATTGTTTTCATTACTGTAGCTTTTTAAATAGTATAGTTTGAAGTCAGGGAGTGTAATTCCTCCAGAACTGTCTTTCTCAAGATTGTTTTGGCTGGACTTCCCTGGTGGTGCAGTGGTTAAGAATCCGCCTGCCAAGGCAGGGGACATGGGGCGTAGCCCCCGCTTGCTGCAACTAGAGAAAGCCCGCACGCAGCAACAAAGACCCAATGCAGCCAAAAATAAATAAAGAGAAATAAATAAAGGAATTTAAAAAAAAGATTGTTTCCACTTCTCTGGGTCTTTTGTGTTTCCATACACATTTTAAAATTATTTGTTCTAGTTCTGTAAAAAATGCCGTTGACATTTTGATAGGGATTGCATTGAATCTGTAGATTGCCTTGGGTAGTACGGTCATTTTAACAATCTTAATTCTTCCAATCCAAGAACACAGTATTATCTTCCATTCTGTTTGTGTCATCTTTAATTTCTTTCATCAGTGTCTTATAGTTTTCAGAGTACAGGTATTTTATCTCCTTAGGTAGGTTTATTCCTAGGTAGTTCATTCTTTTTGATGCAATGGTAAATGGGATTGTGTTCTCAATTTCTCTTTTTGATAGTTCATTGCTAGTGTATAGAAATGCAACAGATTTCTGTGTATTAGTTATGTATCCTGCAATTTTACTGAATTCATTGATGAGCTCTAATAGTTTTCTGGTGGCGTCTTTAAGATTTTCTATGTATGGTATCATGTCATCTGCAAACAGTGACAGTTTTACTTCTTCCTGTCTGATTTGGATTCCTTTTATTTCTTTTTCTTCTCTGATTCCTGTGGCTAGGACTTCCAAAATTATGTTGAATAAAAGTGGTGAAGGTGGGCATCTTTGTCTTGTTCCTGATCGTAGAGGAAATGCTTTCAGCTTTTCACTGTTGAGTATGATGTTAGCTGTGGGTTTGTCATATATGGCCTTCATTTTGTTGAAGTATGTTTCCTCTATGTCCACTTTCTGGAGACTTTTTATTACGAATGGATGTTGAATTTTATCAAAAGCTTTTTCTGCATCTATTGAGATGATCGTATGATTTGTATTCTTCAGTTTGTTAATGTGGTATATCACACTGATTGATTTGCAGATGTTGAAAAATTCTTGCATCCTGGGATAAATCCCACTCGATCATGGTGTATGATCCTTTTAATGTATTGTTAGATTTGGTTTGCTAATATTTTGTTGAGGATTTTTGCATCTATTTTCATCAGTGATATTGGCCTGTGGTTTTCTGTTTTGTGATATCTTTGTCTGGTTTTGGTATCAGGGTGATGCTGGCCTCATAGAATGAGTTTGGGGGTGTTCCTCCCTCTGCAGTTTTTTGAAACAGTTGAGAAGGAGAGCTGTCAACTCTTTCATAAACGTTTGGTAGAATTCACTTGTGAAGCTGTCTGGTCCTGGACTTTTGTTTGTTGGGAGTCGTTTAATAACTCCTTCAGTTTCATTACTGGTTATTGGTCTGTTCATATTTTCTATTTCTTCCTGGTTCAGTCTTTGGAGATTGTACCTTTCTAAGAATTTTTCCATTTCTTCTCTCTTGTTCATTTCATTGGCATATATTGTTGTTCATAGTAGTCTCTTATAATCCTTTGTAACCTTTTATATTTCTGTGGTGTCAGTTGTAACTTCTCCTTTTTCATGTCTGATTTTATTGATTTGGGCCCTCTCCCTTTTTTTCTTGATGATTCTGGCTAAAGGTTTATCAATTTTTTTTATCTTTTCAAAGAACCATTGTTTAGTTTCATTGATCTACTCTATAGTTTTTTAAGTCTATTTTATTTCTGCTCTAATATTTATGATTTCTTTTCTTCTCCTAACTTTACGTCTTGTTTATTCTTCTTTCTTTAATTCCCTTAGTTGTGAGGTGAACTTGTTTATTTGTGATTTTTCTTGTTTCCTAAGGTGAGCTTGCATCATTATAAACTTCCCTCTTAGAACTGCTTTTGCTGTGTCTCATAGGTTTGGGATTGCCATATTTTCATTTTCATTTGTCTCTAGGTATTCTTTTCATTTCCTCTTTGATTTCTTCAGTGATCTATTGGTTTTTAGTAGACTATCATTTAGCCTCCACGTATTTGAGTTTTTTAGTTTCTTTTCTTGTAGTTGATTTCTAGTCTCATAGCATTGTGGTCAGAAATGATGCTTGATATGATTTCAGTTTTCTTAAATTTACCAGGGCTTGTTTTGTGGCCTAGCATGTGATCTAACCTAGGGAATGTTCCATGTGCACTTGAAAAGAATGTGTATTCTGTGGCTTTTGGATGGAACGCTTTCTATATGTCATTGAGTTCATCTGGTCTAATGTGTCATTTAAGGCCAGTGTTTCCTCATTGATTTTCTGTCTGGATGACTTGTCCATTGATATAAGTGGGGGATTAAAGTCCCCTACTATTATTGTGTTACTATCAATTTCTTCCTTTATATCATTAATATTTGCTTCATGTATTTAGGTGCTACTATGTTGGGTCCATGTATATTTACAATAATTTTTCTTCTTCTTGGATCAATCCCTTGATCATTATGTATTGTCCTTCTTTGTCTCTTGTAAGAGTCTTTAAAGTCTATTTAAGCTGATATAAGTATTGCCACTCTGACTTTCTGTTGATTTCCCTTTGTGTGGAATGACTTTTTCCATCCCCTCACTTTCTTTTCTTTTTTTTTAATTGGTGTATAGTTGTTTTACAATGTTGTGTTAGTTTCTACAGTACAGCAAAGTGGAGTTCCCTGTGCTATACAGCAGGTTCTTATTAGTTATCTATTTTATACATATTAGTGTATATATGTCAATCCCAATCTTCCAATTCATGCCCCCCTCCCGCTTTCGCCCCTGAGTTTACATACATTTGTTCTCTACATCCGTGTCTCCATCTCTGCCTTGCATACCAGTTCATCAGTACCATTTTTCTAGATCCCACATATATGCCTTAATATACGAAATTTGTTTTACTCTTTCTGACTTACTTCACTCTGTATGACAGTCTCTGGGTCCATCCACGTCTCTACAAATGACACAATTTCGTTCCTTTTTATGGCTGAATAATATTCCATTGCATATATGTACCACATCTTCTTTATCCATTCGTTTGTCGATGGACATTTGGGTTGCTTCTGTGACCTGGCTATTGTAAATAGTGTTGCAATGTATATTGGGGTGCATGCGTCTTATTGAATTTATGGTTTCTCAGGGTATATGCCCAGTGTGGGATTGCTGGGTCATATGGTAATTCTATTTGTAGTTTTTTAGGGAACCTCCATACTGTTCTCCATAGTGACTGTATCAATTTACATTCCCACCAACAGTGCAAGAGGTTTCCCTTTTCTCCACACCCTCTCCAGCATTTATTGTTTGTACATTTTCTGATGATGCCCATTCTAACTGGTCTGAGGTGATACCTCATTGTGGTTTTGATTTGCATTTCTCTGATAATTAGTGATGTTGAGCAGCTTTTCATGTGCCTCTTGGCCACTTGTATGTCTTCTTTGGAGAAAGACATTAAGGTCTTTAGGTCTTTATTTAGGTCTTCTGCCCATTTTTGAATTTGGTTTGTTGATATTGAGCTTCATGAGCCGTTTATATATTTTGGAGATTAATCCTTTGCCCATTGTGTCATTTGCAAATATTTTCTCCCATTCTGAGAGTTGTCTTTTTGTCTTGTTTATAGTTTCCTTTGCTGTGCAAAAGCTTTTAAGTTTCATTAGGTCCCCTTTCTTTATTATTGTTTTTATTTCCATTAGTCTAGGAGGTGGCTCAAAAAAGATCTTGCTGTGATTTACGTCAAAGAGTGTTCTTCCTACGTTTTCCTCTAAGAGTTTTATAGTGTCCAGTCTTACATTTAGGTCTTTAATCCATTTTGAGTTTATTTTTGTGTATGGTGTTAGGGAGTGTTCTAATTTCATTCTTTTACATGTAGCTGTCCAGTTTTCCCAGCACCACTTATTGAAGAGACTGTCTTTTCTCCATTGTATATCCTTGCCCCCTTTGTCATAGATTAGTTGAGCACAGGTGTGTGGGTTTATCTCTGGGCTTTCTATCCTGTTCCATTGATCTATATTTCTGTTTTGTGCCAGTACCATGTGGTCTTGTTTCTTGTAGCTTTATAGTCTGAAGTCTGATGTCAGGGAGTCAGATTCCTCCAGCTCCGTTTTTTCTTTTTTTTTCCCCTCAAGATTACTTTGACTCTTTGGGTTCTTTTGTGTTTCCATACAAATTTTAAGATTTTTGGTTCTAGTTCTGTAAAAAATGCCGTTGGTAATTTGATTGGGATTGCATTGAATACATAGATTGCTTTGGGTAGTATAGTCATTTTCACAATATTGATTCTTCCAATCCAAGAACATGGTATATCTCTCCATCTGTGTCGTCTTTCACTTCTTTCATCAGTGTCTTATTGCTCTCTAAGTAGAGGTCTTTTACCTCCTTAGGTAGGTTTACTTCTCGGTATTTTATACTTTTTGTTGCAGTGGTGAATGGGATTGTCTCCTTGATTTGTCTTTCTGATCTTTTGTTTTTAGTGTATAGGAATGCAGGAGATTTCTGTGTATTCATTTTGAATCCTGAAACTTTACCAAATTCATTGATGAGCTCTAGTAGTTTTCAGGTGGCACCTTTAGGATATTCTATGTATAGTATCACGTCATCTGCCAACAGTGACAGTTTTACTTCTTTTCCAATTTGTATTCCTTTTCTTTCTTTTTCTTCTCTGATTGTATTGGCTAGGACTTCCAAAACTATGTAGAATAATAGTGGCAATAGTGGGCATCCTTGTCTTGTGCCTGATCTGAGAGGAAATGCTTTCAATTTTTCACCATTGAGAATGATGTTTGCTGTGGGTTTGTTGTATATGGCCTTTATTATGTTGAGGTAGGTTCCCTCTCTGCCCACTTTCTGGAGAGTTTTTATCATAAATGGATGTTGAATTTTCTCAAAAGCTTTTTCCGCACTTATTGAGTTGATCATATGGTTTTATTCTTCAGTTTGTCAGTGTGGTGTATCACATTGATTTATTTGCGGATATGGAAAAATCCTTGCATCCTGAGGTATATCCCACTTGATCATGGTGTATAATGCTTTCAGTCTATTGTTAGCTTTGGTTTGCTAATATTTTGTTGAGGATTTTTGCCTCTATTTTCATCAGTGATATTGACCTGTAGTTTTCTGTTTTGTGATATCTTTGTCTGGTTTTGGTATCAGGGTGATGGTGGCCTTGTAGAATGAGTTTGGGGGTGTTCCTCCCTCTGCAATTTTTTGGAAGAGCTTGAGAAGGATAGGTGTTAGCTTTTCTCTAAATGTTTGATAAAGTTCACCTGTGAAGCCATCTGGTCCTGCACTTCTATTTGCTGGAAGATTTTAAATCACAGTTTCAATTTCATTACTTGTGATTGGTCTGTTCATATTTTCTATTTCTTCCTGGTTCAGTCTTGGAAGGTTATAGTTTTCTAAGAATTTGTCCATTTCTTCCAGGTTGTCCATTTTATTGGCATAGAGCTGCTTATAATAATCTCTTATGATGCTTTGTATTTCTGCGGTGTCTGTTGTAACTTCTCCTTTTTCATTTCTAATTTTATTGATTTGAGTCCTCTCCCTCTTTTCTTGATGAATCTGGCTAAAGGTTTATAAATTTTGTTTATCTTCTCAAAGACCAGGTTTTAGTTTCATTGATCTTTGCTACTGTTTTCTTTCTTTCTGTTTCATTTATTTCTGCTCTGATCTTTATGGTTTCCTTCCTTCAACTAACGTTGGGTTTTGTTTGTTCTTCTTTCTGTAGTCCCTTTAGGTGTAAGGTTAGATTGTTTATTTGATATTTTTCTTGTTTCTTGAAGTAGGACTGTATTGCTAGAAACTTCCCTCTTAGAACTGCTTTTGCTGAATCCCATAGGTTTTGGATTGTCATGTTTGCATTGTCATTTGTCTCTAGGTATTTTTTCATTTCCTCTTTGTTTTCTTCAGTGATCTCTTGGTTATTTAGTAGCATACTGTTTAGTTTCCATGTGTTTGTGTTTTTTATGTTTCTTTTTTCCCTGTAATTTATTTCTCATTTCATAGTGTTGTGGTCAGAAAGGATGCTTGACACAATTTCAGTTTTCTTAAATTTACTGAGACTTCATATGTGACCCAAGATGTGATCTATCCTGGAGAATGTTCCATGTGCACTTGAGAAGAAAGTGTAATCTGCTGTTTTCTGATGGAATGTCCTAGAAATGTCAATTAAATCTATCTGGTCTATTTTGTCATTTAAAGCTTGTGTTTCCTTATTAATTTTCTGTTTGAGTGATCTGTCCATTGGTGTAAGTGGGGTGTTAAAGTCCCCCACTATTATTGTGTTACTGTCGATTTTCTCTTGTATAGCTGTTAGCATTTGCCTTATGTATTGAGGTGCTCCTATGTTGGGTGCATATATATTTATAATTGTTATCTCTTCTTCTTGGATTGATCCCTTGATCATTGTGTAGTGTCCTTCCTTGTCTCTTGTAACAGTCTTTATTTCAAAGTCTATTTTATCTGATATGAGTATTGCTACTCTAGCTTTCTTTTGATTTCCATTTGCATGGAGTATCTTTTTCCATCCCCTCACTTTCAGTCTGTATGTGTCCCTAGGTCTGAAGTGGATCTCTTGTAGACAGCATATATAGGGGTCTTGTTTTTGTATCCATTCATCCAGTCTGTGTCTTTTGGTTGGAGCATTTAATCCATTCATATTTAAGGTAATTATCAATATGTATGTTCCTATTACCATTTTCTTAATTGTTTTGGGTTTGTTTTTGTAGGTCCTCTCCTTCACTTAGAGAAGTTCCTTTAGCATTTGCTATAGAGCTGGTTTGGTGGTGCTGAATTCTCTTAGCTTTTGCTTGTCTGTAAAGCTTCTGATTTCTCCTTCAAATCTGAATGAGATCCTCACTGGGTAGAGTATTCTTGGTTGTAGTTTCTTCCTGTTGATGAACTTTAAATATATCGTGCCACTCCCTTCTGGCTTGCAGAGTTTCTGCTGACAAATCAGCTGTTAACCTTATGGGAGTTCCCTTGTGTGTTGTCATCTTTCCCTTGTTGCTTTTAATAATTTTTCTTTATCTTTAATTTTTGTCAGTTTGGTGACTAAGTGTCTCTGAGTGTTTCTCCTTGTGTTCATCCTGCCTGGGACTCTCTGTGCTTCCTGGACTTGGCTAGCTATTTCCTCTCCCATGTTAAGGAACTTTTCAATGATAATCTTCAAATATTTTCTTGGATCCTTTCTCTGTGTCTTCTCCTTCCAGGACCCCTATAATGTGAATGTTGGCATGTTTAATATTGTTCCAGAGGTCTCTTAGGCCGTCTTCATTTCTTTCCTTTCTTTGTTCTTTATTCTGTTCCGCAGCAGTGATTTCCACCATTCTGTCTTCCAGGTCATTTATCCGTTCTTCTGCCTCAGTTATTCTGCTACTGATTCCTTCTAGTGTACTTTTCATTTCAGTTAATGTATTGTTCATCTCTGTTTGTTTGTTCTTTAATTCTCCTATGTCTTTGTTAAACATTTCTTGCATCTTCTCATTCCTTGCCTCCATTCTTTTTCTGAGGTCCTTGATCATCTTCACTATCATTATTCTGAATTCTTTGTCTGGAAGGTTGCCTATCTCCACTTCATTTAGTTGTTTTCCTGGGGTTTTATCTTGTTCCTTCATCTGGGACATAGTCCTCTGCCTCTTCATCTTGTCTGTATCTCTGTGAATGTGGTTTTTGTTCCACAGGCTGGCAGATTGTAGTTCTTCTTGCTTCTGTTGTCTGCCCTTTGGTGGATGAGTCTATCTAAGAGGCTTATGCAAGCTTCCTGATGGGAGGGACTCCATCCCCTCACTTTCAGTTGGTGTGTGTCCTTATATCTGACATGAGTCTCTTGTAGACAGTATATATATGGGTCTTATTTTTGTATCCATTCAGCCACTCTGTGTCTTTTGATGGGAGCATTGAGTGCATTTACATTTTAGGTAATTATTGATATGTATGTTCTGACTGCCATTTTTTTAATTGTTTGTGTGTTGTTTTTGTAGGTGTTTTTATAAATTTCTTTTGCTTTTGTCTCTTCTCTTGTGATCTGATTACGATCTTTAGTGTTATGTTTGGATTCCTTTTTCTTTTTTCTCTTTTCCTTTTTCCGTGTGTGTGTGTGTGTGTGTGTGTGTGTGTGTATCTATAATAGATATTTGGTTTGTGGTTACCATGAGGTGTATATATATATATATATATATGATTGTTGTAAGTTGCTGATCTCTTAATTTCCAACGCATTTTTAAATCCCTGCTTTTGCACTCTCCTCCTCTCATTACTGTTTTTGACATCATATTTGACATCTAATTGCTTTGTGTGTCCCTTAAGTGCTTACTGTGGATATAAATTATTTTACCGCTCTTCTCTTTTAACCTTCCCACGAGCTTCGTGCGTAGATGATTTCCCACCTTTATGTTTGCCTTTACCAATGAGCATTTTCTGTTCCGTAATTTTCTGGTTTCCAGTGGTGGCTTTTCCTTTTTCTCCTAGAGAAGTTCCTTTAACATGTGTTATAAAGCTGGTTTGGTGGTGCTGAACTCTTTTCCCTTTTGCGTGTCTGTAAAGCTTTTGATCTCTCCATTAAATCTGAACCAGAACCTTGCTGTGTAGATTCTTTGTAGGTTTTTCTGGCCCCGTTGGCTGCCAGGCCCTGGCTTGTGCTCTGGCTGCTGGCCTGCTGCTGGGTGGGGCTGGCATTCGGTGCAGCTGGCTGTGGGACCTGTGGTGCTCCAGGGCTGGTGCTGGCCCACTGGTGGGTGGGCCCAGGTTTGGGGTGGCTGCCTGAGTGTGCAGGGCTGGTGCCAGTTTCCTGGTGAGTGGCATTGAGTCCTCTCATGGCTGGCTGTTTGGCTTGGGAGGCTCTGGGACTGGTGCCAATTGGCTGGTGGGCAGGTAAGCCCCTGGCAGGAATAGGCTAGAGGGAAGACTCTAAGAATGGAGAAGACTCCATTCTATGACAGGTGTCCTTGTCATAGAGTAAACTCCCCCAAACAGCTGCTGCCAGAGTCTACGTCGCTAGGGGAGTCCTCCTTGCCTCCTGCCTCTCTGGGAGGCTCTCCAGGATCAGCCAGTGAGTCTGCCCCAGGCTCCTTTGAAATTACTGCTTCTATGCTGGGTCTCAGAGCATGGAGATTTTGTCCGTGCCCTTTAAGAATGGGGTCTCTGTTTCCCACAGCCTTCTTGCTCTCCCACGTGCAAGCCCCTCTGGCCGTAAAAGTCAGATATTTTGGGGGCTCGTCATTCTGGTGCAGGATCCCCCAGGCTGGGGAGCCTGAAGTGGGGCCCAGACCCCTTGCTCCTTGGGGAGAACCTTTGTAATTGTAATTATCTTCCCATTTATGTGTCACCTACCTAGGTGTATGGGCCTTGACTATACCTCTTCCTATCTGTCTTGTGGTTCCTTCTTTATATCTTTAGTTGTGAGAAATCTTTTCTACTAGTTTTTAGGTCATAATTGCTTTCTAAATAGCTGTAATTTTGGTGTGCCCATAGGAAGAGGTGAGCTCAGGGTTTTCCTACTCCACCATCTTGGCCACACTCTGAGTGGCAACTCTCTGGTTTTGACCCAGTGGTTTTTTCTCAAACTTCACAGCATGACCCATATTTCTTCCCTCCCTATAGAGTCTTTGCATGGTCTGATATGGTAGCAACTAGGCAGATGTGACTATTTAACTTTAAATTAATCAAAATGGAATAAAATTAAAAATTCAATCACACTCATCACATTTCATGAGCTCAATAGCCCATGTGGCTCAGGGCTACCAAACGGAGTCACACAAAACAATCTCATCATTGCAGGAAGTTCTGGTGCTGCTAGGTGATAAGGTGGGCAGGTCTCTTGCATGAGCAAGTTTGGACAGCTCCTCCCCTCACTTCCTCTCTCCTCTTGCTTCTTGATAGCTTAGTGTCACCTCCTGGTTTAGCATTGCTTTCAAAGTCAGAGGAGGGAGCAGGACCCAGAATTTTTTTAGGTAAGGGAATAGGGGTGTTTGTGGGGGTGGGAAGAGAGGGAGGGAAATGTGTGATTTGGTGGAGGGGGGACTTCTCTTCTGGATCTATATCTTAAAACTCCCTGCAAACTTGCTCTCAGAATAGATTTCTCATTGGTTCCTGCTTCCCGTCTTTGCTGATTTTAGGCAGTAATCTGTTTTGAAGACTGAGCTCTACAAATTGATAACTCTTTCAGCAGTCACTGCTCAGAGGATACTTGTATGAAAAAATGATTGTTTTCACCATTGATAGAATTTATAAGTAAAGTTGAAGCTTTCATGGTTTGTGTTGGCTGAGCAGACAGAATTAGCTGTGTGGGGAGCTGGTGGTGAAAAGAGCACTAGGAGATGTAAGAGGCGCAGTCAGCAGCCCCGTGTCACAAAGCCAGCACACGGTCAGGATCCAAGACTCTCTTACCTAGTTAATGATCTGCTCAGAGCTGCCCCTTTGGACCTTCCTCCTCAGGAACAGTCCCGCCGTGGACTTCACCCAGAGTTGGGGAAGGGGAACTTTTAGGAGATAGGAGGAGGGAAATACCAGCCCATGTTACTATCTACAGTTCAGGAGAATCTGGGGATGCATGGGTGCTTCTTCCTTAGGCAGTAGGAGGAGAATTCAGCCATCCAGTGTCAGTATGGAGAGAAGTTCAGACCTCTGGTTTTACATCAGATTTAGGAGAAAGAGAACAGCATTAAAGAATGCTGAAGAGAAAGTCCACAGACTGAATGGAAACACCATTCTTAATGGTGTTTAAGAAACACCCCAAACCTTTTGTTTTCCTAGTTCTGGTATCTTACTCCTTCTCCTGAAATCAATCACCAACATCAACCATGTGACCAAAGCTGATTTTTTTTAAATTCTGTGATTTCTCCTCCCAGTTTACAAGAAGCTGTTTCCTACTTCTTATTCCTAATCCACTTTCAGAGGAAGTGCCTGTCTTTCTAACAGTGTTTGAAATTTGTATTTGTTGGCTTCCTATCAGACACGCTTTCTTTAACAACTAGCATTTCAGCCTGTCCTACTTAAAATCTGATCTGCTAAGAGTTCTTCAAATGGCTTTCTCCGTTGCCCAACGTTAGTAGGTAGCAATGAAAGAAAACCTTTAAAACGTATTACCGTGTTTCAAGGATGCTAGGTGTTGTTAATAAGGAAAGGATAGGGGACTTCCCTGGCGGCACAGTGGTTAAGCATCTGCCTGCCAATGCAGGGGACACAGGTTCAATCATCGGTCCGGGAAGATCCCACACGCCATGGAGCAACTAAGCCCGTGTGTCACCACTACAAGACCTGAGCTCTAGAGCCCATGAGCCACAACTACTGAGCCCACGTGCCACAACTACCGCAGCACACGTGCCTAGAGCCTGTGCTCTGCAACAAGCGAAGCCCCTGCAATGAGAAGCCCACGCATTGCAATGAAGAGTAGCCCCCGCTCGCCGCAACTAGAGAAAGCCCCCGCACGGCGATGAAGATCCAATGCAGCCAAAAAATAAATTAATTAAGTTTTTAAAAAATAAGGAAAGGATAATCTTTTTCACAAGCCGGATTAGGCTGGACGTAAAGCTCAATCAGAGAGAAGGCAAGAATCAGGGGGATTTGTTTTAATCAATTCATTTATTTAACAAATACTTACTGAGATCCATGCTTTGTCCAACATTGTGCTTGTCCCTAGGGAATAACGGGGCAGACAAGACACAGACAGTTGACCATCACAAAGCTTACAGTCTACGAGGAGACAGTAAAAAAATCAGACGAACAACTTCCTATTGTGGTACGTATTCTGTAGAAACCCTTGGAGTGTGGCTAGCACAAACTCCACACCAGAGCTAACTTGTTGGTTGGTGATGGGGATGGAGAAGCCCTCTCTGGAGAAATAACAGAACACGGTGGCCTCAGGGCTGAGCAGAAATGAGCTGGGCATTGGATGGGTGTGGGAGTGCTCCAGGGAGGGGGAAATATTCCCCAAAGGTCTAGGAGCTGGAGGGAGCTTAGAGGATTCACGGGACATTGAGGAGACCAGTATGGCTCAAGTCTTTTGAAAGAGAGAGAGAGAGTAATTGATCATGCAGGGCCTTTTGGACCATTCCAAGGGTTTTCAACTATTTGAACAATAAAAAGCAAAAGGAATCCATTAGGGAATTTAAGCAAGGAAAAAAAATCAAATTTCAGTTTTAAAAAGCTGTCTGATTATTGAGTGGAGAAGGGATTGAAGATGCAGTATCAGTTGGGAGCCTATTACCTTTACAGTCAAATGACAGTGGGTTGGATTAACATGGAGATGCGGAGAAATGGAGAGTTTTGCATTTTTGGAAGTAAAATCAATAGGATTTGGTGACAGACCGATGAGCAAGTGAGGAAGGAAGTGTTGTGGATGTGACCCCAAGATTCTGCATGAGCCATTTGGGGGTGCCGTTTACTGAAATGGGGACCAGGCTGGGGATGGAGGTCAAGGGCTCAATTTTGTCTGAGTTCTCTGTGAGATGCCCATAAAGTTGCCAACTGGACAAGTTGAATGGGATTTGACAGTTTGGAACTCTGAGAAGGGTCTAGGCTGCAGGCTACGTACAAATGGCATTCAAAGCAATAATTCACTGAATAGAGTGGGCGAGGGCACCCAGAACCAGTGCCGAGGAAGGCCCTGAAGCACTTACATTTGTGTAAAGAAAAATGAACAATCTGAAAGTGAGACTGAAAACAGAGAATGGAGAAGTATTGGGAAATAGAGGAAGAGAAATCGAGTAGCAAGCAAGTTTATGAAAAGAAAAAGAAACTGTTGGTTACATGAGGTTGACATTTCCAGTTTCCAGTTACTCTCCATTTACCTGAAATGACATAGTTGTTTTTCTTTATTTCCAGGAATTCAAACTACAATGGCAGCCCTTTACCCCAGCAAGTCCAGGACCAGCCATGGTGAGAGGCTGCTCGGGGCTAGGCCGGCCAGGCTTGGGGGAGGAGGGCTGGGTCTCTCCTGTCCCGTCAGTCAGCCCCCCTCTGCACAAGAGCAAAACATTTTCAACCACATTTCTTATTTTCCCTTCGTTTACTCTGCTCTCTCATTTCTCTCGACCCTCTATGCCTTCTTCTTGTGATGTAGCTAAACAGCTAAGAGGAAGAGAGTTAGAATATCCTGATTGATCCGGACTTGGTGAGGTTTCTTATGTGCTACTTCCTACAGCGTGGACACACCAGAACAGTGGGCTGTAGCCTCCCTGATTGTTTCTCTGCCCCTCTCTTCAGCCCAAGAGAGGATTGGGAAGGAGGAACGTGGATGTAATTAATTCCTCATTCAGTTCCTTAAATTCCCTGCTGCTGGTGGCCTCACTATAACCAACAAATTCAACAGACTGATCACGCCATTCCTCACATAACCTTGCTTCTACTCCCTTATCCATAGACATTGATTATATCGTTTGAGCTTCTGCTGGTTTAGCAAACCACCCCACAATTTAGGAGCCTAAAACATCAACCGTTTAGCTGGCTCTTGGTTTTCTGGGTCAGTTGGGCAGTCTTTGGGTCTGGATCAACTTGGCTAATCAACTTGGCTAATGTATGGATTGTCTCAAAGCAGAAATAGGTAGTTATAACACAGGATTCCTCACGCAGGAATCAGTCTTACATTCAAGGGCCGGCTGGCAGGGTCTGTCTTCTCGGGGAAACAGCCTCTCAAACGTGATTGCCATTTCTCTTCCCGCCGGTCCTGGGTCTATGCCTAGCAAATCGGGCAGACTTTGACTTTATAGACACGTTAAAGAGATATGCAGAGACCTGCTGAATACAAACACGGAAAGAGCTATCAGATGACTTGGTATGTTACTTAAGGTTTCAGTTGCTGTGCTCTGCTGCTCTGATTATTAACTTCGAACTTTCCTAGGAAGTAAAATACGCAACGTCAATTTTGTGTTACTTCCTATGTTATCTTATGAAGAACAGCTACCAGTAGCAGCTCAGAGTTCTCTTCTTAACCATTTTGTTTCCTCCTCTGTGGGCTACTTACCTACACAAGGTCACAGTAAGAAGCTCAGGGGGGATGCTGAAAAGTACCTGGGCAGTCCCCAAAGACTGCAAGAGGAACACGAGCCCAGAGGGCTTTCTATAGACATCCCTTGAGTGCGGAGGACCCTAGCAGGCAACAGAGAAGGGCACCAGTGGGCAGGAGCCTTGCAGGGGAGACGGTTGAAGTTCCTTCTAACACTACGGCTTTTGTTTCCTGTTGTGCCAGGGCTTGGAAACCAAGACCCCAGAGATTCACAACTGAGACTCGTCTTAGTGGGTAAGACTGGGGCAGGAAAAAGTGCAACAGGAAACAGCATCCTCGGAAAGAAAGTGTTTCCTTCGGGCTTTTCTGCAGTATCCATCACCAGGTCCTGTAAGAAAGGAGACAGCACCTGGAACGGGAGGGAAGTCGTCGTTGTGGATACGCCAGGCATCTTTGACACAGAGGTACAGGATGCTGACACTTGCAAGGAGATTGCTCGCTGCATGGCCCTGACCTCCCCAGGGCCTCATGCTCTCCTCCTCGTCATCCCACTGGGCCGGTACACACCGGAAGAGCAGAGAGCCACGGAAAAGGTCCTGGAAATGTTTGGAGAGAGAGCTAGGAAACACATGATTCTCTTATTCACCCGGAAAGATGACTTGGAAGGCACCGATTTCCGTGATTACTTAAAGGAAGCTCCAGAAGTCATTCGAGAGCTGATGGACAAGTTCGGAGACCGCTACTGTGTGTTCAACAACAGGGCGACGGGAGCTGAGCAGGAGGACCAGAGGCAGCAGCTGCTGGTCCTGGTTCAGCGCGTGGTCGCAGAGTGCAAAGGCAGGTGCTTCACGAACAACATGTATCAAAAGGTCGAGGAGAGGATTCAGAAACAAATCCTAGTGATACAAGAAAATTACAGAGCAGAGCTAGAGAGACAGAAAGCGCAGATAAGACAGGAGTACGAAGAGAAAATCAGAATGCTGGAGGATGAACTAGAACAGCAAAAGCAAGAGATGCAAATGAGGAGGCAGTTGGCAGAAAGGGAGGCTTTCTGTGCTGCAAGGCAGCAAAATGCCAGACACGAAGTTGAGAATCAGAGCGGGATACTTGAATTCATCTTAGGCCTGTTTAAGGTGGTTTCTTTGGTTTTCTCTCTGTTTAAGAATTAAACATTAAGATCCAACTTCATGAAAATGTGTCTATACTTCCTGCATATTTTCAGCTGGCCCTGCCCCATGTAAGTCAGAGCATTCTCGTTTTTCTGTCTCTCAGACTCTCAGGACTAAGGAGAGTAAAGCTCACTGCTGGGAATTGGTATATGTCGATTGATTTAACAGGGGAGGGACAAACTCTCAATCTGTGAAACTCCAAAGCACAACGTATTGATGCTCCCTAATTGTGAATTCTTTCTCAGAGACACAGAGAGAAGGAATGCAGGAGACCAAAGAAAATGACCCCAAGCTTTCTCTGTTTATCCCTAGTAAATGTTTCTCCTCTGGATTCTTTCTAGATTGGTAGGTAATCTCCCCCTGTGGTTTCGTCTCACTTATTTTACCCTCAGAATCACAGTGATCATCTTAACCTTATAGTTTATGAGAAAGATCAATTCTTTGCATTAGTTAAGCTTATAGATGGAGATGTTTATAGAATTCTTTGTAGATGAATGGAAATTTGTTTACTTACAATTTTACAGAAGGACTCAATTGTTCCTTATCGTCTGCCCATTGACGAACAGAGTTGTCTGGAAGATAGATCTTTCAGAACTCAACTATGTGAAATGCGAGAAAGAGTGAAAGAGATTCAACAGATAAGAGAACAATGTTTGGTATATTCAGATGTATCTGTAGAAACTCTTTGACCAACACCAGCCAATTTGCTGAATAACCAGTTCTCTCCTTTTCTTGGGAAACTAACTGCTGTCCCACCCAGTTGAATTGTTTGCTTATTGTTATTATAATAAAACTTTTCTGTTCTCTCATATTTGTACAAAATGGAATCTTTTTTTGGAAAATACTACCACTATTTCTTCTAACAGCACAGGGATGAATTATAGTCTTTTGCAAAAGTTCAAGATGCTTTTGGAAGTAGGCTTGGTCTACCCTCTAGACTTCTCCCTTTCTCCTTTTCCCTGGAAGGTTTCAGCCACATTCTCAACGCCTCTGACAGTCAGAGACTACATTGCCCTTGGTCTCATTCATTATGTGTTGATAGAAATTACACGTGACCTACGTTTCTGAGACCTTTGTGGCTTTCCTGATGCAACAATTCTTTTTAATATATGGATAAAAATAGCTAAGTCCCTATCCCTTTTCTACTCTTCTACTGAGTACTCTTCACCTAATAATTTCTAGGCTTCCCCAAAGCACTTTTCCATGTTCTACCAACGTGTTCTGGTGGTCATATGTGGCCTATGCCAACTCTCCTTGCTCTGTCACCTTAAAATCGTCTTCTCCATGTCCTAACCCATTTTGCTCAAACTAGGGCATATGTCTCTCCATGATTTCCCCCAAACACAAGGAGTTTAGACTGTACACTTAATAAAAATCAGCAAAGGCTCACGCATATGAGAAGCACCGTGCAAAGAAGCACATGACTCCTTTAGAGGTAGTCGCTCTGAGTAGAGAGATTTGGATTCACTCTGCAGAAGGTGGGTGATCTCTGTCTCTACTGTTTTCATCATTGGCGTTGTAGTCAAAATTCTGAGATATGAATTTAATGTGCTATTGTATTACAACCTTCTATTAACAAATATTTAACCAAAGAACCACATACACCTCCCAAGAAAAAGTAAATACAGGCTTAATACGAAGAAAATTCTAACGTCAGTGGTTATTTTCTGTGTAAATGCATTCAATTATTCTTACCCTTGCCTCCGAGTTAATGCTGTAGATGAGACAAAGAAAAAGGTTTTGCTCTTGACTAGCAGTTAGGAAATGAGAAGCCCGTGTGACATATCCCGAGAGCAGCTTTGCCTATTTGCCTCCCAGGGCAGAAGGCAGACAGATTAATGAAACTGTGCATTGTGACTAATACAATAGAAGAATGAAGCATGTTCTCTTCTCTCAAGACTTTTGGGAGTTCATACCTATTCATCTATTTATTAACATTCATTGGTTGTTTGTACTTGGTGGTAGGTTTTATACGAGACACTGAGAATCTAGAGATAAGTAAAACAAAGTCCCTTTTGAGACTGGCTTCATTCACTTAGCGTAATGATCTTGAGAATCATTGACGCTGTGTGTACCAAGAGCTTGTTCTCCTTTATTGCTGACTACTATTCCATCTTATTGATGTCCCACAGTGTATCACTTCTCCTTTACTTATTCTTATGCCCCTAATTGATTGCTCTTGTCAAACTGCATTTGCTAAAACCTCCATTATAATGTTGATTAGTAGTGGGTGGGCATACTTGCTTTCTTCCTGGATACGCCCTCCGTGTTTCCCAATTAGGTAAGTGAGACAGCTGCTGAGCTACAGTAGTACATGTATTTGTGTGTGTGTGTGCACACGCGTGTGTGTGTGTGTAATCATGTTAAACAAGTATCCCCCAATCACTATTTTCTTGAGGGTTTTTATCATGAGTGGCTGTTGAATTTCATTAAAGGCTTTTAAAAAATCATCCATGAGAATTATCATGGTGAATGATATGAACAGATTTCCCAATATTGAACCAATTTTTCATTTCTGTTTTCTATCCCTCTTGGTCAGGATGTATCACATGCTTGATGTGTTGGCACCTGTTTGCTAATATTTTATTTAGTATTTTTGTGTTGATATTCACAAGAGATGTGGCTCTATAGTTTTATCTTTTTGTACCATCATTATCAGACTTAGGTATCAATGTTAGATTTGTTTTCAAAAAGCAATTCGGAAATTTCTCATCGTTTTCGATGCTCTGCAACAATTTAAAGAGCACTGAAACTATCTGGACTTAGAAGGTTTGGAAGAATTTCCATGCATAACAGTCTGTCCCTGGTGCTTACTTTGTGGTGTGGTTCCTTAATAGCTTTCTCTAATTCTTCCATGCACACTGGTCTATCTTCTCTCTCTAGGGACTTCCCTTGCAGTCCAGTAGTTGAGATTTCACGTTCCAATGCAAAGGGTGCAGGTTTGATCCCTGGTTGGGGAGCTAAGATCCCACATGCCTTGGGGCCAACAAACCAAAACATAAAACAGAAGCAACATTGTAACAAATTTAGTAAAGACTTTTAAAATGGTCCACATCAAAAAACCTTTTAAAAATATTTTTAAAAATAAATTTGTCTCTAATGGAGATAAGTTTGGTAATCTGCATTTCCCTAGGAAATTATCCATTTCTTCTAGGTTTTCAAATTTATTTGCAAAAAGGTTCTAAATTTTAAAATTGTCTTCAATTTCAATGGTTGTTCCTCTTGTCATTTTGGAAGTTTTATTTGTGCCCTTTTCTCTTTTTCTCCTGAATAAGTTAATGAGTAGTTTGTTAATTTTAAATTTTTTCAATAAACCAGGATTTTGATTTATTAATTAGGTGTATTTTTTTCTCCACTACATTAATTTTTGTCTTTCATACTTGTACTTTCTTTTGGTTTACCTTATTGTACTTTTTCTAGCTTTTTTGGAAGTGAGAATTTAATTCATTTTCTTCTTTTTTTTAGTTGAAGAAGTTTTTGGTGCAATGCTTTTTACTCTGATCACTTCTTTTTTTTTTTTTTTTTTCTGTACGTGGGCCTCTCACTGCTGTGGCCTCTCCCGTTGTGGAGCACAGCCTCCAGACGCACAGGCTCAGCGGCCATGGCTCACGGGCCCAGCCACTCCGCGGCATGTGGGATCTTCCCAGACCGGGGCACGAACCCGCGTCCCCTGCATCGGCAGGCGGACTCTCAACCACTGCGCCACCAGGGAAGCCCCTCTGATCACTTCTTTAAATGAAGCCTATAGCTTCTGACATTTAGTATTTTTATTAGTATGATCTGTAAGAAATTCTAAAGCCTCAGTTTGTATTTTTCTTTTCAACAAGAGTTGTTTAATACAAGGTGTTTTCATTTCTCGATGGAAGGACTTTTTTCCAAATGTAATTTCTGGTTTTATCTCATCATGATCAGAAAGTGTTGTTTTTATTATTTCTACTTCATGGAACTCACTGATGTTTGCTAACGTATATTAATATATGATCAATATTTGTGAATGTTCCATGTGCATTTGAAAAAGGGTGTATTCTCTGATATTACGCAAAAAGAGTGTATTTTCTATAAATCCAAGAGAGCTACTTTCTTCATTATGTTTATTCTTCTATCTCCTTACTTATTTTTTGTCTACTTGATTTGTCTTTTCTGACAAGTTTATATTAAAGTCATATTATTAGGACCTGTTAGTCCATATCTCCTTGCATTTTCTGTACTTTTTGCTTCATATACACAATGGCTATGCTATGTAGTGCGTACATTTTCTTAGGCATTATGTCTCTGATATAGGATTTGTGAGAAAGGATAATGAGATACGGAAATTTTAACTCTATTTTTAATTTCTCTTGAGACAATAGTTGCATTTGCAGAAAAAATGCTTTGAGCAAGCTTGTGGAAACGAGTCCTCTGAGAATATAAGTCAGTTGCTTCTTGTGGAACAATTTGGAATTCACTGGAAACAGCCTACGAGGCAAAACTAAACATATACTACATTTAGGACACAAATAGAAAATGTACCTGTTTAATTTGTCTATAATTTTATACTCTTTCCTAGATCCCATGCATTACTTCTAGGGAAAATATACAACTAAATGTTTACTCTTGTTTAAAAACCAGTCCAATCGGATCTGCTAAAGAGCCGTGTTTAGTCCCCATTTAGGTGACTTAGAGACTCCTTGCAACCATCGTATTTCTTTCCTTCAGTGGGGGATGGGTTTCTTCTGTGACATCGTGATCTGCGGAGAAAGATGGGGTCTCCAAGCCTCAGTCCCTGTCTCCTCTACTTGTTGGGTGACATCCCATGTCTGTCAAGCCTCTGCAGCCCTGCTGGTCCCCAACAAGAAAGTCCACAAGCTGGTGTAAAGTCACCAAGTGAATGAATTTCTCACTCCAGGCAGTGCCCTTTGAGGGTCTCCTGGCTGACTTCACCACAGCTCCTGATGGTCTAAAATCTCTGTGGCTGGTCCGGCAGTGACGCTCATTCAGCCCTGGAATGTAAGCTGGAGGCTATGTCTGGTTGCATGGAAGAGAACTTCACCAAAGCAGCTTAACAAAGGGTTCAATTGTGATACAAGGCGTTTACGGCTGGTAAGTCCAGAGCCCATGTAACTACCCAAAGAACTTGATTTTTTTCTCCACCATTACTTGCAAGTAACTTTTGTCCTCAAAGTGGTAAGACGGCTGCTTCACCTTCAGCCTCATGTCTGAATTGCGGGTGGAAAGAACACAGACACAAGAAGGAGGACAGAATGCCACATCTATTACAGAAGCAAAGGCTACCCAGAAATGTCCACAGAGCTTCTGCTACTACCTCGTGGTCATATGGTTACCCCCAGCTGCAAGAAACACTGTGCAATTCAGTATTTCACACGGGTACGTTGCAGTTATAAGCAAAATTGTAGTTTTGTTAGTGAACAGGAGGGGTAAATGCTAGTAAGCAGATGACTAGCGGCACGTGCCAGAGGCAGCTGGGGCGAGTTTGCTCTACACCTGGCTCTAGAGCGACCTCACTCCCACCCTCATGGTGAATTCCTTTGCCAATTCCCAACCAGACTTTCCTAGAATCCTAAACTCTTGTTCATTCTACATACAAACCAAGAAAGAGAATACAACGTCAGAACTTGAGTCTGGTTCCAAAAGGACAGAGGCTTGTAACATACTAAATATCCTACAGATAAACTTTGGATAAACTACGAAGAATCAAATGCTAGAAAGTACCGGGGAGCAGCCAAACCAGATAGAAACGGAAAGTGTTTCCATCCTTGAGACGAGGACCACATAGGGTGACATCCAGGTTTAAAGGCTTTTCGCAGAGGGTGTTCCCCAGATCCTAGCTCAAGAAGTGACCAGAACTTAACTATCTAATATACCTCTTGTTTCCTGAACTTGGAGACACAAACTTTAGGACACATATCTGATGGCTTGATTCCTCTGCCTTCCTGTTTCCTTTCCCCTATAAGAGGAGCTGTTCTCATCTCTTATCAGCTGGACTTCTACCGTGTAAAATGTTATCGCTTAGTGCCTAAACCTTTTCATGCAAATTGGAGAAGTGATAGAATACAGACCATCCATTCTAGAGAAAACACCCAGCTTGACAAGGTTGTCATCTTTCGACAAAATTCTATTAGTATTTTTAAAAATATTAAAATCTGATTATTCAGGTTTTTTCCTGTATTTTGTGGAGCATTAGCATGCATCAGAGTCGCCCGGAAGACTTGCTAACGTACAAAGTTTCTGAGTCAGTGGACCTGGGAATCTGCATTCCTAACAAGTTCCCTGCATTGCCGATCTCGCTGGTCCAGGAATATACTTTGAGAGTGATTACACTGGAGCAAATATCCTGTGCTTGAATAAAAAGGGAAAGTCACTTCAATAATTATCAAGGCATTTCCCCTGCTCCAAATGTTACCAGCCAGAGCCAGGGAGCCAAAGACCCTTCTCCCCTCCAGGATTCTGCAGGAAAACTATACACACAAAGAACTGAATCAAATAAAGCTAAATACCATCTTGTTACCAGAATTCTAGGACTCCCTGGTAAAGATGAAGTGGAGACCAGAGCAGGGATGAAAAACCTAAGTTAGGAGTCTTCCTTCTTTTCCCTGAAATGGAAGAGAGCTAGTTTCACATAATGGGGCCACCTGACAACCAAAGAGTCATAGTCTGAGAAGGTGAAACCCAAAAAGCAAGACTCCTCTGGACCACCAGAAAGAGGACTTTTTTGGTCTGCTTATAGGATGAAACAAGGAACCAAAAGTGTTGGTCATATCTGATCACAGCAGGTCAAAAGGTTGAGAGGGCCGTTTGTTTCCTGTTTCTGAAAAATGAAACTCATAGCAGGAAGTGGTCTAATGGGTCTAATGGCTCTCCTAACATTCTTAACATCCCCAAACAGGTCAATCCCTCTGCCTTTCGTGAGAGGGAGACCGTTTATGAAGTGTCACTCCAGAGTTTCTCCCTCCTGGGTTCTGGAGGGATTAGCACTTCCTCGTTCCAAGCTAGAGGGAAGGCAGTCGACTTGATGTAATAACACCCACTGCTGCCCGTGGGACCCGCCCCATGAGTTTCAAAATCACTAGGAAAGATGAAAGCGTACAAGAAGCGTACGTACAAGAAGCTTAGTATCTATGGTTATTGTGGAAACCAGCTAAAGAAGTGAATTTTGAGTCTTCATGAAATTGAGTCAAATAGAGAACAGTAGTACATGACTGAGAAAGTAGAGGGAAGCATAAAGAAGTGAGCTCAGGAAATTCCCAGAAAGAACAAGAAAGATTTGGGGCTCTCCATGCTGTGGAAATGTAGCTTGAGCCAAGTTTCACCAACTCTTCAAGGGGTAGGGTGAAAAAATATTTAGTGAGGGCCTCACGTATGCCAGCAAGTTGGTACGCAGGAGTGAACAGGAAGAGTTAGCTGCCACTCACTACTGAGGGAGTACATGTTGAAATGAAAATTCAAGATAATATTTTAATGCTTTGTCCCAGGCATACCCAGCATCAAATAGGTGTAACTCCTATTCGATGTCGTGGATGAGATAGGAAAGCTTTCCCTAAGGTCAGATGTAAGGTGAATCCTTCCATCTGAATTATTGAGCTGTGCTGAATGCTGTAAACGGGGCACCATTGATTCTTCCTGGGTCCTCTGCATCTCAGGGAAGGAGCCTGGGCCAACGTTCCTTATCATCCCTTTCCCTACAGGTCCGGGTTACGGTCTGCCAATGAGAAGCACTCCCACAAGATTTGGAACTTGCTGGAGAAGGAGCACATGGCAACCGTTGCAAATAGACTACGGGAGACGGCGGTGTGTTTCACAGCTCATAGCTGCTGAAAATCACCCAGGTCAGCACACCACCTCGCTCCCCAGGCCAGGGCAAGCCTTTCATTCCTTGGACTAAAAGTTCATCCAACTTTTAGCATTGACATATATACACTACCAAATGTAAAATAGATAGCTAGTGGGAAGCTGCTGCACAGCACAGGGAGATCAGCTCGGTGCTTTGTGACCACCGAGAGGGGTGGGATAGGGAGGGTGGGAGGGAGACGCAAGAGGGCGGGGATATGGGGATATATGTACACATGTAGTTGATTCACTTTGTTGTACAGCAGAAACTAACCCAACATTGTAAAACAGTTATACTCCAATAAAGATGAAAAGAAGAAAAGAAAAAGAAAGATGTGGATGAAAGTCATACACTCACCAATCTAATGTATCTAAAGGCAACTTAAAAAAATTTTTTTTTTTACCATTTTAGAAGGATAAACAAAAAGTTCATCCTACTTTTAGTACCTAGATTGGCTTCAGTTTTCCTAATCGAATACTCTGTATAAGTGGAGAGGGATGAAATGTTACTGGAAACAGTCAAGGCAAAATAAAGCAGGATCCAGAAGTGGAGAAGAGCATATGGTCCAGGAATTCTGGGGCGCAGAGTACAAGTGTGAGACTGGAGATGACTGCATGTGCTTCCATCATGAGCAATTTGTGCCAAGTATCTATTAAAATTCTCTGACAGTTTTGAAAGATGTAAAAATATCTATACCCCTAATTTGAATTTTTTTTTTTTTTTTTTTTTTTTTTTGCCCTGAGTTTACATCTTTTCCTAGACGTGGGACGACTTTAAGACATACTCAAAGTATCACTCGGATCATGTCTTAAGTCACACTTCTCATATAACTCTAAAGAAAGAGACTTGCAATTTTTCAAACCTTAAATCAATTCATCTTTGATATTATTTTAAAAGTCTTACCTTCTCTGGGCAATTGTTTGGTGCCTTGATGGAAGGTCTTTCGTGTTTTGCATACTTTAGAATTTTTAGTCTTTTCTTTAAAAATTTGCAGTAAAACTTTCCATAGGGCTTCCCTGGTGGCGCAGTGGTTGAGAGTCCGCCTGCCGATGCAGGGGACGCGGGTTCGTGCCCCGGTCCAGGAAGATCCCACATGCCGCGGAGCGGCTGGGCCCGTGAGCCATGGCCGCTGAGCCTGCGCGTCCGGAGCCTGTGCTCCGCAATAGGAGAGGCCACAACAGTGAGAGGCCCGCGTAACGCAAAACAAACAAACAAGCAAACAAAAAAAAACAACTTTCCATAACCAAAGTAATAAGTTGTTTTCACCATCTCTCCAACTAAAAGTGTTTTTCTTTTTCATGCAGTAATCCAAAGTGTTTTACACCTGGCCCAAGTTATAAGCTCAGAGCCTATTAAAAGTTGTCTAGAGGTTTTTGTTGGACATTTAATTCTGCCTTCAGTTGTCAAGTCTGTTTTTGATGGTTGAGAGGAAACATTTTATCAAATCCTGTATGTGTTTGCTGAAAAGGTCTCTAACAGCTTTTTTTTTTCTTTTTTGGTTTTGCTACACAGCATCAAATTGCAGTTGCCACTGTGAATGTTATAACACATCTTCCAGCCTCTTTCTCTCTCCTGTTCCAGTTTTACTACCTGCTTAGTCATCTCCATTCATTCTGCATCAATATCATGCCTTCATTTTAAAGATTAAATATTGTCCATACTTATTTTTAAATTAAGATTTAACTCAACCCCATTATAAATAAAATAATAAACTGTATTTAAATTTAATGGTCATTATCTACTACAATGTAGACAGGTATCACTATAACTCATGCTGTCTACACAAAGTATTCGAATAAAAGTATTACATCACTGCATTAGGAAGATTGTTCAAAGGGAATCAATCTTCTGACATTGACTAGATCAATGATGTATATATGTTCTCATACTAGAAACAATAAATGTGGCCAAAATTTACATTGCAATACAGCAATAATATGTGATACAACAGTTAGAGTGAAGTGTATTTCTACCCAAACAACAAAGCTGTGTTTCATGGTAAAATATTTTACAGTGCTTCAGTGTTTAAATTTAAATTAAAACAAATTATCATGAAATAAAAGTTAAAATTCAATTTCTCAGGTACACCAGCTACATTTCAAGTGCTCAATAACCACATATGGCTGGTGGCTACCATATTGGATATTGCAATTTCTAGAAAATACTCAAATATTTGGAAATTAAACACATACACCTAAATAACCCATGAGTGAAAAAAGAGATCACAAAGAATATGCAAAATGTTACAAACTGAGTGATAGTGAAAACAGAACACACAAAAATTTGGGAGATGTAGATAAACATGTGTAGAGGGAAATTTTATTGCTTTCTATCCTTATGTTAGAAAAGGAGAATGTTTAATAGTTTACAGGATATTGTCGATAGTATGTTGTAGGGACTCTGGGTATTATTATGGTCTTCTGAATAGTACTGTGTTCGCTCTAGCAGGCACTTAAATTCCTGGCAGATCCCTTTGAACTTGGGAAGGCTTGGCTGTCGACGTCATTAGCGAGGGGCTATTCCAATCTTGCTCTTTTAGGGCAAGTCCCTTAGTCCTGATGTGATTTTACTCCCGTTGGTATTTCAGTGGAATACGTGGTGGACCGGAATCTCAAATTTTGTCTTTGCTGCTGAGGGCAACTGTTGAAATCTCTAACTACCTCTTTCAGCCTTCCAAAAAAAGTTTCCCCTGGACCCTCCAGAGACTGCCGTTCATGGGTCAGTCAAAGACTTGAAGGGAGTTTATATGAAGAATTTCTAATGCTCCCACCCAACCCCCTGTGTGGCTCCTTTTGGGAGTTCTCCATCAATTTCTACCCTCTCTGGCTGCCCCCAAACTCAATCCTCTTACTCTCAGGTCACTGTGAATTTCTGCTTGAGCGATATCCCTGGGTCAGCAAGATGGGGAAGTGCTCTCGGGGGGGAAAAGCCACATAAAAGTGGCAGCTCGGGCTTCCCTGGTGGCGCAGTCACCAGGGAAGAGAGTCCGCCTGCCGATGCAGGGGGCGCAGGTTCGTGCCCCGGTCCGGGAAGATCCCACATGCCGCGGAGCGGCTGGGCCCGTGAGCCATGGCCGCTGAGCCTGCGCGTCCGGAGCCTGTGCTCTGCAACGGGAGAGGCCACAACAGTGAGAGGCCCGCGTACCGCAAAAAAAAAAAAAAAAAAAAAAAAAGTGGCAGTTGCATGGCCCCTTATGTTAACTGTCAAGTTCCTTATAGTGTCTCCCTGTATTTGGTCACTTTTCCGTATCTTCTAACAGTTGTTTAGAAATTCTCATTATTTTGAATTTTCTACATAGTGTATGAATGTCATTACGGGAGGATTGGGAGCTGGAAGCCTTCCCTGGGGTTTTTAGCCGCTGCTTTGACCCACCAAGGAGGAAGCAACCCACGTGCTCACTGGGCACTTTGGATTCTCCAGATCTGTGTTTTTCATGCTTTGCTCCAGTGTAGAGATATTTTTTGAGAATAATGAATTCCAAAGTTCACTATCTTCACAGCCTTGGCCAAGACAACCCTCTCTCCTCCCCCTGCCCCCACCCTCACCCACACCACTTCTTTCCTATTGGTACACAGACCATGGAGTTTCCAGAACATACCGACACATGCCTTCCCCGTTCTCTGATGCTGAGGGAGTGATGGCATGAAGCAACATCTATCCCTCCTTCTGAAAAGTCGTGGGAGGTATTTTCCCTGATTTTTAGCAATAAAGGAGAGAAAACCCCATATTCGATATAATTTTAAACAATTCCTTTAGAATTTTTAATGAATGACATGTTTTGAGTGGCGCATCATTTAGAGTCACTGGATGGGTGTCATTTGGTCAGGTGCTTGTATTTTCCATTATGAAATCAATCAAGCCAGCAGAGTTCAAACAAAAGTACCTAAATTAAAGAAATGTATCTTCTTCTCCTGAAGGAAATGCAAATGATTTTAGCTTTTACTTCAATAGCTCTGAAGTCATGAGTCTATTCACTTAGAAACAAGATGGCCTTAATTCACTTATCCTGGAGGCATTTACCAATTCTCCCAACTTTTTTTGTGTTTTAGATTTTTAATGTAACTGAAAGAGTTTCTTTTAACATTGTGTAAATTTAAGGTGTGCAGGGTGTATGGCTGCTGTAACAATATTCATCACACCACATTCTTAGAGTACAATGTTACTGTCTACATTCAGTATACTGTACCTTAGATCTCTATGGCTTATTTCGTGCTTGTTACAAGTTTGGACCCTTAAATACCACCAGTCTTATCCCCTGTGCCCCTACCTCCTGGTAACCACCGTTCTACTCTTTCTTTAAACAGGTTTGACATTTTAGATTCCACATATAAGTGATATATATTACACAGTACTTGTCTTTCTCTAACTTATCTTACTTCCAATCCTCCCAAATTTAATACATAAATGTAAGACAATTCCAACTGGGATCCCAACAAGATTCTTTTCTGAAAATTAAACAAAGCGATTTTAACTTTCACACAGAAGAATAAATGCCTGAAAATAACAAAGGAAATACAAAAATGGAGACTGGGGAGGAAATCAGTGTGTCACATTATAATCAAAGCCACTCTAATCAAATCCATGTTTTATTCATGCAGGAGTAGAAAAGTCAGAAGACAAGATCAGAATCGAAAATCCTGACAGAGATCTTAGGGAATATGAAAAATTAACATATGATAAACGTTGCGTTCCAGTTCAGCGGGACGCGGATCACCTGCTTAATAAATGATCTGGCACAAAGGCTATCGTAAGCATATACCAAAATAAGTCTCTGTTCTGCCTCGAGACACTTGTCTGAATCTTTTAGCAAAAGAAATGCTTAAGCTTTCTTAGGCGTCCGCTGCGTCTGGAGAAGACGACAGCCGCGTGTTGCAGGGCTCTCCCCATCAGCCCGGCAGGCTGTTCCCTAGGACGTCTTACATCATTCACCTGCTTCTTTGCTTTGCAGCTTCCCTTTCTTCTCTGCCTCCTCCCATTCTGTGCACCAAAATACCTTGCTGGGGACCCACCTACACACCAAGACACACCCCACCCACACTTTCTCCCCACTCTCAAGGGAGAAGGGAAGCAGTTGCAGGTGAAGCAGAGGAGGGGTTGAACATCGCCTCTGTTCTCTACAGCCGGACGGCAGGCATCACAAGGGGCAGTAACAGGTGTGTGACCTCCCTAGTCCGAGTCTGCCTCAGGGAAGTGCTCCTCTCTGCCCAAGCCCACTTGGCACCTCCGGGGGCCTCCATGTCCTGCAGCCAGGTCTAGGCTCCATTTCTTGACCAGACCTGGCCCCCTGGATACCCCCACCCCGCTCTGCTCATCATCCCACCAAGAGGTTCCCACGGGGCTCCTTTGCTGCGATTGGGTGGCCTCTTTCAAGAGTGAATAAAAGGGCTGCACCTTCTACCCCTCCCGTTTCTACTTGCTTTCTCCTCCCCAGCCCAGTGCCTGTCCTGCCCCACATGGCACAGGGCCTTAAAAGTCATCATGCCTGCCCCCTTAGCGGGCAAGGACACAGCCCAAGAGATGCAGAGGCACCTGGTCGACATCCCACACTGATTTGCTACATCGACGTTTAAGCGGTGACTCCAGTGGCCAGGATGCTGTGGGAGTTACATGGGCGAATGAGGCACGGGCCTGCCCGCAGGAAGCTGTGGTCCTATCGGTGTTCTATTGCAGACTCGGAATGCCAAGGAGACGTGAGGATGGA
The DNA here is from genome assembly GCF_011762595.2 of Tursiops truncatus. Taxonomy (NCBI): domain Eukaryota; kingdom Metazoa; phylum Chordata; class Mammalia; order Artiodactyla; family Delphinidae; genus Tursiops; species Tursiops truncatus. The sequence continues at coordinate 98,973,846 of NC_047042.1, read as the reverse complement.
GGGGCACAGAGGAGGGAGGGCCCGCGTGTTCTGGAAGGTGTGATGAAGGACCTGCGAACTCAGGAGCCCGCACACCGCTCGCCACCCCAGACCCTGCCCTGGACACTGGGAGGGTCAGTGACCTGTGGGACGGAGAGAGCAAGTGAGGGGCTGGAAGGCAGACTCCGGGGCCGAGGGAGGCTGGCAGGAAGCAGCCGCGGCTGCGTGGAATCCAGCGCGTCTCAGATGGGCGGCCTCCCCAGGAGCTGTGTGTCAGTGCGCCCAGATTCCTTCCGGATGCGACACAGTCCCTGCCACCAGGACTCCTCGCTGCGCCCTTCCTCGGAGCCCTGGCCCTGGGGGACCCGCCCCGCCGGCTCTCACTGGAGCAGGACGTCGCGCTGGGACTGACGGTAAGCCTGGTGGCTGTAATAACGGCCTTCGTGTTCCCACAGGATGGCTTCGATTTGTTCCATGAGCTCCTTCAGCTGGGCGTCCTGCTCCGCCCCCTGCGCCCTGTTGTTGAAGCCACAGTGTCGCCGCTCACACAGGACGTCCAGCCTGGCAAGCTCCCGGTTGTCGGTCTCTCGCAGGTACTCCTCCAGGGTGCCGCCGCCCAGGTATTCCTTCCGCGTGAACACCAGGATGGTGCGGGCCAGGATGCCCGCCCCGAAGAGCTCTTGGAGGCGCCTGACCCCCTCCTCATCCTCCTTGGTGAAGCGGCCCAGCTGCATCACCAGGAGCACCGCATGGGGCCCTGGCGAGGAGGCGGCAATGGCTCCGCAGGGGCCCTGAGTGGTCCCTCGCGGCGCCGCCCCCGGGGACAGGATGTCGGGGGTGTCGATGACCTCGAGCTCCTTCCCCGCCCACGCTCGGCGCCCCCGCTGGAAGGCCTTGGTCACGGGCCCGGCGCTGACCTTGGTCTCGAACACTCTCCGGCCGAGGATGCTGTTTCCTGTTGCGCTTTTCCCGCTTCCGGATTTTCCCACCAGGATGAGCCTCAGCCTCTGCGGGGTCCCTTCATCCTCCCTCAGCCCTGGAAGCATCAAGAGAAGGTGGGAGACCGGGGTTAGAGCCCATCCACCCACTCTAGCCTCACCAGGGGCAGAATGTCCGGGGGGGCGGGGATCAGGAGCAGGGAAGACCGGCGTCAGCATCTGAGACGTGCCCTAGACTCACATTCTTTCCTTCCCTCTCTCTTTTTGTAACTTTTAGAAAAAAAATTATGGTAGAATATACGTAGCATGAAGTTTACCATTTTTAGGTGTAGCATTAAGTACCTTCATATTGTTGTGCGATCATCACCACTATGCAGCCCAAGAATTTTCCATCTTCCCAAACTGAAGCCCTGTCCCCGTTAAGCGCTAACGCCCCATTGCTCCCTCCCGCTAACGCCTGGTAGTCCTGTTCTTTCCGTCTCTGTGTGTTTGACTCTTCTACGGACCTCATGTAAGTGGAGTCAGGCAATGTTTGCCCTACTGTGTCTGGCTTATTTCACTTAGCATAATGTTTTCAAGGTTCATCGACGTTGTCGCATGTGTCAGAACTTCCCTCCTTTTTAAGGCTGAATAATATTCCACTGTAGGTGTAGACCACATTGTGTTTATTCATATGTGTATATATATATATATATATATATATATATATATATATATGGACTTTGGGGTTGTTTCCACCTTTTTGCTATTGTCAATATGCTGCCATGAGCCTTGATGCACATATGTTCAACATCTGTTTCCATTCTTTGGGCTATATTCCCAGAGGTGGAATTGCTGGATGATGTGGTAGAAAAGCTACATTTTATGTTTAGGTTTTGAAACTTCTTCTCAGGGTCACCTTTGTGGGAATCATCCCATCATGACCTGGGACCCTGAGCTTCCTCAAGTACCTCTGATTGGAGACCCTTCTCAGGAAGAGTGGTGAAATTGAAAGCACACAGCCTCTGTGTCGGTCCTCTCCCTGACGTGATCGACCACGTCACATTACCCTTAGTTTTCCCAGCGAGGAGTGTTGTGAGGGTGGGTTCTTTTCAGCCTGAGCCCCAGCTCCACAGCACAGCTGCACACTGGGGTCACATTCTTAAGCTACATCCTTGGAGCTGGGGCTGGACATTCTCACCCAGCAGAACGTTCAGAGCCATCAGCTGAGAGAAGCTTTGTCATGCCAATCTAATACTTAGAAACCCAATGTCCAGATGTTTTAGAAACGACCGGAGCTGGAGGGCAGGAAGGGAATTCCCTTCTCGTGGGCTCCCAGGAGCCAGAGCACATAGAGGAGCGCCCAACCCCAGCCGGCTTCCAAGTCTGTTCCACATTGAGGACATAGATGTGTCTCTGTGACAGAGCCCCGGCCTCCTGAAAGTAGGATTGGCACCGCCTCCTTCCAAATCTCCCAGCAACGCGTTTCTGCTGCCTTTCTCCCTTGGCTGCCTGACCCTCCGACCAGTTTTGACTGGATGATATTGGCTCCCTCCAGCTTCCCTCAGGTGGCTTGAAAGGAATTTGAGTGAATGGGTGGGAGTTTCACAGAAGCAGGGAAGGTGCAGTGTTCATCTCCACCCTCCAATGCGAAGCTGGAGGGAGACAGGGGTCTCCTGTCTGGGCAAGCCTGGAGGCGCCCACGTCATTGGACTTTAAAGCCAGATTTTTAAAGTAATGCTTAATCTCGATTGCTGCCAAAAAAGGGAAATCAGGTGTCAGCACTTGTATTGTAATTTTCCTGTGCAGCTTATTAATATGGCTTTCTCTCAATGGCTCAGGTCACTGAAGTTCATATAGTAAAAAAAAATCAGTCCTGTTGAAATGCATGGTGAATCGCAAATCAATTCTTCTGGCCAGGAAAGTGGATGGATTTCCGGCATTCCTATATCCCTAAGTTCTGTGTCCTCAGGCTAGACGGTGAAGTTGAGCCCATGAAAGTGAAGCCCTGACCCTGATGCAACAGCTTTCGTGGGGAGGGAGTCCCTTGGGAAGGCGGAGCCCGGTCCTGGGGGCACCTGAGTGCATCCTGCTTGTTCACTAGTGCTTGCAGTCCTCATGACCCTGAGAGCTCTCACACTCGAGCCAGCGAGATGCCCACACGGAGGCCGGGGGCGAGCACATCCTTCCTGAGACCCAGTGAAGGGGCGGCTGGCGCTGTGCGTCACCCCCTCGGCCCACTGCGCCCATCAGGGGCCTTTCCCTCCTATCTGGCCGTGTTGAAGAGAGGCCCAACCCAAACGCCCTTCGATGGCCACCGGGTGGGCAAATCTCTGACAGGAGGAGCTCCTGCTGCCTCTCCCAGCGCGCCCCCTGCACCTACGGGTCCCCCGGCCATGCCTCTCTAAGTTTATGTCTGCTGGAAAGATGTTTTACCTCCTGACCCGTCTTGTGTAGGATCCTGAGACAGCCCTTCCTCGCGATTCTCCGGGAGAATGAGTTCATAATATTCTTCTTCCTCCTGAAAAAAGAATCATATGTCTCACTGACTTTTCCACCGAGTTTTAAGAGGCACCTGACTTGTGCCTTTCTCTTGCCAAAAGGAAGTTGTTTGCATTGGTTTGGGGGGGAGAGACAGAGTGAGGGGAAGTCTAAGAGACCTTCTACATCCTTTAGGGACCCTGTTTCCTCCTTTCTCCCCCCTGCACTGTGGTCTCCATTTTGGGGTGATTCTGTGATGGAGAGAAAGGATCAGGGATGCATCCTGACAGCTACTGTCCTGGGAGCAGTGGCCAGCGTGCCTGGGGGACGTGAGCAGGAAGTTGCTGGAGGGGCTGCTGAGGGGCTCTTGGGGCCAGATGATCTGTGGGGAGAGCCCAGCAGCAAGGGCCGCAGAGGCCAAGAGCTGGACGGTGAGGAGGGCGGCAGACTCGGACAGGCTCCCTCTCCACGTCGGGCCCAGTCCCGGTCCTGCTGGGGGCCCAGGGGACTCGGCGCTCCTCCCCAGGCCAGCAGCTAGGTGGTCGCACCGCCTGGGCCTCAATGTCCCTGGAGGTGTGAGTGCTGGGCCACAACTACATGTTCGTGACATCTCTTCCCTGTAGAAGATTCCAGCACATTTTTTGACCTTCTGTAGAGCGATTCCTAGTCCTCTTTGCGAAGGAGGGCCGTGTCACCCACCCAGGAACTGGCGTCATCCTGAGGAGAGAGCAGCGTATCCTGCCTTCAATCCGTTCCACCCTGCAGACCAACACGGTTCCCTGTTTCAGGGGCCCATCATGTTGTAGCTGCTTGGTAGTCTCTGTGGGATGGGGAGGGAACGGTGTGGCCCCATGACTGTTTTTCTGGAATGTGTAGGACACTCAGAGACAATCACAGTCAGATGACATTCTCCAGATGGAGGCTCTGAGTTGAGGGGATGGTAACTCCGGGGGAACGTCCACAGACATAGCTTTCCCGTTGCCACAGCATCCCCGGGGGGCTAAGGCTCTCTGCTCACCTGGCCCACCACCTCAGTCCTCGCCAGATCCCAGGGGCTGGCCGGGGACCTGCGGGGCTGTGGCTGCAGGACTGGGGGTTCAGTGATGTCAGCTCTAACGTGCCAGCTGAGAGTGGACCCAGCCCAGGAGGTTTGGTGACTTTCCAGGGAGAGTGACCAGGCCAGGTGAACATCTTCACCCAGACCTGTTCAGCCGCATTCTTGTGAGGACACAGGCTTTTACCTCTCAAAGGGGCCCCCTGTCTTTGCAAAGTGGAGATCCCTCAATCTCTTTGTCCTTGGCGCCCTTACATCACTGGTGGAAGCGGAAGCAGCACTTCACCCAGGAAACCTCCTTCCTCCTCTAGAGAGAAGGGTGGTGAGAAGAAGATACAGGCCGGGCCGGGACCAGGGCAGACCCTGCACTCCACCCTCGCGCCCAGACAGCGCGTCTGCCCTGCCCCTGGCCGCCTCAGCCTACACGCTGCCTGACAGGCATCACATGTGTGCCACGTGCCACAGTGTTTGTCTCCAACACGGAGCAGACACGTCACCTTTGTGAGGTTTCTCAGGAAGGCAGCGAAACTCACAGAAGCGTCTTGCCCAGGAGTAAGCAGTGACTTCCAGGCAGAGCACAAAGGGTCCAAGGTTCTCCCGACTCTCAGCCCTGGCTCCTCTCATTGTACCTCGGACATGCGTGCACACACACACACACACACACACACACGACTTACACACATACACTCACAAAAGTACGAACACACACAAACATAGCACACACAGCTACACAACACACATGAACATATATGTTCACAAACACAACACACAAACACATACACAAACACGAACATAAGACACAAACACCACTCACACACATATACTCACAAACGTATAAACATACCTACCACACACACACACAAACATAACACACACAGAAAACACACATATACTCACCTACACACAAAGAGACATACACAAAAACACACTACCCACACCATCCCCACTACACACTCTCAGAGATGACACACACACAAACACAAGTACACATCACACACAGACACAGTCCCCACACACTCGGACTTACCGCCCTGCTGCCCGCTGGGCAGGACGAATGGCCGTGTTCTGTGTCTCCCGGGGTCGGAGGCACTCGTGAATTCTTTGTTTCCCTTTCGAGAGCTGCCACATTGCAGGCTGAATGGAGAAGGTAAAAGAAGGTGTCCCGGGCGTGTGAATAGATAGAGGACATAGCTTATAGTTTTTCAGCAAAATGTGATCTGAGAGCTCAGCTCAGAAACTGCCCTTGAAAGTGCAGCTGTGAGCTGTGAGATGAGGGAAGAGGAAGTGGTAGGAACACCCAGGAAGCTCTGCCGGCTGCACTTCCTCTGCAGCCGTGATAACAGCCACAGGAAAAACAACACGCGCATTGTTATGATTTTTATTCTGCACTAGCACAACTAGAGCTCAGAGGCTTAAAGGAAAGCAGCAGATCTCAGAAAATGTTGCGCCGGGGGAATGATTTTACGGATTTCCTCCCTTTTTTGAGAATTGCCCACTTCCTGCAGACATCCTCTGTCCTCCGGGTCATGACAGATATTCATTGTCTCTCTTTCTCCCCCAGGCTCCTCCTTCGGCCACTCCACTGGCTGTCCAGGGTCTCCAGCTTGCTGACCCTACATCTTGGGACTCATCAGCTCCATAATCCCATGGACCAGGAGCCACACGAGCCAATTCTTTATAAGCTCTCTACATGCGTGTGTGTATATACACACACACACACACACGCACGGCATGCATACGCGCACACACACACATATGCACACACACGCCCACACACACATTCTGCGTCTGAAAATTCCCAAATCTGTGTCACATCTGAGTCTGGTCCTAGTGTTTGCTTTGTGTGTTTTCTCCTGCCTTGCAGCACGCCCTGTAATGTTGCTGAAAGCCAGACATGATATGTCAGATATTAGGAACTGAGGGGAATAGGCCTATGGTGTGAGGTTTGACGTTGATCTGGCTACGAGCTGTGTTTAATGTTTGTTGTAGCTGCTAGAGGCTTCAGTTTCCTCTAGTGCCCTTGTGTTGTCTCCCCCATTGTCTGTGGGTTTCCCTGAAACCCCTTCTTAGAGCTTGTGCCTTGCTGTTCTCTCAGCTTTAATTCACCGTTTTCATACTGGACTCCTGCTAATGTGGGGTAGGGAGTGAAGGAGAGGAAGCATCATGTTGGGATTGAATCTCACTCTTAAAGTGGGTCTGTGTTTTTTGACAGCGGTCCCCAACCTTTTGGCAACAGGAACCGGTGTCATGGAAGCCAATTTTTGCCCGGACAGGGAGGGATGGGGTGATGGTTCACGCAGTAATGCCATTGGATGGGGGGATGGTTCAGGCGGTAATGCCATTGGATGGGGGGGGATGGTTCAGGCGGTAATGCCATTGGATGGGGGGATGGTTCAGGCGGTAATGCCATTGGATGGGGGGATGGTTCCGGCGGTAATGCAAGCGATGGGGAGCCATGGGGAGCGGCAGGTGAAGCTTCGCTCGCTCGCCCACTGCTCACCTCCTGCTGTGCCACCCAGTTCCTAACAGGCTGTGGACCAGGACCAGTCCACCATCCGGGGGTTGAGAACCCCTGCTTTGGGGTGCCAACAACATTCTGTGTCTTTAGCTGAGTGCTTGTTACTTGGATGTGTTCAGTTTGTGACAACTGACAATTTAGTGAGCTGTAAACATATGAGCTCTTTCCTCTATTAATACTACACTACGGGGACTTTCCTGGTGGTCCAGTGGTAAAGAATCCACTTTCCAATGCGGGGGACGCGGGTTCCATCTCTGGTCGGGGAACTAAGATCCCACATGCTGCAGGACAACTAAGCCGGTGCACCACAACTACTGAGCTCGCGCACCACACGAGAGAGCCTGCATGCCGCAAACTACAGGGCCCATGTGCCCTGGAGCCCGCGCGCTACAACTAGAGAGAGAAAACCCGCACGCCACAACTAGAGAGAAGCCCGCACTGCAACTAGAGAGAAGTCCAAGCAGATTGAGCACTGTAATGAAAAGATCCCGCATGCCACAACAAAGATCCTGAGTGCCGCAACTAAGACCTGATGCAGCAGCACCCCCCAAAAAATAAGGAAAATAAATATTTTAAAAATATACTATACTGCACAAAAACTTAAAATTGAAAACAAAAAGAAGAAAGTGACTAATGAACACACACAAGATCATAGATCAGAAAATGCAAGTGTATGCAACACGCCTGGAAGGAACGCTATCGTGAAAATGTCAGTACATTCTTCCTAGGTTTACTGATGCATCTAATTCAATGCCGATTTTTTTAAAGGTCCTTGTAATTTTCTTTTTTTATACTGGTTAGGGAAGTTGGTTCTAAAGTACAGATGAAAATACACCTGTAAGTAAAGCCAGCTTCCAGAAGGACTAAAACAATCTCATACGATGGAGTCACCGGGAAATGCCCCGAGCCCTACGTTCCACAACCTGGGTGCCCCCGATGCTAAGCCAGGACCCCTTCTCCCCAATTCTTCCCCGCTTCCCTCCCAACTCAGAGAGGAAGATTACACTGTGTGCTTCGATGGGAATCACTGGCTGAGTTCACCAGGAGCGGATTCTGAGATGAAAATGTGCAGGCGTGAAATTCATTCAGGAGCGCTCTTGGGATCAAAACCTGTGGGGGAGTGAAGGAAGAAGGACTGGGCAGAAGGAGACACTGGGCTGCGATGAGTCACAGCAGAGGCCTCGGTCAACCTTACCAGGAGCTGGAGCTACGATGGAGGCACAGAGCTGTCCCAGACTGGGGCCTTTATGCCTCTACATCGACCAGTCAGGAGATGTGACTGCCCTGGGATGGCGGGACGATCTTGCAGGAGCTGAATCTCTTCCGCGGACAGTAATCCTGAGGGAATGCCTCAAGGTTATCGGGAGGGGGTCAGCGGTGAGTTACCCTCCATCAACACTCCTATCAGCTGGGAGGCTGGGGGCTCCAGTCCTGAAATGGCGGTGGGGGTGGATCTCAGTAGCAGACCAGAGCATATACTAATACTGAGGAGCAAAATTTGGGCTCCTCAGTATTTGGGCTCCTCACCAAAATGTCCACTGCTGTAAACATATATGAGCTCTTTCCTCTATTAATACTACACTACGAGGACTTTCCTGGTGGTCCAGTGGTAAAGAATCCACTTTCCAATGCAGGGGACGCGGGTTACATCTCTGGTCGGGGAACTAAGATCCCACATGCTGCGGGACAACTAAGCCGGTGCACCACAACTACTGAGCTCGTGCACCACACGAGAGAGCCTGCATGCTGCAAACTACAGGGCCCATGTGCCCTGGAGCCCGCGCGCTACAACTAGAGGGAGAAAACCCGCACGCCACAACTAGAGAGAGGGTGTGGAGAAAAGGGAACCCTCCTACCTTGTTCATGGTAATCTAAATTGGTGCAGCCACTATGGAAAACAATATGGAGTTTCCATAAAAAACTAAAAATGGGGTTACCATATGATTCTGCAATCCCACTCCTGGGCATATATCTGGAAAAGACGAAGACTCTAATTTGAAAAGATTCATGCACCCCAATGTTTATAACAGCACGATTTACAATAACCAAGACATGGAAGCAACCTAAATGTTCACCAACAGATGAATGATAAAGACGATGTGGTGTATATATAGATAGATAGATAGATAGATAGATAGATAGATATACACAGTGGAATATTACTCAACCATAAAAAAGAATGAAATAATGCCATTTGCAGCAGCGTGGATGGACCTAGAGATTATCATATTAAGTGAAGTAAGTCACAGAAAGATGAATATTATGTGATACCAATTATATGTGGAATCTAAAATACAATTGAACTTATTTACAAAATGGATATAGACTCACAGGCAAAGAAAACAGAGTTACCAGAGGGGATGAGGGGAGGCATAAATTAGGAGTTTGGGATTAGCAGGTGCAAACTACTACATATAAAATAGATAAACAACAAGGACCTACTGTATAGCACAGGGAACTCTATTCAGTATCTTATAACAACCTATAATGGAAGAGAATCTGAAAATCTGATATATACATCAATTTGGTATACACCTGAAACTAACACAACATTGTAAATCAGCTGTAGTTGTGTTTTTAAAAATTGGGGCCATTTCACAGGGTTTTCTGGAGCCAACACTAAAATCCAAAGCAATGACTAAGATTTTGGGAATCTCAGTAGTACAGCAGGTGCATGGAGGTAAAGGTTTCAGCTAGGCAACCCTGAAGCACCAATCAAATTACCAGGCAACACTTTCTTTTTCTGTTTCAATACAAAATGTTGTCTTCATCGGCTGCACCCGATCCAAGCTTCTGTGGTCAGAGATTTCAGAAGGAGCAAACACACTTTTCTTTAACTGAAAGCAAATACCAGTTCAGATAGTTTTCTTGGAGAGAACTTGAGATCTCATCAATTTTGCAAGAGAATGTGACTGGCCAAGAAGAGGGCCAATGGAGCTTGTGAGTGGGCTGGGGGGAGAGAGGGGCGAGAGGAAAGAGCAATAGAGAGGGGGCCTGAGTGAGAGTGGAAGGGTTGTAGGAGGAGAAGCTCAGAGATTTATTTGTGTGATGTCCATAGATATCATATTTAATAGGACAGACCTTTTTTTTTCTATGCTTACAAAAGTTTTAGTTGTTATAAGAATTCTTTATGATATAATGTTAGGTATAAAAATCAGGATATAAAATCATTAATATATTACCGTTGAAAAAACAAGGCACACGAAAAAAGGAAAGATGTTCATATTAAATAGCCTCTAATTTGGAAGTGGAACTATATATAATTTTTATTCTCTTCTCAAACTGCTCTCTATTTTACTGAGTTTTCAACAATGTGCCCCGATTTTAATGACAAACATTTATTGCAAAATGTAGACAAAAGTTTAGTGTTTTTATAAAATTTAACACTTAAAAGTTTTTTTCTGGCATGATATATGGAAAATTCTGACTCTGAAGCAAAGGTGCCCAAACTACCCTCCAAGGGCTATATAGAGCCTGCTGCCTGTTTGTAAATAAAGATTCAGTGTAACATTGCTACCTCACCCATCTACTAGTTTACTATGATCTGGGGCTGCTTTTGTGTTCCAACACGAGAGCTGAGTGATTGTGACTGCAAAGTCTAAAATATTTACTGCTGGTAAAAATGTTTACATATTCCCACTTCACATGGTAATATATATATATATTGAGGTGCATGAGCTGCTTGTATATTTTGGAGATTAATCCTTTGTCAGTTTCTTTGTTTGCAAATATTTTCTCCCATTCTGAGGGTTGTCTTTTCATCTTATTTATGGTTTACTTTGCTGGGCAAAAGCTTTTAATTAGGGCCCATTTATTTATTTTTGTTTTTATTTTCTTTACTCTAGGAGCTGGGTCAAAAAGGATCTTACTGCGACTTATGTCAAAGAGTGCTCTGCATACGTTTTCTTCTAAGAGTTTTATAGTGTCTGGCCTTACATTTAGGTCTTTAATCCATTTTGAGTTGATTTTTGTGTATGGTGTTAAGAAGTGTTCTAATTTCATTTTTTTACATGTAGCTGTCCAGTTTTCCCAGCACCACTTATTGAAGAGGGTGTCTTTTCTCCAGCATATATTCTTGCCTCCTTTGTCAAAGATAAGGTGACCATAGGTGCATGGGTATATCTCTGGGCTTTCTATCCTGTTTCATTGACCTATATTTCTGTTTCTGTGCCAGTACCATACTGTCTTGATTACTGTAGCTTTGTAGTATTGTCTGAAGTCAGGGAGCCTGATTCCTCCAGCTCTGTTTTTCTTTCTCAAGATTGCTTTGGCTATTCGGGGTCTTTTGTGTTTCCATACAAATTATGAAATTTTTCGTTCTACTTCTGTGAAAAATGCCATTGGTAGTTTGATGGGGACTTCATTGAATCTGTAGATTGTGTTGCGTAGTATAGTTGTTTTCAGAATGTTGATTCTTCCAATCCAAGAACATGGGATATCTCTCCATCTGTTTGTGTCATCTTTGATTTCTTTCATCAGTGTCTTATAGTTTTCTGCACATGTGTCTTTTGCCTCCTTAGGTAGGTTTATTCTCTTAGGTATTTTATTCTTTTTGTTGCAATGGTCAATGGGATTATTTCCTTGATTTCTCTTTCTGTTCTTTCATTGTTAGCGTATAGGAATCTTTGTTCTACCATCTCCTCTTGGTAGTTTGTTTTCATTTTTGAGTTTGTGTTCTTATGATAGTGTTTCATAGTGTAAAGCACTTGTGGGAATGTTCTCTACTTTGGGTTACATTCTACTGTGATTGGATTCCATTTTATGTGTCATATACATGTGTGCATGTGTACGTGTGTATAGATGCACACACACATTTTGACTAACTTCTTCCTTTTTCATTTTTTCAGTGGCATTTGCCCAGTTGATGCATTGGGTTTTTTGGGTTTTTTTTTTTCATCTTGATAACTTTCTCTTTTCTATTATATAGTATTGTGATCTGTTGGCCTCTTGGTCCTATGGTTCTATAGCCATTGCTATAACTACTACATCATGGTTTTAGATTTTTTTAATTTTATTTTTTTATGATAAGAACATTTAAGGTGAAATCTAACCATAAAAAGGTCTAGAGGTGTCTCAAAAGGTTAAACATAAACATACTATATGATCCAGCAATTCTACTTCTGGGCATTGATCCAAAAAGTTGAAATCAGGATCTTGAAGCAATATTAGCACTTGCATGTTTATTGCAGCACTCTTCCCAATAGCCAAGATGTGGAAACAACCTGAATGTCCATCAACAGATGAGTGCCTAAAAAATTGTGGTATCTATGTACAGTGGAATATTATTCAGCCTTAGAAAAGAGGAAAGTCATATGCCATATGAGACAATATGGATGAAATGTGAGGACATTATGCTAAGTGGAGTGAGCCAGTCACAGAAAGACAAATACTGTATAATTCCGTGTATATACAAAATAGTCAAAGTCATAGACTCAGTGAGTGGAATGGTGGTTGCCAGAGGCTGGGGGATGCGTAATGTATTGTACACTTACAATTTTGTTAGGAGGGGCTGACCTTGTCTTAATAGTGCACTTTTTCAGGCTCGCAGACTTTGAGAACAAACTTATGGTTACTGCGGGGAAGGGTGGGGGAAAGGGATATTCAGGGAGTTGGGGATCAACATGTCCACACTGCTATATTTAAAATGGATAACCGACAAGGACCTACCGTATACCACAGGGAACTCTGGTCAATGTTCTGTGGCAGCCTGGATGGGAGGGAAGTTTGGAGGAGAATGGATACGTGTATATGTATGGCTGAGTCCTTTACTGTGCACCTGAAACTATCACAACACTGTTAATCGGCTCTACTCCAATATAAAATAAAAAGTTAAAAAAAATAGTGCACTTTTTAGTCGGTGGCTGTTGTGATAGTTTTACCTGGAAACCTGTCGTTTTCCTTTACTAGGTAGTTAGTGTTCCCAAGGCAGACCTTCAGACCTGGAAGGCAATTTAGAGAGCATTCCATTAAATCTACTCTAACTCCCTTTACTCACTGAAAAAGAATCAAATTCCGGAGTACTGGTGACTCTCCAAAAGATTCAAATTCCAGAGAACTGGTGGCTCTCCAAGGCTCGTGGAGGTGGACAAGGAAAGATTAGAACCTTGCCCACTGAACTCTCATCTGGATTCATCCAACACTTCACAAGAAGGAGGCTGTGTCCCTCCAGGTGCAAGGTGTGGGGTGCAGGAGGGGTGCTATAGGGAGACGATTAGCTACTCTGAAGAAAGAATATAACCTGTAAATCCAGCTGAATCTCTAAGTTGCAACGTGTCTCTCAGTCACTCAGTTAAGTTTCTTTCCCGGGTTTTCCTATATTTCAATGCACTTTGTAGCACTACCTTTTTATTGAGTGGCTGCCATGCTCTAGGCAACGTAAGAGATCTTTATAGAGATTTCTATCCTACGAAAGCCTCATGGCAACCCTGCAAGATTGGCTTTATTGTCCCTTTTCATAGCAGAAAGAACTGAACCTCAGGGAGCTGAAGGAATTTTCTAGAAGTGGTGGATCTGGACTCACAGTGTAAGTTGGTTCTTTTCTGAAGCACATGCCTTTTTCACTTTGCAGCCTTTCTTTCACCTGGAGGTCCTCTAGATCTTCCAAGAACCACTGGAGAAACATTTTTAAATGTTTTTTTTTTCCCCTGACTATGACTCCCACCTTTGGCTTCCCAAGGTGGAAGAGAGAGAAAAACGATCTGTGAAATGTGAACCCTCCTCCTTGCCTTCCCTAATGACAGGCTTGCTAACAGTTTACCATTTGGGAAAGAGTGTGGACTATTTTCCCCTGATCCGCCTCTGACCTGATGTAAAGTGTACAATGATGGGTCCGAGAAGGAACAAGAAGAGGCCGTAGTGTGCAGCGGTTAAGAGTGAGCATGGTAGTCAGACAGCCTTTGACTCAAATTCCTGTTCAGCCCAGTACTTTTTAGCACCATGACCTTGGGCAAGTTTCTCAGTACTTTTGAACCACAGTTTCCTTACCTACAACATTAGAAAAATAATACTACCTTCACCCTAGAATATTTGTAAGTAGTAAATATTCCTATGAAACATGCATATCAGAGTGTCTGGAATATAGTATATACTCAGTAGTGGTTGCAAAGGCATACATACATCTTAAACCTTTTGCTATAGAACATTTCAGACATTTACAGAAGAATAGTATAATCAACACCCATATATCTATCACCAAGTTTTGACAAATATCAACTCCTGACCATTCATGTTTCCCGTATATCCCAACCTACTTCCCATCCCAACCCTGGATTATTTTGAAGCAAATACTAGACATTGTATCATTTTACCTGTAAATATTTTAGTATGCATATCTAAAACAGAAAGATGATTTTTTAAAAATATAACCACAGGGCTTCCCTGGTGGCGCAGTGGTTGAGAGTCCGCCTGCCGATGCAGGGGACATGGGTTCACGCCCCGGTCCGGGAAGATCCCACATGCCGCGGAGCGGCTAGGCCCGTGAGCCATGGCCGCTGAGCCTGCGCGTCCAGAGCCTGTGCTCCGCAACGGGAGAGGCCACAACAGTGAGAGGCCCGCGTACCGCAAAAAAAAAAACCCAAAAAACATAACCACAGTATCAAAGGTACTATAAATCTTGAATTTTATCAAATATCCTCTCATTAGAGTTTAGATTTCAAGGATTATCTCATAATTTATTTACAGTTTAGTTTGCTTGAATCAGGATGGAAAAAGAAAAAAAAAGGTCCTATAAGATGATCCCAGGTCATTTCATGCCTTTCCTGCCTCAGACTTTGAATCAGTCATTTCTCCAAGAATCCCTGGTTTCTTTGAGTAGAAACTGGTCCTGAAGACTATAATCTGGTTGGTCTAATTAGCCCATTACAGACATTCTTCATTTCTGTTACATCGCTTTTTGTTTGTTTTGTTTTGTTTTGTTTTGTTTTGTTTTGCTCACGGGCCCAGCCGCTCCGCAGCATGTGGGATCTTCCCGGACCAGGGCACAAACCCGTGTCCCCTGCATCGGCAGGTAGACCCTCAACCACTGTGCCACCAGGGAAGCCCTGTTACATCGCTTTTGATCTCAAGCATTTACTTTTGGTTCTTTCTTAGGATTTCCATGTCTCTGCTTACATGGCTCATCTGTTCTTACATTATAGTCCGTGCATATTCATCTTAGTTGTTTTAAATTCCTGGTTTAATAATACCAAGATTTCTGCGTGGACAAAACAATCTTGCCTGCCATTTCTATAAACATGAATGTTGCCCATCAAGCCATCAGCATTGCAGCCCCTGGACAGTGGGCCCTGAGGGGAATTCAGAACAGAGGAAAGCAGGATACTTGCCCTTGGATAGCTAAGATGAATATCAAAGGAATGGTTTCAGTGAGCCCAGACTCTTGCATCTTCCCGGACATTACATCACTAACTTGAGATGTCCGGTTTTTGTGTGACTAGCAATAACCTTTTGACGTTTGACTACATATTTGTTTTGTTTTGTTTTCAACAAAAACTCCTATATCTCCAGGCTCCTCCACTACCTCTTTGGAACAGTCCCTCAGAACTATCTGAGAGGCTGTCTCCCCAGCTATAGTCCTCAGTAATTCCTCAAACGAAACAGAATTCTCAACTTTTAGGCTGTGCACCTTTGCTCAGTCGACACCTACCATGTCTGGTTCTGATGCTTGCTCTGTCTCTTCAAATTATGTTTTTTGCTCTTTAGTACACCTTGTAACTTTTCTTGTTAGCTGGACATGAAAAAGAACTGCTGTAAAGAAGCCTTTAGTAATGGGGTGATGGGGTGGGGGAGGAGAAGTATTCTATAGTCCTATGATTATATCTCAGTTCTAGTGAGACTTTGCCTCTGGACTGTGGACCTCACAAGTGTTTTTCAGTTTTCTTCTCCCGACTTAGGTGGGACAGTAGGGTTCCAGTGGTCTGGAAGTGGGTATTTCCCTTTTCTGACATGAAAGGCTTAGCGCTGACTGTAGTTGTAGAGTTTTCTTCCTCCAGGTTGGTGAGGCTCTGATAAAACCCCTGCAGGTTAGGCTCTGGTTAACTGGTTTCCCCTGAGGGCAGGCCTTCTTGAGAAGAACAAGATGCTCTGCTCTATTTCAAAATGGTTCCTTTGCCCCTCCCCCTGCAGGAAGCCACAGGGGATTTTTTCCCCCCGATATTTACTGTGAGAACCTGGTGGAGCTCTTAGAAGTGAAACTCACAGAGGTGTGGTGACGCCCCCCATGACTGGGTCCCCCTGGAGTTTTAACTCCAGGCTGACCATCGAGTAATTCGTCAATCACAGTTCGGGGCTTCCTGCCCAGCACTGCTGCCCAGGGTGAGTCTGGGCTCTGCAAAGCCAGGACTCCCTGCATTCGCCTGTCTGTTCTCCAGACTTGGGGGCAGCAGTTTGCCCTGTGTCCTCAAAGGATCTCTTAAGGATTTAAGAAGAGTTGCTTTTTCAGTCTGTTCAACTTTTCACTTATTCTTAGGATGGAGTAGTGACTTCCAAGCTCCTGACATGTAACTGGAATCTGGAAGTCAAATTTATCAATTGGATTCCATATTGCATCTGTATTTTGTTGTTGTCTAAAACTACAAAGAATTGGGGCTTCCCTGGTGGCGCAGTGGTTAAGAATCCGCCTGCCAATGCAGGAGACACAGGTTCGAGCCCTGGTCTGGGAAGATCCCACATGCCGTGGAGCAACTAAGCCCATGAGCCACAATTACTGAAGCCCGTCCACCCTAGAGCCCGTGCTCCACAACAGGAGAGGCCGCCACGATGAGAGGCCTGCGCACCACAGCGAAGAGTAGCCCCCGCTCGCCGCAACTAGAGAGAGCCCACACGCAGCAACGAAGACCCAACGCAACCAAAAGTAAATAAACAAAATAAAATAAATTAAAAAAAAGAACCTACAAAGAATTAACTTATTTTCCTGGTAATTGTGAAATCGCTGAGTAATGAAAACATAATAAGGAACCAAATATATAAGTCCAGTGACAAAGCTTGAAGTGAAAAGAGAAAATGGTTACAAATTAACCTGTACTTGGAGTCCTAAGGCCTTATTACTCCCTTCTAATGCAATACGTTAAAAATAATTCTAAGTTGCACTCAATATATTGGATACGTAGGTACAACTCTTATCATTTTTGATAATGATTTAATTTGCCTTAGTTAACTATTTCTAGCTGATAAATATGATCATTGAAAAACCTGATTGCTATGAACGTGTTTACAGAGCAGATATGCATCTGTACTTTGAGTTCAATTTAGAAAAGTTTTCCTCACTCTCGGGTTTTGAAAGAATTTTTCTGTTTTCTTCTAATAGTTCATAGTTTACTATTTTAAC
This sequence comes from Tursiops truncatus, assembly GCF_011762595.2. Classification (NCBI taxonomy): domain Eukaryota; kingdom Metazoa; phylum Chordata; class Mammalia; order Artiodactyla; family Delphinidae; genus Tursiops; species Tursiops truncatus. Next base: position 98,956,576 of record NC_047042.1, on the reverse strand, counting down.
AACTATCTGATGCATTTGGAATACTTCTTGGGTTGGTATGAGGAATGAATCCAATTTTAACACTTTTTCAAAAGATTATTCCGTTATTTCAATACTTCTCATTATAAAGTCCATCTGCTCTCCCCTGATATGGGATGTTGCCTTTGTTATACACTAAATTTCCCTATGCCAATGAGTGTTTCTCTAGATTTTCTGATTTTCCCACTGGTCTTTCTATTCATGCACCAATACTCTAAGGGGCTTTACAATATTGTGTACTATCTGGCCTTCCCTGTTGTTCTTTTTCTAATTCTCATTCCTATAATTACTTCTTCTCTTTGCATGGACTGATTTCTCAACTACCATGAGAAAGTGAGTTGAAGATGGTTTTAGTTTTAGTGAGAAAGTATTTCCCCACTGTAAGTTGCTGGCTTTCAGGATGAGTAGAGAAATAGATAAGAAAGTATGTGTCAATTCATATTTTACAGAATGTTTTTACTGAGAATGGCTATTGGTGAGTTATGTTAATAATTTTCCTCTTAATGAACATCCCCCCGCTCTCTAGTTTTCTAGAGTAAATCCCACTTGGTTATACTGTAACCCTTTTAAGAATGTTTCAGATTCTGCTTTTGCTAATATTGTTTTAGGATTTTGTATTGATATTCATAAATGTGATTCATCTGTAGTTTCTGGTAGAATCTTTGTGAGATTTGCAGCTCAAAGTTACAGTCACTTAGAAAGAATTTGAAGGTTTACCTTATTTCCCTATATTCTGGGATAATTTAAGTAAAATTGGGATTCTCTGATCGCTGCAGGCTTAATAGAATTCTGCTGTGAAGCCACCTGGGACTTGATAATGTTTTGCGGGGAGCACCTCGACTGCTTTCTCTGTCCATTCTTCCATGATCACTGGTCTACTTCAACTTTATGTCTCTAACGGAGTCAATATTTATAAGCTCTATTTACCTACAATAGATGTACGTAATTTAAAATTTAAGACATTAGCCAATCTGTTTTCTCAGCCGATGCAGGATTGTCGTCTAAAATATCAAGCCAGATAACCATCAACCCACTTGAAACACTTTATGTTACTATAGGCCATAAGGGACCCGTTATTGTTTCTAAATAGTAGAGTATTTTTAGAAGAAGAACATCAAATTTATCTTCCATTCTCTGTGCAGTGTGAGAAAATCAGATTAATTTAGCTCTGTGTGGCATACACAAATTTCAGGACAGTTTTCACATGTCTCACCAAAGTGTTGTTTTCCTTCCGTGCCGAGAGTCCCTGCAGTGGGACTGTTTTGCTGTCTCCTCCATCCACACTTTCTTTCTGTTGGTGTCCAGATTGTTAGTGCTTTTTTTAAAAAAAATATTTATTTATTTGTTTGTTTTATTTTTGGCTGCATCGGGCCTTCATTGTGGCACAAGGGATCTTTGCTGCGGCATGCGGACTTCTCTCTAGTTGTGGAGAGCACATGGGATCAGTAGTTGTGGCACGCAGGCTTAGTTGCCTCTCGGCATGTGGGATCTTAGTTCCCAGACGGGGATCGAGCCTGTGTCCCCTGCATTGGAAGGCGGATTCTTAACAACTGGACAACCAGGGAAGTCCCTGTTAGTGCTTTTTAATGAGCATTCTTGCATAGGATAGGATGCTAACTGCTTCCACTGGGATTCCTCAGATTCGGTATCTTAAACAAACTTGGACCTGTTCTACAACAAAATGTATATTATTTTGTTAAATGGAAAAAAAGGGCAGTTTGCCTTGTGTCCTCAAAGGATCTCTTAAGGATTTAAGAAGAGTTGCTTTTTCAGTCTGTTCAACTTTTCACTTATTCTTAGGATGGAGTAGTGACTTCCAAGCTCCTGACATGTAACTGGAATCTGGAAGTCAAATTTATCAGTTGGATTCCATATTGCATCTGTATTTTGTTGTTGTCTAAAACTATAAAGAATTGGGGCTTCCCTGGTGGCGCAGTGGTTAAGAATCCGCCTGCCAATGCAGGAGACACAGGTTCGAGCCCTGGTCTGGGAAGATCCCACATGCCGTGGAGCAACTAAGCCCATGAGCCACAATTACTGAAGCCCGTCCACCCTAGAGCCCGTGCTCCACAACAGGAGAGGCCGCCACGATGAGAGGCCTGCGCACCACAGCGAAGAGTAGCCCCCGCTCGCCGCAACTAGAGAGAGCCCACACGCAGCAACGAAGACCCAACGCAACCAAAAGTAAATAAACAAAATAAAATAAATTAAAAAAAAGAACCTACAAAGAATTAACTTATTTTCCTGGTAATTGTGAAATCGCTGAGTAATGAAAACATAATAAGGAACCAAATATATAAGTCCAGTGACAAAGCTTGAAGTGAAAAGAGAAAATGGTTACAAATTAACCTGTACTTGGAGTCCTAAGGCCTTATTACTCCCTTCTAATGCAATACGTTAAAAATAATTCTAAGTTGCACTCAATATATTGGATACGTAGGTACAACTCTTATCATTTTTGATAATGATTTAATTTGCCTTAGTTAACTATTTCTAGCTGATAAATATGATCATTGAAAAACCTGATTGCTATGAACGTGTTTACAGAGCAGATATGCATCTGTACTTTGAGTTCAATTTAGAAAAGTTTTCCTCACTCTCGGGTTTTGAAAGAATTTTTCTGTTTTCTTCTAATAGTTCATAGTTTACTATTTTAACAACTATCTGATGCATTTGGAATACTTCTTGGGTTGGTATGAGGAATGAATCCAATTTTAACACTTTTTCAAAAGATTATTCCGTTATTTCAATACTTCTCATTATAAAGTCCATCTGCTCTCCCCTGATATGGGATGTTGCCTTTGTTATACACTAAATTTCCCTATGCCAATGAGTGTTTCTCTAGATTTTCTGATTTTCCCACTGGTCTTTCTATTCATGCACCAATACTCTAAGGGGCTTTACAATATTGTGTACTATCTGGCCTTCCCTGTTGTTCTTTTTCTAATTCTCATTCCTATAATTACTTCTTCTCTTTGCATGGACTGATTTCTCAACTACCATGAGAAAGTGAGTTGAAGATGGTTTTAGTTTTAGTGAGAAAGTATTTCCCCACTGTAAGTTGCTGGCTTTCAGGATGAGTAGAGAAATAGATAAGAAAGTATGTGTCAATTCATATTTTACAGAATGTTTTTACTGAGAATGGCTATTGGTGAGTTATGTTAATAATTTTCCTCTTAATGAACATCCCCCCGCTCTCTAGTTTTCTAGAGTAAATCCCACTTGGTTATACTGTAACCCTTTTAAGAATGTTTCAGATTCTGCTTTTGCTAATATTGTTTTAGGATTTTGTATTGATATTCATAAATGTGATTCATCTGTAGTTTCTGGTAGAATCTTTGTGAGATTTGCAGCTCAAAGTTACAGTCACTTAGAAAGAATTTGAAGGTTTACCTTATTTCCCTATATTCTGGGATAATTTAAGTAAAATTGGGATTCTCTGATCGCTGCAGGCTTAATAGAATTCTGCTGTGAAGCCACCTGGGACTTGATAATGTTTTGCGGGGAGCACCTCGACTGCTTTCTCTGTCCATTCTTCCATGATCACTGGTCTACTTCAACTTTATGTCTCTAACGGAGTCAATATTTATAAGCTCTATTTACCTACAATAGATGTACGTAATTTAAAATTTAAGACATTAGCCAATCTGTTTTCTCAGCCGATGCAGGATTGTCGTCTAAAATATCAAGCCAGATAACCATCAACCCACTTGAAACACTTTATGTTACTATAGGCCATAAGGGACCCGTTATTGTTTCTAAATAGTAGAGTATTTTTAGAAGAAGAACATCAAATTTATCTTCCATTCTCTGTGCAGTGTGAGAAAATCAGATTAATTTAGCTCTGTGTGGCATACACAAATTTCAGGACAGTTTTCACATGTCTCACCAAAGTGTTGTTTTCCTTCCGTGCCGAGAGTCCCTGCAGTGGGACTGTTTTGCTGTCTCCTCCATCCACACTTTCTTTCTGTTGGTGTCCAGATTGTTAGTGCTTTTTTTAAAAAAAATATTTATTTATTTGTTTGTTTTATTTTTGGCTGCATCGGGCCTTCATTGTGGCACAAGGGATCTTTGCTGCGGCATGCGGACTTCTCTCTAGTTGTGGAGAGCACATGGGATCAGTAGTTGTGGCACGCAGGCTTAGTTGCCTCTCGGCATGTGGGATCTTAGTTCCCAGACGGGGATCGAGCCTGTGTCCCCTGCATTGGAAGGCGGATTCTTAACAACTGGACAACCAGGGAAGTCCCTGTTAGTGCTTTTTAATGAGCATTCTTGCATAGGATAGGATGCTAACTGCTTCCACTGGGATTCCTCAGATTCGGTATCTTAAACAAACTTGGACCTGTTCTACAACAAAATGTATATTATTTTGTTAAATGGAAAAAAAGGGCAGTTTGCCTTGTGTCCTCAAAGGATCTCTTAAGGATTTAAGAAGAGTTGCTTTTTCAGTCTGTTCAACTTTTCACTTATTCTTAGGATGGAGTAGTGACTTCCAAGCTCCTGACATGTAACTGGAATCTGGAAGTCAAATTTATCAGTTGGATTCCATATTGCATCTGTATTTTGTTGTTGTTTAAAACTATAAAGAATTGGGGCTTCCCTGGTGGCGCAGTGGTTAAGAATCCGCCTGCCAATGCAGGAGACACAGGTTCGAGCCCTGGTCTGGGAAGATCCCACATGCCGTGGAGCAACTAAGCCCATGAGCCACAATTACTGAAGCCCGTCCACCCTAGAGCCCGTGCTCCACAACAGGAGAGGCCGCCACGATGAGAGGCCTGCGCACCACAGCGAAGAGTAGCCCCCGCTCGCCGCAACTAGAGAGAGCCCACACGCAGCAACGAAGACCCAACGCAACCAAAAGTAAATAAACAAAATAAAATAAATTAAAAAAAAGAACCTACAAAGAATTAACTTATTTTCCTGGTAATTGTGAAATCGCTGAGTAATGAAAACATAATAAGGAACCAAATATATAAGTCCAGTGACAAAGCTTGAAGTGAAAAGAGAAAATGGTTACAAATTAACCTGTACTTGGAGTCCTAAGGCCTTATTACTCCCTTCTAATGCAATACGTTAAAAATAATTCTAAGTTGCACTCAATATATTGGATACGTAGGTACAACTCTTATCATTTTTGATAATGATTTAATTTGCCTTAGTTAACTATTTCTAGCTGATAAATATGATCATTGAAAAACCTGATTGCTATGAACGTGTTTACAGAGCAGATATGCATCTGTACTTTGAGTTCAATTTAGAAAAGTTTTCCTCACTCTCGGGTTTTGAAAGAATTTTTCTGTTTTCTTCTAATAGTTCATAGTTTACTATTTTAACAACTATCTGATGCATTTGGAATACTTCTTGGGTTGGTATGAGGAATGAATCCAATTTTAACACTTTTTCAAAAGATTATTCCGTTATTTCAATACTTCTCATTATAAAGTCCATCTGCTCTCCCCTGATATGGGATGTTGCCTTTGTTATACACTAAATTTCCCTATGCCAATGAGTGTTTCTCTAGATTTTCTGATTTTCCCACTGGTCTTTCTATTCATGCACCAATACTCTAAGGGGCTTTACAATATTGTGTACTATCTGGCCTTCCCTGTTGTTCTTTTTCTAATTCTCATTCCTATAATTACTTCTTCTCTTTGCATGGACTGATTTCTCAACTACCATGAGAAAGTGAGTTGAAGATGGTTTTAGTTTTAGTGAGAAAGTATTTCCCCACTGTAAGTTGCTGGCTTTCAGGATGAGTAGAGAAATAGATAAGAAAGTATGTGTCAATTCATATTTTACAGAATGTTTTTACTGAGAATGGCTATTGGTGAGTTATGTTAATAATTTTCCTCTTAATGAACATCCCCCCGCTCTCTAGTTTTCTAGAGTAAATCCCACTTGGTTATACTGTAACCCTTTTAAGAATGTTTCAGATTCTGCTTTTGCTAATATTGTTTTAGGATTTTGTATTGATATTCATAAATGTGATTCATCTGTAGTTTCTGGTAGAATCTTTGTGAGATTTGCAGCTCAAAGTTACAGTCACTTAGAAAGAATTTGAAGGTTTACCTTATTTCCCTATATTCTGGGATAATTTAAGTAAAATTGGGATTCTCTGATCGCTGCAGGCTTAATAGAATTCTGCTGTGAAGCCACCTGGGACTTGATAATGTTTTGCGGGGAGCACCTCGACTGCTTTCTCTGTCCATTCTTCCATGATCACTGGTCTACTTCAACTTTATGTCTCTAACGGAGTCAATATTTATAAGCTCTATTTACCTACAATAGATGTACGTAATTTAAAATTTAAGACATTAGCCAATCTGTTTTCTCAGCCGATGCAGGATTGTCGTCTAAAATATCAAGCCAGATAACCATCAACCCACTTGAAACACTTTATGTTACTATAGGCCATAAGGGACCCGTTATTGTTTCTAAATAGTAGAGTATTTTTAGAAGAAGAACATCAAATTTATCTTCCATTCTCTGTGCAGTGTGAGAAAATCAGATTAATTTAGCTCTGTGTGGCATACACAAATTTCAGGACAGTTTTCACATGTCTCACCAAAGTGTTGTTTTCCTTCCGTGCCGAGAGTCCCTGCAGTGGGACTGTTTTGCTGTCTCCTCCATCCACACTTTCTTTCTGTTGGTGTCCAGATTGTTAGTGCTTTTTTTAAAAAAAATATTTATTTATTTGTTTGTTTTATTTTTGGCTGCATCGGGCCTTCATTGTGGCACAAGGGATCTTTGCTGCGGCATGCGGACTTCTCTCTAGTTGTGGAGAGCACATGGGATCAGTAGTTGTGGCACGCAGGCTTAGTTGCCTCTCGGCATGTGGGATCTTAGTTCCCAGACGGGGATCGAGCCTGTGTCCCCTGCATTGGAAGGCGGATTCTTAACAACTGGACAACCAGGGAAGTCCCTGTTAGTGCTTTTTAATGAGCATTCTTGCATAGGATAGGATGCTAACTGCTTCCACTGGGATTCCTCAGATTCGGTATCTTAAACAAACTTGGACCTGTTCTACAACAAAATGTATATTATTTTGTTAAATGGAAAAAAAGGGCAGTTTGCCTTGTGTCCTCAAAGGATCTCTTAAGGATTTAAGAAGAGTTGCTTTTTCAGTCTGTTCAACTTTTCACTTATTCTTAGGATGGAGTAGTGACTTCCAAGCTCCTGACATGTAACTGGAATCTGGAAGTCAAATTTATCAGTTGGATTCCATATTGCATCTGTATTTTGTTGTTGTTTAAAACTATAAAGAATTGGGGCTTCCCTGGTGGCGCAGTGGTTAAGAATCCGCCTGCCAATGCAGGAGACACAGGTTCGAGCCCTGGTCTGGGAAGATCCCACATGCCGTGGAGCAACTAAGCCCATGAGCCACAATTACTGAAGCCCGTCCACCCTAGAGCCCGTGCTCCACAACAGGAGAGGCCGCCACGATGAGAGGCCTGCGCACCACAGCGAAGAGTAGCCCCCGCTCGCCGCAACTAGAGAGAGCCCACACGCAGCAACGAAGACCCAACGCAACCAAAAGTAAATAAACAAAATAAAATAAATTAAAAAAAAGAACCTACAAAGAATTAACTTATTTTCCTGGTAATTGTGAAATCGCTGAGTAATGAAAACATAATAAGGAACCAAATATATAAGTCCAGTGACAAAGCTTGAAGTGAAAAGAGAAAATGGTTACAAATTAACCTGTACTTGGAGTCCTAAGGCCTTATTACTCCCTTCTAATGCAATACGTTAAAAATAATTCTAAGTTGCACTCAATATATTGGATACGTAGGTACAACTCTTATCATTTTTGATAATGATTTAATTTGCCTTAGTTAACTATTTCTAGCTGATAAATATGATCATTGAAAAACCTGATTGCTATGAACGTGTTTACAGAGCAGATATGCATCTGTACTTTGAGTTCAATTTAGAAAAGTTTTCCTCACTCTCGGGTTTTGAAAGAATTTTTCTGTTTTCTTCTAATAGTTCATAGTTTACTATTTTAACAACTATCTGATGCATTTGGAATACTTCTTGGGTTGGTATGAGGAATGAATCCAATTTTAACACTTTTTCAAAAGATTATTCCGTTATTTCAATACTTCTCATTATAAAGTCCATCTGCTCTCCCCTGATATGGGATGTTGCCTTTGTTATACACTAAATTTCCCTATGCCAATGAGTGTTTCTCTAGATTTTCTGATTTTCCCACTGGTCTTTCTATTCATGCACCAATACTCTAAGGGGCTTTACAATATTGTGTACTATCTGGCCTTCCCTGTTGTTCTTTTTCTAATTCTCATTCCTATAATTACTTCTTCTCTTTGCATGGACTGATTTCTCAACTACCATGAGAAAGTGAGTTGAAGATGGTTTTAGTTTTAGTGAGAAAGTATTTCCCCACTGTAAGTTGCTGGCTTTCAGGATGAGTAGAGAAATAGATAAGAAAGTATGTGTCAATTCATATTTTACAGAATGTTTTTACTGAGAATGGCTATTGGTGAGTTATGTTAATAATTTTCCTCTTAATGAACATCCCCCCGCTCTCTAGTTTTCTAGAGTAAATCCCACTTGGTTATACTGTAACCCTTTTAAGAATGTTTCAGATTCTGCTTTTGCTAATATTGTTTTAGGATTTTGTATTGATATTCATAAATGTGATTCATCTGTAGTTTCTGGTAGAATCTTTGTGAGATTTGCAGCTCAAAGTTACAGTCACTTAGAAAGAATTTGAAGGTTTACCTTATTTCCCTATATTCTGGGATAATTTAAGTAAAATTGGGATTCTCTGATCGCTGCAGGCTTAATAGAATTCTGCTGTGAAGCCACCTGGGACTTGATAATGTTTTGCGGGGAGCACCTCGACTGCTTTCTCTGTCCATTCTTCCATGATCACTGGTCTACTTCAACTTTATGTCTCTAACGGAGTCAATATTTATAAGCTCTATTTACCTACAATAGATGTACGTAATTTAAAATTTAAGACATTAGCCAATCTGTTTTCTCAGCCGATGCAGGATTGTCGTCTAAAATATCAAGCCAGATAACCATCAACCCACTTGAAACACTTTATGTTACTATAGGCCATAAGGGACCCGTTATTGTTTCTAAATAGTAGAGTATTTTTAGAAGAAGAACATCAAATTTATCTTCCATTCTCTGTGCAGTGTGAGAAAATCAGATTAATTTAGCTCTGTGTGGCATACACAAATTTCAGGACAGTTTTCACATGTCTCACCAAAGTGTTGTTTTCCTTCCGTGCCGAGAGTCCCTGCAGTGGGACTGTTTTGCTGTCTCCTCCATCCACACTTTCTTTCTGTTGGTGTCCAGATTGTTAGTGCTTTTTTTAAAAAAAATATTTATTTATTTGTTTGTTTTATTTTTGGCTGCATCGGGCCTTCATTGTGGCACAAGGGATCTTTGCTGCGGCATGCGGACTTCTCTCTAGTTGTGGAGAGCACATGGGATCAGTAGTTGTGGCACGCAGGCTTAGTTGCCTCTCGGCATGTGGGATCTTAGTTCCCAGACGGGGATCGAGCCTGTGTCCCCTGCATTGGAAGGCGGATTCTTAACAACTGGACAACCAGGGAAGTCCCTGTTAGTGCTTTTTAATGAGCATTCTTGCATAGGATAGGATGCTAACTGCTTCCACTGGGATTCCTCAGATTCGGTATCTTAAACAAACTTGGACCTGTTCTACAACAAAATGTATATTATTTTGTTAAATGGAAAAAAAGGGCAGTTTGCCTTGTGTCCTCAAAGGATCTCTTAAGGATTTAAGAAGAGTTGCTTTTTCAGTCTGTTCAACTTTTCACTTATTCTTAGGATGGAGTAGTGACTTCCAAGCTCCTGACATGTAACTGGAATCTGGAAGTCAAATTTATCAGTTGGATTCCATATTGCATCTGTATTTTGTTGTTGTCTAAAACTATAAAGAATTGGGGCTTCCCTGGTGGCGCAGTGGTTAAGAATCCGCCTGCCAATGCAGGAGACACAGGTTCGAGCCCTGGTCTGGGAAGATCCCACATGCCGTGGAGCAACTAAGCCCATGAGCCACAATTACTGAAGCCCGTCCACCCTAGAGCCCGTGCTCCACAACAGGAGAGGCCGCCACGATGAGAGGCCTGCGCACCACAGCGAAGAGTAGCCCCCGCTCGCCGCAACTAGAGAGAGCCCACACGCAGCAACGAAGACCCAACGCAACCAAAAGTAAATAAACAAAATAAAATAAATTAAAAAAAAGAACCTACAAAGAATTAACTTATTTTCCTGGTAATTGTGAAATCGCTGAGTAATGAAAACATAATAAGGAACCAAATATATAAGTCCAGTGACAAAGCTTGAAGTGAAAAGAGAAAATGGTTACAAATTAACCTGTACTTGGAGTCCTAAGGCCTTATTACTCCCTTCTAATGCAATACGTTAAAAATAATTCTAAGTTGCACTCAATATATTGGATACGTAGGTACAACTCTTATCATTTTTGATAATGATTTAATTTGCCTTAGTTAACTATTTCTAGCTGATAAATATGATCATTGAAAAACCTGATTGCTATGAACGTGTTTACAGAGCAGATATGCATCTGTACTTTGAGTTCAATTTAGAAAAGTTTTCCTCACTCTCGGGTTTTGAAAGAATTTTTCTGTTTTCTTCTAATAGTTCATAGTTTACTATTTTAACAACTATCTGATGCATTTGGAATACTTCTTGGGTTGGTATGAGGAATGAATCCAATTTTAACACTTTTTCAAAAGATTATTCCGTTATTTCAATACTTCTCATTATAAAGTCCATCTGCTCTCCCCTGATATGGGATGTTGCCTTTGTTATACACTAAATTTCCCTATGCCAATGAGTGTTTCTCTAGATTTTCTGATTTTCCCACTGGTCTTTCTATTCATGCACCAATACTCTAAGGGGCTTTACAATATTGTGTACTATCTGGCCTTCCCTGTTGTTCTTTTTCTAATTCTCATTCCTATAATTACTTCTTCTCTTTGCATGGACTGATTTCTCAACTACCATGAGAAAGTGAGTTGAAGATGGTTTTAGTTTTAGTGAGAAAGTATTTCCCCACTGTAAGTTGCTGGCTTTCAGGATGAGTAGAGAAATAGATAAGAAAGTATGTGTCAATTCATATTTTACAGAATGTTTTTACTGAGAATGGCTATTGGTGAGTTATGTTAATAATTTTCCTCTTAATGAACATCCCCCCGCTCTCTAGTTTTCTAGAGTAAATCCCACTTGGTTATACTGTAACCCTTTTAAGAATGTTTCAGATTCTGCTTTTGCTAATATTGTTTTAGGATTTTGTATTGATATTCATAAATGTGATTCATCTGTAGTTTCTGGTAGAATCTTTGTGAGATTTGCAGCTCAAAGTTACAGTCACTTAGAAAGAATTTGAAGGTTTACCTTATTTCCCTATATTCTGGGATAATTTAAGTAAAATTGGGATTCTCTGATCGCTGCAGGCTTAATAGAATTCTGCTGTGAAGCCACCTGGGACTTGATAATGTTTTGCGGGGAGCACCTCGACTGCTTTCTCTGTCCATTCTTCCATGATCACTGGTCTACTTCAACTTTATGTCTCTAACGGAGTCAATATTTATAAGCTCTATTTACCTACAATAGATGTACGTAATTTAAAATTTAAGACATTAGCCAATCTGTTTTCTCAGCCGATGCAGGATTGTCGTCTAAAATATCAAGCCAGATAACCATCAACCCACTTGAAACACTTTATGTTACTATAGGCCATAAGGGACCCGTTATTGTTTCTAAATAGTAGAGTATTTTTAGAAGAAGAACATCAAATTTATCTTCCATTCTCTGTGCAGTGTGAGAAAATCAGATTAATTTAGCTCTGTGTGGCATACACAAATTTCAGGACAGTTTTCACATGTCTCACCAAAGTGTTGTTTTCCTTCCGTGCCGAGAGTCCCTGCAGTGGGACTGTTTTGCTGTCTCCTCCATCCACACTTTCTTTCTGTTGGTGTCCAGATTGTTAGTGCTTTTTTTAAAAAAAATATTTATTTATTTGTTTGTTTTATTTTTGGCTGCATCGGGCCTTCATTGTGGCACAAGGGATCTTTGCTGCGGCATGCGGACTTCTCTCTAGTTGTGGAGAGCACATGGGATCAGTAGTTGTGGCACGCAGGCTTAGTTGCCTCTCGGCATGTGGGATCTTAGTTCCCAGACGGGGATCGAGCCTGTGTCCCCTGCATTGGAAGGCGGATTCTTAACAACTGGACAACCAGGGAAGTCCCTGTTAGTGCTTTTTAATGAGCATTCTTGCATAGGATAGGATGCTAACTGCTTCCACTGGGATTCCTCAGATTCGGTATCTTAAACAAACTTGGACCTGTTCTACAACAAAATGTATATTATTTTGTTAAATGGAAAAAAAGGGCAGTTTGCCTTGTGTCCTCAAAGGATCTCTTAAGGATTTAAGAAGAGTTGCTTTTTCAGTCTGTTCAACTTTTCACTTATTCTTAGGATGGAGTAGTGACTTCCAAGCTCCTGACATGTAACTGGAATCTGGAAGTCAAATTTATCAGTTGGATTCCATATTGCATCTGTATTTTGTTGTTGTCTAAAACTATAAAGAATTGGGGCTTCCCTGGTGGCGCAGTGGTTAAGAATCCGCCTGCCAATGCAGGAGACACAGGTTCGAGCCCTGGTCTGGGAAGATCCCACATGCCGTGGAGCAACTAAGCCCATGAGCCACAATTACTGAAGCCCGTCCACCCTAGAGCCCGTGCTCCACAACAGGAGAGGCCGCCACGATGAGAGGCCTGCGCACCACAGCGAAGAGTAGCCCCCGCTCGCCGCAACTAGAGAGAGCCCACACGCAGCAACGAAGACCCAACGCAACCAAAAGTAAATAAACAAAATAAAATAAATTAAAAAAAAGAACCTACAAAGAATTAACTTATTTTCCTGGTAATTGTGAAATCGCTGAGTAATGAAAACATAATAAGGAACCAAATATATAAGTCCAGTGACAAAGCTTGAAGTGAAAAGAGAAAATGGTTACAAATTAACCTGTACTTGGAGTCCTAAGGCCTTATTACTCCCTTCTAATGCAATACGTTAAAAATAATTCTAAGTTGCACTCAATATATTGGATACGTAGGTACAACTCTTATCATTTTTGATAATGATTTAATTTGCCTTAGTTAACTATTTCTAGCTGATAAATATGATCATTGAAAAACCTGATTGCTATGAACGTGTTTACAGAGCAGATATGCATCTGTACTTTGAGTTCAATTTAGAAAAGTTTTCCTCACTCTCGGGTTTTGAAAGAATTTTTCTGTTTTCTTCTAATAGTTCATAGTTTACTATTTTAACAACTATCTGATGCATTTGGAATACTTCTTGGGTTGGTATGAGGAATGAATCCAATTTTAACACTTTTTCAAAAGATTATTCCGTTATTTCAATACTTCTCATTATAAAGTCCATCTGCTCTCCCCTGATATGGGATGTTGCCTTTGTTATACACTAAATTTCCCTATGCCAATGAGTGTTTCTCTAGATTTTCTGATTTTCCCACTGGTCTTTCTATTCATGCACCAATACTCTAAGGGGCTTTACAATATTGTGTACTATCTGGCCTTCCCTGTTGTTCTTTTTCTAATTCTCATTCCTATAATTACTTCTTCTCTTTGCATGGACTGATTTCTCAACTACCATGAGAAAGTGAGTTGAAGATGGTTTTAGTTTTAGTGAGAAAGTATTTCCCCACTGTAAGTTGCTGGCTTTCAGGATGAGTAGAGAAATAGATAAGAAAGTATGTGTCAATTCATATTTTACAGAATGTTTTTACTGAGAATGGCTATTGGTGAGTTATGTTAATAATTTTCCTCTTAATGAACATCCCCCCGCTCTCTAGTTTTCTAGAGTAAATCCCACTTGGTTATACTGTAACCCTTTTAAGAATGTTTCAGATTCTGCTTTTGCTAATATTGTTTTAGGATTTTGTATTGATATTCATAAATGTGATTCATCTGTAGTTTCTGGTAGAATCTTTGTGAGATTTGCAGCTCAAAGTTACAGTCACTTAGAAAGAATTTGAAGGTTTACCTTATTTCCCTATATTCTGGGATAATTTAAGTAAAATTGGGATTCTCTGATCGCTGCAGGCTTAATAGAATTCTGCTGTGAAGCCACCTGGGACTTGATAATGTTTTGCGGGGAGCACCTCGACTGCTTTCTCTGTCCATTCTTCCATGATCACTGGTCTACTTCAACTTTATGTCTCTAACGGAGTCAATATTTATAAGCTCTATTTACCTACAATAGATGTACGTAATTTAAAATTTAAGACATTAGCCAATCTGTTTTCTCAGCCGATGCAGGATTGTCGTCTAAAATATCAAGCCAGATAACCATCAACCCACTTGAAACACTTTATGTTACTATAGGCCATAAGGGACCCGTTATTGTTTCTAAATAGTAGAGTATTTTTAGAAGAAGAACATCAAATTTATCTTCCATTCTCTGTGCAGTGTGAGAAAATCAGATTAATTTAGCTCTGTGTGGCATACACAAATTTCAGGACAGTTTTCACATGTCTCACCAAAGTGTTGTTTTCCTTCCGTGCCGAGAGTCCCTGCAGTGGGACTGTTTTGCTGTCTCCTCCATCCACACTTTCTTTCTGTTGGTGTCCAGATTGTTAGTGCTTTTTTTAAAAAAAATATTTATTTATTTGTTTGTTTTATTTTTGGCTGCATCGGGCCTTCATTGTGGCACAAGGGATCTTTGCTGCGGCATGCGGACTTCTCTCTAGTTGTGGAGAGCACATGGGATCAGTAGTTGTGGCACGCAGGCTTAGTTGCCTCTCGGCATGTGGGATCTTAGTTCCCAGACGGGGATCGAGCCTGTGTCCCCTGCATTGGAAGGCGGATTCTTAACAACTGGACAACCAGGGAAGTCCCTGTTAGTGCTTTTTAATGAGCATTCTTGCATAGGATAGGATGCTAACTGCTTCCACTGGGATTCCTCAGATTCGGTATCTTAAACAAACTTGGACCTGTTCTACAACAAAATGTATATTATTTTGTTAAATGGAAAAAAAGGGCAGTTTGCCTTGTGTCCTCAAAGGATCTCTTAAGGATTTAAGAAGAGTTGCTTTTTCAGTCTGTTCAACTTTTCACTTATTCTTAGGATGGAGTAGTGACTTCCAAGCTCCTGACATGTAACTGGAATCTGGAAGTCAAATTTATCAGTTGGATTCCATATTGCATCTGTATTTTGTTGTTGTCTAAAACTATAAAGAATTGGGGCTTCCCTGGTGGCGCAGTGGTTAAGAATCCGCCTGCCAATGCAGGAGACACAGGTTCGAGCCCTGGTCTGGGAAGATCCCACATGCCGTGGAGCAACTAAGCCCATGAGCCACAATTACTGAAGCCCGTCCACCCTAGAGCCCGTGCTCCACAACAGGAGAGGCCGCCACGATGAGAGGCCTGCGCACCACAGCGAAGAGTAGCCCCCGCTCGCCGCAACTAGAGAGAGCCCACACGCAGCAACGAAGACCCAACGCAACCAAAAGTAAATAAACAAAATAAAATAAATTAAAAAAAAGAACCTACAAAGAATTAACTTATTTTCCTGGTAATTGTGAAATCGCTGAGTAATGAAAACATAATAAGGAACCAAATATATAAGTCCAGTGACAAAGCTTGAAGTGAAAAGAGAAAATGGTTACAAATTAACCTGTACTTGGAGTCCTAAGGCCTTATTACTCCCTTCTAATGCAATACGTTAAAAATAATTCTAAGTTGCACTCAATATATTGGATACGTAGGTACAACTCTTATCATTTTTGATAATGATTTAATTTGCCTTAGTTAACTATTTCTAGCTGATAAATATGATCATTGAAAAACCTGATTGCTATGAACGTGTTTACAGAGCAGATATGCATCTGTACTTTGAGTTCAATTTAGAAAAGTTTTCCTCACTCTCGGGTTTTGAAAGAATTTTTCTGTTTTCTTCTAATAGTTCATAGTTTACTATTTTAACAACTATCTGATGCATTTGGAATACTTCTTGGGTTGGTATGAGGAATGAATCCAATTTTAACACTTTTTCAAAAGATTATTCCGTTATTTCAATACTTCTCATTATAAAGTCCATCTGCTCTCCCCTGATATGGGATGTTGCCTTTGTTATACACTAAATTTCCCTATGCCAATGAGTGTTTCTCTAGATTTTCTGATTTTCCCACTGGTCTTTCTATTCATGCACCAATACTCTAAGGGGCTTTACAATATTGTGTACTATCTGGCCTTCCCTGTTGTTCTTTTTCTAATTCTCATTCCTATAATTACTTCTTCTCTTTGCATGGACTGATTTCTCAACTACCATGAGAAAGTGAGTTGAAGATGGTTTTAGTTTTAGTGAGAAAGTATTTCCCCACTGTAAGTTGCTGGCTTTCAGGATGAGTAGAGAAATAGATAAGAAAGTATGTGTCAATTCATATTTTACAGAATGTTTTTACTGAGAATGGCTATTGGTGAGTTATGTTAATAATTTTCCTCTTAATGAACATCCCCCCGCTCTCTAGTTTTCTAGAGTAAATCCCACTTGGTTATACTGTAACCCTTTTAAGAATGTTTCAGATTCTGCTTTTGCTAATATTGTTTTAGGATTTTGTATTGATATTCATAAATGTGATTCATCTGTAGTTTCTGGTAGAATCTTTGTGAGATTTGCAGCTCAAAGTTACAGTCACTTAGAAAGAATTTGAAGGTTTACCTTATTTCCCTATATTCTGGGATAATTTAAGTAAAATTGGGATTCTCTGATCGCTGCAGGCTTAATAGAATTCTGCTGTGAAGCCACCTGGGACTTGATAATGTTTTGCGGGGAGCACCTCGACTGCTTTCTCTGTCCATTCTTCCATGATCACTGGTCTACTTCAACTTTATGTCTCTAACGGAGTCAATATTTATAAGCTCTATTTACCTACAATAGATGTACGTAATTTAAAATTTAAGACATTAGCCAATCTGTTTTCTCAGCCGATGCAGGATTGTCGTCTAAAATATCAAGCCAGATAACCATCAACCCACTTGAAACACTTTATGTTACTATAGGCCATAAGGGACCCGTTATTGTTTCTAAATAGTAGAGTATTTTTAGAAGAAGAACATCAAATTTATCTTCCATTCTCTGTGCAGTGTGAGAAAATCAGATTAATTTAGCTCTGTGTGGCATACACAAATTTCAGGACAGTTTTCACATGTCTCACCAAAGTGTTGTTTTCCTTCCGTGCCGAGAGTCCCTGCAGTGGGACTGTTTTGCTGTCTCCTCCATCCACACTTTCTTTCTGTTGGTGTCCAGATTGTTAGTGCTTTTTTTAAAAAAAATATTTATTTATTTGTTTGTTTTATTTTTGGCTGCATCGGGCCTTCATTGTGGCACAAGGGATCTTTGCTGCGGCATGCGGACTTCTCTCTAGTTGTGGAGAGCACATGGGATCAGTAGTTGTGGCACGCAGGCTTAGTTGCCTCTCGGCATGTGGGATCTTAGTTCCCAGACGGGGATCGAGCCTGTGTCCCCTGCATTGGAAGGCGGATTCTTAACAACTGGACAACCAGGGAAGTCCCTGTTAGTGCTTTTTAATGAGCATTCTTGCATAGGATAGGATGCTAACTGCTTCCACTGGGATTCCTCAGATTCGGTATCTTAAACAAACTTGGACCTGTTCTACAACAAAATGTATATTATTTTGTTAAATGGAAAAAAACAGTTTAAAAACAACCCAGATTTTGACATGGCAAATGCTGCTTTCATCACAGCAACACAAGAGGGAAATGCGATGGGAATTAGAATAGTAAGTAGAAGATATCAGGGAGAGTAGCCTACGTAAAATACAACTTCACCTGACTTGGAAGAGTTGGAATGATGTATATATACAGGAGAGTAAGAAATAAGGAAGGGCTGGGAATTGTTTCAGCTTTATCTAAATACATTTTTTCATTCCTTTGTGATCCGTAGCTGAGTTGCCTGCAATCCACAGCCTCTGATGCGGACACAGCCTCTGATGTGGACACAGCCTCTGATGTGGACATGGCTGATGCCCAGGACAATGCTCTGAGGATCCTGCTTGTCAGGAAGACGGGAAGTGGGAAAAGTGTGACGGCAAACACCATCTTCGGGGAAAAAAGTGTTCGACTCTAGGATTTCTGCCAAAGCTGTTAGCAAAACTTGTCAGGAAGCATCCGGGAAATGGAAAGGGAGAGACCTTCTCGGTGTTGACACCCCAGGGCTCTTCGACACCAAGGAGAACTTGAGCACCACCTGCATGGAAATCAGCCGCTGTGTCCTCGCCTCCCGCCCCGGGCCTCACGCCAGCGTCTTGGTCGTGCAGCTGGGCCGCTTCACGGAGGAAGAGCAGAAAACCGTGGCGTTGATCAAGGCTGTGTTTGGGGAACCAGCCATGAAGCACATGATCATCTTGTTCACTCGCAAAGAGGAACTGGAGGACCGCGGCCTAAGCGACTTTGTGCGGGGTGCGGACGTAAAGCTACGAAGCATCATTTAGGAGTGTGGAGACCGCTGCTGTACCTTCAGTAACAGGAGTACAGACCGGGCTGAGAAGGAAGCTCAGGTGCGGGAGCTGGTGGAGCTGATAGAGAAGATGGTGCAGAACAACCAGGGGGCTTACTTTTCCGACGCCATATACAAGGACACAGAGGAAAAGCTGAGAAAGTGGGAGGAAGTCTTGAAGAAAATCTACACTGATCAGAAATAGAAATCCAAAAGTGGAAGAGGAGTGTGCTCAGGCATGCAGGAAAAAGAGAGAAAAATTAAATTACTAAAGATGGAATACGAAGAAAAACTAAGAAATGTTAGGGAGGAGGCCCAAAACAATACTTTTAGCCATAAACATGATGGAGATATGAATTTGCTTTTAAAAGTATTTCATTTGTTCAGGAAGTAACTATTTTTCGCAATTTACTATGGTTAGTGGAGCATCTCTCCAGCTCACTCCCAAGCACTCTCCATGCCTGCCCCTCCCCACAAACACCAAGAAATTCAAGAAATTACAAAATTGCTAAGTTTGAGCCCTTGTTCACTGGGCATGGTTTTAAGACTCACATGGAAGGAATTTGAAGGCCGAAAGGCATCCTGTACTGAGTGTTGACACTACCTGTGAAGCACGTTACACGGGCCCCTTGTGAGCATTTCGTAACTGTCAGTAAATTATCCAGTTACCCCAGCGGCATTGTTCTCTGGTTTCCGAGAGACGAGTTGATAAGTGTTCGTTGTTTCAAGCCACTAAGTTTTGGGGTAATTGGTTACACGGCAGTGGATAACTAGTACAAGATGTATGTTTGTTTATGCATATATAGAAAATATGTCTTTACATACTGGCCACTGCACTTGCCGCTGGGAAAAGAATTTCAGATTCTGGGGATCAGGGCGGGAGGAGACTTACTTTTTACTATAGATCCTTTGATCTATTTCAGTATATTGTTCATTCAACAAACGAACAAAGAGACAAATAATAACATTTGTAATATCCTCCAATAAACAATAATTCCAAAGGCCCATTTCAAAAAACAATTGCCCGAGTCTCCTATTTTTCTCCACTTTCCTTTTCTAGGTGCCAACTTAAAATTCTCCTGCCTATAAATTCAAACAGCTCTGTGTCAGAAATGTTCCAGTTCCCCCTGCAGATCCACTCTCTTCCCTTTTCGGTCCTTCTTTGGCCGGGGACCACCTCACTGGGCTCCATTGTTCTCTGTCTGTCTCTCAGGCCCCACCAGTGGGGTGGCCAGCAGAGGATCTGTGGGAGCTAGAGAACTAGATGCGGGAATTTGTCTCCTGGATCCCTCTCTAGCTGGTCCGATCTGAGCAGATGCCACCTCCAACCCAAGGTCCAGCCACAGGCATCAGGGGCTCTCAGATCTGACCAGGAAAATATACCCGTGTAGGAGTGTTGTCACGCCAAGCCTGTGGTGTGTCTGCAGTAAAACTTTTGACTGCTCTCTGGGGTCACAGCTTGACCTGGGAATGAATTTTAGGTTTCAAAAATGCCCCAGTCTGGTGATTAGGGTCAATGGTAAAGCTGTAAGAGGTAGCCATAAAATAAACAGACTAATTCTCTTTTGGCCCCCCTCACTCTAAGGTGCGTGCTACCAGAAGAGTTCCAGATGTATTGTGAGAAGGGGAAAGAGGGTTAGATCGCGTGCCTTAGCTCAAAGGGGGCAGATTTGAGTGTTGGTAATAATCTGACAAAACAACACAAAACCTTGTTAAAATAAAGTAATTGTTGAATATGGATGCATAGTCTCTGGTATGTTTCCTAACACATTGGTCTTGTTTACAGTGGCCTATATTCCTAAAACATTTTAAAGGAATCAAATATTTAAAGGATACAGTTTGGGAAATAGCAAGAAAGTATTTCTTCCCATGGGATTAATAATGTCATTATTTTCTTTCTTTTTTTTAATTTAATTAATTAATTTATTTATGGCTGTGTTGGGTCTTCGTTTCTGTGCAAGGGCTTTCTCTAGTTGTGGCAAGCAGGGTCCACTCTTCATCGCCGTGCACAGGCCTTTCACTATCGCTGCCTCTCTTGTTCTCTGTGGAGCACAGGCTCCAGACTCGAAGGCTCAGTAATTGTGGCTCACGGGCCCAGTTGCTCCGTGGCATGTGGGATCTTCCCAGACCAGGGCTCGAACCCATGTCCCCTGCATTGGCAGGCAGATTCTCAACCACTGCACCACCAGGGAAGCCCACCATTATTTTCTTTGTTACCTGAAATTCTATAGTTTATTTATCTATCTTTTTTTATTATCCCTTCATCTATATTTTCAAATTTATTGGCATAAATTTATTCATGGAATTCTCTTAAAATTTTTAAAATCTCCTTTGAATATATAGTTACAATCTTTTTTTTGATGCTTAGTATTTTTATTGTGTTCACTCTTTTTTTGATTTTGATCCATATTAGCAGAACTTTATTAGTCATTCAAAGAATCAGCTTTAGTTTTTAAATTTTGATATGCTCATTTGTGCTCGTTTATATTTCAATAATTTCTGTTCCTTTATTATCTCCTTTCTTCTGTGTTCTTTGGTTTTACTCTGCTCTCCTTTTTAATTATTTTGCTTTTTATTTTCAAGTATACATATTTAAGATTATGAATTTCCCTCTAAATACTGCTGTAGCTTA
Organism: Tursiops truncatus; assembly: GCF_011762595.2. Lineage (NCBI taxonomy): Eukaryota > Metazoa > Chordata > Mammalia > Artiodactyla > Delphinidae > Tursiops > Tursiops truncatus. The sequence goes on along the minus strand of NC_047042.1, from coordinate 98,935,356 downwards.
GTCCAAAAGTTTTGATTGTTTCATTGTTATTCAGTTCTCAAAATAGTTTCATTCATTAGGGGAATTACAAACTACTCTGCTCTGATTTCTGATAAAACATGAATTCCTTGAATTCAGATGTACCTTTAAAATTTCAGTGAGAAGTTTATAAATTAGGAGAAGACCTAGATGTAGTTCAAGGATATACACAGTGTGGGAAGGGGCGGAGGCCCTGGTTTATTCACACAACACTGACTTGAACTTCACAGCTGTTCTAACTGGGGTGCTTTCCCTTCAGCCCCTCCTGCAGGGCCAGGGCAGGGTGATGTGCAGAAAGGAAGGGAAGGGGGATTCAAGTCTGAGATTCTCAGAGCCGCCAGCAGGGCCCTGCTCCCTGAAGAGCTATCAGCTGCCTTTTCACCTCACCCGCCCGTCCCATGTAATACAGGCCAGCTTCCTGCTGTTCTCCTCCCCTAGCCCTTGAGCTCTGTTCCATGCATCCTGGGTCCTTACATGTATTGCCGCTTTATTTTATCCTGTATTTATGTCCTGTGGGTGAGACTCATCCGCCTCCCTAGACTGAGGTCTTCTCTTACAAACACCACTGCACAGAGCTGAACACACAGAAGGTGCCTGGTGAAGAGCTGTATGAAGGAATGCGATAAAATGGGATGAAATGGAAACGGGAGGGATAGGGTGGCATGGACAGAGCCAGTCCTGTCTCTGAGCAGAGGCATGACTTTACACTGACTACTGCAGGAAGCACCTTGCTCATGAGGACTGTTTTGTGCTGACACCATGGCCTCAGTGTCCCTTATGAGATATAAACTTGCCCACAAAGAGTAGCCACGGGCAAAATATTGTAAGGTGAGAAATGCTGGTCTTGAGCGTGGATCCTGTTCTCTGGGCTGCCCCCACTGCACCCACGCCCCATCCCTCCCACCTTACAGTCTAACCAGGACCCCTTGCCCGCCACACAGTCCCCCGGGCCTCCTCTCCTCTGACGGTGCCAGGTCCCCAGGACTTCCTGAACTGAGGTTCGAATAATGTATTAAGGTCCGTTCTTGGCCTCAACATCCAAGTTGCTCTGATCAAAGCCTCAGGACCTCCAGACCAGGCTCCCTCTCTCTTCCAGAGCCATCTCGTTCTAGAAAGGCTACCTCAGGTGCCCTAACAATGGTTTCCACGCCCTCTCTCTTTGGGAACCAGGACACCAAAAGAGAGCTTGTGAGCTCTGGGTTTTCAGGGGTGAAGATTGGGAGATGAAGTGTTGGCATCAGGAACAGAAGTGCAGAAAGGAGGATGAAAAGATAAGCCAGATGTTCTAGAGAGTTCTCCCACAGCTGTTCCTGGTCACAAGCCAAGGTATGGGAGTTCTCATCACAAGCCATGGAACACATTCTACAACGTCCCATTCCATGATCAGTAGTATTCTATCTATTTCCTAAAAATTTCTTCTAATTTGGGTTGCTTTCTCCAGGCTTTGGAATCCCCAGATTACCATGTTGGAGAAGATGGTGATGAAGGCAAAGAATATCGACAGTTTTATATCAATATCAACTTTCACCAGCATCATCTTTACCACTTTTCTAGTTATCCTTCTCCATGAAGCAATTTATATTTTTGAAAATTCTCTTATCTCCACTGTTTTAATCGTTCTTCCAAGATCCCTGTGATGCGGTCCAATTAGATTTTACAATTTCTGTTAAAATATTAGGAACCTGGGGCTTCCCTGGTGGCGCAGTGGTTGAGAGTCCGCCTGCCGATGCAGGGGACACGGGTTCGTGCCCCGGTCCGGGAAGATCCCACATGCCGCGGAGCGGCTGAGCCCGTGAGCCATGGCCGCTGAGCCTGCGCGTCCGGAGCCTGTGCTCCGCAACGGGAGAGGCCACAGCAGTGAGAGGCCCGCGTACCACAAATATATATATATATATATTAGGAACCTGAGGTTCGAATGATGTATTAAGGTCAACAGTTGGTTATGGAGTCGATGTCTAGTCCAGGCTTCTCTTTTACATATGTTCTCCTTCATTCTCCAGAAAACAACGAGTATTCTAAATAATATTTGCAACAAGACATTATAGCCAGGAACCAAAGTGATATTGACAAGCTAGCATCCTGCACTAAAACCAGCTGAATAATTATTTTAAAAATTCTTAAATGATAACTCTTCCAAAAATAAATTTAGAAGAACAGACTGGAGTGTTAAAAATAGGATATTTTCACTGTATACTAACCTGGACATTTTCTGTGAGCTAACACGGAAGACGAACCAATGATGCTAAAAAGCTTTCATCAAAAATAAGCTCCTTTAACCCAGACTTTATTATCAGAAGTCCAGATCCGACAGGAAATAATACTGCCAACGGTTTGACTTGAGCCGCCAACACATAGAAACACGTGGCCAATTCAGGGACTAGGTCTTGGATGGTATTGACAATTTGGAGTATTCAGGGGAGTGTAGCAAAGAATATTTTTAAAGTGTATAAAATAACTATACAGAAAATAATGAAGGAACTGAATAAGAGTTTCCAGAGAAGATACTTGGCGAGGAGGCGGATCTGAAGAAATTTGCGGGCTGTTGATGCGTAAAGCAGAAAACAGACAAAAGGGCTCATATTTCAGGATTTCTCCACCAAAAGGAGAATCTAAATAAGGTGTTCAAAAATGGAAGAGGGTACCATCAGCAAGAGAAGGTTACAGTTGAACGGAGACCTTGTAAAGTTTGATGATTTTAACCATGTGTAAAACGAGGTTAGATCTTGTGTAAGAGAGTAATGTAAATGAATGCTAATATGTTTCTCATTTTATAGTTGATAATTCTGATTTCAGTCTAGCAGTAAGTCATCTATAGCATTAAGACAATATAGGATTAATGCAGGATTTGAGAGCCAAACTTTTGATCTGCCCCCTTCACCCTCAAAAGTAACTCTTCTGCAAATATGCTCCAGTGCTTACATTTTTAACTCTTAGGAATCCCTTGCTTAGGGTTTCATTAATTATGACTCCACAAACCCCTGGTTTAGCACATGTGAAATATCTACTAATACAAGATACATGGTTGTAGGGAACGGAGCACGGGTGTCAGGGGGAGAAAGGAACGGGCCTGAGAGAAATGAGTGCACACGAGACGGTCAGGTTCGGATCTCTGTTCCAAGTGATAGGAGAGCCGTCTCGCTCACGTGACCCTCAGGAGACCTTATGAAGACATTGCCCCCTCCAGTCAAGCTTGATGTGCAGGCTTGAAGGGTGAGCGGTGAGGTGCTGAATGGGGAAAATTGCACCCCATAGCCCCACCTGGCTACGAAGGATTCTGTCGTCTGGTCTTCTGGTGACATTTACCCATTTTTGCACTGTGTTATCTCATGAGGCTCAAATGAGAAATGGAAAGGACTGTTAACATTTTTAAATGGTTAAACAAGGACAAGAATAAAAACAAACACACACCAAAGGAACAGTTATTGCCCAAAGCGCCAGTAAGCGATATCACCCAGAAACGTGGCCGACAGATTCCTTCACTAACTCCTAGCATGGACAACTGACGGTGAACATGTACCAAACTATGGCCACCTGTTCAGGGATCGCTTGTCTCTGAACCAGCCCTGCAGAGTGACAACTGCGTTCCGACCGGCTCTCTGAGGATCGAGTCAGCTTTGATGGGTTTGTGAGCTGGGGACCGTGCTCCTGGGTGAGCGGGGGTGTCAGGCTCACTGGATATGGTCAGAAGTGTTGGGGAGCTCTAATGTCACAGGCCTTAGATCATTGGCCACAACCCTAATTTTAACCATAAACAAATGAGGCTCAGAGGCCTTATGAGTCTTGCCCATAAACCACAGTGGCAGCCTGATGCCCACAGTCTTCATCTTCTGACCTCAACCCATGTTCTTTTCACTCTACTTGTGTATTAACAGGAGACACAAGTCCTGAGGTGACAATGGGAAAGTCCAACACTGAGGGGGTTCACGGGGAAAACCAGCCACGCCGAGCTGACGGGAAAGTCCTAAAGCCACTCACAGGTATAATGAGTACTGTGGTGACACTCAGAGAGGGAAGGTCTAGTGTATTAGTAGGAAGAGGCAGAGACGATTTTAGGGAAAGCCTAGAAAAAAGCCCTTATATATCTTAATGCAGTAGAACAAGGGCTTTTGGAGTTAATACACTCCCCTCTGTTAACCCCAGTATAGTTCTCCAGGTAGGAATTCAAGTTCCTGTCATTGTGTGTGTGTGTCTCACTGCCAGCGGGTCACATTTATAGGAAAGGGGGCCTTGCAACCATCTCTAACCACCCTAGCTTAACAGTCTGCCTGCTGCCTGAAATGTCCTCCATCTCTAGGAAAAGGAAATCATGGCCCAGTGTCCAGAATAAATTAACCTCTGAAGCAAATTCCTCCACAGAGGTGCTAATCCTTAGAAAGGGTAAGACCTGAGAGCAGAAGAGGCTGGGAACAGACTGGGGGCTGAGCGCCACAGTAGGTGTGTGTGTGTGTGTGTGTGTGTACTTCGGTTGCAGCACTCTCTAAGGAGCAGCCTGGGCAGAGTCTAGAATGGCCTTTCCAGAAAAGCTAGTGCCTCTGCTCTACTCTTTGTGACCCTCAGACTCATCAGTTCTGGAATCTGTCAAGACTGGAAACCAGGATTGAAGGGAAGTGTGTTCTCCTAAGACTGGGTACCTCAGACTCCCTGATGTCGTGGGGTAAGGAACTGCGGTCAGGAGTGTTAAAAAAGACATTGTGAACCTAAGTGTCCATCAACAGATGAATGGATAAAAAAGATGTGGTACCTATATACAATGGAATTCCATGTAGCCATAAAATAAAGAATGAAATAATGCCATTTGCAGCCACATGATGGACCTAGAGATTAGCAAACTAAGTGAGGTAAACAAGACAGAGAAAGACAAATATACGATATTATGTATATGTAGAATCTAAAAAAATACAAATAAGCTTATTTACAAAACAGATACAGACTCACAGCCATGGAAAACAAACATGGTTACCAAAGGGGAAAGCGGGGAGGGATAACTTGGGAGTTTGGAATGAACAGATAGACACGACTATATATAAAATAGATAACCAACGAGGACCTACCGTATAGCACAGGAGACTATATTCAGTAGCTTGTAATAACCTATAATGGAAAAGAATCTGAAAAAGAATATATGTGTATGTATAACTGAATCACTTTGCTGTACACCTGAAAACTAAGACAACATTGTAAATCAACTATACTTCAGTTAAAAAAAAAAAGACATTGTGCAAGAAAGAAGGAGAGGAAGTGAAAGAGACTGATACTGGGTAACACAGGGTTGGGAGGAGTATGGAAAAAAAGAGGGAGGGAGAGGGAAATGGGAGTTCACGTAGATAGAAGGTAACTTCCCTCTTGTCCCAGTTTCACTTCCTTAATTTAACCTCCATGTACCAAATCCAGATTATGCAACTCAGCTTTCTCATGTGTCTGTTGCTCAAGAGACCCCCCACTATAGGTCACAGTTCATACTTCTTGGCCTGGAATCGACAGATTTACATCAGACTTCAAACTTTCTTCGCAGCCCCATCTCCTTCTATTCTGCTACCTTATAAAGGACACAGCCATAGGCTTGGGGTCCTGAAAGTTCCCTTCCCCGCTCTGGCCCCAAACTCATTCTCTAAGTAACGTTGTTCAAGTTATTCAATTTTCTGAATCTTATTTTTACTTCTTTAGATGTGGAGATAATAATCTTTACTTCCCAGTGTGGCTGTGAAGTATTAAATGAGAAGAGGATATGAAACACAGTGTTCAGCCAGCAGTAATTACATGGTAGCGTAGTTCGCGCCACCACGTAGCGCAGTTCACCTGTGCACTTTTCCCCACCCATGCAATGCTTACTTCTACCTTCAAACCATCGTTCATGCCATTTCCTCCCACCTGTCTGTCTCTCCACGTATCCCGTCCTCCCATCCTTTAGAGAAAACCTCCTCTCTGCCCTCCTACACAGCAACTTGAGATCACTGGGCTCCTCTTTTCCACAGGTATCAGTCCTTGTCGTCTCATCAATATACGAGGATACCTGCAGAGATGAAGCCACATTGGTTTCTTCTTTTTTCCCTTACATCGTCCTCTGACGCATGACAGGCACATCAGAGACATCTGACTCTACTTACTGGTTATGTACATGGCCACCGACTCTGATCCCCAGAGTCATGGAAACTACTCCCAGCAGCTACTTTGCAGAATTACTGAGTACGAGGCCGGAGCTGCTCAACGTGCGGGCCAGGAAGCAGCAGCAGCAGCGTGAATTGGAAACTCGTTAGAAATACAAAGTCTTGGGCTCCCTCCCCAACGTACTGAACCAGAAACTCTGGGAGTCCAGCAATCTGCGCTTTTTCAAACCCTCCAAGTGAGTCTGATGCAAGGTAAAATCCGAGAGCCACTGGGCTAAGGCATTTTCTGTAGAAGGTCTTTCACCTAGGATTAAATCAGCTAACGGGAGACCATAAGCGGGATAGACAAAGCACATCTGAAACGTAAAGGTTTGGGGTGCGAAAGTCAGCATTGGACCCTCTCATCTGAGATGAACCTAAAAGAAAGAAAATGTAGAAGTGCTTTGGGCAATCAGGAAATGTCCTAGATGTCCTATGTAGGGAGAAAGCCAGAAAGTTAAGGTGCCTCAGAGATAACCCCCCTACTTCTGTTTATAGTTGGGTAGAGGGCACATGATGGTAACCCCACTTCAACAATACAGATGATGACAATGCCCTAGGGCAGCAGTCCTCAAAATGAGGTCCTTGGACTAGTAGCTTTAGTATCACCTGGGAACTTGCTAGAACTCCCACTTTTCAGGCTCCACCCAAATCCTACTAATTCAGAAACTCCAGGGATGTTGCCCTGTGTTTTCCCAAGTTCTTCAGACGATTCCGATGCAGGCTACGGCTTGGAAACCACGGTGCTAGGTGCTGGGGCTACCTGCTTTACATATATTTTTCCATTTAATTCTGACAATCCTATCAGTAGTTTAAGTTTTTTCCCATTTGAAGATGAAGGAAATTAGAGTCAGATTTGCCTAAGGACACATAGCTGGTTAATGGCCAAACAGGAATTGAAACGGTCAGATTCCAAAACCCCATTGAGTATACGGAGGATGTCTTTTGGTCATCGGTGGTCACTGATGGGTAACTAAAAATGACGGAGCAGTTTGGGTGGACATGTGGAAGACAGGAAGTTAGAACTAGAGCAAATAGAGCCATCTCTACAATTTCAATGGATAATATTTGTAGTGGAATAACCGAGGACATGGAAAGGGGACGTGACCCATAGGCCAGAACCCCTCTGCAAGGCAAGGGGCTGGCACCCCTCGGCAAACCGAGGGCGGGCGAATAAGCCAGGACTGCAGGCAGTCCTGGAGACTTTGGGCACTGATGCATGAAATGACCTCAGTATAATCAGAACACAAGGAAACGTCCTTGTGCTGCTTCAGTATAATCAGAATGATGGGAACACACGGAGATGTCCTTGTGCTGCTTCTGAGCTCAAGGACGCGTAGCACGGCATGTCTTCAAGAAAGCCCACTGTTGCTTGTATAATCAATAGAAGCCTATGTTGCTGCTTTGGCATTTCTGGAATGTTAAGAAAACAAGTCTTAAGATGTAAACATAGATAATGCGTAAATGAAAGCTACCACAGCAGGACAGACGGCGCTGTTTTGCCTGAGCGAGAGGCAGCCCTCTACTGCTGTGCTTCGGCACAGTTCATCTCGAGTGATGAGGTTGCTTTCGGAAACCCTGTCATAAGATAAACTGCAACAATATTCAAACCCAGGACCTGGCAGCATGTTAGATCTGAGGTGCCCATCTCTTTTAAAATATCCTACACATCTGAGAGCAATGGGTCATAGGCTACACTAACCGAACCTTCCAGCCTGTACCTGGTGTTTGAGGACTTGAAGCTTTACCTCTTCACTTGAACTACTTCAAGCCCCTTGGACATCCTTCTAAGTCTCTCCCTGTGTGCTGTTTTCTCGGCCTAAGCAAAGAGCTTTACTCAGAAGAGAGGAGCGACAGTTCAGGGATGGTGGGCTGCAGCTGAGGCGTGGCAGAGGGGATTTCGAATCCATTGGATTCGAATCCATTCGATTTCGAATCCATTCTTCACATAACTCACAATCGGGGCCATGCACTACAACCCCAAGTCAATGTCAGAGTGAGTTGCCATTGTTTTGCAAGAAAACATTCAGGATCCAAACTTGACAACTGCCTGCTTCAATCTCCAGCCTCATTGCTACACAATCTGACTTCCTGCCTCTAGGTTCTAGCCATCCTTGCCTTCCTTAATACCTGAGAGTTCCGTGCTGTCACTTGCCTTGGAATATGCTGCTACTTATTCCAGGAAACACCTCCAATCCCTTTCCTCACTCCCTTTTCAAGTTCAGCTCAAACAATTTTACTTTTTCTCAGAAGTCTTTCCCAGCTACCCCCCTCCCATTAGTTTAGTTTATCCTTTATACATTCCCAGTGGCACCCTGGCATTTTCCTTCATAACATTCACTATGCTATAGTCTTTGTTTAACGTCAGGCTTGCCTAAGAAAGGAAGAGGTGATGGTGAAAGGTAGTGATGGTAAAAATCTTGTTTTCTTAAAAGACAGAACCAGAATTCTTCTGGAGTGCAAGTATCTATTCGAGAAAAACGCCATGGTTGATACGTTTGGAAGGAAAATGAGACCCCAAAACCAGATACAGCTAGAACCAGGCCAATCAACGGGAAAAGAATTTCTTTGTTTTAGAAATGAAGAAGATCACTCATGAAGAACTGCAAAAATTAACTATTATCAAAGAGAAACCAGCAATAACTTAGATGAGAAAGATTAGTCCCAAATATGCAAAGAAGGTTCAACATCAGGAAATATTTTCATATAATTTAATGCATTATAAAGCTATGGAGCAACATAATCCAGTCATCACCTTAGTGTTGGAAGGTAATTTGGTAAAATTCAGCATCTAATAACTGGTTACTTTTTAAATTTCCATCTCAACCTCAAAGCCCACACCTTATTTAACTGGAAGCGTTGAGGTATTGCCACAAAAGTTAGAAACAAGTTAAGGAGACCTCCTATATATTATTGAACATTCTTCTGAATACTAGCCACAGAAAACAAACAGTGGACAAAATTGGATGGTTATTTTCAAAACTCCAAGAGGAAGAGGTAAAACAATCATTTTCGGCCACATAAAGAACTTCTACAAATCAATGTCAGAACGATTAACAACAGAATTTAAACATGAGTAACAAACACATGAGAACATAATAAAAAAGACATAGTTCTTTAACATACAAAAAATAACTCGACCACATTCACGTTGAGTAACGCATATAAAATCACAGGGATACAAGTTTTCATTGATCAGATTGGCAGATAAAATCATGAACAAGGATATGGGGAAATTAACAAAATGCTGGTGTAACTAGTTTGGTTAAAATTTTTATTGTGGACAATCCAGTAATATCTATCAAAATTACAAATGCATCTACCAATTGTCTAGCAATTCCATATCTAGGAATCTATTCAGGTGATCCAATCATCTATTGCTATATAACAAATCACTCCAAAACTCAGTGGCATGGGGCTTCCCTGGTGGTGCAGTGGTTGGGAGTCCGCCTGCCGATGCAGGGGACACAGGTTCGTGCCCCAGTCCGGGAAGATCCCACATGCCGCGGAGCGGCTGGGCCCGTGAGCCATGGCCGCTGAGCCTGCGCGTCCGGAGCCTGTGCTCCGCAACGGGAGAGGCCACAGCAGTGAGAGGCCCGCGTACCGCAAAAATAAAAAAACAAAAAACTCAGTGGCAAAAGCAGTTTTATTATGCTCGTGATTTTGTGCCTCAGGAAGTCGGGCAGAGCACAGAAGTTCTCCCCTGCCTCTTCTCCACGCAGACTGGGGCTTCAGCTGGTGGGGACACTGGCCTAGCTCCACACCTCTGTGCCTCCCTGCTGGCCAACTGTGTTCCTTGATTCCTCCCTGTTGCATCTTTTGGGGCTGGAATGTTCCAGATGGCTTCTTCACGCCTTCACCAAGGTGACAGCGCTTTACTCCTGGTGGTTTCGATTCCCGAGTTCACCATAGTGATGTAAAGTCAGAGGAATTTAAAGGGATTATTGTCAGCTTGTCCACTGAGAGAGGAAGCAGATCAAAGAGCGGTCACTGTGGCTACTGAGTGGGGGTGACTGTGTGGGACTGAACTGGTGAAGGAGTGGGTAGAACAGTCCACACCTGAGGTATGTCCATGTCCAATTCCAAGGAGCTGACAACTATCTTTACCTCATGGTACGAGATGTTCCACAAGGAGACGATTGTGAGCCATCATTTGAAACCATAGACAAAGCAATGTGATAGAAGGAAGCTCGAAATAGACATCTCTTTGGGTTCCCTTGCTTGCAATATACCTCTTTTTGTAATGTAATACTGCTGATAATTGCATCTTTTAGTGGAATGCTTCTGTTGATGTCTTGTTTGATGTAAAATGTCTTTAAAACTTTTTAAATTAAAATTTTAGCCATTAGGGATTTCCCTGGTTGTCCAGTGGGTAGGACTCCGCAGTCTCAATACAGGGGGCCTGGCTTCAATCCCTGGTTGGGGAACTAGATCCCGCATGCATGCTGCCACTAAGAGTTCGCATGCTGCAGCTAAAAAGCCCGCATGCCGCAACTGAGACCCAGCACAGCCTAAATAAATATTGAAAAACTTGTTTAGCCATTAATCTTTCCAGTTATTCCATGAGATGACCCTTCTTGCAACCCTGAGCATCCTTTGGAACTAGGTCTTCGGCAGCTAGTCCTTTGCAATGTGAAGCTAACATTTCCTCACACTTTTCAGCAGACAAGTCGCTCAGTCCAGCCTCTTTGAAAAGCTCCAGGTTGGGTCTTTTGTTGTTTGTTTGTTTGGGGTTTATTCGTTTGTTCACTGAGTTTTTGTTTTGCACCCATCACTTCAGTGAAACTTTGAAAGTCAGGCGTCCGTCGTTCCTTCCCTGCTTCACCAGTTCACCCCACACACTTTCACCTGCACTGAACAGCCATTGTGACTTGTTTTTGATTTCCCTCCACCCTCCACAAAACCTCTTTTCTTTTTCTCTTCTTTTTTTTGCGGTACGTGGGCCTCTCACTGCTGTGGCCTCTCCCGTTGCGGAGCACAGGCTCGGGATGTGCAGGCTCAGTGGCCATGGCTCACGGGCCCAGCTGCTCCGCGGGATGTGGGATCTTCCCGGACCGGGGCACGAACCCGTGTCCCCTGCATCGGCAGGCGGACTCTCAACCACTGCGCCACCAGGGAAGCCCTATTTTGCATTTTTTTAGGAACCTCCATACTGTTCTCCATAGTAGCTATACCGATTTACACTCCTACCACCGCGTGATTTCTCCACATCCTCACAAACACGTCTCTCCTGTCTTTGTGATGATAGCATCCTAACAGGTGTGAGGTGATAGCCCATCGCGGTTTCGATCTGCATTCCCCTGATGATTAGTGATGTTGACACCTTTTCATGGACCTGTTGGCTATTTGTATGTCTTCTCAGAAACAATATCTATTCAGGTCCTTTGCCCATTTTTTAATTGAGTTGTTTGTCAGGATACTTATCCAATAACTTTCTTTTATAAACCAAAAATATTTGGGGTATTCAAAAGAGCAATATTTTAAGCTTTTGTTCTGAAAAAAAAGTTTTTATATAGGTACTTTAGTGAATTTTACATGTGATTTAGAAAATCGATGGGCTTTGAATTTGATATTGCATTATTATATTATTATATTATATTATTATATTATTATATTGTGTTTTCATAAAAAACAATAAGAAATAGGTCCCTGTTAGTATTTTGACACAGAATCGTTTGTTTTTAGGAAGAGATTACTGATATTAAGTAGAAGATGCATAGTAAAGGATGTGGAAGAATGCAAAACGGTGATAATAGTTAGTGTGTGACGAAGCAGTGGTGTCCACCCGTGTCCCGGGACTCCACTGTGTTTCCAAACCTCTCCTATAATGAGGTCGGGGCCTCTGATTGTTTCTCATCAGTGGTTGGGAGAGAAAGCAAAGTGCACCACTACTAATCTGGGATATTTAAAGGCTATCTAAGTCCCACATTTTCTCTGCCCCTGCTGTGGTGAACGTCATATAAATAAGGGAAAAAAAGCATTTGAGTGATTTCAGCTTTAACCCCTTGGGTCATTCTTCCTGAATGTAGAGACTCAGATTATTATTGTAGACACTGCCTAGATCATTGCTTCCCAGGGGTGCCTCCCTGACATTGCAGAACTGGACAGGAAGGAAAAGCAGGGAAACCATGAGTGAGTTATTTCCAAGTGCTCTGATGGACGTGACTGTTACAGTCAGACAGACATGGGCTTCTCCCGGGTTCCCCTTTCTGTACCCTCCCCGCTCTGCACAGTGCCCTGTCCTGTGCCCCTCACACCCACGCTCTTTCTGCCCCCAGCCCAGCGGCACTTGCCTTTAGGACAGTCACTGCTACGGTGTGGATGAGGTGTCATTCCTCCTGGGAGGAGTTGAGGGGTGTTCATTCAGGCAAACCTGTAACTGCGGGGACACAGCCCGGGTGGGAAGGAAACAAATCTACCGGCATCCCTGGCGCCCCTTTTCTTCCTGTCCAGTTTAAATGATTCAAACATTGTTTTTTTCACTATTGAGAAAAGACAGTCCATGCGACAACAAATTATTCATTAAACTTTGCCATTTTAACTATTTTTAAAAAGAGAATCAGACACAGACATGTGCTGGGGCTCACTTGCAGTGAGGAAACTCAGTGGAGATTCGAGAGAGGAAGAAGCAGACTAGGTTTCCGGTTTTCTGGTTTGTTTGGTTTTTTTTTTTCTCTTCAAGCTGAACGGGCAAGTCACAGATTTCACTGGGGAGGCTTCTGTTTCTTTCAAAAATAACTCAGGTAAGTCCACACTCAAGAAAGTTCTGCAGTGTTGATTTCTAGTTCCCAGGCTAAAGAAAAATTTTTTTAACAAATTTGCCCTATTTTCAGGGAAACAATTTAGAGTGATGGCATCTGGCTTAAGTGAAGCCAGTTTACAGGACCTGTAAACTTCATGGAATTTAGATTACCCATTACTGGCAAAGAGAGCTTCGTTTGCATAGAGCCAATAAAAAGTGCTAACTGGGAAGAATTTGGTCATTAACTCATGCATTTTCTCTGCCTTGTCGCTTGGTACCGGCTGCCAGTTTTAAGAAACGTTTCTCTGAGTAGGAAAAGGAACTAAATGGCAAGGCTTCTACGTGGAAAGAGGAAAATTCAAGTAATTAACGGATCAAATGAAGTGTATTTCTGGTTTAAAGGACAGTGTACTTTTCTGGAGTCGTGTTCTTAATTCATTGAGCCTCTCAGCAAGGACGCAGCGTGGAGGGAGGGGCTGGGCGAGCTGGAGAAGGATCGAAAGAAAGAGCAGTCTGAACCTGGGACCCAAGGCAGACCTAGAAAGGACGCAGAGGGAAAGGAAGGTGTGTGGCCACGGAAAGCAAGAGCGGGCGCAGAGGTCCTTCAGGGAGGAGGGTAAGTGGAGGAGAGGTGGGCATGCAGATAAGAAGAAGTAGGTGGGGCGACAAGCCAAACCCATCTTCTGACTCACTGGGTTGACTCTGAGCAAGTGACTAAACTTCTCTGTAAAAGAGAGATAGTACTTCTTTCCACCCACCTCCTCAGCTTTGTGTAGACAAATGAGGCATGGTTGTGAACGTGTTCTAGAAATATAAGGTTCTCTCATGAGTCGTAACTCAAAAATGATAGTTTTTTAATTGGTCTCTGGTCTCTCTGTCCCTCAGGAACTGCCATGGGCCGAAAGGAATGCAGTCACTCTGGTAAGAAAGTGACTTCCTCTCTGTGCCTGTTTACCCATCCTGTGCTTATGTTGTATAAAAATCATGCTATACTTTGAAGCAAAGCATAAGTGAGCAGCAGTTTCTTCACTAGAGAGGATCATTTCACAATGTTCATTTCAGTATTTTCCTGGTCTAACCATTTCGCTGGTGGTCGGGACCACACCTCTGCCCAGCCACGGTCAGAGGAGCCGTCTCTGGTCCTGGAACAGTCAGGTTACTTTCCCCACCTGAAGACGGAACCCACTGTCTTGGCTACCCGTCTCTCATCTCCAGAAAATTTGCCTTTTACAGGGCCAGAACTGGATGATATAGGCAAATTTTGAATGACAAGGTATGTTTTTAATTCTAACTCATCCTCCAAATATGTTTTTCTAGGAGCCAACATGGCAATGCCCTGCAGACCTAGAGAAATCTAGAGTTTTAAAAATCATTATTTTATTTGATAATAGAGTTAGCTTCTATTTCAGAAATACCATACATTGTGAGAGTATCTTTTCCCAGACTTTTCCTTATCATTAAAAATATTCCATTGGCATGATCGGTGTGGGAATAACGAAGCAAGCTTCTTCTTTTTTTTTTTTCACCTTTGTTTTTTTTAATTGAAATATAGTTGATTTACAGTGCTGTGTTACTTTCAGTTTTACAACAAAATGATTCAGTTATACACACACACACACACATACGCATATGAATAGATTTTTAGATTCTTTTCCATTGTAGGTTATTACAAGATATCGAGTATAGTTCCCTGTGCTATACAGTAGGTCCTTGTCGGTTATCCATTTTATATATAGTAGTGTGTATATTTTAATCCCAAACTCCTAATTTATCACTCCGCTGCCTGTTTCCCTTTTGGTAACTGTAAGTCTGTGAGTCTATACCTGTTTTGTAAATGAGTTCATTTGTATCATTTTTTTAGATTCCACATATAAGCGATATCATACGGTATTTGTCTTTCTCTTCTAAGTAAACTTGCTCTTAGCAGGACCATATACAAAGAGTCAACAAGCTCAACATGCCGGAGGATCAGAGCTGAGAGTCATTCTGGTGGGCAAAACAGGAACCGGCAAAAGTGCTACAGGGAACAGCATCCTCGGGAAGGAAGCATTTGAGTCCAGACCGAGTGCCCAGTCCTTGACGAAGACTTGCAGTAAAAGTCGGGGAAGCTGGGGAGACAAAGAGATGGTTGTCATTGACACACCAGACATGTTTTCTGGGAAGGGCCCCTCTGAATCCCTGTACAAAGAGGTACAGAAGTGCTACTTACTCTCCGCACCAGGACCTCACGTGCTGCTCCTGGTGACACAGCTGGGCCGATTCACCACGGAGGACCAGCAGGCTGTGCAGAAGGTGAAGGAGATCTTTGGAGAGGATGCCATGAGACACACAATTGTCCTCTTCACCCACAAGGAAGACCTCAAGGGAGGCTCCTTGATGGATTACATCCATGGCTCAGATAACAAAGCCCTAAGCGAGCTGGTGGCTGCGTGTGGGGGGCGAGTGTGTGCCTTTAGTAACCGTGCTAAAGGGAGCAATCGGGATGACCAGGTGAAGGAGCTAATGGACTTGACTGAGAGCCTAGTGATGGCGAAGAGGGGTGGCCACTACAGCAATGGGCTGTACAGCCTAGTAACAGGGTCAGAATGTGCAACTGTGCAGTCAGAGGAAAGATTACAGGACTTCAAAGAGAGCTTTGTAAAGTACACGGAAATTCAGAGACGTTCAGCCATGGCCAAAGCCCTAATCCTAATAGTGATGTGTATTCAGGTGTTTGTCAGATTGCAAACTCTGTTATTTCGTGTCTTGCACGGAATGTGCAATTTCTTTTACCGCTTACTGTTTACCATGTGCCATTTATTCTGTCGCTTACTGTTAATTATACCCCAAAAATTAATGGTAATTTTTAGAAAGACCATTAGACGGGAATGCAAGACTCCTATATTATAGTTACAATCAGTGGTTCTCTATCCACTGTCATTTAGTGGGTGAATCACACACTGTGCCTCCCCTGTAGAACACAGTGCCTGACAGCACCAAACATTTGAGATTCTGTGAAGTGCTTAAATCTTAACATCATTCTATTTGTCAGTAAACCAAATGATTTTAAAAGTTACTGTTTGTATTGAAATATAGCTTTTGATACTTGTAAACATAAAATTCCTCTCATTTGCAAATCTCTAAAGTCAGTTTTATGTCCCTAAAAACTCCTTTTCTTCTTTATACTTACTATTTCTACTGAATATAACAAAAATAACAATAAAATTTCTACTGGGTACAGTACAATAACAAGTAAGCTGTAGAATTCCTGAGATCACATGTCTTTAATTCTGTGCTATGGTTTTATCTTCAGAAGATGGTAAGTGAACACGTGGCTCATTTCTGTAACACAACCAATGCGTGTTCAACAATCACACGCGGACACACTCACACATCAATAGTCTGTTTTATGTGCATCAAATTTGCTTAACATTGAAAGAGGCTCAGCCAGACTTTACCCCTGGTGCCCATTCCCAGTTAGCATTGAAACTCACACAGACGCTTACGCTTCAGACAAGATGGTGGACTGAATAGTTTGGAGCACCATCCTGTTAAACGCAACTAGAATTTTTAAAAATAAACACAGGGCTTCCCTGGTGGCGCAGTGGTTGAGAGTCCGCCTGCCGATGCAGGGGACACGGGTTCGTGCCCCGGTCCGGGAAGATCCCACATGCCGCGGAGCGGCTGGGCCCGTGAGCCATGGCCGCTGAGCCTGCGCGTCCGGAGCCTGTGCTCCGCAACGGGAGAGGCCACAGCAGTGAGAGGCCTGCGTAGCGCAAAAAAATAAATAAATAAAATAAAATAAACACAATCTTTATGACTGATGAGCTCACTAGAAAATTAGGAAAACTCCAAGCATGAAGCAGACAATACACATAAAAAGGATGTGGAGCTAAAAGGGGAGTTGAGAGCCATGAGGACAGGCAAACCCAGAAGGCAAGGTTGACCTACAGACAAACGCCTACATCAATCCCAAGATGAAGAAACTCAACCTTGGACTGTTGGTAAAGTTAGAGAGCTGATTCTGAGGTCTCTGATCCCCAGACCCAAACCTATATTAAACTTTCCCTAATATTATAAATTCTAATATTATAAATTAAATTTAAAGTATTTTTTAACCAAATGTAAAATATTCTGTTTTTTTATTTCTTCTTATGTTCATTTTTGTATGATGTGCTTTTCAAGGAATTTTTCCATTATACTTAAGTAGTTGAATTTATTTGCAGAAACATAAAATATTTTATCATCCCTTTAATATGTACAAGAGCTAAATTATTGGGTTGGCCAAAAAGTCCGTTTGGGAACCCAATACTTGTTCCTCTTCGAATTCTGATATTGGCAATTTATGATTATTTCTTTTTGTTTGATCAGCCTGGCTAGAAGTTTAATTTTATAAGTTTTACAAAAATCTAACTTTGATTTTCTCCTTTATATTTTCTCTGTTCCATGCCATTGAGCACTTTTAAAAATGTCTTTTGCCCAGAATGTTTTAATTTCAAAGAAGTTCAACTCATCAATTTTTTCTTTCATAAATCATGCTTTTAGTGTTTTATCTAAAAAGTCATCACCAAACCCAAGATCTCCTAGATTTCCTCCAGTGTTATCTTCTAGGAATTATATAGTTTTACATTTTACATTTATATCCATGACCTCTTTTGAATTGATTCTTGTGAAAGGTATAAGGTCTGTGACTAGATTCTTTTTTTTTTTTTGCATGTGGATGTCCAGCATCATTTATTGAAAAGTCTATGCTTTTACAACCTAAGTGTCCATCAACAGATGAATGGATAAATAAGATGTGGCACGTATATACAATGGAATATTACTCAGCCATAAAAAGGAATGAAATTGAGTTATTTGTAGTGAGGTGGATGGACCTAGAGTCTGTCATACAGAGTGAAGTAAGTCAGAAAGAGAAACACGAATACCATATGCTAACACATATATATGGAATCTAAGAAAAAAAATGGTCATGAAGAACCTAGGGGCAAGACGGGAATAAAGACATAGACCTACTAAAGAATGGACTTGAGGATACAGGGAGGGGGAAGGGTAAGCTGGGACAAAGTGAGAGAGAGTCATGGACATATATACACTACCAAACGTAAAATAGATAGCTAGTGGGAAGCAGCTGCATAGCACAGGGAGATCAGCTCAGTGCTTTGTGACCACCTAGAGGGGTGGGATAGGGAGGGTGGGAGGGAGGGAGACACAAGAGGGAAGAGATATGGGGATATATGTATATGTATAACTGATTCACTTTGTTATAAAGCAGAAACTAACACACCATTGTAAAGCAATTATACTCCAATAAAGATGAAAAAAAAAAGTCTATGCTTTTAGACAGACTCACAGTTATAGAAAATAAACTACTGGATACAGTGGGGAGAGGGAAGGGGGGTACAAAATAGGGGTATGGGATTAAGAGGTACAAACTATTATGAAGCAAATAGATAAGCAACAAGGATATATTGTACAGCAATGGGAATTATAGCCATTATTTTGTGACAACCTTAAATGGACTATAATCTATAAAATACTGAATCACTATGCTGTACACCTGAAACTAATATAATATTGTAAATCAGCTGTACTTCAATTTCAAAAGTAAAAATAAATAAAAAATTTAAAAAGACTATGCTTCCTCCATTAAATTACCTTTGCTTCTTTGTCAAAGATCAGTTACGTTTAAAATAGCTATAGCTGGGCTTCCCTGGTGGCGCAGTGGTTGAGAGTCCGCCTGCCGATGCAGGGGACGCGGGTTCGTGCCCCGGTCCGGGAAGATCCCACATGCCGGGCAGTGGCCGGGCCCGTGAGCCATGGCCGCTGAGCCTGCGCTTCCAGAGCCTGTGCTCCGCAACGGGAGAGGCCACAACAGTGAGAGGCCCACGTACCGCGAAAAAAAAAAAGAATTTAAAATAGCTATAGCTATGGTTGGATTTACATCTACCTTTACCATCTTGCTCCTGCTTTTTATTTGCCCCATATTTTCTTTTTTTTTTTCTTTTAACAAGTTTATTTTCATGGACGTTGCAGAGAACCCTCAGAAGCTCCTTGCTGTTCTTGCTACTCCTCCTTCAAACCTGGGTCTTCTGTCTCTCCCTCCCCTAAGAGCTGCCTTTGTTGAATGGCGGCTGTGACTCAGACACTAGGCTGGGCACATCATTCCTCATTCCTGTATCACTTGTTTATTGATGGTGACGGTGTGCCAGACACCGATAGGCACTTTAGATATGCTTTCTCGTTCATCCCACAGGGCAAGCCCTAAGGGACCAGTTATTATTATCCCGTGTGACTAGTCTGGCCTTCTGCAGGGCTTGGGTTGCTGATTAAGTACTGCTCCTGAGCCCCTAGAGGCCGTGCATTATCTGAGTCCCCTCCCCTCCACATGCCCATCTATTTGTCTTCTCAGCCACACAGTAGGATTTTGTTTTATTGGAGTATAATTGCTTTACAATGCTGTGTTAGTTTCTGCTGTAGAACAAAGTGAATCAGCTACATGTATACATACATCCCCTCCCTCTAGAGCCTCCCTCCCACGCACCCCCCATCCCACCCCTCTAGGTCAGCACAGAGCGCTGAGCTATACAGCAACTTCCCACTAGCTATCTACTTTACACATGGTAGTGTATATATGTCAGTGCCACTCTCTCAGTTCGTTCTGCCCTCCCCTTCCCGCACTATGTCCACAAGTCCGTTCTCTACATCTGCATCTCTATTCCTGCCCTACAAATAGGTTCATCTGTACCATTTTTCTAGAGTCCACATATATGCGTTAATATACGATATTTGTTTTTCTCTTTCTGGCTTACCTCACTCTGTGTGACAGACTCTAGGTCCATCCACGTCTCTACAAATGACCCAGTTTTGTTCCTTTTTATGGCTGAGTAATATTCCATTGTAGATCTGTACCACATCTTCTTTATCCATTCATCTGTTGATGGACGTTTAGGTTGCTTCCATGCCCTGGCTATTGTAAATAGTGCTGCAATGAATATTGGGGTGCATGTATCTTTTTGAATTATGGTTTTCTCTGGGTAAATGCCTAGTAATGGGATTGCTGGGTCATATGGTAGTTCTATTTTTAGTTTTTTAAGGAACCTCCATACTGTTCTCCAAAGTGGCTGTATCAATTTACATTCCCACCAACAGTGCAAAAGGGTTCCCTTTTCTCCACACCCTCTCCAGCATTTATTGTTTCTAGATTTTTCGATGATGGCCATTCTGACTGCTGTGAGGTGATACCTCATTGTGGTTTTGATTTGCATTTCTTGAATAATTAGTGATGTTGAGCATCTTTTCATGTGTTTGTTGGCCATCTGTATGTCTTCTTTGGAGAAAGAAGTCTACTTAGGTCTTCTGCCCATTTTTTGATTGCATTGTTCTTTTTTTAATATTGAGCTGCATGAGCTGTTTATATATTTTGGAGATTAATCCTTTGTCTGTTGATTCGTTTGCAAATATTTTCTCCCAATCTGAGGGTTGTCTTTTCGTTTTGTTTATGGTTTCCTTTCCTGTGCAAAAGCTTTTAAGTTTAATTAGGTCCCACTTATTTATTTTGTTTTTATTTTCATTACCCTAGGAGGTGGGTCAAAAGGATGTTGCTGTGATTTATGTCAAAGAGTGTTCTGCCTATGTTTTCTTCTAAGAGTTTTATAGTGTCTGGCCTTACATTTAGGTCTTTAAGCCATTTTGAGTTTACTTTTGTGTATGGTGTTAAGAAGTGTTCTAATTTCATTCTTTTACATGTAGCTGTCCAGTTTTCCCAGCATCCGTTATTGAAGAGGCTGTCTTTTCTCCATTGCATATGCTTGCCCCCTTTGTCAAAGATGAGGTGACCATAGGTAGGTGCGTGGGTTTACCTCTGGGCTTTCTGTCCTGTTCCATTGATCTATATTTCTGTTTTTGTGCCAGTACCATACTGTCTTTATTACTGTACTTTTGTAGTATAGTCTGAAGTCAGGGAGCCTGATTCCTCCAGCTCCGTTTTTCTTTCTCAAAATTGCTTTTGCTATTTGGGGTCTTTTGTGTTTCCATACAAATTGTGAAATTTTTGGTTCTAGTTCTGTGAAAAATGCCAGTGGTAATTTGATAGGGATTGCACTGAATCTGTAGATTGCTTTGTTGCCCCATATTTTCATTGTTCCTCTTTTATTCATTTTTGTGTGTTGATTTTTTCAAAATTATTCCATTTCCTCTCCTCTTTTGGACTTTTTTTTTAAAGTGATTGCTCTCAAACTAAAGTATTTATCCCTAACATATTATTCTCTACCTTGACCTAAGAGTGGACCACTTCAAAGAAGATATTAATATAAGAACCTTATGAAAGTGTACTTGCATCTAATCTCTACCCTTCCTTTGTGATATTGTCATTTTTTGCTTCTCCATATGTTAGAAACCCACAATAGGTTATTAATATTTTGCTTTAGTCTATTTCATTTTTAAGAAACTAAGCAATAATCAAAATAGCAGTCTTTTCATATTTCCCACATATTTAATTTTTCCAGAAAACTTTATTCTTTCCTGTCGATCCAAGTTTCTATCTGGTATCTTTCTCCTTCAGCCTGAAGAATTGTGGGACAAATTTTCTTTGGTTTTCAATCTTAAAATGTCTTTTTTCAATCTTCATTTTTGGAGGGTAGTTTTGCTGGGTCGATCTTTCATTTTCCTTCAGCATTTTAAAATTATTGATATTCCAGTGTTTTCTGGCTTGCATTATTTCTGATAGGAAAGCAGCCATTATTCTTATATTGTTCCCCTCTGTGTGATGTGTCTGTTTTTCCTCCCCTAGTTAATTTTAAATTATTCCCTCTCTCTCTTTCTCTTTTTTTGGTTTTTGTTTTTAGTAGTTTGACTCTAAAGTGCCTGGATTTGGGGTTTCTTTGTATTTCCCACATACAGTTAAAATTTTTGGATTTATGGGTTGAAGTTTTTCATCAAAATTAAAAAATTTTGGTCATTATTCCTTCAAATATTTTTTCCTACCAGTTCAGTCTTTTCTTCTTCTTCTTGGATTCAATTACATTAGACTGCTTGATACTATCCCAGTGATCACTAGTGCTGTGTTTGTTTATTTTTTATAGTTTCCTTTTATGCTTTAGTCTCAATAAATTCTCATAGGTCCTTTCTTCAATGTTCAATATGTTATGAGGTCCATCCAATAAATGTTTTCTTTTCCAAATATTTTATGTTCTATTTCCAGAATTAATACTTTTGAGTTTATATTTCTCTCATGAAATTCTTCAATTCTTAACCCATTATATTTATTTTTCTATAAATTCTTTAACACTTTTATGATAACTATTTTAAAGTCCTAAGTTCCAATGAATGAGTCATCTGTGGTTCTGCTTCTAACGTTTAATCTTTTGATTATGAGCCATATTTTCCTGACTCTTCATATGTCACATAAATTTATATTGCAGACAATAAAACTGGTCTAAAGTTTATGTTTCCCCAGCTTTGGATTATTTCATGGATAGTGCAAGTTCATTTATCTGTCTAGTGATTACTCTGATCACATCATTGGCTCCAATGCTTGAGTTGAAATGAGAATGAGCCAACATGAAATCGATTAAGTTCACTTCAGATTCATACTACACATAACCATCTCCTACCTAAGCAACATTTTATCTAATCAACATTTGAACTGAGAAAGGTGTAAGGCTCTAATCTGAAATGGCTTTACCTCACTAGCAGGGCCTAATGGGATAGAAAAATTTCTCATTATTTTCTTGACCCTTCTCCATTGCTGCTTTCTTAGGAAAAAATATTGCGATGAGAACGGGAAGAGTTTTCCAGATAGACAATTTAGCATTGCCTTTAGGATCATACAGATTCCAATCTATTTAGATAACCCACATTGTTGTCAAGTGATCATCTGACTTCTCCTCCACTCTGCAAAATCTGTCTGTGACAAGCCAATACCTCCAAATGTTTATATCCACACCAAGTACTTACCCCAGGTATAGAAGGCTCCCCAGCTCTCTCCTCATCTATAAACGGCTCTTTCATATCTAGAATTCAGTTCCTCAGTGCTTCCTTGCTTCCACCATCCTTTGACATAGAGAAGTATATTTTCATTCTGTCCAATTTTTGTTGTCAGTGTGGAAGCTGAGGGCTTTTGAATCTTTCTCCAACTTAACCAGAAGCAAAAATCCCCCATTTTAATGGATTCTTTTTCTTTTCATATTTTCTATAGCTTGTCTTTAATAACAACACACTTTTCAGCTAGCATTCCACTTTTCAAACATTTGTACTGTTTTCCTCTTAATGGTTCCAGAACTATAAGGCCTCTGGTGTTCTGTTCTCAGTCCTTTTTTCTTCATATCCTACACATTTTCTCTGAGTGTTTTTTGCCCATTCTTTTGTTTTCTGGCACGCTGGTATTTCTTCAAATATACACCCTCCCAGTCCTTTCTCCTGGTCTTTTATTAACTGAAACTCATCCTAAGTTCTTGCACAAGTCTCCGTTTGTGTTAACATTTGCATCTCTCTCACTCGGAACTTTTATTTTCTATCTTGGGCTCCAGTGTCCCATTGTACATAACATTGGAATATGAAACACACAACATTTTAACTTCTGATCGGCTTATAAACTTTCCTCTCCTTTTATGTTATGCTATCAAACTAGGAAGCTTGCCCTGGTGCTTGTCCTATGAAACTGAATCCTGGATGACGCCTACTTCACTGGTACTTCTAACAAGTAAACCTTGGTTGCCACAAACTCTCTCTCTCCCACAAAAAAGAAAGTAGGATCTACATGACGCTAAAATAGTCCTTCTAAATGCTGGTGCATAGTGGCACCAACGTCTGTCAGATAGTCAGTGTTTCATTGAAGACGTATTTCCCTATAATCTCCTCTCCTGAGATGCTATTTGGGTAGTTCTTATTCCTTTGTAGCCCTGGGGATGCTGAGAGTTGAGCTCTGGCTATGTCAAGAGAACGCAGGGAGACATCAGGCATGAAGAGTGATCCCAGAAGGTTTGAACTTATTATTCTTTTCTGAAGGTCTGTTCAAGAAGGATGTTTTCCTTCTGCATAATTTTTACTGGATTTATAAGGATAGAGAAGAAAACAATGAATATGCAAATCTGAAAGGAGAAGAAAGAAGTGTGGAAATAGGGAGGAGAGGAAGCCGGAGCCCTGGATGGTTCTGAGACCCGGGAGTCTCAGGGCCTCAGCCTTGGATAGGTTTCCACAACCGATGGCAAGTCGGAGAATACCAGGGGACCAAGCCCAGAGACAATGGCAAGTAACCAAAAGCTAATCTAATCAGAATGCAGAGGGAAATGGAGACAGACAGTTACTTTGGGGTAGGAAAGCGATCCCAGAAAGCACTAGTAGGGCCGTGGGAATGTGAGACAGGGAAGGGAAAGGAGCCGACCCAGGTTGTGTTGATGAGCATCTGACCACTGTAGACAATGATAAGGGGATTTCCACCACAGATAACTGGGTCTCTGTCCTGCCGGGGACCACAGCAGTTGGTCCAGAATATACCTCAGAATTATCTCACTTGGTGGGCAGTGCACAATTTAATAAGCAAGGAAACTGGGGTATTTACCCACTAACTTCTCACTGTCACAGATTGAGGTCTGCTCCTGGGGACCTCAGCTCTCTGATGAGTTCAGGCTGCTCCGTGCGCTAGCCAAGCATCTTCCTGTAACCAGGTGAATCCTCAGGCAGAGAGTCACAACTGGTTGAAGGAAGACACCACATGCACGCATGAGAACACTGAACGGCAAGGAGATGTCAAAGAGGCACTGAAAGCATCTTCATGAAATGTACATGTTGGGTGTGAAAGACTTAGTCAAGACTGGTCTATGTGGCTTGGACCGGAGTGAAGCCAGTGAGGAGCCGTATGCACCTCAGTCTTCAGGAAGTGCTCACTTCCAGGGCCATTCACCTGTAGGGTTGGCACTGGAGAGACCTTGGTAGTGACTGCCTCCTTCAGGTTTGTGCCCCGGACACCAAACTTGCCTCACACTAGTCCTGGCACTGCTGATCTAGTGGGAGAATGAGAGACTCCTGGCTTCAATGATGCTGAATGGAAACAATGGGAGTGTCAGTAATTCGAGAGATTCTGTCCCTGAAACAAAGAATGGAAAATAGTGGAAGTTGGGTCTCTTTCCTACCTGAAAAAATGGGCTGGAAAGAAAGATGAAAAAGCAGGTCCCAGTCAGTAGATTAGGGCTCAGGACAGCCCTCCTTCCCACACATAGGGACAGTCAACTCCAGAAAGTTTGAGTTAGGTTCGTGACCTGACCAGTCCTAGGGCCAGTCCTTTTGTAGCCTGTTCACCACACCATTGGCTCTTTTGCTGACCTCACTCTCATGACCCTCTTGAGAGAAGACAGAACAACTAGAACTGGTGACACCAGCACAGAGGAGCAGACTAAGCCTCCTCCTAAGGCTAATTCAGGAATTGTGTAAAGGTACCCATCCTCAACATACCGGCTAGCTTCAAGTCCTTCAGTAGCTGAGACTTCCTTGCTCAGATAAAACTCTGCTTCTGGATTTTTCTGACAGACTGGACCCCAGAGGAGCCCTGGCCACATGGATGTCCAGTCAATGGACAGCTGTTGAGAAAAGCTATCATGTTCTTTGTCCTGGGGCAGGAGGCTCTCTGGACTTATTTGATATGGGGGGAAAATGCCTACAGGGTAAAAAGTCACTGAAGATTAGATCACTAAACAGTTCTAGAAGGAGAGTCAGGCCTCGGGGTCCTACAACACCCTTCCCTTCCTCAGGTATGACAAGATATTTGGTATCGAGGGGCCCTGCTGGAGACACACACCACATTAGTCACACCAGGAGGGAGGTTTTGTAAGGGAAATGCTTTAAGCCCACAGTGAATGTTCCTGTCTCTTTAAGTCATCACCACCATCTAACCCTCCCTCTGCGCTTTCCAGAGCTCTGAGTCTCAAAGGTCTGAGACTTCCTCTGTGCACACTGGGAGAAAACAGCCTGCAACACTCACAACCAAGGGGAAAGCAGAGATCAGGGCTTTCTCAGATCACCTGTCAGAGTCTGTCACCAGGAAAAGCGAGCCCCGGCAGGGGACAGGAGCTGCAACCAACCAGAAGGAACATGGCTGTGAGGGCATTTACTGTGTGAGCACCTGGGTTCCACCAGGCACCATGTGGGTAAGTGAAAGCTAGAGTCGTTAAGATGGGGCGTCCGGATTTGTAAAGATGTCACAAGTTTCCAGTAGAGGAAGTTCGAAAGAAGGTTTATGAGCATATTCTCCAGTCTGGAGGGCACACATTCCTGTCTGCTTCCACACTCCCTCCATACAGTGAGAGAAGTGTGTGCTGGAACCACACCTCGGAATAAACTACGTTTTCAAAGGCATTCAGCATTGCCCAAGCGGCATTTCAGCACAGACAGAAGATATTTCTGTGGCCCTGAAAGCAGTCTAAC
Source organism: Tursiops truncatus (assembly GCF_011762595.2). Classification (NCBI taxonomy): domain Eukaryota; kingdom Metazoa; phylum Chordata; class Mammalia; order Artiodactyla; family Delphinidae; genus Tursiops; species Tursiops truncatus. The sequence continues at coordinate 98,909,055 of NC_047042.1, read as the reverse complement.
TTCAGAGCAAGTTACAATGTGGTGAGTCAGGATACCATCAGAATTCACCCCCCAGATTCTCCCTCTCCCCTCTGTCCCACAGGAGGGGACCCTCCAGAAATTTAAGAGGCCCAGAACTAGGTCTTCAACCCCTCTCCGTGCATGACCCCTTACACGTCTGCTCCCTAATTCAGGTCTCTCCCACGCCAGCTGCAGGGACACCTCAATTTCATCATCTGTACAGTGAAGGGGTCTGAATAAATAGCTCATTTCCAAACTCTGATTTGTGGACTGATTACATCAGATACATCAGGTTCATAAATCGGAATTTCTGAGCATGGTCCCCCCAGAATGGACATTTTTAAAGAACACTCAAGTAATTCTGAAAAACAGCAAATCTGAGAGGCACTAAACTACATGAACTTTGAGTTTTCAGACGATTCCGAATACAGGATTCTACACGTTTTTTTGTTTGTTTGTTTTTTGTTTTTGCGGTACACAGGCCTCTCACTGTTGCGGCCTTTCCCATTGCGGAGCACAGGCTCCGGACACGCAGGCTCAGCGGCCATGGCTCACGGGCCCAGCCGCTCCGCGACATGCGGGATCTTCCCGGACCGGGGCACGAACCCGTGTCCCCTGCATCGGCAGGTGGACTCTCAACCACTGCGCCACCAGGGAAGCCCAGGATTCTACATGTTTTACGTAGCTCAATAACTAAGAACCATTTGTCGTCCCAGATTGCAGTGGGAGCTCACCTCCTTCTTGAAAATTATTTTAAATGATTTTAACCCCCATTTCAAACGATATGGAAAGTCCAGTTGCCTATTCGAGAGTTCTGTGGATTCCCCATAACCCACTTCCTCATTTCCAGCTTTGACAAGGACATCTTGCTTCAGCTAAATTTTTCTTCTTGGCTCTGAACCTTGTGGCCTCTTTCTTCATTTCTGCTCTGGTGTCAATTATGGGAGTTTGTTGATTTCTAGACACAAAATAAACTAATCATATTATGTGATTAGTAAACTTTACAGTAAAGTTTACCTGGGGTAAACTTTACAGAAAGCTTTGGATGGGGTGTAACGGGGGGCGGGGTGACAGGGGTGGGGTGGGTAACGGGGGGTGGGGGCGGCGGCAGGAGAGTTACTGCAGACACACTGAGAGCTTTGGCTTGAGCTCTAGGCAAACCTGCCATGTGAGTCCTTTGGCCAAAGACAGGTTACTCAGCCAACCTCTCCCTTTGTTTTTGCGTCGTTGTTGGTGCCAATAGGGGGAGAACACAGTTACCTGTAGGAACCAGGTGGGCGACATGAAGAGGTAGAATTTGAAACGGACGTTGAAGCACAGACAGGACTCAGGCAGAAATGTGCGGTGGGATGAATGGTCCACAAGGTGGGTTGGAAAAGGCCCTGAAATCTGCTGTTTGTGGAGGGGCTGACTGGGGAGGGGATTAGGTGGGAATGAGGCTGGAGTAGACTGAGGGGAGACTGTGCTGTCGTGTTCAGGCACTCGTGTGATCAGGCAAACTTGACCACAGAACGTTTAATTGTATTAAATAATGTTGGAGTGGGTATTCTACTTCAAAAAGCCTCAGGTTTGAGGCAAGAACATAAAAACCTGGAAGGGAGCATCCCACTCTCACCCTATTTAGACATATTAGGACGAGCCAAATCATGTGGTTTTCTGAGAGCAGGAGCTCTCCAGACCAGTTTGGGAAATACGTCTGATTTCCAATTTCCAAAAACAAAATTCCAATTTTCTTCTTGTTTGTTTCCCAGGCCAACAACCCTAAGGTAGGTCCTAAGTCAGTGAGCAAACTTTCTTGTTCTCAGGGTTTTCCAAAGCCCCCCACCCCACCCCTGGCTGCTGAATCTCCTGGGAAAACTTATTTTCTACCACTTATGTCACTAACATAAAATTACCTGGGAAAATTAATATCTAAAGCTTACTCATTGACATAGAGTATTGTCAAATGCACTCTGCTCCGTGCATTTCAAGGTCCTGAAAGACAAAACAAGCTCGCCAAGTGTTCTCACAGTATCATCCCAGCCCCAGACCAGGCTCTTCCAATGTCTTCCCTAAATTCTGATGCTCGGAGAGGGCAGGAACTATGACATTTTCACTGTGGTGTCACCAGCTCTTTGGATTTTGCCTGGCACATTGGAGGTAGTTATACTTATTTGATGAATGAATGATTGAACAAATGGTGTTTGGGACTCTTTCAGTTAATCATGAGAGGACAGAAAACAGCAAGAGATGAAGAAAATGACTATGGTAAGAACACGCCTCACAACATGTGTTTGCCCCCAGGTGTGAGCTCCGGGTAGCAAGGGGGATGGGCTATCTCAACACTGAATGGAGGGAAGCCCCAGAGCTTTCTCGATGCTGGGATGAAACAGCAAGAGCCCTGGGGCTGGCATTTGACCTAGATCTCTGCCCCTGACCTGCTGTGAGATACTGAGTTCTTTGACGAACCTGCACCTCTGTTCCCAAAGTAAAATGAATAAACCTCCTCTGATCTCCACAGAAGGGGATGTAGAGGGAATCCAACTATATACTAGAGGGAACATGACTCACCAGGTAGAAGGTGTTAGGGAACAAGGATGGAGGGTTAACCAGGTATCTTATTAGGCAGCAGGTCTAAGAGAGAGGAGAGGAAGAGGAGGGAAAGAGGGAGGGGAGAAGAGATGGTCTCATCTTATCCTCCCAACAGCCCTATGAGGACGGCGCTACATTAATGATCCCATTTGTGCAGAAGAGGTTTAGCACTTAGATTAAGCATCTTCCCAGGGTTACACTGCTGGCCGGGGGTGGGGCTGTGATTCAGACCGAGGGTGTGGGACACCAGACAGCCCTCGTGGCCAGGCCCACTGGCCCTCCTGCCTATCTTCGGTAAGAGGGTATCTGGGGAAGTAAGGCAGAGGCCACTGAAGTTGTCAAAAACGGTCCAGCTCTGCCCAGTGTGGATGACAGATAATTTACAGCCTTTTATTTGAAGAGGAAAGTAATGTACTGAGAGTCAAGTGATTTTCTAAGGGTAAAACATGGCAAATCAGAACTGGAACTTATTTTTCCTTACTGTCCTATAGGAAGAGTTTCCTTAACCAGATACAGAGTCAAAATACCAAAATTTCTCAAAAACTGTCTAAGTGAATATATATGTATATATATTCATATCAACCACATACATCTCCTCTCACCTTTTCTTTTATCTCTTCAAGCTTAAAAATTCCTTGATCGTGTGCTGATGAAGTTTCTTTCATATTTCCATGCCCTGTTGCCTGGATCTGCTCTCATTTTATCTAAAGAGGTTCATATTTGGCTTACTTACGAGAGTTGTTTTTGGCCATGATGAGTTTTTCAAACAGAAGATTTCAAACAATGCATACCCTCTTACATAGTCTTGTACAATATTCAGTATTGTACAATATTCAATATTCTGGTACAATATTCAATATTCAACTGCCTGGCTGGGCAGATGCCACTACTCTTTCCAGAGAATACCCAATGGATTGAATTCCCTAGAAGAGGAATTCCTGTAAGTCCTTGGGGAAGCCAGAGCTAGGCTATGATTCAAGACTCATTTTTTTTTAAGCTTTTTTTAAATTTATTTTAAAAAATTTTTATTGGAGTGTAGTTGCTTTACAATGTTGTGTTAGTTTCTGGTCTACAGCAAAGTGAATCAGTTAGGCGTATACATATATCCCCTCTTTTTGTAGATTTCCTTCCCATTTAGGTCACCACAGAACATTGAGTAGAGTTCCCTGTGTTATGCAGTAGGTTCTTACTAGTTATCTATTTTATACATACTAGTGTATATATGTCAATTCCAATCTCCCATTTCATCCCACCCACCCCCATCCCCCCTTGGTATCCGTATGTTTGGTCTCTACACCTGTGTCTCTATTTCTGCTTTGCAAATAAGTTCATCTGTACCATTTGTCTAGATTCCACATATAAGCAATATTATACGATATTTGCTTTTTTCTCTTTCTGACTTACTTCACTCTGTATGACAGTCTCTAGGTCTATCCACATCTCTGCAAATGGCATTATTTTGTTCCTTTTTATGGCTGAGTAATATTACATTGTACATATGTGCCACTTCTTCTTTACCCATATTCCTCTGTCTATGGACATTTAGGTTGCTTCCATGTCCTGGCTATGGTAAATAGTGCTGCAATGAATATTGAGGTGCATGTATTTTATCTTTTTGAATTATGGTTTTCTCCAGGTACATGCCCAGTAGTGGGATTGCTGGGTCATATGGTAGTTCTATTTTTAGTTTTTTGCGGAACCTCCATACTGTTCTCCATAGTAGCTGTATCAATTTATATTCCCACCAACAGTGCAAGATGGTTCCCTTTTCTCCACACCCTCTCCAGCATTTATTGTTTGTAGTTTTTTTTTTTTTTGGTACGCGGGCCTCTCACTGTTGTGGCCTCTCCCGTTGCAGAGCACAGCCTCCGGACGTGCAGGTTCAGTGGCCATGGCTCACGGGCCCAGCCACTCCGTGGAATGTGGGATCTTCCCAGACTGGGGCACGAACCCGTGTCCCCTGCATCGGCAGGCAGACTCTCAACAACTGCGCCACCAGGGAAGCCCTGTTTGTAGATTTTTTGATGATGGCCACTCTGACCGGTGTGAGGTGATACCTCATTGTAGTTTTGATTTGCATTTCGCTAATAATTAGTGATGTTGAGCATCTTTTCATGTGTTTGTTGGCCATCTGTATGTCTTCTTCAGAGAAATGCCCATTTAGGTCTTCCAGCCATTTTTTGATTGGGCTGTTTGTTTTTTTGGTACTGAGCTGCAGGAGCTGTTTGTATATTTTGGAGATTAATCCCTTGTCGGTGGCCTCGTTTGCAAATATTTTCTCCTATTCTGAGAGTTGTCTTTTTGTTTTGTTTATGGGTTCCTTTGCTGGGCAAAAGCTTTGAAGTTTCATTAGGCCCCATTTGTTTATTTTTGTTTCCATTACTCTAGGACGTGGGTCAAAAAATATCTTGCTGCAATTTATGTCAAAGAGTGTTCTGCCTGTGTTTTCCTCTGAGAGTTTTACAGTGTCCAGCCTTACACTTAGGCCTGTGATCCATTTTGAGTATATTTCTGTGTGTGGTGTTAGGGCTTTTTTTTTTTTTTTTTCTGCCCCGGGAGCCTTCATCTGATAGTGGCAATGTTTGCCTTTTCTTATACAACTGCATTTGCGCTTGCTTATTCCAGCAATAAAATATTTTGAGATTTTTTCTAAATTTGTCTTTTACCTCTTTTTTTTTTTTAAGTAGTTGTCTTCCAAAATGATGTAGTATTTTGTTTTAATCATTATTTGGGGTCTTCATTATTTTTATACCTTACATTCAATCTCCTTCTCGGCCCAGTTCTTATTTATTTTATATTTCCTTTCACTCTACACCATTAATTTCAGGCACTCCTTTTTACTTTGGAAATAGTGTTAAATCGTGTATATCCCTTGATTTACTACATCTGAAAACACCTAAGATCTATTCTTCCACATGCTGGCGAAATAGCTCATGGGTACGCTGAAGAGAACTGCTTACCACTCCTCAAACATCACACACACCCCCCCAAGAAGAGACACCCAACCCCAAGAAACAAAAGACAAGGGTAGTCACTTTCTGCCTCCCAGCCCTGGGGAGTTTCTGGAAAGGAGGAAGGCTCCATTCTAACCTGTTCCGCATCTGGGCTCCAGCTTTGCACGAAGGTAGACAAGTCCTCCTTCCTGAGAAGCCAGTGATTCTTTCCTGTGCCAAAGAAAATAACTAACTTTCTCAGTAGATCTCTTTGTAGGTGCTTTCACAGGGAGACTCAGGTCAGCGTGGTCTGTGTTAGAGTGAGAGGTACTTGGACTCAACAGGAGAGATGAGACGTTGATCTTCCGGGAATGGTGGCCGGAGAGCACGACACGCCCGCGGAGGCAACAGGGCTCTTTAGCAACGGGGGAACTGGGGGGATTGGGGCCCGTGTTCTTCTCTTTCACGCTCCAAACATCACTTCTTTGCACACGTCTTAAAGAGGAAATGGGAGTGGGCGAGGGGCTCGCGGGCTCCGACAGGAAGCATCCCATTAAGGGGGAAGCACGCTCCGAACTCGCTGCTTTCCGGTTTCCGCAGCAGCAGTTTCGCCCCATCCGGAGGGGGTGTCCCCAACTGCGGGGACAGAGGGCGCACTCCGTCAGCCCCATTTTCCTTCTTGCCCTGCAGCCGTGCCCTGGAACCTTCGGCCGCGCGCTCGCGCCGACCCGCCGGCACCCAGCCCGCAGCGCCGCGCCTGGTAAGGGGAACCCGGCGGGGGTCCCAGCGTCCTGGGTGGAGGCCCGGGGAGGGGGGACGCGTCCTGGAGGCCGCGGCTGAGTCAGGGCTACTGATTTCTCGTGGGATCTGACACCGGTTACCATACTTCTGGGCTCTCCCATCAGTGAAACGGGGCGCCGATGGTGAGCGTTATGGGCAACCGCGGATTCCTAGCGGGAGGGAAGCGGCTTCGGGAACCTCTCACCCCGCGTTCACGGCCCACAGCTTTCCACAGCGTGGAGGTCTTTTCCGTCTAGTTGCCTACTTCTTAGCTCTTCTGACTTTCATAAGCTTCACGGGGTTTCATAAAGCTTCACTAAGATTCTCATCCCATTTGACAGATGAGTAAACTGAAACTCACCAGGTGCCGGAACTAGGTGGGGCGGACGTCTCAGTTTTAGCTCTTCACTTCCCCGCACCAGCCCCGCCCCATCCCTGACAAGCACCACGCCCCCTGAGGCCTGGGTACCGAGAGTCTATTCCTAGGGGTCCACAGGACAAGTTCGGGGTCATTATGTTCCCGCCCTCATTGAGCCACGTGCTCCAAACGGAACCTCTCAGTGAACATTGTTCATTGATCTTCTGAGAACCAGCCCATTCTCCCCCAAATACCCACGCTTTTCCTACAACACGATGTCGAACTCGACCGTATGGCAGACAGATTCCAGTGTGTACAGGAACCAACCCTTTGCTAAAGCTCCTGTGAGAGCCGCGTTATGAAATCACAACGCTAAACTCTGACACAAGTGATACCAGGAAACAGCGGGAGGGGGCAGGTGGGCGAAGGAGAATATGAATCAGGCAGACAGAAAGTATTTTTATCTTTCCTAAAACAGCATGAGAGAGCCTGCTTTCCAATGGTTTGATAAAGTAAGGTGCCGTCAAGATAAAATCAGGCTCGTGTAGTGTACAAATCAGGAGGTGCATTATATGCTCATTGGCTTCAACCTCCTACCTAAGCTACATCCTTCTGCTGCTCCTGTCAGATACTCTTATAATCTCTGCCCGCATGCTGCCCGCGACTCTCTCACGATTCCTGATCCCGCCTGGGGGAAGATTAAAAGGGTTTTCCTTGTGGAGAAGAAATCTGCCTTCACTCGCGATTCTCCCTCTTCTGTCTACGATGTGATTGACACGTGTCACGTTCCTTCGAGTTTAGGATGTTTCCCGATCTTTTCCTAGGCTGATTCTGTCCTTTTAATATTCTATGACTCATTTTAGCATCTCCATCAATATCCTTTCTGACTAGCCTCTGCACACTTCATTATTTGTTAATATCTGTCCAAAATAATCTACTCCTCGGTGGGACGTGTCTCCCCGGCAGCCTGACCCACTCAGAAGACGGTTCAGGAGGACCGTGCGTGCCTCTGCTAATGTAACCTGAACTTTGACTGGCTTTTGTGAGGCCACAGAGCTCCATTTGGGTCGCACTGATCATCAAGTCATGGGAAAACACCAGATTGCTTTAAACTGAAATACTTCCATTCCGAGCAACTTCTGGCCCTGCGATTTTACCTTTGAATAATCTTTTTTTTGCACTCAAGATTTTGCAATACAGTTCCCTTTGTTAGTTTTAGGGTAAGCTTCCAGCCTGCCTGCCTCAGTTTATGTCCTGACCATGGATGGCAGCATGGTATGTGGTGTTCCAAGAGGTTCATTGACAGTATAATCTCTTCTCCACCCTGATAAATCTAGGAGAATACACAGGCAAAATGAGCCATGTTTTGGTCTTAGCTCCATGGAAGTTGTGTGATCGTGGGCAGGTCAGTTGAGGCTCAGTTTCCTAATATTTTAATAGAAATTTTAATACCTATCTTGATCACATCATAGGGAATTTAGGAGAACGATTCAAAGAACGGACATGAAAGAAACTTGAAAATTACAAACGGCTGCACAGAGGATTATTACCATGGTAAAGTTCATCATCAACATTGTGACCACTGTCGTCATCGTCTTTACCACATCGATATATTGATTCCAATATATAGCAACTGCCGTCTGAAGTAGAAAAGATGTCAGAGGATTTGAGCAGTTTTAGCAAAAGCTGGAATGTTATTGACCAGAGGCCAGGACAGCGTGTGGGAGAATGTGGTGAGGAAAATGCTCTTCTCTGGGCTTAAGGAAAGGAAAGTGGTGCAGAAGGAGAAGGAAAGGAAGGAAGGAAGTTGCCTTAATAAATTCTGAGCATGTGCCAAGGGCTGGTTTCCCTAATGAGGGCCATTTCTAGTCTTCCCTCCTGAGTGAACAGAAGCATGTGAAAGAGGTAGAAATAACAGAATCGACCTGAATAGCAAATGAACTATGAAAACCGTTTTCAATTCAATGTTAATCAATAAACTGCACCTTTAAACCAATTAAGACATCCTAAGATATGCCCATCAGGGTGACCAAAAAATTAAAAATCTAATATCACCAAGCGTAGGTGAAGATTGGGGGGATTCTCACCCATGGCTGCTGCCAGCATGACTTAGCACAAGCTTCTTGGAGTCGTATTTGGCAGTATCTTGTCAGGTGGAAACTACATATCCCAGAGCAATCGTCCACGTGCACAAGGAGACGTGTAGGGGGATTCTTCTGCAGCGTGGTTTGTAGTAGCAAGCACGCATCTTGGCACACCAAGTGTTTGTTAATAAAATTGAGTTGGATAAAATGCTACATAAATAATGTCACTGACATAAAAGATTAAAATGCCAAAAAGTACCATATATTACCTATACATACATGTGTATCTCAGAATATTGGTTGCCTCTGAAGGGAAGAGGGAGAATGAGACGGGTTGGGGGGAGTCAAAAAATAAATAAATGGAACTATATGTGTAATGTTTTAACTTTTTCAGTCAAACCAAACAGCAGCAGTGAAAATGCCAAAATACTTAGATCTGTTCACTGCAAGTAGTGGGCATTTGTTTCATTACTCTGTGTATTTCTCCCCTTAAAATGTTTGCTTCAGAACTGCATAATCTTTAAAACTGAATAAATAAAATACAGTCTCGGAGATCATCTTAATTATAGTGGCACATTGCATGCTTGCCTTTTCTAATGCATGCTCACCTTTTCTAGCACCAAGAAGAATGACACAATATTATGTCTCATCTGAATGAAACATTTATCCCCATAGTTTTGCCAATTTCTGGGTATATCTACTGGAAAATTTTTTAAGTGGTTATTGGGAGACCCACAAGGAAAGACATGTGGTTTAAAACTGAGCAGGAAATGAATTTATCTTGAATTTGTCCTGAATGTTGACTCTGTCCCTCAGTCATGGCAGCAGCTTCTCTCCACCAGCTGCTCAGAGGGGAGGGAGGGTGGTGGCCGTGCTCCTCCGTCTTCTACTGCATCCTCTCATGTCTGTGCTCAAAGGAGCCCTGGATCCCCAATTCCACACTGCCATTGGAAGGTACATTGTACTTTCCTCCTTGCCACTGGGATATCCATCTGGTACAAAGAGTTTCTGGGGCTGGAAATGGCCAGTACTTCAAACAAGCCAATGTCATTTACAGCAAGGCAATTTTTATTCTCTAGTCTAGCAAGTTTGCTTACTTTGATTCCAATAATAATAGTAATAATAAAACAATAAACAAAATCCTGCTTCTCATTCCACAGAAGAAGACTTCCTTTATTTCATGCCTTTTCAGGTAGAGGGGAGATAATCAACTGACTTGTTTTCAAACATTTCATGCTCTCCTATAGGATGAGGAAAAAGCAGGAGTTCATTGTGTTAATATAACCTAGCATCACCTGGCTTGCTTAAAGTTATATATGGATATTTGAAAGTAAAATATAAGTTAGAAAATTAGCGATGGAAACGGCTCATCTAAGGATAATTATTCTTGGCTGTCTGAATTGGAGGTGTTCTCAGGCCTTACCAAGTCCCATATGGACACCTGCTTTTTATTCCTTTCCTTTTTTTATTCCAGAAGAGAATGGAAGGGCTTCAGAGGAGCAGATACGGGACTATGGCTGAAGGTAAGAAAGCCTCCAAATTCTCAAGAGCTCTAGGCATCAGGGAAGAGTCACTGTTTTCTCTCCTCCTCTCCCTCACCTCAAACACAGTGACAGAAAAGAAACCCAGTTATTTTCCACTGCAGAAGAAAAGGCAGCTATCATGTTCTTATCTTCCCCACCATCATCACAGCACACACACCCGAGTGTGAAGCTCTCCCCTGTGCCGTGATGTATGGGAAATGAGGAAATGAAACTTCAAGTCAGAGGTCAGGGGACTTGGAAACGAACTGTGAAAATGATATCCTTCCCTGCCTGCACTCAACTGAAAAGAGGAAAACTTCCCCATAAAGATTTAGTAAATCGTGTTTGCTAAAAAAAAAATCCAGGATACTTAAGAAAGGGAAGAACCAACACAGGGTAAAAGGAATAACAATAACAGATTTTAGGAGACTAAAATGAACTTAATTCATTTGAGCTCCTAAGAACTCCAGAAATCCTCGGATTCTCACTCTCTTCATCCCGTGAAGATTTTAGCTCTTGATGCAGGGTCACCCTCGACAACACCACTTTTGTTCTAATTTCCTGTCATTCTATCAGCCAAATTGACGATCTTTCCAATGCATGTGTTTCTTACACATGATGGTCTTATCATTTCTTCCTCAGCCACCGATCCAGGGTCATCTGTCAGACTGTTGCGGTCTCACACACACCTGCGAACTTCCCTCGGAGAGGAATCAGAACCAAGACAGAACACCAATATCCAGTGCAAATCCAAAGTAGATTAGTGATAGGCGTTTATTACGCACAAAAGCGCAAACCGATCGGGGCCTCACCAAAAGCAGGGTGAGACCCCGAGTCTTGTACGGGTGTGGTGTTTATATCCCAGGGTAACAGGATGTTCGTTCTAATTTTGAACTATTGGGTCGGCCATCCGGAACCCAGCGTCTTCCTGTTCACATTATGCTGGCAAGAAAAGCTCAATTTCACAGCAGCCAAGTCAGGCGGTTAGCAATAAAAGCAGTTACGGTGCAAACAGTTTTAAACCAAAACATTCCATCATTAATTCCAAGTATTACAATCGAAACTGTATGTTCTGGGACAGCATGTCCCGTCACAAGACTCCGTCCTTGACTTTAACGACAAGCTTTCTGTAGGCTCACGTTCAAACATCCAACTCCCCACCCAAAAAGAGGAAACCCAGGGCCATTCAGCTGGTCCTCGGTGGTAGGTCAGTGGAGCTCTTGACCTCTGAGACTTCCTTTACCCCGAAGGTTCAGATGAATGTGATTGGCAGCCTGTGTACCTGGGAATTAATTGGTGGGGGAAAGAGAGGTGATCATAGTTTCTCACTGATGACTTCTCATCCTCCACCTCTTTCTAATCTCACGTTTATTTAGCATGAAACTGGGCTAAGCACCTTCCCTGGAAAAGCTCAGGGACCAGCTTTCTGAAAGCTGTGTTTTCCCTGGTCCTGACGAAGTCCCTGGAGCATCCTTCACAGTGTAGCGGTTCTTACTCCTGGCTATGCGTCCAAGTTCGGGCTCCCAGTGTGGGCTTCCTGCCATTCAAGAGTCGCCTCAAGTTGTCTGCAAACATTTGTATGTATTTAAATATCACTGTTTGGCAGGGAGAGAGGTCCATAGCTTTCATGAGATACCATGAAAGGTCCGCGACCTAAAAATCTTAAGAATCACTAACTTTACCAACAAGGACCTACTGTATAGCACAGGGGACTCTGCTCAATATTCCGAAATAACCTAAATGAGAAAAGAGTTTGAAAAAGAATAGATACACGTATATGTATAGCGTAATCATTTTGCTGCACACCTGAAGCTAAGACAACATTGTTAATAAACTAAACTCCAAGATAAAATAAAATTTTTTTAAATCACTGACTTAGTAAAACTCGAAAAACTCTTTTTTTTTTTTTTTTTTTTTATAGGTGAGATAGAACATAAGCTGTTTGCAACCTCGTCCTCATTGCGGATCATCCTGGTGGGCACAACAGGCAGTGGGAAGAGCGCCACCGGGAACAGCGTCCTCTGCCAGCCAGTGTTTGAGTCCAGGCTGGCGGCCCAGTCGGTGACCAGGAAGTGTCAGGGCGCAACGGGCACGTGGGATGGGAGGAGCGTCCTGGTGGTGGACACGCCCCCCATGTTTGAGGCAAGGGCCCAGGACCAAGAGGCGTACGAGAACATCGGGGACTGCTACCTGCTCTCGGCCCCGGGGCCTCACGTGCTGCTGCTGGTGACCCAGCTGGGGCGCTTCACAGAGCAGGACGTGGTGGCCGTGACCAGGGTGAAGGAGGTCTTTGGGGCGAGAGCCCTGAGACACACGGTCATCCTCTTCACCCACAAGGAGGACTTGGGGGACGGATCCTTGCATGACTACGTAGCAAACACAGACAACGTCAGGCTGAGGGCCCTGGTCCGGGAGTGCGGGCACAGGTACTGCGCCTTCAGCAACCGGGCCTCCGGGGACGAGCAGAGGAAGCAGCTGGCCGAGCTGATGGCCGTGGTCGAGGGGCTGGAGAGGGAGCTCCAGGGCGCCTACCTCAGCAACGACCTCTTCTTTGATGCACAGCGGCTCCAGCAGGGCGGGGGCGACCCCCATGGAGAAGGTCACGTGCGCTACCTGGCCAAGGTGCGGTCGCATATTGCAAAGCAAAAGCAAGACCTGAAAGAGGCCCAGAGAAACGGCGCCTTCAAGGCGCTCCTGCGAGTCAAACACTGGATCGTTTCTCACATCGGAATATTTGCTGTTTTTGTTATATGCTTTTTGAGTTTGCTTGCCATTTTAATTAGCTTGTGTAGCACTCGCGAATGCTGAGCATTTTCAGATGATACCTGCCATCAGCTTCCATTTTTTCAGAGTCAGTATCTTTGTCTATGTTGATAAGGAACTTTATTTGCTTTTCGTGTAGTTTCACTTTCAATTTCCCTTCCTTGCACCAGACACACCATCCATTTTCTTCAGTTGCTTTATATTTTCTATCCACCTGACCCATCCATGGATCAGTCCAGAACAGGCTGTTGTCCAATGTCTGGAAACAGTTCTTTTACACAGGCATACCTCGGAAACATCGCAGGTTTGGTTCCAGACCACCACAACGAAGTGACTATCAAAAGTATCACACCAAGTTCTTGGTTTCCCCGTGCACATAAAGTTATGTTTATGCTACACTGTAGTCTATTTAGGGTGCAGTAGCATTTTGTCCAAAAAACAACGTATATACCTGAGTCTAAAATTACTTTACTGCTAACCATCATCTGAGCCTTCAGTGAGTCATAATCTTTTTGCTGGTGGAGGGTCTTCCTCCATGGTGACGGCTGCTGACGTTTGGGGCAGCTGTGACAATTCCTTAAAATAAGACAGCAGTGGAGTTTGCCACATCAATTGACTCTTCCTTTCACAAATGATTTCTCTGTTGCACACAATGCCATCTGATAGCATTTTACCCACCGTAGAACTTCTTTCTACGAATGGGTAGAAAGAAGAATTGGAATCAGTCCTCTCAAGCTCTGCTGTTGCTTTATCAATTAAATTTACGTAATATTCTAAATCCTTTGTTGTCACTTCAACAATGTTCACAGCACCTTCACCAGGAGTAGATTCCATCTCAAGAAACCTCTGTCTTTGCTCATTCATAAGAAGCAACTCCTTATCTGTTAAAGTTTTATCATGGGGTTACAGCAATTCAATCACATCTTCAGTCTCCACTTCTAATTCTAGTTCTCTTGCTGTTTCCACCACATCTGCAGTTACTTCTCCACTAAAGTGTTGAGCCCCTCAGAGTCGCCCATGAGGTTTGGAATCAGCTTCTTCCAAACTCTCGTTAATATTGATGTTTTGACATCTTCCCATGAATCATGAATAGTCTTAAGGGCTTCTAGAATGGTGAGTCCTTTCCAGAAGTTTTTCAATTAACTTTGCCCAGATCCATCAAAGGAATCACTATCGATGGCAGCTATAGCTTTACGAAATGTATTTCCTAAATAATAATACTTGAAAGTCAAAATTACTCCTTGATCCATGGGCTACAGAATGGATGAAATCTCAAACTGCTTAGAACTGCTTTTACGGCATCCCATAGGTTTTGGGTCATTGTGTTGTCGTTGTCATTTGTTTCTATGTATTTCTTTATTTCTTCTTTGATTTCTTCAGTGATCTCTTGCTTATTTAATAGCGCGCTGTTTAGCCTCCATGTATGTATGGCTTTTACAGCTTTTTTCCTGTAATTGGTTTCCAGTCTCATAATATTGTGGTCAGAAAAGATGCTTGATACGATTTCAATTTTCTTAAACTTTCCAAGCCTTGATTTGTGACCCAAGATGTGATCTATGCTGGAGAAAGTTCCACGTGCACTTGAGGAGAAAGTGTATTCTGCCACTTTGGGGTGGAATGTTCTATAAATATCAATTAAATCTATCCGGTCTGTTGTGTCATTTAAAGCTTGTGTTTCCTTATTTATTTTCATTTTGGATGATCTGTCCATGGGTGTAAGTGGGGTGTTAAAGTCCCCTGCTATTATTGTGTTACTGTCGGTTTCCCCTTTCATGGTTGTTAGCATTTGCCTTGTGTATTGAGGTGTTCCCCTGTTGGGTGCATAAACATTTATAATTGTTATATCTTCTTCTTGGATTGATCCCTTGATCATTATGTAGTGTCCTTCTTTATCTCTTGTAACAGTCTTTATTTTAAAGTCTTTTTTATCTGATACAAATATTGCTACTCCAGCTTTCTTTTGATTTCCATTCGCATGGAATATCTTTTTCCATCCCTTCACTTTCAGTCTGTATGTGTCCTTAGGTCTGAAGTGGGTCTCTTGTAGACAGCATATACATGGGTCTTGTTTTTGTATCCATTCAGCCAGTCTGTGTCTTTTGGTTGGGACATTTTTTTTTTTTTTTTTTTTTTGTGGTACGCGGGCCTCTCACTGCTGTGGCCTCTTCCGTTGCGGAGCACAGGCTCCGGACGCACAGGCTCAGCGGCCATGGCTCACGGGCCCAGCCGCTCCGCGGCATGTGGGATCTTCCCGGATCGGGGCATGAACCCGTGTCCCCTGCATCGGCAGGCGGACTCTCAACCACTGCGCCACCAGGGGAGCCCTGGTTGGGACATTTAATCCATTTACATTCAAGGTTATTATCAATATGTTTGTTCCTATTACCATTTTCTTAATTGTTTTGGGTTTGTTTTTGTGGGTTTTTTTCTTCTTTTGTGTTTCCTGCCTAGAGAAGTTCCTTTAGCATTTATTGGAAAGCTGGTTTGGTGGTGCTGAATTCTCTTAGCTTTTGCTTGTCTGAAAAGCTTTTGATTTCTCCATTGAATCTGAATGAGATCCTTGCTGGGTAGAGTAATCTTGGTTGTAGGTTTTTCTCTTTCATCACTTCAAGTATATCCTGCCACTCCCTCTGGCCTGCAGAGTTTCTGCTGAAAAATCAGCTGATAATCTTATGGGGATTCCTTTGTGTGTTTTGTTGTTGTTGTTTTTCCCTTGCTGCTTTTAATATTTTTTCTTTGAATTTAATTTTTGTTAGTTTGATTAATATGTGTTTTGATGTGTTTCTCCTAGGGTTTACCCTGTATGGGACTCTCTGTACCTCCTGGACTTGGGTGACTATTTCCTTTCCCATGTTAGGGAAGTTTTCTACTATAATCTCTTCAAATATTTTCTCAGACCCTTCCTTTTTCTCTTCTTCTGGGACCCTTATAATTCAGTCAGAACACACACATTTATCAATTAAGTTCACTGTCCTATATGGGTGCAGTTCGTGGCACCCCTAATCAATTATAACAGTAACCTCAAAGACAACTGATCACAGATCACTGTGATGAAAGGGGGCATGGGGAAGTCATTCTGGCTTATACGTGATTTAACTTGAACTTTATGCGAGCTAGAACAGCCTGTTTTGTGGCGTATTAAATGTACATTGTACATCTGCTTTAACCGTTAAAGAAAAGAATGCATTTAAAAATCACAATGGAGGGAATTTCCTGGTGATCCAGTGGTTACGGCTCTGCACTTCCACTGCAGGGGGCATGGGTTCAATCCCTGGTCGGACAACTAAGATTCCACAGGCTGCACAGTGCAGCCAACAAACAAATAAACAAAAATAAAAATAAAAATGGAATAACTGTGGTTCAGGTATTCAAAATGGAGCCGGGTGGCCATCGTGGATGTGGTTTAAGACACACTCTTGCATCACTGAGAACTTGAATCTGCTGAAATGTATCAAACTCAAGCATACCACCAGCTGTTCTCAAAATATATCTGCTAGCCACTGCCAGCTGCATCTTTATGGCTTCAAGGTTCCCCTTGTAACTATGAAACCATTTTGGTCCCCAACCAAACCTTGCTTAACAAGCGCCTTTACTTCTTGCCAGCTCCAATTATAATTCTTGACAAACAATTATGTAATTTTACGATTTTTGCCTTTTTAAGCCCCCCATTTTGTAGTAGCAGAACACAATTTGTAGCAGAACACAATTCAAATGCTTTTGGATCTGTGTCTCCCAGGCTATAGTTCTCAGTTTGGCTCAGATAAAACTCTTTTCTATTCCTATTGTAGACTGTTTATGGATTGCTCCCATCAACACCATAACAAATACAATAATATTGAAAAAAGTTATAAATATTGTGAGAATTACCAAAATGTGACATAGAATGAGCAAACACTATTGGAAAAGCGGCACTGATAGACCCGCTGCATGCAGAGTGGCCACGAATCTTCAATTTGTAAAAACCACAATATCTGCAAAGCACAATACAAAGAGGTCTGCCTGCATATCTTTCTCTAGTTTTCTGCTTGTTAATGGAAAAAGGTAAATAATAATATGAGTTACTCCATCATAGCCAAAACCAGAAGACTCCTCCCTCATTTCCTCTTTATGCCAAGTATTAATTGAAGACACTAGACATTTGTACTATTGACTTCCCCACATTCTGAATTTTGCTGCTTATATCGTTATGATGTCATTTAACGTGTTCCTCTGCCTCACCATTTTTGTAAACTGGAAGTTAGTTGTGGTTAGTTTGATCAGACAGATCAGAATAAAGTTCAATTTTTTTTACAATGTTACTTAGAGATGATAGTTTATATTTCCATAGGGGATACTCAATGTCTGGTTTTCCCTCTTTTTATGTTACCACTCATTGGTGATCATTGTGTAGATCCATTATTTTAATAGGTATTAAAAATGGTGATATCCTGGGCTTCCCTGGTGGTGCAGTGGTTGAAAGTCTGCCTGCCGATGCAGGGGACACGGGTTTGTGCCCCGGTCCGGGAAGATCCCACATGCCGCGGAGTGGCTGGGCCCGTGAGCCATGGCAGCTGAGCCTGCGCGTCCGGAGCCTGTGCTCCGCAACGGGAGAGGCCACAACAGTGAGAGGCCCACATACCAAAAAAAAAAAAAAGGTGATATCCTATTCTAAAATTTCTTTTTCATTAAGTAGCTAGAATATTTCTATTAGGATATTCTTTCCTTCTTCATGTATTTAGTAACCTGAAGTATAGTTTATGCAGGAAAGACAAGATAAATGCTTGATAAGCACCAGGATATATTACAAATGAATAAATGATTTAAATGTTAGCAAAAAGGAAAATTTTAAAGTCCTAGAAGGAAACAGAAAAGTGTTCCACTACATGTAATCTGTACATGTGGAAGGCTTTCTAATGGTGACTCAAAACCCAGAACACACAGATAAATTTATTGATTAATTTGCCTATATAATAGTGATACATATCTACATTACAAAAGTAAAATTTGGGGGACTTGCCTGGTGGCGCAGTGGTTAAGAATCCACCTGCCAATGCAGGGGACACAGGTTCAATCCCTGGTCTGTGAAGATCCCACATGCCGTGGAGCAACTAAGCCCGTGCACCACAACTACTGGGCCTGAGCTCTAGGGCCCGCATGTGGCAACTACTGAGCTCACGTGCTGCAACTACTGAAGCCCGCACACCTGGAGCCCGTGCTCTGCAACAAGAGAAGCCACCGCGATGAGAAGCCCGCGCACCACAACGAAGAGTAGCCCCCGCTCGCTGCAACTAGAGAAAGCCCGCGTGCAGCAACGAAGACCCAACACAGCTAAAAAGGAATAAATAAATTTAAAACGTTAAAAGGAACATTTTTTAAAGTAAAATTTGAATGACAAGCTAGAAAATAGTATTTGTAACTCATCTAATAGGCAAATGTCTAGCCTCTCTAACATGCAGAGTTCCTAGGAAATTGAAAAATAAAAAACCAACAACCCATTGTAAAAATGGACAAAACAATATAAAGAGAATCAACAGAAAAACAAATATATTAAACACATGAAAATAGGCTTAATGCCACTCACATGGAAAGAAGGGCATATCAAACAGTTCTTCGATGTGATTTCTCTCCTATTTGGTTTTCAAAACTCGAAAGTATGAGACAAACAGGTGCCTTCGTACTTCATTAGTGAAAATACAAAACTGCATAACACGTGTGTAGGGAAATATAGCAAAGAATGCAATATTATTTCAAATAGCAAAGGTTGGAACAATCCCCAAAGGGCCATCGACTGAGACATGTGAAAAAATAACCCCCTGCATAACTACACAAAAGACTACTATGCAGCTGTATAAAATGAATAAGCAAGCACTCTAGATACTGATATGGGAAGATCTCCATGACATATTGTTACATGAAAAGAACAAGATGTGGAGCTGTAAAAATAGTACACCACTTTTTACGTTTAAAAAGGAGAATAAATTAAGAATATATACTCAGATATGCTTATATTTGCAGAAAGAAACAGTGTAAGTATACACAAGAAATAAAGTGATTAATTTTAGAGAACTGTGGGAGAATCAGGTGGACAAGGTAGAATCCAAATCTCTTAATATATGCTTTTCCATAATTTTTTATTATGGTAAAAAACACGTAACATGACATACACCCTCTTAACAGATTTTTCAGGGTATAGTACGATATTGTTAACTATAAGAACAAGGTTGTGCAGACCTCTAGAACTTTAGGTATGAGAGCAGGCTGCCCCAATAACCAGAGGTTATTATTATACCTACATAAGATTATTCATACGGAATTTGATTCTCAGATTGAACCTCAAGACTTTTACTATCTGTTTTATTTTAACTCACAGATGTAAGAAAAAAACATGGATTTTTCAGAAACTATCACCCATTAAAACCTTAAGTCTAACACAAACATCAGAAGCCCTAGAAATCATTAAAAGATTTTTGTACTGGAAGGAATTAAGTAGTTGGTAGCTGGATTAATTCCTTAGTTCATTCATTTTTTTAAGAAAGGAACATATTATAATGTAAACAGTTGAAATCAGAGCACATTTTTTTTTTGCGGTACGCGGGTCTCTCACTGTTGTGACCTCTCCCGTTGCGGAGCACAGGCTCCGGACGCGCAGGCTCAGCGGCCATGGCTCACGGGCCCAGCCGCTCCGCGGCATGTGGGATCCTCCCGGACCGGGGCACGAACCCGTGTCCCCTGCATCGGCAGGCGGACTCTCAACCACTGCGCCACCAGGGAAGCCCCAGAGCACATTTTGAGGAAGACAAATGAAACTGAAATATTTTGATAAGTTCTTGCAGTGCCTGGGCCACCAAACATGACCCCTGACAGCCTTAGAAAAACCTTAGCTTGCAATGCCGTTGGCTTTGTGCAAAACCATTTTTTAAAATATTTGAATCTGAATGTTACCTTGATTTTTCTCTTTGCTTTTCTCTTGTAACTAAACATATCTTACTTCCCTAAGGACAGATGGGTGCCTCAGACAGACTTTACCCACATTCACGTGCTTAGAAAGACAAAATAGTAAGCGTGTTAATAAAATTTGAACTACTATTCACATTCCAGATGTTACTGTTTAGATTCAGAGCGTCAATGAGCCCCTTCTTCCCTCCACAGCTTTGACTCACAGCCATGCATACAAAGAACTGGCACCGCAGCCCTGCAGCTCCTGTCTTCCTAGCAGCACTGCCTGGGCCTCCAGAGGCAAGAGGCTATGGCAGGAGCTGATGACCCTCAGAATGTCTGATCTGACAGAGGAATTTCTACCTTCCCTGAAGCAGACAACTTTTTCAAATGGGTGGGGACCATCCATGGCACAGCTGGCCAGTATATGAAGACCTGAGGTATATGCTCTCCCTGGAGTTTCCCAGGGGCTATGTGTCCACCACAGTGACGGTCCTCAAACCCTGCTACCACCCCATCGGGGACACACAGGGTAACATCTGTCTGAACATCCTGAAGGACAAGTGGTCCATCCTGTACGACGTCAGGACCATTCTGCTCTCCATGCAGAGCCTGCTAGGAGAACCCGACACCTATAGCCCTTTGAACATATGCTGGCAACCTCTGGAAAAACCCCACAGCCTTTAAAAAATACCTGCAAGAAACCTACTCAAAGCAGGTCTCCAGCCAAGAACCCTGACCCAGCTGTCTGGCTGCTCTCCTTGTATTGTCTTTTTGATATTTTCCTTAGATGGTCTGTCCTTTCCTTGATTTCTGTATAGGACTATGTATCTGAAACTGTGCTGTTGAGGATAGGTTGGGACCTGGGACGCTTTACCAAAGTGCTTGCACTTGGCCCTGGACAAACAGCTACTGCAGCAACAGCATACCAAGAAACTATAAGGAAGTAAAAATAACTGCACGCATGTGCAGTCGAAGTCGGGGCAATTATGAACAATACGATACACTTCTGAGTAGGGTACTGGCATGATCCCTGCACACAGCATCACCAAGGGGGAGGGCAGACCACCTAAGCCACCCCTCCAGCCCGACCCACTGATCTGCCTCTACCCTCACCACACTTAAGGGACCAGCATGCCTTCCTCGGAGAGTGAGCAAGGACACCTGTTTCTTGTTCACACTCCCTCCTGCTGTAGCACGAGTCCCAATAAAACTTTGCCTGAGTTTCTCACCTGGCTTCTTATCAATTTCTATTAATTAAAGTGTCCAAGGACCTGGGTTGGTAACAGTGTCATCTTTGTTTTGTTTCTGTTTTTTGTTTGTTTGTTTTTGTTGTTTTGCTGTCTTTTGAGATGATTTTTTTTTGAATTTTATTTATTTTTTATACAGCAGGTTCTCATTAGTTATCTATTTTATACATATTAGTGTATATATGTCAATCCCAACTCCCAATTCATTGTTTCTGCTTTTTAATTTTAAGTCTCTGGTTGAGGCCTTGTGATGAATATATTAAATCAATACATTTTGGATTTGGAAAAAAAAAAAAGACGAGTCAACTGGGCCAACTATCACCTTTTCATCCAAAGCACAGAGCCCCCTAGTGCTGGGGTGAAGAAGTGCAGCAGGAATCAACGGTCATAATGGCATTTCGCAAACCACCTCCCTGAATGGGAGAGGGCTGGTCCAGAGCTGGTCTAACAAACATCCAGACCATGTGAGACTCAGAAGAGTAAACCTGAGGAGGAGAGACTAACCTGAGTCTGCCAGAAACAGATCTTTTCTGGTCAACTTAGAGCATGGAAACAGGGAGCACCAAGCAGACTGCACATGGGCACAGGGGGACCCAGGAACACAAGAGAGGGGATGTGGAGCCTGCTTCCTGATCTGAGGCAAAGAAACTGTTGCAGAAACTCAGCCTCTGTTCACCCGTGCCGAATAGAAACGCGGAGACAGGGTTTTGGGTGACGTAGAAAAGAGTAGCTTCTATTGCTTTGCCAGGCAAAGGGGGCCACAGTGGGCTAATGCCCTCAAGACTGTGTGACCCACCCTGGAGGGGGTAGTGAGGAGTTATAGTGTTCAAGGAGCAGGTGTGATCGGCTCATGGACAATTCTCGGATTGGTTGGCATCAAGGTGAAGTTTCAAGCATCGTCAACCTTCTGGTTCCAACCAGTCTGGGGTCCATGTGCTTGTGGTCAGCAGTTTTCATCTGGTGGGTCAGCTTCCTGTACAAACAACTTAGGGATGTGTGTCAGGACTTTATCTATGTC
The DNA here is from genome assembly GCF_011762595.2 of Tursiops truncatus. NCBI lineage: Eukaryota > Metazoa > Chordata > Mammalia > Artiodactyla > Delphinidae > Tursiops > Tursiops truncatus. The sequence goes on along the minus strand of NC_047042.1, from coordinate 98,886,860 downwards.
TTTCAGGGAACTGGGAGTTCCGTGATTCTGCAATGTGGCAGCATTATAGTCTAAATTGTTACCAGTTCCCCAGCCCAACAGCTATTGTCTCTACGTCTTCACATTTCCCAATCATTCACTCTTGAGTCAGCATTTTGCTTCAAAAGACAAGGACTTCTGTACACGGTTTCAAAACACTAGTCCAATGTCTGGATCAGTGGATGTCAGGCTTTCCCCCAAGTTCTTCCCCCTAAATTACTCCTCATTCTATGAGAAGGAGTGAATACTCTTCCCAGGGAGTGGAATTTAAATACGTATTTCTCTCCTTTGGAAACTGAGGTGCAAGCAATTCTCTCTGAAAAGACTAGGGGGTTCTTGGAAAGCTGTTCTTTGAACAGTCCCTCTCAGAACCCAGCTGCCATGCTATGAGAAGCTCAAACTGTATGAAAGACCACACACATGTGGGCCCTAGGGTAACATCCCAGGCATCACTGACCAGCCATGTGAGTGATGCCTCTTGTACATTGCAGCTCCATTGAGATCCCAGATAACTGCAACTCCAGCCAACGTCACATGGAGCAGAACCAGCTCCTGTCAATCCACAGATTCTTGAAAGATAATAAAACGTTGGAAATGTTATAAATAAATTATGACCATATTAGATTATATATTACATATAAATTTAGTTGGCAAAAAAGATCAATGCTTTTGTATTATCCCCAGGACCTCAACCGTACAATCGGATGTATGTTCCCGAAAATAAGGGTACGCCTTATTTTATTAGAGTAAATCTGCACCTGACTTTGGTGGATATCATGAAACTTTAGCCACAAAAGTGTCTACAGCCAATAAAAATTCAGAGCTATAGAATGTAAAACTACTGCTGTGCTGCTAATAGCTAGCACAGATGTTGACAAAACAACAGTTTCCAACTGTGGATAACAAACATCCTTCTACACTGCCACAAATGAAGCAAGTGCAGTAAAGCAACTACCAAAACATGACCCCATTCATGAGTTTGACCTTCTAGCCAAACTCTTGTCAAAGCAAAAATGTGCTTGTTGCCACTTGCTATGTGATTGTAAATCTCACTTTGGAACCGGTTTTGTAATGCAGTCTAGTGAAAGCTTTCATACAGCCATTAGTACTAGATGGGTTTGGAAATCAAGGAGACAAAGGGAGGTGCGGGGTGTAAAGAAAGATATTTTCAAACCAGTGGCCTGTACTTTACAGACTCTGCAGATGAGGAGGGGCACAATGTAACTGCCTTCTACCAGCTTTGCTTTGCATAGGCACAACCTGTAATCAAATGCAGAAATACAGCCGCTTTCTTAGCAAACATTTTCTTAGTATTTCCAGTGGAATCAGTAATTTACAAAGCAGTTCTAAGTGAAGTACCCAGTGAAGAGCTTGGAATGACTTTTAGAAATTCAGCTCTAAGAAACAAACAAGTACTCTTCTCAAGCTGCATGAGAAACCACCCCAGAATATGAAACCACAAAGGCAAAATAACGAGCCATTATCATAAACAGCCCCTACAAAATAAAGAAGAATGAGGCCGAAAGCTGCAAAACAGGAAGCACCTCGCAAAATATCTTCTCTCAGTCAACATCGTGAGACCCTGAGATAGAGGGGGAAAAAGCAGGAACCTGGAGAAGAAACTGAAAGTGTTACCGACCAGGGTTCTTGACCTTCCCCAGTCAATAGAAATTGACCAGAGGCCGGAAGAGAAATTCAGGCAAGGCTTTATCGGGGCCCCTGCTGCAGCAGGGGGGAGAGGGGGAACAGACAGCAGGTTCCCTTGCTTGCTCGCTCCCCGAAGGGGGGCAAGCTTGTTTCTTACGTGGGGTGAGGGTAGGAATGTGTCTGGGGGTCGGGCCAGAGGGGTGGCTTAGATGTTTTGCCCACCCCTCTGGTGGCGTTGAGTGCAGGGGGCATGCACAGTGGCCTGCTTTTGCTCCCAACACCCTGTTTTTGCTCCAGGCTCTTCAAAAGTGGCAGTTGTGGGTTTTTTGGTGTTTTGTTCTTTTTTTGGTCTCTTTGTATCCTTTGGGTCCAGAATTTGCCCCAACTGGGCATGCGCGCAGTTATTTTTAGTCCTATATAGTTTCTTTGTATTTTGTAGCTTGAGGAGAGGTGTGTCCAGGTGCAATGTTTGCAGCATTGTAGCAAAGGGTCTCAGGTCCCAGCAGAAGGTCTCAGGTCCCAGCCTGTCTCAAAAGCAATCAAACAACTTGAAACAACAGGCAGCAAACAGAAAAAAACAAAAAAAAAAAACAGTTGGAGAAAATTCAAAAAGAGACAGACCTTCTCCAGGAGCTAGAAGATTTAGAATTGAGTCTTTTAAATATTCATAGAAAACAAGTTGGATACCAGAAATAAGTACAAATATATCTTCTTGTTAAACCTCATGGAGTACCTCAAATATTCTTTGGCCCACATTTGATGTTCATCTTAGTTTATTTAATATTCTGAATACACGGGAAATGTTTCAATGTTTGTTCAATTGATTTTTCCAACCTTTCAATATAATGTGGGAAGGATGAGGAGTAAGGTTTTTTTTTTTTTTTTTTTGCTGTACGCGGGCCTCTCACTGTTGTGGCCTCTCCCCTTGCGGAGCACAGGCCTGGGACGCACAGGCTCAGCGGCCATGGCTCACGGGCCCAGCCGCTCCGCGGCATGTGGGATCTTCCCGGACCGGGGCACGGACCCGTGTCCCCTGCATCGGCAGGCAGACTCTCAACCACTGCGCCACCAGGGAAGCCCATGGGTTTTTTTTCTATATTGACTTGTATGTTTTCTTTATGTATTTTGAGTAATAACCCCTTATCAAGCACATCATTTACAAATATCTTCTCCCATTAAGTAAGTTGTCTTTTTGTTTTGTCGATGGTTTCCTTAGCTGTGCAAAAGTTTTTAAGTTTAATTAGGCCCCGTTCGTTTATTTTTGCTTTGTTTCCCTTGCCTGAGGAGACAGATCCAAAAAAATATTACTAAGACTATGTCAGAGTGTCCTGCCTATGTTTTCTTCTACAATTTTTATGGTTTCCTGTACTACATTTAGACACTTCATCCATTTTCAGTTTGTTTTTGTATACAGTTTGAGAAAATGTTCTAATTTCATTCTTTTACATGTAACTGTCCAGTTTTCCCAATGCCACTTGTTGAAGAGACTGCTTTTTCCCCATTGGATATTCTTGCCTCTTTTGTTGTGGATTAATTGACCATATGTGCGTAGGTTTATTTTTTGGCCCTCTCATCTGTTCCATTGATCTATGTGTCTGTTTTTGTGCCAGTACCATACTGTTTTGGTTACTGCGGCTTTGCAGTATAGTCTGAAGTCAGGAAACGTGATACCTCCAGCTTTGTTCTTTTTTCTCAGGATCTTATATTGTAGGGTAGCTCTGCAAGTAATAAATTCTTTCCACTTCTCTTTATCTGGGGATGTTTTAAATTTCTTCTTAATTTTTGAAGAACAGTTTTGCTAGATAAAGAATGTGGGGTTGATAGTCTTTTCTTTCAGCATTTTGAATATACCATCCTATGGACCACTGGCTTCTATGGTTTCTGATGAGAAATCAGATGTTAATCTTGTTGAGGGTCCCTTGTATGTTATGAGTCACTTCTCTCTTGCTGTTTTTAAGATTCTTTGTCTTTTGTAGTTTGATTATAATGGGTGTGGGTCTCTTTGAATTTTGAATTTATCCTACTTAAAGTTCATTGAGTTTCTTAGATGTGTACATTAATGGTTTTCATCAAATTTTGGAAGTTCACAGCCATTATTTCTTCAAATATTCTTCCTGCCTCTTTCTTCTCTCCTCTGGCAATGTACATCACATTGCTCAGCCCACACATTCCCCACCTCATGCAGGTCCAGTGTCACCTGCTCGATCATGGGTAGCACTCTGGGATTTGTTCCTGCCTTCAAGCTGAAGGGAAGCTCTGGGAAGAGGCACAGAATGTCTTCTAGACTTCATTCTTCCCAGGTACCTGGCTCTAACACTGGTTACATCTGTTTGTCCTTGCTGTAATGACATGCTCAGAGTAGAAGATTCCTGAACTGGCAGAGGCCTAGTGAAGTGACTGTCACCCAGTTTAAAGGTCTTCAGGCATCAAAGATGCAAAAACTTCACCAGAGTCAAGGGATTTAAACATTTTCATTTCCTCTCCATGGAAGCATGCTCTTCCCCCAAGTCAGAAAAATAGAAATCAGAAGGAGGAGGTGAATTCATAATATAATTCATCTTTATTATTTCACTCAACTGAATATATTTACACACACTTACCAGAATCTGTCATATTAAGGGTTATGCAGAGTACAAAAGTATTAATGGTGACAGTCCATGCTCTTATAAATGGGTTAATCTTGAGGTAACCTGATACTTTGAAATTTTTAAAAAGCAGATGATGACATAGATCATGTCCTCAAAGCATGTGTAAAGCGGTTAATATTGAAAACATCTGACCTTACATCTAACTGGGAGAAGACTCCATGGTTCTCACATGTCACCCACACCAGGCAGCTCTCAATGTAGCCTGCTTGGCCGTGAGTAGGACGCCACCATCGTGGACCGTAAGAAGCAACCTTAAGTATGGAGGCTGCTTGCCGATGGGTGGGGGCAGAAAGGCGGAAGGAAGCTGGAACGTTGATGCCACACTGGTCTCAGACTGCCTACTCCTGGACTTCTTAATGTAAGACACTATAAACCCCTAATGTGTTTAAGCCATTATTATTTGACCTCTTGGAGTTTTTTGGGATTTTTTGGTTTTTTTTTTTAGCGGTACGCGGGCCTCTCACTGTTGTGGCCTCTCCCGTTGCGGAGCACAGGTTCCAGACACGCAGGCCCAGCGGCCGTGGTTCACGGGCCCAGCCGCCCTGCGGCATGTGGGATCCTCCCGGGCTGGGGCACGAACCCGTGTCCCCTGCATCGGCAGGCAGACTCCCAACCACTGCACCACCAGGGAAGCCCCTCTTTGAGTTTTAACCTAATTCCTAAGCCTCAGGGACAAGGAGGGTGGGGTAGAGAGGGAAAAAGAAAGGGAAAGAGAGAGAGAAGTATAAAGGAGTTCTCAATAACTTTTTCTAGAGGAAATCTAGAATTTTACTTAGAATTTTAAATTTTTGCAAGATCGTCTAATCTTGGCAATTTTACCATGCTTCTAATTTTTGTTCTAGTCTATTTCACTGTGAATGATTGGCAATAAAATCTTTTGATACTTCACAGACTCCTGTTCATTTCCTCAGGGACAGCAAAGGAAGGTAGACTAGGTCCCACTTTCCATTCCAGCTTGGACTGGGGAAAGAAGTAAGGAGTAGCCATCATGTGAAGAAAGGAAGGCCCTGAGTGCTGCTGCGGTGGAGATGGAGAGCTCAGGGCACCTGGCAAGCAGTGCTGGGCATCAGAGAGGCCCACAGGAGTCCAGCTTCTCCATTCTGCCACACCCAGGAGTTGACTGGACATTGTCTTACCTTCATGTATCTAAATCCTCTGGTTCTTGTGTGACTCTCTGTATTCTGACCCCAGGCTGGCCTTGGCCTCAGTCCCAGTGTCTGTCCTGACTCTGATCTGTCTACACAGATGAAGTGATTCTTGTGACTTGATTCTGATCCTTAATATCAGCCTAATTAATCTCTGAAGCCCTTGCTCAGATTTTCCCACCTTATTTTTTCTTTCTCCTTTATTATCCCCTACTACCAGCCCCAGCCTGACAATTTATTTACCTACAAAGAGCTGAAGCACCACAGTGTGATGTGCATTCACCTCTCAAGCCCTCAAAGTCATGGACCCTCTTCCCATCCCACCAGTCCTACCATTGCCCCCCACCCCCCCCACCCCCCACCGCCCGCCCTGCTTGTAGCCTGAGGGTATCTCTAACTTAAAGAGACCTCAGGCATTTCAGCTTGCTATAGCAACTTACCTTTTAAATTATTTAGTAATGTGGGGCTTCCTACACTAACTTACCCTTTAAGTTATTTAGTAATTTTATAGTAATGTACTTTTAAAATTATTCAGTAATTTTAGGGGCTGAAAATTTTTCATTGTTTTGCCTACATTCCCCCATGGATGGCGATATTCATGCTCTCCACGGCACTTTATCAGGTTAGTAACCTCTGACAAAAGCTCTCTTGCCTGCTCTTCCCTGGCTTGGCCAGTTTCTCTGTTATTAAAAGCACAATATCTCCCCTTACATTTTTCAGTTATGTCCCTAAGATATCTGTTATTTGTGTTTTTGACATAATCTTCAAGCTTCCCAGTCCCTAAGTCTTCCTTCCGGGTAAACAGCACAATCGTGTATTTCATAACTTCCTCTCCAAAGATGGTCTTTAATTCCGCCACTGCCTTTTTGTCCTCTCGCGTGATCCGTCCTAGCTGTAATACCAGGACCAGAACCGTACTCCCTTCTTTATAGTAGGACAAACAGCGTTTGACCTCCTCATCGACCTGGGATGGATCCCCTTCAGCTCCAGACACCAGGCAGGGCAGGGGAGTGTCCACAACCACAACATCCTGCCCATCCCACACCCTCCAGCCGCTCTGGCATGTCTTGGTGACCATCTGTGCTCCCAGCTGAGATAGGAACTCCGGCCTCCCGAGGATGGTGTTCCCACTGGCACTCTTCCCAGTTCCGCTCCTCCCCACGAGGATAATGCGCAGGTACTCTGCAGAAGAGAAAGCAGGAAAGATTCGTGACCATGGGCTGATCTGGCTACAACTTTCATCTCAAGACTACTGCCGTTAATTACAGCAGAGGACGCTCAGAAAGTTCCACCCCCAAGCACTGGCACAGCCTGTCACAATTACACAGTCTGGGGCTTCCCTGGTGGCGCAGTGGTTGAGAGTCCGCCTGCCGATGCAGGGGACGCGGGTTCGTGCCCCGGTCCGGGAGGATCCCACGTGCCACGGAGCGGCTGGGCCCGTGAGCCATGGCCGCTGAGCCTGCGCGTCCGGAGCCTGTGCTCCGCAACGGGAGAGGCCACAACGGTGAGAGGCCCGCGTACCGCAAAAAAAAAAAAAAAAAAAAAAATTTCCCTATAAATGAGATGATAGATGCAGAAAGATCTTGCAATTTGTATTACTGGGGTTTTCCTTATGACTTTGCACTTGTACTGTGATCTCTCTCTTCCATTCAGGTCTCACAGTTCTCGATTGTGAGTTTTTACCAAGTTACTGATACCTGCCTCAAAACGAAGAGAGAGGAAAGCCCATCCCACGTTCTTCCTTCTGGGAGAAATTACTCAATTGCTTATCCTGAACCCACAATCTCATAGTTAAACATACAGGATTAAGTCCCTCTTCCATGCCCTCGGACAGTGTGGTTCTCACCCCCTCTGCAATCTGGTCTAAACTCCCCATCCCACATCCAGAGGTGTGAGCCCTCATCTCCATCAAGACCACGCCCCTTTGTCCTCTCACAAGTAGACGCTCAGTTCTGCCTCCTTGCTTCCAGTTGCTAGTGTACTCTCTGGAGCGCTGTACTCAGCCATGCAAACTCTACCCATTCTCCAAAGCCTGTTTCAAATCGTGCTTCCTCCACACAGCCCCTCCCGACTTTCCCACATGTCTGTGCTTTTAGGAGGCTGCCCAGCACCCGGCTCCCCATTAAGAATGTGAAAGGGCACAACAAACAGATACGCCCCTTTTGGTCTGATGTTCTTCCCAGGTGAGGATCTTTGAAGCAGAAGAGAACGGGATGAGTAGAATGGGAAGAATCTCAGCTCAGGTCAATAGAATTTGTAGCACTGAGTGGACTACAAGGGGGCTTCTGCTTAAGCAGTAGGTAAGGCAGTGTGGCTGGACTAATAAAGCCCACCTAGTGCCATGTGGGGCATGACCATCATGAGGATTCAGGCTCCCTGTCCTTGTCCGGTCAAAACAGCCCCCCTTCTCCAACAGAGGGAAGAGTAAAGAACCAAGAGAGTAAACAAAGAGGTCAAGAAAGGCGGAGGGCAGGGAGGAAAGGAAGAGGCAGGGGGTGGGGGAAGGGGAGGAAGAAGGGAAGGGTAAAACCAAGGAACCAGGACTGTCTCAGCACCACCACTGAGCGCTAAGCCCCGGGCAACAGATACGCTGTGGGGAAGACAAGAGACCGGAAAAGGCCAACTCCTTCCCTCAAGATGCTCACCACCCAGTTGAAGAGATGGGAGAAAAGTCAGGAGAAGATTATAGACCAGGTCAGGACAGTGCACGCACAGGTACATACATTTAGTAAAATTTGAGACAGAAAGGAGAAAGAGTCGGCTAACAGAAGAGACCTGTCCTTTGGGCCTCCGCGATGCCCTTCAGAAAACAAAGTTCCTGCACATTTATATCTATTTTTAAGTATGCAGAAAAGGTTTTCTAGACAGCGTTTACCTTTCCCCCTGAAGGTGCACGGCTTGCCCCCATGCTGCTGCACCATGCTCACAATGTTTTGCAGGAGCTCGTCCACCTGGCACTGTTCCTGTTCTCCCGTTGCTCTATAGTTGAAGATGCTGCATCGGTTTTTGCATTCCTCGATGAGCTCGTAGAGACTTTCAGCTCTGGTTTTTAAGAACGTATCTAGATCCTGATTCCCTAGATCTTCCTTCCTGGTGAGGAGAACAATCATGTACTGAGTGACTTTATCTCCAAAAATTCTGTGGATGGTACTCAGCACCATGAGATCTCTCTCATTGAAAGAGCCCAGTGGGGTCACCAGCAGGAAGGCATGGGGACCTGGAAAGGTGTTGTTCCAAAGGTCTTGTTCAACATCCTTTGCAGATGAGAGGTCTGGAGTGTCAATGATCAAAACTTTCCTCCCTCTCCAGGTTCTGCTCTCGGACTTACACCTCTGGGTTACTGGCTTTTCGCTGTATTGGGTCTCAAAGACCCGCCTCCCCAGAAGGCTGTTTCCGGCTGTGCTTTTTCCCACACCACGCTTCCCCACGAGCAGGACCTTCAGTGCTGACAGCTCGTGGTTCGGCTCACATCCTGTAGCCTGGTGATGCTCCGCCCCTGGCCCTGGGACAAAAGGACAGATTCAGAGTCTCTTCTTACACTTGAATACAGAGATGTGGATGGGTTTTAGGATTTCTCATATATCTCTTTTGAGATTTTAGAAATCTCTTGTCAGATTTTATAGAGAATGGCAGTGGTCCTCTGAACCAGTAGAACTCTAGACCCAGTCAGAAGCTACCCATCAAAGTGAAAGCCATGAAAAGGGCCATGAACAACTTAAGAGAGGTGTAAAGGGCTTCAGATTTCCCAGGAACATGAAAATGTTGAACTTGGCCTTCACTGGTCATGAGCGTCAGGATCTCTCTTATTTTGCTGCAGAAGTTAACTACTGGGGTGTGAAGCTCATGGGCTAAGGCAGAACTGGGGAGAATGAGTTTAAAATGCATCGTAGTGGGGGGCTTCCCCGGTGGTCCAGTGGTTGGGACTCTGTGCTTCCACTGCAGGGGGGCACGGGTTCGATCCCTGGTCAGGGAACCGGGAGTCCCACATGCCGTGAAGGGCGGCCAATCCAAATAAAAAAATAATAATTCAATTTTTTAAAACTTAAATAAAAAAATGCATCTCAGGGGTATGTTCATAAAATAGAATACAACTCGGCAAGTTAACAAAAAAGTGATGTACTGACATGCAGCCTGGATGGATCGCCAAAACATGCTAAGTGAAAGGAGCCAGACACAAAACCACATGCTACAATGAGGTCATTATCTGAGGTTGAAGAACACACAAAATTAATCCATGCTGATAGCAGCCTGGAGAGCCGTTCCCTTTGGAGAGGGACAGTAAGAACTTCTAAGGTGATGGAAATGCCCCCTATCTTTATCTAGATGACGTCACATATGTGTAGATACGTAAACAACCCTTGAGTTGTACACGTAAGATTTGTGCATCTCACTCAATGTAAATTATACCTCAGTAAATTACTGTAATAACCTGCAGCACAAAACTGTCTCTCCACACGTACACTGTCCCCACCACCTCTCCCATGATCCCAAGTCAATACCAGACCCACTGGGCACATGGCAGAGCCCACAGTTACGAGGATAGTCACCGAGTCTGTATCACCCAGGGCGCTATCAGAGCGGATGATACTCAGCGTCTGAGCCCCAAGTCTGGGAAGGGGAAAGAACACAGCATTTAAAGAAAGCAGCTGAAATGCTAGTGACACCATGTCCGTGTTATGCTGCCTTGGGAGGGTTTCTACTTCCCCCCAAATCACTTCACACAAGCCCACATCCTATAAAAAGTCTTCGCCAACACCCTCATTCTGAGATGCTCCTTGGTCCCCATGATGTGCTATGTTCCCTCACTGCCACAAGTCATTCCACCCAGTTTTGTTCAGTAACAGGAATATTCCTGGGGGTCTTGGCTGACGGGCATCCACAGAATTTTAACTCCCTACTGCTGTCTAAGTTCACGTGTTTCTGGCTAAATTTACTCAACTGTAAAACGAAAATAACACCGTCTTTATAGGATTGTTATTAAGGGCTATATTGTGAGGTTATGGGGATTATATATTATATGCTACTAGGATTGAATAATTTATATTCTCTATATGTATATATATATATATCCCAGCATATAATGTCAGTTGCAATAATTATCATTAAAATTTTAATTATTATTTTGGGAAGTCCTACAAGGACAGAGATCTCATCTACCTTATTCACTACGAAATATTCAGTTCTTGCACAGAGCTGGCCCAGAAATAACCCGAAAGTCCAACAACAAAGAGATGGGTGAATCTGTCACGTATGCGCGTACCATGGACCACGTTACGTCCACCGAACAGAACAAGGTAGATCTAAGTCTATTGACGTGTGCAGTGTGCATGATACACCATTAACGGCAGTCATCACACAGATACTGAGCTCCATCACTGAATTCTGCAGGTGTTATTCTGTTTAGTGTTATCCATGAAGAAGTGATTTCTGCCTCCCGGTAGGAGTCCAAAATTGGGTAGTGCTGGGTCCCAGGCTGGGGAGAAGAGGCTGAGTCAGGAAAGAAGCTGCAAGGGACAAGCCCAGCTCTGTAACATTTCAGGGAAGGCCGGGGACACCCGCACGGGTGCCGCACCTACTCACAGGTGTTAGCAGTTCCCTGGGAGACAGACTGTGGGCACCAACCTGAGCCAGGGCTCCAGGGTGCATTTTTGTTCTGACTTATCTAGATAATTTTTCCACTTCATTTTGATGCATGATGCATTCAAAAGAATACAGATACGAGCTTCACAGTTTTTTAAGAATTATCTTACCATGTGGACGGTCCTCCCTCTGAGACGTAGCTTCATTCACACAATCCTAGAAAGAAAATAAAGAGGAATATGATGCACACAGACCTAAAATCTCAGCTTTTCACAAAGTAAAGGAACGGAGACACGAGTATATAATTCAGAGTAATTCGATGATTAGGATGTGGTCAAATGAACGTCATGGTCATGGTCATGGTCATGGTCGCTGCTGGCACGTGTAGTCCTGTCCATGATGAAGCTGACCTTGAGACCCCGCTGCTGCTGCAACGGATTTCCCAGGAGTAAGAAGGTGGGTTTTGTTCTCACTCAGAGGAGCCCCACAAATGCCATCTAACCCAGGCATTGTTCCTGAAGCACTTTCTAACTTTACTTCTCCGCAGCCGCCAATAGTAACAGTAATTCTTTCCAGTGTCTCCCAGAGTTCCTGCTATTCCTGGAGAAAATCCAGACGCTTAAGAAAAGCTTCTGGACTCCCTGGAAGAAGAAACTAGTCAAATGATGGACGTGCGGTGCATTTGAGGGACAGGGGAAGGGAGGAGATTGGAAATCAAGCTCCCCATGTATCTCCAATGTCTTCTTCCCTTACTGCACCCCCACTATAGAGATGAAGCTTCTTCAAACGTGAGATCCAGTAAAATTTGGAACGTTCCCCATCCACATGGGCAAATGGAGACAATGAAGGATGAAGAGCTAAACACATAATTAACATCCCCTTCACCTGCCTGGGGAAGCCTCACTCCCAACATTTAAATTGGCATGAAATCAGAAGTTTTAAAATCAACTAAAATATCAATCTGGCTATCGTGTGTGAAATGGATGGGGGTGGGGAGGGTAAGGCACAAGAATAAGTGAGGGGGAGATTGTTATGCAAATATGTGTAAAATAGTACAGGCAAGAAAAGAGGTTGCCCTGGACCAGATGGTGGTAGTGGAGACAGAGAGAAGCAGGCGGATTCCAGGTGCCTTAATCACACAAGACGATGATCTCCTGGAAGTCAGATGCAAGCTGGCCGTGGTATCAAAACTGACATCTGGGCTTAGGTTTGAACAGCATGATGGGCAGGACAGCCATTGACAGAGCTGAGAGGAAAACTGAAGTCTCAGAGATTCAAGAGGGAAAAACAAAAGTCTGGACGTGTTAACCCTGAGATTCTTTAAGAGAGCGATGTCAGATAGCAATTGGATGGACAAAGGAGTCAGAACTCAAGAGGAAAGACCTGGACTGGAGTTACTAATTTGGAAACTGTTCGCAACAGATGAAGCTCAAAGCTGTAAAAATGTGGAATCACCTGAGGACACAAGTATAGAGAAGGGAGGAAGGGCGAGAACAAAGCCCTGAAGATGCCAGCTGTCGGGTCATTAGAGGAGGACTCAGCACTCTCTGGAGTAGCAAGTGAGGACGAAGAAACAAGAAGAGGATAGTTTTACTGAAGCCAAGGGAAGAGAGGGTCTAATGAGTCATTTATGTGTCTGATACTATGAGGGGTAAAGTCAGATAAGCTCTTAAATATATCCATTAATTTGCCAATAAAGTATAATACTCAAAGTAGCCTCATCTTTCCAGTTTACAGATAAATATCCCTTTAAACAGAGCCTCTGCAACATTTCACTTATTTGTGCCTTTATCCCGCTAGCTCTAACAACAGAGACCCTTGGAGACCTTCACAAGAATCCTCACCTGGAATCCACTGTCTTCATTTCTGAAGTTCACCCAGTATGGTCCTTGGTTCTCATCCACCAAACACTGGACCTTGCAGAGGAGGTCCTTCACCTGGGCGTCCCGCTCATTCTCACTTGCCTTGTTGTTGAAAGCGCAGTATCGGCCGCCACAGTTTTGAACCAAGTCCCTAACAGACTCGTCACTTTCAATGTAATCTTCCAGCAAGCCATCCATCAAATCGTCCTTCCAAGTAAAGACTATAATGACGTGCTTCCTGGCTTTAGCTCCAAACACCTTCTGGATGCCCTTGATTGTTTCTCTGTCCTCCTCCTTATAATGGCCGATGGGAATTACCAGAAGCAAGGCGTCGAGGCTGGGAGCTGAGAGCTCCAGGCAGCGTTCAATGTAGCCTCCCTTGTCATTGGCACAAGCTATTGAGGAGAAAAGGTCAGGGGTGTCGATGACCACAACCTCCCTCCCCTGCGTGGCCCCACTCTCTCTCTGGCACGTTTTAGTCACCATCTGCTCACTGAACCTGGACTTGAACACAGCTTTGCCCAGAATGGTGTTTCCTGTGGCACTTTTCCCTGCGCCATGTTTCCCTAAAAGAAGAAGCCTCAGTTCCGACATGGAGCAGTCTGGCTCTGGCTCTCTCTCCTGACACAGGTTTCCACTGGTTCTGTTGGGACAAAAAGCAACACAACAATGTTCAACTCACAAACAGAGTGGATAGAGGAACAACAAGAAAGTACCTTCTGGGCTTCCCTCGTGGCACAGTGGTTGAGAGTCCGCCTGCTGATGCAGGGGACACGGGTTTGTGCCCCGGTCCGGGAAGATCCCACATGCCGCGGAGCGGCTGGGCCCGTGAGCCATGGCCGCTGAGACTGCGCGTCCGGAGCCTGTGCTCCGCAACGGGAAAGGCCACAGCAGTGAGAGGCCCGCGTACCGCAAAAAAAAGAAAAAAAAAAGAATTACCATATGACATAGCAATCCCACTACTGGGCATATACACAGAGAAGACCATAATTCAAAAAGACATGCACCCCAATGTTCATTGAAGCACTATTTTCAATAGCCAGGTCATGGATGCAACCTAAATGCCCATCGACAGACGAACGGATAAAGAAGATGTGGTACATATATACAATGGAATATTACTCAGCCATAAAAAGGAATGAAATTGGGTCATTTGTAGAGACGTGGATGGACCTAGAGACTGTCATCCAGAGTGAAGTAAGTCAGAAAGAGAAAAACAAATATCGTATATTAACGCATATATGTGGAATCTAGAAAAATGGTACAGATGAACCGGTTTGCAGGGCAGAAATAGAGACACAGATGTAGAGAACGAATGTATGGACACAAAGCGGGGAAGGGTGTGGTGGTGGGATGAATTGGGAGATTGGGATTGACATATATACACTAATACGTATAAAATAGGTAACTAATAAGAACCTGCTGTATAAAAAAATAAATAAAATAAAATTCAAGAATTTTTTAAAAACTTCAAAAAATGAAAGAAAGAAAGCTTTCTCCAGAACTCTTGTGAGACTCTAAGGCAGCCTCCACCTTCTTCCCAGGATAGAGCCCAAGGGGGACGAGGCTTCAGGCACCCAAGCAAAGCTTCCAGTGATGTAGGGATTCGTCCCACGTCAGGGGCAGTTCAGGTGCACAGAAAAAGGTGGTCAGAGAAGCTTCCGGAGCCCGGCCTGGAGAGAACTCAGTCCCAGCCCGGCAGGAGGAAGGAAGAGAGTTCATGGGTGAAAGCCCAGGAGGCTTAAATTTAGATGAAATCAGAAAGAGTGTTTTTGGCAAACACTGACCACTTTCAATGATCAGTTAATGGAATCCTGATTGTGCAAGGGTTGGGAAATATCGCGAGAGTGAATGTGGAAAATCAGTGTCCAAACGGCCAGCTTCCCTGCCCGCTTCTGCTCAAGGAGGCAGGCAGCTGCTGCTGACTTCCCCGAGGTGAGGGGGGGAGTTTGCTTTGTGTCACAGTCGTGAAGTCAGGGGATGCCGGAGGAGCGGACCTACCCCCCTTTTTCTTCCAGGCCTTCATCTCAGCCCTGGGTGGGGCGAGCAGCCCCCTCCCAGACCCGCCTCTTCCTAGGAAGGCTGCGCACAGACACGACTCCCCGGGGAGGGGGGTGACCTCTGTGTCCCCCCCCCAGGCTGGGGAGACCTGCGAAGGGGCGGGAAGAACACCCCAGAGCCCCTGAAATCAAGCCTTCCAGGTGGCTGTCTCCCCTCCCTGCGTCGGCCGCCTTTCCCATCCTCATGTTCACGTGTCCAGCACAGAAACCGCCACCACGCACACACGTACCTCGGTCCTGTCCCCTGAGCTGTCACAGTCTCAGAACCTCCAGGTTCCGCGTGCCTCCGTCTCTGCGTCGCTCGGCTGGGCGAAGCGGCTACTCTATCCCCTCAGAGGATGGAGCAGCGGCACGGGGAGAGGAAAGCAGGGTCTGGACCAGCTTCGCAGGGTCAGGATCTTCCTGACACAGTGTTTCTGAGGAGGAAGAAGTTTTTAGAAATAGGTGTCCAATGCAGTCGGAGGGGAAGTTCAGAAGTGATGACAGATCACAGGGTGAGAACGTCTGGGTCACGGCCGTCGGAGCCAGGAAGGGACCGCGCCCATCTACCCGGCGCGGTCAAAGGCTGGTGCGAGGTGGAGGGCGGAGGCTCCGCTGGGGTTGAGGGGACCCGGGCTGAGCCCCAGCCGAGCTTCGGAAGTGTCCCTCGAGAAGGATCGCTGTGCCGACACAGGCGGCCGTGCGGAAAACAATCGGGGGCCTTTCAAGGCTTTGCGCGAGCTGGCGGTGGGGGGAGGGCCGGGAGCCCGGAGCAGGTGTTTCTGCCCCAGCAGGTCCCAGCCTTCACCGCTCAGCCCTGCCCTTTCCCGAGATTGGGGTGAAAACCGAAAGACATAGTTTACCTTCTCCCACCAACTCCTCGCCCTCCGTCTGCCCTGCAGCAGCCCGTACAGCTTCCTGTAACAGCTCCTCTCCTGCCTTCCAGAGGTCTCTCCCCGAACGCCCCCTCCGGATAAACTCGGGGCCTCGGACAAACGCTGCTTCCCAGGAGAAAGTGTTCTTTCCCGGAGCTAGACAAACATTTGAAATGCTAGAACGTTGATGCTTTCCAAGAGTTCATAAAACGAAACCCTATTGTGAGCCGTAAGCGTTCAAAGCTTCCTTCTAGAGAAGGAAGTGAAACACAGAAAAAGACTTTATTTTATTTTATTGTGCTAAAAAAAAGACAACCACACATGTAACATTGCCCATCTGAGCCGTCTTTAAAGGTACGGCTCAGCAGCTTCAGGTGCCTTCTCGACATCGTGCCGAGAGAGTTCCAGAACGATTCCATCCCACAGCCTGGAGCTCCGGCCCCATTAGATGCCAATACTGCTCCCCCCTCCCCAGCCCCTGGTAACCACCGTCTACTTTCTGTGTCTATGATTTAGATACTTCCTGTGACTGGAATCAGACAGTATTTGTCCTACGTGACTGGCTTTTTTCACTTAGCTTAATGTCCTCCGTGCGAGAGGACTTTCAATCACGGTGCAGAGGCCCTTGAGCTCACACTGTCACTCCAGGCTGGGTCTATGAATGGTCTGACGTGGGGCTGAGCCTTCCAGAGACCCCATGGAAGGAGGAGCAGTGGGGGCTGGACTGGGCTTTGAGGGGCTGCCGTGTCTCCTGGGGTCCCCCTCCCCTCTGGTCTTCAAGTTCAGTCTGCTGCCACCGCTACCAAGGGCTGGGGTGACACGGCTACACCTTGGAGGGGAAACCAAAAGAGGTCTCCCATGCCCCCACCCTCTTAGTAAGGAGGACCAGGTCCAGGAAGAATTCCCCACCCTCCCTGGGGCACTAGATCAATTCACATAAGATCAACACATCAAAACCATCAGACAGGGGCTTCCCGGGGTGGCGCAGTGGTTGAGAATCTGCCTGCCGATTCAGGGAACACGGGTTCGAGCCCTGGTCCAGG
The DNA here is from genome assembly GCF_011762595.2 of Tursiops truncatus. Lineage (NCBI taxonomy): Eukaryota > Metazoa > Chordata > Mammalia > Artiodactyla > Delphinidae > Tursiops > Tursiops truncatus. The sequence continues at coordinate 98,870,003 of NC_047042.1, read as the reverse complement.
AAGATCTCACGTGCCGCGGAGCAACTAGGCCCGTGAGCCACAACTACTGAGCCTGCACGTCTGGAGCCTGTGCTCCGCAACAAGAGAGGCCGCGATAGTGAGAGGCCCGCGCACTGCGATGAAGAGTGGCCCCCGCTCACCACAACTAGAGAAAGCCCTCGCACAGAAACGAAGACCCAACACAGCCAAAAAAAATTAATTAATATTAATTAATTTAAAAAAACAGCCATCAGACAGAAGCCACATGGCCAGTCAGTCATCCCAGCTGTGTCACTCCCAGAAGTGGAGGTCAGGTGAAGCCAGGGTCACAGGCCTGGCGGGATACCATATCCCCAAAACAGAGAACACAGTAAACTGAGATCAAGAAAAGCTCCCTCTTTCTTAGATGAAATATGAAGCTTTGGGGAGCACTCTGAATAAAACCAAAGCCTCGGGTAACTCTTCGATGAGTCAGCAGGTGATGATTCGCTGAGTCAACGATTTTGCAAAATGACCCTCAGCACATCAGCTTTTGGAGAACGGACTTCTGTGGGGAAGGCGGCTGATTCTGGTTAGGCCCGGACCTGGGGAAGGATGGGGCTTTCCTGCCCCCTAGTGGCTGTGTGGGTAATGACAAGGGCAGCAAAAGCCCTCCCCAGGTGGCTCTTACAAGGACTCTGCAGGTAAGACACCCCACTTTCCCCTTCCCCTCCGAGACTCTCAAAGGGGGCGGGAGGGAGAGGGACTGGATTTCCAGAAAGTACATATGTAACATGTGTACTTCCTCCTGGAAGGCACAAGTTATGCGAACAAGGAGGAAGCTACCAGGACCCAACACTGTATCAGACACAGAGGTTCAAAGACTCTCCAGACACATCCCTGGCTCAAGGAGCTCAATCAAATGACGGGAAGAGAGACTAAAGCTGTGGATATGAAAAGTGTACATGCGCTGCCATGGAAGCGTGTTCAGGAGGCCATGGGAGCAAAGAGGAAGGCTGTCAACTCCGCAAGAGGGAGAAACAACCGAGTGGGAAGCAAACTTCTCAACAAACCCATAAACCAGCCCTTTACTGTGCCAGGGACTTTAATGGAGGAGATCAGCAGGCACAGTAGAGGCAGAAGCTACACAGGGGAGCTTAAGCCTTCCCCGCAGTCTTGAAGGGCAGGTAGAAATTTCCCTGGGAAGGACACTCAGGCAGAGGGAGAGTGGCAAATGCCACAGGCAGTCAGAGTGATGAGAGCAGCTTGGGCACGTGGAGGAAATGGAGTCAGGCTGCAGGACCACCGAGAGGCTACTGCAATCGTCCAAGCTAGAAACAAGGACATGAACGAAAATAGTGACAGTGAAAATGGACGTGGAAAAAGGAACAGATTTATGATAGATTTAGGAGCTAGAAACAGCACAAGAATAAAAAAGAGTCATTCAGGGTTGCTTTTACAAGTGTTCCAAGTTGTCACATCAAAGGGAGTGCTACTCACAACATAGTCATTCCTTATTTCGAAAAAAAAAATTTTATAGGTTGTTTTATTTCCAAGATAGGACATGTGTGCTTACTACAATTTTGACAGATGGCAGTAAAAGTGTCTTGTAACTAAATTTGTACATGTTGACACTTTCCAGATGTAATTAAAATGTCTTATTCAAACAGACTCCTTGTTTGTTACAATATTTATTATTAAGAAATAATATGCAGCCCTGAACCAAGATGGCGGAGTAGAAGGACGTGCTCTCACTCTCTCTTGCGAGAACACCAGAATCACAACTAGCTGCTGGACAATCATCGACAGGAGGACACTGGAACTCACCAAAAAAGATACCCCACATCCAAAGACAAAGCAGAAGCCACAATGAGACGGCAGGAGGGGCACAATCACAGTAAAATCAAATCCCATAACTGCTGGGTGGGTGACTCACAGACTGGAGAACACTTATACCACAGAAGTCCACCCACTGGAGTGAAGGTTCTGAGCCCCACGTCAGGCTTCCCAACCTGGGGGTCCAGCAACGGGAGGAGGAATTCCTAGAGAATCAGACTTTGAAGGCTAGCGGGATTTGATTGCAGGACTTCAACAGGACTGGGGGAAACAGACTCCACTCTTGGAGGGCACAAACAAAGTAGTGTGCGCATCGGGACCCAGGGGAAGGAGCAGTGACCCCAGGGGAGACTGAACCAGACCTACCTGCTAGTGTTGGAGGGTCTCCTGCAGAGGCGGGGGGTGGCTGTGGCTCACCATGGGGACAAGGCCACTGGCAGCAGAAGTCCCGGGAAGTAGTCCTTGGCGTGAGCCCTCCCAGAGTCCGCCATTAGCCCCACCAAAGAGCCCAGATAGGCTCCAGTGTTGGGTTGCCTTGGGCCAAACAACCAACAGGGAGGAAACCCAGCCCCACCCATCAGCAGTCAAGCATATTAAAGTTTTACTGAGCTCTGCCCACCAGAGCAACAGCCAGCCCAACCCACCACCAGTCCCTCCCATCAGGAAACTGGCACAAGCCTCTTAGATAGCCTCATCCACCAGAGGGCAGACAGCAGAAGCAAGAAGAACTACAATCCTGCAACCTGTGGAACGAAAAACACATTCACAGAAAGACAGACAAGATGAAAAGGCAGAGGGCTACGTACCAGATGAAGGAACAAGATAGAACCCCAGAAAAACAACTAAATGAAGTGGAGATAGGCAACCTTCCAGAAAAAGAATTCAGAATAATGATAGTGAAGATGATCCAGGACCTCGGGAAAAGAATGGAGGCAAAGATCGAGAAGATGCAAGGAATGTTTAACAAAGACCTAGAAGGATTAAAGAACAAACAAACAGGGATGAACAATACAGTAACTGAAATGAAAACTACACTAGAAGGAATCAATAGCAGAATAACTGAGGCAGAAGAACGGATAAGTGACCTGGAAGACAGAATGGTGGAGTTCACTGCTGCAGAACAGAATAAAGAAAAAAGAATGAAAAGAAATGAAGACAGCCTAAGAGACCTCTGGGACAACATTAAATGCAACAACATGCACATTATAGAGGTCCCAGAAGGAAAAGAGAGAAAGGACCCGAGAAAATATTTCAAGAGATGATAGTTGAAAACTTCCCTAACGTGGGAAAGGAAATAGCCACCCAAGTCCAGGAAGCGCAGAGAGTCCCATACAGGATAAACCCAAGGGGTAACACGCCGAGACACATAGTCACCAAACTGACAAAAATTAAAGACAAAGGAAAATTATTGAAAGCCTCAAGGGAAAGATGACAAACAACATACAAGGGAACTCCATAAGGTTAACAGCTGATTTCTCAGCAGAAACTCTACAAGCCAGAACAGAGTGGCATGATAGACTTAAAGTGATGAAAGGGAAGAACCTACAACCAAGATTACTCTACCCGGCAACGATCTCATTCAGATTCGATGGAGGAATCAAAAGATTTACAGACAAGCAAAAGCTAAGAGAATCCAGCACCACCAAACCAGCTCTACTACAAATGCTAAAGGAACTTCTCTAAGCGGGAAACACAAGGGAAGGACCTACAAAAACAAACCCAAAACAATTAAGAAAATGGTAATAGGAACATACATATTGATAATTACCTTAAATGTGAATGGATTAAATGCTCCAACCAAAAGACACAGACTGGACGAATGGATACAAAAACAAGACCCCTATATATGCTGTCTACAAGAGACCCACTTCAGACCTAGGGACACATACAGACTGAAAGTGAGGGGATGGAAAAAAATATTCCATGCAAATGGAAATCAAAAGAAAGCTGGGGGATTCCCTGGTGGCGCAGTGGTTGAGAGTCCGCCTGCCGATGCAGGGGACACGGGTTCGTGCCCCGGTCCGGGAAGGTCCCACATGCCACGGAGCAGCTGGGCCCATGAGCCATGGCCGCTGAGCTTGCGTGTCCGGAGCCTGTGCTCCGCAATGGGAGAGGCCACAACAGTGAGAGGCCCGCGTAACGCAAAAAAAAAGAAAAAAAAGACATATGCATCCCAATGGTCATTGCAGGACTATTTACAATAGCCGGGTCATGGAAGCAACCTAAATGCCCATTGACAGACGAATGGATAAAGAAGATGTGGTACATATATACAGTGGAATATTACTCAGCCATTAAAAGGAACGAAATTGGGTCATTTGTAGAGAGGTGGATGGATCTAGAGACTGTCATACAGAGGGAAGTAAGTCAGAAAGAGAAAAAGAAATATCGTATATTAATGCATACATGTGGAACCTAGAAAAATGGTACAGATGAACCAGTTTGCAGGGCAGAAATTGAGACACAGATGTAGAGAACAAGCGTATGGACACCAAGGGGGGAAAGCGGCGGGGGGTGGTGGTGTGGTATGATGAATTGGGCGATTGGAATTGACATGTATACACTGATGTGTATAAAATTGATGACTAATAAGAACCTGCTGTATAAAAGAAGAAATAAAGAAAAGAAATAATATGCCTATTTATACATTTATTTATTTATTTTTGGCTGCCTTGGGTCTTCGTTGCTGCGCATGGGCTTTCTCTAGTTGCAGAGAGCAGGGGCTACTGTTCATTGTGGTGTGCGGGCTTGTTGCAGAGCATGGCCTCTAGGTGGGCGGGCTTCAGTAGTTGTGGCTCGTGAGCTCTAGAGCACAGGCTCAGTAGTTGTGGCGCACGGGCTTAGCTGCTCTGCGGCATGTGGGATCTTCCCGGACCAGGGCTTAGCTGTGGGATGTCAGGGGTCACAGCACTTTCTAGTGGCCTTTGTGCAGCTGCGGCTGTGAGAGACTGGGGTTTTCCAGGAAGACAAGCGCCTCAGCTTGGGGACACTGAGTCTGAGGCACTAGAGGCAGGGCAGGCAGAGAAAGCCAAAAGGTCATGACTGATTCCTGTTTCCCATGTTATTCACGCCAACCCTCCCACTGAAAACAACTAAAACAAAACAGGATAAAGATGAGTATGTGTGTATAACTCAATCACTTTGCTATACAGCAGAAATTAACACAACATTGTAAATCAACTCTACCTGAATAAAATAAACTAAAACAACAACAATAGCAACAGCTGCAGCAGACAAAGGCGACCAGGCCAGGAAGACTGTTCAAGGCTCTGATAACAGGGGAGAGAGGCCAGAACTAAGACGGAACCCACCGCTGAAACACCAGGAAGGATGTTCAAGGCTGGGGTGAGCTGCTGGAAAAGTACTGGAGGACGTCAGAGGAGCTGTCAGTGTAACAAGGCCATGTGTGCTCACTGGAGCCCATCAAAGTCAGGCTTGACCCTCCCGGGGAGAAGGGAGATGGGGCGCTATCTCCCTTGGTGGTTACATTTCAAAGGGATGGACCGCTCCCACATCCTTGAGAAAGATAGATCTGGGTTGTAAAACTGGCAGGAGGCTTTTAAAAAGAGTTACATCTCAAAGGGGCAGAGAAAGAGTTTGCAATTGCAAGTTTTCTGAAGTAAATGCTTCAAGGAAAGGGAGGTCAAGAGTCAGGAAGAGGGCCGTCTAAGGCTGTCAGGCAGAGGAGAACATGAATGTGCTGGGTGAAACATGGCGCCGATCCATCAACACCACGCCTGCGCCTGCACCGCTGAGGGCGCCGCGGGGAGACACACAAACCTACTGGCGGAAGTGACTTTACACTAGGATCACCACCCTCAACGGGCTCTAACGGGGCATCATCCCTCTGTGTTGTAGTCCATTCACCTCCCCCGCCCCCCAGCCCCATAACTCTCCTACCTTCTCCTCTCCCATCTTTAAAAAAGAATATTCTCTCACCCCGCTTCCCCCTCCAGCTGCCATCTAACTTCTCTCCCCGTTCCGGCACATGATGCTGATGTAGGTGTCTAGACTCAGCGTCGCCTTGGGAAGAGGCGTCTCTCGGGGCTGTAGTCCCCTCGCTGGGTGGGAGGCCGGATGGTGAATGCCAAGGGCTGCTGCTCCATCCGCAGGTGCTATCATCACATCTGGTAGGACTTTTCTACCACCTTGGTATTATTAGAAGGACATCTGTCCCTGCCACCCAGGCTGCTGGCTGGTGGGGAGGCAAGAGCAGGATTTTTAATGAGCAGAGGAAGGCGACATGGGTGCACCAGGAACAAGTGGGGCCAAAACACAAGTGAGAAGCCAGGGACTTCCCTGGTGGGGCAGTGGTTAAGAATCTGCCTGCCCATGCAGGGGACACGGGTTCGAGCCCTGGTCCGGGAAGATCCCACATGCCGCGGAGCAACTGAGCCCGTGCACCACAACTACTGAGCCTGCGCTCTAGAGCCCACAAGCCACAACTACTGAGCCCGCGTGCCACAACTACGGAGCCTGCACTCTAGAGCCCGTGCTCCACAAGAGAAGCCACCGCAATGAGAAGCCCTCGCACCTCAATGACTGCTCACCGCCCGTGCGCAGCAACAAAGACCCGACGCAGCCAAAAATAAATTAATTAATTAAAAACAAAAAAAGAAACAGGTAAAAAGCCAGGAGCCAGAAGGGACCTCAGAGGCCGATTACTTCTTGCATCTTAAACCCAGGTGCCCCTGCTTCATTGGCTGAGGGCCAGAGCCTGGGCTCAGACAGACCACAGCCCAGCCATGGCCCACCTTCCAGAGCATTTTATTTATTTTTAAATATTTATTTATTTGGCTGCGTCGGGTCTTAGTTGTGGCACACGGGATCTTCTTTGAGGCACGTGGGATCTTTCATTGCAGTGCATGAGCTTCTCTCTAGTTGCAGCATGCAGGCTGGAGAGCGAGTGGGGTTCAGTAGTTGCAGCACACGGGATCTTCTTTGTGCCACACGGGATGTTTCATCGCAACACATGGTCTTCTCTCTAGTTGCGGCATGCAGGCTCTAGAGCATGTGCACTCAATAGTTGCGGAGGGCGGGCTCTCTAGTTGTGACGCGGGCTCTAGAGCACGCAGCCTTAGTTGCTCCGTGGAATGTGGGATCTTAGTTCCCTGAACAGGGATCAAACCCGCGTCCCCTGCATTGGAAGGTGGATTCTTAACAACTGGACTGCCAGGGAAGTCCTCCAGCGCATTTTACATAAGTATGTATAGATAATGAAGAACAATTCAACACTCCTAAGAACTTTTTTTTTTTAATTTATTTTATTTATTTATTTTTGGCTGCATTGGGTCTTCGCTGTTGCGAGCGGGCTTCCTCTAGTTGTGGAGATCAGGAGTAACTCTTCGTTGTGGTGTGTGGGCTTCTCATTGCAGTGGCTTGTCCTATTGCGGAGCACGGGCTCTAGGCGCGCGGGCTTCAGTAGTTGTGGCGCATGGGTTTAGTTGCTCCACGGTATGTGGGATCTTCCCGCACCAGGGCTCAAACCCATGTCCCCTGCATTGGCAGGCGGATTCTTAACCACTGCGCCACCAGGGAAGCCCTCCAAAAGCCTAGCTTGCAGCCGGTGGCCTTGGGGTCCCCACAAGCCTCTCTCTTTGGTGCCCAGGACTGAGTCAGCACCTTCTGAGAAGCAGAGAATGAGGTTAGCCTCATAATATACTTGAGAGTCGTTAAGAGATTAGATGATAAACGTTATCACTACACACACAAAAAGGTGAGGGGCAGAGGTGTTAACTAACCTCATTGTAGTAAACATTTTGCGATATATACGGTTATGAAATCATCTCATCATACACCTTAAACTTACATATATAATATGTCAAGAATATCTCAATAAAGCTAGAAAAAATTTAAAAGTCACCCTTCTATTTAATAAAAAATAAAGTTCACCACAAGGTGTGACACCCAGGTCCCCTGACTTCTCGTCACAATGTTTTCTGTCTTTCACTACATGCGTTCCAGAAGCCTAATGAATTATAAGAGAAGCCGGGCACCAGGCAGCCAATCTTCCTGCAGCTTCTCCAGGGCCCCACAGAGCACCTGGAATTAGTTGTTCATCGGAAGATGTTGGCAACTCTCCTAAAAATAACCCACCAAGTAATCACAATCTACATCAGTGAAAACAGGAAGCAGGTTTTATTATCTTGCTTTTAGAAAGGGAGCGCTTGCCTGGGGAGGTAGAGAAAATCCCGCGGGGTCCCAGCTGGCAACAGTGGAGCAGGTGTCTGGCCACTTCCTGCAGCTCTGGGCTTTCTCCAGAAGTGACCCCTTGGTCGCCAACTTGAGGGCATCACCCTCCTTGCAGCTGGAGGACCTGTGGATCCAAAACACTCCTCAGGCTCAGCGCCTCTCTGCCGTCTCCCACCAAGGGGATCCTGGCTGTGGGCCCTAGCACCTTCCCCGCAACCTCCAATCCCACCCTGTCTGGAGCAGCCTTCCAGGCACACTTGGTCTGACTTTGCCCTTCTCTCCTCCAACTGCCCAGGGCCCAGAAACCCACTGGGCTGGGCCTGTTGCAAGAGTCTAGCTTGGGTGGACCCTCCTTTGGGTTGGTTCAGGCGTTTCCCCTGGGAGCCCAGCACTAGGCTCTCTCCACACCCACCTCCTGCATCCTCTCTCCATCTCCACACCCACCTCCTGCATCCTCTCTCCATCTCCAGGACTACATTCTTTGCATCCTCTCTCGGTCTCCTCCACACCAGCCCTGTACGTGGTCTTACTTTTGTGCAATGAACTTACAGGACTTCCCTCAAACATCTTGTACATTGCCTTCAACCAAGATATACCTGTTACAGGTGAGGCCTCAGACCCAAACAGACTGGGGTCTTTCCAGCCCAATTGGACCCCCTCAGCTCCCCTGTTTCTGGATGGCACGGTGCCCACCACAGCTCATGGCCTTCCTCGGATCTCATCTGGCCCCAGGACGATTCCAGCCAGAAAGGAGGGATCCGGGCCTCACCAGGTGGGACTGCAGTATCTGGAAGGGGAAGATGAGGTGCGGGGGGCATTTCAGACTCAGCATCCCACCCAGTGGGGGGGGCTAACAGCTGGAAGGTGGCACCAGTAGAAGGGTTTCAGGCACTAAGTCCAACCCAAGGAAAAGCTGCCTCCATTCTATTCACTGTGGAAGCGAAGAAACGTCTGGAGCCCCAACTTCCATTTCTAAAACCCCTCAAATTAGAGAAACAGAAATTCCTCATTTTATTCTTCCAGCCTCGAGTGAAAGTTCTGGAGGGTTTATTGGGGCCCTTTTAGAAGTCCTGGAAACCTCAACCCACTGACAATTCCATTTCCATACCCGTACCCAGGTTCAGAACCCTGGGGCCAGCCATGCCCCTCCGGGCCCGAGGGTCCCCCTGACTTTCCCCATCATGCAACCCCTCCACCTGCTGGGTGGGAAGCAGGTGGCCAGGAGGGGGTGGTGCCTGTGCTCAGCTGGGACGGAGGATTGAGGGGTGCAGCCTGGAAACGGACATCGAAGGAAGTGCTTTGGAAAGAGGGGGACGCATCATACTGAGTGAAGTGAGCCAGGCAGAGAAAGACAACTATCATATGATAGCAGTTAACATGTGGAATCTAAAAGGATGCAAATGAACTTATTTACAAAATAGAAATAGACCCACAGACATAGTAAACCAACTTATGGTTACCAAAGGGGAAAGGTGGGGAGGGATATTTTAGGAGGATGGGATTAACATATACACACTACTATATATTAAATAGATACCCAATGAGGACCTACTGTCTAGCACAGGGAACTATACTTAATATTTTGTAATAACCTATAAGGGAAAAGAATCTGAAAAAGAATAGATATATGTGTATATATATATATATGTGTGTGTGTGTGTGTGTGTGTGAATCACTGTGCTGTACACCTGAAACTAACATGCCATTGTAAATCAACTGTATTTCAATTTTTTTTAAGTTAGCAATAAACAACAAAAAAAGAAAGAAAGAGGGGGACGCTCGCCAACAGGCACCTGTGCCTTACTTCAGGCAACCTTTGGAGTGCAGAGGACCAGACAATTCCTGTTAGGAGCGAGTTTCCCCAAGATCACAGCTAGAAGTGGCAGAGCTGGGATTCTAACCCAGTTTTAACACCAAGACCCATGCTCTTCCTACCACAGCCATTTCTGTCTAGTGGCCACTGAAAAGTCAGCGGAAGCCTCTTCAATCCAAATACCTGCTTCTACCAGTCCCATGGCATCACCCCCCGCCCCACCTTGTCCAGAAAGAAGACCCAGAGCGTGGAGCCCAGAACCTGTCTCTACTGGAAGTTGACATTAACGCTGCATTTCTTGATGTGATCCCTAGTCATTTCTAGTGTTCCTCAGAATTTTTCTAAATTAGGGCAAATACGGAAATTACTTCCAAAAATTCACTCACAGTATTGTTACAGCTGGGCATCAATCTCTGAAGTACTGGCAGGGGCTCAGTGTCCCCCACCTGCTCTCTCACTGTTCCAGAGGCACCGCGCTGCCCTCCCCCGCGGGATCAGAGCAGGAACATAGTCACTCTAAAGAACTGGGATTCTCTCAAAAATTATTTATGTCATTTTTCCTTTTAAAAACATTTAGTTCAAAAACAACAAAAAAGGGCCTCCCTGGTGGCGCAGTGGTTGAGAGTCCGCCTGCCGATGCGGGGGACACGGGTTCGTGCCCCGGTCCGGGAAGATCCCACATGCCGCGGAGCGGCTGGGCCCGTGAGCCATGGCCGCTGAGCCTGCGCACCCGGAGCCTGTGCTCCGCAGCGGGAGAAGCCACAACAGTGAGAGGCCCGCGTACCACACACACAAAAAAAGAAAAACAACAACAAAGACCCTCAAAGCATTCCAACGTAGAATTAACATTCTAGAGGTCAAAAGTCGGTTCATACTCAACTATCTGACGCACAGCAAAGAGGTCTTTGCTGCAATTTTATTTCCTCAGTAGCATTTGGAAAACTTTTCAGATTTTCCAGTTAATCTATCCGTAAGTCAATCCGACCACAAAATGATTTGGGTCAGTTATCTAATGAGATCATCTTTCCCCATCTTGAAAGGACTAGTAGAATGACATTACTCCCTATGTAAATTAAGCAGGGCATCTTCTTAGCCCCTGCCCCTTCTCAGCCATCCTGATCTCTTGGACAAAAGGAAAGGGCTCAAAACCAACATTGCCAGTCAGCCTCAAACACCTCCTCTGCCCCAAAACATCCACAACACTCCCGTTTCTTCGGGAGTATTAAGAAGGGATCTTTCAAAAAGCCAGAAGGATTAGGCAAAAACATACCTCAACTGGTTATTAAGGAAGCTTTCCAACACACAACAATGGTAGACAGAGGCTCTAATGAGCCCGATCCCCTCTCGCCCAGCTTCAGATCATCAACACACAGTCAACACTGTTTCATCTCTAACTGCACCTTCTCACGCCCATGCCCCAGACGATTCTGAAACAAATCCCAGAGAGCATTTCATTCCCTATGTATCTCTGAAAGCTAAAGATCCTTTTATTATGTAAGCATAATAACCTAATTGTAACTGAGAAAGAATTAACAATTCTGTATTATCGAGTATCCAATAAGTGTTCAAATTTCCTCAATAACATCTACATTTTATCAATAGTTTTTATTGAAGTATAGTTGATTTACAATGTTGTGTTAATTTCTACTGTACAGCAACGTGATTCGGTTATACATATACACATTCTTTTTTTATATACTCTTTTCCATTATGATTTATCACAGGATATTAAATTTAGTTCCCTGTGCTCTACAGTAGGACCTTGTTGTTTATCCATTCTGTATATAAAAGCTTATATCTGCTAACCCCGACCTCCCACTCCATCCCTCCCCCAAGCCCCTCCCCCTTGGCAGCCACCAGTCTGTTCTCTATGTCTGTGATTCTGTTTCTGTTTCATAGATAGGTTCATTTGTATCATATTTTAGATTCCGCATGTAAGGGTAATATCTACATTTTAAAGATTTGCTTACAGATGAAAACAGCCCACAACTTTTCAGCTAGTGGTTGTTTTTCCTGCTCTTATTACGTGCTTCCTTCTCTCACATCCTGTGGTCGACTCAGCCAGCCGATGGAGTTGGCGTATCAACCCCTTTGGGGTCTACTCCCTTTTTAAAAGTCCCTCTAACACTTTCATGAGCAAACTTTCATTGCCGGCTTTTTGGCTCATTCTGTTTGGAAAGTTACTCTATGTTTTCTCCTTCTCCCTTCTGGAAACTCAGAAAAGAAACACGTGTTGAATTTCACTACCTCCAATTTTCTCCCCTGTATTAGCCATCAACCTTCACTTCATCTCTAAGGGGACAGTTAACTTTACAACTCTGCTTTTATTTATTTATTTTTTTTACTCACTTCCATAGGGCACTCTGCAAAGCCTCATGGTTCCATTTATTCATTCAGAAAGTATTTACTGACCGCCTACATGGTCCCTGACTTGTGCATTATAATAAAAACGTGGCCAGGCTGGCCTTAGAGAACAAAAGTCCAATTCACTCAGCATCAGTTCTCCAAATGTGCGCTAGAGGGCGCCACTCTCCCATTGACATCTGTTAGAAAAGTCTGGCGTGACTAACTCACTACGCAGCTTATGTAAGCTCTCTACACCTCACCACATAGTCAACCAAATAAAGAATCTCACACAACTTTCTCCTTAAAAACGAAATAAATTCCATTTATTGGATGCACAGACAAAAAGAGAGAGAAATTACATAATTCCCCCAAATAGGTCCATTTTTCCATTAGACATCATAGACAGAAAGCCTAGGGCTTATAGGTTTTGCAAAACTATAAAAATGTTGCAGACTATTTTTTCATTGCAAAATACCAAAAGAAAACTGAAAAGTTAAAATCAATAAATATCTACAGAGAGCAACATATCAACTTTGCTGTTACATGTAGTCTCAAAAGTATTTCATTACATTTGAAACTATTAATAAGTTTAATTTGCTATATTATAAAATTTCCTGAATATGCCCCAGTAATGGCCAAAAACCCCGTGTCAGTTAACACAACAAATATTTATATAGCACCTGACGTGTGCCAGGCATTGTACTGTCCTTGGTGCTTACATCTGAAGGGGGAGATCATGAACAAGCAAACAAATAAATAAACAAGGTCATGTTTGTGATAAATGCAAGAGAGAAAATAGAGCTGGTTGATGTGAAAAAGAATAGATGGGGAGTTATTGACCTAGAGTGTTTAGAAAAGGCCTCCATGAGATGACAGCTCTACTCATACCTCAGTGGCAAGAGAGCCCTGGGAATATCTGGGAGCAGAATATTCCAGAATATTCCAAGAAGAGGGAACAAAGGCAAAGGCCTAGTGGGAGGGAGACGCAAAAGGGAGGAGATATGTGGATATATGTATATGTATAGCTGATTCACTTTGTTATAAAGCAGAAACTAACACACCATTGTAAAGCAATTATACTCCAATAAAGATGTTAAAAAGGCCTACCCATGAAACTGTGATAAAGAAGAGTAGGAAGAGACCACAACAAACAAGTGCTGCAGAGGTTGTGGAGAGAAGGGAACCCTCCAGCACTGCTGGTGGGGAGGTAAACTGGTGCAGCCACTATGGAAAACAGTATGGAGGACCCTCAAAAAATAAAAATAGGGTTACCATATGACCCAGTAATCCCAGTCCTGAGTATATATCTGAAGAAAATGAAAACATTAATTCCAAAAGATACATGCACCCCAATGTTCATAGCAGCATGATTTACAATGGCCAAGATATGGAAGCAACCTAAGTGTCCATCAACAGATGAATGGATAAAGAAGAAGTGATGTATATATACAATGGAATACTACTCAGCCATATAAAAGACTCAAGTTTTGCCATTTGCAGCAACATGGATGGACCTGGAGAGTATTATGCTCAGTGAAATAAGTCAGACAGAGAAAGACATATACTGTATGTTATCACTTATACATGGAATCTAAAAAATAAAACACGTGAATGATATAACAAAACAGAAACAGACTCACAGATACAGAGAAATAGTAGCTACAAGTGGGAAGAGGGAAGTGGGGAGAGGCAAGATGGGGTAGGGGGACAAGAGGTACAAACTACAAGACGTATAAAATAAATAAGCTACAAGGATACATTGTACATCACAGGGAATATAGCCGATATTTTATTATAATAACTTAAAGTATAATTTATAAAAATTTGAATCCTTATGTTGTACATCTGAAACCAACATGATGTTGTAAATCAACTATACTTTAAAAAATGTTTTTTAATTTAAAATAAAAAAGCAGCGGAGGAGGAAGGTATAGTGTAATGGGAAGGGGGAAGGATTGCACAGAACAGACAACAGAGGTAACCCTAAAAAGAAGCTCTGTTTGGGCTTCCTTGGTGGCGCAGTGCTTAAGAATCCACCTGCCAATGCAGGGGACACAGGTTCGAGCCCTGGTCCGGGAAGATCCCACACGCCGCAGAGCAACGAAGCCCGTGCACCACAACTACTGAGCCTGTGCTCTACAGTCTGCGAGCCACAACTACTGAAGCCCACGCGCCTAAAGCCTGCGCTCCCCAACAAGAGAAGCCACCGCAATGAGAAGCCCACATGCCGCAGTGAGAAGCCCGCGCACTGCACTGAAGAGTAACCCCCGCTGGCCGCAACTAGAGAGAGCCCACATGCAGCAACGAAGATACAATGCGTCCCAAAATAAATAAGTAATTTTTTTTAAAAAAGAAACTTTGTTTGGTTTTTGTTTTGTTTGCTTGTTTGGGGTTTGGATTTTTTTATTGCAAATAAATTGAATTTTAGCAAATGCTTTTCCTGCATCTATTGAGATGTTCATGTTTTTTCTCCATTACCTGCTGCAGTGGTATATTTCTTTAATAGAATTTTCTGATGTTGAACCATCTTTCTATATGTCTGATAAAGCCTTCTTGGTCACGATGCATTTTAAAATATATTTCTGGATTTTATTTGCCAATATCTCATTTTGGATTTTTGCGATTCTACTCAAGGGTGAGATTGGCTGAAAATTTTCCTTCATTGTCCTGTCCTTGTCTGGTTTCATTGTCAAGGTTTTACCAGCCTCATTAAAAGAGTTTGGGAGTATTTTTCACCCTATTCTCTGGAACAGTTTGTATATGAAGAATTACCTCATCATTAGAGGTGGACAAGCCTTCCCAGTTAAAGCTATCTGGACTCCTATCTTAATTTACTTTTATCTTTCTTATTATTTTTCTCCTTCTTTGGGCATATTCTGTTGTTCATTTCCTAACTTCTTAAGTTAAACTCTTGACTTTTTGATTTTCAAAATGTCCTCTGTTCTGATGAATACATTTAAAAGTAAAATTTTCCTCTTGCATGACACAAGGTTTGAAACATAGTGTTTTCATAGTCATTCATTCATAAATATTTTATCATTTCCATTACAATTTCTTCTGTAATCTGTAAATTATTAATAAGTGTGTTTTTACATAAACACATAAATTCCTGAATATACAGAAGCTTTTGTGGGTTTTTTGTTAATTATAGGTACATATCGTTTTATGGCGCTCCACAGATAATGCATTTTTTACAAATTGAAGATTTATGGCAACCCTGCGTCAAGCAAGTCTATCTGCGTCATTTTTCCAACAGCCTTTGCTCACATCACGTCTCTGTGCCGCATTTTAGTAATTCTTGCAATATTTCAAACATCTTCATTATTATAATATGAAATAAGATGTTAATACTTGTGTTACAGTGATCTGTGATCAGTGATCTTTGATGTTACTACTGCGACTTACTGAAGGCTCAGGTGGGAGTTAGAAGTTTTTAGCAATAAAGTATTTTTAGATTAAGGTGTGTACACTGTTTTTTTAAAGACATAATGCTACTGCACACTTAACAGACTACCGTATAGTGTAAACAGAACTTTTATATACACTGGGAAACAAAAAAAAATTCACGTGACTTGCTTCTTTGCGATATTTGCTTTATTGCGGGGGTCTGAAACCGAACCAGAAATATCTCAGAGGTGTACCTGTATTTCTAATTTTATTGCATTCACAGAATATTCACAGATTGTATTCACAGAATATGATCTATCAGTGATATCTGGGTTTTTTTTAACGTTGTCCAATAAGTGGGACTGCTGTATTCACTGGCTCTGTTTCTTGATTTTCTCATATTGCAAGATTTCCTGAATACACTCCAGTGATGGCCAAGAGAGCAGTCCCATTTTATACAACCCTCTCCAGGCATTAGGGAGAAGTGACTGTAAACATACCAACCAGGGAGAGGCAATAGGAACAGAAAGAAAATCCAAAGGGGATATTTTTGTTCCAACTCCAGCATCCTACGCAGAGCATGAATCCAATCAAAACCAACATTCACGCAACAAGGCCATCTACCTGGTCACTGGGGGGCTGCAGAGAGATTTGCACAGTAAAAGTGAGAGAGAAACCAGAGCACCGGCTGGACCAGCCAGACAGCCCCGGACCCTGTCAGCCCCCTCCTGGGAACATGTGCTCAGGCATCCCTCAGAGTTCCCGGGATTCATATTTTGCCATCACCCTGGCCAGAGCTACTGGGTCTGGAGTGTACCTGCCCCCGGTACTCACAAGCCACATCAAAGTGTGGGGAGAATGAACTCTGTCCAAGGGGTGGTGACTAGTCACACCAAACCTGTCTCTGGGATTCTGTGGGGGAGACAGAGAGGGACACACAGAGCAGAGGGCGGAGATGTCAAGGGCAGTAGCAGAGAGAACAAGCATTATCCTCGAAGCAGCAGGCACCGTGAGCTAGCGCGGAGACGAGGTGGGAAAGCGACGGCCATGGTGTCCCGCTCCACCAGCCTGAAACATGCTGCTTCTTATGTGCAAATAAAGATTGAGAGCTCCCCAGCCCCCGGAACTCTATGGCGTCCATTCCTCCTGCAGGAGACCACAACGTACACACCCCCAGTAATTTCTGGGAGTGCTTGCATGCAGTGGAGGCTGCCTGTCCCCTCCGTCCCTCAGCCACTGTCTCTGCCACCTCTCAGGACCCACATGCACCATCATGCCACCTGGCTCCGGAACGCCTCTTGTCCCACACACGGACACAGTTCACGCTGCTCCTATCAACTAAGGCTCTCTTGAACCCACATGCTTGAAACCTGATCTCAGGAGTTGCTGCTTGTCTCCTAGCAGATTTCCACAAGCTGGGGAAGGACCAGCTCAGCCCCTCGGGTCTTTCCCACATCTCAGAGGCCCCTGTCCCCAGGCGTTCTGACCAACAACAGCCTTTTCAAAATGATTATTATTAAACACAACAGCTAACATGCTTGGTCTGAAGCATCTGCGTTTGAAATGCTACCCAAGTCTAAAGCTAGGTCGAGAAAAGCAGTGGGTATTTGTTCTACGTGGGTTTCACCATCTCACAAAGCACATGGCCACCTCCAATCTGTCCATCTACCAGCAGCTCTTCGATGAAAGCCTACAGCACCACGCAGAACTAAACAAAGATGCTACTCACGATCTCTTGTCTGTGCAAGAGCCTTGGAGCGTGTATCCTGCTGAGACACTGCCTTAGGTTGGGGTCCTTGGAAGCAAGCCTGAGTCAAGGATTCTGTTCAAGGGGAACGAGAACTGTTAGGAGGTGCTCTCTGCAGAAGGGAAGTGGGAAGTGGGCTCTGGTGGAGGAAGGAGCCAGGGATGTGGTCTCAGCAGGACCCCCGGGTCGCCTGTTCCCTCGGGAGCCCCGAGCAGAGGCTGCACTTGGAGCTGGCCCCTCTGGGGTCAGCAGTCACTCACAGTGGTAGGGGTGGGCTGGGGGCAGCCCCCTGAGCTGGGCAGCTGGGAACCATTAACAGCCGATGCCCACGATAGCTTGGAAAGGGGATCCAGCGGGGCACAGCCACGGCACACACCCTCTCACTTGGGCGTTATTAGGGTGAGGAAAGTGAGGCTTCGTGATGTTTTGAAGGGGGGTCATAAGGTGGGTGCAGAGACCAGGTGGAGGAACTGCTCTGCTTTCTCGGGGCTGGCCTTTTCCTGGGCTTTTCTCTTCTGTGCTGTGTTCTGTGTTAATGGAAAATTCTCATAAAGCCAGGCCGGGCCGGCCAGGTCAGGATGGGCACGGCTGATGAATGCTCTGCTCCCCAGGGCGGGGGTGGGGGGCGACCGTGGATGGGATCCTGGACCCTGGTGGAGGCAGCGTCTCGTCTCTACACCCCACAAGCTGCCTAAGAAAACACACGCTTCAGTTTGCTCCCTTTAGACAGTAGGGTCGATGGCATGTCGGAGTCAAAAGGTCCCCCTCAAAGAGGGGGGAAGCGAGGTAGGGCAGACCACCTGCACACACGATGACGGCCTGGGCATCTTGTTAAAAGGCAGTTTCTGGGACTTCCCTGGTGGTCCAGTGCGTAAGACTCTGCACTCCCAGCGCAGGGGGCGCGGGTTTGATGCCTGGCCGGGGAACTAGATCCCGCATGCATGCCACAAACTAAAGAGTCTGTGTCCCCAACTAAGACCCGGCACAGCCAAAATAAAGAAATATTTTTAAATAATAATAATAATAAAAAACCCGGTGGTTTTCTGTATATATTTTTTTAAATGCCGTTTCTGATTAGAGTCGGGAGGGGGGCTGTGATCTTGCGGTTATAACAAGCCACCAGGTTGCTGGGCTCCCACCTGGAGTCCACTCGCCCGCCTTCTCGCCTCTGGGCTCCCCTGGTGGACCATCCCTTCCCCACGCGCAGACCACGGGCTCCAGGCGGAGCTGACCCTCTCCAGGCAGTGTGTGCCCAGGCCTGGCCATCCAGCGCGTGGCGTCCCCCAGGCCTGGTGCGGCCTCTGCCCCGGCAACAAGTATCGACCGATTCCAGCCGACGACAGTCAGCCCTGCAAGGGGTTCAGACCGTCAGGGAAGGAGCTGAGCCTGAGCTGGCGGAAGGCCCAGCTACTGCCCGCGCCTTCCTGCCCCGCGAGGCGGGAGGCAGCTGACACGAAGGAGGGCGGAGCCGGCGTCACGGTCAAGTCCCCGCCCTTCTCAGTTACGGAGCCTGCGGTTCCCCTTTCTGGTGTTCGTGGATTTGAGTTGAACAAGGATCCTGCCTGATTCACCTACAACAGCCCCGGGTCTCAAAAGACCCTGTCGTTGCGTTACTACCGCTCAGGACCCTCTTTGGCTGATAGAGACAATTGATGCAACCCCAAATCTGAATCAAAGAGTAAGGCACAGAAGGAAGGTTCTGGAGTGAGCCTGGGCCACGAGCAGGCCCAGCCCCTCACCAGGAACAGGAGGAAGATCGCTCATCCGCGTCTCGGCAGCGCGGTGGCAGGCCGGGCGTAACTCCAGTCTCCAGAGCCTTCTGCTGCGGAAGACTCCCGGGCTGTGAAGTGGCAGTGGCCGGGCCCACCCGCGGCAGGAGACAGCGGCAGGACAATGACGGCACGCCTGCCCCTACGTGGGGCTTTGCAGTGCGCACGGTGTATATACACATTCATCCGATTCTCACAACCCACGAGGCAGGAGGAACAGATAAGGAGACCAGGGCCCGGAGAGAGACGCGACCAGCCAGGGCCTCTGGGTGGGGATGGGCCAGCCCACCTGAGGGTGCTGCGGGAAGCACCTCGAAGGTTCTCAGCAGGTCTGCCTCGCTGTGCACCGAGCAAGCTGCCGGGGGACTGCCCCAAGGGGCCCGGTATCCATTACCCACATCCAGGTAGTGGCCATTATCCACGTGGGGGAGCCCGAGCTGACTCACTGCTGTGGCTTTGGAGCGATGCGACCTTGAACGTAACTCCTCAAGAAATGATGGAGGCGGAGCTGGAGGCCACCTCCCTGCTCCCAGCTGAGCCCCAAATGACCACTCCTCACGTGAGCTGATGTTGAGAGAACATTGATTCCCCTTGGTCAGCTCCAGCAAGCGTCAGCAACCTAGGGAGACGTCCAGCCTGGACATCCATTGACACACGCTCCTGCGGAGTCGGTGAGGGTGGGGTCTCTCCTGTCCCACTGCCCCGAGGAGGGGAGAACCCAAGGCCTCCTGCAGCTGTTATTGCCCGGGAAAGCCAGCCCACAGCCAATAAGATACACTCACCAGAGGACTCACGTCCCCCTCCCCGTCACACCTCCCATCACCTCCCACCCGACAGCCTCCAGCACTGGACCCACCAGCCAGTCGGCAACTACTTCCTGAGTGTTGTGAGCCCAGCCCTGTGCTAGACCCTCCTGGGGTTCAAGAAGGAATGACACAGCCCTTGCCTTCAGGGAGCTCCCAGTCTCAGTGGAGGTTTCACATGCACACGCGCGTGCACACACACACACACACACACACACACACACACACGCATACACACGGGAAACGGGAGTACCGTAAGTCCCCTACATACGAACGGGTTCTGTTCCAAGAGCATGTTCGTAAGTCCAATTTGTTCATAAGTCCAGCAAAGCTAGCTTAGGTACCCAGCTAACACAATTGGAGGGCAAGCTGCAATTTCACTCACACCTGACGCTGATGGAATGCACGCTCACATCTTTGAAAGTTCGCAATTTGAAGGTTCATGTGTAGGGGACTTACTGCATAAGACTCCACACGAATTTCAGGCGTGTGATAGTGTGTTAACACGGGAACTGTTCAGAGGAGGGCGGAACGTGGGCTTGGTGGTCGGGAAGGCAGCCTGGTGGAGAAGAGGGCTTAGCCGGGGGTGGGGGAGGGGGGCACAGGCCAGAGCAACAGCAGGGGAAACAGAGGCAGGACCGAGGAGGGAGATGAGAGGAGAAGGGGCAACTGTGAGGGTCCTCTGGGTTGGGCCAAGGATCAGAGAGAAGGAAGTTCCAGAAGCACAGGGCCTCATTTCCCTGACCTCCCCCAGAGCAGCCTGTTATCCCAGAGCCTGGCATATGGCAGACGGTAAGAACCTACAAGCAAACTGCACTGGAGACAGGAACCCATGGGGGCCTCCTGGCAACCCTGACCAAACCTCAGCTCAGCCCTGGGACCTCTCACCTCAACACAACTCCCCCACGCCCCGCAGCACTCACGTCCCTGGGATTTGACCTACATTTCAGGACTAAAGGCCTCTCTCCACCTCCAAGGGTTTCACTAACTATAAGCTACCTCATGAAGTCTGGTTGTCATCAAAACCCAGCCCCGTCCTAGTCGGTCCCACCTCTTCTGATGGGTGGTCCAGTCTGGGGAGGCTGGGGAGCTCCAGGCCAACCTGCGCAGGTGTGAAGCCCGGAGGAGCCCTCGCCCTGCTGCTGGCCCGGCACCCCTCCTCCTGTCCCGCTGTGAAGTCCGGACACACAGAAGCTTATCTGCCAGCCTCTCTCCCTGCCCGGAGCCAGGGGGCCG
This sequence comes from Tursiops truncatus, assembly GCF_011762595.2. NCBI lineage: Eukaryota > Metazoa > Chordata > Mammalia > Artiodactyla > Delphinidae > Tursiops > Tursiops truncatus. The sequence goes on along the minus strand of NC_047042.1, from coordinate 98,848,916 downwards.
CAGCAGGGAGGCTCTACTTCCTCCCCAGCCCTCCCCCTATCCTGCCGAGCACCAGCCAGGTACAGCCCCAGCAAGCAACCGCAACCCAGAGAAGACCAGCCCAGCCCAGCGAGCTTCCAGCATCTGGGGAAGGGAAGGGAGGCTCCAGAAACCTGATGCGCTGTTTGTTAGGTCTGGGAGAAAAGAGTGACTAAAAGAGGCCCCTCCTCAGAATTCTTTATTCTGAACAAGGGAAGGAAGGGCAGGGGTTGGGGAGGGCAGGGGATGAAATGCTACTCAAATGGAGGCCCTGACCTGGGGCTCTGTGTCAGGTAAGGAAGGAGTGGCGGGTTAGTCCCGGGGCCGAGGATCTCGGCCTGGAGTCCAGGAGCTCCTGGGATTGCTCGTAGATTCTTGCATCCACGTGACTATCTGTGTCTTCCTGGGGAGAAGGTTCATAACCTTTGCCATCTTGTCAGAGGGCTTCACGACCCCAAAAGTGTTAAGAACGTTGCTCTGAAAGGAGAGTGAAGCCTGCAGGTATGTGCACACCTGGGGGAAGGTCTTGTCTCTGGAGCCGAGTCTGCTACCAACTTGCTGTGTTCTCCTAGGCAGTTCACCTCCCGTCTCTGGTGGGCCAGGCGGGAGCAGAGAAGCAGGCGTCCCACACAGGCACCGTCCCTGCTGCCACGGGAGAGCGGAGGCTCACAGCCAGGCAGTCAGCACGAGCTCTTCTGCGGCTGTGACTCCCAGCAGGTCCGGGGAGTTTCTCCACCAGGGCGCAGAACCTGCCTCCAATTCCAGGCTCCATGTGTCCCTCTGCTGTCAGCTCCCGAGGTAGGTCTTCTTAGGGGACGTGTCCTCATGCCGGGGCACAGGCCCAGGGCCCCATTCCTAGTCACTGTGTCAGATGTGCCTTGCACACAGCCCAGAGGTCCTGTAAAGTCCTCATCTGTTCACAAAGACAAAGAGACCAGGGTCAGGTCTGGGGTGGGATGTGGCCCTGCCCAGCCCCCGTCAGCCATCTCTCCAGGGCTACGAGGGAGCAGTCATGGGCCCCCTGCACCCATCCAGGACTTTGAGTCCTCTTAGCCCCTACCAAGCACCCAAGCATTACTAATCCCATTTACCAATGAGACAACGTGGGTTCAGGGCACTTGGTGACTGGCTCCAGATGTCCTGGGTCCCGATTTAATCTCTTAATCTCCACCACTAAGTACTAGTCCACAGTGCAACAGCCACCTAGGGGCGGCAGGCAGAGGACAACTGATCGCTGAGAAGCCCCGTGGCTCTAAGGAAGGGCAGAGCGCAGGGATGGGTCTCCAGCGCTGAGCACAGGACTAGGTGTGGAACAAGGGCTCTATGAGAGCAGGTCCTCTGCCAGCCCCCAGCTTCCTTCCTCCCAACCCATTACCCAGATGCCATGTCCCCTTCAGACACCCACAGCCCCTAGCAATGCCCCTGCCCAGGCTCACATTCCCACATCCCCAAAGTCCCATTTTCCCACCTGTAAGAGCCTCTCTTAACAATGATACAGTAGAAATGAAGGGTCTTGGGGTCCAGAACCCAAAATGAGGTCCAGGCTTCTACCGCTGCACCGCTAGCTCCTACGTGTGATTTAGGGCCAGCTTGGGTGAGTCTCGGTGTCCTTGTCTGCCAAATGGCTGAGAAGCCCAGGCCTCCGAGCATCAACTTGGAATCTGAGGCCCGGGGGACGGGTCCTGGCTCTCCCCTTTCTCACTGCATGACCTCGGCCAAGCCTCCTGGGGAGCCTCCCTTTCTTTTGCCCGGATGACCCCAGGACCTCGAGGCTCCTGCCCGTCCCACTTCCATCTCTCCTCAGTGCTTCCAGCTGTCCCTGAGCTGCACTTGAGATCACTGGGCTCTTCCCATTAAACAGCTCAGTGTCCCCTCTCTCTGCCACAAAGTCCTTTGTAGAGCAAATGTGAACCTCCAAGGTAGGACCCCTGCCTTGGAAACCTTCCACACCCTTGTTCTCCCTGTTCGTCCCCAGGACCCAGTTCAAGCCATCAAATTGCCTTGGGCGACACCATTCACCTCGCCTCCCAGAGCACTTTGCAGTCTGTCCCCACAAGAGCCGACAGTCGGCATCACCCTGTATGAGCGAGCACCCCAGGGGACAGGGCCTGTGGCTGTGCTCTTCCCAAGAGCCCTGCACGGCACACTGCTTGGCACACTGGGGCGCTCAATTAATGACGTCACCCTCTCTTGTCTGCTAACAGCAATTACAATCCTCACAATATACCAGGGAGGAGGACCCCTCATCATTAGCCCCAACTCACAGATAAGCAAACTGGGTCATGAAGTGCAATGACTTCTCAAGGGTACCAAACAGTAAGTGCTGGCGCCAGGAGACCCTAGGGGCTGCGGGTGGGCTTGCAGATTGTGGAGAGCACGCCCTCCGGGTCGCTTTCAGGAGACCCTAGGGGCTGCGGGTGGGCTTGCGGATTGTGGAGAGCACGCCCTCCGGGTCGCTTTCAGGAGACCCTAGGGGCTGGGGGTGGGCTTGCGGACTGTGGAGAGCACCCCCTCCAGGTCGCTTTCAACTCTGACATTCAGGAAATGAAGATCTAGTAAGAAGCTAGTCGTAGACCTAGGAGCTCATTACGCCCCACCTCCCTCACCTGTCCCCACCTGACCCCGAACAAGTCTGAGACGGGCTCTGGCCAGCGCCGGGTCTCACCTGCTCTAAGCCGGGTGGGCCTGCGGAGGAAAACCAACGCAGGGGCCCAAAGCAGCCGTGTGCAGCCAGCCAGAGGGTCCTGGGGAAGGAGCGGAAGGAGGCGGCCCACTCCTTTGAGACCCCAAGCCAGCCCTCCCAGTCTCCCGGGATCCCAACCAGAGAGGGGGCCGAAGCCCAGCGCCATCTCCAGAGGTCACGGATGCGGCTCTGGGGCAGAAAACAGCCGGAGGCAGCAGGTCCAGCGCGCATCAGAGCACGCGGCCTAAATGGGCCGCCTGGCCCTCGGGCCCGTGGCCGTGGCTGCGCTGGTGGGTCTTGAGCGAGCCTTCGCGTGCGAAGCTCTTGCCGCAGCGGGCGCAGAAGTAGGGCCTCCGCTCCCCGAAGACGCCGGGGCGGCGCGGGTGCGGCGCGGGCATGCGCGCGTGGGTGCGCTGGTGGTTGAGCAGGAAGCGCGGCTCGCGGAAGCAGCGGCCGCACTGCGTGCACTGGTGCGGCTTCTCGCCGCTGTGGATACGCTGGTGCGTGAGCAGGTTCTGCTTGAGGCTGAAGCAGCGCCCGCACTCGGGGCAGGGGAAGGGCCGCTCGCCCGTGTGGGTGCGCTGATGCACCTCGAGGTTGTGCTTGACGCTGAAGGCCTTGCCGCACTCGGGGCACACGAAGGCGGCCGCGCGGCCCACTCCGGCATGCGCCTTCTGGTGCCGCACCAGGCTGGGCTGCTGCGAGAAGGTCTGGCCGCACAGTGGGCAGCGGTGCGGCTGCTCCTCCGCAGGGTGGTGGATGACCAGGCCTCGATCGTCCCCCAGGCCCTCCTCCCCGTCCCCCACAGGGGGGGACCTGTCCCCGGAGGACGCCAGTTCGGTCATGGGCGCTTCCGGCTGCAATCACCGGCCCCTGGGGAGGCAGAAGCAGAGAGAGTAGTCAGGGGGCACCCGAGGATCACCCAGGCCCCAGCCTCAGGGAGGACACTCCCCTGGGCTCCCACGGCTTCCAGAACCCGCCACTCTCCAGTCCTGTTCGAACCTGTGTCCCCCTGCTGGAATGCCCTTCTTTCTCCTTTACCCCTAATCACATCCTACCCCTCCTTCAGGCCTTTCTAAAATGACACTTCCTGCTAGAATCCTTCCTTGACCTCTTCAGCCCCTCCGGAGCCACGTGACCCAACCCTGTGACCCTCACTCATCACACAGCATGCCGGTCTGTCAGGCCACCTCTGTCTCCCTGCCCTGTGAGCACCTTAAGGACAGAGATGCTTGCTTTTTTTTTTTTTTTTTTTTTTTGCGGTACGCGGGCCTCTCACTGTCGTGGCACAGGCTCTGGACGCGCAGGCTCAGCGGCCATGGCTCACGGGCCCAGCCGCTCCGCGGCAATGTGGGATCTTCCCGGACCGGGGCACGAACCCGTGTGCCCTGCATTGGCAGGCGGTCTCTCAACCACTGCGCCACCAGGGAAGCCCAAGAGCTGCTTCCTTTCGTGCCCCGCATCAAACACTGTGCCTGCCACACAAGGCATTGAATCAATGCTGATGAGTAATATTCAGGGACTCCTAGTATTGTAAGTTATACTGAACCTGGATGCGTCTTATCTCTCCAACCAGATTCTCAAGAAGGGGGGTAGGGAGGTGCATCCCCAATCTGGAGGGAAGGGTGGGTCAACAGTGGTTTAAAGATATTTTTGCAGAGCTTCAAAAAAGAAACAAAAGCCCCGTAAACTTGAAAGTAACCTCAGTTAAACATTAAGGCAGCAGCTCTTTGTTTATCAAAATGAGGCATGCCTGTAAAAGGTTTGCAAGTCACTGAACCACACTGTGAGCTCCCAAAGGGCGGGTCTCAGCTTGATTCCTCTTGGCATCTGGCATCGCCCCAGCAAAGCCTGGCCCAAGGCTGAGGAACACTCAAAGCTCAACAAACACCCCCAAGTTCAGTTCCATCCCGTTCACACTGGTTCTCCTAAGGATCCTCTTTCCCAGGGCACTGTGTTCCTCTTAAATTGTTTCCCACTGTCCTCACAACAGCCCTGAGGAAGGGGCAGGCTTATTGAACCCCACTTTATAGATGGGGAAACTGAGGCTCAGTGAGGCCCACTTACTTGCCCAGGGTCACACAGCAAGGTGAACCAAGACTAGGCCTTAAGTTTCCTCACTGTCAAAATCTCTTTTCAACATAGTAGTTGCTCACCAGCTAAGTTCGCCTCAAAACACACAAACACACAAGACCACCACCCTCCTGGCCACCATCACAGCGCCATCAATACCCAAAGGACCACTGCTTCTGGGGCACTGTCTGCGGCCACCACCCTCACACCTCCCCAAAACCCTAGGCTCCTGCTCTGTAGAGCGCTGGGGCCTGCTGGGAGGGAAGGAGCTGGCCACTCCCCTGCATTTCCCCACCCCCAACTGGGAAGCTTGCTGGCCCTTCCCCTGGTCCTCCATGCAGACCTTCTCCACACTTCCAGATCTCTCTGCTAACCACAAGCTCAGTGGACCTATCGGCAGAGTGGGGTCCCAGAGGCACCCCCTCTGTCTCCCCCTACCCTCAGGCTGGGGTGGAACGCCACTCACCCAGGAGAAGGGGACAAGTACTACTTGCAATAGACCCCACCCACAAGTCTTTCCCCAGGCAGCTGCATGGACGTTTGCAAAGACAGATCATCGCTGTCCCCTTGGCCAGTCTCAGCCCGGCCTTGTCTCTGGGCAGCCTCCCCACTCCCCAGCTATACCCCTGACCAAGGGCCCCGCCCGCCGACAGCGTCCAAGGTCTTGCCCCCCCTGTCTCCCCAAGGTTCCTCCATCCCATCCCACACTCACAGACCAGGCTGCGCCCCAGTTCCTCCGGCCTCCAACAGTGGCTCTTTCCTCGAGTCTGCGCTGCCCAAGGCAAATACGGTAACTCTCCGCAGCGCCTCCCGCGCCCCTTCCACCCTCATAAAGACGGCCAGCCTTCCGCACCGCTGTCCTTTTCAAATACCGGCATTAATCAAAAGAGCTGACCCCACCCACCCGACCCCCCCGCGCACAGCCTTGCCAATTCCTGAGGCCGGAGCGATCCTGGAGAAATATGGTAAACTCTGTGTCGCAACCCCACCCCCACTAAAATATGTAGGCCTCCCACTCTGCTGCAGCAACCCACCCCATTCCGCTACAAGCACCGGCTCCCTTAGGGAATTCATGCAACCCACGCCCTCCCGCTCCCGCAGCGCCGGGGGGGAACCACGCAACCATGGATAAATACATAATTAAGTCGCTGCGCTCGCCACTCCCGGAAAGGGCCTGCGCGGCTCCCGGCAAATACGGTAGCGCGCCTGCAGTGACCCGCCCCCAGGGGCCGGCACTGGCCTCGGTAAATACGGTAATCTCCCGCCGAGGCCCCAGCCCTGGCCTGGCCCGAGACTCACGTGGCGCCGCCTCCCCAGCCGTCCGTCTCCTCCGCAACGCCGCAGTAGCCGACGTCGCCGCAGCCGCACAGCAGCCCCGTGAGGCTGGGAGGTCTAACTCGCCAGCAACCTGGCTGGCGGAACAAGGAGGGCTGCGAGCCCAGCGCCCGCCGGGACAGGAGAGGGAACCAGGCGGGGGCCGGTCCGGGGGCAGAACGCCCCAAGGGCCGGGTCGCCCCAACTCCCTCCGGGCCCCCTGCCCCAGCCATTCCCGGTTCAGGATTCCCCGAGGCCCCATTCAGCAGTTAGAGCCTCATCCTCACCTCCCTCATCCTACGGCAGGGCTAATAGCCCGGTCAGGCCCGCAAACTGACCCCGGCGCCTAGGAAACTGGGTCTGGGGGCGCTGGAGGGACAGAGCCTTTCCCTGCAAGAGAGAGAAGGGAGTGAACGCAGGAACGCCCCCGGCAGAGCCTTTCTGAGCAGGGGTTTCATGGGTGGGAGACAGAGCCCACCCTACCATATGGCTCGGGTTATGCTATTAGGATGAAGGGGGGAATAGAGGAGACACACCCCTACGGTCCAGTCCTCTTCAGAACTGAGCCCATTATAGTCAAGACAAAGATATTCTGTGAAAGAGCCATTTATAACACCCAGGGGAACCAGCTGGCGTGCACAGGGCGGGGCTGAATTCGTTTCCAAATGTCATTTAATAATACCCCTTACTTATATATTACTTCTCTTATTACAATGTCCTTTGTCACATATTATCTCGCAGGAGCCTTCCAATAATCATGTGCCGTCTAAGTTATACAGGTATTATTATCCCATTTCATAGATGGGAAAGTAAAATAAAACTGAAACACAGAGCGGCTCCCCCACCCTCCCTACTCCCCTGCAACCCACAGCTCTGAGTGACAGAGCTCAGTGGAAAGGTAGGCCCAGCTCACTCTCCCTGGCATCACCCTGGTATCTTGACCTGCAAACAGAAACAGTGTGCCGAGCAGGATGAGAAGTAATCATCTCATCCAGAGTGAGAAAATGCCTCCAAATTTACATTTTGTAGACAAAGAAACTGAAGCTGGAGAAGGAAAATGATTTTTTAAATTAAAAGTGCTAGAGGAACATCAGCTAGCCTTTTCTTCCCCGGCCCTCTGTAGCTGCCAGGTGGATGAAGCAGCTGAGATTCCGGAAGGTCCAGGCAGGGCTCCTTACAGCAGACAGTGGATATGGCTGTTAGGGTGGCATTATCCCTGATGAGGGGCTCTAGAAGACACAGGCCTCCCAGCCTCAGGAGGTCCCTCCTGCAACTCTGCAGGCGCCCAGTGTGCCTTTCAGAGCCTGGGAAATGAATTCCAGGTGGGTCCAACCCTCGGAGTAAAACCAATCCCTTTCTCCCGACACCAGACCTGAAGGTCAGGCCTGCCAGCTTTCACAGCTCGCCCCGTAGACCAGTCCATCCCAGCAGGTCCGCCCTGGGTCACTCTCAGCCTCTCAAGGACCCACCTCCACCCCTACCCCCATCCATGCTGCTCCTGTGGCCCCTCACCGAGGTATGTGGAGCTTCATGAGTGAGACATCCCAAGGAGATTGGTATTTCAAATAGAGGCAACAGGGAGGGAATTCTGGGAAGCCCAAAGAAATGAATCCACCAGGATAGATGTTTACCCCAGGGTGCTCCCCTGGCATTAACAAAAGGACCCCCTAACCACTGATGATAACCCGTACCCACACTCTGCCCCGGGGCCTGCGGAGCTTGGCCCATGGAACAGCCATGCCTCCCAGCTCTCCAGCTCTTGTTGCAAAAGTCGTCACCTGCCAGAGGGACCAGCTTTCATCCCTCCCGCAGGCCGCAGGAGAAATGGGGACACTTAATAAATGACCAGAATTTTTCAAAGGCAAAATCAAGAATATACCTGAGGATGTCACCTATATTTTTAGCAGCATTTTCTAGGTAACCTGTGCCAACGTAGAAAGGAACACAGCTGGGGATGGGGGAGGGGGAAGCCGACAACACCACCTATAACTCATCTCTCAGTGGGAATGCCGAGGGCTCTGGGAGGCCTCCATCCCCTGCCCTGCGTCTGTGAGTGTGACTTCTGCTGAGTCACTTCGTTTCTCTGCTTTCATACACATACACTCCCACACGCATCTCCCCTTCCGTTTTCACGTGCTGTGGTGAGCACAATAGAATGGAAGCGCAGAGATATTCTGCAAATGCAGCCATGCTTCTTCGCACAGGCAGGGCCAGAGGCTGGCATGGCGATCCCCACCACTCCACAAGGCTCATGTGACAGCTGCACTCTGGCCCTAACAAAGGCCTGGGCTTCTCACAGCCGAGAACAGCTGGCCCGTGACCTCATTCTGGGAAGAGGCATGTGCAGCTCAGCCGAGTCCTGCCCAGCGCACGGTATTCCCTCCCCCACCTCCAGGGTACACCGGCTGGACAAACGATCCCCAGGTACTCTTCCGGACCCGCGTGGTCCCTCGCAGAGATCAGCCTGGTCATCCTCTGGCTCCCCCGGCTCTGGGCTGCATCCCCAGGGCTTCTGCACTCAGCTAGGTGACCATGCTGCCCCCTACCAGCTCCTCCCGTCTCCCCAGATTGGACGGTGATCCCTAACATCCCTCCCTGAGGCACCTGTGCTGACTTCAGATAGGGATTTAGCTCACTTTTGTTTTCCCACCAGGTCCTGAGCTCCAAAGGGCAGGGACTGTGTTTTCAGCATCTCTGTATCCCAAGTGCCCAGCATATCATAGGCCCTTGGTCAATGTCTGCTGAATGAATGAATGCACGTCTGCAGATTCCACCTAAGAGTGGTGGAGGGAAAAGGTGGCCCCTCAGCCAGCAGGTGTGCCGATGTAATGTAAGGGATGAGGGGCCCCAGACATGGCTCTGAGGGCTGGGAGGCACTGCGAGACCGGAATGGTGACGTGGGGCTCTGGGCACGAGTTCACATCTGCTTCAAAGTTCTTTTTCCTTGAAGTTAAAACCCAAGATGTGACCTAGGACATCAGTTCAACCTCTAAGCTTGCAGTGTGCTTGATACCAGTTAATTTCTATGGCGACTGAGCTCTGTTTGGGGAAAGTCCTTTCCTTCTTCTTCCGTGGTACAACTTCCATTGCCACAAATGCCGTGCAGGTAGCCACACGGGGAGGTTATTTTTAAATGACCATGGCTCTCATTTATTGCCTGCTGTGTGCCAGGTACTACACTACATGCCCTACATAGGTCCCTTGCCCAAGGCCCCGCAGCTTACATGGTAAAGCCAGAAGTTAGCCCCGGAACTGACTCTACCCACGATTCCCAACGTCGAAAGAAAGTTCTAGATGGGGGTGAGGGGCAGGGCTGAGAGAAAACATTTCTACTTCTTCTCAATAGGAGCATTATTCCCAGGGCTGTACTGTCCAGTAGCCACGCATGGCTTTTTAAATTTAAATGAATTAAAATCAAATAAAATTGAAATTTCAGGTCCTCAGCCTCACCCGCCACAGGGAAGGGCTCGACAGCCACACGTGGCTGGTGGCCATGGTTTTGGGCAGCACAGATCCAGAACATTTCGCCATCACAGAAAGTTCTCCTGGAGGGTGCTGCTCTAGGGTATTGCCCCCTCCAGATCTGAGTGACCCGGGAGACACCATTCTCTTTTTTTTTTTTTTTTTTTTTTGGCGGTACGCGGGCCTCTCACTGCTGGGGCCCCTCCCGCTGCGGAACACAGGCTCCGGACGCGCAGGCTCAGCGGCCATGGCTCACGGGCCCAGCCGCTCCACGGCATGTGGGATCCTCCCGGACCAGGGCTGAACCCATGTCCCCTGCATTGGCAGGAGGATTCTTAACCACTGCGCCACCAGGGAAGTCCCTATTTTTAGATTTTTTTTTTTTTTTTTTGCGGTACGCGGGTCTCTCACTGTTGTGGCCTCTCCCGTTGCGGAGCACAGGCTCCGGACACACAGGCTCAGCGGCCATGGCTCACGGGCCCAGCCGCTCCGCGGCATGCGGGATCTTCCCTTACCGGGACACGAACCTGCGTCCCCTGCATCGGCAGGCGGACTCTCAACCACTGCGCCACCAGGGAAGCCCACCATTCTCTTTTTAATCCAGAGTTCAGCCCATGGGGACCCATTCGTTTCCCTCCCTCCGCTAGGATCTAGTAAGAGCAGTGATATGAGAAAACATACTATCTCCAGCCACAACACTCCTCCTCTTGCCAAAGGTCAAGGATAGTTCTTTACCAAACCCAAATTACTTTAAAAAGAAAAACCAAAGGCCTCAGCAGCACCCCCTACTCCTGCCAGGCGCTCTCTATGAAGTCCCTGCCGGTCCCGCTCTCTCCCCTGGTCAGGGCACCTCTCCCTGCAGCTCCCTCAGGCTGGGCAGCCTGGAACCACACCCTCCCAAGCAGGCTGCCGCCTGGCCAGCTGACTCAAAGCTCACGTTCCTTGCCAAGGAGGAGCATTTTCCCCGTACCTAAGTCATCTGTCTTAGCTGCCAGGCTGCTCCTAACAAAGGACACAAGGGTGACGAGGGCAGTTCCTGGAACTCCAACCCCACCAAGCTCAGCTGGTGTGTTGCAAGCTTGGCCCTGGGTCCCCATCGCAGACAGGCACTTACCTGGCTGTGGACAGGCTATAAATAAGTCTTTTAAGATCTTGGTTTATTTACTCATGGTTGTTTTCTGTTCCCCCAAGCAAGCCTTTAATCTCAGCATGCTCCGGAACATTTTGAACTGCAAACCACGAGGGTAGGTCTGACCTTCTTGTCTTTGATTTTTATGGCGTGTCTTTTCCTAAATTTTCTCTGACCTAGTTTATTTTTAAATGAAATGGAATTAAAATTGAAGTTGACAATGCCAGGCCTCCCTCGGAGAAGACTGCCATCATGACAGCAGAAGAGGTTTAGGCTAACAGGAGACCTGGGACCTGCCATCCACTTGCAACATGACCCACTGGACTAGTCCCACCGTCCCCCTCCCCCTCCCCTGTATCACTGCCCTGCCCAGGTCATAACTCGCTGTGAGATGGTGAATAAGAACGCCTTGCTGACAGAGCTGGGGCTGGGAACGATTTGTTGAAGAGTTGACCATAGAGATTGTTCCAAGCTGTGTATCAAAATGAGTTTCCACAAAGGCCCAGGAGCTCCTCAAGGGCGGGGTCTGTGACTGCTATGGCCTGCATTGTGTCTCTGCAAATTTATATGTTGACGCCCTACCCTCAATGTGGTAGCATCTGGAGACGGAGCCTTTGGGAGGCAACTAAGAATTAGCTTTAAATGAAGTTGTGAGAGTGAGGTCCGCCTGGTGAGATTAGTGTCTAAGAAGAGGAAGAGAGAGACCAGGTCCTTTCTCTCTCTTTTACTTCTCCCCCACTCCTTCCCGCCCTCCCACCATGTGAAAACACCGAGAGAAGGTGGTCATCTGCAAGCCAGGAACCGAGCCCTCACCAGGAGAAGACTCTGCCAGCACCCTGATCTTGGACTGCCAGCCTCCCGGACTGTGAGAAATGCACGTCTGTCATTAAAGCTCCCAGCCTGTGGTGGTGCTATGCTGGCCCGAGCCGACTAAGACAATGGCTTATTCATCATGGCATCCTTGAGGTCTGACACAGTGCCTGGCACACTGGAGGCTTGTTTAGTAAATCATTGCTGTGCCACCGTGCCATCCCAACCTGGTCAATGGGACGCGCACCTCGGTAATTCTTCACCCTGATGGACTTGGCCTTGTCCCCATTGTGACCCAAAGCACCCACTTTTGAAGAGGTAGGTCCCCTGGGGTCAGTGAACAGGCATCATTCTCATGACTGGTGGGAGAGGGGAGCTGCGATCAGACCTCATCGACCCCGAGTCTTACCAGTGCAGCTGTTTGATTGGTGGGAGAGGGGAGCTGCGATCAGACCTCATCGACCCCGAGTCTTACCAGTGCAGCTGTTTGATTGGTGGGAGAGGGGAGCTGCGATCAGACCTCATCGACCCCGAGTCTTACCAGTGCAGCTGTTTGATTGGTGGGAGAGGGGAGCTGCGATCAGACCTCATCGACCCCGAGTCTTACCAGTGCAGCTGTTTGATTGATCTGATCACTAAACACAGGTCATTTGTGAACGATAACACATCCTATTGTATGGAAACTCCTGCTCAACTGATCTCTTCAGTATCTGCCTGCCCTGCCACTCAGGAACGTGGTTTAACAGGCCTCTAATGCAGACATGGTACCTCTGGGATGCTTCCTGGAGGAGCAGGGCTTGCTTGAGTTGGCCTCAGAATTTCAGGAAGCAAATACCCCATCATTACAGTGGGTTTTGATGAGATCCCAAGCGTTTTGCTTCCCTGAGCAGGGCCGGCAGGAGAGGGGCAGGGCTTTGCAGGGAGACAGGGCAGCACCCAGGGCTGGGTCAGAGCGTGCTTAGGAAGACCCTTCTGATTTGGCCCCCGGCTGGTCCTCAGACCTGCACTCCCAGATGGGCACACCTCACCCATTCGTGAGGTTTCACACAGCTGGGTTTGTGATCAAAGGCCTGGACCACGAGTCAGCGGCCCTGGCTGAACATTAACCATCACCAGAATTGTGTTACCCAGGTAAGCTGGATCACCTCCATGTCTTTTTTTTGTGTGCGTGTGGTACTCGGGCCCCTCACTGTTGTGGCCTCTCCCGTTGCGGAGCACAGGCTCCAGACGCGCAGGCTCAGTAGTTGTGGCGCACGGGCTTAGTTGCTCCGCGGCATGTGGGATCTTCCCGGACCAGGGCTCGAACCCGTGTCCCCTGCATTGGCAGGCAGATTCTTAACCACTGTGCCACCAGGGAAGCCCTCTTTTCTTTTTTTTTCTTTTTTCCGGTACGCGGGCGTCTCACTGTTGTGGCCTCTCCCGTTGCGGAGCACAGGCTCCGGACGCGCAGGCTCAGTGGCCATGGCTCACGGGCCCAGCCGCTCCGCGGCACGTGGGATCTTCCCGGACCAGGGCACGAACCCATGTCCCCTGCATCGGCAGGCGGACTCCCAACCACTGCGCCACCAGGGAAGCCCCTCCATATGTCTTTTTGTGATGCTACAACACTTCAGGCTCCTGCCAGATGAAAGGGATTAAACAAAACCTGAGAAGAGGGGTGAACGGAAGCCAGGGTGACCGCACAGCTCCTGGAGAAGATAACACTTCTCTGAGTTCAAGGGAGAACCAGGCGGGCCCCTGCTGGTCCTCCCTGGAGGCAGGAAGGCACAGTTTCTCCTACAGAATCACCCTAGCGTTCCCCTTTTTCCTCCCACTTCCCAGCTATCCAACCCTGGTACCCCGATACCCATGCCCTCTGCAATCCCGTCCCCTCCTGTGGGAAGACATGGTCCAAGGCTACAGCCAGGCTGGAGCCCCGGGCTCTTCTGCTAGCACTAGGGCCCCAGCCGACCCTGCTTTTGGAAGGGTACGAGGGGTGACTTTTGAGGGGCTAGAGGTCAAGGGGGGTATGTGGGAAGTGATCAAATTGTCTTGGAGAGGGAACAGGGGAGAGAATACTGCCCTCCACCCCCAGCAAGAACTGGCCATGGGGACTGGCTGTGCTCATGGCCAAAGCTCCCTGCCCTCGTCCTGGGGCAAATGGATCCCTCCGAGCACACAAGGACCCAGAGAACAGGAAGGGCGGCTTAGAAAGGAGACCACATGAGACAATCAGTCCTTCATTTCTCTCTTCTGCAACACCGGCGTTGATAGGGATCCGGGCAGCGCCCGCCGAGTCAGGGCAGCACATTCGCTGCTCTCCCGCTGCAGGTCCCTCCCCAAGGTACCAAACCCCAGCGGAGACCACCCCCGCCCCCCAGTCCCAGCCCCTGACCGTCACTCACACACACACACACACACACACACACACACACACACACACACACACCGTCCTAGGGTCAAGCCGGCCACCACAGCACCCTGGGCAGCGGGGCACTTGGTGTTGAGGACCATCAAACCATTCCCTCCTTCCAAAAACATGTCTTGAGTAGCCATTAAGTGCTCAGCACTGGCCTCGCACGGGCATAGGCGTGCCCCTCCCCAGCCCCAGCTCCCATCTGGGTATCACTCAGTCTGTTGAGACTCCCCCACAGGGACGCCCCTGGGCTATCTGGCAGCTGAGCGCAGCTGGCTGGTGCCGCAGCTGACCAGTCCAGACCTGCGCCATCTCACCCAGGGAGCCTCGCCCAGGGCCGTCGACAGCCCCCGCACTCAATGCCCGAGGGCTGCCGTCCCACCTCCAAGGAAGGACACAGACGGGCCTCAACCATCACAGACACATCCAGGCTCCAGGGTGAGGATGTCTGATCTTACCTCCTCCCTCAGCCCTTCCCGGGACTTTTCCCGGCCCCCGTTTTGGGATGCTTGTGGAATTCTGTTCTCAGGTCTGAGAGCCTTGAAGAAAGCACCTTTTGATAGGGTCTTACCCCCTGGGGTTCTAAAAGCCACCATTCCTGGTCATTCCCCACACGCACCACGCAAGCATCCCATCCCGCCCATGGGTCTGCTTGGGTCCAGGCCCCCTAGAGCGCCGCGCCCTTGGCGCTGGGGGTGGGCGCCAGGGCGCCCCGGTGAACGCGCTGGTGCTTGAGCAGGTGCTGCTTCTGGCGGAAGCCGCGGCCGCAGGAGGCACACAGGAAGGGCCGCTCGCCCGTGTGGTTGCGCCGGTGGCGCGTCAGGTTGGGCTTCTGGCTGAAGCGGCGCCCGCACTCGGGGCACGGGTAGGGCCGCTCGCCCGTGTGGATGCGCTGGTGGATGGTGAGCGCCGACCACCACGAGAAGCTCTTGCCGCACTCGTTGCAGATGAACTGGCGCGGCTCGCCCGGCCCACCCGCCCGCGCCCGGCCCCACGGCACGTCCCCGGGCCCCCGGGCCGGCGAGGGGCCGCGCGACGGCGGCGGCAACAGGCCGGGGGCGCCCTGGGCGGGCGGCTCGGCGGCGGCGGCGTGGGCCTGCTGGTGGGCCCGCAGCGCGGCGCGGCTGGGGCGGGGCGCGGCCGGGGCGCCGGGCAGGTGCGTGCGCTGGTGCTTGAGCAGGTGCTGCTTCTGGCGGAAGCTGCGGCCGCAGTGCGCGCAGGGGTGCGGCCGCTCGCCCGTGTGGTTGCGCAGGTGGCGCGTCAGGTTGGGCTTCTGGCTGAAGCGGCGCCCGCACTCGGGGCACGGGTAGGGCCGCTCGCCCGTGTGGATGCGCTGGTGGATGTTCAGCGACGACCACCACGAGAAGCTCTTGCCGCACTCGTTGCAGATGAACTGGCGCGGCTCGGCGGGGGCGGCGGTCCGGGCCCCGGGCTGGCGCCACCAGCTCTGGCAGAGCCCCAGCCAGGCCCACTCGGGGCGCCCCCGCCGGGGCCCCGGCCGCGGGCGACAGCCCCGGTGGGCCGTGGCGTCCCGGAGCAGCGTCTGCAGCCCAGCGCGGGTGCCCTGGCGGTCCCGGGCGTGCGCGCGCTGGTGGATGCGGAGGCCCACCTGGTGGCGGAAGCAGCGCTCGCACTCGGGGCACGGGTGGGTGGCGGGCCGGGAGTGGGTCTTCTGGTGCTTGAGCAGGTGCTGCTTCTGGCTAAAGCGCCGAGCGCACTCGGGGCAGCAGAAGGGCCGCTCGCCCGTGTGGTGCCGCTGGTGGCGCGCCAGGTTGGGCTTCTGGCTGAAGCTCTTGCCGCACTTGCCGCACGGGTACGGCTTCTCGCCGGTGTGGGTGCGCTGGTGGATCTTCAAGGTCGACCACCAGCTGAACCTCTTCCCGCAGTCCGGGCACACGAAGTGACCCTCGCCGGCAGAAAGAGCGGGGCGCAGGGGGCTGGGGGTCACCCCCGGAGCCCGGCCTGCCGGCCCGCCGTCCTGCTCGAGGGGAGGGGCCCACCTTGGACCCCCAGTCTCCTCCTGTCCCCCCCAGGCTCGAGGCTTCCCCACGGTCTGGCATGGCGGGAGGCTCCGACGCTGCTGGAAAATGTTCTCCTTATCCTTCTGGGAAAGCGCGGCCTGTGGCCCCAGCGCCTGCAGCAGCCACTCTGGCTTCTCTTGCTTGATCTTCATGACCAGCACATCTCCTGCCGGAGGCAGAGGGAGAGAGACGGCGAGAGTCATTCGGTGCTCGGTGGGGTGGAGGGAAAGGGCGGGAGGGAGGGAAGACGCGTCGGGAGGGCAGAGCTTGGCAGAAAATGGGGCGGGAGGAAAGGATGAAGAGGAAGAAGAGAGGAGGGAGGGTGGAAAGGACAATAAAGGGGAGACTGGGGTGTGCAGGAGGGCAAAGAAAAAAGACAAGGAAGAAACGATAGGTGAGCGTTGCTGTGCCAACGACCCCGCTGCCCGCCTCCTCCACCCTGAGGCCCAGGGGAGTCTTCCGACGCAGGAAGCAAGCAGAAAGTGGTCAAGTTTCAAAACATCTCCTTCTCTTCCTAAGGGGACGGATGTGCTGGACACTCTCTGGACGAGTGCACGTCCAGTCCCCCCAGAGGTTGGGCAGCCAAGCCCCGCATCACTGCCAGGCCTCTCCGGGGCAGCAGCCGTGGTGCGTGCGCACCTTACCTTCTTGGCAACCTCACCTTTCTTCAACGAAACCATGAACAAGAAAGTAGGCCAGAAAGGTCTCAGCACCCAGAATACGTGTTGCGTCGTCCTTGTACTAAACGAATCCTACGCAGCAGCAGCGCACTCTGCTGCGAACCCACCCCTTACACTGTGCTCAGGTCAGAGGGTGCTTTGCTTCTGCGCTCATGGACATAAGCCATGATGGAAAAGGTTTCCCGTAGACACTGCATCCAGACTGTCTGATTCCATTTATACGTAGGTCGAAAGCTGGCAACTAATGGGCGAGTTAGAAGGGTAACGGCCCCCTGACAGAGGGCACTGTGGTTGGAAGGGGGCCTGGGGCACTTCTGGGGCTCTGTCAATGTTCTCCTTCTGGACCTGGGTGCTGGTTACATGGGCGTGTTCACTTGGGGAATTTATACAGCCTGCGACCTGTGCACTTTTCTGTGTTACACTTCAAGAAAAAGTTTATGTTCAATAAAAAATAAATGAAACAGTTGGGAACAAAGAAGAGAAACTCTAAACAGTTGCCAATCCACCTGCCAGCGCAGGGGACACGGGTTCGATCCCTGGTCCGGGACGAGTCCACGCCCCCACGGAGCAGCTAAGCCCACGCACCACAACTGCTGAGCCTGCGCTCTAGAGCCTGAGAGCCACAACTACTGAAGCCCGCGCGCCTAGAGCCCGTGCTCCTCAACAAGAGAAGCCACCACAATGAGAAGCCAGAGCACTGCAACAAAGAGTAGCCCCCGCTCGCCGCAACTAGAGAAAGCCCGCGCGCAGCAACAAGACCCAACGCAGCCGGGAAAAAAAACAAAACAAAAAAACGCTGCCAATATTAAAAATACAACAAAGCAAACCCTAAGGAAGTAAGAGGAAGGAATTAATAAAGACAAAAGCAGAGATGATAGGATAAAGGGAACATAAAGATAGAAAAAGGATTCTGATAAATCCCAAAATACCATGTATAGACATTACATCAATTTGAAAAATCTATATAAAATGGATGATTCTGCGAGGAAAAATAAATTAACAAAACTGACTCAAGAAAAGGTAGAAACCATGTCTATAGAAACAATTAGAAGAGACTGAAAAGAAAGCTAAAGTTCAACCTCGAAAATGGGTAACTGGCCTCTGAACCGTACAAAGAGGTTCTACTAAAACTTCACGGCAAGGACTCTTCCCAGCTTACATAAACTGTGACCATGACTGGGGCAGGGGGCGGGGGGAAGCTCACATGTTAACAGGACCCAGAATAAGACAAGGGTGGGGTAGCAGGAAATTATAGGTTTATCGTTCTTTGAAAGTAGATGCAAAAAACAAACAAGCAAAAACACTGGCAGAGCAAGTGTGGCGGCGTTAAGAGAACGATCTGTCAGGGCTTTGCTGGGTCTTCTCCAGGAAAGTGAAGATGACTCAACACAGTTCATGACATTAACCTTTTAAACATTAAAAACCTTATACTATCTCAATAGATGTGAAAAAGTCCCAGGATAAAATTCAACATCACTTCTGGAGGGAGAGAAGGAAAAGGGAAAGGCGGGAGGAGAAGAGAGGGAGGGGTAAAGAAAAAAGGAAGGAAGGAAGCTCTTAGCAAACTAGGAACATAAGGACATTTTCTTAGGTTGACAAAGGAGCTGTATTAGAAACGGCAGCAAATGTTATAACCGAAGGCAAAAGACTAGAAGCCTATTCAAGTTAGGAGCAAGGTGAAAAAAGAAAGGTATATATAAATCTTGGAAAGGAGGAGAGAACTGTCATTTGCTGATAATTATTAACCTAGAATGTGTATGAGAATCCACTGATGAAGTTTTAGAAATAAAAGTTTCAACAAAACTGCCAGATAAAAAACATTAAAATTCATACCTTTTTAAAATGGCAATAAAGTAACTGTAAGTATACCTAATATATCAGCAAAACATAAAGAAAACTATTAAACTTTACTGAAGGGATGAAATGTAAATAAAACAACAGGTACATCATATTCCTAGATAAAAGCTCTCCATACCAAAATGTTTAAATCCAGTGTAATCCTAATTAAGTAAATTATAACATTTACTATGTGTGTAAATCACCCAGAAATTCTAAAAATGAGCAAGGAAGAATTTGGCTTATGCAACATTAAAAGCTAAAATACTATCACCACACATCCATTAGAATGGCTAAAATGCAAAACACCGACACCACCAAACGCTGACAGGGATGTGCAGCAGCAGGAACTCTCATTCATTGCTGGTGGGAATGCAAAATGTTACGGCCACTTTGGAAGACAGTTTGTCTGTTTCTTACAAAACTAAAGATACTCTTACCATACGATCCAACAAATCACTCTCCTATGTATTCACCCAAAGGAGCTGAAAACTTATGTCCACACAAAAACCTGCACACAGATGTTCACAGCAGCTCTATCGATAACAGTCAAAACGTGGAAGCATCCAAGAGATGTCCTTCATTGGGTGGATGGATAAACAGTGGTGCACCATACAGTGGAGTATTATTCAGTGATAAAGAGAAATGAGATCTCAAGTCATGAAACGACATGGAGGAAACTTAAATGCATATGACTAAGTGAAAGAAGCCAATCTGAAAAGGCTACACACTGTATGATTCCAACTATATGACATTCTAGAAAAGGCAAAACTGTGGAGGCAGTAAAAAGATCAGTGGTTGCCAGGGGTTGAAGGGTCAGGGGCAAAGGGATGAACAGGCAGAGCACAGAGGATTTTTAGGGCAGTGAAACTCCTCTGTACGATACTGTAATGGTAGGTACAGGACATTAAGCATCTGTCCACAGAATGTACACCACAAAGAGTGAACCCTAATGCAAACTATGGACTTTATTTAATACAAATGTGTTAATAAAGGTTCATCTATTGTAAAAACTGCACCATTCTCATGCAAAATGTTAATGACAGGAGGAACTGTAGAGAAGGGTATAGGGCACTCTTCGTCCTTTCTGCACATTTTCTCTGTAAACCTAATACTGCTCTAAAAAATAAAGTCCAGTTAATAAAAGTCTTGACTGATGCAGTTGCATTGACATGGCTGTTCCATAGTGAGCCAGGTGAGGTGAGGCTGTAAGTGAGAGTCCCTCCCACCACTAAAAAAAAAAAGCTAAAAACAACCATTAAAAGTGTAGAATAGGGCTTCCCTGGTGGCGCAGTGGTTCAGAGTCTGCCTGCCGATGCAGGGGACACGGGTTCGTGCCCCGGTCCGGGAAGATCCCACATGCCGTGGAGTGGCTGGGCCCGTGAGCCATTCCCGCTGAGCCTGCGCGTCCGGAGCCTGTGCTCCGCAACGGGAGAGGTCACAACAGTGAGAGGCCCGCGTACCACAAAAAAAAAAAAAAAAAAAATCATTTCCAGATGGATTTAAGTGTTGGTTTAAAAGAAGCAAATACAGTATTAGAAGAATTAGGAGAATTTGTTTCGAATCTAGAGGTAATTGGTAATCTTCTTCAACAGGATGCAAAACATAAAAACTAAATTTAAAACCCCTGTACGACAAAGGATACTGCATATGCGCAAACTAGAAATGATCGTGTGGGGCAGCCTTTTCCAACAGAGCTTTCCACAGAGTGAAAACATTTTACATCCAAGCTGTCTGATACATGTGGCCTCTAGCCGCAGGTGGTTACAGAGCACTTGGAATGTGGCTAGTACTGCCGAGGAACTGAACTTACTTTTTTTAATTTAAATCTAAATTTAAATTTAAATAACCGTATGTGCCTATTGGCCACCTACAGGACAGCACACGTCTATCCCGAGTATATAGAGGACTCCTATAGATACGATGGAAAGAGGTGCACCCTCCCTAGTAACCAGCAAAGTGCAAAATAACAGTGTAGCATCTTTTCACCCATCAGAGCAGCAAATGCTGAAGAGGTTGATAATATCCCGACTTCACAATACACATGGAAATTACATAGGAGGATAAGTACAACATGGATATGCTGGGGGCCTAAACGAATTCAGACTCTTTGAGGACGACTTGACAGTGCTTATTAAAGTTATAAATGTGTACAATCTTGCACGTCTTCCACCCAGCAATTTCACTCTAGGTGTTTATCCTAAGAAATACATGTGAGTCCAAAGAGGAACGCCTAAGTATATTCACTGAAGTGCTATCTGTAATTAGGAAAAAGGGGGGAACAACCTAATGACCCATCAATAATAGTCTAATAAAATTTTCACTCCCGTCATAATGTGGAATACTACGCAGCGATTGAAAAGAGCTATATATGCTCGTGTGAAAAGATTTCGAAAACACTTTAAGAGAAAAAAACAAAACTGAAAATCAGTATCAGTCGTCTGATCCAACTTATGGAAAATAAAACCATACCTCTCTGTACATACACATGCCCGATCCAGGACGGTTCACACCAAACGCAAGACGGTGGCCACCCTGCAGGTGATATGGACCATAGCAGGACTAGATGGAGAAGTCAAAGGGGACTCACACTTTATATGTGTTATTTGAATATTCTCATAAAAATTCAAACATTATAATTTTTAAGTCTTTAAAATATCTTAGGAAATAAAGAGAAAACCTCCCCTCTAATCTGGTGGCCTTTAGTTTTGAGGCCAAAGAGCTCTGCTCCACTCCACAGACTCACTGGCCACGTGGGGGCAAAGAAACCGATGTGGTGCCCGTGGGGGCAGAGGTGGCAGGGTGGGAGGGTCACAGAAAGCACCTGCAAGGGGCCAGCTTTCCACCTGGCGAGATGACGCTGTGAGGCCTCCCCAGATGTTCGGTTGTGAGAGGTCATTTTATCAGGAGGAATAATTTGAAAATGAAAGTAGTGATTTAAATTGGGTATGGCAGGAATCGAAAACGCATGTGTAATGAGCTTCACTGATTCAAAGAATGTTTCCTTAGATGCACTGAACTGTTGGCCAGCCCCAGTATTTAACAGGGCTAGCTGTCAAATTGGTGGTCATGTACTGAATCCAAAACATACTCCAGTCAGAGGGGCACCACTGTCCCCACGCAACAGGGCACCCACTAGTGCCCCAGAGCCCCACAAAAGCCACTGCCTTCCCCTGATCAAACCTGGCCTTGATATCCATCACAGTGGCTGGGTTGCATGAGGAGGCCCTGAAGCCCAGGGGTGGCGCGTGTAGACCTGTGACGTGTGTTGCTGGGACTTCAGTCGTCACGGGCACCTTCCCGTAGGGATCAGGCGCTGATACAGAGGAAAACAGGCTTGTGCCTGCCTGTCCCAAAGGTACTGGTCCTCAGTCAGCGTAAAAAGCTCTAAATGGTTCAGATAAGATAAAAAGGTGCTACAAGGAGAGCTATTGCTTAATGGGTAGTTTCTGACATTACGGGAAAATCTGAGAAATGGATGGTGGTGATGGCGGCGCCACAACGTGAATGTGCTTCAGGCCACAGAACCGTACCCTTAAAAGCGGTTAAAATGGTAAATTTCATGTTATGTATAATATATTTCACCACAATTTAAAAAAACATATAAAATAAATACAAAGTAAAAGGTACCTGAAAGAGGTAAGCTCCCAATTATCTGAAAACTCTGGCTTTCCAGAAGAGTCATTCCTTCAGCCTGGCCAGCAGGCGTGGCAGCCTGTGGAGGCTGAGCTCACGGGGGCCCCCAGGCCCCAGTGGCTCCAGGGTCCAGGCCGGTGTTTTTCTACCTCTTCCCGAAGCTGCAGCTGCGGTACGGGGCAGAGAAGGCCCTGGTGGAGCCCATCTCTCACGTCTGCATTAGGATCTCCCTTATGAGTTTACGTGGGCAAAAGGGTCCTTCAGCTGAAATGTTTGGAACCGTCTGCCCTAGGTTTTCCTGTAATTACTGTAATGTCAGCCACACACACACACACACACACACACACACACACACACACACACCTCGAGGGCTCTCAGCGTTCAAAGCGACAGCCTGGGGCAGGGGTTGGGGGGGACTGGGAAGTGGGGTGGCTGAACTCACTGCCCAGAACAGTGTGGTGTCCATATATCATACTGCCTCCTTTGAGCTGGTGTTTTGTTTCTTTTTTATCCAATTGCCTGATTTTTGTCTCATCTTAGGCCCACTGCAGGGATTGTCCTGGGAGGGCGGGGGCTCTGGGGTCCATAGGGCAACTCCCCTGGAAGGGGTGGGAGGTAAAGGAGCCTGGTCACTGTGCTGAGCGAGGGGCAGAGTTCCCAGGCCTGGGCCGGTCCCCTCTCCCGGGGCCAGAGCCACCGTGCAGCCCAGCTACACCCAGAACAGGGCCTGCCACAGAGGCTGAGAGCGGGTCTCAGACCAGGGGCTGCTCCATCCCAGAAGCGGGAAGCAGGTGGCTGGGGAGGGGTCTCCACAGGGTACTTCCCACTCTCAGCGGCACCTGCCCCCTGCCCGGCAGACACCAGGACTAACTGCTGTGTTTCCTCACCACCGGCTCCAAGGGCATCAGCTGACACAGACCATGAACTGTGTGACCCCGGGAAGCTTAATGGACTGAACTGGAGACACCCTCCTGACCAACCACCAGCAGGGCTTGTTGCGACCACGTGTCCTCCCCAGAGCGCTGGCTTTCGGCGTGTGATCAGCGCCAACACCACGCACTCCCTGATCTAGCGCTTGACAAACACCTGATCTTCCCCCAGCAGATTTCTGCACGGGGTGTGTGTGTGTGTGTGAGTGTGTGTCCGTGTGTATGTGTCCGTGTGTGTGTGTGTGTCCGTGTGTGTGTGTGTCCGTGTGTGTGTGTGTCCCTGTGTGTGTGTGTGTCCGTGTGTGTGTGTCCCTGCCTGGCAAGCACAGGCTGGGCTTTGTCAGTTCTTAGCCCCCTAGTCTGTGTTTGCTCCATCCTTGGACGTGACCTCAGTGTCCTGGTCCCACCGTGGGGTTCTACAGGCCACCAGCAACTCCTGCTCAGCTACAGAGAGACGGGGAAGACAGGGCTGGGGAGGGGGCCGTGGTGGGCTCCCACCTGCCCCTCTTCTCTTACCTGTGCTGCTGTCGCCAGCCAGGCCACTCTCCATCCCCGGAGGTCCCTCGGCATCAGCACGGCGGCTCCCTGCCCGGCCGTCTGTGGGTGAGATGGGAGCAAAGGAAAGAGAGTTGGCCTGTGGGACAAGGACGAATGCCACTCACGGGAAGCAGTCCCTCTTTTTCAAAAGCTTTTCTATGACCTCTGTCGAAATGAGCAGGATTTTTTTTTAAAGCACATATACCTGCTAGGCAGGTAAAATGTGTATAATTCCCATTTTATGAAGAATAAACTGAGGCCAGAGAGGGCTGCTGACATGCCCCAAGTCACAGAGGTGGCCGAATGGCAGAGCTGGGCAAGGTCACTGGGTTTCTAACTCCCAGACCAGAGCCTCATGCCCACACTCTCATCACCTGCGGGGTGGGGTGTGAAGGATGCCACAAGAGAGAACCAGGAAACTCAGATAAGTTTAGAGACACCCCCTACCCTGCAACGTGGTCACGAGGACACCCTGGAGGGAAGAACTGTCCCTCCAAAATCGCCAGCCACCCCATCTCTCAAAGCCCCCGTCCAGGTTCCCCCGCAAACCCTTCTGGGGCCTCACAGCCACCCCCCACCCCCGGGCAAGAACACACGTGGCCAACCTGGGTCCTAGGGACCTGATTCCTCATCCACCAATCTGGGGCTCATCTTTTTTTACTCTTCAGTCTTTTTTTTTTTTTTTTTTTTTTTTGCAGTATGCGGGCCTCTCACTGTTGCGGCCCCTCCCGTTGCGGAGCACAGGCTCTGGATGCACAGGCTCAGCGGCCATGGCTCACGGGCCCAGCCGCTCTGCGGCATGTGGGATCTTCCCGGACCGGGGCACAAACCCGCGTCCCCTGCATCAGCAGGCGGACTCTCAACCACTGCGCCACCAGGGGAGCCCCCTCTTCAGTCTTTTGAACATCTCCCGACTGGCTCATTTGGTGCCTGGAACGTGATTGGGACGGGTCCTGCTGCTCTGACCCCTTGGCGTGGCCCCTGCCCCTTCCAGGCCCCAGCCTAAACGTCACCTCCTCTGAGTGGCCTTCCCTGGCAGCCCCGTGTAAAGTCACAACCCTAGCCCCACCTCCCATTCCTCCCTGACACTTTTCGCCACCGGACAGGATATTTACTTCTCTGCTCATTCCCCGACAGGAATCGAGGACAGGACTTCCCGGGCTCACTGCCGAGTGCCAGGGTCCGGGCCAGAGCCCACACGTGGAGGGCACCAAACAGCCGTGTGTGGCACGAACATGCTGCTGGTTACGTGCGCTCAGGGATGTGGCCGCTGCACGTGGTGCTATGGGCGCCACCCCCCCCCGAGGTCGGGGATCTCATTTCCTACGCCTGCACCCCCGGACCCCCTGCACTCCCAAACAGGCGCCAGCCTCTGCCCCACGAGACGGGAGGCTGGGCTCACGCTGCAGGACCAGGAACCTCTCCTCGGCCACCGCTCGGGCTCGGGGAAGCCAGCCTCCCCTTGCTCCACACCTCGGGCCCCGGAGAGCCTCCCAGAAACCCCATTCTAAGGGTCTCCCCGCTTCCTTCTCCCAGGTCCCCTTCCAGCGGCTACTCCGGGGACAGGGACCCAGGCTGGAGATGTGGACCCTGCCCGGAGAGGTGGGGGGCAGGGGTGTCAGGGAGATACAAATCTGAGAAATAGAAAACTCACCCTCCCTGGTGCAGAAAGGGAAAGAGAACCGTCCCCTTTCTTTCAGAGTATTTTCTTTAGAAAACTTCTAATTGGAAGTTCTTTCTCTGCCCCTTTGAGGTGCATGTAAACCTTTTTAAAGCTCACTAAGCCTCTTGCCGGCTTTACAACCCAGGACTGCCTTTCTCGAGGACCTGGGAGCCATCTCTCCGAAATGCAAACATCAAGGGAACAGCGGCCAGTGTCCCCTGCCCGTAGGAGGTGGGAGCCTAACTCTCCAGCAGCGCCGGGCTCCGGGCTGCAAACCTCCTCCCGTCACCAGGATACAACAAGTGGATGTTTCCTTTGCATAAAGGCAATTAGCTATCACGGGTGGCCTCCCAATTCCAGGCGAATTTAGGGTGAACTCCGTGTGACAAACGGTCAAGTCCTCTTACCCAAGGACTTTCCCTGGAGAACACGTGTGCAGTGGGGTCGCCCCTGCTGGACTGTGTAACAGGTGAGATTTCTGTCTACAGTCTCTTAGCAAATTGCCTGTGATGTGCACCACATTCCAGTCTAATGCTTATTCAGTTAAAAACTTGTTTTCTTTCTCTCCTACTTTTGCGGGGAGTTTTTCTGAGTTGGCAGGAGATTTGGTTTTTAATTCTATTTCCCCAAAAGGGGTCTGTTACGCGCTCCTGCTGTGGGTTACTATAGACACTGAAACCTGCCTGTGGTGCAGAGAAAAGGGGGCCACAAATGAGGGCAGGAGAAGGCCCCCCCTTGGGGCCCCTGACGGGTGCCAATGCTCCTGCCTTAGCACCACATTTTCCTTCCGGGTCACTCTGCATCCCAGGCCGTGGGGTAGCCTCTCACCAACTGGAGATTTAATGTCTGCCTAAGGAGACTCAGAGGACTGGCGGACAAAGAGGCCGCTTTGATATGGGGAACCTCAGACGGGGGGTGGAGGCTCGGGCCACAACTCAGGGCAAGGACAGCGGGTGGGACTTGGGCTCATTCACAAACCCCTACACAACACAACTGAGGCCCCTTGAGCCAAATCAAATCAGTCCTACTTGATCCGTTCTGTCTTAAGAGGTATTATGGACTCAAAATCGCCTCGGGTGGCAGAAGGGCTTCAATTCTTGGTGACCAGTTCACAGGGAGTCTCTGAGCTGCACCAGAGCTCATGGTCCGAGAAAGAACAGAAGTGGAAATGGAAGGAAAGGACCCTCGTGGGCCCGAGGGGAAGAAGGAAGAAAGGAGAGGGCAGGGGACAGGAACAGGGGGCAGGGGCTATGTCTTGGGGGCCCATCTCCACCTGTGTGCTCAGGTGGGATGTGTCTGGAAAACAGGCCAACAGGTGTCCTCAGACAAACCCCGAGACAAGCCGAACGGCAGAAGGTCCCTGCGTGTGGCAGCGTCTTTCCAGGCCGACCAGGCCCCCGCACACCCCACCCTGATGCACCGCACTGCACACCTCTTCTCGCCCCACCAGACACATCACTCAGCTGACTGGAGAGAGAGAGGCCCAGGGACACGGCGAGCAGGCCGCCCAGCAGAAGACCCTGGCCAGAAAACAGGAGGCAACGGGGGCCGATCCCCATCCACCAGTGCCCACACCGAGTCCCTAAGGGCCACCTGGTCTATCACCCAGCTCCCCGACCCCAATCTCTGATAATCTTTGCCCTCCCTGCCCAGCAGGTCCCCTGGAGGGTGGGACACACGCAGGGGGTGGGTCTCAGGACAGGGCCCCAGTCACCTCCTCCTTCCCAGCCCCTGGCTCTGGGTCAGGCCGCAGTTGGGATGAGAGCCCCTTGACGGGGAGGCTTTGCGGGACAGCTGCCGTGACAACTGCCGCGCCACACAAGGCGGGACTGTGGCCTGGGGCAGGTGCTGAGGTCTGGGGGCAGGGAAGGTAACAAAGGGGCTTCGATCTTAGCAGAAATTTGGGGGGAAGGCAGACAGCAGCTGGGGGTACACAAAGGCCACGGGCCGGGAGAGGCGGTGCAGGGACACGTCTCCAGATCTCAGGGCCCTGGACCTTTTCCACCAGCCAAGTACACCTCTCTTCACAGACTCAGGCCCCGTATGGGGAGGAAGGAGATGGTGCCTCGTGTGCCCTCTGTCACCAGTAGAGTGGGGACCGGCCACGTGCCCTCCACCAGTAGCTCAGGCTTTGAGGGATGCATCTCCCCAACTCCAGCCGAAGGCCCAGCTCACAGGCCCTGCTCAGCTAGGAGCCCCACCCAGGGCGACACCATGTGCCACCGTCCACCCACGCGCACAGTCCCTCCCCACAGGAAACCGCGCACAGGAGGCAGTCTTCCCAAGGTACGCTGCCCACCGAGCTGACCGCCCTCACACCAGTAGCTCAAGTCCCCCGGGGAGCAGCCCAGGCCAGTGTTTGGAAGAGGATGGGCGAGGGCCTGCAGGCTGCAGCTAGCCCTCACCCTGAGGGTGTGCTCTCGGAGTCCTCCGGGGGGATGGAGACTGTCTGTCCTTCCCTCATTCACTGAGAGGGCGGGGGCTTCCCTGGTCACCTCGGTATTGACCTGGCTCTGGAAAGAAAAGGGGGTGACGAACCAAGCCTCGGTAGGGACAGGGAGACCGACTGTGTACCGGGCACTCAGCAAGCTCCGCCCACTTCGTCCTAAGGAGCCCGGGCTCTGAGACGTTAAGCGGTTTGCTCAAGGTCACACAGCCAGTAAGTGCTGGAGCCAGGACCGGCGAACTGGGGTGGGCCTGCCCCACCCAGAGGCCCTGCTCCTGGACCATGCTGCCTCCAAGAGAAGGTGCAGAGTGTCCCAAACCTTAAGTCACCAGGGCCTCATTTTCAGGAGGCTGGCCTCTAGACCCACATGTTGGTTATTTAAGTGTGTATAAATTAAGTTTAAGATTCAGTTTCTCATCCACACTGGCCACGCTTCAAGTGTTCAACAGTCACACGTGGCTAGAGCCACCGTAACATCCAGCAGAAAAGAAGACTTCCAGGTTCACGAAGTTCTGCTGGGCAACACTGCACTAGACATAAAGCTCCAGGATGGCGGTGGCCCTGCCTGCCGGGGCCTGGGACGCAGAAGGCGCTCAGTTTATACTGGGTGAATGAATAAATGAATGAACGAATGAAAGAAATGGGAAGACGGGGCCCCTCTGGCCCCAGTGCTTCATCACCAACAACAAATACCTCAGGACAGGTTAATGATGTCCCCGGCCTGGGAAATAGATCTCAGTTATCAGTGGATGTTTCATTTAAAATATACAATCATAGGTGGTTGCCAAGGGGGAGGGGGTTGGGGGAGGGATGGAGTGGGAGATCAGGGTTAGCAGATGTCAGCTTTTATATATAAACGGATAAACAACAAGGTCCTACTGTAGAGCACAAGGAACTATAGTCAATATCCTGTGATAAACCATAATGGAAAAGAATATATAAAAAAAGACGGCCGCCCTGGTGGCGCAGTGGTTGAGAGTCCGCCTGCTGATGCAGGGGACACGGGTTTGTGTCCTGGTCCGGGAAGATCCCACATGCTGCGGAGTGGCTGGGCCCATGAGCCATGGCCGCTGAGCCTGTGCTCCGCAACGGAAGAGGCCACAACAGTGAGAGGCCCGCGTACCACAAAAAAAAAAAAAAAAAGAATGTATACATGTATAACTGAATCACTTTGTTGTACAGCAGAAATTAACACAACATTGTGAACCAACTATACTTCAATAAAGAATATTGATAAAATACAGTCATAGGCATACGCGAAGAAACTGATCTAAACACTAAATGCACACAAACATATCCAGAGACGATCATATCTAACATCCAAGGCGGCTAAGTACACAAACGTTCAAAGATACAAAAATACAGAGATACTCATGCACATGAGAATACCTGCAAAATTGCATATGCAAAGTACAGAGAGGTTGAAATATTAAAACATCCACCCATACACCTACAGATCCAGAGACACAAGTGTGCCCACGTGAACCGCACGAGCACAAACCACTCCCCTTTCACACTGGAGAAAACAGCAATGGACTCCCTGCTGACACAAGTAACCTCACAATCCATGACCATCCCTCCAGGTCCACTGCTCCGAGGAACGGAGCTCAGGGGGCGATGCAACCACCAGGAGAGGGAGCGACAGCAGGTGATGGGGAACAGTCACCTGCTGGGGTACCGGTGGGGTAGGCTGAGGGGGGAGGGGGGCGGCGTGAGGCAGCAGTGCTGCAGCTGGAGGGGAGAAGCTGGAGGGGCACAGAAAGCCCTAGAAAGAGGACAGGGCTCTGCCCGGCCGGCCAGTGCAGCCCCAGTCCCAAGGCCACGCTGCAGGGGTCTGGCCAGGAGGCGGCAGCAGGCCGTTCCCCTCTCCCCTGGGAACCTGAGCCCAGACTCCTCGGCCGAGTCTGCCCCTCGCAGTGCACTCGCATTGGCTGCCCCTCTCCTCAGGCCCACGCACGCCTGGACCCAGGATCAGGAGCCCTGAGTTCTAGCCCGCCTGTCCTCTAGGCCTAGGTTCCCAATGGCGAAGGTGACTGAAAACGCCTGCTTCGGGGGCTTGCTGTGAGCATCAGGTTGGGGTACACACTAGACTTTCGAAATGGTCTTTTCTGTCTTTCTCGCGGCCTGAGAGCAACCCACACCCGAAGGTTCTGAGCCCTCTCTCCGAGCGCCCCATGGCCAGCCCACCCTTCCTAAACCGTTACCCTTCAAGCTGCTTCAGAATCTCTGGAGGCCCCCCGCGCCCACACAGGAACCCCAAACTCTGCTCAGCAACGGAGCCCGCCTCGCAGAGGAACCGGGCGTGGACAGCTTTCACGGTCAAGGCTACCTGCAGAGCTGTGCTGACAGAGCAGCTCCAGGTACCACCTCTCCCGGGAGATGGAGACTGGGTGGGGAGACGGCCTCCTCCGGGCCAGGCTGTGGGCCAGGGGTAAGGAGAGCAGGGCCGGGTCTGGGCCCTGAGCGCCAGGCAGGGGGCTGGACTAAAGAGAGCCGTGGACGCTCTGCCGGCTCAGCTCAGGCGATCCCCGCGGCCTCACACCCCGACTCTGTCGCGGGGAGGAGCTGGTGTAGCCTTTGTCTCCCAGGACTGACTGCACAGCCCCCAGGCCCTCTCCCAAAGCCAGTCCTACGCAGGCCACTCCCACGCGAGGCTGGTCCCTGGGCTTGTGCTCTGGCCCATCTCTTGATAATCAGCGCTCTCTCCAGGCGTCGGTCCCCCATCCCTGTACCCACTTCACATTCCTCTCCTCCAGCGTTTCTGACCAAGGAGGAAATGCAAACCATCCCCAACAAGTGGCTTTAAAATGGTATTGGAAAGGCAGGGCAACTGCTGTTCCCACCTTCTATGGCCCGGTGCCCGAGGACAGACAGGCAGGCCGAGTTCCTAGCCCAGACCAGGTGAGCGTCACCTCCACCCACCACCTAGAAGCCTGCCTCCCCCCGACATCCCAGCATAAGGCATGCCCGGCATCCTTCTATAACTCCCAGAACAATCCCCGAGCCCCTCCAGGGCCCCCACCCCATCCTTCTCTCCCATCAGCCTCCCTGCTCCTCCCTCATTCCTCTCTGACTTCCCAGATCTACTCACCACCGGATCAGGTGTCCCCATGCACCCTCACTGTTACCTCTTCTAAGCCCTCGCCCGTCCTCCCCCTTCTCCCCATCCCCCCCTTCCTACTCCAGCATCTGCAGACCTCAGCCTTCCAAGCACCGTGGGGTCCTCAGTCCCAGGAGAGGGGACAGCGGTGGGGAGGAAGAGGGCGGGGCAGGCCATCGTCCCACAGAAAGACCACACGTAGCGTAAGGAGCCCAGGACAGGGAGGCCAGAGACCTTGGGACCGGGTTTGCTTCTGGTTAGTCACGTGACCCCAGGCCAGCTACTTTCCTTCCCTAGGCCTCAGTTTCCCCATCTGCAAATGGAAATAATGCTTGGTCCTCTGTACAGAACTGTTATATCAAGCAGTGGGAGGGAAACATTGCGAAAGGACTCGAAAATGTTCACAAAGGTGCAAGATGAATTCTTTTTAGGTCACTGCATTGCCATCACCCCCTCCCCACTACCCAGTTGTCAGAACTGATAGGAAGAGCCCAATTCAGTGACTTCAGTTTGCTTCCGCCAGCACTCCCTGGGAACCAGGTCCAGGGCCGGCCAGGGCAGCCAGGGCAGCTGCCTTATCCCATCATGCCCGCCCACCTCCCAGAGGTCCCGGATTCAACCCCTTGCCAGTCCCCAAGGCACCTCCTTCCAGGACCCCTGCCCCACCTGCCCTGCCCAACATGCACACCTT
The DNA here is from genome assembly GCF_011762595.2 of Tursiops truncatus. Taxonomy (NCBI): domain Eukaryota; kingdom Metazoa; phylum Chordata; class Mammalia; order Artiodactyla; family Delphinidae; genus Tursiops; species Tursiops truncatus. The sequence continues at coordinate 98,817,493 of NC_047042.1, read as the reverse complement.
TGCTGGGACTGTCACTCCCCCACCTCCCCGCTCCCAGGCCTGTCCCCCACCCATGGCATCCCCATCCCCAGTCTTTGCTCACTTGTCTCCCTTTAGAGGATAGAACGTCACCCACATTCTTCTGCCCCAAATCTAAGACTCAGGAGCCCGCCAGGGCCTGGGGACCCCCATTACCTGATCGAAGGCAAGGGATGAAAGCAACTGCTAACAACACTTTGGACAATTGCCACATTTCGATTTATGAACACTTTTTCACCCTTGCTGCATTCAAAGGAGCCTGGCAAGGATAAGGAGTGTTTCCCCCTTTTTGGATGAGGAAAGCAAGGCCCAGAGGGGACATTCCCTGCCTCAGAGAAAGTTAGAACTCAGGTCTCCTGCCCACCTGGCCCACCCTCCCTTGCAGGCCACCCCCATCCTAGGAAACCTTAGACTCCTCAGCTTAACCCTCACCAGGGGAGCAGGTGCCTGGACCAGCTCTGCACTTGGCCCTGGGCATCCTTTGCCCCTCCAGGCGGGACTCATGAGGCCTCTCAAAACTGCCACCACCTTTCACTACCGCAGAGCACAGCCCCCACAATCCACAGGTCACTAAATCATACCAGGGCTGTTTTAATGCCTCCAGCGTCTGCCACCGCTGCTGCCTTGGTTCAGGCCTCAGCACTGCTCACCTGGAGACTGCACTGCTATCATACCTCATCTTGCCCCTCCAATCCATCCACCACCCAGACTCAAAGCAATTTTCCTAAAATTACAATTTAGACATGTTACTACTTTGCTTAAAACACTTCAGTGGGTCCCCAGCACATTCAGGTACTGCTAAAAATTTCTTGGCAAGACCATTTAAAATCTGGCCTCTGCTCACCTCTCACTGTACCACCAACCTACCCCCATTGTCCCCAGATGCAACCTCCTGACCTTGCCGTGTCTAGGGACACCTGTGACCAGTCTTGGAATACCCTTGCCCAACTCTTCTCTGCCCAGCCCAGATCCAGGATCACTTTCACCAGGAAGCCTTTGTGGATACACCAGGCTCAGGTAGGGGCCCTTCTCTGTTTAACCTGTGCACCCACCCAACCCAGTACCATCTACATAGTATAATAATAATTTGTCTCCGCAAGAAGACTGTAAGCATCTTAACACAGGGAGTGTTTCTCTCTCCCCAACACCCAGCACAAGGTCCAGCATGCTGTAAACCATTCATAAAAATTTTAACAAAGGCACATTTAGATGAAAGAAACTTAAGTCCAAAACAGATTAGAAGCATAGAGTCATGGAACCTTAGTATTGAAAGGAGACTAATAATACCCTCTAATATTCTCATTTTACAGATGAACACCTGGACCCAAAATGCACACCTAATAGTGGAGCCTGGACATAGCCGGCCTCGAGTCGGGGCTCTGACCACACCCCACCCCAGGTCTGGTGGACCAAGACACACACCAGGCTCCATCCTCCCAAAGGGCTGGAGGGGGCGGCATCTCTATACCCTCCACCTTCACGAGGGAAGAAACCCCCAGCGCCTACCCCCAGCCCCACTGAGATCTTGGCTCCTATGCCTGTCTTCCTAGGATGGAGGTTTCGGGGAGACCCCTACACACACTCCTCCAATTTCTGTGGTGCTTCCCTCTCATTGTTCTCGCCCCCGATCCTCAGGCCCACTCATTTAATCATTTATTAAGCACCTACTATGTGTCACTCTGCGGCGAGCACTGGGGTTCCCGCCCTGCAGGAACTCGATCTTTGGGGGAGGCTGACACCGCTCCCGAATATCGGGACAGGCTCTGGCAGAGCGCGCCCGGAGGAGCCGGGGGGCAGTCCCCGCGCTCACCTCCGCGCCTCTCCCGCTCTCACGCCCCGCTCCAGCTCTGACCCGGCCTGAAGCCCCTTCCCACGCACGACCCGGGCCCCTTTCCCCGTGAGCTGTGCGGGGGTAAAGTTCGGGGCTGAGAACGCGGGGCGCTCGGGAGACCCCGAGGCCGCCTCCAGCCCGAGTCTGGGTGGAGACAGCGCGAGAGGAGCGGGGCCGGACGCTGGCCCCGCGGCACGGTCCGTCCCTCCGCACGCCCCTCCCCGCCCGGATTCAGAGGGACTCGGAGGGAGGGGACGGGAATAAATACCTTTGACTTTGTGGCTAAGGTTAACGGGAACTGCCACCCCGGGGCGACTTGGGCACTGAGCTCCCCGGCCCCGCCAGTCCCGGGGCAGGCGGGGCGGGCACGCGCCCCTGATTGGCTGGCGGGCCTGGCCGTCCCCGGGGCCGCCCGGCCACCTAATTGGCTGCACCTCTCAGATGACCAGCTCAGCCCTATCGGAGAAGTCTGCGGGGCGGCTCCTTTGTTCTCCGGAGCCAATGGCCTGCGTGGGCGGGCTGACCTCGCCTCCCGAGGGGCCAGTCGCGGCCCCGCCAGGCACTAAAGCGTTGGCCGTGGGGCGCTGGGCCCGGTCTCCCAGGGGAGGAGGGGCGGGGGCAAGTCCGGAGAGCTGGTGACCCGACGGCGCGGCAGCACCCTCTCCTTCTCTCCGTGGAGCTCTCCCTCCCCATCCAGGCCGCGCAGACGCGCGCTCTGAAACCGATCCAGTCGCTCGGCAACTCTCGGTCCGACGCCTGCGACGCGCCCGCACCGCCCTTGGTGCCGGGATCCGGGGGAACAAGACGCACGAACCCCGATCCGACGATCACAGTCGAGTGTGCATGTGACATGGTTGTGGCACTTGGCACTACGGCACACCAGGTGTTAGAGTGAGATGTGCGAGTCTCGTGCGAAGGGAGAGAAATCGCCCTCCGCACTCACGCGGCCCTAGGCACGTCGTAGCCGCGTGATAAATGAACCTGGGGTCTCCAGGAGAGACTTAGACATCATTAAGTCCAACCCCTCCCTTTTTGTTGAGGAAAGAGCGACCAACGTTCCTAGGTCGAGTGTTACTGCTGATTTAGAGGCGGGGTCCACATGGCCAAGGAGAGTTTTCTGTTCCCAGAGACCGTCAGGAAGGAGAATTTTCACATCTACTCACCCAGATCGGAAGGAAATGCTCCTTTATGTCAATAAAATTCCTCACACTGCTACCTCAAAGGGGGCCGGCCAGCCAGGGCAACTCCCACTGGCAGATTCTCTCCAGAGCTGCCCAGAAACCGCCTTTGGGACAGGAGGTTGATATCAAGAGAAGCTGGCCTCACTCTGAGAGTTGCTACAAAACTTACTGTTAAGCCTATGGACCTTATTCTAATGGGTCAGCAGCTGCCTACTAGGCGTTTGCCATGGGCCCAGCTGCCGTTAAGCCTCATAACACAACAGAAACGGGGGACCCAATTCTATCAGTTTTGCCACAATCTTCTTGTGCAGTTTTTACGAAAGATACTTTCTGTCCCTGGACTTTGACTTATTCCTCTGTAAGAGTTAATAATTTTCTAGTTACAGTCGGCCTTCCGTATCCACAGGTTCCACATCTGTAATTTCAATCAACAGCAGACTGAAAATATTCGGGGGGGGGGGGGGAACTCCAGAAAGTTCCAAAAAAGCAAAATTTGAATTTTCCCAGGCACAGGGAACTATGTATATAGCATTTACACTGTATTAAGTATTGTAAGTAATCTAGAGGTGATTTAAAGTATACAAGAGGACATGAGTGTGTAGGTTATATGCAAATACAATGCCATTTTATATATAAGGGACTCCAGAATCCAAAGATTTTGTTATCCACGGGGGGGCGGGGGGGGGGAGTGTGGGGGGGTTCCTGGAAACAATCCCCAGAGGATACTGAGGGACAACTGGGTTTTTGCAGGACCCTAATTGGTTCTATCCTCTACAGAAGCATTTGTAAAGTATAAAACCCTGCCCAGAGGCCAGAAATCACTAGGCCATCAACTCTTCAAATAGAGTCTCATTCATCTTATTTTCTGAGTACCTAGTGAGAGTTCAACCAAGACTTGTGGAATTCCAGCATTGTAGCTCCACATCTGCCCCTGGCTATGAGTGGGGAAGTCATTTCCACTCTCTGGGCCTGTTTCTTCCTTCCACAGAGTGAAAGACTTCCTCCAGATTGACATTTCATGACCAAGGGTACTTCAAGGATGGAAAAAATGAAGCACACCTGGGATCCTATTTCCATGAAGCGAAAAAAGGGGAGGCTGCACGTGTGAGTTTGCAGATGCACAGGAAAAATGTCTGGAAGGCCACCCTCAAACTCTTTGTGGGATTCAAAGAGAAAAGCCATGGGGCCGGGGGAGTGGGGCAAATAAAGAACTTTTACATTAAAAAATAAATCTACATTTTGTCCGCATTGTTTAATTTTGACAAGATAATTTAATACTTTTGTGATTATAAAAGAAGGAGAAACAAAAACAAAAACCAAACCTGGACTCTTTAGAAGAGGACAGCTCCCGTCAGCAAAGGGCTGACCCCTCCAACGGGGCAGTCCCTCCTTCAAGACTGCTGTCAGCATGTGCTCTGCTGAGCAAGGACTTGGGACCCACTTGGCCCTCTAAGAGACTTGGGGAGGAACCATGGGCAAGTTCACTCTGTTCTTACTTTCCCAGCCCCTTCAAGGCCACTTCCATGGCTTTCCCTGAACTTTGGTCCTCTCCTCATCATCTCTGCCCAAAAGCAGCGGGCAGCATAGCATTAGAGGACACAATGCCGGGCATTTCCTTTACAAGTAATGATTTTTCAAAAAGTCAGGAACCCTGATGAGATTCCCTCTACTTCACCCTTCCCCTCCGCCATCCTAACCCTGGATCCCTGAGGACCTGTCCCCTGTTCCCTGCCCATAATCCCCAGACATCTAGCTACTTTCCTTGTCACCCCGCAAAAAGCACTGCTCCCGTCACTTGAAGCCCTGAGCTTCCTTAGAGAGACATATTTAAGTGAGGATTTCTGGAGACAGTGCTCCCAGGCCCTGAGAGAGAATTTGCCATCAATTACACAGGTTTGTTTTTTTTGTAGTTTTTTTTTTTTAACTACACAGGTTTTGAAGTGGCCTCCTAACACCATAAAGCAACATAAGGCTCTGTCTGCTTCCATCCTACACACGTGGAACCCCCCCAAACCCTCATCCATCTCTCTCCACTCACGATCTGTGTACAGGTATAAGTCCCCCCAGACTTAGGCCTCTTTGGGGTAAGACTCTTATTTTTGTAAACCCCCAGTTTCCATCACATCAAGCACACAGTAGACATTTAATACTTGTCTTCACCAAAAGCAGCAGCACCGCAGTTGCTCAATAAACATGCAGCGGTGGTCAAGAGCCTGGGTTTTGGGTTGAACACACCCGGGTTTGTATTGCCTCTGCTGATTACCAGTTATATGACCTTGAGCAAATGTTTTCATCTGTAAAAAAAGAGTACCTGCCGAACTCTAAATTGTTAGATAATTGAAGTAAACTTCTTTGCAAGGTGCCATGATATTAACAAACTGTGGTTGCACCAGGCTCGGTGCTGGAAATCTATGCAGAAACTACTAAGACAGACAGGAAAAGGGCCTATTGATACCTGCCGAAAACAGGCACTCAAATGCACATGAAGCAACCAGTGCAGGGAAGCGTACACATCTGCTACAGATACGGGAACCGTAGCAGGCCAGCCAGGGAGGCACGGCAGGACAGAATCAAGTCAGACGTTTTCTCCCTGACAACTGACACCCAGCAAGGCTAACTTGACCCCTAGAGAGGAAACCCCACTTGCTGGGTGTGCCTGACCCCACCTCGGGGAAGTACGGGCGGGTGTGCAGAGAAGCTGGACAAGCCGGCCACTCGGCCTGTCACCCACCCCAACGCCCAACCCCGTCGGAGGAGAGCTGCTGCCCCTCCCTCCAACACCACAGCTCCCCAGGACAAAGAAACACTTCTCAGCCACCGGTTCTAAAACCAGATCTTTATTCTCTAGTTTGAAAAGGAGGATAAGTGGTTGTGTTTAGTTCCAGAGAACAAGGCCCAACAGTAGAAATTACAGGGAAGCAGACTTCATTCATTATAAGGAAGAATTTCTAACAATCAGAATTATCCTACAGTAGAACCAGGGCCTGGGGGGGTGGGGGGGGGAAACTCCCTGTCACCTAAGTATTCAAGCAGAAGCTGGGCATCCAGACGCTAGAAATGCTGAAGGGGAAACTCACCCCCATTTCCCATCAGCTGGCCCTCCGTTATCAACGGGGCAGTCCTCCCCACTACATGCCGAGTTCTGAAGGGAGTGAAGGCAGGCTGCGGTGTTCAGACAAAAGCCCTGACGCAGGGTGGCTGACAGCCAGGGGATGCCCTAAGCACTGGGAGGCTGGTGGGTAAAGCAAGTCAGACAGGTGGGGAGATGCCCAGGGCAGGGGACTGGATCCTCTGGGAGGAAGGCGAGCCAAGCACTAACAGTAGATGGGTCTCTCCAAACCTGGGTGCCTGTGCAGGGGCAGGACGGAGGGGATGTAGTGAGGCAGGCTGGAGCAGCTCGGCTTCGCCTCCCAGTACTGGAAAAGGCCCAGGTGCCGCCCGAGGCCGGCAGGTTCTCCCAGGTATATCCATCTGGTCCACTTTTCCTCCTGGGCGCTCATTCACTAAGGACTGAACCACACCTACTTCCAAAAAACGAGCTGAAGGAACTCATAACAGACAGAGACATTAAGGCGTTAACACCAGAGGAGAGGGGTCTTCCTGTCCACTGGTGGCCCCTCCGGCCGGAGGGCTCTAAGGGGTGGGTGGAGCTGCTATTGCTACTTTTCCAGGGCGCAGGGCAGTCAGGACTGAACCTTAGCAAACACCAGCTGGAGGCCGGGGTCCCTGCTCTGCAAGTGGACTCCCTGACTGCAGGGGTAGAGGACCCCCCTCTCTAACGGGGCAGGCTCACTCCTCTCCCCCCCCTGCCTACAAGCAGTGGCACAGGGCACAGTATGAATGATGCCCAGGCCCGACCTCCCTCGGCCCCCGCCGCCCCTGCCCCTTCAGACATCATGCTTCTTCTGATGGGCCAGGAGCTTCTCCTCGTCGTCAAAGGTCTGGCCACAGATGGCGCAGCAGAAGGCGCCGTCCCGGATGTGGCTCTTGCGGTGGGTGATGAGGTTGGACTTCTGACTGAAGCTGCGGTCGCAGTCGGGGCAGGCGTAGGGGCGCTCGCCCGTGTGGATGCGCCGATGCGACACCAGGTTGGACTTCTGGCTGAAGGCTTTGCCGCAGTCGGGGCAGACGTAGGGCTTCTCGCCGGTGTGGATCCGCCGGTGTGCGGCCAGGTAGGGCTTGTGGCGGAAAGCTTTCCCGCAGTCCGGGCAGACGAAGGGCCGCTCCGGCGCGTGGTCGCGCCGGTGGGCGGCCAGGTGGCTCCCCTGGGAGAAGCGGCGCCCGCACTCCTCACAGGCAAAGGGCCGCTCGCCTGAGTGGACCCGGGAGTGGGCCACCAGGTGGGTCTTCTTGCCGAAGTTCTTCCCGCACTCGGCGCAGGTGAAGGGCCGCTCGCCCGTATGCTGCCGCTGATGGGCCCGCAGGAAGCGCTCCAGCCGGAAGCTCCGCCCACAGTCCTCGCAGCTGTAGAGAGAGGGCGGGGCCTCCGCCTGGTGGCCGGGGGGCTCCCCTGGGGCCTCCAAAGGCTCCGGGGCCGGCTTCAGCGGGGGCTCCGGGGCGGGCTCTGACGAGGGTTCCGGGGGGCCGGCGGGAAGCTGGGGGCTCCCCGAGCGGGGGGCACCCTGGGCAGACCCTTCGGAGCGCTTGTGGATCTTGCTGTGCGACAGCAGGTTGGGTTTGTGGCGGAAGCGGCGGCCGCACTCGGTGCACGGGTAGGGCTTCTCGCCCGTGTGGATGCGCCGGTGCGAGGTCAGGTAGGGCTTATTGGTGAAGCGCTTCCCGCACTCAGGGCACTGGTGGGGCCTCTCGCCTGTGTGCACGCGGCGGTGGGCGATCAGGTTGGGCTTGTGGCGGAAGCGCTTCCCGCAGCAGGTACACTGGAAGGGGCGGTCGACGGTGTCTCCACCGGGCCGGGGCGCGGTCACCGCAGGACGGCCCCGAGGCCGAGGCCCGAGGGCCTTGGCCGCCGCTTCCTCCAGGGCTTCGGCCACGTGAACCCGCTTGTGAGCAACCAGCTGGTCCCACTGGGCGAAGCTGCGGCCGCAATTGCCGCATATGAAGGGCCGGGCCTCGGGCGCCGGGGGGTGGCAGCGCCGCAAATGGGCCCTAAGCTGCTTTCTCCGCCAGAAGCGTCTCTCGCAGTCGGGACAGGCGATGGGCCGCTTTGCCGCCGAGTGGGCCAGCAGGTGCAGTACCAGGGCCACCCAGCCTCGGAAGCTCTGCCCGCAGAGGTGGCAGGCAAAGCCCAGGTCTGGGGTGGCGGCGGCATGGACCTGGCAGTGCAGTGCCAAGAAAGGGGCGTGGCGGAAGCGACGGCCACACTCGGGACAGGGCAGGGGCAGCCGGGCCTGGCAGCGCCGGGCATGAAGCCAGAGGGCCACCCAGCCCGGGAAGTGCCTTCGACAGTGGGCACAACGATGGGCCCGACCTAGGGCCTGGCTGCCCGGCTGGGCCACGGCAGTGCCTTGTGACCTCAGCCCTTGGGGCTCCTTCTCCAGGGTCTGGGGCGACTCCTGGGAGGGCCCAGAAAGGAGTCGCGGCTGGGCGGGGCCCATGGCCACGGGGCCCCTGCAGCGACGTTCCAGCATCGGTTCTTCCTCTGCTGGGGGTGGAAAGGCACAGTCACTCTACAGAGCCACACAGCCTGCCCCCAGCTCCTCCCCTGCAGACCCCAGGCCCAAGAGGAGCTCGCCCCTCTCCACTCCTGGAGCCCTGGAACCTAGACTACTCTTCTATTTCCTTGTATTATATGATTTAATTCTTGGGCTTCCAGATACCATTTCAAATATATCTGTCTTTAATTCTTTTTTTAAGTTGGAAGATATTTAAATTTATTTTTACTTTCCCACATCACTAATCATGGGTATGAGTGGCTTGTATCTCCATCCGGAAAACATAGCACTATCAAGTTACTATTATATCCAGTGGAGAACTCAGTCTTTGGGTTAATTAAGTCTTTACTGACCCTGGAAACTACCAGAAGGAAGAACCCTGACACTCCTTGGAATCCCCCTCAGCCCGTGTCTGGCATGGAGTAGACACTCTGGTGCTGGCTGTATGAACATTCCTGCCTTAGGACGGAACAGAAAACGCAGTCACCTCTCCCTACAGCGCTTTACGCTTTTCCAAGTATTTCCCTTCTGCCCTCTCCTTATTTCTACTATTTCCTGTTGCCGTATCGGAGCTTCACAGCAACTCAGTGAGGCTGGACCAGAGGTATTAAGTTCCCTGTTTCATAGATGGAGCAACGGTGAGGCATAACAGGGTGATGGGACTTGCCCGAGGGCACAGAGTAAACCAACAGCAGAAACAAGACTAGGGGACAAGTCTTCTAAACTCCCAGGCCAGTGTTCTTTCCTCTAAAATACCTGAGTTTGTAAAGATCTCACAGAAAGAAATTCCAGTGGCCTCTCATTCCTATGATCCTCTCCTGGGCTCTAATCTAAGCCAATCTTGGGGAAGGCACTTTGGCCTCCCTAACCTCGGTCTCTCACGGGAGCAGCCTGGAGCGCCAGTGAAAGCGGCTCTTCTCAGGACCAGGAGGGGAACACCGGATGCTACCGCCGGCCCAGCATGATGCCAGGCCACTGCTTGCCCAGACTGTGCCCACATTCTCCCCGCCTGCCCTCCTCCACCCCCACACACAATTAGGCCGTTTAAGGAAGGAGAGCGCTCTTGAATCCCAGGAACGCCCGCAGCCTGCTGCCCTCGGGGGCGCTCCTGTCTCTGCCTCCCTCGGGTGATAGGGATTATTGGGGCAAGAAAAGGGGAGAAAGGAAGAGACTATAATCTCTGGCCCCTACCGGTCCTGCCCCAACCCCGCCAGGGGCTGCCCCACATTCGGCTCTTCCAGAGCCTGGGAGCGCAGATTCCTGCAGGGTGGAATGACGGATAGACTCCTCGGGACCTTCACTGCCTGCTCACAAGTTCCAGACACATCCTCCTCATTTCCGCAGAGCCTGTACTCCTCTCCAGAAGCACAGACATGACTCATTCCCAGCGGTCAGAATGAGCACAGGGAAGACTCCCAGGATGTGAGAACGTGACCCCTTCCCCACAGGCACCCTCCTTCCACCAGGATGGGGAGGCCTGAGCACAGGGTCCATGGAATGGTTCGAGAACCCAACAAAGAAGGCCACACTCTACCCTGCAGGCTGTGGAGCTGGAGATGAGGCTTTTTCCAGCTCCTCCCGGGGATGTTCCTGCGGCTGGAGCGCCTGCTTCCGCCCACACTCTGGTAGTCCCCAGACGTCAGAGAAAACTGCAGCAGTAAAGACACCCCTACCCCCATGGCAGAGCTCAGACCTCTGAGGGCAGAGAGGCCAGCCTTACCTGTGGGGAGGGGAGAAAAAACGTGCGTGAGGCTGTGAGCTCCCCTAGGGCAGTCATCTTTGTGTCCTCGCCAGCCTCCCCTCCCCCACCCTGCCCCACACCCCGCCTGGCAGTGACCTTACTGGATACTGGATTAATAAATGAACGTGCCCCCTTCACCAAGGAAGCACAGGGCCGCGTTTGAGGGTCATTTCCTCCACTGCTAAGGTCACAGCATGAATTATCCAGGCCGATGGCGAAAAGGCCGGCCTACGGCAGGAACTCTGGAATCCCTGCTGGCTCCCCTCCCCCCACCCTCCTCCCAGCAGGAATTCCAGGTCTGTTTCCCAGGGGGCTGCGCAGGCGAGCTCTGGTGACAAGGACTCGGTCAGAATCCGCTGGCGCGTGCTAGGTGGCAAAGGGCCGTGGAGACCCCACACCCGCCTTCTGTATTCGCGCGTGTTCCCCCCGTCCACGTTCGCGGACACACTGCTCCGCGCTCCCCGAGGGGGCCCTTTCCGGTCCCCACGCAGAGCGCAGCTCGCGGAGCCTGTGCGCAGGTGCGCGGACTCGCCCCCCCCATTCGGTCCAGCAGTGTGCCCCCCCCCAAACAGCGCGCACTCGGTCACGCGCCCGGCAGGTAGGGCCGCCCCACCACGGGCCTGCGTGGAACCCCGCGTCCTGCCCGGGTCGAACCTCTCTGGCGGGGAGCGCGGAGGCGCGTCGCGCGTCCATGAGGCCGGAAAGCCGGCGCCGGCGGCCGCGCTCCCCACCCCGCCGCGGCGACAGCAGCAGGTTCGAGTTCACCACTGCCAGGCCCGTGCCCAGCCCCCCCGCCGGTTCCCAGCGCCACGTGACTACAGGAGCTGCCGAGGGTCAGTCGCGGGCTCGGGCCGGCGGTCGCGGCCGGAGGGCGGGGCGGGCAGCGGGGCCGGCCGCGCGGGATCCCTCCCCCGCCCCCAGCGCCCCCTCGCGGCCCGGGCCCGGGCCGGGGGCGGCCGCCGCGGGCCCGACTCCGTTGCCATGGCGACCACAGCCCGGATTTTCCGGGATGAGCCCGGCTCCAGTTTCCCGACCCTTTGTCCCAACGGAGGACGCACGTCCCTGGGCGACCGCGTGGTCAGCCTGCGGTCACTTGGCTAGATCCGGCTTCGCTGGCCTAAGCGCTCCTAGCTGGCCCGAGCCTTCGAGAGGGCGCCTCCCACCCCCGGGCCGCCCCCTCCTCTTCTCCTGCCACCTCGACCTTTGGCCGCGCCGCGGAACCTGATACCGCAGGGGCTGAGCCTGGCGGGGGGCGCGGCTGACCCGAAAGTCTGCCTTGTGGGTTGTTCAGAGCTGGAGGAAGGAAAGGTCCGATCGGGTGAACTTTGAAACGGGAATGCCCTCGCTTCCAGAAATTAGCGGAGCGCAGGCGTCCCGGCTTCCGCGGCCGCGGGGCGCGGGTCCGGGTCCGGGGCGCAGGGCGGTCCTCGTCCCCGGGGCGTTTCGCTTGGAAACGCACCGCAGCCAGTTGGCGAGTGCGGAGTCAGGTGCGAGTCTTGCGTTCGTGACTCATCGGCTAGCAGGTGGCCTTGGCTTTCCGCACGAAACACTTCCTTGATTTTCCAGGCTTGTACACTTTCACGTACTTTTATGTTTTGCAACACAGGCAACTTTCTAATTATACAATTATTTTTAAAGCACAAAATCTGTTGCATTAATAGGAAATGAAATACAAAAATCTCTCATACTTTACCTCCTAGAGTCAATTACACTTAATATCTTAGTATGTATTATCGGGCATTTTTTTTTAATGCTTATCTATGCTTGTTTGACGTTATTGGGATAATGCCTTACAAAGATGTATTCTGCCTTTTTCACTGAACAATACTGTGAATTTTCTGACATTTTATTAGATATTCTTTTTTTGATATTCTTTTATAACATGATTCTTAATCGCAGCATAAATGCACACAAATTTTCTGCTTTTCTATATCATTGTGGATTCATGATACAGGAGCTGCCGAGGGTCAGTCGGCATGTGCTTTTATTGCACATACTTGATTTAAAAATTCTGGAAGTGGGGAACTGATAGGTCAAAGGCAAAGTATATCTTTCAAATGTTTTCTAAACTATCTTCGAGGAAAATGTATTGGTTTTCTTTTGAGAAATGCCCCTTTTTCCATATCCTTGAAAACACAGGCTATTTTTTCAAATTTAATTTAAAGTTGTTATTTCTCATTGTTTTGAATGTTGTTTCTTTAATTACTAGTTAACTGGCTTGTTTTTCCACGTAGTTATTTATTAACTGTTTGTATTTTCTCTTGTGTGAATTTGCTTTTGTCCCTTTGCCCACTTTTCTATTTGTCCATTTTTAAAAGTTGGGAAATTGACTCCTGCGTATATATCTGAAGAAAACGAAAACATTAATTCAAAAAGATACATGCACCCCAATGTTCATAACAGCATTATTTACAATAGCCAAGATACAGAAGCATCCTAAGTGTCCATCAGCAGACAAATGGATAAAGAAGTTGTGGTGTACATATACAGTGGAATACTACTCAGCCATAAAAGAATGAAATGTTGCCATTTGCAACATGGAGGATATTATGCTTAGTGAAATAAACAGAGAAAGACAAATGCTGTATGTTATCACTTATATGTCAAATCTAAAAAAAAACACAAACTAGTGAATATAACAAAAAAGAAGCAGACTCACAGATATAGAGAACAAACTAGTGGTTACCAGCAGGGAGAGGGAAGCAGGGAGGGCAAGATAGGAGTAGGGGGTTAAGAGGTATAAACTATAAGAGGTATAAAATAAATAAGCTACAAGGATACCTTGTACAGCACAGAGAATGTAGCCAATATTTTAGAATAACTATAAATGGAGTATAATCTATAAAAATTTTGAATCACTGTGTTGTACACTTGAAACTAATATGATATTGTAAATCAACAACACCTCAAAAAAAGTTGGGAAATTGGTTTTACAATATTTCACATTGTTTGGGGGACACTCCTTATACAGTAAAAAGCCTTTCATGGTTTCTGCCTTCGGTGTTATGTTTAGAGCACCCACACCATCCCTCCCCAAATGAAATTTTATGCTTGTATTTTTGTCACAGAAAGTAAGTTTTAATATCTAGTAGTGTAAGTACTCCCCCTATGACACAGGTTCCTTTTTTTCCCCACAACTTTCTTGGCTAAAATCACTCTCTTATTGCCTCTCGCCTTCTGAGATGGCCCACACTCTGTGGAGTATGTTTCTCTCTAAATAAATCCACTTCTTACCTAAAAAATTAAAATAAAAAATTAAATCACTCATTAACCTTCCAAATGCACTTTAGAATTTCTTGTCAATATTTTAAAATGTTTCTTGACAGTATTTTAAAAATCCACTTGAAGAGATTTAAGATTCACGTCCCTCCGTTGGTTCGGGTCTTATTTTACCTCTCACAGTCAAGTTTTCTTATTTGTAGATTAAATAGTATAACTTTTGTACTTTTCCTATAATAAAATTTACAAATATGAAAAAAACTTTGTCAGATACGTTGTCAGAGTTTTAAGGTTCAGAAAATATGGTAGGCTGTATATTGTAGCATGTAGGTCAAGTTTGGTGGTTACAGAAGAATGGATTTTTCTATGAGTGCAATCAGAAGATATTCGAGTTTTTACCTAAATACTTAGTAATAATAGTTAATATTTAGGGAGTCCTTATTTTCTGTCAGACATGGTGATAAACTTTTCACATATGTATCTCATTTAATCCACTTAACCCTAGGAAACATACTCTTCTAGTGCTCATTTTACAAATCAAACAACTGAGACTCAGAGATGTTGAGAAATTTGCCCAACGCCACACAGCTGGATCATGGCTGATAGGAACCTGGCCTCACTTTTCACCACTAAAGTTGTGTGTCTGGGAAAAGCACCAAGTGCTGAGCCCAGCACAGAGTAATTGTGAAATACCTCTTAGTTCATGGGTAGATGTGGCACGTCAGTGCTCCTGGATATAATACATTCCGGCAAGAACCCTCCAGGGGAATTCCTTCACAGACACACAAAGTGCCTTCATCTGTCTGTCATCGGTCTCTCTGAGCAGAAAGGCTCTTCCCTTAAACAACGCCTTAACTACTCCCCAGTCCCCAGCCCCCACTAGAAGTGTCCTCATGCCCCGTTAGGAATTATCCACCTGCTGTACTTTGCTCTTTTGGCAAAGACAAAGGACACTAAGTATAGAACGACGGGGCCTTCACTCTGCAGAGAGAAAATGCAAAGGAGTGGTGAGGGATTCCTGAGCCTTTATGCCAGTCAGAAATTCTAGGCCTTGGTATTCAGGACTTCACCCCTCAGTATGCCTTAGAGAGGGATGTGGCGAGGGATGGCGCTGTGACCGGCCATACGGTCAAATGGCCCAGCCCGATGCAGATTGCCTCAGCCTTGATGCGCCTGCAAGAAAAAGATAGGGCTGTACAGGGTCAGGGGCCCACTGGACAGAGACACTTGAGAGGGGCCCTGGGAGGGTCCCTCTTCCCCTCCAGCAGTGCCTGACACCCACCCCCCCACTACTGGATTAGATGGCAAAGTAGGTGGGTTTGCCAGGGGATGAGGGGAACGATGTCTCCAGAAATCCTCTGTGAAGATGTTACTGAACCCAACTTGGGTCCACTCGCCTGCTCAAAAAACCCAAACTCCCCGCACCTCGGGGGCATGTGAAACTTTCCTGGCCGGGGATCAAACCCGCACCTCGGGGCATGTGAAACTTTCCTGGCAGGGGAACAAACCCGCGCCCCCTGCAGTGGAAGCCCAGATTCGTAACCACCCGACTGCCAGCGAAGCATTTTTAGAAGCCAGGTGAGGGAGGGGACTCGCAGGGTGTGTGATCTGCTGTGGACAAGTCTCTGGTTGACGGTGGTTAACAGGACGGTGTCACAGGGGTTAACACGATCAATCCTTAGGCTCCAGGAGGTCTGGGAGCTACGTGCTCATGGTCATCAAGTAGTTAAATGCTTGCATTTGGGGGATTTTAGCATCTGTAAAGCAACTCAGGAAATGTGCATCAGATACTGTAATCTAGGTACTTCGGGGAGGAGCTAAAGCAGAGGATATGGGGGAGGGGTCTGTCCCGGGAAGGCCCCATAGGGTCCTGCTCGGTTCCGAAACACCCAGGTATTGGTTAGCAGCAGTCCTGTATCTACAAGAGGGAAAACTGCATCTATGTCACAGATAGCCTGTGCCTGTCCTCCCCACAGGACTCACTCATAACACCAGCAAATATTTAATCAGTGCCCACCATCTGCTGTGCCAGCTGCTGGGCCTACCGCGAGCCCGACAGAAATGGTGCTGCTGGCTCTCCACAGTGTGGGAGGGTATTGAGAGGAGCTGGTTTAGCGATGGAGGTATCTCTTGGGTTAGTACTTCGTATGAAACAAAACCAAATGCTTGTTGCTAATTTCTGAATGGATGACCAGGGGAGTGAGAGAGAAGAGAGGAAATCTTCCCTCCAGTGGGAACCGCCGTATTACTCACTCCGGCTTCAGACGGCCTCCCCAAGGCGGGTTTGGAACATCGCACAGAGTCATTCCCAGCGGTGGCGGACCGTGTGGGGAGGGGGCAGGAAGCACACGCACGCTGACCTCGGCGGGGCCACGTCTGCAGGGAGAGCCTCGCGCGGGTGCTGTCACCCGTAGGTGCTCACGCAGCCTCGACCCCGGGAGCCCTCCCAGCTGCCCACCTGGAGAGAAAGCCCGACTGTCCAAGGCCGGCACCATGGGTGAAAGGAGCCTCTTCAGGAAGAGATCAAAGTGCTCCTCCTTCTGCAGTCCCCAAAATGTCCTTAAATGCAGGAACGTGGCCTGCAGGACCCAGGCAAGAACAGGCACTGTAAAGAAGCCCTAGATGGAGATCAAATGTCATCCCCCCAACTCTGCTGCACAAGACACTTCTGTTGCATATCTAGTTCCAGGAGTCCGGGGTTTTTTTGTTCTTTTTGTGGTTTTTTTGCGGTACGTGGGCCTCTCACTGTTGTGGCCTCTCCCGTTGCAGAGTACAGGCTCCGGACGCCCAGGCTCAGCGGCCATGGCTCACGGGCCCAGCTGCTCCGCGGCACGTGGGATCATCCTGAACCGGGGCACGAACCCGTGTCCCCTGCATCGGCAGGCGGACTCTCAACCACTGCGCCACCAGGGGAGTCCAGGAGTCCTTTTTTTTGTTTCGTTTTGCTTTTTTATAAATTTATTTATTTTATTTTTATTCATTTCTGGCTGCATTGGGTCTCCGTTGAGGTGCGCGGGCTTCTCATTGTGGTGGCTTCTCTTGTTGCGGAGCACGGACTCTAGGTGAGCGGGCTTCAGTAGTTGTGTCTCACGGGCTCAGTAGTTGTGGCTCGCGGGCTTAGTTGCTCCGCAGCATGTGGGATCTTCCTGGACCAGGGCACGAACCGTGTCCCCTGCATTGGCAGGCAGATGGATTCTTAGCCACTGCGCCACCAGGGAAGCCCCCAGGAGTCCGTTTTTTTGGAAAGGAAAAGAACATAGTGGGTCAAAAGGAAACCAGGTTTCCTGCAGCGAGAGCCTCTCCTGCCACCTGCTGCTCCTGGCCCCTTCTGGCCGCCCGTAGCCTGGCCTCCCAGACCATTTGATCCTTTTAAACAGAGATCAGGTTGCTCACTCCACATTTTGACGACATAGCAAAGGGCTGCCGCGGCCTCTAAGGTTCCGCCTGGTCTGACCGCCTGCCAGCCCCTCCGCGCAGCCACAGAAGCTCCATCCCACTGTAGGGCCTTTGGAGTTGCTGTTTCATCTGCCTGGGACGCCCTCCCTCCTGCTCTTTATAGGCGGCACTCCTTCACTTTGTTCAGATTTGGGCTGAAGTATCCTCTCCTCAAAACATGCGCCCCGATGACCACCTCTCTCCTCCGTACTCCCACCCGGATGAGGAGGTCCCTGATGCCACTGGGACAAATTGCCCCAAACTCAGTGGCTTAAGGCAACGCACATTTATTCTCTTATGGTTCCGGATGCCAGAAGCCCCAGATCAGTTTCACTGGGTGGACGTCAAAGTGTCAGCAAGGCCACGTTCCCTGCAGAGGCTCTAAAGGAGAAACTGTTGGCCTGTCTTTTCCAGCTTCTAGAGCTGACCGTGTGTATTCTGTGTCTCAGGGCTCCCTCCTCCGTCCTCAAAGCCAGGAGGGTAGCATCTTGCTTCAGTTATCACATCTGTCTCTGCTGTAGTCAGATCTCCCTCTGCCTTCCTCTTACGAGGACACCTCTGATTACATTTGGGGCCACCCAGATAATCCAGGATAATTGTAAGGGAAGATGCAAGTTAAAACTAAGAAAAGTAAGTTTTAATTCTCCCTGGTACAAAAAGGGAAAAACTCTCCCCGCCCTTCCCTAAGAGCATTTTCTTTAGAAAACTTCTAATTGGAAGTTCTTTCTCTGCCCCTTTGAGGTGCATGTAAATCTTTTTAAAGCTCACTAAGCCTCTTGCCGGCTTTACAACCCAGGACTGCCTTTCTCGAGGACCTGGGAGCCATCTCTCCGAAATGCAAACATCAAGGGAACAGCGGCCAGTGTCCCCTGCCCGTGGGAGGTGGGAGCCTAACTCTCCAGCAGCGCCGGGCTCCGGGCTGCAAACCTCCTCCCGTCACCAGGATACAACAAGTGGATGTTTCCTTTGCATAAAGGCAATTAGCTATCACGGGTGGCCTCCCAATTCCAGGCGAATTTAGGGTGAACTGTGTGTGACAAACGGTCAAGTCCTCTTACCCGAGGACTGGCGATGCTTTCCCTGGAGAACACGTGTGCAGTGGGGTCGCATCTGCTGGGCTATAAAATAGGGTGAGGACTTCCCTGGTGGCGAAGTGGTTAAGAATCCGCCTGCCAATGCAGGGGACACGGGTTTGATCCCCGGTCCGGGAAGATCCCACATGCCACGGAGCAACTAAGCCCGTGCACCACAACTACTGATCCTACACTCTAGGGCCCAGGAGCCACAACTACTGAAGCCCGCGCACCTAGAGCCCGCGCTCCGCAACAAGAGAAGCCACCACAATGAGAAGCCCGTGCACCGCAACAAAGAGTAGCCTCTGCTCGCTGCAACTAGAGAAAGCCCACGCGCAACAACAAAGACCCAACACAGCCAAAAAAAAAATTAGGGTGAAATTTCTTTCTGTCTTTGCCATCTCTTAGTGCATTGCCTGTGACGTGCTTATCCAATAATACAGCTGTTTTCTTTCTCTCCTACCTTTGTGCAGGGCTTTTCTGGGTAGGCAGGAGATTTTCTTTTCAATTTTATTTCCCTGACATAATCTCCCCATCTCAAAATTCTTAGGTTAATCACGTCTGCAGTCCTTTTTGCCATATAAAGGAACATTCACGGGTCCTAGGGATTAGGGCCTGAACAGGGACTGAAGCCTGGACAGGGATTAGAGCCATTATTCAGCCCACCATCCACTCCTACCCCATCACCTTCTAGTCCCCCTACTCAACTTTATTGCTCTTCGTAAGTCTTATCACCTACCTGAAATTATTTGGATGTGTATTCAGTTAGATAGTTTTCGTCTAGTTACCCAGCACAATGTAAGCCACGTGAAGGCAGGGATTGAACTGTCTTTTTTAACCACCGCGTAGCCACAGCCCCTAGAAATGTGCCAGCCCCTGGCAGGAGCTCCATGAGTGTTTGTGGACCAAATGGAAGAGGAAATACGAGTTCTTCATCCCATGGTGAAGCGAGTTGGATTAGACCACTCGGAGCTGCTGGAAGAGCAGTCCCAGCCAATCATCAGCCAGTGAACTTCAAACCTCCTCCCTCGGCTACTGCTTGTTAAGCAGGCGATGGAGTCGGACAGAACTTTTAGGGAGACAGAAAAAAACACTTTTTCTTACAGAAAAATTCCAATCAGTATGTGAGTGAGGCAAAGCACAAGGAACCTGGGAGAAAACTTCAGTCCATAGCTCTCCCACTGGAAGGGCTCTGATTGTGGGCAGCAGTGCCTTGAACATATTCCTTTATCTTGAACATTATTGCAGAGTAACTGGAGGGCAGGAATCCTTAGGGAGCCTCTGACACGGCCACTCGCATGTGCAGCAGCGGGGAGGGTGCCCCATGCTCGGGAGACCGCGACTCCCACCAGCTAGGGGTTTGGTCTTAGGACCACACATCGCCAGGAGAAGCTGCCACGAATCACCTTGGTGTGTCAGCCGAGAGAGAAAGTACTCGCTTTCCCCTAGAAATCGACATTTTTACCCTTTCAAGGTCAAATCTCATCTATGTCTTTTGTACTCTGGACTGGCATCAGGCTCTCTCTCCTTCAACTAAATTCAAAAGATGGATTTAGAGGCCGGTGTGTATCCGTTCTTGGTTTAAAATCTACTACAAGCCAAGCTGGATTTGGAAACGCAAGACAATTCTAAACAGAATCTCTGTGAAGCCTGTGATTTAGCAGAAGCAGGTGTATTTTCAAGTGTTTTGTTTCCTGTGAGTGCCATGTGCTGCTGTTTGTGAACTCCATCTGTACCTGTTCACCAAATAACAAAAATGCTGCCTCTAACCTCAGCTCATTCCTACCCAGACTCCTCTTGAAAAAAACCACGCGAGGTAGTTGGAGGGATCAGAGTGTAAACCTGGCTTCAACCTGATGCCTTCTGATCGGCTCCAGGATCAAATCCGGGTCACAGTTAGATTTGGTGCCTCCGGAGTTGGCCCGTGAAGTCTCTGATGTTCTCAGAACTGGTTTGCCTTCGCTGTCTCAAAACATGAGAAGAGAGTTTCCCCTTACCAGGATTTCAGGTTTATTTTGGGGGTGTTATTAGAAATTAAAACAATATAGCATGTTTAACTACTGCACAGTAACATTCTATTAAGTTACTACATCCAACAAATAATATACCAAGTAAAATTCATTTTAAAAAAGAACACTTGAGGGCTTCCCTGGTGGCGCAGTGGTTGAGAGTCCGCCTGCCGATGCAGGGAACACGGGTTCGTGCCCCGGTCCGGGAAGATCCCACATGCTGCAGAGCGGCTGCGCCTGCGCGTCCGGAGCCTGTGCTCCGCAGCGGGAGAAGCCACAACAGTGAGAGGCCCGCGTACCGCAAAAAAAAAAAAAAAAAAAAAAAAAAAAAAAAACCCTTGAAAAGTATTTAATTTCAGGGATTCCCTGGCGGTTCAGTGGTTAGGGCTCCGCGCTTCCACTGCCGGGGGCCCTGGTTCAATCCCTGGTCGGGGGAACTAAGATCCCACAAGCCACGCGGCGCGGCCAAAACACAAACAAAAAAACTGTTTAATTTCATAGTATCTAAACTACCCTATGTGCCTTCCACTGGCTGAGATGCGGCTTATCCCTGCTGTGCGCTGGTTTAGGGTCATAACAAACATGCATATGATATATGAATACAAAACCACTGCAACAAATTGGCGTGATTTATGGGTCAGATGGAGTTAAGAGAAGTTCTTAGGATTAAATCAGGGACCAAAAAGTGATGATAGGCTACCGCAAGTATGTAAGAAAAATAGTTCCACAGCCTTGTTATTTAAAAAAATAGGGAACTGTTAAGGGCAAAGACCTAGCTGGTGCTCACCATCGCCATCTAGTGGTAGATCATGGAGTGCCGTCTAATGGGCTCCTTGGTATCTGTTGGACATTCAGCTTGATATTTGCCTTCTGACCACTCCGATTTAGGAAAATATTTTGCACTCATGAAGCGTCTTTTTAAATGTATTTGATAAAGGTGCAAGTTCCTTTTATTAGTTTGCTGAATTTCCTTTAAAGCCTTATCATAATGGTATGTTACATTAATGGTAAAGTGCATCCCAAGTCTTAGGACGTGGACTCTGCTGGAGACCACAGGCTTTGCTCTGTAAAAATGGAATCAGGTGAGTGCAATGGCCCAAATGAGAGCAGAAGGGCAAAGTCAAAGTCCCCATGCTAATGATGGCTCTCAGCCCCCTGACCCCACTTGGCACCCAGAACACAACCAGCCTAGCACTACTCACAAGCAAAAGCTCACAGGACTCTTGGAAAAATTGGACGGCTACAAAGAAAAGACCTATGGATAATACCAACACTGGGGATCATTCAGACAATAACAAAAAATCAGGCTTACTACCCGATCGCCCTACAGTGCAGTCCGCCAGTTGACAGGGCCCCAGACTTTCCACAAAACTTTCAAGTGGGCATTTGAGGAATGCTTCCGACACGAAAGACCAAAACTATGAGCTGAAATAAGGAGCAGATAGAACTTTTTAAAAGAAATCCCATAAATACAGCATGGTATTTTTAAATAGGAAAGAG
The DNA here is from genome assembly GCF_011762595.2 of Tursiops truncatus. NCBI lineage: Eukaryota > Metazoa > Chordata > Mammalia > Artiodactyla > Delphinidae > Tursiops > Tursiops truncatus. Next base: position 98,795,874 of record NC_047042.1, on the reverse strand, counting down.
CTTTTGACACTAAAAAACACTGAAATTTTAATTTAAAAGTTCAATAAAAGGTATGAAAGATAAGGTCAAGAATATCACATTACTAAAATCAGAAATGAAAGTGGAGACATTACTACTGATCTGACAGAAATAAAAAGTATTATGAGAGTACTACGAACAATTGTATGCCAACAAATTGGATAACAGATGAAATGGACAAATTTCTAGAAACATAAAACCTACCAAGAGTAAATCACAAAGAAATAGAAAATCTGAATAAACCTATAACTGGCAAGGAGATTGAGTCAGTAATCAAAAATATCCCAATGAAGAAAAGCCCAGGACCAGATGGCTTCACTGGTGAATTTTATCAAACATTTTAAAGAAGTAATATGAATTATTTTCAAACTTTTCCAAAATATTGAAGAGGAGGGAACACTTCCTAAATAATTCTATGAAGCCAGCATTGCCCTGATACCAAAGCCAGAAAAAAAAAAAAAAACCTGCAAGAAAACTATAGACTAATATCCCTTATGAACATTGATGCAAAAGAAAAAACCTCAACAAAATATTAGCAAACAAAATTCAGCAGCTCTTAAAAGGATTATACACTATGACCAAGTGAGATTTATTCTTGGTACTTTCAAGATATTTCAACATATTAAAATCCACCAATTTAATAAACCACAATAACAGAATGAAGAAAAAAAATACATGGGGAATTACCAGGCGGTCCAATGGTTAGGACTCTGCGCTTTCACTGTGGAGGGCTCGGGTTCAATCCCTGGTCAGGGAACTAAGATCCCACAAGCCTTGCGTGCAGCGTGGCCAAAAAACAAACAAAAACAAACAAACAAAACAAAACCCACATGATCATCTCAACTGAAGCAGAAAAAGCATTTGACACAATTCAATACCCTTTCATGATAAAACCACTCAACAAACCAGTAATAGAGGGAAACTACCTCAACTTAATAAAAGCCATATTTGAGAAACCCATAGTGAACATCATACTCAAATGGCAAAAAACTGAAAGTTTTTCCTCTAAGATCAGGAACAAGGCACGGCTGTCTGTTTTTACCATTTCTATTCAACAAAGTACTGGAAGTTCTAGCCAGAGCAACTGGACAACAGAAGCAATAAACAGATAAGCTGAACGTCAAGAAAATTGAAACCTTTGTGCATCAAAGTACACTATGAACAGAGTGAAAAAGCAACCCATAGAATGGGAGAGTATTTGCAAATCCTATATCTGATAGGAACTAACATCCAGAATATATAAAGAGCTCCTACAACTCAACAACAAACAAACAAACAAGTTAAAATATGGTCAAAGGAGTTTCATAGTGATTTCTCCAAAGAAGGTATACGAATGGCCAAAGAGCACAAAAGAGTAACCAAAAGGAACAGGAAGATTTGAAAAAGAAGCAAATAGAATGTCTAGAAAATTTTTAATGGAACCTAAAATTTAATAGAATGATTAAAAGCAGATTACACATAACTGAAGCAGAAATTAGTACACCTGGTAAATAATGAATGAAAGATTTAACCAGAATGCAGCACGTAGAATAAAGAGATGAAAAATAAAAAAATACAGAAGGGATTAGGAGATAAGGAAGCTAGAGTGAGAGGGTCTAACAAGCATCTGATCAAAATTTCAGAAGGAAATATTAGGGAGAATGTGGGAAAGGAACTATAAGGCATAATTCAGAGAGTTCCCTGGTGTTTTGTTTTGTTTTGTTTTGTTTTGCGGTACGCGGGCCTCTCACTGTTGTGGCCTCTCCCGTTGCGGAGCACAGGCTCCGGACGCGCAGGCTCAGCGGCCATGGCTCACGGGCCCAGCCGCTCCGCGGCATGTGGGATCTTCCTGGACCGGGGCACGAACCCGTGTCCCCTGCATCGGCAGGCGGACTCTCAACCACTGCGCCACCACAGAAGCCCTCCCAGGTTTTAAAAACAAGAGTGTGTGGAACTTCCCTGTGGTCCAGTGGTCAAGACTTCACTTTCCAATGCATGGGGCTGCTGGTTCGATCCTTGGTTGGGGAGCTAAGACTCCATATGCCTCGCGGCCAAACAAACCAAAACATAGAACAGAAGCAATATTGTAACAAATTCAATAAAGACTTTAAAAAATGGTCCACATCAAAAAATAAATAAAATAAATAAATAAAAAGAAGAATGTGAACTCAGAATTCTTTAGAGTAATTCTTCAGGTGGAAACCTGGAATTCCCTCCTGATACCCCTCTCCGTGGAGCCCACGTTTGGTCTATCATCAAACCCTTTTACTTCCCAGGCGCTCCACTTATCCGCCTGCTTTGCTCCATCTTCACCACCCCCATTTCTGCCACGTTCATTGACAACTGCCTTTGTCTCCTACCGAGGGCGTCCTGCACCTGGACATGTCCCCTCTCGTCCACTCTCTACATACTTGCCAGGGTGAGTTTTCAAAAATGCTGTTTGTCTTGTGATTTTTAAACTTCTGAAAACGAATTTTACACTTTACGCAACAAATTACCCAGACGGTATGAAATTGTAAAAATACGAAGGGCATGCAGTTTCCTCACTTCCCTTTACTTCAACCAGACAGTTCCTCTCCTCAGAGGCAACCGTTGCTACAAGTTTTTTGTTTTTCCTTCTAGAAATAGCCCACGCATTTATGAACATATATAGACACCATGGTTCATAATGAGCACTTGACATGTGGCCAGTGTGACTGAGGTGTTGGAATTTTCAAACAAGAGACCGATGTTTCCCACATTGCTTCATTCCACTGAATACTGAAAATATTTGGGCTCGCTTTTCCGAACGGACTCTGTGCAAGCGTCATGGACACAGTTGTTAAAATTGTTCGGTACTTAAGTGCAAATACTATGAAACATCAGCAGTTTAGGGGACTATAGAAAGGAGTAGGAGATCATGAATTTAAGAAGCTTTTCGTTGCCAACGCTCATTGGTTGAGTCATGGAAGGGTTTTACTAAGGTTTACTGCACTGTTAACGCCAAGATTTTCTTTTTTTTTTTTTTTAACGCCAAGATTTTCTTGAAACAAAAAAGAATGTTAACCAAATATTCAGCAATCAAAGATTTTAAATGTCAGTGTAAATGTTCTCACCAATATCACACTACGTATGATCAAGGTACGTCTGAAGCTCCAAAGAAAGGAAAAGTTCATTTGTGACCTGTCCAGACAAATATAAGAATTTCAAATTAAATCTTTTACTAATAGAGATCAATAATTATGACTTTGCATACTTTTCTCACATGAATCAATACGTAAAGGGTTTTAATTACAGTAGACAGCACGATGTAAAGTGGCTGCAAAATTTACAAGCAAAAATTGAAGAATAGTTTGTCGATTTGATACATTTATAGTTGCTTTTGAATCATGCAATATTCTTTTGAATTTATGTCAATTATACTGAGTTGATACAAAAAGTAGTGAATGTGCCTAACTCAGACAGGTGGAGTTTTGAAAGTGATATGCTTTTGCTTCAAGGTCAAATTGATTCTCTGAAAAAACATACACTGGTTTGTCTCTGTGGCAGCAAACATTAAAGGAAAATGTTTTAGGTACTCAGTTCGGTTATTGGAGAACTTTGCCAGAACGACTCGGATATGTGAATCTCCACTTTCAACTGTGATGCCCGGGAGTATCATTAACCACTACTAAGTAGCTAAGTGCTGTCACCGCTCCCCTGGGCTGGGACGTGTCACCTGGTGCTGAGCTCATGAATGTGTGTTAAGTAGCCCCTTCACATGTCCCCACCCGTGACTGCCCTGCAGTGCGGTTGCCCGCCCCTCACGTTCCTTTCACCCAAAGGGAACTTTGTCTCGCTGTGTGACCTACACTGTATTTGCATCCAGCCCCCAGCCTCCTTCCTTGCCGGCTGCCACCAAGCTGCGCCAAGCCTCCCTTGCCCCCCCAGGCCTCCTACGGCCCCTACCAAAGGCAGGAGGACTTCTGTCCCAGCTTGTCCTCAGCTCAAAGTTTTCTCTGGTCACCCACCCCCAGGACGTCCCCCAGCACGAGGCCCTGGGCTGGGAAATGTGTTCTGCACGCCTATTGTCTCTCTAGCCCCCACCTCGGAAGCTCCTGGAGAACAAAGACCCCAGCTCTCATCTCTGCTTAATGATTGTCCACAGCTCACAGATGGGACTGAAATGTCGATGGTGGGATTTCAGCCACCAGAACTGGCTAACTGAAGCCAAGGATCTTTCTGGCGCCTCCAGAGCACACTGCAAAGGAAGGTTTCAGCTCCACGTGGAGAATCCTGGCAGGCGTACATAGGGAAGGGAAGAAAAAGTTGTGCCAAACACTGGGTCATCTGTCACTTTCCACTTTGCTCATTTAATCCTCAAAACAACCCCTAAATGTAGGGTCTCTGACCCCCCCCCCTCACAGAGAAGGGAGCAGAAGTTCCAGGGATTTGGGCAGTTAAATGAGGTCCTCTCTGTGGGAGATCAGCCCTGGTGGCGGACACACCAAGTCCCAGAGCTTGTTCTTATTTGCTCAGGACCAGCAGGAGTTGGGACCCCTGTCTTCCCTGACTCCCCATCAGCCTTGTGAATCCCACCTCACCCTTCACCCACATGAGACGCTGCAGTCTGTCGCCACCATGGGTGGGACGTGATCCTTCACGACTGGACACGTTTGCTGGTGTTGGAGGTGGTCAGACCCCAGAGTCACCTCTAAGGAGACGCCTTCCCTCTCAGAGCGGCTTTAGGGCGCAGGAAGCAGGGGGAGGGATCAAATGACTCAAGGTCTCATGTGGTTTTGAGGATGTCTGTGTTTCTGGCAAGAATTTCCTGAAATCCGTGTCTCGGGGACGCGAGGGACTGGTCGCCCGGGAAGGGCCTAAGGAAAGGGCAGCCCTACCTGGGGGGCAGGGCAGTCCCACATCCCGCTGCGAAGCCTGGCCAGCCGAGCCCAGCCGAGAAGGCCAACAGCTGGGGCTCCTCTGCGGGGGCAGCGGGAGGAGAGGGGAGGGGAGGGTGGGATGGGGAGGGAAGTCCCGGGAGGGCGGGCGGTCCTAGCGGGGGGGAGGAGCCTCAGCTGCTGGGAGCTGGAGGGGCCCAGGAGGTGGGAGGGGAGGAGATGGGGGCCGACCCGAGAGACGCCGGAGAGGGTGCCGGGAATAGGCTGACAGCCTGGCCAGGAGTAGGCCTCGGCCGTGGCCTCGGGAGGGGAAGCGTAGGAGAGACCCCAAGGCGCAAGAAAGGAGGTGAGGGGGGGAGAATGGCAGGACAGCTGGACGGGAGGATGGGGCGGGCAAAGGGCACAGCTCCAAAGGGCAAGATTGGGCAACTTGTCTGTGGGCCCTCGCTTCACGGGGAGACCCTGGTCGCTTTTCACCGCGGGGGTCTCAGTTTCCACATCTGTGGCCTTCTGGTCCCAAGAAGACTGTACAGGCAGAGTTCCCGGGGAGGGTCCAGCCCTCAGGAGACCCCAGTCATGGATTGCGGGAGGCGGGATCAGAGGGCTGGGAGAGGGCTGGTGGCGAAAGCTCCAGAAAAAACAGCTAGGGAGGGAGGGTCTGCTCTGGAAAGAAAGCCCTGGTGGGGCCGAGGCCCCCATTTCTGGGGTGGGGGGCTCGGAGGGCCAAGGGCACCGGGCCATTGCAGCACAGGGAGGGTTAAGCATCCTCCCACTTCCCACCCGCTCTGGGCCCCTCCCTCGTGTTTACGTCCTCCCCAAAATATTCAGCCTCCAGCTGGCCTCCATTCTGGGCCTGTCCCTCCCCACCTCCAGTAGGGGGGCGGGGGCCGCAGGCTGAGGGTCAGGGCCCGGGACCCCACAGAGCCAGCAGTCTGGGGACTGGGGTCAGAGAAGATGGGCCAGAAAAGCAGGGGAGGGCTGGAGGGGGCAACAGTGCTGCCCCCAAGGCTGGCCTGAGGACCACAGCCAACTCAGCACCTACCCAGGACAGGGCCAAAGCCGCCCTGAGCTGGACCTGGGAACAGTGGGGGCAGGGGAGGGGAGGGGAAGGGCCAGGGGAATACCAGGGGAATCTCTGCAAAGCGCCACTCCCTGTCCCTGCACCTCTGCCCAGAGCTCTACCAGATGTGGTCCCCAAGCCACAGGGCCCGGGAGTTGGTGGCTCCGCGGGCTGGCACATGAGCTGAGGATCCACACATACCCTTCGCAGGGTCAGGGGGACTAAGGTGAAGCCATGTGGCAGCTGTTGCTCCCGCTGGCCCTGTGGCCGGGCGTGATGGGCTTGGGCAAGGATGAGCTCACGGCGGCCCAGCACCTGGGCCTGCAGGTGGCCCTGGAGGAGTTCCACAAGCATCCGCCCGTGCAGTGGGCCTTCCGGGAGACCGGTGTGGACAGTGCCATGGACACGGTGAGCGGCACCCCAGGGAGGGGAGGGGGATGGTCGGCATGTTCCCAGGGAGGAGGTACAAAGGCGCTTGGGCCCCGGAGGCGCCCAGCTCTCCAGAGAAGGGCCAGCCAGCCCAGCCATCTCCAGGGACGTGCTGTCTCACGGTGGGGGGGAGGGAGGAGGGACAGGTCACGTCCAGGAAGGGCCATGCCTGCTCAGCTGACTGCTGGCCTTCCTCTGTCTGTGGGTAGCCCTTCCCGGCCGGGACCTTTGTGAGGCTGGAGTTTAAGCTCCAGCAGACGAACTGCCGGAAGAAGGACTGGAAGAAAGCGGAGTGCAAGGTCAAGCCCAGCGGGGTGAGTGAAGGCACGTGCATGCGACGGGGCATGCGCTCAGCGCGGGGTTGTGCGACTGGGGTTCAGGAGGAGATCCAGCGAGAAGCCTCAGGTTGGGGACCCCAGGGCGGAGCAGCCTCCCTGGCAGCTGACTTGCCTGTCTCGGCTGGTGGTTGTGATGGTTGCAGGTGGGCTGGGGGCCTGGACAGGCAGGAGGAGGGCCGGCTGGGCTACCCCCGAGGACACATGCTCTTCAGAGTGGGTCCACCTTCCATGCCATCCAAGTTCCTCTCTCAGGCTTCGCGTCACCGGTGGAAGAAGGCCATGGTATGGGCTTCGGGTGGTCCCCACCCTAGGCCTGGTGAATGCCCCATTTCCTGTGTGTTTTCAAGTGGAGATGGCCCAGCCCGGGCTGGTTCCTAACAGGGCTCGATTGTCATCAGCCACCTTGGGGGCAAAGTCACTGCCATGGGGGCGATCCTGGGGCCGGAACGCAACCATCTGGTGTCCAGTCTCAGCTCTGCCAACCACCAGCCCTGTTACTTCCCAGGTTCTCTGAAGGCCTCAGTTTCCTCCATCTGTTAAGGGAGGGACTGGATTATACGAGTGGTTTTCTAGACTTTTATACCAGGACCATTGTGTTCAAATCTTACAAGAAAATACAAATAAATATAACAGATGACAGCAGAGCAGCTCAGGTGGAAGTCAGGTAGGGAGAACCCACCTGGACGAGGACTCCCACCTACACACACGCGCGCGTGCGCACACACACTCACTCAGGGTTCATAGAAAACTGCAGGATGGTTTGACTTCCGAAATTTCCCGGTCTGAGGGTGGGCTGAGCCTGGAACCACCTGGCCTGCCAGGGGAACCCCCATTGTATGCTGCCCCCCAGCTCCCACTCTCACCCTCGGGGCCGCAGGCCTCCCCTCACTCACCCGTTTCCTCTCTGGGCTCTATGCGCCCCTCCCCAGAGAAAGCGGAAATGCCTGGCCTGCATCAAGCTGGACCTTGAAGATAAAGTCCTGGGCCGGATGGTCCACTGCCCCATAGAGACACAGGTTCAACAGGTAAGAGTGCGCGGAGGAGGGAGCAGAGGTTGGGGAGGGAGCTGGTGGACAGAAACTGGGCCTGTGGGAGAGGTCGGAGGCGGAAGCCTGCATGGAGGGGCGAGGAGGGCTCTGGGCCTGGGGGATGGGGGCGTGGAGGGGGCACGGCCTGAGCGGTGCGGCTGCCGCAGGAGCTGCAGGAGCGCCAGGAGGCCCAGTGCAGCAGGGTGGAGCGCGCCGGCGAGGACCCTCACGGCCACTACTTCCCCGGGCAGTTCGCGTTCTTCAAAGCCTTGCCCCCCAGCTGAGGCCTGACTGGTAGGTGGCCCGCCAGGAAGGAGGGAGGAAGGACTAGGCGGAGGCCAGCCAGGTGGGGCAGGGATGGAGAGGAGGCTGGAGCTGCGGCGGCTGCGCTGCGGGAGGCAGGAGGAGAGGGGCCGGGAGCCTGAAGACAGCTGGGGCGGGGCCCAAACAGCCCCCGTCATACCCAGTCTTAGTTTCTCTTCCCTTCCCTCTAGAATTTCACCCGGCTTCCTGGAAGCAGCGTGAGGGAGGTTAACAAGTGAAAGCCCGCCCTCCCTTCTCTGCGCCCAGGGAGGACTGTCCCATTGTCCCTAATAAAAGTGCTCTAGAGCTGCGTTCTCTCCTCCCCTCGCATTCCTTCCCTCCCTCCTGAGAGCAGCGGGAGGAAAGGGCCCCAGTGCTCCAGCCTCACGGGGAGGAAGCAAAGCCCCGAGAGGGTGAGGGCGAGGGCGAGCACGATGCCTCCCATCAGAAGGACACCCAGTAAGCTGTGTGCTCCTCCTTCCCCAGGACAGGCCAGAGGCAGCAGGGACCCAGGCTCGTTTTCAGGGGCCCACACGCAATGACAGGCAGAGATGCAAATTAAAACACGAGTATTTAATGGGGATTGGCACGGGTGGGCATGGCAGTGGAAGCTTCAGGGAGACCCCAGGGGGGCACAGCACAGGGTCACTTGGACAGGCCAACCTGGAAGATGCGGCTTCCACGCTCCGAGCTCCGCCGCGTCCTCTCCCAGGACGGGCCGGGCAGGAGGCTCGCCATCCTTGCCGCTCACCTTTAGCCTTAGGACCAAGCAACTTTATTCCCCTAAGCCTCAGGCTCAGGCAGCCGGGAGTGGCAGCAGGTACGGACACGAGGAGGCCGGGCCTCCTCCCAGGAGCAAGCGTAGGTGCAGAACAGCCTCACACGGTGCCAGCTGCCTGAGGAGGGTCCAAGGGAGCTGTGTCCCTGATGGATGGAGGTGTGAGAGGGAGGGGGGCTGCTCTTAGGCAAGGGGGCCCATAACACGCCCGTGTGCAGGGCCAGTGGCCAGCATGATGAAACCATGAAGAAAAGCAGGGAGGCCACAGCGTGCCAACCCCAAGGGCCACGGCCACAGGGTGCATTCAAAAGACAAAGGAAGTGGCGCGGGCGGGGCTGAGCGCCTGCTCGGCCTGGGCCAGGCTGTCCCTGGCCTGGCGGTCCAGGTCGTGGCACTCTTGCAGCGTGTCCTGGAACTGGCGGCAGGCCTCCTCCAGGATGGAGCTGCTGCGCGTGGGCCAGGACTCCCAGTAGCCGGGCTCCACCCAGGGCTGGGCCTCCACGGCTCGCGGGCCGGAGCTGGAGCTGGGGCGCAAGGAACTGTCCAGGTCCCGGCACAGCTGGTAGAAGTCACTGCCGCGCCCGCTCACGCGCTCGCCGTCGATGACCTTCAGGCCGGGCAGCAGCTCTCGGACCGAGGCCCAGTAGGAGGGGCTGGTGCACAGCGGGTTGCTGAGCCGGGCCGAGGGGTCGCGGAGCCGCAGGCGCTCGAGGCCCGGCAGCGCCGCCAGACACTGCAGCTGCCCGGGGCCGGCCAGGAGGTTGCCTGCAGCGTTGAGACTCTGCAGGTTCTCGCAGGCGGCCAGGGGCTCCAGCCCCGTCAGCCGGTTGTTGGCCACGTTGAGCACGGCCAGCTGGCGCAGGGAGGCCAGCGGGCCCAGCTGGGTGAGCGCGTTGCCCGAAAGGTCCAGCCACTCGAGGCCCAAGCACTCCCCCAGGCAGCCCAGGTCCACCAGCCCCAGGCCCTGCAGCTTCAGCAGCAGGATGGACTCCAGGGCGAACTCACCCGAGCGCGCCTTGAGCAGCTGAGGGGTGACGCGCACCCCGTTGGCCTCTCCCGAATTCTCACCCCGAGGCTCCATGAGACGAAGTGGGTCCAGGTGGCTGGGGCCCCGGCAGCTCCGTCACAGTGACACAGGTGCCACTGGCGGTCAGCGGGCTGCTCACCCCAAAGGACGCCCCGTCCACTCGGCCTGGGCTGGACGCCTGTCTCCGACACCCCCGCTCAAGGGCCAGCAGGTCCCTGAGGAGAAACAGTCAAAGAGTAAGCGGGCCTCTGAGAACCTCAGTGACCGCCCAGCCTCCACCGCCAGGGCCAGAGACCTAGACGGCCCGGCGGGACCTGAGGACAAGAGTCCAGGGCACAGGAGGGTCAAGAGCCCCTCCGAGGGAGGTGGGCCAGGCACAGGCCCTTGCCTAAGGGGGTCCTGACTCGGCCCTGGCGGTTATGGCCATGCTGGATGGGATTCAGGCCCGCCTTTACCAATTCTTCCCGTCTCCCAAATCTGCTCCGGCGACACAATCTCATTACTTTCCTTTCTCGTAACTGCTCACGATTACCTGTATTAACTCTGAGGTGTTTCCTTTTAACCATTTACACTTATTTTTGAAGAGATAACAGGTCACCATCATCGCCAATCTCGTTTCCTTCCTGGGAGACCCATGCATTGGCAAACACAAATGAGAGCACCTGGGGCTTCTTGACAATTTTTTAAAAAATCAGCAATGAATTCAAAGTGGTTTCCACGTTCCACGGGCCAACTTGTGACCTCTGGTGGCAGCTGTGGGGCCTGAGGGCTCAGCCTTCAGTCCTTGATGAGGAAACTGAGGTCGAGGGAGGGGAGGGACAGCGGAGGCACAGGGAGTAAGTGGCAGCACTGCCAGGCCCCTCACCTTTGCTCCCCGAACCTGCCTGTCAATACCAGCTCTTCACTGTGGCACCAACAGAACAGTGCCCATCGCTGCCAGCCAGATAGCATGGTTCCAGCTGCAAACACGGGCAAAGGGGGGTTGGGGAGGGGAGGCCGGGCAGTCAAGGAAGCCGTCCTGGAGGGAGGGGCAGGGTGGCACCTATGTTGGATCCAGAAAAGGGGAGGGAGGGTACTTTCTAGTCGCCAGTGGCCGTGGGGTGGCAGAAACCCAGGTGTCAGTGCAAGACAAGAGCGCGAGGCAGGAGGCCAGGGGGAGGGACGCCGGCGATGCGAGCAAGCGCAGAAGGCTCAGGGTCTAGGAGAGGAAAACAAGCAGACCTCGGCTCCAAGTGGCAGCTCCCCAACCCCACAGACTCTGGCCGGGCGCAGGCCGGGCTGGCTGAGGCCTGCAGAGAAACAAGGAGCCATTCACTCCTGCTGTTTGCAAAACCTGGGGCTCCAGAGCCCCCGCCAGGCCCCGAGGCTGCGTTTCCATAGCAACGCCGCTCCTCAGAACCCCCTCCAAGGAAATCAGACCCAGAGCTCCTCCCGCACGCCCCAGGACGCTGGTGAGGCTGCTAACACGTCTGACCCCCACCGTCTCTGAGAAGGAGCCCTACGTCTTTCCCCAGCCCCCTCCAGTCTTCAGCAGCCCAGCTCCTCCTTCACTTCTACCAATGTTTCTGTCCAAAAGGCATGGAGGTACCCGCTAAGAAACCTGGTCACTCTGGGGAAGCACCTGCTGGGTTTGTAAGCAGCGAGCGATGCAGTCACCTCCACGTTGGTTAAACCTGCTCTGGCCCACAGGGCACCGGGCACCAGAGATGGGCCATAAAAGCACTAGCCAGATAGCCAGAGACGAGGAACCCGCCTGAGGGCGAGGAGGGAGGAGAACGTGTGCCCGGAACCTGGCCATGTGACTGGAGGCCGGGCTCCCGTCTTGCACTTGGGGTGTCCTGTGGCATCGGCCTCAGGAGGCAGCGGCGAGTCCAGGATGACGGGGTCCAGGCACCGTCTGTGAGAGCGAGGCGCAACGGGCCAGCCTCGGGGGGACACCACCTCTTCCAGTATCTGCGGGCCTCTCTCCAGGGGCGCGCACATCCTCCCAGCCACTACGTTGGGGGTGAAAGCGGTCAGGGAGCCCTGGGGTACAGCCAGGGGCTGAAGTCGGGCCAACACCCACATGCTCGAGGCTGAACGGAGGGGACCGCTGAGCAGCCGGGGGTGGGGAGGACAACACGCCAGGCCTCCAGGCAAGAGCCACCAGCCCCGTGTCCAAATGCCCCGCCGCCGCCGGGGCGACGGGCTGTGGGGGAAGCGGTACCCTGAGGAACCCCGCCAGCGATGGGGATGGAGGTGGTGCGCAAAGGGAGAGAAAGAACAAGGGGGCGGGCAGAGAACGGTGTGCGCGTGCCCACGTTCTGCGGAAGAGGACAGGGGTGCGGAAAGATGGCACTGGGACTGGACATCAGGCCTCCTGTGCCCCCAAGGTCCCATCTGGCAGGAGACACGTGCCCCGCCAGCACTTGGCTCTGTGCCCTCGGCCCTGGGTCCCACGCCCTTGTCTGCAGTTAGATGAACAGCACCGCAGTCAAACCCTGATTCTCCAGCGTGTCCATGACCTCTGCTCCGCTCCTGTGCCCCACTTTACCTCAAATCTGCACACTTCAACCAGGCCGGGGCCCACACGCCTGTGCAAACCCAGCCAACGCAGAGGCCAGCAGCGGACAGCAGGCTCCGCGCAATGCGAGAACGGCTCGTCCACATGCAACGGCGTCAACGTTCCTCCAGAAAACCAGAATCACCCTGGTCCTCTTATGGAAATGAGCGAACAGAGGCACTGGCCCAACGTGTGTCTGTGAAAAGGACTCGGTCACACAGACAAGGCTATGACTGAAACAGGTAACTCCGGATCTCCGGGGGGAAGCCCATCTTCCCTTGTTCAGAGCCAGCAGTTCTGAGTGTCAGTTTACCTATGTAGGGAATGGGCCAGAAGAGGATGCCGTGAGTCGCCAGGGCAGGGCAGAGCCAAGTCTAGGGAAGAAATGGTTCAGCTCGGAGCAGCCTCAGGTGGACAGTCACCGGGCCGCTTCGGTGAACTGGGGCCCCTTCCTCCGCCCCATTCCCTCCCGACCACAACCTGGCACAGGGTTCTCGGACCCGGCACTGCTGCCACCTGGGGCCGGGGTAAGTCTCTGCCGCGGAGGCTCCTCTGTGCGTCCCTGTCTTCCACCCGCGAGAGGACAGTGGCAATCCCCCCACAAGCTGTGACAACCAAAACATCTCTAGGCGTTGCCCAATGGCCCCTGGGGGACAAAACTGCCCCCGGTTGAGAACCACCTCTCCAGAGCCCAAGCCCCCAAGCTCGGGACCGTCAAGCTTCTCATCTCCTCCCTTTCACTGCCCTCGTCTTCCTCACACCCCCCAACCCTGGTGCCTCGCCGGTTCAGGCCTCCCCTCTCCGAGAACAAGGACAGCCGCTGAGGGGAGGCCAGAGAGCAAGGGGACAGTGCCCCTCCCAGGAGGAACTCGAGGGGTGGCAGCACTGACCAATACACGACCCCCTGGACTGCTTTAGTTAGGGCGCATGACATCCCTGCCCCCACCTGACCTACTACACCCGAACCTGCGAGGGAGGGACAGGACGCCTCAGCTTTAAGATGCTCTCAGGTGATTCTCGTTGAAGTCTGAGACCCACGTGCAATTTAAGGAAGGGAGGCAGGGAGACAGGGAGAGGTCCAGGGCCAGGCCCTGATCTCACCACCCAAATGCACTGGATGCAGAGTCCAGACGTTAAGGGAGCGCAGCCCTAGTCCCAGCCTCTCCCCCAGGCGCGCTGGCCTCTCCTCACAGGGAGCCTGTGCAGACATGCCCTGCAGCAGCTGGGGAAGAAGACACGACCTGAGCGGTGTGGAGGTGAGACTTCACTTCCTATCGTGGTGCTCTGACCACTGAACACGATCTGTATAAAACCTTATTCAAGAAAATGCCATGTTACACTGTTAAACTGAAAATACAGCATACTAACTAGCACAGAGGATGTGACCTCAAGGTAAAAAAGGAAATACGTCAAAGTTTTCATAGAGGCTGAGTGAAAGGATTACGGTGAATTTTTCCTGCTTCCTCACATTCTCAGTAACTTCCGAACGTCCTACAGTGAATTAGTCACAGTGACACAGGGGAAGCGAAGGGACAAGCTCCCGGGCTCAACCGCACAGCCAGGGCCAAAGTGCAAGTTAGGCCTTGGTGCCTCTGCACGCCCCCTTCCCTCTCAAAGTCCCTCTGCCAGCGGCCCAGCGGAGCTGGACTTGTGTCTTCTGGGTGTGACGAGCCCCGCCCCAAACACTCCGGCCTCACCCTTCCTTCTTTTCCCATTGATCCCACCAGAGCCTGGGCCCCATGCCCTCAGGTCCTGCACTCGACCCTAAAGGAACTCAGGCCGGTCAGTCACTGGGATACATGCCCTTTCTTGCTTCCTCAGACTGCTTTCACTGTAGAAAGAAGAAACCCCAAGGCTTCCAGTAGTCTGAAAACAAACTACAGGCGACAACGGCCACGTGATGACTGGGCGTCCCAGCTCTCCTCGATCACACGCTCGCGGGAGCTGGGCGGTGCCCTCCACCAGGGCTCTTGGGAACCCCAGGATCCACGGGCAAGCACAGACCCTAAGAAGACCGGTGTGCGTGTGGGCACCTCCCTCCATCATATTAGGGTTTCTTTCCTTTCCAGGAAGAGTGTCCACGGCTTCCCCAGGCCCTAGGTGGCTGAGGATATCCCGCACAGGGCCTGGCTGCTGAGAACACAGACCTCGAGGGCCTGCCGCCCCGACACACACGGACAAGCCGCGTGTAGGGCCCCTCGCCCAGCGACACTTTCAAGGAGCACCGCGGTCCATACGCTGCGTGGTACAACTCAGAGTCACCGATGACCAGAGCCCGCCCTCCCGCCCCCATACTGCCGGCAGTGACTCCAGCAGTGGGCAGATGGAAGATGACATCTCCGCGAAAACGAAAATGACGATCTGTCAAGAACTGAGAAACTGTCCTCATTCCTTCCGAACAAGTTTTGGAGCCTGGCTGTCCCCGTCTAATGTCCTAGGACGCGACACTGTGCCCCCTCCCGTCATCTACGCAGACTTCCCACAGGCAGCTTCTCAGGGCATCGGACCCTGCGGTCAGACTCACCGGCCTGCGCGCCTCGGCCAGGTCCCTGCTGGGGAAGATAAAGGGCGTGGGTGTAGCTTGGGAGATGCTCCAGGTTGGTCTTCAAGAAGAGAAGACGCTCAGCCATCTCCCCTGGGAGAGGGGAGTCATGCTCCACGATGGCGGGGCTGCCCAGGGACGCAAAGACACTTGCAGAGAAGGCGCCCGTCAGGGCGCAGGATAGATGGTGGCCAGTCTCGCCAGGTCTGGCCGGACGTCCCGCCGCTTCTGCCAGTAAGCAGGGGGTCCTCCTGGGCACCCACTGTCTCGTTCTCACGCAGGTACTTCTTGCGGATGATGCTGACCAGGTGGCTCTCCGTGGAGAGGGAAGCGCCGCCCCTCTCTGAGACCAGCAGCCCCCCGCTCTCCACCTGCTCCAGGAGGCTCCTCTCCCTCTGGCCCAGCAGCAAGGACCCAGAGGTCCCGCTTCTCTGCTCGGGCGCTTCCCGGCCCTTCCCGTCGGCCCCAGGGCTCCTGGCTCCTGCGCAGCTCAGGGGCGTCCCACACGCACAGCAGTGGGGCCCTGCAGGGAAGGGGAGGGCGGCAGGAGTACTCAGACACCACGAGCTCCTTCACCTCGTACACGAGAACTTGCTTCCAATGGTTGATGTCGGCCCCCTCGGGGAGGGCAGCCTCTATCCTGCCCTTGAAGTGGGGTCCAGCAGGGTCGCCAGCACGAACTCCTCACGGTGGAAGAGCTCAGGGAGCTGGTGGTCTGTGGAGAGCTGCAGGGCCAGGCCCTCGGCCAGCCGCACGGCCGCGCCCATCTCCCCGGTGCTCCGCTCCTCAAAGCGCCCCCGAACCTGCGCCAGGAAGACGTGCAGGTAGCACAGCTGGGGCAGCACCAGGCTGAAGGCGGCCTGCGCGGCGCTCGCCTCCCGGACCTCCATCCAGAAGGGCTGCGGGAGCTTGACCAGACTGTCCGTCAGGCTCCGCAACACGGCCGACGGCGCCGCCCCTGCCTTCCCCAGCTGCCGCTTCTCCAGCCACTCCAGCAAGTGGTAGGCGGACACCCAGGGATGCGAGAGCCCCAAGAAGGGCTGGTGGGCTGGGAGGCCGCACTGCCGCTGCAGCTGGGAGGAGCTGCCGGGCTTCCGCAGAGCCTTGGAGGTGGCTGCAGATGGCCCTAGCCATGCCCAGCATGATCTGGACACTATGCTGGTGACACAGAAGTTTCCCACCAGGGAGTCGAGGCAGTGGGTGAAGCGAGGGGCGTGGGTGTAGCCCCCCGTCCTCACAGCCTGCTCCAGACTCGGGCAGCCGCCCGACACCAGGAAGCCCAGGCACAGAGCTGTGGCCAAGCCACAGAGGCTGAGCGGCCCCTGCAGCTCCCGCGGCCCGTCTCCGCAGCCCTGTCCAGGGGCAGGTGTCGGACCCAGGCGTGGCCTGCCTCCTCGGGCTGCCTGACGCCACCTGCTGGCCACCCGGCTGCGTCACCCCACAGTGGGCGGTGATAGCCGCGTAGTCCACATCCGCGACCCGGGCTGCCACGGAAACAGTGAGGTGGACGCGGCTGCCCTCGGTCCACTGCATCCCGACGCACCTGCTCGCCCATCGCCCCGTGCAGCAGGGGCAGGGCTTCACGGGAGAAGGCGGTTGGAGACGGCAGGCGGTAGCGACGGTCCACCTGGGCCCTAAACCTCCTGAAGAGCGGGGCCAAGACAAAGGAGAGGGGCAGCGCCGGGCTGCAGGGCAACTCGGCAGCACTCTGGCTCCAGGCCCGTGCTCGGAGCTGGCTGGGGGCACATACGCCACCTCAGTCCTCCCCAGCTGCCGTGGGTGGGAGTAGGCGGGGGAGGCCGAGCCTGTCCCAGCTGCTCGGGCCCGCCTGTCCGTCACCATCTTCCAGAGGTGAGGCACCTGGCGGCAGCATGGTGAATGCAGCTCCTCGGGGCACGGCTGGTGGCCCCCGTGGGCAGGTCCTTCTGCTTCTTTTCGGGCACCCCTCCCCGCTCCCCCCCAGGGCCGGCTGCAGCTGGCTTCCTCCCCACCTCCCGCCCGCGCTTAGTTGCCAGGTGGCAGACCAGAGCTGAAGGCTGGGACCGCCCCTTAACTCTGCCCTGTCTGATGCTCGGCGGCACAGAGTGCACGTGACACGGCAGACATTCCTGCAGTTGATGGTAAAGAAGCGTCTCACGTCAGGCACGGTCTCTGACCCAGGGTGTCCAGGGGGCCCAGGGAGTGCCCGGGAGCCCAGCCCTTGGTCTTGGCCTGCGCAGTCCTCCCCAGGAAGCAAGCGCCTCTTCTTCCGTGTCTTGAGGTGACGCGCCTCTCCGGCCAGATCGGCTATGAGGATGTCGGCTGGCCTCGCCACTTCATCCTCGCCAGGCTGGCCTGCCTCCAGCCTGTCCGGGCTGGCTGCCTGGAGCAGCAGCAAGTCAGAGGCGACCGGACTGCAGCTGAGCTCTGGGTCCCTCGACTTCCTTCCTGCCAGCTCCCCCTCCTCTCGCCTTCCACCTGGACACGTTCTTCTCAGGCTGCACCGGGGGCTCCTGCCCCAGCACGGACTGGAGGCCACAGTGTCCGGAGTCTCCCTCTGGCTTATCCTGCCCAGCACTGGGGTGGCAATTTGCACAGGGGGCAGCCAGGCCAAGACCAGGCCTCTCCAGGGCTGGCTGCTCTCTTCTCACTGCGGACACGCAGCCCCAGGAGGCCTTCCTCCTGCTCCTCCAGGAAAGCCTGGTCAGGTGCTGGGACCCGCAGGCTGCTGCCGAGGCGCGGGCTGGTCTCTTCCCCTGCAGGGATAGGTCCCTCCCACTCCTCCTTTGGGAGCCGGGGCTTCTGATTCTCCCGGGGCCACTGCAGCCTCCTCCCCTTCGCGTACAAACTCAAGTCTGACCTCAGCTTCTGGCAGGTGCTCCCTGGCGCCCCGGCCAAGTTCAGAAGGGGTGTTGAGAGCTCCGGTGTTGAACTTGGAGCCAGGAGAAGCCAGCGTGGCAGGTGGGGTCTTGGCTCTGATCACGGAGGAGTCAGCACACACAGGGAACTCTTGCCCCGTGGATCCTGAGAGTGTGTGTTTCTTGTGGGGCTTTTTGACTTTTCCAACTTCTGACGCGCCTGGGAGCTTGGGGCAATGAGAAGACAGGCCCAGGCTGTCCTCTGGCAAGGTGACAGAAGACAAGACAAGATCTAAGGCAAGATGAAGAGAATGGCTCTCAGCCAGCTGCCTACTCACTTCGGGGCCCACTGACGGGACAGTGAGGCCGGAGGGGAGAGAAGGGAGCAGAGGATTTAAGGCGTAGTAACCATATGAAATCAATCCCAGGACAAAACTCTCCAGACGCCACCTCCTGGGTGAAGCCTGACATTCACTCCTCCAGACCCAACGGAGCAGCCCTCGACCGGAGCCCCCAGCCCTCTGCACAGGAGTGGTTTCTGTGTCCATCTTCTTTGCCACGTTAACTCACATCTCTTTTTTCCTTCAATGTTTATCCAGAGGCTGGTAGGCACTGGCAGTTTTCCTGTGCGATGGATACAGTAGAAGGTAGGCCAGGCCCCTGTGTGCACGTGGCCCCCAGGCTGGCGGGGGGCAGATGAGAATAAAATGTCCCCCCACACACGGCAGGGAAGACAAGAGCCGAGGTGCAGGGCGTGCAGGGGCGCTGCAGTGGCGCTGCAGGGCTGGGGGGCCGCGGCGGGAGGGGCCTCACCAAGACGTCAGGCAGGCTTCCCGGGAAGAGCTGCGGATGCTGGCGCTGTCAGCACAGGCCACGGGGGTGCGGAGGCCAGTCTGCGTCCTGGGCACCCGGGCCGTGCCTGGCACCTGCAGGGCCTCACAAACAGGCAACGTCACTCGGTAGCGGGGAGCGACGCGGCCCGAGGCTTCCCGAGCCTCTGTCAGAGCACGTGGTACGGGGCAGCTCCTGATGCCAGTGACGCAGGCCCCCAGCGCCCCCTCCCCTCGAAGCCCACTCCTCTCTGGCTGCGGCCCCTGCTGCTCCCTGAAGTGCTCCCGCTGAGGCCCCAGGGACCCCTAGTGCCCCGCCTCAGCGCGCTTCTCCGCACTACAGCACCTGCCCATGCCCCCCACCTGGAATGCTGCTACCCGCAGCTATGGGACAGCACATCTCCTCAGCTTTCCTGTCACCTGCGACTCCTTTTCAGTCTCTGTTCTAGTCCCTCTTCCTCTGCCCGCCCCTTAATGGTGTTTCCTGGGCTTCCTCGTCTCCAGGCCTCGTCTCTCCTCCCACACCCTCTCCCTGACCAGGGCCACCTTCACCGGCTGAGCACCGCCAGCCCCTCTCGGCTCACGACTCCCTCGCAGGCTTCCCCTCACCTGCTCGGCCTACAGTCAACTCGAGCTCAGTACACAGGACTCCTGTTCACCCAGATGCTCAGACCGCACACCTCAGCACAGTCCTCGACTCCCTTCCCCACCCCGTTCATTCTCCTGCAGATGAGGTCAAATCCAGGGCTCTCAAAGAAAAGACACATGAAGAAGTCAGAGGAGAAACATGCGGAAAGAAGAAAAGCAAATGAGAGGGAAGGAAAAGCCCAGTGAGCTAGGCTGTGTCTCCTTGGGAAAGAGAAGATTCAGAGTAAGATGGCGCAGATCCTGCCCCAAACAGCTGAGAGTGAGCAGCGTGCATCTCTTCAGACCAGAGCGAGATGCAGCTTAAATGAGGAGGTTTAAACCAGAACATTCTGACACTGAGTGATGGTAAACATTCAGAAGGATCACCAGGGATGGCAGGACGGCCTTTACTGGGGACGAGCCCGCTGGGCAGCTCAAGCGAGACTCAGCTGTGAACCAGGGTGGACAACGCGACACCGAGGAGCCCCTTCCAGCCACAGGGGCCTCGGAAGAACCGAGAGGCAACCACCCAAGCCCATCACTCGACGACCCAGTCAGCCACCACCAAACCAGGGGTCTGAAGCTCACGGGAGGTGACGCGGTGGAGGGGCTGGATCAAGGGGTAAATGAAGTACAAGACACCGTCGTGGTCCAGGGGAAGGGCTCTAGATGTCAGAGCCAGAGGGGACTAACCTTTGCTCTTATCTTGACTGAAGAAACAGAAACCCAGAGCAGCAACGTGATGCTCGGTGGCAGAGCGGAGGACCAGAGCAGTCCATAGGCTTCACTGCTCCCGAGAACACAGAACACGGTACTGAAACCAGGCCTATGTCCCACCTGCTCTCACTGATGAGGGCAGAGAAAAAGAAAATACCTGTGAGTTAGGCTGCAGCCTGGGCTACACCCCAAAGCCTTCGCCTGAGGACGCACTAACTGAACCCAGGGCACCAACCCTGTTCTGTTCCCCGACCAGCCTTGTCCCACCAGCCCACCTGTACTCTGCAGATACCCTTGAGCCACTCGACCATTTAACAATACTTCGTCAAATATCTACCATGAGCCAGCACCGTGCCCTAAACATACAAACAGGATAGTCACTGCCCAGCTGGCACGTGGGGCGCAGGACGAGAAGACAACTTGGAAATGGCTATTGGCACCAGGGCAAGGCAAGCAGGGTAAGTGCTGTGGAGCCAGGCCACGGGCTGACCGAGAGGCAAATCGAGTCTGTGACACGGGAGTTTCGATTCTGCCTTGGCAGGGTTGCTTACCCCAGGCTACTGCTTGAGGAACCTCATCCCGACAGTCCCTGGGGCAGGTCTGGGATCTTGGGCAATGACCGGCACCCCTTGCTCTTCACTGAAGCACATCAGGATGACAGCGGGATGGATGCTGTGGAGAGCCAGCCTGGAGTCGACACGAATCTAAAATGTAAAATTTAAAAAGAAAATCACCCATAGACTCCAGGACTTTGATTATTAGTAAGAAGTTGTTTGTGACACTTCTCATAAGAGCTGATACACGCACCTGATACAGCAACAAGGTGGAGACTCCAGGGCTGCATCAGGTGGGACCACATGAGGCAGGCAGCAGGTGCAGCCCTGGGAAGCAGGTGGGGAGGAGGGCAGGAGCAGGTAACAGAGGTGGGACTGGAGGGGAAGGGACAGTCTGGAGAGCCATGCAGATAATACTTGGGCTGTGGTGTGGAGGAGGAGGGGATACAGAGGGACACCCCAGTCCCTGCTAAATACAGTTCAGTTACAGATATAGTGATTTTGAGGTTCTTCTGGAACAAATCTTCAGGAGTAGATGTGACAGATACAGGGTCAGGGGACAGAAGTCTGCGCTAAAGATACAGATCCGTGTAAAAGTCTCCGTAGAAACTGAGGGGAAACACCGGTGGGAGAAGAGTGGAGGGTGGTTGCCCAGGCAACACTGACACTGTGGGCAGGGTAGGGGATGAGCAGACTCCAAAGATGCCTGACAGGCAGAGGACAGAGACACAGAAAAACCTAAGTAATGTTAGGGAAGCCAAGGGAAGACTTTCCAGAAAGGACAGACAGGATCCCTTCAGCAGATAAGCAAGTGGAGCCCCGGGGCTATGCAATGAGAAGCAGGGGACGCAGGCACTTGCAACGTCAAAGGGTCACGCTTTGGGGTGGGAGGGAAAAGGCTTGGCTCTGTCTCAAAAGAGAGAAAAGGTACAGTGGGAAGAAAGGGAGGACTGATGGCAGGAGTTCCTGAGGGAGAGGGACTCAAGGCACAGGTGGGTGGGTTTATCCTTGCAGATGAGAAAGAAGTTTTTTTATTTTTCCTGACACAGCAAAGAAGGACGGCTATGGTGGCAGGCAGGTCCTTGAGTGTGGGCACGGGGAGGGCCCAAGGCAGTTATGCCCAAGAGCCTGTAGATTCCCGAGGGGTTAGCAACATGCTGGCTGAGCCTGAGACAGGAAGTGCCTCAGCACTTACACGTGTGCTGGCTCCATGGATCAGAGATTTCCTCCTCACTGCGCTCACCAGGCCTTTTCCCACACGCATGCCCAGAAGCACAGTGGTCACTTTTCTGTTTCTCCTGGGCCTGCCTCACCCCAGGGCCTCATGCAGAGCTCAGTCCACCCTGGGCATTCGATACCTATGCCAGACCTTTCTCTGAGTTTTCACTCTGCCCAGTCCTACCAGCCCCCTCTTCTCTCAGCCCCTGCACTGGGGGGGTGGGGGGGAGGAGGAGGTGGTTCCTGTCTATCCACCAGACCCCAGGAGACTTCAAAGCACTTGGTGA
The DNA here is from genome assembly GCF_011762595.2 of Tursiops truncatus. Classification (NCBI taxonomy): domain Eukaryota; kingdom Metazoa; phylum Chordata; class Mammalia; order Artiodactyla; family Delphinidae; genus Tursiops; species Tursiops truncatus. The sequence continues at coordinate 98,773,901 of NC_047042.1, read as the reverse complement.
GCCTACAAGTCCTCGGCTTCTCATTCCCCCACCCGCTCACCTATGAGGAGATGGAAGATGAAGAAAAGCATGGGACCAGAGGAATGTGTGGAAGAAAAAGAGTAGTGCAAACCACTACACATTTTGGGGTTTTGTCCCACATGCAAATTTGGCTGCTTTTAAACCCTAAGGGAGAGACTTTAAATAACCAAGCTTCATTAGATTTCACAATATGCAAAAGTGACATAAAATGAGATGTTTTAAACCAGCAGAACCCTTTGCTCTTTTCTGCGAGGCTGCTCTCCACAATGGATTGAGAGCATGAAGTCCAGAGCCGGTCTATGGGGGTTTAAATTCTGGCTGCTACCCACCAGCTGTGTTCGTCCGCTACGTGCCTCGGTGTCCGAGCCTATACGACAGGGATAAAAGCATCCACCTCGCTGGCTTGTGAAAGATTAACGGAGTTAATGTACGCACACAGCAGCAGTGTTTAAAGACACTTTTTGGCACAGAGTGAGTGATGGATACGAGCCGCTGTCCAGTTCTGGCCTCACCGGGTGTTTCAGGTGCGGGGCACTGGGAAAGGGAGGGAAGCTGGAAGGGGGACACCTGGGCCGCCCGACGGGCAGCGCAGGTCAGGGAAAGCCGCCTCGCCCCCAAGTCTACGTCTGTGACCACAACGCCCCCTCCCCGGCTTACCTAGGGCCAAAGGTCTGGCTGGCTAGTGGGGCTAGCGAAGCTGTGAAGCCGGCGCAGCTCCCACGGCGGCCGACCGCGCCCCCGCGGCGGGTAGTAAGCACAAGCCATCCGCCGCCCCGCTCGCTCCCACCCCCGCACCGCAGCGGGACCTACCTTGAGGCGCCAAAGGCCCTGCAGAGCTTGGTGGGCGGTCCAGGTTCCTGGGCGACCTCCGGTAGCGATAGTCAGCAGGTCCTCCGCACCCACTCCTCTCCAGCCGTTGGTACGTTCCTCCAGCAGGAAGCCAGCACCGAGTGCGCAGGCGCAGTGCGCAGGCGCAGTTGCGCAGTGCGCAGGCGCAGTTTCCCAGTGCGCAGGCGCAGGCGCAGCGGCCGGAAGCAGTGGTGTTACACCGCCTCCTCCGCCGGAAGTCGCGCGCTTTTCTCACCTGACCGGGACTCGTTCGTAGAAGTTTAACAGCGCTGGGGTTTTTTTTGTTTTTTGTGGGGGATTGGGGGGGGCTTTGTTTCTTTGTTTGTGTTTAATAGTGCTTGTTTAGCTGTGTGGCCTGGGAGGAAGCACTCGCAGGCGCTCCGGGCCGACGGTGGCCTAGTCTTCCTCCTCCACTGGCGGATTCGTAAGGCCCCTTCCATCCCCGGCTCTGCGCCGCAGCAGTCTGACCGCCCGAGCGCAGCCCGCGGTTTGTGCGCACGTGCGGACGGAAGGGACCACGGTAATGCTAATGATCCGTGTGTTGGAGTCTCTTCCCGCCTTGAGAGCTCACCCAGCATTTCATGACACCCACCCGGGGTATCTCCTGGGGCAAATTCCCGGTGACACCGCGGAGGCCTCGCCGACAACCAGGGGTCGTCCGTGCGCGCCTCCACTGAGGTGCTCTGCCAACTCCCCAAACTGAATTATCCCGGGGCCAAAAAGGCCGCGTTTCCTGGGCTGAGCGGAGAATGCCTCTCCTCACCTGGTCCCACCTGGACACCAAAGTACCCAACTCTTGTTTCATAGGCTACCTTGAGCTTCTTTCCACCGCCAGAGTCAGACAAATCCAAGGGCCTAAGCTTGGGCACCACCGGGCCTTGGGTAGTTCTCCCTGCTCACTTTCCCAGGGCTGATCTCAGTTCTTTCCATCTCCTTCCAGCGCCCCGCTCTGGGCCCATCAACTCCAGGCTGGTGCAGTCCTCCAGCTTGAGCTAAAACTAGGACCCCTGCAATAAAAGTATATATCTTTGCCCTTTATCAAAGTGATTTTTAATCTTATTTGATTCTCTCCATGCCTCAGAGATGGAGGTATTGGTTTCTCCATTATACAGATGAGGAAACGAGACTCAGTCACACGGAGAGTTAAAGTAAGAGATGGAGGGAGCCACAGATGATTTCACAGTTGTACTGTCGCATGAGGGTCTGTATAAAATGGGCTCAGCTGGTCCCTTTGCAGTGTTAACCCAGAGGCACTCTAGAACCAAGGATGACTTGATTGCAAAACTGGGAGATACAAATAATAAAATGAAAAAACTGTTGTGAAGTGTGGGTTCAAATTATTTGCCCACTTTTAAAAACTGGGTTTGTCTTATTGTTGAATTCTTTATATTCTTTATATACTTATATTTTGTTCAGCCCTTTATATATTCAGGATACAAGTCCTTTGACAAATATGTGTCTTGCAAATATTTTTTCTTAATTTGTGATTAGCTTTTCATTTGTTTAACGATGGTTTCAAAGAGCAGTAGAAAAGATGGGGCTGTTTTTTATCTCACCACCATCCCCTCCAAACACACCGTCTTCTTCCCTCTCTCTTCCTGGCACTAGATTCTCTAGGATTAGGGGGACTTGTAGCTAAAATACATAAAGAAATTCTATAAATCAATAGAAAAAATACCCCCCAAAAAAAGATAATAGAAAAGCAATCAATATGAACAGGCACATTAGAGAATTGGAAACCCAAATGGTCAACAAACATGAAAAGAAAGTCAGGCTCACCAGTGATTATTAGGGAAATGCAAGTTAAAACAAGATACCATTTCACACACATTATCTGATTGAAAAAATAAAAAAGGCTGAATAACAGATGAAGTCCAGGAGTTCATATAATGCTAGTAGGAGTGTAAACAATCTCTTTGGAGGGCCACTGGGCAATATCTTGTGATGTTGAAAGTAAACATCACCCAGAACTCCGCTCTTTACATGGAGACATACATCCTAAGGAAGTTCCAGCACATTTGCACAGACACATCTAGGGATGCTGATTGTTTATAACAGGAAGACCTGGAGTAATGCAAGTGTCATCAACAAGGGAGTAGAAACATAACATGTATATCACCCTGGGCTAGATCTATCTGTCATAACACAGCATCAGTCAGCTATGTCACCATAATCCTGCATAATAAACACCTGAAAACCCTGACTTGGAACAACAAGCATTTATTTTTTTGCTCATTTGACTCTGCTTCTGCTGAGGTTTGGCCAGACTTGGCTCCAGGTCATTTTGGGATTAGTCTGTTCCCCATGTTTCTTCGCTGGGTAGGCTGCCCAGGGCATGCATTTCTCATGGTGAAGGCAGAAGCGCAAGCCATCTGCTCTATGGGCGCCTGGAGCTGGAGACACCCTGGGAGCGTGTACATACAAGTCCCATCAGTCATTGGTTGAGGAGTGTGCTGATGGCAATAATTTCCTGACAGCACTTCCAGCCTTCGGCACAGGACATGAAGACTGCTGGCAGTGGGAAGTTGGCTGGTATGCGTGGAAGTACTCAGAGCATGGGGAGATGCAGGGGACGTTGACTATGGTTACTAATATACGTGTCTAGTCTATTATCAGTTTTGATCTTTGCTAATATAATAGGTACTGATGGGGCTACATTGTTGTTTCAATTTGCTTTCCTTGATTATAAATGATGAGAAGCACCTTTTCATGCTCAAAAGTCATTTCTACCGCTTCTTTTGTGATCCGTCTGCTTGACTCCTTTTCTATTTACCTACTCTGTCCTTTTTATCTTGTTGATGACCTCTGTGTCTGTCATGAGTTGTAAATCGTTTCCCGTTTGTCATTTATCTTTTTTTTAAAATTTTTTTCTTTTTGCCTTGCAGAAAATCTAAATTTTAATTTAAATTTATCAAACTTTATCTTCATCACTGCTGGATTTCTTGTTTCCCCCTCTTAGTTAGATCTTCCCCATTACAAGATAATTTCTTTTCTTTTTCTTTCTTTTTTTAAGCAAAGGAGGAACAGGTTCAGAGCAGTTATTTAACTGTGACCCAAAGTCACAGTTATGCAGCAAGTTGGAGGGTCTGGATTGAAGATTTTACCCGACTCCAAAGTGCATGTATCCTATTCAGTTTATATGATTAAAAATTCAGGGGTCCAATCTGTCACAGTATCTTCGACTCAAACAACAAGCAAACAAAATGCAAACTTTAACATACTTATTAATCACATTAGTGTACATGGTCGCCTTGCTCTCACCATAATTTTCACCCTTTCCTCCACTCTCATCACCGTAAATCATTCAGCGTCTAAGGGTTAGCAATTATGCTAACAGTTGATCAGGAGAACAGGTTGGCTTCTAAATAAAAATAAACAGTGAAAATCTGTGGTGTGGGACTAACTCCGAACACCTCAAGAAAAAAAAAATGAGCTCTTTGAGATGGTAATCCCTCATTCACGGCTGGGCGGGAGGGAACCTCCCCACACGCTGGTCCCGAGGATTCCCAGCGGGCGCGTCCCTCCGTCCCTCCGAGCAGCCCGCGGGTTGGCGCAGACCGCGCAGGCGCGAGCCCCATGATAATTTCTTTTTTAACTCCCCTGTGTTTTCTTCTGGTACATTTATAGTTTCATTTACATTTGTTAAATCTCTGATCCAGCTGGCATTTATTTTGTTGCCGGGAGGGAGAGAGTCCCGACACTGTTCATTGCCTTTATTCATCTTTTCCTCACGGATTAGCTTTGCCATGTTTATCAATTTATTTCTGGACTCGTTTTCTTCCATTGATGTGTCTATTCATGTCCCAGCACCACTGTCTTCAGTTCTGTAGCCTTTCATATTGTGACTGTATAATACTTTTAAACATCTGGGAGGGCTAATGTCCCTGTAAATACTCTGCTTTTTTCAGAAATTTCCTCTTTCTTTCTTTTTCTTCCTTTCTTCTTCTTTTTTTTTCGGCCGTGCAGCAAGTCTTGCGGGATCTTTGTTCCCCAACCAGAGATCGAACCTAGGCCCTCGGCAGTGAAAGCTTGGAGTCCTAACCACTGGACCACCAGGGAAGTCCCCATGGTTATTTCTTACATGTTTATTTTCCCTGAGAACTTTAGAATTCAGCAGATCTAGTCTAGTACCCATTCTCTCTTCTCCCCTCACTCCCCCAAAGCATTGTTTTCAACAAGAGGACACTACGTTTATAGATTACATGAAGGACATTTGACGTGAAGCACAGAAACACAGATGCATACACAGGCCCCAGGTATTTTTCATGGTGCTTACTTCCCAGGTCCTATCGCACACGTCGAAGTACCCAGGGGGCTTGCCACTTCCTTTTCCACAGGGTGGATCAGTGTGGTGTCCATGGTGGGAACAAGAAAAGGTGAAGGAAGCTGAGATCCTGGCAGAACGAAGGGGGCCATCGAAGTAAAGAGTTCCTACGTAAAAGTCGTGTGATTTACTGATGGCATTTTTGTGACGAGGCAGGCACTTTAATCCGTTCCCTCAGCTCACAGTCAAAACCTCTACGAAGCAGGCACTGGTGCTATTATAAAACTGAGGCTCAGAAAGACGAACTTTCACTCAACTAATAATCGGGAGGAGCTGGACTTTGAACCCAGGGAGCCCAGGTCTCGATTCTCTATCTCGACCTTGAAGCTGAGCTGAGGCTGTTGGGTCAACAGCTCCTGGAAGGCTGGGCAGAAAGAAAAAAGAGAAAAATATGTTTGCCAAATCAATTGCTGCAGACCAAGGGCACGGCCGTTGCACCCAGGATCACGACGGATCAAGGCTGCAGCCTCTGCAGTAACCCTTCCCGCCTCCCGTATTCCTGCTTAGGAGAGGGACAGTGGGTGGGCGCAGAGAATCATCTCCCTAATGTCTGCCGGGCTTTGTCAGGGGAAGAAAGACTGACCTTTGCAGCAGGGGGGAAGCCATGATACAATCCCGGCCCTTAATCCTGTGGTTAGGAAGCTGAGGTGGGGCTTCTGTGGGTTTCTGAGAATATCTGTCCCAGCCCCTTCCCCCGGCCGAGCCCCCCCCCCCGACCCCTGCCCCCGCCATCTGGCCTCTGCTGGACCACATGGTGCTGGGATTAGAGTCCGCTCAGGCACCCAATAATCCTCTAAAGCTTCAGTGCTTCCTTCTCCCCAGGGCATGGTCTCCAGGTCAGAAGCTCCAGGTCCTGCTGGGAATGGCTCACGGGGAACCCTGGTATTCAGGATACCAGCTTCCCTCAAGGTTCCCCAACCTCCTGTCTGGGTTGATAAACTGATTAAATTTTTATCAATCACTTGAGGGGTTGAGATTCTAGAGTAGTGATTCCCAACGTAGGGGTGGGGGAGAGGGACTTGGACCCCCAGAGAACATTTCAAAATGGCTGCAGACGTGTGATTGTCAGAGCCAAGGGCAGGGACAGCGGTTCTGCTGGCATCCACTGGGCAGAGGTCAGGGGTTCTGCTCAACACCCTACAATGCACAGGACAGCCCCGCCCCCAATGGTCCCCAATAGAGAATTATCCAGCCCGAACTGTCAGCAGTGCCGAGGTAGGGAACGCCTGTCCTAACAGACGTGCGTGGCTTTGGTCCCAGCGTTCTGTGGGTTTGTTTGTTCCGAGTGATTCTTACGCAGGTTCGTTACACGGAGTGTGGGCTGAATTAGCATAGACTTTGGTCACCTGCCCTCACTCTTCTGGGTCCAAGCCAAATAAAACTGTGGTGGCTGCCAAGTGACTTCATTCCTGGAAACCCCAAGGTTTTTGAACAGACGTCACGTCCAGCACATGGCCAACCCCACTTTGTTTCTCTGCTCCTCGTATTTCCAATGTTATCAACGAACCGACTTCTGTACAAAGCAACCCAAAGGCCCTCATCAAGGGCCCTGCTTTAGGTGCTTTATCAGGGAGGGGTGACCCTGTGGTCTGCAGTGACAGCCATCTTCTGTATGTAACTTTTCCTCTCCATTGAGAATCTGGGCTGACGGGTGTCCCTATTATAGGCTGGAATGTACCAGATCTCAGGTTGCTGAGGTGGGAAAAAGTCGCGGAAGATTGCTGCGAAGCTTGGCCTCAGAGCAGCATCCAGTTGGCAAAAGGCCCCTTAGTTCTTGCCCTTTGGATTCCCCGAGCAATACCTGGCACCTTGCTGTTGTCATTACACATCCTTCAAGGAGGTTTCATCCAGGCTCTGGCACCACCTGGAAAATCATCCCTGTTCCCAATAAGGGCCACGCTCTAAGGCCACAACCTCTCACATCAGTGCAGGGCGTTGCACTCCCAGTGGCAGCACAACCTGGTCTGGAGGTCTCCGTCCCTTGGGCGGCACTGCCCTCTGTCGGCCACCTTCTGTACGTGCAGCTGAGCTAACCTCACCTGCCTTGTCTTCTCCACAGGCTTGTCCGGTCAGTCCCAGGAGGGTCTCCCAGGCTGCTTCCCGCTCTGCCACTAGGGTTGGTGCAGGGGTATCCCACCCCCAGCCACTACCCATCTTCAGGGATCTTGTGCTACTTGTAGTTGCTCTGAGCATCTACGTCAGAGGCTGACATTTACTGATGTGCCTCCCACTTGGCAGGGGAAGGGGGGTGGGAGATACTTCTTGCCTGAAACAAACGACGAGTCCGTCCACACCAGGCACTAAGAGACTTGTCCAGCCAGGCCTGGCTTCGGACCGCCTACGGCCGTAACCCAGGGACGACCTGGCCCCATCCAGTTCCTGTCTGACCAAGCTCTGGGCTGTCAGAAGAATTTACCGTCTGTTCTAGCCAATACCTGACCACAGGCCTCTGGCGCCTAGCCCCTCCACCCTTTCTGAGAGCATTCACGACCGTGAATCTTTCCTCTGTCCTCTGGGATGTAGATGTACCTCCTGCAACCCAGGAGTGGCTCCCAAGGACCCTTCCTCTGAGATGGAATCAGGAAGGCTCGGGCCTCTGTCCCCCGGTCTCTGTGGCCTACTCACCCTTACGCCAACCCATCCTTTGTGGCTTTTCGCTCTCCTGGCTCTACTTGGCCCCGCTCACCCCTCCCCTCCGCTCTCGTTCTCCTGTTAAAGTGCCCAGTCACCCTGCAGGGGCACGGACCCCACGGAGCTCACATCTCCCTACTGTCAGTCGTTTCGGAATAAAACCTGATCTCCCGTCTGTAACTAATGTCTGGTTGTGTTCATTTCTGACAAGACCTGCTCACCCTGCAGTCCCCCTCGGAGTGGGGTGAGAGCTTTGAGATCAGCGCCATCCACGCAAAGTGGGTGGGCACGGATCCTGGGAGGGCGTCCCAAGCTCCCCCTCCCTGAACGGCTGCACAGGCAGAAAGGGAGGACGGCAAGATAGTGTGCTGGGAGGGGGTGTGCCAGCCCTGAGTTGCAGAAGCTGCCCAGAGAGCAGGGGGCGCGCCCCAGGACCCGGGGAACAGAGGTCGCCACGAGTGGTTCCATGAGAACTCAGGGACAGACATACACTGCACGTCTTCAGGCCACATCTTCCTCCTGAAGACCAAACCCACGTATCCTACCACTAGCTGGGCGTCTCCATGGAGATACCCCGGACACAACCAGCTCACCAGGACACACAGGAAACCCCAGGTCATCACGTGCCCTCTGTGGCCTGTCACTGAGAGGTTCCAGCCGCCAGGTACTGGGCACCGCATTTGCCCACTGCTCACCACAGGGTCCACCCCGCCTCCCCCCTCCCCCCACGGTCAAGGCGCTGGCCCCCTTCAGCTCCTAACTAGACCTTCCATTCGCCCACTCGTCCCCATTCTCACCACCAATCTCATCTGAGGCCCATTATGCACCCTGTAGAGATCATCCTGGAAACCAAGTTGGGTCACGTCACTCCTCTGCTTCATCCTTCTGTGGCTCTGCATTCTCTCTGGATGCACTCCTCAGGGCTCAGGGTCTCTCCTCCAAGCACCTTCCAGCCCCAGGAGCTCTCCCCTCGGCTCGCTCCATCCCCCTGCCCCAGGCAGGAAGCTGATCCCCGCCCAGGCCAAGGCTGGCTCCTGGGTACGTAGGGGTATTAGGAACATGCAGGCCACGCTCTGTGGAATGTTGGGGACCGGCTTTATTGCAGAGCCCCGGGGGCCATGCACTCTGTAATCTGGGGTACAGATGGGTGGTGGGGCAAAGTTCCACTTGAACGAGTCCTCCGTCTTCCTCCTCCTGCCCGGCCTGGTTCTGGGCAAAATCCAGGACAGCAGGATTCTTGCTCAGGTCTCAGGAAAATGTAGTCTCAGTGTCCACATCCCAGAGCTGCAGCTCCAAGCAGCTGCCAGTCCCTTTCCTGGGCCCCAAATCCACCCACCGAGGGAATGGGAATCAGGTGGGCAGGGGAGCGGCAGCCAGCGAACTTGGCCAGGACTTTGCCACCAAACAGGAATTTCCTCAGCACTCATTAGTCACTAGACACGGGTCATGCTTCTAGCCGCCAATCGAGACTCAACAGCCCCACTCCAGGGGGGCCACAGAGGTCAGCACAGGAAGGGAGTTGGAAAGGGGGTGGGTGGGATGTTCAAGGGAGGCCCTGATCTGAGCAACAGGCCAAGCCCAGAACCAAGAAATCCAGGTGAGACATACCACGTTCTACCACCGCTCCAAAAACGATGCCTACTAAGCAGAATGCCAATCAACTCAACCGTCAATAAATACAAGAGACTGGCTTCTTCCCCAGGGAGGCAATGTGGCGCAGCAGAGGGGGTGGGCTCCAATTAGCTCCGGGGCTGCGGGCAAGTGTCTGAGGTCTCCGAGGTCTCCACCCCAACTCTCCAGGCGTCACCAGGCCAGGGGCTCCCCCGCCCGGCAGCATCTCAGCAGAGCCCAGCCCACACCTCGCCCACACCTGTCCCTCTGCGCCCTCCCTCGCTCCAGGTGACCTACGTGCTCCGAGATCCACCCTCACCGCTGCCAGAGTCGGCCCGGCCTCAGCAGGAGCTGCTTCCAGTTTCTTCAGCTCCTGCGGTGCTCAGGCTGCGCCTCTGGGAAGGGAGGGAGGTGATCCAGGTGGGGAGGAAGGGGGAAGAGGATATTCTGAGGAGATCCCACTTCCTGAGCAAGCCAACGTAAGTGACTTCGTGACTGTAAAGGACGCTAAACATACCTGTTCCAACCTTGATCCAAATTACTGTGACGCTTTGGATCGTGATGTTTTCTGGGACTGTTTTTCCACTTCGTCAACAATTCCAGAAATTTCACATCAAAACATGTCAAAAATTAAAGGAGAACTCCAAGAAAGGCCTTTGCCACACCTGACCGAGCCCCTCCATCTCACAGGTGAGGAGGCCCACACAGGCAGACGCTTCCTGGGGTCACACAGGGGGACGGTGGCAGGGCTCTGCCTCTTCCCCCAGGGCTTCCTCCCCGGCCCGGCCCAGGGTGCTCAGAGCACCCTGGGCTGAACGGCCTCCTCCCCAGGACAAGCAGCCTTCTCTGGCTGCCCCACTGGGTAAAAGGCGCAGCCCCACCCCTGTCAGCTCCTGGCCTGGACCTACTCGGGAGCGGGCAGTGGGAACTTGAGGGCTGGACATCTGCTCCGGCCTGGCTCTGAGCTCGGGGCTTCCTGAGGCCCAGACTGGCTGGGGAGGGTGGTACTTTCCAGAACCAGGCAGGCCTTGGGGGAGGGAGCACGGAGGGACTGGGACACAGTTGTAGGGGTGACAAAAGGGTCATCAGGGACAGCGGAGCCGAGGTCATCCAGAGAGCTGGGGCACCTGAAAAGCACATCACAGAACAAGTCACGGCCTCGCTGTGGAGACCCTTCTCCCCCAGCCCCGCCCTGGAGAGCCTGTGCCCGTCACCCAGCTCACCTCAGACCGCTCCCTGCCCCCACCCTCCCCTCACTCAGAACAGATTCTGCAGCCGGCCGCCTCCTCTGGGGCCTGCAAACCCGCAAACAAGGCTGGGCCCACATGCTCCCCCGCAGGACCCCGAGTCTTCCGCCCGTCCCGGCCGCCCAGCGCACCACTGGGCAGGAAGGGAGCAGGCGCTCAGCATTCTTTTTTTTTCCTTAATAAATGAATGCCTGAATCCACACGCAAAGTCTTACAACCCTGCCTGACCTTGTCCTCCCCCCGCCCCGGGCCCTTCCCCACCCCTGCCCGTCTGCCCAGCAGTACCTGGGGCCGAGGAGGCGGCAGTGGTCACTCCCACAGGAAGTGCACATACCAGATGGTCTCATTCTTCAGCTGGGGCCCGAACAGGGGGTTCAGCTGAGCCAGGATGGCGATGAGCCAGCTGCCAGGGACAGCACAGTGAGGGTGAGCCCAGACACAAGGAACTCTGCCGTGCACACCTCCCACCACGCCTTTGGTCACATGACCGACCCAGCAGCAGGGTCTGGGTTCTGGAGGGAAGGGCCTCATGGAGCCACCCACACTGCGGCCGGCACGGGGGCTCAGTCTGGGGCGTGTGGGTTTGGGTTTAGGTTTGGTTTGATCTGATGTTTTGTAGATATATAAGATCCCTGCGCTGGGGCTGGACCCTGGGATTAGCGAAGAGGTAAGACGGCCTCCAGGAGCACAAAGGGAAGCCATACCGGCTTAACTGAGCATGAGAGAGGCCTCCCTCAAAACCAGAGCTTGGATTTATTCCTCAGTTTGGCAGCCAGGGTGATTTAACACGGAGCAACCTAACATAGGAGGATTGGGGAGGGATAGCAGAGTGCCTTTTTTGTAAAAGGGGAGGGACTACCATGAACGGCAGTTTTAGAAAGAGAACCTCTAGACATGAAGGACCTGGAAATTGATTCCCTCACACTGTCCAGGCACTCGCATCTCTTGGAACGTTTTCTATATCCCAGGGACCTTTTCCAAGTTTGAAGACTACTGCTCATCCAGTGGTTCCAAACTGGCTGCATCACAGTCACCCAGGGGCATGCATTAAAAATATGGATTCCCAAGTGCAGATCATGAGAACTGTGATTCAGTGGGTCCAGGGTGGAGCCCTAAAAGCTGTGTTTTTACAATCTCTCCAGGTGATTCTGATGTCCCATCAGGTACAAAAGGCACTGAGCTGGCCCAACTCACTCATTTTGTGGATGAGAAAACTGTAGCCTATGAACATGACAGAGCTTGTCCAGGTGCTACATTCAGAACCGGAACCCAGAGTTCATGACTTCCAGCCCATCGCTCTCTTTGCCTCTCCAACTGCCTCCCCTTCTGTGCTTTACAGCCTCAGCCTTTCAAGAGCTGAACGTGCCAGGACCAGGACAGAGGGGAGAGCAGGGCTGGGAAAGGAGGAAAGAAGGGGGCACAAAGGCCCCAGCTGACTTCGAGCTGGGAGAGCAGTACTTACAAGAGGTAACAGCAGACAGCGGTGGCCACCAGCATGGTGATGGTCACTCTGCAACGGAAGAGGACGTCAGGTCAGGACGGATGGAAGCATTGCCCCCAGGAGGCCTGGCCGAGGCCAGAGAAAGAGCTCCTGGTGCCAGCCCCTTTCCCGTCTGATGCCACCTGAACACAGGGAGGCTGAGTTCTACTCAGGGTAAGAATTGCTAGATGGAAAATAAAAACGCCAAGTGTCACCTCTTGGGGAGGCCAACCTTGATCACATCCAAGTTACATTATGCATCTTTCCCTTCACCTATCTGCCTTCTCAGTCCCACTGTTTCTCCATCTTAATGCAAACATGTTGGGAAAAGACACTGCACAGAGGTGCACTTGCAGCCACCCACCATGGAGTGGCCTCTGGAATCCAAAGTTCATCGGGCAAAGGGAAGGAAGACAGGAGACCAGAAGACAGGGCAGGAGGCAAGGAGACCGTGAGCCATCTCTGAGGCACAATGGGCAGTTATAATGACAATAGCAACTGGCTACCTTGAATCTACTCAAACGCTGGAGACAGAGGCTTTAAATGCAGGAGGAAAACTTCAAAAGGAAGAACTCACCAAGGTCTGCAAGGGAGGCGAGGCACTAAAATGGTTTACAAAGTGAGGCCGTGGGACCTCAGCCCTGCAGGTCCTTTTTTTTTTGCCACTCCGCGCGGCATGCAGGATCTTAGTCCCCCAACCAGGGATCGAACCCGTGCCCCCTGCAATGGAAGCTTGGAGTACTAACCACTAGACCACCAGGGAAGTCCCTAGCCCTGCAGATTTTTAAGAACAGAGGCAACACCCAAATGCAGCCTCCAGCCAAAGCTAAATCTAACCCAAACCAGGCCCTAGGACCTCTGATCTAAAGTACTTTAAGTTGGTGCCAGAGCAATTAGCATTTGATCCATTCTTTCAACATTACCAAGCGCCGTGGGCCAGTCCTGTACTGGGCAATGGCGTCTACAGTGGTGAACAGGACAATCTTCCACCTCGAGGAACTTGTAATCAAGGGGAGAGAGTGCTTTACAGCTGAAGATGGTATGAAGCAGAAACTGGTAAATGGTGCAAGAGGTAGAGAAACCTGCTAGGGGACCTTCAAAAAATAATGATACTGGGCTTCCCTGGTGGCACAGTGGTTGAGAGTCCGCCTGCCGATGCAGGGGACACGGGTTCGTGCCCCGGTCCGGGAAGATCCCACATGCCGCGGAGCAGCTGGGCCCGTGAGCCATGGCCGCTGAGCCTGCGCGTCCGGAGCCTGTGCTCCGCAACGGGAGAGGCCACAGCGGTGAGAGGCCCGCATACCACAAAAAAAAAAAAAAAAAAAAAATGATACTGGCTAAAAATTATTCAATACAATATGTGCCATGCACTAAGAGTCTTATATACATTATTTTGTGTAAGCCTCACAGCAACCTTAAAAGGCAGGTATCATCATCACCCCCAATTACCTAAGAAGCAACGAGGCTTGAAGGTGTGATAGACGCTCAAGGTCACAGCTGGGCAGCAGTGGACAAACTGCATCAGTGTCTAGCCACAGCCTTTACCTTTACAGGTTGGAGGGTGACCCGTAACTGTCTCCACCTTTCTAAAGCACGAGCATCTCTGCCCTTTGGCCCCGACCGCCTGCCTGTTCCCTGCTGAACGCGGCCCAGCACAGACCCGAGAGGAGTGGGGCGCCGTGCGCGCGCCTGGACAGTGCTCGCTGCACCGCGGGCCGCCGCAGCCGCCGCCGCCGCCGCCCGCGCAGCCGCCGGGGGAGGGGGAGCGCGCGGCCGCGAAGGTGTCCACAGGGAGGCTGGGCCGTGCGATCCTTACCCGCGGTTGGGTCCTTTCGGCACGAACCAGGGCCCGGCGATGCCGATGAGGCCCCAGAACGTGGTGAAGATGATGACCGGGAGGGCGAAGGAGTGCGCCGTCATGGCCCGGTGCGGGATGCCCAGGCCAGGATGCGAGTCAGAATTGCAGATGCTCCGGTGCGCGGAGGTCCGGCCCAGGCAGTGGGCGCCGAGTATGCGCAGCAGGACCCGGCCGCCTAAGAAAGCCCTTTCAGCGAGCCCGACCCGCGCAGGCGCTTCAGCGCGTCACTCGGGGTGGGGGCGTGGGCGGGCTTTGCTCTGAGCCAGAGATAATTAGCTTTGAGCAGCTCCCCCAGTATGCTAGTTTTGGTTACGGGATTAACAGGACTGAGGCATGTGTCGAAATAAACTCTGCTTTATTCAAATAAAAAAAGGTTGAGAATCAGACATGGTTTTTTTTTTTTTTTTTTTTTTTGCGGTAAGCGGGCCTCTCATTGTTGTGGCCTGTCCCGGTGCGGAGCACAGGCTCCGGACGCGCAGGCTCAGCGGCCATGGCTCACGGGCCCAGCCGCTCCGCCGCATGTGGGATCTTCCCGGACCGGGGCACGAACCCGTGTCCCCTGCATCGGCAGGCGGACTCTCAACAACTGCGCCACCAGGGAAGACCCAGACATGGTTTTTTAAACCATGTTTTGCACATCTTTGAAACCAGAGGAGGAGAGAACATCCCTGGGCCAATTACCTGGGGTGACCTCGTCAGCCACTTGGATGAGGGAAACGGCCCATCTTCACACTGTCCTGCTAAATACTTAGCACCCTAGGAACTGAACTTGCGCTTCGAGGGAAGAAAAGTGTCTGGAGTAAATTACACTCCAACGTGTCTGGCTAGAACAGGGGGTCGGGACCCCGCCTTCCCACCTGGTCTCTATGGCTACTGAACTCAAACTGTCAGTTAAAATGCTGGTCACTCAGAATGTCAGCCCTGTGGGCATGTCTATGGAGATCACAGGTAGGGAATGAGGGTGGAGGCATGGCTAGGACTCTGGCCAAAGGCAAAGAGCTTGCTCCTTCCATCCCCAATGCCCTTCAGCTTGTTTTTTTGTGAGGCAAAAATAGGAAGGCTCTCCAACAACAGGGTCTCCAGGCCCTGGGGTCTGAAATGCTGCAAGTCTCTTGAAACAAAAACGAGATGTCAGCTTGGGCAAGGGGTCTCACCAAGCTTCAGCCTGGGGTCCTGCACAAAATGGTCAGCGTCCTCTCTGCCATTAGCAAACAGAGGGGACCCAGGGCATGCCTGTGCCCCTCGAGAAAGCGGGTAGTGCAAATCCCTGTGACAAACAGCATTTTCAGTCGCCCCCCCCCCACACCCTGCCAAGGGGCCCAAGTTTCTCACGAGCTGGCATCGGAGGCTTCCTCAGAGCACAGATGTGGAGAGGCAGGGGCGTCCCTAGCTGGCCTCCACCTCCACGACTAGACTCGCACAGGGAATCGTGCATGTGGCACTCAGGCACGGCACTGCTCGCAGGACTAGCCTCTTGCTCTGAGGATTCTTAAAGGATAGAAGGTGCCATGGGGAGGATGCCTACGAGAAAGTCACCTCAATCTGAATCGCTATGGATAGGGTGGGGGGGCCCACTTTAACGGGCCCTCCTCCCTTCCATCCCACCAACTCACACCCGCGGTGCCTGGCCTAGTGCAGATTCCTGAACTCCCCACGGTGACCTATGCGAATGGCAGAGGGAGGCCTGGGCTCCATCTTGGCCATGTGGACAGTAACACCGCCAGGGTTCAAGCTCTAAGGGCCCGTGGTACACCTCAGCCCCCGGAACACGGGGCTGTCAGGGAGACAGTGCCACAGGTGAAACGGCAGAAAGCGAAAACGGAATTCCTAGCTCGAAGCTGAAGAAAACAGGAAAGCGATGGCGCTAAGGCTAAGTGCTAAGGGTGGGGTGCTGGGAAGGGAGAGTCAGAGACACTGGGAACCAGGGGTTCTGCCAGACAGTGAGACACTCGCTACCAGCATCTCAGGGGCTCTCGGCACCTTCTAGGAGTGGGAAGTGGACAGATGGCTGCTTGAGGGCCAGGCCACTTGGACCTGCATCACAGAGCAGGGACCCCACCTAGGGCCAGGCAGCATGGCCAGGACGGAGCACTACTTCCTGCCCGTCTAAAACAAGAGAAAGGCAGCGGCAAAGAAGCCCTTCCCTCTAACCTGCCCTCGTTTCCCACCTGTGGTTAGGAAGGCGGGACCCAGACACTACATCATCCTCAGCCGGAGGAGCAGCCTAGGAACCTGCCCAAAGCAGCTGCCCTGGAAGGAAAAGTGCTTTACTTCCGGGTGGAAGAGGAGATGGGCTGATGTGGGGAGGGCAACGGGAGCCAAATAGCGTGGGACACCCTTCTGTGCCGCCAGGGCGGTGGTTCTCATGCTTGAGTAAGCCCACAAAGTTCCTGGAGGGCCTTGCTGGAAACAGTCCCGGGGATCTGATCAGGTGGGTCTGGGGTGAAACAGATTTAAACAGACACCCCTAGTGATTCCCAAGCTGGTCCCCAGAGCAACTTTGGGAAGAGTGGACTAGACCATTATGCTGAGGGCATGTTGAGAGAGCACCTCTTCCCGTAATAAGGACTTGGGTGGCAAGGGACAAGGACAAGGGCTGAAGGCAGCCAAGTCCACTCTGCAGCCTGAGGGCCGTCTTTCAGAGCTGGAGGCGCTGTCATCCATCAGTCCTGTGGCAGCTGGGGCACCAGCAGGCACTTGGCTTCTCTACTGCCACTTCATGGAGAGGGACACAAAGGCACAGAAAGGAGGAAGGGATTAATCATGGTTGAACCACTGCCTGCAGCAGAGTTGGGACAGGATCCCAAGCCCCCCCAGTGCAAACCTGTCCTGTCCGCTCTGCTCCGTAGAAGACCCGGGCTCAGCAAAACACAAGGGCTGCGACTGGTGGAAAAGGCCAGGCCCCCTCCAGGGAAACACTCCTCCCCTGTCTGGGAGCTGCAGGAGGATAACCTTTCTTGATTGCTCTGTGCCAAGGGGTTCTGCTTGCCTCACCCTAAAGGAAGGCCCTGGGAGGAGATAGAGAAAGTCTCTGATGCGAGTCTCCCATTTGAAGTTGAGGCTTCCCTGCTTCTGCCATGGAGCCAGGGGGATAGATCCCAGAGCCAGGCCGCTGTCCCTAGACCTGCTCATCCCAGGCCCCTCACCACATGTCTACCCCACGCCACTCAGGCTGTGGGCAGCCCGCTGGGATGCTCCCCAGCTACCCAGGGGCTGGAAGGCTCCTTTAAGCCCCCTACCCCCAACCGTCTCTCCCACTTCAGAAAAGTCCTCCTGCCACCAAAACATGGGGTGAAATCTTTCATGATGGAATTGTCTCCTGAAGCACCTTTAAAATGAGCTTGAGACGCGAACCCTCCTGCATACTCAAGTGCTGGGAGGTCGCGCCCAGCCTAGGCGGGGCCTCGGTAAGCAGGCTGTGCGCCTCCTGACCACCCCCCCACCCCCCCCACCCCACCCCCACCCCCGCCTCCCTGGGATGTGGGCTGAATTATCTTGTCACTGCCGCTTCCCAGTGCTTAGGGAGTCCCCACCAAGCGAAGACTCTAGGGCAGCCTAGAATCCCAGGGCCTGTCACCATGATCACGAGGGCCAGGGCAGCAGGGGGCTCCCAGGCAACCCCTCAGGGTCCTGCTCTTACAGGAGCGCTTTATCAGGACAGCCCAGGGCCTCTTGGCTGGGGTGGGGACACAGGAGTCCGTGGCGTGGCTCTAGGACGCAGTCCGTCAGGACCTCCATGGGTTCCCTGTAGGACGGGATGGGCGGCTTCTGGGTCACGGCCTCCTCCACACGGAGCGCTCCCATCTTCTCCTTCCTGAGCCCCGCCCCTCGTGCGGGAGGAAAGGGAGGGTACAGTCAGACAGAGAAAACAGATCAGATGATAATCCCCTCCCCACAACCAACTGCGCCCCAAGGTATGTTTGGTGAAGAACCCCTGGCAGAACAGACTGGAGACGCACAAGGGCTGCTCTCTGCAGGCCTGATGGAGTCCCACTCTGCTGACTTTCACCCTGGGGCAGCGGAGCTCATGCGGGAGGGCAATTTTGCTCCCAGGGGACATCTGGCAGAGTCCGGAGACCTTCTTGATTGCTGCAACGGGGAGGGTGCTACTGGTACCCAGTGTGTGTGTAGTGGGAAAGGCCAGGGGTGGCCAGGCGCAGGACAGGCACCCACAGCGAAGCACTACCTGGCCCTAAACGGCAGCAGTGCTGAGGCTGAGAAACTGCCTGGGAAAGAAGGCTTTGTCATATACAATCTGGCCGTGTTCTCTGTTTGCTTCAGACGTACTAGTCCCATCGCCCCATGATTACAACTTGCAGAAGCGCACAGCTGATGGCGTCTTCTCCTTCACCTTCACAGATAGGGCACTGAGAGCAACTCACTCACCAAATGCGTGGGTGAAGGACTCCCATGTTGGAATCACCCTCCTTCCTTCTCTCCACTTCTACGGCCCCCTCCCTGCACCCGCCCCCCAGCTGCAGGTCCAGGGCCACCATGCTTCCTACAGAGCGTCTGTCAACCCTGAGGCCAGTCCACTGCTGCTGATCACAGACCCTGAGGTAAGATGACAGCAGAAGCAAGAGGACGGAGACCCGCTGTAGGAAGACGCCAAGGGAGAAAAACCATGGCTCTGTCACCGTTCAGTGACACAGGAGCAGCCTGGAGAAGCTCTGGTTTTCTTTGGTGTTCAGTGACTACTTGAAAAGAGGAAAATTTCGTACTTAAGACTTCCAGTAACTTGGCCTCCAGGATAATGTCACCTCCCCCTCAAGCCCAGTCCCCACCTGGCCTTCCAGGCTAGGTGGGAGGCTTTCCTCACGGACCCCTCCCCTGCCTGAAACCCCCAACCTTCTCCTCCACACAGCACCGTCCTCACAGCCCCTGTGACCTGCACCGACCTCTTCCCTCTGCAAACAGGGTCCGCACAGCCCCACGGGGATGTGGTGTCTCTGCCCTCGCTGGCCCAGTCCCCGCGTGATTTCTGGTACTAGTCTGCACCTTTAAAGACTGCCGTGGGCACTACTGGCCAGACGCTGTTCCAAGCCCTTCACGTCTATTAATCCGCTTTACAGATGAAAAACCATAGCACAGAGAGATTAAGCTGCCCCAGGTCACGTGCTAGTCAGCGGCAGGACGAGCATTTGAACCTGGGCAGCCTTGCTCTGGAAAGTCCTGCTCTTAGCTGTATGCCCTGTGCCCTGCAGGGTGGGCGTCCTGCCTGCTAGCTGGATCATAATCTCCTGGAGGGCAGGTGTCCCGTCTTGAGCACCCACTGGTCTAGCAAATGGTAGGGCACGTGACACCTTAGGGCAAGCCCACTGTGACAGCGGACTTGAGCAGACTCTACCAGGCTGTGGGCTCAGCATGGGGTTGGGAAGCTAAGATTCTCTTCCTTTGCTTCCCCATGTCCAGGAACTCTGCCACGCATACTTACTTGTGTGGGAGCGGGGTGGCACTTGGGCACAGGCGTAGACGTGGCTGAAGCGCCGACCTGAGGAGGTCAGGTACCAGTGCTGGATGGCGGGCTGGGGGTTGTACTCTGTGACGGCCACACCATTCACCGCTGTCATCATGAGCATGTTGATCACCTCGTTGGAGAGCTTGGTCCTCTCATCGGTCCTGATCCGGTTCATGGCACTGAACCCGCGCTCACAGCAGGAGGTGGAGACGGGCACACAGACCACCACTGCCACGAGCCTGCTGAGCAAGGGGAAGCGGCAGTCCTGGGCCAGGGCGTTCCTGCACAGCATGGAGAATGGCAAGTTCTTGGCGATGGCTTTCAGGCCCAGCCACTCCTCCAGCAGTGCTTCCTCGCTGTATCCTGGGGGCAGTGAGAGTTCAAAATATCTGGCCAGGGCAAGAATATCATCATTCCCAAAACCGGCCAGTTCCATCCCACTTGGCCAGGCCATGGCGTCAAACACCTCCATGTTCTTGAGCTGAGGGGGACGGTCCACGTCAAACCTTTGCTGGAGGTATTCAATCCCAGTCAGGATCATTCTCTCCCTGTCCGCCTGGAACCGCCATTCTGCCATCTCCATTCTGTCCAAGAAGATGCCGTGGAGCCGCCCATCCCTGAAGCCGGCATTGAACTCCTCCTCCTTGGGTCCTGCCTGGTGCCGGAGGGTCTCCAGTGCTACATAGGCCCGGCCCAGCGTGGAGTTCACCTCCGTAATCAGCACGATCTCCTTCTGGCACACTTCGGACAAAGGCCTGTAGATGCTCAGGAAGTCCAAGAGGAAGTGGCAGAACTTGACGAAATGGAAGCCCTTCATCAGCTTCAGCACGCCCTTGGCCCTGTGCCCGACCTGGCCACCTGCTTCCGCCACGCTCTGCAGGTGCCTGGCCAGGGCGGGCCAGCTCACGATGAGCGCACTCAGCGTGCGCCTCTTGCTGGCCACCCACCTGACAGCGTTCAGGTCCTTCAGGCGGATGATTTCCTGCTCCAGCGGGGCCGCGCCTTCCTGCAGCTCATTCAGCCTTTTGTTCGAGGACTGATAGAACTTGAAGACGGTTCGGATGTGCCGGTCACACTTCTTGACCAGGTCGATGCCTCCACAGGCGTCAACCACGGCCAGGTGTAGCCGGTGGGCCACACAATGCACCGGCAGCAGCTGGGGGACGATCTCCTGGAGCTTCTCCACCAGACCTCCTCTGCAGCTCAGCATGGTTGAGCCATCGGTTCCCAGGCCCACTACCCAGCCAGGCTTCCGGAAGGGGATGTCCAGTTCGTCCAGGGCAGAGATGATGGTCTCAAAGTATCCATCCACCGTCTCGCTGTAGAGTGGGGCCAGAGTGATGTAAGACTCCTTCACCTCCATTCCCTTGAAGTAGCGGATGTAAATGCCCACACAGGACTGGTCGGAGGTGTCTGTGGCGCTGTCCAGCAACACGCTCACACACGGGGAGTTCCGGACATCCTCAAGGATCTCCTTCTTCAGAGTCTCGGAGATGTATCTGATGAACTGAGTGCAGGCGGTGCGATTTCGGTACTTGCCCAAAATCACGGTCCCAGTGCTTTGGAGGAGTTGCAGGATCTTCTCGAAGTCGTTCAGGGGCCTCGAGTGGTACGCGATGGAATAGGCGGCATTGAAAAAGTGCTCCATGTCGGCCATCAGGTCACTGGAGATCTCGGGGACGAGGGCGGCCTGCGGGGTGTCTTCCTTGACTTCCAGGGTGTTGACACAGAGCTTGTGTGCTTTGCTGACTTCATGGTACTTTAAAGTCTCCACTTTAAAAGGACCCGTGTAACCTCGGACTAACCGGGATGATCTGTCGTGGAGACTAGGTCTTTCTTTGCAAGCTGAGCAGAAGAGCTTGGTCTCTTTGGGGTCAATTACTAACCATGGGAACTGCCCAAACCACGACCTCTGAATTGAGCGGGGTCTGTAAGTCCTCTTGATTTTCCTCCGTCCATCTGCTTCTACTTCACAAAGGCTGGGATTGCAGTAGGAGGTGCACGTCTCCATGGCAGGAGCTGGGAGCAGTGCAGATTCTTCAGCCGAGGCCTGTGTGTGTGCCTCTCTGATGGCCACCGTCGTCTTCTTCCCTTTGGAGCAAGTCAAACTGTGCTCGGTTTTGCTGCCCAGAACTCTGCAGCCTCCTATCAGCTAAGACACCCCAATTCAGTAAGTACCCCTTACGCAAAGCAGAGAGGATGAATGTCATCCACCTTTCTAGAAATCAGTAGTGGCTTCTATTTAAATCCTTTCCCACTAGTTTCTCTGAAAGCCAGTCTGTCTCCCCAAGAGTTGTCTGCTAATCCTTGTGGATTCTTTAGCCAGCCTCCCCCTCCCTATCCACATATCTACCCTGAGATCATGTGACATCAGATGCTAATAAGCTTACCTAGCACCTTGGCCACAGATGCTATTGGATGGTTTTAATCCTCTTTCGAGGCACCACAAAGAAATGAGGTTAAACATCCAAAAGTCTTCTTATGAGTCTTGGAAACAAGGGAGGCATAGCAGTATACACAGTAGCTATTAGCCAGTAAGTTACTGACAGAGATACACGAATTGCTAACTCTCACAGACCAGCAGTGTTGTCACTAAACACCAGAGGAGCGGGGAGAAGGCAGCAGAGGCTCCCAGCCGTGGGTCACGGGGCTCCTCATGGCCAGTGTCCACCACGCACCACCCCCATCAGCTCTACCACAGTCTCCCCGTTTCACTTCTGCTCATCAAAGCTCCTTATTTTTCCCAAACCGTCCCGGTTTCTCAGATTCGTCTACACTGCGAAGGCACAGTCAGTTGCTTATTCACGTTTTCCTACCGATACACGGCCTGGTGCACAGCAGGCCCAGCAGGAGGACGGCGGGACTAGCACCGTGTGACTCGCCAGGGCTGCCTGGGCCCCCGGACAACCCTTCAGAAGCCAGCAGGTCAAGACCCACCTGGAGGACGGCCTTTCCCCCACTTTGGCCCGTTTGGGTCCTGGATCCAGGGTGCAGCTCTCCGCTCCAGTTTTGAGATCAAGGCTGGTTTGGCAGCAGCAGGCCCTGTTGCAGGGACGAAGAGTCACAGCGACATCACAGCTCTGGACTGTCAGGTCAAGCAGCCCATCTGAAAGCCCCAGGGAGGCCTCTGGGTGCATCTCCTAATGAAACCTCCCCACCAGGGGCGCGATGAGCACACCCATTAGGGTGCTAATTTATTTTTAAACCCACAGAGGCACCGAATTAGGGTGCATCCCTTAGCCCCATGGCTCACCCATGGGAGCATGACTCAGCTAAACGGATCTGGAGGGGAAAGGGTGAAAACAGGAAGAAATACGGAGGACAAAATAGAAGGAGAGAGGACAGGGATGATAAAGAAAGCCACACGGGAAGTGCGAGAGGGCCACCAACAACTGTCCCACGCATGTGGCCCTCAGCAACACCCACAGCTGGCCGTGGTGCAGGTAGCTAACTACACGGGGCACCTGGAAAGCCCCCTAACACTGCCTGCCACCTGCAGTGGAACCTGAAATCCGACTAGAAGAGATGCGTGTCCTTGGGTTAAGCACTGCCCTTTACTGAAAATATGAATATTCTGCAGGGCTATGCGAAGAAATTGCTTTCTTGATTTAAAGTAAAATCCATTAATCCCTACTTACATGATTTTTACGCATCGATGTGAAAGGGTGTATAGCCTTTCTTTGGAAAGACATATACAAGCCACTGGTAACTGCGGGCACCTCTGTGGAGGGACTGAAGGACAAGGTGAAAGGGAGATGATTTTCACTATTCACCTTTGGATCATTCAAATGTATTTATATGTTCCTGTGTGTGTATGTATCCACATATTTACTACTAATAAAAATATAATACATTATTAATCTGTGGTAGATTGAACACTTATTCATCTTCAAACGTCTCTAAAATGAGGGCAAAGGGATAATAATAAAAAGAAGCGTAAGCCCAAGAGAAACATTGTACTAGAAATGTCAATACATTTTTAGATGAAGGAAAGGAGATAAAAGAGAAGAACTAACAGAGCTGGACACCAAATGCCAGCAGAGTGGGTAATAAGGACAAAGAAGTGAACTTGACCCCAGAATCCCCAAAAGAGCCAGTACCTGGAGGCACCAGGTGCAGCAGAAGGTGGTGGGTAAGGAGAGACCGGTTCAAGGCCAGGTCCGCTCACCTATTCCGGGAAGCCAGAAAATACCACCACCCTCCCCCAAGGAGGAGAGAGAGGTTGGTCTACAGAAAAACTTAACCAGACAGGTTCTGGGCCCTGGGATGGTGGGGTGAGTGAAAGATGAAGAAGAGCTGTGATGCAAACAGATGGAGACAGTCTACAGACCAGAAGCTGCGTTACTCGGCTCCGAGAACACCAGCTTGGGGTACAGCCAAGCAGGAGACTGGAAGTTTTCTTTGGAGAAATGGAATTGCCCCTCCCCAAGCCTCCTCCCTAAAAGACCTACGGATCCAGACCTTGCTGGGCTCTTCAATGAAACATCCAGGTTCACAGCTGGTCACCCTACAATGTAACCTACCCCTTGAGTCCCAGCCATGCACACAGAGCTTCCAGCCAGTTTTTAAGGCTTTACTCTTAAATGTGAATGAACCTAAAGATATTTATTTAAGACAAACTGCTAACAAGTAGGGAAAAGGATTGAAGGAACTAGAGATACTGCAGGAAGCAAAACAAAATTTCAACCCCCTCCCCTCAAAACTAGAACATTCCCACAGAGAAAAGTCATGATAGTTATCCATGAAAAGAGCAATAAGGGCTCTTAGTTTAAAATATGATAGAAAAAAATGTTTTAACTTAAATAGAATTGTTAGAAAATAAAATGGAGGAAAACTCCAGGAAAGTAGAACAAAAAAGACAGAAGCAGGAAATAGGAGAAAAAAATAAAACAAAGCCAGAGGCTTAATTTAAGAAGTCTAATATCTAACTAATAGGACTTTTTTGGAAGAAAGAAAAGAGAAAATATAAAGGAAGAAATAATACAAGAATGTTTCCCCAAAATGGAAACTGTGAGTTTCCACATGGAAGGGAAGCACCAGATATGCAGAACAAAAGATGAAAAAAAATCCGTATCATTAAGCACTAAGTACTTCAAAACACTGGAATAGGCCTTAAAGCTTTTCAGAGTGGAAAAACAGGCTGCGTTCAAAGATTTAGGAATAAAAAGGTATTTAGACTGCTCAACAGCACCTGTAAAACCTAAAATCAATGCTTTCAAAATGCTGAGGAAAAACATTTCCAACCTGGAATTCTATACCCAAACCACATTATCAATTGTGAGAGCAGAATAAGGGCATTTTCAGATATACAGAGTCTTTAAAAAATTTCCTCCCATGAACCCTTTCTTAGGAAGTTACTGAAGGATGTGCTCCAACAAAATGAAGACATAAACCTAAAAGAAGCAATAGATCCAGGAAATAGGAGAGAGATGAAGGAAAGTCTAAGCCCACAGCTGTGCAGCAGGCCTAAAGTATAACTAGTTTAGATAGAGCAGAGGAATGGAAGACCCAGTGACAGAAGTTTCCAGAAAAAAAAGTGAAACGGATAGGTCACAGGATGTTTGATGATGCGTTAAAGACTCTTCAAAGGAGTTATATAATTCGATGGAGAGTTTGAGAAGAATTGGTGATAGTACAGAAAGCTAGCAAAGTAAAAAAATAAGAAAAAATTTCAATTCCTGGGGGGAAAATCCTACAACAAAGGAAACATCATCATAATATGTCACTTTGATTAGAAGTAAATAATACATAATCATAATTAGGCAAATAATTTACATTGAATTAACCAAAAAAGTATGATATACCTGTTCTGAGAGGATGGAGGGAAGAGAAGTGGGGGCCTGGGGTGATGTAAGAGGGCCATATCTTCATCCTCCACAGTAGGAATCAATAGATAATATCTAAAATCAATAAATCAGGAATAGCAATAAACATATGCAACAGGATATTAAAGTGTGATTCTGTCTGCCTGTTTTGGCTGAAGGCCCCCCCAAAATAGGAGCCAACTCTCCCCCATTCCAAAGCTAGACCACCGAAGCCAACTTGGAAAGAGTGGCTGAAACACCGGGCTGTAACCCAAGCACTTGCCACTAAGAGGGAGTCAAAGCACTGGGAGTGAGGAGGTCAGGAAGTTGGATATTAGAGATGCTTTGGAAAGAGCTGTCAAGTGTACTGTGAGCCCTCCACACTCCCATGGGGAGGGGTGGGGTGGACTGGGCTACTTTCCTCTGACCTTAAGCCTAATGGGAATGACATCCCGACCTGTATTTCCTGGAGCTGTGGGGCTGCTCAGGAATCCAGGCCTGGAAAAGACTAAAGGCATAAACTGACCGATGGTTCCTTGGTGGTGGCCATGTTGGGAAGAGCCTACATTCACAGGGCTTGTCAGAGCAAAGGATATATAAGTGTTTTCCATGGTCCAGATGTGAGCCCTGGAGGGAAAGAGAAGAGGCCCAGAGCCACTTAAAGGGGCTGCCCCTGTCTGCCTATTGGTGATGCTCCCCTAAGGAGCCCATATGGGGCAGACTGCCAAAGCAGACATTACCCACTGTAGTGAGAGATCTCCAGTAACGGGGGTTTGGGGGAGTGCAGAACCCACAAACACACTTGGAGAATCAGCTTCAATTATCCCAGCTACATGTAACTGGTATCAGATTACATGGATGTAATTCTTGTACCTCTCCTCCCCGCCTACACACCACCATTCCCAGCCAGGATGCAGCAGAAATCCTGGAACAAGCTGGGAGGTAGGAGGAGAACTTCTTTCTTCCTATCACACGATTCCGGATTCTAGACCTAAAGCAGGTTGAGGTGGGAGAGGCAAGAAACTTCAGCTTTAAATGAAGTCCAGATTTTTAACCACTACACAAGGACTGGACTTTTGTTTCCTGATTTTTTTTTTGGTCAATTTTTGATATCATTTAAAACCTATAGAAAAGTTTTAATAATAAAACAAGGAACTCCAATCATTTGCATTTTGTTCCATTTGCTTTATCATGCCCATGTGCCCTCTCTCCCTCCCTCCCTTTCCTCTCTCTATATGTATAATATATAAATACATATACATGTATACGTGCAGGCTGCACACTGGAGCTACCTGGGAAGCTTTAAAATATATAAGTAATATATATAGATAATATTTTTCTGGACCATTTGAGGCTAAATTGTTTTCATTCCTCCCTTTATCCCTAAATATTTCTGTGTGTAGTACTCAAGAAAAGACATTCTCTTATCGGGTTTGCAAAATTCTAACACGAGCTCCAAGACCCTAACCCTTGCCTATCCCTGCCCCTTGGAGTGTGACTGAAATGTGTGAACTGATATCACGCCCGTAATTACATTACATAGCAAAAGAGATGTTGTCTGGGTGATTACTTAATGTAATCACACTAGCCGCTTAAAAGCAGAGGAAGTCAGAGAATCAAAACACCAAAAAAATTCAATGTATTATTGCTGGCCTAAGGATGGAGAAGGCCATGTGGAAAGGACCTGGGAGCAGGCCCTAGGAGCTGAGAATGGTCGGCAGCCAGAAAGAAAGTGGGGACCTCAGTCCTACAACCACAAGGAACTTGATCCTGCCAACAACTCAACAGCCCAGTGATTCTTCCCAGAGCCTCCTGATAAGAGGCCAGTCTGGCACACTTAATTTCAGCCATGTTAGACCCTAAGCAAAGAACCCAGCTAAGCCCACCTGGACTTCTGAACTCCAGAACTGTGAGATAATAAATGGGTGTTTTTTAGCCATTAAATTTGTGATAATTTGTTATGCGGCAACCAAAAACTAATATGTCTTATATAGTCAAAGTATAATGATCAAAATCAGAAAATTTAACATTGATATAACACTATAATTTAATCCACCATACTGTTTTCCACAGTGACTTACCATTTTATATTCCCACCAACAGGGCATAAAGGTTCTATCCTCAGCAATAGTTGCTGTTTTCTATTTTTTTGATAGTAGGCATCCTTATGGGTGTGAGGTGGTATCTTATTGTAGTATTGATTTACGTTTCCCTAATGATTGTGATAGAGTATCTTTTCATATGCTTATTGGCCATTTGTACATCTTCTTTGAAGAAATGCCTATTCAAGTCCTTTGTACATTTTTTAATCAGGTTTTTTGTTGTTGCTGAGTTTTAGGAGTTCTTTATATATTCTGGATAGTAAACCCTTATCTGATATATGATTTGCAAATACTTTCTCCCATTCTGTATGCTGTCTTTTTATTATATTTATATGTATGTCTTTTTTTTTTTTTTTGCGGTATGTGGGCCTCTCACTGTTGTGGCCTCTCCCATTGCGGAGCACAGGCTCTGGACGCGCAGGCTCAGCAGCCATGGCTCACGGGCCTAGCCGCTCCACGGCATGTGGGATCTTCCCAGACCGGGACACGAACCCGTGTCCCCTGCATCGGCAGGCGGACTCTCAACCACTGCGCCACCAGGGAAGCCCCACGTATGTCTTTTGATTCACAAAATTTTACAATTTTCATGAAGCCCAACTTGTCTATTTTTTCCTTTCTTGCCTGTGCCTCTTAGTCCATCTAGCTAAAGGTTTGTCAATTTTGTTGATCTTTTCAAAGAACCAACTTTTGGTTCCATTGATTTTTCTCTAGTTTTTCTATTCTCTATTTATCTCTGCTCTCATCTTTATCATTTCCTTCCTTCTGCTACTTTGGGTTTAGTTTATTCTTCTTTTTCTAGCTCCTTAAGTTGTAAAGTTAAGTTGTTGATTTGAGATCTTCCTTGTTTTTTTTTTTAGTAAATTTATTTTTATTTATTTATTATTTTTGGCTGCGTTGGGTCTTCATTGCTGCGTGCGGGCTTTCTCTAGTTGATTCACTTCTCTCTTGCTGCTTCCAAGATTCTGCCTTTGTTTTTGAAATTCTAATTATAGTGTGTCTCAGTGTGGGTGTCTGAATTCATCTTACCTGGAGTTTGTTGAGCTTCTTGGATGTTTATATTCATGTCTTCGATCAAATTTGTAGAGATTTTAGCCATTATGTCTTTCCCTTTCTCTCTCTCTTTTCCCTCTGGGACTCCCACAATGTGTATGCTGGTCCACTTGATGGTTTCCTGCATGTCCCTTGGGCTCTGTTCACTCTTCTTTGACCTTTTTTGTTTCTGTTTCACAGGCTCCATAATTTCCATTGTCCTATCTTCAAGCTTGCTGATTCTCTATTCTGCCTGCTCAAATGTTTTTGTATTCCTCTAGTTAATTTTTCATTTCAGTTATTGTAGTTTTCAGCTCTCAGTCTTCTTTCTAGATCCTTCTTAGGTTTCCTCTCTTTATTTATATTTCCATTTTATTCATACATTGCTGTCTTGGCTTTCTCCACATCTTCCTAAATTTCTTTTAGCATTTTTAAGACAGTTGTTTTAAAGTATTTATCTAGTATACCTGCCATCAGGTCTTCTTCAGGGACAGTTTTTATTGATTTAGTTTCTTCCTTTGAATGGGTCATACTCTCCTATTTATTTGTATGCCTTGTGACTTTTTGTTGAACACTGGATATCTGAATCTAATAATGTGGTAACTCTGGATATCAGATTCTCCCCGATCCCCAAGGTTTGCTGTTTTCATTGTTTTCGATTATTGTTATTATTTAAAAATTTTTAATCCTTATAGGCTACTCTGTGCCAAGGATCAACCTGAGGTGTAAACTTAAAGTCTTCTCAGGTCTTTTGGAGTCTTTCCCTGGGTATGCAAAATCACTTTCTAATTTTCCTTCTATATGTTTTTGAATGTCCTAGTCTTTAATGTCTGGTTTTCAAAAGAGGGAAAAGAGAAAAGTTAAGAGAAGGGGGAGGAACTTGCAAAAATGGGGGAGGTGCAACAACACTGGCTGCTTACTTCTTTGTCTGCACCTCTGAGATGAGAAGCAGCGATCGGTGATCACAGCACTGATCCCTGATGCTTAGAGGACAGCATTCTTTTTGCCCACCCTAATTCCTGCAATCTGTGTGCAAGCGGCTCCAGGAACATCGTAGGGGTGGGAGATGGGCAGCTGCTAAGGTGCTAAGAGCTGAAATTGACCGAACTTCACCACAATTTACTTTCCAACTCTTCTCCTGTAAGTTGCAAGCCTTTGACAGATTTCAGAGTTCCAAAATAGTCACATCAGACAGATTCTACCAGTGCAATTGTTGTCTACCTGAGGAGACAGATTCCTAGAGCTCCACCAGAGTCCTCCTCCTAATCAGGACATTTTTGAAGAGTACTGTACTGGACATTTTATTAATTGAAATTAGATCATTAATGTGACTAAAAAGTGACTGGAGGACTTTCTGTTTACCTGAGTGTGACAAGTCATGTGCCCTGCCCCAGGTTTCACCCTGTAAAGAGAAACCAAAATGGAGGCCACAATTTGAACAGACCCCTGGACCAAACACTCACAGTCACACAACCAAATCTTAAGCTGTCCTGATTTCCTTAAAACGCTGACTCTGGTCTTAAACAAAATTGAAGTTTCCTTCATGTCAGTGTGACCTTACAGTTTCCAAGCCAATCAGTACACACAAGAAAAGGTACACGGTGCTACGACCCTAAAGAGAATATAATCACAGTTAAAAAACAATGTACTTCTTCATTCATGTTTTACAAATTGAGCTTTAACTGCTGAGAGCCAAGTTTTTAACCACTTTGGGTTTGAAGTCTCCCAGTTCATGAACAGTTTGTTCCTTGCTCAAAAAAATATTCATAGCAAGTAAAGCTCTTTGAATTTTCTTTTGGCAACCCAAAGAGTGAGAAAGAAAATCCCCAAAGAGCTAATCCAAACAAGTGCTGATGGAAAAGAGTGAAGCTGTTTTATGAGTGCCTCCTACTGAAGTTCATGCTTTTAAAAATAACGTCTACAGGTGTTACTCAGAAATAATGAAACAAGTACTGGAAGAAACAGCTAAAAAATTGGGGGGAGGAGGACCTGGCAACAGACAATGGTAGGACAGGGAACTGTCATTTTTTGTTATATGTCTTATGAGAACTACTTTGATTAAAGAAATGTAATTATGAAGAAATGTTTTTTAAAGATTTACTGAAAACATACATGATACTGAGTATCCCTGGATGTGTTTGCCTAAGTTATATTACCCTGGGGATTGGTCACTTTTGATTGCCCCTAGCACCACCACACTGGCCCCAGTAGTGCTGTACCCCAATCACACCTCTCTGAAGCTACGGCTGAAATGTTGCCAGAAACCTTTTCTTTTTGTTCTCTTCAGAACAAGTGAAACAGAAGGGAATTTTCAGACAGATTTTCCTATGTCTTAGTAATGGAAAAGTGACTAAGAATACATAACTATAGCATGGCCACACACACACACACACACACACACACACACACACACACTCCATAAAAGCCCATAAAAATGGCTTGGCCTACAAAGACAGATTCTGATCCTTCCAGGCTAACTTCAGCCCAAGGTTGGCAGGCCTGCCAACGAATCAGTTTGGAGACGGCCACTCTGGCACCTTGCCTTGGTTCTTCTCTCTCTAGCTCAGCACGGCCCCCACTTGGAGGCCGTATATTGCCCACCATACAGCAGCTGGCCTCCTAGTCATCATATGAGCCATTCTAACTCCTGCTCATCTCATTGAGGGCTCTCCCGCTTAGTTTTGCTTTCCACTTAGTGACATGACTTCTTCCCTCAGCTATGTGAGGTCTAGCTGTAGCTGATGACCTCACATGGAGAAAAGACACTGAACACCTGAAGTGAGTGACCTGCCACTCAGCATATGATGACACCTTTCCTAGTAAAAACGAGGGTTACCACATAGTCCCTATATTGGCTTTTCTGTTCTTACTGACAAATATTAGTTTCTTAACAGTGGAATATAACTGAGTTTTCTTTTTTTGCAGGGGAAGCAAGAGACATCACCAAATATGGCCAAAGTTTGAAACCAGAATTTAAAGTACAGAAATAAAAGAACAGTTGGAACTCTACAGAGTGATAAATAGTTCTAAGCAAAAGCAAGTCCACAAAAGTAGAGGTTGACACAGGAAAGCATTAAAAACAACATAAACCTCTTCTTTTCTCCATAATCAAAATGACTGTCCTCTGCAAGTTCAGTCCTATTGATAAGAGAGCTGGTGAGGCCAAGGAGGCTGTTGACAGGTGAGTGGACCTGACCTGGAAACTACCATCAGTTGAAAAGCTTGAGTCGACGCAATTTAACTGCCACACAACCGACAAATTAATATTAAATTTGACTGCATCAAATTGAGACTGTCTTTTTAAAAACAGGTACAAAAATTATAAAACCTAAAAGAACAAATCTACTAGTTGTAAATCCTAATAAGAGCAACGGAAGAATTAGCTGCGTTTCTTCAAATGATAAGAGCAAAAGGAAATCAACGGCATGAATGTGCTGCAATGTAGCATGATGAACACCAGACCACAAAGACCCATGACCTGACCTGAGCTGGGCTGAAGCAACCACAGCCTCTCACCCCAGGGCATCAGCCCCTTTCTGCACCTCAGTTCTCATGGAGGCGGAGGCAAGAGCACTAACAGTGACCTACAGAGAAGGTCTGAGACAGCCAGACCAAACTATTAACCCTCTTGCTAGGGGGACTGGGGATAGGAGTGGAGACTTCTAAAAAATCCTAATACTGCTTGAATTTTTAAATAATCTTATATTATCCTTGGTGCTATAGTTATTTTAATATTAACAATGATTAGCGCAAATCTTGAAACTAAAAGAACTGGAGTCCAACTGGTAATAAACATATACGAAGCAGGAATTTTAGCCAAGTCTAACGCACATGCAGTAGGTGGAATAGTAAGAATTTCAGTTTAGCCATTTTCCAGCTAAATGGGTGGGATTCTCAAAGCCATTGGGCTGTTTTCTCACCTGAAAATACTACTACTACCTGCTTTACAGGTTTGGTTTAAGGATTAGAGAGCAGATACGCAAGACACTCAACATAGCCTTTGGTAGGTGTTCAGTCAACAGCAAAAGCGCCTATTATTATTTCCAGACATAAGAATAAAAGAAAACATAAAGGCTTCCTGTAACACCCAACAGAAGCAGATCACAGTACTTCAATTAAAAGATAATAAACGTTAAAAACGGATGGGAGTGGACTTTCCTGGTGTTCCAGTGGTTAAGAATCCACCTTCCAATGCGGGGTATGTGGGTTCAATCCCTGGTCGGGGAACTAAGACCCCACGTACCGCGGGGCAACTAAGCCCGCGCACCTCAACTACTGAGCCCACAGGAGCCCCTGTGCCACAACTAGAGAGCCTGTGCGTTGCAACTACTGAGCTTGCGCCGCCACAATTAGAGAGAAGCCTGTGTGCTGCAACGAAGAGCTCGCTTGCCACAATGAAAGACCCACGTGCTGCAACTAAGACCCGACACAGCCAAAATAAATAAATAAAGAAATAGGAAATCGAAAAACCAAACCAAACCAAACAAACAAACAAAGATATAAAAAAAAATGGATGGGAGGGGCTTCCCTGGTGGCGCAGTGGTTGAGAGTCCGCCTGCCGATGCAGGGGACACGGGTTCGTGCCCCGGTCTGGGAGGATCCCACATGCCGCGGAGCGGCTGGGCCCGTGAGCCATGGCCGCTGAGCCTGCACGTCCGGAGCCTGTGCTCTGCAACGGGAGAGGCCACAACGGTGAGAGG
The DNA here is from genome assembly GCF_011762595.2 of Tursiops truncatus. Taxonomy (NCBI): domain Eukaryota; kingdom Metazoa; phylum Chordata; class Mammalia; order Artiodactyla; family Delphinidae; genus Tursiops; species Tursiops truncatus. The sequence continues at coordinate 98,740,787 of NC_047042.1, read as the reverse complement.
CCCGTGTATCGCAAAAAAAAAAAAAAAAAAAAAGATAATGCCAAATAATATTAGGTTTTCTATTTTTAAAATACTTGTCACAGGAGGATAAAGTATTGGAGGAAGAAAACCTTGTCAAAGCAAAAATAATAATTAGGTCCACTATATTTCAACACTGTTTTACATCCCAGTTATCAGCTTGAGGCCCTTTAAAAAGTTATTTTTAAACACACAAATCATTTACGTTTGGCCCCAGTTATATCCTCAAGGCTCCTTAAAATGCTTTTATATCTCAAGCATGAAAAATCATCTCAACTGGAGGACAGTTGAAGGATAAAAACTGGAGACCTAATTAAAGTAGCGAGAAGGACTCACACATGCAATTCCGTTCCTAGACCCCTGGACCTATTTTAATTCCACAGACAACTGAAGAGGACAGCCCCATCCTCTATAAAGCCTTCCCTGATTCCTGCCCTCAACCCTCAAGCAAAATTAATTACCCCTCCCGTGGTTATACTTATTGTTCATCCAAACAACACTTAACTGAGGCTGAACTGTCCCTTAATTTCCCCAGTTCGTTAAGATTTCCCCACTTCCTAACATACGGAAGTTAAAAAGAAAATGCTGCTGTCTGGCTGAACAATCCAAGTCAGGTCCAGGTTGTGGGAGACACACTGTTACAGCACTGGTCACCCACCACTTTCCCCATGACTTTCCACAGGGGTGCAAAGGGCAAAGGGCATCACTGCTGCTCACTCCTTCAAAGGAAAACCAACTTCTTGTAAGTGGGTGTGTAAAACGAATTTCCCTCTCGCTCTGTATTTTTATTTTTATTTATTTATTTATTTTTGGCCGTGCCTCATGGCATGTGTGATCCTAGTTCCCCAACCAGGGATCAAAGCCGGGCCCCCTATATTGGAAGTGTGGAGTCTTAACCACTGGACCACCAGGGAAGTCCCTCTCTCTCTCTTTTAAACGCTGTCAGTGGTAGTGATGCTCTTTGAAGGTGCACTTGGTACAAGTGCCCTGGCCCAGAACACGATTACAGCACCTCTCTCCTCATAAAAGAAACAATTTTTCACAGCCTTTCTGAATGTTTGGGGAGCCATTTAAAAACTGTGAACAGTGATAAAAACAAGTAGTCTATAGGTCAAGTATGTTCAGAAAATAATCCGTATCTCAGCTGCACATGAAAGGGCAGTGTGTAAGCTGGGGATATGACATCAGGTAAGCCACAAACACCCCAATTTCCTATTCCGTACAAGTCACGATACAGGTCGCTGTCGGAATTCCTAAGTTATGTACAGCAGCCTGTTCTGCAAGGTTTCTGTTACAATATATGCTGGTAAAAAAATAGTAAATAACAGCTGTGTAAGATGAAAAGTTGTCTTTTTGGTGCCACGTGAAAATCCTGGGTGTCTGATGGAAAAAGGAGGCAAAGAACAAGAAGCAGATGCAGGAGAGGAGCCTCTTCTGGGAAAGTAATGAACAGCACGTGCTGTTCTTCATTCTCCAGTGCCTATAACCTAGTGACGCCCAGGCCGAGACCGCCCGCCATGCTGGCCCCTGATGAAGCAGCCCCAGCACAAAGTAGAGCGCGGAATCCAGGAATCCTCCCGGAGGCCCTTTCTCGCCTCCCTGCCTTTGCTCACGCTGTCCCCACCTCTGACATGTCTAGATGCCCGTCCCTGTGCACCTGGCTTTCAACTCAGTTAAAATATTTCATACTCTGTAAAGACAGCCCTTATCCCTCCCTCGGATGCCTGGCCAAATTAAGTCACCCTTTTCAGCAGCTCCAGGACACTCTTCCTGAATCTCTAATGGAGCTGGTGTCATTGCATAGTTTCTTATTATATATAGTGTCTGTCTCTCCCACAAACCTGCCAGCTCCTTGAAAGCAGAGACCGTGACTCGTTCACGTCCATCCAGCACGTAGTAGGTACTCAATAATGTTTGGTGGAAGATGGATGATGGGTGGGTGGATGAAGAGGAGATAAAGCACAGTACCCCAAAGCAGGGAGAGTTCTGAGACGCAGAGATATAAGCACTCTCTGCCTATGCACAGTGAGGGCAGAAATGGGAACACGACTACAAGCCACTGCTGCCCTCGTGGGTCCCCACGTCAAGTGATGGTGGCAAACAAAGGTCTACACGGATCTTTACCCAGGGATGCCAACAGCTCATAATTCATCCGCATCACGTCTCTGTACAGCTCCTTCTGCCGCTTGTCTAGCGTGCCCCACTCCTCCCGGGTGAAATACACCGCCACATCCTCAAACACCACGGGAACCTCCTCAAACAGCCCCTCTTCAGAAGGATCCTGCAACAAAGAGCAGCAGTCACTCAATACTCCTCTCACGTCAGACACCCAGCATGATCCTTCCGGGGTCCTGCTCAAGGCCTTTTTCTCCTGGGAAGCCTGCCAAGAGGCCCCGATGCACTCTGAGGAATTCATTTATCCACCAAAAGTCAAAGAAGCAAATGTGTGTGGCCCAGAATTAGCAGGTAAAAACCAAACGAACCTCAGTGTTATTCTAGAAGGAAGGAATGATCCTTCCTCTTCTTTCCTGGAAGGAAAGGAAAATGCACTGAGGAACAGGGGTCTTGCAGAACCTCATGGCTGCACCCTGTTCTTTACAGCCCCAAGGGGCACCTTCTACTCATCCACGACTGCAAAGGTAGCCAGCTGCCTCTAGCAGCCCCTGCTAAGGTTCCCCACCAGGATGGGAAGGAAGAAGCAGTGAAAAAGAACTAAAGATGCTCATATTCAGTGACTAGGTTAACACACACTTTACTGCTAAAGGAATTCAGATTGTAAAAGGTTAGACCTGTTTATTAGCTTCGAATACTAAAAACTAGAAGGAACATGAACATGAAGGGAAATGAGCTTTGTCACTTTTCTGGATTCCATAAAAATTCGAGCTTACTAACTTTACGTATGATGTTAGGCACGCGGAACGTCTGAGCTCTTCTCATCGGAATACCAGAGGGGTTGCTCAAAGTGATTTGTAGCAAAATCCCGCTTACATGGAAGAGTTGAGAAAAGGGGCCAGATCTGGTTACTCGAAGATTCCAATTAATACAGTTTCTTTGCAGGACAATTTTCCAAAGAATTAGAAAATAAACCTATTTTATTTTACAAAATAAACCTGAGGTGAGAACTAGAGTCTTTGAGGGCCCACCAGTGCTGCAGGGAGTAGAAGGAAAGCACTGGGCTGGCGGTCAAGGGCTCTGAGGGGAGGTCACTGCCGCAAGAGCCCTTGTTCTCTGGCTACGTCACTCCCCCCCTAAGTCTTAGTTGTTCCCCAACAAGATGAGTTTAACTAGGTTTGCTCCACCCACCTCATAGCAGCATTAAAAACACTACATAAAAGGACACGTCTGAAGAAACTTTGCAGTGTTTAAAAGTGCTACATGATTTTGAAGTTAACGTTAAAAAATTTGTTTACATTGATTATTTAAGAGCTCTGTGGCTGTTTTGTGGCTGTGGAAAATTTCCTGAGTTCTGTGGTCGTTCTGGATTCTGGATAAAGATTACTGTTCTGAATTTAGGTGCTCTCTTTATATCAGAAGTTAGAATATCCTGGTCCACTAATTATGTTTTGTCATCTGCCAAAAGGAGATGATGAGAGTAGGGCTGTTGTCACAAATAAAGGAGATAATTAATACATGCAAAGCACTTAAAACAACACCCAGCACATCACAAGCATGTCAGCTTATGGTAACGTTATACAGAATCCTTCCCCTTGAGCAATCATTATAAACGTATTACCTGGCCACGGGGTTCAGGTGAGTCATTACACAAAATGTTAACGTCTGAGGAGCTGCGGATGTCATCAGCAATTTCTTTTTGCCTGAAATCAGGAATGCAGTCTAGGTACAATGCAGGAATTGCTCCACGCCCTCCAGGGTCCTCCAGTGCAGCTCTCGAGCTGGGCAGGAGCTGGACCATGTTATCATAGATCCCCTGAGGCCCTGGGGGGTAACATATGGGGTAATCTGCAGTGAAGAGGTGTCCCGGACTGGCCAGCACCTCTCTGGACACGTCGTGGATGCTCCGGAAACGGGCTGCCCAGCTGGGGTCCCGAGCTGCCAAGGCCTTGGCACAGAGCACGTGGGCCTTGCTCTTGGCGTGGTATTTGAGAGTCTCCACCTTGAATGGTCCTGTGTAACCTTCTATTAACCTTGACCGTTTGTCTCTGACGGATGGGTACTCCCGGCAAGCCGAGCAAAAGAGAGCCGTCCGCTCCTCGTTCATGACCAACCATGGGAACTGCGCAAACCATGCCTTCTGGATGGACCGGGGTCTCAATGGTTTTCTGCTTCTTCCTGTGCAGTCTCCCTGGAGGCTGCCACCCTCTGAGCTGAAATGCGAAGGACAGGCTTTCTTCTGAGGAGGCAGGTAGAGTCCAGCTTCTCTGGCGGGACTTTGCATGTCCATTTCTTCCATGAAGCCCATCTTGTTTTTTCCTTTAGAAAAAAGAAACACATGGAATTTTCTCTGACATCCTATAGGTTGAGTCACTGCAACTCACAGAGGTGCTTAGATCCATGGACTATCAAAGCTGCAACCACACCCACAAAGTGACAGCCTGCACCCGTGTTCTCTTCTCTCCAGCCCCCAACCCCCAGGTCCACCTTGCCTAACCCAGAAGAAACCAAATGGGCTTTAAGAAAACAGTTGTTTTTTTTTTTGATATAAAGGACAGATATACCTGGCAAAAAAGAGATCTCTGCAACCTAAAACAGTGGCACAGTCTTCAGGAGAGCAGACTTATTTATGGATAAGAACACTGAACTAAGAGAAGGTAGGGTTAAAAAGGTAATTAAAGCAAACACTGCAACTGCACACTTGGCAGGAACCCCCCTCCTTGGTACCCCTGCCAGACAGGCATCTGCACTTTGCTCATGTACCTTTAGAGCAAGAGAGCAACCTACCTTCCGGGCAGACAGTTTGGTCCCCAGAGTCTTCCCTGAGCTGCAATCCATCTTTGAGTACCTCCCCCTCAGGAGTGCTACTTCAGCCCTTCCCACACCACAGCCCTTCCAAGAAGTGAAAAATCCCATGACGTCACTAAGACTTTTCTTCTTTAAGCTAAACCAGCAGTTTCTTTATTCACTCCTTGGTTGAAATGCAGCTTAGACAACTCTAACTCCTCTGGAGCCATTTATTATGCACCAACAAGTTCAGATGCCCAGTGGGCAAGGACTCAACAGTACTTTCTCCCGGCCAATGGACCAGTCAGTCTACGAAACTGTAGCCAACCCTGGAAGCACAAAGCTACGAGTAAAGAGTCAATGGGCTCAAAGTTAAGAGCCAAGCACAGGAGAAACAAACTGAAACAAATTAGTATCTGTGAAGTCTAGGGCTCCTTGCGGTCCATCTGAGATAAATCACAAGGGAGAGCAAACATCCACAATTCGATCCATCGGGGAACTCGTTCCACCTCCCTTTTCTCCTGTAGAAGGGGCTGGGTTAACGCGCTCGTCTTACACAATGACAGAGGCCATCTGGCCTGGCTCTGGGCAAGCCAATCCCTGAACAGGACATGCTTATCAAAGGAGGAAAGCAAACATCAGTCCCCAGGATTTAGCAGCCATCTGTTTATTCACTCATTCATTCCATGATTGTCTACTACGCAACCACGTGCCAGGCATTGTTCTTGGTACTGGGACTACAGTAGTAAGTAAGACCAAGTCATGCCTTCATGGAACTTAGAATATATAATTATACATAAACATCTACTCTCAGGTAGAAATAAAATAAAGGGAGATGAGAGTTTGGAGAACAACATTGGGGGAGGTGTGTATATCTTAGACGGGGTGACAGTTGGGGGAAGAATAGCATTCGTGTGTAATTGGTGGGGAACAGGGAGAGGCAGAGGATGAGACTGGAGCCTTGGGACCCAGCTTCCTGCTCCCTCCCTCCAGCTAAGGACCCCTCCTCCCGGGGACAGGTCCGCACTCACCTCGGTGGAGGCTCAAGAGACTCCTCTGGCCCTGGACATTGGCTAGCCACTGCTCTGGCCCTCGCTCAAATTTATAGAACAGCTCTGGGTTGGCAATAGTTGGTCCTGAGTCAGGAACAGAGAGATGCACTGTGAGGTCGGATCCAGGTCACACAGGCTAAGAAGGTATGAAAACTACTGGTCCAGAACAGAGGCTCAAACTCAAATGCGGAGCGGGACCAGACAATACTCTGAGGAAACCAGGCAGGGGTGGGAGGCTGTGGATTTGAACCCAGGTGTGCGGTAGCTACTCAAGTCCAGGAGGGGCCGCCAGCTGAATACAGGGTCAGCATGGCCTCTAGACCATCCCAGTTTCCAACAGAAGCCAGAAATCATATTTCTATATGAAACCCCCCCCATGGCGAAATACTGACAACTTATTTAAATATTTTAAAGCCAAAGAAAAGAGACGAAAGAAAGAAAGAAAAAAAAGGTGCAGGCCAAATCTGGCCCACAGCTGCTACTTTGCAACTTCTGGTTTAAAAGAATCATTGGTTTTCAAACCATTTTTAGTAGACAGTAAGACCACAACCCCTCCATCCACAGAGAGCTGAGACTGTTGCCCCCAGAACCCTGAGGGGTCAAGAAGAAAAGAAGCAGAGAAAGGCATGGCGCATGGTCATCAAATTGAAATCCGAAAAGAGTACGTGTGCATGTACACATGATGAAATACATTCCTCTCTGTCCATGGTCTAGGAAGTCTACCCATAGAAGCAGAGAAAGGACATTCAGAAAATAGAAAAGATGAAAACTACCTACATGGGCACAAAGTTTCAAGTTGTTTTATTTCATTGAACCTCTATGACAAGCCTGTGAAGAAAGAAGCCAAGGCTTGAAAAGGCTAATGGGCTTGGTCAGTACCATGTGGCAGAGCTGGGACTGAGACCAGATTTCCAGGCTGCAGATCTGATGCTCGTTCCACCACCACCCACCACCTCCAATGTCCTCTGGGCACTGAAACAAAATCCACCTGCAGTGCCACAGTCCACAGGTGGGGCTTCCCTTCTGGCACGCTGGGATATTCTGAAGCATCCAGGTCTAGCCTTGACACGCTCAATTTCCCCACTTCTCTTGGCTAATTTAAGTGGAAAAGAGAAAGGGTGATGTGTGAATCTGTGTGCAGTTAAGTCAGATATGGGACTGAGTGGATAAACAGTATAAAGATGCCTGGAAAAAAATGGTCGGATTCCAGAAAATTCTCAAGTATGTCATAGTCAGACATGGTTGGGAATGCTGACCTAGATTCAGGCAGTGGGGAAGTGAACAGGAGCCCATACCCAGTGGTGCCGCCAGCTCATCAGAACCACAGATCTCCTTCTGTTGCTGACTCAGCAGCATCCACTCCTCCTGAAGCAAATACACCGTGATGTCATCAAACGTCACAGGAGCCTGCAAGGAAAAATGACACCAGCTAAGCACCAACTTCTTCCTTAATCTTCCACACCTGAGCTCACAACCACCTGAGGACACCCCCACTCTGGGAACAGATCAGACTGGGGGAGGGGGCGTTATCAATCTACATACGAGACCTACACCGCGTTACTCTCACCCCCTGGGTGCAAGTCACAGCGGGAGTGAGACCCATTCTTCTAGGAACAGCCACACACTGCAACAGCAGTGTCATAACGAAGGCCAGCTCCGGACTCCCACACGCGTCCCCCTGCACACTCCTCACCAGCCTTCGCACGGGATCCATTACTTCTCAGCCAGTGCGTCAGCAACAACCAACAGCACTTCTTTTGCAAAATCTTCAACGTGGTAAATCGTCACTTAGGAAGATGTATCTGATTTCTGGAAGCAGTCAACCGTCACTGAGAACTATGTCTGTGAATGTGGTCAATTATCAAGATGGGCAAAGCTTTAGAGCTGAGAACTGCATTCCCTGGGGCTTATAAAGGAGCTCTCCTGTTCCACCAAAGAAGGGCGAGGAAATTCAGAAAACGTTCAGGAAGTTCTGAATTAAGATGGCAGATTGAACATGTACACTGAATTTTGCTTCCTCCTGTGAGTTTAAAAAGACACTCTCCCCCCGAAAAAAACTCCAAACAAAACACCCTCTAAGGGCTTCCCTGGTGGTCCACTGGTTGAGAATCTGTCTTGCAATGCAGGGAACGCCGGTTCGATCCCCGATCGGGGAGCTAAGATCCCACATGTCGCGCAGCAACTAAGCCCGTGAGCTACAACTACTGAGCCTGCACACCACAACCACGCACCGCAACGAAGAGCCCATACACCACAGCGAAAGATCCTGCGTGCCGCAACTAAGACCCAATGCAGCCAATAAATAAATAAATAAATGTTTTTAAAAATTGTTAAAAAAAAACACCCTCTGGGATGGACAACACAAGGGGACAATAGCAATACAATTTTGTTAACTGAAAAGCAGATTAAAAAGTAATAACTGAGCAGATCCAAGAAAATCATACCCTCAGCCAGCAGTGGGCAAATGGAGAAACAACCCAATTTACATTTGCTAAATCCTCAAAACACTCAGGATCTGGCAGCCCCAGGAACCTCTGGCCTGGGAGTGAACGCAGCGAGGTTAAAATAATAAGAATTTGGGGGAAGCTGTTCGGAACAAATGCCTGCCCAGATCCCCTACACAGGCTCCAAGTTGGCAAGTCCCTCCCTTCCACGTGCTCAGAGCTTCCAGTTAGAATTCTGGTTTTCCACTGTTAAGCGTCAGCAAACAACTGGACTACCAGACATCTGAGGAAAGGCTCTAACAGGTCTGATAGAGATCAAAACAGACAGGAGATGAGCAAGAGTGAGAAGGAACTGAGGAAATGGAAGTGGGGCATGGAGCAAAAAACCTTTAAAAAACAAAACTATCATCAATAGCCTCAGAGAGGTAAGATATTGCAGCCATGAAAAAAGCGGTTATAAAAGAAATAATCGGAAAACAGAATCTGTTGCTGTTTACCCTTTTAAATTTCATACCACCAACATTTATCAGCTAGTCAAAGAAATAAAAAAAAAATAAAACTATCAACAAAAAGGAAATCCCCGGGCTTCCCTGGTGGCGCAGTGGTCGAGAGTCCGCCTGCCGATGCAGGGGACATGGGTCCGTGCCCCGGTCCGGGAAGATCCCACATGCCGCAGAGCGGCTGGAGCCTGCGCTCTGCAACGGGAGAGGCCACAGCAGTGAGAGGCCTGCGTACTGCAAAAAAAAAAAAAAAGGAAATCCCCGAACCCCCAAAAAACAACATTTTGGGAAATAGCATCCTTGTGACATAAGGATGTCCTTCCAACGTGACAACTCTGAAGGGGACACAGTCATTTCCATTTGTAACAAGTTCTAGTACATTTGTTTAAAATCGCCTGTAATTTTATACTCAAACTTAAAGCACATGAAATATCTACTTTAACTTCAACATAGAGGCTTCTTGAGAAAAACAATACAGATAATTATCAGTCACTATTGATTTGTATATTTTAAAGTAAGTTGAGTATTTTTCTTATGAGTCAATATATGTTTACTGCAGAAAATTTAGACAATAAGCAGAAAAGATGTTTTAAGATCACCCCCAATCTCCTTACTGAAAAACAACTACTATTGACATTTGGTATGTAACCTTCCAGTCTTTTGTCTACGAATATGTATAAATGAACAGTCTTAAAAACAAACATGGAATTGTACTGCCAATGTGTATGTGCCAATAGTATGCCAATGTGTATTTTAAATAACGATTTGCTCTCAGAGTGTCTTCCAAAGCAAAATGTGATTATAATTGCAAAAACCTGCTGCAGGATGGGCTCCACTAAGAGCAGGCGGGCGGACGGCAAAGAGGTACACACAACATATGGCCTAAGGAGAGCCAATGTGGGGAGGGGGGAAGAAAACCCTTGAGATTATACTGAAGGCAGATCCTAGCAGGATGACCGTATACTAGGACTACAGGGCAAGCTGTTCTGATCAGGGCAGGTTAGAGTTTGTGGCCAAGGGCAAGCAGGGTTCCCTATTCATTCCCACCCACCCTGTCTTCCTGAGGGGACAGGTGGGCATAATGAAAGCCAACAGACCCATCACTTTATGAGAGCCACAACGATGAAGAGTATGGCCAGGGCTGAATGTTTAGATAATGAAGAACTGTCTTCCCAACGAGTAACTATGCTAAGCCTTAAACCTCTCTTTTAACGAGTATTATGGCAAGAGCCTTCAGATGACTGCAATGTAAAGGAAACACAAATCTGCTTGAATAAGAGGAATTTCTTACCTACATAGAAAGCAAGGACTATCTCTGGATGTTCAACTTTACTGATTCCCACTGTCTATAAGGCAGAGCTCCGAGTTCTCAGCCCAGCACCAAGTCCCCTGGATCTGAACCTAACTTACCTTCCTAACCTCAGCTCTAGGTATTGCCCCACCTGGAATCTCTACTACAGCCAGATTAGTATAATTGCAATCACTCAGGGACTTCCCTGGTGGTCCAGTGGTAAAGAATCTGCTTTCCAATGCAGGGGACGCAGGTTCGATCCCTGGTCGGCACGTTAAGATTCCACATGCCAAGGGGCAACTAAGATAGTGTGCCACAACTACTGAGCTGGCGCGCCTCAACCAGAGAGCCCGTGTGCCAAAAGCTAGAGCCCACATGCTCTGGAGCCCACGTGCCACAACTAGAGAGAGAAAACCCTCCGTGCCACAACTAGAGAGAGAAAACCCTCACGCCACAACTAGAGAGAAGCCGGTGCACCGCAACGGAAGATCCCGCGTGCCTCAATGAAGACCCTCCGTGTGCTGCAACTAACACCAGACGCGGCCAAAAATAAAATTAAAAAAATAAAACATTAAATTGCAGCCACTCAACCTATCTTGTACCTTTCCTCCCTCTTCACACCCAATCTTTACATTCCCTGACTCTGCCTACTTCCTCCCACTCACTCATCAAGTTCCTACTCACATTCCATCTCTTTCTCGCAAGGGACTTCCTGCCCACCTAGCCCAAGCACTTCTACTTCTCCCGAGCAAGGAAGGCTTTATACCCCTCGTGGTGCCTGGTCCACAGGAAGCCTATGCTGATCATCTTATTTTATAACCCCCTTCACCATCACCACCCCTTTCCCCACCAGCACATTATACAGAAAATATTTCATAGGCATTTAATTCATTTTTTCATTCAACATATTCTATTTGTTTCTGTGTGCTTGGAGATCCTAAGATATAAAAGACACTATCTCTATTTGTCAAGGAGAAAAACCCATCAGGAGATGACAGACAACTGTGATATAAGTGCAATAATAAAACTTCTAAGGGGGGTGGGGTGCCAGTGGTGGCTAGGAACCAGAGATGTTGAGGCAATAAATACACACAGTAAACGTGTATGAAGCAATAAATACATACACAGTAAATACTCCTACTTGGCAGCAACGACAATAGTCTCCCAGAGGGCACATGAGGTGTCAGACTGCAGTGTTCTTCACAGCACCCATACCTACAACAAAAGGGCTCCTGTATGAGATGCTATCTTGAGTCATTCATTCAGAAAATACTGAGAACCTATTACATGCCAGATACTGCTCCACTAGTCTAGCTGGGGATAGAGTGAAGTCAGCAAACAAATAAATGTGAGAATTTTATACAGTGACAGGGCTGCGAAGAAAATAAAACAGGATAACGGGTTAGAGTGATGGGGAAAGGTCTTTGTCCTCTATCCATTATTCTGCCAATGGCAAGCAAGATACCCCACACTTAATCCAATAGGCTAAGACTGCTTTTAGTTAATAAATATCACAAAATAGCATCTAAGGAAGATTCTAATAATACACCAAGCTACTACCTCAGGTGGACCCCCCAGTCCTCCAGCTTTGAGAGAAAAAAGTGATATTCAGAATGGAACTTTAGAACAGCACAGCTATTGCACCCAGGCCTTAGTTATTGTCACTCATCTGCAATACCTCTTACACTGCTAGTTTGTTTTGCAATTACTTTATTTCATCTTTGGATAACATCCTCATTCCCTAGGTTAAAAAACTGATGTACCTGGGAAGGGTGTCCTTTTGAGACACCTTACAATCACGATTAGAATCAAGGGTGAAATTTCCAGTCCCCAGTGTTTTCAATTAGTGGTTGGGCCTGAAAAGGACATAAAATTTCTCCTCCACCTCCCCAAATATCTGTATTTCACTCTTCTCACACCAAAGGCTAAGAAATCCTACAACTGAACAGAATACCTTGAAATCAACCTCAAATCACTAATTCCACTTTTCAGTGCCAATTGTGTATAGCCCTTCTGCTACTGCATTTTGCTCCCCCTCTGTCCAAATTCAGGTTCAGTCTAAACTAAACCTCAGGATATTACCTGAGGGTGTGAGCCATTTCCTTTACTTTTCTGGTATCCCCTAAAGTGCTTAGCATGAGGCTGGCATGCAGTTCACCTTCAATCTTTCTCTGGTTACGTTCTGTTGAGCTTTATTGTCTTGGACTGTTTATAGGTTGTTTCATCTGGAAAATGCATCACGGTAACTTGTGGAGAGGATGGAGTACGGAAGAGATGATTAAGCAAGGAGTAACTTCTTTTGTAATTCAGAGTCCTTCCCAGTCTTTCCAGGAAAAAGTACAGCATCAAAATAACCTCACTATCTTTTCTGTCTTTTGTCTGTCGGACAACCCTTCCAGGCTTGTCCATGTTATTGAAGTGAAAACTGCGGGAAAGCTCCTGGAGGAAAGTAGTCATTTCATATGTACTTCCAGCATTTCCATCAACTTAAATCACGGATCACAAATGTTTATTAAATGAGCAATTTTTTTTAAAGGAGAGACTCAGTATGCACCCGAAAACGTTTGTTGAGGAGGTTCCCTTTGTGCCAAAGAAGAAACAATCCTCAAGAACTGGTATCAAATAATACCCAGAAAGATCTCGGTCCCCAAAGGCTGCCAATGTCTCCGAATCAAGTGCGTGCGACCACGCTCGTCTTTGCTGACACTGACTCCGAGCTCTAGCAATCCTGTCAAACCCACTTAACTCTACCTTCAAGCACTTTTCCCCACCTTTTCTTCCAATTCACAGCCTCTTGCTCAAAGCCGGAAGCAAGTTTATGAAATAAGCTTCTAAGCAATACTCAAAAACTCCACGAAGTAGATAAGCTGGAAACAGAAATCGGCAAGAATGTGCCAGATGCCTTGTCTTTTTCTTCTCAGCCCTTTCTTGGGAAGGGGGATCCAGGCAGGGCCAAGCCCTCATCCTGCCTCTCGGTGATCCCTATGCCTGGCTCCCAGTGGGGTCCGATCCAGCCTCAAGGCCTTAAAACACGCTGGGCCTCTTCCAAACGCCAGTGGTGGTGTGGGAAAATAGGAAGCACTTTCGCACTACTACACTGAGCGGGTCACCCACCCAGCGTCAACCGGGCGGCGGGCTCGGCGGAGGGCTGCTAGGCCAGCCGCGTGGGGAGGGAGCGGAAGGCTGCGCGGGACTCGCCCGGAGTCGGCCGCCCAAGTGCAGAGGAAGAAGCGGGCGAGCGGGCGAGTCCTTCCCTGCAAGGCTGGCTCATGTGCGAGGACTCCGCCCGTACCGCCCGCCTCGCCCAGACCAGGGATCTACGGGAGGGGAGTGGGCGGCCCCAGGGCCCTTCCAGGCCTACCTTCCCCGACTCCCTGGGCTCCATGGCCCAGCTTTCGGTGGCCCGTGCTGACCCCGCCACGGCCTCCAGGCCGCCCCCTCCCCCCGCGGCCTGGACTGAGGATGCCGTAGCCGCGACCACCCTGGGGACCGGGACCCCCGGAAGGGAGGGCGCCCCGGCGGGGAGGGAGCGCGGCCCGGAACCGGCTGCCCCTGGTCAGAGGGGGCGGTGGCGCTCCCGGAGCCAGGAGAGGCGCGCAGCTGGTACTTGCGTCGCGCCGAGCGAGTCGCTTTACGGCAGCAGCCTAGCCCGAGGCGGCGGGGCATCATGGGAAGCGCGGTCCAGGCTCGGTAAGCGGCTCCCAAGGCTGCTATTGCTCCGGGAATACGGGGTCCCGATTGGATGAAGCAGCTAGCTCTCCGCCCTTCCCGCCTCCCTCCCCCGGCGATGGTTACTAGGTAGCGTACCCACGACGCTCTCCCAGGCCCTATAGGAAGGGCAAAGTACTCTGATTGGGCTATAAGATTGCTCGTGCTTGCGTCTATTCCCTCGCATTTTTAGGGCGAATGTCAACCTTGAAGATTCCAGACTGTATCTACTCAAGGAGGTAAATACTTTTTGTAGGATTCATTCAAAAAACATCATTGGTTGCCTGTCATGTTGCCAGGCATTGTGCAAAGGTTTGGGAATGCGCAGTTGAGTTAAACAGAAACTTTGCCTCCAAGGAATTCGTAGTCTATTGAGGAAACAGACCATAAACATAACTACAAAATGAAGAGACAGTGCAACGAAAGACGTAAACACAAGACTCTATTAAAGCACACTTTGTCACCTTAGGGTGCAGTGGTGGGACGATATGGGGTAGTTAGTCAAGGATTTCCTGAGGAAATGCTGCCTGAGTTGAATTAAAACAAGAGGTAGGAGTTAGCCACGTAAAGAAGGTGCTATGGTGTCCCCTCCAAATTCATGTGTTAACCCCTATGTGATGGTGTTTAGATGTGGAGCCTTTGGGAGGTAATTAGGTTTAGATGAGATCATGAGGGTGGGGCTCTCATGATGGGATCAGTGTCCTTATAAGACAAGACACCAGAGAGCTTGCCCTCTCTCTCTGCCATGTAAGGACACAAAGAGAAGGTAGCTGTCTGTAAGCCAGGAATAAAGTTCTCTCCAGAACCCGACCATACTGGCACCTTGATCTTGGACTTCCAGCCTCCAGAACAGTGAGAAAATAAATTTCTGTTGTTTAAGTCACCTGGTCTATGGTATTTTGTTATGGCAACCTGAGCCAACTAAAACGGGAGGAGAAGAGGAGTGTTGCTAGGAAGAGCAATTGTGCATGAGAAACAACCTCGGCAAAGCAAGGGAGGTGAGCAAACAGTGTGTGTAGGGAAGGTGTGTAAGACAGGAAGTGGTGGGAAATGACGCTGGAGAGACACGAGGGATGGATGTGGAAGGCATTGTGTGCTGCCTTTAAGGGCTGGAAGTAAGTTTTTAGCTGGTGACTGGTGTGGGCAAATTGCACTTTAGTTACTGAAGAGTAGAAGGTGAATATAGAGGGGAAAAGATAGAAGAGAGAAAACCAAACTCTAAATACATATATTTACTCTCCATTCTTCTCTCATCTTCTTCAAAAGTTGTAAAATTATATAAAGTAGTAGTAACAATGTGTTGTTTCGCTTGTAATGTATATGGATGTAATGTGTATAATAATAATACAAATAATGGACAGTAAAGTGCAGAAATCTTAAGTGTACAGCTCAATGTATTTTTACATGTGTACCATGTAGTCAACACCCAGATCATATATAAAAAATTTCCAGAACTCCAGAAAGTTTCCTTGTGGCCCTCCCATTATGTATACATAGGGGTAAAACTACAGAAAGTAAGGAAATGACTATCATAAAAGTGTTGTCCAACTTTTGCACAGCAAAGGAAACCGTAAACAAGATGAAAAGACAACCCTCAGAATGGGAGAAAATATTTGCAAACGAAGCAACTGACAAAGGATTAATCTCCAAAATATACAAGCAGCTCAATAACAAAAAAACAAACAACCCAACCCAAAAATGGGCAGAAGACCTAAATAGACATTTCTCCAAAGAAGATATACACATTGCCAACAAACACATGAAAGGATGCTCAACATCACTAATCATTAGAGAAATGCAAATCAAAACTACAATGAGGTTTCATCTCACACAGGTCAGAATGGCCATCATCAAAAAATCTACAAACAATAAATGCTGGAGAGAGTGTGGAGAAAAGGGAACCCTCTTGCACTGTTGGTGGGAATGTAAATTGATACAGCCACCATGGAGAACAGTATTGGAGGTTCCTTAAAAATCTAAAATTAGAACTACCATATGACCCAGCAATCCCACTACTGGGCATATACCCTGAGAAAACCAGAACTCAGAAAGAGTCATGTACCACAATGTTCATTGCAACACTGTTTACAATAGCCAGGACATGGAAGCAACCTAAGTGTCCATCGACAGATGAATGGATGAAGAAGATGTGGCACATATATACAATGGAATATTACTCAGCCATAAAAAGAAACAAAATTGAGTTATTTGTAGTGAGGTGGATGGACCTAGAATCTGCCATACAGAGTGAAGTAAGTCGGAAAGAGAAAAACAAATACCGTATGCTAACACATATATATGAAATCTAAAAAAAAAAAAAGGTTCTGAAGAACTTAGGGGCAGGACAGGAATAAAGACGCAGACCTAGAGAATGGACTTGAGGACACAGGGAGGGGGAAGGGTAAGCTGGGAAGAAGTGAGAGAGTGGCATGGACATATATACACTACCAAATGTGAAATAGATAGCTGGTGGGAAGCAGCCGCACAGCACAGGGAGATCAGCTCGGTGCTTTGTGACCACCTAGAGGGGTGGGATAGGGAGGGTGGGAGGGAGGCTCAAGAGGGAGGGGATATGGGGATATATGTATACATATAGCTGGTTCACTTTGTTATACAGCAGAAACTAACACAACACTGTAAAGCAATTATACTCCAATAAAGATGTTAAAAAAAATAATAAAAGTGTTGTCCCAAATGCTTAGCTCAGCAGTGTGGCTTCTGGCCAACTGCTTTCTCTGGCTCCACAGACTTTGAGGGTGGATAAAACAGGGATTACATAAGTAGAGTAACTAGAAGGAGCGGAGTTGTGGGAAGATGATGAGCACAGTTTGGGACATGATGATTTTAAGTATCTAAGTGATATTCAAATTGATGTTCTAGTCAGCAGTTGAATGCACAAGTGCATAGCAAGTGTAACCTATCTTCGAGGACAGAAATCATGTGGACAATCAAATTATAATAGCTGCTTTATCATCAGGAATTGCAATCCTTTTACACATTTCCTTTCCTCAATATTTCTGACAGTCCTTCCCCATTGAGGGATATATGTGATTAAGAATGAATGATTGGGGGCTTCCCTGGTGGCGCAGTGGTTGGGAGTCCGCCTGCCAATGCACGGGACGCGGGTTCGTGCCCCGATCCGGGAAGATCCCACATGCCGCCGCGGAGCGGCTGGGCCCGTGAGCCATGGCCGCTGAGCCTGCGCGTCCGGAGCCTGTGCTCCGCAACGGGAGAGGTCACAACAGTGAGAGGCCCGCGTACCGAAAAAAAAAACAAACAAACAAAAAAGAAGGGCTAGGGGGCGTGGAGGGCTGTGGTGTCACCGGGCGGGGGCGCTCGTGGTGCCAGCACTCGCAGTGGTGTGCACGCACCAGGGTCCCCCGGGGCCTGCCCCGCACTGCAGCTGCCCTGAGTCTCCGTGGCGTTGGGCTCCCGGCACGTCTGCTCACAGGGCCCCAGCTCCCCGGGGGGCCACCTGCTGCCACATTTCTCCGGGGGAGGCACTCTGCCAGGGAAGACCACCGAGCCCACCACTCGGGTCAGCCCTGGGTGCAGCCTCGATTCTCCCCCCTCCCACACTAGGCACCCTTGGGTCCCTGCTCCTGTCCCCAGCGCTGCCCACTCGGCTCCAGCAGCCTCCAGACTTCTGGGTTTCCGAATATACCTCTCTGCTCTATCCACCCTCCCAAATACTAGTGGCGCTCAGCTTGGTAAGTGGAGGTAGCACCGCCTAGGACATGCAGGCCCCTCTCCCCTTATCAGGGCCAGCCTAGCCTTGGCTTTGGAGGGACCAGCAGGGATGTGGGCAGCCCACATCTCACCCCGACAGCCAGCGACGGGGCAGCTGAAGGCTCAGCCTTGGCCGACACTGGGAAGACACTGCTCTTGTTCAGATGCCTGCCACGCCTTCCTCCCCACCCCCGTTCTCAGCAGCCCCGCCCTCCATCCCCACCCACGCCCCCAGCCCTCACCAGCGGGTGCAGTTCCGGGTGAGCAGAGTCCCTGGGGGCATCTCCCGACCCTGCTCTTCAGGAGTCAAGCTGAGGCCCCAGGGCAGAGAGCTGGGCGCACGCACGTGCCGTAGCGCAGCAGCTGCCGCGGCAGGGCAGGCTCCGGTTACACTTGGACCATCCCCCCTTCCCCCCACCTGCCTGCTCCCTCACGGGAGAGTCAGGGCATGGTGCCCACACCCACCTGCCCTCCAGGGCAGTCACAGCCAAGCTGGCAGGGCTCCTGCATGCAGAGGGTGCCAGGCTGCAGATGCGAGCACAGGCGCGGGCACGAGGTCGCACAGGGGCTGAGCACCTGGCCAGGTGGGCGCTCTGGGGGGAGCGCAGAGAGCAAGGTGGTGTCCCAGGGAGGGGGCTGCCTCGGGACCCTCCGCCGGCCGTGGCGATCAGCCGGGACGGGCCCTGGGCTCGGCAGCACGGCAGGGAACAGCAGGCACCCAGCGCCCTGGGTGCTCACCGGGGCAGGGCTGCAGGTTACGTTCCTGCCGTTGCTCCGTGTCCTGGGCCTGGCACGGTGCCCCCGCAGGACCTTCCTTGCGGCTGCTCCAGTCTGACCAAGGCCCGAGGGCTGGACACTCGTGGGGGCGGCACACCAGGGACCCGTTAACACAGGTGCTGTGCCAGCGGTGTGCAGAAAGGGCTCAGACCCTTGAGAGTCAGGTGAACAGAGCCTCTGCTCCCCAGCAAGGCCCATAACCCTGACCTGGCCCGAGCCTCCCACCCAGGGCTCCCCATGTCCCTGCCTGGCCGCCGGCCGGCAGCCACCCGCCTCGGCCGAAGCCAGCACCCATGAAGCACTGGGGCTGGGGAGGCCACAGCGGCAAGAAGACATGGGCACACGGCGCCCATCCTGTACCAGCTGGCCAGGGGGACAGCGGCAGCCTGGGAGAGCGGGGCTGGGGCGGGCGCACGTGACGGATCCCTCTGTTAGCCATCTGGAGTCCAAAGCCTCAGGCAGCCCTGGAGCGCCCTTCCTCCCGCCCCTCCCCCCACGCGACCTGTTCTCCACCTGCCCTGGGTGTGGGCACCACCCTGGGAAACTTTTTTTTTTTTTTTTTTTTGCGGTACGCGGGCCTCTCACTGCTGTGGCCTCTCCTGTTGCGGAGCACAGGCTCCGGACGCGCAGGCTCAGCGGCCACAGCTCACGGGCCCAGCCGCTCCGCGGCATGTGGGATCTTCCCGGACCGGGGCACGAACCCGTGTCCCCTGCATCGGCAGGCGGACTCTCAACCACTGCGCCACCAGGGAAGACCCCCTGGGAAACTTTGAGGCTTCCTGAGAGCATCCTTAGGACGCAGCCTGTCTTGACTAAGGCTCACTCGGGCAGCACTCCCAGCCGGTTGCTGAAAGTGACTCAGAGGTCCACTCGGCTGCCCTATAACTCACGGCCCAGCCGTCTGCCCGCCACCTGGGTGGCACCGTCCCTGCAGACACTGCACGCGGACCCAGAGGTCGGCACAGCTTCTTGGGCAGTGGTCGGCACGGTCCAGGGTGGGCACGGGGTCCCGGGCCTCGCAGCTCTCTCCTGCGGACCAGAAGGTAGGAGTCTGTGTCGGGACTTCATGAGTCCCGAGCCTTCCCTGGGCACCTCCAGGGCCAGAGGCAGCATCCCCCTCAGGTGCCATACCCCTGGCCCCTCCTCCGCTGCTGGAGCCGGCTACCTGGGCAAGACCCCATGGTGCAGCTCTCAGTCTGAGCCCATGGCCCCTGGCAGCCTCCTCCAGCGCAGCTGGAACCCCCCACTGCAGGGTACCTGGCAGCGGCTCCAGGCCCCCCAAGGACTCCACTGGCATCAATCTGGGGAGAAGAAGCGGAAGTCGGTCCCCAGGCCCGCCTCCTGCCTCCAGCTGAGCCCCCTTCCTCACCTTCTAGCTGCTGACCCTCCAGCCTCAAATCCAGCAGGCCCTGGGGACTAGCCGGAGGGCGAGCAGGCCAGCTGACTGCTGGGACGCTGACGTGAACAACGCGGCCCAGCCCTACCTGGCCAGGCCCGACTCCACCGCATTCCAGGCCCCTCCCCCTGTGGCCTCCGCCCCGCCCATCACCTTGGCAGGCTCCAGGGTCTGGGCAGAGACGCTGCTGGCTGAGTGGCACGGTGCAGAGGTCTGGATCCCCGGCCCATGGCCTCCCCGTCTCGGGGTCCAAACAGAGGCGGCGGCGGTGCTGCTCTGAAGCCAGCGTGGGGACCGAGGTGGAGGAGAGGCCAGCTGGGTCCCCGGGCCAGCGCTCCTCTAGGGCAGTCCTGGAGGCAGGGCCCACAGGGTGACCACTCGGACCAGCGGCTCAGAGGCAGAAGACCTAGGAAGGGCGGCGTCTGAGCATCCTTCCCGGGACCCTCCCCCAGACCCAGAGACCGCAGTAGATAGGGAGGGAGGGGCTCAGCTTGTGACCAGGAAGGTCCGGAAACAGGAGAGGCTGAGGGAGGTGTAGGGGGCCAGGGCAGGGTGACCAACCATCCTGGTTTGTCTGGGACCGTCCTTGTCCTAGAAATGAAAGTTCCAAGTCCCGGAAACCCACCCCTCCACCCTGGGCAAACGGGGACGGTTGGTCCCCCTGGTCCCGAGTTACCTTGACAGCCCCGGCTGGTGCGCTGCAGCTCCCCATGCTGGCACTCACTGTGGGAGGGGGCAGTCAGGGTGGGCTCAGGAGGCAGGACCCAGCCCAGCGCCGTGGGCAGGGAGCTCACGTAGGGGTAACCTGGGCTCTGGGCTCATTTGGAGCAAGAGGAAGCTGGGACCGGGCCCGTGGGGCTTAGCTTGGCCTTCTCTGTGCGGCTGCCCCGGGGAACCCCTCCCCGTCCCTGTTCCACCCTCGGGTCCCAGCGCTCTGGTGCCACCTTCCCCGCCCCCAACACTCACCACTCTTTGCAGCCCAGCTGCAGGTGGTCCCCGGGGGCCAGGGTCACCCCAGCTCCTTCTCCTGAGATGTGCTGGTAGTTACACTGCTCTGGGGGAATGCAGCCTCCAGCCTGCTCCAGCAGCCCCTGTGCAGAAGGGGAGACGAGGACAGGGCTGTGTGGCAATCATTTCGTCATCCTAGTGCCAGCGCCGTGCAGGGCCCACAGCAGCTGCACGCGTGTGGTGCTCAACCAGGGCATGGGTGAGCGGCCACGAGGCAGAATGCGAGAGCTGTCAAGGCCCCGAGTACCGCAGGTCTGCAGGAGAGGGGTTCATCTTGGACGTCACGGAGGGAAGGAGGCGTGGGGGTGGACGGGGGGCCCCTCCTCCTGCAGCTCCTCCCCGGCCCCCCGCCCCCAAGCCGTCACAGTTCTCCCACTTGGCAGCCGCAGGCCCAGCTGTGGCTTTGTGTCCGCTTGTAGCTGCCCCCAGGCACAGTGGGTCTTGCCCACCTCCTGCCCTAGCTGCCCTCTGTCTCTGCCCCTCTGCCTCCAATCTGCCAATCCCTGGAGCACCTGCCAGTGCCAGGCCCCGAACCCCATGCAGCTCCCTGGCTCTCCACGGTCCAAACCAGTTGCTGCAGCCTGTATGGAGGGTCTGACCTGAGCCCAACTCATCTCCAGGCCCAAGGGGCTGACCCCCCTCTCCCGGAATGGACAGGTGGCCCCCGGGTCAGCGCCGGCAGCTCGCAGCTCCTGCAGCAGCGAGGCAGTCAGCACACAGGAGCACTGCTGCGGGGAGCGCAGGAGAAAGTGCGGTGGCCCAGGCTGGAGCCACCTGCCGGGTGCCAGCTCTCCGCATCTGTGCACATCCTCCGAAGGCGCGTGGGGAGAAGGAAGCGGGTAGGGGAGGACGGTAGGGGGCAGGGGTGAGGCCCTGGGCCCTAGGAGAGCATTTCCGGCAGCGAGTGGGACTGTTCACCTGTGTCAGGGGTATGAACGTGAGCGATGCAAGGCTATGGGCCTGATCGGAGATGGCCAGGCACCTTCCTGTACAGAGCACTTAGCCAGGACACGGCAGGGTCCACAGAGGCCCTTCTAGGATGGGACGGGGGAGCGGGGAGCGAGGAGCGAGGGAGGAGGAAAGGGCTTCAGCCAGGAACCAGGACACCTGAGTCTGAGTCTAACTCTGCCAGTAACTGTCTCCTGACTTGGTGTGTCCCTTCCCCTCCCTGGGGTTCAGTGTCACCAGTTCTAAGTCAGGAGGCTTAGAGGCTGCCAGAGGCCACAGGGTCTGCAGAGGTGAGAGCTGACAGGGAAGGGGAGAGGCGTGGGTTCCAGGCAGGGTGAGTTCTAACCGGGACACAGGCCAAACGGTGCAGGAAGGTGCCTTCGGCACCTTCGGCAGTGACGGCCCTCCTTGCAGCCAGCGGAGAAGCAGCCCACCTGCCGAGTGATGTGGGCGCAGGAGAAGGGGCAGCCCTCGCCGGGCTGGCACTCCCGGTACGGACGCCCGGCCGGGCAGCCTGCCTCTGAGGCAGCACCTGCGTCAGTGCCCAGCTCCGGCCCCGCTGCCCTCGCTGCCTCCTGCGCCCACCCCGCGGCCTGCCTCTGCTCACCCTGGCGCCCACCCCCAGACAGGCCAACAACACCCTCCCGAGCCTGCCCCTCAGGGCCCGTGCCACGCCCGCTCCTGCGGTCCCCCCACACCTCAGCACAGCCCGAGTCTACCTCCTTCCTCCTTCACTTGCCCATCACTGGCCTGGGT
The DNA here is from genome assembly GCF_011762595.2 of Tursiops truncatus. Taxonomy (NCBI): domain Eukaryota; kingdom Metazoa; phylum Chordata; class Mammalia; order Artiodactyla; family Delphinidae; genus Tursiops; species Tursiops truncatus. The sequence goes on along the minus strand of NC_047042.1, from coordinate 98,718,261 downwards.
AAGGGGCAGCCTGTGGGGATGGCGTGGGAGAGGTCAAAAGGCACCTGTGAGTCAGGGTCAAAGGCCAAAGTGGGAATCAGCTCAGTCGGAGTGTCCAGGGCAGAGCCTGGGCTGGGACTCACCTCTGCAGACCTGGGTGCAGCAGATGCGGCTCAGGCGGGCGGTCTGGGGCAGGGTGGCCTGGCGCAGCACCGGGAGCACAGCTGCTCCCCTCCTCTACACGAAACACTGCCGTCCTCCCAGGGGCCCCAGGAGCCCCGCACCTCCCACCACTGCAGGATGCCCGCCACACAGGTGCTGGGGACAAGGAAGGCAGCTTCAGAAGACAGGGCCCTGCCCGCTTCCCCGACAGCCCTACTGCCCGGCTGGCAGTCCACCCCCTTGCCTGGCTCACCCTCCTGGCTCACCAGTTGTCACACGGTCCAGTCGCCACCTCCCTGGGCTCCAGGCTCTCCCAGGAGCTGAGCCCAGACCCTGCGGACCGGCTCTGGTTCTCAGGGATCCCTGAGGACACAGGAGTGGGGGCGGACACTTCAGACGGCTCAGCCCCATCAATCCCTCCTCATACCCTCCTGCCTCCTCCCTCCTCCCTCCCTCCTCCCTCCTCCCTCCCTCCTCCCTCCCTCCTCCCTCCCTCCCTCCCTCCCTCCCAGACTCCACCCCATGGGGACCGGGATCCTGGACGCAGGAGATGGAAGCCCCAAGCTGGACCAGCCCAAGGATGCAGGAGTTGCCCATTCCCATCCCACAGCCCCAGGTTGGCCCCTGTGGGCAGAGCGGCAGGGGCCGGGCAGGCGGGTGCCGCCATGCTCGGGGGCCGTTGGGGGGGGGAGGGGAGGCGCTGACCCATGGCTCCGGCTGGTACTGGCAGCGGCACTGGGCTGGGGACACACAAAGGCCGTCCTGGGACAGCTGGCCAAGGGGCACCCACAGCTGGGCTGGCAGCCTGTCGAGCCTGGCTGGCACACGACCCCGGGGGACAGGTCCCGGCAGGAGCGGGGGCAGGGCCGCCCACAAGGGAGAAGACCCTAGCCACCTGCACAGTCTACAGCAGGAGGGAAGCAGAGAGGGTGGGTGCTGAGGGGGTCCACCCTGGGGGATCCCGACTGTCGGGCGATAAGCCCTCCTGCTATGCCCACCACCCGCTCGGACCTTCACCCTGCCCCAGTTCCACGGGGTGAGTGACCTAAGGGCTGTCCCTCGAAGAAAGTGACATGCAAGTGTGTATGTGGGGTGTCAAAGGTCAGAGGCAGCATCTCCTAGCCTTACAAGGGACCCCCCCAGAGCTCCACAGAAGCCCTCACCTGTGCATTGAGTAGAACTGTCCTGGCAGGGGCGACTCTGCCTGTGGCCCCCAGGGCAGGGCCGGCCTCCCTCAGAAGTGGGGGGCCAGCTACATGCTCGGCTCTGATGGGACTGCCCCAGGCAAACGTCACAGGGAGACCACGGTCCCCATGGGCCCCAGCCTCAATCCACTGTGCCAGGAAGACAAAATCATCCAGCGGCCTTAGGAGGCCCAAGAGGTCCCAGCCTATTGGGATTGGCGCAACCTAGTGGGGCATCTCACCTGGGCACTCAGGGGGGCTGGCGCAGCTCTCCCTCTGATGCTGGGCTCCTGCCTCCCCCGCCTCCCCAGGGCACGGAACCCCTCCATGCTGAGGAACCGGGCAGGTGCAGGCCCTGGAGCGGGTCCTCGTCTGGCCCCGGCAGGGTTGGGAGCACGCTGTCCTCTCTGACCACGGGCACCAGCCTCCAGGCACTGTGGAGGCGAATGGCGGGCATTGGGGTGCAGCCATCCCTCCCCTGGACCCAACTCTCTCTGCGCCCCTGGGCTGCTTCTCCTCACCTTCCCCGGAGCGGGGTGCATACCTGGGCAAGGCAGGTCTGTGCAGGTCAGCCTGCCCTCGGAGCAGGTGCTGGGCGGGGCACGCAGGCACAGGAGGGAGAGGGCAGCTCAGTCCCGCCGGGTCCTCCGCACACACCCCTCCCAATCGGCCCTCCCTTCCATCCGCCTGGCCCCATTTCCCTCTGAGGTCTCAGTCACCCTCCCCGTCCTCTAGCGCCTCCAGCCCCTGCTCCCTGACCCACTCAGGGCCCTCTCAGGTGTCCTGTGGACTCTGTCCTATGGGGAAATGATCACAGGTCGCTGCTGCTGACAGGGGCCAGACAGAAGGAGGAAACACCACACCGCTGCCCCCTTGCCCCTCACAGCACACGCCCAGCCCTCCAAAGTCTCCCAGAACTGCGGAGCTGGCTGCCTCGGTTTCCCCACCTGTCAGACAAGGGGTTAGGGGGCCTGCCACACCTCCTCAGGGCTTGTGGGAGCCTAGCGTGCATCCGCTGAGACCGGGAGAGCTCAGGTGCACGAGACACAAAGTGGACTAGTCCTGTCCTCACCCCTGCACCTGTCCCTGCATCCTGCATCCTACCCACACGGTGCCTTCACCCCTGCGTCTTCATCCTGCCCACATGGTGCCTCACCCTGCCCACATGGTGCCTCACCCCTGCATCCTGCCCGCACGCCCGCCTCACCAGCAGCTGCAGCCATCGGGCCTCGCCAGTTGAGCGCCGGGACGGTGCGGCTCCCGGGTCAGCAGGCCCAGGCAGCTGCAGTGGCTGGGCGGCACGCAGACAGCGTCGTCAGCACTCAGCACCTGGTCCGGCGGGCAGTAACCGCCTGGCTGGCAGTGCCAAACCCAGTGCTGGGGGACAGCAAGGGAGGGCCCCGGTCAGCAGAAAGCAGGGCCGAGGGGACCGGGAAGGGGCCCCCGGGACGGAAGATGAAGTGGAGGGGGAGGGGGGCAGAGGGGAGAAGGTGCGAGGCTGCAGTTCAGAACTGCTGCGTTCTACACTCAGTTTACGCCGCGCGGCCACCGGAGTTTCTCCTCCAGGGGAGGAGGGGGAGGGAGAGGAGAGCCTGAGAGGAGCTTCCCTGGGCGGAGTGGCCTCCAAACGTGGACCCCATGGAGGGATGAGTGGGGACCGAGGCATCTCCCAGACCTCCTAGAACGTAGGGAGCAGGCGACTGGAAAGCTGGGGGGAGGGGGCATTTGGGAAGGCGCTGGGGCTCCCTGGGGGAGGCCGGGACCCACCGCCTCCTCGTCCTGCCCCCGTGTGGGAGCCTCCCGACCTCCCTGGACAGGTCCGAGCAGGGCCTCCAAGCGCGTCCCTTCTCCCCAGCCCTTCTCTCAGCATTTTTGATTCGGGTCGGCTTCCTCACCACCGCGCAGGCGCTGCTGGACAGAGACCCCGGCGGCCTGCCTGTGTCCCTCTCCATGGTCCTGGGCGGGCGCTCAGAGGATAGCCCCACACCCCCGCAGACGCAGGCGCACAGGCGCGCGCACGGAGGTAAGGCCTGTGCGCCGATACGCCCCTGGGGTTTACGATGATATAACGGGATGATTGCCCCTGCCTATGTGTTTATGCTGCTTCTGTCATAAAACGTTTAAACTGAGAAATGTTTGCGGTAAGGAAGGCAAGGGCTGCTGGGTGAGGCTCGCTCCCACTTCTCTCTAGAGCAAGTGGGACCCTGATGGGCGCTGACCCCGCCCCTTCTCACCACTGCGGGTCAATCCCAGGTCAGAGGGGCCACACCCCAAAGCCACACCCTGCCGTCCCTCAAAGTGACCCTCAGGAGCCCAGACTCACCACGAGGTCGTCACAGGAGCAAGGACAGGGAGGGCCACAGGGGCTGGACTCGTCCCCCTGGATGGCGGTGCAGTTGGTCACTGGGGGGAGGGGACAGGATAGGCAGAGAGCTGGGTGGGTCGCCCACCCCGGCCCACCCAGGCCCCTCTCCCCGTCATGCTCCCTGCAGCTTTCCCACCTCTGCCCCTTGACCCAGCCCCGTCGCCAGCAGGTACCTGGGCATGGCAGAGCCTGGCAGGCGGCCCCCTGGGCCCGAGGCCCCTCGCAGTAATCCCCCAGGCCCCGGGGTGGGGTCCGGCTCTGGAGGCCGCCCACACAGGAGTGGCGGGGGCTTGGCTGGTGCAAGGCGGCAGGCATCCACAGGGCGCAGAGGCCACATCTGGGCTCCACGGGACTCACGGTCACACCCCAGCAGGAGGCAAGGCTCCTCCTCTGCCTCAGGGCCTGGGCAAGGAGGTGGGGCTGAAGCCAGTGGGGGCAGCAGTGCCAAGCTGGACGGTGTAACGCCGGGGGGCCTGGTGCAGAAGCGGTGCCGGTGGCGTCGGGCAGGGCCACAGGAGGCCAAGCACTCGCTCCATGGGGTCCAGGGTGACCACAGGAGCCTGTGCTCCTCAACAAGAGAGGCCACGATAGTGAGAGGCCCGCGCACCGCGATTAAGAGTGGCCCCCGCTTGCCACAACTGGAGAAAGACCTCGCACAGAAATGAAGACCCAACACAGCCAAAAATAAATAAATAAAAATTAAAAAAAAAAAAAGAATTTCCAGACCAATCAACATTTTACAAACAGGAAAACAGAGGCCCATACTGAACGCCACTCGCCCGGGGTCACGTGCTGGTCACGGGGCTGGCAGAGCAGAGCCACGCGCCCTGAGTTCAGTGCTCTGCAGCAGCAGCCAGGGTGGGAGGGCTGGTCAGTCCCTCTCGGGGCACTGAGCTCTGCACAGGAAGCAGGGCCCTGTGCACTGTCCAGCCACTGCTTGCCCAGGGGACACACACCAGGCACTGGCCCTGGGGACACAGAGATTGACAGCTCAGCCTAGGCACATTCACTTCTCCCCCGGGGTCCCACCTGGGAGAGGCATCAGCTCGGGGCGCGGCTGGGAAGGTCATGGGGCTGCATGGGAGCTCAGGGAGCAGGGTCCCTGGGGTGACAGGGAGGGGTTGACAAGGCCGTGGGTGGTGTGGGGATGAGAAGTGAGGGCAGGGCGTGGAGGAAGAGGTGGGTGCCTCATCTGTTCAGAAGGAGTAGACACTAGCTTGAGTCTCCTGGATCTTTCTCTTGAGTATTTCCTCCCTTTTAGTTTTCTCCAATAAAAATATTTTAAAGCCCACTTGTCAAATTTGTGGACATTCCAGAAAAAAAAAAAATCTAAGAGAGAAAAGGCAAAAGAGAAAGGGGCAGGGGGAGAGGAAGAATGAAGGAGGGAATTGGGGGAGGACCAGGGGACAGAAAATAAAAAGAAAGAAGAAAATTAACTGAAAGGAAAGAAAAAAGAACGGAAAATTGAAAAAAACAGAGGGAACGGGGTTAGCGCGCCCTCTACTGGCAGATCCTGGTATCCGTTTTGAGTGTTGGGTGCTTCAAGGTTTCTGAGCAGAAAGCAAGTGCACCCCAGGAAGTGAATTACACTCAGGAAAGACAAAGAGGCAACTGGAAGGAGAACGTAGAATGCCCCCACTCCAGGCTCTAGTTCCATCATAAATTGCCTCTCCCAGCTGAGCCTCAGTCCTCCCATCAGTCAAATGAGCACGATGCCTGGGGGGAGGGACAGGGGTCGGAGTGAACACTACCCCAGCCCACCAACCTCCAACGCCACCGCTACCTCCATCCACCGTCTGCCACCTCCTCCCCCAGCCCTTGCCCCCTCCCCACGCACCAGTGAGGTTCCAGGGCCGTAGCAGGTCCAGCTGCAAGTAGGGGGGCTGGGCGTGCCACTGAGTATAAGCTTCCTCTACGGGGCTCCGGCCCTGCTGCCCAGGTGCCTCCGTGGGAGGCCTTAGGATGGCAGCCCAGGTGGGGCGCTCCAGCTGCTGGGGAGAAGCATGCAGGCTCCCCTCGGGGCGTTGGGCCAGGCCCAGGGGAGAATAGCAGGGATCTGGGTGCATGAGAGAGGGGCTGGAGCTGGGGGAGGGCAGAGGCTGGCAGGAACCTGCTAGGGGCATAGATAGGAAGGCACGAGGGGAGTTGGGGGATTTGAAGGGCCCACACAGTTGACCTTGTGGTGTCAACAGGGACAGAAGGCTGGTTCAGGAAAGGCAGGGATGCAGAGGCAACTTAGGCCGGGATGACGTCTAGATGCTTAGGCAAACCATCCTCCCCGTGGAAGCAAGAGGTATAGCCCAGCGATCCTGTTGCCCTCCCAGGTTGGACAACCCTTGGGCAACAGCCCCCCTCCGCCCTACGGTAGCCCGTGGCCCTTACCTCTGGGGGGAGACAGAATGTAGGTGATCAGAGGGGCCCCGATCCGGGGGCTTGGGGCTGGAGAGGCCATGTGGCGGACCGTGTGGTTGTCTCCTGCGTGGGGAGACCCAGGCTCACACCAGCCCCTGGCCCAGCTCCCTGACCTCTCTCTACTTCCTGGGGCACTTTCTCGCCCACGACTTCCCAGGAGCTTTGAGAACAGCTCCCCAGCTGGAAAAGCCCATCCTCTTTCCCTTGTTGTGAGTTGGGGGTTTTCACTTCCACTGAATACTTAACGTAGAATAAAACCACCAGTCCAAAGCCACTTCAGGGGCCAGGACCGAGCGGCTGCAGTTCCTAATCCAGGGCTGCTGTCGCTAATTGGGTACCCTTGTGGGCACAAGAAAAGGGCATCTCTGGATGGAAGCGGTCCTCCAGGCTAGAGCCTAGCCCCCACTCGCCACATAACTTGTGCAGTGAACCACCTGTACAACTGTGCGTGCGGGCTCTCTCCTAACCTCAGCAGCCTATGGGTGCACTTTTAAGATATGGAATCTGGACCCAAAGGCACATCAGTTTCTGAGCCTTTGTATCTTCCTGTTTTATTTATAATTCAGTTTCCAAGTAAAGATGCTCTTGAAAAGCCCAACTTTGTCATGGTTGCTCTTAGTGGGAACAGGGAAGGAACCAGATCTGGCCCAGCAGAACCAGAGAAAAGAAAGTGTCCTCAAGGGTGACCTCACAGGGGATGCAAAACCCCAAAAAGGTCAGAGGAGGCAGGCAGAGATTGAGGCCTGGCCTTAGGAGAGCAGAGACAAGCGAGCGCTCTTCCCCCCAGTCCCACCCGAGGGCCCCTTCCTTCCCCAGCATCCAGGACCCAGGCTCCCATCACCCTGAGGCTGGGTAGCCGGTGCCCCCCACTCGGCGCTGTCACCTGTGGCTCGCTCTGAGTCCTCGCCACCCTCCTCCCCTTGGGGCCCCTCTGCTACCCCGCAGACCCACTAACCAGGCAGGACACAGTGGCAACATGACTCTCCCAATCCCTCCACCAGAACCCAGTCCTGCGGGCACAAGAGTCAGGCCAGACGTGCTGAACTGGCCACCTACCTGGCCCGACCTGCGACCCTGGCCTCTACACACCTCGCCCCGCCCCCGCCGCCCTGGCCCCAGGGCCCCTGTTCCCCCCTCGCCTGGGGGCAGGTGCCCAGCGGGCAGTAGTGGGAGCTACGTGACGTGCTGCCGTGCAGACACGGGCAGCCCTGCAGTGGCCCTCTCGCCAGCGATCCCCGACTCAGCGGACCCTCGCGGGGCCTCGGCTGGCACCTGGGGAGGGAGGGCCGCCCCTCACCTGCTGAGTGGCTCAGCTAGGCAACCGCCCCATTCTGTTTTGCCCGGAGCGAGGGGTTTCCCAGGACTCAGGACTTTCAGTGATAGAACCTGGAAAGTCCTGGGCCAACGGGGACACTTGGTCACCCCGACCCCACCCCGAACCCGAGAAACTGCAGCTGGCCCAAGCGAGGGGTATGGAAGCAAGCTATGCCAGTGGAGCGGCCCCAGAGGGGACTGGACAGGCGGGTGTGGCTACTCCGCCTACAAGCCTCACCCCAGGTACCTCCAGAGGCACAAGGTGCAAACCAGAGGGCCCATACCCGTCCCTGGGCTTGTGGGCCCCCTGCACCCCCTTTTGGACCTCCAGGGCATAAAACTGATGCAGGAGAAGGCCAGGGATCCCCAAAGATGCGCTGGGAGTCCTGGTGTTTAGACTAATAGGGGCACAGAGTGCGGGGGTCCTTATCTGGGGTCCGTGGTGCCCGTGGAAGCACCCTGAGCACAGGCGGCTTCCCACGTGGGAGCTGGAGGTGAGGCCAAGGTCCCCGCAGGTCCCTGGCGGGTGCAGTAGCTGTGGGCCTTGCGGTGGATGCCCCAGCGCTGGCGACCTCGGCCAGCGAGGCGGGCATTGTTGGCGCTCCGGAAGGACCACTGAATGCTGCGGCTCCCACAGGGGCCCAGGCACTCGGTCCAGGGAGGCCAGGATGACCAGCCACAGTTCACTGAGGGAGGGCCAAGAGTCAGGGCCACAGCAGGGCAGGGTGCGCCACCGGCTGGTCTGGGAGGAGACCAGAGACCCCTCAGGAAGGGCCGGGGGGGCCTCACCGGCACCGTCTGGGTTGGGCCGGCAGCGCCGGGGCCGTCCATCTCGGCAGATGCAGAGCCGGCAGTCGGCCTCGACGCGCCGCCCACGCCAGTAGCGGGTGCCGTCCACCAGGCAGGGGCACTGCCGCGGCCACACACACCGCCCCTCGTCACCCAGCACCTGCCCTGTGGGGCGCCAGCAGCCTAGGGAAGGCCCAGGGCGAGGCTTCTCTGCGGAGAGCTCGGTCCCGGCAGACATGCCCGCCGTACCCCAGGCCCAGAGCTCCCTTACCTGGGCTGCTGTAGGGCGGTCAGGGGGCACTCGGCCTGACCAGAGATGTCATCACAGGTCAAAGGGCAAGGGGCACAGGGATGGAACACCAGCTCCCCGGAGCAGGTGACATTGGGGCAGCCGTCCTGAGGGCAGGGTCCTGAGATGAAGCCGAACCAGAGGTCATCGAGGGTGGGTCCCCTTCAGGGACGAGCCGCCCACCAGCAGCCCCTCCACACTTCACCCACCTTGCCCTCCTCCCGTCCACTCACTGGTCTGGCGGGTGCTGGGAGGGGCCCCAGGCAGCACGGCACAGGTGTGGGCCCCGTTCCGGGGTGGGCGGCACTGCCGCTGCCGGGCCATGGTGCCCCTGCATGGCTCAGAGCATGGGGACCAGGGAGACCAGGAGGTCCATTCACTGTCCACTGTGAGGAGAAAGGGCCGACCGGTGGGGAGGTGGGCCGTGAGGTTGGGCCGGGGACCAGTGCCTTCCTCCCGCCGGCTCTCTGTAGGCCCCGCCCACCCCACTGGCCTCCTGGTGCCCAGGACCCCACACCTGGGCAGGCGGCCGTGAAGCAGGCTTGAGTCTGGTGCTCGGGGCCCGGGCAGTGCCGCAGCACCGGGAGGCTGGGCGGGGAGCAGCGGCAGCTGCAGCCCTGTACCCCGGGCCCGCACGTCTGGCTGCATGGCGCCCATGGGCTCCAGGGGCCCCAGGCCTCACAGCACTGCTCTTCCCAGGAGGGCCCTGCCTCCCCCGCCAATTCACAGTCAGGCTGCCCCCTGGGGAGGGAACGGGGTCAGGGCGACTTTCGCTTTGGGGGCACAGCGGCTCTACCTTCCACACCACCCGTTCCCCACCCTCACCAGCTGGAAACCGAGGCAGAGGCCATCCGGGTAGGAGTATTCTGGGCCGGGAAGCCCTGTCCTGTTGGGGCCTCCTGGGACTGGCAGCCCCTCTGAAGGGAAGAGGAGAGAAAACAGGTAGGTGGGAGTGAGAGTCACCTCCCAGGGCCCCGCCAGCCGTGGCCTCCATCAGGGGAACAGGGTGCCTACCACAGCCCAGCTCATCCTCGCCCTACGGACAGTCGGGGAGCCCATCGCAGAGCCGCTCAGGGTTCAGGCACAGCTGGGGAGCCAAACCACAGGGGAAGAGGCTGCCGCAGGGGGGCAGGAGGCCGCAGAGGAGAGCGGGGCAGCCGGAGGCACGGGCTGGGGGTATGAGGCAAAACCCTCAGGGGACACAGCCTGGCTCAGACACCTTTGTGAGGGGTCCAGGAGGGGCAGGCCACAGGGGAGGAGATGGGGCCTGTGGACAGCGCCCAGCTGCCACCAGGTGGCCAGGCCGTGAAGGTCTGACTCGCGGGGACACAGAGGGGACCCCCAGGCCTGGTAGGGAGAAGCTGGGGGAGCCCCCCCAAAACTGCCCCCCACCCCCTGCGGCAGAGCCACTCACTGCCCACCCTCTAATCCATCCAGCCCAGACTCCTCCTGAGATCACAGAGGGCAGGGCTCTGGCAAAAGGGGCGCGGCAGCCCTCTGTGCCAGCCCTGTCACCATGGCCTTGTGGGCCCCTCCCCTCTGCCCACTCTGACCGTACACACAGTGCAGCAGAGTCCCCTCAGGACAGAAGCAGCCCTCCACACGGGCAACGGCCTGGCAGTGCCACCCAGGCTCAGGACCGTGGTCATGGCAGGTTGGGGGGGGACGTGTGGGGCCACAGGCTTCATACCCCTGGCCCCCTTCACACTGCAGAGCTGGGTGGAGAGGAGAGAGGCTTGGGTCCCTGAGGTGCACGGGCACCAGGGTGCAACAGCAGCAGGTGAGCCAGCCTGAGCGACACTCAGGAGGGCACGGGGGTGCGTGGCGCAGACCCTTGCCGAGCCCCTGCCGAGGCTATGTGCCACGTGCGCGCTCCACAGAGCCGCAATTTCATCGCGTTTGGTTCATCTAGGGAAGTGGCTGGCGCACAGTAAGCACTGCACACGTATTCGCCCTTGAATGAATGAACGGCTGGCTCTCAGGCTAGACGTATCCTAGAAGGAGCTGAACGTGTGGTGGGACTGGGCATCCGGGACCCAGGGTGGGGCACTCACGGCACAGCTCCTGGCTGCGCCAGCGCACGTGGATCCCGTGCGGTGCCGGGAACACTCGTCTGCGTAGGTGGCGATGGCCGAGCAGAGACACACACAGTCGCCCCCTGAATCATGTCTGAGGGAGGGAGCGCTCGGGCCCAGCCCTTCCCCAGGCCTGCTCCTCTCACCTGCGGGTGTCACGCACACACCACTCGAAGTGCTGCTCTGGGGCACCTCCGCACCGCAGCGGGCAAAGAGCGACTGCCGCATCGCACCGCAGCGGGCGCGGGCCCAGCCGGGCACACCACGGTGGACCAGCCAGACTCCTCCGCAGCACCCAGCCTCTCGAACCCCCCCACCCCGCGTTTCCGCAGCTGCCCCTCCTCGCTTCCCCCTTTCCTGCCCATCCTCACGGCGCAGGGGTGCCGCAGGTCCCCTGGCTCTGGGCAGAGAGGATTGAGGCACCAGGAGTGGGCAACCAGTTCAGCCGTGGTCTCCAGGCAGGACTCCCTGGCGGCTCCGAAGGTCATTACTGGCGTCTCCATCAAAGTCTCCACACAGCCCAGCCACCCGGCCGCGGAACTCGGGGGACAGCTGCACCAGGACCCGGGTGCCCGGACGGAGAGGGCAGCAGGGGGAAGGATTGTGGAGACAGGATCCCGGAGGCCTTCTTTAGGGCAGGGGGCTGGGAGAAGACCTAGGTGCCTATTATGTGGGCCTGCTTGACCTTCCCAGGTAAGTACCACCACCCACCAGGGGACGCTGGCTCCCTCTTTCGGGGGTGATGATTGGTGGGGATAGAAGAGACCTACCTTTGGGGGGCTAAGGGCAAGAAGTGAGAGCTTACCTTCCGAACTAAACCCAGGTTGGGGGGGGCGGTAGGGAAATTCTCCAAAGGGCAGGATTCCAGACTCCAGGACGGCCTGTGACACCCACCAGCCCCAGAGGCCTCAGTGCAGGCGACTTTTTCCCACAGTGGGGGTTATTTTGATCTCCTTTGATTTCTCAGTAACGGTTATTTCTAAATCGCCAACTGCTTGGGTTTGGGTGGTGGGCTGTTAGGAAATGTATTTTTATTTCTTCTCTCTAAAACTTGGTATTTTTAAACTGTTTCTTTGGTGAGGAGGTATTGCTTTCATAATGAAGAAAAATATAATTATGAAAACATAATTTGGAGACTCTGACCACACATGAGAAGGAGGAACAGTTTGTGGGGAGCTTCGGGGTGGGGGTCAGATGGCTGGGGGTGGGGGCTGCCCTTCATCCCAGAGCAGGGTGAGGCCCAGGCAGGTGGCGAGCTGCAGGAAGAGGCCAGCACGGCGCAGGCTCAGCCCGGAGCCCGTGTAGACCTTGGGGGGCGTTACACTCACCCCATTCACTGTCACTGCCTGGCCTGTGGAGAGAGAGAGACATTCAGGCTCAGCCTTGGAATAAAGGGGCTCCAAGATCCCCACGAGGCCCTCCTAGCCTCCCCTGCAACCTTTCCTTTGCTTCTCTAGCTGTGTGACCTGGGGCTAGTCATTAGACCTCTCTGGGCTTTAATTTCATGGAGCCTTCCGGAATTATGATTCCCAGCCAAGAGAAGAGGCACCAGCCCCACTGCACCGATGGTTAGCAGTGGGGAGACACAGGGAACCCCAGACCTCAGCTACCCACGCAGCTGTGATGCCACCTGGGGTGCCCCTCCCTGGCAACGTCACCCTTCAATGTCACAGCCACCTCTCAGCATGTGCACAACGGTGCTCTGCAGGCGCACGGTCAGCGCCTTGGTGCAGGTGATGCTGCTGGCCCTGCAGGACAGGTCCTGGGCAGAGACTGTGAAACGGCCGCTGGCCCCGCACCAGCAGATACTCGCAGGCCCCGGGGAAGGTGAGGGCCAGCCCATCGAATGTCACATAGTGGGGGGTACCTGGTGCCTGGCACCGTCCATCACACCGCTGGCCCGTGCAGCGCCACTGCCGACCCTGGCACACCCTGTGGGCAACGGGGAGAGGGGAGACAGATTCACGAAGACAGGGACCTGGAACTGTATCCGGGGGAGGCAGCCGGTCCAGATTCCAAGCAACTCCAGACAGACCCTCAGTTTGGAGAGATGCTGAGGACTCCGGTTGTCCAGGCCAGTCTGGATATCGCACCCACCATCATCCCAGCCCCTAGCCAGGGGTCACTAGGTCACAGGGTTACAGGTCACGGGCTGGGCATACCAAATGTTATAGTCTCCTGGATTGCAGCATTGGGCAGGTACCACTGCCCACCGTGACGGCAGGGACAGAGCTCGGGAGGTACGCAGCCCTCATCCTGAGCAGAGGCCGGGGACAAAGGGCTTCTTGGCGGACTGCCTGATCCCCCCCCACACCAGTTACACACAGGCAGGGGTCAGGGCTGGGCTCTGGTTCGGGTAGCCCCCTCCAGGACTTACCAGCAGCACGGCTCCCGGGGGACAGACACAGCCCCCCATGCTGCCTGGGGGGCAGGAGCCATTGGCACTGGGGCTGTCACAGGTGAGGAGGGAGGCACCAGGGACGTAGACGAGCCCACGGGGACAGAATGCCCGTGGTGGGGCGCAGCGTTGAGCAGTGCAATTCCACAGGCCCCTCTCCTGGCAGATGCTGCCAGAGGTGGGGAGGCAGGTAAGGGCCAGGCCCAAACCCAGACTCACTTCCAGGCCCCTGACCTGCCCTGGGAGAGCCTCAGGATCCCAGGGGTCTGGAGCCCCTAACGTTGAGGGAAAATCCAGCTCTGACACTGGAGACCTGAGCGTCTCACCCCCGACCCCAGTTGTCACAAGCACAGGAAGTGTTTCCAGCACCTGGCCATACCTGGGATAGACACTGTCACCCTTTCCTGCCCCAACTCGAATAGAGGCCATTCTCTGGGCTCTGGGGAGGGGCAGAGATATTGAACAACCCTACTCCCAGCACAGGTAGGAAAAGGATTTCGCTGAAGTCTCACTCTCACCCACCAAAGCCTGAATCCGGCACAGCCCCTGTAGGTCTGTAACTTGCCTTTACTTCCTAACCCATTGAAGAGCCTCTGGACCACACTCACCTGGAATTCAGAGATCTGGGTTCTAGTCCTTCATCATTAACAAGCTATGTGACTCTGCAGGCTATTTAGCTTATCCAAGCCTCAGTTTCCTCATCTGCAAAATGGGAACAATTCTTCCTCTTCCTACCTTACTAGGTTATTGTAAGAATAAAGTAAGATTAAATAAGGTAATATACGTGAAAGCGCTTTACAGGCCCTGAAGTGCTCCACAACTGAGGGCAAGTTATCAGCATTTTGTCATTCTGACGTGCATGCCATCGGCCCGGAACCCACAGAGCTACATCCCCGGCCCCTTTTCTCTAAGCTCCACCTCTTCACCCCCAAGCTTTTTGCCTCCCGCCACGGGTGTGTGCTCTTACCAGTGGTTGCAGTCCTTCATGGTAGCACTGCCAGGGGCATAGCGATGGGCCCCAAGCTGGCAGGGGCATGAGCCGGGGGACACACACTGGCCCTCAGGGTCCCAAAGCAGCCCCAGGGGGGCAATTACAACCGGCCACACAGCTGCCCAGCTCCCCACAGCCTTCAGTCTCCCCACAGTTCCGACCGCATACTGGGGCACACTCCTGGTACTCCTGGCCACCGGGACACAGGACAGCTGGGCACAGAGATGCATGCAGGTCAGGGGCATTGCCACTGCTGCTCTGCCCACCCCTCCGGACCCGACAGTCCCTACGTCTCTGAAAGAAGGCAAACCCAGCAAACTGCCGAGGTCAGAGGTCCTTCTGGGGACCCTCCCCTGCTGCAAAGCCATTGGATCCCACTGAGCCATTCCTAGAAGGTGCTGGAAGAAAGAGCCTGGGGATGGGGCTGGCCGGCTGAGCAGACTCACGGCAGAGGGTCTGGTCTCTCCAGGAAAGCAGGGCACCCTCCTGGGCACAGTGCCGAGCATAGGCAGCGAGCACGGGGCACAGGCAGTCCCCGCCGTGGGTGCAGCCACACACAGGTGCCAAGCAGCGCAGGTGGAACCGTGCCCTGTCCACCAGCCCGTGGCACTCCTTGGAGGGAGATGAGGAAGGGGGTCGGCTCCTCCCGCACGGATTCCCCTGTCTTCTCTGGTCCCCACTGCCACCTCCCAGTGCTCAGCTGTCCTGGCACGGCACCAGGGCCCTCCCGGTAGCCCAGGAGGAGGGCAGGGCAGGTATTGACCCCATTTTCCAGGTGCAAACAGGAGGAGTGCCCCCAAGCTGGCTACCTGGAAGACTGGGCCATGCAAGATGGCACAGGCTGCCTCCACGAAAATGTGACGCTGAGTGTGGGTGCTGCAGCGGGAAAGCGGGGCGCTGTCCTCCGAGGGGCACCTTCCCTCGCCTGCCACTTGGAACTTGCTAGCAAAGGCGGCAATGCTGGTCTCCACGTTGCCAGCAGGAGTCAGGAAGTCATCCTGCTGGTTCCAGGCCCTCTGTGGCTTCGCCCAGCCACTCACCCGCCCTCTGGCACACCTGGAGGGCATGGCGGGCGTCCAGGGTGATGTAGGCTGCAGGGTCAGACGCTCCCCAGAGGACACGGGCCCCAGGCCAGCGCAGCAGCAGGAAAGTGTAAGAGGCGCCGGGAGACGCTGAGGCCCCCAGAGCCGCTCCAGGGCAAGACCACATCCTGCCCGTCCACCAGTACTGCTCCTGAAATAGGGGGTCTGTGAGGGGGCCACCCCCACAGGGCTGGGCTGGGCTGATGACGGTGGGGGGAGGGCACATTGCAGGATGGGGCTGTGAGAAGGGGAAGGACCTGGGGCAGGAGGGGGGAGGGCCTGTGTCATGGTGGGCTGCCCACCCTGAGCAAGGGGAACTGGAGTGACCCCTGGGAGGTCACGCATCCCACCTACAACCCCCACGTGACCCTTCGCACCCACTTTGCCTTTGCCCTTGGAGTCAGTGTGCAGGAGGGGCTGGGACTGGGCCCTGGCTGTCCAGAGCTGGGAGGGGCCTGCCTGCCTCGGTCACCCCAAGAGGCCTTTCAGATCCCTCAGAACATTATGAATTGTATTTTCCCCTCAGGATGGGGCAGAAGATGCCTTGGGAAATTTCCACAGGACTTTATGTCTGCTTCAGAGATGGCAGAGTGAGGGGGAAGTTGAGGCAGTGATTTGGGCTGAGGGAGTCGCGGGAGAGTTGGGCTCAGGAACCACAGGGCAGTGTGGATGGAGGGTGCTGGACAGAGCCCAAGTCCACAGGGAGAGGAGAGATGACAGGAGGCCCCTGGGGCCTGAGCCACACTCCAGAGGGCTGCTGGGAGCAGAAGGCCTGGTAGGTAGGTACCCTGAGAGCTGAGGCCACCTGAGTCCCTGAGCTGGACGTGGGTGTCCCCCAGGGAGACCGAGATGGCGTGGAGGCAGCTCCCAGCATTGCAGTCCCCGTGCTCCAGTACAGTCAGTAGCGGCCTCTTTACGAAGTCCTGGGGCCGATGGTGAGGAACATGGTGGCGGTGGGGCAGACCCTGAGAGCAGCTCCTGTTCTACTGGTCACCAACGGCACACACTGGGGCAGCTTCCACGCAGCACGTACGCTGACCGCCTGCCAGCCAGCCAGACTCTGTGAGGTAAGGGGCTTAACCCTCACCAAGGGCTGGCATATGTGACGTGTGTGTGCGTGTGCGTGTGCGTGCTCGCGTGCACCCGCATGTGGAGGTGTGTGTGTGCATGTTTGGGCAACATGTCTCCTCTCCCTCCTCCCTGTGGGTATGTACGCTCATCTCTGTGTGCCCGTGCACACACACACGCTAAATCTATGTGCACACGTGTAAGCATGTCATGTGCGAGCTCCTGTTTGTGCCTATGTGTGTAAGAAGGTGGCCTGGGCCTGGAGCTGGGAAGTCACCTAACTTTATTGGGGGAGGGCTGGGAGGAAGGAGGACCCTCATTTCCCCTGGGGTTGTTTTACAGGAAGTAGCGTGTGACAAGCCCAGCTGTCCCGTGTGTGAGAAAGGACCGTGAGGTTGGGTTTTGTTCTGGGCCCCTGGGCTGGGGTGGCGATGACGGCGGGACTTTCACAGGAACCTAAGGAGGAGGCAAGAACCCAAAGGGCAGGCTTGTGGGTCTGCGGCTGCCATCTTCCCTCCAGAGTCGTTTCTCTCTCAGCTTTTCCCTGGACGACTGTGTGTTCTGTTTATTCAGTGGTTTGCTTACAGTCCCTTCTCCCCCATAGCACCCCTGCGAGGGCCCCCGCTCTGGCACGACACCCCGCTCCCGGACTTGGTCCTCTGGACACCTGCACCAGGCTGAAGCGGCGACCTGCGCGGCCACGGTAGGAGAAGCTCCGCCCATCGAAGGTGAGGTAATACCCGTCCCGCCCACCGCGCCCTCGGCGGGGCACGGCGCCTGCGCGCAGAGCCAGCGGCCGTCCTGGCCAACGCTGTGGGCGCGAGGGACTGGAGAGCGCGCTCCGGATCGGCCCCACGGCGGAGGCGGGGGGTGGGGGTGGAGTGGAGTGGAGGGGGGGTGGGGATGGAGTGGAGGGGGGTGGGGGTGGAGTGGAGGGGGTGGAGGGGGAGACCGAGCTGGAGACGCCCTCCTACCCCCCCAAAACCCTGGTCCCTCCCTCCCCCAGCACCCCCTTCTCCCCGTTAGCACTAGAGGTCAACTGATGGAGGTCACCGGCTAGGTTTTTAAGCAGGGCCGTTACTTATGCCTTGAGAGGTCACAGGTCTCTTGTGAGGGAGGCCCCAGAAGGGAGGCAGGTTGAGGAGATAGCATAAGGGAGGGATCAGAGGGGACCAGGGAGCCTCCAACCCGAGCGAAAAGGCCAGCAAGGCCCGTGGACCCACCGCGGGCTGCACAGCTGGCGCACGGTGTCACCGGGGTCGTAGCGCCGGCGTCGGTGGTAGCAGGGCCAGCGGGCGGCAGGCACACAGAGGGCGCGGTCCCAGAAGAGGCCGGGCGGGCACTCGCAGCCGCTCACGCACTCTTCCCCGCAGGACCCCTCGCCCCACTCGCCCACTGCCGAGCAGCTGGGCGGGCAGGCCGAGGCGCAGTCCGAGCACAGCCGGCCCCCTAGGCACAGGCGCTCTGCGGGCACAGGAGTGGCTGTGAGGCCCAAGGAGCTTCCCTCCTCCCGTCAGATCCCGCTGCCGCTGGAGAGCCAGCAGGCCTTGGCAGCCCCCCGAGAGGGGCGCTCAGGGGGTGGCGGACCCCTCAGGAAACAGGAGCCACGTGACGGCCCTCGGTCAGTTCCCAGTTCCACAGGGTGGGGAGGCCAGAGGCTGTGCACGGAGGGACAGGCGGGAGCCCTACCGCAGAAGCCGGGCTTCCTCCAGCGCACGTGGATGCGTCGCGCCGCACGATCCTGGGCGTAGCTGGCCAAGGTGGGGCACGCGGCCTCCAGCCGCTCCTCCCGCCCACTGCCCGCTGGGGCCCCAGCACGGTAGGCAAAGAGGAAGGCCTCGTGGTACTCAGCAGGGGGCACCTGCCGAACCGGGACAGCCCCTCAGCCAACCAGCCTTCTCCAGTACTCATCAGCGCCTCCCTCCTCTTGCTTCCAAAACGCCCTGGTTTATAACCAAACAGGTGAACACTGCAAGGGACCTTAGAGATAATATATAGGAGCCTCCCAGAGGGGGCGCCCTGACCGACGGCCCAAAGCAATTTGGTGCCTGGACCAGGTGCCCGGTTTGGCAGCTCCCCAGCACTCCCCCTTCCCACCGCTCCAGTGCCTGATGCCACCTGCACCCCCACCCGTACCTGGACATGGCATTCCCTGCATGGACCGTCCAGCAACTGATGGCACACATCCTGGGCTGCAGCCTCATAGCGCAGTGGTTAAGAATCCGCCTGCCAATGCAGGGGACACGGGTTCGAGTCCTGATCCGGGAAGATCCCACATGCCGCGGAGCAACTAAGCCCGTGCGCCACAACTACTGAGCCTGCACTCTAGGGCCCGCGAGCCACAACTACTCAGCCCGTGTGCCACAACTACTGAAGCCCGCGTGCCTAGAGCCCGTGCTCTGCAACAAGAGAAGCCGCCTTAATGAGAGGCCTGCGCACCGCAACGAAAAGTAGCCCCCGCTCGCTGCAACTAAAAACAAGAAAGCCCACGTGCAGCAACGAAGACCCAACGCAGCCAAAAATAAATAAATAAATAATTAAAAAATAAAAGAATTCTAACTGCCTGTCAGGGGAGCAGGTGACGGCCGGGGCTGTGCCTTTCCCACAGGCTGGGGTCTGTGGACCCACCGGGGAGTTTGTGGCTGGAGCAGCTGTGGCAGGGCTGGGAGTGGCCGTCCCACCAGCTGTGTCCCCAAGGCCAGGCTCAGCACTCCTCCAGGCCCCACAGAAGCGTTAGCTGAGCCTGCCCTCGGCTGGCACAGCCATGTGGCAAAGCACTGGCCCTCAAGGCTGGCTTCGGCAAGGGCTGTGGTGGGTAGAAAGAGAGAATGGGCAGAGCCAGACGGTCAGCCTGGACCGGACTTCCCTCCCCAGGCGGACTGCCACCTCCAGGCAACCCTGGATCTGGGCTAATCTCAGGCGCTTACCCAGGGTGCAGTGGGTGCTCCCCACCTCCCCCCCCCCCCACCCCCAGCCTGGGCAGCAAGCCCTCACCGTCAGGTTCCGTGCAGCAGGCCTGGTTTCCGGGGGCCTGGGTCCACCAGGTAGGGGGAGGGGAGATGTTAGTGTTCAGCCCCATCCCTGGGAATGGCCTGGGACATTCAGTCTGGTCACCTACTCTCTGAGAGGCTTTATCGTGTAATTTTCCCTTCTTGGTCTCCATTTCCAAAGCGAGAATGATCTCGGGAAGGCGGACTGAAGGGGGGGCACGGGGAGCAGGCATCATGACTCTCCCTGCGCTGCCCACGGAAGTGCCCACTCATCCCCCACCCCCACCCTCCACCCCTCTGGAGCCCACCCACGACCTGCTTCCCAAATGCCCGCTTCTCCAGGTCACCGCTCAGTCCTCCCCTACTCTAAGGATGTCACCCCACGGCTCTCTCCTGCTGGGCAGGTAGCCCAGCCTCCACGTCACTCACTTGTAGATGGGGCAGAGCGCCACACGGCCACTCCAGGTCAAGTCCAGCCGCCAGCCCCGGCGCTGGTAATGATGGAGGCTGGTGCAGGGCACCAGGTCCTCCTGACGGGGGGTTACTTCCTCCTCCACCAGGATGGTCTCTGTCCACTCACACCACCACCTGCCCATAGATGGGGAGCGACAGCTGCGGCCACTGTCCGCATCTGTCCGGGAGGCCCTATCCTGTGACCCCACTCCCCCTGGAGAGTTAGTTAGCTGAGGGGGAGGCTACGTTATGCAGGCTGAGAGAAGGGGGTGCGGGAAGGAGTCTGGCTGCCCCAGAGGGGCCTGGGCCTGCGGCAGGAGGAGAAGGACCTTAGTCCGAGGAGCCCCAGGGTGGGCTGCTTACCCGTTAGCCAGTGCCCATGCCGTCCCACAGAGGAGGGCAGGGAGCAGCATGGCGACCCCCAGGTCACCTTTGGGGGCTGTGAGGCTTTGGGGAGCCAATGCTGTGGCAGGTGAGCAGAGGCTGGGGCTGGCCTCCCCAGCCCCACACTGCTGCTACTGCAGCCTGGGGTCAGTGTGTCCAAGGCGGCCTGAGACAGCGAGCGTGAGGCCCGTGGCACTGGGGAGGTGTTATCTCAGCCCCATGCCCAGCTGCCCAGAACCAGATTGGACCTGCCTGCACATGGCGCAATCCCCTCAGAGGCCAGCTGAGGCCAGCTCTCCCTGGAAACAATCCCCTTCCCTGTGCGAGTGAGTGAGTGAGTATGTGTGTGTGTGTGATGGGGGGTCCGTGTGTCCCTGATAGTACACTATCAAGCCCTACCACCAATTAACGTGGACAGGGGCAAGCCACACTCTCTTTCTGGGACTCAATTTCCTTACCAGTAAAAACCTCAGGGGCCTCCCGGGGAATCACAGGTGGGATAGGGGCTCCATGCATACTTTGAAATTGTGTGTGTGCATGTTTTTCTGATGACAGTTCCATAACTTTTATTAGATTCTCAAGGGGGGCCGTGACCCCACAATAGTGTTGAGTCACAGGGCCACGGCCTTCCAGCCCTCAAATCCTGAGTGTACGATCCTCTTCCCTGTCCCTTTCCTGCTTCTCCTGCCAAGCACTCCAGAAACGAGGGTCAGTGAGCAGAAGGAATGGGGTTTCCAGGGCGATTGGACTGTTTGCGGACAGGGGGGTGGCATGTGTCCTTCCCTCTGTGCGGTCTGACTTCTTACTGAGGGTGATCATTTGTGGCTGGCGGGGTCCATCTGCTCTCCTAGGGTCCCTGGGATCCAGAACCAGGAAGCCCAGATAGGGGAAGGAGAGCCAGCCTCAGGGAGGAGTGCCTGGGCTAGAAAGTGTGGGGGCAGGGGGCAGAGGGGCCTGCAGCCAGCTCCCCCAGCCCTTGGGGCAGGGCAACCGGATGGGATAATCTGAGCAGACCATCCGGTTGGAAGAGGGTTGGGCAGCAGCTCGCTCCCCAGGGGAATCCTGGTTACATCCTGGTTACCGGTTACCAGCTGCGAGGACACCCAGGCTGGAATGTGGCCTGAGCCTCAGATCCTGTAACCCTCCAACCCCTAATCCTGACGTGCCTCCAGGCATCCCACACAGTCACCCCACCTGTGGTGGGCAGGGTTGGGGGGGGCTGCCGGGAACCAGAGCCCTGCCAGGCATTCTTCCAGGCCGACCCTTGGTCCTGGGCCAGGAGAAGGCGCAGTGAATCCCTCAGGGAGCTCTCGGAGGGGGTCCTCGGAAAGGTCCAGGGTCAGGCCGTGGACACCCAGCTGTTCCCAGCCTCTCACACATGCACACCTGGACACTCTCCCTCTGGCACCTAACACATACTCGCACTGCAGGTCTTACAAGGACAGACCGAGGTGCCTGTGCCCCATCCCGGCACACAGTGATGTGTTCTGCTCCCAGAGCCGTCCTGCAGCCCGATGACCAGGCCAGACACTGAGCGGCTGAAGCAGCCCATACAGAAGGTAGAAGAGCCCTCCACAGCTGATTCCGAGGCACCCTGTGCTCTTCCAGGCATCACCTGTTCTTGTCCCCCTCATCCTAAGCGTCAACAAATGCTGATGTGCCCCTGCTGCATGCTGTGCTTCTCTGTGCCCTGGTGTCCCCTCCAGGTGATGGGGTGTGGAAGCCAGGGGAGGCTGCTCTTCACACCGAGTCATCCCCACCCCTCCCGGAAAAGCCACACGTGGATTGGGGAGAAATACAAGTCACATCCTTCCCTCTAAAGAGGCCAGGAGGGAGGAAGCTAGAACCCAGAGGAGATTGGATAAAGAGATTAGAGAGGGAGGCCTGGAATAACCAGCCCACATTTTAGATGGAGGAGGACGGGATGCGGGGAGCTTTCAGGGGTTGGGGTGCCCAAGTGGCAAAGCTGAAGAGAAACGTCACAACCAGGGGCAGGGATGTCTGAGGGCACCCCTCCACACCCGACTGGCAGAGGTTTCCAGCCGGGTGGGAGGATCCGCTCCCCACCACGCCCAGGGGACTCTGCCCTCTCGTCAGCAGCGGCTCCCCTGGATGCCGCCCCGGGGAGTCTTCACCCCATCCAACTCCGGCCTCACCCCCGACGCCTCCTCGCCAGCCCTGCCTTTTCCCAGGTGACCTGGTTCAAAGCCCCAATCCCAATTTCTACTTCGAAGGTCACGTTCTTAGCAGGCACTGGGGCCCAGCCTGGTCTCCTTCGGGCTCTCCTCACCGCCCCCAAGGGACCCGGCTCCCGCGGTGGGTCTAAGATCGGTGGGGGGCGGGGGGGTACGGGTCTGGGTGGATCCGAGTGGGATCAGGGTGGAGAGCGGGGGCAGGGCCGCAGTTTCCCAGACCGACCCCACCGACCGACAGTCGGGGACTCGATCCCGCCGCGGGAGCGCGGCGCAGACACATTCCGCCGGACACTTGCGATTCAAAGACAGCAGCGCAGACACTAGCTCCCTTCCCCTTAACAGGCCCCCTCCTCTTCCCCCCAACTCCACACCGCCCCCCGACGCCCCGCGCTCCACCTTTCCCCTGGCTCCTCCCTCCGCGCCTGCCGGCACCCTCCCTCGCAGCCCGAGTGCCCTTCCTCCTTGCCTCCTCTCCCTCCTCCACCCCTTCCCCCCGCACTCCTCTCCCCCCACCCCTTCCCCTCCCCCGTCCTTAGCTCCCACTTTCCATCACCTACTGCGGGCCGTCGTTCCTCCAGACCCTCACCTGCCCGCCTAACCCGCTGGGCACCCTCTCCACTCCTGGGCACCCTGTCCCCGACCTCCCCCACTGGCTGCCCCGCTGCCCCCTCCCGCCTCCTCGCTCCCCTCCCCCTCCCGGGCGCCGCTTCCCCGCTCCCGCTCCCTCCGCGTCTTTTCCTCTCCCCTCCCCGCGAAGTTTCGGGGCTGTCAGTCTGTCAGTCTCCGGGCAGTCCGCACCCGGACTGCAGGCGGCGGGCGCCATCGCGAGCCGAGCCCGCGGGGGCAGGAGGCCGGGGCGCCGGGGTCCGGGCGGCAGCGGGGAGACCGTGGAGGCGCCCAGGGCGGGCGCTCCGCCGCTTCCCCGCCACACCCGCACTCGCAGCCACCGCCCGTGCGGCGCAGGTGACAGCCCCGGGGGTGCGGGCGCCCGGAGCGCAGCAGGGGTGGGGTGGGGCTGGAGGGGAGCGAGGGCAGAGGAGCGGCGAGGGCCGGAGAAGGGAGGGGTGGGACCGGGGAGGAGGGCCGGCTCGGGGGTCAGGGCTTTGAGGAGAGCGGAGAGGCGGCATCCGGAGGGATGGGCGGGGGCTGGGGAGAGGAGTCCGGGTGGGAGTCAGGTGGGAAAGGGTGGGAGGCCCCCGAGGGCAGGGAGTGGGGCGTCTCCGGAGAGGGGGCAGGGAGTGTGGGAGGGGGCCGAGGGGCACGGGCGGGAGTCGAGGCGCGGGGATCGGGCGTTCGGGAGGGGCGCGAGAAGGGCGCTGACAGGTGAGCCCGGGAGCCGGGAGGGCGTCGGGACGTGTAGTGAGCTCCAGGCGGAGGGGCTCCGGGGGACAGACGGAGGCGGGGAGGGGGGTGGGAGGGGTCTGGGCGACAGGAAACCTTGGGAGGGGTGAGAAGTCAGTGGGGAGCAGAAATGGGGAACGGAGCCCCGGAGAGGGAGGGGAGGGACGCGGAGGTGGGTTGGGAGGCAGGGGCGGGGAGGGGCAGGGCCGGCGAGGCAGTCGGAGGGAGCGCTGAGCCTCAGACCCGAGGCTTGCTGGGGGCCGGGCGACTAGGCGGGAGCTCGGGGGGGCGGACTGGAAGGGGGAGGGGAAGAGCAGTTCTGGGGAGTGGGGACCAGGAAGGAAGGGAAGCGAGAGCCCGCTGGGGAGGCAGAGGGGGAAGGGAGACGGGGCCTCGGAGGGGAAGGAGAGCTGCAGGAGGGAAGGATGGAGGGAGGGAGAGGGTGGTGTGGGGAGAGGAGGAGGAGGGCTGGGGAGCGGGGGGGGGGGGGAAGGGAACTGAGGTGAAGAGAGGAAAGGAAACCAGAGTGGGGGAGGTGAGGGAGAGGGGAGGGGAGAGCCGGGAGGAGGAGGGCGGTGTTGGGGAGGAAGGAAAAGAGGAGGGGGAAAGGAAGGGAGAGGGTTTGCGGCCGGGGAGGGGGAAGGAGCCGGGGGAGAACCGGGAGGGGAGGGAAAGGCGGCCCTGAGCCTGGGGAGGGGGAGGGGAGCTCTGCCGCGGAGGCTGCCCCAGCTGAGGGTCAGGGGGGCGGTGGCTACGGAGGGCAGACCCGAGGGGGCCGAGAGGGGTTGGCAGGCAGGCTGTGGGCAGGGGGAGGAGCCGGAGGGGCGGGGCAGGGGGCGGGGCTGGACAGCCAGCCAGCTTCCGTGGGGAGAGAGGGCGGAAGGCGGAGGGAGCGGGAGAGGGGAGGGTGGAGGGAAGGCTGCCAGAGACTGGGGGGGAGGGGAGTCTGCTGGGGGAGGGGCAGGGGATCCGCTGGAGGAGGAGCCGCGAAGGCGGCTCGAGGGCCGGTTGTCCAAGCCTGGGAAAGCCCCGCGGGGGAGGGGCGATGGTTTGGGGGAGGTGAAGCCAGAGTTATTCCTGCCTCCGGTGAGGACCCTCCTCCGAGAGCCTCCCCACCAGTTGCCCAGTAGTGATACTCACCTCCGCCCCTAGGCCGGCTACTATTTCACCGGCTCCTGCGATGACAGCTGGAGGGCCCAGGAGACGAAGTTCCCCGCTCTCCCCTCCGGTCTCCCACCCTCCACCCTCTCCCCAGAGAATCGATTGACTCCTGACACCCCCAGGCAAGGGCCCTGGGGGGTGGGGAGCGCTGAAGGGCCGGTGCTGGCTCTGAGAGACCTGCAGGTGAGGGTGGCAGGCTGATTTCCAGAGCTGACCTGAGCTTAGCTTGCAGAAACGGCTTCAAGGCCTTCGCCTTGGTCCACCTTCAAAGGTCTCTGCTTTCTGAAATCCACGTTCCCTCATTTCCCTCACCTGTACCTGAGGACATCACCTTTGGAGCTCCTGGAGATAGCTGACGGGGAGAGGTTGGGCAGAGCCAGGACCCAGGTGGAAGCTGAGAAGAATCTGAACAAGGTTGTATTTCTCCTTAGGGTCTGTGGCCGGATCCCCAGGAGGAGTTATCCTGGGTTGCCATGAGAGAGACCTTCGAGGCCCTCAGGTCCCTGGGTGAGCCAGCAGAACTGAAGGAACTTGGATGGGGGGCAGGGGAATAGGAGGATTCAAGAGCATACTACGCCTGCTGCTTCCCTAATTCAGACAGCAGAGCATCCTCAGGAGGTTGCCACCCTGATACCCCGGAGACCCGAGGAGCCTTTCTTTAGGGCAGCATCCTTTTCGGTTTCATCAGGAAGAATGCCTGGTCCATGTTGGAGGTTGTGCTAGTACTCACAGAACAGCAGGATATTTAAATCTATTCTCTCTTCCTTCTGTCGCCTGTCCTTGACGCAGTGCAAGGGGGCTGAGGTCGATACCTGGCCAAGCCACTGCAGGGCCTGGCTGTCCCTTGTCCTAGTTAGAGACCCTTCCTTCCTGAGCACATGGGGAAAACCCATTGGGTGGGCTGGGAAGCGGAAGACCCCCCCATCTTTGATCACCTCTTCTGTACCTTGTGCTTTACTTGGACCCATCGTTTTGCCTGTAACAGGACTCTCTGTGGGACAGCCGGAGATGGCCCCCCAAAGTGAGCCTGGGGAAGAGTCCCAGAATGCCCAGGAACAGATGTCCCCTCCCCGGGAAGAGAGAGCGCTGGGCAAATGCTCAGGTAAGTAAGCGGGGACCAGGGAAGGTGGCTCAGGGCAGAGTCTTCCTTCCTTTGTTATCAGGTGTTTATTGAGCACCTACTACGTGCTCCATGCTATTCTAGATATTCAGGATACCTCAGTGACCAAGGAGACAAAGATCCCTACCTTCCAGGAGCTTAATCCTAGTGAGGGCAGAGGGTCAACAGACAACAAATGTAGAAATAAGTGTACTTATAACCCGTGTTAGAAGAGGCTATGTGCTTTGGGGGCGTAAAGCAGGGTGAGGGAGCCTGAGACCACTGCAGGTAGGGGCGGGGCAGGCTGGAGGATTAAATAGTGGGGTGAAAGTAGGCCTCATTGGGAAAGTAAGATTGGAAAGAGGTGAGGGAGGCAGCTAAGCAGATGCGGGGAGAAGATGCCTAAGGCAGGCGTGGACCTGGCTTTCTGACACCCCGATCTCCTCTAATGATTTGCCTTGGAACTGGAGTCCATCTGGTGGCTGGGAGGTCCCCCATCTCCCCTCCTAGGAGCCTCATGTAAGCCTCAGGGCAGGGACCCTTCCTTGCTTCCACTATCTTACACACACATATTCCAGAAACTCCTCACAGCTGTGGCTCTTGCAACCTGCACGGCCTTAGCAGCTGCCCTGCTTGAAGGAGCCTGAGGCTGCCCTGGGGCAGCTGGGAATTCAGCCCCTGCAGGTATGATGTGGGATGCAATCCTGCCGGTGGGGCTGGGACCGGGGTGTCAAAAGCCCCTGCTTCCTAGCGCCAGTGGGGAGCTCTGTCCATCTCTGATGTCTGCGGCATCCTTGAGGTAGCCTGTTCTCTGCCAGGGCGCGAGGCCCCCAGACCAGAGGAAGGTGCCCCCACTGAACAAGCTGAAGCTCCCTGCAGAGGAGGCCGGGCATGTGCACCACGGAAGGCTGAGCCCATGGGCTCCTGCCCAGGTGAGTCTCCCCAGCGCTCCATCCCACCAGGGGGCCAGGCGGAGGGAGCCCCCCCAGGCCCTACCACCCCAAGATGAATCAGGCCCTGGCACCTTTCTGCTGTAGAGCTTCAGCACGCAGAGGGAATTCTACATCCACAGACAACAGGAGTCAGAGAGGCTGGCCACCAAAGAGAAACATGCTCTCACCTCAACATCCTCCAGAAGCCTTAACTTCCCAGCCTGTCTCCCCCAAAGTTCATTCCTATTGACAGCTTGAAATACGATTCCCAGGAAGACACATGGCGTTGATCAACCTTTTCATTGTCTCTCCCCAGACAGGCTCCTTCCCCCAAATCTCCACTGATCTCGGTGCCTCGCAGATGCTCCGAATCTGTTGTATTTGACGCATCTCCCCCATACGCAAGGCGATCAGACAGTTCGTTCCCGCTCCACAGTCCTACCCGTCACTTCCTTCCACTACCACCAGCTTTATCCCCTTCTGCCTGAGTGATGTCACTTATGGCACGAGGGCTTATTTCGTGCCCACTAGGTCCAGGCTGTGTTAGGTAGAGCGGGAAGAGGGGGCTCTAGAGTGACACGGTCCTGGTTTGAATCCTTGCTCCACAGTTTTTGCCTGAGCGACCTTGGATAGGCTAGAGGAGCCTCAGCTTGTCCACGAGAAGTAAGACTCACTTCTGCACAGGGGTTTTTGTGCAGGTTTGTGAGAGAGCGTATGCAGTGCTTCATCTGCAGTTGGCACTCAGTACATGGTGGCAATCCTCGTTTTCATTAGGCACGTAAAGAAACAGAACACAAGATGCCTGCCCTCCAGAAACTGAAATCTGATACCAATATGAGCCAGAGTAAAGAATGAAAAGAACAAATAACAATAAAGGCACGCCACAAGGAAGTGTAAAAGTGTCAGCACTTAAGTGTTTATATGAGATCCTCGTGCGTTGGATCTGTCAAAGGTTTTGTTGACTTGTGCTGCATATTGAGAGAGGTGTAGACTCCAGCTTGGATGAGGGTGAGGGGAGAGGATGGGAAAACATTCTAGGCTAAGAGACTTCGAACTAGGGAAGTTGACATGTGACTGGGGTTACAGAAGACCAGCTTGCCTGAAGTGAGGGGTTTATGCCTGGGAGTATTAAGAGAGTTGGACTAGGTTGGCGTGAGCCTCAGATGCAGCTAGAACTTACTTTATCCTCTAAATAATAGGGAGCTATGGGTGGTTCTTCAGTAGAAGAGTGGCACAGTGAAAATGAAAGCGACATCACAGTATGATAAATAGCTGTTTGGAACTGATGGATGGATAAAGGAAACCAGGAGTAAATCTAATTGTGATCGTGCACGTGGAATGTAACCAAGGCTCAGGCTATTACAGACGTTTAGAGCCAGACAGGACCTCCGATCAGCCGGTACAAAGGTTCTCAAACAAGAATCACTTTGGGAGCTTGAAAGAAAGAGAACAGATTCACGGGCCCGGCTCCCATAGATGCATTTTGTGAAAGTTGCCCAGGAGATTATGACGTGGCACCAGGTTTAGGAACCATGAACTGGTCCAACCTTTACGCCTAAGCGAGCTAACACACTTAGTTCAAAGAGATTAAGTGACTCAACCGTGGTCACACTGCTGCTGAGTGGCAGAGGAGAACCCAAGGGGACACTCCCGGTCTGGGTCCTGAGCTCCTTCCTCTTGGCCGGGCCATTGCAGTGCCCAAGAGTGGGCAAAGCTCCAGGGGAACCCATCTCCAACCTGCTCCCTCAGAGGGCCCTCCCTGCTTCTCCAGCGGTGGTACCATCTATTGGTCCTCCAAGTCCTGTAAACTCAATCCTCTTCTTAAACTGGGATTTCCCACCTGGCCCTAGAAGCAGCAGCGAAGGGCGTATGAGCAGGGGGAGACTTTGAGAAACCACAGGAAGGAACGCAGAGGTACTCAGTGTCCACTGGGGAGGAGTTAGAGAGCAAGGGGGGCGTCAAAGGTGAAGGTCAAGGTTCCAAGTCCAGCCCGCTGGGAGAAGGGGGCTGTAGACCTACTGTTGACATCAGCGGGGTAGATCTGGGAAGGTGGGGTGTTTGGCGGTAAGCCTGCTGAGCTGTAACCAGTTCGCAGGACACGCAGGGGAGTGGCTCAACTGGGGATGAGAGGTTGAGGTTCCAGAACAGAAAGATCTGGGGGGCCACGTGGACATACGAGCCGGGACAGGAACCTGAGGACTGAACCTTGAGGGGGAGTAAGGGGAGGCTAGTCCAGAGGCAGGGAGGCAGGCAAACCGGGGCGAAAGCGTCCCCGCAGCAGAGCCCGGGAGGAAGACTTTCAGTGATCTTTGGGTTTGGTCATTCCCAGGAATTTCCAGTGGAAGGAGCAGAAGCTAGACTTCAGGGCTCCAGGAAGTGGTGGTCGTATTGGCAGATAAACGGCGCATAAAAAAATGTGGGGCTTAACAGACTCACCTTGTTTTGACCTTTCAGGGGAGGAGTGGATGATTCGGCAGGTGAAGGTGGAGGCGGAAGATCACGAGGCAGGAGAGGAGGTGGAATGGCCCCAGCATCTGTCATTACTCCCCAGCCCCCTTCCCGCACCTGACCTGGGGCCTCTGGCCGCCGCCTATAAGCTGGAGCCGGGGGCCCCGGGGGCCCCAGGGGCACTGGGCGGGCTCGCGCTGGCGGGGTGGGTTCCGACCTCGGAGAAGCCCTATGGCTGCGGGGAGTGTGAGCGCCGCTTCCGCGACCAGCTGACCCTGCGGCTGCACCAGAGGCTGCACCGCGGCGAGGGCCCTTGCGCCTGCCCGGACTGCGGCCGCAGCTTCACGCAGCGCGCGCACATGCTGCTGCACCAGCGCAGCCACCGCGGCGAGCGGCCCTTCCCGTGCTCCGAGTGCGGCAAGCGCTTCAGCAAGAAGGCCCACCTGACCCGCCACCTGCGCACGCACACGGGCGAGCGGCCCTTCCCGTGCGCAGAGTGCGGCAAGCGCTTCAGCCAGAAGATACACCTGGGCTCGCACCAGAAGACGCACACGGGCGAGCGGCCCTTCCCCTGCCCCGAGTGCGAGAAGCGCTTTCGCAAGAAGACGCACCTGATCCGCCACCAGCGCATCCACACGGGCGAGAGGCCCTACCAGTGCGCGCAGTGCGCGCGCAGCTTCACGCACAAGCAACACCTGGTGCGGCACCAGAGGGTCCACGAGGCGGCCGGCCGCGCCCCATCCTCACCCGACGCGTCCGCCTCGCCCACGTCCCCTGCCCCGTCCCCAACTCCGTCCCCTCCCGGGCCCAAGCCTTTCTCCTGCTCCGACTGCGGCCTGAGCTTCGGCTGGAAGAAGAACCTCGCCATGCACCAGCGTCTGCACTGTGACGAGGGGCGCCCTTTCGGGTGCGACGAGTGCACACTGGGCGCCACCGTGGACCCCGCCGCTGCCACCGAGCCCTCGGCCTGCGCGCCCCGAAGCACACCGGCGCCCCCGGGCGCTCCCGCGAGCCAGCGGTCCTTCCTCTGCCCGGACTGCGGGCGCGGCTTCGCCCACGGGCAGCACCTGGCGCGGCACCGGCGGGTGCACACGGGCGAACGGCCCTTCGCCTGCGCGCAGTGTGGCCGCCGCTTCGGCTCGCGGCCCAACCTGGTGGCCCACTCCAGGGCCCACAGCGGCGCCAGGCCCTTCGCCTGCGCGCAGTGCGGCCGCCGCTTCAGCCGCAAGTCGCACCTGGGCCGCCACCAGGCGGTGCACACAGGCAGTCGGCCCCACGCCTGTGCCGTGTGCGCCCGAAGCTTCAGCTCCAAAACCAACCTGGTCCGCCACCAGGCCGTCCACACGGGTTCCCGCCCCTTCTCCTGCCCTCAGTGCGCCAAGAGCTTCAGCCGCAAGACCCACCTGGCGCGACACCAGCGCATCCACGGCGGCGCCGCCCACCCGACCTCCGAATCTAACCTCTTGGCTCCCGTCTGGCCCACTCCCACCGAGGTGGTGGCATCCCCGCTCTTTTTCTGAGCCTCTTTCTAGGCCGGACCCTGCCTTTGCCTTCTTTTGTTCCCTGGTTCCAGAGACCCATGCCCGACGACATCTCCTGGGCGGAGGAGCACAACGGCCTGGACAGCCTCCGGCCATTTTCCTTCCCTCTCTGTCTTGCTGGGGAGAAGTCTGGATAACCGGCTTTGACATTCTGGGACAAAAACAGTGCTGAGAGTGAATCCTTGCTAAGGAACAGTTAAGGCCTGAGTTCCTGGAAATCTCCCACCCAGAGACCCCATCGGAAAGCAGACATTTCCCGGACCACTCCTGACCAAAGACTGAGTCAGGAACCTCTAGGAGGGAGGGAAAGAATGGTGATCTGTGTACTGAAAGTTTCATTAAAATTACAATCTGAAGGTTCTGGGGCTGTGAAATGAGTTGGGGGGATGGAACTCCAGACTTTTCTCATCCACTCACCCACCTTAATCCACACACAGATACCCCTTCCCTTCCTATCCTGCGTGAGTTAAATTTAGCCAACTGCCGGTAATGGCCTTTATCAAATCAAAATGTGATCCAGCTAATTGCTAGATCACCATCTTGCTCCCTGCCTTTAGCTCAAATTGACAAGGAAGAAACATCAATATACATTTCTCATGCCAGGTGTCAAAGGCTAGAACTGTAGGGAATGCAAAGAGAGGGGACAGTGTGCCCCTGGCCATTCCTATGGGGACGGCGTGCCGCCAAGGGCTCTGGAGCTCCAGGGCTCTGCCTCTGTTTGCAGCTCTCCCAAGGGGATCTCAGAACAGCAGCCCCACCTGCCACTCTGCCTGGCAGCAGGAGGAAGGATGTTAGTGACAGATGAAGGTTGCTTTCGCATCACACTTTCCCATAGGTTCTCTCTTTACCATGGGTGCAGACGTTTCTGTAGCTGTGCTTCCCCAGCCTAGACTGGCAGGAGAGCTGGGCTGGCTGGGAGTGACTGGGAGGGGTGGGATGATGGGGGAACGTGTTGGACTTGGAGTCAGAAGTCTTACCTTTGACCCTTCCTCAGCCTCTTTTAGGACTTGCGGCAGAGTCCTCATTTTCCTGGGCCTCTGCTTTCTCATTAAAATAATATTGCTGGGGCTTCCCTGGTGGCGCAGTGGTTGAGAGTCCGCCTGCCGATGCAGGGGACACGGGTTTGTGCCCCGGTCCGGGAAGATCCCACGTGCCGCGGAGCGGCTGGGCCCGTGAGCCATGGCTTCTGGGCCTGCGCGTCCGGAGCCTGTGCTCCGCAACGGGAGAGGCCACAACAGTGAGAGGCCCGCGTACCCAAAAAAAAAAAAAAAAAAAAAAAAAAAAAAAGATTGCTGGCGTTGATGAGGGCTGAGGCTTTTTTCCCAATTCTAATGGCACTATCACCAAAAAGAACCCTAGCCCTGCGCTAGGCACTGAGAAACAATAGTAAGCAAGACAGACAGGACCCTGCCCTCACAGAACTTGCAGGAAACGTGAGGAGTGCGGGCTGAGGGCCAGCGCAGAGGGCTTTGGGAGTGGCGTCCCAAATTCAGGAAAAGTCAAAGGAGGTTCCCGGGATGAGGACACCTGTAAAGTGAGCCCTGAAGGATGGGAGCAAAGAGCAAGTGGGTAGCCCCTCCTTCTGGTCCTTTTCCTGGGTTCCCACCTCCTTCCTATCCCAGTCTTATAAGTCCAACTGGTCTGAATATGCAAGACCTGGGAAATCTTAGGTGGGACCCAGTCCCACAGCCATTCTGGTGATGACCAGTGTGCTGGGGGAGGCGGAAAAGACGAAGAGCCAGGCGGCCCCTCTGAGTCAGAGCACAGTAGTGAACAGAGCACAGTAGTGAACAGAGGACAGTAGTGAACAGAGGACAGTGCCTCTTGCCTGCTTCGGGCATCCCCACGGCTTAGCTGGCTCCTTCAAGCACCCACACCAATGAACTGGCACCCAGCACACACGTGCTCCATTCCTAAGTTGTTGCCTTTCCACTTTGAGAAGGAGGGGAAATGGTCAGCGAAGGAGCCAGCCTCGTGTGTTTCAAATACAGGTTTCCCCAGCTATCCTAAAGTAGGGCGTCCCTATGAAACCTTCCATAAGCTGAAACATCGTAAAGTGGAGAAGCAATCACTTTTGGACACATCTTGCTAATGGACGCACAGAACAGATAGAGAAGAAGCACAGATGCTCACGGACACAGTTCAAAGCCATGGCGGCTTGATGCTGGCATGCTGAGTGTGGTTCCCAGGAAGGAGCTTTGCAGGGTCTCTCTCACTGCCTGGGGTACGCTGCCTCTATAAGGGCAAAACAAATGCTAGATGCTATTTTCACTTTTCATAAAAGCAAAACTCCTCTTCAGATTCCTTGCAGTTAGCAGAAGCAGGTACTAACGTAGGTCTTTCATAAAAGTGAAGTGGCGTAATTCGAACTTTCAAAAAGGAGGAGATCGCTGTAAACCCCACAGCCGGCGCGCCTTGTATCAGAAAATACCCAGATGCTCTAAATGTTCCTATTTTTCTTCTAGGTAACACTATGCTCGGGCAACTAAGTTAGTGATAAAGAGGCTGCTTGGCAGCGATGGAATCAGAGCAGAATGAAGTCGGTAGACTTAGAGCCTTAATCCAGGCTTTAGTGAAGTCTACCTATCACATAATTAGTAAGACAAAGAACTTTCCGAGTGGCCTCCTCCTGTATCTCCTTCCTCTCCATCTGCAGGGTTGGACGAGAACATGCCAGTTAGAGTGACCTGCCGGACATCCCTGCGAATCTTGAGTCAGAAAGATTCCAGATGTTCCCCCGGCTCGGCCGGCTAGCTCAGGAGGCAGGGAGACAGGCATTGCAATCCTCCACCCAGAAGGACGGGTGAGCTTTGGAGTCCAACCAGCCTTGCGTAAACGTTGTAGGGAATTGAACAGAAGATCTTGTCGTTGTGGCATCTACAGTCCAGATATAAGACAAGCAGCTGGTTGCTTTGGGGCCCAGAGCGCTGGGTGCTCTGGGACACTCCGAAGAAGAAAAAGCCAAGATCCCTGACTCACAAACCTAAACCTTAGAAGGGAGACAGGCTTGAGTTTCATAAAACACCTGGACCATCGTATGTGGTGGTCTGGGCCCAGGTGTTCTATTCTATTCTTCAAGATATAGGTATTGGAGGAGTTCAGAGAAGGGGGAGGGCCTGGGCTGGAACAGTCAGGGATGGCTTTGCCAGGAGGAGAGTCCTGGTGAGTCCGGAAGGCGGCTACAACTGGAAGAGACCGAGAGGAGGTGGGAGGAACCAGGAGGAACTGGGAACCCTTAAGTGCTAAACCTTATGTTGAGGCGCCGGGCTGCAGGGGATCAGGTATTTGCACACAGTTTGAGATGAGAACAGGTCACCCAGCTCAGGGCCAGTGCAGAGAGAACTCACATCTCCAGGGCGCCCTGTCCAGGTCCTCTGCCAGCGAGGCATCGAACATTCAGGACTCCCTTCTCCCATAGCCCTTCACCGAGCTGGTCCCAGCACTACACTTCCCTGTGTCAGCCACCCCGGAAGAAACTATCGAGGGATGAGGGACAGGGTAGGCAGTATGAAAAGGGGTTGTTGTGATTACCGCTAATCGTAATGGTAGCTAATATTTACCTAATACTTGCTATGTGCCGGGGCCCGACCTGAGTTCTTTACATATATATTAACATAGCCAAAACTCACAATAACTACCATTATTATCCCCATTTTATAGATGTGGAAACTGAGCACAGAGCAATTAGGCCATTTGAACAAGGTCATTCCTTCCTTCCTTCATTCATTGAACAAACATGTATACAGTACCTGCTTGTGTGTCTGACACTGTTCGATGCTGGGAATAGTAATAGTAGTTATAAACTAAAATGTGTCCAATACTCTGTGCTAAGTACACTACAAATTAAGGGCTTTACAAGTGTTGCTCTGTTTTTCTTTCCGCCACCCTATGAGTGGGCATCGTTGTCCTTGGTCAAGTTTTTCTGATGAGGTAAAAGAAGCTCAGAGAGTCTAAGTTACTTGCACAAGTCACACAGCATATGTGATGAAAGCAACCCAGTGGTCTGATCCTAGAGCCTGTACTTTAAAAAAGCACATTTTACGTTCCCACCAACAGTGCAGAAGGGTTCCATTTTTCCTCGCCAACCCTGGTTGTTTTCTGTTCTTTTGATAGTAGCCATTCTAACAGGTGTGCGGTGATCTCTCTTTGTGGTTTTTTTTTTTTTTGCAGTACGCGGGCCTCTCACCACTATGGCCTCTCCCGTTGCGGGACACAGGCTCTGGACACGCAGGCTCAGCGGCCATGGCTCACGGGGCCCAGCCGCTCGCGGCATGTGGGATCTTCCCAGACCAGGGCACGAACCTGTGTCTCCTGCATCGGCAGGCGGACACTCAACCACTGCACCACCAGGGAAGCCCTCTTTGTGGTTTTGACTTGCGTTTCCCTAGAGCCTGTAGAGTTAAACACCAAGCTTGGTGTCTTTGCAGAGAGGACCCTCAACGTTCCTGGTCCTCAGGGGCTCAGTGGATGGATCTAGTGATCAGTGTGGAAGGGAAGCATGCGAAGGGCCATGGGATGAGGGGTGAACAGCAATGAAGTGCACGTGGAGGGTCGGGAGGGGTCTCTGGAAGGTGGGGTGACTTGCTGAGATCTCACCTCCTTGGACTGGGCTCTCGGCCAGCCGGGTACTGTGGTCACATTCACTCACCGTATTAAGGAGTGTCTGTATCCAGGGAGAGGGAAAGGGGTTCCTGCCCCTGGGCCCAAGGCAGCAAACCAGACTTCCAGGGGGCAGACCCCTGAGAAAAAGCAGGAAGCAACTGAAAGCAAGCTCGTGTATTGGTTGCAGAATGTTCCCTTTCCAGAAGTGATGGTGAATTATGGGGTCACCCTGAGGCGGGGATATGGGAGTCGGTAGGGAAGGGTGGCTGTCGGCTGTAACTGGCTTGTAACTGGGACAACAGCCTGTATCACAGGCTTGAGTGACACCGCCCAGCGCAGCCCGTCTCTGGGCCCCAGTATCTGAGAATCGCCTGGCTGTTGCCTGCCTGTCTTCCCTGCCCCGCAGGCCTCTCCCCTGCACACACAAGGGGTGCGGCGGGGTAGGGGGCTGAACAGCCCGGGTCTGTGCTGCGGGACTCCTTCACCAAAGGCGCTGTGTTTGTTTCCTAGGGGCCCTGGAACAAAGCACCACACAAGGAGGATGGAAAGCAGCAGGCATTTATCCTCTCAGTTCTGGAGGCCAGAAGTCCAAAATCAAGGTGTGGGCGGGGCCACGTTCCCTCCGAAGGTTCTGGGGTGGGTCTGTTCCAGGCCTCCCTCCCAGCTTCTGGGGTTGCTGGCAACGCTTGCGATTCTTGACTTGTAGCCTCGTCCGTCCAACCACTGCCTCCTGTGCTCACATGGCCTTTCCTGTGTGTGTGTGTCTGTCTCTGTGTCTCTTGTCTTCTTTTCTTTTTTTTTTTTAGATGTTGGGGGTAGGAGTTTATTATTTATTTATTTTTGCTGTGTTGGGTCTTCGTTTCTGTGCGAGGGCTTTCTCTAGTTGTGGCAAGTGGGGGCCACTCTTCATCGTGGTGCGCGGGCCTCTCACTATCGCGGTCTCTCTTGTTGCAGAGCACAGGCTCCGGACACGCAGGCTCAGCGGCCATGGCTCACGGGCCCAGTTGCTCCGCGGCATATGGGATCCTCCCAGACCAGGGCTCGAACCCGTGTCCCCTGCATTAGCAGGCAGATTCTCAACCACTGTGCCACCAGGGAAGCCCCTCTTCTCTTCTTAGAAGGACCCAGTCATAGTGGACTAGAGCCGCCCCAGTGACCTCATCTGAACTTGACTGCATCTGTAGGGACCCAATTTCCAGATAAGGTCACAGTCCCAGGTCCCAGGGTGAGGACTTCAGCCTGTCTCTTTAGGGGACACGTTTCAACCCATCGCAGGGAAGTTCACAGAGATACTGTGTCAACCCTGGAGGAGGACAGACTGAAATGCAGGCTCCCGGTGCTGGGAGGGGATGGCTGGCTCCACCCCGGAGGGAAGGGGGCTCGCGCGGCACAGCTCTGATCAGACTCGACTTGTGTTCCCCAGAGCTCTTGCCTTCCACGTGACAGGCTGGGAAACTAGCTCTGGAGAAACATCAGAGTGTTCAAAAAAGCCCAGCGATAGTAACGGAAATGTCTCTTCGTGTTCCTTTCTTCTACAGTAATGTTTTAAATTGATATTTTCTTACTTCTAAAACAGTAAAGTAGCTTTGACACGACTGTAAACAAAGAAAGAGCACAGTTGACTTTTAGGAGACTGTAGGAGCAGCTGAGGACTGAGCTGTCTTCATTCAAACGTGACTGTTTTGTTTAGTGTCTCTGAAAACTGTGTGTGTGTGTGCGTGTGTGTGTGCGCGTGTGTGTGTGTTTGCACGCGCGCATGCACGTGCCTATTCTAGGGTTTATTTGTGGGGAGACCTAAGATGGAGGAACGGCATGGGGCTGAGTGTGCCTTGAGGGGTAAGTGGGTTTGAAGGGCAGGGGGTGCAGTTCAGAGAAATGGGCTGCGCTGGGGTGGGGGTGGGGCTTTTGCACAGCATCTGGAGGGAGAGAGGATGGGCACACTGAAGCGGGATGAATTGGTCTGCAATATGAACATTTTTTCTGCCCCAGGAGACTCAAAAACCCTCCTCGGAGTTGTGGTGGGACCTGGCATAGTGTGGTCACAGCACGGCAGATGCCCTTCGGGAGGAAAGTAATTCCGAGGACCTGGTGGAGAGCTTCACCCCACCTTAGGGTGGGAGAAACAAACTACTCTACCTTATTGGTATCTTGTTAACCAGAGACAAGTCTGTATTTCACAATCAGGGGTGACTACTCTGTTGCAGATGGGTGACATCCTATCCTTTCCTGGGAGCAGTAATTTGGGGAAAGGCTGCAGAGCGCTGTGCTGTGGCCTCAGGTGGTAGAGAAGCTGGGGGTCCTCACGACAGGGCATTGCCGGAAACACTTCCCCAACTACCTGACAGAGAACAGAGGCCCGGGCTAGGAGGAGGTCAGCCTCATGGCAGGGACGCTCTTGGTCAATACCAGGACCTGGATTTACACCATAGGCTTATGTAACATCATTACATAAGGTCATTAGGGGCATTTCAAGCGGATTCTGCTTTAGGCTCTCCAGATGCCAGACCTGGGCTCCCCTATAGCCCGGCCAGGCAGCTCCTTTCCCTCACTGAGTTGCTTTGCTCAAGGTTTCCCTGGAGGGCTTTCAGGGCCCCTGAGACTCGGCCCTGTGGCCCAGCTTCCCCCCAGAAGGGCTGTGTTTTTGTGGATGAGGCAAACTCTCTCCGAGTAGCTGGTCCTCGGATCGTCTCCTCCGGGACGCAAGCCTGGGCATCCGCGGCGCGCTTGTGCTCCCCACGCTGACTGGTCCTCGCTGCGCGGCTGCCCAAGCCCAGGCTTGCCGACCACCTGGACTACTGTTACCTCCTCCCATCGTCTGGCCTCCAGCTCCTCCCACTTTCCAATGTATCCTCCAGCTGGTAGGGGGGGTCTTGCTTTTAGCTTGTTATGCCCCAGCCTAAAACTTTCATTCATTTCCTACAGTTTAAGCGCACCTTCTTCACGAGGCGTATCCGAATTCACAGCAGCTGGTGCATTGCCTTAGGTCAGCTGTGGATGCGTCCGTCTTCCTCTGTGGGTTGCGAGCTTCCCTGGCATCCAGCCTGGCTCCCGTCCCCCAGCCAGCACTCAATAAATATTTGGGGTCTTAATTCAAAGCCCTCTGCAGTTGGCCCCAACAAACCTTTTTTAACTTATTTCCCACACCTCCTGGGTAAAAACCCTCCCCAACCTCAACTGATCTTGTGTTCTTTCGCCCTCATCTTGCCGAGTCTGTCCCACCTCCCCTCTTTGCCTCTTTGCCTCCCTGTCCCACCTCCCCTCTTTGCCTCCCTTGGTTTCCCCATCATGAGCCCACCCAGCTCAACTTCCCTTTTATTTATTTATCTTTTAAAAAGGTATTTATTTACTTATTTATATGTACAGCAGAAATGAACACAACATTGTAAATCAACTATACTTCAATTTTATTTTATTTTTTATTTTTATTGGAGTATAGTTGATTTACAATGTTGTGTTACCTTTTGCTGTACAGCAAAGTGAATGAGTTTTACACATGTGTATATCCAATCTTTTAGATTCTTTTCCCATGTAGGTTCCACTTCCCTTTTAAATCCTACCTCTTCTTCAAGCCCAGATGGAGACCCCCTCCTCGGGTGGGGTGGTGGTCTTTCCCGAGGGCCCGGCCTCAGGCATCTCCTCCTTTAGGTACTCAAGGCCGCATCTGATGCTATCTGCAGCATTGTGTTTCCAAATACCTAAAACTTACTGGGCGCTTAGCGTGACCTAGGCTCTTAGTTAATTCTCCAAAGTGCCCTTGGGTTATCCTCATTTCACAGGTAAGGAAATTGAGGTTTAGAACAGTTGAGCTCTCAGGGATGTGAGGGCCTCGTCTCCCCAGGCAGACTGCGGGCAGCTCCAGGTCCGGCGTCTTGTTTACCGTGTGGACTCTTAGGACCCAGTTCCCTGGGTGCTAGTTGAACTGTGTAGCTGGAAGAGGAGCCCACCCATCTCTCCCCTCCTGAGAGCCGTGGCGCCTAGAATCCACCTTTTCAGAGTCATAGCTTCGGGCTAAGTCACGGTAATGGCCGAAGCATAAATCCTGGAGAGAATAAAATTCAGCGATCTATCCCTCCCCTCCCCCCACCCCCATTCCCGCCCCCTCCCCCCCCCCGCCAGAATGCTTACGGCCGAATGGACTGCTCAGGTGCAACTCTCAGAGTTAGATGTCAGGTATATCTCACATACTTTACGTCTCCCCTGTTTTAACAGCCAGATGTAACATATGGTCTTTATTTGTGTTTCCTCCAGATACACCTATACCTACGTTACCAGATGAGAAGACAAACACACAGACCCAGAAGAGGCAAGAGCCTCACTTGGGGGAGCGGATGCGAAGGGAAAGCAAGAACATTGGTGTTGGAGGGGCCTGGGAATTTCCTAGACCGGCGGTCCCTAAACTTCTGTGGACCACCAAGCAGGTTGGTAAGACGTTTGAAACGCTCCCCAGAAAAACGTGCAGAGAAACGACAGTTTGCGTATAATTTCAGAGGGCACGTGGACCGCTCCATCCCGACTCCAAGCCCACCCGTGGCCTTCAGAGTCTCTGAAGCTCTGAAATTTTAACCCCTCATCCTGCACATGAAAGAACAGAGGCCTGGAAAGGGAGAGAGGCCCCCAGCCCGGGACTGAGGGTGGGAGAGAAGGGAAGACAGAATCCTCGGTCTGGCCAGGGCACGCCCTGCTGACACGCTCTCCGTGTGATCTTCTGCCTAGGCTGCCCCGGCCACAGGAGGAGCCTAAAGGCAATTTGGAAACTGCGATGGGGCCGGAGGAAACACCCGGGCTCTGCAACCCCCTTCCTGTTCAGCAGGCTTGGGAGGGTCGGGTAGTCAAACCCACAGCTAAGTGAGCTGAAGGGCTCGGACCAGATCAAGAATCATAATTAGCCAAAGGACCCACACACCTTCACCTCTGGGCCCAGACGGAAGCCCCCCAGCCTGGCTGGGCCTGGGGGCTGGAGTTCACCCCCGGGAGGGCCTAGCTGGGCGGGAACCAGGAAGCCCAGTGCCTCCCTGCCCATGGCGTACCCCCTCCCCGTGAACAGTCTGACCGGGGCTTTTCATTTCGCTGCAGCTGCCTGCACACCCCTGCCTCATCTGGCTTTGTTGTGCTTTGTTTCAGGAAGGAAACAAAGCAGCCGTCCTCACCCCTCACCCCCACTTCTATTCCCAGTCAAGGTCACAGGCTCTTCCTCTCCTCCTGGGGCCAGTGCTAGCCACCACCCGTCAGGGTTTAGAGAGCAATCTTCCGAACTTTCAACGGCTCTGTGAAAGTGGTTGTTTGGGGAACCATTGCTGAGCGGGACAGGGGAGATGCCCCAAAACTCGAACTGACTATCTGAAGTCAAGTAGGTACTTGAGAATTCCTGGGAAAAATCGAGGACCTATCCAGTGTCACCGTGGGGACTGCCT
This sequence comes from Tursiops truncatus, assembly GCF_011762595.2. Lineage (NCBI taxonomy): Eukaryota > Metazoa > Chordata > Mammalia > Artiodactyla > Delphinidae > Tursiops > Tursiops truncatus. Next base: position 98,677,596 of record NC_047042.1, on the reverse strand, counting down.
TTTGCAGATGTAACTGGTTCATTAAATGAGCCGCACTGCGTGGCTGGCAAGCAAGAAGCGACTTTATTTTTTCTTCCATCGTCCCATTCAAACCCATCCTGTCAGACCCGCCTTCTCCACTGGACCAGGTTCCACTCCTGCGCGACCTTCACCTGGATACTGAAAACAAGCACCGCTCACGTGCTCACAGTTCTGCGGGTTAGCAACTTGGGCGCGGCCCCGAGAAGAGGTTTTGGGCCGCCCCACCTGGGGTCCTTCATGCCACTGCCGTCTTGTGGCTTTGGGGCTCAACAGGGCCTGGACGGTCCCAGCTGGCCCCGTTCGCAAGTCTGGTGGTTGGTGCCGGCTGTCGGCCTGGCCCCTCCTCTCCTGCTCCAGCTTTCCTGATGCTTTATTCACGTGGCCTGTGAAAGCGGCCTCTCCTCAGCCTCTGCATCTCCAAGTTCCCACTGTCACCGTCAGTCAAATGACCGACCGACTTTCTCAGTTCCAAATTCCCAGAGGAGAACATTGGACGGTCTAAGCTCAAGGTAAGTTTAGCCAGGTTTGGTCAGCCGTGACCAGGAGGCTGAGGTCACCTGGTTGTAGTACGAGTGCTGTGCTCTGCCCTGTTTATGGCAGAGATGGAAATTCCCAGGGAGAGGGGTGGCCGTGAGCCCCCAGGCTGGACAGACAAGCCCAAGAGGCGTCTGCCGCGGGGGCACTGCGACCAGATCCAGCCCCGTGCCAACTCTTATACTGACAGTTCCTCCAGGACCATCAGGCTGGTCAACTCTGAAATCGTTGGCGGTTACTTAGAAAGCTGCTTCGGCAGAGTGGTGGGGCGGAAAGTAGGTTGAGAGGGTGCGAAGGTAAGGCGGAGGCGGGGGAAGTGGAGGCCAGATAGATGTGCAGGCTGCTCGGGATAGACGTCTGGTTCTTCTTCATCCGGCACAGCTGTCCTTCTGGGAAAAGCTTCCCCCTTATTCTTCCTGCTTCACCGACGTGGCCGGGTGAGGCTGCCACGTGCTCGCAAGGTCCTGCCCTCCCTACTTGCCAGTTGTCCAGGTGAGAACCCAACAGCGGCTGGGCCAGCTGGGGCCCTTTGCAGGGCACTGAGCTTTGCATCAGAGACTGTGTGAGTCAGACCCTCCCGGGGAGCGAAGGCCGTACTTGTCAAAGTCGGAATCTTTTGTAGGCCGTATTTCTTATCATGCGGACGAGGCTAGTCTTCGGGGAAGGCGAATGGAGCTGACCACAGAGAAAAGCAGGGGTGAGAGACGGAGAGAGTCTTGGCATCAGATGAACCATAGATTCTTGACATTCCCGAGGCCAAATGGCATTCCTGGCTTTCAGAGGCAGCCACGGAGATGCGCCGCTTGGGTTTCCCTTCCGAACCAACTCCATTCCGCTGTGGGTGAGTGGGGCACGGTCGGCCTGCAGAGTCCACCTCAGCTTGTGAGCCGAGACCAAGCCCTCCCCAGGAAGTCCCTAGCCAACCCGGAGTGCGGCTGGGAACTCAGGCCTGGCTATCCCTGCCCACCGTGGATCTCTGCTCCGCAGCGCCCTGTGGGTCAGCCGAGACTCTGCCTCGCGGTTTGAAGTCCCACCTGCATGATTCTGCTTCCTCCCAACTTTCCTTTCTGAGGTGTCAGATCCACATTGTGCCTAAGACTGTTTTCTCCCTTTTTTAATCTTTCACAGGAATTACCTCCCAATATATCTCTTACCCCCTCCCTCTACCTGCCTCCAGAAGGACCCATCTGACACCCTTTCCCGGGAATTCAATGAGTCAATACATTTCCCTTTACATCTTGGTTAGTTGAGTTGGGCTTCCGACCTTGCAATCACAAGATTCCTGACATTCTACCCTTGACTTACACAAACAGTATTAAAAACATGACGTAGGTCCTCCAGCCCCTTGCCCAGAGCGCCTTCCCTTCCTGGAATCCCTTATTCTTCTCCCACCACCAGAGGACCCAGCTGACCTGGTTTCCCGTTGAAAGAATGGCTCTCCTGGCCCCTGGCTTTTCCCCACAGGCTGAAGGAGGCTGGAGCCCAGCGCCCCCTCCATCAGCGGTGGGAGCCGGAACTGTGGTCCAGAGAGTCCATTCTTGTGGTGTTCAGCGGAAGAGAAAAGCCCAGATCCGTGAAAACATCCACTCCTTCTTTGCTTAACCACTGATTCTCAGAAGATGGAGACTTGCCCCTCCCCATTCCTCCAGGTGAATCAGCAGTGGAAGGGCCTAAGACCCCTGCTCAAAGGGAGCCCAGTTCAGTGCAGGCCTCCAAGGGGCTGTCAGAGTCTGACACTTGCAAGTTTCCAGCTGGGGTCAAGGTTATTAACAACTCACCTTGCCCGACATCCAGGTGGTAACCATCCCCGGTGACGCCACTATGCCGAGCATCGTTGCATTCCTGACCGCTAAAGGAAAAGAAGGTGGGAGCAGTGGCCCTTCAAGGTCGTCTTCATCAGCCTGTTTTCCAGAACCATCCTCCAGACCAAACCAGCCATGACGCCACAGGGGCAGAAGTGATAACTGAGGCCCCGGGGCCAACGCCTGCCGCTAGGGATGCAACTCTTCCTGGACCACCTGGAGCCGTTTCCAGGCAAACGTGGGAGACCCGTGCTGGTGAGGCAGCCTTCCCTCTAGACTTGGAAAGGTGAGTTCTGATGGACTGGGCTCCAGCAGCATCGAGCAAGAAATGGAAGAGGAGGAACACGTTCCCTGGAGTGGGGCCCGTGAAGGAAGAGGAAGCCCCTGGCAGGAGCGTGACAAGAGGACTCTGCACTCTTACGTGGATGGGATTCAATGTACCTCCAGTACGACTGGGAAGAGAGGACCCCGCGGGGAACTTGTCTGGCACCAGCGCGGCCCTTTCGCTCACACGGCGGAGCAGGTGACTCACTGTTCTAAGCGTCCATTTCCCCTCGGCACGATGAGGATGAAGTGACACTTCACTGGACGAAATGAACTAGTGTAGAATAATGACATGATGGAGCACAGGGCCTGGCGAATTCTGGGTCTAAAATTAGCTCACGTTACTGAAAGACACATTGAATCTTACTGCATAAAACTCACCCAGGGAAGGACTATTTTCTGATCTTTCCAACCGCGGTTCTTACAGAGCGTCACGGCTGTAAGCGGCACATAGTAAGTGCTCAGCGAGTGGTAACCAGCATTGCTCTTCTTTTTCCCCATCGGAGACAGGAGCTTTTTTTTTTTTTTTTTTTTTTTTTTTTTTTTTGACAGGAGCTTTTATTGATGCTGATGGGGGTAGGAAGGGCCCCCGGGAGCCCGGAGGGGGGTGGGAGGGCCGAGTCAGTCAGCAGATGCCCAAGGCCTGAGCAAGTGGGAGTGGCTTAGGGTACATTCATCTTCTTAGGATTCTGCGGCTCCTTCTTTGGGGAAGGGAGAGAGCATGTTGAGGGGGAGCAATTCGCAGACCAGCAAGGGGAGGTTAGGGATGGCTGAGAGCTCCTAAGCTGAGAGAAGGCACCGCAATAGGCACCTTCTGTGTGGAAAGCTGGATTAACTGGTCAGTAGGGGAAAGGGAGCGGGGCACTGGGTTGGTGATGGAAAAGAGCTGGGGCGAGTGACAAGTAAATGCTGCGGACGAAGGTCAGGCCAGCGCCAAAGACACATTCCTAGAGAATACAGGGTCTAAATTAGAATGTGGGCTCAGCGAGGAATCATTATATTTCAACAGCAACACACAAAGACAAGGCCACCAAGTAAATCGCGTTACAGCTGAATCCTTTTATGGACTCTTGGAGACTTTGGTAAAATGTCATTGGGATTATGCGTTTTTCCCCAGACTTGTGTAACGTTGTTTCAGACCTTAAAATCCCTTCAAGTGGGTGTCAGAATTCCGTCTGAAAGTGTGCCTCAAACATACAAAAGCCGAGGGCCCTGGCATAGCAGGTGAGACGTTCTGGCTGGAAACCCGGCGGAGGTAGGTTTTTATTCTGAATCCACCACTTTTACTCGCTGTGTGACTGCAGGCAAGCCTTTCACTCTCTGAGCCTCAGTCCCCTCCTCAGCGCGGGGTGATTGGAGGATTAAATTAGGTAAAGTTTGTTGTGGTGACGGGCACATCTACTAGCACTTAATAACGTGAGCTATTGTGGGGTATTTTTATTTTCTTCTTTACACCTTTTTTTTTTTTTTTTTTTTTTGAGGTACGCAGGCCTCTCACTGACGCGGCCTCTCCCGTTGCGGAGCACAGGCTCCGGACGCACAGGCTCCGGACGCACAGGCTCAGCGGCCATGGCTCACGGGCCCAGCCGCTCCGCGGCATGTGGGATCTTCCTGGACTGGGGCATGAACCCATGTCCCCTGCATTGGCAGGAGGACTCTCAACCACTGCGCCACCAGAGAAGCCCTGTTTAGTTTTTTTGTAGGTGAACATCAGCATCAGGTCATTTTTGTTTGTCTTAAACACTAGCTCACAGGCGTCACCTTCGCGATTGCTCAGCGGAGTGGAGGGAAAGCCTCCTGCATGAGTGTTCCAGAATATTCTCCTCCATGTACCGGGACGGCTCTATAAACAGCAGTCACAGCAAAAGTGGCAAGGTCCCAAGTGAAGAACCGTGGTAATGAGAGGGTAAAGAGAATGGGATGGATTTTAGGAGAAAAGTCGCCTGTTAGAAATATGTGTAGGTTTGGGGGATGTAGCTCACGTGAGGGGCACTGACTGTAGGTCACACCGTCCAAGGTCCAAGTTCATGTACCGTCTAAGTACTCTGACACTGCGATGTCCCTCTTGGTGTAGGCGTCTCTCCACCTCTCTCTCTCCCCGGCTCAGCCCTCTCTCATAGCGCTGATAGCATGAAGTCTCATCCCCACAACAGAGCTGCTTTTCATCAAGCGCACGTCACGTAATCAGTCTGCAGTCGGGCTCGTCTGTCCACCTCGGAGACCGGGGCCTCCTGTGTGAGGATGAGCGAGCAGCGGGGCCCGAGGAGATGAGGGGTCCAACCTCGCAGACCCGGGGCCGGACACCGGCTCAGTGGCGGTGCCAGAGCGTCCCGGAAGTGGGTGCAGGACAGCCGCCCACATTGCCCTGAGGGGCAGTCAGGTCTGACAGCATTAGCTTCAGGATGTCTAAGATAGCAGAGAACATTAGAGTCTAAACCCCACCTTCCACTGCAGGGAGATTTCTTTCATTTTGTCTAAAATTTCCCTTTTCCAGTGTCAAGGGGAGGCCCTCTGAGTGGTCACACCTAACAAGCCCCGGGCACTTTGCCTGTGCTGGGCACCACGTGGGCGCTGAGGGACGAGCTCACCAAGTGTCAGCCGTGGGTAAACAGTAGGTCACCTGACTTGCACGTGGGAGAGCGCCGGAGGGGGTGGCTGAGGCTCCCTTCCTGCCACTGCGCTGGCTGTGGACACAGAGGCTGCCGCTCGCCCAGCTCACCCCACACAGCTGAGGATGCTGACGGGGCCCGGTGGGGTCAGCAGCATGAGGACCAGTAGCCAAGCCATCGCCAACTCCGCCGTGGTCCATGGCCACCTCACCCCTGGGGCCGCTTGAGGCCCCTCTCCCCAGGCTGTCCCCTCTCTCCCTTCCTGGGGGCAGGGACTTGGACAAAGGCTATGGAATCCTCACCGGCCCCTCTGCTTGGATTTCCATCCCTTTCCCCAGGGTCAGGGAGGAGACTCGACGTCCCACGTCCCGTCAGCCATGAGAGAGGTGCGCTGTGCAGGCTGGAAATCATAGTTCCTGGCAGACGCCTCTCCTTCCCTCATGTTTTCCCTGGACCTGGGGACCCTGAACTGCCTGACGCAGTGAAGCAGTGAGAGGCGCTCAGCATCCCCTAGTCTTGATGAGAGCCTTGAACCTGAATCCAGTCATAAGAAACAATGAGTCCAAACCAGACAATGGGGTGTTGTACAGGACAACCGCTCTGACATGTTAAAACTGTCAGTGTCCTTAAAAAACTAAAAATAGAGTTACCATAGGATCCAGCAATCCTGCTCCTGGGCATATATCTGGAGAAAACTCTAATTCAAAAAGATACATGCACTCCCTATGTTCATAGCAGCACTATTTACAATAGCCAAGACATGGAAGCAACCGAAATGTCCATCAACAGATGAATGGATAAAGAAGATGGGGTATATATACACAATGGAATATTACTCAGCCATAAAAAAGAATGAAATGATACCATTTGCAGCAAGATGGATGGAGCTAGAGATTATCATACTAAGAGAAGTCAGAGAGAGAAAGACAAATACCATATGATATCACTTATCTGTGGTATCTAAAAAAAAAATGATACAAATGAACTTATTTGCAAAACAGAAACAGACTCACAGAGATAGAAATCTTACCAAAGGGGAAGTGGTGGGAGAGGGATAAATTAGGAGTTTGGGATAAGCAGATACACACTACTATATATAAAACAGATAAACAACAAGGACCTACTGCATAGCACAGGAAACTATATTCAATATCTTGTGACAACCTATAATGGAAAAGAATCTGAAAATATATATATATATAATGTATATATATATATACATATATACACACAAAACTGAATCACTTTGCTGTACATCTGAAATTAACACAACATTGTAAATCAAGTACATTCATTAAAAAAAAAGAATTGTCAATGTCATGGAAGAAAAAAGGGTAGGGGCGGTTCTAGATTAAAGGAGATGAGAGATGTGTCAGCCAAATGCAACGCATAACATTTAGTTGAATCTTGGACAAAAATAAATTGTAAATCATTATTGGGACAATTGGGGAAATTTGAATGTAGACTGCATTATGCAATGATATTATTATGTCAAAGTTAAATTTCTTGGGGGCTGTAGTAGTATGATTATGTAGGAGACTGCTCTTAGGATATATATGATGAACTATTTCAGAGAGGAGTGCCATGATGTCTGCAGTATACTTACAAATGGTTCAGCAAAAAAGAAAACATGTCTATACATATGGCGAGCGAGAGGTAAAGCAACTACGGCTAAATATTAACACCTGGTGAATCCTAGGGGACGCGTGCCTGGCTGTCTGTAGCACCATTCTCTCACATTTTCTGTAGGTTTCAAATTAAACGGAAGCATATCAATTCCACTACATGATATATATTTGTAAAATTGATACAGATATGTATTGTTAATGCTAAATGTCTTTCAGAAACCATTTGCCTTTCCCTGTCCAGAGCCTTAAAATACATATTCAGTGATCCTATTTTAGGGGATTTCAAAACAGGAGAAAAGCCGTGGGCACTGCAAGCCAAACACCGAACAGTGAAAATACGTCCAAATAAACGATGGTGCCTCAGCTGCATGAAATATTGTCCAGTGATTAGAACTCTAATGTGAAACAACCCACATAGTCACATGGAAACACTTAGGATAGACTCACTTCTGGCTGCAGGAAACGTGGTGGAGGTACCAACTTTGGGCTTTGCTAATAGAATGGACTTTGCCCAATAAAATGTGAAAACTGAGAAAGGGTATTTCTGGCGGGGGGAACAGCAAGGAAGTGAATGTTTGGGCTCAGGTATGCGTGAGGAGCCGGGCTGAAGTGTAAGTTCTATGAGAGAAGTCAGTGCGTGATAAGATTGTTCAGCTAAGTCGAGGCCAGCCCGTGGAAGGCTCTGGACGCCGGGGTAAGCTGAGGGACCTGATTCTGCCGCCCACGGGGAGTCTCTGAAGGATGCTGACCCCACTCCCCACCCCCAGCAAGCTCTGCTTTAGGGAGAGAAACCTGGCGACAGCAAGATATGGGCTCACCCCACATCCAGGACGCCCACACAGGATGACCTCAGGTGCTGCACAGTGGAAGCTTTGAGGGTCCTTCCAGTTGTTTAGGAATAAAAGGGGCCTATTCGTGGCTTCTCAGCCTTCCTTTCAGTCCTCGGACCACACGGGTTGCAGCTTTGATCTGTAATTGCTTGTCCTGCCCTGCAGGTGGCGCCGAGGCCCTGGAACTGAAGCCCAGCAATTGCCTCCTTAACTGGAATTCAGAAATGCAGCCACTCTGCCTCGGTTTGACAGAGAAAGTGGTCTCTGTGCAATGTGATGGATGGTGAGAGGCGTCCCAGGCTAAGAAGAGCCTCCTTTTCTGCTCACAACCACCTGAAAGTCAATATATAGGTGACACAGGGCCGGGCCTCACTCCAGACCAATAGAATCTGTGCAAGTGGGCCCCGACCTGACCCCAGTGTGTGCCCAGGTCTGCTTCTCTAGGGTCTTGTCCTTCGTCACCTTAAAGACCAGCTCACCACCAAGCCAGAAGCATTTACAACATTGGGAGTGGAGAGGAGGGAGTGTCTGAGCCAAGTGGACACAGATGCTCCAGGACTAGGATAGAATGTTTCTAACTTCTTTCCTGTAATAATGTGTGACCAGCCTCTTAACGGGGGGGGGGGGGGGGGGGGGGGGGGAAGCAGAAACACAGCGCTGAACCCCAGGTGTCAATGGTATTAGCTCACGGTTTCAATTAGAATCCAAGGGTTCTATAAACTCTCGGAAAATTTCAATGAATTCATTCCAATACCCTCACTCTCTGGTGTCTCAAATCCAAATAAAAGCGTTGTTCAGATATTCAATACATGTTTATTGAACCCCTACTATGTCCCTGACCCAGTGTGGGTGCAGAAATACAACATGTCTCCGCCCTCGTTCATAGAGCTTAGATTTGGGGGTGGGGAGCATTCAACAAATAACGCACAAATAAATGTTTCCGGTTAGTAGTTTTAAAGATAATCTTTTTTCTTCCTCCCTGAATTGCCTCAGACTTGAAGGTGCAGCTTTCACTGTGCTCTTGCTCTGCATGTTTTAGGATCTCACTTTGCTCTGAAGCCAGATTACCCAAGCTTCCAGCACAGCTCAGTCCCCTAGTGGCTGTGTGACCTCGAGCAAGTTTTCTCATTTGTAAAATAAGAATGAAATAATGGGGGCTTCCCTGGCGGCGCAATGGTTAAGAATCCACCTGCCAGTGCAGGGGACACGGGTTCGAGCCCTGGTCCGGGAAGATCCCACATGCCGCGGAGCAGCTGAGCCCATGCGCCACAACTACTGAGCCCGCGCTCTAGAGCCCGCGAGCCACAACTACTGAGCCCGCGTGCCTAGAGCCCGTGCTCCGCAACAAGAGAAGCCACTGCAGTGAGGAGTCTGCACACCGCAACAAAGAGTAGCCCCCGCTCGCCGCAACTAGAGAAAGCCCACGCGCAGCAACGAAGACCCAACGCAGCCAAAAATAAATAAATAAAATAAATTTATTTTTTAAAAAAAGATAATGATAGTATTTACAGCTACCTAAACTGTTGTGAGGAATGAGGAATGAAGGAACTCATAAAAAGTACTCAATGGTTTTCTTCATATAAATCTTTGTTGGATTTGTTCCTAGATACTTGAATTTTTGTTACTATAAAAATGTTTTCTTTTTAAAAAAAATATTTATGTATTTATTTGGTTACACCGGGTTTTAGTTGCAGCACATGGGCTCCTTAGTTGCAGCATGTAGGATCTAGTTCACTGACCAGGGATCGAACCTGGGCCCCCTGCATTGGAAGCCCAGAGTCTTATCCACTGTGCCACCAGGGAAGTCTCCCCCAATTTTTTTTCTAACTGCCGTTGTTGGTATATGCAAATACTGCTTACTCTGGTACATTGGCCTTTAGCCATTTATAAACTCTCCCATTACTAGGTTATCTATAGACGTTTTCAACTGTCTATATATATAGTCATATCACCTGTGAGTAATGACTCCTGTGTTCCTTTTCTGATCATCAAACCTGCATCCTCCTTGCTCACTGTTCTGTCTGGGACATCCACTGCAGCGCTGAATTACAGTGTGAAAGGCAGCCTCCTTTACTTGTTCAATAGGTCATCATTAAGTATTACGTTTACCGTAAGACTTTTTTTTTTTGGTAGATAATCTTTATCAAATTAAGCGATGTCCTTTCTCATCCCAGTTTACTTAGAGCATTTATGGATGTTGGCTCTTATCAGATGATCTTTATGCAGCTACTGAGATGACCTTTCTCCTTTATTACGATGGCGTGTTACCACTAGTGATTTCCAAATGTTAAAACCATCTGAATCTCTGCAATAAAACCAACTCAGTCATGATGTTTTTTTCTTTTTATAAACTGCTGCATTGTTTGGCAATACTTTAAGATTTTTGCTTCTTTGAACACTTTGGGAGATGAGCCTGTGACTTTCTTCTCTTGTACTGTCCTTCTCAGGTTTTGCTTTCAGGGTTATGCTAGTCTCACAAGTGAGTCAGAGTATTCTATATTTTTCTGTTCTTTGGAATACTTTGTGTATTAGTGAAATTACCTTCTCCTTAAATGAGGTAGAATTTATCAGAGAAGACTTCCAGGTCTGTACTTTTGTGGGAAGATGTTTGACCACCGATGCAATTTTTCCAATGTCATGGGACTAGTCAGGTTTTCTATTTCTTCTTGAGTCTGTTTCGTTAAGTTGTATTCTTGTGGGAGTTGTCTGAGTTTTCAAATTTTTGGCGAAGTTTGAAGTATCTTTTTATCTTCATACGGTCTGTAGCAGCATCTGAAGGGGTGTCACCGGCTTCTTTTTTCAGTGACGAATCACACCACGAACTGGTCAAGTTTGTTAGGTTTGTGAAAAACACAATTTTTGGCTTTCTTGATTGTATCTGTTATGCGTATGCTATTTCAGTAATTTCTACTCTTATGTTTACATGCCTTAATGTTTCGGGGGCTTTTGCTGTCCTATTTGTACCTCCTTGTAAATTCTCAGCCTTTCTTTTTTTTGCACGCTCACCCATTTCTCAGTACTGATTCAGCTGTATCCTACAAGTTTTGATATGCCGTACTTTCTTATAGTGCAGTTCGAAATATTCCTTATGATTTCTTCATTGACACACAGGTTACTTAGGAGCACAGTTCTTATTTTATTTATATATATATATGTATATGAATTTCTCATTTCTTGTTATTTGCTTCTAGCTTAAAAGCTAAAGTATGGTCAGGAAGCATATTCAGTGTAATTTGAATACTTTCAAATTTGTTTACACTTAGGGCTTAGTACAGGGTCAGTTTTTGTAAATGTTCTGTGTATGCTTGAAAAGAATGAATATTCTGTAGTTCTGTGGTGCCGTGTTCTAGATTCATCAATCGAGCCAATTTTGTTAATTGGCTCGTTCAAATCTTCCATATCCTTCCTGATATGTCCTATCCATTTCTTAAAAAAACTACGCTAAAACTTCCCAAATACAGCTGTAAATTTGGATGTCTTCCCTTTTATTTCTTTAAATGTTGAGGCTGGTTGAGGGGAAAATGGAATGACTGATAACAACACCCACAACACTGTCAGCACAAAAGGTGGCAGGAAAGACGGGAACCCCCCACCACCGAGTGAGACAAACGTAAGCACAAAATAAGATGCTATATTCAAATCTCAATGTATTAGCAATCGTTTTGCACATAAATGGATTAAGGGCTCTGAGTAAAGGACCAAATTTGTCAGGCTGGATTAAAGGACAAAATCCAACCGTAGGCTGTTTACAGAGGCCACATCTAAAACACAAGGACACAAGGTCTAGAGCAAGCCTGGTCTGCCCATGCGCCGAGCTCCTTCAGCAGAGAGCGGTGATGTTGTGGGGCGTCTCAGGCAAGGACTGTGGCCCCCGCACCCCTTCACCTCCACGGCGGCCCCCCTTCTGCTGGACTGTGTGGGGCCCGCTCCGATGCCGACAGGCTGAGGCGGGACCTTCCCACCTTCCTGCCTCACAGCGGCCTCGGGCTGGCGGGGCAGGTGGGCCGCCGGGGACCCTGATCAGAGGGAGCTCCGTGGGAGCAAAGGTTCTCTGCCCCCATCTCCAGACCCCGGGAATTCCTGAGTTCCAAAGGCCCCTCGGTTTCTCCCACCAGAGTGACCCCATTTCCTCACGAAGTAGTTGGAGATGGACACAGGATCAAACTCCTACACTGCACACAGATTGCTCACCAAATCAGAGATTCTAGAAGCCTTTTCAGTTAATAAAGGGTTTTGTCCACGTGGCAGGCAGTGGACCTGGGGGACGAATGTGGCTGCAGACCAAGGAGTGTCTCACCCTTTATTTTATTACTCGTTTTCTACATTCTTGAGAAAGGACTTGCACTTTCCTACAGGGTCCAGGTGGACCCGGAGCCCCCGGCCTGGGCCGCAGCCGACGCCGTGCGTGCTCCCCGCCAGCGCCAGCAGGAGGCCCGCGCAGCCCGGAGCAACCGCTCCTCCTGGCCTCTGGGCCCGCGTGCTACCTCACGCGTTGACGTGCAAGCTGACTTGTAAAGCCCACAAAACCGAGCCTTCAAACGTCACCCCGTCCCCCCCACCCCCCCCCCCCCGGCTGAGAAGGGCGCGCAGAGGGGAGGCCGCCCAGGGTGATGGGCAGGCGGATGGGCGGAGGCCTCCTCCGCGAGGCCGGGGCCCCTCGCCCGCAGCACCGACCCCTCTCCCCGCCAGGCCGTCAGACCCTTACTACTGGCTCTGAAACGGGCCCAGCGTCGCTCCTGCACAGCCTGGGAACGAGCTGGACTCATTTTCCTGAGTGGAAAGCCTAGAACTTTTCTGTTCCTTATGCTCCATCGAGTATGGCTAACCGGAGGCTTCCCTGGTGGCACAGTGGTTGGGAGTCCGCCTGCCCATGCAGGGGACACGGGTTCGTGCCCCGGTCCGGGAAGATCCCACGTGCCGCGGGGCGGCTGGGCCTGTGAGCCATGGCCGCTGGGCCTGCGCATCCGGAGCCTGTGCTCCGCAACGGGAGAGGCCACAGCGGTGAGAGGCCCGCGTACCGCAAAAAAAAAAAAAAAAAAGTATGGCTAACCGTGAAGACTGTCTCTTAAACATCCTACTTACATGATCTGACGAACACTAGCTTCTGAGACAGTCACCTTGGGACTTACTCTAGACCTGGAAATGCTCTAACACCCCCTTCCCATGGTCTGTCTGCAGGCTACTGCCGTCGGCATGAGTGGCCTGCTCCCTCCACAGAGGCAGCAGGGAGCACAGGCCAGGCCCGGCGTGCGTCCCCAAAGACCCTGATTTTAGGGGCGCACTGGGCACAGCAGCCACAAGCCCCCCTTCAGCACCCATCGTGGCTACAGCCGCTCTGGCCCCGAGTCGGCCTGGGCCTCAGCGCCGCACCCGGGTTTCCTGACAGCACAGCTAACCACGCCACAGGGCCTTCCCGGATAACATGTGTGCACAACCATCCCGAGGATTCCTCAGATCAAGTAAGGACTCAGGCGGGGAAAGATCGGGAGAAAAGATCTGACGCTTGGGAGGGAAATGCGGCAGACGACAGGCAGGCCATTCCCCGTGCTACACCGAGTGCCACCTGAGGGGCGGGGCCCAGGGCAGGCTGGTGGCCGCCGGGAAAGCAGAGCTAGTGACCCCGCTCATGCTTTCTTCCCCCACGAGGAACCCAAGTTTAGCTCAGTCCCTCACGTGTGTTAGGGGTTGGAGTGTGCACGACTCCCGCGGATCGTACATTGGAGTCCTACCCCCAGTACCACCGAACGCGATCTTAGCTGGAGGCAAGGTCTTTACAGAAGTAATCATGTTAGTGAGGGCATGAGGATGGTGTCCTCAGACGAAAGGGACATTTGAGGCATGAGCTCAGGGAGAGCACACTGCGAACATGAGGACGGTCAGCGACCGGCCACGGAGAGGGGCCTCGAACAGCCTCAGAAGGAGTCAACTCCTCGACCTTGGACATCTGGCCTCCAGAACCGCGGGGATGTAAGTGTGTGTTGTTTAGGGCGCCCGGCCTGTGGTACTGTTACTGCGGCCCCAGGAAGACAAGCCCCCTGCTCTTTCCCAGGGAGTCGTGTGCGAATTCCTCCCCCAGCCGCGGAGGGGGCTTGGGGGGCGGGGTAGGGGGGTTGCTGATTCTCTGGGGGCTCTGGGAGGGCAGGCTTGTCCCCAGCGCTGGTGACAACCCAACAGCCATGCGCTGGGGTGGCCCCTCTGGACTCCTTTCCGCAGGAGCCATGGGCCTTTTCCTCAGCAACCAGGGTCGGTAATTTTAGAATCCACCACAGGTATATCCAGCTTAGACCAGGGGGTGGAGTTCTGCCCCAAATGAAAGCTAAGCCCCCATCTGCCAGGAAGAGGACAGCCATGGCTTCTCAGCGCTGAGGTCAGGACAGCAGGCGGGAAGAGGTGCTCTCCTGCGTGGCGCCCCTGCAGTGGCTCGCAGCGCCCCGGCAACGTGGTGTGCGCACACGTGTACGCATACCACCCCCTGCCGGCGCTGGCAGTTCCAGCGCGAAGGGCAGGAAGGGAAGCGACATCTAAACGAACCTGAGTCAAGAAAGCCAGAGGCGTGGCTGGGGAACGCACCTCCCTGAGCAACAGGCATCCTGAAGTCCGGGGCGGTCAGGCCAAGGACAGACCCCTGGCCCCCTCACAGTCCAGACACGGGGAAAGTTCTGCTGCAGGGGGCCGAGGGCGGAGGCCGGCCTCCAGAAGAGGCCAGGGGTGGGGCATCCTCGGAAGGATGCAGCCCATTAAGACGGCGGCTAGGGGGCCCCCACCCGGGGTCCCTGTGCTCCCCACCCCACAGCTCCCCCTCAAGGGCTCTCTGGAGCCCCGCCAACAGGCTGCTTGGATCCTTGGGCCACTTTAGGGTCCTGGGCGGTGCCGCTGCTGCAGCCCGAGGCTCTGCTCCTGCACTGGCGGCCACCTGGAGGGGTGGGGCAGCAGGCAGCAAAGGGGGTGGGGGGCTCCAGGGGCTCTCCGGGAGTCCGAGGGGGTGACAAGCGGTCAGCACAGCGGGGCTGCCGCATGCCGAGGAGAGAGGGCCGGAGCTGGGCCCAGAAGCCTCTGCCAGGGGCACGTCCGGGGGCAGCTGAGGCACCAGGCGGGGCCTCCCGCTGGCCAGGCCTGAGGAGTCGCCGGCCCTGCAGCCTTCCGCCTGGCCCCGCAAGATCTTCGGTCTCGGCCTGCGGGGGCCCTTGTGCCTCCAGTAGGGCGGGTGTCTGTGAGCAGGGCCACCGGTCCAGCGAGGGCCCCAGAGGAGGCCCTTCGTCCCCGGGCCCCACGGGCGCCGCCCCAGCCGATCCACCTGGGTTCTCACGGCGGCCACTTCCTGAGCCAGGCCGGCCAGGGTCCCAGCCAGCCGATCCAGCTTCTCCGAGAGGGCGGCACCGAGGCCGCGGAGCTCGTGCTGCAAGGAACTCGCGCAGGGGCACGGTGGCCGCGGGGAGGCGCGCAGCAAAGCCCCAGGGATGGCGGCTCCGGGGGGAGGCCCAGGCGGATCTCCGGGAAGGGGCCTCGGGTGGGTCCCGGCTGAAACCAGAGCGGTATGCGGGTGAGGGTCCTTGAAGGCTCAGGACCTTCTCTCCCCCCAGGGTCCGTCCCTTCAGCTAAGGCCGGGCTTCAGACGGGTAGGATCCTAGTGACTCAGGCTGGGGAATTATGGATGGCTGTTCCCCAGAGTCACGGGCAGGATAAATCACAGACCGGGTCTCCATGGTAACCAAGCTCGCTTAGGACAGTGGCCTTCCCATCTTCTAGGAAAAGGTGGGTTCTCTATGCCACCTTTGGGCCCTACTGATGTCCCGAGTAACTCTGCCCTTGGGAGTCAGTGGGCAGGGCCTGGAGAAGCCACAGACGGCATGAGGCCAAGACCGTGGGCAGCATCTGGAGAGGGCCCAGGAGGGCCAGTCCAGCCTGGGTCCCAGGTGTTGCTAGTGGGGTGACGAGGGAGCTGTATCAGCACCCAATGCTACTGGTCACCAGTAAACCACAAGCGTCCCCAAGCCCTCCTGACCTTTACCCTCCCTCTTCAGAAGTTACAGACATAGGACTTTAATTCTTAAGTTACTTTAAAAAAAAAAAAATCACCTCCTCCTTCACCCTAAGTTCCCTTGGAACTGGTCTCCACCCGAGGCACTCCACCCATAAAGAAGCCCCGTTACCACCCGGAGCTGCAGGACAGACCTGCTCTCCGGCCACGTCTGAGTCCCCAGCCCGGCTCTGGCCTGCGCTTCTCAGGACCCCAGAGCTTCAAACAGAAAAAGCGGAGACTGGAGCCCAAGGACCCAAACGATGCCCGGCCACGTGCTTCAGGAAGGACCTCGGCTAAGGGCCCGTGATAGTGCTGCTGTCCTACGTGCCCTTCTACCCGTCGCGCAGCAGCGGGGCTGCCGGCCTCAGGCCAGCTCAGCGCTCCCGACAGAGCAGCTGCACCTGCAGGGGCGCCAAGCCCACAACACGACGGAGCCCCCCCACCGCAGGCTTCAAGTGTGAGGATCTGGGTGCACGGCCCAGAGCGGACCAGGGGCCGAGCCCCGCCCTCCCGAGGCGGGTCTCTGACGTGGTGTAGGGAAGAGCTTCCTCGGGGTTGGGTGACGCAGAGCCACATCTCTGGGGACGCCCCCGCCGGGCCGCTCACTACTGCGCCTGTTCCCCGCTCTGTCCTCTAAAGCCACCTCAGACCCCGAACTTTGATCCTGGACGCACCTATTCTGGGGAAAGTCTCAATGTCTGTTTTGCCTCTAAAAAGGGTCTGCACGCTCTTATGAAACAGCCCACTAGTCCTGGAGGAAAACCCTGAAATGAAATAAGCAAGCCGAAGTGAGTTCAACGTGAGACTCTTCCTGCCTGTGACCCAGACGAGCCTGGAAGGCTGTTATGAAAACGCCTTTCCCAGGCTGTGAGCCCGGGGGTCTGGCTGGCCCACCCCACCACAGTGAGCTAAGCAGCGGGGAAAGAGGGTGGGTGGCCGTGCAGACGCTGAGGCCCCGCCGGCCCCGTGCTTGCAGGGCTCCCGATACTTGAGGGGGCGGGGGAGCCACCAGCTCACCTGTAACACCTGGGCTTCCGTCTCCGGGCCCCAGGCCCCTGGACTCTTCACCAGCCGTCGGATTCCAGGACAGGGGCCCACAGGCTGACCCAGGAGGCTGGCAGGGCCCAGACCCCGACCTTTTCTCCAGCTGAGAGGCAGGGTCCACAGCTGCCCCCGCAGGAAGAGCACAGAGCACCTGGGGTGTGGATACACATCGTCTTCCCAGAGCCACTCTGACCGGGGGTATTTGGACACGACCTAAAAAAAAACCCAAAACAACCGAACTTTCAACTTTCAAATACAGGTTAAACGAGACGCAAGAGGGATATACTCGGCTCGTCAGGATGCCCATCTCTGGGCACCAGGGCACACAGGACGAGGGTGGCCCAGATTATTTCCGGAGTCCTCTGCGGCTTCGGCATGATGCCTCTGGCTCTCCCAGTAGGTGGGGGCTGGAGAGCGCCATGCCTGCAGTTCCCACCCCCAGTGAGGCCCCTCTGGAGACCTGATGGAGGCCCTGTGGGTCCACGCCTGGCCCCCTCTGCTGTTTCCCGACAGGCCCACAGCCAGTGAGGAATGTGGGTACAGCCGGGGCTTGCGCAGAGGCCAAGCGGTGCGGAGCCACCGGCCTGAGTGCGGGGGGGGGGGCCCTTCCCCGACCCTGCACCCCACCCATCCCTACCTCCTCCGGCGCTGCCCAGGGGGCCAGGCGGGCCCAGGCTCTCCAAGCACACTTCTCTCCGGGGCGGATGGGACCGGCCTCCCACCTTCTCTTCTGCTTTTCCTGCTGGGAGCGAACACTGGGTCAGGCTCCGACTGAGAACTGCGGAGGCCTGGAGTAGCAGGCAGCCGTTTCCAGCTTTCCTGACGGGACGACCGCTTCGTTTCCCCGAGTGGAGGGATCTCACTTGTGACACTGTTTCTGTTTACCGCCAAAGCTACTGGCAACACAACCAGGTAAGGAAGCAGGCAGCCCCCAGACCTGGGTGACCTAGATCAGTGACCACTTGAGTGACCCTACTTCTCCCTTCTTGGGCCCCAATTCCACGCTTATGCTTTAAATAAGCCAATAAAGAGTGAACCTGCCAAACCCTAGACACCCTACCCTCCACCCTAATAAAAACACAGTCAGGGCTGCGCACGCCCTCTCCCCCGCACCTTGCCGGTGGGCGTGCCACGTAACCTCCACGACCTGCAAGTAATACATCCTGTGCCTCCCTGTTCCCTGACGGTTTCTGCCCAAGTGCGTCCTACAGCACACGACGCTGGCTCCAGCGGGGCTCCAGTGTGTGGGGCTGGCCCGCTACGAGTAACACGAGCTGGGGTGAGGGCCCCAGGTGTTCCTAGCTGAGCGCTTCACTATCGATATGCTGGGACCGACACAACAGTATATACACGTACATGTTATTAAGTGTGTCTAATATGCAGATAGTATATACACATATAAATATATATATATATATATATCGAGTTTACTGTCGGACTTTCCAATTAAACACACTCATTTAACACTCCTGGGGCCCCAAGTGCCTCAATGTCCCCGCTTTCTCTCTTGGACACGGCTCATCCTATGGGGAACTCAAGCGTGACAAAAGTAGAGAACTTTCTGGCAAGAGTCAGGCAAAGTGATGGGTGGGACTCAGAGAACCCAGTCTCTGGACCCTTGGCCCTTCTGGGGGACATGCCCCCTTCTCGGGAGACCCCAGGCTCACCTGCACTGAGACCACGGTGGTCCCCGGTCTCGCCTCTTCTCCGGCCTTCACCAGGGCTGCTGCCAGCGCGAGGGCCGCCAGGGCGTGGGGAAGGAGGGCCAAGGCCCTTGCAGCTGGGAAGGCGGTCCCTCTCTGTCACAGACAAAGCCGGGGTCAGGGCGGTGCCTGCACCCTGGGGCGGGGCTGCCGGCTCTCCTCTCCCCAACAAGCTCACCCTGCAGGAGGGGCTGCCAGAGCTCAGGCTCCAGCCTTGGGTCTTCTCCTTCTGAGCTGCTGGAGCTGGAGCTGGGGCTGGGGCTGGGGCCCGGGACAGGGTCAGCCAGGCAGGCGAAGCGCAGGGGCCCCCCGGGCAAAATCCCCTTCAGAGAGTTCTCCAGGCAGTGGAGTGGGGAGGGCTTGGTGGCTGGCCCTGGGCAAACGGCAGTAAAGAAGCCCTCTGTCCATCAGCCCAATGCCGGGCAGGAGGGCCCTCTGCCTAAACGGGCGGGCTCGTGGAGCTGGTCCCTTTTCAGCTCAGCCCCATACAAGCTCTGGTGGACCCTGAACAGCGTCCTCTCTGGCCATGGGGAGTGGACAGATGCAAAGCCAGAGCCTGGCCCGGTCCCCAGTCACTCTGGAAAGGCTGCCGGGGACCCTTCCAGAAGTCTCAAGACCCTGGAAGCCATTAGCAGTCTGGTTCCAGCCAGGATTTGGGTCTTATAAGCTAGGCAGCACCCCCTACTTGCATTCACTCAGGACCTGCAGCCTGAGAAGAGATTCAGTTATGCCCACAGGAGGCCCTCCAAACCAGCTCTTTCTTGCCTGGTGGGAGTATTAGAAATACTGTACTTATTCAAGTGAGTCAGACCCTACCAGCCCACCTCAACAAGTCTAGGAAGGAATTCTGCTGTGAGTTCAGCTACGCTGCAGCAGCAGGACACACGCCTCCACCCCCAGGCAACTAGTACAACAGAGGAAACCACCAGTCTTTCCCCCAGAGAAACGCAACTTCTGGATAAAAGCAGTGCTCTCCCCACTTCTTTTCAGCACACCTCGGGGTGCCCCAGCCAAAGACTGCTGCCCCAGCCAGCAGTCTTTGGGAAATGTATGCACACTCCAGCTGGCAGTCCCGAATGGGTGAGATAAGGAAGGAACAGAGGAGTACAGAGGGAAGGGGAAATCTGTTCCCTCATCAAACACCGTTACCGGGAGGGAAGACACGCCAGCAAGTCCCGGGGCAGAGGCAGCTCACCATCTGGGAGCCACCTCCACGGTCCTGGCCTGGCGGCCCCGGGGTCCTTGGGACCTTGCTGGTGGCAGGCAGGGATGGTGCCAGGGGCAAGTGCCTGTGGGCTGGCCAGGCGGAGGCTCCTGGTGGGCACGTCACCCCCTCGCTGTCCCAGGTGGGCTGGCTCACAGGCCTCATCCCTCAGTCCTGTTTCAATGAGAAGCCAAGAGGCCTGTCAGCCCGGGGGCCCCGTGTTGGCACCGAGGCCAGGAAGTCACTGGACAGAGAACAACTTCTGTCACGTTGGATTCTCGGGCTCACAAGCTCCTGGAGCGCGTCATACAACAGCCCCGCAGACGTTCCCGGGAGCTTCCCGAATCCCCCAGGATCTCCTTATGCCCCGACCCAGCTACCCAGACTCCCAGCAG
Source organism: Tursiops truncatus (assembly GCF_011762595.2). Lineage (NCBI taxonomy): Eukaryota > Metazoa > Chordata > Mammalia > Artiodactyla > Delphinidae > Tursiops > Tursiops truncatus. Next base: position 98,657,482 of record NC_047042.1, on the reverse strand, counting down.
CCCCACAGCTCAGCGGCCGTGCTGGACGCCAAGGCACGTGGGGCCGACAGCCAGGACACAGACACTCTGCGGCCCAGGCCCCGGCCCAGGCCCGGATTTGGAGCAGCGGTGGGGCTGGGTGTCCCGTCCCGCCTCACCGCCGCCAAGCCTCTGCCCAGGCCGTTTCCAGGACATCATCTCATCTCAGCCTGGGATGGGGGCCCACCAGCTTCTGGGGAGGCAGCGCCCAGGGCGGTCCCTGGTGCTGGCCTCCAGCTGCTCTGGAAGGCTGCCGGGGAACCTTCCAGAAGCCTCAAGATCCTTCAGACGCCAGGCAGCGCTTTACCTTCCATGCCCGCCGTCCAGTTCTTGGGCTCCACCCTCCATGGCCCCCTGTGCCCTGCCGAGGAGCAGGGCCAGGTGGGCTGCGGCCCAGGTGCAGGCATCTCTCTGAGGCAGTTCTCCAGGCCCTGGAGCGGGGAGCTTCCCTCGCGGCTTCCTGTGAAAACCCAACGCTCGCGGTCTTGGCTGGTCAGAGCTCGGTCCTGTGAACCCCAGGAGCCTCGCCTGTGCCCTGTGTCCGGTGCAGCCGGAGCTACTGGAGGCGGCGCAGGGCCCGAGGCCAGTCACGCCGGCTCAGGGCACCCGGGGGTGGGGGCGGACCTGGCCCCAAACCCATCACTCCTGCCTCCCGGTCGCCCTGGGAGAGGCCTCCCCAGCTCGGCCGCCTACACAGACACTGGTCAGCGGGCTGTGGTGGGGGAGATGGGCCCTGAGGCTGGAACATCGTCAGGCTGCCTTCGCTACTCAAAGAGGGAAAGGCCAAGGATGGAGCAGGTCAAGAAGGGCAACGTGGGCTTCCCTGGTGGCGCAGTGGTTGAGAGTCCACCTGCCGATGCAGGGAACGCGGGTTCGTGTCCCGGTCCGGGAAGATCCCACAGGCCACGGAGCGGCTGGGCCCGTGAGCCATGGCTGCTGAGCCTGTGCGTCCGGAGCCTGTGCTCCGCAACAGGAGAGGCCACAACAGTGAGAGGCCCGCGTACCGCAAAAAAAAAAAAAAAAAAAAGGCAACGCTAATGCCTTTCAACTTGGGAAAAAACTAAATTGCCAAAATCGTATTTCTAGTGACAGAGCCGTGGATACGATAGGAACTAGATGGACTGAAACTGTTTTTCTTTTTTTTTGGCTGTGCCACGCGGCACGTGGGATCTTAGTTCCCCGACCACTGACTGAACCCGCGCCCCGGCAGTGGAAGCGCAGAGTCCTAACCACCGGACCACCAGGGAACTCCCTGGACGGAAATTCTAGAAAAGGCCCTTCCTGGGTCAGCTGTCACCTCAGCCATGCTCTTCCCTGAAGGCGTTTGCCGATGCTGGGCCAGGCAGAGCAGGAGAAAAGAGAAACTTCCAGAGCTTCAGGCCCCTGTGAGGCTGGAATTGCAAAGTCACGAGAGGAACCCCACACACAGCTTTCTCCACGGACGCTGCTGAGTTCTGGGGCAACACGGGGAGCTGGGGAGCTGGGCTGGAAGCTTCTACAAGGCAGCGTGACATCGCCCGCCGTTTGGGTGACTTAGAAAACCAGGTCTGTTGACAGAGGATGCTCGAGAAGGAATGTCCTGGTACCGACCGCAGCCCACCGCGCAGCTGCGGGGAAGAGAGGAGGGGGCAGCACAGCGCTGAGGATGCTAAGACCAAAGGTGGGAAGACGCCAAAGGGAAGCATGAAGACAGAAAGCACGGTGGAGAAGCTGCGCGCAGGACGCGGGGCCACACGCAGCGTCCCTGGAAGTCACGGCAGCGGGTGGCTCAGCCACACAGGGTAGCAGAGGGAGGCAGACGCCACCCTTCCTCCGCAACCTTCCGCAGCTTTTAAGCAAGACTGAACGATCTATTACCTACTAAGAACTAAAAATTAAAAAGAAACTTCGGCTGCATGTTGGGAGGTAAAAGCCCTCCCCCCCACAAGAGACTAACCCGCGGCAGGTGCAGGGACCCAGGCCCAGGGACACTGGAGGACCCGGGCCGGCCCGATGGCCCCCGCTGGCCTGGCGCAGAGCCCTGGGTGCAGCTCCAGGCCTTTCCACTGACAGTGGGTGACGCCAAAACACAGAGGAGAGCCCCGGGGACCGGGTGTCCATGGACAAGGCAGGCAGAGAGCACTGGGATTATTCAGGTGGAGAAAAAGGTCCAGTCCTGCAAGGTCCCAAAGAGGGGACAGCTCATATGGCGGCCTCCACGAGGAGGTACCCCGACGCACAGCCACCAAACACACCCTCTAAGGTGGTTTCACACAAACCTCATGACGTTTTTCCTTAAGTTGGAAAGTCAGTGAATATGACAGACACTGACTTCTTCGTGGCTGGGATAAGGAAGAATTTGATGTTAAAGGAGATCTTTTTACTTTTTAAGACATCTTAGTTGTCGTCCTGCCCCTTCTGAGCCAAGTCACTAAAAGAGACCCCCGCCCCCCAAAACAGGTCCTGCATCTGCTCCCGCCGTGGCATCCCCGCTCTGCTGCCGGCACCGGGCACGATGGCCTGATTTGCTTGGGCCGGACACATGGCGGTGGGCAGGGGGTGCCTCCCGTCCTTCCCCAGAATCCACTCCCAGCCTCAGGCCGGCCAGCTCACCTTTTCCAGGCCGATGCCCCTGGCTGCCCTCAGGGCTCTGGAAATCCAGGTCCCCGTCAATGCTGCTGGACGAAGAGAAGCTGGCGGAGGTGCCTTGGGAGCCTGCAGGGAGGGCAGGGGTCTCTCATGCAGCCCCACAGGCCCAGAGCCAGAAGAGGCCCCAAGACCACCTCTGCGGGAAACAGCACAGCTGGCGTCATGGGAAAACCACAGGAGAAGAGGTCTCCTGGGCCCTGGGCTGTGGACGGGCGCCCAGACCGGCCCCAACGCCTCTCCCACTGGGATCTCCCCTTAGGTGAGGGCACTCGTGGCGCTGATTAAAATCCTGTAGCACGTCAACCCACATAAACCCAACCACGGGTCTCGTGGGCCTAGAGGGTAAGTGAACCTCTCAGTGGAGACAGTGGGCAGAAGAGTTTAACTGGCTTCCACCAAGTGCAGGGGCTGTTTGGGGGTAGGCGTGAGAGGGGGCTGGGGGAGAAGGGCTGCACCCCTGAGGCCTGGGATGAGGAGGGCGGACCTGACGGTGTCCTTGGCATCCCCCGTTCTGTGCACAGGGACAAACCCACCCCGAGCCCATGACGTGGTCTACCTCTGCTGTGTGATCCGAGGCGCTGCAGCTCGGGCCTCTGAGACCCAGGGTCTCCTGGCTGGGGGCTCTGGGACCAAGAGCTGGCTGGCGGCTGGGAAGGTAACGACCCACTCAGGGGGATGCCCCTCAGACAGGCCTCCAGGGCTTCCAGGGGTGAGCTCGAGGCGCTGCCGGCTGGGATAGGGGAGATGCCCCATCACCATCTCTGGCCCATCCCCCTGGCCCAGCCCCGGCTGGCTGCCTGGCCTGCCTTCCGCAGGGGTGGCGAGTCCTGTACCAGGCGTGGGAGCCTGCCGGGCAGGACACCCTTCTGTGCAGGCTCTGATCTGTTTTCTGCTCCCCAATCTGGGGAAGCAACGCCAGCTGTACTCAGGCCCAGGGGCAGCGTTGGGAGAGCCACACGTAGGGGCCAGCTTCCCAACTGTTGGGAATTGTCTGCAAGACCACGGTCCTTACAGTGGAAGGCTTCCTGGGCAAGGGCCTGGGTTAAGGAGGACGGGAATTAAGGGAAGGGATTAACTGCCTGGGAAGGACGGCCAGGTGAATGCCTCTCCACCCAGGAGACAGGCAGGTGCCCCGTCCCCTGTGGGCTGGCAGAACTTTGTTGGGGCGCTGAGAACCCCACCCGGGAAGACTCGAGCAGACAAGCCCAGGCCTCACCTCGAGCTGCAGAGCCCCAGCTGGGCACTTGGACCCGGGCGGTGCCTCCACTGTCCCCAGGGCTGCCCGCGGCGGAAGGGCCGTGGGTCCGCTTGCTGAGCTCACAGGCTGTGGGCTCCGGGGGCCCCTGGGCCCAGCCGTCCTCCACCTTCACTGCAGAGAGCACGCTGCCAGCTCCAGGACCAGGCCCGGGTGGAGGGGTCTGGAAGGGGCGGGGCCCTGTGGGAAGCCCCGCGTGAGGCCTTCTCATAGGGTTAGGATGGGGCATCCAAGGCCCCCGGCCTCCACAGCCGCCTCAGCTCCAAGGTCGTCGCTGCTCAGTCATCGGCGGATGGACCCAGTCCCACCCCCACCTCCAGAGATTTCTGCCGAGGGATGATGCCAAGCAGCCCACCCCAGGCAGCACCGAGCCAGGGTCCTGCCTTCAAGGGCAGCGCGCCCAACTCAGATCGACTTTCTCAAAGTTCTGGGACGCTGATGACCAGTGGTGAGCCCATGCGAATGTGACAAGAACCCCCTCGTCAAAATGATACCCGGCACGTCTACTGCCTGGAGCTATGTCTCCTATTTTCCATCTCTCTCCCTCCCAACCATCCCCTGCTTCCTCTGGAACCCTCAGCTCCTACTGTAAGAGCCAATCTGGAATGTCACTGCACTGCTGCACCTCCTACACGCCTACGCCCTTTTACAGCACGATCCCCGACGTCTGGCTACTCCAACCGACACACTGATGTGGACGCCCGAGTGGAGGGTCACCTACTGCCCTGCTTGGAGCGGAGAAAGGCAGTGGTTGGCGTCCAGGGGCCTCCCTGCCCAGCCAGTGGCCTTTACCTCCAGAATTCCTTTTCCAGGCCCCTGGGTCCTCCTGCAGCCATGGGTCCCTTGCTCCTGAGGGGCTAGGTTGCTTGTCCCGGGCCTCTGGGATCTCCTTCAGACAGTTCAGCAGACTCTGGAGGGGACAAGCCCCTGAGGCTGTCTCTGTCTTCACTACAGAAAAAAGGAACACACGTTCCCCCTGAATCGGCGACTTCAGGCTCGGTGACAAACACCCAAAAGGGGAATTCAGTTAAGAGGTCCAAGGCCAGAAATCTGGAGATGCAGGTCTTCTTACAACTCACTCAGCCTCACACAGGCCACTGTCTTCTTAGTGCTTGGTTTAAAAATGCCTGTCTACACACCTCCCAGAACTGGACGGATGAAAGGAGGATGTGCAAATGCACCCTACAGGCAGAGCATACGGTGCTACTCTGAGTCCAAACGAAGGAAGGGGGTGGACTGGGTTGCTGTTTGTAGATGGTTCTCTGGGCCCTGAACAGAACTTAATTTGAGGAGGCCCAAGCTTTTTACACACACACACACACACACACACACACACACACACAGAGCGTACCTACGCCTCACAACAGCCCTCTAAGATGGGAACAATTATCCCCTTTTACAGACTGGAAATCAAGGCTCAAAGCCTGGAGGAGCGTCTCACAGTCTGCCCGGCTAACAGGCGTCAGGGTCCAGGGCTGGGGCTCCTGCCCCCACCGCGTCACCCTGCTCCCCCAAGCCCACCACAAGCATCCCACTTCGTGTCAACATGAAGTGACATCACTCATCATCTCCTCCTCAGGTGTCCCATATCAGGACGAGTAAAGAACCCAAAGAACCCAGGGCAAAGTCTATTTCTGAGCTTTCTTACGCCAGCTGGCCAATGCTGCTCCCCTAAGGCAGCCATCTGGCTCCAGAAATGGGACACTGGCGAGACTGGAACGGCCAAGCTGGCGACGATCCTCAGGGAGGATGTTACATTTATAGACAAAGATCCATCCAAGGGCAATTCCGCGGGCTCAGAAACCCTGGCGTGAGGAGACGGGTCCGCAGGGACTCACCTGCCCAGGGCGGGCTCCCGGGCCGCAGCTCTGCTCCGCTCAGCTGGGACGCACCCATGCTGCGGGCTGGCGGCAGGAAGCGCAGGGGCCGCTCGGGGTGCTGGGGCCCGGGCTCGAGGATTTCCTTCAGGCAGTTGATGAGGCCTTGCAGGGGGCTGTTCCCAGGAGAGGTTCCTGCAGCTCCTGCAAGGCCCGCACGCTCAGGGCAGCCCTGAATGCGGCAGCTGTGGGACCTTCAGGGTCAGATTTCCCACCCGTGAGAATGCGAGCGACGTCTGAGCGCCACGCCGGGCGGTCAGGAGGCTGAGGTGGGAGCCACAGGACGCCTCCCTTTTCCCACCCCCTCAGCTCCGGCGCAGGCCCCGCCCTCGGGAAAGGCAGCCCCTCACCTGCCCCCGTGGCCCCTCTCTCCTGATTCCTGTGGCTCTTCCGCCTGCCGGGGCTACAGGTAGGAGGGCTAGGCTCCTGGCTGGGGGCTCCTGGGCTTTCCTCCTCCACAGGCCTTGGCACGTCAGCAGTTTCTGTTGCAGGAGAGACAGGAAGGCCTCTCTAGCCCCAGCTCCCGACCCTGAGAAGTCACGCAGGATCTGGTCCCCCGAGAGGACAGGCCTCTCCAGGCTCTAAATCCCTGAGGGGCAGCCAAGTCCTGGGAACTTGGATTTGCGGCAGAGCCAGCTCCCGCAGGCTTGTTCCAGGAGTCCTTCCTGGGGAAGGCAGGGTCTCTCCCTGTTTCCTTCTGGTGTAAATGTAAGCACAAGACTGTCCACTCCGGGACCCTCCCCCACCCCCAGCCTCTGACTCTGGCTCAGCAGCTCATATGCCCATAGCCTCAACACGCAGGCCCAAGCCTTGTACATGTTTCTCAAAGCTGGGCACGTGGCAAAGGTGCCAGGTGACACCTGAAACTACAGGCTAAATGGGGTACGTTTTTCAGGAGTGCCAATTTTATGCCATATTAATTTGACATGTTTCAGATAAAAACAGATATTCAGACAAATGTATAATTTGCAAAAATTTTAAAATAAAATGAGACCCAGAGAAATTGCAGTGGCCACCTTGCCCTCCCCGACTATTAACACCGCCCTGGCGAGAAGCTCTGAGAGTCAGGTCCGGGGCCACAGGCACGCTGCACACAGCACCCCGCGAGTGGGGCCGAGCACCCCGCATCTGCGCTGGCCCACGGGCGGAGGCCCAGCACTAGGCCTGCTCCCTGGGGCCCCCGTGCTGGGTCATACTCACTGATGGGGAGGGGGCTCCCCTGCCCCCTGGCTCTGGGCGGGCTGTGGGATGAGCTGCCGCTGGGCATGGCGGCCAGGCCAGGCCGGCCGACAGGTGTGTCTGGAAGGCAGCCGAGCAAGCCTCGGAGAGGGCAAGTATCCCCCATCACAGCTGCTGCTGGGGGCGGGACACTGGAATTAAGCCCCGCAGGAGGCAAAATGCCCCCACCATTGTCCCGTCCTGGCCCTTCCCTGCCGTGTTCCACTAACAACAACCAGGACGTCAGTAACCTCTGCCCTGTCATCTCTGGGCTCTGACACATAGATTCACAGTCTAGGTCTTGTTCTGATAAGATCCTTCTCACCCGACCATCAGCTGAGCGGACTCAAAGGAACCCTACGGGCTGGGGCTGCTGGGGACAGACCCCTGAGGAGGTGAGAGTGCCAGCGAGCAGAGCTTGGGGAAGGAGGGAGGGTCTGGTGAGGCGGGAAGAGTGCAGGCTCGGGGGGCCTGGCCGCTCATCTACAGAACAAGGCTGGCCTCGCCCACTACGCAGGGCATGCCACGACGGGGGCCCCAAGGGCGTGGATGAAGCCAGGCAGAGCCAGTAGAGAAGAGTAGAAGCTGCTGTCTCACCACGATCCACGCACTCTCAGAGGACAGGCACGCCGCCCGGGTTCATGCAGTGGGGCGACTCCACCCAGGGCCTGGCAGGGGCCGGGCAGGCGCACAGCGCTGCCCACAGCTTGAACTTGTCTATGGGATGCAGAGGGCCCGCCCGCTGTCGACTCACCCTCGGGGCTCGCCCCCTCCCCGTCCAGGCTGGCTCCCCTGCTCTCAGGGCTGACTTCCCCGAACAGGAACTCTGGGATCTCTTTCACCAGCTGCACCAGGGCGCTCAGGTGCAGGCTGTGCTGGGGGGCTCCTCCTGCCAAGAGGCCACAGGGAACCCCCCGCATTAGCTCGGCACTCATGCTGCTGCTTGCGGCGTCACGCTGCGTCTCATGTAATCCTCCCACCACGTGAGGGGCAGCAAAGGAGAGACCCATGTCCGCAGACAAAGAGGACCTGGGCTCAGGGCACAGCCAGGAGCAGGACGCTGGGGACCACGGGTAACTGAGCTCCTGTCGCTCGTTCCCTGTTACTCCTCCGAGGGGACCACCAAGGAGGGCTGCCTCCCCGTGCCCTGCCACTATCTGGGCCCCTGCCTTTCCTGGTACCCCCTGGACCACATCCGCCGCCCAAAGCCTCTGGACCTTCAGGGGCTGCAGGCTGGCTCTGCACGGGTGGTGGCGGGAAGGGGGCCTAAGCGGGGAAAGCTCTCCAAGGGTGATCCCAGCTTTCTTCTGAGCACTTCATGCGATGGGCAACAGTGTACCAGGCTCCCGGCCCAGAGGGGTGAGGGGTGAAAGGTCATGGAGGGGTCGGTGTGGCGAGGCGGGGAGGGTTGCGGTCACAGCGTCCCGGAAGGAACGGAGCCAGGGGCTGAGGACGTGTGGGAAGGACACGAGTGAGTCCACCTGGGCCTAGCTTACCCAGGAGGACCAGGACCCCAAAAGGGCCTGTCCTCGTCCGCCAAGATTACTTACCCAGGGGCCCTCCTCCCCGCGGAGGGTCCTGCCCATCAGCAGCACAGCCCCCGCCCCCCACGGCTCCTCCAGGCTCCGAGGGACACAGGAAGGCAGAGAGGGGCAGCAGCTCCACTGTCCCTGGGAAGGAAAAGAGGGACAGTCCCCCGGGAGTGGAAGCCGGCCTCCGCCCCCCCCCCACGCAATCGCGCCAGCAGCCCGGGCACCTGCAATCCACGCACCTGTGCACGTGTGTGTCCGTATGAGCACCCAAACCCCAGGGACGGTCAGAACCTCGGGGACCAGTGCTGTTTTGCCAGTCTGTTAGGGCCCCCACTGAGTCACACCCAGCACCCTGGTACAGTCCACAGAAACGACAGCATAGAAGACCCGCGAGGCCCCCAGCTCAGCGCAAGGCTCCCGACGCCACCTCATTGTGTAAGCAAAGCCCAAGGCCCGGTGGGTCCCAGGGTCCAGAGCGACTCAGGACCCGGCCTCCCGTCCACCCGCCAGCCAGCTCCTGCCTGCCCCTCACCCAGGGAGGCCAGCGTCTCGTAGTTCTCCCGCATCACGTCCAGGTAGAGCGCCCTCTGCCCCTCCCCCAGCAGCCGCCACTCGTCCTCGGAGAACCGCACGGCCAGGTCCTGGAAGGCCATGGACACCTGTGGGCACAATCTCAGGGGAGTTGGCTGGTTCCCTCCTGGCAAGGCCCGCCTAGTCATCCTCAGCTTGCCTGTGTCTCCAGGTGGACACCAGAGGGGGGGCAGTAGTGACAGAGAGCGTGGGGCGGGCGCCTGACACATGGGAACGGGCAAAGGGGCAACGGGAGTCTGCTCAAGAGACAGTGACGGGGGTCAACTGTGTCCCCCAAAAGTTACGCCAAAGACTTCACCCCAGTACCTGAGAACGTGGCCTTATTTGAAAATAGGGTTGCTGCAGATGTAATTAGTTAAGATGAGGTCATAATGGAATAAGGCAGGTCCTTAATCCAATATGACTGGTGTCCTTAAAAGAAGAGGAACAGAGACAGACCCACAGGCAGGAAAAGTCCATGTGACAATGGAGACGGAGGCTGGAGTGCTGCAGCCACAAGCCAAGGAATGCCCGGGGCCACCAGAAGCTGGAAAAGCTGAGGCAGGAGCCTCCTCCAGAGCCTTTGGAGCCGACTTCGGAAGATTAAAGAAACATTGTGTCCTAATTTCTTTAAAAACAGTCATTAAGTGGGCTTTAAAATGGCCGTCAGACCCTAGAAGATGACCAGCATCTCGAAGGCATGTATTTTAAATTACAGCAAAAATTAACTTCATGCAAATTAAGCACAAAGTTTATATTTATATTAAGCAGAATATAAATTATGGGAAGGGTCCTTCTGGCTTAGGAACAAATGCTAAACTATTTATCTGTAAGAAAAAAATTAAATAAAATGAAGACACTCCTAATAAAGCAAAGATAATCTACTGCCTTGTTTCATCAACTCAAGTGAGTGATTTTAAAAAGCATCGCTGTGGGACCTCCCTGGTGGCGCAGTGGTTAAGAATCCACCTGCCAACGCAGGGGACACGAGTTCGAGCCCTGGTCCAGGTGGAGCAACTAAGCCCGTGCGCCACAACTACTGAGCTTGCGCTCTAGAGCCCGCGAGCCACAACTACTGAAGCCCACGCACCACAACTACTGAAGCTCGCGCGCCCAGAGCCCGTGCTCCACAACAAGAGAAGCCACCGCAATGAGAAGCCCGTGCACTGCAGCGAAGAGTAGCCCCCGCTCGTCGCAACTAGAGAGAGCCTGCGCAGCAACGAAGACACAACACGGCCAAAAATAAATAAATGAATGTAAAAACCATCGCTGCTACCAACCACGGCCTTGTCACCAATGGCATCTGCTCCCCGCTCTGTCTCCCGCTGACCACTGGCACACACCTCGGCTGGAGGCAGCCTCTCCACGGGCTACCTGCCTTCGGTCCAGAGTCCGAAGGCCCACAAGTGGTCAGACACCGCAGTCTCCTCCTCCTCGGCCCCCTGTGCATTCTGACCACCGGACAGCCGCTCAGCAGGCCAGCGGGCTCTCCTGAACTAACCTCTGCCCCCTGGCTGGGTATGGGCACCTCCTCTCGGGAACATGCTCAGACGCCCTCCGAAACATCTCTCAAAGAGCCACCCTCATCTCTTCCTGGCCTTCTGGACAGAGAGCTCGTAGCCAAAGTTCAGGTCCGTATGGAAGAGCGGGCCTGACGCTGCTGCCCCGAGAAAGGCTTGCCTGAGAGGCTGGCCTGAGGCTGGTGTTGGGGAACTTGGATTTGGGGAGGTTCCCACGGTTTCCTGACTGATGAGGATGGTTTGCTGGGCCCAGACTGTTTGTACGAACAGCGTGGTTGGTGCTGAACACTGCCTTCCTTCTGGGACTCTGGGATTTCAGTACATGCCAGGAGGAGGGTGTCTACATGGTCTGCCTCCAGTGAAAACCCTGAGTCTCTAGGGAGCTTCCCCGGGAGAGGACATTTCCCACCGGTTGTCACAACTCACGGCTGGAAGAATTAAGTACGACCTGTGTGACGCCGCCAGGAGAGGACGCGTCTCCTGCTCCGTCGGGACTCTGCCCCGTGCCTTTCCCCTCGGCTGACCGTGACTGCGTCCTCTGGCTGTAATGAACCACAGCCGTGAACACAACTATACGACGGGCCCCGGGAGTCCTCCTCGCAAATCCCTGACCCCGGGGTGGTCTCAGGGACCCCGACACAGGGTCCCATTGCACTTCCCAACAGGACACGAGCACTGTGTGGGCCCAGAGGGTGTCCCACCTGGCACGTCTGGTGGGGAGGCCTCACGACCCAGCCTGGCCCTAGCTTTGCAGCCTCGTCCCCCACTGCTTCCACTCACGCCTCCCTCCTGGCATCCACAGCCCACCTGCCTCGCTCTGTCCTCTGTTCCTCTCTCCTCTTCTTCCGTCTCTCCCTCCCAGAGTCTGAATCCCAGCCAGGCTCGGGAACCCTGGAGCTGGTGGAGCAGGGAGACGCTTTGGTTAGGGAGTCCCTGTCTGCTCTGCGGACCATGATGGAATAAAGCTTGTTTTTAAGGCAGAACAAGGCAACTGAAGCATAACATACTCCCTGCCTGTGCTGGCCCCTAGCGTGCAACGGGCATCGACATCATGCGTTAGGCAGCAATGTCTGCTCAACCATAAGGGTCAACGCGTTGCTTCCCCCTTCAGTCTCTTCCTGATTCTGTGTGGGGTCGTGGTGACCTGCTGTACGTGTAGATCTGGACTGTGTATCTTCGGTGAACTTTATGTAGAATGTCAGTGTGTCATTTTGACAAACGATCCTTTGTCTCTAGAATGCACATAACTGTGCCTTCGACCTCTAACAAGTGGAACAGTCCTCAGAGCTTTCTGAAAGACTGTCTCTCGGGTTATAATCCTCAGGTTGGCGTGAATAAAATTCTCTATTTCTCCTTTAGATCGACGACTGGTTAGCTTTTTGTCAACGTTCGGGAGGCGCAGACTTGTCCCAACAGGCCCAGGGGCTGAATGGGCACAAACGCTGCCAGCAGGCTGCATGCACACGTTTATAGATGCTGTTGTGATGAACACATGTGTGTCCTTTAAATACTGAATTTATTTGAAAATACATGGAAAGGCTAAATTCTCATGTACTAAGTTTTCAACGTTAAGAAAGAGGGTCACAGAATCAAAAAGGTTGGCACCCGCTACGAGTAGTCCCACTCTCTCACCACCACAGCCAAGGAAAAGTGGGGAGGGGGCAGGAGAGGGTCAAGGAGTTACAATTACTTCACTCTCTTTTCCCTTAGACACTCAAATACGTGTTAAATTCCCACTATGACCAATCGCTAGAGAAAAGTAAGTGTCCCCAGAGCCTGGAAACAAGTCACACCAAGCCCTGGAGGAAAGATCAGCCACCTGAAGGGGGCCTAGCAATGGCAGGGAGTTTGGAAGCCCCAGGTCCTGGCCTTTGGACCTGTCAGGGAGGCTGGAGGGCAGGCGGAGGGGCTGGCACCAACACTGCGGCACTGTCACCATGGACCACGCCGAGAGAAGGGCACTGGGGGCTCCAGAGTCTGTCTGGGCTTCCTGGCCTTGCCCAGGTGACAAGAGTCTCTGTCCTGCACCGCAGGGCTCTTCCTAAGGGAGACGGGTGCTTCAGGCCATCCTGGCTCCACGATGCCAGCTTATCCAGCAAACCTCTGTGCTCGGACTCTGTTAACCCTGGGCTTCCCGTGCAGACTTCACGTTAGGTGGTCAAACACGTAATCGGCCACCATATAGTTCCAGTTTGATTGTCAGCTCTATTTTTCACCATAAGTTAAGGAACTGGCATATTCTGATTTATCTCTCTGTCCTTTGTGAGTCTGGTTCGTGTACGTTGATCCCCCTGAGAATTATAAGGGGGGGGGGGGATGCACCGACCGACACCAGGCTCTGAACCTGCAAAACAAAAATGCCACCCAAAACACACGCCCATTTTATAGGAGGCCGGTAAGGAGAGCCAAGGTGGGCTTCGAGGCCACGTCTTCTCCACCTTCTGGCAGCTCCACACAGGGCTGGCTCTGCAGGTCCCTTAGCTCAAGGGAAGAACACGTAGATCCCAGCTACCGAGCTGCAGAGGGCCCGCCTGTCTAATGAGGCCCCGCCCCCGGCCCTCTCTAGGGAACACCAGCCACGCTGAGGACTGACACGGCCTCGACACCTCCCTCTCTGGAGATGAGAGCTGGGGTCGTGGTACCTTCTCTGCTTGTACACTTTCCCCAACACGCCACATTTTATATGTGGACCAGGTGCGTGAGACCCCAGCCAGCCTCTCAGCTCCATCCATCTCTGTCCCTCCCTCTAACCCACTCGGATGCTAAGTGAGATGTCACACACAGGGGGCCTAAACATCAGCAGAGGGGTGATCCCTACACACGTCCGAGCACTTCAGATCTCTCGTTTGATTGACAGGATGGCCCTACGCAGGCAGCTGCTCAGGCACTTTATCCTGGGCTTGGGGCGAAGGTTCCAAAGCAAGGAGGGGTGATGCAGCAGGAGCAGGCAGACAGCCAGTGGCCAAGTCTACGACCCTAGACTCTGCTCGACTGTGACTATAACCTATCAGAAGATCAGTAAACCTTAACAAACCAAGCATCAAACAACCACTTTTATTTTTTTTGGCCACGCCTTGCGGCATGCGAGATCTTAGTTTCCAGACCAGGGATCAAACCCACGTCCCCTGCATTGGAAGCACAGAGTCTTAACCACTGGACTGCCAGGGAAGTCCCAAACATCCACTTTTTAGAAAATCATTATTACCCAGTACAGTTTGTGGCGACAGATTGTGGGAGTATCTGTTACAAACAAATTCTCATTCTCAGTAACCTCTTAATAAAAGCTGAACTTTTAACAAGATTTTCAAGGTGGTCATGGAGACGAGGGGTAGGGTCTTGGGTAAAAATAAATGATCCTGTAGCCACTGATAATGGCAGAGTCCAAATGGCATGCCCCTTGCTGGAGCAGGAAGTGGGGAGAGTAAGGGTCCAGCAGAGCCAAGTGGCAGGTCTGTTGCAGAGCTAGTTCAAGTCAGCAGACAGCTTCTCTGTTTGTCAAACTGGGTGAAAAATACTCTGTCCTTATCTTCTCCCATCAGAAGCTATTTACTACCTAACATCTGAAAAAACAGAAAGGCTTTTAGGTTCAAAGGATTTACTTCAGAATTTCCTTTTAATCAGGACTGATTTTCTCACCTCATCTTAGATCTACTAAATCATGATTATGTTTAGTGCTTTCAGAGCCCAGAAATTGACATTTTCGAGTTTCCCAGATGATTCTGACACATTCTAAGTTTAGAATCACAGAGGGAGAGCTGCCCTCCAGTCACGGCCCCGGAGACTGGACAGCACCTGCCCCGCCTGCCAGAATGAAAACTACTCGGGTGAACGGGACCCTTTCCTCCCGCCAGGGGCCAGCTGTCCACCACAGCATGTCTGTGAACTAGAAATCACCGACAACTGCTGTACACCTTTAAGGCTCAGTGAACATTTAGTGCCAACTTCCACTCACAACAGGGGGGTTCTTCAATCTCTCCTTGAACACCTATAGCAATGGAGGGCTCACCACAGTCCCATCGTTGGCCTGATCTGTCAGTTAAGAAGTTCTGGAACACGAACGGGCAGAGTGTGGGGCTTTGGGCTTGACCTCAGGAGCTAGGCTGCTGGAATTCCAATCCCTGCTTTGCTTCACATTAGCTAAGGGCTCGGCAAACTCATCTATAAAACGGGGATCAAAACAACCTCTCTCGGGACTTCCCTGGTGGTACAGTGGATAGGACTCTGTGCTCCTAATGCAGGGGGACCGGGTTCGATCCCTGGATCGGGTTAGATCCGGGTTAGATCCCACATGCATGCCACAACTGGGAGTTCGCATGCCACAATGAAGGAGCCCATGTGCTGCAACTAAGAAGCCCACGAGCTGCAACTAAGGAGACTGCCTGCTGCAACTAAGACCCGGTGCAACCAAATAAACAAATAAATAAATATTAAAAAAAAACAACAAACCTCTCTCATAGGGATGTTGTGAAGATTAAATGAATTAACATAGGAAAAGTGCCTGGAACAAATGCTGGGACGTGATAAGTGCTACGATTCCTATTCTTAGAGCCGAATCTGTCTGCCTAACGTCCACCTGTAGGTCACAGCCGGCCACCTCCAGC
Source organism: Tursiops truncatus (assembly GCF_011762595.2). Classification (NCBI taxonomy): domain Eukaryota; kingdom Metazoa; phylum Chordata; class Mammalia; order Artiodactyla; family Delphinidae; genus Tursiops; species Tursiops truncatus. Next base: position 98,642,263 of record NC_047042.1, on the reverse strand, counting down.
TGCAGAGTGGGCTCTTACACACACCATTCCTGACCTTGAGTGCCTCTTTATCTCCTGGCTAAATATACCAGCTCTTTTAGACATCTGGAAGAGATGGTTTCCAGGCCATTCACCACCTCAGCCAAAAGATAAACTCTTGTATGACAAAGTTCTCATAAAACGGGAATGGGAATTGACTGTGGCCAGGGGAGGTGGTTCCATCAGTAGTCTCCCCCTACCCAGAAAAAGCAGAGGAAGAGTGAGGAGTGTGTGTGTGTGCGCGTGCGCGCGCGCACGCACGCATCGGCGCAAACCCGCTCTCCCAGCATGTTTCAGGCTCAGACTCTGGGCTTCCAGATCAGATCCCGAACCCTGCTGCCCCCACCTGCGGGCTGTGCTCCCACTCCCCTGACCATCTGGCAGTCCTGCTGGACAGGAAGACAGGAGGCCGTCCCTGTTCCTCTCCCTCTGACTGTGACCTACCACTCCTCAAGGCCACTCCTGGGCACCTTCTCCATGAAGCTACACAATGGGAGGACACACTCCAGAACATGAGATCTAAAAGATCCAACCCCTCATTGTACAGAAGAGTTAACTATGGTACGAGGAGGCCTGAGCATGGGGCCAGCGGGCATATCTGAGCTTGGGTGTCCGTGGGCTCCCTAACTACACAACCAGATCTGCAGAGGGGACTGCCCTTGTTCCCACAGCATCCAAACTGCTTGGCTTCTCCCTTTCTCCCAGGAGCCTGTGGGGCATTAATGTCGCCAAGGTCCTGGCACAGTGCCGCTCTGCCTGGCCACAGACTGCCCCAGCCACTCTCCCAACACCACCACCCCTTCCCCCGCCCTCAAACCACGGAGCCCACGGTTGTCTGAGGCTGGCCCAAGCTCATGAGCCACCACAATTACAGAGCTGGCCCCAGGGACCCACCCAGCAGAACGTGCAGCAACTCCCCTTTGGTACCATCAGGTTTCCTAGCACCTTCACACAACTTGCCCAAACTGGTCCCAGGCTATGACAGATGGGGCTCTCCCTCCACCTCTCGGACCTACACATCTCACCTAATGGATAAAACCCGGTACCTCGTTCTATGCCCTCCCCCCGCCCAGAGTCCAGGATCCTACCAAGGATGAAAGTGAACAGATTTACTCATTCTCCTTAGGCCTTCGTGCCCATCGCTCCCAGTATAATTTATCATTAAAAGCCAAGAAGAGAGGGTGATGCTTAACCCAAAGGAACGAGTTTCCAAAGGTGGAGAGAGACTCCAAGTATGCGTACACTGCGGGGCGGGGAGAAAGAAGGGGGGCGTCCGGGGACCTAGACTTCTCCGCACCAAATCTTGCGCACCAGCACTCTCCCCCCGACCCGGCCAAAGTTGGCGGGTCCCAGGCTCGCCCCCGCCCTCCAGGCACGCACAGCGCCGCGTGGAGCAGACCCGCCGAGGCGTCCGTCTGTTCTCGTCGGCTGGCGGCGGGGTCCCGGCTCGCGGCGCCGTCCGCGCTAGCCTTACCTGGCGCGCCATCCCGGACTCAGCCTCCGTTCCTGGCTTCCGGCACGGCCGGGGGCACCCGCTCCCCGCCCACAGGCTGCGTCGCGACCCTCGGCGGCGGCAGCGGCGGCTGCGACCTAGGTCGGCGCAGGAGGAAACCGGGCCGGGCGCGCAGGCCGTTGAGGAGGGGCGGGCGTGGGGCGTCGCATCCCAGGAGAGGGGCACCAGCCTCCGCGGCCCTCCGGGCGCAGGCGCGAACTACACTTCCCAGAAGGCGCCGCGGCGCCGCCCGGAGGAGGGGCGAGGTGAAGGCGGGGCGAGGTGAAGGCGGGGCGAGGTGAAGGCGGGGCGAGCCTGTTGGGCGCCCTCTGCCCACTGGTTCAGCCGAGACCCCGAGAAGCTGCCGGGGGGCTTGGCGCCGGGATCTGCCGGGTGGTCAGCTTGCGGTGTGCTTGCACACGTAAACCCATCTATCCACACATCCATCCATCCATTCTTGCATCCGTTATTTACTGAGCGCACCCTATGTGCCAGGTGGGATGCTCGGATTAAACGGGAACCGCCTCTCCCAGAGGACGCATCCCGCAAACCGACCTTGACTAGGGCCGCCGGGGAGGCGTGGGGGAAGCGGGTCCCGAGAGGTGCGGAGGGGGCTGCAGGCCAGACCGCTCGGCTGGGATAGTGTGTGGGTCAGAGTGGCTGCCTGAGCCCAGCACATGCTCAGATCTGTCACCCCGCTCCCGCGCTCGCCATAGCATTGACCCGTGTGCCGCTATATCTGTGTGACTATTTGCTGGTCTATCTTGTTGATTGTGGTAACCCCATAAGTTCCTGACACGTAGTAGGCCCTCAAGTAAATGTGATGAATGAACGAAGCGTGAGCCCACCATTCTCCAGGTCAGAAAGGAAGCAGTGGGGCTGGGGGAGGGTGGCGGACTCCGGGGAGAGGACCCCGGCTGAACCCAACGAGCCTCATTCCTGGTCTGGAGGACCCCGGTTAGGACAGCTCGGAGAAGGTGGGCTTCTGGGGCAAACCTGCTCTGGTTGACAGAGGCTTACAGGAGCAGAGGAAGGCCGGGTCCAACGAGGAGGAGGGGCCTGCCGCCCAGAGAGCCCTTCCCCAATCCCCCACCCCGACAGTTCTCTTCCTCTGGACTCTTTGGGGAAAGGGAATGTCTGGCCCAGCAATCCCAGAGTTGTTCCCTGTAGCCGCTCTAATCTTCCATGGGCCTCCGCTGGCCTTGTTGCTGATCACCTCCCAGAACTTTGGGATACAGTGTTGACAATCTTGGCCTGGCCTCCAGGGAGAGGCCGCAGGAGACCACTCTCAGTCCCTGCCCAGCCCCATACCTGGGCAAAGCCCCCTCCTCCACACCCAAGGAATCACTGACACAGGACCCGTGTCTGTGTAGCCCACTGTCCTGAGGATCTGAAGATATCGCAAGGTTTCACGCCATGGAAAAGGACAGTTTAAAATTCAACATCTGATCTCAGGATTCCTAAAGGCCACAGAGCCCCTTGGTAAGTGCCTTACCTGTGATTTGGGCCTATGTCCTATCATCTTGCTGAAGTCAGCTTCCTCCTTATCGGTGTCCCTTTTTCCAGCTCGTGCCAACGTGCCACCCTCAGTCTCAATCCCTAACCTTTAAAATCCTTTAAGGGATTAGCACACTCCTTTTGTCTAGCTATCCTTATCGTTCATTTGACCATTTATTTCTTATTTATTTATGGCTGCGTTGGGTCTTCGTTGCTGGACAGGGGCTTTCTCTAGTTGCGGGAGGGCTCGAACCAGGGTCCCCTGCATTGGCAGGCGGATTCCTAACCACTGCGCCACCAGGGAAGCCCCCGACCATTTCTTAATTTGACTCCTTTGCTCACCACAAACGATTCTTGCTGAGCTCTGTCTTTCCTGTGTCTGGCATTGATTAGGACTCAAATATGTCTTAAGTAAGTGGATGATTCCATAACACCCACTGCTCTGATGTCTGTAAGCATCGTGAGGATAGAGTGAGGGGGCGGGTCACAGAGCCCATGCCACTATAGAGAAGATAGATTAGGGACAGTGGTGTGTTCAAGCTGGCTTACGCCAGAGAGTCACTTGTTAGCATGTCTTCCCAACTCCATGATCAGTGATCTTATGTTTGTGGCTTGACATTGGATACGGTGAGATTATTTACACCATGAAATTGGAAAACACTACAAATCAGTGCTTTGTAGCAACAACCCCAAGAGCTGGTTGTTAAACACTAACCAGCAAGCGCTGATTTAGGGCAATGAAAACATGTAGAAACAAGCCTATGTAGAACAAGACCTGTGGTAAGTGAAATTAAAAAGTCAGGGTTGGAGGAACTTATCACTCTGGGGTTGTAGTGCTCAGTGACAGGGTTTTAAGTTACCCTGGACTTTTTCCCAGATTTGAGAAGGCTCGGTGTACTGCGGCCCGGGGTTAGGGAAAGGAGCAGAGCCTTCAACACCAGCTCCAACTAGCAAAAGTGAAGGACAGCAGGGGGCACCTGGATTTGAACCAGGGACCTCTTGATCTGCAGTCAAATGCTCTACCCCTGAGCTATACCCCCTGACGTAGGTACAGGCCTTAGTACTACCTTATACCTGTGCAGCCATGCCCAACATTCCTATAAATCTTTGCCACAGATACTCATCACGCTGGGCCTGCTGAAAGCTGCCAAGCTGGCCTCACTTTAATTTTATTTCCTTGATGCAAAATAAGAAACAGTTTCCCCCTCCCTGTAGCCACCTCCCTGCTCTTTCTGGAAAAGCACTGACACAGATATTTATAGCAGGAAGAGACTTCAGGGTCGCTAGTCTGTGCCCTTCGCAATGGGATCTGAAAACAGAGATTCAGGATTACTGGTCCCCCCAAGCACACACGGATCCTTACAGATACGCTCGGGACCTGAATCCATCCTCCTGACTTCGGGTTCAGGACCCTGTAATTAAACCAATGACTCTCTCATCTTCCTCTTGTCCCTATCTTCCATTCATCAGAAAATGTAAAGACTACATAATGGGAGCCTCTGAAGAAATTACTCGGGACCATCAAGGGGGCTAGAATGTGGGCTTAGCGGAGCAGAGTGCCATGCAGCTCAAGAACAACAGGGAAAAGCTAATGGGGACACTAGGATTTGATCTGGTGCGTGGACTGCACCCTTTGGGCCAGTCCTCAGATTTCCTGTGCTTAGGAATCATCTTGGGAGCTTGTCAAACATGCAGATGCGATCTGGGGTTAGGAACAAGCTCCTCATAGAGGGTCGGGAGACCCCACTTTGAGGAACACCTGCCACAGATCTACGTCGGCTTCTTCTGCGCCACCTGCAGGAAGACTTAGGTACTGAAACACCCAAGAAGGGGATGGGTTAGGAATTGTATCACTGGCCGCAGGGTCAGCCAGAGCTGGTGGGAAGAGGCAGGATGAAAACCAAGGACCACGATCAGACTGCTCATCCTCTGAAATCTGTTCTAGACCCGTGGTTCTTAATTTTAGGATGCATCAGAATCATCTGGAGGGCTTGTTAAAACAAAGATGACTGGGCTCCCCCTGAAAGTTTCTGATTAGCAAGTTCTCAAGTAATGCTGATGCTGCTGGTCTGGGGCCATGCTTTGAGAACCACTGCTCTAGATCCACACATCTGTGACCAGGCCCTTTCACACTTGCAGTCACACCCAGGGCGCCTGTTCACCATTGCTCCTTCTGTGGGTTTACCGAGCACTGGTGCCTCTACTCCACCAAAGACGTGTGTCCTGAGACCCTCTCCCTTTCCTCCCAGTGCCTGCCGGGAGCCCCGAGGGTGGTCTTCTTTGTCCTGGGTTAGCCCTCTTCCCAGTTTACCATTTAGGAAGCTAAATCTTAAGAAGCTTCTGCCCCCCTCCCCAATATGGGGAAAACTCGTTCAAGCAAGTCAAGGAGCAGACCCACCTCTTCCATCCAGAGCAGCACAATTCGAGCTGAAGATCCCAGTTTGTCTCAGAAAAATCCAGCCCCAGGGGGTTGTGTTATTCCTCCCGTATCACAGATGAGGAAACAGAGGACGAGAGGGTATCTTCGGTCCCAGTTTGTCTCAGAAAAATCCAGCCCCAGGGGGTTGTGTTATTCCTCCCGTATCACAGATGAGGAAACAGAGGACGAGAGGGTATCTTCGGTCCCACAAAGGAGAGTATCCAGGTTGGAACGTGGAAGCCTGGAATTCTCTAGAGATGCAGCCACGTCCTTGACTTTGGAGGCTTCTTGGAGCTTTTATTCAACCTTCATCTCTTAGGGTCCTACTGTGTGCTGGGCCCTGTGGTGCCCTCAGCAGAAGCTGAGATTTCAGTGCTCTTTGAGGAGAAGAAATGGGCACACGTGCGCAACACATGTTTCTGAGCACTTGGCCATGAGCTGGAAACTGTGTTGGGCTCCGGGGATACTGGGTGAACGGTATCAGCTCCGGGAAAAGTGGGCAGTTCCATTCTTACTGATAAAATTCCACGCAGCAGTTTCTGATCGTCTCTGATGAGAAGAACGTTTCTCCAAGAGGCATTTTACAGCTTGACATTTTACAACTGCAGTGCCTCGGTGTTACCTGAGGTTTTTATTTTCTCCCTCTGAGCTCATGTTCACTTTCTCAGACATCTTTGTGAGGAACAGTAGCGAATAAATAAGGTGGATGTGAATTTGAACCAGTGTCCTCTTGATCTGTAGCCAGAAAGTTTTGCCTCTGAGCTACAAGCCCTCGCATGTCAACAACCCCTAGTGGGTACCTTTTACCCTTGACGCCACTTTCAGACTCCAGGAACTCACTGCTGCTTCTGTGTGTCTAAGGAGCAGGCAAGCCTTTTGTATGGGTTGAATTGTGCCCCCCAAAATGTATGTTGAAGTGCTAACCCCGGTACTCGGGAAAGTGACCCATTTAGAAATAGGGCCTTTGCAGATATTATTAGTAATTAGTTAAAATGAGGTTATAGTGGATTAGGGTGGGTCCTAATCCAATGACTCGTGTCCTTATAAAAGGAGAAGAGACGGACACACCAACAGGAAGAGGGCCGTGTGAAGACAGAGGCAGAGATTGGAGTCATGCAGCTACAGGACAAGGAACACAGGATTGCCGGCTACCCCCAGGAGCTATCATTTTAGCATCCTGGCCACAGAAATGGGAGAAATGGGAGTGAATACACAATTCTGCATTTCCACACTGACAAATATTGGCTGCTAAGAGTGCTTGTGTGAGTTTTTGAAATGAGAGAGGAGATTAAAACATTTCTTCAAAAGGCTGAGAAGACCCATTTCTATGGCCTTGAGGCACAAGTGGAATATCTCAGGTGTACAAATATTTTGACTACCCAGAATCTATCACTCCAGGGCTTTAATACCATGCTTTTTCGTTGTTTGGTTAAGGAGACCTGTTTGTGGAACAATAATTCAATAGTTGTGTTTAGCTGATTCCCTGTCCATGATGATTTTGTTCATTCACGGTAGAGACAGGAACTAATGGTGTGTTACTAGGCATATGTGAAAACCACATCCAAATGCTACAGAGGAATCTAAGGAAATACCTCCCAAAGCCAGAGTGGACTAGAAATACATTCACTGCTCTCTCCCACGTTGGTGTACTCAACTCCCAGGTTTAAGGACCATGTGCTTGTCAACCTCATATCTGAGCGATTGTGGAGAGCAGTCTTTAGTGAGAAATTTGAGTAACCATAGTTATCTGCCAGGATCACCAAACACTTGCCACTATACCTTATGACCTTTAAGTTATCATGACTTAACAGAAATAAGGAATATGAAATGAAATCACCAGATTTGGAAATCTGACCTATGGTTCAAGCTAGCTGTCATTAAGCCAGATAAAGATAATTTGGTGAAAGATTGCAAATGGTATCATGCCTCTCTCCATGGAAACAACTGTTACTCATCTTAAAATATTATATGTTACTTTTTCTTTTGATGAAAACAAATCAATCTATCTTTTTTTAAGAAATAGTATGTGTCTTTTGTGTTAAATCCTTCCCTTCCCTGAGAGTATAAAGATAGTCTCCTTTTTTTTTTTTTTTTATGAAAGAAGTGGAAAATTTTATTTGAGCCAAATTTGAGGAATATAACCTGGGAACAGCATCTCGGAAAGTTCCAAGAACTGTTCCTGAAAGTCTCCCTTTTTTTTTTTTTTTTTTTTTTTCAGTACGCGGACCTCTCACTGCTGTGGCCTCTCCCGTCGCGGAGCACAGGCTCTGGACGCGCAGGCTCAGCGGCCATGGCTTACGGGCCCATGTGGGATCCTCCCGGACCGGGGCACGAACCGGACTCTCAACCACTGCGCCACCAGGGAAGCCCAAGTCTCCTATTTTTAATTCAAATAATTAAAAAAAATTTTTTTTCACATTTAGGTCTTTAATTCATCTGGAATCTACCTTTCTGTGTGGTGAGGGTTTTTAAGTAGTAGTAGTTGTTGTTGTTTTTAATATGGAAAACCAGTTATTTCAGTACCATTTGTTGAACAATTTGGCCCTTTCCCCGCTCGTTTGTAATTCCACTTTCATCATGTGTCGGAGAACCATCTAGTTATCATCCAACCAGGAAACCTTTGCGAGAGAAAAGGGATGCTATTCATATTGATGCTGGGACCACACGCATCAGCTGGGACTGTCCCAAGCAAATTAGCACATAGAATCACCATATTGGTCAGGGTTGTCCATAGAAACAGAACCACTAGGATGCATATAGTTATATATAGAAATAGAAAGTGATTTATTGTGAGGAATCGGCTCAGTGATTATGGAGTCTGAGAGGTTTCACCATCTGTCTTCTGCAAGCTAGAGGTCCAGGAAAGCAGGTGGTGAAGCTCCATCCAAGCTTGGAGGCCTGAGAACCAAGATAGCCAATAGTGTAAGGTCTGGTCCGAGTCCAGAGGCTGGAGAATCAGGAGCGCTGAGGTCTGAAGGCAGGAGAAAGTGACGTCCCAGTTCAAGCAGAGAGCAGATTCACCCTTCCCCCACCTTTGTGTTCTGTCCAGCCCCTCCGCGGATTGCATGCTGCCCGCCCTATAGGTGAGGGTGAACTTCTTTGTCTGCGTGTTGATCCGTTTCTTTGTTTAACGTTTATTCATCCATTTATACAACAAATAGTTTTGAGAGCTCAGTAAGCGCCAGACACACAGAAGAAAACAGATGAAGGGTCCACCTTCCCGGAGCTTCCATCGCGGTGAGGGTGACAGATAATTAATAAAAATCTATATTGCTGTAATGCAGGTCATAATAGGGACTGTGAGAAAAACAAAAACAGAGCAAAGGGCTGAAAAATGATGGGGTGCAATTTAAACAAAGCGGCCAGAGGAGGCCTTGCTGCTGAGCAGACTCTGGACGGAGCAGTGAGTGATGGGAAGGGGCCCCGGCCTGTGTCCAGGGAAAGGTGCCAGGCTCCAAGGTGGAGCGTGTTTGACGCTTTGGCAGAACAGCAAAGACCAGTATGGCTGGGGGCAAGCGCTGGGAACAAGAAAGGAAGGGGTTGGGGGGAGAGGCAGCCAGGGCCAGCTCCTGCGGGTTCCAAGGAGGATGGACTTGGGATTTCATTCCGAGCAGAGCAGGGAGCTGCCGAACCAAGCGGGACACAGAATCTGACTCACGTTTGAAAAGATCACGTTGGTGCCCAGTGGAAGTAGATGGACGGGGAGAAAGGAGACCTGTCAGGAGAGTGTGACGGTGGGTTTGGTGGGGGACAGAGAGTAGGGCCTTGACCGCAAGTCCTGATGGTGTGCGGCCAGATGGGCTCAGATGCTGATACATCCTACCGAAGAGCCGGCATGACTTGCCGTGGGCTTTGGATGCAAAAGGGACGAATTGACAGTGGCTGGCAGGTGTCTGGCAGAGTCGCTGGGAGAATCGTGCCTTTACTTAGCTGGGCAACACAGTTGAGGGGTGGGGAGCAGGTTAAGGGTGAGAACTAATAATTTCCTCTTGCCCATGTTTGGTTTGAGAAGCGTACAGGATCTCTAAATGAAGATATCCAGTAGCAGACCCTAGCTCAGGAGAGAAGGTACCACAGGGGAGTCATCCTTCAACTTTGCATTCTCCTATTTCTCCCCAGGCTCATCTCCCTTCTTTCTCCTTCTGTGAGGCTCTGCTCCAATAAATGCTCTTGGTTCTGCACATCTGAAATGTCTTTATTTTGTCCTCTTGCTTGAATGTTAGTTTACCTGGGTTCAGAATTCTAGATTGGAAGTTATTTTTCTTCATACCTAAAAAATATTTATTTTATAATGTTATAAAATGTCAGTAAAGACAACTTTATTATTCAATTGCACTTCTCACCAAAGCAGCAAATTTTTAGAAAATTTTGAAATACATGGTTCATGTGTATAAAAGGATATGCTTATCAGTGCTCAGTACTTTGGATTATAATTCTTAGCTACAACACATTTTTTAAGTAACACCCAAATAGTAAGGGAAGAAAGTACATAATTTAGAAACAATGAGAAAATATACATTTTGAACAATCCTTAGTAACTATGAATATCCTGGGTTTAAGTCAGAACATTTATGTTTTTTAAAACCCTGTACAGCTGTACGCCTGAAACCAACACATTGTAAATCAAGTCTACTCCAATATAAATTTTTTTTTAAAAAACCTACATTTAACAGTGCAAACAGTACATTTGAGGCTGCAGAGATTGGAGATATGGTTTGAGTTTTTTACTTCCTTGGGGGGAAAAATGTGTTTTTTCCCTGCTAAAATATTGGGTTGTCCAAAACATTAGTTTGTAACATCTTATGGAGAAACCTGAACGAACGTTTTGGCCAACCCACTACATATCTGTCAGAGCTATTTAATTTTACTTTATTTATGTCTATATTTTCACTTATACGGGTCTTAGAAATAACATTTTCCTAATTATAATAAAGCAATAAAAATGTATAAATCCACAGGACAAAAAGCAGATGGGTGAGGGATAATTAGTTTCACACAGAAGAAAAAAGGAAACAAACAAACAGCTGACATTCAGTCTGTAGAGGAATCGTCCAACAAGAAGGAAGCACTTTTGTGGGAAATGAAGGGGAGGTTGGTGACCAGAGGGCGTCGCTGAGGGATGCGGTTCTGCAGGTTCTCACCAGCTCGCCGAGAACGGCTGATAATTGCAGTGTACAGCATACCTGGATATTGAGACATACTGACATGATGCAAGTTAAGAACCTGGAATCTGTGGCGGGGGTATAGCTCAGGGGTAGAGCATTTGACTGCAGATCAAGAGGTCCCCGGTTCAAATCCGGGTGCCCCCTGTCAGTTTTCTTTCCATCCTGAATCCACACAGGTGGTCACTGTAGACCTCCTCGGTACCGACACCCGCCCCTTGTTAGGTAGCTCTCTAAATTTGGCTACTTTCCTCTAGAGGGGCTTAGCAGACAGGACAGGAGAGGGGAGAAAAGGTAGGAAAGGTCATCTTCTGACTCAGGAAATGGTTGGAAGTTTTCCTCATCCAGAATTAGAGGTTTTGTCTTGATCCGAGGAGAAACGTATGTGCTAGGTCGGTTCTCCCATTTACTATTTCTCTTTTCAAGTGAGTTGATAGGCAGGAAGGGCCAGGGAGCCGACTGAATTAGCAGTTGTGCCCCAGAGACCCTAAGGAGGGATCTGGATACCCTTTATTTTAAAAACAACACATACTCTGCTCTTCCTCCCACCTCTTCCTACCCTGCAAGCACTAGCCGATCGGACAGACACGTCTGGGGGAAGACGATACTGGATGATTTTAAAGGGCATTTTGCCTAAACGTGTATGATTATCAAAGCCAGTGCCCTTTGCAGGGGCCTGAGAAGCTGCCAGGTGGGCAAGGAGGGAGACGGTGGGAAGGAGACCTGGTGGGCAAGGTGTTCATCTGCCCTGGGGCAGACCCCCGGCTTCGTGGAAGGCCACGAATACCCAGGTGGCTGGCTGAGTTACAGATCCAGATAGCATTATGGGTGGAAAGATGCTTTTTAGATAATAACAGCTCATAGGTAGATCATTTAAACATGGATCATGGGGCCTCTGATTCATAATCCAGGTAGTCCTACCTGCTATCACTTTAAAAAAAATTAATAGACATTGTTTTTTAGAGCAGTTTTAGGTTTACAGAAAAATGGAGCAGAAAGTATAGAGAGTTCCCCTCTACCCCTCACCTCAGCTGCCGCCTCCCGGTGGCCCCATCATTAACATTTTACAACAGTGTGACATTTGATAAAAATGGTGAATGAATATTGATACATTATTATGAACCGAAGTCCATGGTTTACATTAAGGTTCATGCTTTGTGTTGTACAGTTTTGTAGAGTTTTGTGGGTTTTTGGCAAATGCATAACGTCATGTACCCACAATTGAAATACCACACAGAATAGTGTCACTGCCCTAAAAATTCCCCCTGCTATACTTATGAGGAATAACCCCCTCTGTGTACCTGCCTGCCAGCCTCTCTCCCTCCGCAACAAATCCCTAGCAACCACTGATCCTGGAGCGTGCAGTGTCTGCGCCTGGAGGACGTAGGGGCCAGACCTCTGGGCAGAGGCAAGCCGAGGCTGGCAGGCAGGTACACAGAGGGGGTTGGGGGCCCGGGAGTGGGGTTGGGGGTCGGGTATGGAGGTGGTCACCAGCCCAGCGAGGTCACCGAGGGACTTCATTCTCTGGGCGTGTGTCTGGGGCAGAGCACACCAGGTGTCCTTACACAGCTGCACCACCGCCCAACCTGCAACAGGAGCCAGAGCGAGAAGACCCCTTTCTCCTGCAGTGTCCCTCCTGCGCCCTCTACTGACAACTGTTAACATTGCGCTCACTTAAAGGAGAAATGCTTAAAGAATCCAGTCCGTTATCCCACAGCAGGTACAGAAGGGTGAATTTGGAGCCACCAGTCAATAAATTGATAACTGGCACGCCATGTGATGTGTTTTGGCCAATAGGATGTTGGTAGATATGATACAAGCAGGGCCTTGAGATCTACTTGCAAGGTTGGGCTTACCCTCTGGGACTTCCACTCTTACCCTGAGATGTGCTGGCCCAGTAAGGTTCTCTCCTTCAGCCTGGGCCCCAACATGAACACACAAGGCCCAGCCCTGAGCCCAATTCACTGAGAGGAGCTAAGGCCAACTAGACCCACAGCTTGAGGCCCACCCACCCGGCCAAGCCCAGCCTAGACCAGCCGATTCAAATTCAACCTGCAAACCCATGGGCGTGACATAAATGCTTATCATTGTGTGTTAGTGGTGGGGGGGGGGGCTTGTTATGCAACATTATTGTGAATAAGACTGGCAGATACTGAAATCGGTATCTAGGAGGAGGCTCTGGCTGTGCCCAAATGTAGAAGGGAGCATGGAAGTTTCTTTTGCATACCCATGTGTTTCCTATTTTGTTCAGTCTTTGAATGTAGATGTTTATTGACGTAAGTCTGTTCCTGTACTGTCACTGGATTTGGCATATGTGAGGGGTGGATAACTTATCTTTAAGTTCATATGTTTCCAGATCAAGGGATCTTATGTAGATCCTGGACTTTGACTGCCTGAGGCTCTGGGGACTTGGGATAAAGCTGAGTATATTTTGCACGTGGGAGAGATGTAAATAATTATGACCGAGAGGGCAGACCGTGATAGATTAAACAGTTAGCCCCCGTTCTTCACTTATTCTATCTGTGCCCTTTGCCACAAGACTTTTCAGATCCTCCCATTAGAAGTGGGACATATTTCCCTGCCTTTGATATACGGCTTGGTCCTGTGACTGGCTTTGACTGATGGGATGTTAGCTCACGTGATACAAGCAGAGGCCTGCAACCTGCTTGCATGTTGGGCTCGCCTTTTTGAGTTTCTGCCCATAAAACTCTCTCATTCCCACTTCATCACTTTTCCACGCATTGCATCCTCTCTTTAGGTTGCTTTTTGCATCTGACACTGGAAGGATGCGGCAAATGGAGAGGGAAGAGGAAGAAGAGAAGAGATAAAGGAGGCGGTTCTCCTGCCCAATATGTTTAGTGCAAAGAGGCCCTTAAGCATAGCTGTGGATTCTGGCTGTGACTTGGTCATTAATCTGTTGTGTTTTGTTTGGCCATGATTTTAATTACTACTGTCATTTTTGTCAGATCTGTACCATGAAGATTAAATCAATAGCTCCAAAGCTATCTGTGAGTCAGAATCATTAGGAGCTTCTTAGAGGCACTCACTGTCCCCTCGTCCCCTTCCCAGAGAGTCTGGTTTAGGGATTCTCAGGTGGGGCCCAAGAGCACTTACCTTTGCCCAGCCCTGCCTTTTCCACTGTAACCTCAAAGAGTCTGTTGAGTAGCCAATGCTTCGAGTCCTGTTCTTCTAGGTGGGTCAGAAGGATGTTCCAGCTGCAAACCTCAGTGAGTTCAACGCCAGTGCCTTCAGCCAGGGGAAGGGGGTGGGCACAGTGAGAAGAGCATCCCTTTGCAGGGGTGTGGGACGGAAGAGCAGTAGCAAGTACACGTCTCAAAACGTGACACCCAGGGTGAGGCTCTGCGGGTTTAGGGTGCTTATTAAACATAGGTGAGTAGGTGGAGGTATAGCTCAGGGGTAGAGCATTTGACTGCAGATCAAGAGGTCCCTGGTTCAAGCCCAGGTGCCCCCTGCCCAAACTTGCTTTTACTCACTGAACACAAGGTTCTACCTCCAGCTTTTTCCACCACACTGATTTAGCCTGCAAAGGGAAGAAGCAGTGCAAGTCTTCACCAGAACCCCTCCCCTGACACCTGCAGCTCTAGATGAACCCGATTTCTTCAAGGAGGAGTCAGTTCTCATAGATCCCGTAGTGAACGTTTATTCCCTTTTCTTTTTTCATTTTTTGCCCAGCATGTGAATCCTTTTAACTCCTTTTCTGGGGAATTCACAATTGTCTCAGTCTTGGAGGAAGACAGGAACCTGTCTGTGGCTGAGGTAGACAAAAATGCCAGGAGAAAGAGAGAGGGATTGATTTTCTTTTAATTTAATTTTATTTATTTTTTTATATGGCACGTTCTTATTAGTTATCTCTTTTATACATATTAGTGTATATATGTCAATCCCAATCTCCCAACCCATCCCCCCACCACCCCCGCCCCGCCACTTTCCCCCCTTGGTGTCCATACGTTTGTTGAGAGAGACTGATTTGAAGGAATCGGCTCACATGACATTGAGGGCTCTGGCAAGTCTTAATCTTGCAGGTCAGCAGGCTGGAGACCCAGGGAAGAGTTGACATTGCAGTTTGAGTCCGAAGGCTGTCTGGAGGCAGAATTCCCTATTTCTCAGGGGACTTCAGTCTTTTTCTCTTAAGGCTTTCAACTGATTGCATGGGGCCCGTCCACATTATGGACGGTCACCTGCTTTACTCAGAGTCTACTGATGTAAATGTAAATCACATCTAAAAAAATATCTTCATGGCAACGTCTAGATTAGGATTTGACCGAATATCTGGGTACCAGAGCCTAAACAAGTTGACACATAAAATTAACCAGCACAGTTGGTAATGCCTTAAGCTTGGCCAACTATAGGCCCATCAATAAGACTATGAATGTAGAATAAATCACACCTAGAAGTAGGAGAACTTGGAATTCATTCTGGAGGTGGCAGAGGTGTGGCAAGGACAGTGAGGCCATTGGCTGCAGCCAGTATCCATTGTGGTGGCAACAATGGCTCCCTTACCAGGACCTGCTGAAATCCTGCCCACTTTATGAGCATTTTATAAGGGAAGATCTTCTGGCCTCCTTTCAGTGCTCTGAGCTCCTTGCCATCCTGGCAAGACTGCCTTCTGTGTTTCCCTTAGCCTGGGATGGCCTCTTCTTTAATCAAAGTGTCCTGATTGGTACCAGGAATGAGTAATAGGAAAAAGACCCTCAGAGAAAAGATGGGAATGTGGTTTGATCCTGGCCTTATTGGACCTGAAGATAATGAAAATCTAGGTAGTTGAGGGGATGCAAATCTAGGAGCCCATATGATATAGTAGAAAAAGCTGAGTGAATATTTGCCTCCTGTTTCCAAGGGATCAAGTCGAGTTCCCATGGAATACTAGAAGTGGCTTCAGGCCTGGATGGCCGATCCTAGCAGTTTAGTAACTAGTTTTTGTTTGTTTGTTTGCGGGTACGCGGCCTCACAGTTGTGGCCTCTCCCGTTGCGGAGCACAGGCTCCGGACGCGCAGGCCCAACGGCCATGGCTCACAGGCCCAGCCACCTCGTGGCATGTGAGATCTTCCCAGACCGTGGCACGAACCCGTGTCCTCTACATCAGCAGGCGGACTCTCAACCACTGCACCACCAGGGAAGCCCATCCTAGCAGTTTAAAAGAAAGTGAATCATAAGCTCAAGTGTCACTCTGTATGGACTGAAACCCGGGACTTTCTCTGACTGTATTGGGATCATCTCTTACCTCCGGTCACACAACCTGAAATAGCTGAAAACGGAAGCTGCTCCTGAGGGTTGCCAAACGTTAATGTCAGTGGAATCTACAGCTTTCAGCAGTCTCCTTGCTGAAAATAGGTCTGTGGTTAAGAAAGGGTGGGACTTCAGGAATTACAGTGTGGATGTAGATATAGATCGGATACAGAGAAGATACAGAGTGGGAAGGAGGGAGCCTCAGTACCAACTACAAGCCATGGCTTTACGAGCAGTGCCTTCAGCCTGGAATCCGAGAAGGCTGCAAGATAGTGGGGAAAAGAGGTGGTGGGGCACCCAAGGGAGCAGCCTGTGGGAAGGAGAGGCGAGTTATCGGACACAAGAGGGTTCGTTAGCAGTGAGATCAGTCAGCCAGATCTACAGAGATGAGACCACGCAGTGTTTATCAAACCTGACTATACATTCAAACTATTTGAGAACTTGTTAAAAATTCAGATTCCCTGGGGATCCTGATACACTACATCTGACGGGCACAGCCTCCTGTTAATCCCTCCTAAACTCCAAAGACTGAGAGACAACCAAAGTTTATGGGAACCACTCTTCACGATGATGCTAAAGACACTTCCAGCTGTAGATATCAAAGCTGGTGCCTCCAGCCAGGGAGCAACGTTAAACCATTGGCAGCTCGATATTGGCCATGGTGGGAGTATTTGCAACTTGGCAAATACTACAAATCAAACACTACTGATTGTCTTTTCTTTCTCCTTGAGCTGATTTACCAGCGTTTCCCTCTGTAAGGCTACAGGCATAGATAGCTGCCAGGTCTGGGGGCTGCAGGAAACGGAGCAGGGAGACAGGAGGGGCCAATTCACCAGGGCACACCCGACAAGCAAGCAGAGGTCTTAGTGTTGAAGTTCAGGACTTGGTCCAGGAGACGAAAATGCGCTCATCAGATGAGATTCGTTCTTCTTGCTCAGGAAAGCAGGTCATGCCATCCCGGGTTCAAATCCGGGCTCTGAGTGTTGCGATTCCAGTTTCCTTTCACAGGCTGATCTACAGGAAGATCAGATCAGATCAGATCTACAGGAAGGCTCCTCTGCGCTCCTGCAGCCCCAGGTGACTTCCATAATGCATATCCCCACTCACGTGGGCTGTGGGGAACGTTTTCTTTTATTGACGCACAGCATCTGAACCCTATCACATGTTTGGGGAATATGCAATTACATGAATTTTACTGAAAGGCATACCCTCATTTCTTACTGCATAAGCCAAAAATACTAGACACTTGGTCTCCCACTGTCTGGTAGTGAGGACTCGGGCGAGTGCCCTCAGCATAGCCACCGCAGACTTCGGACATTGAGTGAAACACAGAAGCAGGAGGAGTTGAGATTTCCGTCTGGTGACATGGATGTGGCATCGGCTCTGGCCTTACCCTTCTTCACAGACTGGGCCTCTGTGCAATCTTGGTTCCCCTCGGAGCCCATCGAGTGTCTACACCTCTTTCCCTTCGGTGTCATGAACTACCTGACAAGTGCTGCTTCATCTGTTTCAAAATTAGTTTCTGGTTTTACACCCAAATTTCCTACCTGGTACATAAATTGGTGTTAGGAGTGGGTTTCAGGCAACACAGCCTCATGAAAATGGTATTAATTACCCAGACTAGTTAAAACTACAGTTAGGGGAAATCCAATTAGTTCTTCAGGCCTGGGAATCTGTCATAACTTATATTCCACCCTGGCACGATGGGAAAGTAAATTATCGCTAGTGGCCATCAGGAATGCAGTGCCTATGGGGTAAGGCTTCCGGATACCTTTGTGCTTCTTATCATTGAACTGGAAGCTGACTGACGCTAAAGGCACCAAAGGAGTCTAGAAAAACAATGAAAATCCCAATGAGAAGAATCAAAATCTCTTCTCTCTAGCAGCCATATGATTTAGCAGAAAACCAAAGGCAGTGTTTGATGCTGCAAGACTGCTGAATGACAACGTCAGTTTAATTCACAGCCTCCCCGGTGTGAAAGCTTAGGGCTCTGATGTGGAAAGAGTGAGATCCCAGAGTCGTCATGAGGCTTCACGAGAAGATTTGTAGAACCCCGAAAATACCTCACCACAACAACTTCGGAACCTCCTTTGCCAGCTGAAGAAGCCCCTCCTTCTCTCCTGTGGATACGGTTCCTGCTTTACCTCCTCTCTCACCTCACCCCCCCACCCCGCCTCCTCTTTTTCTTTTGAGCTATAACTTGAGAAAATCCCACCATACCCTGGAGAGCCAATTAAAAAGTCCCCCTTGCCAGTGAAGGCTTAAACGCAAAAATAATCACAAGACTCGGCTGATTTATAACAACAAAAGTCTAGGGAATGTGTGTGGAAATGAATTCTTGACGGCTTTTGGACAAGAAGGAAATATCTAGTGTTAAACTCTGCCGAACTCTGGATCCAGTGTCCTACTTTGAAGCGTTGTCATAATTTTGTTGTTTGCTCAACTCGTTCATCAAAACCAGGAATCAAAGTTGTTCAAGGATAGATGAAATGGAGATGCCAGAAAATTCTTGAAGACCAAATCTAAAGACTTTAAGGGATTGGAAAGGTGGCATGTACTGATGAGGCTTTGCATGCCCCCACTCTCACCACAAAGCTTCAACCAACACAAGGGTTAGAAGACAGCCCCAACCATACAACCTTAAAAATGCATTACTTACTAGAGTTTTCGCATCTTTGAAAACCATTTGCATCACGTGTCTTTGTAGACTGGGAATGTTGGTGAGAGATGCTGTCATTGACATACGTTCTCTAATTTGAATTAAGGATGGAGGTTTTTAGTGGAAGGGGCTAAAATGTGCCCTTGATCACCATACCACACGCTGGCGGGAAGTGACTGCCTTGACAGCCTGTAGGTCCACAGCCTTGATCCAAAGGGTCCCTGTGGAGTTCTTAGGACCTACCCAGAATGCACATCTCTGCAGCTCATTTTTCCATTTTCACAAACAACACTGCGATGCCCAACCATGTACATGCATCTTTGCACACCCATATGAATAAAACAAAGGCATGAATTTGTCTTTTGATTACCCAATAGCCTTCCAGCAAAGATACATCAATTACGTTCCCACCAGCCCTGTTTGGAAAGTACCCACCAACTTTTTAAGAATTACAGTAATTTTGGCACGAAAGAAAGACCAATGCAGGCATATGCGTGCTGTTACATCCCCAGTTCTTATCTTTACAGAACAGGACGGAGAACATTGTTAAGGGAGAAATGCAGCCTGAATAGGATGACAGCTGAAAGTAGCTGGAAATTGACTCAACCCCCGTAGCAGCAAAAGTTGGATCCCCCAGCCTAGGGCTATATATTATTAAGTTTGGAAGAAGAGAAACCAGACTGTTACCAGCAGTTAGTTTACTTGTGAGATTAATTTTTATTTTCTTCCTGATGCTTAATTGTGTTTTTAAATTTTTCTATATGTTTTTTAGTCAACAAATGTTTGTTGAAAATCTGTAATGTACTCAACAACAGGCAAGGCAGTGACGCGAGGTATTCTTAAAAGAAGCAAATGTTTCCTTTCCTCCCGCCCCCCTCCTCCTCTCCTTCTTCCTCCTTCTTCTTCTTTTCACCATACAGAACTTATCCGTGTTATAAGAATAATCGAGTCCCTTTCCTAACAGGACTTTTCCAGGGTCCTCCACGGCCCCCTGGGTGGCAGCCATCTGATGTTTTAGCTGTTAAGAAGGGTCAGGTAGTGACATCACCGCCACGTATCTGCCGGAGGAAAGGAGCCCATCCTTCAGTGGGGGGTGGTCTGTCCTGCTGTGGGGCAAGGCTTGGCAAGGAGGGTCCCAAAGGGCCAGGCTTGGCACCGCTGCAGCTGTGCCCACCTGCTGGTCTGGGGCCTCCTGCGGGAACCGGTGCTGCATTTGGGCCTCGCGTGGAGGCTGCAGTCTTTGTGGCCAAATACCTGCCCTGGTGTCCACCAAGTCTCTGGAGACTCTGCCAAGGTCATGGGCTTGAGGGGAAAAGACCACAGAGGATGAGCTGGTAGAGGGACCCAAAGTCCCTGCCGTGTTTCTAGAGGGGACGGTGAGGTGGCCCCAGGTGGGCGCTGAGGGAGGGAAACCTCAGAGGAGGCTTCTGGGTTCCCACAAGGCACAGGGGAGCATGAGGTCATAGCCAGAAAAGGGTGAGTTTGCAGTGAGACCTGTCTGCCAGGTGCCCAGGGGCAGACTAGGGGTGACTAGGAATGCCAGTGTGCTCTTGCTGGGGGGGGTGGGTGGCACACACTGGTGAACAGTACTAGACCACACGCCCCCCAGAGAGGGGCTACAGCTCTGGGGGAGAGCATTTGACTGCAGGTCAGGGGGTCCCTGGTTCAAATCCCGGTGCCCCCTAATGAGCATCCTTTTATCCCCTGAAACAGCTGCTGTCCCCCACACTGAAATCTCTAGGAGGACAGAAGAGAGAAGAGGTGGGCTCAGGACCCCTTGGTCACAGCCCTTCCTTTGTCACAAACCCAGATGGTTTGGTCCGTCACCCAACCCCACTGTGCTGGTCAGTCCCTTTCCTGTGGCTTCAGGTGGACTTTTGAATTATTCCTTGTCAGCCCAACACTGGAACGTCCTTCTTCTGTTTTAGCAGAAGAAGCTTCTGGGCACTCAAATGAGGGCCCAGTAGGAAAAGGAGCTTATGGTCAGGAGAGGGTGGGTCAGCCAGGCCATGGGGCCAACCAGGGAGAAATGGAAATGACTGGGGTGCTGGAGGACCCCTCCCTGGAGAGGCCACAACCATGAGATGGTGTCACTTAGGAAAGGGTTTGAAGTGGGCTCCTGGAGCAGGGGAGGAGCCTCTGACTGCAGGTGAACAGGTGTGTGGTTCAGATTTTCAGGCCCCTGCAAGCTTATCTCATTTAGTACCAGACATCGGGTAGAAACCTTTCAGGTCGTCTCTTGGGAAGGCCTATCTCCCTCCACTCAGTCAGGGCTTGGCCATGGGAGTGGGAAGCAGATGAAGCCAGCCCGGTCGTGCCTTGCCCCAGGGCTGGGGGAACAGGAAGAACCTGAGACTAGCCCTGTGGATCTGGCCTCAACCCTATTATTAATCAGGTGTGTGTGCTTGGACGTGTCTCTTAATTAAAAAGGCCATAATTTTCAACCCTATAATATGGGGCCCAAAACTAAATTGGTGGTTCCTAATTTTCACTTTCCTTTGGGATCTTCTCAGGAGTTTGTTAAAAATAGAGTCCTTTGGTCTCACTCCCAACCCTTCTAATTCAGGAGGTCCAACCTGGAGCCTTGAACTTCCTTTCCATGAAAGCCCTTCCTGCTCTCACCACCTCACCTGCCTGTGTGTGATGGGCAGCCCAGTTGGGGGACTGTGGCCTTAGTTTAGTTCAGAGACCCTCCACCGATACAGCCATGGCTTTTACGATGATGTCCTTGGCCCTGAATGGCTGGGCGTGGGCAGAGGCTTGTGCAGAAGGGGGTGGCGAGCAGGGATGCCTTCTGTGTGCGGTAGAGCAGGTCTCGTGGACTCATTAGACAGAGGTGCTACACAGTGTCTGAAGGAGTTCTGAATATAATTACAGAGGTCAGAGGTCTTCATTAGGCTGGAACAATGAGATGAGCTTTTAAGGACAGATGCGTCTTACCTGTTTCTTATTTTTACGTTTTCACTGATTTGGGAATATAATTCCAGCTTCCTTTCCCTGGCCGGAGCCAATGATTCTGCATGGAGGAGAAAGAACCAAGAGGCAGGGAGGGTCAGGCCGGCCCTTCCCCAACCCCTCGCTCCTTGGCATTAGTCCCACAGAGCCAAGCAGAATCCTGTTCTTCCCCAGACCCTGGTCTGGGTCTGTGAGTCTGGAGTAGACCCAGTGGGAGCACTAGGACCTGGGGACGTGGTGCCTAAGTCCAGGGCCTCTGACCTGCAGCCCAGCATGAGGGGCTCAGGAAGCTAAGCAGCTACCCCACTGCAGGAGTACAAGGGCTCCTCTAGGCTCATCTACTTCAGGTTATAACCCGTGGGGGTGCAATGAAGACACACCAGCCCCCTCCGTGGAGAAGGTGTGGATCTGTGAAAGGTGAAATCTCTGGCTGGAGCTGAGGAAAACCCAGAGGGGCTGGAGGAGGCAGGGGTCTGTGCCTTGTAAACTTTAATTTTCCTGTAAGTCACCTGAAGGTGTATCTTTGAATTTCAGATTGGGTCTGCACTTTCTGAGGA
The DNA here is from genome assembly GCF_011762595.2 of Tursiops truncatus. Lineage (NCBI taxonomy): Eukaryota > Metazoa > Chordata > Mammalia > Artiodactyla > Delphinidae > Tursiops > Tursiops truncatus. The sequence continues at coordinate 98,620,257 of NC_047042.1, read as the reverse complement.
GTTGTGAGTCAAAGAGTTTTAGTCTTTCTCTTTCTTCTCCAGGTGCCCTGGCCTAGGGAGGGGGAAACAGGTAATGCCAGACCCACTCTGGGATTAAAAGTGAGACAAGGGCTTCCCTGGTGGTGCAGTGGTTGAGAGTCCGCCTGCCGATGCAGGGGACACGGGTTCGTGCCCCGGTCCGGGAAGATCCCACAGGCCACGGAGTGGCTAGGCCCGTGAGCCATGGCCGCTGAGCCTGTGCGTCCGGAGCCTGTGCTCCGCAACGGGAGAGGCCACAGCAGTGAGAGGCCCGTGTACCACAAAAAAAAAAAAAAAAAAAAAAAAAAGTGAGACAAAGCAGGGGGCGCCCGGATTTGAACCGGGGACCTCTTGATCTGCAGTCAAATGCTCTACCCCTGAGCTACACCCCCAGACCTGACAGAGTGGTGTAATTAATGCCTTTTACCTGTGTTGACACACCCAGACTCAGTCTTGCTGGTTGGGATGTCCTGGTCAGCTCTGCTTCTTTGAACCCTGGCCTCCCACCTTCCAGGGACCAGCCCTTCTTCCCTCATCACTTCTATGTGCATCTGGCTGAGGACCCCCTGGTAGCCTGGTTGACCTTTAAAGGTGGGGAGACCTTTCAAATCACCCAGATAATCCTCTGTGGTAATGAGTCATCGAGCATCTACTGTGTGCCAGGCGCACTGGGATGGTGACATAACTGTGACTAGGCGACAGTGCCTTCTCCTGCCTGAAAGAAGGTTCAGAGCCCATGTCCGAGGGTTATTTAATGACATAGAATAATGTTCATGAGAGCTCGTCAAGTGAAAAGGCACTTACAGAAGAGTCTGTCAGGAGTTATAGATGATTTCAGCTTTTTATGTGTTTTATGTGTTTTTATGTGTTTTTATTTCCCTTTTCAACTTTTCTATATTGAGCATGTTGCCTTTGTAAAAACAAAAACAAAGTTACGTAGGAAAAATGATACTCTAGGGAGTTCCACTTCTAGGAACGTCTAGGTATCCTTCAGAAATATTCATGAATGCACAGTGAGGGTGGAGCCTCCCTGCAGCCTTTTTCTGGATTAGCGCTAAACTGGAAACCACCTAAATATCCATCACAGGGAACTGGTTACACACACTGTGGTACAGTCATAGGAATACGATGCAACAGTAAAAGATAAAATCGGTCCAGAGTTCTGTCACGGAAAGATGCTTAAACAATACCATTAAGTGAAGAAAGCAAATTGTATGACATATACATGTATGATATGAGCTCTTTCGGGCTTTTGAAAAGATACTGTGTATATGTATTATTATGTAATAAAAAGATTATACACACATACAAAGAAACTTACGTATCAACATAGATGTCTACATGTCCATACATATACATATACACCTATGGAAGGAAATAGACCAGATCGTTAATAATGGCAACCCCCAGAGAGTAGGGAGGGGGTTCGTTTATTTTCCAATGTTTGCATGTCCAATAATAACCCAAATGTCTACACGGTTGCAGCCTTCCAGGTCCTGAGTGGGAAAAAAAATAAATGAGAGAAAGCACTGCAGATGTTGTCCAGGAAGTCTTTGCCGCCTTCCAGTGGCGGCCACCCCTGCCCTCCCTCTCCCTCAGACCCCAGTCACTTCCCAATCCAAACCCTTCCTGGTCTCTCCCTAGTCCATCACCTCTGCCACATTCATTTCAGGCCTTTCTCTTTCTGCGCTGCCGTCACTCTTGTTTCACACACCGGTTTTCCAGCATCCACCCAGCTAGAAAGGCAGGATGTCCTGTGATGTCGGACTGAGGGCAAAGGGCACCCCTGCAGTGGGCCAGGTCAATCCCCTGCCTGAGACCTACACCCAGCAGGTCCCAGACCCCTCGGCCACACCTGCCCCCTCCGCCCTGCCCTCCTGCAGCCTCCCCAGAGGCCTGTCAGACTTAAAGGAACCGGCGCCCAGGTAGACTGAGGGACACCCAAGGAGCAGACAAACTGCATAGACGTCTGAGAATAATGAGAGGATCGCTCACGTCCCAGGTCAGCTGAGTCTCGCCATAGGTCAATAGGAGGAGGCAGCGCTTTTAAAGGCAGAGAAAGGTTTTTATATTCATACCTGGAGCAAGGTATTCAAGGAAGGGACAGGCCCCAGCTCAGCGATGAAATCATATACACGGCTGACAAGGCCTCCCGGTCAGAGGGAGATGGCTGCACTGGGGAGGAGGGGGGCTATTGGGGAGCCTCCTGAAGGCAAGAAAGAGGCGAAGGCAGCTTCTTCCCAGGCGGAGAAGGAAGCTAAGGCCGCTGTGCCTGAAATCGACTGACTGCGAGCGCCAGGGGGTGCCCGTCCCCTCCATCTGGGCTTGGACTGTACCGGCCCTAAAAGCGCCAGTGCCTGTCCTTGGCAGACGGCTTCGCTTACTGAGTCCGCCGATGCAAGCAGCCAGCCGGCCTGCAGCTCTCGTTGGAGGGAATACCACAAGGTATCAACCAGAGCGCCGATGGCCACCCTGGCCCAGCCTTTGGACCCACCCTCCTTTTCACCTCCTGCATTATAATTCCCTTATGAAACTGCCCTAACCTTCCGGCAAAGAAAACTGCATAAACCACTCAGCCTAGCGGGCTCTTTGTGGGGAGACTAAAGGGTCGAGGCGGCAGTAGTTGACTTAGGTTCCGGCTGAAAGGCACGTGAGTATCGAGGGCTGCAAGTGGGGACCCCGGACATGGCCACACCAGGGGTGGCGCTCACAAAACCAGAGGTGGTGACGAAGACACAGGGGCCAGGGAAGTGAGAGGATAGCTCGCTATCAAGCAGATTTGCTGCTCCCCCTGCCCCAGCTCCAGAGGCTGGACTACTGCCTTCTACAAGGGAGGAGAGGAGACCAGCGCACGTCTTTTGTAACGGCAAACTCTATAAAGAACAACTTGCCTCCTAGGAGCTAGGTGTGCAGTGAAGACTGGCGCCTGGCGTCCCAACTCGGCAGCGTAGAACATGCCAAGAACCATCTAGAACTATCTAGATACTATCTAGACGTAGACTATCTAGAAAAGGGGTTGGGAGAATTAGACACACACGGGGCGCATGTAGAGGCAGCGCTGGAAGAGCCACAGCGATGGGTGAGAGTTTCCACAGAAGTAGAAGAGTTTGTGAGGAAGGTAGACAGACCACAGGCAAAGACCACAAAGGGCCGAGGAATCGTGACTGCGAGGCCAATAGTGGGGTCCATAATGGGTGGGCGGACAGGTGAGCCAGAAGGTAGCTCTGCGATCACGGAAACACAAAAAGATGAAAGAGATTGAGGTCAAAAGGAGAACAATGCACAGTAACAGCAACGACAGGAAGAAGTAAAAACTAGAAGAGGCATCGGAAAGGACTTTTCAGATCAAAGATCTTGAAAGGGAATATTTCCTTTTTTAAAACATTTGAGGGGGTTCCCTGGTGGCGCAGTGGTTGAGAGTCCGCCTGCCGATGCAGGGGACACGGGTTCGTGCCCCGGTCCGGGAAGATCCCACATGCCGCGGAGCGGCTGGGCCCGTGGGCCATGGCCTCTGAGCCTGCGCATTCGGAGCCTGTGCTCCGCAGAGGGAGAGGCCACAACAGTGAGAGGCCCGCGTACCGCAAAAAATAACAGAAAATTCAAGTCTCTTGTTAACAAAATGAATGAGCTTCAATGAAAGGGAAACTGAAGCGTAGCCCTGAAGCTAAAAGGAGTTTTGTTTTTACAGGCACTTATGTCCTGTGCTGATAAGAGAACTCAGAGGAGACAGAATATTTATAACATGGGGAGTTAGACAAAGAGCTATTCGTCAGCTTATCAAGTTAGACAAAGTCTCAGGGAAGACTGGATTTGACCGCGTTCTGTCTTAAATTGCTTTTTGTCTGTATTGTGTTTTCCTGCCATTCCATGGAAAGACATTAAGACTTTCTTGCTGTCAAATAGTTTTATTACAGAGAAGCTGTTCTTAGGCCATCTGAAGTATAGACTTCTGTGTTTATATAAACCTGGAACATCATGAAATATATTTTAGGTAGTTGTGAGAAAGGTCTTAGAAGATGGTTGGTGCCGGGGATAATAAAATTCACGACGTGTACTTCTGAATTACATGCTAGAGCTCTGAAGCCACGATGAATTCTTAGATCATCTACCAAAATGCTCAGCTGTTTGTTCTCCAAACCATAGAAAGCCATGGCGTTCTTTAGTTGTGAGATAGCTGATATAATTCACTGGTCCCTTCTGCAGAAGTTTACTTTTAAAGCGTGCATGAGACGTAAAATTGTCTTTAATAATTACACAACCTAAACTGACACTTTCACATGTGGCTATTTCATCCTCCACGAACTCTCTCAGCCCCGTGAGGGCTCATTCCCTGAGAGGCACAGATCCTGGTGGTTTGACTTGCAAATAGAAGACCAATTCCACCCTGTCCCATGGAGAATGACTGGACTGAGAAAGGGAAAAATTAAGGAAACTATGAAATGCTGAAACAGCAAATTTTCCTGGAAGATGCCATTAAGGTCAAGTTATAAATCATGTCCACATAAGGATGCAGAAGAGGGGAGCCCGAATATAAGATGCTGGGCAGACAGAGCTGGCATGAGGGAACCTGGGTCTGAGAAGGCTTCTGGAAGCTCTGCTGAAGCTGGTTTCAACTTAGCTGCAGGCTAGGAGCGCTGGGGGGTGCTTACGGTACCTGGGCTCCACCTCAAATACACTGATTTAATTGGTCTGGGGTGAGGCCTGGGAAATGGCATGTTTATAGACTTTTCACGTGATTCTAATTTATATTTAGAGTTAAGAACTGCCAACTACCATAGTAAAGCTTCACCATTTGCTGGTTCTAGGAAAAAAGTCTTTATGTTGATGTCTAGTGGGGAAGAAGAAGTTGAAATGCAGCACCAAAGGTAAAAGTTAAGAATAAGCAGGGGGCACCCAGATTTGAACTGGGGACCTCTTGATCTGCAGTCAAATGCTCTACCCCTGAGCTACACCCCCTTCTGCTATGGTGTGACTTAATTAGTATTTTTCATCTGTCTAGCCACACCCAGACTCCCCGTAAACCTATGAGTTACCACTTCAGGATGGCCCTCTCTTGGGAACTGCCAGGCCTACTGCAGTGAAAACTCATCAACCTGCCACAGGAAAAGCAACAGGCTCTCTCCTCAAAAGCCCAACAGCCTATGTCCCCCCTCCCACCCACTCCCGCCCCAGCCCACAGCACCAGGTTGTGGGCAGCAGCCTGGAGAAGCATTGACATTGGCTACAGAATGGCCTTCAGAGTCGGATGCCTGTGCCCATCATGGTGGGCACCTAAACAACAGAAACTCGGGGTGATTGAGGTGTCTGTCCAAACCCACCTAATGAAGGCCTGGCCCTCCTAGGCTAACATTCAGTTCAGAGTGCTTTCTACTAAACTATAGTCCAGGACACAAATGACCCTCCCAACCGCCACGTCTTCAGTTAATATAGATGGAGAATCATGGAGAATGACCCACTCCTAGAAACAGTCAGAATTAGGTGGTGAGTAGACTTAGGAATCCCCCAAATCATTAATGGACCTAAGCTAACATAATTCAGGGACCAAAAAATGCTGCTGGAGAAGAACCACATTCTACCCAGAGGCTCTCTGATCTGTGGACAGACCCACCTGGACACATCCACCTGGACAATGAGCTTACTTTGATTGGCACCTTCCATCTCTACAACCACGCCAAGGCCTTGCTTCTGCTGTTGTCACGGGAGCTGGTAAGCTTTCTCTCCTGCAAGCTCTCTCTGCCGCCTACTGGAATCTCTCCCTCTTACCCCCCAGCTTCCCCCTTGGGGCCTTAGCCGCCCAGCAGCCACTTCCCCTCCTCTCCTGGCCAAGAAGCTGGGGAAACACTGATTTCTACACTGATTCCTACCATGATGCTAAAGTCCTCTGGATTTCTCTTGTCAACAGTATGCAGCCGAGAAGCCTCCACATACATCAGCTTATTATACATCAAACCGTGGGGACCAGGATCTCATTATCTCCATTTCACAGATGAGGGGACTGAGGCCCAGAGAAGCTAAACTTCTTGCCCAAGATCCCCTGCATATATATATGCATATATAATATTATATATAATATAATAACAATAATATAATATTATTATTAATATATATTATTCTATATGTATTAGAAACTCTACATTGAATTTTACTGATATTCAGGAAAGAGAAATCCCAACACCCCATGACCCCTTATCCTCAGGCAGAGAAGCCAGAGTGTGTGACTTAAAGGAAATTCCAAAAACTCTCTGAGCCTCAGTTTCTTATCCATAAATTGGGGGAAATATCAATTGATATGAGGATTAAATAAGATAATAGCCTTAGGACGGTCTCTGATGTGTAGTAAGCACTCGAATATGACTAGCCATTATTACTACAGTTCCGGATAATTCTCACCTTCCCAATCCGGTCAGATCCCTGGCTTTCACTGCTTTACTGAGCTCTGGCATGAGATCCTTTCTTGTTTGAAAGCCAGATGTATCCTTACTTGGAATCTGATTGCAATCACCAGAGTAGTATTAATGCAACCATCTCTGTTGATACTGGAATAGCTAGTGTACTCTTGGATTCTGTTGCAGGAAGCTAGTTCTTTCCACTCTCTCTTTTTAAAAATGAATTTTAATATATATATTTATTTATTTATTTATTTATGTGGCTGCACCAGGTCTTTAGTTGCCGTGTGTGGGATCTTCGTTGTGGCATGTGGGATCTTTAGTTGCAGCATGTGAACACTTAGTTGTGGCATGTGGGATCTAGTTCCCTGACCAGGGATTGGACCCAGGCCCCCTGCATTGGGAGCGTGGATTCTTAGCCACTGGACCATCAGGGAAGTCCCAAAAATGGATTTTTTTTCATTAAAAATTTTTTTAACCTTTTAACCCCTTTCACCCATTTCTCCCACCCCTCATCTCCCCCCACCTTTGGCAACTGCCAATCTGTAGGTTTATCCATATGTCTATATCCTTATGTTTTTTATTTACCTCCTGGGAATAACATATAGTTGTTTCTTTAATTCAGTGGCATTCTTTGTCTTTTTACTGTGGTATTTCATACATTTATTTTTAATGTTAATACTGACAATATTTTGGTTTAAATTTTCTATCTCTTTTGTCCTGCAAGTCCTAGTTTCTTTTTCTCTCCTTTGTCTTCTTTTGTAGACCATAGGAAAAGACCCTCAGAGGTTAGAGATGAGATCCCTGAACCCTGGAATGCAACTGGTGAAAAATCCACAAGTGTCCTTTGAGCTAATGGACCCCTCTGCCGAGGGGATCACCCAAAAGATGGTTAGCATGTGGCTGACAGAAACTGGGACTGGGATGTACACGAGGGAACCAGTAACCTTGTCTGCTGTTGACAGTAACCTAAGCTCCTTAGGTTGGAATTTGCATAGAATAAAAAACAGAGAGCTAGAGAATAAAATCATTGGCACTTGCCCTGTGCTGACCTGGGTGGGGACAGATGTATCTGGGTAAAGCGATGCTCTCAGTGCCCACGAAAGTTGGCCCTCAGAGAGGTGCAGAATCAGCTCACCCCTGCCCACCGCAGACCCTCCGACTGCTTTCGTTTGCACTGCAGGCTCACCAATGACATGCTTTCTTCCCCCCCCACCCCCACGTCTGTGCTCTCGCTCCAGCACAAGAGGTTACCTCTGCTTAACAGACAGAACAGATTCAGCTAAACCTCAACTCCTTGATTTCCCTTCGTATCTCAGAGACATCTCTCCTCAGCTGTCCTTGGTCCTCTCCCTTCCATCTCAGAGAAGAACATTCCTCTCCCCTCCCCCTTCCAAAATAAATGGCTCCATCTGTACTCTTGTCCTCAGGACTGAATTGATTCAATTTTCTCCATCCTGTTCCCTCCACAGCCAAAAGTATGCTCAAGTCTCTAGCTTAAGTTAAATTAGGTTTCCCACTCCCCTGTACCTGCTGCTGTATTTCTCTCTGGATAACAGTAATTTTCATTTTCCACCTCTGCCCCCACACACTATTCTTCATCCTGCATATCTTATATAAGTCACCATGTCCCACGTATTATAACCTGAAAATTCCTCTGGAATTCCTTTTCTCCTCTGTATTTGTTTCCTTACTCTGTATGTGTCGCTGGGCAAGTTCTTGAACTCTGTAAGCTTCCATTTCTTGGTCTTAAATAGGGATAAGTTTCTCGTGACATATAAATATGGCAACTTCAGATAAATTGCCCAGCATGGTACTAACACGTAGTAGGTGCTCAAAAAATACTATCAGTTAAGGAACCATCTTTAGGCAAACTCCCAGCCGCTCTCTGCGATGTCTCCCAAGTGACCTCCTGAAATAAAGGAAATGAATTCGCTTCTTTGCAGCCACAGCCCTCCCTGTCGTCCACAGAACAATGTCCGAACTCTGGAACATATTTTACACACAAATTTTCTTCAGTCTAATCATCCACCTCCAACAGTAGGTCACAGTCGCACTCTCTCCCCCCTCCCCCCTGCAAAGTCACGGCACACACACACTTACAACCTACCCCAGGTGCACACATACACACTCACACCAGCATGCATGGTCACACCCACAGCCACACACACACACACACAGACATGCACACATATACCTTTTCCACCCAGAAAGCACTCCCAAAACATTGCATCTTTGTTTCTTTACACTGTCTGTCTGGCACGCCCTTTCCCCACACTGCCTGGACATGCACCTTCCAGACCCAGCTGACCCCCCTTAGTATGATAATCTCTAGGTCCATCCATGTTGCTGCAGATGGCATTATTTCATTCTTTTTATGGCTGAGTAATATTCCATGGTGTGTGTGTGTGTATATATATATGTATATATATCACATCTTCTTTATCCATTCATCTGTTGATGGACATTTAGGTTGTTACCATGTCTTGGCTATTGTGAATAGTGCTGCTATGAACATAGAGGTGCATGTATCTTTTTGAATTAGAGATTTCTCTAGATATACGCTCAGGGGTGGGATTGCAGGATCATATGGTAGCTCTATTTTTAGGTTTTTGAGGACCCTCCATACTGTTCTCGATAGTGGCTGCACCAATTTACATTCCCACCAACAGCGTAGGAGGGTTCCTTTTTCTCCACACCCTCTCCAGCATTTATTATTTGTAGACTTTTAAATGATGGCCATTTTGACTGGTGTGAGGTAACACCTCACTGTAGTTTTGATTTGCATTTCTCTAATACTTGAAGATATTGAGCATCTTTTCCTGTGCCTTTTGGCCATCTGTATGTCTTCTTTGGAGAAATGTCTATTTAGGTCTTCTGCCCATTTTTTGATTGGGTTGTTTGTTTGTTTTTTATATTAAGCTGTATGAGCTGTTTGTATATTTTGGAAATTAATCCCTTGTCAGTAGCATTGTTTGCAAATATTTTCTCTCAGACCATAGGTTGTCTTTTCGTTTTGTTTATGGCTTCCTTTGCTGTGCGAAAGCTTTTAAGTTTAATTAGGTCCCATCTGTTTATTTTTGTTTTTATTTCCATTACTCTGGGAGACGGAGCAAAAAAAATATTGCTGTACTTTATGTCAAAGAGTGTTCTGCCTATGTTTTCCTCTAGGAGTTTTATAGTATCCAATCTTACATTTAGATCTTTAATCCATTTTGAGTTTATTCTTGTATGTAGTGTTAGAGAATGTTCTAATTTCATCCTTTTACATGTAGCTGTCCAATTTTCCCAGCGCCGCTTATTGAAAAGACTATCTTTTCTCCATTGTCTATTCTTGCCTCCATTGTCGCAGATTGACAAGTGCGTGGGTTTATCTCTGGGCTTTCTATCTTGTTCCATTGATCTATGTTTCTGTTTTTGTGCCAGAACCAGGGACCTGTTAATGTGCAGTCAAATGCTCTACCCCTGAGCTATACCCCCAGGAACACTAGTATAGTCTAATTAACATCTTTCATTTGTGTGGTAACACGCAACTCTGCAAAATTAAGTTATAGATCTCCTCCAGGACTGGCTTTTTGGAAGCTGCCAGACCGGGCTTCTAGTAAGACATCTTCCCTCAGGCCTGCAGCTTTCCAGTCCTCAGTCCCTGGGTGGGGTCATCAATAAGGAGAAAAGGAGAGAAGCTGCCTGATGAACCCCCAACCCATTTCCCATTGCCTTGGTTTAGCCCAAGAGCTGGACGAAGGTCTCCAAAACTACCCACCTACCCTACCTGGGCTCCCAGCCGTTTGTTTCCATAGGTCTGACCACCCTCCCCACTCCACTGTGCCAACCTGTTTTGGAGGGAAGGAAGGGTGAGAGTGATAATTTAGGGTTACCATTTTTTTAAAATTTTATTTATTTTTGGCTGCGTTGGGTCTTCATTGCTGCGCGTGGGCTTTTGTCTAGTTGCTGTGAGCAGGGGCTACTCTTCGTCGCAGTGTGCGGGCTTCTCATTGTGGTGGCTTCTCTTGTTGCAGAGCACAGGCTCTAGGCGCACGGTCTTCAGTAGTTGTGGCATGCGGGCTCAGTAGTTGTGGCTCGCAGGCTCTAGAGTGCAGGCTTAGTAGTTGTGGTACACGGGCTTAGTTGCTCCGTGGCATGTGTAATCTTCCTGGAGCAGGGCTCGAACCCATGTCCCCTGCACTGGCAGGCAGATTCTTTTTTTTTTTTTTTTGTGGTACGCGGGCCTCTCACTGTTGTGGCCTTTCCCGTTGCAGAGCACAGGCTCTGGACGCGCAGGCTCAGCGGCCATGGCCCACGGGCCCAGCCGCTCCGCAGCATGTGGGATCTTCCTAGACCAGGGCACGAACCCGTGTCCCCTGCATCGGCAGGTGGACTCTCAACCACTGCGCCACTTGGCAGGCAGATTCTTAACCACTGCGCCACCAGGGACCTAGGGTTACCATTTATTGCCTGTTCCTGGGAAGTCATCTGTATCTACAGCTCTCTGGTCTGCCCTAAAGAAGTCTGCATCAGGGGCCTTGCCTTCTCTTTGAGGATCCAATAGAGTTGGAGAAATGAGAAACATACAGAAGAAAAGAGTCCTGATGCCATGAGGAGGATAGATACCTAGAGTATTAGTGCAGGAAGACATGAGAAGAGGCTCCACCCAGATTGCTGTTGTACAAGGGCTGACCTGTAGCTTCCAGTTTCAGGTAGGATCCTGATTGATGGATGAAGGAAAACGGGATGAGTAACAGCTTCCATGAATAGAAAATCCAATATGGCAGGGGGTACCCGGATTTGAGCCGGGGACCTCTTGATCTGCAGTCAAACGCTCTACCCCTGAGCTACACCCCCCCTACTTATTATAGGTGTCTCATAAACACCTTTCACCTTCATGGTCACACCCAGAACTCCTGCAACATACTGGAAGTTTCTACTTATTTCTAGAGAGCTGGTAAGACCAGCAGCTTATTCCTCCACTAACTCAGTCGAGAGAGGTCATCCCCCAAGCCCCAGAGTCCCACAAGCCTACGCCTTCACATGCCTGCATCTCCCCCTTTTCCTCAGTGTGTGGTGACGGCAGCAGCCTGGAGGAGCACTGACATTCACTACTGGAACGGCCTTCAGAATTTATTTGTCTGTTTTTCTCTTGTTCTGCACTACAAAACAGCAAATTGAAGAGATCCTGCCCAACCTCTTTGGAAACACATGCAGTACGTACACCAGAGGGTTTTGTGTCTGTGCATTAAACCCCAGGGTGCTGGTGGGGACAGCTGGGGAGGTTGGTGAGCTTCCGAGTCCCTAACTTGGATCTTTTTAATCTTCCTGAAGTTGGTGATAACCTCATGTCTCTTAGGCTAATATTTTATCTAAGTAAGCGGATTGCAACTACGACTATATTATTATTGGTTATTATTATTCCCTTGCTTTGGAGGAGAAAACCTGCCAGGGATGATGCAGGATTGACTTCAGCTCTTTGCTTTTAACTATTGTTTTTTGAGGGTATGAAGAGTTTGAGTGGAGTGAGAGGTCCCCTGACATTCAGAATAAGCATTTCAAGTGGAATAAAACAGTGCAGTAAGCTCATATCCTGAAGTCTGTGGACTGCAGGAGTGAGCTAGCTAGAAGCGCCCCCATATGGTCATGATGTGGGTTTATTGACCTGAAATAGGAGCTCCTGTAAGAGACAACTGGTCCACCATCTAGATGCTGCCACAAAGAATAACTGAGCACCAATGAGAACAGAATGGAGACCACTGCCTTTGCCAGCCTTCCTCCAATATTCCATGGTCAGCACTGAAAGACTCTCTAAAGCAGGTCACCTGGTTCATCTTCCTGAGGAAACATGCTGCAGCTCACTCATCCCCATGGGCTCTGTGAGTCTCTGCTGCTCAGACCGGAAGCAGACGTCCACGATGCATTTCCAGGGTCCCTGTTCAAGGCTGGTGACTGAGGTCCTTGCGTGAATGCAGGGGGCAGGGAAGTAGCCCCTAGACGTGGCACACGGCCTCACGATTGAAAGTGGCTTGCAGCCCCTAGTATGTAGCAGCCAGTCGCCGGCAGTCAGCGTGCTCCGCAAACAGCCCCCTCACTGCCTTTTCTTTAGATCCTTTGCTCTGTGCTGACCCTGCTGAAGCAGCTCAGGACGGAGAGAGTGGAGCCCTGGGGGCCTCCTGCAAGCACTGCCCTGTGCTCCGTAATGGGTGCAGCATACAAGAGGCATCAAAGCTCCCATTGCCCCCAACGGCAGTGCCTGTGCATGGTGAGGTGGGATGTGCCCACGGGAAAGGTGACATCTGCAAGGCTCTAAAGATAAGTGTTAACGGGGATCGGGGTTGGGTCAGCCCTGGAGAAGTTCACCTGGGGCTGCAAGAAGCTAGAGAGGCTTTCTGGCAAAGATCTAAACTGTCCAACCTCTCTTCTGTCCTACGAAGACTCAATCCACAGGGCCCAGAGGTAAAAAGGCATTTCTTCAATCGTAGAAACCTGAAAGGGTGTTGTTGGAAGGTGGAGATATTGAATAATATCCTTCTAACCAAGAAGGAACTTTAAGACTGAAAAACGAAGCGGGCGACTCCATAAAGCACAAACACAAAGTTTATTGCGGATAACTTCCATAGGGTAGGATCTGGCGGACGGCAATCCTGCAGCACTGGCAGCTGCACTCTGCGCTGCCCACAGGGGTACAGGGGGATTTAAAGGGCCCAAAGTGAAAATCTGACTACTGAGGCAGAAGCATGTCCACACTGATGGGAACCCGGGTTTGTTCCTCGCCCTGGGGATCTCATGACCATTAACCACCTGGGTTAACAAAAGGCACTCTTCCAGTGTTCACCTCAGACGAAGGCTAAGGGTAAAAGGTGATAAGGAACTCACCTGTCTTGGGTGCTTCCTTGTTGAGTAGGCTGAAGTTCAGTCATGCAGAAGGGGAGGGGGTAGGACTGCCGGCCTGAGATGAAGCTGACAAGATGGGGTCAGTGTGGTTCAACCACGCAGGCTTGCTCTAACTGTCTAATAAGCACGTGTGGAGCCTCATCAGCACTTCTGTTTATTTTCCATCCGCCCATGAGGACAGCTCCACCGCAAACTAAACCCGTTCCCTCTCACCTTCTCCTTCCCCCAAGCCTGGACCCCCTCCCACCTGGCAGCCCTGCAGCTTCTCCTCCCCCCGATTCATGGCAAGTCATCTAAAGCCGCTGATGTTCTCCTAGAAGGGCTTCTAGAATGACCAGATCAGGAGGTGCCTAATGTGGCACCGGGAAAATCATCTAATGCTTCTGTGATGTGAGTGGACGGTAAGAAGGACGCGTGCTGTTGAAAAGGAAAACTCTGCAGGCCAGCAAAACCTGAATCTCCGGAGAGGGGGCCCAGGGAACGTGTATGTTTACATTCCCACAATCCCAGGTAGTTCTAGTGCTTGGGTGAGCCTTGAGTCCACATGATCTTGGCTAGAACCACATTTCCGGTTCTAGGACTTTCCATTGCCCCCGCCCAGGAGATGAGCTAGACAAGCTTCCTTCCTCCCCGCCCCCCCACCTCCTTTACCAATTACGGCACCCCTCAATCTGCCGAGTAAGAAGAGCCCACCTGAAAGTGCCATTTGGTGTAGGTCCTGAAACAAAGCTTATTTCAGGGGACACCTGGATTTGAACCAGGGACCTCTTGATCTGCAGTCAAATGCTCTACCACTGAGCTATAGCCCCCTGCTTGTTAAGAGGATCTAATAAATACCCTTTCACCTGTGTTGAAATGCCCACACCCACTGTGCACTGAAATTTCTATTGATTCTCAGAACGTTCTGGAGATAAGGGAATTTTGCCTTACAGAAAGCTAGCTTCTTCTTCCCCATAGATCCCCCTCCGAATTTTGGCCCCCAGAAACCTTCTCTGCTCACAATCTTGCAGTCTCATTTTTCTTGGTACCACTTGGAAGGCACCTGCTGGTTGCTAAGAGCTGGACCACCCCTGCTTCCTTCCTCCCTCAGGAAGCTCCATCTGCTTTCAACTTGCCTGCGGCTCTGTCTTCTCCACGCTCACCGCTATCCTGCAGGATGGACTGGGGGCTCCGTTGCCCGACTCATCCTCTCTGCTCTTCTTTCCTCTCATCACAGCTACTTCTTGGCTTTTGGCAGGGTCTTGACTGAATCCAGACAAATCACTTGAATTTTTTGCCGAAGAGGACACAACCGTCATCTTGGGGCCCAGGAAGCTGTCCCAGCTGTCCCAAGGGGCCTCAATCCAGAAGGTCAGCACAGCTGGAGCAGCAGGGACTTCCCTGAGAATCAGGACCAGGGATGCCTCTGCTGGATGAACCCCTGGCCGGAGGCATAGCACTGCGCTCCTAAGGAGTGAACCTAGCCCCTGGCCAACACCCCCCGGAGATCTAAAGGCCACGTAGACCTCAAAAGTGTACAGTAAAGACAACTGCCCAAAGATGCTGAAAGCGCCTGTTATATCTGTGTCCAGGAGACCAGCGTTGGGAACGTACAGGGACTTGCAAAGGAAAGCCCGGACAAGGGAAATATCCCCCCATCATCCATCAGTTTAATTTAGTGACGTTATCTACATTGTTGCAAATTAAAAAGGTAATCTCTCTATTTTTCTACAGTGACTAACACAACATTGAGCATGAAAGTAGGTATGCAATAAATATTTGTTGGATGGAAGTAAAGATAGCAAAGATACCTAAGTATGGAATAAATGCAAAATATCTCAGATACCACCAGCCAAATGAACACTTCTGGTATTTTCACATCTGTTTCTCCAAACTTGTGCAAATACATGCCCCTGCGTTTGGGTTCGACTCCTTCTTGCCAGAGATGAGCCAGTTCACACTTCATGGAACTCGTTCACCAGCTATTCTCCCTCATCAGTCTTCTGGCCCCCTTAGAAATGTTCCCCTCTCCTACTGAAAAGTTTAAAAACATGGAAAGACTTAGAAGAATACCCATATAAAAATTTCTCTTGTTAAAAAAAAAGGACTCATGGGCTTCCCTGATGGCGCAGTGGTTGAGAGTCCGCCTGCCGATGCAGGGGACACGGGTTCATGCCCCGGTCCGGGAGGATCCCACGTGCCGCGGAGCGGCTGGGCCCGTGAGCCATGGCCGCTGAGCCTGCGCGTCCGGAGCCTGTGCTCCGCCATGGGAGAGGCCAGAACAGTGAGAGGCCCGCGTACCGCAAAAAAAAAAAAAAAAAGGACTCAGGAAATCCTTGGCATCCCAGTGGTTAGGACTCAGAGCTTTCACTGTCTGGGCCCGGGTTCAATGCCCAGTCGGGGAACTAAGATCCTGCAAGCGGTGTGGCAGGGCCAATAAATAAATAAATTAATTAATTAATTACATCTTTAGAAAAAAACAAACAGGACTCAAAAAATATCCAGCAGGCATCTCTAAAACAAATAAACATACCTCCACCAATCGTCACACCCAGTGGTCAACATCATAAGGCTTCTCTTGAGAACTGGAAACAAGGCAAGGATGTCTGTTAGCGTTGTTTCCATTTAACATTGTACCTAAAACCAGAGGCAATGTATTAAGATTAAAAAAAGTGGAACAGGAGGAACAAAACACCCATTGTTCATAGATAGTATGATTAGCTCAATAGAAAACACAAAATAATCTACAAGTCATTTGAACTATCAAGTTTAATACATTGCAAGATAAAGTTATTAAAAATCAATTCCTATACACAATAATGAAGAGTTAGAAATAAAATCTTTTAAAGTATGTCACTAAAAATAGTATCAAAAATGCAGGACCCCTAGGAATAAATATAAGCTGTACAGAACCTTTATTTAAAATATTTTAAAGCTTCACTGAAAGACACTGAAGGGGACCTAAATGAAGAGATAGGCTCTGTTTTGGGGTAGGACAAAATAACAATTTTATAAAGATGTTAATGCTTCCCAAATTGGCCTATAGGTTTGATGTAATTGCAGTCAAAATCCTGGTTGTGATTTTTATAGTCTTTGACACACTGATGTTAAAAGTTATGTGGGAAAAGAAAGAGCTGGGAATAGCTAGTGTTTTCCTGAAGAATGAGAGCTGGACAAGGAAATTTGTCCTATCAGATATGAAGTTATTACGGTTTAAGCCTGTAAGACAGTGTAGTGTTGGCACAAGGACAGACAAATCACCATAAAGCAGAATAGAGATCCCAGAAATGGACCTATCTATAGAGAGAAACTGATATATGATAGGGCAGAGGGGAAGGGGGTGGACTTGCTGATAAATGGTGCTAAGACAATTGGATATCCATACACAAAATAAATTCCAGGAGGATTCAAGACTTAAATATAACAGACAAATCGTCAAACTTTTAGAAGAAAATATAAGAGAAAACCTTTATGACTTTGGAGTAGGAGAAGGATTTCTTAATCATGACACACATAAACACCATAAAGAAAACGATTGATATATTCTAGTTCATTGAAATTAAGAACTTCTGTGTACTAAAAGTCTCCAGACAGAAAGTGGAAAAATGAGTCATAGATCAGAAAAAGAGATTTGTCCATCGTGTGTCAGTCAAGATATTGTCAGAAAATAGAAAGTACACTAGGCAGTTCAACAGAGAGAATTTAATACAGGGAATTGGTTAAATAGGTGCTGAGGAAATAAATCAGCAAAGAGAGAACTGCAAGGTAATGCAGAGATATAACTCCAGGAAGCACCTCTCACTCCCTATGCTGACAGAAGAAGGAAAGAGGTTGCAGTTAGCAGAAGGCAGAAGCTGGAGGGAGGGGCTCTGAAGAGTTGGGACTCAGACTTGTGAGGATGCGGCGCTGCCCAGCTGGTGCTGGTACCTCAGGAGCTCAGAAGGCTGGGCTCCCAGAGACAGAGCACTGACGGTAAGGCTGGTCCTAGGAGTGCCAAACGAAAGCTGGGAATGAAAACCAACGCTGCCAGTGTGGAGGGACATGGCTAGGGCTACACTGACAGGAGCAAGCAGAACAAAGCAAGTTCTGATCTGCCTTCCATTATTATAGATTGCTTTGCATTTTCTAGTAGGTTATAAAAGTGGAATTATACAATATGCACTCTTTTTGTCTTGTTTCTTTCACTCAATATAACTGTTTTCAGATTTGCCCATGTTGTTGCATGCATCAATAGTTCACTCCTTTTTACTGCTCGGTAGTATTCTACGGTATGGATATATATATATATTAAGTTTTGTTTACCCACTCACCGCTCACCCGTTAATGGTCATTTGTGTTATTTCCAGTTTTTGGCTATGACAAATCAAGCTGCTATGACATTCACATACAAATCTTTGGATACATGCTTTCACTTCTCTTGGGTAAATATCTGCAAGTAGAACAGCTGGATCAAAGGGATTGTAACATTTTATGTTCAACCAAGAGTGTATTCCCATCGGCAGTTGCTCCATATCCTTGTTAACACTTGGTAGGGTCAGTCTTTTTAGTTTTAGATCTTCGAAGGGGTGTGCAATTGTAGGAGGCGGTTTTAATCTCATTGTGGTTTTAATTTGCATTTCTGTGAGGACTAATGGTATTGAACACCTTCACCTATGCTTGGGATAGCTGGAACTACTTCCCCGGAATCATTTCCTTGTAGAGGTTAGAGTTAGAGTTGGCCCAAATGAGAATTCGCATGATATTTGGGAGGTGGAAGTGAAGCAGCAGACACTGCTCTCTGAAAGTTGTTGCAGTTGGGCGTGTGACAGCCAGACACAGACACCAACAGATCCCAGCCTATCTGCAACCACCCCCGTCGTGTCCAGCTTCTCTTCCCAACTGCGTGTCCATCAACAGGAGCCCCAGTGCCACCACCAGATACTTGGCTGAGGACCTACAGAAGTAGTAACTAAGCAGAAGTGTTGATTTCCTATCAACTTTTTCACCAGCCCTTTCACAGTTCCCCTCCAGGGGTGGGATATGCTTGGCTTCCCAGATCCCTCTTCACCTCCGACTTTTCCACCTTGCCTTGCTTTAGGGAGGCTCATAAGTGACTGTTCTTTGATCCTCCAACTCCCCCTTCTGGACTGTTACTTCTCCCAGCTCATGATATAATTGTGTAAGGTCTTATTTCCATAACAATTGTTATTGTTCAGTAATACTTATAGTGATTCTGCTTCTCTGATGAATACTGACTGGCTCATCTCACTGTGTTTTTTTTTTTTTTTTCACTTCTTCATGCGTGTACGAAACTGCATGAATCATTCAGCCTTATGAATAATAAAAAATAATATACCTGTGTAATCTCACACCCAGATCAAGAAATAGAACATTATTCAAGGTGGATGGAAATGAGATATAAGGGATGGAGTAGAGAATCGGTCTTCCCTGAGTGTACAATTTTATATAGTCTTGACTTTTGAATTGTTTTACATTTCAAAAAAATAACTCAAGTATGAAGAGATGAAGCTGAAAATAAATATAAACAAAATCCCAAAACCTAATGTTATATCACATCAGTAACAGGACCACAAAGAAGAAAACACCCTTAGTGGTATATATTCTAAGGGGAGAAATAGATACTGAACTTTACCTAGGAAGTTGTTTTGGTGTAACTTACAAAACGTATGGTTTTGTTTTTAATATTTATTTATTTATTTTGGCTGCCTCGGGTTTTAGTTACAGCACATGGGGTCTTCGTTGCAGCATGCAGGATCTTTAGTTGCGGCATGCAGGCTCATAGTTGCAGCACCCGAACTCTTAGTTGCGGCACGCATGCGGTATCTTGTTCCCTGACCGGGGATGGAACCCAGTCCCCCTACATTGGGATTGTGGAGCCTTATGCACAGGACCACCAGGGAAGTCCCCCACAAAACTTACGTTTTTGAGAAATTGAGTAAATATACTGATATTTGGGGGAACCAGAGTTCTAATTGTGGGAGACAGGAGGTATAAATATGGAATGAAGATAGGCAAGGAAGAATTGTGGAGTTGGACTGGAATCGTAAGTAGCTGTGTGAATACACAAGCACACATACACACACACACACACAAGTACACACGTACATTTTCTAACTCTGCCCTCTGAAAAGGTGCTAGAAACAACATCTCAGTTGCAATGAGCACTCCTAATGCCCATATTGTGGTTATTAAATATCATTTAAAAGAACCAGAGGGACTTCCAGGTGGTGCAGTGGTTAAGAATCCTCCTGCCAATGCAAGGGACAAGGGTTCGAGCCCTGGTCCGGGAAGATCCCACATGCTGTGGAGCAACAAAGCCTGAGTGCCACAACTGAGCTTGCGCTCTAGAGTCCATGAGCCACAACTCCTGAGCCCGTGTGCCACAACTACTGATACCCGCGTGCCTAGAGCCCATGCTCGGCAATAAGAGAAGCCACCGCAGTGAGAAGCGTGCGCACCGCAATGAAGAGTAGCCTCCGCTCGCGGCAACTAGAGAAAGCCTGCAGGCAGCAACGAAGACCCAACGCAGCCACAAATAAATTAATTAATTAAGAAAAAAAAAAAAGAACCAGAAACTTGGAGATTTGGCTGATTCCACAGCTGGGTAAGAAACCTAAAATGTGAACCATGGAACATTTTGTGCCAGACAGTAGGAACGTGCTCAAAAACTGATGGGAACACGTCAACAGAACACAGGGCCAGCTTGAAGAGACTCGCCGCTAGCTAAATTTGGGACAATCTGAGCATCAAAACAAATGGAGGAATGTGTTATAGCTCATTAAATTAGAGAATCCATGAATCCATGTTAGTAGGTTTTTTTAAAAAAAATTTTTAGGTAGAGAAAGGAAAGCTTTACAAAATCTTTACCAACAAATCAACCAATAAATGTAAAAAGGGTAGAAATATAAAAATCTTCATTTTATGACCATCATTGTAAAAATTGACTTAGATAAGAGTTTCAGAGACCATCCCTTGTACCAGCTCTGTACCGAATTTTTAAAAATTGTAATTTTGTGAAGGTTTTTTTCTCAATATTCCCCAAATTGTACAAGCTTCAGGCCCACAAAACAGGGGTCCACCCTTGGTAGAGGAGATGTGTTATTTGGGAAGGAAAGATCACGTGGAAGAAGAGCTGGTGGGGGAGGTAAAGGACCTCGGGGCAGATTCCAGAACATTCTCCTGTAGTGGAAGGGTCGACTTTGCGTGCTCAGGAGTTTCCTCCAAAAGGCAAAAGGGTGCAGGGGCTCCAATCGGGAAATCCCTATCCCCTACCCTCAACCCCACATTTGAGAGGCAATCCCGGAGAGCTGGGTGTGGGGCGGAGGGGACATGAGAAAACAGCTGGGCTGGCATCAGTGAGAAAAAGAAAATCAGGCACTCGGAACAGACCTCTCGCAACCGTGTGAATACAGTGTCGCCCCACCACCATGCCTGGGGAGAGTCCACTTTCATACCCAAAGAACGCATCCGGGATGACGCCCTTGCTGTACGTTCAGCCCAGGCTGATGAAGCGAAAACAAAGGGCACCTTAAGACCCCGGCGGCCAGACCCGAAGCCCAGCAGAGTACAGAGCACGTGGTGCGCAGGTCCCTCTTCAGCAGAGTCCCACTTAGAGGAAATTCTCAAAGGAAATGCATCTTCACGGCCACATGGGGGCGCCATTCAAAGGCTCCTTCCATCCGCCGGCCCCGGTTCGCCTCTTAAGTTTTCCGACTGATAAATTTATTTTTCTCTCCTTGTCTTAAAAATACTATTCTTGTTATTACAAAATATTACTATTACGAAATTTTAAAAAATTAAGTTAGAAAATGTATAAAAATGGCTTGTGTTCTCACTGTTAAAGAAAACTACTTGACTATATGCTTCCAAACCTTCCAATGATAATATATGTAATCATTTTATAATCATTTTATATATATTATATATACTATATATAATATATATATAATAATATAATAATTCTGGACAGACTTCTCTTAAAATATCATGAACATCTTCCCATACAAAGTTCTTCACCAAAATAATTTTAGGTGATGGTATTGTGTTCCGTTGTCCATCCCATTAAAAATATTTTTTATAGCTAACCCACACTTTATAGAAAGTTCTAAGTGGCTGCCCACAGGGATTTAGTGAGCTATATTCCTATTGTTGGAAGAATTTTTTCCATTTCAAATCAAAGGTAGACATGAGGTACAGCTGTCCAAGTAAGTAAACACACAAGAAGCCCAGATCGCCCCGCAGGACCTCAAGCAGCAGAGGCGACGTGGCGGGCGCCCCAGGGGAGAAGGCGCTGGTCTCCTGGGGTTCGCATGGGGGGGGGGGCGGCCGCCGTCGCCGTGGTCACCGGGGGCGGCCCGGCTCCCCCACTGGAGCGGGGAGATCCTTTTTGGTCACCGAGTCCCTCGGGGCGCGGGGGACCAAAGTCCGAGGCTCTCGCGGCGGGCGGCAGGTCTGGCGCTGAGTCCGGTCGGCGACTCAGCGCGCACCCGGCCGTGTTCGTTGGGCCTAGGGGTCGGGGACTCGGGGGATCGGGGTGTCGGCGGAGTGGCAGGCCAGTGGGTCGGTAAGATCAAGGGGCCAGGGGGATCGGCGGGCCGGTGGATCAGGGGCCGGGGGGTTGGCGGGTCAGCGGCAGGGTGGGTCGGCGCGTCGGCGGGTCGGGGGTTCGGTGGGTCGGGAGGCCGGCGGGCCGGGCAGTGTCCGGGGCTCGGCTGGCAGGCGGGTGGCACAGTGGCAACGGGCCGCCGGGCGGGGCTGGGCGGGGCGGGGCGGGCGCCGCGCCTGCCGTTCGCCTCTCCGGGCTGCAGGTGGGGCTGTGCGGCCGCGCTGCCTCCAGGAAGCCTCACGGGCCTGCGCCGGCTCCCAGGATGCAGTGTGGACCGGCCGGGCGCTGACGGCGGCGGCGCGTCTGCGGGCGGAGCGGCGCGGGCCGGCCAGCGAGGAGCGCGGCGACGCGGGTGGGGACAGCAGGGCCGGGCAGGCGCCGCCTGCGGAGAGGCCGGGGGCCGGCTAGCGTGCGGCCGCGCGGCGGCGGCGGCGGCGGCGGCGGCGGCGGCGGCGACTTCCTCCGGGCCGAGCCGGACAGCGCAGGGCCATGGCCGAGGCGGCCGCGGCTCCGGTAAGGGCGGCCCGCGCGCACGGACGTGCGGACTCGGGGCCCGGGCGGCCCGGGCCCAGCATACGGCGCCGCAGGCTCTAGGGAGGGACTCCGGGGGTCGGGCCGGGCCGCCGGGCCTGGGGCTCCAGCGAGCGGGACGCGGGGTCCGCCGGGGCCTAGGCACCCGCCGGCCAGGCCCCCCGTTCCGGGCCGAGCCTGAGCAGGGCGGGACCGGCCGTCCGCGCACCAGAGGCCGCCCCACGCCGAGTTCCTGCTGCCCTCCGGGGCTTCCTGCCCCCGCCCCATCCGCTGGCCCCCTCGTCTCCGCGCCCCCCACCCCGCGTCTCCTTTCTCTGCCCACCGCTCAGCCTTGCGTTCCCTTCCCCCCAGCTCCCCCCAGCGGCCTGGTGGCACCTGGGAGGCGTCCCGAGCGGCGGCGATTCCGCTGGCACCGAGGCCCCTCTGCGTGCCCGGCTCGCTCGGGGTCGGGGCGGAAGACAGCTGCTCTGGTTCGTAGAGGGACGCAGGCACGGCACCAGCCCTGTTAGGCGTGATTTTGTCCTCACAGGAAACCTAGGGGGTAGGCTCTGATTCTCTGTCATAAAAAAGAAAAACCCGAGGCCTAGAGAAGTTAACTTGCCCAGGATCGCACGGCTAGAAAAGGTGTGGAAAGACAGGGTCGCTCTGTGTGCTGGGACACACTGGCGCTTTGGGGGAAACAGGTACACTGGTGATGGTAAAGCAAGGCAGAAGGAGGTGCGTGCACCTTCCTGGCCTGTGCTGCTGTGATTTGAGCTGGGCTTTTAGGGAAGGCTAGGATTTCATCAGGCTGAGCTGGACCCGTGGAGCTTTTCAGGTAGGGAGGAGGCTTGGACACAGACTGGCAGGCAGTGCCGGGAGGAGACAGAAGTCGTTTGCCTGGAAAAGATGGCTTTGGTAGGGAGGCACGGGGAGAGGAGGCTGCAGGGAGAGTTGGAAGGGGTTTGAAGGCCTGCCTGGACTTCATCCTATGGGTGGGGAGCCATTGAAGGATTTGGAGTTCTCTTCCCATCAGCTGTTCTCAAGCAGAGAGTTTCCGCTTCCCTGGCAGGAGTCTGAGGCCAGCCCCATCTTGTCCACCCACTATTCAGCGAGGAGCTGGGCTTGAGTAGAAACAGTCGCCACCTCTCACCAAATAGTGTGAAGGCCTCACACGAGGCTCCCTGGCCCCGTTAAAATGTAAGAAAACTGCATGTGTCTATAAGGTTGGAGTTTATGCAGATGCCCTTTTCATGGAACACAAAGATTATAATAATGGCAGTCAGATGCTCTTGGAGGCTGAGTGGGATTTCTGGGGTTGGGGAGCTGGGCGATAAAGTGAAAGGACACTTCTGAAGCAAACGTTTAGAGGCTGGGGTCGTATGTCTGGGATCGGTCAAGAGAGGAGGAGTGAGGGGAAGGGAAGAAACGTGGCCTCGCACCCAGGGGCAGGGCTGCACCAGCCCAAGGTGCCAGCCCAGTGCAGTCTTTGCAGCCTCAGAGCAGAGCCACCTACCTCCTGAGCAGGAATCCCACATCCAGTTGTTTCTCTGCCAGTCCAGCTCCTCTCCGTCCTTTGAGGCCCAGCTAAAGCCCTACCTTCTTCAGGTCAGAGGTCATCTGGTCCAGCTGCCTTCCAAACCACCACAAAATCCCTGATGCTCCACCCTTGCCAGTTTTTTCAGCCTCTGCTCAGACTCTCCTGTCGCTATTTTCTGAGGCACCCTCCCATGTTCTAGTTCTCAGTGACTTCCTCTGAATGAACCCACACTGGTTCCTACCAGTCACTTTTCAATTTTGCAGATAGTCACCAAACATTTGTTTAGGAATAGTTTTCAGAATGCTGTAAGGTACCATGGATCCTCAGGTGCTGCCAGAAGGTATAAATATCAGGGCTTCCTCTCGGACCCATGGGTCCTACCTTCAGATGTGGGTCGGGGGGGTCTAGTGGTCGAGCCCCACCCAAAGCAAAATGCGCCCTTGCCTCGGTGTCCCCAGCTGCCGGTCATCTAAGCCACGATTGAACTGTCCAGCGACAGGCAAGTCAGGGGAATGACGGTTTATGATGGTTGCAGCGCATGTAAAAGTCTCACCTTATGGCATATGTCTCACCTTCCTCACCAGTCTGTAAGGTGTGTCACTGATCCTGGGGCAGCGACAACAATGTCCGAGACCGTAATTCGCCCCTTGGGAAGGGTGGGAACAGTGAGAGAAAGAAGTCAGTCTCACAAGGGCAGGGGCTCGTGTTTTGTCAAAAAGTCTTAACTCTTGGCTGGGGGAGATTTGCAGTAATGGTGATTTTTAGTTTGAGGTGGGTGGTAATTGGACAAAATTAGATTGTCCTGGGGTGGAAAGGAATTAGTCATCAGACTTCCATGTTTATTAAAGAGACACGAGTTGCTTTTTAATAAAGCGGTTGAGCAGCGCTTGTGTTTGTGTCGTTTCAGTGAACCAGCTGTTTTTTTCGCAAGGTCATCATCAGTAGACAGATCCTGTGCAATTATGATGGGAGGTGCTGGCGGGGCTCTAGTAAATCTGCAGTTTACTATTTCTCCATTAAGACACCCCAGCAGTGCGAAGTCACTGTTGATTTAGCAAAATTGCAGCGAGCGCCTACCACGGGCCCCTCACTGTGCTGTGAAGATGCAGCGCTGCCTTCAGAGAGCTTGTAGAGGTGGATGCGGGAGGTTACTGTATAGGGCGGCGAGTGCCCTGATGGGGGTCTGCAAGGAGTGCTGCGGAGGCCTGGAGGCAGGGCACCCGCCCAGAGGAGCTGGCCGCCAGGCCGAGATCTGGCGTGTGGCACAGGACATGCCCACTTCCCACACGTGTGCTGCCCCACTCACTCCCTGATGCCTCAGAGAGAGGGGCTCAAGGAACACGGCGGGCGGAATGATTGATGCTGGTCTCCTCTCTGTTTCTGCAAGATTTCTCCGTGGACAATGGCAGCTACAATTCAGGCCATGGAGAGGAAGATCGAATCGCAGGCTGCCCGCTTGCTTTCCCTAGAAGGTCGAACCGGGATGGCCGAGAAGAAGCTGGCCGAC
Organism: Tursiops truncatus; assembly: GCF_011762595.2. NCBI lineage: Eukaryota > Metazoa > Chordata > Mammalia > Artiodactyla > Delphinidae > Tursiops > Tursiops truncatus. Next base: position 98,594,830 of record NC_047042.1, on the reverse strand, counting down.
TGCGAGAAGACGGCCGTGGAGTTGGGGAACCAGCTGGAGGGCAAGTGGGCGGTGCTGGGGACCCTGCTGCAGGAGTACGGGCTGCTGCAGAGGCGGCTGGAGAACGTGGAGAACCTGCTGAGGAACAGGAACTTCTGGATCCTGCGGCTGCCCCCGGGCAGCAAGGGCGAGGCCCCCAAGGTAAGCCCTGGGCGCCGGGGGTGGGACAGCCCGTGCCCGTCAGCGTGCGGGTAAGCGTGCATGACACTGTGGTTCCGGGTGCCCGTGACCTTTGATGATATGGCCGTGTATTTCTCTGAGCAGGAGTGGGGGAACCTGTCCGAGTGGCAGAAGGAGCTGTACAAGCACGTGATGCGGGGCAACTACGAGACGCTGGTCTCCCTGGGTAAGGCGTGAGACTCATTTCTTGGTTACGTGTGATTTGGGGAGACCTCAGCTTCTCTCTTCCTTCTGGTGGGTTTTGTCCTGAGGATATGTAAATCGCTGGGAACCTTGACCAGGCACGGTTATCGCCTCTTTTTCCTAAAGATGAGCCCTGGGTGACTGAGTCAAAGGCTGCCTTCTACTTGGTGAAGTTCACGGGGTGCCAGACCGGGAGGGTTGGTGGCCTCTCTCCTAACCAGGCTCAGAGCACAGCCGTTTCTGTTCTCCTGCTGAGACCTGGAGTGGAGAAGGCTCCCACCGCTCTCAGATCCAGTATGATCAACCCAGGTTTGAGAAGGACTTTTTCTCTCGCCTTCTCTCGCTGATACATGAGGCCTGACTGAGCGAGTGGCTCCTCTGGGTCGGCGGAGAATGTAGGCAGACCATGCTTCTCAGAGCCAGCGCTGCCTTCACACCTGGAGGCTTCCCCAGACCCTGGGCCTGCCGCCGCTCCCTTCAGGCAGTACCCCCAAGAAGGCCTGGACTGTTTCTTCTGGGCTTATTACCTCTTGGGATGGTATCTGTGTGACCCCAGGTCTGAAGGCAAAAAGGCATGGTTATGAGGCTGGGAGCAGGTGCGGGTGTGAGGTTCTATTTCAGTTTGCAGGAATGTACGGCTTCTTAACCTCGAGACCCTATACCAGAGTGTCTTCAGCTCAGCACTGCATCTTGGGCCAGATGAGGCTTTGTTTTGGGGGCCATCCTGTGCCTCATAGGATGTTCGGCAGTGTCCCTCTTCCCAGCAGATGCCAGTGGCACCTCTCCCCCAGCCCCCAGTCGTGACAACCAAAAATGTCTCAGACTTTGACAAATGTCCCCTAGGAGGCAAAATTGCCTATGGTTGGGAACCACTGCCCTTTACCAATCAAGAAATGTAGTTTCTGGGCCATCTTGGTTTCCCAGGCTGCCTGTCCCCAGCTCTGAACGGAACGTGGCAAAAGCTAACCCTTCTGTCTTCCCCCAGACTATGCCATCTCCAAGCCCGAGGTCCTCTCCCAGATTGAACAGGGGAAGGAGCCGTGCAGCTGGCGTCGCGCTGGCCCCAAGGTTCCAGATGTTCCTGTGGACCCGAGTCCAGGTGAGGGGTTGGGGGAAGGCTAGGGAGATAGCAGGCAATCAGATGGAAACAAAAGTAAAGGGCCAGGGAAGGTGTGACCTTCTTTCCAGGGAGAGCCAAGGAAAAACATCAATGGTTTTTTTTTTGTTGTTTTTTTTGTTTTGCGGTATGCGGGCCTCTCACTGCTGTGGCCTCTCCCGCTGCGGAGCACAGGCTCCGGACGCGCAGGCTCAGAGGCCATGGCTCACGGGCCCAGCCGCTCCGCGGCATGTGGGATCTTCCCGGACCGGGGCATGAACCCGTGTCCCCTGCATCGGCAGGAGGACTCTCAACCACTGCGCCACCAGGGAAGCCCAACATCAATGTTTTAAACCTGAGTTTTCTTATAGTTGAATTATGACCTATAGCCTGTTCAGCTAACACTCCAGGAATACTTCCCAGCGTGAAAACAGGCAACAAACCTAGTCTTTTAGGAAAGAGATGGTGCCAGTGGCTCAGCATTAGAGGAAGAAGGAGGGGGACACAGACAGGAAGGTAGAAGATAATAAAGACAAAATTTAATTCATTCATAGCTTTACAAAGAGTCAGCCTTGCCTCCACCTGAGAACCAAATTTCACTTAAAACCATTAGTAATTACAGAACATTAACCCCTTAGCCATGTCTCAACATGGTTAGAGTCACTGATTTATTTAAAGGTGAATCTGGATACCCGATACTACGGTCTCAGATTTTCCTGGGCCAGTCAGCACGTTTGAAAGTTAAGGAAAGGACAGGTAGACACATGAGAAAAGCCAAATGGCTGACGGGAAGACCTTGCTGGGTTGGGGGTCAGCAACGGTCTGTCACTTACCAGGGAGACCCCGCCCCCGCAGGCTCAAGCCCACCTCCTCCCAAGACCCCTTGTCTGCACCACCTGCCTTGGGGCTTCCCTTTCGTCTGAACACCTAGGTTACTAAAAAGTCTTATATGTTTAATTTGTGATTCACAAAATGTGTCTTCCGTGTTTGCTGTGTCACTGCAGTTAGATTTTCCCTTTCCCCGGGGCAGGCCGTGTTCAGAAATCATTCACCAGTTTAGGTCAACAGGGACAGTGCTGAAAGCTAGAAATTGACTAAGAGCAGAGTGCTGTCTGGATGGAAAAGATAGTTATGACACGTGGGGCTGCCAGTGGCTTACCTTGGGTGGGAGGTTCCCCGTAGGTTTGTTTTATCGTATGTGGAGGCCTCCCTGGATGTAATAAATATACACGATAATGAGAGTGAATAGGGGCCTGGAAATGTGGTGGCTTCTGGGGAGTCCCTGCCCAGCCCTCCCCTCCGGCACTTAGAGCTCCCCTCTCAGGCCTTGAGCCCATCAGCGGGATCCCTGGGTGGCCCTCATCCCCGCCCACCTCAGTCCAAGAAGCCGGGACCCCTGGTCCACCCTCCCCAGCTCTGGGCTTTGTGCAGCCGCTCGTCAGACCTCCTCTCCCACTTCTCTTCAACCCCTAAATCCTCCCAACTGTGCTTGGGGAAGTGGGTGCTCAGCAAGGCCGCCAATCCTCAGGCTCCTCCCCAGCTGTCCACCCATTCTTGCCCAGCGGAGACCTGCTTCCTGCCCTTTCCTCACCCTCTTTCCCTGCCTGGAGGGCGCTGCTGTCACTGGGGTCGTTGCTCCTCAGTATAGCCTCTCCTGGTTTTCTTCCCACCTTTCCTTTGCTATTTCCTGCTGCCCTTTCTGATCTTTAAGCATTGGGGTGCCCTCAGCCCTCCTCCGCCTCTCTCTGTGCCCACACTCCATCCTTCCGGTGGGCACTCCCACCGGGGCCTTTCCCCTGAATCCTGCACGCCCGCCGCCCGGTCTGTCTGCACGTGGACAGCTGCCGGACAGCCCGCTTGGACCACGTGCCTCCCCGAGCTCCTCGTCTGCCCGTCAGAACCTGCTCTTCCCACAGGCTTCCCCACTGCAGTAGGAGCCCTCCGTCCTCCAGCTGCTGGCCCAGAACACAGGGGCCATCCCTGACCCTCTTTCACGCCCAGTCCTCACCATCGGGAAACCCTGCCAGCACTCCTCCAGACTCTCCTGCACGTCCCCCTGCCCCCAGGCCCGTGGTTTCCTGCTTAGAGTATCGCGGGCACCTCCCACCAGTCTCCCTGCTCCTGCCCTAATCCTCCAGAGTCTGCGCCCCACCCAGCAGCCAGAGTGACCCCTTTACAGCACAAGTCCTGCGTCCTTTGGCTCCCAACCCCTGCTGGCTTTCCATCAACTCACACAGCCGGGCTTCTCTCCCTCTGCTTGTCCCCCACTCGCTCAGTTCCAGCCACACCAGCCTCCTTGATGTTCCTGCAACACTCCAGGCTGGCCCAGTCTCCGAGCCTTTGCACCTGGCAGTGCCCTCTGCCAGGAGTGCTCTTCAGATATTTCCTGGGCTCAACCCATTACCTCCTTCAGGTCTCTGCTGAAATATGACTTTCCCTAATCACCCTATTTAAAATGGCAGCCCCTCTCCCCACCCAGAGTTTCCAGGCTCCCTTTCCTACTTCGGTTTGTTCCATATCCGATATCATCTATTATGTATATTTCATATTTTACATTATTATATATTTTATATTTATAGACTTTATATAGACGTAGATATTACATATGTATAACTAGAATATATTTCATATTTATAGATTATACATGTTTCCTATTGATAGACGTGTATGTGTCTGGTCACCACCCTCACCTTCATTAGGATGTAAATTTCAAGAGGATGAGAACTTCTGTTTGTTTTGTTCATATAATCATTCTGGCCTCCTAGAACACTGCCTAGCACAGAGTAGGAATTTAATATTTTTGAATGTATCCTGTGTTTCATAATTTAAATCGTGTGTGTGTATATGATATATTTCTGATACAGTTTAAATTCCTTTTTAGATCTCCCAGTCTCATTCCTCCTCAGGGTAGCCAGTTGTCCAGAAGTTGTTTGTCCTTTCTATCCACATTTTAAAACTTCTACTGTATACATATGTAGCCATAAACAATATATAATAATGGTTTTGTGTGTTTTGAAAAATCACGTGTCCTCATCTCTATCACTCGGTATTCTGTGTTTCATACTTATCTCTGTTGATGCATATAAGTCAAGTTCATTCATTTTGATGGCTGCTCAGCATTCCGAAAGCAACTATATTACAATTTTTTATCCATCCCTCCATTGAGTTGCACTTAAGCTGTTTGTAACTTTTCACTTCACAAGTGGTACTGGAGTGAACATTCTTAAAGGTGTCTTTTTGTGTCCATGTGCTGATGTCTCTCTAGGGAATAGACCTGGAGGAGGAATCCCAGTGTGGAGGGCATGCCCGTCTGCACCTCTGCTGTTGCCAGCTCACCCGCCCCATGGTCACACTGGCGTACATACTCCCCAGCAGTTAAGAGGACCTGCTTTCTTACTTCCTTGCCCACTTTTCAGAATTAGATGTTTGCCGATCTGATGGAAGTGAAATGGTATCTTGTTTTAATTTGCATTTCCCCAGTTGTTAGTGGAGCTGAGCATCTTCAGATGTTTATTTGGGTTCTGCTTCAGTGAATTATCTTTTTCTGTTTTTCTCCTGTTGTTTCTCATTATCTTACTGATTCAGGTCTCTTTATATAGTTCTGGATACTAACGCTTTGTCTGTTATTTGCATTACAAATATCTTCTCCCAGTCTGTGGCAGGTCTTTTAACTTTGTAGTTCTTAGAAGTTTTAATTTTTGGTAGAGTCATAAACACCAGTCTTTTCCTTTATGATCTGTGCTTTTTCTGTCTTAAAATATCCTTTCCTGCCTCACTCTAGTCTTGCTTTTTACATTTAAGTCTCTAATCCAACTAGAATGAATATTTGGGGAGGTTACAAGGGAGAATTTAAAAAAATTTTCCCCACAAGACATCTAGTTTTCCAGCAAAGTTGGCTGGAGACTCTCCCTTTTCTCCAATGATGTGTAATGCCCATTTGGTCGCGAACCAGGTTTCCATACGTGCACGTGCCGTTCCTGGGCTCTTTACTGGTTTCTTTGGTCTCTTCGTCTATCTCTGCACCAATTCTCACTGTTTTAGTTTCCTACTAAGCCTTGATATGTAGTAGACTAAGCTTTCCCTACTTGTTCTTCTAAACTTTTCTTGGCTATTCTTGGACCTTTGTTCTTCTAGATGAATTTCAGAATCTTTGTGTCAGGTTCTCAGAAATCCTGTTGGAATTCTGATTGGAATTGCATTTCTTTTGTAATTTCATTTCTGGAGAATTACTGTCATTGCAGTATTGAGCCCCCTTACCCACAGGAAGACTTGTTTACTGAAGCCTTCTGTATGTGCCTGAATAGGACTTACAGTTTTCTCCTGATCATTGTTGTTTCTACTGTGAATGAGATTTTTAAATTAATTACATGTTTTAAATAGTCGTTGCAGGTGTGCGGTAAAGCTGTTGACTTTGTTTAGTAAGAAAAACAATTTTCTCAACTCTCATTACTTCTAATGACTAGTCAATTTAGAGTCTTAGGTTCTTTACATGCACAATTGTGCTCTCCATAGATAGCACAAAAGTCATCTCTTCTTTTTAAATGTTCGTAACTTTATTTTTCTGGTTTAGCAGTGGGCCTACGACATGGTTAAATAGTAGCTGTGATAGCTGGCATCCTTGTCTGTGGGATACTTAAAGAGTTTCGGCATTTAGGATGATTTTTGCCGTAGACTTTTGAAGATACTGTTAGTTTAGAAGAAGTTTCCTTCCACTTCTGGCCACTGTTTTTAATCGTGAATAAATGTTATATTGTATCAAATGTTGTTTTTTGTTTTTTTAATATTATTTTATTTCTTTAATACATTTTACTTTGTATTATATGACATAAACAAAATACAGAATAAAATACATAACATAAAATACATAAAGTTTAGAGAACGATTGGTAAATACCCATATTCCCAACTCGCAGCATAAGAAATAGATCATAACCCGATCTATTTCCAAGACCCCACTGTCCCTCCCAGACCCCAGACCCCTCCCTTCCTCTCACAGATAAACGCAAAATTCAGACAGATGAGATCAGTCCCTTGCTTTTCCTTACATTTTTATTACCTGTGTATATATTCCTAAGTAACATTGTTTAACCTGTTTTTGAACTTTTTATGAATGAGATCATACCATATATACTCTTCTTTAACTTGCTGTTTTCATTTGACTTTGTTTTTGAGAGTCATCCATGTTGGTGTAGTACAGCTGTAGTCATTCCTTTTCGTTCTCTCCCACCCAGTTAGGCACCCCACCAGAGGTGCCACCAGGGATGCACCTCATCGGGGAGTTTGGGAGCAAGGATTGGACAAGCACAGTCCTTGCCCAACCTTCTTCCCTTGGGCAGCTGGCTGCCCCCAGGGACAGGCAGTCTCTGCTGCGCTGCTGGGGAGAGCCTCCTTCACCATGGTCCAGGGTGACTTCCTGAACCAGGGTCAGTGCTGAGGGCCCCTCTTACATAAAAGCTGCATCCTCATTTATCAGTAATAAAAAGAGTTTACCCTCACCAGCCTTCCTCTTTTGTTTTATTTCTCTAATTGTTAAGATCCATGACAGGGAAGAAAAATGGTAATTACCAGGCTCCCTTAAAACCCTAAGAGTGGACAAAAATGCAGTTGTCTTTTATTTATCGATATTTCTATCTAGGAACCTTGCCAAAATTCTCATTAGTACTAATAACTTTTCCAATAATTGTCTGATGAGTCTCGGGTTTTCTGAAAAGATAATCATATCCCCTATGAGTAATAAGAATTTTTTGTTTCGTTTCAAATCTTTATGATTTAGTTTTCTCTTTGTTTTACTGTGCTGGCTGAGAACTCCCAGAAAATCCTTAAATAGAAGTGATGACAACAGGTATCTTATTGGTTCATGATGTTAAAGAAGATACTTTTTAACTTTTCACATTGAGTCTAATATTTGTTAAAAGTTTTTTGATCAGTGCTGTTTATCAGGTTATAAGAGTTTGGTATGTGTCTGGTCGACTAGATGTTTCTAACAGGAATCGCTGTTGAATTTTTATGGAATGCTATTTTGGTATCTATTGAGATTATATGATTTTTCTTCTTTAACTAATATGGTAAATTATGTCATTTTCTCATGTTGAACCAACCTTGCAATTTTGGGAAAAAAACCTAACTTAGTCATGATCCTTTATATACATTGCTGGACTTAATATGCTAATTATTTTGTTTAGGATTTTTGAATCTTTGTTCATGAGTGAGACTGGCCTTTACTTTTCCTTTCTCAGACTGTCTTTGCCTGGTTTTGATATTAAAGATATGTTATGATGTATTCCCTCTGTTTTTATTTGCTCAGGGAGTTTGTGTAATATTGGGATTATCTATTCTCTGAATGTTTTTCTTTGTGGGGGAGATTTTTGTCTACTGATTTTAAGTTCTTTAGTAGCTATAGGACCTTCTTGATTCAGTTTTGGCAAGTTCTAGTTTTTCTAAGGAATTTGTTCATTTCCCCAGAGTTTTCAAATTTCTTGGAATAACGTTCATAATATTCTATTTTTTAATCTCAGCTACATCTATCATTATGTCCCTTTTTCATTCTTCATGTTGGTTATTGGTGCTTTCTCCTTTTCTCTTGATAATCTTGCTAGAGATGTATTGGTTAATATCCTTTCCAAAGAACCAACTTTTGCTTCTCTGTGTTCTTTGTTTCTTCTTTTATTAACTTATACTCTCATAGTATTTCCTTTCTTTTTATTTTATTGCTTTTATTTTATTGCTGTTACTTTCTAACATCTTGCATTGACTGCTTGACCTATTAATTTTCAACCTGTTTCCTCTTTTTTAATATAAATATATGAGGCTACAAACTTTCCTCTAAGTACCATGTAGATGCAGACACGCATTTTGATAATTTTTTCATTAGCATTGGGTTCCAAATAGCTTCCATTTTCATTGTGATTTGTCCTTAGAGCCTTGGATTATTTAGAAAGCATATATATATGTATATATATATATATTTATTTAATTTTAGTATATATGGGGAGTTTGAGGATATCTGTTATTGATTTCTAACTTAATGGTGTTATAGTTAGAAAATAGATGTGTAAAATACTAATCTTTTAAAATTTATTGAAGTTTGTTTTATGGCCTAGAAAGTATTCATTTTTTCTTAATGTTTTGTATGGCTTGAGAAGCTTGTGTTTTCCTTGTCTTTAAGTTATGCTTATGTCCATTTGGTCAGTTTGTTAATAGGGTTGTTCAGATCCTGCAATCTTTGGTTGGCTTGGTTTACCGGTTATGGAAAATGGTATGTCAGTCTCCCACAGAGGAGGTGGATTTGTTCATTTCTCCTGGAGTTCTGTCAGTTTTGCTTTATTATTTTGAAGCTGTGTTATTAGATTTAAATCATAGAATTATTGTATCTTTCTGGTCAGTTTACCATTGTGCAGTGATTCTTTTTTATTTCTATGGATACTTTTCTTTTTAAGTCTATTTCATCTGATATGGTACAACCACATCTTTTTGTTTTTAATTGTTTATTTGACTTAGCATATCTTTTATTGTCTCACACTGCTTTTGCATCCTTCTGTTTTAGGTGTGTCTCCTATAAACAGCACGTAGCTGAGTCTCTTGTTTGTTTTTAGTCTGCTCATCTTTACGTGTGAAATGTCCAGAACAGTAGGCACCAGCCACATGTGACTGTCAAGCACTTAAAGGGATGAAATATGTCTAAATGAATACTCTGGATATATTGGGTTAAAAAAATATTGCTAAAATTATTTCACCTGTTTCTTTTTACTTTTCTAAGGTAGCTACTATCAACCCTAAAATTAGAGATGTGGCCCACCTTGATCTCTGTTGTACGGCGCTGGTCTGGATCATTGACATTGACCATGGCCACTAGGGTGTTCGGATTCTTAGCCACCATCTTAAATTGTGCTGTGAGACGTTAACCCTGCCTTTCCTGTATTTATTTTTTTCCCTACGCCTCCCTTGAGAATGACTCATTTAGATTTTTTCTTCCTTAAACTGTTATTATTTTTAATTAGTTTGGAACACCAGCCTGGGGTGTGTCAACTCCCAGGGGAGACTGTTCTCCCCACTCAGCTAAGACCAAAGGCCAGAATGGGCAGTTGCCTTTCACAGGGCAGGTTTTCACCTTTGTTTTATGTTTAGTGCACTGGGAACATTGCTCTTTGGTCCCAGGTTTATGTGTGTGGTGGTGGTGAGGGGTCTCCAGCCCAACCTTCCACCCTGCTTAAGCACCCGGCTTCTCACATCTATCTGCCCCAGGTGTGCACAGTCCATTGTAGCCCAGCAGTAGGGGAATGGGAGATGCCCTACAGTTTACCGTGGCTGACTTAGGCTTTCTTAGAGGTCATCCATGCTTAAAAATTTGTGTGTTTTTATACTCTACCCATCATTTTTAGATACTCCATATTGAGAGGAGTTTCTCTGCACAGCTAGCCAGCCATATGCCAGAAATGGAAGAGTTGAATGCTGCTTCTGTGTCTGTTGAGATGACTATTGTTTTCTCCATTAATCTGTTTGTGAGTTGTGTTACTGTATTGTCCAGGGGTAGCTTATCCTTGAGTTCTCAGGAGAAACCCAGTTTGTTCATAATGTACTGTCTCTTCTTCTTTTTCGAAAACATATTACAGGATTTGATTTCTATTTCTCTCATTTAGAACCTTTGCATACCTGTTCATAAATGACCATTTTATGAATTTTTTCATACACTGTTCTCTAGTTTGTGCAATGAGAATTATACTGGCCTCATTTTGACAGCTATTTTCCCTGTCAAATATTGAAAATATTATCTTCTGACATCGTACTTGCTGATAGAAATCTGCTTTCAGTCTGAATGTCATTCTTTTCTCTCTGGTGCCTTTTAAGATTTTCTCTTTGTCTTTGCTGTTCCATATCACATGAATATTGTCTAGGTTTATATTCTTTTTTATTTCCTACTTAGGAAGTGGTGTTTTCCTTCAAACCATGGGCTCACCATGCCTTCAGTTTTGGAAAATTCTCAGCCGTTATTTCTTTACCTGTTGCCACGTATCCATTTCTTATTCCCTCCTTCTGGGATTTCTGCCAGCATATGTTGGAACTTCTCGTTTAATCCTCCATGTCTCAACTTCTCTTTCATATTTTCATTTCTTTATCTCTCAGTGTTGTACTCTGGATTGTTTCCCCAGATCCATCTTCTAAGTCACTAATTTTCTCTGCAACTGTGTTCATTCTGTTGTTAAGCCAGCCATTGTATTTTTTATTTCCGTGACTGTTTTTGTCATTTCTAGAATGTCTATTTGGTTCTCTTTCACATCTGCCTTTTAAAAAATAATTTCCCATTCTTGCCTTACAGATTATGTTCCTTCCTTTATTTCTTTGAATATTTTAAACATACTTATGCTACTGTATCCTTCGGCCTATTCCTTTTCTGTAGTTTGCAGGAGTGAGTTCTGCCATGGCTCTCATGCCGTTTGGCTCCTCTTCTGGTTTGTAAGTTTAGCCTTTTAGTAGGGGCCCCTTAAGGCCTGCCTTGTGGGTGTGCCCCTATGGGCAGGTTTGCATTTGCCTCTGTTTGGGGCCCTCCTGGGTTGCCGTGGTTCTCAGCCAATTTTTCTGTGAATTTCTCAACTTTTCTCAGCTGCACCATGTGGTTAGTATGAAGTTAGTGTGGACACAGGTATCTAATCTATTATGGGTGGCTTTTCCATCCATGGCCCAGGACAAGACGCAGCTTCCTTATTGTGCCCCTGCGTGGGTGGGGTTTTAGTCCCCATCTACCTGATGGGACAGAGCCTCATGGCTCCTGGCTGATGCAGGCAGCTCAGCTCTGCTCTCACCTCACTCGGACATCAAAGCCCCGCCCCTAAGGCCTGCATCCTGTTTCAACAGCTCTGCTTGGTTCCTGCTCAAACTCTTGATTTGACTTTGTGTTTTTTCTTTGATTCTTTTTTTTCTTTTTAATTTTTTTTTTTTTCGGTACGCGGGCCTCTCACCGCCGTGGCCTCTCCCGCTGCGGAGCACAGGCTCCAGACGCGCAGGCCCAGCGGCCATGGCCCACGGGCCCAGCCGCTCCGTGGCATGTGGGATCCTCCCGGACCGGGGCACGAACCCGCGCCCCCTGCATTGGCAGGCGGACTCTCAACCACTGCGCCACCAGGGAAGCCCTTTTCTTTGATTCTTATATCTGGAATCTTTCTTTTGTGCTCACGTAAATACATGTGTAGGGGTAAGGTTTTGGGGACGGGGGTAGATTTTGTCTAGCATTTCTGTGTTTAAAGTGAGAGCAGGACCTCCCTAGGGCAGCACAGTCTTGCCCATGGACCAGAGATCCAGCCCTGAGAATGCGTTTTTTTTGTTTTATTTATTTATTTATTTTTGGTTAGGTTGGGTTTTTGTTGCTGCGCGCGGGCTTTCTCTAGTTGTGGTACGCGGGCTTCTCATTGTGGTGGCTTCTCTTGCTGCAGAGCACGGCCTCTAGGCGCACAGGCTTCAGTGGTTGTGGCACACGGGCTCAGTAGTTGTGGCTCGCGGGCTCTAGAGCGCAGGCTCAGTAGCTGTGGCGCACGGGCTTAGTTGCACTGCGACACGTGGGATCTTCCCAGACCAGGGCTGGAACCCGTGTCCCCCGCATTGGCAGGCGGATTCTTAACCACGGCACCACCAGGGAAGTCCAAGAATGCGTTTTGTACTCCTCACTTTTCCCTGCCTGACCCGTGTGCTCAGTACCATGTGACCACATGCTTTGCCTGGAAGACCCTGCAGTCCCTGTTTGAGCTCTTGCCTTCCCTTTCCACCAGGCTCTTTTGCTGTTTGACCTTTGCAAGGCCCCGTGTGCCTTTCCTTGGCTGGATGTGTGTCCGCCCCAGGGCCCCTGATGCTGTCACTCACGCACTCTCTTCTTCTCAGGCTCAGGGCCCCCTGTTCCTGCCCCTGACCTCTTGATGCAGATCAAGCAGGAAGGGGAGCTCCAGCTCCAGGAGCAGCAGGCTCTAGGCGTGGAGGCATGGGCAGCCGGACAGCCAGACATCGGGGAGGAGCCGTGGGGCCTCAGCCAGCTGGACTCCGGAGCAGGAGACGTCTCTACCGACGCTGCCTCTGGTGAGTGGCTGAGGCTGGGAGCAGACAGCAGGAACCAGATGCAGGGACTGAGGGCAGGACCTGGGAGAAGAAGTTCCTGCAAGCATTGCGGGGGGCTGTGGGCTCTGGCCTGACGAGTTTAGAAGATTTCCCACCTTACGGCAGGGGTTGCCCCGAAGGACATCTTGCTGGTCCCTCTGGGTTCCATGATGCTCTTGTCCTGGTATTCCTCCGCCTCACTCTTGCCAGCCCCCTCCTGGTCTTCTTGCCCCAGCACTGGACATTTAAATCACCAGCTGCCTCCTATTAAAGAGGGGCTGTGTGATGTCTGAGCTTCCGGGTGCCTCAGAGAAGGGGACGGAAGCAAACTGGTTCAGGAGAGGTGGGGTCGTTGTGCTCGGGCAGGAGAGTCACCGGTGGGGTCTCGGGGCAGCTGCTCCGCCTCTCCCACGGGGTCTGCCCGCTTCTTTCCCTAACCCACTGGCTCTGCTCTCTCTTCACTGCAGGCGTCCACTCCAACTTCTCAACCACTATCCCGCCCACCTCCTGGCAGGCGGATCTCCCCCCTCACCATCCCTCCTCCGCCTGCTCAGACGGGACGCTGAAGCTCAGCACGGCCGCCTCCACGGAAGGTACGGGGTGTGGAGGGAGGACTGGAAGGGCTCATGTCTGCCCCGGAGGCTGCCTCAGCCGTGGCCCCTGGTGGTGCAGCCAGCAGGCATTTAGGTGCCGGTGATGTGAACACTCTGTACAGTCTGTCCCTTTTCTCCTTCTAGATTCTTAGGCTTCAACAGTCTTTCTTGAGACGGTCCATTTTCCCACAGTTCCTTTCTTGTGTTAACCAGTCAATCCTGACAAGCTGAACCCTTAAGGGGATGTACCTCTTGCCCAAACTCAGCAACCCTGGCTCCTCCCTGACCTGGAAAAACCCAAACCCACCTAGAACCGCTTCTTAGATATCAGCACTACCAAAGACAGGTGTCCACAGGCCCGAATTGGGAGGAACTGCCTCATATATGTATTAGTTTTCTACTCTGTCTTGAAAGGCAGTTATCTGTTACTTTAAGTAATAATTTCTGTCATATTTTGGCACCCCAAAATTGTGCTAGAAGCCTAGATCCCTGATATAAAACTCTAGGGCATGAAATTCAAGTACATTTACGTAAAATCCAACACACTTTTACTACTACACTAATATTTTTATCATTGGCTAGCTGGCTACATTTACTGAATGCTTAATGCACGCAAAACAGCATGCTAAGTGCTTTCACATGTGCTGTGTGGTTTAAACTTCAAGCAACCCTGTGCAACAGGGTATTCGCAGAGGAGCTTGCCTGAGGTCACTGCTGCTCTGTGGGGAGCCACGTTCCAGTCTCAGATAAACCTGAGCCCAGCTCTGTGCTTTTGCCCCTCGGGTGCATTGCCACCAGTGGTCAGAGCTCCTTCCTTGGCATAACTTCATGATTAGCCTTAAGAGCCAAAGTGAAAATAGAACGCGGTGAGCAGATGCAATGGTTGCTCTCCTGGGGTGCAGGTTCTAGAACAAGGGGAGCAGACAGGCTGGTTGCTTTACCTGTGGTGAAGGTCTGGAACACGATGTCCTCACCCACGGTTTGAGGCAGCCACCTGACCGCCTGGGGCATCTCTGCTGAAATGGTTGGATCCGGAGGCTTCGAGACTAGGGCTCAGAGTGGCCGTAGTTGGGCCAAATGTCCCGATGAAAGATCTTCCCTTTGTAAGCGGGGAGGGGACAGAATGATACCTGGTCTTTCTGTCTCTTTCTCAGCAGATGTAAAGATTGTGATAAAAACCGAAGTCCAGGAAGAGGAGGTAGTGGCCACACCAGTGCATCCTACTGACCTAGAAGCCCATGCGACCCTGTTCGGACCAGGCCAAGCCACAAGGTTCTTCCCTAGTCCTGTCCAGGAAGGAGCCTGGGAGAGCCAGGGCAGCTCCTTCCCCAGCCAGGACCCCGTGCTGGGGCTGAGAGAGCCCGCCCGGCCCGAGCGCGAGCTGGGCGAGCCCAGCCCCGCGGTGACCCAGGACGAGACCCCTCCAGGGGACTGGCTCTTCGGGGGGGTCCGGTGGGGCTGGAATTTCAGGTGTAAGCCTCCCGCGAGCCTGAACCCGAGGACCGGGCCTGAGGGTCTGGCCTACTCCTCGCCCGACAACGGAGAGGCCGTGCTGGACCCCGGCCAGGCCCCGAGACCCTTCAGCGACCCCTGCAAGTACCCCGGCCGGACCAAAGGCTTCGGCCACAAGCCGGGCCTGAAGAAACACCCGGCGGCCCCCCCCGGGGGGGCGGCCGTTCACGTGCGCCGCGTGCGGGAAGAGCTTCCAGCTGCAGGTCAGCCTGAGCGCGCACCAGCGCAGCTGCGGGGGGCTGCCCGACGGGGCGCCGGGGGCGGCGGGCGGCGCGCGGGACGGCAGCGGCCTGCGGTGCGGCGAGTGTGGCCGCTGCTTCACGCGGCCGGCGCACCTCATCCGGCACCGCATGCTGCACACGGGCGAGCGGCCCTTCCCCTGCACCGAGTGCGAGAAGCGCTTCACCGAGCGCTCCAAGCTCATCGACCACTACCGCACGCACACGGGCGTGCGGCCCTTCACCTGCACCGTGTGCGGCAAGAGCTTCATCCGCAAGGACCACCTCCGCAAGCACCAGCGCAACCACGCAGCGGGCGCCAAGCCGGCCCGGGGCCAGCCCCTGCCGCCGCTGCCTGCCGTGCCCCCCGACCCCTTCAAGAGCCCCGCCTCCAAAGGACCCTTGGCCTCCACGGACCTCGTGACCGACTGGACTTGTGGCCTGAGTGTCCTGGGACCCACCGACGGCGGGGACCTGTGAGGCCCCCGCGGGCGACCCCCGCAGGCCCAAGTGTAAAGAGGCGCTTCTCCAGACAGCAGGGTGGTGCGAAAAGCTTCGGGCGGAACGGAGCCTGGGGGAGAGCCAGATTCCCAGTTGCTGAACCGATCACTGGAGCGGGAGAAAATACCAGACAACGCAGCTCCCACCTCTAAACAAAGTAGAATTCTCTGTGAAACTGAGCAGCATCGAATTTTAAGTAATTTAATTACGAAACTTTTTTTTTTTCTAATTCTTGAAGAGAAAGCCGTTAAATAGTAGTAGCAGCAGTTTAAACTTCGTAGTGTACCTTTGGTTTCTGGAGTGCGTGTGTGTGCTGTGGGCTGTGTCCTTACCAAGTCTGACAGAGGGTGCGACGGAAGCTTGGCTGGCCGGGGACGCGGGCGAGGAGGGACCTGGACCTCCCTGGCCTCGGTGACCCCTAGGGATGGGCCGGTCTCTGCACACAGCCCCAGGGGAGCGGAGACCGGGCTCTGCCCAGGGCCAGGCTGGGAAGTAAGGCCAGCCGGGCGCCGTGGAAGCCCAGCCTCAGCTCGCGGGCAGGAGGACTGAGGAGCAGTAGCCCGGCGTCTCTCAGCACCTGCCTCTCATCTGCGAAGGCTCTGCGCCAAGTGCCCGCCGTGCGCAGGCGCTCTGCCGCTCCCCCCCCCCCCCCCCCCCCCCCGCCCCGTGACTCCTGGGCCTCGTAAAGGAGAGCTGTCCGGAAGCACCGTTAGGGATGCAGGTGTGAGGCAGGGGCTGCAGAAGCAGGGCCGGGAACGGAGCCTCACCTGCCGACCCCCACAGGGGAGGGGCTGCCCTCTGCTCCTGCCAGATGCTCGTTTCCTTTTCTCTTGGTGTGGTGTGTGTTCTCGCTGTCCAGACGCTTTCACACGGAACCTCATTTGATCGTTACTGTGCCCTAGTGAAGCACGCCGGACGAGCATCCTTTCCTGCGAGAGATGAGGCAGTGTTACTCAGAGGGGACCCATCTCAGCCTCGCACCCCGTGTGCACGATGAGTGCAGACACTTGGGAAGAGGCTCAGGTCAGACTTGGCTCATCCTTCTGGAGCATCAGTTTGGGGGAGGAAAGCTTTTCATTTTGCCCTCTTAGAAGGTTTGCCCCACATCTGCCTGAGCAAAATCATCAGGCCTCAAGCTTTAGCCAAGTGGCGGCCTTGGCGGCCGGTGGGCGCTCACCCCCGGGAGGGGTCGGGGTTGAGGGGCTGGGCCAGGGGCAGGGCTTGCTCGTTCCCTGGCTGACATCTTGAAGGTGGAATTAGAAATGGGCCAAGGTTTCTTGATTCCACCCCAATGCTGTCTCTGCCACACGAGTATCCATTCCCGTTTTGTTGAAGCAGACGCTGGTTCCTTGTCCTCTGGGGAACTTGTTTCCCGAGGGAGGGAGACCATCACTTCTGTTCATTCAGCTCCCTTGTGCG
The DNA here is from genome assembly GCF_011762595.2 of Tursiops truncatus. NCBI lineage: Eukaryota > Metazoa > Chordata > Mammalia > Artiodactyla > Delphinidae > Tursiops > Tursiops truncatus. The sequence goes on along the minus strand of NC_047042.1, from coordinate 98,578,014 downwards.
TACTTTTATTAGGCAATAGACTAGTTAAGAAGATTGTTTCTATGTACTGTATATTTTGTACCAGTTTACACTTCTAATATTGATATAACTGATATTTTGAGAAACAAATGAAGAGGAGACCTCCTGTTAAAATAAAACCTAACCAGCACCGAGGTGGTTTGGTGGGTCCTGTTCTTAGACCCGCGTCTTTGGCCCTGGCGCCACTACATGCATCCCCCGCGGCAGCGGTGCAGTCGGCTTTCTCTGCGCCCTCCTCAGGGTGGCCTTGGACCCAGGGAGGCAGCTGTCCCTGAGAGCTGGGATGGGAGAATCCAGAGAAGTTTGACTCTGTGGAGATAAAACCGACACCTGGAGGGAAAATAAAACCACATCCAGTCACCTCGCTTCAGAATATAGTCATGGTTTTTGTCATTTAGTTTAATATGAGATCATGTACATGAAGATAGGAAGAAAAAATTGCAGGGTATCAAAGAAGAACTGAAGCTGGATGTTTTCTCTTTACATCTTTTCTTGGCTGGGCAGAGGCCAAGAAAGGATCTGGGATGCCTGCAGTGGCTGTAACCCTGGTCTTGGAGTGAAATCCCTCCAATGGCATTTGAGCCAGGCCAGCTGACACCCATATTCCCACCAACTAGGGTTAACACTTGTTAACATTCTATCTCGTGTTTTGTTTTCAGTCTCTTTTGTTTTGATTGTTGTCTTTTTAAGAAAATGAAAATGTAAAAAATTTAAAAATCCACTCGAATTTGCCACAGAAGGTGTGGGAGTGGGACGCGGAGAAGGAAGGGGAGTGGCTCTCATCCAGGCCCATCGTGAGATGGCGGGCACAGGCCATGGCGTCTCATTCCTTCTCAGCAGCCCTGACCTCTCTGCTGTGCTTCTGGCCCACCGCCCCCACTGGACATGTCTCTCGTGCTTGGAAGCCAACCGGGATGCATGTGGTGTCTGCCCGGCTGGCGGGGCTCCTCCTCCACCACCACACCCTCGCCCGTCCTCACATGCATTCTCACGCCCTCATGCTGCCTGCGTGTCACGCCAGAACCCCATTCGAGGCCCAGGAAAGGATGACTCCTAAGGTCCGGCTCAGGTGCTCTCCAAGACAGAGGGCATGGGAGGAAAGGTTTTAGGCAGTGGGGAGGGGCAGGCTGAGGTCCGTCTCAGACATCCAGCAGGGGTGCCCAATCAGTGAGGGAGACCAGACAAGCACTGTGGAACGGAGACCCCACCACGACTCCCAAACTTCCAGGGAACGCTTGCTCTGCCACAGCTCAAAAGAATCCTGGTGGCGCAGTGGTTGAGAGTCCGCCTGCCGATGCAGGGGACACGGGTTCATGCCCCGGTCCAGGAAGATCCCACATGCCGCGGAGCGGCTGGGCCGGTGAGCCATGGCCACTGAGCCTGCGCATCCAGAGCCTGTGCTGTGCACAGGAGCCTGCGCATCCGGAGCCTGGCCTCTCCTGTGCAGCGGGAGAGGCCACAACAGTGAGAGGCCCGCATACTGCAAAAAAAAACCCCAAAAAACAAAAAAAAGAATCCGACTTAGGCCAAAGCACAGTGGTCCCTGGTATTAGCTTCCTATTGCTGCTGTAACAAATTACCACAAACTTCATGGCTTAAACCAACCAGATTTATCTTACATTTCTGGAGGTCAGGAGTCCAAAATGAGTCATATAGAGCTACAATCAAGGCGTCATCAGGGCTGCATTCCTTCTGGAGACTCTAGAGGAGAATCCATTTCCTCGCCTTTTCCAGCTTCTTGAGGCCACCTGCATTCCTTGGCTTGTGGCCCCTTCCTTCATCTTCAAAGGGAATCACTCCAACCTCTGCTTCAATCATTACATCTTTTTTTTGACTTTGACCCTCTTATCTCCCTCTCATAAAGACTCTTGCAATTTCATTGGGCCTGCCCAGATAATTGAGAATGATCTCTGCATCCAAAGATCCTAATTTAATCTCACATCTGCAAAGTCCATACTATAAGGCTACACAGGTTCTGGGAATTAGGATGTGGACAGCTTTCACGGGTGTGGGGGCATTATTTGACTTACCACACTTCCCAAATCTCAGGACAACACTCATCACCTCTCCGAGGCCAGACCAGATCCTCCCTGGGATGCTCCTGTATGTTCTGGCACTGAAATAACCTGCCAAAATGAGAACACTCGAGGTTCATCATTCCCAGTCATTCCTTCATATCGGCCACCCTCTGTTGCCCATCAAAATGTACCTGTCTGCTGCCTGCCTCCTCCTGACATCTTTCTTTACCTTCATCTTTTTCCAACTTTGTTCTCATTCCTATGCTTCCAAAGATGGTCACCATCCCTTCCGACTCTCCATTGTTAAGTAGTAGTGCTACATCATTGTCACATTTACAGGCAGACTGAAGACAAGGTGGGTCAGCTGCACCTTAACCATTTCAACAGCCTCAAGATCTTTTAAGATTGTGCTGGCCACGTGTGACTGTTACTCTCCTTTGCGTCTCCATCCTGGGGAAGACGCCCCCTCCTCCTCTAAAGTTCCTGTCCTCTTTTTCTCTGTCGTTTATCAGTCTTTCTTCCACATCAGTGAAGCCTTGCCAGAAGTCCTTCTGGGTCTCAAGTCTGTGGCTCCCACCCCATCCTGCATTTCTCCATCCCTCACGCAGGCCCAAAGTGACCTTTCTAACTGGGAGATCTGATCCCTCTCATTCCCGGTTTTAAAGTCCTCCAGCAACTCCACCACCTGCACTGAGAATCTAAACTTCAGCACGACATTTCCGACCCCTCATGAGGTGGCTCCTTCCCTGTCATCGCCTGCAACTCCCCTTGCATCTCATGCTCTAGATGAACTGAACCACCTGCCCTTCCCAGAGCACTGTGCTGTTCCTCATCTCTGCACATGCTGTGCCCGCTGCAGACGATGTCCTCCTTCCCTTTGCCCCACTGCCCCATCCACCTGGTGCACTCCTTCTTACCCCTCAGTTCATGGCTCAACCTCACCCAGCCTTCCACAGTTTCTGCAGGTGGAATTGATGCCTCCCCTGTTTTTCCATGGACACTTGCTCAGACTCCATCTGTCATCTCACGGGACTCTCTCTTACTTTGTATATCATGTGTTCCTGGAAATGTGTATAAAGGTGTATGTGTAAAAATGAAGCAATAAAATGATGCGACCAACAAGGGCGTAATTTCCAAAATATACATACAAGCAACTCATACAGCTCAATGTCAAAAAAGCAACCCAGTCAAAAAACGGGCAGAAGACCTAAATAGACATTTCTCCAAAGAAGACATACAGATGGCCAACAAGTACATGAAAAGATGCTCAACATTGCTAATCATTAGAGAAATGCAAATCAGCACTACAACGAGGTACCACCTCACACCAGTCAGAATGGCCATAATTAAAAACTCTACAAATAATAAATGCTGGAGAGAGTGTGGAGAAAAGAGAACCCTCCTACACTGTTGGTGGGAATGTAAACCGGTGCAGCCACTATGGAGAACAGTATGGAAGTTCCCTAAAAAACTAAAAATAGAGTCACCATATGATCCAGTAATCCCACTCCTGGGCATATAGCCAGGAAACGTGAAACCTCTAAATCAAAAAGATACATGCACCCCAATGTTCATTACAGCACTATTTACAATAACCAAGACATGGAAACAACCCAGATGCCCATCAACAGATGATTGGTTTAAAAAGATGTGGTATACATATACAATGAAATATTACTGATCCATAAAAAAAATAATGAAATATTGCCATTTGCAGCAACATGGATGGACCCAGAGATTATCATACTAATCAGACAAAGACAAATATGATATGATATCACTTATATATGGAATCTAAAAAATGATACAAATGAATTTAGTTACAAAACAGAAACAGACTCACAGACATAGAAAACAAACTAACAGTTACCAAAGGAGAAAGGGAGGGGAGAGATAAATTAGGAGTATGGGATTAACAGGTACACACGACTGTATATAAAATACATAGGGGCTTCCCTGGTGGCGCAGTGGTTAAGAATCTGCCTGTGGTTCAGAATCTACTACACATAAAATAGACAAGCAACACAGACTTACTGTATAGCACAGGGAACTATATTCAATATTTTGTAATAACCTATAATGGAAAAAATCTGAAAAAATAGATGTGAATCACTTTGCTGTCACCTGAAACTAACACAATATTGTAAATCAACTAAACTTCAATTAAAAAATAAAAGAAGCAAGGGACTTACAAATCACAAGGAAGGCTTTATTCCCTGACAGCAGCTGTAAAACAAAGTTCCTGATTTGCGTAATTGTCACATTTCTTTTCACCCTGAGTATCGTACAGTTTGTATATGATTATCTAAAAACATTAAAAGCACTGTTTAGACATTAAGTATATATACTTAATTTCTGTCTTAAGAAAATTCTTTGTCAAAAAGTAATAAACACAAAATACTGAACACACTCCTGATACGAATACCTAGGAATTCCAGGTGGGATATAGTAAACGTAATTTTAAATATAGAGCTAATATAGAAAGGAATAAAGGGAGATCCTGTTGTGCCAGAAACAAAGACAGAACAGAGCAGCCATGTTGGAAGCCTACGAGGAGCTGCTGCACCTACCTGGAGTGGGCCTTGGGTCCATGGAGGTGAGAAGTTGGAACTAACACCTCCAGATAAAGTCCCTTCAAGGCCTCATCTTCAGAAAATACATGGTTCACAAACAATGCATCCTAACATCAAAAGATGATGTGTTACTTGGGTCCTCAGGAAGCAGATGCTGAGACATAGTTTGAAGTACAAGAGGAGAATGATGCCTATGAAAGGTAAAAGGAGGAGGAAGCAGGGTTTTGCAGGCAAAGTCTCAGACCAGGACACATATCCAACATCCGTGAAAGGAAAGAGGAGAAGAAGCTGTTTTGGGCAGCAGGAACAGACCATTATGCAGCTCTGACAAAGTTTCAGCCAACGAAACAAAGGGTTCTAGAGCAAATATTGCCCGTTAGAGGAGTCCTGTGTTGGGAAGAAATGACCAGGCCTAGGACCCCACCTGCTCACTCATTGCCTGGGGCTGTCCAAGAAAAGCATGGCCTCAGCTGGAAAGCCAAGGCATTTCCTAGAGGTGTAACTGGTCAGTTAACTGCACTTCTTGTAGCTGAATCGTAAGCTCTTGAACAGAGATCTGAGTGGCATATCTCCATGCCTGCCACAGTGACAAAAAGCTTATCTATCTCAGGCTGGGCTCTGGGTGATGGTAGTGGATGGGGTGATAGCTTCCTTGAGAATCCAAAACCACAGATAGTACCTTATGGAGATCGGGATTCAAATTTTACATTACCTTCGGGGCTGATAAATTGACATAAAAATTGGACCTAGGCCAATGAAAGCACTTGAGGTCTCTGATTGAAGGAAACAAAAACAGGAGGAACTATCCCACAATCCAGACCACAAGCCCGGCTCAATATAAACTCACAATCAGAAACTGCAAAACCCACAAGGAAACAGTCCACCATTATTGAGAATATAACGAAAGAGCAGGAGTAAATATCCAGGAACTTGAATTCAGGTAAAATAATTCAAAACAGACTATAATGTGAATATTTTTATAATTTCTAAAAACTAAGGGCAAAAAAGTAGAAGCAGCAGCATGGTAAAAGCAAGGTAAATAGAAATCACCAAACCTTAAGAAAAATCAAGACACTATTAAAAAGAAACATTTTAAAAAGAAAGCATGAGAAAAAACAGAGCCGCTGAAATTAAAAAACTCAATGGACTGGTTAAGGTTAAACAGCAGACCTAGACACAGCTGGGAAGAATTCATTAAATGAAAGATAGATGAGGAAAGTACCCAGAATGAAAGACAGATAAAATGATGGATGGAAACATATGGTATGTTAAGAACATAGACTAGGAACACTGACCATACATCTATCAAATCAGATTTTCTTATCTAGAAAGAGATAATTAGGAAATTAGAAGAAAATAAATATTTTTTGAAAGAATAACAGTCTTCAAGAACTGATGAAAGATATAAATCCTCAAATCCAAGACACACAAATGTAAATCCACTTGTATAAACATTGTGGCGAAACTAGAACACCAAAAACAAAGAAGAAATCCTAAAAGCAACCAGAGAAAAAGACAGATTGACATCAAAGAAAGAACTACTAGATTGACAGTAGACTCTTCTATGATAAAAATAAAGGTCAGAAGACAATGGACGAACACCTACACAGTGGTGAGGGAAAATAACTGTCAACCTAGATTTTATACCCTGATCAATTGTCACACACAAGCAAAACCAAATAAAGACAGTTCCAGAAAATAAAAACTGGAAATGTACCATTTATAAACCCTCGCTGAAAAACTACTGAGGACTATCCTTTGAGAAGAGGAAACTTGAACTCAGTAAGAAGGACACAAGGAGAGTGGTGAGCAAAACAAATTTAGTAAACATGGGTAAATCTCAACATGCATTGACTTTGTAAGACAATAATAAAGACAAGTTTGGGGGATACAAAACAAATGGAACTACAATACTAGACAACATGTAAGAAGGATAGAACATGACTTCAATGAAAGTATCCTACAGTCTTGGTGATTTCAAGAGAAGGGCAGAGACAGCAATTACATTTAGACTTCGTAAGTCAAATATACATATTTACTATGTTCATCACAGCTGCTGAAAGAACAGAGGTAGAATGGCTCCTAGCAGAGGGAGAAGAGATGAATAAAGAAAATCTGATTAATCTAACAGAAGGTAGGGAAAGGGGGAAAGAAGCAAAGTTACAGTAAATAAAGATCACAAAATAAGATGATAGAAAAAATCCATATATATCTATATTCACAATAAATATAAAGAAAATAAGCTCTCCAGTTGAAAGACAAATTGTCAGATTATAAAACTAAACAAAAATCCAGCTCTATGAAGTTTTATGAGAAACATTAATTCATTGGGGCATAAACATAAAATAGTTTCCCTTTCTCCCGTGACTGCCCCATAATTGTGTTATGTCAACCCTTGTTTTCTTACTGGTTATTCAGTACAATAATGACATCTTTTTGAAATTCCAAAATGTTTCATCACTTTCTCTTGTCAGAGAGTCTCATTTCAGCCTCAGTCTGAACTGTGTTTGAACTCAGTCAGAGCTGGGGTCCCCTCCACTCCAGTTCAGGCTAGATCTGTCTGGGGCACTAGCGGCTTGAGGTGAAGAGGGCATGCGGTCTGCTTTTCAAACACTTCTTCGTTTTTCTCTCTGGTCTTCCAAGCTTCCTCCACCCACACTCTAACTTAGGCTTTTACAAAGCCTCACTTTTGGCCAAAGCATGGAGCGCTCAAAAAGGAGGTGATGGAGGACGTGGTTTTCTGTGTTGATTGGAACCCTCCCACCGCTGGGTCCCACCTGGGACCGTGGGCCTCTGCTGCTATGGTGGTTTCCAGGTAGGCAGTATGTGAGGTTACCTTGGGGTAGTGCTCAGCTTCACTCTGTCCCACTCTGACACTGAGACTCACTCCCAGAGGGGTAACTAGAAATTTCTGTCCCTAGCTCTTCCCAGAGGTAGGCACCCATCAAGTGGCCTGTGGCCATGTGGGCCTGTGGGATGTGGGCACAGCAGAGTCCCTGCTCCTCCCCCAACCCCCATGCTCTTTACAAGAAAGCAAGGAAGTTGTTTGGGTTGTATAATGCACCATCAGAGGTTGAGGGGAACTGGAATGGGGTGGGAGTAGCCTAGTGTCTTTCTGGTGATGTTTTTAAGCCTTCAGAAATCACTGTGTTAAAAACTGTCTGTTTCCACGTTCCAGTGTGCCCACACCTACAGGGGACATGGATCAAGCACCCTCCTCTTCTTCCCTGTAATGGAAGAGGGAGACTGCAAAGGGCACTGAGCCATACTTCTGGGCTCCACAAAAGAGGACCAAGAACTCTCTCGCATCGTGGAAAGGGAGGGACGGCCCAGAAACCTGTTCTCTCTAGTCTCTTTATGCAGGGGTTGGGGGGCGGGCACGGGGATAGTGTCAGTTCTTAAGTGGTGCCTCCTAGTAAGCTCTGTAGGTAAGTGACAGTTCCCACGCCTTCTGGCCACACAAAATCAAAACATGGGGTAGGTTATGCCTTTTGTCCTCAGCTCTGGGCCTTAGCCTCAATGCCCAGACAAGGGCCAAAAGACACTTGACATTCTGTCACATGTTGTTTACAAGAGATATCTAAAACTTAAGGACACAGTATAGAGTAAAGTAACGAATTGGGAAGGAAAAAAGACATACCAGCAAACACTAACCAAAAGAAAGCTGGCATAGTAATACCATTGAACAAAACAGGCTTTAAAGCAAAAACTATTACTAGGATAAAAAGGTCACTATATTGTGAAAAAAAGTATGATATAATGTAGCTAACAGCATGATCTCAAAATATATAAAGCAAAAAATGACAGAATTATGAGGAAAAAATTGAAAAAAACCCACAATGGAATGCTTCTATATACCTCTTTCTCTGTAATTGATAAAACAGACAAAAATTAGTAAGAATACAGAAAATTTGAAAAGCATATTAATGTTATCCAAACAATTAAGAGATTTCTATGTTCTTTTCAAATATACATGGAATATTTACAAAAACTGGCTGTAAGCAAATTATAACAAATTCCAAATAACCAATTTTATTCAGATCACTTTTTATACTCAAAATACAATAAAATTAGAAATAAAGAATAAGATGATATACAAAATGTTTTTTCTTTTCTTTTGCGGTACGCGGGCCTCTCACTGTTGTGGCCTCTCCCATTGTGGAGCACAGGCTCCGGACACACAGGCTCAGCGGCCACGGCTCACAGGCCTAGCCGCTCCGTGGCACGTGGGATCTTCCCAGACCGGGGCACAAATCCATGTCCCCTGCATCGGCAGGCGGACTCTCAACCACTGTGCCACCAGGGAAGCCCCAAAATGTTTTTTAAAGACAATAATCATTTATTTAAGAAAAAACAAAACACATTTTGCTCACATTTTAATACTGCCTTACATGTTTGTTTCTTAGAACAATTCCTATTGTAATAAGTTCATAACAAAAAACTTCAACTGATTACACAATATTTAATATTAATGTGTCAAATATACAGCTGGTAATATTGAGGGAGAAAATATAGCAAAAGTATATGCAATTATAGAACTAAATTCATATTAAATATGTCAAATGGAAGATACATTTTATTTTTCCACTTTTTACATAGGCTACACGACAAAGGAAGATAAATAGACTCCAATCAGTTAATTAATTATCCTGGTGAGTGAAGTCTTTCATTTTATTTTGGTAACAAGAAAATCCAGCGAGATTGGTTCAAGATGGCAGAGTAGAAAGACGTGCTCTCATTCCCTCTTGCGAGAACACCGGAATCACAACTAACTGCTGAACAATCATCAACAGGAAGACAATGGAACTCACCAAAAAAGATACCCAACATCCAAAGACAAAGGAGAAGCCACAATGAGACGGTAGGAGGGGCACAATCACAATAAAATTAAAACCCATAACTGCTGGGTGGGTGACTCACACACTGGAGAACACTTATACCACAGAAGTCCACCCACTGGAGTGAAGGTTCTGAGCCCCACGTCAGGCTTCCCAACCTGGGGGTCCAGCAACGGGAGGAGGAATTCCTAGAGAATCAGACTTCGAAGGCTAGCGGGATTTGATTGCAGGACTTCAACAGGACTGGGGGAAACAGAGACTCCACTCTTGGAGGGCACACACAAAGTAGTGTGCGCATCGGGACCCAGGGGATGGAGCAGTGACCCCAGGAGAGACTGAACCAGACCTACCTGCTAGTGTTGGACGGTCTCCTGCAGAGTTCGGGGGTGGCTCTGTCTCACCATGAGGACAAGGACACTAGCAGCAGAAGTTCTGGGAAGTACTCCTTGGTGTGAGCCCTCCCAGAGTCTGCCATTAGCCCCACCAAAGAGCCCAGGTAGGCTCCAGTGTTGGGTTGCCTCAGGCCAAACAACCAACAGGGAGGGAACCCAGCCCCACCCATCAGCAGACAAGCAGATTAAAGTTTTACTGAGCTCTGCCCACCAGAGCAACAGCCAGCTCTACCCACAACCAGTCCCTCCCATCAGGAAACTTGCACAAGTCTCTTAGATAGCCTCATCCACCAGAGGGCAGACAGCAGAAGCAAGAAGAACTACAATCTTGCAACATGTGGAACAAAAACCACATTCACAGAAAGATAGACAAGATGAAAAGGCAGAGGGCTACGTACCAGATGAAGGAACAAGATAGAACCCCAGAAAAACAACTAAATGAAGTGGAGATAGGCAACCTTCCAGAAAAAGAAGTCAGAATAATGATAGTGAAGATGATCCAGGACCTCGGAAAAAGAATGGAGGCAAAGATCGAAAAGATGCAAGAAATGTTTAACAAAGATCTAGAAGAATTAAAGAACAAACAAACAGAGATGAACAATACAATAACTGAAATGAAAACTACACTAGAAGGAATCAATAGCAGAATAACTGAGGCAGAAGAACGGATAAGTGACCTGGAAGACAGAATGGTGGAATTCACGGCTGTGGAACAGAATAAAGAAAAAAGAATGAAAAGAAATGAAGACAGCCTAAGAGACCTCTGGGACAACATTAAACGCAACAACAGTTGCATTATAGGGGTCCCAGAAGGAAAAGAGAGAGAGAAAGGACCTGAGAAAATATTTGAAGAGATTATAGTCGAAAACTTCCCTAACATGGGAAAGGAAATAGCCACTCAAGTCCACAAAGCTCAGAGGGTCCCATACAGGATAAACCCAAGGAGAAACACGCCAATACACATAATAATCAAATTGGCAAAACTTAAAGACAAAGAAAAACTATTGAAAGCAGCAAGGGAAAAACGACAAATAACATACAAGGGAACTCCCATAAGGTTAACAGCTGATTTCTCAGCAGAAACTCTACAAGCCAGAAGGGAGTGGCATGATATACTTAAAGTGATGAAAGGGAAGAACCCACAACCAAGATTACTCTACCAGGCAAGGATCTCATTCAGATTCGATGGAGAAATCAAAAGTTTTACAGACTAGCAAAAGCTAAGAGAATTCAGCACCACCAAACCAGGTCTACAACAAATGCTAAAGGAACTTCTCTAAGTGGGAAACACAAGAGAAGAAAAGGAGCTACAAAAACAAACCAAAAACAATTAAGAAAATGGTAATAGGAACATACATATCGATAATTACCTCAAACGTGAATGGATTAAATGCTCCAAAAGACACAGGCTTGCTGAGTGGATACAAAAACAAGACTCATATATATGAGTTGTCTACAAGAGACCCACTAGGGACACATACAGACTGAACGCGAGGGGATGGAAAAAGATATTCCACGCAAATGGAAATCAAAAGAAAGCTGGAGTAGCAATACTCATATCAGATAAAATAGACTTTAAAATAAAGAATGTTACAAGAGACAAAGAAGGACACTACATAATGATCAAGGGATCAATCCAAGAAGATGTAACAATTATAAATATATATGCACCCAACATAGGAGCACCTAAATACATAAGGCAACTGTGAACAGCTATAAAAGAGGAAATCGACAGTAACACAATAATAGTGGGGGACTTTAACACCTCACTTACACCAAAGGAAAAGCATCCAAACAGAAAATTAATAAGGAAACACAAGCTTTAAGTGACACAACAGACCAGATAGATTTAATTGATATTTATAGGACATTCCATCCAAAAACAGTAGATTACACTTTCTTCTCAAGTGCGCACGGAACATTCTCCAGGAGAGATCACATCTTGAGTCACAAATCAAGCCTCTTAAATTGAGGAAAACTGAAATCATATCAAGCATCTTTTCTGACTACAACGCTATGAGATTAGAAATCAATTACAGGGGAAAAAACGTAAAAAACACAAACACATGGAGGCTAAACAATACGTTACTAAGTAACCAAGAGATTACTGAAGAAATCAAAGAGGAAATCAAAAAATACCTAAAGACAAATGACAATGAAAACACAACGATCCAAAACCTACGGGATGTGGCAAAAACAGTTCTAAGAGAGAAGTTTAGCTATACAAGCCTACCTCAAGAAACAAGAAAAATCTCAAATAAACAATCTAACTTTAAACCTAAAGGAGCTAGAGAAAGAAGAACAAACAAACCCCAAAGTTAGCAGAAGGAAAGAAATCATAAAGATCAGAGCAGAAATAAATGAAATAGAAACAAAGAAATCAATAGCAAGGCTCAGTAAAACTAAAAGCTGGTTCTTTGAGAAGATAAACAGAATTGATAAACCATTAGCCAGACTCATCAAAAAAAAAGAGGGAGAAGACTCAAATCAATAAAATTAGAAATGAAAAAGAAGTTACAACAGACACCGCATAAATACAAAGCATCCTAAGAGACTACTACAAGCAACTCTATGCCAATAAAATGGACACCCTGGAAGAAATGGACAAATTCTTAGAAAGGTATAACCTTCCAAGACTGAACCAGGAAAAAATAGAAAATATGAACAGACCAATCACAAGTAATGAAATTGAAACTGTGATTCAAATTCTTCCAACAAACAAAAGTCCAGGACCAGATGGCTTCACAGGTGAATTCTATCAAACACCCATCCTTCTCAAACTCTTCCAAAAAACTGCATAGGAAGGAACACTCCCAAACTCATTCTATGAGGCCACCATCACCCTGATACCAAAACCAGACAAAGATACTACAAAAAAAATTACAGACCAATATCACTAATGAATATAGATGCAAAAATCCTCAGCAAAATACTAGCAAACAGAATCCAACAACACATTAAAAGGATCATACACCATGATCAAGTGGGATTTATCCTAGGAATGCAAAGATTCTTCAGTATATGCAAATCAATCAATGTGATACACCATATTAACAAATTGAAGAATAAAAACCATATGAACATCTCAATAGATGCAGAATTCAACACCCATTTATGATAAAAACTCTTCAGAAAGTGGGTATAGAGGGACACTACTTCAACATAATAAAGGCCATATAGGACAAACCCACAGCAAACATCATTCTCAATGGTGAAAAACTGAAAGCATTTCCTCTAAGATCAGGAATAAGACAAGGATGTCCACTCTCACCACTATTATTCAACATAGTTTTGGAAGTCCCAGCCACGGCAATCAGAGAAGAAAAAGAAATAAAAGGAATACAAATTGGACAAGAAGAAGTATAACTGTCATTGTTGGCAGATGACATGATACTATACATAGAGGATCCTAATGATGCCACCAGAAAACTACTAGAGCTAATCAATGAATTTGGTAAAGTTGCAGGATACAAAATTAATGCACAGAAATCTCTTGCATTCCTATACACTAATGATGAAAAATCTGAAAGAGAAATTAAGGAAACGCTCCCATTTACCACTGCAACAAAAAGAATAAAATACCTAGGAATAAACCTACCAAGGGAGACAAATGACCTGTATGTAGAAAACTATAAGACACTGATGAAAGAAATTGAAGATGACACCAACATATGGAGAGACATACCGTGTTCTTGGATTGGAAGAATCAATATTGTGAAAATGACTATACTACCCAAAGCAATCTACAGATTCAATACAATCCCTATCAAATTACCAGTTGCATTTTTTATGGAACTAGAACAAAAAATCTTAAATTTTTATGGAGACACAAAAGACCCCGAATAGCCAAAGCAGTCTTGAGGGAAAAAAACAGAGCTGGAGGAATCAGACTCCCTGGTTTCAGACTATACTACAAAGCTACAGTAATCAAGACAATATGGTACTGGCACAAAAAGAGAAATATAGATCAATGGAACAAGATAGAAAGCCCAGAGACAAACACCCGCACCTATGGTCAACTAATCTGTGACAAAGGAGGCAAGAATATACAATGGAGAAAAGACAGTCTTTTCAATAAGTGGTGCTGGGAAAACTGGAGAGCTACATGTAAAAGAATGAAATTAGAACACTCCCTAACACCACACACAAAAATAAACTCGAAATGGATTAGAGACCTAAATGTAAGACCGGACACTATAAAACTCTTAGAGGAAATCATAGGAAGAACACTCTTTGACATAAATCACAGCAATATCTTTTTTGATCTACCTCCTAGAGTAATGGAAATAAAAACAAAAATAAATAAATGGGACCTAATGAAACTTAAAAGCTTTTGCACAGGGTTTCCCTAGTGGCACAGTGGTTGAGAGTCCGCCTGCCAATGCAGGGGACATGGGTTTGTGCCCTGGTCCGGGAAGGTCCCACATGCCACAGAGCGGCTGGGCCCCGTGAGCCATGGCCGCTGAGCCTGCGCTTCTGGAGCCTGTGCTCCGCAACCGCAGAGGCCAGAACAGTGAGAGGCCCGCGTACCGCAAAAAAAAAACAAAAAAAACAAAAACTTTTGCACAGCAAAGGAAACAAGAAACAAGACGAAAAGACAACCCTCAGAATGGGAGAAAATATTTGCAAACGAATCAACAGACAAAGGATTAATCTCCAAAATATATAAACAGCTCATGCAGATCAATATTAAAAAAACAAACAACCCAATCCAAAAATGGGTAGAAGACCTAAACACACATTTCTCCAAAGAAAACATACAGATGGCCAAGAGGCACATGACAAGCTGCGCAGCATCACTAATTATTAGAGAAATGCAAATCAAAACTACAGTGAGGTATCACCTCACACCAGTTAGAATGGGCATCATCAGAAAACCTACAAACAACAAATGCTGGAGAGGGTGTGGAGAAAAGGTAACCCTCTTGCACTGTTGGTGGGAATGTAAATTGATACAGCCACTATGGAGAACAGTAAGGAAGTTCTGCAAAAAACTAAAAATAGAATTACCATATGACCCAGCAATCCCACTCCTGGGCATATACCCAGAGAAAACTATAATTCAAAAAGACACATGCACCTCAATGTTCATTTCAGCACTGTTTACAATAGCCAGGTCATGGAAGCAACGTAAATGTCCATCGACAGACGAATGGATAAAGAAGATGTGGTACATATATAAAATGGAATATTACTCAGCCATAAAAGGAATGAAATTGGGTCATTTGTAGAGACGTGGATGGATCTAGAGACTGTCATACAGAGTGAAGTAAGTCAGAAAAAGAAAAACAAATATTGTATATTAACGCATATATGTGGAACCTAGAAAAATGGTACAGATGAACCAGTTTGCAGGGCCGAAATTGAGACACAGATGTAGAGATCAAACGTATGGACACCAACAGGGGAAAGCCGCGGGGTGTGGGGTGATGGTGTGATGAATTGGGCGATTGGGATTCACATGTACACACTGATGTGTATGAAATGGATGACTAATAGGAAACTGCTGTATAAATAAATTAAATTAAAACAAAAAGAAAATCCAAAATTATTAATACTGGATTTCTCATCTTACATTCATCTGAAAAGAATCACCATAGAGTAGTCAACATAGGAGCCTCTTACTGGGATATTAGCTGATGAGTTGACTTCTGGGTCCCATCAAAATTCCAGATGGCTTATTTCCAGAAATTTATAAGCTCATTCTAAAATTCACATAGAAGTTCAAGGGATCCTGAGTAGCCCAAAACAATCTTGAAAGAAAAGAACAAGGCTGAAGGGCTCAAACTTTCTGATTTTGAAACCTACCACAAAGTGACAGTAATCAAAACAGTTGTACTGGTATAAAGATAAGATATAGATCAATGGAATAGAATTAAAATAAATTATCACATTTATGGTCAATTGATTTTTTTGACAAAAGTACCACGACAATTCAATGGGGGTAAATAAATGGTCTTCTTAACAAATGGTGCTGGGACAACTGGACTTCCACATACGAAGGTATGATGTTGGACCCCTGCCTCACAATTTATACAAAAATTAACTGAAAATGAGTCACAGACCTGAATGTAAGAGCCAAAACTACAAAACCCTCAGAAGAAAAATGGGCATAAGCCTCCATGTCCTTGGATGAGGCAATGGTTGTTTAGATATGACACCAGAAAAACAAACAACAAAAGAAAAAATAGGTAAACTGAATTTCCTCAAAATTAAAATATTTTGTCATTCAAAAGACCCTTTCAATAAAGTGAACATACAACCTACAGAATGGGAGAAAATATTTGTGAATATTATATTTGATGAGGTACCTGTATCTAGAATATATATAGTACTTTTACAACCCAATTTTAAAATGGACAATTTTTTAAAAGTGATTTAAAAATGAGCAAAGGATTTGAATACACATTTCTCCAAAGCAGATATACAAATGGCCAATAGCACAAGAAGAAATGCTCAGCATCACTGATCATTAGGGAAATGCAAATCAAAAGCACCATCAGATACCACCTCACACCTGTTAGAATGGCTACTATCGAAACAAAACAAAACAAACAGAAAATGGTAAGTGTTGGTGAAGATGTGGAGAAACTGGACCTGTTGAGCACTGTTGGTAGGAAAGTATAATGGTGCAGCTGCTGTGGAAAACATTATGATGGTTCCTCAAAACATTAAAAATAGAACCCATTATGATCCAGCAATTCAGCTTCTGAGTATACAGCCCTAAAGAATTGAAAGCAGGGTCTCAAAGAGATATTTGTGCAGCCATGGTCATAGCAGCATGACTCGCAATAGCCATAAGGTGGCAGCAACCCAAGTGTCCCTCCACGGAGGAATGGATCAGCAAAGTATGATCTATACACACAATGGAATATTACTCACCTCTAAAGTGGAAGAAAATTGTGACACATGCTACAACACGGATGAATCTTGATGGCTGACATTATGCTAAGTGAAATAAACCAGTCACAAAAAGACAAGTAGTGTAGGATTCTACTTATATAAGGTGCCTAGAATAGTCAGATTCATAGAGACAGAAAGAGGAATGGTAGTTGCCCAGAGCTGGAGCTGGGGAAATGGGGAGTAATTGTTTGATGGGTATGGAGTTTTAGTTCTGCAAGATCAAACGAGTTCTGGAGATTGGCTATACAACAATGTGAATGTCCATACTGACTCTGAAAGGTACACTTAAAAATGGTTAAAATTGTAAATTTTATGTGTATTTTACCACAATTTAAAAAAATTGTAATGGGCAAAGTTCTGAATAGACGTGGCTCCGAAGAAGACATACAAATGACCAATATGCACATAAAAAGATGCTCGACATCATTAGCCATTAAGGAAATGTAAATCAAAACCACGGTGAGATGGGCTTCCCTGGTCGCGCAGTGGTTGAGAGTCCACCTGCCGATGCAGGGGACACGGGTTCGTGCCCCGGTCCGGGAAGATCCCACATGCCGTGGAGCGGCTGGGCCCGTGAGCCATGGCCGCTGAGCCTGCGCGTCCGGAGCCTGTGCTCCGCAGCGGGAGGGGCCCCGGCAGTGAGAGGCCCGCGTACCGCAAAAAAATAAAATAAATAAAATAAAAAAACCCACCACGGTGAGATACCACTGCACACCCATAGATAGCTATAATAAGAAAGAGAATCAGTGTTGGTGAGGATGTGGAGAAATCGGAACCCTCTTACACGGCGGGTGGGAATGAGAAGTGGTGCAGCTTCTTTGGAAAAACAATTTAGCAGCTCCTTAGATATACATATAGCTTATTCACTTCGTTATACAGCAGAAACTAACACAACATTGTAAAGCAATTATCCTCCAATAAAAATATATATTAAATAGTTGGCCCAGCAATTCTACTCTTAGAATTCCACTCAAGAGAAATGAAAATATCCATCCACACAAAAATCTGTACACAAATGTTCACAGCAGCATTTTTGATAATCGTCAAAGAGTGGGAAAAAATCCAAATGTCTATCAAGTGATGAACTGATAAATAAAATTGGGTCTATCCATACAATGAAGTAACAAGGAATGATATACTATTCATGCTACAACATGGACGAACCTTAAAAAACCTATGTGAGTAAAAGAAGCCAGTAACAACTGACCACATATGATATGATTCTGTTTATTTGAAATGTCCAAAATAGGCAAACCTGTAGAGACGGAAAGTGGATTAGTGGTTACCTAGGGCTGAGTGGGAGTGGCTAGGGGCAAATGGGGTACAGGGTTTCTTTTTGGAGTGATGAAAATATCCTAAATTTAGGTTATAGTGATGGTTGCATAACTCTGTGAGCATAATAAACCACTGAATTGTACACTTTAAGTGGATGGATTTAATGCTCTGTGAATTATATCTCAGTAAAGATGCAACTTGTATTAAAAGCTAAAAGACTCAATTCTAGGTTAAAGATCTAACTGTGTAAAAGCTAAACTGTAAACATCTTAGAATAAAAAATTGAGGCATATCCTTAAGGCATTGGGTAGGGAAGAAAAGAAACAAAAAATAAAAGTGCAAACCCTAAAAATAAAAGTACTAAATTTGATTATATTTAAAAATAAATGTTTGTGCAACATATATTACCATGAAAAATGTTAAGACAAGAGACAGACTGGGAGAAGATATTTGCCATGTGCACAACCTACAATGAATTATGCAGATGGTAACGTCTAGAAACATAAAATGTATGCTTACAACAGCACAAAGGATGGTGGATAAATTCCTGTGAGGTTAAAGCGCCACAGGTGGAGTGGTATAATTTACGTGAAGCAGGCTGTTGAAAATTAAAGATGTATATTGTAAAATGTAGAGCAACCATTAAAAATGATGTATAACTAATAAGTGAGTGATGAAAATAGAATTACTAAAAAAAAAAAATAATCCAAAAGCAGGCCAAAGAAAAAAGTGTCATTGAATGTCTGGAACACAGAAAACAACTATGGTAAGTAAGATGGGAGACTTAAATGCAACCCTATCAGCAATCACCTTAAGTGTCTGGTGATCGAATTAATGTCCGGAATATGATTTTAAACACCTATAAACCAATAAGAAAAAGGCTTCACAACAGAAATACTGGCAAAGGATATGAAGAGAAAATTCACAGAGGAAGAAACCAAATCTCTCGTAAATATGAAAAGATGTTCAACTTCCTTAATAATCAGGAAGAAATACTATAATAATTATATTATAATCAAATATAAATAAAAAGTAAAACATACTGAACTGCCATTTCACACTCATCCTGCTGGCAAAGGTTTTAAGTCCATTATCAGTAAGTGTTGGCAAAGATCTGAAAACAGGACCTAGGCACTGCTGGTGGGAGTGCCACTGGGCCCCCTCTCTTTGGTGAGTACTTTGGGAAGCCCAGGGAAGATGAGAGCACTCCTGTCCCCAGTACTGAGCGTCTCTGTGTCTCGGTGTCCCTCTGAGAGCAGCTCTGCACGGTGGGCAAAGAGACATTTATGCAGATTCCCCTCTGGAGAATGGAAAGTAAACTGGAGTTTATTTATTCAATGAAATACTATACAGTGGTTAAAACGAATGAGCCAGATATGCTTGTTTAAACATGACTCTATCTCAAAAACATAATGATGTACGAAAAAAAGCAAGTTCCAACAGGATATGGACTGAAGTACATCATTCACATAAAAATTTAAAATACCAAAACCAGCGGTATGCACTGTTTACTGACACGTGGTAGGAGAAGCACCGGGAAGGGAAGGGAAAGGATTGGGTGGCCCCGGCCTTCTCTCTACCCGTTACTTTCCATTTTTAAAGAGAGATCTGAGCCGACAGCAGACCAAGTCTTGCTCCTGTTGCCTCCCAGGGCAAGTGCCCTGGGCGGGACCACCACGCCCCCCCGTGCCTTTAGGTGAACAAATATAGTCTACTTTTGTCTCTTCTTAAGTTAGTTCCAGTTGGGTTTTCATCACTTGTAACCAGGAGGCCTGCTTATACTTTCTTTTTAAGGTCATTACCCGTTCATGCCACCTTGTACGTACTCCCTAAAAATGTGTATAAGTGAACCCGTCCAGGAAAGGGAGTCGCCAGCTCCAGGCTCTCCCATTCCTTTTGGGATCGCTCTGCTGGTTAGAAAGAGCATTCCTACAAGGGACCGAAGGAGCAACTTGGGGTAAACAAGTCACTTCCCCCCCCCACCCCGCCCCCGGCCTCAGTTTCCTCCCAGACGCCGGGTCTGCCCCCTCCAGCCCCAGCTCTCTCTCTGATTCTCGGCATTCTGTCCTTTCAGGTCGAAAACAACACTCGGGCGTTTCACAAAAGCACCCAACCCCCTTGCTCCCCTGGAACCGGGGCTGCACGGAGCCGGTCACATGAACTCCGGGCTTTCTTTAGTGTGACGGGTTTTTTAGATCCCTTTGTGAGCGCAGGTTTTGAAAGGGAACGACCCGGGTTCTGGGTTTGAGAGGAGCGGGAGGATCCGGCGGTTGGAAGGCTGTCGGAGCCAATCAAGCCGCCTCCAGACCCCAGCACGTCGCCTCGGCCGCGCGCTGTTATTTCTCCTCCATTCTCCTGCCTCCGGGTCTCGCCCTAGGGTGCCCGAGGAGGCGAGGACCCCAGGTGAGAGGCCGGGGGCCCCGGGGGATGGGAGGCCCGAGCGGTTCGGCCCGGGCGGCACGACGGGCTGGCCCGGGGCTCAGGGCGTGTCCGTCGCCGCCTGGCTGCTCGCTCGACACTGTTCGCTCCTACCGGCTGTAGATGGAGCTGTCTGGGTTCCTGCAGCCTCCGACGAGCCTCGGAGTGTTTCTCTTTAAACGGCCTGAGAGGGACATGCCTCCCAGGATGCAGTTTGTATCAACATGGCAGCTGCTGTGCAGCTCCCCTGCTGAAGAGGCGCCGGGACGGCAGCGCAGCTCGCAGCCGGGGCCGGGGCCGGAGCCGGGGTCGCAGCCGCGGCCGCAGAGGGGCCGGTGCTGAGGGCCGGGGCCCAGCTCGCGGCCGGGGCGCAGCCCGCCGGGCCGCCCGCACCGCCGCGCGACCCGCTCCGACGCCGCCGCCGGGCTCGGCCGCTCCGTCCCCGCCCGCCCCGCGCAGGCCGGGCCCGACGGCCGCGAGAGCCCGGGCGGGGAAGGCCGGGCCGGGCCGGCGCCGCCTGCGGAGAGCCCAGTGGCCGGCCTGCGTGGGGCCGCGCGGCGGCGGCGGCGGCGGCGGCGACTCCGGCCCGGGCCGGACAGCACAGGGCCATGGCCGAGGCGGCCCCGGCTCCGGTGAGGGCGGCCCGCGCGCGCACGGACGCGCGGACTCGGGGCCCTGGGGACGGCCTGCGCGTCCCGGGCTCGGCGGCCCGGCCTGGGGTCTCGGTAAGGGACGGAAACGCCGCGACGTGGGGGCGGGGGAACCGGAGGTCTCGCGCGCCCCTGCTAGGTGGGGGCGGGGGCTACGCGCGGGGAGCCGTCCGCCGTCCGGGCGCGGCTGAGGGGACGCTTGTGGCCTGGCACGCACGCGGGCCCGGAGGCGGGCACCCGGGCGGCGCGCCTCGTTCTCTGCGGAGCCGGCGCTGCGTCCGTCGGGGTTGCCGCCGCACGTTTTCCGCAGAGCTCGGCCCCGCCGAGACTCTCGCGGCCGGAGCGCGGCGCTGACGCGGCTCTCCCCATTTCGCAGAACGGAGACACTGAGGCACGGACACCTGGCGGCGACCGGCCCTGCCTGCCCCAAGGTCACGTAGCGAGTCAACCATGGCTCGGCGCCCGCGTCCGCAAAAATGCCTGCCTCCGGGCCGCGGGCCTGGACGGGGAGGGGGCGGCCCTGGCGGCGGCCTCCCCTGGGGTGGGGGCCGGGGCCGGCGCGCGGGCGACGCGGCCCGTCGGGGGGGAGGTGACGGCCGTTTGGGAGGCTGGGCAGCGCCCAGCCGAGCGTCCCCGGTGTGAGGAGCAGGTGACCCTCGGGCTCGGGCGCCTCGGCCTCCAGTCTCTGCGTCCGGGGGACCCGGTTGAATTCTGGGTGTCCAGACGGATGGGGTCTGGGGAGCAAGCTACTAAGGGTTTGGGGGCTGGTTTGCCTCTTCAGTGGACCATTCTTAAAAATCAGTCTCAAAGTCTCCCCTCAGACCTGCTCTTTGAGATGCAGTAGCCGTGTTGTGAGGAGGATTGCTGCATGGGGGGCAGTGCCCTGAGCCTCAGTTTCCTGTTGTGTGCAGGAAGGGGTCGGGATATAGGACTTTCTAAAGAGCCTCTCAGGTCTTACAAAAAATGATCATAATAATAAGAATGATAATGATAATATGAATAATAAAACTCTTGGGAAAATAAAATAAAATGATTTTTAAATGCTTAGATCTCCAGGACCCTTGAATGGTAGGTATATAATTCTGGGTGAACCACACTGGGTCATACAAGGCAGTGGCATGGCTTTCTTTATAAGTCAGGTGTGATTATGTATTTTTCTGCCAATGAATGAATCCTGGAGACTCCATCCTCTTAGGATACATGGGGTAGGGAAGGTGGGTTAAATCCTGTGAAATGAGAACCAGAAGAATTCTCCCCCTGCCCCCAAGAGTTTGCGAATGCAGGCTTGTTAATCTCACATTTTATATTTACAGCTCCATTCCTCTCTTTGGCCATTTCTTTCTGCTTAGGGTGGTATCAAGCCACAGGTTTACTGGGACTGGTGAAATTACAGCAAGGGGCTTTTATTTGGGGGTGGCGGAGGGGATGTGCTCCTGTGGCCCCTCATTGCTCTACAGTCCTCCAAATCCAGAAATGGACAGAGACGGTCTAATAATAGAGAGCAAAGAACTGGTATTTTCCTTTGAGCTGTGAGTAGACTAGTTAGCAAAGATGTCTTGCGCTAATGGCTTAATTTACTGTCCTGAAGCTTCTCTTCATTGTTTCAGTTAAGCCCCTGTATTACTCAGGGGGACTAACTTGGCCCCTGGGGATTTCCCCTTCCTCCTACTAGTTGTAGGCAAATACCCTAATCCCCCTGTGAGGACAGGGCCATACATGTGCCTGTTGTGTTGCATTATGCTCGTCACTTTCCCTGTGTCTGAGGCTCCTATCCCAGAGGTCGTCCAGCCTTGCCCTCGCCTGTGAAGAGTTGAGAGGTGGCTTAGTTGTCGACAAGCCTTCAGTTTCAGGGCTCTGTGATTCCCTTGAAAGTGCTCGCAGGATTTGGCGTATGTGCCCATGTGTGTTTTTTGAGGGGGAGAATCCATAGTTTTCATCAGCTTTTTCAAAGGGGTCCCTGACCCTAGCATTAGATGGAAACGTCTATGGGCAGGACCTTCCCACAGGTCTTTGTTTAATCTCCAAGCCTCCGAATCTTAGAGGTAAAGAGGATTCAGAACACATACTGACCAGCTGTCTCATCTGACAGATGAGGCCTAGAGGCGACCTACAGTGTAGGCGGAAGCCCAGGCTCTGGAGCCAGACTGCTGTGTGACGTTGGGCCAGTTACTTGGCCTCTCCAAGCCTCCACAACTTCCTGTGCTAAGTGTGGATAAGAATTCTAGTGGTCCCTGTTTATAGGGTTTTGTGGAGAGTAAATTAGATAATCCTTTAAAACACAGTTCATGGCGCATAAATGCCAGAGAGTTGTCAGGGCTGACTAATTAGCCCTCACATCTGGTTCCCTGCAAAGCTATTGGGTCGTACCATCTCAAAAACCTTTTGCCTGAACAAGGCCTTAAATCTTCCATCCTTGTCTTAAAAGCGTGATGCTGTCTCAGTTAAGCTACACATAAGTGAATGAATGAACAAATGAAAGAAAGAAAGCAACAGAAGGTATAAATAGGTTTAGATGAGTCTTTGATAGATGACGCAAGGCACTTCATTATTAACTCTAATAATTTCTTTGTAACCCGGTCATTTATACTATTCGTCCAGTAGACATTTGTTGGGCACGTACTGTATTTCAGAGTGGACACCAGGAATATGCTAATTTTCAAACGAAGAAAAGGGACATTTCAGTTACTTTAAAGCCCACTTCTGTATGGCACACAGTAATTGGCCATTCAGCAGATTGAGCGAAGGAAGGGTATGAGGGAATGGACAAACATTGATATGGAAGAAACTCCGTTCAGTTCCAGTAAACATGCTGACATTCTGGATAGACAGATACAGAGCTGGTCACTCAGAAGACCTTGGCTTCACTTCTTTGATGACACAAGCACTCCCTGAACATGGACATGGCAAGGTGGGGAATGGGGAGAGTGTGAATAATTGAAACCCCCTTCAAGTAATTGAAGGACTCGGTCTTTATTCTGGTTCTGGTCCCCACCAACCTTGACACAGCTCTCAGAACTGGTTGACTTCAGCTTTGCTTCTGGTCCTTCCAGGCCTCCTTTCCTCCTCTTTCCCCAGCTCATGAGCCATGGGGAGGACTCCGGATGGCCAGGGTCCACCTACCCGCCGGGGACCATCAGCCCCGGGAACCTTGGCTCCCTCAGGAGAGTCTGAATGGCTACTCCCACACCTGTCTCAGTGTCTGTCTGTCTGTCTTCTCTGTGTGTAGCAGGAGCCAGCCTGAATGCACGGTAGCCCGTTCAGCCTCTCCAGCAGGGGCTGGGTCCACTGAGCGTGCCTCAAAGGCAAACCTCTACCATATCAACCCTTTGAGAAATGTTATTAAGTCAACAGTGCAGATTTTATCAAGGAGTCTGGGAAGCTTAAGGTACTTGTGTGTCATCGCTGTTGGACAAAGTGAGGGAAAGAGCATGGGTACCACGACTGCCTGATAATACAAGTAGAAGCGGTGGGACTGGATGTCAAGCTCACCTTCGGGGTAAGTGCCTTGACAGAACCAGCCCCAGCTTGCTGGCAGTCTTAGGCTAGCCTGGCATTGACAAAATTCTGCTCTATTGTTTTTCAAAGTTTTATTCTATGTAACGCTCAATGCTCGAAGAACTCAGTGAGGCAGCAGCTGGGTCAGGTGTTAATGACCCTTATTTGGTGGCTGAGGTCGCTGAGAACAGAGGAGTTGAATAATTGGGCCAGGGCAACCCGGGCAGCATTGGTGTAGACAGGACTGAACGCCAAGTGTTCTGATTCAAGGCCAGTATCCTTTCTCCTCTCCACACCACTACTCACGAGATGACACCTGTGCAGTGTATGTTGTGAAAAAGGAGATGGCTCTGTAGAAGCAGAAGGTGGCATAACCATCTTTTATTTGTTGTTATTAGCAGTTGTCATTGATGTGTAGATCAATGCTAGGGTCTCAAGAAGAGATTCATGTCCATGGAACATATCTTATTGCTGCGAAGCCTGAAGCCCTTTTAATGTAGGTGCTTATTTTGGGGGATTTATTTGCCAGCTGGAGACTCTGGCCTTCAGTCCTGTCCTTTCTTTCTGGAACACAGGTCCAGCAGCTGGACATGGAGACCCAACGCTCCTCACCTCTGTCATTCCCCAACGTTGTGCAAGAGGAAACCCCGCGTCAGGCCCCTGCTGGACTCCCTCGAGAAACTCTGTTCCAATCCCACGTTCTTCCCCCCAAAGAAGTTCCTTCTCTGTCTCCCGCCATTCCCCGGCAAGGCTCCCTACCCCAGACTCCCAGCGCTCCCAAGCAACAGACTTCTGGCCGAATGCCGCATGTGCTCCAGAAGGGACCCTCACTCCTGTATCCTGCCGCTTCCGAGCAAGAGACTCAGATCCAGGGCCCCCTGACTTCCCAAGAAGAGGCCCCGTATCTACCCCCAGCTGCTGCTGAACCAGAGATCTCGCTTCTCTCCCACTCCACCCATCATCAAGAAGCCCCACTCCACTCCCCCGAAGTTCCCGAGAGAGACCCGTTGACCCTTTCCCCCACAGTTCCCGAGACTGACATGGACCCCCTGCTCCAGAGCCCGGTTTCCCAAAAGGACACCCCCTTCCAGATCTCTTCTGCGGCCCAGAAGGACACACCACTCCCAACGGCGGAGATCACCCGCTTGGCCGTGTGGGCTGCCGTCCAAGCGGTGGAGAGGAAACTGGAGGCCCAAGCCATGCGGCTCCTGACCCTGGAGGGCAGGACTGGGACAAATGAGAAAAAGATAGCCGACTGTGAGAAGACGGCCGTGGAGTTTGCAAACCACCTGGAGAGCAAATGGGTGGTGCTGGGGACCCTGCTGCAGGAGTACGGGCTGCTGCAGAGGCGGCTGGAGAACATGGAGAACCTGCTGAAGAACAGAAACTTCTGGATTCTACGGCTGCCCCCGGGCAGCAATGGAGAAGTTCCCAAGGTAACTTTATCCCAACCGGGGCTTCCCGAGGAGTGACCGGGACTGGAATGTGTTTTAGGAATTTAATATCAAAGAAAGGGAAAGCCGTGGTTAAGAAGGAAAACAGTATGATGATACCTAGTCACCAACTTCACATTGCTGAGAACAGGACGCAGCAAAACCAAATGATTTCTCCTGTTGATAAAAGCATAGGCTATAGATTAGAGAGACGACCTAGTGATGGGGGCTGTCAGTGTAGAAGGCGTTCAGTCTGTGATGTCTGAGGATAAAAGGCAAATTGAAGGCCAAGTGGTCGAGCTGTGGACAAGTGTGAACCTGTGTGGTTCCCCGTGGAGGTGGAGGGAGGACGTGGTGAAATGTTACAGGGCGGTGTCCTGCTCAGCATTTTTATCAGTAAACTCATAAATCACGTTAACGCCAGTAAAAATATGATTTCCAGAGGTATCCTAAAGAAACAGAGGATGGTTAGATTTTTGTATTGTTTCCCAGAGGAAAGCACTTAAACGTGAACTGGTTTTCTTCCTGTTCTTTTATGCCACGGCCCCTTTTCACAGCCTCATGGAGGGAAAACGCGTGGACCGTGTTGCCTAGGCCAGCACTCTGCAGATTGTATTGTGTACAGGAATCACCTGGGGATCTTACTAAAGGCTGAATCTGAATTAGTGAGTCTCGAGTGGGGCCTGGGAGCCTGCATTTCTAGCATTCCCCAGTGGTGCCATGGCTGCTGGTCCACACTTTACAGCAGTAAGGACTGTCCTGTTAGAGAGGGAAAGGACCAGACATCACGGGGCCCCGACTCTCTCGGGCCAGGACAGTGGCTGAAGCCTCCTGATTTCTAGAGAGGTCCTTGGTGAAAACCCACAGCTCGGCCTCTGGGCCTTTCCCACTCCAGTCCTAAGAGTTTTGAAACAGGCCCAGGGGGCCAGAGCCATTGGCAACCTTCAGATCTGGCGGCTGAGGGCCCGTGATGCCTTCCTGTTGGTCCGAGCTGTTGTGTGGAGCTTGTTGTGTGGTTTCAGGTCCCTGTGACGTTTGACGACGTGGCCGTCCATTTCTCGGAGCAGGAGTGGGGGAACCTGTCCGAGTGGCAGAAGGAGCTGTACAAGAACGTGATGCGGGGCAACTACGAGTCTCTGGTTTCCATGGGTAAGGAGACGGCTTCGCTGCCCGCGGCTTCCCGCCTGCTAGCTGGGGGTTCCTTAGGAGTCCCGGGAGCTCTGAACTCCCAGAGACAATTTTCGAGAGCACAGCAAATGAGAGCAGACACCCATATACCCACATACCTCAGCACAGCACAGATCAGCACAGCTCGTAAGCAGAGACCCCCCCCTCTACCCGCGGGGGCCAGGGGACAGACTCAGACGTCAGCAGTCTCTCACCTTTATATTATTTTCCCCATGGCCCCTATATACATATATATACATACATACACACATATATATATATATATATATATATCTTGAAATTAGTTTCTCCAGCAAACTATTATTAAGCACAGTGTGAGGTGCTTTATGAGAATGACATTTAATCCTCACACCTTGCCCGTGTGGGAGCTAGGACAGGTGTCAGCCCTCCTGATAGACCGCCTAGGTGGCTGAACACTGTCGTCGATTGAGAGCTTACGTCCCCCAGGTTCTCATCCCGCTCGTGCAGAGACGAGGTATGACCTGGGGAGTAAACGGTCGTCCTAGGTCCCTGCCAGGGAGTCGCGATTTCACTGGGATCTCTCATACCCCACAGTCGGTGGAGTCTTGTTTTCGCTAATGGGAGTATTTGAGGATGAGGACCTGGGAAAATAGGCTTTAGTCTTATATGTTTCCTTTTCTCCGATATGGGGAACTCTTTGGGCACAAAAAAAATTAGAAAAACATTAAATAAGCTGCTGTATAGAAAATCTGATCCTTGCTGGAATTGTTAATTTTATACATATATACCTCTCCATGGGGTAACTTCTTATTTTTTTCTGTTCTTTTTAAAGTATATACATAATTGTGAAAATGGAACAATTTAGATTTGTAAAACAAAGAGCAAGAGCAATCCCCACCCCCAGCCAGCACCGCTCCCCAGAGGTAACCACCGTGAACCCTTGGGCCGATATTGTTTCTCATCATTTTGCTGCACGCGTGCACACGCGGTTTGTGGTTTGCACAAATAGGATCCTTCACTTATTTTACCTAACAGTAGTCAGAGACAGCTTTCCATGTCAGCGCGGAGGCCTGCTCGAAAGACAGTGCAGTGTTCCCGCTGAACCGTCGGGCTGTTGATATAGAACTATCGACGCGCAGCAGCCTGAGTCCCTCTTCTCACTGCCACAGAGGGTTGCAATCAGCATCTCTATCTGTGCTCTTCCGCGAGTATTTCAGTGGGATGCCTTCCAGGAGGTGGGTTTGCGGAGGAAAGAGGGTGTCGTTTACAATGTCACGGGCACTTCCACGGGCCCTACCCAGGGCTGTGTATGTTCACGTAACAGAGTGTGACAACGCCATCTCCACACCCGGGCCGGAACTGAGGTTCTCCTATTGTAAAGATTCGTCTTTTCTGATGGTGAAAAATGACGCCGCATTCTTGTAACGTGTATCCCTTTGATGATCAGGGAGCTTGTGCATCTTTTAATATGTTTATTGGCCATTTGCATATTTTCTACGAATTACCCATTCATATCTTTGATTTTTTATTTTACTAACTGTAGAGGCTCTTTATATATAATTACGGACATTAATCCTTTGCCTTATTTTTTACAAATGTGTGTGTGTGATACTATTTTCTCCAAGTTTCTTTATCTTTTAAATTTATTTCCAAAGAACTTTAACTTTTTGTAATGTAAAAAAAAAAACCTATCAGTGTTTTGTTTCATGGCTTCTATATTTTATCAAGATCAGTTTTTTAATTTATAAAATTTCAAATATCTTCTCCCTTTGTCATGAAAACCTGAGCTGGCATTGGCCACCTGTGAGCCACAGATGACCAGTTTCCATCAGTGGGCAAGTGGTGCCCCAGAGCTGGTGCCGCTGGGAGGACCCAGGGCGCAGTTAACACACACACACATGCACACACACGTGTGCGCACACCCACTCTGTGTGCACCGAGGAGAAGGGCTGGAAACTTGGCGCTTCCTTCTGCAGCATTGCCGGCCTTGGGTAGGGCAACTGCTCCCGATGTCCCACTCACACAGGTGACATCTTTGTAGCATCCAATGCGAACTCATCCCATAGGATATCTTCTTTGCTTCCTCCTGCGCAGACTATGCAATTTCCAAACCAGACCTCATGTCTCAGATGGAGCGCGGGGAGAGGCCAGCCATGCAGGAGCAAGAGGACTCAGAAGAGGGCGAGGCGCCTGCGGACCCCAGTGCCGGTGAGTGGCTGCCAGGCGGCACGGGCTGTTACAACCCACCGTGGGCCCCGGAGGGCTGTGTTAGCAGGCTGAGTGCCTCAGGGAAGCCTGCAGGTGCTGGGACCTGCCTGGGGCCTCCTTGATCGCCAGTGGCCCTAGCGGCTGAGCTAGGAATGCCGTTGCGGTCATTGTCTCGGGGAGCTTTTGACGCGACCGAGCGTCACCTCACTCTTTGCGGGAAACAGAACCAAAACTGGCAGAAAGGCGTTCCCTTGTCAGGATGCTGGTGTGGGTGAGCCTCGAGCTCCCAGAGGAGGGCCACTGGTCCTGTGGCCGGTGCGTGGAAGGACAGGGACAGACACGGACTTTACCCGAAGCATCCTCCAGTGTGTGGGGCGGGGTCCAGACGAGGCAGTGAGGTGAGGCGGTGGAGAAGCGCAGGCCGGCCTGGCCGCGGGCTCGGGTGCAGACGCCAGCGTCGGGCTGCTGGCGCTTGAACCCCGGCTTCTCTGCGTCCTCGCCCTGTGGTTTTTATTACTCGGCCTTTTGGAGGCCCGCTTTCTCATCCGTGAAACAAAACTGGGACTGATAGCCAGGGCTTGGCATGCTGACCGGCAGGTTCCAGTGGCCCAGGACACGCCAGCTGCTGTGTCCGTCTGCGTGGGGAGCCGTCCCTTCCCCAGCGGCCGCTCAGCAGCCCTCACACTTGCACGGCAGTGCTTTCGGGGTGTGGTTCGTTCTTTGGAATTGCCCTTGGCCTTGCATCACTTCCCTTGAAGGTCTTCCGTGGGAGGAGATCCTTGTCCTTTGTAGCCAGATGTCATGGGTGATCCTGTCTTTTGAAAAAGGAGGATAATCTAGCAGGAGAACTCACTGGGGCCAACAGCCAGGTCTTGTATGAAGTAATATCATCGACTCTGGCACCAGGAGGAGGTCCAGAATCACATGCAGGCATGTCGGCCCCATGGAGTGAGAGCAGAGGTAACTTCCAGAAGAGGCAGGACCCTGAGGAAAAATAAGTGCTGGCGTGTTTCAGAGAAACCCTAAGCCATCATCACTCTCTAGAGATTTGTCTGGAGATTGAAGTGGAGGGAAGAGGCAGATCCTGAATTCATTCTGGAAGACAAAAAAGATGGATTTAAAAGTAGATGAGGTGAGGGGCTTCCCCGGTGGTGCAGTGGCTGACAGTCCGCCTGCTGATGCAGGGGACACGGGTTCGTGCCCCGGTCCGGGAGGATCCCACGTGCCATGGAGCGGCTGGGCCCGTGAGCCATGGCCCCTGGGCCTGCACGTCCGGAGCCTGTGCTCCGCAACGGGAGAGGCCACAACAGTGAGGGGCCTGCATACCGCAAAAAAAAAAAAAAAAAAAGTAGATGAGGTGAGAGTGGGTGTCGTGGGACAGGGTGTGGCACGGGGCAGAGTGATCTTTTGTTTGGAGGAAAACAAGTGTGTATGTGAAAGGTTTGAGTGGCCGCATCCAAAAACAGGTGTCAGTGGGAACGGAGAGATTCAAAGGAGAAGAAATCAGAAAGAGGGCTTAGGAGGCAAAGAATGAGAAAGGGGAGGGGTGGTTTGTGGTAAAAATCCTAGAACCCATCCGATGTCCCCGTGGGGTTTTGTGGTCCGGGTACTGCTTTTGTAGCATCTTCTTAGAAGGGCTGGGATGGGAACGTGGACCCCTTCCTCTGTCTGCTTGTTCACACTCTCATCACAGGTGGGCCTCCCACAAAGTGGGGCCAGAATTGAGAGCAAATAACTCCAACCCCCTCGGCCCCAGGCGGGGTTCGTTCTGGCACAGGCGCGTCTAAGGCCAGAGCTTCTGTGGGCAGCGGCGGCCTCACAGAGGCTGCCTTGTGTGGCTGGAATGTGCCATTTGTTCCACTAACCGTCTCAGCCACTAGGAGCCTGACTGGAGGGAGGACAGGCGAGGACTGAGAACCACTGCCCCATGGGCCAGCTGTAAACTCGCACTTCTGTGTGTGTGCAAGGCCCTGGCCTCGGGGTAGCAGGGTTGTCCTGTGAGTCTGCAGTTATCAGAGCCAGTGGTCACCTGTCATTCGTGTGTCCTCCCCCTTAGAAGAGTGGCCACAAGGCCAGCCCTGGGCCAGACCCAAAGGGTGATACCAATTGAGAATTTTCATGGTTCCAAGTACACCAAACATGACAGTTTTGGGAACTGGCTGAGTAAATGCATTCAGTAAACTAGTATTTATGGTTGGGGTCCCTAAGGGCAAGGAGACCTGAAGGTGACTCAGATAGCGACCCAGCTCTCAAAATCCTCCAAGCTGGGGCTCCCATTCATGGCTCTTTAAGGGCGAACAGGAGGCCTGGGGAAGCCAGGGACCATTGTCACCTAACAAATTAGCAGAATAAAACAAACAAGCCAGAAGCCATGGCTGAAATCCAAGTTCTCATACAGTGTACATAGTTTCAGTCTTTTTAAAGAGCAATTTGATATTTTCTGGTCTTCAAATATGTTTTAAATATTTAAAATGTTCATTTACTTAACCTAATAATTTCCTTTCTGAGAGTCTATAGCCTAGAAAAGAATCCAAAAATATGGATTAAGATGTACAAATATTATATTACATTATGATAGACGGTTATACAGCCACTAAAATCACACGTGAAGAGTTTTTACACCATATTTTCACTTGTATGTTTATTATTAAGTTCATCTAATATTTTTTGTACCAGGTACTATGTCAAGAGACTGATGTTAACAAACTAAACACCCCACATATGTAAAAATACAGCCAGCCACTGTGATAGTGTTGTGGAGACAGGCATCCAGGGCTCTGGGACACACAGCAGCAAAGGCCTTACTGGGACCAGGTGCTCAGCAAAGGCCTCGGAGGAGGTGGGATTTTTAGTGGAAGCACAAGTGGGAGTTCCCGTTACTCGGAAGAGAACTCCTCAGAGGGAGGAAAGACTGGAAGCGAGGGGGCTCTCTTTGTAGCCCAGGTAGGAGGCCTGGCATAGCCCAGGGAGCACCATGGGTATTTGCGAGGTGTATTTTGGCGTCGGTGGCTGGCGGATGTCGAATATGAGGAGAGGGGGTCCCACGGATGAGTCCAGGTCGTGACGTGAGTGAGAGGGTAGGTGGGGGACGACAAGAGGTTCCAACCCAGAGAAACGACAGGAACGCGTTAGGTGTGAGGTCCCAGGACACGTCCAGGAGGTGGTGTTGAGAAAGCAGCTGAACAAAGGAGGCTGGAGCTCACAGAAGAGTGAGGGCCTTGGTAGCGTGGACGGGATCAGCTTTCCCAGCCTGGATGGGAGAAGAGCAAGAGCACAGCCTGTGCCCTTGGCTTGGAGCCCTGACTGTTAGAGTAGATTTGGAGAGTTGGAATATCTGGGTCTGGGTGGAGCCCAGGTGTTAGTTTTGTTTGTTTTTAAGCTTCCAAGATGATTCTCATGTGCAGCCAGGGTTGAAAACCACTGCTGTAGGATTTGGAAAAAGGAGGAGGAACCAGAAGAAGCAAAGGAAACAGGAGTGGCCAGAAAGGTAGCAAGAAATCAGGGTGGTGCATTGTTGGGTATTTCAAGAGAAGAGTGTTTCAGGAAGGAGGGAGCGTGGGTAACAGTGTTGAATTCTGCAGTGTGGTTTAGTTAGGCAAAGACTGCGCGAAGTGTCCATTGGATTTGCAGATTGGCAGCATCAGTGACCTTAGCAAGAAAGAGAAACGTTGGCGGCACGACTGAGGTGGAAGCCTGTGAGTGGGTTGAGGAGTGGATGGGAGGCGAGGAAGTGGAGATTGTTCCAGTGTAGCTGTGGGTGGGGAAGAGAAACGCTGGCGGGCCGGGCAGCGTGGGGACTCTTGTTTGCTTAAGATGGGGATTGCCGAAGCCTGTTTGACATGTTGACAGGAATGAGCCAGTTGATACGGGAAGTTAATGGTATAGAAGTGGATAATGTAGGGACTTCCCTGGCGGTCCAGCAGTTAGGACTCCGCACTTTCACTGCCGAGGGCCCAGGTTCGATCCCTGGTCGGGGAACTAAGATCCCTAAGAAGTGAGAGTATATTACTTCTTATTCAGTAAAAATAAGTTTTTTAAAAAACAACGCATGAAGAAAGACTCCAAGTTAAAGGTGGCAGATTGACCGTGTGTTTACTCCCACCTCCCCAAGTCCTTCTAAAACGAGAGCGAAGGGACTTTTTTTAAAAGGAACGGACAAGGAGACAACGGCAGCTAAGTTTTGGAAGGCTGAGAGCAGATGGCTGGGTGATCGCTGATTGAGAAAGCAGAATCCAAAATTGGTGTTAGGGAAGAAACCCAGTTTGCACTCCACCCCCATCCCTGCTCAAGACTCGGGAACTAGCAGTACCAGAGGTTCCAGGTGTCTGGAAATGGGGGTAAAGGTGAGGCTAAAAACAGAACATTGGTCAAACATCTTAAGAGGCCTTTAAACACTGCCATTTCCCTCCATTGCCTCACCCGACCGTGGTAGGTGACCAAGGCTTATTCTCTGGAGATGGTGAACAACAGGGTTTCTGGACGTGGACACCAGGCGTGATTGGGGTGGGTGCCATGTTGAAAACAAGGGAATGAGTGAAGCTTGACAGAGATGTTGAGATCTCTAGCCTTCTTCCCTAACCTGAATCCCAAAATGATGCTCACATCCAAGATTAAACCCTCAGGGCAGGATATTGGAAGAGTCTTATCTGGAGATGCTTGGGGCCAGCCCAGGAGATTTCCCAGGGAGATGATCTAGCTAAACAATCCTGCTGGGAAACCGAGCCCTACCTGAATGCACCAAACTTGCAATTCTCTTCTGACTATTCAACTTTTAATATAAATGGACAACCAAGAACCACAAGGCATTTGGGAAGAGCCTCTAATATACAGAGACAAAGGAGACAAAAAGCAGAAAAAATAAATTTCAAGGAAACAGAGACCATACGGGGTGGGGGGGGGAAATATGTTTAAATACTTATATATAGTTATACATTTAAAATATACATTTTTTCATATTCCTTAGAGAGATAAAAGAAGTGAATGTATCCATGACAAAAGTATAATGCTTATCTAAAAAAAAATAGAAAGGAACTCTTAGAAATTAAAAATATAATAATGCAAATTAAAAACTCAGTAGCACTGTTAGAAAATAAAGTTGAATACACAGCCCAGAAAATAGAGCAAAAAGACAAAAAAGAAAATAGGGAGACAATAAGAAAAGTAAAGGATGGAAGTCTAATGTCCAGATAATAGAAATATCGGGATAAAAAATAGCAAAAACAGGGAGAAGGGAATTAGAGATGAAAGACTTCAGGAAAAATTCCCAGCGCTTAAAGACAGCTTTCCAGATCGTAGAGCCCGCCAACTGTCCAGAACAGTGGATGAAAATTGATCCAGCCTTAAATACTTCAGCAAGAAATTTCAGCGCAACTGAGGACCCAGGAGATCTGACAAACTTCTGGGAGAAAGACCAGGTTCATACAAAGGAACAAGAATTAGAATGGCATTGGACTTTTCAACAGTATTGGAAGCTACAAGACCGTAGGATAATTCCTTTAAAATTCTTTAAATTTTAAAATTGGAAAATATTTTCTAACATTCTAGAATTTGATATCTAGACAGACTAATCTAATTAAATATGAGAGTGAAATCGAGATACTGAGATGTTCAAGGTCTGCCATGCGCCCTTTCTCAAGCTGGGGCAGGTACTTTGCCAAATGAGGAAGTAAACCAAGAAAGAGGTGTAAGGAGCTCCAGCACAAGAGAGGGGAAGGAATCCCTGGGGTGCTGCCGAAGGGGATCCCCAAAAGACAGCTGTGGATCTGGAGGCACCAGTCCACACTGGAGCATACCAGAGGTTCCAGAAAATTTTTCTTCAAGTAGGTAAAACCGAGGAATCCCCATTATGTTTGGATGTTCTGAGAGGAGAGTTATAGAGCAGGGTGGGGGGAGACACTGGAGCTGACTTAGTGGTAATTAATAGTAAGCTAAGCAAAAGAAAAGAAAACTAGCTCCAGGGGAAGCAAATAGGTTTACAGGCATAGAAGAGTACTTATAGTATGCTACATGGTTCAATTTTTTTTTTTTTTTTTTTTTGCGGTACGCGGGCCTCCCACTGCTGCGGCCTCTCCCGCCGTGGAGCACAGGCTCCGGACACGCAGGCCCAGCGGCCATGGCCCACGGGCCCAGCCGCTCCACGGCGTGCGGAATCCTCCCGGACCGGGGCACGAGCCCGCGTCCCCCGCACCGGCAGGCGGACTCCCAACCACTGCGCCACCAGGGAAGCCCTACATTGTTCAATTTTAAATAGCACTTACATAATCCAATCATGTAAACACCCAACATTAATTCAACCAGAATTACAGGCTGGGAAAAATCAGGGATTTGGAAGAGATGTGGATGGTTGGGGAAGAGGTGGTCCTTACCTCCAGCTCTTGGAAGTCAGTAGATTATGCTTAAAATTGAAAACTCAAGGAGTAGCAATGCCATTATGTTATGTAGAGTTATGAATATAAGTGACAAAAGAATCAGCTAGAAGAATTGAAAGTGATTGCCTCTGGGGAGCAGGTTGGGGGGTGGAGGGGAGCTTCTTAAAAATGAGGTTTGAAGAACCCTTCATCCCTCTGGCCTATGTGTACATATAACTTTTTAAAGAAGATTTTAAAAATTAATATACCGAGGTTTAAAAAAATCTAACAGAAAGTGTAGCCATGAAAATGTTGGAAAGCCCATGGCAGCCATCATTTCTGTGCTTTGAGCTGGTGGAGAAAGTTAATGTGGCCACGCTGGTTTTTACTTTCCAATGAAACTCTGAAGTTGCGTCAGTGTAATTCAAAAAGAAAAAATGCAGAGAAAGTGAAAGTCCCATATAATTCTCCCTTAAGAATCAACAGATCGGGGCTTCCCTGGCGGTCCAGTAGTTAGGACTCCACGCTTTCACTGCCCAGGGCCCGGTTCAATCCCTGGTCGGGGAACTAAGATCCCACAGGCTGCACGGTGTAGCCAAAAAAAAAAAAAAGAGAGAGAGAGAAGAGTCAACAGCTTATTCCTTCCAATTTATGTGCGTATAGTCACACACACGCACGCGCACACACACACACACACACACAGCCTTAATTATATAATACTTTCTCATTGTTAAAAAAATTTCTTCAAACAATATAGAAGTACATTGTTTAGAACTTGCTTTTTCCAAAAATATCTTTGACATCTTTACATGTCAACATGTAAGTCTCTTTTTTAAGTAGCAGACTGTAGTATTCTGTATATTGATATCATACTTTAAACAAACTCCCGTTGATATGCATTTAGAGTCTTCACAAGTTTCAGTGCTTCATTAAACATCCTTTATAAGTAAATCTTCATGTACTTGTCTGAAACTTATTTAGAAGTAGACTTTCTGGGTCAAAGGATATACCCATTTAAAACTTTAATAAATATGAGCAAATGTCCTTCAAAACAATTGTGCCACTTTACACACCCTCATCTATACATGAGAAAACCTGTTTCCCCACACCCATGCCAATAGGTGGTATTATCTTTTTATTATTTGCCGGAGTGATGGGTAGAAAAGACAATATTTTGATGTTTTCACGCCCTCTGTAAGAGTGATGTTGAGCATATCTTCACGTATTTGTTGGTCACCAGTATGTCTTATTTATGAATTATCCTTTGCCCATTGTTCTTTTGGATTATTCATCTTTTTATTATTGATTTATAAAAGCTTTTTAAATATTAAGGATATTAGCTGTAGTCTGTCTTACGTATGCAAATATGTTTCCAAATTTATGGTTTACCTTTGTGTGTATCTGTGATGTAGCTGTTTAAAATTTTTGTGTTCCGATTTATTAATTTTAAGTTCCTATGTATTCAGATTTACCAGAAATTTTCTTTATGGTGGGTGGGCTTCATACCAAGTGTAGAAATACTTACTTGGCCTCTTTTATTCAGTAAACATTATGATCACAGGCCATAGACCTATGAGCTTTTCAAAAATCTATAAAAATATTTGAAAGCTGAAATAAGATATTTTTTGCTCCAGAAAATTACAAAATGTAAATAATTAAATGTTTAACTGTGTCTCCCAATATAACATTATACCGGCTTCATTAATTATTAAATTTAGTGTCCACAAACATTTAATACGTTTGAAAACAATTTGTAGGAGAGATTTTTCCCATCTCAGAAGAGTTCTTATGAAGAAATTTGATTACAGAGATTAACAACCTATCACAAATTAAATGTTTCTTATCACCAAACAGTGTCAAGGCAAAGCTACAAAAAATTTTTTCCAAAAAATTTACACCAAGAGATTATAGTTGCTATGTGTTGTGCACATTTAATATGTTTGGTGTGACTGACCAGACAGCTTCCAGAAGGAATCTCTGAAGTCCCAGAGGGTCTCAGGGTAGCCTGTTCCTCAGCTCAATGCTGTTTAGAAAAAAAGAAACGAAAGAAAGAAAGGAAGGAAGGAAGGAGAGAGGGGAAAAAGCTGTGCTTTTCTCTAATGCTAGTATGATTTCGTTATTTATGTCTAAAGTTTTGATTCATCCGTAATTTATTTTGAGGTGAGATATGTGAAGATGGTTTTTTTGGTTTTTTCCTTCTAGTCAGGAAGCCAGCTGTCTCCACTTCATTTGCCTAAACCTTTTCCCACTGGTTTGAAGTGCTACCTTTGGTCATAAACTATATTCCCACAATGTACGTGTCTTTGATTAATTTTTTTAATGGGAGAACAGATTACTGCTTATGAATGCATTCTGGTTGTCAGAAGTTGTTTGGGGCAGAGAGACCTTTTTGGTGGGAAACACTGGTTTCCCTGCTGTGTAACAAGCGGGGGAGAGGCACGAAAAGGTGTAACCGATGCCCATTTCAAGGGCAAAAGAATTAGATGCCATAGAGAGGGGCAGGCGAGTGCTTGGGGGGTCAGAGAAGAGCACGCTCACGATGGGCTAGGAGCGGCCTGGGACGTCTGGTGGAGTGGGGGTCTTGAGGAGAGGTCAGGATGGGAAGGCAGTGGTCTTCAGGCTGCAGTACCCATTCGCCAGGGTACAAGAGACTTTCCAAGAAGGCACAACACAGAGGGCTTTGCGGGTTCAGCTTCCAAGTCTCTGCCCATCTGTTGTCCTTCATAAAGCGTGTCAGTGAGGGTGCTCGACACCTGCGGCCCCTCTAGTGTTGGTCCCATGTCCCATGTCTCCTACCACTGAGAACAAAAGAGGAGGCACCTCCTGCCCATCCTGCCTTACTATGGAGTGTTTCTCTGATGTATAAAAAGGCCTCTGGCTCACGAAACAAAGAGACAAGCCAGAATGTTGGGGGACAGAACCAGAAGTACATTGGTGGCTCTGGGGCCTGGATGGCGAATCCTCTTGGAAGTTAGATCGTTTGGAATACTTAGCTTTCGACAAAATTGAAAGAGAACCTAATTAAGTTGTCAGCTAATAGGTCATTAAAAACAATTTTTGATGATATGTTAACCATGTGCTTTTGCAGTATTTATAATTCAGAAGTTCAGAGAATGGAGTGATGATTCCGTAACAAAGCTCCCACCAGCCCAGCTACAGATCTATGTAAATGAGCTCTTCCAATGGTTATATTTATAAAAATGAAAGATAGGAGCAGATTTTATTCTGAACGCTGTCTCACTCCAGCAATAAGAATATTCATTCTCAGATAAATGAACTAATCGGGGAAAAAGTCCCCATGCATCCTTGTAAGAGATACATTTCCTACAGGTTTTTTGTTTCCTATCTTGAATAATTATTTTTCATTCCACAATAATAATAACTAAGGATGACTTAAGCCAGGCAGACAAGTAACACTTAGAACCCTGTGGTTATTGGAAGTGAAAGCAAAATTAATCTTTCCATTTACATATGCATTTCTGTGCAGTAGATGAGCTGATTAGGAAGGCACCTAAGCATAAATATGGTCTGTTAGGCTAAAATTCTGTGGGTAAAGTGGGAATGGAAATAGAAGTCCATGGTGAAAAGGGATGATCTTAAAACTCCAAGTATCAAAGAAGAACTTGTTCGTGTATTTTTTAAGTGAATAATGGTGGGTTTTAAATTGCTAGGGTTCTTAGATTCCATTGGCAACATTAAATGGCAATGGAAGAGTTTATTTTAAAATATCAATATTTACAGTACTCCAGAAATTACATCCTTAGCAGTGATTGAAGCATTTTGTCTATTTATTCAAAAAGGTGCAAACGGGTACATGGTTTTAAAAACTTATCTTAGGGAGGAGGCAAGCAAAATACCTTCAGGAGTTGTGAAGTCAGGGAAGGTATCTTTCCGACGCTGGAGTCATAGTTGCGGATGTCGTGCAGAGCCCAGAAGAGAGGAGGCCGGAGGAGGGACACGGGAGGAAGGGGATGCAGGGGGATGACGTCGAGCTGGAGCAGGA
Organism: Tursiops truncatus; assembly: GCF_011762595.2. Taxonomy (NCBI): domain Eukaryota; kingdom Metazoa; phylum Chordata; class Mammalia; order Artiodactyla; family Delphinidae; genus Tursiops; species Tursiops truncatus. Next base: position 98,538,294 of record NC_047042.1, on the reverse strand, counting down.
GGAGGCCCAGGACCTGAGTGTGGATGACTTTATGTTTTTTGTAAGACAGAGAATAGGATGAAGATGTCTTTGGAGAGTCAACTTGGAGGGAAGGTAGGCACGGTCTGCGTGGGAGGCTGTGCGGAGTGCAACCTGGGACAGTAGGGCTGCTTTGTATGCGGTCCGCTCCCCAGCTGTTGGGAATCGATTACTTGGCTGATCAGAGAGGAATTAAAGGACTGCCAAGCATCCGAAAGAACCCAGCTTTAGGTCATGTGGCATCAGTTGCTAGCATGACTGGGCGGTCTGCTTTCTGGGCAACGTGGTTCACTTTAGTGTGGGCGGGACAAGTGGATACGGTGAAGGACAGTGAGGGGCTTCGTTCACTGGGTTCCTGGTGCCTTTTCCTTTTTCCACAGCACTTAATCACCTTCTAACATACCATATAATTTATTATATATAATAAATAATATATATATATAATTTATTAACTATGTTTACTGCCTTATGTGAGATGTAGGAGAGCGGGGAGCTATGTTTTGTTCACTGATGTGTCCCACCATTAGAACATGCGTGGCACATAGGTGGTGCTCAATAAATAGCTATTGAATAAACATTCAAAGGATGAATGAATATGTTCATGCATATATGTTTATAATTTCCTTAATTAACAGTGAGTTTCAGCCTTTAAGGGGCTTTATGCTAGCACAGCTCTGCCCATATGCGAGAAAATAAAGTTGACCCCTACCTCACACTATACACAAGACAAAAAGAAATTTCAGGTGGAATAAAGAGCTAAATGTAAAAAAGAAAACCTGGGAATAAAATCTAGGAGATCAGATGAACCATCTAGGACCAGAGGAGACCCTCTTAACTAAGAAAACCCAGGAGCCGTAAGAAAGAGGGACATATTTGACAAGATGAAAACTTTAGGAAAGTTATATGATAAGAGGTAACACAGAGACAAATGATAGATTTGGGGGAAATATTTGAAATGCCAGTAAGAGAAAATGGGTTATCTTTAATACAGGAATCAAAGGACTCTGACCAATTGACAGAACAGAGTTCACATAGAATCAACTCTAAAAGGCCAATAAATAAAAGAAATGATATTCAAATTACCCTCGTCAGGGAAGTAGAATTAAAGTATCAGTAAGTTATCACTTTATACCCATCAGACTGAGGAATATTAAAAAGAGCAGTGGTGTCTTGCCAGCAGGCACGTGGGGAAAAGGGCTGGTAGAAATGTGAATAGTCACAGCCTGTGGAAAAGCAGTCTGATGACACCTGTCAAAATCTAAAATATTTTAAATTTTTTACCCTGCAGTCCCACTCCTGGGACTCTCATAAAAATAAAAGCACTATTTTATGGTTAGAGATATAAACACATGTTTATGGCAGTGTTGTTCATGGCAAAAGCCTGGCAGCGGAAAGTGAATGTTGTCAATGAGGAAATGGTGGAGCACGTTGCTGTATTATCCTCACCATGGAATGCACGCAGCTTTGAAAAGGAACGCGTTAGCCTACAGAAATCGGTGTGAGGGGATTTCTACACGATATTTGGGTGAGAAAAGCAACAGAGGATTATGTATGAGGCAGTTTTATTTTTTTTAAACCTGTAATGGCCAGAAAGGAAAAACATAGATGTAAACGTGCTGTGATAAATCACTACATAAGCATAGAGAAAAGTGTGAGGGCAGTTACGGGGATTACCTGGGAAGGTCGCACCTGTCGAGTGGGGAGTGAGGCAAGTTAAAAGGGGAAAAAATACTGCACTAAAGAACAAAAATGTGCGCTAGAATCCCGTTTATTGAAAGTGATGCCTATGTGTGTAACGACATTTGAAATTAACCTACAGATGTACAGGCAGATTAAAAAAAAAAATGTCAGGGCCATGTGTGTAATCAGATGCTGTTTAACGCAAAACGAACCCCGCAGCCCCTCTTATGCCTGTAAACGGGGGCCAGGAAGGGGCTGGGGGCCTCTGATCTGTAGGACACCTGGTGGGGAAGTGTTGAAAAGGTGTGCGGGGAGACCAGACGATTAGCCTTTTCTTTATTAGCCTGGTTGAGGGGGAGACAGAGAAACTGTTGCCTTTGGCTGACCTAACCTGGGAAAGGGAATTAGGATCTCTTTCTAAAAGAAACCCTTATTTTAAAATTATAGGGGGTCATGGAAACAAACCTGCGTCTCTTTTAACTTGACTGCAGTTCATATTCAAGGCTACACAGTGTCCGTGCCTACTCACTGCCAACCCAGGATATTTCTTCAGGGTCTCTAAAATAAGAATTTTGGAAATATAAATTCTAGGGCCACAAAACCCTGGGCAGGTGGAATGAACATGTTCTGGATTCTTTTGCCCTCCCCCCACCCCGCCCCCACCTTCTCAGCTCACGACGGCATCGTGATTAAGATCGAGGTGCAGACCAACGACGAGGGCTCTGAGAGTCTGGAGACGCCGGAGCCCCTGATGGGCCAGGTGGAGGAGCATGGCTTCCAGGACTCGGAGCTGGGGGACCCGTGCGGCGAGCAGCCGGACCTGGACATGCAGGAGCCGGAAAACCCGCTGGAGGCGTCCACGGAGAGCTCCGGCGAGTTCAGTGAGCTCAAGCAGATGCTGGCACAGCAGAGAAACTGCGCGGGTGAGTGGGGGGCTGGTGCCTGTGGGGAAGCTGTGGTCTCCTTTAGAGAGGTACTGTGACACTGAGGGCTCAGCAGGTGTGACAGAGCCGAGCATGGCCTTAGGTGCAGCTTCCCTGCCTCGGCATTTAAAAGCATCCGTCTCCCGGCAAGGAAAGAGGGTGTTAACAGCCAAAGACCAGGTCAAATGAGGACATCAGGGGCTGGCGGAGACCATCCCTCCGGCCCCTCCCTCTACAGGCAGAGAAGGCCCCACGCTAGCGGCAATGCTAGAGCTTCCATCTGCTGACGTGTCCTTGGTCATTCCCTTGTCACACTGGAAGCCTCAACTGGCTTGAAGATTTCCACCCCTGAAGAGCACATCTTTGTAAATGGCCGAGGCTGCTTTCTCTGGTAGAATCTAGGCATCATTTTTGTTTAATCGCAAGGCCTCAGGGTCACCATTCTGCACATCCTTGCTCCCTGGGAGGACAAGGAAACAGTGAGGAAGCGGCCTTGCAGCAGCACGGCCAGGACATCTTTTGTGGTCAGTTTTCTGATGCTAAACCATCCTCGCAGGCCTGAGAAAAGCCCTGTCTGATCATTGTGGTGTATTTTTTTAAATACACTACTAGACTTAGCCGCTATTTTATTCAGGAATTTTACAACTATATTCATAAATGAAGTGAACCTGAACTTTTCGGGAATCATCATTAAGATTATACTAGACTTATCAAAGGAACTGGGAAGCTTTTGCTCCTTTTTTCTGTATCCTAAAAATAGTGTGTAAGATAGGAATTCTGCGTGCTCCTTGAAAATTTGGTAGAACCCACTTGGGTTTTGGTTTTTGTATGTTTATGTGCAAAAGAGTCATTAGCCATCATATCAGTTACTATATTATTTATACTTAGAAATGTATCCACATCCATTTTATTTAGGTTTTTAAAAGTATTATTTTGATGATTTAAAAATTTTTTTTTCATTTTATTTTAACCCTTGCAGTTTGCTTTTTTGCACATAAAATATGGACATTGTTCTTGGTCAAAAGATGTGTACCTAACTGCTTATATTTAAATAATTGCATGATATTCGAGAAATCTTAATATACCATGTTGTCTTTCATTAGAGAATAGTGAAAGACACAAGGCAAGTTGTGAGAATTCGTTGAATGGGAGCTTCATAAGAGCAATTCCAGATTGCCCTTTGAACACTCCCATTAATTCTGTTAGTACCATTTAGTAATACTGTAAGCTTTTTGTGGGATTTCGAGACCTGAATTTTAGGCCCAACTGTTTCATTCTTATTTCATTAAGAAAAAACAACTTGGAAACTCAAGGAGAGTTTAAATCTTCCAAGGCCCATACTTCCCCCTCTGCCTTTCATAAACAACCCTATTTTCAGGCTAAACACCAGGGCAATGAGTTACCAACCTCTGAAGCTGCTTCCTCCTTCCTGATCTTTTAAGCATCGTGTTCCAGGGATGTTCTGGGTCACTTCCTGCTGAGAGTCCTGACAGGACCGAGGCAGCATTGTCTTACGACGGGAGGCCTGAGCTGGGACTTGGCACACCTGTGTTCTGATTTTAACACTGCCACTTAACTGGGTTCAGAGGAGTAGCTGGGAGTGCTGTGGCCTAGCGGTCACTGACAAACTTGAAGACCTTGGCCAGGTCACGAACACTGCCAGCTTCAGTTTCCTTATCAGTTGAGGGGACAGACTAGCTGGTCCTTAAATTGCAAGCTCTGAAAAGGTCTGACTTTATTTATTTGGAGACATTACTTGATAGTGCCAAGCTCGGATGCCCCAAGTCTGTGAAATGGGGATAATTCTTGCTTGACGTCTGCCATAAGATATTGTGAACATGAGAGAGCATAGGTGTGAGGTGCTTTGAAAAAGTTCTCATTTGTTTGCTTTTGAGAATTCTGCAGATGCAGACTATTACAGTATTGCATTTTCCATCTCACAGGTGGACTCAAAAGTGAATGACTTTCTCATGTCACACAAAGTCGACAACTAAAAATAGAGCTCCCCAATTAAGTGTTTAGGGAGGGCCAGGTGAGTTCAAGGCACCTGAGAAAATTCAAAGAGGTGCTGGAGGCCTCTCCTTTTCTCTCGGACTTCTCCAGGGACCCTGTAGAACAGCCAGCATCTTAGGTCCTAAAGGGCCAGGCTAGAGGGTGGAGGGCCGGCGGCGGAGGAGGACATCCACCATTTGGGGTGTTCGTGGAACACTCACCACGTGTGGGGCATTGCACACCTGAGCTTGTGGCAAAGGCAGAGGAAACCCCCCACCCCAGCTTCAGGGTCAGGGCTGGTAGAGTCTGTGCAGGTGAGTCATCCACCTGTGCAGGTGAGGTGCCCCATCAGAAGGCGGGGTTCTTAAGTCTCGGGGAGGCACCCCGCACGTGCTAGCAGCTCAGGGGGGCCTGAGGGATGCAGGTCGGGATGGTCAAGCAATGTTTTCAGGAGGAGACAGGATTGGAGCAGGGTGTTAAGTAATGGGCACGATTTGGAGACACGGAGGAGGGTCAGTAAAGACACCTGAGGAGAACTCTCCAGGTGCGTCCAGGAAAGGAGACCAGCGAGGCTGAGCAGAGTTCAGGGAGGCGAGACCACAGAGGGGGACGAGGTCGGGAACTTGATGAGTCAAGACCCTTTTGACTCTGCCGGTAGAAAGCCAATCCTCAAGTGGCTTAAGTAAGAAAGGGGTGTTTATCGGCTTGGAGAGCTGGTAGGTCCTCCAGTATGCCAACCTCAGGCGCCCTGGACCCGCTGCCTCTCCAGAGGGTTCTGCGTCTACGTGCCTTCTTTCCTGCCAGTCCCTGCCCGCCAGCGGCGTCGGGCGATGGGCACACGCAGCGCCCGCGTCCCACCACGAGGATGCCATCGTCCCTGCTTCCTCTGCATGAAATTCCAAGGCAGGTCTCCGACTGGCCCATTTTAGGCCTGGGCTCCTTCCTGAGCCAGGCGCCGCGGCCGGCCCGGCTTCCCTGGGCCGCAGGAGCGGGGAGCTGCGTTTTCCCGAAAGCAGGCCGTGGGGTGGACGATGCCCAGGCAGTGCCGCGGGCGAGGGCGAAGCGGGGCTTACCTCCTCCGGGTTAGGGGCGTCAGGCAACACCTAACGGCATCTTGTCTCTCTCTCCCCCCCGCCGCGCGTCCCCGGAGCAGAGGGCATCGTGATCAAGACGGAGGAGCAGGACGACGAAGACGACGAGGACGACGAGGACGAGCTGCCGCAGCGCCTGCAGCCCCTCGGGCAGCTGTCCGGGAGGTACGAGGCCGGCATGTACCCGCCGCCCCTGCCCGGGGAGCTGTCCCCCGAGGGCGAGGAGAGCCCCCCGCCGCTGCAGCTGGGGAACCCGGCGGTGAAGAGGCTGGCGCCCCCGTCGCACGGCGAGCGGCACCCGGGCGAGAACCGGGGCGCGGCCAGCCAGCAGCAGCGGAACCGCCGCGGCGAGCGGCCCTTCACGTGCATGGAGTGCGGTAAGAGCTTCCGGCTGAAGATCAACCTCGTCATCCACCAGCGCAACCACATCAAGGAGGGGCCGTACGAGTGCGCCGAGTGCGAGGTCAGCTTCCGGCACAAGCAGCAGCTCACGCTGCACCAGCGCATCCACCGCGTCCGCGGCGGCTACGCCTCGCCCGAGCGCGGGCCCGGCTTCGCCCCCAAGCACGCGCTCAAGCCGCGCCCCAAGTCGCCCAGCTCGGGCAGCGGCGGCGGCGGCCCCAAGCCCTACAAGTGTCCCGAGTGCGACAGCAGCTTCAGCCACAAGTCCAGCCTCACCAAGCACCAGATCACGCACACGGGCGAGCGGCCCTACACGTGCCCCGAGTGCAAGAAGAGCTTCCGCCTGCACATCAGCCTGGTCATCCACCAGCGCGTGCACGCGGGCAAGCACGAGGTCTCCTTCATCTGCAGCCTGTGCGGCAAGAGCTTCAGCCGCCCGTCGCACCTGCTGCGCCACCAGCGGACTCACACGGGCGAGCGGCCCTTCAAGTGCCCCGAGTGCGAGAAGAGCTTCAGCGAGAAGTCCAAGCTCACCAACCACTGCCGCGTGCACTCGCGCGAGCGGCCGCACGCCTGCCCCGAGTGCGGCAAGAGCTTCATCCGCAAGCACCACCTGCTGGAGCACCGGCGCATCCACACGGGCGAGCGGCCCTACCACTGCGCCGAGTGCGGCAAGCGCTTCACGCAGAAGCACCACCTGCTGGAGCACCAGCGCGCGCACACCGGCGAGCGGCCCTACCCCTGCACGCACTGCGCCAAGTGCTTCCGCTACAAGCAGTCGCTCAAGTACCACCTGCGGACCCACACGGGCGAGTGAGCGCGCGGGCCGCCCCGTCGCCCCGCCCGAGCCCGGCGGGCGGGGACGGGGCGCCTCTGAGCCCCTTTGCTGTGAGCCCCCCTCTCCCTTCGCCCCTCCTCCCAAGGACGCGGGGTAGTGAGACCAGGTCGCTGGCTGCCGCGTTTCCCCGGGGCCCCAGGGGAGGAGCGCGGACCTGGGGAACCCCTTCGGGCTGTTAATTTCCTTGACAATAAAATGGATGAAACCAATCAGCACGGGGGGCGTGATTTGGCCGCCGGCCACTCGGAGGGGCGGGGCGGGGTCACTTAGTAGGGGATAGAACTTTATAATTACATTTTGGATACTGTGGTTCTATTTGATAATAATAGAGTAATTTTTAAAAGACGAGCGTTTCCTGTTTGCCGTTTTTGTTTGGTTTTGAAGGGGCGGGTTTGAGAAGGTGGCCGAGGTACATGGGCCTAGTGTCAGTGGACAGGTTCTGTTGAGTCCTTTTTCTGTGCTCATCCCCCGTGTTGGGTGGTGAAGGGGGCGCAGATCCCGCCGTTATAAAGCCGAAAAGGAGAGGCAGGCCTGAGCAGCCTCACAGGTGAATGAGCCCACGGGAGGGTGGAGCTCCCGGCGCAGATCCTCCCTGCGCCCTGGTGTCGGGAGGACAGTGGGGTTCAGGAGGGAGGAGGGAGAGTGAAAGGTTTGGAAGGCTCTGGGAAGACCGGCAGCAGAAGCTGGGTGCCTCCCGCAGGCCCAGGAAGCCCTCCTGCCTGGCTTGAAAAGCAGCTGGTGGAGGGGTGGCGTGCCCGCCGTGTAGGGAGGCGTAGGGAAGGGGTGCGGAGGCACCTGGTGCCAATCTTCGGGAAAGGCACCAGTCAGAACACTTTTTATTTGCATGTTGCACCCAGTTACTCTCCTTCGACTTGTTAACTGCATCGGTGCACCCTCATTTTGCTAGGTATTCATTCGTTTCCAATCACCCTCCAGTGGGGCACAGAAAAAGAAACTGTGGGCAAATTATGTTGCCCACAGAGCGATCTGCTCTTGTTGTCCTGGGCTTGACAGTGACCCAGAGAGAATTCAGGCAGTTCATGGAGGCTAGCGGAGTGCCCGGCTCAGCCATGTGAACTGGGGAGGCCAGACTTCTAACTGACGGCAGAGCACCTGAGAGCCAAGAGCTGCTGAAGGTAGTGAGTCTGGGGGCGGAGAGGGGAGGACAGATATTTAAAGGGGGTTAGGAATTCAGAGGGCACAGTTGCTACATTACTGACTTTGAAGGGGCTGTTGAGGTAGGTCATCAACGCCCTCCTTTATAAAGATGCATGAAGTCAGGCACAGAGGGGAAGCGATAGCCCAAGATCTCCTATTGGAAAGGATGTGATTTGTTGGTTTACACTGAAATTTTCTAAAAGGAAAATTTTCTAAAAGGTTTACACCGAAATTTTCTAAAAGGCCTCAGGGCCGGCAGCCAGAGGGAGGGTTAGAGGGCCGGGCTGATGTGAAGGGCTGGAGAGGAGGCCATTCTGGGTCCTGACCTGCGGAACCGGCTGGAGAGTAGATTCGGATCTAGGAGCAAGTCGGTAGGTTTGCCTATAGGAAACACCTAAGTGCCAAGCGCGTGATGAATGCACTGCCGACCGCGGGAGGACACGGCATAGACACAGCGTAGCTTCCGTGCAGAGGTGGGATCCGAGCTGGAGGATTTCACAGATGAGAGGAATGGGGAAGGCCTTCCAGCTGTGGGTATTCTCGAAGGCGGAAGTGTGGAAAGTGGGCCCAACTGAATCAGGGATCAGTGACTGATGAAACCCACTGAGCTGGAGAAAGGGCTTGTGGAGAGAAAACAAGCTGGCTGGGAGTAGACGTGGGTGCAGGGGAGTCTCGGATCTGAGACTGGAGAGTGTGGAGTTTGAATCTGATCATGTAGGAGATGCCATTGCCGATCGCTGAGCAGGAGAGAGACGGGTGCAAGTGGGTATCAGGAGGCTGCAGCCAATGGGGATGGGGACAGTCTATAGTCAGATGTATGGGGGGAACTAGCCGTGGTCGGTGGACGGGTCCGAGGACGATGCATCTGGTGCTGGAGGTTGGACGCGTGACAGAGGAAATGGCTCTTTTGAACGCCAGGATGTGTGAAGCCTCGAAGAGATGTGAGCAGAGGTATTTTGGAGATACTTGGTGGAAGGCCACAGCTGCTCAAACTCTTTACTAGTCCTGGAATTTGAGAACCAGAGAGTGCTGGGGGCGATCAGACCTGAGTGGGAGACTGTGGCAGTTTCTGGTGAAATCCAAGGCGGAAACTCAGAGAGTAACTTCCTTTGGTACCAGGGCGTCCTCAGAGAACTGTGGAGTCTGTGGGAACCGTGCCCGTGAGCCTTTCTTTTCCTAGGAAATCTGGTTTATAAAGGATTCAATATAGTCAAAGACTGGTACGTCTTATGGGCTGTCAGGGGTCCTCTGTGCCCCGACCTCCCTTGGCTTGAACCCCCTTCATGCCCTTTCCTTTCGCGGCCCAGCTCCCTGGGCTCCAAGTCATCTCTCCCTTTTCCCGACTCCCGAACACCATCGTGATTCTCGCTCTCCATCTGCCGTAATCTCTGCCAGTGGTCACGGACCAACATCAAACGGGGGCTCACTACAGTATAGACGGACCCTGGAGTCGAACAGATGTGGATTTAAACATGATGGTCGTGTGGCCTCGAACAAGCTAATTAACAGACCGTGTCCTCATTCGTTAACTGGGGACAATAAGCCATTGTTCTGAGGCTTAATAACAATGCAGTAAATATGTAGCAAAGACTTGGGCACATCCTAAGGTCTGAGTAAAAGTTTGCTAGTTTCAGGTTAGCTTATGGCTAATGACAGCTTAACTTGGTAAAAGCAGAAGTTCGGGCAGGTCGTGGGGCCAGTGTTGTGTCCCCAAAGAATGATGCTCTGAGAAGGCAACTTCCCCGCCAGCCAGAGGCAGATTACTTTGGTGTGAGGACGTTCAAGTCAAATCACGCAGACAACTACCCCTTGGTCTTGAAGTCGGAGCAGACAGGGGTTAAAACTCACGTCTCAGCCACATGCCAGCATCTGCAGTGGGTAGTACCCGCCTTCCTGGTCATCCCGTACCCTCACGGCGCTTTCCCCGGGGGCCCTTAATTAGAAAGCCAGACTTTCAAACTCCTGAACTGTCAGTTGCCATTGGCCCCACGGAGTCGTGCGCCAAAGAGAGTCACTGCCACTCATTGAAGGCTTCTTACTTTTGAAGGCTTTACGGACCTTCGCAGGCTTCACAGCTCAGATGTGTGCACCGCACGCTCATTTCATAGGTGAAGAGCTTGAGGCCCAGAGGGGGTAAGTTGGCCCAGAGTCACACAGCAACCACACTGTGGAGCCAAGATCTGAAGTCGTCTTGACTCCAAAGCCCATGTGTTTGGCCACATAACCAAATAACCCAAATGGTTACTGACAAAAGAGAAGTCAGAGCCTCTTTCAAATTATTCCATTTTACCCTCCGATTTTAAAAATTAAGACACAATTAGGGGAACCAATATACCGAGCAGAACATGCTCTGTGCCATACATTTGCCAAAATCGTGAACATAGTAAAACAGAATTTTAGAGGCCTTGGCCGTAGCGTCGTGGAGCCCGTGTTTGCAGCTGGAGAAAAGAAGACAGGGAGGAGCGCGTGGTCGGTGCCGGGCTCGCTCACCCGGGCAGGGGCAGCGAAGGGAGTGAGCCGTGGGGCTGGCATCTCAGCCAGCCGTGGGGCTGGCCTACAGACGCCCGTATCTATTAGGCATCCCTCGTGGGCAAAGCGTTGTACTGGGCTCCATGGAGAAACACAAAAGGATTAGGAAACCCTCCACTGCCTTGACAGCACTTAAAATTTGGTGGAGACTGCGGCCTAATTCTCCAGACTGAACCTTTGGGGTCTGGAAAGCGACGGAGACCTTCAGGCCACTGTCTGGGCAGGAAGAGCCATCACGCCACCATCTCTTCTCTGACCCTCCTTTCAGACAGGGTAGCTTTAGCCAGGTGTCTGTGGGGACCTTTCCTGAGGCCATGTTGTGGCAGCTTCTCAGATTAAGGGATCAGGGACGGAGGCCTCCAGGCCCTACTGTTGCCAGGGCAACAGTGAGTCAGGCCAAGGCCTCTCCTCCAGCTTTCTGGAAAGCACTGCAGCTGCTGAAGCCTCTTACTGCTTCCCAGGCATAGTGGGGACTTCTAGATTTAAATTTTTGATAAATCGGTTCTGCACTGACCACTTCTAGTTGGGTTCTTTGAAACGGGTATTTTTAGTTAAAGCATACTAGAATCTAACCCTTCTATTTCTATTTTCTACCAAAGGTTAATTCCAGGCTAAAACAAGTTTTCTAAGCAAGAAAAGAAAGGAAGGGAGAGAGGGAGGGAAGAAGGAAAGAAGGAAGGAAGGGAGGAAGGAAGGGAAAAAGAAAGAAAAAACTAAGTTAAACCGAGTACTACTGATAGTGAGTGGCCTTACGTGAAAACTTCCGGTCAGAAATCAGACCTAGCCCTGAGTTTATTAGGGATAATAATAATTACCGCTATAATTCATTGGGTCTTACCATGTTCCAGGCACTGTGCTAAGGAAATGCTTTCATTTCATTTTCTCTTTTGACAACCTGTGAAATCGGTATTATATACCCTTTTACAATGAAGTTTGGAGAGGTTAAGCGATTAGCCCAAGGTCACACGGCCAGAATTTAAACGTCACGTGTGTGCTGTTAACTGCTGTTGGAGACTGCCTCCCAATTTCTTCTACGTGGATCCTTAATAAAGAAGGCAAAACAGTACTTTTTCTCAAATTGCAGCTCTGACTCTCCCATGGACACAGCGTGTAAGTTCTGGACCTGGCAGACAGACCAGCTCAGCCCGGCAACCCTGGGACAGCATCCGGCTCTCCTAACCGGGGAGAATAGATGCTGCGCGCCCCGGTGGCTGGGCATCAAGCCAGCCCCCATTTTAGACCGAGCCCCTCTCTTCCGTGGGGACTTTGGGAAGAGGCTTATGTGTTAAGGCGAGGGGCTCCCTTTCTGTGTTTGTTTCTATGTTGGGACCTAAGAAGCCATTTGTTTAACAGTCAGAGAAGGAACGGGGTGAAGATTTTCATACGGACGATGCACCTGCTCTCCAATAAAACAGTGCTCACGCCGTGACTCAAATCCTTTAGGCTTGTGCTACCTCTTGGGTTCTCACCATTCCTTCCACCGCAACCAATGAATGAAACTCACTGCTCCTCTTTATGAAATAACAAACAAGTTCTCAAAATAACTCGAGTATGTTAGGATAGGAGCATCACTACTGACCATTAACTAGGGTAATGAAAAGTTGAATTTTAGTGACAAAATGTACCAATGAAAATTTCTATCCTCACTAGCAATTTTATTTAAATACTGAATATCGGGACAACAAATTGTTTCCTTTTAGAATCAGTATAGTCTAATAAGCATAGAAGCTTTTTAAGAACTACATTCAATCAGTTCTTTGTTTACAGATACACAAATACTAAAGATACGCCCTCAAAGGATTGAAATTGATTGGATTTAAGTTCGATTCAATTAAGAAAATTAAACAGGTTATGCAGCATGACATTTGCCATTCTTCCACTGAAGGTATGATCCAAGAACCATAGTTCCATGACCAAATTTTCTGCAGGTCAATTATACAGATTCTAAAATCTAAGATAAAAATTTTAGGTGTGTATTATCTTATGTGGGTTGATCGTCATCACTGAAACTGGCCCCATTAATTTTGTCCAAAAGTAAAGGCAGTAAGTTGGTTTGCAAAGCTACCCCCTAAACAATTTAATAATAACAAATGTCCAACTAAAATTATTATTCATTTCCCACTTTAGCTTATCCTGAATTAACCAATGCCTTACCAAGCCAAAGGTTTGTGATACATCTCGAAATAAGTTTGGAAAAAAAAACCCTCAAATGTTTCAGAGTACTACTGAAAGAGCAAGTCAGTATCCAAATAACGCCAGCCCCTAGTATATTTATTCAAATGGTAGACATACTGAGAAGAAATAGACACATTTTTCTTGCCCAAATCTGTGCCAGCTCTGCAGAGTCTTGGAACAAGCATAAACTAAACTGCGTACAAACATGCTTGGGTGTTCATTTTACCAAAAGGATTAACTCGCATTAGTATGTTATTGTCATATAACTGAATTTCAGAATTTAATTTAAAACCCTTTTCCCCCAAATGAAAGTAGCACTGTTGTTTTTTCTTACTGTAAAGGGAACTTCTGAGTTCCAAAGAATAAGAACTTATCTCAGAATTGAATGAGCCTGTTATTTCTCCAAGAGGAAGTATTAAGTCTCATCTGTAAATGTACCAGAAGAAATTCATCTGCCACCCAGTATGAGGACTTTTAACCATCTCCATACCTGTGAGATTAACTGGGTTGTCTGGAAGAGTTCATCACCTCTCTGTAGAAACTAAATCTATAGTCCTATATTTTAGAATCTCTTTCAGAGTCAGGACACAAAATCTTCATCAAATTTATAATGATCCGCCAAACTTTCTGCCCTTCATCTGTCAGGGTTTTCAAGATTTTGTTTTTAACCCCAGAATCCCTTGTTTAAATAAAACCATTTTCAGAATCTAAATATGTACAATAATCAGAGGCAGAGGGGCTGGGGTTGGGGTGGGAGGGGAAGCGGCTAAACCCACCTGCTCAGCCCTCCCGGCCCCGGGGGCTGCCCAGAGGGGTTTCTGAAGAGGAAGCTGCTTCAAACCCCACCCCCTGCCCTGGGCAAGTCCTGCCCACCCTTCTCCCTTGCGTCAATGTTTCCCAGTCTCAATCCAAACTCTGTGGGTTTAATTTATCCATTGACACATTCCATGCTTACACCTTTGACAGGGCACAGGGTTTAAGTTTATTTCTTCCTTTTAGGGTGTACGTGCATCTCTATTCTCTATAACCTCTACATTACCAGGCAGATGTTCATAGCAGGTTATATGGCGAGTCCCAGTGAAGTCTAGAGAAATGACACCCACCAAGAATCCCTGGAAGGCAGAAGGAAGTAGCAGCACAGATGTCCAGAAAGGCCCTGGCAGAAGCTGCCAGGATTACAGAAGTTATTTTTACAGCAAACACTTACACTGTGGAGACGAGGGATCATCACGCCAAGTTACAGCCCCCAGGACCCTTGGCCACACATCATGGCTGTGAGATGCTTTGAGGGTCTCCCTCCTCCAGGCTGTCCTGGGCTCCGTGCGTGCCTGGCGTGGGCCCTTGACGGCATGTGTGCTTGACATTCTCAAGGGCAGGCTTCAGGTCATCTCTGTGCTTGCTCCAGCATCTGGTACCCGGGTCTGGCCCAGGTGAGGCACTCACCTTAAATGAACAGGGAAATCAGACACAGATGAAAATGTGCAGGAAAGAGAAACAAGCAAAACCCCAAATCTCTGTCCATTTGGGCTGCAGATGATTTTCCTCATTAAAGCTAATCCAAACCTTTAAAAGATGGCATAGAAAACATACTTTATCATTCCCTCCGATATCTCAGCCCAAATAATAGGTAGAGTCCCCAGGTCACTGCCAGATCCTCTTAACCACATTTGCTGGGTGGCTGGGGTGATGACAGAAATCCTTCTGGGCTGCCCTGCCCTTTGAAGGACGGCCACCCAGCTCCCAGCTATGGAGTCCAAGGGTAGGCAGGCAGCAGAGCTAGACTGCAAGGGAATGGAGCAGTTGGCATCTCCCCTGCATCCAGCGAGCCCTCCCACCCTTGCTGGCTGTCAGAGCTGTCAGATCGTCACTCCTCTGTTTGCACAGGACAGCAGCGACTCTTGGCTTCCTCTCATTTTAGATGGCCTTGGCCCCCTGTGCCCTCCTGCCCTCTACAGCGGCGGTGGCACATGGACCCCCTGGGTAGAGTCCTCTCCCAACCCCAGGCCCCCAAACCCTTGAAGACTTCCTTGGGGATCCTTAGAGTCCTTCCCGGCTCCCAGGGAACTGCCATGCCCGTCCTCAGCCTCCCTCGCTGAACCCCAGCTCCGTCTCTTCTTGAGACTTCATGACTCCCTCAAAGATCGGGGCCCCAAGTCAGCACCTGTGAAATGGGGACGGACAGCGTCTGTCTCCCAGGCGCTCTGTAAGCGGTGCTGCAGGATGATGGAGCTAGGCCTTAATAAAAAATCTTTTTTTAAATTAAAACTTGGATTTCTATAGATTTATATATTTACGTTTTAAATAAATGTATGTCATCTTGTAAATTTAATTTATAGCGAGCTGAATTTTTTCAATTTCCTCAGCCGAGCCTCCCCTCACCTACCGGCCGAACCAGCTGAGGCGCGCGCTGGCCGGACGCCGGGTCCTGGGCCTCGCTCGAGCGCCCGCGCCACGTGGGGCCGCGGCCGTGCCGTGCTGCCCCCTGGCGGCCGGAGCCGGGAGGCCCGGAGGCCGCCGCGCCGCACCTGGCCGCCCGCGGCCGCTCTAGGAACGCGGGGCCTCTCGGTGGTGGCGGGGGCCCGTCGTCGCGCGCCCAGGAAGGGCCTGTGCCCGAAGCCGGGGTTCTGCGGCGCGGGCGCTTCTGCAAGGCGCGCCAGGCCTCTCTGCCGAGCGGGCGGCCCGGCGCCGTCCTTGCACGCCCCGAGACCATCCCTCTGGGGCCGAAGCCGCTCTGGTTTTCTTGTTTTTTCGCACGCCTGGCCGGCCCCGTCCCCCGACCCGTCGCGGGCGCGTTCTTTGTGCGGATCCTGTTGCTGGGAACCCGTGGGTGCAGAGCGGACCTCGGGGCTCTGCGGAGAGCGGGAGCGCCGAGACGTGCCCCACCCGTAAGGCCCAAAGCCGCTCCGAGGAGAAGACTTAAAGGGAAATCCCAACGAGCCGCGGGGACCGAGAAGGAAGGGGTGGCCCCTGGAATTGACCCGAGCTTTAGGGATGCAAACCCTTTCCCGCGTGGCACTGCTCGAGTCAGTTAAGCTCTACACCACGCGGAGGCGGACCTTGAGAAGCGTCCTGACGATGGGCTCGACCTGTTGTTTCTTGATACATTTTCAAATATGTCTATAGTTATTTCAAGAGTTGGAATAGGCCTTTTTTTTTTTTTAAGGCCTTTTGATGCCTGTTGCCAAACCGTTTTCCAGAAGGGCCACGGGCTTACCTTGTTCTCTGTGGGACGTAGGTAGGGTACCCGCAGGCAGAGCTGCCAACTGGGAAGGTGGTCTCTTGTGGGGAGGGGGAGGGGTTGAGAATCGCCTGGCATTTAAGGGGCAACATGGGGTTCCGTGTGAGTGATGACCAGGCAGGCAGTGGCTTTGCGACAGTGCCCTGGGTCATACTATGGGACTGACTCTCAGTGGATGTCAACGCTTCCGGAACATTAGGCAGCCAGAGGGATCCTTTGAAAATGCGGGTCCTCTTTTGCTCTTCGGGTAAAATCCAAAATCGCATCAGGGCCCACCGGGGCCCTGCCTGCCTCTCCAGCCCTATCTTGGGCAGTGTATTGGTTTCCTAGGGCTGCGTCACGAAATACCAGAAACTGGGTTGCTTCACATAACAGAAGTTTATTGGCTAAAAAAGTCCACAATCAAGGCGGCGTTAGGGTTGGCTCTTACTGGAGACCCTGTTGCACGCCTCGCTCTGTTGCCGGCAATCCTCTGTGTCCCTTCACTTGTGGACGCATCACTCCAGTGTCTGCCTCCATCCTCACGTGGTGTTTCCCTTGTGTCTCTATCTCTATGTCTCTTCTCTTCCTCTAAGGACAATAGTCATATTAGATGAAGGACGCACCCTAATTCTGAACCACCTCATCCTAACTTAACTATCTGCAATGACCCTACTTCCAGATCATGCCACATCGGAGGTTCCTGAAAGGACGTGGATTTGAGCGGACGGTGTCCAACCCACAAGAGGCTGTCTCCCTTGACTCGGGGGCCCTGGCCTTCTCTCCACTCTCCTGGCTCAGACTCTGCCCCCCACCCTGTCCTCCTGGGCCACCCATCTCCACCTCCCGTCCCCTCCTCCTGCAAGGTGTTGTGGAAATGTCACTGCCTCCGAGAAGCCCTCCCAAACCCCGCAGATGAGGGTCACCCTGCCTTGTTTAACGGGCTCATGACACCCATCCCAATGGTATCTGAGGAAGTGCCTGAGTCACAGTGTGTCAGTCTCACGTGTGCCTCCCCTGGAAGGTCACCCCCGTGAGGGCCGGAACCAGGCCGCCTGGGTGAGCAATAACAAACCTAAACACGTGGGCACAGAGACTGACTGCGGAAGCCTGTCTCAGTAGGACAGGCCAGAGGGGACAGGCTCTGTACCAAGCCCACTGCAGGGCCCTCCAGGAAGGCCTCCGAAGTGGTGGCCCTGGACACGGGGGAGACAGACCTGCGGTCAGGGCAGGCTCCACCCCTCCCCCGACCAAGACTTTCAAGGCCCTCTCTAAGCTGCCCCTGCCCCACCTCACTGACCTCTGCGCACATCTCTGTCTTGTTCTGTCCCTTTGCACTGTTCACGCTCCTGCATCCATCCTGCCAAGCCAGCTCCCTTTTAGGGCCTTGGCGGTCTCTACCCACAGCCCGGAATGCTCTGCATCCAGGTTTTTACACACTGGCTTCTTACCATTCAGACTTCAGCTCCTATTGTCACTTCCCTGACGACCCCATCTCACCCGCGTCGTCCTCCATCACATCAACCTGCTTTATTTTCAGTGTCTGTGATGATCTTGTTCATTTGTTTGTTTTCCTGTCTGTCCCCCTAACCTCTCAGAATATAAGCTCCGTGAAAGCAAGGACCTCGTTTGCCTGTTCACTGCTGAGCCCTCAGTGCCAGGCTAGAACCTGGAACACAGTGGGTGTTTCCTGTTTGTTGAATGACTGAATGAAAGTTAACCCTTCCAAGCTCTGTTTCTTCATCTACAAAATGGGGATAATCTGAGCTACTTCATAAGAGATAATAATTGTACCTACCTCAAAGGGAAGATTAAATGAGAGGAGGTACATGAAATGCCTCCAGAGTAGTAAACACTCAGCATATTGGAACCATTATCAGTATCTTAGATTGACACTCAGCCTAACATGGAGGGGATGTGGCAGATGTGGTGGTAACTCTTACAGATCCCCAGAGGGATTACAGAGGGTGATTCAACCTTCACATTCTTTCGGTTACCCAACCTTTACCACAAAAGAATGGAAGAGGTGTGGTATTGTAACAGCCCTGAACTTGGACCAAGTGGTCTTGAAACTGAGTGTCTTAGAAACTTTCTGAAGCTGCATCCTCACCTGCAAAATGGAAATAATTATTCCTTATAAAAGCTTAAGTGGCTTATATGTAAATTATAATGCATATTTCCCAAATGACTCTTCCACTGGTTCTTTTTGTCTTAAAGCAATTATTTATTAATTATATCATAGTAAATGGTATTGCTTGCAATTACTAGAAGGGAATATGCTTAAATTTGTAATATTGTTTTTTCTGATTTTGAAAGTAATATATTACAGAAAATTTGGAGGATATAGAAAGTTTGAAGAAGAAAGTTTTAAAATCATCCCTAATCCCCCCATTTTTAGTCCTCCTCTTTATGCCATGGAGCAAACAATACAAATTTAAATGCATTGGCGAGAGGAACAGTGATGTCAGCAGGTCCAGCGACTTGGGCTTCCTAGCAGGTAGGTCTGCTTCCTGAAAGGCCAGGGCAAGTGGAGTCCTGGCTTGATGGAGTCTTGGGAGTGGCTCGGAGGGGAAGGAGGCCCACGAGAAGGGACTGGTCTTTTGAGGGTGTGGCCCGAGGAGAGCGTCTGACTATAAGTTAAGAGGTCCCGATTTGGATTCAGAGGTGCTTTTACCAGGTCCTTAATTTTTTTTTTTTTTTTACATTTCTAAGTAGTTTATGAAAATAATACATTACTGGAAATTTTTACATTTGAAATAATGCTCTCTGTCATTTAACACAGAATCACCTGGTTTTAAAAGACACCAGTGTCCTTGTCTCTCAACTAGCTGCCCCCCTCCTCCCTGCATTAGGGTTTTTTAAACCTTTTTAAACCTCCCTAGAAGGTTCTAATAAGATCAGGATTAAGAACCATGACTTAGCATGTAATTCACATTTTCTTGTGAATTATACGAAACATTTAAATAGCTTGCAGGACCTTATTTCCCCCACCAGGGATCGAACCCACACCCCCTGCAGTGGAAGCCAAGGAGTCCTAATCACTACCCTGCCAGGGAAGTCCCAGTAGTTTTTGATCACTGGAGATCTAGCATACTTCCCTTAACTACCTCTCTAGTATTAGGCATGTTTAAATATTTTAAATAACACTTAAGAGGGCTTACATATCTTTGAGCCAACATTTGTTCATATTTCAGACATTTTCTAAGGATGGATTCCAAGAAATGGAATTACTACCAAGTCAAAGGGAATTAATTATTTAAAATAATCTCTGGTTTTACACTGCCCTTCCCCTCAAGAAAGATTGTACCAATTTACAGTCCCAATTTACAGTACTAATATGATAATTACTGTTTTAATTGTTTTCCTAATTTGATAGGTGAAAAATGTTATGTTTTAATTTGCATTTCTTTGGTCTTCCTAAAATTTACCCTGATTTACTGAGATTGAGCACATCCTTGATGGCCTAAGTGGAGCCTTTACATATTAAGGATATTTATTTGCAGCATTTTGTCTGTCGTAAATGATGGAAATTTGCTATAATCCCAACTTGCTATTAACCTTTCAATTTTGTTCATATTCCTAAACTCTTAATGTTTAAATAACTACTGACATTTTCTGTTCGGATTTCTTCCATGCCTTCCCTGCTGTTCAGAAATTAGTTAGATATTCATTTATATTCTCTCATACTTTATGTTCGGTTTTGTTATACACAGTGCTTTAATCCACTTGGACTGTATTTTGATATACAAAAAGAAGTTTAGTTGCTACTTTAATTATTTTTCCCAAATGGCCAATTAAACTCTCCTAGCTTGATTTATGTAAATAACCTTTCCTTTCCCGTCTGAATTCGTGACTGCTCTACGTCGGGGCAGTAAAACGCCGTGGTTAAGTGTGTGGTTAAGTAAGCCCCGACAGCTTATTTCGCATCCTGCCCCCCTCGGGTTCCTCCGCTGTGCCCCTGGGGTAGCAATCACAGCCCGCTCCCAGAGGGCTGTGGACGTCCTCAGCGCTCGGGAGGCACTCGCGATGATCTTTTATTACGTGGGTACACATACTGTGGTGTTCTCCCAGGTCTGGCTGCCTTGCGCTGTTTTAGTAGATGTTCTAATATTTACAGTGGAAAAGTCCTCCAGTGTCGCTTCTGTTATTACTTTCGCAGTTTTCTTAGCTACCGTCACCTATTTCATTTTTGGAAATAAACGGTTCCCCTTTTATTTACTAGGCCTGGCCTTCCGTTTACCTCTCAAGGAAGGAGTTCGAAAAGGACACTGCTTGGTGCAGCTGGCAGACTAGCTAAGGTCTGCGCGGTTAGGGGAGCAGAGCCGCGAGGGGCATCAGAGCGGTGGGAAGAGGAGAGAGAGGCGGCGAAGACGAGGAGGAGGACGACGAGACCAAAAGCCGGAAAAGGGCAGATGGAGCAGAAGCAACGAGGCGGCCCGGGCTCAGGCGGGAGCTTGGCGCGCTGAGAAGTCTCCCTCCGGGCGGCCTGGGTCTTCTCCAGGCAACAAGAGGGGCCCTGAACCTCTACCACCTCCGGCTGTGGGCAGAGGACTGTGACCAAATCAATCGTCCCACCGAACCTGGGGAGGAAAACCGGTTGGAGTTCTGAGCAGGAAGGCCCGCCTGGAGCGACCATAGGCCGCAAAACCCAAGGCAGAGGCTACGACGGTCGGCAGGGCCTGGGTGTGGCTGCACGGCTATAAAGGTGTGAGTTGAGACGATTTAGCTGTGTCAGGGGGTATAGCTCAGGGGTAGAGCATTTGACTGCAGATCAAGAGGTCTCCGGTTCGAATCCGGGTGCCCCCTGCCCACGTAGCATTTTGGAATTTCCAGGCTTCAGCAAGCCTGAGGCCCATGGCCTTCCTTCCTTGGGTGCCTGTAGTTCCAGCACCCCTCCACACTGAGAACAACACCCGCTGACTCTTTCCCATCTGGAGATGTTCCACCCGGAACAGCCACCTATGGACTGTGGAGAGGTCCACAGTGTGGGAAGCCTCATTGGCTTCCTGCACTTTTCAAGGAAATGGGGGGAGCAGGATGCTGTCAGGGCCCCAGGAGGGTCCTGCTGCTCGCCAGAGTGTGGTAGATGGAAGGAGCCCCAGGGAGGAGTAAGAAGTTGGGGTTCTGGTCCCAGCACCACCATCACCCCACCTTTTCTCATCAGCACAAGGGGTGTCAGCCAGAAGCAATGAGGGCTGCTCGGCACAGGACAGAAGCAAGACTGGGGTCTGCGGACGGCTCTGGGGAGGCGTAGGAGACCCACAGATTTCCAGGTCCCTGGACAGCCACTTTCAAGTGACTTTTTTCTGTAGACCAAAATATGTTTAATGAAAATACCTCTGATCCAGGTGCTAAAGTAACTGGTAAGCTTAAAGTATGCTAATTGAAAGGCACCCTGTGGGACCTCCCTGGTGGCCTAGTGGTTGGGATACTGTAGTTTCCCTGTAAGGGGCATGGGTTTGATCCCTGATGAAGGGACTGAGATCCTGCATGTTGTGTGGTGTGGCCATGAAACAAAAGAAAAAGTTTTAAACAACCAAAAAGCATTTTTAAAAAGTATTCTCAGTTGTAATTTTTTTGTATTGCACTATGTAAACATTTTAGCCACAAAATTTTCACATTCTCTTTTTGCTTCCATTCAAAGTACGTTTCTTCCACAAAAATATTTATAAGACAAAGCTCTTGAAATGAGTATGATTCTTTGGAATATTTCACCAAATTTAGATGCTGCAAAATCATAAGCTTTGAAAATTTCATTCCCTTCAGGTACAGAATGTAAATTACCCAATTTAAATGAGGAGCTTCAGCCAAAGACTCCTTAGAGATATCGCAAATGCAATTTTAGAAATTCAGAATTAAATCCTGTACAGCACGTGAAATTTGATTGTTTAACTTGTTCAGTTTCTCTCTTGCTTTTGCAAGAATACATTTCAATATCTTCCTGTTTGCAAATTTTGTTTTCATTTATTGCAACTCTCTAAAGTTTTCAAAAGCTGAAGTTTTGGGGCACACCGTTTGTTGAAAACTTTGATTAAAGATTTCCAACAGGTTTGTGCAAAACACAACAATTTTTGGTGCACATTTTTACAAAAAGAAAAGTTTAATACCAATGCCATTGCAGGACACTTAGGTTAATTCACAAAGTAGTTCTTCAAAGGTTTAAACATTTCTAAAATCTTAGTGGTATTGGGGACAGATGTGTTTTAAGAGACTGATTATATTGGTGGACCTACAAAATAATTCTATTCAGTAGCTATTTGTACTTTCTTATACATACTGCCATCATGAAATATTTTCTTGTATTAAATCAGCTGTGTCACAAAAGTAATTTAGTTTTTTAAAAACTTAAACAACGGCTTCCCTGGTGGCGCAATGGTTGAGAGTCCGCCTGCCGATGCAGGGGACACGGGTTCGTGCCCGGTCCGGGAAGATCCCACGTGCCGCGGAGCGGCTGGGCCCGTGAGCCATGGCCCCTGAGCCTGCGTGTCTGGAGCCTGTGCCCCGCAACGGGAGAAGCCACAACAGTGAGAGGCCCGCGTAATGCAAAAAAAAAAAAAAACTTAAACAAAAAACCAATTCAGCTTTTTTTTTTTTTTTTTTTGCGGTACACGGGCCTCTCACTGTTGTGGCCCCTCCCGTTGCGGAGCACAGGCTCCGGACGCGCAGGCTCAGCGGCCATGGCTCACGGGCCCAGCCGCTCCGCGGCACGTGGGATCTTCCCGGACCGGGGCACGAACCCATGTCCCCTGCATCGGCAGGCGGACTCTCAACCACTGCACCACCAGGGAAGCCCCCAATTCAGCTTTTATATGAGTTGGTAGAAAACCACAGCTTGTTCGGATGCACTTGTGAATTATGTGTGTGCCACAGTGCCAGCGACATTTCTGCTTAATTTGCTTAGAACTTACTGATGGCTTCCTTGCTAAGAACATGGTTTATATTACAATGCTGTGCTCCGAAAATTTCATTCTTGTATTATTACTGCAAAAACAAAGAGTTCTATCTTCTATTGAAGTCTTAAATGGAGTTTATAACAGCCTTTGCAATAAGTCAGGTGTTTCACCTTGGACAAAATGAACTTCCAAAGCTTCACTTTGATTCCATGAACTGGATGCTGGGACTACAGACCTGAAAGCAGAACCATCCCCAGGGACAGACTTATGTGACCCTACCTAACAAGACTTTGTAGCTACTCAGCTTACCAACAACATGTGTTCCCCGGGATGGGGGTGCTCCTCAGAAAGGAGCTGGCGGAGAGGTTGGACAGAGGGGAGGAGAAAATGAAGGGAGGGCGGCTGTGCTCCTGGGGAGGCCTGAGGTTTAGATTCTGATTTAGAAATCAAAACCTTTGAGGCCTGGTCCCGACCCTTGTGGGCAGCCCAAATGTGCCCAGGCATGAAAGGGACAGCGGTCAGTGCTTCTCAGTGGTTCTTGAGTTTGCCTAGGAATCTATTCATACTTTAATCACAATCTTAACCGTTTAACTGTGGCCGGTTTGCAGGGCCATCTTTTAATCTAGAGCCCAGTGCTGGCGTGTGCCCGGGTTTATGACCACATTGTCACCACACCGTGCTGTAACACTGTGATGACAGAAGAACAGAGGCAGACTTTGAAAGCAGCTCTTTTGCCCCTTAACTGTTTGTCCATTTCTGTGCCCCTCCAACCTTAAAGAACCTAATTATAGGAACGAGATGACTAGGCAATTTAACCTAACTCCCGACTTGAGCTCTCCTGAGTGCACACCATGCCTTGTGTAACCTGTTGAGTCTTTTCCTAGATTAAAAGAAGGAAGAAGGAAGAATTAAGTAGTTAAGGAATGACCAGCTCTCTACCTGCAACAGCCCCCTTCGCAATCCTGCAGGCAGATCACACAAGCAAGATAACGTCTGCAGAGAGAGGCAGCCAGCCAGCAAGCAATGGAGAAGGATGCAGAGCCCGACCTCCTGCCTCGATGGTTCACTAAAATTCTTCCCCATTTTTCCCTTTAAAAACTGTCATGGCTGAGCAGAATCTTTGCAGTTGGTCTTGGGACATGAGTTCACCTTCTCCCCAGATAGCGGGCTTTTCTGATTAAAGCGTTTTTCGTTTCTACTGACACTTGCCTCTTGATTATTGGCTTTTGAGCAGCGAGCAGCCAACGCTGAGTTTGGTGACAACTTCAGCCTATGAGAGATGGATCTGGGCCGAGAGAGGCTGTCACTGGGTGTGTTAGCAGAGACAGCAGAGGAGTTGGGGGACAGCTGGGTCTCCAGGCACGAGCAGCTTCACGAGCACATTGCAAAGAGCCTCTTCCAGCAAAATGATTTCATCTGAATTGCTATTAAGTTGAATGTTATTGGGTATGTGATTTTGTTTGTATTGATTTCTAAAATTGTTTTGTCTTAATAGTGTTTACAACTGTGAGTAGGAAGCATTTACATCTAGTTTTGTGTACACATTTGTATACAGATACAAGCAGTACAATAAACTAAAATTAAGTTAGCCCTGGGGCACTAAGAAAAAAATGTTCCCTTTCAAAGGTGTACACACAACAAGAAACCAGTAAACTCGTTGTGTGGTGGCTGAGAGACAGAGATGGGATGGAGTCGGTTTTTCTCTGGTTGCTGTTTCGTACATTTTCAATTCTGTGCCATATGAAAGCGCTACTCGTAAAAAACCTAATTCATTCATAAATTTAGGAAACTTCAGTTCAAGCCATCTGACTCCCAGAAGCCTCTGGTGGGTCCTCTCAAGGCGCTGGGTTAGGTCCCCTCCCTAACACACCCATTAGAAAAGGGGGAGCGTTTGCAGGGAGGTGGGGGAGAGGGACTGCTGGGGTAACAGGGCGGGGTGAAGGCTTGGCCCTGAGGCAGCAAGGCCCTGAGACCCACCCTCAAGGGCAGCTGAGTCGAGGCGAGATACAGTGGTGGTCCTTTAACTCTTGTTCTGTCACTTTGGCTTTGTGATTTAGGGCAATTTGCTTCAATCCCCTGTGTCATTGTCACCCATGATGAGGGTGGCGGTGGACATAGCACTAACACAATAATTTTTAAAATCAGATACAGTATATGAAAGTCTTAGAACAGTTTATCTAGCACATTATAAGTGCTCGATAAACATCAGGTCTTAAAGTTATCACAGGTGTCTGTGGTGTGACTACCAAAGTGAGAAGGTCTGAGGAGAAATGATATTCCAGTAGGGGGTGTAGCTCAGGGCTAGAGCATTTGACTGCAGTTCAAGAGGTTGCTGGTTCAAATCTGGGTGCCCCCTTTAACTATCCCAAGCTTCCCTTTACTGGGAATTATCCCAAATTTCCCTTTGCTGGGCCTCCTGGTATTGCACCCCTTCTGTGTAACCAGCAAGAATGAGGATGTGGAAACTTTCCCTCGTTATTGCCAGGGAATTATCTAACCGCCTTACTTTTGGGGCTGCATTATAGGATTTAAACCAGCCCCCAGACCAGTTAGGAAGCTGGGTCTTAACACAGCTGGTAACCAAGGTTTCCTGCCCTCGAAAGATGCTCTCCCCCATCCCCCATCCAGCCGGGGAGGTTTTGTGCCTTTAACAACACAGAGGAGGGATGACCCTGTAGAATGCATGTTGTCAGTACTCAGCTTTCCGATTCCAACAGTGTGGGTGCTGGGGGATTCGGGGAATAAAGATCGGCACCCACTCTGTGCCAGCAGGGGGGCGTGGCATGGGCGTGGCCGGGAGAGCCAGGGAACCTGGGAGGAGACACAGCGGGGACCAGCGTGGGATCGGAAGGTCACAATGTGGTCAAGACGACATGGAGGACCAGATGCCCACCGCACCCCCCAGCACTGTGGTACTCGGAAAGTCCTTTCAGGACTTAGGTGTGACACAGGGTGCGGGGGCGTTGGGGGAGTCCTGAGGTTGACTCATTAAATTTCTGCCACTCAGTAGGATGGGATACAAAATAGAGATCCAGTTGTTTTGTAGAGTTATCTTCTATCCCTCAATCTGTGGATTAAGATCTATCCACACTGAGCAGATCGCAGGGCTGAGAGGCTAGATGGAGGAGAGGGACCGGCACGTTCCGGAAGCGGGATGACAGAGTGCAGTGATCTAGGAAGGATGCCTGAGGACACACTGCGCTTCCCAGTTCGGTGACTGTGAGTATTCTGGTCTCTAAAGAAGGAACGGGACTTTGGAACAGGAATAATGCATAATAATTTTCCGTGGCCTGAGAAACCCTCAAGAGCATTCAGTTCCCCTTTGCTCTGATTGCAGCCTCTGGAAGCAACTTTCTGATAGCTAATTTGGTTTCCCAGGTAACCTCGAGGGCATTCTGGCTTATTATGCATCCATCTCTCAGAGCCTGATTAGGGAGGTCCTGAAAGCCGGGCTGCATCACAAAGTCAGGGGTCTGGTGCTGCAGGGCCGGGAGCCAGGCTCCATACCTGATGGCCTCACTGAGGTGCTGCCAGGTAAGGACTCCAGTGAAGGGCAGGACCATGGGGGTTGGGAAGTGAAGGGCAGAGCGCAGGACCCCGGGGGGGCTGGTGACTGCTGATGGAGGCTGTGAGTCGCAGCACCCAGCCAGCCCCTCGGAGCCTTCCATCTTCACTCTTGGGAATCAGTCCTAGGGAAATCATCAGAGAAGTGGGCCAAGAAGTATGTTCGTGTTCATCCAGTGTTGTTTTATAATCCTGGAAAAAAATCATCCACTTGCCAACACTCTTAACTCTTTTTTTCCCAAGAAAGGCAGACTGTCGCGTTCAGCGCCTCACTGGATGTGTCTGGAGTCTTGGAAGCTTGATGGGCCTACGTTCTCCTACAAATGGAGAGCTTGTTTGGAGGCTCTAGCAGGGACACAGCTACTCCCATACCCTTGACCAAAGAACCACCCTCCTCTATCGGGGAAGGGCAATCTCACTTCAGAATAATCTGAATGAAATAGTAGAAATCGTATCCAATTGTATGGTACAACATAACCAAGAAAGACTCAGACAGAAATGCAACGATGGCTCAGTACTACAAAATGTAGGACTGTACAGCAGGGGCTGTTTGAGTTCCAGAAGAAGTAAGCCCAAGCCCCATGCCAGGCCCTGTGGCTATGCCAACTTCTGGGCTCACCCCTGCCCACTCTTCCCCTAGAAAGCTGGGGCTGTAGCTTTCTTGGCCAGGCGCCTCTCCTGGGGTAAAGCCAAGATGCTGACAGCCTCCCATAGGTCCCAGGCCTTGGTTCCCTGGAAAGGAAACCAAAACAGAGAGTGGGAGATGAAGAAAAAGAAAGAAGAAATGAAGCATCTTAGATATTAAGGGGCTGGGTAG
Source organism: Tursiops truncatus (assembly GCF_011762595.2). Lineage (NCBI taxonomy): Eukaryota > Metazoa > Chordata > Mammalia > Artiodactyla > Delphinidae > Tursiops > Tursiops truncatus. Next base: position 98,510,997 of record NC_047042.1, on the reverse strand, counting down.
AGTTCCTCCTGTATTCAGTAATAATAATAATAATGAGGGAAGGGGGCGAGACGTGCTCTGGGAAGAGGGGTGTTTGGGTGGGCATAGGTACGCAGGCTCTGAGGAAGGGGAGCAGTTCTGACAGGTGTGCAGGTGGGTGCCCAGAGAAGCAGCTCAGGAAGCTCCCCAGGGAGACACAGGATGGTGAGAGCACAGCTTAGGAAAGACTGCAACTATGGAAGTGTCTTGTGAAAAAGATATAGGCAGCTGGGGCTATAGCTCAGGGTTTGAGCATCTGACTGCAGATTAAGAGGTCCCTGGTTCAAATCCAGGTGCCCCCTCTGTCATGATTGTTTTTCACTCCAGTGGAAGTTATACCTCCTTCTTCTGTGGAGGCCCAGCCTCATGGAATCTAAATTTCCAACAAGGGGTAAAGACTTCAGTATTCCTCCTGTGACATTTCTCATGAGCTACATTTTCACCTCCTCAGCCATACTCATTTCCTGGAGGGGCAGAGGAAGTCTGCCCTAAGCTTTCTCTGTGTTTCCCTTGTGCCTAATTATTACCATCCTGATTTTATTTGTTTATACCAAGCTAGCTTCAAAAAAATAGGATCTGAGGCAGCTTGCAGTAAAAGATGCAATAAAAGTCCACCAATGGAGCAAGCATTAAAAGGTAAGGGCTGGGCTTCCCTTGTAGTACAGAGGTTCAGAATCTGCCTGCCAAAGCAGGGGACATGGGTTCGAGCCCCGGCCCGGGAATATCCCACATGTCGTGGAGCAACTAAGCCCGTGCGCCACAACTACTGAGCCTGCACTCTAGAGCCTGTGAGCCATAACTACTGAAGCCCACACACCTAGAGCCTGCTCGCTGCAACTGGAGAGAGCCTGCGTGCAGCAACAAAGACCCAACACAGCCAAAAATAAATTTAAAAAAATAAATTTATTTTTTTAAAAAAAGGCAAGGGCTGACTAACATGAGGTAGTCAAAGTCATAGAGACAGGGCTTCCCTGGTGGCATAGTGGTTGAGAGTCCGCCTGCCGATGGAGGGGACACGGGTTCTATGCCCCGGTCCGGGAAGATCCCACATGCCGCGGAGCGGCTGGGCCTGTGAGCCATGGCCGCTGAGCCTGCGCGTCTGGAGCCTGTGCTCCGCTGCGGGAGAGGCCACAACAGTGAGAGGCCCCAGAATACTTATCATCTTACCCATGTTTAAGTATATGGTTCAGTGGTATTAAGCACATTCATAATGTTGTACAACGATCCATCTCCAGAACTTTTTCATTTGCCAAACTGAAACTCTGTCCCCACTAATCAATAACTCCCCATTCCCCCCTCCGCCAGCCCCTGATACCCACCAGCCTTCTTTCTGTCTCTATGATTTTTTTTTTTTTTTTTTTTTTTGCGGTACTCGGGCCTCTCACTGTTGTGGCCTCTCCCATTGCAGAGCACAGGCTGCAGACGCGCAGGTTCAGCGGCCATGGCTCATGGGCCCAGCCGCTCTGCGGCATGTGGGATCTTCCCGGACTGGGGCACGAACCCGCGTCCCCTGCATCGGCAGGCGGACTCTCAACCACTGCGCCACCAGGGAAGCCCAGATGATAAGTTTTATGCTATGTGTATTTCACCACAATTTTAAAAATTCAAGGGAAAAATAAGGCAAGAACTGAACATTTGAGAGAGAATGTAAATTTATTATTCCCGAGAGCCCAGGTTAGGAGAAGCTACTGCTGCTGAATACAAAACGTATCTCTGAGTTTCCTGGTAATCAAACAGAAGTGAAAACATACCAATTCATCAACTGAGCAAAATATTGTGTTGGCTCTGAAAAACAGCAGGCATTCATATGATAGGTCTTTACAGATGGAAGGTTGGGAAGATGATGGTTATTGCCAGGGCAGCCAAGTACAGTCACAGAGGTTGTATATTACACAACTCCACCAATCACATTGTCCCTGCAGTTATGTAACATACAGACCCTAGATATTGTCCATATTTTATCCCCTTTACAAAAATAAGCATAAACTGTGCTCCACACACATATGTGTATAAATACATGTGTGTGTGTGTGTGTGTAGGGGGCACAGCTCACTAGTTAACTACCCAAAATACATTCTTCCCTCTTGCTTAGTAATAGAACCCTGATTTTATACTGAGCATTTATGTTCCCAACTAAAAGACCACATTTCCTGACTTCTCGTTGGCTAGGGGAGGTAAATGAGTGATAAGAAGCAGTCATCAGACAAAAGTTCTGGGAAAACTTAAAAGAAGGACAAACATGACATATCCCCTTTTTGACCTAATTCATGCTTCCTACTTGGAGCATAGATGTGATGGCTGGAGTGCCAGCTGCCAACTTGGACCATGAGTCAACCTTGAGAATGGGACCCACATTTAAGGGAAGGCTGATCAGAGAGATAAAAAGAGCCCGTGTCCCTAAAGACACCCTGGAGTGCCCATGCCAGCCCTGGTCTGCTCACCTCCACATACTCTTTTTCAAAAGAAAGATAGACATTTCTAGCGTGTTTATACCTAGAGAAGACACAAATCCAGATGATTCTGAGACTCATGCCCTTTCCCCATCAACAACTTTTCAAGCACCTAGCTCAGTAGATCTTAGTTATTCATTTAAAAAAGGCTCCTCTAACAAGGCCATTTCCTACACCAGGAACCTCCCATTGTTACAGTCAATGGGAGGCCCTCTCAGCTCCCCTGTAACAAGGTAAAGCAGTGCAGGAGAAAAGTCTACGGATGCAAGTTCCATGGTGCGCCCAGCTCTGCCTGGTTCAAGCCCACCTCTCTTCAGGTTAAAGAGAGCCCAGGGGACCATGTGCATTTGGATTCTTCCTTGCCTGAAGTTCCCCCAAGAACTTCCTTTCTTTCACATCAGAAATGCATGGTACAATACAACATATAGACTGGGAGAAAATATTTGCAAGTGATGCAACCAACAAGGGCTTAATTCCCAAAATATACAAACAGCTCATACAATTCAATTAAAAAAAAAAACAGTCCAATCGAAAAATGAGCAGAAGATCTAAATAGACATTTCTCCAAAGAAAATATACAGATGGCCAATAGGCACACAGAAAGATGCTCACCCTTGCCAATTATTAGAGAAATGCAAATCAACACTGCAATGAGGTACCACCTCACACCATCATTAAAAAGTCTACAAATAATGAATGCTGAGAGGGTGTGGGGAAAAGGGAACCCTCTACACTGTTGGTGGGAATGTAAATTGGTGCAGCCACTATGGAAAACAGTATGGCCCTTTCTCAAAAAACTAAAAATAAAGTTGCCATTTGATCCAGCAATCCCACTCCTGGGCATATACCCAGACAAAACTATAATTCGAAAAGATACATGCACCCCTATGTTCATAGCAGCACTGTTCACAATAACCAAGACATGGAAACAACTTAAATGTCCATCGACAGGTGAATGGATAAAGAAGATGTGGTGTATATATATATATATATATATATATATATAAAATGGAATATTACTCAGCCATTAAAAAGAATGAAATAATGCCATTTGCAGCAACGTGGATGGACCTAGAGATTATCATACTAAGCAAAGTAAGTCAGAAAGAGAAAGACAAATACCGTATGATATCACTTATATGTGGAATCTAAAATACGACACAAATGAACATATCTATGAAACAGGACAGACTCACAGACATAGAGAACAGACTTGTGGTTGCCTGGGGGTGGGGGGAGGGAGGTAGGGAATGATTGAGAGTTTGGGATTAGCAGATGCAAACTATTACATACAGGATGGATAAACAACGAGATCTTACTGCATAGCACAAGGAACTATATTCAATATCCTCTGATAAACCATAATGGAAAAGAATATATATATGTATAACTGAGTCACTTTTCTGTACAGCAGAAATTAACACAACATTGCAAATCAACTATGCTTCAATAAAATTAAAAAAAAATTTAAAAAAAAGAAATGCATGGTACTATGGTGAATGAGTCTGTACTGAGGAGCACAATAGCCACTCTCATTTCTAATTGGTTACCAGCAGCTGAACGCAGTTCCTAACTGGTGGAGTATGATTCTTCTAGCAGCTGGAGAAGGCAGTTCTACAGAGGTCTTGCGTAACTAACTTAGCAGAGTGATAAAGTCATCCCTAGATTTCAGAGGAATTCGTGGTCTGCTCAAAGTGTGGTCCAGGAACCAGCCCAAGACCTCTTTGTTGATGGTTAGAAATTCTACAATCTGACACTGGCCAGATCTGGCTGTAGTGGGTCTCAAAGTCCGCAAGTCTGAGGTACTAGTATTGAGCTGTGACAGCTTTTTAAGAAACTAAAAATAAAGCTAGTCTTTGACCAAAGATAGTTGGAAACTCACTGCTTGAATTCATGCCCTTGGAGGTATGTTTCTCAGCATCCTTGGGCTGGAACAGTAAAGAACTTTAGGATTTAGTCTGCTGTGGCCATCAGGGCCCTTGGGTGCCTGCCACAGAAGGTAGACTAAGCTGTAAACATTTATTAAAAATATATATCTCAAAAAAAATATATATATATATATCTCAAAAATATATATATATATATGTCACTAGGTAGGAGTGGTGGAAAAAGAGTCTGCAGACCAGCCTTCCAGGAACAATGACCCAAGCTAAGCTGCAGAACTGGTCTGATGAAAAACCACCACCACTGCATTGGTGCCGCCCAGCTGGAGGTGCCAGTTTCCTTCCCAGAAACCAGCACGTGCACTACATCTGTACCAAACAAGCCCTGAACACTGGACAATGACACCATCCTTGCAAGCAAAACAGACTCTACACCTCCCTCTTCTCTCTTCAAACCTTACACGAGTACCTCTCATTATTGGAGCCTGGACCTATTCCAGAAACTCAAAGGAGCCTGGAGAACAGAGTTTTCTAGCTTCTCTTTTGAGGGTTTTTCAAGGAAAGAAATTCCCCATACACAACAAGGGCATTTGAAATGCTCTGCACAGTCAGAAAACATGAACGTATCTTTTGCAATCACAGCAGATTTTTGAATACTTAGTACCAAAAGTAAGAATGCAAGTAATTTCATTATTAATTTTGTGTGTTAATTACATGTTGCAGTGATAATATTTTAGATATTTTGGGTTAAATAAATAGATTTTTAAAATTAACTTTAATAATTACTTTTGCTTTTTAATGTGGCTACTAGAAAATATATAATTACATTTGGGGCTTACATTATATTTATATTGGACAGTGTTGCTCTGGATGAAGCATGGCCTCAGAATATAAGACCTAAATAATGTTACCAATGTGGAAAGGGTGGATATATAATAAATGGTGCTGGGATAATTGGCTCCTAAAAAAATCACATAAGATCCCTACTTCACTCCATTACAAACAAATTCCAGATGGATTAAAGACCTAAATATAAACTCAAACTTTTGGAAGAATATACAAAATAAAATTGTCTTAGTCCATTGGGGTGCTATAACCAAATACCATAGACCCAGAAATTAGCACCCAGGGCACTAATCCCATTCATGAGGGCTCCACCCTCATGACCTGACCACCCCCCAAAGGCCCCACCTCCAAATATCATGACATTAGGGATTAGGTTTCAATGTATGAATTTGGGTGGGGGCACAAACATTGTTTATAAAATATGTATAACTCAGGGAAGGCTTTCTTAAACACAACCCCAAAAATCACAAACTATAAAAGAAAATGGGCACAAAATATGAACAGACATTTCACAGAAAAGGATATACAGATGGTAATAAGCACTTGAAAAGGTGTCAACATCTTTAACCATTAGGGAAGTGCACATGAAAACCACAATGGAATATCACTACACACCTATCAGCACGACTGAAATGAAAAAGGTGATAACACCAGATGCTGGTGAGGATACAGGAAAAATGGATCACTTGTATATTGCAGCTAGGAATGTAAAATGGTACAACCACTCTGCAAAACAGTTTGGTAAGATCTTATAAAACTAATTATACGCATATATATATGTGGTGGTTAATTTTGTGTGTCAACTCGACTGGGCCATGGGGTGCCCAGATACTTGGTCAAACAATACTCTGGGTAGGTCTGTGAGGGTGCTTTGGAATGAGACTGACACTGGGGGAAGCCAGTTGCCATGTCATAAGGATACATCAAGCAGGGGATAGAGGCCTCCTGCCAACATCTGTGTGAGTGAGCCAGCTTGGAGTGGCTCCTCCCACCCCAGTGAAACCTTCAGATGATGCAGCCCCCGCTGACATCTTATCCACAACCTCATGAGAGATCCTGAACCAGAGCCACCCAGCTAAGCCACCCCCAGATTCCAGAATCTCTGGAACTGCACGATATGATAAAGACTTACTGTTCTAAGCTGCTGAGTTTGGGGGTATGTTGTTATGCAGCAACATCTAACTAATGCCGAGTCCTTCTGCCATCAACCCGACACCTGCCCTAGAATCAACCAAGCCTCTGGAACACTTTGGGGAATGACACAAAAGACAGTGATTGCGCGATGAGAGAGAAATCCAAAGAAACAAAAAATTTAGAAAATTGATGTCGTCGCAGATGGCAGGGGATGGCTAAAGGAAAGACAGGAAGAAGTGAGCAGTGTGGGGAAGGATACACATGAGGCAGAAGGCTAAAGTAACAATGTGAAAGTTCAAGTGCCTTAAACAGATGGGGAATTTGGAGGTGAGCTGGGAGAGATGCTTATCTCCGTCCCACTTTATAGGTTATTTGAAAGTGGGCTCAACTGAAAAGCTGCCGATGAGTCTCTGATCTTCATCTTCTGCCTGTATATCAGGCCAGGTACAGACTTTGTTGTCCCAAACAGAACCTTCAGTTACCTTCCAAGCTGGTGCCAAGAAATGATGGTGTTTTTTGGAAAAGGAGGATAGTTATGGCATAAAGGGGTCCAGGTACAATTGAGTGGGACTAACAGCTCTCTGCTGAGTCAGAATGGCCAGGCTGTGTGTGAGTGGAAGTGTAAAGCTTGTTAATTACAGGATCCCTCTGCCAGCTAGCGGTATAGCTTAGTGGTAGAGCATCTGACTGTAGCTCACAGAGGTCCCTGGTTCAAGTCTGGATTCCCCCTTTGAAAGTTCCCTTTTCCTCCTTGAGCTGAATTGACAATATTGTGTCCCATAGAGACCACTCTCAAAACGAGAACCTGGCTGGAGCTTACAGTACCTTAGATGGCCACCCCTTATGATTCAGGGTCCTGTCAGACACTCGGCCCTGTCTTGAAGATGAAGAACTAGACCAAGTGCATCCCCAGTACCCTCTTTGAGGGTCTGTTTCATGGGATCCCAATGGTACCAATTTCTGTATTATTCAGGGTCCAGTCTGGAGACAAAAATTGCACTGGTCATTTTAACAGAAAGCACTTAATATAAAGAATTGTTAATCTGTGTGTCAGTTTCTCAGGGCTGCTGTGATAAAGTGCCACAAAATAGATGGCTTAAAGCAACAGACATTTATTGTCTCACAGTTCTGGAGGCTAGAAGTCTGTAATCCAGGTATGGGCAGGGCAGGCTCCCTCTGAAGGCTCTTGGGGAGGGTCCTTCCTGGCCCCTCCCTAGCTTCTGGGGGTTGCTGGCAATCCTCAGCCTCCCTTGGCTTGTAATGCATCACTCCAATCTCTGCCTCCAAGTTCACACGGCTGCGTTCTCCCTGTGTGTCTCTCCTCTTCTTATAAGGACTCCATCATATTGGATTAAGGGTCCACCTGACTCCACTGTGATCTCATCTTAACTAATTACATCTTTCATGCCCCTCTCCAAGGAAGGTCACATTCTGAGGTACTGGGGGCCAGGATTCAACACATCTTTTTTTGGGGGTGGGGACACAATTTAACCCACAACAATTGGAAATCACAGGACTGAAAGGGTGAAAGGGAAGATTAAGCATCACGGAGGGAGTACCTGCAAGAAACCACTCTGACTCCCGGTCTGTGGACACAACTGGAGGAGGATGAACTTACTCAATCTTACAAACCTGGGGAGGGTCTCTGTGGATCCGGGACCCCAACCCCTAAGGCGGGACCCCAACCGCTAAGGTGGTGCTAGTGTCCCTGAGGTGACATGACAAAGCTGGCCCTATGAGCACTAAACTGCAGGCGGCAATCCCCTGGGACGGACTGTCACGGCCGGGGACACGGACAGGAACCCAGTAGGCAGGAAGGACAGAGCCCTGCTGGCAGGACCAACCAGGAATCCACCTGGCAAAGGACAAGAGAGGTTTACAGAGTCCCAGACCCAGCAGCACAGAGCAGAGCACAGAAAGGCGAACTGGGAGCTTAGAGACAATCATTTCTTCAGACGTTTCATCTCACCCAACAGTGAAAGGGTTGACTACATGGAGATCTGGGGCAACGGGAGAGAGGCCAGCCTGCATCCTAGGGTGTGGCATTGTATGCTCTGACCCATATCCGGTCCATGTGTGTCCTGTCTTCGAGGTGTTGCATGCTTGGCCAGGCCAGTGGGGACTTTGAGTCTCAGGTGCTCAGCACAAAAACCACCATGGAGATGTCACTATAGACCCTTCCAGCTTTCGGGGAATGCTCCCCAGGTTATACCTCCTCCAGCACTGACAGTAGAGGCTGTGAGTTGTGGGAGAAAAGAGCCCGTTGCTTCTACTAAGGCAGGGGGATGAGTTAGCAGTAAAGCAGGTCTGGCAACTCAGCCAACCCATTCTGAAGGGGCAACTGGGGCAGCACATGGAATGGTGTTAATTGGACCTTGCTGACATGGCAGGGGGTATAGCTCAGGGGTAGAGCATTTGACTGCAGATCAAGAGGTCCCCAGTTCAAATCTGGGTGCCCCCTACCCTTTTAGTCACTAAAGGTGGTAAGGGAGTTCCAATTTCCTCTCCGCTTGCTGAACCTGGCTTTGCAGCAGGTAGAGTCAGAGAAGACCCTTCGGACCCAAGCAAGGCAGCTCTGCTCAGACCATGTGTTTGTCCCACTCCTCTGGTCTTCCCACTCTCCCCTCCCCTGGTCTACCATGCAATCCTGCTTGTACGTTGATCTCCTGGCTGAGGATGAGGACTTTGTCCTTCGAAGGCAGCCAGAGAGAAATCTGAGATCACCTACAGAGGAAGAATAGTTGAACTGCTGGCTGACTTCTCAACAGTTGCAAAGGAAGCCAGAAGCTAGCGCAGTAACACAAGCAATATGTTGAGAGGAGATATCAGCCAACTCAGAATTCTACTCCCAGCCAAACCATTCTTCGAGAACAGACACAAGCTGTCGGAGAGTTTATGGCCAACAGATGCTCACTAAAGAAAAATCTAAAATATATACTTTAGAGAAAAGTAAAATGATTCCATATAGGAGGTCTGAGATGCAAGAAGGAATGTTGAACAAAGAAATTGGTAGATATGCAAGTAGATCTAAAAGTCGTCCATATAACACAGTGTTAATGTCTAATTTATAAGGTTTTTTTTTTTAAAGATAGAACTAAAATACTAGCTAACAATAATATTTTAGGAAAGGGCTCATAAGAATTAAAATGTCTTTATGTAGTTAGGAAAGAAGATGAAGATATCGATTAACTTTAGAGTTTTAAAATTTGCATGCAGAAATTTCTAGTGTATCATTTTAGAAGTTGTAGTTTTGCTGAGAAAAAGGAGGTACGGGAATGAAGGGTATATGCTGATAGTCTTGCTAAACACTCATTAATTCTAATAATTTATTTGTTGATTCTTTTAGATTTCCTACATAGATGACCATGTCATCTAAGAAATTTTTATTTCTTCTTTCCAATCCTTATTTTATCTCTTTTTCTTACCTTATCATAATGGCTAGAACCACCAGGATCATGTTGAAAAAAGGTGTTGATGGTAGATATCTTGTTTTATTCTGATTTCAAATGAAAAGCTTTCAACATTTCACCATTAAGAACATGCTGTGTGGACTTCCCTGGTGGCGCAGTGGTTAGGAATCTGCCTGCCAATGCTAGGGGACATGGGTTCGAGCCCTGGTCCAGGAAGATCCCACATGCTGCGAAGAAACTAAGCCTGTGCATGACAACTGAGCCTGCGCTCCAGAGCTCGTGGGCCACAACTACTGAGCCTGCATGCTATAACTACTGAAGCGCACGTGCCTAGAACCTGTGCTCCACAAGAGAAGCCACCGCAGTGAGAAGCCCACACACTGCAACAAAGAATAGCCCCTGCTGGCTGCAACTAGAGAAAGCCCGCGCATGCAGTAAGGAAGACCCAACGCAGCCAAAAATAAATAAATAAAATAAATTTATTTAAAAAAAAATGTTGTGGGCTACACTTTTTGTAAATGGTCTTTATCAGATTAAGGAATTTTCCTTCTATTTCTAGTTTGCAAAAAAATTTTTTTATCATGGATCAATGTAGAATGTTCTCAAAACCACCCTTTTTACATCTATTGAGATAATAATATAATTTTTCTCCTTTAGTCTATTAACATGGTGAATTACACTTAATTGCTTTTTGTAAAATTAAACACACTTTGCATTCCAGATATAAAACTAGCTTGGTCATGAAGCGCTCTCATTTTCATATATTTGTGGATTCAGTTATATAATAACTTATTTAATTTTTTGTACCTATATTTATGAGTGAGATTGGCCTATACATTTTTATATACTATCCTTGTTGGGTTTTGGTATCAAGGTTGTGCTAGCTTCACAAACGAAGTCGTACAATGTATACATCTTTTCTATTCTTAGAAAGGTTTTTATGCAAAAATAGAGTTATTTTGCATTAAGTAAGTGATAAAACTCACCAGTGAAACCACCTTATCTGAATTTTGGGGGGGAAACTTTCAAATAACTGTTTTAATAAAATTACTATTTAAAACTAGAGGACTATTCATCTTTTCTGTTTCTTCTTGTGTCAGCTTTGGTAAGTTGTAGTGTTTTTAAAGTTCTTGCTAAATTTCCACATAACATAGTCATAAAGTCCCTGGACTCTTAAAACATGATGCATGGATTCAGATTCATAACTGAGTGACCTTGGCAAAGTTGCTTAACTCTCTCAGCCTTAGTTTTGCCATATATAAAATGGGCATGATAATAGAAATGAGCGAAATAAGTACCTAGTTTGTGGAGTTGTTGTGAGGATAAATAAATTAGTATTTTAAAAGTATATAGAATAGAGCCTGCCACATGGTAAGTTCTTTGCACAGGTTTGTTAAATAGATTTAAATTTTTCTACATTATTTTTCGTAATGTTCTATGATTATTATTTTAAAGCCTAAAGACTGAAGCTTTTCATTTTCTTTTAATTTTTTAATTAAAAAAAAAAGTTTTCTGGCCACGCCATGCAGCATGTGGGACCTTAGTTCCCCGACCAGTGATTGAACCCGCACCCTTTGCATTGGAAGCGTGTAATCTTAACCACTGGACTACCAGGAAAGTCCCAATGCAGCATTTTTTTTTGAATTTTATTTTATTTTATTTTTTATACAGCAGGTTCTTATTAGTTTTCTATTTTATACATATTAGTGTATATATGTCAATCTCAATCTCCCAAGCAGCTTTTCTTTTTAATTCATGCTTTTGACTATATTTGTCTGCTTTCTTATTTTTCTCTTCATTTTCACCAAAAGTTAATCAAACTTATTTTGATTTTCAAAGGCCAACTTTTGGCTTTGTTAGTCACCTCTGTTGCATGTTTGTTTTCCATTTCATTGATTTCTGCTCTTCCTTGTATTTCCTTTCTCGTAGTGTTTTTTTTTTTTTAAATAAATTTATTTATTTATTTTTGTCTGCCTTGGGTCTTTGATGCTGCATGTGGGTTTTCTCTAGTTGCAGTGAGCGGGGGCTACTCTTCGTTGCAGCGTGAGGGCTTCTCATTGTGGTGGCTTCTCTTGTTCTGGAGCACGGGCTCTAGGCGCGCAGGCTTCAGTGGTTGTGGCGCCTGGGCTTAGTTGCTCTGTGGCATGTGGGATCTTCCTGGACCAGGGCTCAAACCCATGGCCCTTGCACTGGCAGGCGGATTCTTAACAACTGCGCCACCAGGGAAGCCCTCGTAGTGTTCTTTTATTCAGTTTTTTTCCCTAACTTTTGAGATGGATCCTTCGTTTATTTATATTTATTCTTCTTTTCTAGTATATTGCTCAAAGCTATAAGTATTCCTTTAAATGCTGATTTAGTATCTGTCAATGGATGAGTGGATAAAGAAAATGTGGTATATATACATATATATATATATATATATATATATATATATATATTAAATGGAATACTATTCAGCCAGAAAGAAGAAAATCCTGCCATCTGTGACAACATGGATGGAACTGGAAAAAAAAAATCAAACTCATAGAAACAGAGAGAGTAGATTGGTGGTTGCCAGGGGCTGGAGGGAGCGGGAAACGGGGAGATATTGGTCAAAGGATGCAAACTTTCAGTTATAATGAAGAAATTATGAGAATCTGCTGCACAGCATTCTGACTACAGTTAATAATATTGTATTGTATACTTGAAAGCTGCTATGACAGTATATCTTAAGCACTCTCACCCGTCCCTGAAAAGAAAAGGTAACTATGTGAGGTGATTGCTGTGTTAATTAACTTGATCGCAGTAATCATTTCACAATGTATTTATATCACATCATCACATTGTACACTTCAAATACATTAGTTTTATTTGTCAATTATGCTTCAATAAAGCTGAGAGGAAAAAGAAACGAAACAAAAAATTCTAAATTATTCATGATGCTTTTGTCTGATTCTATTAGTTAGTGAGAAAAGTATGTAAAAATTTCCCACTCTAATTCTAGATTTGTTTTCTTTGCTATTCTGTCAAGTTTTTGCCTGACATATTTTGAAGCTATATTATTAGAAACATAAAAGTTAGGAATTCTTATATCTACCTGGTAAATTCAGCCTTTTAGCATAAATTCGTGATCTTCTCATCTCTAATAATATCTCAGGTCTTCAAGTCTATTTTGTCTGATAATAATATACACCCACTTTCTTTTTGTTAATGTTCTACAAGTCATATATTTTTTCATTCTTTTACTTTCAATCTTTCTGTATGCCTAAGTTTTAGACGTGTCTTTTGTAAATAAAACATAGTTGGTTGTTTTAACTCAATGTGATAATCATTGTCTTTTAATCTGGGGCATTTAATTTCTTTACTTTTAATGTAATTGCTGATGTTTTTGTATTCAAATCTACCACCTTATTTTGTGCTTCAATATGTGTCACTTACGTTTTTCTCTCCTTCTTCCTTTTTTTGTTTGATTGATTGAGATTTTTGTAATGCCATTATTTCCCCGTTAGTTTGAAAAATATAAATGCTATTTGTTCTATTTTAGTGATTATGCTAGAAACTCAACATGCATAGTTATTTTTCAAAGTCTCAAAGTCTGTGGCTAACCAATAGCATATCCTCCTCTTAGGTAATACAAACATCTTAGAACACTTTAACTCCACTTATTTTCCTCTCATCTTACGTTATTCCACATGTTGTCTTAACCTCATTATTGTTACTGTTTTATACAGTCAATGTTCGCTTAGATTTATTCATATACTTACTATTTCTTTGCCTCTTTCTTCCTTCCTACATCTCTATTCTTCCATCCAGATCAGTTCCGAGCTGCTTAGAATATCCCCTTACGAATTTCCTTTAGTGCAGGCCTGGTGTTGATGAATTCTTTCAGTTTTGGTTTGTCTGAAATTGTCTTTATTTTACCTTCACTCATGAAGGATACTTTACCTGAGTACCGAATTTTATGTTAACAGTTACAGTGTTTCAGTACAGTCCCTCAGTATCCATAGGGGACTGGTTCCAGGATCTCCCACCCCAGATACTAAAATCCACGGATGTTCAAGTCCCTTATATAAAATGGCATAGTATTTGCATGTAACATATGTACATCCTCCGATATATTTTAAATCATCTCTAGATTACTTATAGCACCTAATACAATGTAAATGCTATATAAATAGTTGTCAGTGTGAGGCAAATTCAAGTTTTGCTGTGTGGAACTATTTGGAATTTTTTTCCAGATATTTTAATTCTGCACTTGGTTAAATCTGTAGATGCAGAACCCATGGATACTGAAGGCCAACTGTACACACAATTCCACTGCCTTCTGGCTTTCATTATTGCTCTTGAGAACTCAGTTGTTAATTTAACTTGCACTCCACTGAAAGTAATGTCTTCTTTTTTATTATATTTTTAAGAGTTTCTTGTTATCTCCGATTTTCTGCAATTTTACTACAGTAACTCTAGGTATGGATTTCATCTTGCTTATTATGTTTGAGATTCATTAGGGTTCTTGAATGTAAGAACTGATGTCTTTCATTAGTTGTGAAATAATCTCAATGGCTGTCTCCTCAAATACTGCATCCACTTCATTCTCACCCATTTCTTCCAGGACTCCATTTAAATGGACATTAGACCACCTCATTGTAGCCTCTGTATTTACTACTCTCTATTCTGTGTTTGTCATACTTTTGTTTATCCATGCTTTATTATGGATAGTTTTTCTTCCCAATGTTCCAATTCATTGATTTTCTCTTTAGCTGAATCTATTCACTGGGTAGAACATAGACATATTCATTGAGTGTTTAATTTTAGTTATTGATTTTTAGATATAAAATTTCTAAAAACTCAAAAAAAATTTTCTAGGTTGTTCTCTTTTCAAATCTTCTTAGTCACTTTTTATGCTTTCCAGTTTCCTACTGAAATATTGAAGCTTGGCTTTCCTCTCCTTGAACACAGCAAGCACTGTCATTTTACAGTGCGTTTCTGACAGTTCTAATTAAAAAGTCCCCGTGTTTAGTTATGTGATCTGTTGTTTCTGTTGATTTTCACTGATGGCATTTTGCTTCCCCGTGCACATAGTTATCCTTGACTGTGTGTTGAGCACTGTATTCAAAATTTTATTTGTAGAACTAACTCGAGGCTGGGGATAATAATATCTTCCTTCATTTGCTTTTTCCAGGGACCTGAGCAGCTCTAGCAGTCAAAGGACCTCAGCATAATGTCAAGGCTTGAGTTTTCTGGGCCTTTCGGATGTCACAAAGACCAGTCACAAATTCTTGCAGTGGCTGTTTTCTTTCAGTTCACCCCTACTCCTCAGGATTCAAGCCCAAAGCCAGAGATAGTTTTACCAGTGTCCCTATTCAGGGGGGCCCAGAATTCTGATTTTTATCCCCCTAATCCTGGGAGGTTTCCAAAAGTTCCACTTAGCCTCTCAGCTGCCTCTTTTGGACCGAAAAACACACTCAGGGCCAAAACAGCCTGTAGTATGGAGCATTAACTTTCTGTTTCCCATCCTTTTCAAATCTCCACCTAGTATTTTCTGTCTAAGGTTAGTTCTTTGATTCTTTTAATGAGATGTTTTTAACAGTTTTCCAGCTTTTTAATTTGTCTTCATAGGAAAGAGTGTTTCAAATCACCTTATCCATTAAGGAACGTGGAGATTCTTTTGCAGGTTTCTTTTTGCCATTTATATCTCTTAACTATTTTATCTGGATTTTTAGATCTTATTATATAAAGTAGGGTCTACTTTTAGGCGTTCTCACTAAGGAAATACTGACTGAGGTTCAAAAAAGAAAAAGTGGTAGGAGAGAAAGGAGGGAGAAGGGAGAATCAAGTGGTCCAAATCTGTGGTAGAGGCAACACCCTGAGAAATTCCCAGGGGGAGGAAAGAGGGTTTACTTTTGACGTGGTTTTCAAATCTTTACAGTCACTTCTGGAAATTAGGAAGGAAGATGCATATACACCCTCTATACTTCTCAAGTGGTAGCAGCAAGAGCAAAGAGATAGCCTTCTTTCTGGAGATTACTGTAAGGTTGAGGAAATGAGAAACTGGTCTCCACACCAGCCATGAAGGACGAGTCCCCAGGGGGAGTGGGGCGGAAACTGGGTTAACTTCAGCAGCCTCTTCAGAGAAATGTGACCTCAGTACCTCTTGTCTGTGTGATAGTCAAGGGAGGATACTTGGAGCTGGTCCTAGTCCGGACCCTAAATTTGTATAACAAGACATAGCACGTTAATTTAAATTTCAAATGTGGAAGGAAGGGCCTGAAATCACAGTCTCTGTTTCAGTAACTGAAAATGTGAGCAAAGCAGGGGGCATGTGGATTTGAACCAGGCACCTCTTGATATGCAGTCAAATGCTCTACCCCTAAGCCATACCCCCCACTTATGTTGAGCTTTTCATTAGCACCTTTTCACCCACGGTGCTGCTTTCTCCCTGCCTATTCTTCCTTGCTCTTTCCACATGTCCTAGGAGGTGGCAGGTCTTCTCCACTGTAGTCCGCTCTCCTGTCTTCCCCTCTCCAGCCCTCCTCTTCCTCAGGTCGTGGTAATGGCACCATCCCTTACACCTGGTCATTTGAGTCTATACTACTGGTTCTGCTTCAGCCGGCACATAGTTCACAGGAAAAGGCCGTTGGTTCCGGGTCTTTGGTGAACCTCAGACTCAGCGCAGGGAGAGCCTCCTCCACACTCTGAGGCCTCAAGGAGGGTGCTCACTGTTTCACTCATTCATTCATTCACTCAACAAACACTCATGGAACATGTTAGGTGCCAGGCCCTATCATCCATGTTGAGGACACAGAGACAAACAAAACATTGTCCCTGTTCTTCAGAGTCTTAGTCCAAATAGGAGACGAGCCCATGAACTAAAGGATTTCCAAAGGGTGGCAGAAGCCCAAGCAGAGAGCTCTGGGAGCAGGGAGTCGGAGCTACCCGGCCTGCGAAGTCAGGAGGGGCTTCTGGAGGTGATGGGCAAGGGGTTTGCTGGAAGAAGCAGCTGGAGGGGTTTTCCAGCCAAGGCAGGAATAAAATCACAGATAAATAAGTGGGTCAGGTGTATCTGGAACTCAGTGAGGCTTGAGACTGATGTCACATATAAAGTGTGCTCATCAACCCAGGAGACACTTTGGAAGTCTGGTGATGAGTAGGACTCACCCACCACGACTGTCATTGGAGGAAGGCTTGTGACGCACGGCACAACTAGCCATAACTTCAATTAATTAAAACCCCAGCTGTCTAAGTGTAGACACGAGGAGGTACACAGGTTTGCCCAGGTAACATCAAGAACACCGCGTATACTAGAACATGGTAATGGAGTGCCCCAGGGCTGTGGGTGACAACTGCCTCTTTCCTATTTGATTTCCTATTTATTTATATTTACTTCTTATCACAGTTAAAAGTGACCTTAGCAAGGGGGCACCCAGATTTGAACCAGGGACCTCTTGATCTGCAGTCAAATGCTCTACCCCTGAGTTACAGCCACAAGCCTGCCTCTGCTGTGAACTGCACCTCTTGATCTGGGCACCTGACTGCCGTTTCTGGCCTCTTACAGCCCAGCTCCGGGAGCAGGCAGCCTGCCCCGCGACAGCCTGCTCTCACTACCATCACTCACTCACTCGCCCACCTCCAAACACCTACTGAACAGTTTCTATGTGCCAGACACATCCTTCCTTCTCCTTCCATTTTCTCTGGCTCCGCCTACCTCTGCCACCCCAGTTCCGTCTGCCCTGCAGTGGGCCATCATTGGCTTTCCCCACCTCACAGGACCGTGGTCCCCTCCTCCCCTCCTGCACTAAGGCGCTGGGGAGCAGAGAGGGCCCTGCACAGGGTGGGGAGCGGGGACGAGGGCCTGGCCAGGACACCACCCCCTGAGACACAGATGACCCCCCCCTTCTCCCCTCCCCACGCCCTTCCTTCACTCAACCCCCTTCATCCACTCAACCTGCAAATATTGTGGAGAAATAAGTTGAACCAGCTCCGAATTTCATCTCAAGGAGAAAACTGATTTGGGGAGGGGGTGGAACACCATGATGACTTGCTTGTGAGCCCCGGGGAATGGAAGGCGACGGGCGGCAAGCTCCACAGCCGTAGCCGAGGGTGGGCAGCCCTGCTTGGGCAGCGGGAAGGGCGAGGCAGGCAGGGAGGAGGCTGTCCTCTCACGAGAAAGGCTGGGCGCTGGTGTGGAACGGAGCCGGGGCGCCCCCTCCCGGCCACTGAGGGAGACGCTAAAGCAGGCTTCGACTCCCCCATCAACCCTTCCTCTCCCCACGGAAGCGGTCTCCAGCAACGTCTACGAGGCTCATGGGCTTTGGGAAGTAGCTATTTCGTCCACAAATACTGAGGGGAGACCTAGTCCCCATGGGCTGGCTGGTGGCCAGTTTTCCTGGCACCTGAAGTGACCGCACACTTACTGTGCCCTCCTCTGCTCTCGAGGCCGCTGTGACCTGCCTCCCTTCATTGACCCAAGGGGGTGACATTTTCAGTTTCAGCTACCGCGGGGGAAGAGGGTGGCAACCAGCGCCCCAGCACAGTTGATGGAGCTGGAACTGGTCCCCGACCAGGCAGGTGTCCTGGGGCACAACACCTGCCTATATGGACCCTCTCCCTCACCAGGCGAGCCCAGGTCGGCCCAGCCTGGTGGGCACCTTCCCTGGCAGAGACCCGGCAGGATTTCACCGGCGGGCTCCTGCTTCATATAGGACCCCCGGCCCGCAGTCTCCACCCCAATGACACCGGCTGCCACTCCAGGACCTCCTGGGAAGAGGACTTGTTTGAGCAGCTGTGCTAGGAAACAGGCCTGAGGGGCTGAAGTAGCCAAGGGCGTGCGCTCCGGGCTCGCAGGGACAGGCCCTTGGGCGGTGGGGCAGAAAGGAAGACCCCGAGAGAAGACACGCTGAGGACCGTCTGTGGGGGAGATCAACCCACGGAGACACTGGGGATGGGGAAGGCACAGCTCTTCCACGTTGTTTTAGTTAATTGTCGTTACCAAGAAAGAAGCCATAACTAAGCGTAGTCAAATTTTTCAGTTACTCACGAAAGCAAGAGACTAGGGCTTTTCAGCCGGGTGAGGCGTGTTCTCGCTGAGCAGCGATCACAGGAACTGCTCCAGTGGTGGGAGAGGTAGGAGAGAGGACCAGCTGGAGCCTCCTCTACCCATTTGTTGCACAAAATGTTCAAAGGATGCTGTCAGTGCTGCTTTATGTTGAGGAAAAACTGGCAATTTTTACATCGTCATACCATAAAACAAATATTTGGACTTTTACGGCTTCCCTGGTGGCGCAGTGGTTGGGAGTCTGCCTGCCAATGCAGGGGACACGGGTTCGGGCCCCGGTCCGGGAAGATCCCACATGCCGCGGAGCAACTGGGCCCGTGTGCCACGTCTACTGAGCCTGCGCGTCTGGAGCCTGTGCTCTGCAACGAGAGAGGCCGTGACAGTGAGAGGCCCGCTCACCGCAACTAGAGAAAGCCCTTGCACAGAAACGAAGACCCAACACAGCCAAAAATAAATAAATAATTTTTTTTTAAAAAAAAGAGCATAGAAGAGGTGAAGTAGCCGTCTCAGAAAGTGAGACAGCAAAGGTATACAAGACTGCCCAGCTACGTTCAATGCTGACTTGAGATTTTGGTCACAGGTGAACTTCGTCAGCACGGTTGTATGATTTTCCCCAGCAGTGTTAGGCTGCTCGGATGTGGGCATGGAATAAGCGAATACCTGCACTGTGATTTTGCCAGGTGGGTACAATACAGGGAGAGAGGGCCAAACAGGTAAGAGATTTGCAAGACAGTGGTTGATGCGCTGGGTCATGGAATCCAAGCTGTGTGGGCAGGAGGAGAGAACACGAGGGGGAGGTGGGTGATGAAAAGCCAAACAGGAACAGGAAAGAGGACCTGACAAGGTCAGAAGATACAGGTAATGGTCAGATACTGTGCTTGAAATCAAGACCTCAAAGGTGGAAGCATCACTGATGATCACAGGATGTGCATCTCAAATGCCTACTTTCTATACTACAGCGCTGAGCTTAGGGCCACCTACCACCCACTGGTCTATGTGTCCCTTGAGAACAGGGATCCTGCCTCACTTTTCTTAATGATGCTCAGCCCTGAGCCTGAATCTAGTACATAGTAAGTGTTTAATAGATATTTGTTGAATGAAAGAAAGGGAAATAAATCCTATATGAACGGCTGTGCTAAGTGTCCCTACCTCCTCAAAGAGGGAAATGAGTTCCTCTGAGTTTAGGGCAGAACAAAGGACAGAACTCAGGCCAGGTGGCTGAACCACAAGTAAAAAATTCCAGGTAGCTCCTTACAAGTTAAATGTTCTTCTACAAGCTTTTGTTCCTTAGAACCTAGTGCTGACACTAGGACTGTCTCCATGTGCCCACCCTCTCCCTGAGCTGCTTCAATAAGGGCTTCCTTCTCACATCTGCACCTGGGGAAGGTTGGGGCAGGGGGCTGTAGAGAGAAGAGACAGGATGTGTAAGGGCCTGTAGAGGTCAGACACACAGGAGGGGAGAGTGGGGGAGGAGCCCAGGGCTAGTTCATGCCTTCAACAGACATTTCCTGAGCCCCTACCATGTTCCCACCAGTGCCAGGTGCTGGGGACCCCTAGCTGATTAAGACCTCAATCTTGGGACTTCCCTGGCGATATATCTGCCAAAGGACAACGTGGTCATCGTCCTGGTTTCAGGCCGCCAGGGTTAGTCTCTGCACCCAAAGCCAAGGGGCCTCTGTGGCTTGAGCTGCATGTGCAGACCAACAAAGAGAAATGATTGTCTTGTAAATGCCCTTGTGCACAGCAAGAGGGAGGGAAGGAGAAGGCAGCGAGGGCTGAGGGTCTAGGAGAGGGAGCGATGCTCAGCCCAGCTCATCACGCCATCAGGCAACAGTCTAGTGTCTCTCCTCCCCGTCTTGTCCTCCTCCAACCCAAAGAGTGCAGGGCCAGACAAGGTTTTGTTGTTTCAAGTTTCAATCTGATCACTGCCTCTAGCGATATCTGTTGAGTCTGTTTACCCAGCATCCATCTCTCCAGCTCTTTATTAATCCCCCATTTCTCACCTTTTCCCCCAAATACTCTCACCTGAGAGATGAGCTCTAAGGTTGGTCATGTGAGTGAAGAAAACAAGGGGGCACCCGGACTTGAACCAGGGACCTCTTGATCTGCAGTCAAATGCTCTACCCCTGAGCTATACCCCCAGTTACAACTGTCCTGCTAATATCATTTCATGTGCAGAATCATGTTGCGTTAACACTGACAGTCAGTGGCAGAGATTAAATTTCAACTGATAAAAAAAATTTTTAAGCAATTTAGATCAGAGAAGAAACTGACTTCCAGAAAATCAAAAGTTATCAGGACTCTCCCTTTTCTTTGCTTCCTTCTCAAATTAGCTTTAATCTCTCAAACCAATCTCTCCACGCAGCTGATACCCCACCTCCAGCACCTCTAGGCTCACATCTCCACACCGTGGTTGCCAGAGAGAAAAGGGCTTAACTCTGAAAAATCCTAGAGAAGGCCTGGCCTGGCTGGGTTGTAGTGCAACCAGGGGACAGGGTACTTAAGTGGTATAACCATTTCAGGAGTGATGTCACGTAAGAATGTATCTGCTCCCACTCAGAATACACATCTATAGTACAGGGAGGGAGGGTGAGCCCCCAAAAGAAGTCAGGGGCAGCCAAGACATGGCCCCAGGGGGCCACCTCTGCAGCTCTGGGCCTCGCCGGTGGAGTCTACCATACGAAGCAGGAGAGCAGTCTATTGCTTCTGCGGCCTGGAGTCCTCAGAAGCCCTCCACAGCCACAGATTCCTTGACGGTTTTCACTCGTTTATCCAACAAGTACTTCGTAGGTGTCTACTGTGTGCCTGACCCTAACATCTGCACAGTTCTGGCCTCAGGAGCGGACAGCCTAGAGGAGATGTCTGACACGGCAACAAGTGATACTGACATGGTGAGAACCGGACGCTATGGGAACACAGAGAGAGAGAGCATTCATTAGAAGCCTGACCAGAGGCGGGGGTCATGACATGCTCCCCATTTGAAATGGGCTGTGCACTCTGAGGGGCTCATTTAATAAACAGGGGAGGTAGGGAAGGAATTCTGGGTGAAAATGGCACTAAGGACTAAGGAATCAGGTGAAGCTCTTGACAAGGTTCAAGAACGGCTGGTGCACACGGCTGGTGTTGGGTGAGGTAGGAGGGGGTCCTGGAGAGGAGATGGCACAGTCTGTAGGCAGCAGGACCCCCACAGGAACTGATGAGCCACGTGGGCCCTGGGTGTAACTCCAGGGAGAGAGAAGGGATAGTCAGATCCACCAATGTGTTGAGGCTGGAGCACTGACGGCAGGTCAAGAAGTTGGGGTTCAAGTCCTGATGTCGTCTCCATGTTCTGAATGTCCTCTCTTATTCACATCATAGCCCATTTGGCAGACAAGATCTTTGACCTTTCTATGCCTCTGTTTCCTCATCTGTTAAGTGGGGATTATAAAAGGCCCTACAATTGTGCGGATTCAATGAGATCCTTTAGAGCAGGAGTCAGCAAACTATAGCCCACAGCCAGGGTACAGCCCCAGGAGCAAAGAATGGTTTTGATATTTTCAAATGGCTGGAGGGTGGAAATGGTACAGAGTACGTGCTTAATAAACATTAGCTGTTATTTCTAATAATAATAATATATTGTGACATGTGAAAATTATAAGAAATGCAAATTTCAGAGTCCATCAAGTTTTATCAGAGCACAGCTGCTCTCACCCATCTGCAGCTGCCTTCCTCTACTAGGGCAGAGTTGAGTGGTTGCAACAGGGACCAAATGCCCATAAAACTAAAAATATGTACTCTCTGGCCCTTTTCAGAATAAAATGTGCTGACTCCTGACTTCGAGTCTTTATAGAGTTCTGCCGGATACATAACAAATACTTAATGAAAAGTAGCTATTGCCGGTATTATTATAGCCATGGGCAAACACCGTTCACTGGGGAGTCCGGAGTCTCTGATTCCCTCACTTTGGGGCATCATCAGCTCCAGCTCCCTCCTCTTCCCCGCTCTTCTACTTAGAGCTGACCAACTGCTCCTCGCTGGGGCGGCGTGAACGACGCGCAGGAACAGGGGTGGGCACGCGTCCTCGAGGAGCACGCACTGATTACACTGGTGGCAGGTATCTGGCCATGACTCTCGAAATGACGAAAGCACATAACTCTGACCCAGAAATGAGACTTCTAGAAACTTAAAGACATATGCACATATTTGTGGAATGATGTTTGTGCAAGGCTATTCCACTGCACCATTATTTGTAATTCCAAAACGCTGGAAACAACCCAATTGTCCCTCATCTGAGGACTGGTTAAATAAGTCATGGAACATCCTGGAGTCGAATACTAATAAACAGCCATAAAAATGGTGATGCTCTTCTCTTTATGCACCGATATGGAAAGACGGACAAAGAAGAAACAAAACAGCAAGCTGCAGAACAATGTATGTACACACCATATAGCGCCACCGTCAGTGAGGAACAAAGGAGGGGAGAAAATATATTTGCTTCCATATGCATAAAAATTCTCTAGAAAGATATATGGCCAACATTAGATGCCTGCAGGGAGGGGAAGTGGGGGGGGCAGAGGTTAGATGGAATATTCCTGCACACCCTTTCCTACTGTTTGAATGTTGAACCATGCAAATGCATTCTTTATTTCAGTATTTCATTACCCATCTAAAAAAGAAAGTGTAACAAGAACAGAAACACAATGTAGCCCAAGTGTCACCATTTCTGTGACGCTCTCCCTCACCTCCACCCCCTCCCACTGGGCATCTATCCTCCACATAAACATGTACATTTTTTCGTACAAAAAATAAAAGTTATTAAAACATTCACAATAAAGATACTATGAGTGATACAGTTCCCAAATCCAGCTGTTTTGTGTAAATTATAATAAAATGCAAATAAAAAAGGATGCATACTTGCAATTTCTAGCACCTTAACTTTACAGACCACTGGCTCTAGCACTAGTGTGATAATTTGTTTACTTACAGGTATCCCCAGTAGACTGAGCTGCTTGAGAACAACCACTGTTATATTTGCCTCTGAAGCCCCATCGTCGAACGCAGTACCTGGTACATAACTCAGGTTGAGAGAATCTTTCTGCGCTGACAAAGGCCAATCCTGACAGAGCGCCTTCTCCAGCTCAGCAGCAGGGGGAGGTGAGGCACCTCCGGCACTTGCAGCATATGCAGATCCTGGTGCCGCATCCACAGAGAGAGGAGGTCCGGGGCCCACGTCTGCAGCCTCAGCCTGCCAGCCTCAGCTCATTCCCCCATCCACTAAGCCGTCCACCCTCTGCACAGCCACCAGCAATTTACCAGCTGCCTTAGTCTGCTTGGGCTGCCATCACGAAGTACAACAGACTGGGGGCTTTAAACAACAGAAGTTGATTTTCACACAGTTCTGAAGGCTGCCAGTCCAAGATCTAGGTGTCAGCAGGGTTGGTTTCTTCTGAGACCCCTCTCCTCGGCTTACGGGTGACCACCTTCTCACTATGTCCGCACAGGTCGTTTCCTCTGTGCATGTGCCGCACTAGTGTCTCTTCCTCTTATAAGGACACCAGTCCTATTGGATCAGGACCCACCCTAATGGGCTCATTTAACCTAATCACCTCTTTAAAGGCTTTATCTCCAAACATGACTACATTCTGAGGTACTGGGGGTTGGGACTTGAACCTATGAATTTTGGTGGGGGACACAATTCAGCCCATAACATCTACAAAATTAATCTGGTCACATCATTGCCTTTCAAAAACGTCTCTTGATCGATAACTTTTGTTGTTGTTGTTGTTTTGTTTGCTAGCTTGTTATCTAGCACTGACATTCTAAGACAGCAAGGCTGGTGGAATGGGTGACCTCACCAATTGGCGCCAATTTCTAAAACCCATCTTAAGAATAAGGAATAATTACTGCTCCTTTTCCCTGCCTGGGTTTGACACAGGGTAGGCACTTTTTTTTTTTTTTTAACGTCTTTATTGGAGTATAATTGCTTTACAATGGTGTGTTAGTTTCTGCTTTATATCAAAGTGAATCAGCTATACATATACATACATCCCCATATCTCCTCCCTCTTGCGTCTCCCTCCCACCCTCCCTATCCCACCCCTCTAGGTGGTCACAAAGCACCGAGCCAATCTCCCTGAAGCACGCTTTTTGTTAAATGAATGAATGTAGGACATTCCAGATCACCAATACCTAATGGCCGCCCACATCTCGCAACACCATGCCAGATTTTGTCCCCAGGACTACAGGGTACAGCTCTTCTGTTTCTGTGGTGCACGCAGGCAACTTTGACACCATCATGCTCGGGGACAGCCAGCCTAGCCACTTGCTCCTGGATGCCACAGTCTCTTTAAAATTGGAGTATAGTTGATTTACAATGTTGTGTTAGTTTCAGGTGTACAGCAAAGTGATTCAGTTATACACACACACACACACACACACACACACGTATATTCTTTTTCAGATTCTTTTCCGTTATAGGTTATTACATAATATTGAGTATAGTTCCCTGTGCTATACAGTAGATCCTTACTGGTTATCTATTTTATATATAGTAGTGTGTATATCCCAAACTCCTAATTTATCCCTCCCCACCCCTTCCCCACTTGGTAACCGTAAGTTTGTTTACTATGTCTGTGGGTCTATTTCTATTTTGTAAATAAGTTCATTTGCATCTTTTTAGAGTCCATATGTAAGTGATATCATATGATATTTGTCTTTGTCTGGCTTACTTCACTTAGTATGATAATCTCTAGGTCCATCCGTGTTGCTGCAAATGACATTATTTCATTCTTTTCTATGGCTAAGTAATATTCCATGGTGTGTGTATATAATATATACATGTATATATGTGTGTGTGTGTGTGTGTGTGTATGTACCATTCATCTGTCAATGGACATTTAGGCTGCTTCCATGTCTTGCCTATTGTAAATAGTGCTGCAATGAACACTGGGTGCATGTATCTTTTTGAATTAGAGTTTTCTCAGGATAGATGCTCAGGAGTGGGATTGCAGGATCATATGGTAACTCTATTTTTAGTTTTTTAAGGAACCTCCATACCATTTTCTATAGTGGCTGCACCAATTTACATTCCCACCAGCAGTGTAGGAGGGCTCCTTTTTCTCCATTCCCTCTCCAGCATTGATTATTTGTAGACTTTTTGATGATGGCCATTCTGACCAGTGTGAGGTGATACCTCATTGTAGTTTTGATTTGCATTTCTCTAATAATTAGCAATGTTGAGCATCTTTTCATGTGCCAGTTGGCGATCTGTATGTCTTCTTTGGAGAAATGTCTATTTAGATCTTCTGCCTATTTTTTGATTGGGTTGTTTGTTTGTTTTTTGATATTGAGCTGTATGAGTTGTTTGTGTATTTTGGGAATTAATCCCTTGTTGGTTGCATCATTTGCAAATATTTTCTCCCATTCTGTAGGTTGTCTTTTTTGTTTTGTTTATGGTTTCCTTTGCTGTGAAAAAGCTTTTAAGTTTAATTAGGTTCCATTTATTCACTTTTGTTTTTATTTCCATTACTTCAGGAGACAGATCCAAAAAGATATTGCTGCGATTTATGTCAAGGAGTGTTCTATGTTTTCCTCTAGAAGTTTTATAGTATCCAGTCTTACATTTAGGTCTTTAATCCATTTTGAGTTTATTTTTGAATATGGTGTTAAAGAATGTTCTAATTTCATTCTTTTAGATATAGCTGTTGAGTTTTCCCAACACCACTTACTGAAGAGACTGTCTTTTCTCCATTGTATATTCTTGCATCCTTTGTCATAGATTAATTGACCATAGGTGCGTGGGTTTATTTCTGGGCTTTCTATCCTGTTCCATTGAGCTATATGTCTGTTTTTGTGCCAGTACCATACTGTTTTGATGACTGTTGCTTTGTAGTGTAGTCTCAAGTGAGGGAGCCTGATTCCTCCAGCTCCATTTTTCTTTCTCAAGATTGCTTTGGCTATTCAGGTTCTTTTGTTTCCATAAATTTTAAAATATTTTGTTCTAGTTCTGTGAAAAATGCCATTGGCAATATGACAGGGATTGCACTGAATCTGTAGATTGCCTTGGGTAGTACAGTCATTTTAACAATATTGATTCTTCCAATCCAAGAACATGGTATATCTCTCCATCTGTTCGTGTCGTCTTCAAATTCTTTCATCACTGTCTTATAGTTTTCAGAATACAGGTCTTTTGCCTTCTTAGGTAGGTATATTCCTAGGTATTTTATTCTTTTCAACACGATGGTAAATGGGATTGTTTCCTTAATTTCTCTTTCTGATCTTTCATTGTTAAGTATATAGAAATCATCAGATTTCTGTGTATTAATTTTGTATCCTGCAACTTTACTGAATTCATTGATGAGCTCTAGTAGTTTTCTGTTACTGGCTGCCACACTTAATCAGGGCTCTGGAAACGAAGTTCCTATCATGCAGCCGAGTCCAGGCTCTCAGAGTGCAGCTGATCAAAATGTGCCAAGGGGAAAAGGTCCCTAAGACATATTCCTAAGTGAAAACAGCAAGCTGCAGAATGATACACACAGTATGGTATGCGTGGTTTTTAACCCCTTTTAAACCTTTTTCCGCACTACCTACATGTATGAAAATGCATAAGGAAGGAGGCTGAAAGGCTACACACCAGAATGACAATAGTGGAGACCCTGGAGAGAGGGCTGGGGATGGAGGGTGGCCAGCACAGAGAGCCCTTCAGCTTCACGTGCATACATTTTCTTGGTGAGAATGTATTCTTGTAAGAACACGTTTGCAGAGTCAAAAAGCAAACACTTCCAAAGGTTAGAGGCTGGTTAGTCTGTTCAGAGGGATCTCCAACCTTGGTCCTCCAATGTGGACCTGCCTCCGAATCCCCTGAGGAACATGTTGGAACTTCAACGCCCAGACCTCCTGACGGAGAACACAGGATACACCTGTCCTAGAATTCCAGTAAGAGAAGCCTGCCCCTGGAAACACAAGTAAATAAAGCAATCTGCACACACTCTGTCAGCCCGCAGGTTTGAGCCAGAGTGTGTGGAAACAGCTCCCAGGAGCAGGGCCTGTCCTGGGGGTTAGGCAGGAAGCACAGCTCTCTCCTAATGAATCTGGAAAAGCTTACAGAGAGGGTGGAATGCAAGGAAGTAACTTCTGAAACATCAGGAACCTCCCAGACCACAGGATGGTAGCCGAATCCCCCGAAGACCTCATTCCTCTGCCTCCCAATGCTCACTCGAGCCCCACACAAGAGCAAAGCCCCGCTCCACGGCAGAGCTGAGCCAGGGCTGGGGGCTTCTGCAGCCGGGGCACCTCGACTAGGCCCTGCATGCTCTGCATCTCCCTAGGAGCTTGTGAACAGCCCAGTCCTGACACGTCTGCTGTAGGGGCCCAGCCCCGGTGGCTACAGGCTGACTGCGGGGCTGGCCCAGCTCACTCCCTGCCCCACAGAGGAGGAAGCAACTCCCAGGTTCCTGCAGTAATGGCATTCACAGAGACAGGTCAGAAACCACAAGAGCAACCCTGCCTGCCAGCCTCTCACTCGTTGTTTCTTTTGTCCTGCTGTCGTGCCCCGTCCCGGCGGGAGTCTGAAAATGCCACTTTTAGCACCAGTCTTACATGCCAGCCACTCAATACCCTGGTCAATACCTACCTTCTTCCCAGCTCTGAGCTCATGGTAACTTAATTTACCTACTCGAAGGACCTGCTTCAAAGGCAAGGCTTTCTCCCCAAATAAAATGTCAGAGTCTAGAAAGCAAGGAACAGGTGTCTTGGCATGATCCCTTATGTCCTGAGAGAACAGGGCTCCTGGGTTCCTGTCCCCTGCTTCAACCAGGGTAGTCCCACTTTGCCCTGTGTTGTTTCTAGCTGTCATTTAAATAAAGGGTTCCTCGCCTTTAAAAAGCCTTGAAAACTGCATTTCAGATCCAGTGCTATTATTTGAAAGATAAAGAAAACTGAGCTCCTATTTGGTTCATCATTCATTTAATAATCACTCATTATTTGATATTTACACACGTGCCAGGCACTGTGTTAGGTGCTGGGGACATTCCAGAAAGACTCAGTGCCTTCCCACAAGGAGACTGAAGCCAAGGAGAAGACAGAAGGAAGAAGGAGCTGGAGTGCAGAGTGAGGGGCACCTGAGAGCAGGTGCTGAGAGACGCGGGGGCAGATATTGGTCAGAGAAGGTCTCAGAAGGAGGCCACCTTCCCGCCCATGTCTGCCCTCAGGACTCTGCCTGCTCTACGACAACCTTCTCAGTCTCAGGACTGGGTGTCTGGTCTGCCCTCTGCCACTCCCCCAAGCTCCCAGGGCCATCTCAGGCCACACTGATATGTGTGCAGCAAGTGGCACAGGCGCTCCCTGGGCACCAGAACACCTGGGCCTGCCCTAACTGTCAGCTGTGTGACATCGAGCAGCTTATCCCACTCTCCTCTCCCTCTGTTTCTCCAGAAACACGGACCCCTGACACCAGGCTGCCCTCAGCAGGCAAAGGTGGGAGGCCAGGCTCCGAGGGCCTCCCCTCCCACCTCCACAGCTCAGGCTCGGTGGCGGCACAGTCTATGAGGGAGGAAAACGGGCCCGTATGCCATAAGCGAGGTGACGGGGCTCAGCTCTGCAAGCCTGGAAGGGAGAGCGCGCCGCAGCCAGGGGTCTGGCGCAGGATCTGCCCCTCTTCCTGATGTGCGGGGGGAAAAGTGCCGTGTCTCAGGCGGAGCACAAGTGCTCCCAGGCTCCCCGGCCGGCAGTGCAGGTGACCAAAGCTGGGAGGCACATCCCGCTGCCCTCACAAGGGAAGAAGTGGAATCCAAGAGAGACAGGAGGAGCCCGAAGTCACAGCCCAGCCACCTCATTCGACAGACGGGGAAACAGGTCCGGGAGGGGGAGTCAGGCATGCCTGGAAGTCAGCTCTCAGCTGGGCGCACCGTCCACTCTGCAGGCCTCCCGCCGTCCTCCCTTCCACATAGTCCCCGCCTCCCCTGAGGCCACATCCTCCCTCTCCCCATGGCCTCACAGCATGCTGGACGCCCTTCCCGAAGAGGAACCTTGGCGGCCAGGTGAAGGCAAGTAAGTCATTTGTTCTGGGCCTCAGCCCCCTTAGGAGGGGAGAGTGGACACAAGCCAGCTGCTTACCTGCTCAAAGCAGTGGGAGAATCCGGGGGTGCAAGCTGGGACGGAATGGGGGCGGGGTAGCTTGAAAAACTTAGATCTAATTGTGTCTTACACAAGCACGCATGCTCATGCACACCTATTCTTAATCCACAGCCTGAAGAACTTAATATTCCAGGACTGAACCTCCTTTTTTGGGCCTGGGGCCCACAAAGAATCCTTCATTCAGTAGTTGTTCTGGAGTACTCACAGTGTGCAGAGTACAGCTCGGTGAGCCCGAGGTCTGCAAATACAGATAACGAGAGGCCCTAGCTCGCCACCAAGTGAGAAGATGCGTGTGTAAGAGCTGCCTCTGGTGCTACATGAAGCGCAGACAGTGCGGAGCAGAGGCCAGTTCATATTTAGTCTCCGTGAGAGCTCGGGCAAGACAGCTAACCTCCCTGCATTTCATTTCATAAAAACTAAAAACGAGAATCAAGGATACCTTCTACCTGCCTGAAGACAGAGGGCCAGTCAAATTATCTCAAAGTGCTTCCAGCTCTCAGATCCTAGAGGCTCATTTGATTC
Organism: Tursiops truncatus; assembly: GCF_011762595.2. Classification (NCBI taxonomy): domain Eukaryota; kingdom Metazoa; phylum Chordata; class Mammalia; order Artiodactyla; family Delphinidae; genus Tursiops; species Tursiops truncatus. The sequence continues at coordinate 98,480,592 of NC_047042.1, read as the reverse complement.
AATAAAGGATTTTATTCCAAGGACTTCAGGCTTGGAAGTCGCCCGGCTGGCCCCTTACCCGGGCTCACCTTCACGACATGCTCGCGGAGCTCCTCTGCCTGTCTCCCAGGCTGCCCCACCCCGACTCTAAGAAGCGCGTGGCCCCATCTTCTGCAGTCGCCCACACCTAGAAGTACAGGTCACCTGCGCCAACGTGAGTCACCAGCCATTTCAGAGAACAGCTAAAACCAGCTCCAGTCTCCTCTTTTCTCGCCCCAAACCACAAGGCATCACTGGCCAAACCACTGGGCAACTGCAAAAGCATCTCCATCATGTTTACTTCAGATAAAGGGCAGAGGCCAGTGTCTAAAAGGACTCAAGACCAGGGCTCCTAGGTTCTCATCCCCTCTCCTAAGTGCACACACACGTCCTGTGAGTTCCCCTACTTGAGTTCATGCTCAGAGGTCTTCCTGGAGTAGCAGGCACACCACTGCTGCACAGCCACACCCTCCCCAACCAACTCCACGCCATCCGCCACAGCAGACATCTCTGCCGTGTCACACCTTCCTCCCGACGTTTTTCAAGCCCTTTAAAGTCAACTGGTGACTAGCATTAGGCACCTAGAGGTCAGGCCTTGGCAGCCACCGGGCTTCCCTCCACTATGAGTCTGAGGACCCCACTGAGTCCAAGCAGGCCCTCTCCACCCACACCCAATTCCTGTACCTTGCAGGGCTCCCCTTGCTGCCTGTTCCATGTTCTCCAGCCACCTCTGCAGCAGCCCGTGCTCCTGCAGCAGGATCCCAACTTGCCCTCCAGCGGACTCTTTATCTCCACAGCCATCTTCTCCTTGGCTGTCTCTGTTCACCTCTCCAGGCTCTGAAGTCGGATGGGCCACCGTTCCACCTTCCCCACAGCCTGAATGGCAGCCAAGATGGCCAGAAGGGAAATCTCTGCAGACTGGATCTGGGCCTCTCGTTGGAGGTCAGTGCCCATGTGCCATGCCTGCAACTAGACACGAGGAGGTGCGTCAGCCACCAGGAAAGGGGCCCAGAGCCATTCCCAGCTACGGAAAGGTCAGGATCCCCTGGAATAGGGGGAAACTTCTTCCAGGTGCTAGAAGGCCTCACTGGTCAGACTTCCAAACAGACCCCACCCGGCAGACTGTCAAAGACAGCAGACACTGACCCCATAGAGCTCCTGTGGGAAGAATCTTGAACCAAGACCCAGGGGTAATGGTAAATGGTATGACAAAGCATTACCATCATAAATGGACAGTCAGTATAAGGAATTTGAATCCCAGCCCTACCACATAATAGTGGTATAAACTTAGTCAATTATTTAACCAACCACTTCACCCAAGAACACAGCCCAGCAGGAGAAAGGAAGTGAGTGAGATCCAGAAGATTTCTCAGGGGACCAATGTACACACAGATTGCTATTTCAGTTCCTGGGTGTTCTAGAGCAAACCTACTGCCCGCATTCCTGGGCACAGAGGTGAGCGAGGCCCTGTTGTTCTGGCCTTGGTGATGTGATTTCTACGGCACTTCCACCCTGACATTTACTAGTACGTGACCTCCTAACCTGCCTGAGATATCAGGTCCCCGTGACCCAGGTGCCTTGTCAACCAGCTTCAGGGTTGTCTCCACACTAGGAGGCCAGGTCCTAGCTGCCAGGTGATGGAGCCAGAGAAAGTCAAAAGCCAGCATTTAAGAGTGGTCAGAAGAAAGAAATATTTCAAAGAATATCCTGCCACAGGAGGTGGAAAATGTACCGTGTATTACTAGGAGTAATAAGAAATTCATGAATGCCTCAGTGGGGACAACTGATATTTAATGGAAACGTTCCTGGAAATGGAATTCTGCTAGAACTTGACTCAACACCTATCCTGCCATTTGAAACCTGTGCATTTTGCGAGGCTGAAATGCACTGCAGGTACGGAAAAGCACTCAGGGAGCATTATATTGGCACGTATTACATCACTAAAACAAATATAAAGGCTGTGGACCAATGATCATAATGTTTATAAACCAAAGAGTGTGATTAATCCAATTCTGTGCACCTGAGGTCCCCCCAACACCTTCTCCATAAAAGCACTTGGCCAAGTGTCCCACACGTGCTAGGGACTGGTCACCACACACTTGTCCCTTCCTTCCTTCACAGCATAACTGTTCCACCTCTGAGTCTGGTCTCTGACCGGTATAAGGTGTAGCCTAGAGGGGGCAGACCCCACTTCCACAGATTAGGGACAAAACAGCTTATCTCCCCACAGTGCACAGTCACAAATCTGGCATCCAGGAATGTACCTAAAACCATCTCAAAGTTATGTCCACCAGGAGATGACTCCTCCGCCTTCAGAGACATAGAAAAACCTCATCTTGATAGCTCTTGTCACACAGGCCAGGGATGGCCTCAAACTTGAGCCTGAGCCACTAACCAGAAGTCCTCTATGACGCAGACCCCTCCTAGCAGCAACAGGAGGGACACCCTGGGCAATTTCAGAAAAGAGTGAGCAGACACCCAAATACATCCTGATAGGAATCAGAGTTCATACGTAGAAGAGCTTTACACGACCCTCACAGCCAGAGGCAAGACTGCTGATGGGAGGAAGCCAAAGGCCTAGACTGGAGTGGAAATAAGGTCACCAGACAATAGCACTGATCTTAGCTTGGGAAAGGGATGAGAATGGGGTCACGGTCTCCCTGAGACGATTTTAGGGGATGGGGGCTGAAAGACAGGTCCAGGAGGGGGGCCCTGGAGTGTCTCTGGAGTGAGGATGGTCACAGCCCATCCGCCTCACACACCCACCCTGAGCCCCTGAACCGGGTCACAGAACGTCAGGGCTGGCGGAAACCTCGGAAACATTGTGGTTAAGTCTATAGGCGAGCAAACCGGGGCCAAGAAAGGAGAAGGGATTTTATCGTGAGACCTCAGACAGCTCCCCTCAGGCCCTTCGGCCTCAAGCGTCTTTTTCCTAGACCCTCTACCCAGGCTGAGCCTCCCCAATTCCAGGAGGGGCGGGGTGGGGGTAGGACATCCTCTGTGAGTGCCGCCCTCACCGGAGCCGGGCCGCCTCGGCCATGGCCCTGCACTGTCCGGCCGGGCGGGGGAGTCGTCGTCGTCGTCGTCGTCGTCGTCGTCGTCGTCGTCGTCGTCGTCGTCGTCGTCGCCGCCGCCGCCGCCGCCGCCGCCGCCGCCGCCGCCGCCGCCGCCGGGCGGCCCACACAGGCCAGTGCCCGGCCTCCCTGCAAGCGCTCTCGTGTTCTCGCGGCCGTCGGGCCGGGCTGCCCCGGACGCGCGGGAAAGAAAGGACCCGGACGAGCAGTAGCGCTGCCCCGGGCTACGAGCTGGGCCCCACCCCGCCGCCCGGAGGCGGCTCCCCATTGGCCAGACCGGGAAGCTCCGCCCCCGCCCCTTGCGCGGGCGACCCCGGCAGCCCGGAGCCTGCCCCACATTGGCCGGCCCAGAGGCCCCGCCCCCGCGGCGTGCGCCAAGGCTCTGTGGGCGCGGGGCAGGGTTGGGCGCCAGCTCCGTGGGAGAGCCCGGCGCGAGGGCCGCTCTCAAGCGTGAATGCGCACCCGAGCTCGGCCGAGCAGCCCACCCGCGTGGCGGGCGGGGACTTTCCGCACCGCCGCAGACTCCCAGAGAGCAGGAACCAGGTCACGTGCACGTACAGAGTCCAACATATTTATTGAGCACTGATGGGGCCAAGGTTTCACCACTGTCACAGTTCTTAACGGGCCTTTTAACACCAGAACCCCAACTTTGCTTTACAAATGAGGAACCCGAGACCCAGAGCTGGGAGTGAGACTGGGGTCAGACCAGGCTCCAGCCTCCCAGGTCACGCAGCCTCCGCTGACTCATTTCAGTGCAAAGAATGTCCTTTGAACACCTAGTGAGTGCCAGGCAAACTCACAGGGCCTAGCCGGGAGCCCGGCACATTGAATGCTTTGGAAGAAGAGGAGCACCACTGCACAGTGATTACTGCTTCTGTTAAGAGTTTGCGTATTTACACAGGGCATTAAGCATTAGAAAAGCCTGGAAACTCTGAGCCCTGAGGCCTTCCAAGGAAACACCTGAGACTAGCTCTCGCAGCTGAGGGCTAAGCTCTCAGCAGCTTCACTAGCACCACATCCTGTCTGAGCACTTGCTGACAGCCCAGCCCTGACTGCGGGGCCCTGGCAAGAGCTGGGGGATACCAGAGCAGACAAGCAGGATCTATGGCAGGGGAGGGGGGCGCCTCTCCCAAGCCCAGAGGAGCTTGGCTGAGCAGTCACTGACACGTATACTCTCGCCCCAGAGATGACAGCAATGTTTCCATCTGCCCCCAACCCTGTTCAGGACTTTAGGAGAGGTATGAGGGTCAGAGGGGGGCAAGAGGAAGTGGCACAGCCAGGGACCCAGGCACCTGGAAGCAGGCCTGAACACTGGACACTTCACATAGTGCCAGATAAATAAGACAACAATCAGAAGAGCTGAGGACCCATCACTCCAGCTTCAAAGTCACCCAGACCAAGGGCTGGTTTATAGGGAGCGCCCAAAGTGGTGTGACTGAAGAGGCACAAGAAGCTAGGTGCCACCGAGACTTCTCCATAAGGCGCGACACTAGAGCCCGAACCTCCACAGTTTGAACCTCACTGCTTTGGTGAGAATTTGTTCCACTGAGGTACAAAAGGCTCCAGGCGGATATAGCCCAAAGGGAAAGTCTTACCTCACTTTGCACCCGTGGGACCTTCCACTCACTCCAGAAAATAAAGGTCCTTCTTGAGTGATTCTGACTGGGAAGAGGGCTGGAAGATCAACATGAAAGAGAAAGGGGGCCCTGAACCTGAAAGGAAGGTCGAAATCAGGCTTCCTATTTGTCCCGCTGCCTCTAAATCTATTATGACCCTGACAACTCTAAGGTGAGGTAGGATGCACTCGGGTCATTACCACCTTCGACAGACAAGTAACACGAGGATGGAGGTGGTTAAAAGATTCACCTAGATCTCCTGGCCTAACTCTGCCATGAGCCCCAAGTTCTAGAAGACAACCCCCTCCTTTAACGTGACACATCAGGCCTGGCAACCCCACAGTCCACGTGGGCTGACCAGCCTCCCTCAGACCAGGATCTTCCTCTCGGGAGGAACTTCCTGGGCCCGCTCTGCACCTGACCTCCCCCACCCCCCAGGTGTCAGGTGGGGTCCAGTCCATGGAGCGTGCACACCCGTGAACACTGAGACCTTGGGGGAAATGTCATCCACTCCAGGCTGCAGTTCCCCGCTCTCAGCTGATTACCAAAGTCAATCATGAATGTGAACATCCACTGGGGAAAGGACCAGGAATACTGGGAATCAGTCTAGACCAACGAACACACACCTGGGAAGACACCTGGTTTCCAGGGCAGCAGCCAAGGCACCCCCATCAACAGGCATTCCCAGGCTGGTCTGGACAGTCCCTCTGCCATCCCCACACACAAGGAGGTGGCAGAATCATCCCTGCCCCTCAGGAGTTCTCGGTCCCCTTTACAACCACACACAATACTTACAGAAGCACTTAGAAAATCTCCATAAAAAAAAGTTTCAAAATAACAGTAGAAAACTCAAATTTCCAGTGCCTATTCTTTAGGCTGTCTGTCCACTCTGCTGTTTCTCGTGTTGACAGAAGGCCAAGACCTCTGTGTATAAAATCAAACCCCAGGCTCTCCGTGTCTCGAACACCCCTACTAGAAAGGCCATGGCCTCTGGTCCTGTTGCCTGTCCACAGTACCGGTCAAAGGCCCCCACCAAAGCTTGGCATCCCCTAAGCCTTAGTGGCCCCTGTGTAAGTCAGGAATGTAGAAAAGGCAGCAGAGTGACAAACTTAGGAAACTGAGGCATCTGGCACGCATACACTCTGTCATCAAAAAGGCCACCGCTTCCCATGTAAAAAGATCTCTCCAAAGCCATCGCAGAAGGAGGAACCAGCATCAGGCACAAGTGGAAGGGCTCCGCCGGTGTTGAGGTGGTCCTGGAGCAGGGGGTGCCCCGCAGGCTCCTGCCCGGTCAGCCCTCCTCGGAGGGGCTGGGCCGTGCCAGCGGCGGGCTGCCCAGGCGGGCGGGGGGAGCCAGAACGTGCGGGCCGCCCTGGCCGCGCGCGTGCGTCTGCATGTGGACCGCCAGGTGGTGGTTGCGGTTGAAGGCGCGGCCGCACTCGGGGCACGGGTAGGGCCGCTCGCCCGTGTGGATGCGCTGGTGCCGGAAGAGGTCCGAGGGCCGGCGGAAGGCCTTGCCGCAGTAGGGGCAGGCGGGCCAGCCCTGGCTGTCGCCGGTGTGCAGGCGCTGGTGGAGCAGCAGGCTCTTCCGCTGCTGGAAGAAGCGCAGGCACTCGCTGCAGTGGTACACCTTGGCGGCCGCCGGCCTCCGCCCCACGAAGCAGCGGCGGCCCTCGGGCCCCTCTGGGAGCCAGCGGATGACGGGGCCGGGCACCACCACCTCCCCCGGCTCCAGCGCGGGCTGGGCACGTCCCCCGGCCCCGGAGGCCGAGCCGCCCCGGGCCTCCGCGCGCTGCTCCTCCTCCGCGTGGGTCCGTTGGTGAATGGTCAGGTTGATCTTCAAGCGGAAGCTCTGTCCGCAGTCAGGGCAGGGGAAGGCCCGCTCTCGCCGGCGGGGGAGGACGCGAGGCGGCTCGCCCCCCTTCCCCGGTGCCCCCGGTGGCAGAGGGTCCCCTGCCCGCACCCTGGGCGCTGCCCCCGAGTGAAGCCGGCCAGAACCCCCGGTCCTGCTCCTGGGCCCTTTGGGGAGTCTACACTCTGGCTGGTTCTGGGACTCCCCCAGGTAGAGCTGCTCAGGCATCATCTCGTCCTCAGATTGTGCTTCCGTCTTGATGACCATACCGCCACCACCTGGCAAATGGAGTCTGCGTTGATTTCAAGCGGACCACACCGCCGGCCCCCACCCGGGCCACAGACCCAGTCCTGGCCTCCCGGCGTGCTCCAGCCACACCAGCCCCGCCCCCACCCCCCAGCCTTCCCCGGGCCCCTCTTCCTCCCAGCGCTCCCGGCCACAGCAGGGAAACACTGCTGCAAACCCAGGAGCTGGGGTCAGGAGTCAGACCGGGGAGGCAGATGGGCGGGAAAATGAAAGGCAGACAAAGGGAGGCCTACGTCCTGTGCCCTGCGGCATGCTGACCATGCGGGACCCCCAAAGTTCTGACGACTTTAGTTCTGATCTGTGAATGACGATGAGCCCTGCGGGCCACCACTGCCCCCAGACTAGGTAAGAGGCTTCGGGCCTGGAGGTGGTGGGTGACTTAGCCCCCCTCAGAGCTACACAGCCAAGTAACAAGTCCACACCGAGCGTCCACCACCTGCCCTGACAGAAAGCAGGCACGAGTCCTGGGCTTCCCGGCTGGGCCTCAGTGTGGGTCACACTTGACTCTGAGGTGGGACTCAGGCAGCGACAGGTGGTCTCAGCAGCAGCTCCAGGGGTCCCTGTCGCTGAGGAGGCCGGTCCTGGCCGCAGAGCCCTGCCTGGAACCCGGCATTCTCCCACCTCCTCCAGCTGCTGGTCACCCCTGGTTTCCTCTGGAGCCAGCCAACCATCCCCCAGGATCCGGCAGCCTCAGCTGCTAGACCGCACAGTCTGCTCAACGGTGACAAGAGAACCCTGCCCGCTGCCTATTAGAATGAAACCTTACAGCCCTCATTAGGCAACTTCCAAGGTCCAAGACAAGAGTGATTTCTATTCTTGCTGAAGCCTGAGCTTAAACCGCAAGCCGGGAGGCCACTGAGGAAGAGACCCCTTAACTGGTGAACCTCCAGGGCAGCACCCGAGAGCAAGACCTTGGGTTCTCTGCTCACCGCTCACCCAGTAATCCTCACAAATTAACTCAGGGCAGAACTTTATTTCTATGTCAGAAATGACGCACTTTTTAATTTAGTCCTCCAGCTACAGAATCGTTAAGCGTCTAAGAATCCTGTAAACTTTGAGGTAAAACCTTGTTGCATTGAAGAGGCCCCCATGGTGGTCTTGGGCTTAGAAATTAGTGAGGGTCTCAGGCCCTCTTCTCTGTGAAGGCCAAGGCTCCCAGACCTCTTCATCTGCAGCCCATCTGCAGCCCCACCACAACCCCAAGGCAGGCCCAGATCTCATGCTTGCCTCCCACCGAAGGAGGTACCAGAATGGAATGGGAGGACAGCTGGATCCCTTTCTATTGGGCCAAAATTGGCAATAATCGCTTTCTTTTTTCCTGCTTATCAGGAGGTAAGCCCGGTTTATAGAAAACACACAGACTCTAAGCAGGAAGAGCTAAATTTAAATCACAGGCCTCCAGACTCCAGCTGCAAGACGCGAGAGGCTGTGGGCTGGGCCACTTCACAGGGTGGCTGTGAGGAGGCCACACCTGGTGGCACACAGCTTGTTTTAAGCAGCACCTTTCCAGCCAGACCAGACCACGATGGGGGAGGAACAGGACCATAGGTGACCTGGGTCCCCAGAGCCCCAGGGAAGTAATACTTGGGGGGTGAGGGAGGGAGCCCTCAAGAGGAAACCCCTTACCAGGTCCATCATGCAACCCCTACCCACTCCCAAAGGGCCCCCGAGTTCCTCCGAGGCTCTGCTGTGGCCACGGGGCCTCTTCCCTTCACTCACCTGGCCCCATGCCGGGCAGGATGTCCCTGGGAGGGGAGGTGGGTGACTCCCCATCTGAAGATTCTTCCTCCCGTTTAACCGAGGACAAAACGCTAGTGCTGGCTAGTGGTCCTGTGAGAGAGAGTCCCATGAGGGCCTTTCCCAACAGCAGGCTCCCACAGGGAGACCCAGCCATTCCCTAGCAGGTCCAGGACACGCTCAAGTGCCTGAGGCCCAGGAAGAGGGAGCGCTGGGTTCTGTCCCAAGGGTGGCAGGTGCCCCACCCTGCAGCCTCTGCTCAGAGGTGGGCGGAGACCGGGGAAGGCCACACCCCCAATTCCCATGCAGGTGGTGCTAACAACTGGCCCCTCTGCATCTGGGGGTCACCCTGATGGGCCTCAAAAGGACAGAGGGTTTGGGGAGGCCCCAGGGCACAGCACCAGGTTTGCAACAGAGCAAAAGGACAATGAGAAGGTCCCAGTCCTCTTACATACTGGCTGGGAAGGATGGACACAGGGAAGCGGGGTTGGGGTGTCACCTCCAACTGCAGGGGCCCATATTCAGTGGGGAAGATGCACAGAAGTAACTGGATAGAAAGCAACCCAGAGACTGAACGGTCGGGCCGGCAGGAGGGGGACGCCAAGCCAGCACAGAGCAGTCTGGAGACAGAAAACGAGGCTCTGGGTTACCTGCCAAGTGCTATGCTAAATGCCCCCTGAATATACTCTATTTTTGTGACAGGACGGGCAAGAATTTCCTTTAAACAAAAGCAGAGAACACTGGAAGTGGTGACTGGAGCTTCACCGGTCTTCAGAAGAGGACACTCACTGAGGAGCGCACGTGCTGGCACTCTGCTAGGCATACGGCACGTACTGCCCCATTAACGGGATTGTCTTAAGAACCCTGAAGAGACCCAATGTCCCCCTCCTGTGCCCTTCCCCTCACTCCAGCCCGATCAGTGTACCTGGCCCCCAACATACCTAAGTAACCCATACCTTTGCTTAGACTGTTTCCTCCCACTGAAAATACCCTGTGTTCCCAGCAAAATCTACCTCTAAGGCCCGTCTCAGGGGCCCCTTTTCCAGGAAACCTGTCCAGCCTTGCCCGGCCTGGCCCAGCCCCCAGCCACCTCTCCCCGCCTCGAGCTGCAGCACTTATGCTCAGTACCGCTTGTCTGGTCCTGTTCACACGGCTGCCCAGCGCTCACTCACCGGTGTTCGTTTCGGGTGGGGTTACTCTTGTTTCTGAGTCTTGCTGGTGCTTGGAGGCCTGACCTTCTTTTGGCTCCTTCCGGGCAGGGCTGACTGGGCTGGAGGTGTGCTCTGGGTATGGAGGAAGGCCTGGGGAATGCAAATCAGTGACACTACGGGCAACGCAGAGGTCTCCCAGGAGCCTCTGGGGAGTGGCTAAATGCAGTCACCTGGAGCATCAGGTCAAACACAGGGTATGATAATTCAGTGAACTTTACTGATCGTCTAGTAACTAGATTCTAGACTAAAACCTCCATATCTGAGAAAAGGAAATGGTATATATAGCATGTTAAGTTATCCGATAGTACCACACAGGTCATGACACAGCAGGACCAAAGGTCTGGCTTTTTAAGGACTCCTGGCTCAGAACATTTCAACGGTAGTTCCCAATCCCAGGTCCTCCACCAGGCTGGTGTATAAAGATCCCCTGGGGAGCACCCCCAAGATTCTTATCAGTTAGTTCTGGGTGGGCCTAGGAAGTATGCATTTTTAAAAAGCTTCCTAGGGGAGGGGGCTTCCCTGGTGGTGCAGTGGTTGAGAGTCCGCCTACCAATGCAGGGGACACGGATTCGAGGATTCGAGCCCTGGTCCGGGAAGATCCCACATGCCGCGGAGCAACTGGGCCTGTGCGCCACAACTACTGAACCTGCATTCCAGAGCCCACATGCCAACAGCCCGTGCTTGGCAACGAGAGAAGCCACTTCAGTGAGAGGCCCGCACACCACAACGAAGAGTAGCCCCACTCGCCACAACTGGAGAAGGCCCGCGTGCAGCAAAGAAGACCCAATGCAGCCAAAAATAAATAAATAAAATAAATTTATTTTTAAAAAAAGCTTCCTACGGGAAAAGACATGAATATTTCACAGAATAAAAAATTAAAATGGCCATAAACAAACAAAGCTACACTGTTACCAAGGCCAGACAGACACTACAAGAAAACTGCAGACCAATATCCCAATATGAACAAAATGCTAGCAAACCGAATTCAGCAGCATATTAAAAGGATCAAATATCATAACCAAGTGGAGTTTATTCCTGGAATGCAAGGATGGTTCTACATATGAAACTGGATCAATGGAATACACCACATTAAGAGAATGAAGGGGGAAAAAACCCACATGATCATCTCGGCTGATGCAGAAAAAACATTTGACAAAATTCAACACCCTTTTATAAAAAAACTACTCAAAAAACTAAGAATACAAGGAAACTACCTCAGTATAATAAAAGCCTTAATAAAGGAAATTCTGACATGTGCTACAACATAGATGAACCTTGATGATACTGTGCTAAGTGAAATAAGCCAGCCACAAAAAGACAAACAGTGTACGATTCCACTTATATGAAGTACTTAGAGTACCCAAATTCAGGGAGACAGAAAGTAGAACTGTGGCTGCCAGGGGCTGAGAACAGGGGGGGAGTGTTATTGTTTGATGGGTACAGAATTTCAGTAAAAGAATAAAAGGGATGAATGGTGGTGATGGTGGCACAGCATGGTAAATGTTAATATCACTGAACCGTATACTTAAAAAGTTAATATGCTACATTTTATGTTATATGTATTTGACTAAAATAAGAAAAAAAAATAAAGTGCTAATACACAGCTCAATATAGATGAGCCTTGAATACATTATGCTAAGTGAAAGAAGACAGACACCAAAGACCACATACTACGTGATTCCATTTACATGACATGTCCAGAATAGGCAAATCTACGGAGTCAGAAAGCAGATCTGTTGTTGCTTACGGCTGGGGGGCTGGGAAGGGGGTCAGGGTGATAGCTGAAAGACACAGAGCTTGTTTTTGAGGTGACAAAAATGCTATAAAATTGACTGTGGTGTTGGCTGCACTTATCTATGAATATGATAGAGAGCACTGAATTGTATACTTTAAATGAGTGAATTATTTCTAATAAATCTATTTTTTTAACTACACTGAAGTACTTACCTATTATGCAGACAGAAATCCGACAAGTCTGACCACATTCTCTAGTGGCAAGGCTGTGGGGAAAGAGGCCCTCTTTCACAATGCTGACGGGAATGTAAATGGTACAACCCCTATGGAGGGGGATTTGGTGATAAATTCTTTAAAAATTGCATATTCATTTACCTTTGACCCAGCAGTCCAGCTTCTGGACTGTATCCCAAAGATACACTGACAAAAATATGAACTGATTTATGCACAAGATATTTCCTACAGCATTAATTATATCAGCAATATACTGGCTATTCCCCAAATAATCCATCAGTGAAGACTGGTTAAATAAACTATGGTATATCACACCATGGAACATTCCATATTCACACAAAAAATTAGGAAGATCTCTACATACTGCTATGAGGTATTTCAAAGACAAATAGTATGGGGGAATACAAAGGTATCTATGTATTAGTGATATTTTCAAAAGGAAACACTGGAGTATAAACGAGAAGTTAATAAAAATGGTTATCTATAGGGAGAGGGAGGGGATAAGGGTGGAAGTGAGACCTCCCTGAGTGTATCCTGTTAAATCATTTTGACTTTGCAACCATGTCTTACATGTTCAAAAAGTTAAATTAAATCATAATTAAAAAGAGCCATCGCTAAAAACCTAAAATTAAGCAGGGGCTTCCCTGGTGGCACAGTGGTTACGAATCTGCCTGCAGGGGACACGGGTTTGAGCCCTGGTCCGGGAAGATCCCACATGCTGCGGAGCAACTAAACCTGTGTGTCACAACTACTGAAGCCCGCGTGCCGAGAGCCCGTGCTCCGCAACAAGAGAAGCTACCGTAATGAGAAACCCCCACAATGAGAAGCCTGTGCACCGCGATGAAGAGTAGTCCCTGCTCGTTGCAACTAGAGAAAGCCCGCACGCAGCAACGAAGACCCAACGCAGCCAAAAATAAGTAAATTAAATAAATAAGTAAAATTAAGCAGAAACAAAAAAACTTAACTGTATATCAAGTTGGTGGCATAACCACATAGAGAAAATAATTATTTCAAGCGACTTTAAAAGGCATTATTTTGTCTATTAAGTCCTGAATGAAATATGCATTCAGATGACAAAAAGAGCTGCAAAGAAATCTCAAATTTCAATTAGAAGTGTAATTGTTAGTAGTAATACAGGCTCAATTATTTGAAATGATTTCCAAATTATTATTATTCCAAATAAGATATTATAGGATAATGAAATATTAAAATTTGGATACAAAATAATGCAAATAAGTAATTATGCTAATATAGTGAGGAATTTAAGATGTCCATGTAAAAGTGACATACAAGTATAAAATCAAAGGACATTAAATTTGAATTCTAAATATCATTACGAACTCATGATTTTTTTCTTCTCAAAAATACATATTTTCTGAGAAGGTCTAGAAGTAATGCCAAAAATTAGCAACTACTAGAACTCATACTGCAGTTTCAGAATACCATTCCTTATTGAAAGAAATAAAACTTCTTGGAGAAACTCTTATTCCAGGTCTGGGGAAGGAAATATACAAGATGAAACTAGAACATCTTACGGTGTCTGAACGCCATCAAAGTTACATCAAAATGACCTATAGGTCAACTTGAAGGGGCTCCCAAGAGCTAAAAATGGGACAACTTAAGCATGAAAATAATGGCTGCAAAGGACTGCATGTATAAAATACTCAACAATCTATGAAGTCACAATAATAATAAAAAAAAAAAAGAAAGAAAAGCCCAAGTATTGGTCACTTTTGGAGGCGTCTAAGGAAGCAACTCTTCATTCTAAAAACTGATGAAGGGAAAGAATTAAGCACCTATCCTGCCTTTTCTGTACAGACTATATTTCAAGGTAACTAAAAGAGTTAGTTAGGGAAATTATTCTTTATAAAAGAATTTCAGGGCTTCCCTGGTGGCGCGGTGGTTGAGAGTCCACCTGCCGATGCAGGGGACACGGGTTCGTGCCCCAGTCCGGGAAGATCCCACATGCTGCGGAGCGGCTGGGTCCGTAAGCCATGGCTGCTGAGCCTGCGCGTCCGGAGCTTGTGCTCCGCAACGGGAGAGGCCACAACAGTGAGAGGCCCGCGTACCAAAAAAAAAAAAAAAAAAAAAAAGAATTTCAGCTATTAGGTACAAAAGTAATGACCAAATTTCACCATTTTACAACCCCTAATAAAATAATGAATCCAGGCAACAATCTTCAATGGCTAATAAAATCATTAGGTGAAAAGTTGACGGGGAACTTTATAACAGAAGGATAAGGCTCACAATCAGAAAAAGAAAGGCAATTGGGTAAGACCTGAAGCCATAGGCTCCTAGTAGAAAACACAGGCGGTAAGCTCTTTGACATCAGTCTTGGCAACGACTTTTTGGATTTGACACCAAAAGCAAATATAAACAAGAAAGAATACATCAAACTAAAAAGCTTCTGCACAGCAAAGGAAACCATCAACAAAGTGAAAATGCAACCTACTGAATGCGAGAAAATATTTGCAGGTCATACATCTGTTAAGGGGTTAACTTCCAAAATATATAAAGAACACAAACAACTCAACAGCAACAAAAATCCAATTACAAAATGGACAGAAGATCTGAATGGACATTCTTCCAAAGAAGACATACAGATGGGCAACCGGCACATGAAAAGATGCTCAACATCACTAACCATCAGGGAAATGCAAATCAAAACCACAATGAGATACCACCTCACATCTGTTAGAATGGCTATTATCAAAAAGACAAGAAATGACAAGGATGTGGAGAAAAGGGAACTCTTGTACCCTGTTGGTGGGAATGTAAATTGGTGCAGCCACTATGGAAAACACTATAGGGGTTCCTCAAAAAACTAAAAATAGAACTACCATATGATCCAGCAATCCCACTTCCAGGTATTCTTTCAAAGAAAACAGAAACACTAACTCAAAAAGATATCTGCACCCTGATGCTCACGGCAGCACTATTTATATACAATAGCCAAGATATGGAAACAACTGAAGTGTCCACTGATCAATGAATGCATAAAGAAAATGTCACATATACATACAATGGAATATTATTCAGCCACAAAAAAGAATGAAATCTTGTCATTGGCGACAACCTTGACATTATGTTACGTGAAATAAGTCAGAGAAAGACAAGCATTGTATGATCTCACTCATATGTGGAATCTATTAAAAACAAAGACACAAAAATGAGGTCATAGATACAGAGAACAGATTGGTGGTTGTCAGAGGTGAGGGGTGGAGGTAGGTGAAACGGGTGAAGGGGGCTAGGGCGCGGCCCACCCTGGGTTAAGGGCCTGCGCTCCGTCCTGGCCTCACGGCTTGGAAGCGCGGGAGGCTGGGGACATGAATGGACTGTCCCCAGCCACGTCCCCATCTTGCCCCCACTCACCAGCGCCCAGCCTCCTTGGGCGTGCTTCCTCTCTGTCACTCCCCTCCTCCCGGCCCCTCGGGCCTTCAGGGCAAGGCTCCTCTCCCCTCTCCATCCGGGTGAGGATATCCGGTTTGGAGATAGCATAATCTGCACACAGAACAGAGGCAGCTGGGTCAGGACTGCACACCCACCATGCAGTTGCCCACAGAGATGCAGAGACCCCCAGAGGAACAGAAGCCAAAGCCAAGACCCAGACCACAGGAGGCCCATCTGTGCACCGAGGCCCAGGGTGCCACCTACACAGCCTTACCCAGGGAGACCAGCGTCTCGTAGTTGCCCCGCATCACGTGCTTGTACAGCTCCTTCTGCCACTCATCCAGTTTGCCCCACTCTGGCTCAGAGAAATACACGGCCACATCATCAAAGGTCACGGGCACCTGGAACCACAGTGTCACGCACGCTCACCCGCACGCTGACGGGCACGGGCTGTCCCACCCCCGGCGCCCAGGGCTTACCTTGGGGGCCTCGCCCTTGCTGCCCGGGGGCAGCCGCAGGATCCAGAAGTTCCTGTTCCTCAGCAGGTTCTCCACGTTCTCCAGCCGCCTCTGCAGCAGCCCGTACTCCTGCAGCAGGGTCCCCAGCACTGCCCACTTGCCCTCCAGCTGGTTCCCCAACTCCACGGTCGTCTTCTCGCAGTCGGCCAGCTTCTTCTCAGCCTTCCCTGTCCGCCCCTCCAGAGTCAGCAGGCGGGCCAGGCAGGAATCCACCTTCTTCTCCAATGCCTGGATGGCGGCCACCACCGTCCACAGCGTGATCTCCGTGGAGTAGAGGTATGAGCTCTTCTCAGCAGCCAGCTGGGGTGATGGAGAAGGCGTCAAAGGCCTTTCATCCCCTATTTGCCTGTCCCTCTCTGGAGCCTGTCCACAAGAGAAAAGAGAGATGTTATCAGAATTATCCAGTCAAAATGTCCATCTCTAAAAGAAACCTCAGAATGGCACCTGCCCAGGTGAAGCCCCATCTGGGATCCTGAGGACCAGTCAGGCAGCCGGGGATGGGGAGGGGGGACATCCAGCCTCTAGGACAGGAAACACTGGCTGGACCAGGGTGTTAGCAAGTGGGAACAGGAGGAAAGGCATGGCCAAAGCAGGAAAGCATCTGTGGCCTCACACAGGTGACTTCCTTTCCGGGTCTCAGTCTCCTCCTCCGAAACTCAGAAGCTCTGCAGTCAAACAACCAGAGTGCAGCTGGCAGCTCCACTGCTCACGAGCTGGCTGACTTTGGCAAGGTTTGTTAAGCATTTCAACTTCAATCCCACATCTATAAAATGGGGATTACATGATAGGATTGTGAGAATTGATGGTACAATCTTTGTAAATAGCACATGGCAAACACTCAATAAATGTGAGCCCTGTGTTGTTGATCATGAGGGGGATGATGACGATGGTGGCTCTGGCTCAGGGATGCAGCAGTTCATATGGCCTTTGTCCTCCACCTCTTTCATTACAATGTCCTTCAGCATCTCGGAAAAGAGCTCCTGCAGTGCCTCAGCTTACCTTGGTGCCTGATGACAAAGTCTCAGTCCCAGTTCATCTCGCTGAAAGCTTTGTTGGAAAGGTGAATTGACACTTCATCCCTTCACTGCACTCATCCTCATGGTCAAATCACCATCAAGTCCTATCCGTGTAACTTCTGAAACTATCTCAAATCCATCCTCTTTTCTCCTTCTCTGCCGTGACTAGTCAAAATCCCAATCATCTTTCCCCCAAACCACTGCAATCCTGCCCAGCTGGTTTCCCCAGTTCGCCCTTCTTCCCCCACAATACACTTTCCACAGGGTGATCAGTAATCTTTTAAATACACAGACTAGATCATTTTAGTCCCCGATCAACAGCTTCCCGTGTACCCAGAATAAAACCTAAACTTCGTATCGTATCCCAGCCTACCTCCCTGAGCTTATATCCTCCTGGCTATCAACTACACTCCAGCTACCCTGGTCTCCTTGGATTCCTATGATGCACCCAGCTCTCTCTTCCACCTTTCTGTTAGCTCTTCCCACACCTCTCTGTACACCTGGCTCCCTCTCGTATAAGGCTCCAGCTTAAACACTGCCTCAAAGAGATCTTCGCCGATGGACACATCTAACATAGGCCCCCTGCTAGTCCCTTCCTTCACAGCACTAATAATCTATGATCGTGCCATGTGTATGCCTGTGTTATGGTTTGCTTCGCCCATGAGAACATAAGCTCCATGACGACGTAAGTTTCTAAAAGACTGCCTCATTCATAGAAGACGCTCAATAAATACCTACTGAATGAGCGACTGACTAAACAATTAAACAACACATTCATCCAATAACAATTACTGAACATCTGTCATAGTAAACGAGCAATGGGGATGCAGAAAAAAATATGTGGTTCTTCCTTCTCCTGGAGAACAGTTTTGTACAAAAATAGTCATAATAAATTAAATAACAGTGTGATACCACGGGCTATCGAAAGTTGAGGGCAAATCTGTCCTGTTTGAGGAGTTTCTTGGGATCTCATGTGCTACACAAGACAGCAGAGGAAAAGGGGCGGGTGGATAAGAATGGTCAGAAAGAGTACTGAGAAAGTGGCCCTGGGCTAAGTGGGAGCTGAAAAGGTCACTTGTCCCCCTACAGAAGGGCCTTCCTGGGGGCCATAAACGCCAAGAACTCCCATCCTCTTCTGCCTCGCACTCAGAGGACCCTTAAAAAAGCACACACCAAACTCACTAGTTAAAGAGGAGAGAAAAGTTCCTCCTTAAAAATCATCCACAATAATCAGCATCCAGAAAGATCACGGCTTCAAACATTTTATTAAGATGTATTAATAATAGTAGATACCGTTTATTGAGCTCTTTACAAATGTTTTTCGAGTATGTCAAAAAAGGACAGATTATTTTCTCCGAATTGGACACACTGCACATTATCAGCCAACATTGTAACATCTGCTAAACTAATCTTAAAAACAAAAACACGAAAAACAACAACAAAAGCACCACACCTACAATCCCGTCAGTAAACAGCACTCAACACCTCTTAGGTGTCAGAAGAACACTTGGGCACCTTAATGGGGGTGTAACTCCGGAGCCCCTGGTGGGCGTCAGGCTCTGGCCTCTACTAGGTGGGCGACTTCAGACCGCTCCCCGCCCCGAGCCCCAGACTTCGGTCGTCAGAACCGAATTGGGCCGGCGCCCCTGCCCCCCTGCCTGCCTCCGGGGCCGCCGGACCTCCAGTGAGACAATGGACGGGGCGGGGAAACAGCCATTCGGTTCAAAGACGAGGGCTTGTCATCTTAAGTGTAACTAGAAAGCCCGGCCTGTCCCCCGACGTCGGGGCCTTCCGCCCGCCGCGCCCGGCCTCGCGTTTGGGCCGCCCGGCCGCTCGGACGAGGCGGACGAGGGCGGCCAGGCGGCACGAGAGGGCCCGAAGCGCGGGCCTGGACGGAGGCGGCGCGCGGGCCTCTCGGGCCGCCCGACCGAGACCCGCGCGGGCCCACGCGGCGGTGGAGTCGGCGGCCTGGCCGGGCTGGGCGTCCGCGCGGGGGCGCTTACCGGGGCAGGCGCCTCTTCGGCCATGGCTGCCCGCGTCCTTCTCTGGGCGGCTCTCCTCAGGCCCGGTTTGTCGGGCCCGGCGCGGCGCTGTGCGGCGCGGCGGCGGAGGCGGAGCTGAGCCGAGCCGCCCAGCCTCGGAGCTCTTGCCGGGCGGCCGCGAGCTGCGTCCGAGCCACGTGCCCCGCCGGCCCTTTAAACAAGAGCTGCGCTCGCGGCCCTGCCCGAGGGCGCGCACAGCGCCCCCTGCAGCCCGAAGGACCGCACGCCCGCGGCCCGCGGCCTTCTGCGCCCACCCGCCCCGGCGGCCGCGGGGGTCTCCCGGGGGGAGTGGGGTGCCCGCCCCCTCCTGGGCCGCGGTAGTCGACGCCGGGCCTCACGCGCCGCGGAGCCCTCCAGACGGGCTCCCTTCGGGCGGAGGCGACCCTCGGGCCTGGGCCGAGCGGCGCGGGCCACGCGCAGGGCCGGCACGGTGGGACCCTAACCCCGCTCCGGGGTGCTGGGGCAATCCAGTCAGGGAGCTAATAAAGGAAACGCGCAGGAAACTTCGAAGCTTTGGGGGAAGGTCCGTCATTGCCGGGTAATCTCAAGTGTATGCACTTGATTTGCCGTTTGAACACCTCTAATGGACCCAAAGTGACTATACATTTTGCCCGGGAAAAGCCAGGGGGGTGGGAGGGATCAATAAGGGTTTTTAAACTTTATTAGTTTTCCAGAACAAATAGAAAGACCTCAGGAAAATTTTATTTCCTTAAAAAAAAAAAAAGCCCCACCTCCCTCCCCAAACCTCCCTTTGGGGACCCTGGGTCTCCTCGTCCTTCCCCGGGGCCCACCTTCCCAGCAGACACGCGACTCGAGCATCCTCCGCAGAGTGCCCTGAAGCCCTCTTTGCCACGCCCAGTCTTCACTTGCGCATCAGCCACCAGCTGGGGATCCTCTGCAGCAAGAGTAAATCCATCACTAGTTCAGGCCCTGAGGCATCTTGAATAAACGACTCAATCTAGGACCTATTTTCCTCATCTGCAACCCACCGAGCCTTGCTCTGGAAAACCTGTTAATCTCTGAATATAAAGTAAAATATGCTGCATGCCATTTAACTTTTATTTTCTATCTTTTCTGCATTTCCCAATCACCTCACTCTTTGTCCAACAAGCCCGGAAATTCTTCCCACTAGAAATTACTCTGCAGTTTTGTTTCTTTGTGTGTATGCTTTGTTTTTGTTTCTTTTCTTAGTATTTTTCTCTTGGGAGGGAGGGAGAAAATGATTTGCCCATGTATTTGATCCAAGCAAAAGTGTGGTCAATCAATATAATAAGAACATAAGTAAATTGATACCTTCTCCAAGTAAGGTGCACCGGTAGAATTTGGGGCAAGGTTAGGAAGTGTTACTTTAAGGTAACAAGAAGTCAAATCAATATATGGCATTGTTTATTGTGGAAATCCTTGTTGAAGTAACCTGACCTTAAGACAGTTTGCAAACTTGTGCTGAAGACAGGAAGAGCATCCCTCGGTTCTCAGCAGGGGTAAGACCAATATATTAAGGATTATACATTTCTTATAAATTGATAAGTTGTGATCTCATAAAGTAAGAGTTAATGTCCAAGGCAAACAGAAAGAGTCCGGAAAATGGATTGGAGAGGAAGATGCTAGTATTAAACAAGCTTTGTTCAGGGAAGAGTGCTCTAATTTTTGACAGCTGGTCTGCGTTTTTTAGAAGAGTTTCTGTAAGTCAGTATTCAAACTTCAGTGTGCATCATGCTCTCTTGGAGTGCTTGTTAAAATGCAGACTGTTGGGCACCGGTCTCAGAGTTTCTAGGCCTGCGGCTGGAGTGGGTAGGAGTCCAGAATTTCATTTCTAACTAGTTGCCATGAAATGCTGCTTCTACTGGTTGAATGATCACGCTGCCCTGTGCATTAGCTCCCAGAGCTGCCTCTCATTCCCACGCTCTGACTTTATAAATATACTGAACAAAAAATACAGAAACTTGACACCATAATGTGGTTTCCACAGCAGACCAGCCTGGGTGTCAGGCCAGGTGTAGCTGTAATATAAATTAAAATTCCTTGCATCCTTCGTTATTAATCTGTCTCCTGTGGATTTGCTCTTTTTTAGATCAGGTCTCCAGGGCCTGAACACCTCTGGGTGAGTTGACAACACTGGATTTCCAAAGTAGAGGCACAGACCCTGCAGGGACAGGGGTGACTCCACCCAGGTGCAGCCCACTCTGAGACAGTTGGCCATCGGCCTGTGCTGCAGAGGGTGGGCTGGTCAGGTGAGGGCCACTAAAACAACACCTTAGGGTCACGTAGGGTTGGGGGGTGGTCAAGATACTCATGTGCTAGTGCCCTCAGCCAGGAGATGGGGCAGCTCAGAGAGAATTCCCGTGGCCCCCTCACCCTACCTTTAGATTAGAAAGTGGACCCACCCAGAATTGTAAAGTGGTAGGAGGGGAAGTATTAGAAGAGGGAGACCAGAAGTATAACCAAATCCCCCTTCCTCCACGAAGCCCTCCCTAGTTCAGACAGCACTGAGCTCCCTATCCTGTGAATTCCTGTTATACCTGTTCATTCAGTAAACGTGCTGTGACCATCTATGTGGGAAGCCCCCATGCTCAGAGCTGTGGAATCTGGATACGATTAAGACCTGGTCCCTGCCTTCAAAGAGCATCGCCTCCTGTTGACTCCACCTCGGTGATCTTGTCCATCACTCTCTTCGCGCTGAAGCGGTACCCAGTCAGATCCTCACTGGCTCTCGCTGTTCTCACTCAAAAACCTTCTAACGTATCCCCCACCCCGGCAACAACAAAAGCATGCTGTACCTCTTCTTAGGTTAATAGTCCCAAATCGCAGTTAGATTCAGGTCACCCTTTTGCTCAAAACTCTCAGCTCCCCATTACTAACTCAATACAATCCAAACTCCTTAGTCTGACCCCAACCTCTCTTTCCAACCACGTCCCCCTACTCCCCTCTCCCACCCCACCCTCCAGACAAGTCGAATGAATTGGTGTTTATTGGTACATGCCCCATAAGGTCTAGTTTGGTCATGTCTCTCCTTTTTAGAATGTCCGTCATCTCATCCTTAAAGGTCCAGCTCAAATGTCATCTCTCATAAAGCCTTTCC
Organism: Tursiops truncatus; assembly: GCF_011762595.2. NCBI lineage: Eukaryota > Metazoa > Chordata > Mammalia > Artiodactyla > Delphinidae > Tursiops > Tursiops truncatus. Next base: position 98,458,765 of record NC_047042.1, on the reverse strand, counting down.
CAATGTCCTGCAACTTGAATGTAATTGTTCTCTTACAGAATTTTAGCTTCATTTTCTATCTTCTATTAAAGTCCCTTGACAGCCTGTGAGCCCAAGAACAAAATCTGATTTAACCTTTTATCCCTCCCTCTGTAGACTCTGCACATGGAGGCTACTCAGATATTCACGGGTGAACAACATCTAAGGTATGCAAAGGTACAGTACAAGAAGGGAACAGATTTCCACCCCACTGTTCACAGCAGTATTATTTACAATTGTCAAGATATGGAAGCAACCTAAGCGTCCATCAACAGATGAATGGATAAAGATGTGGTACATATATACAATGGAATACTACTCGGTCATAAAAAAGAATGGAATTTTGCCATTTGCAACAACATGGATGGAAGTGGAGAGTATTATGCAAGTGAAATAAGTCAGACAGAGAAAGACAAATACTGTATGATATCACTTATATGTGGAATCTAAAAATACAACAAACCAGTGAATATAACAAAAAAGAAATAGACTCACAGATATAGAGAACAAATTAGTGGTTACCAATGGGGACAGGGAAGGGGGCAGGGGCAGCACAGGGGTAGGGGATTGAGAGGTACAAACTATTAGGCATAAAATAAGCTACAAGGATATACTGTACAGCACAGGGAATATAGCCAGTATTTTATAACTATAAATGGAGTATAACCTTTAAAAACTGTGAATCACTATACTGGACACCTGTAACTTACATGTTGTACATCAACTATACTTCAATTAAAAATAATTTTTTTTAAAGGAAATGTATTTTGATCGAATGTAAACTCAGCTAGGGCAAAGACTGTTTTTCTGTACACTGACATACCCCAAGTATTTAAAACAGTACCTAAATAATAGGTGCTCAACATATATTTGTTGAATAAAAGAAATGAACAAGGGAAGCTTCCACAAAAGGGGGCCTACGAACTGAGTAGTGAAAAATAAATAGTACTTGGTTCACAGAGAAGGGCATTCCCCGGAGAGGGAAAGCCTGAGCTGAATTCAGTCGTGGGAAAGTACAGCTTATTGACTAAGTGACGGGAATCCCACTGTGGCAGCAGGAGAGAGAATTTAGTGTGAGAAGCGAACAAACCCAGAGCAGGTTAGGTTGTCCAAGTCTTGAATCTACACTTAAAAGCTTGCTCTTCATCAGTAGCGTCAGTGCACTGCAAGGCTTTGAGGAAAGCCCATGTCCAATCTGTGTTCCAGGACAATAACCCTGGTAGCAAAAAGGACGTGATTAAGGGTAGGAGACCAGTTAGGTTACTGAGTGAAAAGTAGGTGGGCGATGATTAGGCCCTTACCTGGTGGAATAGGAAGGAGAAGATTGGACAGATGAGTCTCTGATGTTTGGCATTTCACTCTTCACTATATGCTGATTTAATCTATCTTGATCATCCCTATCCTTCAGGCAGTTGCACAGTCTGTTTCCTTCTCATCACCCAGCAGAGCAGACTTTCAATGAAGGACAGTTGAAGCAGGCCAAGATTTTTTGTATCACTTAAAACAGTGTATTCTGTGTGCAGAGCATGACCTGGAGATCCTGTTAAAATGCAGATTCTGATTCAGTGAGTCTCAGAGCCTGCCCTTCTACCAAGCTCCCAGGGGGTGCCAATGCTTCTGGTGCAGAGACCACACTTTGGGTAACAAGGACTTAGAATCCAACCCAGACACGAAGTCCTTAATCGTGGTCAGCCAGAAGCAACAGAGCCTGTGGTGGAGTGTGTGAGCACTGAAGCAAGATGGCCTGGTTCACAGCCACCTCTGCTTCTGCATCACCTTTCAGGTCTCTTCCCGCATCTCACGTGGGAAATGGGGTAATAATCGTACCCACCACATAGGGTCTTGTGAGGATTAAGTTCACTTTTATGTGAAGAACTTAGAACAGTGACTAGCACATGAGTGCTCAGTAAACATTAGCCATTATCACACTAGTCTGACGGATTAAGACAATCATTTCCCTGCCTCAAGAACCACCTAACTTTGCTGGAGAAATAGGAGCCTATCTTGTACTTTTTCTCCCCATGATGCGAGGCAAAGGCTGGTCACATTAAAGCACTCACTGGGAGGTAAGAATAGTCAAGGATGGGATAGGGGGTATCTCTAATGCAAAAACCCGCAGGCAGGAGACTGGAGAAGGGATTTAGGAGAGACGCTCCAGACGTTTTCCTCCATACAATGAAGCTGAGCACCTCTCACGGCGCTGCCCTACGACAGCTTCCCTCCACATTCCGTTTCTACACCAAGATAATCCCTTACCTTACAGCGACCAAACTCATTTTTATCTATTTATTTAGTTTCTTCTCAACCCCATATCCCACTCATTCCTCCCATGGGCAACCATAATGCCTGTATGTAACTTTTCGCTTCTATGTGTTCTTACAAAGTGATTTGTTTTGTGTACATGTTTTTAATTTACAGAAATGGTATTGTGTTATAGATCTCATTCAACTTGTTACATTCGCCACTCAGCACCATGTTTAAGATGGACCCACACGGCCACATGTGTAGCTAAGCCAATACCCCTAAGTGCTCCCCAGGACTCCTGGTGCACCCACCGTGTCTCACCTGCCCTCTCTACCTCCCAACGTTCAGATGCTCAGACTGCCTGCAGCCCTCGACCACCACAGGTGTTGGTGAGTATTCCCATACACGCCTCTTCTCATCTCCCTAGGTTTAAGGAAGGATGCAGGTCAGGCTATGCCATCAGGCCTCTGGCACTGCTCCAGGTCAGGCACCGCCTCCATCTTGGCCCCAGGAGGGTATTCTTGACAAATGGAGAAAAACATCAAACAGGAGTTTTGTGGGTTTTTTTTTTTTTTTTTTGGCTAGTAGTTAAGTTTTATTCTAGGCAACTGCAAACATCAAACGGGACATTCACATAGGACCCAGGAGCCCACTCTCATCTCCCCAAACAACAGTGGGGCAGGCATTCAACACTCCTGAGAGATGGGCATCTGTGTGCTTTTTTTCCACCATTTCAGGAATAGTCAATCCCAGAGCTACTGTGGAAAGTGTGTGATCTGAACAACCTCAAGAAACAACTGGTATAATAAAAACCAACTCAAGTAACCACTGGTATAAGCTGAACAACCTTAAGTAAAAAGTAGTCTTCTATGCTGGGAGGCTGCAGAACCGCAGCAAGGATGGGATGGAAGAGCAGAGAGAAACCCAAACTCAGAGAAGCAGGACCGTATCTCAGCTCCTTTACAGGACCCTTCATTCCCAGCAGGGGTTCTGGGGTCTAACCCTACTACTCTCCTCCTCTCGGTCAGGTAGCCCTATTCCGGAGTGCCAAGCACCCGCACAAGAGGGAGCCCAGCACTACGGCCCTGACTAAATGTGGGTGGGCTAAAAGAGCCCCATAAGTGATCCCCTCCCAGAGGGCAGGCCCAGTCCCCATGTTAGGAACAACTTCTACAACTCTGGAAATCTAAAAATTGTCAGACTTTTTTTTTAACCAACTAAAATCTAACTCCAAAAAAAAAGGGTCTTCAGAGCACGGTAAGCAGTTCATTTAAATTATTTCTTCTACTTGTTATTAACAAGGAGATGACAAAAGAAGAGCAGCTAGAGGGCTTCCACGTGTCTGCTCGCTCCTTTGGCCCGACTCAACCCTCGGGAAGACCTGAATGCCGGGACGGGCCCTGGAACAGGCCACCAGCCCTGCAGGCTCAGAGAGCCAACCCCAGCCCACGACTATCAACTCGGATGGGAAAAGCAGAGACTTGACGGTGCCACAGAGATGGCAAACTCGGCAGCAGGGTGAAGACAGCAGGAGAGGCCTGGCCCCGACTCCTCCTCTTCCGTGGTTTTCAGGGCAGCCTTTGGGCTCGGCCTGGCGCCTGGTCAAGGGAAAGCAAATCAAAGTGACTCCCCTCAGAAAGAAGTCAGTCCCTGACGCTACACTGTCTCTTCAGGGGGACAGTGCCAGCCCCCTCCGCCTCCCCCAGTCGGGCGAGGGGCCGGCACCCCTAAAGCAGGCCGTTGGGCCTTCCGGGCTCCAGGGCTGGCCCACCCCGCTCCCGCTGGTGGATCTTCTGGTGCTGCAGGAGGTGCTGCTTCTGGACAAAGCTCTTCTCACACTCAGGGCAGCTGTAGGGCCGCTCGCCCGTGTGGATGCGCTGGTGCCGCACCAGGTCGGACGGGTGGCTGAAGCTCTTGCCGCAGTAACCACAGATGAGGGCACTCCGGCTTTTCCTCCAAGGGATGTGGCCGGGCAGGGCGACCAGGCTGTTGGGTGAGAACCGCTCCTGGACCCGGCGGCCGGCACCGGGCCCCTCCTGCAGGTGGCAGCGCTGGTGGGTCAGCAGGCTCACCCTGCAGCTGAAGCTCCTTGTGCACACATCACACTGGTGCAGCTTTGCCTTCCGGGGCTGGGGCTTAAGCTGGGGCCGGGGCCGGGGCCGAAGGCTCTCCTCTGGCTCCGAGGCCGTGTAAGGCTCCCATCCTGAGTGGGTCCGCAGATGTGCGGCCAGCTGCTGCTTACAGCGGAAGATGGCCTCGCACTCGGAACATTCGTAGGGGCCAGCAGTGTCCCTTTTCAGCTTCAGGCCCTGCCCACGCTGCTGACCCAGCTGCAGCTGCCTGTTAGACTTCTGCTTCGGGGGGCAGCCCAGAGTTCTGCCACTGCCAGGGTCTCTACTGCCCTCAATGGGCTCCTCTGGATTAGTGTCCCCGGGACCTGATTCCAAGAGGACAGAACGTCCTTGACCATCCCAGAGCTCAGGCTGCTCCGGGCTCAGGAAAGCGTGCTCTTCGGCAATGCCCGAGAACTCTCCAGGAAGTTCCGCAGAGCCGTCCTGCGTGTACTGTATCTCCTGCTTGATCATAACCCCTTCCGCTGCCAAGACAAAGAAGAGCCACAAAAAAGATCACATTCTAGCACCTTTGGTTTTTTCAGAGCTGAACAAACATCTGTGAATTTCAGAAGGGCTCAAATCAAAGGACCCCAGGATCAAGGGAATCAGGATAATTTGGAAGAGGATGAGACAGATTGGGCTGCAAGACCTGAAAAAGTAACCTATACTCAGGTAGAGACATACTGATCAGAAATCCGAATATGTTAGTCTTACAGAACAGTGTTATAAATCCTCTAAGCTTGTCCACAAATTTGTATTCAACTCTGTGGAAAATGGTAAAGTATACATAGGTAACACCTAAGCTAATTTAAGTGTTACAGAGTGTTAAAATAATACATGTGAATAATTGAAAAAAAACCAAACAACCGAACCTATAGCTTAAAAATTCACGTATCCAGCTCTGTTCTTCCTGCATATTCTCCCCAAATTACCTGGTTTACAACGGTTTCTCCTGCCCCTTACCCAGTTAGCTTCACTCCTGAAGATCTGACCAACCCTATTCTCAATCTCCAGTGGGTTTTGACTAAGGCCTGTTAGACACTCTACACTGTCTGCAGGGCATAGAGAAGTGTGACACGGCCGTGAACCTTAGGGACTCCACACAGCAGTTAAGGAGGTAAGATACACATATAATAGGTGAGCTGATGATAATCATGAAGGACTTTAGAACAACTAAATGCCAGGTGAGGTTACTAACAATCAGTGTCTGGCCGTTTAGCAGTGGGGCAGCTCGCTACAGGCTGCAGGGAGCGGGCCTGGGTGGAGTGTTCTGGAGCCACTCACCTGGGTGGACACCACGAGCGTCTTCCTCCTCCAAGTCACCCAGCATCTCTGTACCCAACTCCGCTTCTCCTTCTGGCTGGCCGAGCACCTCTGGGTTGGAAACGGCACAGTGTGAGCCCAGGAGACAGTACTGGTCATTTGCCGATGAACAAGGTGACCAATGTCAAGGAGCTGATATTAAAACTTCAAAAGATTCAAAGTCACTTTCCCTTAGCAGTTTGGGACAATTAGAAAATTATGGCCAATTCGAGTGATCCATTCAGCTAACTGCTGCCTTCAATGCCCCTTCTCAGCCGTTTGAGGCACAGGTGGTCAGGCTTCAGAGCCCACTGCTTTCCTTCCAACACCACCATTGCCACCCACGGACATGGGCTCCTCTCCGGGTATCTAACTTCATCTGGGCTACAGCACTGCAAGGTAAGGTCAGCACCGCTATCCCCCACTATGACAGACAAGGAAACAGCCACTAGCAGAACACGTGAGCCAGTCGAGGTCACACAGTCCCATCTCTGACCTATTTGCTACTCCCCTCCCCCTCCGCTTCGCTCCAGGCATGCTGGCCTTCTTGACAAGGCTCCACGGACCTAGGTGCTAAAAGATTTTGTCAACCAAACAAAATGCATTTATTATGTAATAGCCTACATTTTACATATAAAGATGTACATCTATCAATCGGCACTTCTCATCAACACAAAATGAACACTGGGACCACAAGGACCATCTGTAATTCCAGGTAAATGCCAAGAAACAGTGTTTGGTGAGCCCATGCTGTCTGCCCATCCCAGGCAACAAAGGATTTCCTGTCAAGCAGTCCTAAGTATTAAATGCAGCATGAGGAACCCTAGCCATGTTAAACCCTAAGGCACATGATGACATCTTATCTATTAGTAAATATTATCAAGAACTGACTGGGGGCTTCCCTGGTGGCGCAGTGGTTGAGAGTCCGCCTGCCGCTGCAGGGGACACGGGTTCGTGCCCCGGTCCGGGAAGATCCCACATGCCGCGGAGCGGCTGGGCCCGTGAGCCATGGCCACTGAGCCTGTGCATCCGGAGCCTGTGCTCCGCAACGGGACAGGCCACAGCGGTGAACCGACTACATGAGCACAGGGAAGAAATACAAAATGCACAACACCAAGACCTTTCCGAAAGTCTTCATAAATTGAGGGCCTGGAGACTCCCATTTCTCAACCTGGCTGAGGCCAAGAGAGGATCCACAGCCCACTAGAATCACAGATGCAGCCTGGGTCACAAGCTACTTGGCCAAGAACTGTAGGATGCCTAAGAGCAAATTCTAGGGAGAAAACTCTGCTACTTACTTAGAGAGACCAGAGTCTCATAGCTGCTTTTCATCGCATTTGTGTACAGCTCCTTCTGCCAGCCCTCCAGGTTCTCCCACTCCTGCTCTGAAAAACAGACTCCATCATTTTCAAGTGACCTGGACACCTGAAATCACAAATGTCACATAGTGAGTGTCTCCTACCAAAGCCACAAAGGAAAAGCCAGCCACTGAGAATCTTCACTAACAAAGGGCTGGGCCCACCCCCTCTGGTCTGACTCTCAACCCTCAAGGCTTACCTTGGGGGCCTCACCCTTGCTGCCCGGGGGCAGCCGCAGGACCCAGAAGTTCCTGTTCCTCAGCAGGTTCTCCACGTTCTCCAGCCGCCTCTGCAGCAGCCCGTACTCCTGCAGCAGGGTCCCCAGCACCGCCCACTTGCCCTCCAGCTGGTTCCCCAACTCCACGGCCGTCTTCTCGCAGTCGGCCAGCTTCTTCTCAGCCGTCCCCGTCCGGCCCTCCAGGCTCTGCAGCCGGGCAGCCTGGGACTCCATCTTCTTCTCCACAGCTTGAATAGCGGCCACCACTGTCCAGAGTGAGATATCTGTGGTCTGCAAATAGGAGCTTTCCTCTGGTGCTTGTGGGGGCAGCGTGGAGGAAGTCAAAGGGGTGGAGCGGCGCTTCCTCCTGTGCTGAAGAACCAGATACGGCGTCAGGCAGTCAGTGTCACTTCCAAACAACAGGTGAAAAAACACAATGGGTCCAGTGGGTCCAGGAGCGCTTACAGCACCTAGTTTCTACTTCTTTTCTTTCTTTTCAATTTAAAAAGCATGTGCGGGGCTTCCCTGGTGGTGCAGTGGTTAAGAATCCGCCTGCCAATGCAGGGGACACAGGTTCGAGCCCTGGCCCGGGGAAGATCTCACATGCCACGGAGCAACTAAGCCCATGTGCCACAACTACTGAGCCTGCGCTCTAGAGCCCGCAAGCTACAACTACTGAGCCCGTGTGCCACAGCTACTGAAGCCTGCGCGCCTAGAGCCCGTGCTCCACAACAAGAGAAGCCACGACGATAAGAAGCCCACGCACCGCAACAAAGAGTAGTCCCGATCACTGCAACTAGAGAAAGGCCGCGCACAGCAACGAAGACCCAACACAGCCAAAAATAAATAAATAAATTTATTTAAAAAAAAAGATTAAGAGGCATATACCACGCAGTAAACTAATAAAAGCATGAAAAACATGTAAAAATAAAAAGCAGGTGCTTTTACATTCTGATACTGCAAACTATACATCTATCCTGTAACAAGAAAACGCTGAAAAGAAGAAAGAAAGAAAAATGTATGTAAAATACCACCGTCCAGAAATAAGCTTGGAATTTTGGTGTATTTCCTATAAGTTTTTTTCATCTTTTAACTTATTTCTTTTTCAACAAAACTGCAATCATATTGTACATGTTTCGTTACCTGTGTTTCACTGTCAGCATATTCCGTAAGACTTCCCTGCATCAGTATTCAGTTTTTAAGCCCATTTCTTTCTACTTGATATTTTGGACTATTTCTAACACTTTGCTATGATAAATGATGTAACTTACATCCACATTCAACTTCACATTCCTTCTTGATTTGTAGCTGATCACGTCAGCCCTGCTAAAAACCTTTCAGTGGCTCCCCACAATCAAGACAAAATTCCTTAGCAGGACCTACAAGACTCACCTCATTCATCTTTGCACCCTAGCAACTAGTATAGTGAAAACACCTACTAAATCCTTCATAAACATTTACTTAAATGACTTGACTAAGTCCTCGGACATTGTCCTTAGACTTCACATTTTTATGGTCTGTCCCAGATAGTAGAAAAATCACTGTGGCTGAACCTCGAAATTACTAAAACCAACACCTGGGAAGTCTTCCTGAACTGCCTCTTGCCCTCACTGTCTCACTGCATGTTCATTTCAGTCCTAAACCCCTGAAACTTCATATTCTCAAGTGTAACAGCATACACTTGATTCAAGGCTGCTTCTCTAACCATAATGAGGACACTGAGAACAAGGCACTGAAAGGAAATATCTTTGAAAGAACTGCTAGGGCCAGAGCTTATGGTCTGGAGAAAGAGGGGACAAGATGAAACCAACCGGCACAGAACTGAACTCTTAAGTTTGGCCATGACCTACTCCAGTTAACCAACTCAGTTCATTATTTAGCATACAGTCAAAAGCTTAAATATCCCCCTTAAAAAAGATTTAAAGAAAAGTTTAATGTAAAAGAAAAATACAAATGAAACAAAAAACTTAGATTACTGGGTAAATTCATTTCATCACATGTTCTGCTTTTAACTTTAAGTCTCTAAGTCTCTAGTTTTTTGGAATCTCCTCTTTCCTTTCTGTGGCCAGCACTGTGTTGCTTTCTAGCACTTTTTCCAAACAGGAAGGTGGGTTGGGATCTGAGCAGAGAAATAACATCTCTCCTCTTCCACACAGTCAAAGGCTAAAAAGAGCAGGCAAGCCAAGGTTCCTCTTTTCTTTTGTTTTAAATTATCTATCATGACAGAAACAATTTGAATGTCCATCAACTGGTGAATGGATAAACAAACAAACTGTATCCATTCGTATGTTATGGGTTCAATTGTGTCTCCCCAAAAAGGTATGTGGACGTCCTAACCCCTAGTACCTCACAATGTGATTTTACTTGGAGATAGTCTTTACCGAGTAATCAGGTTAAAATGAGGTCATGACAGTGGGCTCTAATCCAATGTGACTGGTGTCCTAGTAAAGAAGGAGGAATACGGACAGAAACAAACACACAGAGAGAGAACAGACAATGTGAAGGCACATACAAGGAGAAGACAACCACGTGAAAGTGGAGGCAGAGGTTGGAGTTATGCGGCAACAAGCCAAGGAAACACCTGGCACCACCAAAAGCTGGGGGAGAGGCATGGAACAGACTCTCCCTCACAGTCCTCATAAGGAACCAACCCGGTGGACACCCTGATTGCAGACTTCTAGCCTCTGCAACTGTGAGACAATAAATTTTGTGGTTAAGCCACCTAGTTGGTGGGATTTTTTTACAGCAGCCCTAGGAAAGACATATCGTATATCAGAATACTCCTCAGCAATGAAAAGGAACAAATTATTGAGACTTGTAACAACATGGGTAAATACCAAAATCACTAGGCTACGTGAAAGAAGCCAGACACAAAATGCTACATACTGTATTCCATTTACGTGACACTGAGGAAAAGGGAAAACTATAGACACAAAACAGAGATCAGTGGTTGCCAGAGGCGGGGATTGGGGGAAATTAATTACTTAGGGGTAATTTCTGGGATGATGACAATATTCTATAACTTGGTAATATGATGGCTACACGTTTTTCAAAACTCACTTAACTACAGTTATGCCGAAGGAGTAAATTTTACTGTATGTAAATTATATCTCAGTAAGCAACACTCAGAACGTTAAGGAGAAAATATTAGCTATTATAAAAGATACCATAAACAAAGTCTAAAAACAAACTGGGAGAGAATATCTGTAAACAGGATATGAAGCGCAAAGGAAAGATAAACAATCCAAAGATAAAACTGCAACTATAAATAATTTGCGAAAGTGGAAATGCAGGTGGTCAATAAGCCAATGAAAAGACAGCCACATTAGCAGTCAGGAATGCACATACAACCAAATGAAACCACTTTTCACCCACGAGGTTGAGAAATATGAAAGAAAGGGGCAGGAACAACATTCAGAGCTGACTATGACGTGGTAAAACTGGCACTTCCATAACACTCCTGGAAGGAATGAAAAATACTACAAACTTTGAGGAAAGAAAATATCCAGGAAGTCATTAAAAACCCTTTCACCTAGTAGTACCGCTATGGGAATCTTCAAAAATAAATGGCATTACTGTTTAGTGACATACATACAAAGATGATTACTGGCAACATTCTCTGGAATAGCCAAAACTTGGAAATAATCTAGATGTCTAATATTTTTTTTGGCCACACCGCGTGGCTTGCGGTACCTTAGCTCCCCAACCAGGGATTCAACTCGGGCCATGGCAGTGAAAGCACCAAGTCCTAACCACTGGACCGCAAGGGAACTCCCTCTAGATGTCTATTAATAAGAGGATGGTTAAATAAATTATGGCACGACCAAAGATGATGTTATACAACTATTAAAAAGAATGAGTTAGATCTGTATGTATGGTTTGGAAGACTGTTCATCATACATTGATAGGCTGTCAACTTTTAGGGAAACATATTTATTCTGACTTCATTTTCCTAAAGAAGAGAAAAGATACGTGTATATGTTTCCACACACAGAAAGGTTTGGGAAGGTATTCACCAAACTATACTAACATGAGTCAGTCTCAGGATATGAGAGAGAGGAATTTTAATCTTTGATTATAAACTATTGCTTGTTTGACTTTTTCAATAAACACATATTCCTCCATAATTTTTTTCTTAAGTTCCATATATAAGAAAATTCCTGAAGGTAGTGAGAAATTTTTTAAAAGTATACTTACACTAACTGTATTTCTAGATTTTCTGGGACAGTCCTGCTTGCATATTGTATCATAGTGTCAGATCATGTATCATACATTGGGCCTGCAGCCATGGTCTGAAACCCATTAAGTACAAGACACAGCCCCTGTTGTTTAGACACCTACCATCTGCTTGAGTAAAACACTGAACAATTAAATAACGCTCTAAAGTGATACTTGCTTAAGCTGGACTAGATGATATTTAAGGTCACTTCTGAGATACCATGACTTACTGAATAGTTTAAAAAAGAATATTTACATAATACATAAAATATATAAAGTAGTGACAACAAATCTCCACGTAACCACCACTCAGTTTAAAAAATTAATTAATTAAAGTTAAATATATATGTATATACACACACATATACACATGCACACAGCATACCTCGGAGAATACTGTGGGTTCTTAAAGCAAGTATCACAATTAAGCAAGTCACATGAATTTTTTGGTTTTCTAGTACATAGAAAAAGTTATGTTTACACTGTTCTGTAGTCTAATGCAATGGCATTACATCTAAAAAAAGTATATACCTTAATTAAAAAATCAAATTTTTTCAGGTAAATAATGCTGACCATCATCTGAGCCTTCTTTCTGTAATATTAACATCAAAGTTCACAGATCACCATAACAAATATAAAAACAATGAAAAAGTTCAAAATATTTTGAGAATTACCGAAATGTGACACAGAGACACAAAGTGAGCAAACACGTTGGAAAAATGGTCGATGACAGACTTGCTCAACACAGAGTTGCCACAAACCTTCAGTGTGTAAGAAACACAGTATCTACCAAGTGCAATAAAGCAAAGCACAATACAATGAGGTATGCGTGTGCGTGTGCGTGTGCGTGCGTGTGCGTGTGCGTGTGCGTGTGTGTGTGTGTGTTTTATATATATCACCTTTACAGTCCTTTGTGCAACTCTCTGAAGTAACTACTATCCCAAATTTGGTTTTTACTATTAACTGCCCTTTTTCATGTTTGTTTTTTTTTTACGTTTGTTTCCAAAAAATATATATTCTTTAAATTTTGCATGTTTTAGGATTTTATATGAACAAGTCACTCTTCTACAACTCCTGGGAATAGCTTGTTGTTGCAGGTGGCTTTAATTCATTCATTTTCATTGCTGTATAATATTCCATCGTGTGACTATACCACAGTTTATTTTTCTATTCCACTATTGATGTTTCCCCATCTCTGTCATTACAAGCAGTGCTATGATAAATAGAATTGTGTCTGGCTTCTAGTGGACATGGGCAAGTTTCCCAAGGGTATAGTCCTAGGAGGGGAATTGTTGGCTCATAGGGTATATACACATCCTAAACTTAAGCAGATAATGTCAAATGTTTTCCAAAGCAGTCATACCAATTTCATTCTTGTCAGAAGTCTGTAAGTATTCTGGCTGTTCCACAGCTTCATCAACATTTGTTACTGTCAAACTAAAATTTGCATCCCTCTAGTAGATCTGAAATGATACCTCATCATGGTTTTAACCTGCATTTTCCTTGATTTTTAACAAGGGATAAGCATCTTTTTTATGTTTATTGGCCATTCAAACTTCCTCTGACTGAAATGTTTAATCCATTTATCTTTTGGGTTATCTGGCTTCTCATAGGATCTATGAGGTTGTCTCATACAATTTCTCTGTAAATTCTGTATACTAATCTTTATCAGTCATATGTGTTACAAATAACTTCCCTTATTTGTGCCTCATTTTAAAATTCTCTTTATTATCATTTGATTAAAAGTCCTTAGTTTTAACGTAGTTGAGTTTTATCAGCATTAATTCTTTTGTGGTTTGAACTTTTGTGTCAGGTGTAAAAAAAAAAATCTATATCCCACAATACTGTCTTCTAAACACTTGATAGTTTTGACTTTCACATTTAAGCATTTATCTCAACTAGAACTGAGACAGTATTTGTGTACAGTGCAAGCTTTGATTTTCATATGAAAGTCAATAAATAGATCTAATACTATATAATGAAAAATCCATCATTTACCCACTAATTTTTTTTTTTTTTTTTTTTTTTTGCGGTACGCGGGCCTCTCACTGTGTGGCCTCTCCCACTGCGGAGCACAGGTTCAGGACGCACAGGCTCAGCAGCCATGGCTCACAGGCCCAGCTGCTCCGCGGCATGTGGGATCTTCCCGGACCGGGGCACGAACCCGTGTCCCCTGCATTGGCAGGCGGACTCTCAACCACTGCGCCACCAGGGAAGCCCTACCCACTAATTTTTAATGCTATCTCTGTCATAAATCAAGTTTTCATACATACAGTCAGTCTGTTTCTGGCATCTCTGTTCTGTTCTATGGGTCAATTTTTCTACTGCTTTACCAAAATTACCATCTTAATGACCACAGCTTTTTGATAATTATTGATACAAGTCCCACCTCCTTATTTTACAGGAGTATCTTGACTAATTTTGGCCTGTTGATAGTTTACAAGCTCGAAAGGTTTCATAAAAATATCTTTAGAGATTTTGTTTGGCACTGCATCAAGTCCATAGATAAATTTGAGAAGTGACATCTTTAGGATAAAATGTTTCAATTCACACACACAGTATATACTCCTTTTGTAAGGTATTTTTTAACACCTTTTGGTATTTAAATATATTCCATAGGTATCTGTTCCAATCATCAATTGCTATATCATAAATAATCCCAAATTTTGTGGCTTAAGACAACAACATCTATTTTGTTCACGAATCTGCAATTGAGGGTTTGTCAGGGACAGTTTGTGTCTGCCCCACTCCATGTCAAGCAGAGCAAATCATAGGCATGTAGGTGCTGGAATCGCCTGAAGAATCCCAAGCCACATGGAGAGGGATGTTGGTGGTGGTGATGGTGATGTTCTGTTCAACAACCCTACCTAAGGTCCTGGTCTACAGTCAGCATCAGCCACCAGAACACACTTTCATTTCTAATGGGGTATTTTTGCCTTCTCTCTTTTTTCACTAATCTCTCTGAACGTTGAAATTATATATTGATATGTGGATAAAAAAATTAGTATTATCCTCTATATCTGTGCTGTCCAATATAACAGCCACTAGAAACATGTGGATGCTTAAATTTAAATTAATTAAAATTAAATTAAAAATTCAGTTCCTCAGCTATTGAGCCACATTGCAAGTGCTCAAAATAGCCACATGTACTTTGTAGCTACTACGCTGAACAGGACAGAGAGAATATTTCCATCATCTCAGAAAGTTCTGTTGAATGCACTACACCCTTACTAGTTTTTCTCTGCTTGATAAAATACTAAGGTTGTGTTAAAATTTCTACTACGATAATGGATTTTCCTTGTAGTTCTATCAATTTTTGTTTTATATATTTTGAGACAGTATAATTAGGTGCACATAAGATTAGAAATGTCCTATCAGCCTGGTAAATTGAGTCTTTTGCTATTATAAAAGTAGTAGTAGCCGTCTATCTCTAGCAATATTAATACAGTTAAGCCATTTTTCTTTTGATTAGTATTAGCCTGATACATGTTTTCATATCCTGTTATATTCAACCATTTCTATAGCTTTATCTTTCAGTTGTATCTCTTATAAGCCATTTGCTGAACTTTAACCAATCCTATCAATCTTTGCCTTTTAACTAGAACATTTAGTCCATTTACATTTACTGTAATTGTTGACCTATTTTTATTTATTTTTACCTTTTTTGTGCTATTTATCCCATCTTTTTTCTTGCCTTCTTTTAGATAATTTTTTCTTATTCTATTATCCCCCCTTTTAAATTGTAAGTTATACAGCCAATTTCTAGTCTTTTAGCAACCATCCTAGAAATTACTTACAAAGACCTTTAAATATCTGAATTCTGATCATCTCTTCCTAACGTTTACATCAATGCTGCCATGTATTTTAATTCTGCCTTTGGTTTTAACCCACAAGAGATTATTACTGTTTTATTCAGTCAATAGTTGTTTAGATTTACCCATTTTAATGGATCATCATACTTTCTTACACTTTCACTTTCCACTTAAGATAATTTTCCTTGTACCTGAAGTATATCCTTTAGAACTTCCTTTAATAAGAGTATATTGGTGAGGGAGACGCAAGTGGGAAGAGATATGGGAACATATGTATATATATAACTGATTCATTTTGTTGTGAAGCTGAAACTAACATACCATTGTAAAGCAATTATACTCCAATAAAGATGTTAAAATGAAAAAAAAAAAGAGTATATTGGTAACAAATTGTCAGTTTTAATTTGTTTGAAAATATTTTATTTTACCTTTTTTTTTTGAAAGGTACTTTTGCACAGTTTTAAAATATGGGATTACATAGTTATTTTCTTTTAGCCCTTTGATGAAACCATTCTACTGTTGGCTGGCTTCCACTGTTGCTGAGAAGCTGAACCTCATCAGCCTTACAATGGTTCATTTGAAGTTAATCTTTTTTGTTTGGCTGCTTTTAAGAATTCTCTCTGCCTTGTATTCTGTACTTTCACTATTACGTGTCTAGGTAGAGATTTCTTTATGTTTATCCTGATTGGGATCTACGGGACTTCTAAGTATTAGTATTTGCATCAGTCCTACAATATCCTCAGCCACTAGATATTCATCAAATATGTCCTCCAGTGCAGATTGTGTGTGTGCATGTGTGTGTGTGCACGCGCGCGTGCATGTGTGTGTGTGTTTCCTACTGGAATTCCAATATGTTTTTCTTCTGGAATTGCAATATCTGAAATCTCTGAAGGTCTAATTTTGTTGCCCATTAATTTTACTGGCTTTTTCTCATAGTTTTTCATCGCTTTTTGGATAACTTTTTATTGTGAATTCATTTTTCTTGGCATTTTATCTGAGAATTATCTGAAGTCTGAGTTAAGTGTAGACTCCTCTGGAGAAGATCTGTGTTTATTTCTTATAGACGGCTGGAGGCTCTACTTTAAACTAAATTCTTGGCTTAAGGTTTCCCAGACACCAAGGTTGTGTGAATTCAGGCAATAAACCCACTTGAGAGTCAACATGAATTTTCAAGGGGCACCTTGCACCCATCTCCCAGCACCAAGGTTTGACATGATTTTCTTTGCAATCACTCCTTGGGGGTAAGAGCTTACTTCCAGTTCACACTGAACGTTGCCCTTTGAAGTCTCAGTTTTATGAGACTGGAGTAGGAGGCGTCTTAGACTCCCCACCGTAGGCTCTGAGTTTTGTCTTCTATTTTCCAGGCCCCTTGAGGTCATAAACACTACAGATGAATGTTCAGCCAATGCCCTCAAAGTTGGCTTCAGAACTCTGCTTACCTCTTAAGCACTCCATTTTCCACTTAGTCTTTGGGCTCCACTTATTCTTTATTTTTTTTAATTTATTTTATTTATTTATTTTTGGCTGTGTTGGGTCTTCGTTGCTGCGTGTAGGCTTTCTCTAGTTGCAGTGAGCGGGGGCTACTCTGCATTGCGGTGCACGGGCTTCTCATTGCAGTGGCTTCTCCTGTTGCAGACACAGGCTCCAGGTACATGGGCCTCAGTAGTTGCGTCACTTGGGCTCAGTAGCTGTGGCATGCAGGCTCTAGAACGCAGGCTCAGTAGTTGTGGTGCACGGGCTTAGTTGCTCCCTGGCATGTGGGATGTTCCCAGACCAGGTATTGAACCCGGGTCCCCCGCATTGGCAGGCGGATTCTTAACCACTGCGCCACCAGGGAAGCCCCTCCACGTATTCTTTACTAGCTACATTTCAAATATATTTGTTTTTCCCCCTCAGCATTTTTAGTTGTTTTCATCAGGGCACCCACTTGGCCATACTGTCAAATAAAAGGTACAGAATCTTCATCTCAAGATGATAAAAGAAATATGCTCAAGGACAATTTAAATACGTTCTGCAATGACAGATCCATAAATTACTTAAAGGATAGGTGGGGATTTTGGAGGATCTTTAAGACTTCTTCTTTTTTTTTTTTTTTTTTTTGCGGTACGCAGGCTTCTCACTGTTGTGGCCTCTCCCGTTGCGGAGCACAGGCTCCGGATGCGCAGGCTCATTGGCCATGGCTCACGGGCCCAGCCGCTCCGCGGCATATGGGATCTTCCCAGACCGGGGCACGAACCCACGTCTGCTGCATCGGCAGGCGAACCCTCAACCACTGCGGCACCTGGGAAACCCAAGACTTCTTTTTAACAAGGTCTGTTGTAGACATGTAGGTAACGGCGCTGACCAGTCAAGAAGTACTCTGGAAATTAGTAACTTGTCCTCCTGCCCGACTTTAGTACTACAATTTGATCTTGGGGAAAAGGCAAGTCTTTGACTGGATCACCTTAACTTAAAGGAATCAAAACGAGGTAAATATTGTGATTATCATGAACATCTGTGTCTTGTTTCCATAATTTGTTGAAAGCAAACACTGTGTTCTTTAAGTCTTCCAATCCTTCCCCTCTTAGTTCTTACCCACTTCCTACAAGAACCAAATACAATGCACCCAGCTCATGGTCAAGTTTTCACTACAGGATCTCCTTAGCCCTCTATCCTCACAAAGGTCTCACACGATTTTGAAAGTGTTTCTAGATCGAGAAATGCTGCACTAAAAACCAACTAAACTCCATCTACCCTTCCTATAACAAATCATCCTGTATCATTAAAATAACCACCACTTTGTAATAATATGAGAGTGTCAGAGCTGCCAGAAACCTTAGAGATCGTCTAGTAACTAGTCCAACACTCTCAACTTACAGCTAAGGAAAAGGAGGCTTCAAGTGAACAAAGTTGCCTAAAATCACTAAAGTGGATAGCTGAGAGCTGAGTTACGGCTGATACCTAGTTTCCCGACACCGTGCCCAAGCTCCACGTCTTGCCATTCCCTGAATGGGGACATCTGGGGAAGGGGGAGAGGGAAAGAGATCGACAGCTTCACAGACAAAAGCCAACAACTACACAGTGAGATAACACCTGTCCCAAGGAGAGGAAGCCCAGCCTGACTTCAACCTGCGGCTGCAACCCAGGGCAGAGTCTGTAGCAGGAGAGCACGGCAGAAGAAACGAGGGAAACCCATCAGCCCGAGAACGAGCTGGTCGCAGAGAGGCAGAGTCCTGGGGTCCCCGAAGCACCGGGCAAGTTCACTGGCAGTGACGGGGACCCAAGGTTTCCAATCCGCGCCCCCTCGCCAGCCTGGAAACGGGCTCTCTTAGGGCGGGACGAAAACGTGTAGGGACGGTAGCAAATCCAAGAACATGAAACAAACCTCCGAGAAGTTTCTCGGCGAAGGCGCGTGGCACTGGGGCTGTGGCCCGACGCGGAGGAAACCGACAGGGCGAGGGCAGAACTCTGGGGTTGCGCGGAGAGGTCGGCGTTGACCCACGCCAGCTGCGGACCACGGCCGCCCAGCCCCGCACCTCGAAGCCCCGCCCCGGCCGGGGCTCAGCCGTCCCGAACGCGCCCTCGGGTCCGCGCCAGGAGGACTCTTACCCGAGCAGGCGCCGACTCCGCCATGGCTGCCAGTCGCCCCCCAACACCCGGGCCCCGCCTGATACGCCTCGGGGTGCGTGCGGGTCCGCTGGGCGCCCCCGGCACCTCCTCGAAGCTGCCCCCAACGCCGTGTTGATACAAGGTGCATTATGGGAGTTCGGCCCTCCCGGGCCAATACCGGCTCCAGCCGCTCCTCCTCACCGCGCGGCATTCCCTTTGCGCCTCCATGCGGCAGGAGGGTGAACAGCACCTCGGCACTCCGAGCCCGAGAGGGACAAAAGGACTCGGTGCTTCCCAGTCAAGTGCATGTTCGGAATTTAAGGCAAACCCATGGACCTTTTTGTGTCTTCTACGTACCCAGCACTCTGGTAGGTGCTTTGAGGGATTCAAAAAAGTATAAAAATCAGACTTTGCTCTGAGGGAAGAACGTGTAATCTGGTTGGGGAAAAGAGATACGGTCCCAAATGGCAAGCAGTTTTATTCCAAAAGTACACCTGTTATTTCACTTTTTAGAAACTAGAAATACACTTCTCATACCAGCAGTGGGTTAGGTGCCCAGGCCAACCCCCTGAAGCTTATCAATGATAGTAATCATGCCTTGGAAAATCCAAGATAGCCCTGATTTCATACCCAGCCCACACGCTACACGTTAAACCATGCATTCTGCGTTTTGGATTGAAAAGCATGGTTATCTTACCATTTGAGTACGCAACACACAACACTAATGCAACGTAATTATGTAATTTGTGCCACATTTTCTCTATAGAGACAGGCGATGAATTTCCACTTCGAATGATAGGCATGAAGCAATTCCCCTGAGAGCTAAACTCTTAAGATCAACAGGAAAGTATGTTCACGTGACTGGCTCCTTAGTGTGCAGGGCTCAGTTCAGACCTTACCTCCTCCGACAGACATTCCCTGTCCACCCTGTCTACAGCGCAACACCCTCCTCCATCCCAACACTCAATCCTGTTATCCTGCCCGAAATTTTTCATAGCATTTATCACTATCTGAAATAGCCTCATTTTTTTCATTAGTTTGCATCATAATTATGTTTCACTAAAATATCTCCACTGTTATCCTCCATCTCTTGCACACAGAAATGCTCATGAATATTTTTGGATGATTGAATGGTGAATCAGAAGATAAGGATAGGAAAAGTCAGCCCCAAGAGAAGGCATGATGTCCAGGGCAACCAGACTGACAGGGGATTGGTTGAATCATTAATACACCTAAAGAAAAAATGGGACAGGCTGAGAAAATTAGTCAGCCTTGGAGATATGTCTCAGGCCAACAAAAACTTACTGTCAGATACAGAAAAGAAAAATATCATGATTGTGGAGGCAGACATATCAGGACAAAGGATTAAACGGTTCAGTTATAGAACTCACACTCTCTATTCTGTTTCTATGTCCACCAGGCAAACTTCTGATGATGCAGGTTCCCGTGTAGCTTCTGGGAGACAACATGCAGGTCAGACGGATGCAAATGTCCAGACCACCCCTGGAAATTATTAAACTGATTCTCTGCCTTATCTGTCAGTCTCTGAGAGTCAGCATGATTTAGCATCCCTGCCTGGAACTCTGGGAAAATATTTAGATCAAATTCCCAATGTGCAAGGGAGGTAGCACCAGGTGCTGGTTTGCAGCCTCACGGGCTTGCAAAGATGGTGCAGTGATTAGAAAGTGGGATGAGGAGTGAGAGCGTCTGAGTCCCTAGCCCAGCGCTGCCACTTACTAGATGTGGACCTTGGGCAAGTCATGAACTTACCAGCACCTCCATGACCTCATTATTAGTGAGGGATAATAGTAGCACGTATCTCATAGAGTTATTGTGCAGATTACATGAGTTAGTTCAAATCAAGTGCTTAGAACAGTGCCTGTCACAGGTTAGGAGCTCAAGAAGCACTTCCGATCCCTATTACTCATTGCAAGATAACAGATGGAAGTAAGGTGCTTGTGCAGCTGAATGCCTAACACAGAGCAAGCGCTCGGTAACAAGCAATTTCTCATTTGGGTTTGGTTTAGCTTTGGCAAGGTCCAAGCCTTGAACTGCAATGAATTCACCAAGATAAATGTCACCTTGTTGCATCTCTTAGATGCCACCCACTTGTCCTTTGCCAATGACACTCAGATCTTGACACATGCCTTTAAATAAATGCAGTTCACAGTTATTCCCATTGGTGGCAGTGGTATTAGAGGAATGAAGGAAATATACTCTTAGTACTTGTATCCTGTCATCTCCACATCTGTACACTATGAACGTAACATGCAGAGCTGAGAGCAAGCTTAGACATCATCTTACCCGAACTCTCCTTTTCAGTGACAGAAAAAAGTATTCTTTGAATCACAAATAATATAAAGTTTATTAATGCTGTAAAATATTTATCTCGTCCCTTTAATTTTCTATCATATGATTTATAGCATACATATTAACACATTTATGTACATATATGTATGCCCAAACATTTTTTTTAACTCAGGAACGTTTATAGACCACAGCTTTGAGACCCTTTCTAGTCTGTTCCCCTTACTACCCTGCAAGTCTCTAGATGTCTGGGACCATGTCTTTTGTGCTCCTCTCCCATCAATAACCCCCTGGGGAGCATATTCCACTCAGCTTCTGGGTCAGTGAGAACCCCAGAATGAACACTCCTTGGCTCAAGCTGACCCCCGAACCCCACTGTATATACGGATGTAGTAGGTACCTGTTAACCTTGTCAGCCTAGCACTTCTCCCTTCCTCTGGGCATATATATACCTCCTTCCCTTTGGGGATGGCTCTTTCTGGGCTCTAGCCGTGTAACTCAAACAGATGCTGCCATCTTGTGCTGTGACAATTCCAGCCTGGCCACAATGACTGAAAAGCAGCCATCTGACTCAAGCCAGCCCAATCATAGCACCCCAGCCTCCTGGCCACAGTAGTTGAGCCAGTGGTGGGCATATGACTTAAGCTCTTCCCTTGGATTCTTCTACTGGAGCTGAGGGAACAGGTTAATTTTCTGTCTGGTGAAGCTGTAGATGTGAGTCAGGAATAGTCTTGTTCCCCGTTTTTTTGGGAGTAAGTTAATTTGAAAGAATGATCCCAACACACAGAAAGGAGTAGAGATGACACATTTTTGTCTCTGTCCAGGATTGGTTATTCAAATGTTCCTTTGAGTCTGTGAATGATTCCAGGTTCCTTCCAGAAACTTCCCCTTTCTTCATGGTTGGCCAGTCAGCCTCAGGTAGGGGAACTGGGTGTCTGGGTGACAAGGAGATTTTTTTACTGCACATCCTTTTACCCATTTTGAATGTACCAGACTTGTGCAGATGGGAATTTCCTGGTGGTCCAGTGGTTAAGACTCGGCGCTTCCACTGCAGGGGGCGTGGGTTCGATCCCTGGTCTGCGAGCTAGGATCCCACACGCCACACAGCGCGGCCAAAAAAACCCAAACAAACAAACAAGAAACAGGATTTAAAAAGAAAGAAAGAAAAAAAAAAACTAGTGCAGAGTTTCTTTTAGGGAGAGAAAAGTGTTTTGTTTAGCAAAAGAGTTTTATTGGCCATTTTAATCGTGGGAAAATAGGCTCCTGGGCAGGGCTTGGAAGGCAGAAGGTGGGCAAAGATAAAACTAAATTGCTCTCCAGAGTAAATTGGGATTGGGGGGTTTCCCTGGGGAGTGAGGGACCGGAGAAGGGGAAGGGGAGCTACTCATCAGAGGTTGGCAAGGTCCTGCGCTAGGCTGAGATGAGACCCTCTCTATGAACTTCAAACTATAAAAGTCTACTACGCGTTAAGTGTCTTACCTGGGAAAGGCAAAGGAAGGGCACAGAGCTCCACCGTCTGGGTTAACGCAGAGCTGACAGGCAAGACCGGCAGTGTGAAGGAAGATATATGTGAATTGGGGAATCCAGAAAGCGCGCAGTAACTAAGGGAAACAAACCTCTCCTCACGCCCAGATCCTTGAGATGGGGGGCAGGGCTGCTGGTTTTGACACTATGTGCTGGGACTCAAGCCCCTTTACCATTAAAGGATAGCGATCCCATTGGGACGGAAGGTGTGGGGAATCCGGGTAAACAACGCTGGCTTACGCTTCTAAGACTGGATATAGGCTCTCTCCCGACTATTTAAAAAAAATTTTTTTTAAATAAATTTATTTATTTTGGCTGTGTTTGGTCTTTGATGCTGCGCGTGGGCTTTCTCTAGTTGCGGCGAGCGGGGTCTACTCTTCGTTGAGGTGCGCGGGCTTCTCATTGTAGTGGTTTCTCTTGTTGTGGAGCACGGGCTCTAGGAGCACGCAGGCTCAGTAGTTGTGGCTCGCGGGCTCTAGAGCCGAGGCTCAGTAGTTGTGGCGCACGGGCTTAGTTGCTCCGCGGCAGGTGGGATCTTTCCGGACCAAGGCTCGACCCCCTGTCCCCTGCATTGGCAGGTGGATTCTTAACCACTGCGCCACCAGGGAAGTCCCTCCCCATACTCTTAAATGGGAGTCTTCTTTTATAATAGGAGATAGTAAGCCTATAGCGATTAGAATGCTGACGAATGATATGGGTTTAAAATATGTCTAAGGAGGTTTGAGCAGAGGTTCTCAGCCTTTAGCACACACTGCCAGCATCTCACTAGATTTATAGACCTACGGGAACCTCGCTGGACGGGGTAGGGGGATGTAAGATTCTTATATCCAGGGCCCCTCTTCTCAAGAATAACCATTTTAGAGATGTCCCTCCATGACGGCTCCCTAGCGAGTCAGTGTTGGATGGAATGACGGCCATGGCCTCCCCCAAACTATTAGGGTCCCAGGATGATAAAATGCTGTTACATGTTTTTCTAACAGTAACAAACCGATGGGCCAACACTGTAAAACACGGACACAGGCTGGTTCATCTTGCGCCTGGTGTGTTTACTCATTTTTCCTTTACCCTCTGCCATCACCCAATATTCCGGGACCAGAGATCAGAGAGCCAGTTATAGCGCCCAAAGCCTTGATGGTGAGATAACTTTGTCCACCTGTGGCTCTTCATTTTCAGTGGCATCTAGCTTGAACCTGCCGTCTCAAGACTTCCTCTCTGAGGAAGCTATGCACTGTTTCTAAGGAGTTCTAAGCGGGGGGATGAGGGTGTCTGTGGCACAGCGGATCGCAGGCTAACTGGCAGCCCGTCTGTGGAAGAGTCTTGGCACTGAAGGCCCTCCGTGGCCCGGTCACGACTCACCTTACATCTACATCACCTACAACTTCATACACCCCGGCTCTAGCCAGGCCAGTCTCCGGTCTTACTGCCCCAGTTCCTGCCTCCCCGACATGTTCCATCCTCATCCCACTTTGCCTCTCCCTCCTTCCCCTGCTGCATTCAATGCATCCTTTAAGCCCCGGCTCCTCCAGGTCTAAAGGACATATAAGCTCTCAGCAGCGGATGCCTCTCAACAGGAATCTGGTAGGAAAGAGTTTTACTCTTCATTATTTTTTAAACCGATTTTTACTGCATGCATTAATCTTTTAATTAAAATACTTTTAATTAACACATTATCGGGAGGAAAATAAAAATCCACCCCCAAAGTAGGACCGCCGTCCTGCTTCGGTAAGTGGACTGCAGGGTCCACGCTGAGGATCCTCGCTGCCTGGGGGAGGTCCACACTGAGTGTCACCACCTTTGCTCAGCTCCGGGGGGGGGGGGGGGCGTTAGAGCTCACTCTAGGACTCCCCCAGGGGCTGGTGCTGGAGGCTGGGTTGACTTGCGGCATAACCGAGGGGCACTTGGTGCGTGGGGTCCACCAGACTAGGACGCGAGAAACCAGAAACTTGGCCTTGGCTCTCTCACTCATCCGTCACTAAACCTCTTTGGGAATCAGCTCCTCAAAGGTAAAATAAAGGGACAGACTCGAGCTATGGGCTCAAATGTTTCAAACCCATGTCTCAGTAGGGATTTCTCCCCCTCCTTCATACTCTTAACAGCCCAAAGAAGCAACAAACAAACAAAAAAACCTGTTGGCCTTACTTCCCACGATTTAGGTTATGAAAATGTTGATTTTCTCCACGTGCTTTTGAAAAGCAGACTACTGCTGCCTCCCAACCAGTACAATGGACTAGAGGGTCCCCTTCTGCTCCAACAGAACTCCATTGACCTTGTCTATATTTAACTTCTCATTTTCTTAAGATTTGCGTCCTTCAAAAAGCAGAATAAAGGGGGGAAAAATCTCAGTTAGCTGGATTCCAGTTCATTGAGGGTTTACTGTACGAAGCCACGCTGGAGAGCCCTCCGGCCTTGTGAACATGCAGTCTGCAATCTGGACACCTTTTATTTAATTTCAAGAATTCCCTTTGCACGGCAAAAAGGGGTCTGAGGAAAGCAGAGCGGCACAGATGAGGGGAAGGGCAGAAGCAGAGCGCTCACACACGTGCTCCCCAGCTGGGAGAGAAGTGGGATCGATGGCAGGAGCGGAAGTCATTCTTGACACAAACAAGGGTCCTGGGGCGTGCCACCCCACCCCAGTGCCTGGCCATGCAAGACGCAGATAGGGAGGCTGTGGCCCATCAGGACCACAGAGCAGATGTACTGACACGGGGAGTCCTCTGGGCGCCTCCCGAGGCGCCTGCAGGGTCTGGAGCAGAGGAGGGTCTGTGTCCATGTCCACGAGCATGGTCGGTTAACAGACAGCACCAGTTGGGAGGCTCAGGGCAGGAGAGAGACTGAGGCTCTCAGACACTAGCACCTACTGGCCCTGGCCCTCCTGGGAAGAGACTCACTTCCTTGATAGCTGCTCTTGCAGCAAGAGCCTCTCCCTCACCCCTGTGCCCTGGGAAACGAATAAATCATCAGGATGAGGTCTGAGCCAGGGTGCTAGCTGCCTCTGGAGGGCCAGGTCACTGCTGTGCAGTGGAAAGATGCTGCTGCACCAGGTAGAGGGACTGGAGGTGGGAGGGACAGGCTGGGGGCCGGCAGCCCTCCCTCCCGCCCAGCAGTGCCCACACAGGAAGAACCTTCTGGAAGCACAACCCCGGGCATTTTCTAGTCAATCTATTCCCCATTCCCAGTAACCCCATGAGTTGGCCCCTGTTGCTTCTGATTATTTTTGGTGGGTCAGGGGAAAGAGAGAGGAGAGAGACCAGGCCAGAGAGGTCTCTCACATGCCAGAGGTAGGCAGTGTGTGTGGTGGGGACACTGCGCTGGGGGCAGGGCTCTGGTCCCAGCCCTGCCACTCTCTTCTGTGTGATCTCGGGCAAACCATCTCACCTGTGTCTCACTTTCCTCAGCTATCAAGTCAGGAAAATCCTACCCCACGTACCTCAGAGGGATAGGCTAAGGGTGAAAATAGATAACGGATAGAAAACGTGTTTAAAAAAGTATAAAGCGCTATTCAAACGCGAGGCAGTGTTGTCATCACGGAGATCCATCCCTTAGCACGTCCCTCCTCTCACCAGGACACCTTCGCTTCCTTTTTAGGGTCTCTTAACTTTAGGACCTATTTCTTTATCTCAGAAGGGTTCCGAGACTCCCTGGTGGTTTCCCCTGATCACAATCTGTGACCCCAGAGGCCCAATGGGCACGCTAGGTGTCTGAGGGGGGGTGCCGGAAGAGGGACCTACCCGCTGTCCTTCCGGCACCTTCCCTGCGCCGGCCCCCTTGGTCCACCCTATGAGAAGAGCTGGGCTGTCCATTCAGGCCGGACAGGTCTAGGGTACCCCTGCCCCACACTCAGGGGACCCCATCTGGAGTGCAATTCCTGTTCCCGACTTCCAGCAGGTGGCGGGGTAGAGGGAGGGAAGGCGCCCCGAGAACCAAGGGCAGGATCGGATGGTGGGGCCTCAGGACGCCCCCAGGCTCGCCCCCGCCCCCTGCTCCTGCCGCCGGGCCCTTCCCTCCCCCGGCCCAGCCCTAGTCTCGCTCTGGCGGCGCCTGGAGGGGCCGCTGGGCCCCGAGGCCCGGTCCGCCGCCGCTGTGCACGCGCAGGTGGTCCTTGAGCGACTCCTTGTAGCGGAAGCTCTTGCCGCACTCGCCGCACGTGTAGGGCCGCTCGCCGGTGTGGATGCGCTGGTGCTTGAGCAGGTTCTGCTTGCGGATGAAGCTCTTGCCGCACAGCGCGCACTGGAAGGGCCGCTCGCCCGTGTGCAGCCGCTGGTGGTTCTGCAGGTGCTCCTTGCGGCTGTAGGTCTTCTCGCACTCGGAGCACTTGTAGGGCCGCTCGCCACGGTGCGTCATCTGGTGGCGGATGAGGCCCGAGTGGCAGTTGAAGCTCTTCTCGCACTCGGCGCACTCGTACGGCCGCTCCTTGGTGTGGCTGCGGTGGTGGATGATGAGGCTTTTGCGCACACCGAAGCTCTTGCCGCACTCCGGGCACGAGTAGGGCTTGCTGCGCGCGCCGTGCAGGAGGAGGCTCCGGCGGAGGCCGCCCGGGCAGCAGCTGCCGCAGCCCCCGCCGCCCCCGCCTGGGCCCCCGCCCGCGCCCCCGGCTGCCCCGCCGCCGCCCGCCTGGCCGTCCGCCTGCGCCCCGCCCGCGCCCCGCTCCCCAGGCAGCGCGGGGAAGCCGTCGTCCAGCAGCGCGCCCCCGCCGCGGCTCGGGGGGCCGCCCGCGTCCTCGGGGGGCGCCGGCAGCGGGGGCAGGCTCTGCGGGGCGGGCGGGGGCTGCGGCGGGGCCGGGGGCGGGTTCTTCACCATCAGCAGGCTGTCACCTGGGGGGGAGACACGAAGAAGCGACATGCTGACACTGCTCGGTCCAGGACTCACGCCGTCCCTGCAAGGGTGCCCCGGGCCTTAACTAGTTCCTCTGCGGCTTCCTGCGAGTCACAGGCTAGCCGGGCCTCAGCTTCTCTAAAGGATGAGGGGATTGAACAAGGCAAATGATCAAGTTCCCTGTGCTCGAGGGTTCCCCAACCCTCGGAGCTGCACAGAGCCACCAGCTGGAGAGCACCTGAAGCGGGTCAGGCAGGTGGCACGCAGTTAGGATAGGAAACACCCCCAGATGCCGGGAGCCGGTGGGCAGAGGAGCGGTGCTCTGCGGAAGTCCCCTTGGAAGGCGGAATCGCCTGGAAATAATAAGACTTAATTGTATTCTGGTGTTCAGTGCTAATTTACCTACGGAGAATCTCTCGACTGGAGGGAGAGAGTCTGCCAGAACCTATCCCAGGTGAAAAGCCCGTCTGAAGGCCTACAGGAGGGGAATGCAGGGGGCCGGGCGCATAACCACCCTGCGATTTGCAGTTATGTCTCCACTAAGCAGGCAGCCTTCGGCCTTGTACTGCGGCGGGGTCAGCTGGGTTGATATGAGTCCCACCCTGGCGCCTGACCCCACCTGGCCGCGGACCACACGTGACTGGCGCTCTCCTCATCCTCGTGTGGAAGTGGCTGCCCAGCCAGCCTCCCCAGGAAGCGCCTGTCTCGCTCCTGCAATGGTGCCCTTTCCTGCACCCCTGAGTCTCCAGGGTTCATGGTTCCACACGACCTTGGGGGCAGTGGGGCACAAAGCCCAGGCTCTGGGCATCGGAGCAGCGATCTGAGGCCCAGGACTCCGACTTCCAAGGCACTACTGGGTTTGCTGACTGTATTTAGGAGTCTTCTCTTTCCTTCACCCTCCATCACCTCCCCGATCCCCAGTTCACAGTCCTTTCTTCCTGCAGGAGCCCCCTCCCCATGACATGTGTTCCTTATGTGACACTCCTAGACAGACTGGGCCCAGCCTGCCCCCCTCTATCCCAACCAACACTGACCAGGCAAAGAACCATTTCCATAGGACACTGGCCAGAGGCAGGGGCCACTGTAACTCTCCTAGCCTCAATCCAGGATGTCATGCCGTCAATCCTGCAGGTTTGGCTGTGGCCTCTGTCACAGCTGCACTGTGGGCCTTGCTTCTCCCTCTACCCGATTGGCTACTCTCCCTCCTTCGTGGGTGTTATTCCCAAGAGGACCCCCAAGGAAACCACGTGTACGTAAACCTCCATCTCAGGGACTGTTTCCCAGGAAACCCAACCCCAAACAATCCTAATCCTACTCTGATCATTCTTCAAACTCGGAGTGAGCACCAGACCACTTCTGTCAACTGCCTCCCTGCTCCGCCCCGCCCCCCGCCTCTGTTCTCCCTTCCTGACCCAGCTTAGCTCCTGTGGTCCCTCTGCCCCTCTCTCCTCTGTTGGGCTTGCCTGGGGGACCCCAATGCAGTGACAGCACTCAAGTAGCTGAAGGCTGCTGGAGAAGATCACACACCTCAAACCCTGGCATCCTACCCCATGACTCAGCATGCCCCAGTTTTCCACTCTCCATGGGGATTACGTCACACCATCTCCTCCCACCTCTAACATGAGGACTTTCACTCTAGAACTCACTGGCCAGTAACTGATTCAGATACAAGCACGGGACCTTGTTCTGGCTGATGAGATGTGTTTGCTGGGAGGCTTCTGGGAAAGCATCCTCACTCCTTGGAGACAGTGCAGGCAAAAAGACGGCCTCTCCTTTCCCTCTGGGCCTGGAGGTGATACTTGGAACAGCTGTGGCCAACTTGCTCCATCCACACCAAGGATGAGCGAACAAGCAGTTGGAAAGAACCTGGGTCCTTGATAATATAGCTGCATCCTTGAGCCAACCAAGGCTAGAACTGGACTACCTCTTAGTTACGTAAGAGGATAAATGTCTTCATTCTTTAAAGCAGTTTGAATATTCAATCAATTGTACGTATGTAAAGAAATCCCAGTAAACACTCTGGACACAGAGGCTCCAGTGCGGTTCTCTGGTAGGCAGTACTGTCACTCATCGCTGTGTGGGGAGCAGGACACTCCCGACTCCACAGGGAGTAGACAACAGAAGCTTCATGCTTAGGACCCTCCCAGACCTGGTCCTGCGGATCTCCCCTTTCAGCTGGTTCTGATTTGAATCCATCCTCTTGCTCTAATAAAACTAATTGTAAGTATAGCACTTTCCTGAGTTCTGTGAGTTGTTCTAGGGAATTACTGCACCTGAGGCGTTAATGGAGACCCCTGAATTTGCAGCCAGCTGGTCAGAAGTGCGGGTGGTCTGGGGACCCTCGAACTTGCAGCTGCTGTGTAAGATGAGAGCAGTCACGTGGAGAACGAGGTGCCTCACCTGTGAAGTCTGGCCTAATCCCAGGTGGTTGGTGTCAGAAGTCCTTGCAACCTGTAACTCCCCAATCAATCTAGCCCCAGGCTCTCCAACTTCAGACTCCTATGTTCATCTGTCTACTTGACATTGCTACCTGGATGTCATCTCAAGTTGAACGGGTCCAGAGGAGAACACCTAATTTACACAGCTAACCTGCTGCTTTTCCAGGACTCACCATTTCAGCAAACAGCACCCATTCGCCCAGTGTTTCCGGATCAAAACCTAGGAGTCACTCTTGTCTCCTCATCCACCACAGACAATCTATCAGTTATATTTCCAACCATCACCTCTTGACCTGGTCTCTACCCACTACATTAGCTCCTACATGGTTTCCCTGCTTCTGGCCCTTTCTCCCCACCTGACTCCAGTCAATTCCCAAACGTACGTTTTAAAAATGTAAACCAGATCACGTCACCACTGTGTTTCAAACCCTCTGTTAGTCTCCTTTCATATTAGAATAAAATCCAGACGCTAACCTGGCCCATAGGTCATACGTGGTCAGACTCCTCCTTGTCTATTGCTCCAACCTCCTTCCCCAGATGGCCTTCCTTATGGCCTTCCCTTCCCCAGCAGCCCCGTGGTCAGCTCCTTCTCGTGATCTGGACACACTCGAGTGCTTCTTCCTTTCCTGCCCCGACTCCCGGCCCCCTGTTTTCCCTGAGTCGTCACCCTCAGAGCGTTTACCACCCTGAGTTTATCTTGTTTGCGTGATTACTGTTCATCACCGCCCCACAAAAGGAAAGGCCCCTGGCCCTTCTTCACCACTGATTCCAAGTGCCTGTAGTACTGCGTAGCATAGAGCAGGCACGAGGTAAATACTTGTTAAGTAACAGAGACTAAAAAAGGCTGGAATCACTGTTTTAACCAGTTTTAACCCAAGGCAGTACGTGGGAATTTCAGGAGGCTGCTTTCAAATCGTATCCTGTGACTTGCGAGTGTGTTTTGAGTGCTGGCGTCCAGGTAGGGTGGTCTGGCCTGAGGCTCCCCACTCTCTCCAGAAGCACCCAGTAGCCACTGAACTCCAAACCCCTATTCACACTTCCTGCTTCAGTGGAGCCCCATGCACGTTACTTCTGAGTGAACCAGACTTTTTTCCTGTCTTACACTAACTGTCAGAGAGCAGAGAGTAATATCCACTCATTAATATATAAAGCCAGGAATCCTTTTTACTAAAAGGTAACGTCCGGTTAGGCTGACGTCTGACTTTGAGTTAAGCAGGACACCGGGTCTTTCTCTCTTGTTTACGGCAGGGCCAGGGAAGGGGGTTGGCGTGAACATGCATGTATTTCTGTGTTTTACTCTCTAGCCCTGCCCCCTCCCCCCTTCCGAGCCCCCTCCAGAAGACTACCACATGATGCCATGTCTTACCGAAAGTCCACCTGGTGGTCCTTGGCAACCACAGCACTAGGTGGGTTTTAAACCTCAAAGAAATCACAGGTGAGATACTAATTTCACATCCCAACATT
The DNA here is from genome assembly GCF_011762595.2 of Tursiops truncatus. NCBI lineage: Eukaryota > Metazoa > Chordata > Mammalia > Artiodactyla > Delphinidae > Tursiops > Tursiops truncatus. Next base: position 98,427,349 of record NC_047042.1, on the reverse strand, counting down.
AATGAGCGGAAGGCAGGTTCATTTTGGGAGAAAGACAAGAGGCTCCGATACGAGGCTCTAGTGACTGGGCGGGCAGGAGAAGCGTTTCCAGATACCCCTCTCTCCCAGCTCTGGGCCTTTCTTCCCAAATGCAAACGTTCTAAGGCCTCCCAGAGACAAAACAGCACAGGGCAAACTGTTCTGCGAGCCGCTCGGCATATTCGAACTGGAGAAGGAAAGCGCTTTGGTAATTTGCAAAGCCTGGCGATTTCTGCACGAGTGTCTCACGCTGTTTTCACAACCACGCAGGTCCCAGGAAAAGGCTCCTTGAAGCCCACACGCTCTTAGCCAAGTGGGAGAAGTCGGAAGGCAGCGCCGAGGGACAAAGATTTGGGCGGAGCTTCCTGGCACAATGTTTGCTGATCTGGTACCCCTGCCTTCAGGGCCAGGGCTAGAAATGGTGGCCTGAGTGCTGCAGAGGATGGGGTGGCATCAACCGCTATCGCTTCTTCCTGCCCTCACAGGCGGTCCCCCGGATGTCCCTGTCACATCCCACCCCACCAGCAGGTTAGAAAGAGGACAACTGAAATTCTGTTTTAGACAAGGATGTGCACCGTTCCTCTGCCATCCCCTGCCCATTCCTCCGGCCCCACTCTGCTCTTCCAGACTGAACTAAGTCTGTCTCACGGAGAGTGAGATCCGCTCACCTGGGTTTTAAATGTCCCTTCAGATTCAGAAACAACCCATGTCCTCAGCTCTGACATGGATTTCGAGCTCTCAGAGGGTGTCAGGAATGTGAGCAAGGAACATATGATTAACTGTCCCTTCACCACCCCAATCACCCAGAGGACATTAAGCCAGCTGTTTCAGTGGTACTGGCCCTGGCAAGGAATGTGAGCCTGATGCGACGCGTTACCTAACCCACCAACACATGCCAGAGGTCCTCAGCCAGTCAGGGGGCTTCCAGAAAGACCCAAGAGAGCCAAGTCAGGGGAGGTATTTGGCCTCACACTTGCCGGCAGAAGAAACCCCCCTCTTCCTATCTGAGCTTCAGGAGCTTCCCAGTTACTCTGGGAGGTCAGCTGCCAGGGTGCTCTGGTGAGTGTTTCCTAGTGTGTGAGCCGCCTGCTGCCATCACCTGCTGTGACACCACTGCCTCAGCTCGCTCCCAGCCTGCTCGCCTTTCCCTGTTGTGATGGGTTCAATTATATCCCCCCAAAAGATAACATCAAAATCTGGACCCCCCAAGTACTTCAGAATGTGACCTTATTTGGAAATAGGATCTCTCCAGGTGTAGTTAAGATGAGGTCATACTGGAGGAGGGCAGGCCCCTGATCCAACGTGACTCGTGACCTTATAAGACACAGAATGTGTGAAGACAGAAGATTGGGGTGACACATCCACAGACCAAGGAACACCAAAGATCACCAACAAACACAGAAGCTAGGCAGAGGCAAGGCAGGGCTCCCCTACAGCTTTCAGAGGGAGCATGGCCGTGCCGACCCTTTGATTTCAGACTCCAGGCCTCCAGAACTATGAGAGAATAAATTTCTGCTGTTTTAGGCCACCCAGTTGGGTATTTTTGTCAAGACAGCCCTAGGAAGCTAACATACCTGCCATCCTCCAGAAGGAAAGGGGACAGTGCTTTGATACAGGCCTTCAAAAGGCTGCCATGACAGAACATCACCCTGTAAGGGGCTAGGCTGGGTGAGCAACCGTCCCAGTGGACAAAACACCCAGGGGCCCCGCTGGGTGTGCCACTCACCAGGGCCAGAATCTAATCCGAGCTCTCCTTCCATGGCGTCGCGAGGGCCCCACGGGTACGGCTGCTCCTCCTGCTTTATCCATGACAAGATGTCGTGTGCGGAGATCAGAGACTCTGTTCGGGGAAAGAAGGCAGTCTTAGAGCCTGTTGCTTTCCACCGAGCATCCCACCGGAAGTTCAAACACCGCCACGTGCAGAGGCCGCTGCTCTGCTCAGAGGGCGTGTGGCAGTTGGGGTATCCCTGTCCCCATCCCGTCAACAGCCTCCCCAGATGGGACCTCACTGGTCCTGCTGCCGGGGAGGAGGCTGTGTGGAGGCAGAGCCAGGGCCGGAACCCAGGTCTTCTGGCTCTGTCCTCGGAGCCCCAGGGCCATCTGCGGGGCCAGGCCGGAGGGGAGCCTGGCCTCTGATGGCCCACAGGACCAAGGGAGGAGAGGTCGGCCTTCCAGATCGGCAACGGCAGAAGCAGTGGGCACAGGTCATTAATAGGAACTGCCGTGGACACTGCCGCCTCTCTGTCAGGAGGGCACTGCTTCCTCTCCTGCCCTGGACCCCTTCAACTTCCCCCCTTGTGGAGCTGTGGAGTTGACAAACGACACGGAATCCTAGATCTTACAGCTGCTTCTTTTCCTGGTGTGCGGGGCTGCATGAGACTTTGGGGTCACAACCAGCAAACAAGATGACACTGGCCTCCTCCAGCTCTGCAAGCATATGTGAACACACGCGCACACACAGTGCACACGCACACAAATGCACACGCACACCCGCATGCACACACACGCCCGCGTGCACACGTACATGGGGCCTGGGCGGGCAGAGCTTCCCTATTGTTCTTTTATGCTTCCCTTTACGCCTGGACTTTCCCCAGAAGTTTCCTGGGAGACACCTAACTACTATTCACTCAAGGAAGACTCCGGAAAAAGTAAAATTACTTTCTTTCTTTCTGTCACAGAAATATATACCACTTTTAAAAGGCTTTTTAATTATATTTCAGAAATCAGTGAAGTCATATTAGTATCAGTTCACTGACAGTACAAATTATCAGTGTGATGATTCCTTTAGAGAAGTCCTCCCCACTTTGCTAATAGTTATATGCCGAAATGTGTACAAAGTCACCACCTGAGGAACACACTGTAGTTTATCCCCTGCGTCTTTCACTGGCCTTTGACCAAAGTGACTCGATCGGATAGATTTTCTGGCGGTTACAGAAGTCATCTCCACGTGCCCCGACGGCGCGCTCACCTGAGTTGGGGTCCGTTGGAATGTCCCTCTCCGCCAACTCCTGCTGAGCCCACACGCACGGGGGGTCTTCCTGTTTGATCCGGGACAGGAGGTCTTGGGCAGAAGCTGGTGAGTCTGCTTGTGGGAACAGAGCAGCAAAGGTGTCAGGGGACACGGAAACGCCCACAAGGTGGTGCTTTAAGTCTCTCGTGTCATGCAATGAGTTCTTTTCCCTAAACATCAGCAATAATTATTCTAGTTAATTAAAGCTTTAGGTCAGCTTGGCCTCAGCTGCTGGAGCTTTTGCCGCAAATAAGTGGATACTACAAGGGGTGACATAACAGTGATGTCATCGAGAGAGCTTTCCTGTCCTTCAGGAGCTTAACTCCTTCAACCGAGGTTCACGCCTGAGGCCTGAGCAACACCGTGGAAGGAGGTCTTCCTCCTGCAGGGACCGTCCAGGAAAATGACACCTTCCAGGAAGGCTTTTTTTTGCGGTACGCGGGCCTCTCACTGTTGTGGCCTCTCCTGTCGTGGAGCACAGGCTCCAGACGCGCAGGCCCAGCGGCCATGGCTCACGGGCCCGGCCGCTCCGCGGCATGTGGGATCTTCCCGGACCGGGGCACGAACCCGTGTCCCCCGCATCAGCAGGCGGACTCTCAACCACTGCGCCACCGGGGAAGCCCCAGGAAGCCTTTTATCTTAACCATCTTAATGGGGTTTTTCTAAGATGTATCCTACACCCTCTTTCCTCTGCAGAGTCTATTAAACCTCATTTACCCTTTATTGCCTTCTTATCTCTTAAAGATCCCTCTGAAGCACTGTGATGCTCTCTGAGGAACTGGCCGGATGAATTGGGAAGCGGAAAGGGCTGCTATCACTCACCTATGAGTGTGAGGCTTTGACTAAGGGGGATGAGGTTTGTGGAGCTCTAACCTGTGGATAAGTAAAGAGCTACAGTGTGTTAATATATCTTGTGACGGTTAATTTTATGTGTCAACTTGCCTAGACCACAGTACCCAGATACTGGGCCAAACATTCTTCTCGATGCTTCTGTGTTGTTTTTTTTTGTTTTGAGGAGTTCAACAAGACTTTGAGTAAGGTGGACTGCCTTCCATAATGTAGGTGGGCCCCGTCCCACCACCTGACGGCCTTAATGACAAGAGACTGACATCCCGAGGAAAAGGGAATCCTGCCGGCAGATTGCCCCGGTGCTCCAGTTGGCAGAAGCCAGCTCCTTAAATTCAATCACTCAATCAATATCTCTACACACATGCGCACACACACGCACGCACACACCCTGTTGACTGTTTGGAGAACTCTGACTAATAAATACATATCTTCTCTAACAGAGATCTCACATACAAAGTCCAGCCAGAATGCCGTCGAAGAGGAGCTATCCAGACCCCCTGACAGGACTGTGGCCGTGCGGGGCCTGACACAGAGGCAGCAGCCGTAAGTGCTTGGTTAAAACAACGAAAGCTCTTCCCACCAGTCGGGAGCAGGTCTCACGGACCCCCAGATTCCCCCACCCACGGGACCTGTAAAACGCCTCACACTCAGTACTTCTGCAGATACTGCTTTCCAAGGGAAGAAAGGAACAGTTAAAAACTGATATTACAAAGAAGAGAAAACAGAACGGCTAAGCCCAGACGTGCTGGCAACTCGTCCACGTCGTGTGCCGAGTCTGCGGCTCGTGGGAAACCCTGTCTCTCCATCCATCCTGGACCCACAATCTTCCGTTTTCAGCTCAGGCCTCTGGCCTGGCACACACGTCAGACAATGCTGGGCGCCTGCAGACCACGTTGGACTTTCCTCTGCCACCCGGCTTGGGCGGCCAGTCAGCTCACTCACCGGTGATGGACTCTGTGGGGATGGCTCTTTCCTCCAGGCCCCGCTGACCCCGGGCACACAGGGCCTCCTCCCGCTTCACCTGAGAGGACGTGTCCTGTGCAGTCACCAGGGGCTCTGCTCCTGGGGACAGAGAATCACATCGTTTGGTGCCGTTTTCATGAATGATCGTCAGCTGGACGTTCTCGGGGTCAGGAGCACGGCTGACAGCACTGGCCAGGGAAGAGCACAGGGGTCTTGGGTTTCTCTGGGCAACTATGGGGAATCCCCAGGAGCAGAAGGTCCTGGGAGCAGAGAAGCGATCGACATTCAGGACAAGGGGGTAGGCCAAGCCACAAAATGAGGTGTGGTAAGGCTGGGACAGGGTTCCAGAAACAGCCCACGCTGGGTGGGTGCTAATCAGGACAGGCCATAGGTCTCCCTCCATGTGGGAGACATTCGTCCTTGTTCTGCAGCCCAGTCAGGAAGAGTGGGCCAGACAGACAGACAGACAGAGACAGACACACACACACACACACACACACACACACACGAAGTTAGACTGGGCAAAGGGAAGCAGCCCCATCCCTTCCTGGAATGGATAAGGCACAGCATCCTTTTGCATAAAAGACAATAACATGTCTTCCATGCAGACCCCGTGATGTGACCACAGGGGCATGTTCCTCTTGTGAGGGTCTATGGTGTGATGTATAACACTAGCCCCCGCAGGAGACAGCAGGAAAGAGACTACATGAGGAAGTGGAAGACATGGATCCTGGTTTCACCTCTGCCCCCAGCCCAGAGGATGAGTCACTTGCCCTCTCTGGCTCTCAGTCTGCTTGGCCCATCCATAAAAAGGCCACAGTGGTCCCTGTTCTATCTGGCACAGGGATGGATGATAACTCAGTGAAACGGCTGAGGTTACATTGCTTTACTGTGAAAGGTTACCACAGCTGCTGACCTCACACATTTGTGGTACCTAAGACAGGGAAGGAGCCATTTAGACGAAACGTCCACAAGAGGCACATGCACAGCAACCAGGGGCTGGGCGGGGGAGGCCCAGAGAACAGAGAGCAGAACCAGGGGCTGGGCGGGGGAGGCCCAGAGAACAGGAGTGACTGCTCATGGGGGTGGGGTGCCCTATGATGAAAACGTCCTGGAATTAGATAGCGATGATGGCTGCACAACTTGGTGAACTGAATGATACACTTCACGAGTGAATTTACAGCATGCGAATTATATCTCAATAAAGACAGCAGAATGGGGGGAGGGGGCCGCCTTGAGCCACCTTCTAGGGAAGTTTCGGTGAATACACCCTCCACTGAAAAGGGAGGAAGGGCAGAGGGCCCCAACGGGTGAAGGCTCCTGGGAGAAGGCAGAGAATACAGTTCAAGGACCAGATTTCACCTGGCCCAACAGTGCTCAGGAGAGCTGAGGTCCCGAGAAGCCTCGCACCTCCCATCACCAGGTGTGACGTTCTCGGGTAACTGGATCCTCAGAACGTAAGATCTCCCTTGAATGAGAAGAAAGCTTTGGAGGGTAAGTCTGCCTGTGATGGGGCGTCTGTGAGAATGGGGCGAGGATGCTGAAGGAGACAGCCAGGCCCGAAGCAGTCGGCCACGCACCCCACGTGCGCCACGCACCCCACGTGCGCCACGCAGAGCCTCCTCTGCCCACCTCCCTAGGCTGGAGCTGCACTCGGGTCTAGGGCGCCCATCAGGGCTGGGAGGCTGCAAGGCGCCCCCACGCCCCCGCTGCTTCCTCTTCTCTCCAGCTTACCTGGGCATCTCGAGCTACACGGTTCTGACCCAAAAGACAAACATCTGTGGTGCGCTTTCTGGCCCTGAAACTCTTCCTGTAGGTGACCGCCAAATTTCAAGGGCAGCAGAACTGGCCCCACGAACAACTCGGGAGAAGCCCGCCTGGAAGTCATGCAGGGATGGCGGTGCTTCTCTCCCACCCTGCCCTGGACCTAGGGCTGTCTTCGGCTGCCATCACCTGTGTCTGGATCCATCAGGATTTCTCTCTCTTCGGGGTCACGCTGCTCCCACACGCAAGGCTCTTCCCGGGGCTCGGCCTGGGGTGGAGCATCTGGCTTGGACACTGGACCTTCCGAGTCTGGAATGAGGGGGAAGGGAAGACAGGGCTGAGTGAAGCTGATCAGTGGGCCCCGATCAAGGGCGATGTGGAGCTCTCCCCTCCCCCACCCCACCCCAGCAGTCCTCTAGGTGGTGGCCGTTATGTGAGTACGTCAGGTAATCTCTCACGAGGAACTATGAAAACAAGTCAATAGATTCCCCAGTTTCTGGTCTCTGAAAGCCAGCAGCAGAGCGACCGTGGCTTATCCAAGGCTGCTGGGAGGCAGCGCGTAGTGATGCTGTTTGGCTGTGATTCCAAAATGGTGGCAGCGCAGTGTTCAGCCCTGCGGTGATAGGCCCTGTTTTTACTTTCCATTCTGTTACAAGTCATTCTAACTTCCTAGCAGGCAAGCAAATCGTTTCTTGAGTTTCCGTGACGTATAAACATGACACCTTGCCCGGGGGTGGTGCACCACGGGTCGAGAAGCATCTCACTCCCCACTCCCAAGGTGCTCGCCACAGGGGAGGGAAGGCGCCCTTACCCAGGGACATCAGGGTTTTGTAGTTCTCCTTAACCAGGTTGTTGTAAAGCTCCTTCTGCCATTCATCCAGGTTCTTCCACTCGTCCTCAGAGAAGTAAACAGCAATGTCTACAAAAGTCACCGGAACCTGGGCCAACAAGAGTTTTAGTCTGGAACCCCCTGCTCGCTCCTCCCCCCACCAACTCCCCATCAGGGGCACGGGGCCCGCTGCACCCACGGCCCCCATCCTGCCCGGCCCGTTTCAGTGGAGTCAGTCCACTCTGTTCCTGATCATCCTGTGCCTCCAGTAACCTTTTAAAAATTAAGCATTTAGGGCTTCCCTGGTGGCGCAGTGGTTGAGAGTCCGCCAGCCGATGCAGGGGACACGGGTTCGTGCCCCAGTCCGGGAGGATCCCACGTGCCACGGAGCCGCTGGGCCCGTGAGCCATGGCCGCTGAGCCTGCGCGTCCGGAGCCTGTGCTCCGCAACGGGAGAGGCCACAGCAGTGAGAGGCCCGCGTACAGCAAAATAAATAAATAAATAAGTAAAAATTAAGCATTTAACCACATCCTTTGTAATTTCACTTTTAGGTAAACTGGGTACCTGAAGGTAAAGCTTTTGGCATTCAGGGTGACAGAGATGCAGTAGGTTCCTGGAGTGCGTATCAGCGAGCCAAGTCCAATAAAACCCTGTTATAGAACCTGTACTTCAGTCAGGTCACCCCTAGGTACACAGTCGCGTTTTTGTCACTAAAACTTGCCCGTTGCCCGTGCTAAGGCTCCGGAATCTTGATCTGTTTCGTGCACCGCTACATCCCAAGCATCTAAAAGCATGTAGTTTGGAGTCAATAAATATTTGTTGAATGTGTTGAATAGCTGTTGCCAACACTAGGAAGGTCCCACTGTGGCCTGAGTCATCCAGCATCCAGTGTCAGTCACCTGGTGTTCAAGGTCATCTAATCTGCTCCATAAAGCTGTTATTTCAGTTCGACAAGGATTCTTGTCTGTACTCATTTCAGTCACTCACCATCATGGCCTCATCTCGGACAGAATTGTTCAAGATGGTTTCACTTCCAAGACTTCAATATCTGAGCTTCACTTCTCTGACCACATAGCCTTACCTCCTACCACTTTCCCATCCCTGCTGGACCAGCCTTTCCCTCTCACTCTGAAATCCAAGCCCTCAGCTCTCCCCAAGGCCCTGACCCTAGTCCATCGGTCTCTGTACCTGACACATGGCACCTTTGTGTGAATGAAAAAAGCAGCACTCTCGGTGTCAGGCCTGCTGGCGCACTGCCTGGCGCCCTTCATTTCTCCTCCTCCTGCCTGTGAAACTCAACCCAAACCACCTTTTCCCTTTGGCATTTTCCGTCTCTCCGTCTCCCCCTTCAGGACCCCCAACCCGAGAGGAGCCCCACTCAACCCTGCCACCACAAATGAGTCTACTCTTCCCCTTCACTTGACACATCCCGAGACACACGTTCTGTGCTTTCTTCCCCATCCAGGCATCCTTAACCCCCGAAATCTGTCTATGAGCATCCTCTACTCTCTGAAACCTCATCCTGAGAGGTCATCAGCCTCCTGCTGTTAGCTTTCACCCCTTCAGACCCCTCTGAAAGGTCAGACCACCTTCCTGGAATTTCCTCCTGCTTGGTTTCCACGACCACGCTGCCTCCTGCCCACCTGGTTCACGTCTCCTGTACTGCTCCCTCTTCCTCGCCCCGGGACCATGGTTCTGCTCTCACCCTGCCCTGTTTCCTCACTTTCCCCTTGGCAGCTTCATTCTTCTCACGGGTTCAGTGGTTACTTCTTTGCAGATGACACCCTTCAGCTTTCCTTCCTCCCTTCAAAGTTCACATTTCAATAGCCTTCTGAGTGGCTTCATTTATTCATCTTTTTTTTTAAGATTTTTTTTTTGGATATGGACCATTTTTTTGAAGTCTTCATTAAATTTGTTACAATATTGCTTCTGTTTTATGTTTTGTTCTCTTGGCCACGAGGCATGTGGGATCTTAACTCCCTGACCAGGGATCAAACCCGCACCCCCTGCAATGGAAGGTGAAGTCTTAACCACTGTACCGCCAGGGAAGTCCCTATTCATCTTTTAAGTACCTCAAACTAAATGTATCCAAAACCAAGTTTGTTATCTTTTCCGACACACCAACTCCTCTGTCCCCGCTTCACCGGTCAAAATTCCAGAATCATGGTCCCACAACTGGAAATAGACATCACTCTGCAAAAACCTCACTCTGCTAGGATGCAGCAGAACTCTGAGACATGGGCCAAGATTGCAGGGAACCCACAGCCTAGCCAGACAGGAAAGAATATCCATGAATTATCCATGAACAATTAACCAATTTAATAGAACCCACGAGGCACAGAGAAGCTGAGAGACAGCAGCCTGAAATTTGAATCTGACAAAGAGAATGCATCTAGCAAGACCAAGAGTCTACAATGAACTGAAACTACTGCCAGCAACATTAATTAACATTCTCATGGTGCTGTATGGTTATGGAGGTTTTAAAATATGTCTGCAAATTCTTTGACAATCCCTTCAAAAAATAAAGCCGAATTCTCCTCCTCTTGAGCGCAGGATTGAGTGACTTGCTCCTAACAAATGAATAAAGAAGTGACGGTATACAATTTCTAAGGCTGCATCATAAAAGACATTGTAGCTTCCATCCTGGTCTCTCTTTCTGGATCACTCACTCTAGGGGAAGCCAGCGGCCATGTTGTGAGAATGCTCAAGCAGCCTTGTGGGGCAGGTCCAAGTGGTGAGGAACTAGCTAAGGCTTCCTGCCAAAACAGGCGAGTGAGCGTACTGGAAGCCGATCCTCCCGCCTCAGTCAAGCCTTCAGATGACTGCAGCCCATCAGTCATCTGCAGGTCATCAGCTTGACTGTAACTTCATGAGACTCTGAGCCAGAACCACTCAGCTAAGTGGCTCCTGAATTCTTAACCCACGAAAATTGTAAAATGATAAATGATAATTTTTTTTAGGCTGCTAAGGGTTGGGGTCATTTGTTACATGGCAATAGAGAACTACTACAATGAGCTACATAGTGTTGTCCCATCAGCGATATCAGTTAACCCTCACAACTCCACGAAGTAGGCATAGTATCATCTTCGTGTTACAGGTGAGAACACTGAAGCTCAGAGAGACTGCCTGGGAATTTACTTACTAAATTACTTATTTACACTTCACTTCTTTCCAAAGAGGAACTGAGGAGGCTCAGAGACAACACAAAACATAGCTGACCTGTGGTAGGAAAACCGGCACGTGGCAAAGCCAAGATTCAAACCCAAGCCTTCTAATTCCGGACCCCACAACCATTCCATTGTTCCGTGAGGGTAGGTGTCAACTCAAGACCCCCAACGCCTGGCCCAACACACAGAACGCGCAGCAGGGCCGGGACGCAGCACCGAGTTAAAGCAGGGCGCAGACGAGGGCAAAGGGCAGCGTGGGAGGAGATGCCACCTATGCCGCACAGCAATATGTTATATAAGCCAAACTCGACAAAAACGAGCCCCTGGGGGCTGCAGTGGTGGGGGTGGCTTAGGGAGGAACCACAGCCACTGTTAGAACTCAGCTCTGCGTGGCCTCAATGGATCACCGTTCAGCACCTCCTCCGGCGAAGCCACTGGGTCGGCTACCAGATACAAAGACCAAGAAGGCCCAGTGCCTTACGTGGAAGCGTGAGCCCTCCAGCTGGAGGGTCATTCGGCAAACATGTTTTGCTATAAGCCGGGTACTGCTGTAGACACGGAGACACTGCAGTGAACCAAGAAGAGGGAAACCAACCAAGAGACAAAAAAAAAAGTAAGTATTTAAGATGACTGATGGTGTAAGTGCTTTGGAGGAAATGAGAGCAGGGACCGAGGAAAGAGTGCGCCGGGATTGGGTGGCCAGGAAGGGACAGCGGTCCAGTGACAGCTTAGCAGAACCGCTGATGGGGGCGACGGGGCGGGGGCCCTTCAGTGGAGGAAAGTCCTTGCCATGGGACCGTGGGGAGCAACAAGTGGGCAAGAGGGGGTGAGAGGGAAAGGAGGTCGGATGGGTGGGCCAGAGGGAAGGGGCCAGTGACGAAATGGGGGCTTTTATGCTCAATAAGTTGGGGAGCCATTTGGGGGGTTTTAAGCAGAGGTGTAATATGACTGATTTGTATTTTTTCTTCCTCCTTATTGGGGGTACGGGGGCAGGGAAGAAAGCAACGAATATTTATTTTTTAGCCTCGCTGTGCAGCATGCGGAGTTTTAGTTCTCCGACCAGGGATTAAACCCATGGCCCCTGAAGTGGAAGTGCGGAGTCTTAACCACTGGACTGCACTGCCAGCGAAGTCATGACTGATTGATATTTTTAAAGGATCACTCTGGCTGCTCTGCTGAGAAGAGACTGTATGGGGTGGGGGCCCAGGATGGAGACAAGAGGACCAGGGCGGAGGCCATGGCAATAATCAGACGGGAGGCGATGACAGCTTCAACAGACGAAGGCGGGAGCGGTGGAGGCGGGGAGGAGTGGCTGGGCTGTGCATATGTTTTGAAGAAAAATCAGATGGTATTTACCAATATAGCGGAAGTTGGGTGCGAGAAAGAAAGGAGAGAAGGATGACCCTAAGGCCTGTGGCTTGAGCAGCTGGAAGGATGCTCTTGTCTTCGACGGAGAGGAGGACGACTTTGAGTAGAACAAGGTTCAGGCAGAAATCGGGGGTTCAGTTTGGTCGAGTTAAATCTAAGATACTTACTGACATCCTGATGGAGATGTTGAATTAACAGGTAGGAACGTGACTCTGCATTCAAGGAGGAAGTCTGGGCAGGATACAGAGACAGAGCGGGAGGGAAAGACTGCCTTTGAGAGCTGACAGCATCTAAAACGCTGAGCCTGGATGAAATCACGAGGGAGGGAGTGTAGAGAGTGAGCAGAAGGTCAGGACGGAGCCCTGGACCATGCCAAACACTAGAAGTCAGGAAAAGGAGGGGAAAGCAGCGAAGAAGACTGAGAAGAAGCAGGTAGTGATGCAGGAAAAGGACCAAGGGGGTGCGGGGAGCCTGGAAGGCACGCGGACAGGTGTTTCAAGGAGGGAGGGGTCTCCTGCGTGAAATGCTGCTGACAGGGCAGGGAGATGAAGACTGAGGCTTTAATACCACGGCTTTAACAACCCTTGGCTTTAATACCATGGATGTCATTAGAGCCTTGGCAAGACCACTAGGACGGAGAAGTGGCAGCAAAAGCCTCAACCACGTGGGTTCCCGGGAGAATCATCCAGTCACCAATTTACTGGAATACTGAGAACAGAGGAACACGTTAAATGTAGACCACAGAGGATGCAACAGCAGAATCCAGAGAGTGAGAAGTTCCACAGGACAGATGGCCTAGTTTCCTCCACAGATAAACTACAAGGAAAAATGAGAGAGATGAAGGAGGAACTTACAGATTGAAAAGGCTTAAGAGACACAGGAATCACAGCGTGTGGACTTATTTGAGTTCCGATTCAGGCAAACTAACAGAAAAAAATATATAATATTTTTGGAAGAACTGAAAATCTGAACACTGACTGGATATTGGAGTAGGTTGAGATCTTTGTTATGGTAGTGATAATCTTGAGATTATTACGTTAAAAAAAGAGTCCTTACCTTTTAGAGCTACCTATTGAAATATTTACAATTAAAACGCCTGCTGTCTGGGATGTGCTTCAGAATAAAATGGGAGGGGGATGTGGGTAGGGAGTTAGATGAAACAAGATTGTCCAAGAGCTGGTAACTGCAGAGGCTGGACGATGGATTCATGAGGGTTCATCACACAATTCGATCTACTTTGGTCTAGGTTTGAATTTTCTATAATAAAAAAGGCTAAAAAAGGGAGAGAGAGACAATGAAGAAAGAATTGGAGACAGCAAGTAAAGACCGCTCAAAAGAGGAGCAGAGAAATGAGGCACCGCTGGAGGGAGTTTTTTTTTATTACAGAGATGGGCGACGCTGCAGGCAGGGATGAGCTAGTGGAGAGGGAGGAGGTGACGATGCAGGGGACACAGGGCAGATGCTGCGTGACTTCCTGGAGCAAGTGAAGGGGTGGGGTGCGAGCCCACGGTAACAGGAAGGCAGAGGACACGCGGCTGCACATGGAGTCTCCGGAGGGTGACCCCATCTTCTCAGGGGCGTGCTGACCGAGCCCGCAGGCTTGATGAGCCAGGGACAGCAGGAGAGAAAACGGAACAGGAAACGGAGCATGAATTCTGAACTGTGAGGAGGGCCCACTGGAGGGCGGTGGCCACGACTCAAGTGACCCTGGTTGGCGTGGTCTGGGTCAGTCCCCAACCATTCAGAGGAGCAGACACGAAGACAACCAATGACAAAGGGTCATTTGCAGGTGCCAAGGGGAAAACCCAAGCATGAGGCGCTGTCGGAATCTGTGGACGCCCAGACGCCTGGGGAGGGACACCTGCAGGCTCCATGGGGAATGGCTGGAGGCCAGCCTCGCGGCGGTGGAACATTCCAGACGAAGTGGTTAGAGTGGAGGCAGGCTTTGGGAAGAAGACACTTTAGTCAGGCAACAGGGAGCCAGAGACGCCTGTGAGAAGGCCTGACAAAAAGAGCGCTGTCCACGTGGGCTGGTCCTCTCCGCCATCCCTGCCCCTGGGGACCGCCACTTACCTTGGGGACCTCGCCCTTGCTGCCCGGGGGCAGCCGCAGGACCCAGAAGTTCCTGTTCCTCAGCAGGTTCTCCATGTTCTCCAGCCGCCTCTGCAGCAGCCCGTACTCCTGCAGCAGGGTCCCCAGCACCGCCCACTTGCCCTCCATGTGGTTCCCGAACTCCACGGCCGTCTTCTCGCAGTCGGCCAGCTTCTTCTCGGCCGTCCCCGTCCGGCCCTCCAGGTTTAGCAGCTGGCTGGCCTGGGCATCCACCTTCCTCTCCACGGCCTGGATGGCGGCCACCACGGTCCAGAGAGAGATCTCTGCTGTGGGCAGCTGGGGCTCTCTCATCATGCGGTCGGGGAAGACGGGTGCCCTATCTGGGAAGGGTGGGAACTGAAAAGGCATTGGTCGCCGGGCGTCCATGTCCCATTCCTGAGCCTGTGCGAGGAGGGAGAAAGTGACAGCGGGGATGAGACCCTGTGTGAGGAGGCAGGGTGGCCTGAGAGCAGGGGACAACTCATCAAATGCCGCAGAGTCTCGCCCTCCTGCCAAGCGCCTGCCTCTCAGGCTATGGTGTTCCTTAACATGCCAGCAAGAGCTCGGGCAGCCACCCACCCAATCTTCCCACTTCCCACCTGCAGGAGTCAAGCTGGCCACTAGTTTATGACCCCACCTTGACCCTTGAGAGGTCAAGGCTGTGGACCCCAGCCTAAAATGTCACGAACCACTTTCCTTGGCGAGCCCATCTGTTTTCTTCGTGGGCTAGACTTAATGATGAACTCTAGAGCTGCCCAGTGTTTGCTGTTTCAAAGTAAAAATTTTCATGTCAGTCATCTGCCCCTAATCTTCCCAGCGATCTCTAAGCAGGTTAGGGCAAGAATGATTATCTATCTCTGCTTTAAAGATGATGAAATAGAGCCACAGAGAAGTGGCCGGTCATTCCACAGCATCTCGCTGCACTGTCAACTGGAGTAGTTCTAGGTGCTGCAGGTGACAAAAAACACAGTTCAGGTAACTGGGCTGCCTCCCTTCCCAGCAGGGCTGTGGCCAAGGGAGACACCAGGAGCCCGAGCAAGAGAGCAGACGAGCAGCTCTGTCTCCTTATGTAAGTACGTATTCATATTTTCCAAAATAAAAGTGGGTTTGCCAAAAAATGTCATTCACTGAGGAGAGGAGGAGGGGACATCTCTAAGAGGAAGAGAAGACCTCCCAGCCCCCTCTGCTTCCCAGGGGGGAGGGGTACCTGATGGTCCCGGCCCTCTGGTACTCCCCCAGTTCTGGGTCCTTACCCTGGAGGGCGAGGTCCCCTGGGTGCAAGTTAGGAGCTGAGCCCTGTGACCGAGAGTGGGGTGGTCACTGTGCACTGGTGACCTGGGAACTGGCCCCATACCATACCAGCTACCCAGGCCTTACTGGACAGCGGGGCTGAAATGGCATCTCCTTGCCACATGGGACAGGAGGAGGTGTCATTTTCTGTTCTCTCCGTCGCTGCTGAAGAGGCCCTCAGGCTGGGCGAAGTGGAGACCTATTACTTAGAGGTGCGCTGGGCAGGTAGGGACAGGCATGCTCACTGCCCTCTCTAACTCAGAGCAGCTGTGACAGCCACAGAGGAGCATCACCCAGCTTCCAGGGAATCACTCCTGACATGGGAGAAAGGGCAGCAGGGTCTGGGCCCCAGACCCTGCTCCATAAGAGGCAGTAATATTTCCAGCAAAGCCGCGTACTGGGGCTCATTCAGGCATCATTCCAGCCTGGCCTACAGAAGGGGGCAAGGGCTGATGGTGGAAGTTCAGAGAGTCACTGGGCCCAGTTTACTTTTTGCAGGTGTTGGGGAAGAAAAATTTTCCTTCTACCCTCCTAGGTTCTTCGGCTGCTCTAATAGGCGAATTGACATAAGACAGATTAACATGAGAAAAACGAAGTTTAAAAACATGTATTCCGGGGCTTCCCCGGTGGCGGTGGCGGCGCAGTGGATAAGAATCCGCCTGCCAATGCAGGGGACACGGGTTCGAGCCCTGGTCCAGGAAGATCCCACATGCCGCGGAGCAACTAAGCCCGTGTGCCACAACTACTGAGCCTGAGCTCTAGAGTCCTCGAGCCACAATTACTGTAGCCCTTGCCCCTAGAGCCTGTGCTCCGCAACAAGAGAAGCCACCACAATGAGAAGCCTGCACACCTCAACGAAGAGTAGCCCCCGCTTGCCACAGCTAGAGAAAGTCCGTGCACAGCAATGAAGACCCAACGCAGCCAAAATAACTAAATAAAATCAAACAAACAAACAAAAAACAGGTATACCTCCTGTATACCTGGGAGAGACCCAGAAAACTGAGTTACTCGCCAGAATGGCCCAGGCCACTACCTTAAATACCATCTTCAGCTAAAGACAGATGATGTTGGGGGGTGGAGGAGTCAGTCACAGGAGGTGACCAGGAAAAGACCAGGACACAAGGGTGTACAGGTTTATGCAGATGTACGTCCTTGCCTTCTCCGCTGGTGAGAGTTCTTAGAGCCACTGAGTCACGCTCCTCTTCCTGGTAGAGCGACGGAGATTTCTCTTTTACAGAGGGAACTCCTACTTGGTTTTCAGAGCTTCTCCTGTGCCTGCAGCTCCTCTAAAATAACCATCTTAAAATAATCCTTATGCCAAAGAGGCATATTTTGGGGCGGCAAGTTCCGCTTCCCTACACAGGTTTGGAGACCTAAAGCTGAAAAATGATCAAACAGGACACGGCAACTCCTGGCGGACTTGTCAGAACCCGGCTGGCTGAGAACCAGGCCAGGGACAGAGGAGGCTCCGCGGGGTCCAGCCCAGGGTCAGCTCCCACACTCTCCTCCGGGCAAAGCTATCCAGGCCTCTCTCAGCATCACGTCCTTGTGTTTTACACACCGCTCTAGAGCTCTGACTCCGGAACCGAGATCCTTATGGACCTTTACGAAATGACTGGTGCCTATTCTCAACCCCAGAGGCGCTGATTTAACCGGTCTGGACGAGGCTTGGGCGTCAGGAGTCTTAAGCTGCTCAGGTGCTTCTAATGTGCGACCAAGTTTGCCCACCGCTGGATGGAGGGCAGAATCGCCTCTCAGCGGCCCCTTCCCTCCATCACAGCCGGTGCCGGGGAAAGGTGAATCGCTCGTTATGCTCGGTGAAAGATGGCCATACAACGTTTAAAACATCTTTTCGTCAGAGTGGCCGCAGTGTGACCTGACGAGGTACGCTGCGCGCCCACGTCGCCGGCCCGGCGCGAGTGCGGCCGGCAAGCCCCTCGGCAAGCCCGGGCCGGGGTGGGTGACGCGGTTACGGCCCCGCCAGGGCCCGGGGACCGCGCGTTCCGGGCCCCCCGCCCCGCGGGGCCTCCCCGGGCGCCGGCTCTGGGCCCTGCCGGCACGCGGCCTCGGGCGCCCTCCGCTCCGGGGCGCGGGCGGGGCCTGCGAGGGCGCCGGGCCGGGCCTGTCGCGCGAGCCCCCGGCGCCCCGGCCCACCCGGCCTCCGTCCCCGCCCCGCGCGGCCCGGGCCCCCAGCCGCCCGGCGCCCACTGCCCTGCGCCCCGCCCCGCCCCCACGGCAGGCGGGCGGCCATGGCGCCGGCGGGGGTGCACCCACCTGCATGGGCGGCATTCCCTCGGCCATTTCCCCGCGCAGCGCCGGCTCTTGGTGGCAGACCTCCTCCGGGGGCAGAGCCTGCGCCCAGCTCCAGCTCCCGCTGTCCAGCCCCAGGCCCTGGATGCCCAGCTGCTGAGGCTGCGGCCGTGTTGACACAAACTGCATCCTGGGAGCGCTGTTCCCCGCTCGGGCCGGCCAGGGAGAAGAAGAACGTTTTCCAGGCGCCTTCCCCCTCGCCGGGGCCGGACAGCTCCATCTACAGCCCGTAGGAGCAAACAGTCCCCTTCGGCGGCGCTCCCCGCCCCTCCGCCGCCCGCGCGCCAGCCAATGGCCTCCGAGCTCCTGCCCGCCTGCGGGGACCAACGGGGCCGCTCCGGGGCCAGGGGACCACCGCCGCCCCCAAAGTGACCCTGCGCGGGTATGCCTCTCATACCTGCCTGTCCTAGAGTCCCCAACAAGGCAGGCGGGCCCTGGGGCTGGATTTCTGTTAATTCGGCTAATATTTATTGGGGATCCCATCCCAAAGGACCTGACCCTTTTGAAAAATTGGCAATTGTCTCCAGACTCTTTGTTCTGGCCTTTCCTCTTGCCTCACTCCTTTGCAGCCTTCACCTCCCCACTCTCCCTCGTCTCAATCCAAATTTACCTGGATCAACTCCAGGCCTTTGCATTGGAGTGGATGACAGAGAAGTGACCTGGTCTGTGTCAGAAGAGGGCCACACTCTTCCTCCCAGGTAAGGTGCACTCACAGCATTTTAACAGCAGCCTCTTCCAGAACCTTTAAATGTAAGTCAACGTCACTTTGAAACGTCAGGCCAAGTCAGAGGAGGAGCGGGAGAGAGGACAAGGTAGGCTGATGGAGAAGAAATGGGAAGGGGAAAACTCATTCACTCATTCCACAAATATTTACTGAGCACCTACTATGTGCCAGCTGCTGCTTGGGCAGCGGGTGGGCTTTGCAGTTTGACATACCTGAGTTTAAATTCCAAAATCACCACTCATTAGCTGTAACTGTGAGCAATTTCACTTCTCTGAGCTTCACTTGGTCTCTTTATATATAAATGAAGAAAATAATGTCTATTCCACAGTTACAAATCAAATGAGAACAGTGCTTATAGGCACCCAACAAAAGTAATTACCTCCAAAAGGTAAGTCCTTGTAATTATCCTCAAAATAGTGTCTGTCTTCCTAAATGACTAGTCCCTATCTTGTTAAGACAGAGATCTCCAAGGCTGATTATCGCCCTGGGTAGAGGCAGACCTTCCAGAGGGCCACCCCCGACTAGTACTCTTTTGTTCCACTGCATTTAGTATAAGAAAGGGCATTATTGGTCCAAGTGAGACATGTACTTAGAGCACCTGTACTCAGAAGGACAGTCATCAAGTACTTTCTCTGCTAGGCATACTTCCAGGATAAAGAATGAGTATCTCACAGACTTAATACTATTCTCAAGGAGCTTACAGGTTAGCAAAGGTTATGTTCCCAGAAGCCAGTGATTTTCTTCCCTCTGTTCCTTGGCCATAGGCTGCCCCCGATTGTAAATATCATGTCACTATTATTAGAGGAAACTGGCAAGTAAAAGCTCTGAAAAGCTCCAAGTAAACTCATTTCCACCAGTGAGACACATTTCAGAGCACACATTCTGACCTATACATCAACATCTTCCCTTGTTCCTAGAGATGGAAGAGAAGCTAGGTTAGTCCCAAGCGTTTAAGCTATCTTTTCAATATAAAGTAGTTAAAATTACTTCCCTTCCTAAGCATTAAACTACTTATAACTACTTCTCTTTTTACACAATAAGATACCACATAGTATATCCACTTTACGTTTCTCCTTCACAGAGGGTGAATTTTGCACACACAGAGCCATCGTACTTTCACCCCTGGCAGCCAGAGTTCAGTTCACTGTCATGAGATATGAGCAAAGCTACTCAGCTCAAACAGGATTTAAATGCACAGGCTTTGTGGTACTAGCATTATCTTATAACTGCCAACCCTAGCAACCACAGGTCACAAAAACCAGTAGTGGATACAGCAGATGCATGGTGACTGGGGGGATTGGGGGACACTTCCCAGAAGGAAAACAAGAAGGGCACGAGGAGGGGGCTGCTGTCCACGGACCATGGACTCCAGTGACCAACAGGCTGATGGGGCTGAGAGATGCGAGGGTGGGAGAGACCCTCACTGGGAGAGGTGTCCAGTCCTCAGACTTGTTTCTGTGAGTTACTGAGTAACTATGAGGCAGTTATCTAACTTTCTGAGGAGGAGAAAGCAACTGGATGAAGTGGATTATAGATGTCAAGTATCATTGTTAATAAACATTTCTCGTAGCGGAAGGACGCGGGGCTGGGCCCTCAGTCTCTCAGGTGGGAATGGGCTTCTTCTCATCTCCTCACCTAGGAATTAGATAGCTTCTGCTCAGGACAGGGTATTGGAGTAAAGGAGAGGCCAAAGGAGAGGGCATTCAAAAATGCCAGAACATTTATGTGTTGTGATGGTTGATTTTATGCATGAACTTGACTGAGCCACGAGATGCCCAGAGAGCTGGTAAAATGTTACTTCTGGGTGTCTGTGAGGGTGTTTCCAGAAGAAATTAGCATTTAATCCAAGACTGATTAGAGAAGATGCCCTCACCAGCGTGGATGGGCATCATCCAATCCGCGGAGGGCGTGAGTGGAACAAAAAGGCAGAGGGAGAGCAAATTTGCTCCTCCTTTGAGCGGTCACAGCCATCACCTTCTGCCCTTGGACATCGCTGCTCCTGGTTTTGGGGCTTTGGACTCGGAATGAATTATGCCACTGCTTTCCTGGCTTTCCAGCCTGCAGCTGGCAGATCATAGGACTTCTTGGCCTCCATAATTGCATGAGTTAATTCCTCTGATAAATCTCTTCTTATATATCTCTATATATCCTTTTGGTTCTGTTTCTCTGGGGAGCGCTAACACACGTGTCTGCCACTCCCTAATTCCTGGTGTTCCCTGTGCACTCCGTGTCCTTTCAACAACTACAAGCTTTATTTGAGGAAGAAATCCTCTAGATTCACGCTTAGCTAAGTGAAGAGGGTAACCAGATCTGCACTTCTACCTCAGTGTCGCTCCTTGCTTAGTTTAAAAAGCAGGCTTAAGGACTGCAATGTAATCCTCAAGCTCTCCTCACCCACTGACATGTCCATGGTTACAACTTCCTTATCTTCACTTTAGGATGCTTTACGCCAACCTCCAAGGAAGGATAACACCTTAGGTTTCAGAGTCATTGACATCCTAAGTATAACTAAAAATCAGAGGCAAGACTATGTACAGGGGAGGGTCGCTGGGGGTAAGGTGATAAAGCTCCAGGACTACTTAGAAGAGGCAGAAAGTGTTCATGTGGGGAACACAGTCAGATATTTTGTATTATACAGTTTTAAGGTCAATTTGCTCTTGCTAATGAGCTTTCAATATCCTTGCCTTTTTCAGATCCACCTTCTGCCAACATTTTAATTCAAACTTAAATGCCCAAACACACACACATGTATTTTTTTCCCTCTCTCCCTCTCCCTCTCTTTCTCAGTGACTTCTGAAAATTTCTGCTTTATACCTATGCAAAGTTTGGAGAAAATACTACTTTTTCCCTCTTGAGTTTATTCTCAGCCTACTTCAAATAGGCATTCTATCTTTGCAAGTCTTTGCAAGTCTCGACACAGTAGATGAGTGAAGTTCTCTTCAGTTCTTAATGACTCTCTGGCACTTTCCTTGACATGTGACGGCTTGGTGACTGAGTAAGCTACTCGACAGTCCTAAACACAGGCACCAGGGCTCAGAAACCCTTTATGCAGAAGACATGTTTTATGTTGGCGATAACTGCAGTACATCCTCTCCAATCTTCTCAGTGGGCAACCCTTCAACATTTAAGTGTGGGGTGACTATATATTTTTTGTTTTGTTTGTTTGTTTGGGGTTTTTTTTTCGTTTGTTTGATGTGGACCATTTTTAGAGTCTTTATTGAATTTGTTACAATACTGTTTCAGCTTTATGTTTTGGTTTTTGGCCGCGAGGAATGTGGGATCTTAGCTCCCCGACCAGGGATCGAACCCGCACCCCCTGCATTGGAAGGCGAAGTCTTAACCACTGGACCGCCAGGGAAGTCCCTGGGCTGATTATTAAAATAATCAGTGACGTCAGTGGCTGTGACGTCACCACAGTCCCTTTCGGTTCTTCAGCAAACTGCCCTTACACAGAGGTGCTGGCCTCACCACGATGGAGGTTAGGGAGGACGGCGGTGTAGGCACTGGTGCTGTTCCCACCTGTGCTCGTGCAGCGTCCTGTCCATACCAGGTCTCTGGACAGAGCCTGCAGTGGGCACAGCTGAAATGAATGCTGCCTCTGGAGCTCCTAACTTAACTACTGAGATCAGTCAGAACTTTTTCAACAACCATTCCCATAGCCTTATTTCCTTCCGAGTCCTGCCTCTAGAATCAAATTATGACTTCCCATTGTGGATTCAAAAATCCTTTTTTTCATCTTCAATCCACAGCTCCCTGTTCTGGGAAAGCAGGCTAACTGGTCATTTCCAGTCCAATAATTCACTTTCTCTTTCTATGATCTTCTAAACTTGCAGGCACTTTAGAATCACTTGGGGGAACTTTAAAAAATAAAACATCAAAAAAAACAAAAAAAAAAAAAACATCTGGGCTTCCCTGGTGGCGCAGTGGTTGAGAGTCCGCCTGCCGATGCAGGGGACGTGGGTTTGTGCCCCGGTCCGGGAGGATCCCACATGCCGCAGAGCGGCTGGGCCCATGAGCCATGGCTGCTGGGCCTGCGTGTCCGGAGCCCGTGCTCCACAACGGAAGAGGCCACAACAGTGAGAGGCCCGCATACCGCAAAAAAAAAAAAAAAAAAAAAAAAACCCAACAAAACAAAACATCTAGGCCCCATCCCAGATGAATCAAATCATGCCAGGGTGAGCCCCGACATAAATATTTTTTTTAGCTCCTCAGCCCCACAAATCTCCCTGGGGGCATAAACATCCCAAATTATTACTTACTAATAATAAAAAATGATTGACTTAACTATTCTTGTTCATTGTTTTATTCTGCTGTTACTCATTGAGGTTGGCTTGCAGATATTGTTTTTCTTGTATAATTTTTTTAAAACTATAACCTCAAAGCCAAGAACTGATTTGATGTACATAGCTTTACATACATCCTTAATTTTGAATTCTGTTTAAACCAACCTCTCCAGGAATGTGCCTGCCTTTCCAATTTGTTATAATTCCTCATATACATAAAACTGGTTATCTCACCTGAGTTGCTGATAGAAGTCAGCACATTATATAGGTCACATTATATATGTCACCCTGATATTTTCTGCATCAAACTTTTTTTCAGTCTCTGCCCACACGTACTTCTGTTCTCTCACTGCTTCCCAAATTGCAGTCTCAGGCTAGCTTCCCCCCAGCACAGGCAAGCAAACTGGAAGTGAAGAAACAGCCACTGCCCAGTCTTGACTGAAGAGAAGCATCATTTAAGTAACATCCAGGAAACTGTTTAACTGATCAACAAGAAATTCTCCTGCACCTACTACATCAACACTTTCTTAGGCTTGCAGTATGTTTCAAAGCACTTTTGAAGACCTTCCCTCATTTGAGCCTCACCACACCTTAGGTAAACTTGGTAGCCTCACACTGCGAGTGAGAAAACCAAAGCAAGAGGCTCCCTGACTTCCTTTCCAGGACCTCTTTCATTATGATAATCCTTATTCTTTTTTTTTTTTTTTTTTTTTGCGGTACGCGGGCCTCACACAGTTGTGGCCTCTCCCGTTGCAGAGGACAGGCTCCGGACGCGCAGGCTCAGCGGCCATGGCTCACGGGCCCAGCCGCTCCGCGGCACGTGGGATCCTCCCGAACCGGGGCACGAACCCGCGTCCCCTGCAACGGCAGGCAGACTCTCAACCACTGCGCCACCAGGGAAGCCCGATAATCCTTATTCTTATAAAAGCATTAGAAGTGCTATATACAAAACGTTTTACATTACACAAAATATACGGGAAAAAGTAACCACTGAATGACCCCAGTACCCTAGAACAACTATTACTTTGGTGTGTCTTCCTATGCTTAAAAGTGCAGTCAAACACATGCTGTGTTTTAAAACGAAATTTTATAGTTTTGCTAGAATTTTGTCAGTTTGTGTGGTTTTGGAGTAATCATAATATGGTTAGAATGAGACTCTTTAATCTGTAATAACGCATACCTCTCCAAGGTGTTGATTCTGCTGTGTCAAAGGAATCACTCAATAGGGCAGAATCTGGGGAGAAACCAGACAAGGAAAACAGGACCAGGAAGTAAAATCTTAAGTTCTATGATTTTAGAGTTGGAAGGGACCTTCTACTACCACCTTGTTCAATCTGCCCATTAGAATTAGGAAAATGAGATCTACACAGTCTAAGTGGCTTGCTCCGTACCAAGCAGGTAGAGAATGTTAAGCTACAACCAGAATCATTTGTAATCCCTTCGCAGGTGGTCTTCCCACTGCACGATCATTCATCGAGCATCCACGTCCCTGACAGCACGTGACACCAGAAGGAATACAAAAGAAGACATGGCCCCAGTTCTTGGGAAGCTTAATTTTTAGACCAGCTTCAAGATTTTACAGTAAATACTGGCTTTGCTAATAGCAGACACAAAGCCACGTAGCCCAATGAGGTTTTACTAAATATTTTATTTGAAATGTAACCTGGCAATTTTAAGAGCATTGCAGCGCAGTACTTCTGAGGCCTCTCTGATTGACTGTATCTCTCTGTATTCTTCAGTGGGCAGTTGGTCTTAAGGGGCAGAATTATGTTTTGTTTTGAAGAGGCAATTTGACCAAGCTGACAGAAGTCATTGTGTATGTGTGTATAAATAGAATTATGGCCAGAGTTACATATTTAAAAAGAAAGTGGAGCTGGGACAGAAAGGAGGAATAACACCCTAGAAAGTAACAAATTACTTCTTTTGCAAGATACAGAAACAGCACCTTCCAGGTCCTTTACGCAGGGGCCATGAGCTCTGGTCTAGGATGTGCTGATGAAGCAGAAGCCTTTCAAGCAAGCCTGATACAGGTGAAACAGAGTTTTCCTCTCCTCGCAGTACTAGGAATGCCCCACTGTGCCACCGTTTGCCCATTCCCATGTCAGTCTACCAGGCCCACAGATCCTGGGATCTGGGACCTTCCCGCCTGACTACAGCTGACTGAACCAAGATGAGCATGTAACCCAAGGGCAGCCAGTCCAAGGGTCGGCTGGAGACTTCTGTGGCCTGGTATTGAAAGAGGAGCTGGGCCAGATCCTACATGTTAGAATGTGAACTAAGAAAAGTCAAGAGAATCAGAACCACCTGGTGTCATGGCGCACACAAACTTTTGGGAGCCAGGAGATACAGAAAACACAGAGTAAACGAACAGGCTAAATGGAAGCAAAAGATGGAAGGCGTAAGCTATGTCATCAAGCAATCACGTGCTTTTGCAGAGCGACCTCAGTTCTCTGCACCTTCCCCTCTCCGGTTGGGCCTGCACCTTTCCTGATGGCTGCCCCCTGACACCTCCGTGTGCCAGGCTCTGTGCTAAGCACTTTCACAGGTTCCCCCCAAACCCTGACACCTCCAAGACATAGCACCATTCTATTTTACATTTAAGGAAACTAGGCTTAGGATGGCTAAATAATATGTTATGTTACTTCTTATGATGTCAGGACTTGAACCTAGGTCTGAATCTAGTCCCTGCTTTAAGCCATTAAGCTGTACTAACCCACATGGCATGTCCTTACAAGGCCCAAGCACTCCCTACTCCCATCTCCCACCAAGTTGCCCTAACTTGAGGATCTTTTGCTTGTAAGAGCCTGACACTTCCCAAGTCAAAGAATGTCCTCTGTGTAAAACCCTGTGAGAAGACTGCTTCCTTTGTCGAGTGAAGGGAACAGGGTCAAAGGTGTCCACCGAGCACACAGAAAGAACATATCTCTGATGATAACAGAGTCCCTGGTCTGTGAGAACCTCTCGGGGAGACTTGCTTTTCCTCATCGCTCCTCAGCAGCCCTCAGGCAGCTGAGGAGGATGCTTTTTGTTGTCTAAGAAGCTACAATGTGGGATGTGGCTGTGGGACAGCATGCCCGGCCCCTCCTCAAGAGGAAATCTGAGCAGAAATTTGGGTTCTCCATCCCATTCGGAATGAACAGATAAAGGAACTCGGGCCCTCTGTCATCATCAACAAGACCGTTGCCAACTGAGACAGTGAACGTTTATTACTCCCTAGTAAGCCATAAGGTCTGGTCCTGGTTGAGATAGGCATGGACACCCAAATATTTAAAAATGCTCCAAAGAGAAGCCCAGCAGAGTCCCCCAACAGAAAGTCCGCAGACTGTTACTAATGATGAGGGAAGTTATGTAAAGCACTGCTGGGAAGTTACGTAAAGTAGCTAGAGCCCAGCCATGGTGTTCCAGTAACAAATATCCAGCAGAAAAGGTCAGAGTCTTCTTTCACTTTCTGGACAATCAACTCCATTTATGTTCACATCTGTGGCTGAGCCAGAGGTTCATCTTACGGTGATAATGAAAAATCTAGTAAGCAAAGAGTGAATCTGGTTACAGTCAACAGCTGGATCCACTCCAAGGAGATGCTGCCTATTTATGTGATAGTACAGACTTCCCAGCCCAGCGGGCAGACTGATGAAGGGCACGTTTCTAGGTTTTCCTCTTTCCCACTGTGTCTGGTCAGGAAGACCAATCCTCAGTTACTGTTAAGTGTATGGTTTGTCTCAGGAGCCCTTGATGGACCATGTTTCTCCACACACTGGAACCCCTCTGTTGGACTTATCTTTTCCACTGGTCTATTTTACTTATCCACTTTTGAATCTTAAGCAAACAAACTCGAATTAAGAGCTGGCCTGGAGTTCTACCTGGTAGAGGACTGGTGGAGGGAAAGGAGACCAGAATGTACAGTAGCTGAACCCCAAGTTTGTTCAAGGGCTGAGGACTGGATAACATCTACTTCCATCTTTCTGGCATGATGCTGCCCATTCTTCCCTCTCATTCAGCTTCACGGCTCTTGCCTCACTGGTATTTGAACTCTGTTCACTTCTTGCCAAAGTGCGGGCCCCTGCTGGCTACAGTTCCTTGCAAAAGGGACTGTGGGACCTATCTGCAGCATTTTAATCCACAGGTCTCTTTCATTAATAAGCTCTGTGTCCTCAGTAAACCTCTGAGTAAAGAATTTCCATCTCATCCGTCATCACACCTAGTGTAGGAGTGCCTTCTCCAGCAAACCCTGGCGAATGCTCAAATCCATCTGTTCAGAAAAGGGACCTCACCACATAGAGATCTGACTCTTCTTCCTTTTCATTAGGAAGATCAGGATACAAACCAGAGCTGGATCTCACACTCAGGTTCCTAGTGGGTCACCAGGAAAGCTGGAACCCTGGTTTTGGGACCCCCAGAACCCCCCAATTTCCCATGGTATGGGTCCAGATTCTAGCTAGAAAACTCTTAGTCCCATATGCCAGGGTTCTGTTTATCATCTCTCTTGGTTTGTCCCATACCCTTGCCTTTAGACTATAAGTTATGACAGTGGAATAGGTCTCATACACATTTCTTAGGCCTCCCATGATGCTTGGTGTTGAGAATGTCACAGATGTTCTGTAAATGTGATTATCCTAAGGAGCAGCATGTTCAGACAGAGCATTCCCAGGAGCAAAGCTAGCTGGGGGTGACACTTTTTTCCTAGTGTAGTTACACATAACTAGGCAGGGTGAGGTTTGGGCTGGGTGATAAGGGAAAAAATGGGTCCTTCCCTTATCATTTCATCAAGAAAGTGTCTTGTCTAAATATTCGCAGACCCTGTCACAGCCATCTCAGGAAGATTCAGGGGAAACAGGAGAGTACAGGTACAAACAACTTTTCTGCCCAAGACTTAGGACTTCTGCATTCTCTGTCTTCTACCTCAGTCTCCAAGCAAGAGTAAAACAACAAATCAAACTGATTTCAGTCAAGTTTCAGCAAGAATGTCGCTTTGATTTTGCTGTCTTATTTTGCTTTGCCTGGATAAAAGCCAGAGATAGAGATAGGATTTTGGCAGGAGAAGGAATGCACAAATTTTTTTTTTTTAATTCTAAAGGTTCACTTTTTTTCCTTTCACCAGCCTCATTTTGCAGATGAAAATCTGAGATCTGTAAAGGGAAAGGGGCCCAACTGCAAAGCCACTTGGGAATGGGACCAGGCTCAGATGCTCCCAGGTGACTGACTGACCCTGACAAAAGAACACACGGCAGCCAAGGTCCCCAGAAGCAAAACCAGCAGGAAGAGGCTGTCCTCACCCACGCCTCGTGCTTAGCTCTCAGGGGCCTACGAAGTCCCTCGATCTGCCCATCGCCGGGGGGGAGAACAGACACTCTGCTGGCTCAAGAAAGCGGCATTGCAACTATCATCTCACTACTGAGGAAGTGAAAGGTGACAGTCCATTGGCACTTTCCAAAACTCTGTAATGCTTCTGGAAAGTGCTGTGACCTTTCCTGCTGATGACTGTCAGAATATCAGACACCGGGAATGGAAAAGCCAGCTTGCTTGCTTGGAAACAATAAGGAAGAATATGACATAAGTGACTCTAAGAAACATGGTTCAGGCACAAACTCTAGGCTCTTCTGTCACTTCTCGGGGATCTCTAGCTTTTAAAGCTGGGGCTGAGAATCCTGCTCCCAAATTTTTAACCAGGACCCCGGCAAAAGTTTCTAGCAGTTTAAATGACAGTAAAAGCCTGAATGCTTCAAATTAAGCTAGTGAAAGAACTGTTCTCCTTAAGAAGGTTTTAAAGTCAAATTTTTTGCTCATCCAGTATTAAACAAAATATATTAGAAGAATTAATCTAGGAGACCTAGGAAGGCAGTCTTGAGTCATCATTTCGGGAGAGACAGTACCCAAGCACGTGAGCCAACTGGAGCCACTGTCTGGGAGGAACAGGAGTGGTGCCCAGGCTTGGGCACTTTCTTCCAGAACCATCCTACCATCAAGGAGGTGATGAAAGGCTCAGTTAAACATTCTCTGCCGCAGAATGGGCTTCAAGCCTTGGAGGCTCTTCCACGCACCTGACTCTACCTACTGATGGATCACCAGAGGCCGAATTACCCTGTGATGGACCACCAGAGGCCGAATCTTGCTTTCCAACCTCTCTGCAACATTCTTATAACTTCTGCTTAGGTAATGTTTTTGAAAAGATGAGGAAGCTGGGCTCTCCTCCAGGTCTTCCTGGGTTTCACAATGTGCTGCTCTTGTGAAGTTCCGAAACTCAAGCACGCCTCTAGCCAAGTGCACAGGACCCCAAATTCACTGACGTGCCAGGCAGGCATTACCACCGGGTTAGCGGGGTGCAGGAGCTTCTGGGCTTGCCTCTTGCCCCGCTGCCAGCACGGCTAACCCTGAAAGGAGAGAGATTTACTAAACCCCGCCTCCAGTCCCTTCCCCATACCACTGATTGGCCTCTAGACCTTCGGTGTTAACGCCCAGGCCAGCGGTTTCGAGCCCAGTTAGGAGGGGGCCCGGGGGGTCCGGCGGCTGTCCAGAGGGGTCACTAGGCCCACCACAGCCGCCACCGTGGCCCGAGCGCAGGTGGTCCTTGAGCGTCTGCTTGTAGCGGAAGCTCCTGCCGCACTCGGCGCAGGGGTAGGGCCGCTCGCCCGTGTGGATGCGCTGGTGCTTCATGAGGTGGTGCTTGCGGATGAAGCTCTTGCCGCAGTGCGCGCAGCTGAAGGGCCGCTCGCCCGTGTGCAGCCGCCGGTGGTTGAGCAGGTGCTCCTTGCGCATGAAGCTCTTGCTGCAGTCAGGGCAGGGGTACGGCCGCTCGCCCGTGTGGATCATCTGGTGGCGGATCAGGGCCGAGTGGCCGTTGAAGTCGATGCCACACTGAGGGCAGGAGAAGGGCCGCTCCTGCGCGTGGCCCCGCTGGTGGAGCAGCAGGCTGATCTTCAGGCTGAAGCTCCGGCCGCACTGCGCGCACCGGAAGGGCCGCTCGCTGGCGTGGGCTCGCCGGTGGCTGGCCAGGCGCGCCTGGTCGGCGAAGCGCTTGGGGCAGTCGGGGCAGGGGAAGGGGCGCTCGGTGCTGTTGTGGACCCGAAGGTGGTAGGTGAGTCTGGACGGGTGAGTGAAAGTCCTGGCGCAGTGCGGGCAGGTGGGTGGCGTCTCGCTGGCGGGCGGCTGCGGGCCGCGGTCGGCGTGCGGGGGAAAGTGCCTGGGGCACTGGGCACAGGGGGCCGGGCGCTCCCCCGCGGGGCCGCATTGGTGGGTCAGCAGCATGTCCTGGCTGAGGCTCTTGCCACAGTGGTGGCACGAGAACACCTGCTCCCCGGCCGGAGGCGGGAGGGGGTAGCTGCCCAGCTGAGTGAAAGTCACTTGTCCCTCAGAAGCTTCGGCCAGCTCGGTGGCTGGACGTCCAAACGGCGCCATGGGCGCAGACTGCGGGCTTTTGAAGGCCACGTCCGGAAACGTATCCTTAGCTGCTGCTGGTGGAGAAGAGAAGGTGACGGGCACCTCGGGGCACAGGGAGGCTCTGGCGAGGCCTTCAGCTTTGATGACAAGCTCTTCGTCTGAAAGAAAGGACTCAGAGTCACACCTGTCGACAACAGGTGTCCCAGCAACTCTCCTGTGTCCCTGCCCAGCTCTGACAGGCTGCTCTGAGCTCCCATTGGCCCAGATAAGGAAGTCAGTGGAGGGCTGAGATAATAACCAGGGTGTCTGTAGTCCCTGAGGCCAATGTCGGAGAATTTACTACCGAACCTCTTCAGCGCTCCCCGTTTGGACAGGAAGAACCCTGGCATCAATCTTCCCAGCATTACTTTCATTATGATTCACCTCTGCTCACAGGCTCTGAAATGTTCTCTGTTGCCTATTGTGATTAGGCCTAAAATCATGTATTTATCTAATCTTGTTCCTTTGTATTCTGCCAGGTAAGTCCTTCACTATAGTTAGCTGTCTCTTTACTTTCCTGGAAAATAAAGTACACATTTCTGCTCATATGTCTTTAATCATTCTGCCCTCCCTTTTGTAGAATGCATCTCCTCTCTTCCCATCTTCCCAGATTATACCCAACCACACAGTACCAATTTTCTAAGGCCAATTCTAGCTTCACATCCTAGCTTGCGGGGATCTTAGTTCCCCAACCAGGGATGGAACCCAAGCCCCCTGCAGTGGAAGCGCAGAGTCCTAATCACTGGACCGCCATGGAAGTCCCTTTGCATCCTTCTTTAGGCCTTATCTAAATACCTAAACTAAAACTGATGTGATGTTCTCCAAACTTCTTATTTCTTGTATACAAGTCATCCATCCCACTCACCCTTGACATTTAATAATAGGCATGCCTAGCACTGATATGTGTGTCCCCAATATAAACTTCTTGAAGAGCAGAAACTGTCTTTTTTTTTTCCCCCAGGGTCTAAGCACAGAGCATAGAAGTTAAACAGGTTGCATTAAGCTGCATAAACGATCATGTCTCTTCTGACCTTGAGATTCTCTTCTGGTTCAGATGGCAAAATATAGATGGTGCTAAATGTCTCAGAAGACGCGTGTTTCTTCTCATGTCACTGTTCTTCCTGAGGGAGAGCTCTTCATTAACATTCCCATTTGTGCCTCTCCCAAGACACTGCTGTCTCCACTGCTTGTCTCTCCCACCCCCTAGCTTTGTTCTGTCCTTTCTGCATGCTCTTCAAATGTTCTGTCCTTCCCCATCCTCATACTTCTGGTGCATCTGTATGCACTTGTTTTTCTTCCTCGGACACTTCTAATTTGTCTTTACACTTAAGAGTATGTTTTCTCACTTAAAATGTATCTTGGTTTGATTTCCGTTTCATTTCTAACTTACTTGAACATGCTTTTTTCCCCCTTTTCCTCATTCCTCACCCACTTCCTTGCATCCACAACCCGACTTCCTCTGCCGTTTCTTCTCAGTGGTCCTGGCATGAGCTGGGTCTGGGCGCCTCAGTACTCACCGGCATAGGTGCTTTTGCACACGTCACTCTCCTTGGGCTCCTGTGGGGTGCCGACCTGGGTCTCTTCCTCTTGTTTAATCCAAGACAGAATATCCGATGTTGAAATGCCAGGCTCTGTTTGTGGGGAAGAGAATGGCCTTCAGGGCTTGACTCAGAAAGTGGAAATAATCATGTTGGTTTGCTGAATATTACATTTTGCCCAAATATTTATCTCTAATTAACTATAACAACAAAATGAAACTAGCCTTTTAAAAAATGCATATAACATCTAGAGAACCAGTTCAAAATGAAACCAAATTTATGAATCTTTACATGATAGACTCACCTTGATTCACTATTTTCGGTGAGCCCATTTCAAAACAAATCAAAATTTTTATAGTAGAGATGACACTCTGAAATAATCTAGATTCAATAGTACCTTTCATTTCATTAGCACACTTTCAAAGTATTTTCACCTTTTTCTCTCACAGCTTTTTTATGAAATAATGAAGCAGGGAATATTTTCTCCATTTAAGTAGGGGGGGGCCCTCAGGGGTTAAGTAAACTGCCAGTAAGGAAGTATTTACAGTGAAAAGCTATATTATCAAAGATTTGCTTTAGGGGCTTCCCTGGTGGCACAGTGGTTGAGAGTCTGCCTGCCGATGCAGGGGACACGGGTTCGTGCCCCGGTCCGGGAGGATCGCGGCTGGGCCCGTGAGCCATGGCCGCTGGGCATGTGTGTCCGGAGCCTATGCTCCGCAACAGGAGAGGCCACAGCAGTGAGAGGCCCGCGTACCACAAAAAAAAAAAAAAAAAAAAAAAAAAAAAAGATTTGCTTTAAAATACACACACACACACACACACACACACACACACACACACACACACACAAAGATGAACCGAAAACTTTAAAACAATGTTAATTTGAAAACAAATACAGGGACTTCCCTGGTGGCACAGTGGTTAAGAATCCGCCTGCCAATGCAGGGAACATGGGTTCCATCCCTGGTCTGGGAAGATCCCACATGCCACGCAGCAACTAAGCCCGTGCGCCACAACTACTGAGCCTGCGCTCTAGAGCCCACGAGCCACAACCACTGAGCCTGCATGCCACAACTGCTGAAGCCCACGCACCTACAGCCCGTGCTCCACAACAAGAAAAGCCATCACGATGAGAAGCCTGCGCGCCACAACAAAGAGTAGCCCCCGCTCGATGCAACTAGAGAAAGCCCGTGCACAGCAACGAAGACCCAACACAACCAAAAATAAATAAATAAAATTGATCCTTTAAAAAAAAATACATTTCCAGAATTACAAAGTTAGGTTTAAGCACAGATCTGACTGCTCAGAAACATTTTTCAGGTTCCCAATTCTGGGTTCTTTCCAAGAGATCATATTACTTCTACTTATTAATGATATAGATTATTGTTTCCTGAACACTGGGAGTGGAGAGAATAGTATTTGCAAGGCCCTCAGGCCTTGGGGATTCTTCTGGAAAGAAAAAAAGAACAGCCTCTAAAGGCTTTGCACATAACATGCCTCATTTGGTCAGTACAGAAACAGCTGTGCTTGCTATTCCAGCCGAGGTCTATATAGCCTTTTTTGGCCTAAAAGGACAAGCTGGCACGCTGACAGGGTCCAGAGAATAAATTCAAGCTCTCTATATTATTTATGAAAAAAGCCTTGTAGGAAGGTTATGGTTTTATTCCTAGCAAATGAACAGAAGTCAGTGTTTTGTTTATTTTTAGAACTCAGTGTTTTGCTCAATGCCTTTCAAATCTGTTAGAGACCACTGAAATCTAAAGTCACCCCCAAAGGAGAAATAAGAGGTTGGACAAGACTAAGGCCCAAAAGACTGTCAACTTATGCAGAGAGACGGAAAAATACAGGTTTTTGCACACGTGGCAGTCTGTCTTTCCAACTTCCTACTTTGAGCTACAAGGCTGAAGTGTATTAACCATAATCCAACCTTATCTTTTTTTCTCCAAGATTTTATAAACACACACATATATAAACAGGCAGTGAGAGACTGAGTGTAAGGAAGTGGATCTTTTAACAGACATCCGAATGATGAACTGTCTATTCATCAAAAATATGAGAATTTTAAAATGCTTAATTGCTTCATTTGTCAATTTTCTGAATAATGAGTTAGTGCTCTAGAACCTCCAAATGTGATTCAAGTGGTTTTGACTTTTTTCTTTAGTTTATCATTATGAACTCACAGAATGCTATACACTGGATGAGTTTCAATCCATTGCAGCCATTATTTTCTTAACCATTTTTTAAATTGAAGTACAATTAATTTACAATGTTGTGTTCGTTTCAGGTGTACAGCAAAGTGATTCAGTTATACATATATATGTATATATTTTCAGATTGTTTTCCATTATAGTTATTACTGAATATAGTTCCCTGTGCTATACAGTGGATCCCTGTTGTTTATCTGTTTTATATATAGTAGTGTGTATATGTTAATCCCAAACTCCAAATTTATCTCCTCCTCCTCTCCCCCTGCTATCCCTTTGGTAACCTTAAGTCTGTCCGTGAGTCTATTTCCATTTTGTAAATAAGTTCAAGTCATTATTCTTTTTAATGCTCAAATTGTCCCTTTTTTGGCCAGCGGGAGCCCCTTCAGATCAGTTCTGTATCTTTTCACATCATCAAACATCTAGTTTCCTTTATTTCTAGTATGACAAACTAGAGCAGGTTCATCTTGTACATTTCCTGCTCCAAGCACACAATCAATAATCTCTCTGAGAAACGGGATTTAGAGACAACAATCTGGATGATAAGGATGCTAACTGCTAATAGGTTGTCACTGCTTCTAGGTCTTTTCAATGGGCAAAGCTATAAAATACATACCTTTTAGAAAAAGGAAAGTGTCATGAGTTTATATTAATATTTATGATTCATATTTAAGATTACAGGGCTTTAATTAAATCCTTTGATTTTATGCTTGTATCTTTTCCCTCTTATCCTGAGAATCTGGGTTCCTAACGACACTACATAATCTTTGCTTTATCTGAATGTACATTTCAAAATAATACTAATATTATTAACAAAAATATGGACTCAATTTAAGATTTTTTTGTGGTATACAGTTTAGTTATTTCAGTGTGTGTTTGATTTTTACTTTTTTTAATGTAAAATATTTACAAAGTTCCAAAATCAAAACTATAAAATAAGGTACATTCAGAGAGGTCTAGCTTCCATCTCTAATCTCTCCCTCCCTGTATAGGCAGCCATTCTCATTAGTTTTTGTTTTAATCTTGCATTGTTTCTTGGAAAAATATAAGCAAACATATGTACATCTTTGTATTTTCCCTCTCCATGAGGTATACTACACAAACTGCCCTGTACCTTCATTTTTTACTTACCAATATATTGTGGACATCTGTCTGTAGCCGTATACAGAGAGCTTTCTCATTCCTTTTTGTAGCTGTACCATTGTTTATTCAAGAGTCTCCTACTGATAGGCATTTGGATTCCTTCCAATCTTTTGTTACAATATTAGTCAGCAGCCAACCATAAAAGCTATGGAGGACTAAAAGAACAAGCCAGTTCTCCAGAAATGCGAGTGGCTATTGTTATTACAGCCACTGGCTCAGTATGTCTTCACTGAACTTGGGGAACCCCAGGAAGGTAACCCTTCTTTTTGAATAATGATGCTAAAGTTCCTCTGGTCATTTAGCTTACTAGATCAGTAAAACTAAGTAAATATTTATTTTATCAAATAATTGGGTCTTAGCACTGTTGTAACTGAATGCATGTAATATGGTTGTGTCTACTACATTTGGTGGGGGTGGTGGAGGTGTATAACTGAGGACCTTTTGGAAGTGAAATAAAAGGAGCAGGAGTACTGGAATACTCAGGTGGCCTCATGCAGTCACCTGCCTGGTGACGGTAGGGCAACTACTGGCCCAGTCACCACAACAGCACTCAGAGCACATCTGCACAGGCCTGAGGAATCCCAACAGTGGATACTTAAAGAGACACAAATGAAAGTAAAATCATTGGTTCCTGCAAGCAGCAGGCTCTGGAGAAAGCCACAGAAGAGAGAAAAACTGAAAATAGTGATCAGGTAAGAGGAAGTCGATAAATGCTGAGGTTTTAGGTTTGAGGGGTAGTTCAAATAGAAAGGCTGATCCCAAGAAAACATAAAATTTTAATATCTACACTGGTTGAATGTCATTTTAGCTATGAGAAAATCTTATTGTATGTGTGTGTGTGTGCGTATGTTTTAAACAGGTAAGGCCCCACACTGTCTGAAAAGCAGCTGGAACCTTGAGGTTCTGGGATGTATACAAAGGCATTATGAACTAAGTGAGTTAAAACAAGTGCTGAGGGACTTCCCTGGTGGCACAGTGGTTAAGAATCCACCTGCCAATGCAGGGAACATGGGTTCGAGCCCTGGTCCAGGAGATCCCACATGCCGCAGAGCAACTAAGCCTGTGCGCCACAACTACTGAAGCCCGCACGTCTAGAGTCCATGCTCTGCAACAAGAGAAGCCACTGCAATGAGGAGCATGCTCATGGCAATGAACAGTAGCCCCCACTCACTGCAACTAGAGAAAAGCCCACGCGCAGCAACTAAGACTCAATGCAGCCAATAAATAAACAAATAAATAAAATTAAAAGAACAAAAAAAAAACTGGTGCTGAGATTTGCAGCAACATGTATGCAACCAGAGATTATCATGCTAAATGAAATAAGTCAGAAAGAGAAAGACAAATACCATATGATATCACTTATACGTGGAATCTAAAATATGGCACAAATGAACCTATCTAGAAAACAGAAACAGACTCAGACATAGAGAGCAGACTTGTGGTTGCCAGGGGTGGGGTGGGGGAGGGGAGGGGGGAGGGGGAGGGGAGGGGAAGGGGTGGGGGAGGGGAGGGGAAGGGATGGGGGAGGGGAGGGGAGGGGGAGGGATAGAGTGGGAGTTTGGGGTTGGTAGATGCAAACTATTACATTTAGAATGGATAAACAACAAGGTCCTACTGTATAGCACAGGAAACTATATTCAATATCCTGTGATAAACCTAATGGAAAAGGATATATAAAAAGAATGTCTGTATCTGTATAACTAAGTCACTTTGCTGTGCAACAGAGACTGGCACAACATCGTAAATCAACTATACTTCAGTTAAAACAAAAACTGGTGCTGAGATTTGAATTCTTAAGCAGAAAATAAAAATACTTGACAGGGCCTTCCCTGGTGGCGCAGTGGTTAAGAATCCACCTGCCAATGCAGGAGACACAGGTTCGAGCCCTGGTCCAGGAAGATCCCACATGCTGCGGAGCAACTAAGCCCATGAGCCACAGTTACTGAGCCTGCGCTCTAGAGCCCGTGAGCCACAACTACTGAGCCCACGAGCCACAACTACTGAAGCCCACGCGCCTAGAGCCCGTGCTCTGCAACAAGAGAAGCCACCACAATGAGAAGCCCGCGCACCGCAATGAAGACTAGCCCCCGCTCACCACAACTAGAGAAAGCCCAAGCACAGCAACAAAGACCCAATGCAGCCAAAAATCAATCAATCAATAAATAAAATTATGAAAAAAAATACTTGACACATGAAACTACCATTGGTAAAGATATAAAAACTTCTTTGCACCTTTTGTGAAATAGGTATAGAACTGTAACATAGCAGGTGAATATATTGAGTATTTGTGTAATAAGTTAAAACCTCTAAGTTTTATTTCCAGGATAACTCTTGTTTGCAAATAGGCTAAAATAAAATAAAATAAAAGGACTATCATATTTGGATGTGCTTTGGTCGCTGATTTTGTTTAGGAAAAGGTGGCCTTGCTGGATTAGAGTGAACGGTGATAAAGGAGATAAGGGTGATGCACCCAAAACAATGATGATCAAAGAAGTCTCCTCAGGACTACAAGGTTTGAGAATGAATTTATTTTACTTATAGGTCATTCTAGAAATTGGCTCTAGTCCATGGCTTCCAAACTAGAAGAAGCGCTAGATAATGAGCTTTTGGTAATTATTCCATCTGAACTTCTTAGTTAAGGCTTTTCTCCAAAGAATTCTAAAATATTGGAGTTCAATATTAAAACTATCAGCAACCAAATAATGGCCACACGCACACAGAGCTGGTCTGTATTCTGGCCCTAGTAACAGAGTCAAAGACGAATTTCAGAAATCTCAGGTTTAGATCTCTCTGTATTCTCCCATTCATTACTATTTTCTACTAACTGTAAGCAGTTTTATCTAAGATACCAGATAGCAATGACTGTTCCCTAGGAGGAATAATAATTTCTCTTTTCCTTCATCAGATTCAGATGATGGCGATGGAGACAGAGCATAAAATTAATTCTAAGATATCTGGACATAAAAAGGAGGGGGTGCCACATGGCACTATTGCTATCCCCAAATCTAGTCTACCTATGCATATTTTTTATTTAATTACAATGCATAGTTCTTCCTAAAGCTCTAAAATGGAATACGATAATAAATTATGGGTGTTATTTTATAAGAAATATGGATAAATCCAAACATAATTTTAGAAAATTGTTTCTAAACGTTCATCAAAATTTTAATGTAAACACACTGGTCTAATAAAAATTACAAGGTGTATTAAAATTAAACAAAGATGGGGAGTTCCCTGGCGGTCCAGTGGTTAGGACTCCAAGCTTCCACTGCTGGGGGCCCAGGATCGATCCTCGGTCAGGGAACTAAGACCCTGCATGCCTCGCAGACGGCCAAAAAAAAAAAAAAAAAAAAAAAAAAAATTAAACAAACATGATGATGTTAAAGAAGAGAGAAGCTGCTTGCTCAAAAATGAAAAGTTTTGAATCTTTTTTTATAATAACGAGATGTTAAAAATGATATAAACGGTTAAAGTGAAGAATAATCTATGAAAAAAATACTTTATTAGTTCTGTCACTAAAGTGGCCCAGCATTAGTATCTACCTGGCATCCGTGTGGACAGTCTGTTATGCACCTTGATGACCAGACAATTAATACTATTCTCTGCCGAAAGGAACCAAGACTTTTTTAATGTGTTGGGGGAAGGAAAATCTAAAATAAGCTCCTGTTAACACAGCAGTCCTGAGACTGCCTATCCTCAGGAGGCCTGCTTGCAAGGTTGTCGCTTGGCTGGCAAATAGCTCCCTATGCTGATATCAAACTTTCCTATATGTTGAGTGCTTCACTGGACCTAAGCTGTTTGTACAAACAGTGTGGTTTATGTTGAACATCCACTTTCCTTCTGGGAGTCTGGAATCTTGGTACATGCCAGACAGAGGGTGCCTACGTGACCAGCCTTGGGTGCTGAGTCCCCAGAGAGCTTCTCTGGGAGACAACACACTGCACGTGTTGTCACAACTCATCGCTGGAGGAATTAAGTGTGTCCTATGAGACTCTACGGAAAGGGGACTCTGGAAGCTGGCCCCTGGTTCCCTCCAGACTTTGCCCTGAGTGCCTTTAACCTTTGCTGATTTTGCTTTGTGTCCTTTCACTGTAATAAATCTCAGCCCTGAGCGTGACTATATGCCGGGTCCTGTGTGTCCTCCCAGCAAACTACTGGGCCTAGGAGAAGTCTTGGAAATCCCAACACAGCCTGGAACATATTTTTTTAAGAAAACGAGTACTGAGGCCGTACTAGAAGGACACAGGAGACACAGCAGATAGTTTAGAAGTCCTCTCACTTGTTGACAATTTGAGCAACCAAAAGAAAACAACTGAATTAAATGAATAAAAAGGCATTAAAATATAATCAAACCTAAAAGGAGGAAAATACTAAGGGTTCTAAAGGTTAGAAACATATGAATTTTTTAAAGGCTATATACTGATCAGTCCAAATTATATGACTTCTATCCTCAAGTTCTAGTAAATATCTAGGTTGGTAATCACCAATGCAGGCTAAAACTCTAAATAATAAAACCAGAGTACTAAATAAATGCAATGCTTACACTGTTAACTCTAAATAAAAATGTATTAAAGTATAAAGGGTGACTACCCACAAATAGAGTCTTTTTTTTTTAAGATTTTTTTTTTGATGTGGACCACTTTTAAAGTCTTTATTGAAATTGTTACAATATTGCTTCTGTTTTATGTTTTGGTTTTTTGGCCCCGAGGCATGTGGGATCTCAGCTCCTCAACCAGGGATCGAACCCACACCCCTGCACTGGAAGGCAAAGTCTCAACCACTGGACCACCAAGGAAGTCCCCCACAAACAGAGTCTTAAAAACCAAGGTAAAAATAAATTGACAAGATGAAAGCTAAATCAAACTTTCATATATAACCTCAAAACCAAATTATTCATACCTTTTC
Source organism: Tursiops truncatus (assembly GCF_011762595.2). Classification (NCBI taxonomy): domain Eukaryota; kingdom Metazoa; phylum Chordata; class Mammalia; order Artiodactyla; family Delphinidae; genus Tursiops; species Tursiops truncatus. Next base: position 98,387,480 of record NC_047042.1, on the reverse strand, counting down.
CATTCATCCCCAAACAATAAAATGATACACTCATTCTTTCTCACTGAGGACTATGTCATGTACCTAACAAAGGTGACCAAGGAGCCATTTCCAATAATGAATTTTTCTGCAATCAAATAACCCACCTTTACTTGTGATATGATTTTAGACTCATTATTTATATCCATGATATAGAGATTAATAAAATTCAACCTGTTACATTGCCTAAATACAATCACCTACACATTCTTAAAAATAGTGGGTAGCAGATATATACATTCCTCAAAACTCAGAGAATGGGACTTCCCTGGTGGCACAGTGGTTAAAAATCTGCCTGCCAATGCACGGGACACAGGTTCGAGCCCTGGTCCAGGAAGATCCCACATGCCGCGAAGCAACTAAGCCCGTGTGCCACAACTACTGAGCCTGTGTTCTAGAGCCCGCGAGCCACAACTACTGAGCCCGCAGGCCACGACTACTGAGCCTGCGCTCTAGAGCCCATGTGCCACAACTACTGAACCCCGCGTACCTAGAGCCCGTGCTCCACAACAAGATAAGCCACCACAATGAGAAGCCCACGCACCACGATGTAGAGTAGCCCCCACTCACCGCAACTAGAGGAAGCCCACGCACAGTAACGAAGACCCAACGCAGCTATAAATAAATAAATAAAATTAAAAAGAAAAATTTACATCAAAAGAAAAAATATAGGGCTTCCCTGGTGGCACAGTGGTTGAGAATCTGCCTGCCAATGCAGGGGACACGGGTTCGAGCCCTGGTCCGGGAAGATCCCACATACCGTGGAGCAACTAAGCCCGTGAGCCACAACTACTGAGCCTGCGCGTCTGGAGCCCGTACTCCGCAATAAGAGAGGCCGCGACAGTGAGAGGCCCGCGCACCGCGATGAAGAGTGGCCCCCGCTTGCCACAACTAGAGAAAGCCCTCGCACAGAAACGAAGACCCAACACAGCCAAAAATAAAAATAAATAAATAAATTTATTTAAAAAAAAGAAAAAATATAAACAAATATTGAACTCTAGGTAAATGATATTCATGCTGAACTAATTAGGGGGAAATGTATTGATATCTGTACTGATTTTGAAATACATGAAAAATAAGATGTATTGATGTAGGGATACAGGGATGCAGGGATGGATATATATGTAATAGGGAAGTACAGTAAAATGTTAGTGATAGAATCTAGGTGATAGGTATCTAGGTGTTCATTGTAAAATTATTTCAACTTTTCTGACTGCTTGAAAATTTTCATAATAAAATGTTAGAAAAAATAACAGTGTATGGGGCGGGGGTGGGTTGTCAGAGAAGTTCATCTAATAGACACGTCTGGAGGATGAATTCTCTGTGAGCTTTCTATCTATCAAAGAACAAAAATTGCATGAGATTTTTCTGATAACAGAGGTGGGACTTGAGAGAAATAATACAACTGGACTTTGACTAGCAGTCTTCCCCACACAATATCAAGGAGCTGCCAACCGAAAAAACTAGGGAGAGTTAACTAATGATAGCTGGCTCCCAAATTGGGCAAAATCCACTTTGCCCAGGTGGATGCCATCAGGGTCTGCCAGTTAAGTGCGTCCCCGAGGGACCAGGCAGACTCCCAGCCCCTTAGCACTTCTGAACAGCTGGGCACACATTCCCTCGATAGCCCTTAGGTGTGTGGTACTGATGAGTGAAGGCCTTGGACAAGGTTATCTCTAAGCTCTATTTAAATGCCTGACGACCCATTCGCAGTCTACTTGCTTTAGGACTGAGAGGCTCTAGAAGGCCCAAGCCCTGCTTACCTTAGTTCTGAGCCATCATCTCTGACCAGGAAAGGGAGACAAGGAGTGGATACTCTCTTCTCTCACTCACCTTCAGTGGGATCTGTGGGAATCTCACTTTCCTCTGGCCCTGCCTGGTCCTCTGTATTATGGTCCCCTTCTGGCTGAATCTGAGATAAGACATCAGGTTGATTCATGGCATAATCTAGGAGAGGAAAATGGGAAAGAGGGTATGACAAAGTGATAAATGAGGATGACAACTGATGGCCATAAAAGCTGAACTGAAGGCTGTGAGGTGCAGGCCCAGGGAATTTCTTTCAGAGTCTAGATCACCTCCCCCCATCCATTCACCTCCAACTATGGACGCTATCTATTAGGAAACAAGTAAGAGGAGAGGTGAGGTGTGGGAAAGGCACATGTGCTACCTGGGCACCGCCTGCTACTTCCATGGAGTAAGAGTGAGTGTGCCTCAAGGAGGAGAGGCAAGGCCCTTTCAAAGTGAGGGATACCATGGAAACCACTGCAGCTGGCACACCCATAACCCATAACCTTGAACTTCATTCTCTGTCCCATGATTTGGCAGAAGGAGAGATCACGATTGCCTATTTAGCAAGGGTGAACTGGAAATCTTTCGCTTGGAACCAGAAGTGTGTGAGGACAGAGTGAAAATGAGGACACTGGAGGAAAAGGGACCATTCTGAGACTTCATGGAGCTGCTGTCACCTCATTCAAAAGATGCCAACTTAGCCTCACCCATGGAAATGAGCGACTCGTAGTTGCCCTTCATGATATTCTTATAAAGTTCCTTTTGCCATTCTTCTAATTTTTCCCACTCTGGAGTGGAAAAGTAGATGGAGATGTCATCAAATGTCACAGGCACCTGAAATTACAACACTGGGGTTAGTTTCTCTCACTGCAATTTAACCATTCAATAAATCTCTACTAAATACCTACTAGTTACAAAAAAACCTAGGTGAGATGCTGAAAGGATACAGGCAATATTTAAGACACAGATCTAACCTCCAAGAGTTGACAGTGTTTTCACTGTGATAAACTTTAGGGCTATGAGTTCTAGGAGAGTGTAAACAGTCACTCATAGAGGTAGGTACAAATGCAAAGCAGGATTTCATTCACAGAACTCTACATATTGTGAATATCCGTCAAGTACAAGGCTTATCCTAAGCACCAAGATTATAAATATATCGTTTCTGCCTAAAAGGAGCATATGACTATACTCAAATTAATGACATGGACAAGAAATTTTGGAAACAGAGCTATAATGCGGTTGGGATGAGTCTAGAAAAGATGGGACTTTGGCCAGTCCTAAAAGACAGATAGGTTATAAACAGGCCTAATGTGAATGGGAAAAACATTTAAGCATGGAACACTGGAGAGTGCATTCAGAGAACAGTTATAGATTCTGCCTAGTTGGAGTCAAGGTTTCATGAAGGAAATGGTCATATACAGGACAGAATCCTCCCACCTTCCAGCACAATTCTGTCTAAAGCTAGGAGCTTATCCACAGGCAAATGGATATGTTTCTCTGGAAAGAAATACAAGAGTTGCCTGGGGAATTCAGGCACCAAGTATGGGCACTATCGCCTAGTGTGAAGCTCTTCTCCTTCTGCCATCATCATAATGGCTAGCTCTTCCTTTTCCTGCCTGACAGCTTTCAGCAGTTTTATTCTTAAATATGAGCTTATTTCTAAGTATCAGTGACCATTTAGAGAAATCCTGCCACATGATCAAGAAAGACTAAAATAAAAGGAGGGAAAAAATAACTGTGGAAAAAATAGAAATACCTAGGCAACAGAATTTTTTAAAAAACCTTAATTAGTAATCCCATAAAGAATCGAGAGATATTAAACCCATAAAATAAAAACAGGATGCTACGGGAAAAAAGAAATAACCAAGAGCAAGAAAGACTCCGTGTAACTAATATATACACATATACTTTTTTCCCCAAATTAAAAAATTCAATAAAAAGATACTCATCTTCATAAACTTAACATATCCTTTAAAATACAAAGGTCTGTACAATTCTATGAGGCAATTAATTTCTCTCTAATTGCTTCATTTGTGCCATCTTTTCTTCCCCAACCATAAATTTTGTTCCGTAGGAGCTAGAACCATAAATTACTCATTTTACATCCTGCTCAGCATTTAAAACCAACTGAGGCAAACGTAGATGCTCAATAGTTAATTTTTTATCTAATCTCACTACACAGAAGATTTGTGATCGCTTACAACAGAAACACATGTGATAAAATAATGACAAAAATAAAGGATTGAGATGGGCTTCTGGTTCAAGATTGTGAACTAAACACACATGTACTTCCCTTTCCACCCAGAGTTCCATTGAAATGACAGTAAATAAGAGCAGGAGGGACTCAATACCAGTACCAAGAATGAGAAGGAGAGGCCGTCACTAGATCAGAATTTCTGATGAGTTCCTCACTGAGACCTAGAGGATGCGCCTGTGCTGGGGTCTAAGCTACGAGGAAGCTGCATCTCTGACAACACACAGGAAAAGACTGCAGTAAGGAATCCAGAGAATTCCAAGCTCAAAGCTGGCAGAGATGCTGAGTAGGGGTTACTGGTTATAAACTGCAGTCTGGAGGTCGACCTCTGGAATAGCGGGGCCCCCTGCCTTGTCCTCATCAGCCCTGGGAAAGCAGCATTTACCCCAAAGCTGAAACCCAGACCTCAACTCTAAAGAAATTAAAAAACCCGCTTGGAGGGCTTCCGTGGTGGCACAGTGGTTAGGAATCCACCTGCCAATGCAGGGGACACGGGTTCGAGCCCTGGTCCGGGAAGATCCCACATGCCGCGGATCAACTAAGCCCGTGTGCCACAAGTACTGAGCCTGCGCGCTAGAGCCCTCGAGCCACAACTACTGAAGCCCGCGCTCCTAGAACCCGTGCTCCGCAACGAGAAGCCACCGCAATGAGAAGCCTGCGCACCACAACGAAGAGTAGCCCCCGCTCGCCACAACTAGAGAAAGCCCGTGCGCAGCAAAGAAGACCCAACGCAGCCATTAAATATTTTAAAAAAAAACAAAAAAACCTGCCTGGAGACAGCACCCGGTCCCAGTGCGGTGCTGACAACTTAGAGTACCACCTTACTCCTGGCCTCTGGGTGGCCCCCCGCACTGCCTGTTTGCTCCTTGCACAGCACCTTAAAGTGAAGCCCACCTATATCAGGCACCTATGGAGAGAGCCTCTCCTGCAAAGCAAAGATCCTTTGGTTAAACAGACTTACATGGTGGCAGAGAAAACACGCCAGCTTCCTCAAATTAACCTCTTAATTAACCTACTAGCAACCAAGGATTACTCGATATTGAAAAAGTAAAACTAACAGCATCAAGATGAGCACACACTACAAACAATCCTAGAGAATTAAAAAAAAAAAAAAGCTCCAATACATATTCTCAGAGACATTCAAGTAGATACTGCATCCATTAAAAAAAAATTCAGGCTGCTTTAAAAAAGGAGAAAATAAATATTCTGGAAAATTAAATATATACTTGTTAAAATAAAAGAAAGGCTGGAAGGAAACGTCAGAGAACTCTAGTTTAAAAGGTGAAAAATATGAAGGAAAAGTTAAAGACACAAAGACAATAATCCATCATCTGTCAAACAGTAATTCCAGAAAGAGAACAGAAAAAAATGTGAAAGGGGGAAAAGAAAAATTATAAAAATAGAATCACAGAAGAAAATTTTCCAGAGTGGAAAACATATCAGCCTTCTGACTAAAAGGTCACACCGAGTGCCCAACAAAAAGTTTAAAAGACCTACACCCAGATACATCCTCAACAAATTTTAGAAAAACCAAGTACAAATAGAAGATAAAATCTTCCAGAGAGGGAAAAAAAAAAAAAAGATTTCTTACAAACGAATGAGAATTGATTTGTTATTAAACTTTTCATCAATGGCATTTGATGTTATGAGACAAAGAACCAACGCCTTTAAAATTGTGAGAGAAATGGAATATTATTCAGCCTTAAGAAGGAAATTCTGACACCTGCTCCAACATGGATGAACCTGGGAGAGGTCATGCTCAGTGAAATAAGCCAGTCGTACGGGGACAGATGTCATACTGCATGACCCTACCTAGATGAGGACCTAGAGCAGACAGATTCACAGAGACAGAAAGCAGAAGCGGGGTTGCCAGGGGCTGGGGGAGGGGGGAATGGAGGGGTTCTATAGGTGCAGCATTAAAGTTTTGCAAAATGAAGAAGTTCTGAAGATGGTTGGTGGTGACAGCTGCATAACAATGTGAATGTACTTAATGCCACTGGACTGTACACTTAAAATGGTAAATATTTTTTCTTTTTCTCCCCCACAAAATGGTAAATTTTATGTCATATATATTTTACCACAATTTTTAAAATTAAGAAAAAAATTCTGAGGGGAAAATTATTTTGAGTTTGGCATTCAAAAGTAAGGGCAGAATAAGAGCATTTTCAACAAATCAAGGACACAAAATTTCTACCTGTGTGGCCCATGTTTCAATCTAGTAAATCTTCGATATATTTCAATTTCATGAAGAAATCTTTGAGAGAAATCACATTATTTTATATATGACTTTGGAGTTTAAGATAGACAGTTTAGGGCTTCCCTGGTGGTGCAGTGGTTGAGAGTCCACCTGCAGATGCAGAGGACACGGGTTCGTGCCCCGGTCTGGGAAGATCCCACATGCTGCGGGGCGGCTGGGCCCATGAGCCATAGCCGCTGAGCCTGCGCGTGCTGAGCCTGCGCGTGCTGAGCCTGCGCGTGCGGAGCCTGCGCGTCCGGAGCCTGTGCTCCGCAACGGGAAAGGCCACAACAGTGAGAGGCCAGAGTACCACACACACACACAAAAAAAGATGGACAGTTTCAATGTTATCCACTCATCCAGGTAAGACAGTAAGTAACTTTATGGCAAATATTATGTTTAAATTACCAAAAAACCCTTCTGGAGGTGCTCCAGATACACAAACAAAACACACTGTGGGGAAGGTTCTCTCTAAGAAGCTGACTCTGAGCCCTCCGCCGCCTGCTCACCTCTGCTCCCCGCCCCCGCCAGCCTTAAAGGAGCCTCCATCGCCTCTCTTCCCGTTCGCCCTTCAGCCTGCTCCACCCAGTCTTCTATCCCCGCCCCTGCACTAAAACAACTCTTGCAAGGTCCCCAGCGAGGCTGTGTTGCCAAGTTGTATTCACCATCCTCATCCTTCTAGCCCGCTCAGTAACACGTTAACCCACACGACCACTGTCCCTTGACCCTGTGACCCACACACTCACTGGCCACCACTCCCACTTATGGCACTTGGTCCTTGGGCTCTTTCTGCTGCTTCTCCACATTCTCTCCCGAAGTAATCACCTCCAGCCTCATGACTTAACAATACAATCTGTACGTCAGTGATTTCCAAATATTTCTCACCTTTGGGCTTCGAAGATCACTTAACATCTCTCCTGAACGTATCCCAGTCATCTCAAACCAATGCTGCCAAAGGAGAACTAATTCTTTCCCACCCTGAAGCATCCCCACCTCTGTAAGTGCCAATACCATCCATCCAGTCCTTCAAGTCAAAAGCCTAAGAGCCCGTGGTTAAGAGCATACTCTCTGGAGCCAACTGGGTCACAGTACAACTCCAGCATTTATACTTACTGACTGTATGAGCTTGGGCAAGTTAGGAGTCTTATTAAAGCAACTAAAGCGCTTACAACAGTAAGTGCTCAGTAAATTATCACAGTTACTTTACAGCTCTTGTTCTTAATTCCTCATTCCCTAATTCCCATTAGTAAGTCCTACCGTCAATTTTACCACCAAAACAGCCTGAATCTGTCCACTTGTCTCCATCTCCACTACTGCCACCCTCACTCAAGCCACTCTCGGCCCTCCTACCATTACAGCTGCCTTATTGTTTTCTCCTTGCTTCTGTTCTTACCCCCATGACCCATTCGGCCCAGAGCGGCCAAAGAGATTCTTTCAAAATACAGACCAGATATAACTCCTCATCTAAAAATCCCCCAGTCTTCCCATTACACCCAAGATAAAGTCCACATTCCTTACCTCGGTCTCCAATGCCCTATGTCAGTGGTTCACAACCGTAGTTGCATATTAGAATTATCTATGGAGTTTTAAGATTAATGATTAGGCCCCATCCTGAACCTGTTACATCAGAACCTCTAGATGTGATGCCCATCAAAATTTTAAAAGTCCCCCAGGTGATTCCTGTACAGCTAGGGCTGAAAAACACTGCCCTAAATGAGCTGCCCCCTGCTTCTCTAGCCGTGCTCCACTTACTCACTGCACATCAGCCAACTGGTCTTTTTCCTTCCCCTCAGTGTTTCAAGGTTGTTTGTGCCTTTGGGACATTGCACCAGGTATTCTTTACACCTGGGAAGCTCTTCCTCAGATCTTCTCCCAGTAGGTTCCTTCCTGTCATTTAGTCTCAGCCTAAAAATTAGCTACTTTATGAGAACTTCTGTGACATTCAATCTAAAAAATAAATCACCAGATAGCACTTTTATTTTTATCAAAGTACTTAAATGGATTTATTTTGTTTGTTTATATTATCTTTCCCCCTAAAATTTAAGCTCCAGGGGAGCTTACAAGAATTGTTCACTGCTGTGCCTTCAGGAAGTAGATATCAAGCAAATACTAAGTGTTCAAGAAGTATTTGTTGAATGAATGAATAAATAAACGGGCATGTTTGGAAACTAGCTGCCTCCAGGCTGTCTTCCATAGCTCAAGAATGATGTTTATTTCCTGTTGTTTTAGGGACTATTCCCTTCAGAAAGGCCGGGCCCTAGCACTGTGGCGCACTCTGTAAAGGATGAGGAAGGACAGGATCCATGTGGATCCTAGACCCACAGACAGCCCCAAACCTTATATTAACCACTTAACTCCACACCCCTTCCTCTGTCCTCCTCTTTTTTTTTTTTTACCAGAATTGCCAACAAATTCAAATTGACTGATTTAAATAATATTTACTTTTGTTTCCAAACAAGACTGTAGCAGACAGGTTAATAAAGAAAAAAGTGACTTGGGGGGTAATGGGCGGGAGAAAGCAAAAGAGAAAAAAATCCATCTGCCGGATAGCCAACTTTGGATTGGGAAGAGTCTTCCAATCTGAAGTCTGACACTTCACATGATCACTAAATTGAACGTGGAATGCTTCCAAAATAGATAAAACAGAAAACAACTTCTTGGTTCCTTCAGCCAAACTGATTGACCAAGACTACCCCTTGCTAATAGTCTAAGGTCTAGTGGTAGCACTGCGCACGCAGAAGTGGAGGTGTTACCTTTGGGATATCTCCTTTAATACCGGGGGGCAGCCGCAGGATCCAGAAGTTCCTGTTCCTCAGCAGGTTCTCCAAGTTCTCCAGCCGCCTCTGCAGCAGCCCGTACTCCTGCAGCAGGGTCCCCAGCACCGCCCACTTGCCCTCCAGCTGGTTCCCGAGATCAGCCACTGTCTTTTCGCAGCTGGCCAGCTTCTTTTCGGCTGTCCCTGTCCGTCCTTCCAGGTGCAGGAGTCGCCGGCTGTGGACCTCCACCTTTCTCTCGATAGCCTGCACGGCCGCCACTACTGTCCACAAGGAGATGGCCGCAGTCTGCAGGTGTGCTTCATTTGCTGCTGGGGGTGTGGGAAGAGGAAGCGCCTGCAGGGATGTAAGGCATTCGGAGTCCCATTCAGAAGTCTGTGTGCAGTGGAAAGAGGAGATGAGACATTGAGTGTTAGGAGGAGCCCTGAACCGAACTAAAATGAGATAAGCGCTGCTTAAGTGGCCAGCGGAGATTAATCTAAATATAGTATTAGTAGTGCCTGCATAAGCCTCATCTTTATGGAGCTCATTGACATCAAAAGCCAAGAGAATTGCTTTGGTGGTTGAGGGATGGAGTAGGTAAGACAGTGAACAGGTGAAACTGGATCAAGAAGCAGCCTGGCACAGAGCCAGCCACCCAGAGGCCAGGTTGCTGCTGCATCCTCTGGCTCTGGAAAAGCTCTAAGTGCATCAGGATCTTTCCAGGTTTCAGTGAGCTCGGTGCCCTTCTGATAAACCCCTTATTTATTGACTTAGGCTCCGGCCCCATCCATCACCCTGCTGACAAGCCACAACCATATCATTCAGTAGCAGCTGAAAAAGCTGAGAATGTCAAGTGTGGAGAAAGCATGACAGCTATTTTCAAATATCTGAGGGTTATAAAACAGAAGGCAGGACAGACTTGTTTACTCCTATACTGTGTTACTCCAGAGGGCAGAACTAGAACCAACATGAAATTTTCAGGAACGTAAACTCTGGCCTATTTGAACTAGATCTTTCCAAGAACATAACAGGCTGCCTCCTCACTGAACATACCTTGGAACAAAGAGTGTATAGAAAATGAAACTCCTACAAGAAACGGGAGGTTGGGTGAGGATGACCTCTGCAAAGCCTTCTGACTCTACGAGTTTGATAACCGGCTCTTTGGCCGTAACCTCCGGTCTCTGCAGCTCTCCCACCACCTTTTTCTCCTTTCACCTGCTCTGAGATCCCACTGAACCCTTAACTGTTCCATTTGCTCCTGGTTTACCGGCCTGCTCCGGGCTTTGCTTTCTTCCTTAGGTGATCATTTCAGCTAACTTCAACCCCTTCACTCGTCTGCCTTTCTGCCTCACCTGCTCGGCTAACCTCCGGCTTTGAATCAGTTCAATTGTTCTCATTCTCTGTTCCTGGAAGCAGGCTGGTAAGCCCTACGAAATGAAGTCACACAACCAGGTAAACTGGTGTCACCACACACCCACGGTCTCTAAGCTCAGCAGGGACTCAGCACTGTCCTGTGCCCCACACTCCGCTTCCCATTCCACAGCGTGGCCACCACAAGCCCCTGGCCCTCTCCAGCTTTTAGGCTCAAACTAATGAGCCTAAGTATCATCTGGAGGCCCTGCTAAAATGCAAGACTCTGCTTCAGTAGGTCGGGTAGGAAAACTGGGAGTTTGCATTGAAAACAAGGTGATGTTGCTGTTGCTGTTGCTGCTTCAGGGAGCGCAGGCTGAGCGGGAAGACTCCTGTCCGCTGCGGGCCCCTCACTCTCAGGAGATGACGCGGCCTCCTACTTTGAGAAGAGGGTTAGAATTATTAGACCTCAACTCTCTCAACGTTCTCCTCTTTCTCTTCTTTTTCTTCACCCTCCTTCCCACTTCAAACTCATCAGTAGCTTAGTCCATGCTTTTTTCTTTCCTTCCCTCAGGAAAAAGGTGCATCCTATTTAAAATGAATCTCTCCACTTAATGCTCTGAATGCCACCTCCTTCCACATTTTTAGGTACACAAATCTTTCCTCTTGTTTATGGTCAATGTTTCAATCTCTCCCGGGTCTTCTCCATGGGACAGACCTGCACTGTTCAATATGGTAGCCACGTGTGGCTACTGAACACTTGAGATGCATTTATTTCCATTGAGATGTGCCGTGAGTAAAAAATACACACCAGATTTTGAAGACTGAGTGTGGGGAGAAAATGTAAAACCTCATCGACAATTTCTTAATACTAATCACACACTGAAATATTTTGTAAGCCTTGGGTTAAATAGAACATATCATTAAAGATCATTTCATCTATTTCTCTTTACTTCTAAAATGTGACTACTGGGAATTCCCCAGCATCCAGTGGTTAGGACTCCCCCCTTTCACTGCCGAGGGCTCAGCAGGCCACTGGGCATAAATAAATAAATAAATAAATAAATAAATAAATAAAATAATAAAATGTGACTGCTAGAAAGTTTAAGGTTATATACGTGGCTTCTATTATGTTTCTATTGGACAGGGCTGGCATACAGACACATGATCATCTCTACCATATTGAAAAACAAGATCCAAAAGGGAAAAATAGGTCTGAGGGCACAGATGACATTCCCTCTGCTCGATCCCCCACCCCCACTGCTGCTGCTCCCTTTTTCCTCCTCTTCTTCCCCCCTCTCACTTTCGGGTCACTACTCTGTAGGCCAGTCTGGCTCCTGATCCACTACAATGGCTCTCTTTGGGGTGAGCAGAGGCTTCTTAGCTGGCAAATCCAAGGCATCGTTTCCGGTCCTGTTACTTGACTAGTCCCTGCTGGTTCTGCACGGCTCTTGTGTGCAGCGACTGTCTTGGTCAGCTCTGCAGGCTTAGCAACTGCCGGAGCGGGCTTGGCACGCGGCAGGCCTGCAGTAAACATCCGCGTAACGAATAAAACACGCAGAAGGTAATCCCGCCCTCCGAACCTGCACCGCTAGTTCACTCTGCAATCCCGACAGAGGGCCTCCTGCGTGTCCGGCATCGTCACGGGCTGGGCACTGGGGATCCCTGTCCTCCGGCGGTCCTTCAACACACCTAAGTGTTGCCGTCACCACGGCATCTGTGGCTGCGCGAGGCTCACGGAGGCGGCAGCGAGGGTGACTGTGGGGTCGGCTCCCAGGGCTGGAGAATGGCTGATGAAAACCCCAAACCAAGCCAACTCCACTGCCCCGCGTCCGGCAGGCAGGAGCGGGGCTGGCACCAGGCGAGGATCGCTTCACTCATTCCTCTTCCATTGGTGTAAGAGGCTCTCTCCGCTGGAAACCTCCAAACGGGATGGGCGAGCCGGGGCCTCACACCCAGGCGCAGGGACCCAACGATGGGGGAGGGCGAGCTGTCCCAGACCCGCGCTCGGCGTCGGGGTCCCCCCCAGGCCCCTCCCCTGCCGGCGGGACCCCGGTGGGTGTCTGTGCTCGGCCGTCCGGGCTGCGCCCCGCTCCGGGGCCCCGAGCCTGACAGGCCGGGCTCCCCGCCCTCCTCCCTTCCCTCGGGTCCGACCGCAGAGCCCGAGGCGCCCCGACCCTCCCGGGCTCACTGAGCTCGGCGCGCAGGCCGCCCTTACCGGAGCCGGGGCTGCCTCGGCCATGGTCCTGCGCTGTCCGGCCCGGGCCGGAGTCGCCGCCGCTGCCGCCGCCTCCGCGCTGCCCCACGCAGGCCGACCCCCGGCCTCTCCGTAGGCGGCACCCGCCCGGCCCTGCCTTCCCGACCCGGCTCTCGCACTGCCGTCGGGCCCGGCTGCTCGGGGCGCGGCGACGCGGCAGAGGCGCGGGGCAGCCGGCCGGTGGAACTCGGGTGGCGGGCAGGCTCAGCCGCGCTCAGCCCGCAGCGGCCCCTCAGCTGGCGCTTTGTGGGCACCGAGCGCACCCCAGGGACCGCTCGGGCCTAGACGCGCCGCCCGCCCGCCCGCCGCGGCAGCGCGCCCCCTGCCGGCCCCGGCGGCCACTTGCGCCCCACCGGCTGGCCAGGCTTCGCTCGGCTCCGCTCGCGAACGGTTTGTTCTACGGAACTAGGTGGGTCTTGTTTTCTCACAAACCCCGAGAGTGCTCAACAGATTGGTGCTTAGGCCCCAGCCACAAACCAGGACTCATTCTGGGAAGCGTTTTTCTTTCTGGAGGCCCAATCAGCAGGCCCCGTCTGAAGGGAGGCGCCAGGGGGAGGGCAGCCCGATGCAGGAAGGTGGAAATGGGCGGAGTGCGAGGTCCAGGTGCCGGACAGGGCGTAGGGAGACAGTGGGTTAGAATCAGAGACCATGAGGCACAGATATGTGATGAAGACGACGTTCATCACTTGCAGAAATTGCAAATGTGGCTCCCAAGGGGAAGCGGTTCACATCCCACGTGGCCGGTGTTAGGACCAAAACTACAGTCGTCCTTATATCTCGGATTATTGAAGTTGGGGTTTGCTGGGTCTGTACTAACGGACAGCAAAGAACCAAGTGCTATCTACGGAGGTTGTGTATCTAAGGCTGACAGAGCATATGTTACAGTAAGACAACCACATAACCCTGAGTTTCCAGCAAGGCCCTCCTTTCAAACAGGCTGAACGTGACCCAAAATCCTCCCAAACCTGTATTTCAGCAAATGAATCGTCAATGCCCATAACAGTTAAAGAAGCTATAAATCACAAAAGTATGAGAACCGTCCTGTTGGGCCTGCTCTTGAGCCTACTAAGCTATTTTTAGACTGTAGCTACACCTGCAGTATGTAATTTGAGGTCTACCTCAAATTAATATATATTTTGGTCAAATGGTGAATGATGGTAAAAAATTGTCATTGTAAAGCAATTATACTCCAATAAAGATGTTAAAAAAATTGCTATTCTCTGAATCAGAATATCACCATAATCGAATGAACTTCTAGAAAAGAGGGGGGAAATCTGAATTTTCTTGGAAAGGAAATTCATTTTTGTAATTTTATTATTAAAAATGTAGTAATTAAAACTTTAAAAAATTTAAAGTTTGAACTTATAAGGCAAGAACAGCAACTGCTGGACACTCCTATGACCATTAAATAGAAACAACTGTATTACTAAATAAGATACTTTCAACTGAGCTTCTTGGGGCATAGGTCTAGTTCTGCCAGTATAATATGGTAACATTACCATTAAATAGTCTTTCTTCTAATAGGAGCTTATTAAGGTAAAGATTTTCTCTTTTTTAATTCTTAGCCTTGAAAATTTGGGGGGATGGTGATAGCATTTCATCGAAGCAATTTTTCTGACTGAAGTTTTGTGCACTGTTTCAAGAAAATACATATTTTCAGAAGCAGATTTAAGATGGCCATCCTCATATTTTTAATTTCTAATTCCTTTTTTTAATATCTTTTTATTTTATTTTTAATTTTTGGCTGCATTGGGTCTTCGTTGCTGTGCATGGGCTTTCTCTAGTTGCTGCGAGAGGGGGCTACTCTTCCTTGCAGTACGTGGGCTTCTCATTGTGGTGGCTTCTCTTGCTGCGGAGCACGGGGCTCCAGTAACTGTGGCGTACAGGCTTAGTTGCTCCGCGGCATGTGGGATCTTCCCGGACCAGAGCGCGAACCCGTGTCGCCTGTATTGGCAGGCGGATTCTTAACCACTGTGCCACCAGGGAAGTCCCTAATTTCTAATATTTTAGCCTGTTCTTGCCACTATACATACTCACTGGAGAAAAATTTGTTCTTAAACTTTGGATCTAGAAATGGGACAATGGAGCAATTTAACTGGTTTTCAAGTTAAGAAAATAATTGAAGTTTCCACCTGCATCTTGGCTTTCCTTGTATGCACATCAATTTCAGCATCTTCCTTAGAGTAGAATCAAAAGGAAATCTTTTTTCAGCAGCAATGATGTAGGAAATACTTGCATTCTCAAGGGACATCAATTTATTCAGCAAGTTCCAGCAAACAAACTGCTTTCCATGTAAATCACCATCGGTTATTAGTAAGTCTTGCTACGTTGGTAACGTTCTCTGGAAAATACAGAATTAAGGCCTTCTTTATTCTATAAGCCTTTGACGGATGTAATAGCTGTTGTTCTATCTTGTTGAAAAATTTTGCATATGTACACGACAAGACAATTTCAAAGGTTCTTGTTTAACAAAATTTGTTATTGGTTGAAGAAAAATTGTGGAAGTAGTCTACAATCTTTCTGCTTGAAGCCACTCATTTTCTATTACATCTTTTTAAGCTATATATATATATATGTTGTCATCTTTTTAAGCTATATATATATATGTTGTCAAACCTAAAAAAATTAAGGTTGATTCTTCATGTCCAAATGTCACACATACCATATACGTACTGTGGTAGCGTATTTCATAATTTCAATAACCTTTTTGTGTACAACAAAATATAAATCAGGAAAAAGTTTTTAGGAATGTTTTCTAAAATAAATCAATATTTAGAATTCATAGCTTGGGCAAATCTAAAAAAATCCTTTCTCTTCAACAGCTTAAAATGGTTATAAGTCTACAGTAATTATTTCTACAAGCTTTAAAAAATATTACCCTTCACAGATCCCAAACCACAAGGCATTGTCTAATTAAAAGCATTCTTGTAAAGTCCGTTGTTTAGAGAGAAGAAACGTATTTTGGGTGTCTCATTTTATCTCCTTTCTCCTTTTTTTCCAGGCTCTCTCTATATTTTTAATCATGTCTCAATCAAAGATGATTAATCATATATGTCTTGTACATGACTTTTTTTGTCCTTGTGAAATTTTGAGATAGCCATGTTGACATTCTGCATTTAATTTTACCCTCCTAATATGCGAAAAATTACCAAATAGGGCTTTTTCTTTTTTAGGATTAACAGACCAAATGGAATTTAATTAAACATTAGTTTCTAAAGATTACTTAGTGTTATGAATGCAATTGCACCAAATAATTCTACAGTAATTAGAATTGTGATACAATCTAATCTTTGTTAGTTTTGCCCTGTGGTCATATTTATATTTTTATGAACATCTGTAGGTTCAAAAAGGATATATTGTTTTTTTTAAGTTATCTGGATGACATTCTCTCAATATTCACATTAACTGTTAATATTTAACTATCTGAAAGTTCTCATTTATTACATAAAATCAGCACCTTTCATAATCCGCAATAATTATTGTAGCATTTTACTTTTGCAATATTAAAAATGCATTCATATATACCTCAATTGTTAGCATTTCAACATATAAAGCACATCATCGGATTTTGCACTTCTAGTTACATCTAGAATTTCAAATATTTAAATTTGAGAGCAAATATTCATATACTAACAATGACTGATATGCCATGTTCTTTTTAAATTACGTTTTATTTTAGTATAGTTGCTTTACAATGTTGTATTAGTTTCTGCTGTACAGCAAAATGAATCAGTTATACCTATACATATATCCACTTTTTTTAGGTTTCCTTCCCATTTAGGTCACCACAGAGCAATGAGTAGAGTTCCCTGTGTTATACAGTAGGTTCTCATTAGTTATCTATTTTATACATAGTAGTGTATATATGTCAAACCCAATCTCTCAGTTGGTCCCATCCCCCCCTTCCCCCCTTGGTAACTGTAAGTTTTTTCTCTACATCTGTGACTCTATTTCTGCTTTGCAAATAAGTTCATCTGTACCATTTTTCTAGATTCCACATATAAGCGATAGTATACAATATTTGTTTTTCTCCTTCTGACTTACTTCACTCTGTAGGGCAGTCTCTAGGTCCATGACATGCCATGTTTATGTTACTGAAGATTGATGCACTGATGGGATATGATGGAAATCTACCCAACAGCACAGTCTTACTCATGTACAAGTTTAAGGATGCCAGAAATGGCATTGAGTAAGCATTCAACTATTCCACTTTGCAGTGGCCAAGGCTGAACACCACAGCTGAACAGCAGAATTTGGCCAAACACTGAACTTGAAGCCAAATAGAAAATAGTGCACCCCCAGTACATGTGCATGTAGTTCTCATCTGGGCATATGTGAAAGGCCTGGCAGTTGTGCAGTGACCAGATTACTGTGATTGTAGATGGAAATTTCCAAGTCTATTATCCATCTCGATTGGAAGTATGGATGTTATTTTTTATTTAAATATTTTTATATTTATATGATGTAAATAGGTTGAAAATATTTTCTATTTTTACTACCAGTGGCCACCAGAATTCTGAGGCTGACGCCTTTACCTTTTCTTTTTGTCTTTCTCCATTCACGTTTATCATTCTTTTTCTGTGCTTTGCAGAATATTTGAAGTATACAGCGATTATAAAGAAGACAAAAGCCACCTATAACTGCACTATTCAGAGAAAATCACTCAGCATTTTGGTGTCTATCCTTCCAGGCCTCTTTCTTCTATGTATATTTGTTTGTTTATTTAACATAGTTGGAACCGTAAGTACTGTTTTGCAAGCTGCCTTTATTACTTAATACACTTGAATATCTTCCCTAGCATTAAATATTCTTCTAAAACATAAATGAAATGTTTACATATTACTTCACTGTACAGGTGTTTAATAATTTATTTATACATGTAGGTTCTAATTTTTGCTACAACATAAATTTAAGATGATTCTGCTTATCCATAATTTTTATAAGCTTTTTTGATTGTTTTCTTAGATGCAGTTGCCAGGAGTGAGAGATTACTGGGCAAGGGCATGATTATTTTAGACTCTTGAGATACGTGGCTATCCAGAGAAGTTATGCCAATTTACATTCCCACCAGCAATACATAACTCTCACTTTTGTTTTTGTTGCTGTTGTTGTGTCTTTTAATGTTCCAAAGTTTAGCTTTTATTTATTTATTATTTTAAATTTTTTTATTTTATTTTTTATTTTTTGGCCACGCCACACAGCTTGTGGGATCTTAATTCCCTGACCAGGGGTTGAACCTGGCCCCTCAGCAGTGACAGCATGGAGTCCTAACCACTGGACCACCAGGAAATTCCCCAAGTTTATTTTTATGTAGTCAAATCTGTCAGTGTGTTTCCCTTTATGCCTTCTAAATTTGTGTTTTGCCATGTTACTCCAAAACTACAAAAATAGTTTTACATTTTCTTCTAGTTGTGGGAAAAATTATATTAACGTCTTTCCCTTTCATGATCTCTTTATAGCAATAACAACTAACATTTATTGAGTACCAAATGTCAGGGGCCATGCTATGCTCTTTACATGTATTATATGATCTAATCTTCTCAACTATTCTATAATAGAGATAACATGCCTTAAAAGTCAAATAATTTGCCCAAGCTCACAGGACTAAGAAGTGGACAAGTAGGGATTCAAATACAAGTTCCTTTGACTTCCCAGTCCAAGTTGTTTTTTTTCCTTTAATTTTATTGAAATATACTTGATTTACAATGTTGTGTTTAATGTCTGCTGTACAGCAAAGTGACTCAGCTATACATCTATATATTCTTTTCCATATTCTTTTGCATTATGGTTTATAAAAGTATAGTGAATACAGTTCCCTGTACTATACAGTAGGGCCTTATTGTTTATCCACAGCCCAAGTTCTTGACTACTCTACTGCACTACTTCCCCACGTATTTTTTTTTTAATATTTACTTATTTGTTTATTTGGCTGTGCAGGGTCTTAGTTGCGGCCTGTGGGATCTAGTTCCCTGACCAGGGATCGAACCCAGGCCCCCTGCATTGGGAGCGTGGAGTCTTAGCCACTGGACCACCAGGGAACTCCCCATATTGCCTTTAAACCAAATATTAATGTGAAATTTTTACCTGAATGAGGTAAGAAGAGAGAGCCCACCAATCAGAGATGGCTGAGGATGGTTATAGATTTTTCACTGAGAAGACATTACAATTTGAAACATTCAATGATATGCAAGATTGTCTTTTCACTGCCAAGTGTAAACTGATTAAGAACTTTTGGGTTTTGGAAAAGTCAACAATGATCATTGACACTATAACGTTTCTTTCACGTTTTACAATCATTTATGAGTGCCTCCATGTGCCAGATATTGTACAGGGGATAAAGAGTGGAATAAGGTAAACTTTCCTCATGGGGCTGTAGCTTTACTTAGCAGTGGGAGGTGGCAAGAAAGTAAATAATTTCAACTCAATGCATATTGTGTAATTATGTGACGTCGTATTCATTTCCTAGGATTGCCATAACAAAGTACTACAAGCTGGGTGGCTTAAAACAACAGAAATTTAGTTTCCCACAGTTCTGGAGGCTATAATTCTGAAATCAAGGTGTTGGCAGGGCCATGTTCCCTCTGAGGCTCTAGGGAGAGTCGTTCCTTGCTTCTACCTAGCTTCTGGGATTTGCTGGCAATCCTTGTGTTCCCTGACTTGCAGAGGCATCACTATCACTCCAATCTCTGCCCCCATCAACTCATAGTGTCCTCCCTGTGCCTCTGTGTTTCTGCTTCGCTTCTTATATGGACACCAGTCATATTGGATTAAGGGCCCACCCTACTCCCATATGACCTCATCTTTTTGTTTGTTTGTTTTTTGGTTTTTTTGTGGTATGTGGGCCTCTCACTGTTGTGGCCCCTCCCATTGCAGAGCACAGGCTCCGGACACGCAGGCTCAGGGGCCATGGCTCACGGGCCCAGCCGCTCCGCGGCATGTGGGATCTTCCCTGACCAGGGCACGAACCCGCGTCCCCTGCGTCGGCAGGCGGACTCTCAACCACTGCTCCACTAGGGAAGCCCGGGAAGCCCCCATACGACCTCATCTTAACTAACATCTTAATCACATCTGCAAAGAACCTATTTCCAAATAAGGTCACGTTCACAGATACCAGGGGTTAGGACTTCAACATGTCTTTTGTGTGTGGGGGGGATATAGTCCAGCCCACAACAGATATAAACATGAAATAAAAGCAGCTATAGTAAGTAGCATATAGGAAAGAAACTTTTTCTGTGTCCTGGGAGTTTCAGGGAAGGTTTCCTGGAGAAGTTGACATGATAGCTGAGTCTTGAAGGAAAATAGAAGTTATCAGCTGTCCCGGGAATGGGAGATGGTCATTCCAATCAGAGTGAAGAGCCATGCAAAGTCCCAGAGGTGTGCTCAGCATGGGATATTCAGAAAAGTACATGAGGGGCAGTGCTGTTGGATCTTAAAATGTGGTAAAGTGGGGAGCAGAGCGCCGATGCAGAAAGTTAGGTTGGCAAGCTAAATGAAATCATAAAAGAAGCTTGCCAAAAATTTAAAACAGCAATTAGGTAAGGAAACTGAAAGTGAACTAGTGATTATTATTTGTTTACACAACCATCAGGTTTAATCCCTACGTCAACCATATGACATACATGTTTTTTACTCCATAGTTTATGTGAATTTTTGGTGGGCAATTCTCCATTGTGTTTCTACATGTCTTGTAACAGTTTTTATCCTGGACTGGATAAAACTGTTTCATTTCAAGGGAATGTGTATGCAAACAACCTGGGAGGACAGAGACCATGTCTCCCCCTGGGGGAGAAGGCGGATTTTTTTCTTGACAAAGATAGTAAAGATATTGTCTTCCTCCAGGTCAGAGGTTGGACAAGTCGACTAACATCCCCCTTACAAGATTAACATAGGATTGCTAGATTAAATATAAGATGCCCAATTAAATTTGAATTTCAAATAAACCACACGTAATTTTTAGTGTCACTGTGCCCTGTGAAACATTTATATTAAAAATTATTTGGGGGGACTTCCCTGGTGGCGCAGTGGTTAAGAATCCACCTGCCAATGCAGGGGACGCTGGTTCGAGCCCTGGTCCGGGAAGATCCCACATGCTACGGAGCAACTAAACCCATGTGCCACCACTACAAAGCCGGAGCTCTAGAGCCCATGAGCCACAACTACTGAGCCTGCGTGCCTAGAGACTGTGCTCTGCAACAAGCGAAGCCCCTGCAATGAGAAGCCCGCACACTGCAATGAAGAGTAGCCCCTGCTCGCTGCAACTAGAGAAAGCCCACATGCAGCAACGAAGACCCAACACAGCCAAAAATAAATTTAAAAAAATTATTTTTTGTTTATTTGAAACTCAAATTTAACTGGACATCTGTGTTTCTTCTTGTTAAATCTGGCAGCCCCAGCTGGGGGCTCCTAGGCTTGCTGTTCCTTGGCACAGGTCCGTTGTGTGTGCCTTAGCCACCTGGGCCATATTGTGTCACCCCCAGGAGTGAATTGACTGGAACACGAAGCTCACACTGCCTCCTGCTCTGTGAGTAACAGAGTCCTTTGTCTCTGACCCAGGAATCTCCTGTCTTGTCCAGCATCCATGGAAACTATGGCAGGCTAACTTGGGAACTTGCAAATAGGGTAAAACCCTGTGCAGTTCCTTACTTGACACCAATCCCCTATTGAGGCACACTTAGATTATTTCTAGTCTAAATAGATAATATTGCTTTTATAAGCAATATAGTAACAGATATCCTGGAACATAATTCTCTGTGCATAGGTACAAAACCATCTGTTGGAAAAATTCCTAGAAGTGGAATTGCTGGATTAAAAGGTGTGTACATTTAAAATGTTGGAGTAGGGAATTCCCTGTGGTTCAGTGGTTAAGACTCTGCACTTCCAATGCAAGGGGTGCTGGTTCGATCCCTGGTTGGGGAACTAAGAGCCCAAATGCTGTGCGGTGCAGCCAAAAATAATTAGAAAATAAGACAAAATGTTGACATCTATCAATAAATTGTCCTTCATAGAGGTCATGTTCACAAATTCTCACCAAGATGTATGAGAGTGCTTTTTTCTTCCATATTTGTAGCCCAATGTATTATGAACTTTTTTGATCTTTGCCAACCTAAGTAAAAAGTGGAATCTCATTTAATTTAACTTTGTATTTCTCTTATTATGAGTAAAGTTGAACATCTTAAGCTTAAAAGCCTTGGGAATTTCCTTTTCTGTGAACTGTTCACATTTAAAATATTTTTCTGTTGAGTTTTGATGTTTTCTTGTTGAGTTGCACAAACTCTTTATATAACACAGCAATTTTTTATGTGTTATATATACTTTCCCTAGTTTGACATCTGCCATTTGGCATCTTGCAAAACAGAAATTTTTTAGTTTTATGTAATTGACATTTTCAGTCTTTTATGATTTTGGGGTTTGGTACCTTGCTTAGCAAGGCCCTCCCCGCTCTTGAGTTTTTTCTTTCTTTCTTTCTTTTTAATCCCTCACATTTTTGGAAGAAGTCTTCATGAAAGAAACAATAACTCAGAGACTTCCCTGGTGGTCCAGTGGGTAAGACTCTGTGCCCCCAGTACAGGAGGCCAGGGTTCAATCCCTGGTCGGGGAACTAGATTCCACATGCATGCCACAACTGAGAGTCCAAATGCTGCAACTAAGACCTGGAGCAGCCTAAATAAATAAATAAATATTAAAAAAAAAAAATAACTCAAAACTTCAACCTCGCTTTCGGTGCATTTTGCTATCATCTCTGGGGGACTTCTGGTTCATTGACACTTTCTTTCTTTCTTTTTTACGTAGGTGGTATGACTTTATTTTCTTTATACTTTTGCATTTCTTTACAGAGACCTTCTTTTTTTTTTTGCGGTACACGGGCCTCTCACTGTTGTGGCCTCTCCCATCGCGGAGCACAGGCTCCGGACGTGCAGGCTCAGCGGCCATGACTCACGGGCCCAGCCGCTCCACGGCATGTGGGATCTTCCCAGACCGGGGCACGAACCCGTGTCCCCTGCATCGGCAGGCGGACTCTCAACCACTGCGCCACCAGGGAAGCCCGAGACCTTCTTTTTTATGATAAAAAATTATATTTTTGTTTGTGTAGGATATACAGAGTTTTCTGACACTCAAAAAACTTTCCTTCTTATATTGTTCTCAAGCAAATTTTCAGACAATTGCAATGCTCTCAGATTAAAGCTTTTGGTAAAACTCATTATGGAAAGTGATCCAGATCCCAAGTCATTTAAAGAGAAGAGTTTTACTTATTCTTTCTAGTCTTGCTTAAAGTGGCAACATATTTTGATTTTAATATTCTTTCATACAACAAAGATGTGTTTATCTACTCTGTATCAGATTTTGTACCCTGGCAATACAGCAGGGAACAAAACAAATTCCTGTCCCTATGAAGAAGGACATCTACATTGATCTCTCTCTTTTTTTTTTAATTGGGGTATAGTTGTTTTACAATGTTGTGTTAGTTTCTACCGTACAGCGAAGTGAAGTAGCATTCCCTGTGCTATACAGCAGGTTGACACTTTCACAGCACAAAGCACTCACTAACTTGGCACACTTGTGGGATTCCTCAGCATGGACACTGCAGAGACTACCTTGAGATGCATCAGAGGAAACTCTTGACGTATGTCTGGGGTGCTGCAAGTCCCAGGGGAGCTCGCTCTATCATTTCCAAAGTGAGACTATGACACTGGATTTCTCCAGGTTTCATTCCCGAAGAGATAGAAATGGTCACCATCACCAAAACACAGTATAACTGCAACCACAGAACATTTAATTTTGACAAGACAATGAGTAAGCAACAGGGTCCCAAGTCTTCCCCATGGCTACTTCCCCTGAATCCACATTTTATAAATTTATAGATGCCTCCTGGGGATTTATTTCAGGAACTCCCCATCTGTGTCACTGTTACACTTTCTCCAGCTCTTACGGGGGTAGAGAGCCTCGAACATATATTTTTTCCTCAGTTCACTACAGCTCATGGAAACGTTTCCTCAATGTAAGACTAGGAGGGCCAGATCTTTAGAATGGAAAGGGTGGACTTCCCTGGTGGCACAGTGGTTAAAAATCCGCCTGCCAATGCAGGGCACATGGGTTCGAGCCCTGGTCCGGGAAGATCCCACATGCCATGGAGCAACTAAGCCCATGAGCCACAACTACTGAGCCTGCGCTCTAGAGCCTGTGAACCACAACTACTGAGCCCGCGTGCTACAACTACTGGAGCCTGCACCCCTAGAGCCCGTGCTCCGCAACAAGAGAAGCCAATGCAATGAGAAGCCTGCGCACCTCAAAGAACAGTAGCCCCTGCTCGCTGCAACCAGAAAAAAGCCCGCGTGCAGCAACGAAGACCCAATGCAGCCAAAAATAAAATAAAATAAGTAAATTTTAAAAAAAAAGAAGGGAAAGGGTAATCTGTTAGGTGATGCATTTTGCCCCATACGGCAGGTGGGAGTGGCTAATACGATTCCTAAACAAAATTCTATGCCAGGCATCTGTTAATATGCAGCTGGGGACCAGACTGCCACATTCTTCCAGAATTCCTAGATTCAATACAGCCTCCCCCATTCATTCCTGCTTAAAAAACAAGAATTTTTCTCCTGCTAATTGAGGAAACATCAGCGTTTGCTTGTAAATAGTGATTCAAATCAGAGTTCACACTTGACAAATGCAACTTTACAATCTAAGCTGCAGGTTAGGATATGGTTTCTCTTTGGGGGTTGACAGGCACCTTCCTCCTCATTTCCAGCACCATACCAGAAAAAGAGCAGTGAACAGTGAATCCCAGTAATTTAAACAGATCCTGGCTTAGCCCCAGAAAAGAAAAAAGTAAAAATAAAACAGAATATTATAGGTAACGTTCTTCCTCCGTGTGTGTGTGTGTGTGTGTGTGTGTGTGTGTGTGTATGTGTGTGTATAATTTTTCAGAATCTTGGGTTTCTCTAATCAGATATTTTAAAAGAACTGGTTCATGTATTTTCATTTAAGTGTATATGATGCTTCTCAGTGAAATGAGAAAGGCAGTTTTCCATCTGCTTCTGGGATTTTTAGATCTTTTATCTGCTCCTTTTAAAGAAGGTAATAACAACAGCTGACTTACGTTGAGCGCTTACTATACACCAAGCGCTGCTGGAATAAGCACATTGTAGCTTTTAGTTCTCATAGCGCCCCCATGTGGCAGATACTTCACATCTTGTGTGCCTCCAGTATGTGCTTAGTGGAATGATGGCACTCAAGTCTACTGACTGTGGAAAGCTTATAGAGGTTTAATATTAAAGAGGACTAGAGGAGTCCCAACATTCACGCAGCAACACTTTCCATTTCCCCACTCGTTGCTTCTCCACCTCCAGAGATTCGATGATTATCTCAGAGGCAGGATGGTTTGAATGTGCAGACATCTATAACTGGACTTTCATTTCCTTCCTGCCTCTGGTCTAAGTTACTGGTTCTGAAACATTTGTGTGTGTAAGAACTGCTGTACATGGGCTTCCCTGGTGGCGCAGTGGTTGAGAGTCCGCCTGCCAATGCAGCGAACACGGGTTTGCGACCCGGTCCGGGAGGATCCCACATGCTGCGGAGCTGCTGGGCCCATGAGCCATGGCCGCTGAGCCTGCGCGTCCGGAGCCTGTGCTCCACAACGGGAGAGGCCACAACAGTGCGAGGCCCGCGTACCGCCAAAAAAAAAAAAAAAAAAGAACTGCTGTACAGAGTTGTATGAAACCATGTGTACAACAATTAGGAGCAAATTGGAAGATGTCTGGGGTAATTTTTACTGTATCTGATTTTTGCCTAATATGCTGGATTTTATGCTGAATTCTTAGCAGGGAAATAACACAGGACTGGGAGATTCAGGCTAGGAGAGAAAATAAGACTCGAGAGAAGAAAGCCAAGGAGACTTCCAGGTAGGGTGAAGGATGTGCCTCTCCGCATACCAGACAATCTGAGGCCGAGGGAGGTGGGAGAGGGGCGAGGCCAGGAGGAATGAATGCCAGCTACTGTGATAAAACTGCTTTATCTATGTTCTCTCACTTAGTTTTTATTTTTATTTTTTATTTTTTGCATATATTTTATTTTTAATTTTATTGAAGTGTAGTTGATTTACAATGTTGTGTTAGTTTCAGGTGTACAGCAAAGTGATTCAGTTATACATATACATATATTCATTCTTTTTCAGATTCTTTTCCCATATAAGTTGTTACAGAATATTGAG
The DNA here is from genome assembly GCF_011762595.2 of Tursiops truncatus. Classification (NCBI taxonomy): domain Eukaryota; kingdom Metazoa; phylum Chordata; class Mammalia; order Artiodactyla; family Delphinidae; genus Tursiops; species Tursiops truncatus. The sequence continues at coordinate 98,361,617 of NC_047042.1, read as the reverse complement.
TAAAATTCCCTGTGCTATACAGTACTTCCTTGTTGGTTACCTTTTTTATATATAGTAGTGTGTGTATGTTAATCCCAAACTCATAATTTATTCCTATCCACCCCTCCCCCACCAACATTTCCCCTTTGGTAACCATAAGTTTGTTTTTGAAATCTGTGAGTCTGTTTCTGTTTTGTAAATAAGTTCATTTATATCATTTTTAAAATTAGATTCCATATATGAGTGATATCATATGATATTTGTCTTTCTCTGACTTACTTTACGTAGTATGGTAATCTTGAGGTCCATCCATGTTGCTGCAAACGGCATTATTTCATTCTTTTTTATGGCTGAGTAATATTCGATTTTATGTATGTACCACATTTTCTTTATACATTCCTCTGTCAATGAACATTTAAGTTGCTTCCCACTTAATTATTACAGCGACCCTTCAGATATGGAAACTAAGGTTCCAAGTGTCAAGTGACTTGCTTGGTGTCACAAAGATGGCGGACGGTATAGCCTATATCCAAAGCCAGGTCTTTCTCACATTAAACTCAAGCTCTTTCCACCATAGGTGGCTTCCTTGTGTAATAGGACTCCCTGAAGTCAGCCAGAAAGAACTCTGGGGAAAATGGAGATGTGCAAAGTTGGTTTGGGGTGGCCTAAAACTTGGGACAGGATAGTTGTGAGGCCGTGTAGGGAAACACCTTCCTCATTCATGGAGAACAGAAGGGCTGACCTGTACAGATGGTTTAGGAAGCTAAGCAGAATTTTACAAAAATAGCTGTATTCATGCCTATTTGTGATTTCTTTCCTTCTGTGTAAGAGACATCCAGAGACTGGGCAGCCACTTACACACCAAGTGTATAATAGGTAGGGGTGTCCTTCAGGTGCTCACCTTTCTGGTCTCCTGGGAATATCATTTGAATGTCCCAGTAAAAGACATTGTAAGCCCAGAAACTTAATTAGGCTGAAAACTGTAATCATTTGAGGAAAATCCATACCCCCAACTTTGAGGCCCCAGCAGCAGCTTTAGGAGAAATAATCACTGGCTACCACAACAACAGTGACATGCTCATTGGCAGCAGCAGAGGGACAACAGTGGAGACACTACAAGAGTCACTAAGGAAGTTTGTGAGCCCTCCAGACACGCATAAAGAGGAAGGGGTTTCAGTGGCTTTGAAGTCTCAGGAACACTACTAGTTAAGGGCATAAAGCAAATTTCACTGTGATAGAGCAAAGGCTGTCCAAGTAGTACAGATGGATATTAGAATAATAAGAACTACTTTAGATCCATATCTAACACCATAAACTGGATAGTTTTACATAGTTAAATGGTTTATCAGAGGAAATAAATTTGTATTTACTACTCACTGTATATACAGAGAAATTCTAAATACTTAAGTATCAGATTGCATCAAAGACAAAAATAAGTGAATTTGAAAATATACATTTGAAAAATCTTATAAGTCAAGCTACTGAATAAGAAATGTATGAGAAACATCACTGGATTATGTGATGTGACCGTGATGTGATATGGAATTTATATAAATATGTAAGATCATTTTCTAGGATCAAATAGGGAATGAAGAAAGCGTTACAAAGGAGGAAAAACAGATTAATGCATAGAAAAGCCTAAAGCCTCATGGAACTAAATACCCACACACACAAATTAATAGAAGTGAAACATGGAACCTCTCTGCATTATTTCTTATAACTGCATATAAAACTACAATTATTTCAATAAAATTTTTAACTTAAAAAAGTCTATAGCGTCAATAGTAATTAAAGAAAGGTAAATCAGAACAAAGTTAAAATAAGACTATTTGACGTGAAGAGATATTTCACCGAAGAGGGTCTGTGGGTGAGAATTAGGCACATGAAAATGTGCTCGAGGTCCACTCCTGCGGCCGGCACAGCGCGGGCAGCTCCCGCGGCCGGCGTTCGCGCCTCCTAGCCGCAGGAGGCGCTGTGGGGGCGGAGCGGCCGCCTGTCCCAGCGTGCACCGCGCCCGGGCCGGCCCGGCTGGTCTGGGCGGAGCGCGGGACCGCCGTAGGGGAGGTGCCGCGGCGTCGCCTGGATTCCCGGGTAGGTGGGGGGCCGGGGTCGGGCGGGACCGCGAGGGGACATGGCCGAGCCGGCTCCGGTAAGAGGGGCCGTGGACGATGCGGGCCCCGTCGCGATCTGGAGTGGGCTCCCGGTTCAGAGAGTGAGGCGGTGGGAGCCCCGGCCGGGGATTGTCTGTAAGCAGGACTGCGCTCCTACCCCGGGCCGGAGAAGGCGCGGTCTAGGTGCTCGAGTTGTTGTGAGGTTGATCTGGGAGAAAGGGGTCCGTGGAGAAACCCAGGGTCACGCTTGTGGTCCGTTCAGTTCCCCTGCTGTTCCCGTCCTGTGCGGGGGTCTATGAACGTCCCGGTTTTTCTTGGGCTCACGTTCCGAGCTCTGCTGACATGGAGTTTCAGAGAAGCACATCTTCATCAGCAAGTGAGGAAAAGTTGGAAGAAGACTGGAGACTGCTCCCTCTAGGAAAAGACGGAAAACTTAACCAGTTTGGGTGGTTATCCTAATTCAGATTTACCACGAATACTCTAGTGATTTAATGGAAAATTTGAACACTGGTTTTAGAGTTTGAAAGACATATCCCAAGCCTAATCCAGGAAACTCTACATTCAATTAAGTTCTAAGTATGCAAGTTCTCCTTGTATCTCCACTGAGATTTCCTATCTAATAATCTCACTAATGTAATGCATTTTCTTTCCTTCTGCTTCTCACCCCTCTCTCCCAGCATTCCTTGGCAGGTACCAATTCTGTTCAGATTTCTTCAGGCCGCCTCTCTTCAACGTCCTGGAATATCTCTCTCTGTTCTGTGAAACTTGGTGGTTTGTAATAGTTCTTCTTTGACTGTAAGTTTGAGTCCACAGAAAAAGCTCAAGTGATGTCAGCTTCTTGGCTGTTGTGTTATTGGGGGTAGGCAGGGAGAAATCAGCATTTTTCTGGTTGATTTTCCTTTTCACTGGAGCAGTTCAGTGCTAATTGTGAGAATGCTCACAGAAAAGTCTTTTGTAGGTGGAAAGCACGTGGGTGAGTTGCAAGTAAACAGTAGAGGAATTTCTTTGAAAGTCCCACCTTAAATGCAACACCGAGTTTTAACTTGTTTGTTATACTAGCTGATACTTCAGCTTTGGGCGCCTGTAATAGTTTTGATGATGGAATTTTATCTCTGCAACTTTTCTCTTCAGAAAGTGTCCAGTGGCCCTGGTTGTGGAGTTTCCTAGATTCCTTTATTGGGAGAGCTTACTTTGTAGCATTTGGGACCAACATTTTTCATATACTTGCGAAGAGCCCGAGCTGTCTTGTGAGTTGCCCAGCACTTGCCTTGGTAGGCTCTCATCTACATTTGTAGTACAGAATTTGGAAGGAGTGAAATGGAATCTTCACAAGCTAAATTATATATCTTCTCTTCCTTCCCTATTGTCACAGTGCATCTGTCCTTCGAACCTCCAGGAAGAGCGGTCCTGGTTAGTCAGTCCATACCAGAGGTTGTAGATTAAACGTCCATGAACAAATTGTGGCTCGCAGCTGTGTGTTTTGGGTGTTTGTTTGTTTGTTTGTTTTTAACTATTCCTTGTTAAAATTGTGAATTTTAGTTGCCAAAATGTAAAAATCAGGAGAGTTCACATAAAACTGTCACATCCAGGGACTTCCCTGGTGGCAGTGGTTAAGACTCCACACTCCCAATGCAGGGGGGCCCGGGTTCGATCCCTGGTCAGGGAACTAGATCCCACATGCATGCCGCAACTAAGAGTTTGCATGCCACAATGAAGGAGCCCACGTGCCGCAACTAAGGAGCCCTCAAGCCGCAATGAAGGAGACTTTGAGCCACATCTAAAGGAGGCTGTTTGCCACAACTAAGATGCAGTGCAACCAAAATAAATAAATAAATAAATATATATATATATGGACTGTCACATCCAAATGTAAAATGTTAAGCTCTAAGATGACATTGGAGAAAACCTTTGGGACCTAGGGCTTGGTAAAAAGTTCATAGATTTGGCACCAAAAGCACAATCTATAAAAGAAAAAAATGATGAGTTGGATGTCATCAAAATTAAAAACTTTTGCTCTGGGAAAAATTCTGTTAAGAGGGTGAAAAGACAAGCTACGGATGGAGGAGGGCATATTTGCAAACCACATATCTGACAAAGGACTTATATCTAGAATATATAAAGAACTCTCAAAATTCAACAACAACCAAAAAAAACAGTCCAATTAGAAAATGGGCAAAAGACATGAAGAGACAGTTCACCAAAGAGGATATGTGGATGAGAAATAAGCACATGAAAAGATGCTCATCATCATTATTCATTAGAGAAGTGCAAACTCGAATCCCAATGAGATCACTGCACAACTATTAGAATGATGAAAATAAAAAATAGCAACATTGGGAATTCCCTGGCAGTCCAGTGGCTAAGACTCCACCCTTCCAAGGCAGGGGGTGCGGGTTCGATCCCTGGTCAGGGAACTAAGACCCCACATGCTGCGCGGTGCGGGCAAAAAAAAAAAAGCAACATTACCAAATGCTGGTGAGGATGCTGAGAAATGATCTCTCATGCATTGCTGGTAGGAATGTAAAAGGGTTCAGCCACTCTGGAAAATGGTTTCTTAGAAAACAACATATACTTCCCATATGGCCCTGTAGTTGTAGACCTCGGCATTTATCCCAGAAAAATGAAATGTATCCCCACCAAAAACTTGTACATGATTATTTATAGCAGATTTTTGGTAATAGCCCCAAACTAGAAACAACTACATTGTCCCTCAATAGGTAAGTGGTTAAGCAAACTGTGGTATACCCATACCATTGACTACTGCTCAGCAATAGAAAGAAATGAAATATTGATAAGCAATAAACACAGCTTGGATGGATCTCAAGAGCATTATGATGGCTGAAAAATGTCAATTTCAAAAAGTTGCATACTATGACTTTTTTTTTTTGGCCACGTTACATGGCATGCAGTATCCCAGTTCCCTGACCAGGAATCGAACCCGTGCCCCCTGCAGTGGATGCATGGAGTCCTAACCACTGGACTGCCAGTGAATTCTCTGACTTCATTTTTGTAACAGTCTTGAAATGACAAAGTTACAGAGACGGATAATAGATTAGTGGGTGTGATTAGGAAGGGGTAGCCCAAAGGAGATCTCTGGTCATGGAATAGTTTTGTTCATGATTGCAGGGTGGTTATATGAGTCAGCACATGTGATGAAATCACGTAGAATTATACACACACTACCAATGTCAGTTTCATGGTTTTGACAGTGTACTATAATGATGTACCGTGTGACCATTGGGGTAAACTGAAGGGTACAGGGAACCCGTCTGTATTACCTTTGAATCTATAATCGTTTCAAAATTTAAAAGTTACTTTAAAAATGGACATATCTGGGGCTTCTCTGGTGGCGCAGTCGTTGGGAGTCCGCCTGCCGATGCAGAGGATGCGGGTTCGTGTCCCGGTCCGGGAAGATCCCACATGCCGCGGAGCGGCTGGGCCCGTGAGCCACGGCCGCTGAGCCTGCGCGTCCGGAGCCTGTGCTCCGCAACGGGAGAGGCCGCAACAGTGAGAGGCCCGCGTACCGCATTGACGTATCTGGCGACACTGGCCCAGTCTTACACTGCAGTAATTGTTTGCTGCTGTGTGAAGTATCCTCCTTGAGACGGGACATGTGCTCAAAGGCCTGCTATTCATCCATTCACTTTACTTAGTTCCAACAGACCTCTGTGACCCCTTTATTACGTTCGTGGCACCATCCAGAGATAACTACTTTAATACCGTTCCTTCCTGTCTCTTCTTTTTTTTTTTTTCCTTCCTGTCTCTTAAAGACACGGATGTTGAAAAACACAGTAGCCTTGAAATGAAAATATATGTATGTACTGTTTATGATTTCAGTTTCCCGTGGCACTTGATGATGTGGCCTTGTACTTTCTGGAGCGAGAGTGGGAAATCCTGGAGAAGTGGCAGAAGGACATGTATCAGCAGGAAATGAAGACCAATTATGAGAGCCTTGATTCCCTGGGTAAGATGCGTTTCTAAGGAATCGCTTTTTGGGACCCAACCTGATACTAGTAGGCTTTCTTCCCTTTATTGGCTGTTGGCTGGTTGAATATGATACTGTGCCCAATCCACATTCAGAATGTCTCTTCAACTTCCTGTAATGGCCTGGGAATTTTGTCCCTTTTTATCCGGTTATATCTGTGCCCCTCAGCCTTGTTAACACTCTGCATTCTCTATCTCCCACTCCAACCCTCCCCCTTTTCTCCCACAGTTAGAATTACAAAATAATCTAATTGCCTCTCTCTTTTTTAAGTGTGTTGTTTTATTTCTTTAACTGATACTTTAGTGCCTGCTTATGTTGCCTGAATGAGATGCATCCTTATAAGAACTAAGTCTCTCATGAAGGGGCCATAGTTATTATATTAGAATAAGCTGAGGACCCAACACATTGCAGAACGTGGATACGACAGGGATGAAAGTTTCCCTGGTAAAGGGAGAGAGAAGAGAGCAGGGGGATGGGATACTTAGGTATCTCCAGGGAAGTACTCAGGAAGTGGATTGGAAGAGAAATTTGGGGAGATTGTACCTCACTGCTTACTCATCTTGCTCTAACTCAGTCTTGTGTCATAAAGAATAGTTCTCCTCTTATCAATTTAATAGGTGATCTCAGTATACCTGAAGAATTCTTTCTCTCTTTGGGGGTTTATAATTCTGTCTGAGATATGAATGACAAGAGGGAGTCAACCATGTGAAATCATGGGGAAGAAAATTCTAAGCAGAGAAAGAACTAGTGCAAAGGCCCAAAGGTTGGAGTGAATGAGCTCAGTACATGGTGGGAACCACAGTGAGGCTATTGTGGTATATGCACAGAGGGTTAGCACAAGAGTGATGGGAGAAGAGGACAGAAAGCGCAGCTATGCCGAATTGTGAAGGGCCTCTAGGCTGAGGCGCAGGGTTGGATTTTATTCTAAAGATAAAGGGAAGATGATAGGGGGATTTTTTTTTTTTCTGCCACACCACACAGCTTGTGGGCTTTTAGTTCCCTCACCAGGGATTGAACCTGCGCCCTCGGCAGTGAAAGCACAGAGTCCTAACCACTGGGCCACCAGGGAATTCCCATAGGGGGATTTAAATAGAGAAGTAATATGATATCTTTTTTTTTTAATGATTACTTGGGTTGCTATGTGGAAAATAAATTGTAGTGCGTAGAAATAAAGGAGAGAGACCAACCAGGAGCCTTGGCAGTACTGGTGAATCTTTGTGGCAGCTGAACCAGGTATGTAGTAATGAAGGTAGAGAGCAGGAGGCAGTCTCCAGATATGTTTTGGAGGTAGCATCCCAGATTTTGCCAGTGGTTTGCAGTGGAGTCCAGTGAAAGAAGAACCAACTTCTAGATTTTTGGCTTGAGTATCTTGATGGCAGTGTTTTTTTGTTTTGTTTTGTTTTAAAGAGCAATGCCTTTTGTTTTTTTAAAATTTATTTTATTTAATTTATTTTTGGCTGCGTTGGGTCTTTGTTGCTGCGCACAGGCTTTCTCTAGTTGCGGCGAGTCAGGGCTACTCTTGGTTGTGGTGCGCAGGCTTCTCATTGCAGTGGCTTCTCTTGTTGCAGAGCATGGGCTCTAGAGCGCAGGCTCGGTAGTTGTGGCCCACAGGCTCAGTTGCTCCGCAGCATGTGGGATCTTCCCGGACCAGGGCTTGAACCCATGTCCCTGGCATTAGCAATGCTGATTCCCAACCACTGCGCCACCAGGAAAGCCCCGATGGCAGTGGTTTTATTCACTGACATGAGGAAGGCTTGGGAGAGAGCAGGTTTTGGCCACATTAAGTTTGAGATGCTTATTAAACATTTATATGGAAATATAAAGTAGATAATTGAGTATGCGAGACTGGAATTCCAGTGAAATCAGGACTGGATTCACACATTTGGGGTCATTGTATAAATGACATTTAAACCACAGGGCCAGTTGGGATCATTTAGGGAGAATTTGTCAATAGGACAGGACACCCCCAGCTGTCCCCAGGATACCCCAACAGTTAGGGTCAAGCTAAGGAGACTGAGGTCAGTAGGTTAGGAGAAACTACAGCCCTGTGCTGATCCAGTGTTGAGTTTTGAGTTATCACAATCCTTGGGCTTGGAGAATCCAGTGTGATTTTCCCAAATTTTAAAAAGCAAACAGTATTATTTGCAAATGGTTTTCTTTACAGGATGTCCAGATCCTAACTCCAGAGATTAGGATTTAGCAGGTCCCGGCTCAGGCCCAGGCATCTACGTTTTTAACAAGTACTTCAGGTGCTGCTAATGCTGGTGGTAACTAGGTCACTTTGAGAAACACTGATCCAAGGGCTGAGCCGTAGGTGACACCACTGCAGGGTATCTGATGCATCTTTAAAATCCCTCCACTACTTTGTAACAACCCCTCCTCCCTTCAGGCTGATGTCATTAGACACATTACTCTCCACTTCTTCATAATCACTGTCATTTAACAGCCTCCTGGTTCCTTCATTACGTTGATCAAGAAAGAATGTGGGCGGGACTTCCCTGGTGGCACAATGGTAAAGAATCCTCCTTCCAATGCAGGGGGCCCGGGTTCGATCCCTGGTCAGGCAACTAGATCCCACATGCATGCTGCAATTAAGAGTTCGAATGCCACAACTAAGGAACTGGCGAGCCACAACTAAGGAGTCCGCAAGCTGCGACTAAGGAGTCTGCCTTCGGCAACTAAGACGTGGTACAACCAAATAAATAAATAAAATATTAGAAAGAATGTGGGCACCTCAGTAATTGGTTCCTTAGATGTGCAGAGTCTAATCAGAAAAGTTTAGTCACCTGGGTTCCCTCCTTGACCTCCCCCCCCCCGCCTCCCCGCCCCCGACTACTTTTTATTTTACTCACATGGTTCTCATAATGATCCCTTTTGAATACTTTCTGCCTGGATCCTCATCATCCCCAACCTCCCTGTTTCCTTTAATTTTGTGAAATATTGTCGGGAACATTTAACAGTTATTCATGTAATCAAGAGTTTCCATTTTTTTTTTAAACTAACATTGATCTCATGTCTCCAGGAATCAAGGTCAGCCATGAAACTAAAGTTAAAATTAAAAATTAAAAACTAAAATTGTTTTTAGTCAAGTACTCAGGAAACCCAGACTGAGTCTGTGTGGACTCTCTCTGCAGGCTGTATTTCTTCAAAGCCAGATTTGATCACCTGGATGGAACAAGGAAGAATGCTGTTAATCAGAGACCAGGGACACTTAGAGAAAACACAAATGACACTTAGCCTTTCTGGTGAGTAGATGGATTTGAGAGCCTGACTCATTTATTCTCCTAGCCTTGTTTGCTAATCTTTCTGCAGAGTCAGCAGGACGTAGTGAATAAGAAATATTATTTTGATGGAGAATGTTATTTTTTTTCACTCAAGTTGGTAGCAAATATGTCTTACTTTTATAAAGAAGGAAGTTGTATATATTTCATTAAAAAAAAAAAAAGCAGAAAATGGAACTGCCTTTAAGAGAACAGTAAAGGATCCATTTGTCCAGTCCTGAGGAAAAACCGTCTTCCCCATCACATCATCATGTCCATTTGTGTACAGAGAAATGAGAAGCCTTCCAATTTTGTACAGTATATTTTTTTATTGTACAGATTTTTAGAACTTGGGATTTTTTTATTCCTTTTGAAGGATTACTTTTTAATTCCTTGTATCATAAGGAAAACATTTTAAATATATTAATACTTTAAGTATTTAAGAGAATGTGTCATTTTTTAGAGTATGTTAATGCTTTACTAAATGGAGATCTACTAAGTCTCTGGGTATCAAGGACTCTCCTGAAAAAGAGGGAATTTAAACCCAGGAAGTGTGTGACTAGCTCCATCGGAGGATAAAAGAATTCCCAGGGGCTTCATTTCACTGCTACTGTCTATTAATTCACTCATCTAATCAGTATTGTCCCTACCATGTTCATAGGACTATGTCACATATTATTTAGGCCAGGGGTTGGGAGAGAGATATATATATGTGTTTTCCCACTCTAAGAGTTATTGTCTGTCTTACTGACCTACTGACATGGCAGTTAGGTTAGTCAATTATATTGAACTATTGGATTAGTCAACTATAAAATAAGACTGTATACACTTATAAATAGTAAGTGGCAATGATAATAAAGCGCTATAGGGATTTAGAGGAGAAAGCAGAGAAGAGACAGCAATATCCCAGGAGGACTTCTAAAGGAATTAGGATTTAAATAGCATAGAATGGGCATATTTGGTAAGGCAAAGAAGATTCAACAGGGGTCATACATGAGCTGAGGCTTAGAGGTGGGAACAAGCCTGTTATATTTAGAAAATGGAAGGTGCTGAGTATAGCTGAATGTTATTTGTGGGACATAGTGGAAGATGGGGGGTGGCAGTGGTGGCACATAATTGGTATCAGAGACCAAAAATGCCATGGTGGGAGTTTAATTTCATCCTTTAGAAAGGGCCTGGAAAGGTTTTTGAGTACCAAAGAATGAACGACGTTTGTGGCTGTCCCTAAAAACAAATGTTTCCTTTGTACCAGGTGGTACTCACCCAGTAACACAACTACTCCCCTGCCTGGGATAAACAGTAAGTGATGAGAAATAGGATTCAAGGAGACAGGCAAGTATGCTCTTCTCATGGTCCAGGCAAAAGCTGTGGGTGCTTACTTAGTAAATGACATCATCTAGTTGGAAACATCTGTGTTGTTGAGATGACCTCAGAGCAGAATCAGAGTCCTGCTCTGGGGCAAGCCTGATAGGTGAGGTTTGCTCCCAGGTTAAGAGATTTAAAAAAGGAGAGCTACGTGACCCACTGCAACAGCATGAGGGAGAAAAAGATGTTCTGGAACATAGCAGCTCAGATGATGGTCGGGAATTGTCCTCTCCAGGTGTGGTGGGTGAGAATAAGGTAGCAGCTCAGCTCCCTCTGTACCCTGTCATCATGGCTTTTACTTTGGGAACAGCAGTGACTTTCTTATAATTCGGAGTTCCTTGGGAAAGGGAATTATTTCCACAGTGTTCTTTGTGAATTCAGTAAATTGCCATTTGACATTCCTAAGAAATATATGGCCTATTAGCACTTTTTCAGAAAACTTTTCCTGAAATGTGTGGTGGAAGGGTGCAAGAATATGACCCGAAGCCTTCCTACTTAAATATTGTGCTATTTATTTCACAGATTTAAAGAAATATTATAATGAAATGGTCAGATTCTCAGAGTAACTCATTTTTATTTTCTTGCAAGTTCTGCTTAGCCTCTGAGGGTCCTCATAGGCTCACAAAATGTATTTGCCTGCCAGTTTTTTCACGCTAAGCCTTTTGTTAACAAATGATGAAAGGATGTGCACATCCAAGTTAAACTTCAATATAATTCACCTGTGGCAGGCAGATTCGCAAAGTCATGGGGACAACGGGAGTCCCTTTCCCACGTTGTCAGTGATGTGAAGACAGTCCTTGACCCCGCAGGCCCATCACTGATGAGGGAGGGCCTTTTTGTCTCTCCAGGTGACCAGGGAACTCTCGGGGCAAAAGAGGAATGCCATTTAAATGGTCTCCAAGAGCAGGGCTTCTGTGCTCCCTTATCCAAGGAGGAAAGAAAGATTTTATCAGATCAAAGAGCCGCCTTACAACACCCAAGTCTCCAAGAAACAGAGATTCTAAATAATAAAAGCCTCGACATCACAGCATCTAATCAGGACAAGAACGATCCACGGCATAAGCCAATGGGAAGCCCAGATCGCCTGGAAATTCCACCAGGTCTGAGACTTTATTCCTGCTTTGTCTGTAGGAAGGTCTTCCAGATAAAGAGAGCCTTTGTGAAGCACAAAAGGAACCACCGCGAGAGCCAGTCCTGTCAATCCCGAAGCACAAAAACAAGTCCAGGGGGAAGGCGGAGCTCAGGTGGCTCCGGGCCGTCCCGTGTAAGCAGCCTTTCCGGCGCGGGGCGTGCGAGCAGAGCAGCTGTCTCAGGTGCAGCCTGGCCCTGCACCAGGTGGCTCGCCCGGGCCCGTGGCCCTTCCAGTGCCCCGAGTGTGGCAGGGCCTTCCGGTCCAAAGCCGCCCTGAACAAGCATGTGTGTTCGCCCAGAGGGGAGAGGCCGTTTTCCTGCCGGGAGTGTGGCCGGGGGTTCACCCAGCAGGACGAGCCGGCCGAGCACCTGCGGGTGCACAGCGGAAGGACACCCTTCCAGGGTCCGCAGGGCGGCAGAGGCCCCTCGCGGGAGGCGGCCGCGAGGGCCCACCAGCGGGCACACCGCGGGGAGAAGCCATTCTCCTGTGACGACTGTGAGCGGAAGTTCACCCACCGGAGCAAGCTCACCGAGCACGTCCGAGTTCACACGGGGAAGAAGCCCTTCCGGTGTCCGGAGTGCCAGAGAAGCTTCCGCCTCAGGAGCAGCCTGCGGGCCCATCTCTGTTGGCACAGCGGGAGGAAGCCCTTCCGGTGCCCAGAGTGCGGCCGCAGCTTCTGCTGGAGGAACGCCATGAAGGCGCACAAGCGTCTGCACAGCCAGGAGAAGCCCTTCTCCTGCGGGCAGTGCGGCCGGGGGTTCACCCAGCCCTCAAAGCTCGCGCGCCACCGCCGCGTCCACGCCAGGCAGACGGCGTTCCCCTGCGAGCGGTGCGGGAGGACCTTCCCGCGGCGCTCGGGGCTCACGCGGCACCTCCAGGTCCACACTGAGGAGAAGCCCTTCTCCTGCGCCCAGTGCGGCCGGGGCTTCCACCGCCGCGCGCATCTCGCCGAGCATCGGTGACTCCACGGCGGGGCCGAGCCCTATCCGGTGCCCCGAGTGCAGCCGGAGCTTCTCCTTGAAGGCCTCCCTGAATCTGCACCGGCGGCAGCACGCGGGCGAGCGGCCCTTCCCGTGCGGCGAGTGCGGCAAGGCCTACGCTCAGCCGTCCCAGCTCGCCGAGCACGCGAGGGTCCACAGCGGGGAGAAGCCCTTCCGGTGCCCCGAGTGCGACAGGGGCTTCCGGCTCAGAGGGAATCTGAAGAGCCACCTGCTCCAGCACAGCGGCCAGAAGCCCTTCTCCTGTGCGACGTGTGGCCGAAGCTTCGCTCAGCCGTACAGGCTCACGGAGCACGTACGCGTCCACAGCGGCGAGAAGCCCTTCCGGTGCCCCGAGTGCGGCAAGAGCTACTGCCTCCGGGGAAGCTTGAAGGCGCACCTGCACACGCACAGCGGCGAGAAGCCCTTCGGGTGTCCCGAGTGCGGCAAGGGCTTCCTCCAGAAGAGAAGTCTGGAGACCCATCTGCACCGTCACCGCGGGGAGAGGCCTTTTTCTTGTGCTGAGTGTGGAAGGGGCTTCACCTACCTGGGGGCGCTGAACACCCACATTGCCATGCACGCCAGGGAGCAGCCCTTCAGTCTCGAGGTCACTCCACTCAGAAAGCAGTGACAGCTCTGCGGTGGGGCCATTGGCTCTGTTGGCGCTGGCTGAGGCAGGACGAAAAATTCAGCCAACATGCTTCAGCCACACTGGCCAGCACGGAGCAGGCGGCCGTGAGGGCTCCTTGACGAAGGTTCCAGATAATCCAGTCACAGCGTCTAGAGACTGGAGGAAAGCAAGCTTTTTGTGGAAGGCGCTGGTCATCCTGATGTGAGAGTCAGGTTAGAGCTCCTCCTTTAGCCTTTTCCCCCTCTTTTTTGTAATAAAGTTTCTTGTGACAGAAGTTCCTTACATTATGGGTGTTTTAGTCTGCTGGGGCTGCCACAGGAAAATGCCACAGACTGGGTGGCTTGAACCACAGAAATTTATTTTCTTACAGTTCTAGAGGCTGGAAGTCCAAGATCAAGGTGCCAGCAAGGTTGGTGTCTGGTGAGGGCCTGTTTTCCTGGCTTGCAGATGTCATTTTCCCCCTGTGTCCTCACGTGGCTTTTTTCTGGGTAGGGGTGGGGTATCTCTGGTAGTTCTTCCTTTAATACGGACACCAGTCCTATTGGATTAGTACCCCAACCCTGTGACCTCATTTAACCGTAATGAATTAATTTTGGAGAACCTGATGGTATAGCCCTAGACCTGAACAAAGTGAATGAGGAGGCAGAGACTAGGAATGATGTGCTGGTGGAGCCTCCTCTAAATGGAGAGAAATGCCAAGAATGGGGAAGAAGCATGCCCCCCACCAAATCCAACAGCCAGCTGTTCCTGTCCATTCGCCTGTCTGGCTCTCCTGAGCCACACCTTGTGCAGCAATTTTCTCTTGTTCTCTGTGAGGTGATGATGACTTTTAAATCTATAAATCCATGTTCATATTTCCAGATTCCTCCTGATTGTTTCTGACTTCCACAGACATCTCAAACACAGAATGCCCAGAATAAGACTCCTGATCAGTACGAGCCCTCACTCTACCTCTTTTCTTTACATTCCCGTTTTTCTCACCTCAAAATTATAACTAATCTCCAGAGCTGTAAACTTGATAATGATCCTAGATTTTCCTACACCCAGTCTACTAAATTTCTCTCAAATAAAAGCCCTTCTCTATCTCTGCTGACATCATATAAGCTCACTTTTTTTTTTTTTTTTTTTTTTTGCCGTATGCAGGCCTCTCACTGTTGTGACCTCTCCCATTGTGGAGCACAGGCTCCGGACACGCAGGCTCAGCGGCCATGGCTCACAGGCCCAGCCGCTCCGCGGCACGTGGGATCCTCCCGGACCGGGGCACGAACCCGCGTCCCCCGCATCGGCAGGCGGACTCTCAACCACTGCGCCACCAGGGAAGCCCTAAGCTTACTTTTGAAAAACTTTTTTTTTCTTGCGGTACGCGGGCCTCTCACTGTTGTGGCCTCTCCCGTTGTGGAGCACAGGCTCCGGACGCGCAGGCTCAGCGGCCATGGCTCACGGGCCCAGCCACTCCGTGGCATGTGGGATCTTCCCGGACCGGGGCACGAACCCGTGTCCCCTGCATCGGCAGGCGGACTCTCAACCACTGCGCCACTAGGGAAGCCTGAAAAACTTTTTTTTTTCAAGTGTTTTTCCTAACAGATTTCCCTGCCTCTGGCTTTTTCCAGTAATACATTATCACTCTTGTGACAAATTGGTTTTTCTAAAATGCAACTCTAATGTTATTCTCAAAAGATATTTTTAAGAAGTTTCCAATTTTGTTATAAGTGAAAACTCATTTCTCCAAAGAAGACATGAGGATGGCACATGAAAAGATGCTCAACATTGCTAATCATTAGAGAAATGCACATCAAAACTACAATGAGGTACCACCTCACACCAGTCAGAATGGCCATGATTAAAAAGTCTGCGAATAAATGCTGGAGAGGGTGTGGAGAAAAAGAAACCCACCTACACTGTTGGTGGGAATGTAAATTGGTGTAGCCACTACGGAGAACGGTATGGAAGTTCTTTAAAGAACTAAAAAGAGTTATGTGATCCAGCGATCCCACTCCTGGGCATATATCCAGAAAGATCTCATTTGAAAAGATACATGCACTCCAGTTTTATAGCAGCACTACTTACAATAGCCAAGACATGGAAGCCACCTAAGTGTACATCGACAGATGAATGGATAAAGAAGATGTGGTATATATACACAATGGACTATTACTCAGCCATAAAAAAGAATGAAGTAATGCCATTTGCAGCAACATTGATGGACCTAGAGATTATCATATGAAGTAAGTCAGACAGAGAAAGACAACATATGTTATTGCTTACATGTGGAATCTAAAAAATGATACAAATGAACTTACTTAAAAAACAGAAATAGACTCACAGACATAGAAAACAAATTTAAAAAACAGAAATAGACTCACGGACATAGAAAACAAACTTATGCTTACCAAAGCGGGAGGATAAATTAGGAGTTTGGGATTAAAATATAAAATAGATAGCCAACAAGGACCTACTGTATAGCACAGGGAAGTACGCTAAGTATGTTGTAATAATCTATAATGGAAAAGAATATTATGTATTTATATTCAGATATATATATCTGAATCACTTTGCTGTACATGTGAAACTAACACAACATTGTAAATCAACTGTATTTCAATAAAATTTTTTAAAAATTAAAAATAAATTAGGGACTTCCGGTGGTTGGGACTCTGCGCTTCCACTGCAGGGGCGGGACATGGGTTCCATCCCTGTTCGGGGAACTTGGATCCCGCGTGCCTCGCAGTGCAGCCAAAAAATAAATAAAAATTTAAAAATAAATGCAAACTCATTAACATGACATAAAAGAACCTCTGAGCTGAACTGGACCTGCCTTTTCAGCCTAATCTTGTTACCTATTCAGTATGAATTTCACTCATACCAGATGACTTTCATCTTTCCCCAATGCATCATATTCTCATGACTGCTTCCTCTGGAATGCCTTTTCTGTCTCTTCTGAACTCCTTCATATCCACCATTCACTCTCAATACCAGGAACATTTTGGGCACGTGCTCATCTCTTCATAGCATCCTCTAAATACCTCTCTCTAATAGCACTCCCCACATTCAACTGAAACCTTCCCTGCTTCCCCTGCCATGCCCCCTGGTGGGCATGGATTTGATCTTGGTTTTACATTTTCTCCATCCAAACCAAGACATTCTCTGGCTTAATGCGTGGATCTGTGATATACCCAACAACACCGTGGTGGAGAAGCACTGAACCGCTGACAGTACTTGATTGTGGATTTGAGGATCCCAGGAGAGGCCACTGCAAAACAGCTGGACAGGAATAGTGAACTGCACACATCTCACACCTACATGAACTGAGTCCCACAAGATATCCATCCTCTGGGTGATTGGACATTTAAATGATCTTCCTGTTTTTACTTTTAAAACGGTGCTGCTTTAGAGATTCTAGGATATGGCTCTTTGATATGCAAAAATAGCTCTGAGATAAGAATTGCTGGATAATAGGGTATGTGCATTTTCATAAACAGATATTGCATTTGCCTGACTAACAATGAGATGGAACATTGTCGTGTGTTTAGCACCTATTCGGTTTTTTTTTTCCTTTCTGTGAATTCATAATTTTGCACATTTTCCTCTAGGGCAGTCTATGATTTTTAGCAGTTATTTATGTTTATTTAGATGCTATTCCGTGTTGTAAATATTTTTTCCCAATCTGTGACCTAGTTTTGGTTACTCTATCATGTCTTTTGATCTCAAGTTTTAAATCTTGTTTTTAAATTGAAGTACAGTTCATTTACAATATTATATTAGTTTCAGGTGTACAGCATAGTGATTCAATATTTTTATAGGTTATACTCCATTTAAAGTTATTACAAGTTAATGGCTATATTTCCCTGTCCTGTACAATATATGCTTGTTGCTTATTTATTTTATACATAGTAGTTTGTACCTCTTAATCCCTTTCCCTTATCGTGCCCCTCCCCTCTCCCCTCTTCACACTGGTAACCACTAGTTTGTTCCCTATATCTGTGAGTCCTTTTCTGTTTTGTTATATCATTCATTTATTTTACTTTTTAGATTCCACATATGAGTGATAATATAGAGAGTATTCGTCTTTCTCTGTCTGACTTATGTCACTAAGCATAATACCCGCTAGGTCCATCCACACTGCTGCAAATGGCAGATTTTCATTCTTTTTTATTGCTGAGTAACATTACAGTGTGTGGGGGGGGTGTGTGGGTGTGTGGGTGTGTATCACTTCTTCTTTATCCATTTTTCTGTTGATGGACACTTACACTGCTTCCGTATCTTGGCTATTGTAAATAGTGCTGCTGTGAACATTGGGGTTCATGTATCTTCTCCAATTAGTGTTTTCATTTTCTTCTGATATATACCCAATAGTGGAACTGCTGGATTATATGGTAGTTCTATTTTTAGTTTTTTTTTGAGGAATCTCCATACTGTTTTCCACAGTGGCTGCACTGATTTCCATTCCTACCAACAGCGTAAAAGGTTTTTTCTTTTTTCCACATCCTCACCAACATTTGCTATTTGTAGACTTTTGGATGATAGCCATTCTGACAGGTGTGAGGTGATATCTCATTGTGGTTTTGATTTGCCTGTCTCATAATTAGCGATGTTGAGCATCTCCAGATCTTCTGTCCATTGATGTAAGTGGGGTGTTAAAATCTCTTACTATTATTGTATTACTGTCAGTTTCTCCCTCTATGTCTGTTAATATTTGCTTTATATATTTAGGTGCTCCTGTATTGGGTGCATATATGTTAACAAGTGTCATATCCTCTTCTTGTATTGATCCCTTTATCATCATATAATACCCTTCTTTGTCTTTTGTTACAGACTTGGTTTGAAAGTATATTTTTTCTGATATTGGTATTGCTACCCCTGCTTTCTTGTCATTTCCATTTGCTTGAAATATCTTTTTCCATCTCCTCACTTTCAGTCTGTGTGTTTCTTTAGCTTTGAGGTTAGTCTCTTGTAAGCAGCATATAGATGGGTCTTGTTATTTTTGTCCAATCAGCTACCCGATGTCTTTTGATTGGAGCATTTAGTCCATTGACATTTAAAGTAATTATTGATAAGTATGTACTTATTGCCATTTGTTACTTGTTTTACAGTTGCTTTTGTAGTTCTCTGTTCTTCCGTTCTCCGTTTAGTTTCTTCCCTTGTGGTTTGATGATTTTCTTTAGTGGTATGCTTGTGTCCCATTCTCTCTCCTTTTTTGTGTAACTATTGTAGGTTTTCGATTTGTGGTTACACAGGAGCCATATATGTTTACCTATAATAATATCTATTTGTTTTAACCAGGTAGTCATTTAAGTTCAAACACATTCTAAAAGATCTCCACTTTTCCTCGCCTCCCCCACATCTTGTGTTTTTGATGTCATCTTCTACTACTTCATGTTTATCCCTTTACTGATTATTGTAGTTATAGTCAATTTTACAATTTTTTGTCTTTTAATCTTCATACTAGCTTAAGTGGTTGATCCTCAGCCTATACCATATATTTGTCTTTACTGGTGGGATTTTTCCTTTCCTCTAGATTATTGCTTCTTGTTATAGACTCTTCTTTTCCACTTAAAGAGGACCCTTTAACATTTCTTTTAGGGTAGGTTTAGTGCTGATGAACTCAGTTTTTGCTTGTCTGAGAAGTTCTTTAACTTTCTTTCAATTCTAAAGGATAATCTTGCTGGGTAGAGTATGCTAGGTTGCAGGGTTTTCCCTTTCAGCAAAGTTTTAAATTTTAATTTAATTTAATGTATTGGTCTATCCTTTGCACTTTGTACTTTTTGTATCTTAAGACTGTGTGTATAAAAATATTCAAGCAATATTATTTATGGCCACAAAATTTTTAAACTGCCGCTAAATACTTCACACTACCCTACCTGTTATGGGCTTAATTGTGTTTCCAAAAATTGTTTATTTGAAAAATAAAAATTTATTTGACTGCACCAGGTCTTAGTTGCAGCACACGGGATCTTTGCTTCAGCATGTGGGATCTTTTAGTTGTGGTATGAGGAATCTTTCTGGTTGTGGCACTTGGGATCTAGTTCCTTGACCAGGAATCAAGCCTGAGGCCCCCTGCATTGGGAGCGCAGTCTTAGCCACTGGACCACCAGGGAAGTCCCCCAAAATTCATTTGTTGAAGTCCTGACCCCCCAGTACCTCAGAATGTGACTATATTTAGAGATAGGGCCTTTAAAAAGGTAATAAAGGTAAAACAAGGTGTTATGGGTCAGCCCTAATCCAATGTGACAGGTGTCCTTATAAGAGGAGATTGGGACCGAGAACACCCAGACTGAGGGACAACCATGGGAGGACACAGGGAGAAGCGCAGCCATCTGCAAGCCGAGGAGAGAGTCCTCAGAGGAAACAAACACTGCTGACACCTTGATCTTGGAATTCTGGCCTCCAGAACTGTGAGAAAATTAATTTCTGTTGTTTAACCCACGGTTAAACAGTCCATGGTACTTTGGTATGGCAGCCCTAGCAGGTTAATACACTACCTTAAATTGCAGCCATTCAAAAGTATAATTATGAGATTATGAGAAATATGGAAAACCTTGGTATGGTAAGTGAAAGATAAAAAGACAAAAAATTATGTGTGTCTCAGAACCATATAAAAAGAACATGTCTGTGGACAGAGACTGGAAGTCTATATGAAGCAAAATCGAGCATTTACATTAGAATACCAGAATTATGGACAACTTCACTTCTTTTAAAATTTGCTTTATTGTTGCTAAATTGTATATATACAGTATTGTTCCTTAAGAAAACCTTTAAGTTAGGGATAGCAATTACATATATCTAAGCAGTTCAACCATACTGGCTGCTTAAGAGTGAAAGGCAGAGTAAATTTAAGATCCATTTCAGGGCTTCCCTGGTGGCGCAGTGGTTAAGAGTCCGCCTGCCGATGCAGGGGACACGGTTCTGTGCCCCGGTCCGGGAGGATCCGACGTGCCGCGGAGCGGCTGGGCCCGTGAGCCATGGCCGCTGAGCCTGCGCGTCCGGAGCCTGTGCTCCGCAACGGGAGAGGCCACAACAGTGAGAGGCACGCGTACCGCAAAAAAAAAAAAGATCCATTTCATATTTAGGTTATAGACCATTTCTTGAATTTTATAGACTGTGAGTCATGTTCCTAATGTAAGTCCATGGGGCCAGCGATGTCATGACTCTGCCTGACTTCCTGAGGATGAATACCCAGCCTCCTCACCCTTGGCAGGACCATTCTGAGGGATGATCTACACCCTCTGAGTCCCCAGCAGAATGGACTCCCAGTTGCCGACGGGGGGACCTGCTCGTTAATGCTTAATGCCCCTTGATTTCTCACCTCCCTGACTTGGTTCCTGAGATCACCTCACAGATGACCCCTTGAACCTAATCCTTGACTGGGGTTGGCTTTGGGGAGGAATCAAACCCCTGTACTCCCTCTCATTGTTTCTATCTCAGTTAATAGCGAGTATACTATCCATCCATTTGCAGTTGACGCTGCATTTCCCCCTCTTTCCGTCTGCATCTCCGTCTCCCTCCTCTGGGTCCCCCAAGAGAGTGCGAGGATCGGTCACCCCCGGACGGCTGCGGCTGGCGACTGACACCGGTCTGCACGGCGCGGGCTGCCACTGCAGACAGCGCTCGCTCCTCCAGGCCGCAGGGGGGCGCTGTGGGGCAGAGCGGCCGCGAGTCCCAGCGTGCACCGCGCCTGCGCTGGGCCTGCAGGTCGGCGAGGAGCGGCGGGGTGGGAGGCCGCAGTTGCCGCTGCCGCACGGAAGGTGCCGCGGGCAGCCGGGACTCCTGGCTTGGCTGTAACCCGGTCTGGGGCCAGGTGGGACCGCGAGGGCCCATGGCCGAGCCGGCTCCGGTAAGAGGGGCTCCCCGCGCGGACGCCCGGCTCGGGGATCTGGGCGGGTCCTCGGGTTCCGGCTCGGCGGGCCGGCATCCTGGGGTCCTCCCGGGGCGGAGGCGGACGGGTGGGGCGGGGTCTGAGGGTCGCGCTTAGCGCCTGCTGTGAGGTCTGGACCCTGAACTGAGCCGGTGAACGCCGCCCCTTGGGCTCGTCCGTGTCCAAAGCCCTAAACAAAGCCGATCGTGGAACTGGCGGAGTCTGGGCCGGGGGCGCCTGTGCGTGAGACGGGCGGATGAGAGAGAGGATCGAAGTTGGTCTGGGGCCGGCAATGCGTGTTAACTAGTTCAGCCAGTTTTACATTATAGTTACTGAATTTAGAACAAGTGTTTGAAAAGATTTAAGATTCTGAATGGTTGAAATGATGGTTGGCAGGGACTTAAATGGCAGAATTTAACGCTAACGTGTTGAAGTTTGTGTTGAGTGTAAGAAGGAAGGAGGACACGTTGGAAGGAAGAAGATATAAAAACCTAAGTAGGGTACACACTATTTGATTATTTAGTGTTTTGTTGAAATTGAGGTTTTATGTTTTTCTCTATAAGCTTACATAATGAGCATTTTTTCAGATTACTAAATGAATTCATGAGATCATTACTTTTAAGATACCGTTAACAATCTCAACAAAAACCATAATTCCTAGGACTAAATATATAAAAGATATGTAACACCTTTTTTTTTTTTTTTTTTTTCGGTACGCGGGCCTCTCACTGTTGTGGCCTCTCCCGTTGCGGAGCACAGGCTCCGGACGCGCAGGCTCAGCGGCCATAGCTCACGGGCCCAGCCGCTCCGCGGCATGTGGGATCTTCCCGGACCGGGGCACGAACCCGTGTGCCCTGCATCGTCAGGCGGACTCTCAACCACTGCGCCACCAGGGAAGCCCCTGTAACACCTTTATAGCAAAAATTATTAATAACAGGCATACCTTGGGGATATTTTGGGTTTGGTTTCAGACTGCTGCAATAAAGCAAGTATCACAGTAAAGGAAGTCACGATTTTTTTGGTTTCTCATGCATATAAAAGTTATGTTTATACTGTACTGTAGTGTGTTAAGTGTGCAGTAGCATTAAGTCTTAAAAAACAATGTACAAACCTTAATTAAAAATACTCTGGCTAAAATTGCTAATCATTGTCTGAGCCTGGAGCAAGTTGTAATCTTTCTGCTTGGTGGAGGGTCTTGGCTCCTTGTTGATGGTTGCTGACTGATCAGCGTGGTGGTTACTGAAGGTTGGCATGTGGCAATTTCTTAAAATAAGACAACAGTGCAGTTTGCTGCATCAGTTGACTCTTCAGGAGTCATTTCTCTGTAGCATGCAATGCTGTTTAATAGCATTTTACCCACAGTAGCACTTCTTTCAAATTTGGAGTCAGTCCTCTTGAGCCCTGCCACTGCTTTATCAACCAAGTTTATGTAATATTCTAAATCCTTTGTTGTCATTTCAACAATCTAAATGGCATCAGCAGGAGTAGATTCCATCTGGATAAACCACTGTCTTTGCTCATCCATAAGAAGCAACTCCTCATCTGTTAAAGTTTTATCATGGGGTTAACAGCAATTCAGTCACACCCTCAAGGCTCCACTTCGAATTCTAGTTCTCTTGCTGTTTCCACCACATCTGCAGTTACTTCCTCCACTGAAGTCTTGAACCCCTCAAAGTCATCCATGAAGGTTGGAATCAACTTCCAAACTCCTGTTAACATTGATATTTCAGCTTCTTCCCATGAATCATGAATGTTCTTCGTGGCATCTAGAAGGATAAATCCTTTCCAATAGATTTGCAATTTACTTTGCCCAGATCCATCAGAGGAATCACTATGTATAGCAACTATAGTCTTATGAAAGGTATTTCTTAAATAATAAGACTTAAAAGTCGAAATTACTCCTTGATCCATAGGCTGCAAAATGGATATTGTGTTAGCAGGCATGAAAACAACATTAATCTTATATATCTCCTTCAGAGCTCTTGGGTGACCAAGTGCATTGTCATTGAGCAGTAATATTTTGAAAGGAATCTTTTTTCCTGAGCAGTAGGTCTCAATAGTGGGCTTAAAATATTTGGTAAATCATGTTGTAAACAGCTGTGCTGTCACCCAGGCTTTGATGTTCCATTTCTAGAGCACAGGCAGAGTTGATTTAGCATAATTGTTAAGGGCCCTAGGATTTTTGGAATGGTAAATGAACAGGGGTTTCAACTTATAGTCCCCAGCTGCATTTAGCTCCCAACAGAGACTCAGCTTGTCCTTTGAAACTTTGAAGCCAGGCATTGATTTTCCTCTCTAGCTATGAAAGTCCTAGAAGATATCTTTCTCCAATATTAGGCTGTTTTGTCTATATTGAAAATCTGTTGTTTAGTATAGCCACCTTCATTAATTATCTTCGCTAGGTCTGGAGAACTTGCTGCAGCTTCTACACCATCACTTGCTGATGCACCTTGCACATTTATGTTTAGGGGACGGCTTCTTTCCTTCGGCCTCATAAACTGTGCTCTGCTGGCTTCACACTTTTCTTCTGCAGCTTCCTCACATGTCTCAGGCTTCATAGCATTGAAAAGAGTTAGGACCTTGCTCTGCATTAGGCTTTGGCTTAAGGCGATGTTGTGGCTGGTTTAATCTTCTCTCTAGACCACTAAAACTTGCTTTGTATCAGCAGTAAGGCTGTTTTACTTTCTTATCATTTGTGTGTTCACCGAGTAGCACTTTAATTTCCTTCAAGAACTTTTCCTTTGCATTCACAACTTGGCTAACTGACACAAGAGGCCTCGCTTTTCAGCCTGTCTCAGCTTTCCATGTGCCTTCCTCACTAAGCTTAATCATTTCTAGCTTTTGATTTAAAGTGAGAGATGTGTGACTCTTCCTTTCACTTGAACACTTAATAATGTAGGGTTATTAAGCGGCCTAATTTCAGTATTGTTCTATCTCAGGGAATAAAGAGGCCCGAGGAGAGGGAGAGAGATGGGCCAGTCCGTGGGGCAGTCAGAACACACACATTTTTTTTAATAACTTTTTTTTGATAAATGTATTTATTTTTGGCTGTGTTGGGTCTTTGTTGCTGCTCGCGGGCTTTCTCTAGTTGCAGCGAGCAGGCTTTCTCTAGTTGCAGCGAGCAGGCTTTCTCTAGTTGCAGCGAGCAGGGGCTACTCTTGGTTGCAGTGTGCGGGCTTCTCATTAAGGTGGCTTCTCTTGTTGCGGAGCACGGGCTCTAGGTGCGTGGGCTTCAGTAGTTGCAGCACACGGGCTCAGTAGTTGTGGCTCACGGGCTCTAGAGCACAGGCTCAGTAGTTGTGGCACACAGGCTTAGTTGCTCCACAGCATGTGGGATCTTCCCGGACCAAGGCTTGAACCCATGTCCCCTGCATTGGCAGGTGGACTCTTAACCACTGTGCCACCAGGGAAGTCCCAAAACACATACATGGATTGATTAAGTTTGCCGTCTTATATGGGCATGGCTCATGGCACCCAAACACAATTAAAATGGTAACATCAGGGCTTCCCTGGTAGCGCAGTGGTTAAGAATCCGCATGCCAATGCAGGGGACATGGGTTTGAGCCCTGGTCTGGGACGATATCACATGCCGTGGAGCAGCTAAGCCCGTGCGCCACAACTACTGATCCTGCGCTCTAGAGCCCGCGAGCCACAACCACTGAGCCCACATGCCGCAGCTACTGAAGCCCGCACACCTAGAGCCCGTGCTCCGCCACAAGAGAAGCCACGGCAATGAGAAGCCTGTGCACCGCAACGAAGAGTAGCCCCCGCTCGCCACAACTAGAGAAAGCCCGCGCACAGCAATGAAGACCCAACACAGTCAAAAAAAAAAAAAAGGTGACATCAAAGATCACTGATCACAAATCACCATAACAAATACAATAATAATGAAAAAGTTTGAAATATTGTGAGAATTACTAAAGAGTGACACACAGACATGAAGTGAGCAAATGCTGTTGGAAAAATGGCACCAATAGGCTTGTTCGACACAGGGTTGCCACAGACCTTCAGTTTGTAACAAATGCAGTACCTGCATTTTTTACAAAGCACAAAGCACAGTAAGATGAGATATGCCTGTAAACAGGAGGTAAATCATGCCCATAAATGGGAAGACTAAATATAATAAAGATGATACTTTCCTTCCAAGTTAATATATAAATTTACTGCAACTTCATCAAAATGGCAGTAAGATTTTTGTAAATTATATAAACGGATTCTAAATTTCGTTTGGAAAAATAAAGGTCAAAATATGATGCCGAAAAGAAGAATAACGGGGACTTGCCCTAGCAGATAATAAAATTTACAGTAAATCCATAGAATTAATAGGGTACTGTTTTGTGCAGGGGTAGACACATGGAGCAGAAGAAACCCAAAGAGGACCCCAGAGCAGAGTACTGAGTTGAATAGTGTCTCCCCCAATACATGTACTTCCCCGAACCTCAGATTGTGACCTAAATAGGAGTAGGGTTGCTGCAGATGAAATTCGTTATGATGAGATCATACTGGAGTAGGACAGGTTCTTAATCCATCATGAGTGGTGTCTTTATAAGAAGAGGAGCAGAGTCACAGAGACCCAGACACACAAAGGGAGAAGGCCCTGTGACAGTGGAGGCAGAGATGGAACTATGCAGCTGCAAGCTGAGAAATGCCACATATCAACAACCACCACCAGAAGCAAAGGGAAAGGCATGGAACAGATTCTCCCCTAAAGGCTTCAGAGAGAGCATAGCTCTGCTGACACTTTGATTTCAGATTTCTAACTACCAGAACTATGAGAGAATAAATATTTAATGTTTTAAGCCGCCAAGTTTGTGGTACTTTGTGACAGCAGCCCTAGGAATCTAATTCGGAGAACTTCAGAAGTGGTGTTGGGACAACTGACTTTTCCATTTGGAAAAAAACATTAAGGTAGATCATTGCTGTATACCATAAAAAAATTACGTTCCAGATAAATTAAAAATCTAAACATGAAAAGTAAAACTTAAGTCTTTTGGAAGGAAATGTAGGATATCTTCATAATCTTAGCGTAGAAGAAAATTTCTTAAACCACAAAGGGCAAAATGAACTAAGAAAAGATTGATATATTGCATTACAATTGAAAATTTATATACAATTAAATATAAGACAGCTTAAGTAAAAATAAAAGCTAAGAGATACACTAGGAGAAAGTATTTGTAAACTAATGTAGTCAACAGTTAATACACAAATTATATAAAGAAATCTTAGAAATGAAAGGACAAATAACCCAGTAAAAATACAGGCAAAGGATATGAACAGGCAGTTCATAGAACTAAAAGCAAATGGTCAATGGATAAAAGCATGAATTAAAAATTGTGACATTCAGACAATGGAACACTATACAAAATTAAAATAAATCAGTTCTATGTATATCAAGATGGACAGATCTCAAAATGTTGCATGAAAAATGCAAGTTGCAGTATAATAAAGCATTTGTGTATAAAAGACAAAGCAATACTATATATTATTTATAGATACATATGTATATTAAAAACATGAGCTGAAAACGTACCACATGCATCAACATGGTTGTGTCTCAGAAGGGAGGTGAATAGGACCGAGTGTAAGAATAAGATTGAAGTGGGGACCGAGGGGGCTTTGAGTTTTATCTGTCAAATTCAATTTCTTGAGAAGGAAATCTGAAGAAAAAATGTTAAATTTGTTAAATCAGTGGTAAATACTCAGATGCTTGTTATAATGTACTCTGTAATTTTTTGGATCTTTCACACTTCTGAAGATTAAAGAAATAAACAGTGAAGGCTTTTTGAGCATTTTTGGAAAACATTTTAAAAGTAATGAGTTCTGCCATCATACATCATATGCATTTCTAAAAATCACAGTGCAATGCAAAATCATGCAGTAAAAACCACAGAGCTTATGGGAGAAATGGGGTTAGGTACACAACACTCAAAAAGTTTGTCAGTGACAAGTTAAAAAGAAAAGATAGAAACAATAAAAACAGCACAGTTTTATGCATGTTAAATGATTAAGAAATAATTACCTTAAAAACAATCTGAAATTTGCCTGTGGAAGTGGGTGTAAGAAGGGATGGAGCTTTTGAGTTATTGTGAAGTAGTGGAAGGGACATTATCTGAAATTAGATGGAAAGTTGTAACACCAGGTGTGAATAGGTAGGGCTCACCACAGGGTAATCTGAGGCAGCTGGTGCTTGAAGGGTATGCATGTGTGTGCTTTGTATATTCCTATTCAGTTCAGTTCTCATAGTAGCAACCAGAACTCTAAAATCCCTAGGAATGAATCTGTCAAGAATTATATAAGATCTATATGAAGAAAACAATAAATTTTACTAAAGAAAATAAAAAATCTAGATAAATATATGTTTCTGGATGGGAAGATCCCATAATTTAGAGACCCACTTCTCTCAAAATTAATTCATATACTTAGTATATTCCTATCAGAATCCCAATAGAATTTATATAAATTTGACAAAATATTTCTCCTGTTTATTTAGAAGAGAAAATAGACAAGGAAGGTCAAGACAGTTTCCTTTAAAAAAATGATCAAGGTGGTGGTAGATGGCCATATCCTCTTAAATAGCAAATCATTTGATAAAACTATAGGAATTAAACAGTCCAGTATTGGAGCAAGAATAGACAAAACCACCAGTGGAACAAAAATATAACCAAGTATAAATGGAAAACTAGTTTATGAAAAAGCAATCCCAACACAATGGTAAAAGAATCATCAGTAAGTTTTGTGACAATTTAATATCTCTTTGGAAAAAGAATTATGTGCCTTATTGTTATAATATACCAGAATATCTTTTATAATTTTAGAATAGGGAAAGTCTTCCAAATCAAGGTACTAAACCCTGAAGCCACAAAAGAGGTTCTAGTAAGTACAACAGTATGAGATAAAAGCAGTGCACGTACTTTGAAAAGAGATGGGGAAATTATCTGAGAACTATGATTGGTTCCACCAAAACCTTAATACTATTAGAATTGATAAACAAATATGGTATATTAATCGGATATAAAATAAGTTTACAAAAATCAGTTTTTTAAAAATACTAGTAGTAATGATTTGAAGTGGCAGAGGTGGTCCCATTTATAATTGTTGGGAAAACTACACAATACCAGAAATAAAGTTCATAAAAAAGATTCAGAACATTTATGAAGAAAATCATTAAGTTTATTAAAGGATAGGAAGCAAGATCAAATGAGTGGTAGAACATGTTCCTAGATGAGCTCAATCTTTCCTAAATACACATATAAATTTAATTAAAATTGAATCCCAATGTACTTTTTTTTTAAACTGGACAAAATTATTTTAGAATTTGTAAGGAAGAATGAATGTTTCAGAAATTAACAGCAGTAGCTTGACAAAGAATGGGTGTGGGGGGGCACTTATAACATTGCATAGGTACTGTAATCAGATATGTATAGATAGTATAACAATATATAGATTCACATACATGTGAAAATCTAATATATGCAAAGGTGAAGGTCAGGATTTCAGTCTAAGGAGAAAGAGTGGTGCATTTATTAGTGTTCTGTGATTGGCTGTCCATATGTACATAAATAAAGATACCAATATCATCTGTAGAATTAAGCTGCAAATCTAATTGTGAAAAAAATTCAGTAGAATATTTGTGTAATTTTTTGATTGTGACAAATACAAAAAATGAAAGTAAAAGCTGGAAACAATATGGAAAAGACTCAGGTTTTAACTAAATAAAAGGGTCAAAATTTTCTCTTTGGCAGAAGAGAAAGTCAAAATACAAATGATAAACTAGAAGAAAATGTTTGTTAACTAGTCAAAGGATTATTAATCCTAATGTAAGAAAGTTAATTCAAATTATAGGAGCCCACTAAAACGTTGAGCAAAGGATGTGAACAGGCATGCACAAAGATAAGTGGAACCCCCCCTCCCCGCCAAATATGAAAATGTTGCTAAGCCTCACAAATGAATACAAATTAAAATAATGAAGTACAGGGGACTTCCCTGGTGGTCCAGTGATTAAGACTCCGCGTTCCCAATGCAGGGGGCACAGGTTCAATCCCTGGTGGGGGAACTAAGATCCCGCATGGCTCACAGAGAAGCCTAAAAATAAATAAATAAATAAAACAATGAAATAGAATATTTTACCTATCATGTTGGCCAATAAACAAACAAACAAATAAGGTTTCAGAACATCCTGTGCTGGCAAAGGTGTAAAGAAATGTCTCTTCTTATTAGCAAGGGTAAAAGTGCTGGATTCTTTTTGGAAGGCAATCTAGTGGTATCTCGTAAACTGAAGATGTTTCTATCCTTTGATTTAGTAGTCCTCCTTTTTATTTAGCCTTTTCCTGCAGAAGTAAAACCACTAATATATAAGGAAGCATATCAGAGTATTGTTGGTAATTTATAAAGGAAATGGAAACAATATATGTGTCATCAGTGGAGTATGTGTACCCATGGAATATAATGCAATTAACAAAAAACCGATTTTGCCTATGTAAATTGACCTGGAAAGATGACATGTTAAGTGAAAGAAGTTACACAGTGATTTGTTCCCATTTTTGTTTAAAAAAAGAAGAAGAAGAAAAATGAAAGAGGTCCATGCTATACATATGCCTATGTAGTTGGAACAGGCATAGAGAAACAAGTGGAAGGGGGTGGTCATGGTCACCAACAGAACCACATGATGGGAGTCAGGGAAGGAGCAGTTCCCAAGGAAGAAGCTGCCTAACGGACAAAAACACTGTCCACTGCGAAACTCTTAAATTGATGAAAAGGAACTGGAGTTTTGAAGCCATTATGACTGCATGTGTATTATGCCTATAATTTCAGTTACCTCTGACTTTTGAGGATGTGGCCGTTTATTTCTCCGAGCAAGAATGGCGGGATCTAGAGCCATGGCAGAAGGAGCTTTACAAGCAAGTAATGAGAACCAATTATGAGATTCTTGTTTCTCTAGGTAAGAAGTGTTTAACTGTGGCTGAGGCATGGAACTGGGTCCTGTTAGGGGTTTCAGTCACTCCATACTCCTGTTTGTCAGGTAGCCAGATTTCTCAGAAATTAACTCAGAAAGGCATTTTTATGCAGAGTCTTTTGTTAATATCTGTAAGCATTGCTAATCCTTACTCAAGGGTAGATGTTGCTACATGAGAATATTTGTGACAGCATGTAATGTAAGGTGGTCAGAGATGACTAAATATATGTCAGGCTTTTAATCACGATATACTTCCAGGTTGCCATGATTTTTCAACATGGATACATACCTTGCCTATATCCATAAAGTACCCTGTATATCTTTAACCTAGGATGTTCCTACCTGTCAACTTTTACAGTGGTGTCCATATACCTCAAAAAAGCTAATGTTATTTTTCCCTGCAATGAGATTTTGGAAGGCTATACATAGGTGTTCATCCGCAGTTGTTTCTGCATGGTTACGGTAATGGTGTTCTTTTTAGTCTTTTTGCTTACTTAGTCTTTGTATTTTACTATTAAATATGGTTTTTAAAAAATCAGTCTGTTTGGAGAAGCATCAAAATGAATGATAAGTCTTTTGCCTCACCCCTCACTCAGTTAATTCCCCAAAGGCAACCATGTTAATCATTTCTGTTTTAGCTTTTACTGCAGTTTACTACAGTCTATTGTGCTTACACCTGTATTTCTTGGTTATTGAGTTTAACTCCTTACTGTGAAAAATGAGGGTTTCACGTACTTATACTATCCCTCTTCTATCTCCTTTTTCCCCCTTCTTCCGAAATTTTGATAGTTTTTTAAAAATTTTTTTAACTTTAAAAAAAATTTTATTATCTATGTTACAAATATTTCTTTCCAATTTGTTCCATACACACACACACACACACACACACACACACACACACACACACACACACACACACACACATATATTTGTTGTTTTATCTTTTGGCCACACTGCGTGACTTGTGAGATCCCAGTTCCCCAACCAGGGATCAAACCCATGCCTCCTGCATTGGCAGTGTGGAGTCTTAACCACTGGACTGCCAGGGAAGCCCCTGATAGTTTTTTAATGCCTCTGTTGGCCACCTTTATAATTTAAATAATAAACTTCTAGATCATGTTTCATGAACTTTACATTATATCTCTTTATCTTTCAGTCTACGAAGGTAATTAGTTCTCCTATATTCCCTCCACTTCTCTTGCCAGCGTCTGACATAATTAAGATTTCCAGTTTCTATACAGTGTTTCTGAAACATTAATACAAGATATTACATTATTTTCATTGTTAGTGAAGAACCAATTAAAGTAATTGAATCAATAGAGAAAAGAAAAATAATCTTGTGACATGAACCCTGTGCCACCCAAAAAGAATGTTCCAAGCATCAAGATCAAATGGATGTGGACTTCTATGGTGGCGCAGTGGTTAAGATTCCGCCTGCCAGTGCAGGGGCCATGGGTTTGATCCCTGGTCTGGGAAGATCCCATATGTCGTGGAGCAACTAAGCCTGTGCTTCACAACTACTGAGCCTGCGCTCTAGAGCCCACGAGCCACAACTACTGAGCCCACGTGCCACAACTACTGAAGCCCATGCTCCTAGAGCCCGTGCTCCACAACAAGAGAAGCCACTGCAATGAGAAGCCCACACACCACAGTGAAGAGTAGTCCCTGCTCGACACAACTAGAGAAAGCCCACGCGCAGCAATGAAGAAACAACAAAAGATCAAATGGATGTGAAGTGGTGTATCAATGTGGGTTTGGTTTGCATTTCCTTAATGGTTAATCATGTTGAGCATCTTTTCATTTGTGTATCTTCTTTGAAGAAATGTCTATTCAAATACTTTGCCCATTTTTATAGTGGGCTATTTGTCTTTTGTTGTTGGGTTATAAGTGTTCTCTATTTGTTCTGAATACTGAACCCTTATCAGATATATGATTTGCAGATATTTTCTCCGTTTCTTGGGTTACCTGTTCCTTTTTTTTTTGGTGGTACACGGGCCTCTCACTGCTGTGGTCTCTCCCGTTGCGGAGCACAGGCTCCGAACGCGCAGGTTCAGTGGCCACGGCTCATGGGCCCAGCCGCTCTGCGGCATGTGGGATCCTCCTGGACCAGGGCACGAACCCATGTCCCCTGCATCTGCAGGTGGACTCTCAACCACTGCGCCACCAGCGAAGCCCCCTGTTCCCTTTTTGATGGAGTCCTTTGAAGCACAAAAGTTTTAAGTTTTGATGAATTCCCATTTATTTTTTCTTTTGTTGCTTGAGCTTTTGGTGTCATATCTAAGAAGCCATTGCCTAATTCAGTGTCACAAAGATCCACTCCTATGTTTTCTTCTAAGAGTTTTATAGTTTTAGTGCGTATATTTAGGTCTTTGATCCTTTTTTTTCCTTCTTTGATCCATTTTGAGTTAATTTTTTCACACTGTGTGATATAGGGATCCAGCCTCTTTTGCATATGGATATCCAGTTGTCCCTACACCATTTGTTGAAAAGACTATTCTTTCCCCCATTGAATTATCTTGGCACCGTTTTGGAAAACCAATTAACAGTAAATGTCAGAGTTTATTTCTGGATTCTCAAGTCTGTTTCATGGATCTATATATGTCTAGTCTTATGCCAGTACCACACTGTTTTAATTACCATTGCTTTAGGATCAGTTTGTCAATTTCTGCAAAAAAAAAAAAAAAAGGCAGATGGGGTTTGGGGAATATGGTCATCTTAACAGTACTGTCTTCCAATTCATGAACATGGGATATCATTTCATTTATTTAGTACTTTTTTTTTTAGGACTTTTAAAATTACTTTGAACAACATTTTATGATTTGTATTGTGTAAGTCTTATGTTTCTTTTATTAAATTTTTTCCTAAGTATTTTACTCTTTTTGATGTTCTTGTAAATGGACTTGCTTTCTTAATTTTTTTTTGAAAAATTGTTTTATTTTAAAAGATGCTGAGAGTTCAACCCAGATGAAGACTGAGAATAGGTGTATGGATTTATTTTTTTAATTAATTTTTATTGGAGTATAGTTGCTTTGCAATGTTGTGTTAGTTTCTGCTGTACAGCAAAGTGAATCAGTTATACGTATACATATATCCCCTCTTTTTTAGATTTCCTTCCCATTTAGGTCACCACAGAGCACTGAGTAGAGTTCCCTGTGTTATACAGTAGGTTCTCATTAGTTATCTATTTTATATATAGTAGTGTATATATGTCAATCCAAATCTCCCAGTTCATCTCACCTCCCCTTCCCCCCTTGGTATCCACATGTTTGTTCTCTACATCTGTGTCTCTATTTCTGCTTTGCAAGTAAGTTCATCTGTACCTTTTTTCTAGATTCCACATATAAGCGATATTATATGATATTTGTTTTAGGTGTATGGATTTAAATAAAATACAGTGATTCCTTTTTTCATGAGAGCAGCCTTGGAATTCTTTTGGGGTTGAAGTCAGATTTCAGAGGGCTAATGTATATGTCACTCTGACATTTTATCCCTAAAATCCCTCAGCCTTGCCCAGCTTATCCTCTTTCTCTGATTTGGACCATCTACTAATCTCCCTTTAGCAATCCATGAAGCATACTTTTGGTTCTTTTAAATATATATATTACTGAAAGAAAGTTTTACTTGAAAATACACAGCGTAAACAGTTTTTACAGGGAAATGGGTATCTTGTAATATTTTAATTCATTCATTTCATTCATTGCAACCCCCTTCTATTCTAGCAGAACTCAACTGTATTTTAGGTTGCGATTAGCACTGTCACTGGAAGTACTTCTCAGAATATTTTAGCTGAAGCTCCAGTTCTTATTTTCATATACCCTCTATTCCCAAAATATCTCCGGTTGTCTCAGGGGTTGTCCCACAATTCTCAAAGCACAATACTGGTGAGTTTTAAGAAACCTGTGACAAAATGCAGCATTGCTAGATATATTGGGACCAAGACAAAATCAAACACAGAGTCATCTAACAGGCAGTTCTGCTTTTCTTTGTGTAAACCTATAATCTATTTTTTAAAATCTCTTCTCATACATTTTCCCAGGAGTAAATTTGAGAATTTAAAAACAGCTCATTGTGCTTTAAATTTAGTGCTCAAGGAAACCGAACTACCCTGTTTGACTTTTCTGTACAGATGATGGACTTCCCAAACCAGAACTAATATCCTGGCTTGAACAGGGGAGAGAACTCTTCAGGATCTGGGGAGAATCACAGAAATCAGGAAACATAATTTGCACCTCTGCTGATTTGCATTTGGATCCAGTTATTGAGGGACAGCTGTTTGTGGGTGAGTATTAAGAAATCAGGGCCCTGTCCTTAAGACATCCCATTCAGGTTTCTTAGCTCCAATTCTCTGACCTTGACTTCCTGTTTGACTGGACTGAGGCTTAACACCTGGTATATTCTAGAGCAAGGCAGTAAAGCATAGTTGTTAGGATTGTGGGTTCTGGATCCTGAGTCTGGATCTTGCCTTTTCCAGGTGACCTTGGGCAAGTTATTCAACCTCATAGTATTTCAGTTTCCTGACCTATAAAGTGAAGATAATAAAAGTACCTACATTATAGGATTAAATGGGTTAATGTATGTAAACTGTCACAATGATACCTGGCAGCACAGTAAGAGTTCAGCAAATATGAGGTATTCTTAGTAGTGGGGGGAGGAATAGAGACTCCTCTTTTGTTTCTTGTCATGATGGGAGAGTGAGATTTTTGGATTCTTAAGGGTCAGTATTAAAGTATGGAAAGAGAAAGTCAAATGGGAGCATCATTCCAAGAAATGTCAGTAGTTTATTTAATTTTTAGCTGCTGCTTTCAGGAGAGTAAAAGAGTTTTTCTTCACAAATTATTTTACTGTCTGTTAGCAATTCTTCCAAGAAACCTTTTTACACGGTTGGTAGGAATAGAGACGAGGAGGGAGGAACACCTGGTCTTAGGACAGCTCCTGGAGTATATGGAATCATAGTGTTAGCCAGGGCCTGTCAGTAAGACTTCCGTCATTATTTTATCTTTTTTTAAGTCTTTATTGAATTTGTTACAATACTGCTTCTGTTTTATGTTTTGGTTTTCTGGCGAGGAGGCTCCCTGACCAGGGATTGAACCTGCACCCCTTGCACTGGAAGGTGAAGTCTTAACCACTGGACTGCCAGGGAAGTCCCTGTCATTATTTTTTGACCCCAGGAATGTCTGCGCATCCAAATGGGACAAGTCTGGTGGCCCTGAGGTCATAATAATGGTGAACATTTACAGGGAACATGCAGTGTGCCAGGCCCACGCTAAGCCCTTTACCCACGTTAACTCATACAGTTCTCACAACGATCTTATGTATTGTTTCCATTTCTACAGGAGAAGGAACTGAAGCCAGAGATGAGTTTGACAAAGCTTGCACAGTGGACAAATGGGATTCGAACCCAGTCTGATTCCAAAGCTTAGGCCCTACATTTGTGACTTACATGTTCTCTTTTCAATATTATTCTAAGATAGGTCTGTTCAGTTTAGTTTCAGCAGACTCGCACCAAACTCCTGGTCATGAAACTGACCCCACTGAAAGGAGCTGCCGGTTTAGTTCAGTGGAAGCTGGGCTTCCAGGCCACCTCAGGTCACTGCTACGGCCACATAAGCCTTGGTCATGTCACAGGATGGGATACTGACTGAAGTTTTCTTTTCAATTTCAGGAAGCCAGCAAGCTGTGAAACCAGGAGAAGCCCACTGCCATTTCCAAGTAGATCCTCTTCAGAGCCAGCGTTCCTCTGAACCCTTATTAGGAAAAAGTGAAGATGTTTCCTTCAGGCCTGACCAAGTCGTCGCCCTCCTGAATCCACAAAGACATGATACTCGGGCTCTAGTTCCAGTAGTCCACAGCTCCAGGGAACCCACCCAAAGAGACACAGTCGTAAGTCCCAGGACCCTCGGTCCCCCAGGCTTCCAGGAAACCTCTGGGGAGGGCCTCCAGCACCCTTGCCCTGTCTGTGGGGAAGGCTTTTGGAAAAACCTCTCAGAGCAGCACCAGGGGAGCCACTCGAAGGGCCTGCTACACAGGGCCTGGAATCAATTCCGCAAACAAACCGAGGCACAACAGCCGCTGAGCATCCCTCGGGGACAGAGGCACTTCCGCTGTCCAGAATGTGGGCGAGGCTTCCGCCGGAAGTCGTGTTTGCTTAGACCCCTGTCAATCCACCCTGATGAGAGCCAGCTGCTGGGCAGCGAGTGTGAAGTGTACGCCCACCACCTGCGCGCGGGGTCGAGGCCTTCCCAGTGCCCCGGCTGCGACGAGCGAGGCCCCCGGGGCCCTCCCGGCGCGGAGAAGCCAGGCTCCCGGAGAGAGGGTGCCGGGGCCGCCTCCGAGCAGGCTGAGCTCCTGCGCTCGGGAGAGAAGCCGGGCCTGATCCCGGCTGGCGAGGAGCGCCCGGAGGCTCTCGAGCCCGGCCCCGGCGCGGAGAGGCCGGCCTCCTGCGGCCCGTGCGGCCAGCGCTCCTCCCCGCAGTGCGGGCTTCCAGACCACACCCACGTGCACAGCGCAGAGCGGCCCTTCCGGTGCGCCGAGTGCGGCCGGGCCTCCCGCCAGCACGGGCGGCTGCGGCTCCACCGGCGGCTGCAGTCAGAGGAGCAGCCTTTTGCGTGCCCGGAGTGTGGCCTGGGCTTCCGGCTGAGGAGGCACGGCGGCGAGAGGCCGCTCTCCTGCGGCGAGTGCGGCCGCGACTTCGCCCACCCGTGCAAGCTGCGCGAGCACCTGCGGGTTCACAGCGGAGAGCGGCCCTTCGGGTGCCCTGAGTGCGGCAAGAGCTTCCGCCTAAAGGGCATCCTGAAGGCGCACGAGCGCACGCACAGCCGCGAGCGGCCCTTCCAGTGCGCGGAGTGCGGCAAGGGCTTCACGCGGCCATCCAAGCTGGCCGAGCACTTCCGCGTGCACAGCGGCGAGCGGCCCTTCGGCTGCCCCGACTGCAGCCGCCGTTTCCGTCTCAAGGGGCAGCTGCGGAGCCACCAGCGCCTGCACACGGGCGAGAGGCCCTTCCCGTGCCCCGACTGCGGCAAGAGCTACCGCGTGAAGGCCGACATGAAGGCGCACCGGCTGCTGCACGGCGGCCGGATGCCCTTCTCCTGCGAGTGTGGCAAAGGCTTCGCCAAGCAGTCCAAGCTCGTGGAGCACATCAGGACGCACACAGGCGAGAAGCCCTTTCAGTGTCCCCAGTGCGACAAGAGCTTCCGCTTGAAGGCGCAGCTGCTCAGCCACCAGGGCCTGCACACCGGTGAGAGGCCTTTCCGCTGCCCCGAGTGCAATAAAAACTTCCGGGAAAGGGGCCACATGCTTCGGCACCAGCGCATCCACAGTCCCGACAGGCCGTTCGCCTGTGCAGACTGCGGCAAGGGCTTCATTTATAAGTCAAAACTCGCCGAACACATCAGAGTGCACACGAAGTCCTGTCGTGCCCCCAGTGAGCCTGATGTTAAGCAGAGGCTCAGCCAACTGTTTGCGATGATTGAGGCCGACTGGAGTTGAGGCCGAGGAGGGTGCCCTGCGGTGATCGAGGCCGACTGGAGTTGAGGCCGAGTAGGGCGCCCAAAGCGGTCAGCAGAGTCGGTATTGCCAGGGAGTCCACAGCCAGCGCAGCCAAACCCAAAATCTGGTAAGACAGATGGAAGGAACAGGGGCCCTTTTTTGAGCAAGAATGTAATACAGGTTAGGCATGTGAGAAACCACAAAGATTCTCATTTAAAACATCACCAGCTGTGTTTTCTATCCATTGATAGAAAACAGTGGATAGAAACAGATAGGTTTGTTCTTCCCACCATCTGAATGGGTCATTTTCCCCAATGTGCTAATAAGCTAACTCTGAAATCCCAGCTTGAATTTAGACAGCAGGAAATCCCTCCAGTACTGTTCTCAAAGCTAAAAGGATGGGGTGACTCTTAAATGTCAACTCTTCTTTTTTTCATAGTATGATGATAAGCAGGGGGTTTAACCCAGCGACTTTTGTTGCAGGCCTGATATGATAGGATTTGGTTTTGACTTATTTGTAGCTAATAGCAACAAAATGAGTTCTCCGACTCATGGTTTGTCTATGTGAATGCTGAAGTTTCACAGCAGGTTTCATAGTGATTATGCATGGTTACCCTTAAGGAAAAGCTGATAATTCAAGCAAAATTTGATTAATCTGGGTTGAAGAAAATAAAACCAAAGGTGCTAAGTTGTATGGGAGTAGAGTTTTGTTTTTTTAAATTGAAGTATAGTCGATTTACAATGTGTTAGTTTCAGGTGTACAGCAAAGTGATTCAGTTATACATACATATATACCTATTTTATTTTCAGATTTTTTTCCCATACAGGTTATTATAAAATATGAGTATAGTTCCTTGTGCTATACAGTAGGTCCTTGTTGATTATCTATTTTATATATAGTATCCCAAACTCCTGATTTATCCCACCCCACGGAGAGGGGGTAGCTAGAGTTTAGATAAGAGATTGGGACAGGAGGTAGATTTGGGAGTTCCAGAACACAGGTGCTGTTTGCAGCTGAGAGAGTGAGTGAGATTCCCAAGAGTGACTTTCTAGGCAGATGACTAAAGTCTGAGTTAAGACAAAATAACAAAGCTAAACAGCTTTATTAGGGAGCCTGACAGGCAACAACAGTTTCATGTAGAGAGTTTTCAAGGAAACGTTCAAAGTAAACATAATACAAATAGAAGTCGAGGAAAATACCCCATTTGTTACACTAGGTGAAGGCTGTGTGAGCACACAATGTTTATACCCCAGGGACAGAGTTGTACTCCATCCAGAGAATTCCTGACTTTCAGAGGGTTTATGTTTCATTTAAAAGAATGGCTGACCTGAAATTCTAGGGATGATAGAAAATGAGATGTCAGTAAACTGTAATAGACATTACTATAAAGCAATAGTTCAAGATGATTTTCTCTGGAACACTAGCTCCAAGTAAATAAGTTAAACAGTTCCCCCCTACACACACACAGAGTCTGTGACTCTCAAGAGGAAAACATAATGTATAGCATATTCTGAATATATTTGACCTTGGTATTCCTTTCTGTCTTTTTTTTTCCCCAAAAAAAACCCCACTATGATCTTGTGGACATCAGTAGAGTTCTACAGGACTCATTCTGGAAAATATTACTGAAGAATAGTCCTGGCTCCAGCCAAGTAGCCCTTAGTCTAAGACAGAATATCAGGGGATGAACGCCCTCAGTTTTAGGTGACAAAACAGAACTTTAAGTCAGAATAAATCTTTAAGTGGTTTTAGAGCACCCTTTGTCTCATGTGATAGGACACTAACAGAGGTGACTGATGATATTAAGAGGTGATATGATTTAGGCAGGTTTATAATCATTAGACACACATGGCTATGTCTGCTGTGTTCACGAGGCAGTTGACCTTACAGTGCGTGAGGAAAGAAGGAGCCGTGGCCCCTGCTGCAGACTAGGGCCTATGGTGAGGGAGCAGGAGGGCGAGGAGGAGCAGGGTCCGTAGTGGGGGAGGGGGAGGAGAAGGGGGCCTGTGCTGGGGGAGGGG
Source organism: Tursiops truncatus (assembly GCF_011762595.2). Classification (NCBI taxonomy): domain Eukaryota; kingdom Metazoa; phylum Chordata; class Mammalia; order Artiodactyla; family Delphinidae; genus Tursiops; species Tursiops truncatus. The sequence continues at coordinate 98,321,865 of NC_047042.1, read as the reverse complement.
AGGAGGAGGATGTGGCAATGAATCATGTAGAGGCTTTGAGGGAGACTGAAGGCTAGGGCCTCTAGCTCGGTGTTCTCACATATTTCCTGTTATAATTGGAGGATCTCAGAGATAGTAAAAGATCCAGAGTGTTTGAATTTTGTTAGAAACTGGAAGGGTTTTGGAGGAAGTTGAGAAAAAGGGCACAACCCAACTAAACCCCAGTACCCTAGGCTGCCCACGCTACAAATGAAAAAGATACCAGAGTGGTGTTTAACAAGTAGAGGGATTTCTGGGAAGGAAGGTATTATAAGCACAGGTTCCTAAAACTTCTCTTCCTTTCCTGCCCAAAATTCCTAAAAAAAAAATATCACTGCTGAGATATCCTGGTGAAATCCCTGAACTTCCAAAAATAAGAAGGAAAAAAAAAAAGTATCCTGTCACCTACAAAGGAATAAGAACTCTGATTGGCGCAACAGTGAAGATCATATTAAAGGGACAGAATGGTTTAAAAAAAAATCCATTTAAGTCAAGAAGACAAGGTCTCTGCTGAGCCATTATTTAACATTATAGAATATATCATATTACTGTGTACCTGGAACATCCAAGAGAATCAGCTAGGTAACTACTACAAGTAAGAAAAATGACCCTATTCACAAAAGTCCAGTTACTGTCTTGATTCAAGATAGGAATTAAGCACACGCTTATGTTTGTCTTCTGCCTCTCAGTATCCCATTGAAATTATAGTAAAGGGATTTTTCTTCAAAGGCTGTAAATCCACAATAAAGAACAGAATTCCGAGGAGACCATCACCAGATGAGAAATTTCAATAGATTTCAGAAAGTTATTAAAGAATGGTATCTAATGAAGAGGATCACAGGACTGAGCTGAGGGGACTATTGATTTGCTCAGAAGAAGCTCAGCCTGGGGAGCCAGGCAGGATGGAGTCTGGAAACCAGGGCATTAACTGAAAGTCTATTACAGTGAATAGTCCAGCCCCACTCCATCCCTACTACTACCAACACCAGAAGCAGGAAGTGTGTCTGGCAGCTAGGTATTTACCTTGTAAGGGAAAAAAGGAAAGGAACAAAGCATCTGGGGATAACTAGAACAATATGGATATTGTCTGAGATAAAAGCCCTCCTCATTCTAGCATGACTCCTAAGCAATCAGTCACGTTGGAGTAAACTGTCATACAAGACCCACCCATGGACACAAAGATCCTAATTGACTTGTCTACTGTTGCATTCTCAAATATGGACAGGCAAGATTATCAAACATTTGGAAAAAACTTTTACATGAAAGAGAAAGACCAAGACAAGCAAGAAAAAAAGTACGTCAGACAAACCATAGCTAATTCAGGAAATAAAAGCTATATTTTAAAATCTCTAATAAAAATATTCAGAAAAATATAACGCTTACTATAAAACAAGAACATAATGTTATGAAAAAGGAAGCATCTGAAAAGCAAATTCTAGGAAGTTTAAAAAAAAGTGACTGCTAAAATAAAAACATCTCAGGAATTCCCTGGCAGTCCTGTGGCTAGGACTCGGCACTTTCACTGCCAGGGCCCCGGGGTTCAACCCCTGGTCAGGGAATTAAGATCCCGCAAGCTGTGCAGCACAGCCCAAATAAAAAACCCAAAATAAAACAAAACAAAATCTCCTAGTAGTATTAAAGAAATCTCAGAGGAAACAGAACCAAGTTTCAACAGATAGAAAATAAGAGTAAATGGGAGAAAATGAATTGTGCAAATACTAGCCTCTGCCCATTTTTCTATAGAAAAAAATGCATATCTATACATATTATCTTAATCATACATACATATATGACATAAAGGTAGGAGGGGAAGAGAGTGGGAGAAAGAAGCAAATAAAGGGGGGAAAGTACACCAAAAAGCCCCTCATGTGTGATTATGCATCTATATAAAAATGTATGTGATTACAAGGAAACTCTGAAATTTTAAAAAGTAGTAATATAAAAATAAAATACAAAACTCAGTCCTAAAGGAGGGCTGGACACTCCTTTTAATTCTTTTTAGAATTTTAGAGTTTTAAAATTCCAGTCTCTAATATTACAGAGAAGGAAACCAAAGCCACAGTAAGTGTCTCATCCACAATCTCATACCTAGTTAGTGGCAGGGCTGAGACCGTGCGGGTCTTCTGAGTGATCCCTCCATCACACTTAATTGGAAATCCAGGAAATGCATGTTCTGTGGATAAGAAATACTAACTGCTTAAACAAACAAAACCAGCAGTTACCTAAACCAGGGAGGGAAGATTACAGAGAAAGAGAACAGAGAAAACCACAAGTATTCAGTGTAAAAAATCACATAGGCAGAGGGAGATTATTAGCAGCATCTTGGAAAAGACCAAAAGATTAATGAAAGGATTCTTTTTTAAAATAGGGAAGAAAAGCCATCGGAATGAATGGAAACCCTTTATGATTTTAGGGACAAAGAGATTATTTAGGAATAAAATAGAATCTTCTTTCTGACTGAACGTAATTCACTACTTCACTCTTGACCAAGATAGCTTCTGGGGGGAGGTTTCCATCACCCTAAAATGTGAAGCTTGGAGTTATTAACTAAAAATCCAGAAACTTTTAGTTATAATTGACAAAGGGGAGTTTATCACCAGAAGTTTTAAAATAAGTTAGGAACAAACCAATCACTCTCATGGAAACTAGAGGGTTTTTTATCTGTGACCCCACTCTATGAGAATAACACCCCCCCCCCCGGAAACCAGTATGATTATATCCTGATGAGAGTCACCTGGTAAAAAGTACAGAAAAGGATGTACTCACCAAACACTTAAAATAAGTTGTTGAGGGAGAGGCAACAGTTTCTATTATGCCTGTGTGGTGTATCAAGGGAATAAAAGGATAGCTTCTCACCACATCCACTTGGATGTCTAATAGACTTCTCAAATTCAACATTTCCAAAACCAAACTTATAATTTTCCTCCCTTATCCTGTTCCTTCTGTAGTCCTTTCCATCTCAGCAAATGGAAACTCCACCTTCTAGTTTCTTAGGTAAAAAATCTTGATACTTTCTTTGACTTCTCTCTCTCTCAAAAATCTCACCTAATCCATCAACATGTCCTGAGAGTTCCATCTTCAAAATAAATCTAGACTCTTAAGTCTTCTTACCACCTCCTCTAAGACAACCTGGCTCAAGCTGCCATCACCTGGTGCCTGATTATTTCAATAGCCTCCTCACTGATCTTCCTGTTTCCACCATTGCCTACCCACAGTCTGTTCTCCAGAGAGCAGCCAGAGTGATCCTTTAAAAATAAAAGTTAGGTCATGTCATTTTCCTGGTCAAAACCCCCAATAATTTGAGGGTCAACAGATTTGAAGAAGCAGAAGAGACCAAAAAGGAGAGAACAGTGAGGTGAGAGGGATCCCATGAGAACATGGTGTCTCACTAGCCAAGCAAGGAGAGTATTCCAAGAAGCAGGTCTGCTGCTAAGGAGTACAATGAGAACAGGGAAGTGGCCAGTAGAATTGGCAACATTGAGATAAATGTTAACCTAATCAAGAACAGTTTCATTGGGAGCCGTTGGGGCAGAAAGGCAAAACTTGGTTGATTGGTGCAGGAGTGTGAATAAGGAATTGGAGACAGGCTACACAGAAAACTCAAGTTTGAAAGAAGTTTGGTCATGAAGGGGAAAAGAGAATTTGGCAGTAGCAGGAAAAGTTATTGATAATGGAGCATGTTTGCATGCTAATGGAGGAGGATTCTGAAAGAGGAGGAAATTGATGTCGAGAGGAAAGATAATAGAGGAAGTGGAGGAATTGGCTTTTGATGAGGGAGGGACATTTTTCCCACAGTAACTGGAGGATAGGAAAAGAGGAGGAGAGGGACTCTGTCCCTTTGAACCACTACCGTCTCCCTTTTAGTGTGCACTGTGCATCTGCATTACGTAGACATTAACTATATCCCCTTAGAAGACACAGGAATGCCTACTCGCCAAAAAAACCTCACCCAATTTCCTCCTGGCACCAGCAGGTTAACTCCTTAGGAGTTAATGTTCCTTTCTCAATCCTGTAAGAGGTCACAATAACCCACTACTTGCCTCGTTGGACTATGTAAACTGTCAATACGGTACTTTGATATATAACCCTTTGTCTCAAAAATCTGTATAACTCTGCTTTGCCTTCTGATAGGTGGAACAGCCTTCAGAACTTTCTGCAAGATGGCTCTAATAACAATTCCCACATCTTTATGAGATTGACTATTAAGTTTTTTCACTGTCGAGAAGTTTGGTGTACCAAAAATTCAGGCAGAAAAAGGCAACCTTACACATGATCCAATTCCCTGATTTATATGCCCATCAATTTTAGGTCCAACCTTGTGTAACCCCCAAAAGAGGAAGGGGCGGGATTTCCCTAGTGGTCCAGTGGTAAGGAATACGCCTTCCAATGCAGGGGACTCCGGTTCGATCCCTGGTCGGGGAACTGGGATCCCACATGCCAGGGGGCAACGAATCCTCCGCACCATAACTACTGAGCTCGCGTGCCTCAACTAGAGAGTCCGCGTGCCACAACTACAGAGCCCACACGCCCTGGAGCCAGCGTGCCACAACTAGAGAAGAGAAAACCCACAGGCCACAACTAGAGAGGAGACCGCGCACCATAACGAAGAGCCCACATGCCTCAACGAGAGGCCACATGCCCCAACAAAGATCCCGTGTGCCACACCTAAGATGTGACGTAGCCATTAAAAAAAACCAAGGGGTCGGGGGGAGCAGAGTTTAAATTGCAGTCCTCCCAGAGCCTGGGAGATATGGACCGGACGCGCAGCGCTATGACCTGCCTCTGGAGACTCTTGGCTCCTCCTGCCTGCAGGCGGCGCGGTAGGAGCCCAGTCCCCGCGCCAGAAAGACAACGTTCCCAGGGTGCTTTGCGTGTCCCCATGGCAACGGCCCCCGCGGAGCGGGGCTGACCGGCGCAGGCGCCACCCCCGAGCGGTCGGTAAGATCGTTTGGTCGTCCGCCGCGGCACCAGCGCGGCATTTGAAAAGGGTAGACCGCGCCCAACCGACGCCTGGAATCCGGCCGGGGACCATCCCGGGGGCGGGCTCAGCGGCCGCGCCCCGGGTCTCGGGCTACGCAGACTCTGCAAGTGTCAGCGGTGACATCTCGGCCCGGCAGAAGGGGCGGTCCGCGGTGGCAGGAAGAAAAGCCTGCTCGGGCGGGAGCCGGGCCTGGAGGAGACGCGGTCCGGGATCCTCGGACTGACTGTGAAATCTGCAGCCCTAGCCCAGCAGTCTAACCCGAGCTCGCGCGTTGGAGTCCAGAGGGGGCCGTGCAGGGAAATCCGTGCTTTCAGCCGTGGTTACTAAGTTCCTCGAAGCAGGGACTGATTTTTTTTTTTTTTTTTAATCTTTGTTACCCATGCAGTGTGTTTCCACAGTGGGCGCTCTACAAACACTTGTTGAATCAATGAATTAACGAATGAAAGAGATGTACACATAGCCACTGATTTTACAGTCAGCCCAGGGCTTTCTGAGTGTTGCTGTTTCTCTGAAGCTCAGCTTGTGTGCTGGGAGTACTGTTAGTAAGGTACAGAGTGGAAGAAAGAACAGGGAATTACGGCTGAGAAAAGGAAAGGAGTCCCATAGGGGAACATAGAGTATAATACTAAATTGCAATGATAGGGACTGTCACTTCAACATGTAGTTTTTTAGAAAATGATGATGACGGTTGCAACTCTTATTTTAGTTTCAAGTCTTTCAGAGATTCTCAGGGGTGACAGTAACTCAGTTTCCTGATACTTAGCTTAAATTGAAACAATGTTTCCCAAGAAATATGACAATTAATTTCTTACTGCCTTTTCCCTAACACACACACACAAAATGGTATTCAGAATAAAATCTTTAGGGATCATAATCCAACTCCCTCACTTTATAGATGAGTAAAGTGAGTTACAGAGAGGTTGAAGTGACTTGCTCCAGGTCATATAGCTAGTGACTGAGAATACAGCCTAGGTTTCTTGAGTTCCAGTTCTATGCTCTCCCTCCTTTCTTTCAACATATTTATTGGAACTTCTTCAAAAAATATTAATACAGTATTGTTTCTCTTGGGTTGTGGCTGCTTAATCAAGCTTCTGTTTTACATTTTCCAAGTTATCAGGAAGCTATAGGGCATTTTCCTTATTCCCATTTGTCATCTTCTACAGAAAGTGGTTTGTTTTTCTGGTGCAAATGGTCTTGAAAAAGATCACTGATGATTTATCATTTCTTTCTGACATTTGTAACATGATCTTGGGGCAAATAGTTTTCAGTTTAAATTTCATTTCAGTGGAGTCGAACTACCAATTGTAGAAGTCTCTGTAAATGCAACTTTCTGTATTTCTTAAAAACACATGAATGGGTTTAAAGATATCTCACAGGAAATGCTGAAGACAGTTCTATGCATACTTTATCACACAGTATTTTAACACATTTAAATGACTGTGTCCTATGGTAGGTAGTTACGTGACTGTGTCTTATGCTATGTGCTCAAATGGCTTTTTATTTTATTTTTATTTTTGACAGCGTCACGTGGCTTGTAGGATCTTAATTCCCCACCCATGGATAGAACCTGGGCCCCTGGCAGTGAGAGAGCTGAGTCCTAACCACCGGACTGCCAGGGAATTCCCTCAAATGTCCTTTTAATTGAATCAAACTCTTTGTTTCAGGTCAAGTTTCTCCAGTTAGAAATGAGTGTCTGTGGCAGTTCCAATGACTGACTTCTTTATGAGTTCCCCCCATCCCCCCACTGTTCCTGTAAAACAAGGGCCTGTACATTCAGTATTCCACCTTTATCAGGGTATAAATTCGCTTTGTTTGCAGCAACTGTTGTTTTGGAAAGAGGACCAGCAAAACCATCACAAGCTCTTCTTGGAATTGTATCATCCAAACCTTGCCCATTTTACATATTGAAAAGTCTGGCTTTTCAAGATCCGTGTCGTAACTTCTCGCGTGATACGAACAAAGGTAGAGAAGGCTTTTAAACATTACTGATGAGAAGTGTGAAGCCATCCTGAGACAGAAGGAAATGCGTTTGGGGGTCCAGATGGCAGTGCCCTTTGATGACGTGGTCATCTGTTTCTGAGCCCAGGAGTAGGAGAATCCGGATAAGCGTCAGAACGAACGCTCGTGGTGCATGCTTTACATGCATGGGATGAGGCGTATGCATGAGGCTGCTCTCTCTAGGCATGAGACGTTTTTGTTGAAAATTTGAGAGTAATTCATGAAATCAAAGGCTAAGCAAGTCTCAGCAGGTCATCCATACTTTCTGTTTGCTACTTGGTCAGCCTTTAACGAGACAGCAAACTTGATGTACCCATCCAGCGTCTTTTAAAGTCACAGATACTTATATTTAAGTCACTTTTGCAGTTGGAGATTCAGCATTCAGTGAGTCGTCCACACAGTGGTGAAAGCGTCACTGGATAGAAAATCATGCCCTTAGAGTTTTCATGCTGACAGTGCTGATGTTGAAAGGTAGTAGAAAATGCCACCTATGAGAGAAGAAAACTACCTGTACTTGTGCCATTTGAAAATTATGTCATAACTTCCTTATTCTATGAGAATGACTTACACAGGGGAAAAAAACACCCTCCTTCCTGATGGATATGAATGAGGAAGGATGCAGCCCTAAGAAATGCTGAACCAGCACATGGAAGCGAAACCTTGTCCTGGTAACATTGTTTGAACCCCGCATTAAGTGGTCCCTGAACTTATCCTACCCGACTCTTCACGTATGTGAACCAGTAACATTTTCTTACTGTTTAAAATGTTTTGGAATTGCATTTCCTCTTACAAAACAGAGTCCTAAGAGACACAGAAATTGTTAACAGAATGAGGGTTTGTGAGTAACAGATCCTAAGGCATGAAATTGGCTGCACAGAAAAAGAATGGGGGAGGAGTGATGATTGTCCGGGCTGAGAAGGTGACAGTCTTTGTTAGGTAGTAACTGTCACCTCTTCTGTCTTGGGACTCAGACCGTGTACATACTAATATGAAGCATTAGGGACTTGGTAGGGAGAAAAAAATTCAGATGTTGCTGCTTGCTTGTTTTCAGCCCTCAATATGTTTCTAAAAAAAAAAAGAGACAGTCTTAGGCTGTCAAGACCTTGATACTTTTCAAGGTTACAGGGCAGTTATTTTGTAGAATGTCCCTCAATCCGGCTGTACCTGATGTGTCTTCATGAGTAGGCTCAGTTTATTTGCCTTCAGAGGGTTAGCCAAGATGTGATGCTGTGTTTATCTCACTGCATCTTATCGGGTGGCGCATGATTTCAATTCGTTCCATTACTGAGGATGTTCATGGTGATCACTTAAGGTAGTGTCTGCCAGACTTCCCCCCTCTGTAATTAACAAGTAGTTCATGATTTTGTGGGAAGGTACTTTGAAGTCATGTAAATATCCCATTCCTCATCAAATTTTCCATTCGTTTAGCCACATATTTTATATCTGTATGGACTCATAATAGTTTCCTATTTTTATTCCTATTTTGTCCAGTGGGTTATAATTCTATAAGTATTTATTTTGAGGCTCTCATTGTCCTAAATTTGGCCAGTGGAAGCCCCCTTACACAGGCTTCTGTGTCCTTTTGACTTGTTCTCATCATTCTTGAGCAACTTCCTTGCTATCTCTGTCACAGGTGTGTCTTCTATTTACCCTGTTCCAGCACTGCAGTTGATCATTTCTCCCAGGACCCCTGGTTCCTTGTAACGGAGAGTGGGTTAGAAGCCAAGATCCGGCACTAGTTGTGCCCATTGCTATTTGAGGATTGCTACTCCCAGACCCTCTCAGTGGACAGAGCTAGGACATACATACATATAACACGTACACATGTTTACATTTACACTTATTTCCACATCTATTTTTACGAATGATTCCACACCAATACCACTACCACACCAGTGTCCGTTCTAGTTTTGTCCCTTCCCATATCGGTAATTCTCATCTCCAAGAGTGAGCTTTGCTCCCATTATCTGTAATATATTTATTTATCTGATCAGTCCTCCTGTGAGTAAGCCACCTCATGGGGCCACTGCCACCCCTTCCCCTGAGCAGAGCCCCAGTGGGGCTCTGACATCCTGCTCTGGGCCACCCCACCCCCTCCCATCCCCACCTGCTGTAGATGCTTACCTTACTCAGCTCTACTTAATGATTTTGGAACTGAATTGTTCAGGAAAGGAAGGGAGGAGAAAGAGGAAGGAAAAGAAAGAGGAGAAGGGAAGCAAAAGGTGGTGACACTATTAATGGAAATGGTTTAGTTGACAAAATGAATCAGTGTAGAAGTGAAAAAGATCAACAGAGGTGATAAATTTAATATGTGAGCGGATATAGGACTGAAATCAACCCCCAAACTGAATCTAGTACAGATCTGAAAGTCATTTAAATAAAAGTGATTCTAATGCTATAAAATTAGGAGTAATTTACTAAGATCATAAACATCAACAGCCAATTGCAGATGGCCATGGGCTGGGGTTTGGAAAGCACACCCAACCCAAGGGCAGCACCAGGAGGAAGGGCAGTCCCAGTCATTCAGCAAACGTCGATGTGGCCGGGTATTGTCCCTGCCCTCGAGAAGCTCACAGTGAAATGGAGAGAAAGACGAATAATGGGCAGATATAGGAAAGTGGAATAAACGCCAGGCGAGAGGGAAAGCAGACGCGTGAGGACAGCACCCAGGAAGGGCACTTAACCCACATTCAAGGGGTCAGGGAAGTTGTCCCAGAGAAACGGCACCTCAACTCAGTCTTGACCAATGAGAAGCAGGTTGCACCTGCCCAAGAGGTAAACTTGAAGTTGATTAAAGTGCAGGTTAGACAGTCTAATGAGAACCAAGGAGGAAAGCAATGCATGTTTTCGATGAAAGGGCTTCATGTGTGGTTTATGATAGAAGGCAGATTCCAGTCATTGGAAGGAGGTAATTAAGACTAACACATGTTGAGAACATCCAGCCCTTGGATGATAGGAGATGTTGCCCACAGTCCTACAGAGGGAAGCCAGGAGGGGAACAAGAGGAGAAGCAGGTTCAGGGACGTGGCAGTGAGCCAGGGCTTGACAGAGTGGGATGCCACCAGCTGGTCCAAGGGGAAGCTCTGTGAGCTCCTGGCGGGCACCACTGTGGAGAATGAGGCTGCCGGTTGCGAGATCAGTGAGCTGAGGCAGGTGGAAGGTGAGGCTTCCTGCAGCCGCGGCAAAGGAAAGCTGATTTTCCTCTATGAGTGGAACATCACATCGGGCTGGAAAGGTGTAATTAAAGAAGCTGGTGCGAAGCACAAGGGGTTGATTGAAATACCCAACCTGTCTTAAGAAAATGAAGTAGATGACACTGAAGTGAACGTGAGTAAAAAGAAAGGAGATGGGGATATACTTGAAAGATCTTATGAAAACTGCAGACACCGCCAAGGTCAGGGAAGCCCTTGGAGATTACCTGAAGGCACTTAAGTCGGAATTCACAATGGGAATGATTTTACAAACCAAAGCTATGGCAACCCAGGAATTGACTGTTAAAAGGAAACTGAGTGAGAATACCTTGCAGATTCAGGCCTCCTCTCCAGTGGCACTGGGTGTAAGGATTCCCACCATGGCACTGCACATGACGGGACTGTTTGACACAGCTATCGAGCAGCTGTACAGAATCTTCACTGTGAAAGATTTGGTACAAAAATTTTCTAAATCTCCTGCTGTATTAGAAGCTGAAAAGGGAGGGAAACTCCAAATGTTTGATGGGAACATCACCGGTAAATATATAGAATTGTTAACAAATAAAAAGGTCATCCTGAAATGGAGATGCAGGAACTGGCCAGAACACTAGGCACTAGTTGCACTGACTTTTGTGCCTACTCTAGGGCAGACGGAACTACAATTGGACCGTGAAGGAGCTCCTGCCTGTGAAGAAGAGAAACTCAAATTCTGTTGGCGGAAGCAGCATTTTGAAGAAATAAAAGGTTTACTGCAGCTGAGAAGATTTTATAAGGGCATTACTTTTTGTAAGCAGAAAAACATTTGGTAACATTTGGTAACAAGTGGTAACATTTACCACTTCCCTCTATCATTCCTTTAAAAAAAGAAAACAAATACTCTTAATTTATACTGGATTAAATCCATGAATTTATAACAGAATAGAAAAAAGAACACTAACACGTGGGACAGCTCTAGCCCTCCAGCCGCCCCCCTCCTGGACCATGTGCCAGGTTCCCCACTGTCTTCGGGCATCTGCTTCCTAAACTACAACCAGTCACCTGCTCTGCTGTTTTCTTGGACCATGTTGTCCAGGCCCTTAGAGAGCAGTTGGAACAGCCTTTTGGTTCTGAGCAGCCCAGCCCTATCGTTTGGGTTAGATGCCGATGAGAACTCTTCCCTGCAATATTCCTGACATTGTTTCTCCTGGAGTACTGTTTCTGCTACTACCAGAAAACAGACACCTCACTGGGCTTTTTAGTCATGTGAGAAGTGTGGTAAGATGGGTGCCCCAGTTCCAAGTAAAGCTTACAGTGCTGGAGTGTGGATGGTTTTATTTCCCCTTCCTGGCATTGAAGGGTCCTCAGGTTTTTTGGGTTTTGTTTTGATTTTCTCTCTCCCAGTGTCTTGTGCCTTTAGTGAAATATGGGAACTTTGGCGCCCCTGGACGTGCTTTCAGACACAAAGCTGAAGGCAACCAATCCACCGCATTGTGACCTTTCGAGGTGAGAAAACACACTGTTCCCAAACCAGGCTCAATATCCCAGATTGAAATGGGACAAGAGCTGCTCACTCTTCCAGGACAGAGGGGAAAGGGAGAAGACAGAAAGGGCAGTTACCCCCGTGCCGGGAGGCTTGGATTTGAAGAGCATCAAAGTGTGGCTGTTTCAGGGTAAGAAAGAGTTGGAGCACTGACATTTGAGTGTGTGCACTGAGATTACATGAATTGCTTTTCTTAAGTCTTCTTGTCATAGTGGCAGCATGTAGAATTCTGTGATTCCAGCCTGTAAGATGAGGCCTTTCTTTTTTTTTTTTTTGTTTTGTTTTTTGTGACGCGGGCCTCTCACTGTTGTGGCCTCTCCCATTGCGGAGCACAGGCTCCGGACGCGCAGGCTCAGCGGCCATGGCTCACGGGCCCAGCCGCTCCGCGGCATGTGGGATCTTCCCGGACCGGGGCACGAACCTGTGTCCCCTGCATCGGCAGGCGGACTCTCAACCACTGCGCCACCAGGGAAGCCCTAAACTCTTTTTGACAATAAAAAAAACCTTTTTAGGTACCTCATGGAAAGTGCATATTATTCTCTGTTGATAAATCTAATATATATTGTTGTTGTTCCTTGTCTTCTTGTTCTCTCTTCCATGAAATTCTTCTCATTGCAGCAAGGTGATCACTCTTACTTCTCTTGTATCCTCTGACAATCCCTAAAATGTTGCTTTCCAAACTTTCATCCTCTACTTTCTTCTCACTCAACATCCTCTCCATGGGTGATTTCATCCACTCACACCTCACTTACCCATCACATACTGGCATTTCTCCTAAGCTCAAAACCCACGTTTACATCTGCCTACTGTAGCTCTCTTCTTGGATGCTTCACAGGCATCATAAACTCAACACACCCCAAACTGAAATCATTCCCGGCTTCACTCCTCCTCTCGTCCCTGCCTGACAGTAACATGTTCCTCCTTATCTGTTCCCCATCTCATTGAAAGGCACTACTAGCTGCCCTGCTGACCCTTCATTCCTCTTCCCCATATGTCTTGGTCAATCACCAATTTGTACACTGATTCTAGTTCCTTATTATTACTTTAATATTCCTACGTTGCTTCATCCCCGCTACCACCACCACCTCTCACCTGGATTAGCACGAGACCATCTCCTCATGGATAGACCATCTCCTATCCAGTGTTCCTGACTCCAGTCAACTTCCACTGCCACATGCCCACCAGAGTGATCTTTATAAAATGCAAATAATTCCATGCCACTCCCCGACTTAAGATTTTTCACTGACTTCTTATTGCCCTCAGGCTAAAGGCTTTTATTTTCTGGACCCCTGCCTCCAGCTTCATCCCTGTTGCACCTCCTCCCACTATATCTCAGGTTTACTAAATAACCTGCCTTTCTCCAAATTCTCCATGTTTCGGTTATTTGCATGGGCCTCGCTTACATAGAATATCTCTCACTATAGATTCAAGCTATATTATGTTTTCCATCCTTCATGTTCCAATTCTTTGCATGGACTTCCCTATATCCACCGTCTCCACCTGTCTAATTCAAGATATAAAGCCACACTTAGGGGGAAGTTTATACCTACATTAGAAGATAAGAAAGGTCACAAATCAATTACCTCAGCTTCCATTTTAAGAAACTAGGGGAAAAAAGAGTAAGTGAAACCTAAAGTAATCAGAAGGGACATCCCTGGTGGCACAGTGGTTAAGAATCCACTTGCCAATGCAGGGGACACGTGTTCGAGCCCTGATACGGGAAGATCCACATGCTGCAGAGCAACTGAGCCCGTGCGCCACAACCACTGAGCCTGTGCTCTAGAGCCTGCGAGCCACATCTACTGAGCCTGTGTGCTGCAACTACTGAAGCCTGCGTGCCTAGAGCCTGTGCTCTGCAACAGGAGAAGCCACCGCAATGAGAAGCCCATGCACCGCAAGGAAGAGTAGCCCCCGGGGCTTCCCTGTTGGCGCAGTGGTTGAGGGTCTGCCTGCCGATGCAGGGGACGTGGGTTCGTGCCCAGTCTGGGAGGATCCCACATGCCGTGGAGCGACTGGGCCCGTGAGCCATGGCCGCTGGGCCTGCGCGTCCGGAGCCTGTGCTCCGCAACGGGAGGGGCCACAACAGTGAGAGGCCCACGTACCAAAAGAAAAAAAAAAAAAAAAAGAGTAGCCCCCACTCGCAGCAACTAGAGAAAGCCTGCATGCAGCAACGAAGACCCAATGCAGCCTAAATAAATAAATAAATAAAATTTATTTTTAAAAATTTATCAATATCAGCAGTAAGAGAAGTGACCTCACTACAGGTTCTACAGTTATTTAAAACATAAAAAAGAATATTATTAACAACTTTATGACAATAAATTTGACAACTTATGTGAAATGGACAAATACCCACTAATTACCAAAGCTCCCTTGAGAAGAAATAAACTGAATAGCCTTAGTATTTATTAAAGAAATTGAATTTATAGTTAAGATCTTTCCCACAAAGAAAATTTCACTAGAGAACTTTACCAATTCTCTAGTGAATTGGTAAACTATTCCAGAAAACTGAGAAAGAGAGAATACTTCCCAACTCATTCTGTGAGGCCAGCATTACTGATTTATCAAAGCCAGATAAAAATATAACAAGAAAATTAAAGACCAATATTTTTATACATAGATATATAAACTTAATAAAATTTTGGTAAATCAAATCCAACAATATATAAAAATAATAATACATCATGACCAAGTGCAGGTTGTCTCAGGAATGCAAGGTTGGTTTAACTTTTGAAAACCAATCAATATATTAATCTATATGAACAAACTAAAAAAGAAAAACAATATGATGTATTCATGATTTAAAAAAAAAATCTCTCAGAAAACTATGAATTAGAAGGGAACCTCCTCAACCTCAAAAGTGCATCTGCTACAAACCTATAGCTAACATCAAATAATGGGAAAGACTGAATTCTTCCCCTGATATCTAGAACAAAGCAAGGATATCTTCTCTCACTACTTCTCTTCAGCATTGTACTGGAGATTCTGGCCAGTGAAATAAGGAAAGTAAAAGAAATGAAAGGCATCCGTAACAAAAAGGAAGTAGACTGTCTATTTGCAGATGACATGATTTATGTAGGAGATCCAATGGAATCTAAACAAAGCTACGAAAACTGCTGTGAGTTTAGTAAGGTTGCAGGAGACAAGGTCAATATACAAAAATCAATTGTATTCTACATACTTTCAATGAACAATAGGAATTTGAAATTTCTAATTTCAAGTGAAATTTAAAGATTCACTTAAAATAGCATAAAATAGGGACTTCCTTGGTGGTCCAGTGGTAAAGAATCCACCTTACAATTCAGGGGACACACGTTTGACCCCTGGTTGGGGGAACTAAGATCCCACATGCCACGGGGCAACTAAGCCCGCACAAGCCACAACTACTGAGTTCGTGTGCCTCAACAAGAGAAGAGAAAACCTGCAAACCCCAACTGGAGAGAAGCCCGCCCACTACAATGAAGAGCCCACGCACCACAATGAAAAATCCCGTGTGCCTCAGTGAAGATCCTGTGTGCCACAGCTAAGACCCAACGCAGCCAAAAATAAATTAAATAAATATATAATAAATAAATCTTTAAAAAAATAGCAAAAATATATGCAAGATTGCACACTGAAAATCACTAGTCACATAGTAGGTACACAATAAATACTGAATGAGTAAAAAGTTGGTAGGGTCTAAACTCAAGGCTGTGAGGTCTGACTCCAGAGCCTCTACTCTTAACCTTTCACAGCAAACACAGTAAATATTTTTTTGTTTCTAATATAAAGGTATTCTGTCTTTAAGTTTTACTATTTAATTTCCACAAGGGCATTGGTCTCTTTAGTAACAGCTACCAAATGTCTGGAACCTAGCATTTGGTGACAATACTACTAACATAACATCAGTTTGAGTCTTAAAACATCTTCTTAAGAATTCGTTCACCATAGAACAATGAGAAATGGTGGCCAAGACCACTGGCTTAACAAACAAACAAAATGGCTGTGCAGGTTACCTATATTTGCAAACTTGGAAAGAATGTCTTATCACAGACAATCTCCTGCAAAAATGCTGGCTTAGTCTTACTCTCAATGTTTGGCCACACTTGTAGTGTGAACATTTTGCTGTTTTGAATCACATCAAAGGCAGTAAATACTCCAAGCTATTGGAAGATTCAATAAAAGTTGCAGTAGCTGAATATCATTACATCCTAAAAGGTAAGGATAGAGTCTGAGTACCATGTCTCAGCTACGAACAGGATGGAGTTAACGAATATGGTAGGCATTCTCAGGCAGCTGCCTGAGCAGCTAAAGGAGGTCTGAGTGTGTGCATGGGACCTCATTTCAGTCTCTCATCTTCATGAGTCAAGGTGGACCCTTCAAGGGAGAGCTCAATTCCTTCAGAAGACAATGTAAGAGCGTGAGAAAATGAGTATGATGATTTTAAGTTAAAAATGTAAGCTAGAAAAGTACATGCAGATTGTATCTCTGGCTACAGTAGCGTTTGCCTGAAGAGGCAGAGATTTCTGAAAACGAATCCCTTTATTTCCGAAAACTTCAGCTTTTCTTTCCCCTTTCTACTGAAAGGGGACTATATCAGAATCATGGGAAAGATAGTCAGGACCATTCCTGAGTTCTCCAGCACATAAAAGAAATGGTTTCATCCCACAGGGTTTAATTCCCCCAAAGGATTGATCATAAGCCTCATGCATTCAGGGCATGCAGATGTGCAGCTGCCTGGTTTCAGTTTACAGTTTTCTGACCATATATTGTTGGCTTGTGAAAACTGACATAAGTGCCAAGATTGGTAATGATATTGTCACAGATCCACCTGGAGACTATATAATGGGGAAGATTATTTCCCCGTAGGCCTCTTCTCTAGAGAGTGCTATTTGGGAGAAGAGGGAAGCACATGCTCAAATTGATCTATAAACATAACCTAACAGTGTTAAATGGCAGGCCTGAGGACAAGCCAGGGGCCAGTTCTGTGTCTTAAAGGCAGCCTCCTATGTTCACAACTAGTTATAAAGATCTTGGAGATAATCACAAAAATCTCTCTCTCCATTCTGACCCTGAACACAGTGGTCTGCAGCCTACTTGTACCCATATAACCAAACCTGGTGATATTTGGGGATAAAGAAAAAGTGAGGAGCTTTTCAACTTGATAAACTAATGTTTTGCTGTTGAATGAACTGTTCATTCATTGTTCATTGCTCTAAATGTTTTTTAAAAAGAAAATATTACTTTAATTTCACAAGTAATATGTTACTGATTTCATATATATGTGTTTGTATACATACATATATACTGCATTTTGAGAGGTTTCCTCTCATACCTTGGATCAACAAAGGGTCTTAGTGAAATTGATTGTATTTGTCCCACTTCTGGGCAAATGGTATTCTCAATCCTCAGTTTAATAAGGATTCAGAGGAAACTACCAAGAAAGATAAAAATTTTGGCTGGGCACACTATCTTTCTGAAGAGTTTCTTTTTTTTTTTCTGTGGTACGCGGGCCTCTCACTGTTATGGCCTCTCCCATTGTGGAGCACCGGCTCCGGACGCGCAGGCTCAGCGGTCATGGCTCACGGGCGCAACCGCTCCGCAGCATGTGGGATCTTCCCGGACCGGGGCACGAACCTGTGTCCCCTACATCGGGAGGCAGACTCTCAACCACTGCGCCACCAGGGAAGCCTCCTGAAAAGTTTCTTAAAATGATATTCAACTGTTTGATATTCTACATTCAGAGCATTCTGATAAATCACTTAGTGCATACTCATCCTGTCGTTACAGTTAATTGAATAATGTCTTCCTGCCCTACAAAATTGAGGGGAGTACCATCAGATTCAGTAGTTCAATAGAAATTTATTAAATTTAATAAATCAAATAAAAAACTTTCTAATTACTAAAGCCTGTGAGTAGTTAGCTTTCTTTCTTCCTGACAATCTGTATACACAGAAAAATACTTCTGGACCCTCGAGTTTTGTTAATTTGACCTATTTGTCTTCCGTAACTCTTCAGGCATACGAATCCACAGGTGTTAAAGAAATCTCAAACCCTAAAACACATCACGGCTTGACGTACAAAAATCATTATCTATCTTAATCTAGTTTTTTTCCTCCTAAATTGTCAAGAGGGAAGACCTCAAGCCTACATTTAGACTTGTGTAAACCTATAGATTTTGCGTAAAATCAGGAGAAACTGATAACATGAAGCAAAGTTTAGACACGCACCTGATGGCCTGCTCATAGATGAAACCCTAGAGAGAAGCTTCCCCAAATCCTAGTTCTAGATTCACTTTTACTGCATGCGACCCCCGTCCCTAGGCCAATTTGTGTTTTAATCCAGGAAAGAAATGCCAACTTTCATTCGCGCAGGCATAAACCAAAAAGACCACGAACATGAATCCGACTCCGGAGTCCCGTTCTCTCTCTTTCCCACCAACAGACTAGTTCGGGCCTCTCCGCCGCTTCGCTCTTGAGCCCTCCCCCCCCACCCCGCCGTCCCCCAGAGTTGCGCACACGTACCCTCTCACCAACGTTCTGCTAAGGACACGTGTTCTTCCTGCCCAGATCAGCAGCCTGGAGCCCCGCCCGCCTCGCATTTCCAAGGCCCCGCCTACCGCTCCACCGGCCAATTGCTCCCGAGCCGTAGCCCGACCCCGCCCCTCCGGCCCCTGCCCGCCGCTTTTGTTCTCCCCCGCTCCCTCTCTCAGCCTGTGCGCTCCAGGCAAACCGAGTGGCAGCCGCTGATTGGAGGCCGCGGCGCAGCCAATCAGAAGGGGGCACCTCACGGTAGCGCTCTGATCTTTAAACGCCGGAGCCGCGGGGCCTGCGGAGGAGGCTAGGGAGGAGGATCTGCGCTGAGGTCTGTGCTGGGGACTGTGTTGGGGAGCTAGGACGCGCACTTTGGCGCTCGGACGCGCACTTCGACGCACGCGGCCCCCGCCCCAGGTCGGGCTGGGATTGGCCGGTCCGCGGCTTCCCCGCCCGCAGTCAATTGCCGGCTAGGTCTTCCGGGGGGGGGAGTTTCTTTCCTTACCTCTCGTTTCTTTTCGCGAGACCGGAGCCAGAGGTTTGGGATCGCCCAGTGGCCGTCGGCGCGAGGAGGCCGAGCTCCGCACCGCCGCGATGAGGCCCCGGGAAGCCTGGCTGCTCGTTCTGCTCTTAGCCCTGGCGCAGCTGCTGGCAGCGGCGAGCGCAGAGGGCCCGGATGAAGGTGAGCGGCGGCGGGCCGGGCCTGTGGGCGGGGTCGCCGCGCGGACCGCCGACGTGCTGCAGTTTGAGGGCGGTAGCGGGGGACAGCATCGCTTGGGAGATCCGGGAGAGGAGGGCGGCGAAGCGGCCGGGGCTGCCACTGAGGCTTGAACGCGGACAGGATGTAAAGTGCCTTCTTTGCATGCTGGCTCCTTCGCCGTGATTCTGCTCAGGTTTTCCTCGAGTCCAGGCTGACTTCCCGCTCCTGGGAACGGGAGCTTGGGAACTGGTTCAGCATTTGAGGCTAACACGTCCAGGGAGTGTGAAGGGAGAGGGGCCTCTGGTTTCAAAACAGATTTTAGAGAAGGGGCGAGGGCACGAAGCCCCAAGTGGGAGCTCTCGGGACAACCGTGGGCAGCAAGCATTTTTCGTCTCAAAACTGTGGTTTGTAGATTTGGATATAAGTAACTCAAGGGTTCTGGTTTGAGGGAGAAAGGAATGGCTTGGTTTGCATCTTTTGGAAACCGGAGATAGCATTCCTTTTGCGAGCATTTATTCAGCACCTACTGTGTGTGCCGGTCACTGCGCTGGGTTGTGGGAGTTAAGGATGAGTGTGGCCCCTGCCCATAAAGCGCCCGCTCTGGGAGGAAGGTTCGCAGCTACTAGTCATCACTCCTGCATTTTTCTTTGAAGTCGGCTAGCTAAAAAATGGTGTAAGAGAACTTGGAAAATTAGAAAGTTTTAGTCAAGAAAAGAGTGCTAATTCCTAGAGAACAGGGCATCGCATTACTGGTCTTAAACTTCTTCCTCTCTGGCCTTTCTCTAGGTGACTAGAGTTTTTTCCTGTTGAGTTTGTTCCAATATAAATAAACCCCTTTTTCTAACGTTAGTGTGTAAAGGAACTGTGAACTTTATACTCTTTTAAACAGCTTGAGTAACTTTTATGCAAGTCAATGATTCAAGAGTCTTTACCCACATAGAAAGGGAGGTTAAAAACCAACGCTTGGTGAGAAGAACACCTACCTGCCAACAGGAACTAGAGAGTAGTGTCACCTACAAGTGTCTTAGGACCTTTATCCAAATCACCTGGTGCTTATTTAAATACAGAGTCCCAAAATACACCCAAGCGGACTGCAGCAGTGGGCCCTCGAATCTGCATGTTAAACATTTCATTGATTCATGGGCAAGGTAAACTTTGGGAGGTACCTTAAAGTTTGAGGACCAGTGGAGATGGAGGGTAGTTTTTGGAACGTAGCCAAAGAGCAAACTAGCTTTGTCTTGGTTCTGATCCAGTGCTTCTATCTTGCGGGGATTCTTAAGAGGCCTGGAAGCGTGGCAAACATGGGTGGACACCAAGGGCTATTAGGAAGAGTGAATCTGTCATTTTGGTCACAGGTCGCTAATGCACTGGAGACCCTGGGAAGTAGCCGCCTCTGGGGTGAGCCCGGGAATCTCTGCAGTTGGGTAGGGTGGGGCTTCTAGTAGTTACCTTGACTCTTTCCCATCCCTGGATCTTCATGTTCAGCTTCTATCACAGATAACCCATCCCGTGGATTTATTTTAGGGCCACACTTGCCTCTACCCCAGATGGTCCCTGTCCTTAGGGGGTTTTCCCTAAGGAAAACCTTTTTTTTTTTTTTTTTTTTTTTTTTTGCCTCACTGCTGGGCATGCAGGTTCTTAGTTATTTTATTACTTATTTATTTATTTGGCTGCACCGGGTCTTAGTTGCAGCATGCAGGATCTTCGTTGTGGCCTGTGAGCTCTTGTAGTTGCGGCATGTGGACTCTTAGTTGCGGCATGCGGGATGGAGCCCGGGGCCCCCTGCTATTGGGAGTGCAGAGTCTTAACCGCTGGACCACCAGGGAAGTCCCTTGCTTGCTTTCATTTGGGATTGGTTTAGATTTTAAAGTAAGTGGAAATTCACTTGGGTACAGTGCTGGGGAACTGTCCAGTTGCCCCTCTCTTTTCCTTTCTGGAAAGTAATTATCAAACGAGTCCGTGTAAAACTTGGGGCATCCTGGGAAGAAAATCCTATGTGTCACCATGGCATAGCAGCTGAGCGGTCAGGACCCTCCACTCAGTAGCCTTGTGCCTTTGGGCAGGTGACTAAAGCTCTCTGTTTCTTCCTCTGTAAAGTGCATGTAATGTGTTTCCCTCGGGGGATGAGAGAGTGTGCTTAAGTGCCCAGCATGGTGCCTGGCGCATAAAACATATCAGTTAAATGATGTTATATCTGATAACAAATTTCTCTTTTTCTATTCAGTATTGACCTAATGGTAAGATTTACCCAACTTTTATGGGCACCTCCCTGGTGGGGGCTGGAAGACCGGCCAGCTGAGGAGGCAGATGAGGACATGCTATAAGGAGCCGCTGGTGTCCAGCCTGGGCAGGATCCAGTGTTGTCAGATGTACTGGTGGGAGTGGGCAGGGGTTGCAGTGACCTGGTTAGAGGAGGGGCCTACATTTCAGGAGTGGCCTTACTGGGTGAGCTAAGCAGGCTGTGGAGATGATGCAAGAGGCTTCACTGACTACACGCAGGGGAGGATGGCACCCTTCCAGAAGGTGCTGGAAGGCTTTGGATATATTTCTATCCTAGAATGTCCAACTTTAAAAGTGAAGCCCAGTGAAGAGTGGTCTCCCCATTAAACTGAGATATTTTCCTTGTCCGGATGTGTGGGGTTTTAGTCCATGGGAATATAGAGCCAGCACCTTCTCCAGCTGCAGAGGAGTCAACCCTGGGGATTGTCTGCAACTTGGGGAGGAATGGAAAGGGGGGCCACGCCTTAATGCTATTGAGGATCCTTAATTATGTAGGGAATGTTCTGCCATTTTGTTTATCCTTAAAAATAAACTCAAAGTCAATTTTTTAAAAAGTGTCAAGAAATGAATTCACTGTTTGGAGCTCTGTCCCAGGATAACTCATGGACCCCCATTTAATCGTGAGAGCCCCATTACCAATAGTGCTCTCAGACCACTTCGGGCTGGGTGTAAAATTCACCTTATCCCTGTGCATTGAGCAGATAGCCGAGTCCCTCTTCCTCCCTGAGCTGTGTTTCCTAGCTTGAAGAGAGGATTAAGTTCTCCCGAGCCTTCTTTCCACCCTTCCTCCAGTCTTTCCGTCTGCCCGCAAGTAAACTTGATTCTTGGACTGAGCTGAGCAGCCAGGCGGTGAGAGTGGAGATGCACTGCCTGGGGCATCTTACTAACTGCCCACAGCAGGGCTTCTGGGCCGTGGGAGCACCCAGATCGGGGGCAAGGCGTGTGGTGCTTCCTAGGTCCCCGACAGGAGCAGAGAACTTGCATGACATCCCCACATTAAGCCCCCGGGTTTGCAGCCCTGATGTGGGTCATTTTGGGTGCGACTTTCAAGTGAGGGGCGGTCAGACTAGCCTTTTGAAAGCCACTGTGACAAGGTTCTGCAGGCCGACATGGGTCAGCTAGTACTTATCCTGCAAGTTTGTTGTAGGCAGTGTTCCTGTACCGGGAGCCCCTAGCCAGCCGGCGTAAACCCGGAGGTTCTCAAGCGTTACGTCCTAGGATTCCCGAGGACCTGGGTGTATCGTGTTGGCTGCCAGTCACCAGTGGAAGGGGATTCAGTGTGACATGAGTGTAAAGAAACGAGCTGAGGCCACAGCCCTGAGAGGTGGCGTTGGGGTTGAGCCCAGGTTGTCTTCCTCTGGGTCCTGCCCCCTCCACGTCCAGGGAGCCTGGTTCTCATTGCTCTCCCCAAGCCTCCTGCTGACAGTGCTGGGGGCCTGGGGCTTCTGCAGGCCTGACCACCCCGCAGGGTCCCTGATGAGGAGCAGGGAAGTGGCGAGGTGGCTGGGGAGCTCGGGGAGGGCGGGAGGAAGACTGCGGGCAGGGCCGGTAACCTGCCCCAAGAAACATGGGAGTCTGCTGGGTATGTACTCCTCAAATTGGTGGGTGTTCTTTTTGGATTTTAGAGCCGTTTCTCCTGCCTGCGCAATGCAGTTACTTCTGCCTTAAGTTGGGGGGGGGGGGGATGTGAAAGGAAAAAGCAGTGGGTGTTTGAAGGGACAATGTGGAGGAAAGTGGGGCTTAGCGGGGTGGGGTGGGTTTTTGATTTACTTTTGACAATTAGTGTGCAGATTGGTAGATTTTAATGATACCGAGCAAAGCTGCCACCCTGCCCAGACCAGTTCCTGGCTTTTCTGAGCACCTGCAGAGCCAGCACTGGATCAGTTCAGGGGTGGCTAAGATTGGTCAAGTCCCAGGGGTTCCCGGATCGCGAGGGCAGGTTTTCGAGCCCTGACCTCAGTCCCGCTGTCGGTGTTGGTTTCTCTCCTGGGAAGCATCTCCAAAAATAAATAATTGGCTCTGAAACATTCTGCCTTTGGAGTTGATGAAATCGTGCTGGCTGCAGTTCTGTTTGCTGGCGTGGTAGCAGCTGGGGAACCTGGGTAACGAGAACTGCCGTTCAGGATTTCTGGTACCTGTAGTTCAGCAACAAATTCAGTTGAACCTTGATAATAAGATGTGCTCATATGCTTGCGTTCTGGAAAGAGTACTTTGCTTCCAGGCAGGGCGTCCTACAAAGGTACGAACAGGAAACAAGTGCTGGTTCTCAGCTTTTCATTCTGGAGGATGGAATCCTAATCCATTTCTGAAAGGGGTGGCATTTTTACCTCATACACATAAAAAACAGCCCCACGGGTGTTACAGTCCTTCAGCAAAAGGCTGAAATGTGAAGGGAGGAGTGTGGGGCATCATATTTTACTTACAAAGTCAGCCCGAGTAACCTCCAGGGTGGAAAGGTTGAGACCAGTACTTGTTTCCTGTTTGTACTGATCTGGGGACCAGGCAGTCAGTCATTCATTGGGCAGGGGTGGGGGGGGATTAGATGCAGTCCTTCCTGCCTGTGGAAGCAGAGAGGGTGAGGAAGAGGAACACGTGTGTGAAAGTTAGCCTGGCCCTTGAGCACAGACGTGGGGGGCCCACGAAGTGAGGAGCCTGAGGCGCACAGCGTGCATATGGGTCAGGAGCCTTGCGCGGGGCGGCCCAAGGGGTGCATCAGGTCTGTGCCTGGGGAGCAGGACGGCGGGTTCTCTGTACCTGGGCTGGAGGCCTGCAGAGCAGGGCCGGGGAGGGAGTGCTCCGTCTGGAGAGGGGGCTGGTCCTGCCCTCCGAGTCCTGCTGCAGTTTTTAGACTTTAAATTCTAGACCTGTAGTCAGTTTTCAGCCGTCTTTTAGTCATGACCTCCCTTTAAGTGGAATCTTAAGTGGCCACCCGATATGCAAATTCCTGGGGTCGGGGAGGCCCCCAGGGACCACGCAGGACTCGTGACCATTTTGAGGGTTTTGGGTTCTAGGGAGATTTTTTTTTTTTTCTTTTTAAGTAAAGTTATGTATTTATTTATTTTTGGCTGCGTTGGGTCTTCGTTGCTGCGCATGGGCTTTCCTCTAGTTGTGGCGAACGGGGGCTACTCTTTGTTGCGGTGCGCAAGCTTCTCATTGCAGTGGCTTCTCTTGTTGCGGAGCACGGGCTCTAGGCACGCGGTCTTCAGTAGTTGCGGCACGCAGGCTCTAGAGCGCAGGCTCAGTAGTTGGGCGCACGGGCTTAGTTGCTCCGCGGCCTGTGGGATCTTCCCGGACCAGGGCTCGAACCCGTGTCCCTTGCATTGGCAGGCGGATTCTTAACCACTGTGCCACCAGGGAAGTCCCTCTAGGAAGATTTTTAAGGAGGAGGGTCACCATTTTCCTAACCAGTCTGGGTATTTTCTGCACAGATTCTTCTAAGAAAGAGGATGCCATTGAGGAGGAAGACGAGGAGGAGGAAGATGACGAGGACGAGGACGACGGCGATGACTTGGAAGTTAAGGAAGAAAACGGTGTCTCAGTCCTAAATGACGCGAACTTTGATAACTTTGTGGCTGACAAAGACACGGTGCTGCTGGAGTTCTACGCTCCATGGTGAGGACCCACGCTCCACCCCCCTCAGCCAGATGGACCAGGGGTTCCTCTGTGTCCCAGGCTGGACCCCTCAGAGTCATCCGGACGCCGCAGGGTGGGAGTGTCCGGGTGCAGGAACCCAGACTCCTGGTTCGGGAGCGCCAGGGGCTCAGCATTCTGCCAATTTGCATTGAGCGTCCGACGAGCCAGCCCTCACAGACCGCAGACCCCGCTCGTTTCAGATCCAGTGCTTAAAAATGTGAACACGTCCTCTGCTAGTTACAGCTGGGGGCGGCTAACGAGCTGTGATGACACAGAGACCTGCGTGGGTGACAGGCGCATCCCTCGTTACAGATTCCGCCCTCCACCCCCTCCTCCTGCCCGGAGTCTGGTGGCTGCCCAGTGCAGCCCCTGGAGCCTCCCATAGGAAAGGTGCATGGGCCCTGGGGGAGCAGCCCCTCTTTTCCCATCTTTCACCCTCACGGGGCAGCCAGTCATAACTCTTGGGCTCCTTCCCCCCACCTCTCTTTTGCTGTTTTTTCCATCTCACAATCCCGTCTTCTTTTTCCCCTTTCTCCTGCCCTCCTTGGTTCACTTCGGAGGCAAAGTAGTCAAGACATTCTCACGTTGTTTGTCTCGCACAGTGTGAGATGCTTTGTAAAAGTATCTAAACAGACCTTAGGACAGGCCTCTGAGGTTACATTGTTCCTGGTTTATAGATCAGCCGTTCTCAGACACTTTGTTCTCTCAGGACCCCTTAACACTTAATAATTGAGGACCTCAAATAGCTTGTTATGTGGGTCATGTTTATCAGTAGTTACCGTATCGGGAATTAAAACTGAGAAATAGAAAAGGCCATCTTTAAATAACAGTAGCCCTCTTACATGTTCACATCAGAATGCTGACATCATCGTCGATCACGTAGCCTCTGGAAAACCCTGCCGTATGCTTCTGAGAGGAGTGGAAAAGACGGCATCTTTCAGGAAGAGTTTTCTCCTCACACTGGGGTGTAGATGTTGAAAGCATGTTCCCTCAGCAGAGCTGAGTTTCGAACCTGGATCTGTTTGACTTTCAGCTGCCTTGGCCTCCCCTGTTTTGTGTTTCTTGTTAACTGCAAACATTTTTGGTCCCAGTGTCCCCGTTTGTGTGCGTGTTGCTGGATTTAAGTCTCCATGGATACAGTTAACCTGCTTCTTCTTCCGGAAATCTAATTCTCAGGTGCGGGCATTGCAAGCAGTTTGCTCCAGAATATGAAAAAATCGCCACTACCTTGAGGGAGAATGACCCTCCCATTGCTGTCGCCAAGATCGACGCGACCTCGGCATCGGCGCTGGCCAGCAGGTTTGACGTGAGTGGCTATCCTACCATCAAGATCCTTAAGAAGGGGCAGGCTGTCGACTACGAGGGCTCCAGGACCCAGGAAGGTGAGCGGCTTCTGAGCTGCTGGTGGAAGTCGGGGACAGGGCTCCCTCCCCCTGGAAGGGAAAGTGGAGGGGGTGATGGGAGGGGAATTTGGATATTAGAAAGGAAGCCAAGCTGAGTGGATGGGGAGTGATCCCTGATGGAATGTTCGCGGAAACTTGGATCAACGTAAACTTGTCCTTGCATGGGAGGGGATATCTTCTTCCATTGGCGACCATGAAACTCAAGGTCTGGAGCTGGTGTGTTACAGGTCATGGGTCTTGGTAGTGCGCTGGAGCGGTGCTTCTGAATGTCTAGCTTGTATCCGACTCACGGGGGGTGGGATGGGGTGGGGTGGGGTTGAGGGGGCTCATTTAGACAGACTGTCGAGCCCCAGCCCAGAGCTTCTGATTCACTAAGTTTCAGGTCTGGCCCAATAACCTGCGTTTCTTGCGAGCTCTAAGGGCTTGCCGAGCGTGCAGGTCCAGAGCCCCACGTTGGAACCACTGGTGTGTGGAGCCAGACAGTGTTTCTAAAACCAGGCCCGATGGGTCCCTGCCTGGCTCACATCAGACACTAAATAAGTTTCATTAAATGAATGAGAAAATAACATTGTGGTAGCCTTTAGCGTATCTCTTAATCACTTAAGAAGAAAGATTGCTTTGTGCTGCATTTTCCATTCCCAGTATAGCGTAGTAGAAATAGCACCGAATAGGTTTGGGGTCTTCATTGCCATCACGTAGCCCTGTGTCCCCCACAAGGGCCTCCCTTGCTGGGCCTTGGGCTCCTCATCACGGAGTGTGAGGTCACGTGGACTTGATCTCAAGGTTCCCTTTGAATTGGTACGAGAGTCTGTCCTGTGACAGACTTGTGTATTTGGAGGTCTGCGCTTGACACCTGCCAGCTAGGGACGTGGCCCAGTTTGGAGTCTTGAGAGCAGAGTTTGCCTCAGTGGCCTCCCCAGGCGCCAGCCCTCCCAGTGCGTCTTAATAATAATGGGGCTCGCCTGCGTTGATGGCCCCAGGGCCTCGGCTCTGCCTACACCGGCAGGTGCTGCTGTGCGCGCTCCAGTCTGAAAGCTCGTGCTTTGCGGCAGTGGGTCTCAGACCTGGCTCCTTGGTAGATTCTATGGCAAAAAAGGAGAGAAAAGGTTTGCAGCCACTGCTCCTAAGAACCCCTTGGAAAGTGCTTTGCGAGAATATATTCAGTGTCCCAGGCCTGGCGTTGAATCCATCTCCGGGGAAGCAGGCCACAGAAGGGCCGTTCGCAGTCTGCAGCCTGAGCGGCGTGGGAGCTGCTGCTTCTCTTTTCATTTTTCTCCAGTTTGGTTACGTTTTATGATGCGTGTAACATGCCAGTGCTAGATGTGCGTGTCTAAATACATATGTATTTGTACGAGTTAAGAGGATGCCCCCAAAACTATTAATAGGCATGTGTGGTCAAACACTGGGAGATGACCTCTCGGGGTTCAAGTGCAGTTAGAACCCTGGCGTGTTAGGAACGGAAGTCTCATTCGTCGGGTTGGGCTTGGACTGTCTCGAGCAGTCTGCAGCGGGTGCATGTGGCAGTGGACCCATGACGGACAGTTGCTGGAAACAGTGGGCCTCTGGTTCTTAACTGTGCAGAGTGGCCCTGGCTGTAGATGTGACTGGATTTCAGGAAATCACATGGATCCTGTTCTGTGGCCCCGCTCTCTCTCTTCGCCCCTCACCACCTGCCACCCCTGGAGCGGGGGCCTGCATGTGCTCAGTCTTGTGTTGTTTCTTCCAGAAATTGTGGCCAAGGTCAAAGAGATCTCCCAGCCCAACTGGACACCTCCACCAGAAGTCACACTCGTGCTGACCAAAGATAACTTCGATGAGGTGGTGAATGACTCAGGCATCATTCTGGTGGAGTTTTATGCCCCGTGGTAAGATGGTGTCTATCACCTGTTATCGGATACTGGTCAGGCCCGTCCTGTGTTCGGTACAGGCACGGGCCGGGGGTGGCAGAGACAGACCCCCGCACGTGAGGCAGGGCTAGCCGAAGAGCAGGCGGGTGCAAAGTCCCCGCCGTGCACAAGTGGGCAGAGTGGGGCGCTGCGTGTTCCGAGAGAGGTGGTTTCACAGAGTCTTTCCTGGGGGGTAGGATGAGGCTAAAATATAGGCCTGAAGCGTGGAGCCTGCAGGGAGAGTAAGCCACGTGGGCCACATAGGGGGGCCACCCAACGATCTGGGGCCCCTCGGAGCTGGAGGACACGGCCGTGCGCCAGGCAGTGCCCGCTTCCCCCCCGGGCCTTGCTGCCTCCCTCCTGAGATGTTTGAACCTTGGTTTTCTCTGTCTTCGTCTCTGCTCTCGACTGTTCCGGAGTGAATCTTGGAAGTTGACCCTGACTCTTGCTTTACACTCAAGACGTGTTCCCTTCTTGTGCCGGAGCCCCAGGGCCCCTAGAGCTTCCTGCCTTTTGTCCCTTCCCCTCACCGCCCCCTTCACAGGCTTGCGTCCACTTCCTGCCCATCCCTTGTGTCCCAGCTCACCCTCACGTCCTGTGTGAAGTCACCACTGACTGGTATCCTTACCTGTCCCAGCTCTCCAACCAAGAAAATTGTCTTGGCCTTTCCCACGTCTTACCCCATGTCACGGTTATGCCCCTGTCCACCCATGTCTCGGGTGTGTGTGTGTTGTGTGCGTCCCCCCACCCCCATGAAGGAGGAGGCCACATCCTGCTGGCCCCTGGGGAAGGCCCGGGCCCCGCCCTCACCCGGGGGCATCCCGAGGTTGGCCGGATCTCTCCAGTCACCCGGGAGCGCAGGCTGGGTTTCTGCGCTTCACTTACCTGGCAGGTGGCATCCACACCAGAACAGGCCCCTGACAGAACTGCTTCCTCTCGCAGGTGTGGACACTGCAAGAAACTGGCCCCCGAGTATGAGAAGGCCGCCAAGGAGCTGAGCAAGCGCTCTCCCCCAATCCCCCTGGCGAAGGTCGACGCCACCGCAGAGACAGACCTGGCCAAGAGGTTCGACGTCTCCGGCTATCCCACCCTGAAAATCTTCCGCAAGGGAAAGCCCTTTGATTACAACGGCCCACGGGAAAAATACGGTACTGCCACCTCCTCTGGCCTCAGTGGGGAGGGAAGCTCCTGGTGCGTGTGGGCGCCGGCAGAGCTGTGGGGACAGCGCCCTACAGCCCCAAGCGGCCCCTCAGGCGTGTGCTCTGCTCCCAGGGATCGTCGACTACATGATCGAGCAGTCCGGGCCACCGTCCAAGCAGATCCTGGCCCTGAAGCAGGTGCAGGAGTTCCTGAAGGATGGAGACGATGTCATCATCGTTGGGGTCTTTAAGGCGGAGAGCGACCCAGCCTACCAGCGGTACCAGGACGCTGGTAAGGAGTGGCCCTCTGGGCAGGGCAGAGTGCCCAGGCCCGGGCCCTCTGAGGTTGCTGGGGAGTCTGCTGCTTCTGTATAAAACTCCTGGGCATCGACTTAGGGGATGGCTTGATGGGAGAATTGAGATTGCATACGTGGGAACAGGCTTTCCTTTCTCGGCTTGGGGCTTGGTTCTCTGTTGCTTTCATTGCACGTGGGTGATATGACCTCTTACTAAATAGATGAGAGGGCTGCACAGTCCCCCTCCTGGCCTCTGAGAAGGAGGGGAGGGGCACAGTCAAGTTCATCCAAGGTCATTGTCTACCTCCCGCCCCTTCCAGGGGCCCCTTCCCAGACCCAGTCCCTCTGCCAGGGGTAGGGTCTTGACCGGAAAGTGAGGGTTTCTGCATCAGACCTGGGTTCGAGTCCTGGCTCTGCCAGTGTTCGAATACCGTGACCACAGTCAGTGACTTGATCAGCTCGGAGATCTCACGTCCAACACGGTGACCTGTCCTACTTGGAAGGCTGTTACATTAGTTGAGATAAATTGGAGGAAGTGCTTAGCAAAGTGCCTGGGGATGCTGATTGCACACTGAATGCTGGTCTTGCCGGGCCGGGAGGCAGAGTTTATCACCAGCAGCTGTCAGTGGTGTCCCGTGGGGGCTGGCATCCTCGCTCCCCGGACGGTCCCTAGGCCATGAACAAAAGATGGCTTTTCAGGGACGGTCAGGATCCTCTTGGTCCTCATCAGCTCCTGAGTGCCCTCCACCCCTCACCCCACGTCACACACACCAAAACAGTTTGCTTTTCTACTTCGAAGGAGCAGTTATGATCTGCTTGCCACTTAGTGCTAATCTCTGCTGCGCAGTCACGGTTGTGCGTTTGTCAAATGCAGATTAACGTTGTAAAACATACAGTAGAGCTAAACTCTGTGCTTCCTCGGTCTTCACTGGTTCAGTCAGTAACCTTGTCACCCAGTTGTGCTAGAAACTTGCAGAGGGGTCCCCTAGCCCACCCAGGGCCACAGGCAGCCACGGAGTCCCCAAACCTACACATTTATGTGCATGCAGATCCCTGGGGATCTTGGCAAAATGTGGGTTCTGGGGCTTCCCTGGTGGCGCAGTGGTTGAGAGTCCGCCTGCCGATGCAGGGGACACAGGTTCGTGCCCTGGTCCGGGAGGATCCCATGTGCCGCAGAGTGGCTGGGCCTGTGAGCCATGGCCGCTGAGCCTGCACGTCCGGAGCCTGTGCTCTGCAACGGGAGGGGCCACGGCAGTGAGAGGCCCGCGTACCGCAAAAAAAAAAAAAAAAAAAAAAATGTGGGTTCTGGTGCTATACATCTGGGTGGGCCCGGTGCTGCCTGTCCAGCTGCCTCACTTCCAGTCTGACATACGTGTGACCCCACGTGGCCGGTCAGGTTAGGCTCAGGCAGGGGTGACGGTCACTGGGCCTGGGGTGTAGACTGTGGGGAAGAGCCAGAGACAGTCCTGGAGATGCAGCGTGGACGACAGGGAAGCTGATGGGGCAGGAGCAGAGGGGAGGCTGGCGGGAGGAAGGGGTCTGTGAACGTGGAGGGCGGGCAGGAAGTTCTTGAGTCGATTCTGTCTCTGCACCCAGGGCCACCTGATAACAAATACCCGGGGCGCCTGGCGGCTTAGAACGGGGGTGCCTTCTGGGTGGGCCACCTTGTTTCATTCTTACAGTGGTCTGAGAGGTGCCCTGTCCTGTTTCTACAGAGGAGGGACTGGGGCTCGGGGAGGTGAGTCACTGGCAGGCCTGAAGTCACACAGTCGGCAGGTCGAAAATTACGATTTCAGTCGAAGTCTGTCTCAGCTTCCAAAAGCTGTGAGCTTGTCCAGGTCTCCCCTGCCTCCTGCAAGACACGTACTGTGCCCTCAGCCACCTGTCCCTATATATAGCCAGTCGGAGGCTGCCCTCGGGTGGGGCGACGCCTCACCCAGTGCTGGGACCACACTCCGCTCAGGGTGCGTGTGGATGCCTCAGCGAGGACAGAGCAGAGGGACTGAGGTGATTCCCCTGGGGGGTCCGGGGCAGGGGTTGACAGGCCGGCCCACGGGCCAAATCCGGTCCTCATCTGTTTTTGTAAGTTCCCTTAGAACACAGCACACCGGACGGTTTGCACGCTGATCAGCACAGAGCTGGGTCGTCATGACCGTGGGGTCCACAAAGCCAAGATAGTTCCTGTCTGGTCCTTCCCATAAAAGATTGCCAGCCCCTGTTCTAGAGTATCCTCAGTCAGTGGGGGTGCATTGGGGAGTTTCCCGAGATTTAAAGTATGTACAGCAAAAGAACCGCAGCCCGCAGACAGGCCACCCAACAACTCGGGGAGGAGCAGTCAAAGCCCTGCAAAGGGTGCTGGGTGTGAAAACTCCCTGTGGGGATGGAGGGCTCTTGTGACGGACGCAGGAGGATTTGGGCTGTCTGTCCAGGGTTATGTGCTTCGCAGCATCAGAGGCCACAGACGACCGTAGCGCCTGACAAATTAGCTCTGAGTTTTTCTGTGAAGATTGTTTATTTTTAAAATAAATTCCAAGATATATAGATTTTAAGGGATTACATCTATACCAGGTTGTAAACTCCAGACTCCTTTCAAGTGTTTCAGCTCTGGATGTAGTCCACACGGCGTTCGTGGTTAAGAACACATTTTCTGGGCGTTTGCTTTGACTGATGGTGGGTAGTGAGTTGAATCTAGATCATTTAAGCAATTTAGTAAGTCGTGTATTTGTTGTTCTGTTAATTTTCAGCTAACCACCTGAGAGAGGATTACAAATTCCACCACACTTTCCACACTGAAATAGCCAAGTTCTTGAAAGTCTCCCCGGGGAAGTTGGTCATCATGCAGCCTGAGAAATTCCAGTCCAAATATGAGCCCAAGAGCCACGTGATGGACATCCAGGTGGGGGAGGGATGCCAGCCCCGGGGCATCTCATCGGCATGGTCTCTTGGTCAGGGTTCGCGGGAGGGACGGCGGTCGGGGGTTGGGGTCACACATACCTCGTGGGTCGTGGGGCCTTGGCCCCTGGCAGAGCTCCACCTGCTTTTGCCAGAAGGGTTCCCCCGGTCTTTATAGCTCCTGGCAGGCCAGCAGCGGCCTGCGTGGCTGGTGTGGCTCCTGGCCAGGATGTGCTGGCTGCTGGGTCTGAGCCAAGCCTCACTTGCCGCCAGGTGGCTTGGGCGCTGAGGCCTAGGAAGCGATGACAGGCCTCTCTGTTCACTGGGTGAAGCTGTGGGACGTGGCACGTGGACTTGGCCTTTCTTTCCTCTATGTCCCCCCACTCTCGGTCTTCCTAAGGGGGTGACACACTCATCTCTAGAGGGGCGGAGGGAGCTCCCAGCCCAGGGTGAGCCTGGGTCCAGCTCGGTGTTCCGAGTGCTTCACAGGGGCTCCGCACTCCACTGAACAGATCTTCAGGTTTGGAAAAAACCTTACACCTTGAATCCAAATATTTTATTTGATAGAACGATGCAGAGAAGTGAGCCAACAGGCTGGAGGTCCTACAACCAGTTAGGAGCAGACTAAGGAGAGAATGCAGGTGTGCTCCGTCCCCAGCCAGGACGTGTGGGGGTGGTCTCATCTCTCCCCCTGCCCTCCAGCTTCTCTTTTTAGCATCCAGAGATACTGGCTCTGGGTCCGCAGAGGGGCCCTGATGGTACAGTTCTGTATGGTGTGTGTGCTCCTGGGAAAGGGGGGCTGTCTGCAGCTTTCAGTAGATTCTTGAAGGGGTCCTTGACCTGAAAAGGTTGAGATCCACAGTCTGTTGTACACATCACTGCTACTTTGCTCTTTTGGTATTATTTATATACCGTCTTGGTTGCAAAAATTATTTCAGGCTGCTTTGTCAAAAATGCACACAACAGATAAAATGTGACTTTAAAAAATGGATTTAAAAATTAGGACAAAGGGAAGACAAGGGCAGGACAGGTAAGATGAAGCCAGGTGTAAAGTCAGCACAGGCAGCACTGCTGTGAGGGGAGCCTGTTGGCTGCAGACGTAAGCGAGGAGGGCTCTGGCCTTGAGTTCAGATTCGGGCCCGCGGGGGCCAGGTGCTCAGCGCGGGAGCACATTTGTCCTGGGTCCCTCGGCTTTGAGCTCACCTCCTGAGTGATGGTTGGTCCAGGGGCCGTCCTGATGAAAGACACCCCACAGCCCAGCTGCCCTCTGCCTCGTCCCTGCTGCCTCCTCCCACCTGGCCCGGCCTGCCATTTCTCAGCGCCACCTGGGACCACCTCCTGACCATCGCTGCAGATGGGACATGGGCCCTAGGGGGAGAGAGCAGTGGTCGTCCATCACTTCCTGCTGGGCAGGCAGCCGCACCTTGTTGGGCCTCGGTTTCCTCACCTGTAGAGCGAGGTGGCCGTGCCGCCCTCACGTGCAGCTGTGTGGCCCCATGCTCTTCCTGAGAGACACTGCCCGCACCCCTGCCCCCGGCTTCAGTGTCGCGGCTAGTCAGGGGCAGGCTTTCTCCAGGCGGAGCTCGGAGCCCCAGCAGCGCTTCGCATCACGGCACCGTGTTCCTTGTCCGTGCAGTGGCCCAGAGAGGCTGCTGTGAGGATCAGACCAGGGGAAGGTGGGACCCTGTGCCCAGTGTAGCCCGTGTTAGCGCCGCTGTCATCTGGGAGCCGGGCCTTCCCCCAGCAGAACCTGATTGACCTGGACCGCAGGCCCCCACCCAGAGGGAAGGGCACGTGGCCTCTGCAGTTGCCCGAGAGGCTCACTTCGGGTTCCCTGGAGGAGGGGCCCCAGCATCACTGGGTGGACTTGAGTGGGGCCCCTGTGCCCGTCTCTTGGAGCAAATGGCTTTTCCCATCGACAGCAACAGACAGCTGCACCTCACCTGCCCCCTTTTGCAGGACTCCACGGAGAGCTCGGCCATCAAGGAGCACGTGTTGAGGCACACGCTGCCCCTTGTCGGCCACCGCAAGTCTTCCAACGAGGCCAAGCGCTACTCGCGGCGTCCCCTGGTGGTCGTGTACTACGGCGTGGACTTCAGCTTTGACTACCGCGTCGGTGAGGCCCGGGTTGGCGGCTGGGGTGTGTGGTTACTTACGGCTTCAGGGGCTTTTTCCTCCCGGGCTGTGTCCCTACCCCCTTCCCTCTCTGCTTGAGCACGAGGGGAGCTTCGAGTCGAGTTGGGCCCTCTTAGATTAGAGATGCGGGGGCGACCGGGCGAGGCCAGCTCCCAACCCCGACCCGCCTGCGGGCAGGGGCCCTGGGCTGTGGCCCGAGGCTGGTCCGGGGTCTGCGCCCGGCATCTGGAGCCTCAGCCGCTGCGGCCTGGCTCACAGCCCTCGGTGCCCTTTCAGCCACTCAGTTCTGGCGGAACAAGGTCCTGGAGGTGGCCAAGGACTTCCCCGAGTACACCTTTGCCGTGGCCGACGAGGACGACTTCGCTACGGAGGTGAAGGACCTGGGGCTGAGTGAGAGTGGGGAGGAGGTGAACGCGGCCATCCTGGACGAGGGCGGCCGCAGGTTCGCCATGGAGCCCGACGACTTCGATGCCGACGCCCTCCGCGCCTTTGTCAGCGCCTTCAAGAAAGGTGAGCCCCCCCGTCCCATCCCCCCACCATCCTCCACCTCCGCGGCCCCACCGGCTGGTTGTCGGGGGCCTGGCCCAGGCTTCCTCCTGGACCTGAGGGATGGGAAGATGGGGATGGAGAATCCCTGTTCTTTTGCTTTCTCTCTCTCTCTTTTTTTTTTTTCATAATAGAATAAAAGGCAGGCGTCTTAGAAATTTCAAGAAGCCTTTTTTTTTTTTTGCGGTTACGCGGGCCTCTCACTGTTGTGGCCCCTCCCGTTGCGGAGCACAGGCTCCGGACGCGCAGGCTCAGCGGCCATGGCTCACGGGCCTAGCCGCTCCGCGGCATGTGGGATCTTCCCGGACCGGGGCACAAACCCGTGTCCCCTGCATCGGCAGGCGGACTCTCAACCACTGCGCCACCAGGGAAGCCCAAGAAGCCTTATTTTTAAAATATGTAAAGTACAACAGGCTTTTGGACTTAGACGTGTTTCATGTATGAGGAAAACTTGCTTTGGCATCAAGGCGAGCGTCTTTCTCACCTGGTTGCGCACATGGCCCCAGGTCCCCAGCGCTGGCGGCTGACGGGCAGACCTCCTTGTCCGTCACTGCTCAGTCTACTCCCCACCGTGGCTTCCAGCCTGCAGCGCCCACCCTCCTAGTAACCCCTCTGCATCGGGAGCATCTCTTGTGACAGCCTCACTGAACAGGACCCAGCGTCTGCTAGGCCTTGTGGGGAACCACCTGCACCCTCTCTGGCCTTTGCAGGGACTGGGAAAGTAGAAGACGTGAGGAAACCAGAGAACTGGCAGTGGGCTTCTGGAGACAAGGCCCTGGCTGGCCCTGGCAGCGTCTGACTTGCCATGTCCTGCACGTCAGGCCAGCCTCACTGCCTGGTCCAGTCAGAGCCACCAGGGTCGGGGCTTTTCGGCTCTCACACTCCTCCTCTGCTTGCTTTCCTCGGCAGGAAAACTGAAGCCAGTTGTCAAATCCCAGCCAGTGCCCAAGAACAACAAGGGGCCGGTCAAGGTCGTGGTGGGGAAGACCTTCGACTCCATCGTGATGGACCCTAAGAAGGACGTCCTCATCGAGTTCTACGCCCCCTGGTGCGGGCACTGCAAGCAGCTGGAGCCCGTGTACGCAGCCCTGGGCAAGAAGTACAAGGGACACAAGAATCTGGTCATCGCCAAGATGGATGCCACGGCCAACGATGTCACCAACGACCGCTACAAAGTCGAGGGCTTCCCCACCATCTACTTCTCCCCCAGCGGGGACAAAAAGAACCCAATTAAATTTGAGGACGGAAACAGAGATCTGGAGCATTTGAGCAAGTTTATAGAAGAACATGCCACAGAACTGAGCAGGGCCAGGGAAGAACTTTGAAGGCCTTGAGGGTCTGCTCAGGGCAAGCGCGGCAGGGACCAGACAGCGAAGCTTCCAGCACTCGGCATTGGAGCCTGAGCCAGCTGCGAGCCCGGTGGGCTTGCTCAAAGGCAGTCTGTCAAGGTGTTTTGGTTTGTCTTGTGTTTTAATTTTTTATACTTTGGTATTTCACCTTATGCTCTGATACTGAATAGATACGAATGACTCAGTAGATTAGTCCAGAATTTTACAGAGGATACATCTATTTTTACCATTATTTGGGGTTTGATTTTTTTTTTAACTTTTTCATCTTCTTTAATATATTTCTTCAAAGCAGACAGTTGAATCTCTTCTGTGTGAATGTTTTTCTCTGTTTTTAATTTAAAATTTAAGAAGCCTTTGCCAAATCACGTCGACTTTTCCTTTTTGTTTGATTGTCACCTGAGGAAAGCTTAGCTGAAGATGGGACTGTTGGTGTTTGGTTTTTTTTCTTTCTGTTGTGGCACAAAGTGAGAACTGTCGCCGAGCACCCTGCCGAGGACGTCATTCCAGCCCGACTGATCTGCCACCTGGTCCAGGGAGAAACAGCATCTCTGCGGGCCTGGGCGTCACCGTGCCTTCTCCTCCCAAATCGAGGACCGCAGGCAGGAGCGTTTCCCAGGTGCTCCCAGACCCTGATCCGAGGCTCAGCCTCCGAGAGGCCGCCTGCCTCTTCAGAACCGCTGTGGCCAAGGAGAGATGAGCTGGGGCACAGGTGGAGACTTTAGGGTGATAGGACGATAGGGTAGGCTGTTGTGATGGAATAAAGAAAGGATTCAAAATGAACCTCCATCACCGTCCTAGAGAACATGGTCCCGCCCTGGAGCCTCAGCGTGCTGGAGATGGAGAGGCCGGGCCTGGAGGGGAGGCTCCCTGCCCGGCCTGCCTGAACATCCAGGGGTGGGGTGGCATCCCGACCTGGGTAGGGGCATCGATGGGCTCTGCTCTTGGTTGTTTGTGGGTGGGCAGTGGTGCACTCTGTCGGGAGGGGGCAGGGGTGGAGGGCAAGGCCCTGAGCACTTCTGGAGGCTGGAGGGAGGGGACAGGACAGGACAGCACGGGAAGCTGGACCGGCCTGCAGGGTTCTGGGCGATTTGTGTGATGTGAGCTTCATTCTGGGAGTTCATTCACCGAGATGTGCCATCCCCGCTCACCTGTTCCTAATTTTGCTGAAACAGAAATCGTGAGCTGGGGGCGTCTCTTCGAGCAGTGGCTGGTGGGTTTGCTGCAGGGGTTGGGTGGGGCAAGAAGCAGCCCCAGGGGAAGGGACAGCCGTGGTGGGCCTTTCTAGATGATCTGCTTTCAAGTTGAGTCTGGCCAGGGTGGGCGGGGGTGTCTGGTAAGTCCTCAGAATCCCCAGTGTGGCAGGAAGTCCTCTGCACCCTCCTGGATGCCCTCTTCCCTCAGGAGGACAAGCAGGCCCCCTTCAGAGACTTTGTGCCAGAAGCTCACAGGAGTAAATGTGGGTGTGGGGCTTGAAGGCTTTTTTTCTTCAACCGAGAGGCACACTCCTCCAGCACCGCCTCGGGCTTCCGTGCTGGTCTGGGAGACCTCACACAGCACACGTGAGGCCTGGGCTCTAGGAGGGAATAAGTGTGGTCTCATTTGAAGTGAGGTGTCGGGAAAGCCCTTTTTGAAGTGATGTTTGAGCTGAGACCCAAGGATGAGTTGGCTGGAGCCCGGCTGAGGTTGGGAGTGAGTCATTTCTCAGTGTGTCCCGGGACCTGCAGCGTTGACACTACTTGGATGTTTGTCAGAAATGCACGATCTCGGGCTTGGCCCCAGACCTGCTGAGTCAGAATGCATTTTAAGAAGATCCCAGGAGACTCATGCCTAGTGAATGCAAAGGCGGAAGTCAAAACGTATCCTCTTCTGAAATAGAATCTGGAAACCAAGTTGCCCAATGGAGTGTCAGGTAAACTCACCCTATATCGACTGTAGAGAGTAGACCCCTGGGAGAGAATCTACCCCAGGCTGGTTAGGGAGCTGATAGGTTGCTAAAGGAGACAGGTGAGTCCGCCGATGACAGTCCAGTGCGATCAGTGCCAGGGTAAAGATGTGCAGGCAACGGGAGCCCAGATGGCAGGCACTGGCCCAGCCTGGGAGCCTGAGCAGCCCTTCAGAGAGGCTGACCCGGGAGCCACAAGGAAGAGGTGAACTTTCCAGGTTGAGGCAAAGCAGGTGCAGAGGGACAGAGGCGAGGGAGGGAAGCAGTGATGCGAAAGGAGGTGGAGCTGGACCTGGAAGAGGCGGGTGCCCTAAGTCAGGAGTTTGACCTTGTCCTAGAACTTTGCAGGGAACCCCTGATGGTTTTAAGCAGGGAAGTGCTGCGATCAGATTGAGAGATTAATCATGGGAGTGACAGGTAACATTTATTGGGCATTTAGCAAAAGCCAGACCCTGTGTCCAGCAGTTTGCCGGATTATCCCAGTGCAAGTGATCTGCAGGGTAGGTGCTCTTGTGCTCACTTTACAGCTGAAGAAAGGAAGGGGGCATGTGTCTGCAAATGCGAAGCTGGGGTGTGCTTCTCCCCCACCCCAGTTGTGCCATTGCATCTCCCTTGTAGACAACGCAGTCTAGTAGCAGGGGAGCCAGGGCCGGCTGCAAAGGAGGGTGGGCTGCATTTTGAGTACTGAGTGGGCTTTAGCAGTTAAGGGGTCTGCAGGAGCCGGCGCTGATGGGAGGTTGAGGGTGGGTGAGTGGACGCAAGAAGGCTGGTATCACATCCAGTGTCTGAATCAACTTTTTGTTATTTAATTATGAAACATCTCAAGCATCCACAAAAACGGAGAGAATTGGCTACTCGGTGCCCTTTACTCATCATTCACCTAAAACAATTACCAAAATTTTGCTACATTTTCATATCCCCCCTTTTTTTGGCCACACCCAGTGCATGTGGGGTCTTAGTTCCCCGACCAGGGATCGAACCTGTGTCCCCTGCATTGGAAGCACAGAGTCTTAACCACTGGGCCACCAGGGAAGTCCCTCATGTCCCCCCACCCCGCACCCCCCACCCCTATGACAGCCAAGACGTCGTTTCACCCCTGCGCTAGAGAACGCATTGTCCTACAGGGCCTCGGTGCCTTTTCACAGCCACCAAAATAAGCCGTAATTCATCAGTACCCAGTCCAGGTCCCCCAATTTTCTCAAACATCTTTTTGCAGTTGGTCCGTTTGAATCATCAGCACTGCCTGCCTTGTAGTTTTGTCTCTTAAATGTCAGCTAGAGCACTTCTGTCACCTCTTTTTTCCCCATAACTGTCCCAGTTTCAGAAAAAAAAAATGACGAGAGATCTCTTGGGTCACGTGTTTTGCACGAGTTTGAGGAATGTTCGATGGTCGCTGTCTTGGTGGTGTGTCTGGTAGGTACGGAAACTGGCGAGGTCCGGACGGAGGAAACAGTAGCAAGTCTTATAACATTGATGATCGGTGCCTTGGCCGCGTGCCTTCTAGGTGCCCGGGACCCAGCATCCGTTCTGAGTCATCAAAGCTGCATCCCAGGCTGACTCTGCTCTCAGGCTGTGTGGCTTTACATAAGTTACTTAACTCCTCTCAGAGTTTGTTTTCCTGTCTGTAAGGTAGAGACACAGCCTCCTTCGCAGGGTATTCGTAAGGATCCAATGCAGTAATGTGTGCACGGGTTTCCGCACAGAACGTCAGCCACCCTGAGACACGAAAATTGAGGCCTCTCCCCTTTTTATTGGAACTGCTTATCTCTTTGTCTCTCCCACCTGTTCTCATGGGCCAGGATGGAACCATAGATCAGACACAGGTAGACCCCAAATGGGAGGGTGTGGGTCTGTGTGTGTATAAAACAGATTCCTGAACCCTAATTCTGGCCTAGGGAATTAGATCGGCAGGGTTGCTGCGTACTTTCTGATTTCAAAAACTTCCAAATATGATCACATTTCACCTGAAACATAGGCAGGTCAGGTATTATGACCTCCATCACATAATAAAGGAGGTGGAGATCAGAGAGACAATAATTTGCCCAAAGTCACACAGTAAATTGAGAAGCCAGAACGAGAACTCAGAACCAGCGTTGCTTCTACAGCAGCATCTCCCAAGGTGTGTTGGCAGAACAGTCATGAAGGAGACTAATACATGCTTCGTTAACATTGGATTCTGTTGGTAATTTGGCTTGGGAAATACTGGAACTAAAAGATGCTTCAGTGGGGTTCTTGTTGAAGAAGCTTGGAGCCTGTAAGGCACCAGCGTGCTGGAGACTCCAGGAGCAGGTGGAACTTGCCCTGGCTTCTCTCCTGCGTGGATCCTCAGGGCTCCACCTTGACGCGCTCTCCTAGTGCCAGGCCTCGTTAGTGCAATTTACGAGAACACGTGAGCCCTTGACTCGTTCCCCAGGCCCCGAGGAAGTACTGGTGCCTTCCTTCTCTTCTGTATCCATCCTCCTCAATGTGGACCCACCCTAGAGTGAGGGATGTGGGCCAGGAAGTGCTCCAGGAGCCCAAGGACAAGCCTGACCCTTGAGCCCATCTCGGTGCATGTCAGTAGCAACGTTACAGGTGTATTTCCCCCCATCTTCAGAAGAGCCTTCAGCTGGAGCAAAGGAATTAAACCCCGAGAGGCACGTTACTGTGTCTCCTTGATTCCTATTATGACGAATCAGAGGTACTGAAAATGAATTCTCTGGCGCCTGTACTATGGTAAAGCATCGCTCCTACTGTAAGTCTGTCCTGTTACCCACATGGCACTTGGCCAGCTGTGCTAGGCACCGGACTTGGGAAAGCTGAAGTGAGATTTGGGAGCCCCCAGGGCCAAGCCCAGAATGAAACACCATTTGAGTGAACCGGTGGAGAACCTCAGATCCTTGGGTCCACAGGCTTGAGGGCCAGGCAGGGAAGGGCTCCGCTGCCCTTACCTCCCCCTTCGGAGTCAGCCCCAGACAGAATGAGCACGGTTCTCTAAATCGTCGTGTCCCCACCTTAGATTACGGAGATACTGGGGCAGAGAGAGGAGGACAAAGGACCACTTGTTGGCAAAGACTGAGAGAGGGCCTTTTAGAAAGCAGTGGCTGTGGCTGGGAGAAGAAATGTGGAAAACGAGCTTCTGTCTGTTCCTTCTGGCGTTTCTCAAAAAAAGAAGTGTGAGCTCAGCTCAGGTTGGATTGAAAACTGATGCCTCTAGAGACTTAAAAGGCCTTCGAGCTCAGAGGTTGAAAAGTCCAGTGTTCAAGGGACCTGGATGGTAAGTTGCGTGCATGAAGGGGCTGGATGCGGGCGATAGGGAGTGGTGGTGACCAGGGCACACCTGAGATTCCGTGTCTCACCTGAAGGGGGCGCTTACTGCCTGTAGGACTCTGGGCCTGCTGTTGCCATTCTCATTTTTCAAGAAAAGCCAGACATTTTAAATGTGAAATCCCCTAATTTTTAAGTGTCGAGTCTAATTCAGATTATCGTATCAATACTGTGGGCCAAAGAAAAGGCATCTGAGGGCTGGGCTTGGTTAGAAACTGCAGATCTAAATAAATCCTACCCCCACACACACTTTTTTTTTTTTTCTTGCGGTACGCGGGCCTCTCACTGTTGCAGCCGCTCCGCAGCATGTGGGATGCATCGGCAGGCCGACGCTCAACCACTGCGCCACTAGGGAAGCCCCTCTGATGGTTTTATAATCACAAGAAATCACTCGCACAGAGGATGCCCTGAGTGTAACAAAGGCTTAAAACTCGAGTTCTTTTAGAAAAGCTGAAGAGTTGAGTCTAGTGGTGGGATTTGGGCTGAGTTCTTAGGGTTTGGGTGGGTTGCCAGCCGCACAACATGGTCTGTGCTTCAACGGCATTTGAACGTGACAATGGCCACCTGGCCGGGCAGAAGTGCTGCCTTTCATGGATTATCTCAGCACGTGCCCAGCGCGGCTGTACTTGTCAAAGTCCTTCCCATTATTTCTCTGACCCGCCCCGGAAGCACACCCAACTGCCTTTTGGTCACCCCAAGGCTGATTTATAGGTCAGGGAAGGTCCCTGGGGGCGGGATTAGCTGGAGGCAAGCCCACCCACTTCTGCTGTTCCCACCAGAGCCTCGGCACTTCTAACTCCTGCCTTTTTAGGAACCTGAGGCCCAGAGAAGAGGCGGGCCTGGCCTAGGGCACTTCCAATCATTCAAAACTGCGAAGGGTCCGGAGCTACCGTCAGTGATTCTGTTTCAGCGCCTTGCGATGTCATTGCTGAATTAGCCCAGTCTCAGGCTCCTGATCCTCTGACCTCGTGGCTGCCAGGCTCCGCCCCCTCACGGGGCCCTGCAGACTGAAGGAGCTGATCAGATTGGGGTCTCCGCCTACCCCTCAGCCCCTCCTTCCTGGCTCCCCTCCTCTGGGTCTGAAAACCAAAGGTGTGAAGAAGGAGCCTGTTGCTTTCAGAAAGGGGCCTTTACAATCACACTTGCCACATAGGAGGTCAGAGAAAGGTGGGCCTGGCTCTTCGGAAAGGCTTTGAGAAAACTTCCCCAAAGGAGGCGAGATGGTATGGGCAGGGCCAGGCTGGAGGGAGGGCAGTGTCCTCCCATGAACCTCTCAAGGGGGCCCCGTTCATCCAAGCTGGCACCTGTGGTCCTTCCCTCCGGCCCTATAAGGCTCTGTTTTTAAGGAAGACATATGCGGGGGCAAAGGAGAAGGCCTTCCTATAAAAAGGATGAAACGTGTGAGGGAGAGAAGACTCAGAAGCCGGGCTTGTGAAAAGGAGGTGTTTAAGGCCAGCCCGAGTCCGTTCAAATTCCAGAGAAGTCTAAGGAGGGCAATTTTTATGGGTTTTTAATTCTCCTGTGTGGGTTAGGAAGGGCTGCCTGGGATGGAGGGTGTGTGGGGTACAACGTCCTAGGGAGCGCCAGGGAGTCACCGAAGTCGCTGAAAATTCCTATCCCCGTGCCCACCGGTGTCACCAGGTCAGCAGGTGGCAGCACCTTGAGTAGGACTGGGGGGAAAGCAGGCCCTTCATGTTTCGAGGGATTAAGCAGAAAGCTGCCAACCCGTGGACACAGATTCTCGGGGACGAAGGGCCCCCTGGTCGGGACCCAGTGTTCCAGCTGTGGCCTGGGAGTGTCAGTTACGTGCTCTGAGTTGCTGAGGGCTGCAATCTCAGGCGCCTGAGCAGGGAGCGCCCAGGTGGGCCCATCCCCACTCCTGGGACCACGCCAGCCTTTACAGCTATCTGGACAGAAAAAGCAAATCCAAGTGGATACCAGTGTTATGGATTGAATGTTTCCCCCCGACCTCTCTATGTTGAAACCCTGCCTCCCAACGTGATGGCATTTGGGAGTGGGGCCTTTGGGAGGTAATTAGGTTTAGATGTGGTCCTGAGGGTGCGGCTGCCACGGTGGGATTAGTGTCCTCATAAGAAGAGAGAGGCCAGAGCCTCCTCTCCATGTGCACTCACCAAGGAAAGCCCACGTAAGGACATAGCAAGAAGGTGGCCGTCTACAAGCCAGGAAGGGGGTCCTCACCAAGAACTGAATTGATTAGCGATTTGATCTTAGACCTCCAGCCTCCAGACTGTGAGTTATACCTGTCTGTTGTTTAAGCACCCAGTCTGTGGTGTTTTCTTATAGCTCCTGAGCCAACTAAGACAACCAGTATTATTGGTCTGACTGTGCACAGTCCTCGTGCAGTGGGCCACTCAGACCCCAGGAGCTCATCAGACGGGTGCAAAGGCAGACGGACCCCGCCATGGGACTGTGGAAATCCTGCCTGGGGTGTCTTCTATTTCATTAAAAAAAATTGTTATTTAGTTTTATTTTCACAATTCAAAGGCAGGAGGGACTAAAGAAGGGAGACGTTTGATTTTCAGCTAACTCCCCAGGTGAATGTCAGTGAGTCAAGAGACACACGATTTCTCTCTACCCAGGTTTCTGGTATTCATA
Organism: Tursiops truncatus; assembly: GCF_011762595.2. Lineage (NCBI taxonomy): Eukaryota > Metazoa > Chordata > Mammalia > Artiodactyla > Delphinidae > Tursiops > Tursiops truncatus. The sequence goes on along the minus strand of NC_047042.1, from coordinate 98,277,522 downwards.
CAATTTTCAGTGTCATTCCCACAGGTTTTTTTGTTTGTTTCTTCTGGTTCCCTGTCTATTTCCCCATGATCCAGGGCTGTAACCTGTGAGCAGGGTGAGAGCAGCTCAGACACGAGGGTCGATGCTGTGCCCTCCCTGAACTCTGAGACCCGGTGAGGGAGGTCTCCCGACCTCAGTGCCCCAGGTTTGGGGCTTTGAAAAACCAGGAACCTGGGAAGGTGTGTGGTGGTGACCGCAGGCTCTCGACTACTTGCCTGTTGGGACAAATAATCTTGCTGGATGGTGGGCCCCATCTTGGAAAGTGAGGGGGGAGGGAGAGAGATGTGGCAAAGATGGGACCCACCACAGATAGGTTTTGAGTGAAGGGAGGGAAGAAAAGGTTGAGAGAATTCACCTGGCCTGGGAGGGCACATAGATGGGGAAAAAAAGACAAGAAAAAAAGACAAATGTTTATGCTTTCATAAACATTTTAGGACTGTTTGGAGAGGCATCTTTTTAAAATTAATTAATTAATTTTTTTTTTGCAGTACGCAGGCCTCTCACTGTTGTGGCCTCTCCCGTTGCGGAGCACAGGCTCCGGACGCGCAGGCCCAGCGGCCATGGCTCACAGGCACAGCCGCTCCGCGGCATGTGGGACCCTCCCGGACCAGGGCACGAACCCGTGTCCCCTGCATCAGCAGGCGGACTCCCAACCACTGTGCCACCAGGGAAGCCCTGGAGAGGCACCTTTGATAAAAATCAGGGCAAACTGTCTTCTCTTTGCCATAACTTAATTGATTAGAACTTGAAGACAGACACAGTCAAAAAGGTTTTCAACAAGGTACCTCCATTGTCTACTTTAACATTAAGAAGCAACCCTGTATCACCCTCGCAGATGCACCCCTGCAGGTGGGCCCTGCCTGGTCCAGCCCGCGGACACAGCCTCCTGGGAAGGAAGGGCCTGCAGGCTGCACTGTGTCCACCTCATGTGGTTGACCAGGCCCACAAGTCCAAGTGTTAAGGGGGCACGAGCCTTGGCAGACAGCCCCCAAGCCGCCTCCGCCTTCTGCAGGGCTGTCCGCCAGGGCTACGGGAGCCCCAGGGGAGGGTTCTGAGCCAGCTGGGCCAGGGGAGCCAGGGTCCCCTCGACACTGGGGTGACAGGAAGCAGGGAGTATGGTGGACATTGGGGATCGAGCTGGACCTGGAATTGGAGACCCCCCCCCTCCAGACTTGTCTGGGGCCACTGAGCTTACTAACAGGGCAAACTCCCCATCCACTTCCAGCCCCATTTTTCTCAGCTTGAAAACTAGAAAAAATATCGTCAATCCTACTCCCTTCACAGGATTGTCACGAAGACCAAAGCTAATGGGATACTGTTAGTTGAAAGCATTTTTGCAAAGTCAAGAAAGTGTGAGGAAATGTATGTCACCACCTCGGTCACTTTCCCCTGGGTACACTCTAGTTTGCCAATGTCTTTTTAAAAACAGAGCCCTGGGATTAAGAGGTACAAATTATTAGGTATAAAATAAGCTACAAGGATATACTGTACAACACGGGGAATATAGCCAATATTTTATAATAAATATCAATGGAGTATAACCTTTAAAAATTGTGAATCATTATACCGTACACCTGTAACATATAATATTGTACATCAAATATACTTCAATTTAAAAAATAAAAATTAAATTAAAAAAAAAATGAGCCCTGGGCTCTGGGTACCACCTGACCAGAGCATACCTCAGGGGGACACTCGGATTTGCATTTTTACTTTGTGAGATTCTCTTATCTGGTACCTGCTCCGATTTTCTTTTTGTTTTTAACTGAGAAGGGAAACTTCAACTGTTAATTTGTATCTGTTGTCTTGTTCGTTTGTATCTATTAGTTTCTCATTAGATTGTATCTGTTCAGCCTGGGAAAATGTTTCTGAACATTGAGGGCTAACCTTCTTACAGGACTTTTTAATGTGCCCGAGTGAACTCTCTCCACGGCTTCTCACTTAATTCTCCCAACCTCCTACAAGATAGATACTCTGATTATGCCCATTTTAAAGGTGGAGAAACTGATGCTCAAGCAAGGTAAGCAACTTGCCCAAAGACACATGGCTAGTAGGTGGTGAAAACTAGGACTCAAGCCCAGATAATGTGATATGAGCCCACGCTGTCAATCTCTGGTGCCTTCCTGATTCTCACAGCATATCACCTAATGTGTCCTCAGTAAAGGTGAATAGCTGCCTTTGGTGTTTCATTCACGTGAACGATGAAAACAGGTTAGACAGGGTCTGGCCAAGAAACAGCCCCATGGGACAGCACCAGAGACACCCCTCTCCCAGGATGGCCTCAGTCCCCAGCAGCAGCCTCTGAGCCTGTTGTCGAGTGGACTTCCAGCCCACATAAAGGCAGAAGAAGAGATGGAAACAATTTAGTCAAGCCGTGCAATTAGAAACAAAAAGAAATTAAGTTATTCTGATGTGTGACTTTTTCTTGTTAATTTCAAATTGGCTCCCAATACACATCCACCTCCTAAATAACCCATTCTAGAATTTTACTGGAGAGCAACATCTATTTAGAGATTGTAATGTATGAACATTTTACTCTCATTTTCCCCCTCTTGAAAATTAGGACATTTGCTTGTGTCTGGTTTTCTGGGATTGTTCATTTTCCTTAATCTCTTTCACTCACTCATTCACTCAACGTTTATTGAGCACCTGCCATGTGCCAGGCACTGGGCTAGGCACGAGCGGGAGTCAGACAGGCATCCAGCAATTCTGCTTTCACATCAGGGGTAACAGGTGTGTTTGGTCTGGGCCTGGAGATGTGAACTCCCAAAGGGGCAGCTGCCTGCCCTCCTGCTGTGGCCTTCCTGCTGAGAACTCTGCTGCCCCTCTGCCCGGGAATATTCCTGACCTGGCTGCCCCAGACACAGCCCTGCAGTCCTTTTGCTATTCTTTGCATTGGGGGTGAACCTCAGGTCTCTCTGAGCTTTGTCTCTCTGATGCTTTTACAGAAATCTGTTCCTCTTGCCTTCGCTTAAAGTCATCTTCCTTTCTGACTTTCAGCTTCTGTCTTTTGTCTCTTTAAATTTTGAAATTCTCAGAAGCATCCAAGATGTTTGAGTGTCTCAGGTGACTCACCTTCCCTTTCCTGTGGTGGTTTCTGTTTTTTTATCAGTTGGGATTTAAAGAGGAGGAGCAGATCTTGAGCAAGGAGGAGGCCCCTCCGCCCTTCGGAAGGGAGCCGACTCCAATATGTGAGAGCGCTGCTTCCGGGGTTGCGGGGCTCTGCCGGGGTTTACAGATGTGGAGAAGCACAAGATTTTATCTGCTCTGGCTCACAGAGTTTTCTCCAGACCTCACTGAGCTGTCTCGAGGGTCACAGGTGGTAAATAGACAGAGGAGGTCAGCGCTGAACGGACAGCTCTCCCGGATCCTGCGGAGTCGCTCCAGAAAAACCAGACTGAGGAGAGACGCCCTAGTGACGAGATGCTAATTTTGCATGTCTCTTTCCCAGGGTGCTCAGCAGTGCTTCTGATTCTTGTTGTTAAATACATTTATGCTATTTATTGATAAATAGGTGCTTGGGGGAAATCGTTAGGGGAGGCATGTCATACATACTGTAAATGTTGTCGTTCATAAACGCCAACTGGAATATCACCATAAGGTAAAAATGAACAGTTCCCTGGGCTTTAAATTCTGTACGCAGCCAGTTTCAGAATCGGCTGGTCCGAAGGTAGTGAGTTATCTCAATTGATTGTTCACAGTCAGTTACAGATCGAACTCCTCGTTCTACTCTTTCCCCCCTTCTCACTACTGCACTTGACTAGTCTTTTGTACAGCTGCCCCCCTTCTAGGGGTTAAATATGTTGCTCTTGCTTTTATCTTAATGTGAAAAATTTGAAAGTTAACACTATCTTATCACTGAGATAAGAGGTGGAAATACAAAAAAGAATTTTAGAATAGCCCTTTCTCTGAAGAAGCTAACAATAAGTTTGGGGAAACCCATCACAGAATCCTCCTCTGCCCCAACACACACATATAGATATAGTAAAGATAGTATATATTCTAAGAGGTCAAGGAAAGGAAATGGGGTAATGGGGTGGGGGTGAATAAGGATTTTATTTTTCCCACTTTTTAGTGGAGTGGGGTTTTATTTAATTTTTACATTCTTTAAATCATTTGCAAAAAAGAGGAAATCGTCTTTAAAGATATGTAAGGATTTTTAAGTGTTTTGAATATCAACAGGATGAGAGATTAATATTTGATAATAGTCACAACACTTAACAGACAAAATTAAGAGACATTTCAAAGTCAACAATACTGTTAAGTTCTGAAGATAGAGATATGAACATTCTCAAAACATGTTGGAGGAGGAAAAACCAAGTGCAAGAGTCTGGAAATAGAGAAGAGAATGGGAGAAGGGCAGAGTATATTGTGGGACTCCTGGGTGGGGCCTTGGAGCCAGTTTCTCATCTTGGTTCTGCCTTTACTCTCTCGTGTAACCTTGAGAAAGCCATTCAGCCCTCTTCTTCCATCTGACACTGGGGGTCATAACAGTGATCTTCTTAGCCCTTTGCTAGATGGAAATGTAAATTCCTAACAGCACCGGCAGCAAGGCATAGTACTGTGTAACTGTCACAGATGTGTGTATAATAAAGGAGACTATTTGGTTTGTCCTTATAAGTGGAGGCGACCGAAGGTGCGTTGAGAACACGTTGGATTTCTCTGGCGCTTCCACTAGAACCATCTTGTTTAGTTGACCTCACAGAGAGGTAAGTACCACCGTCAGGAAGCCAGGGTTCCCTGTGTGGGTTCTCAGTCTGGATCCTGTGCCCAGCCCTCTGTAATGGGCATACCCTTAGAAGGCGAACCGCCTTAATCACAGTGGACTGTTTAAGCCAATTGATGATGCTATGATCACACACCAGCAGTTGACACACGACTGTTGTATCTGAGAAATAATGATAATAAGCGATCTTGCAAGAGAATAACAGCCGATGGCCACAGGCAATGTTCTGTATGTGCCAAAGAAAACCCTTACGTTTGTTTTGTATTTTATAAGGTGCAAGGTATCTTCAAATATTATTTGTTTTATTTAATATTCTTTGCAACCCAGTCAGGAGAGATGGCAGACATTATCATTTTACAGATGAGGAAACTGAATTTCTGAGAGGTCACACGGGCAGCTCAAGGTCAGCCAGAGTTCATAGTTCATGACTTGCAGGACCAGAAAAATCCTATCTTTCTTCTTCAAGAGTTCTCCCTGCCACCGCATGATGAAAAACGGACAACAAAACAATGGCAATAAATCCATGAAACCAATTGCTGTGGTGTCCTGGTCAATAGAAGCACTGCAAAAAAATGAAAAAAAAAAAAAAAAGATAGGTAGATACATGGACAGATAATAAATGAGACAGACGGACAAGGAGAGAGGGAGAGAGGTAAGTACTTGATGGAATAGTGTGACATGGACATGAAGAAGCTAAGAAACTTGAGAGCAGAGTCAGTTTCTCCGACCTTAGGAAGCTCTCATTCCACAGGTGAGGGGACTCCACAATTCCATCAGTCTTGATGACATATGTATCCTGTCTCCAGAAGATTCCTAACCATGTGATAGTAACTGCAAAGCAATAATGAATGGCCAACGAAACAATGAGGCCAGCCTAGATTCATACAATAACTCGAGAAAGGAAAGAGTTTGGGGTTAGTTCTTTTGTAAGACTTGTGCGACTAAGATAGGGTTGCCAGATAAAATACAAGATGCCTAGTCGAATTTGAATTTCAGATAACAAGTCTTAGTATATAAGTATACCCCCAGTATTGCAAGGTATATCCTGCTATCATTGCAGACACCACAGTTTGAAGCCAAAATATCCTTGATTTTGCAAAAGCCCGCATTTCCCACCCTAATACCCAAATCTTTACGTTTTCTTAGAAAAGCAAAGGTTAGTGGACCCAGGGCTTAAGCCAGTACAATGAACCTCTTGCTCTCTCTCCTTCACACCTCAGGCACCCAAACCTCTGGCTCTCCTTTTTCTCAAGGAACAATCCGGAGACAAGGGAACCTCTTTTCCGGCGTCCTTCCTGCAGACTCATGAACGGGGCATCTGTTGCGGTCCATTAGTCATCCTCGCCGGCAGACGGGGGTGCACAGTGCATTTTATGGTGTGTTTAAGAAACGGACTTAGTATTTGGCTGTCCTGTAAGATTAAAAAAAAACAAAGAGAAAAAGAAAATCTTTTAAGACTAATTCTCCATTACCCTCAGGCGGTATAAAAGGCTAGTCAAGTGAAGCAGTGGGAGTGGAGAAGGAACAAAGAAATCTGTAACTGGCTGTGATCAATTAATTGTAAACACCACTGCACGCGGACCAGCCGATACAAAACCCTCCACCGCTGCTTATATAAAGCTCTAGAATTCTATCCCTTCTACGGTTATGGTGATTACCTATAGACACGGGGGGGGGGGAGGTTCTTTTTAAACGCACAAACATACACCTCATATATCAACCGTATATTTAAAACATAAAACCATTAAGCATATGAACTTCGTCAAGAAAGGAGGCTTTTCCTCTTCAGTGGAATGCAAACAGCTCCAGGCGGCCCTGGTAGAGCATTGTGGGTGATTTGCATGCAAAACGAGCCGCGGCCAAGGCGCCGAACCGCGAAGGTGGGTCCTGGCGGGTCTGTGAAGCGTGGGGAGCCCCCTGGTTTGTCTTAAGTCTCAAAGGGCCGGGGCGTTTGCGTGGGGCGGCCTCGCGCGGGCAGGTTCCGCTTCCCGGACCCCACGCCCCGCGTCTCGGGTTGGGATACAGGGAAATCGCCCGGGACGCACTGCGGGGCTTCACCCTCCCGAGCCGGAGTCTTCGGCCAGGAAGCCGAGCCGCCCCGGGCTCCCGACCTCCTACCCGGGCGGCGGGGAGCTCCCGGCGCGCTGCGCCCCGCAGTCTCCGTGGTCGTTGCCTCCTGTTCTCCGCAAGGGCTTTTGTTTTTAGGAGAAATGGGGACTGTCTGCTCTCCGGGAGGGAGATGGGGGGGTCCCTGTCCTCACAGAAGGGGAAACAGTGAATTTCGTCCCTGGCGGCTAAAACAAAAAATGTGTTTAATTAGCAGTGAGTTTTAAAAAAAGATGCCTGGGAGAAATAAGGCGCATGGTAACTGGGGGCAGGAGACCGGGGCTGGGAACTTGCCTGCCTTTTCTCCCGCAGAGCGGCCCCAGGGTCCTGGACCTCCAGCCCCGCACCACTGGCTGCACGGTCTTTTCAAAGTGCAAGTCCTTTCCCCCGTAGCTTTGAGGAGGGCGGGAGGGGGTCTTGTCGTACAGAAGCGAACAGTGAGAGCTGGGCGCGCAGGGCAGCTTTGGGGCAAGTCACCACTGTCAGGTTCAGTATCAGGGACCAACTACTGGACCCCCGGAGCAGGTCATTTTGAGCACTTCTCTCTGTGCGTCAAAATTATTTTCAGTAATACTCATGTAATAATCAGTAATAATCACTGTTTCCTCTATTCGTCCTTTAGCTGTAAAACAAGCAATTAACAATTTGAAAAAAGGAAGAAATGTCCATTTTAAAGATTTTGCCAAATTCAGTAAGATAAGTTCATGTATGAATTAAGATTTGCACTTACCAAATACAAATATTATACGGTGCAGTTCCCGCTGTGTCCCTGCTTTAAATAGTGTGTTTAAAATTTTATATTAAACAAATTCAAATTTAAAACCAATTTAAATCAATTTATTTGAAATTAAACTTTAAAATTTATTTAAATTAATTTAATTTTCAATTAAACTTTAAATAAATGAAAATTCCAAGCGGTGACATACAATGAAGTAACTCAAGTAATGTACTTTTTTCTGAAGAATCACTGTTCTCTGGTGTTTTGGGTTTTCTTCCCCCTTTTTAAAATAGACTTTATTTTTAAGGCAGTTTTAAGTTCACAGCAAAATTGAGCAGTATATACAGAGATTTCCCATGGACTGGCTGCGACCAGTCCATGGGAAACAGCCTCCCAACACTATCAACATCCTGAACCAGAGTGGTACATTTGTTACAACCCACAAATTTACACATCATTATCACCCAAAGTCCATAGTTTGCATTAGGGTTCACTCTTGGTGTTGTATGTTCCATGGGTTGGGATAAATGTTTAATGACATGTATCAATCATTATAATATTCAGAGTCATTTCACTGCCCTAAAAACCCTCTGTGCTCCAGTATTCATCCCTCCCTCCCGCCTAACTCCTGGCAACCAGTGATCCTTTTACTGTCTCCATAGTCTTGCCTTTCCAGAATGACGTATAGTTGGAATTATACAGCATATAGACTTTCACATTGGCTTCTCTCCCTTAGTAATATGCCTTTAAGTTTCTTCCATGGCTTTTCGTGGCTTGATAGCTTATTTCTTTTTAGTGCTGACTAATATTTCATTGTTTGAATATGCCACAGTTTATCCATTTACCTACAGAGGGACATTTTCCAAGTTTTGACAATTATGAATAAAGCTGCTATAAACATCTGTGTGCAGGTTTTTGTGTGGACATAAGTTTTCAGCTCCTTTGGATAAATACCAAGGAGCATGATGTTGGATCACATAGTTATTTAGAGTATGTTTATTTTTGTAAGAAATTGCCAAAAAAAGAAAAAAGTAATTGCCAAACTCTTCCAAAGTTGATGTACCATTTTGCATTCCCACCAGCAGTGAATGAGAATTCCTGTTGCTTCACATCTTCACCAGCATTTGGTGTTGTCAGTGTTTTGGATTTGGACCATTCTAACAGGTGTGTAGTAGTGCCTTGCTGTTTTAATTTGCAATTCTCTAATGACATATGATGTTGAGCATCTTTTCATATATGCTTATTTGCTATGTGTATATCTTCTTTGGTGAGGTGTCTGTTTGGGTCTTTTGCCCATTTAAAAATTGAATTGTTTGCTTATTGTTGGACTTTAAGAGTTGGACTTTGGATAGGAGTCCTTTATCAGATGAATGTCTTTTGCAAATATTTTCTCCTAGCCTATGGCTGGTCTCCTCATTCTCTTGATAGTGTCTTTCCCAGAGCAGAAGTTTTTAATTTTAATGAAGTCCAGCTTATCAATGATTTGTTTCATGGATCATGCCTTTGATGTTGTGTCTAAAAAGTCATCACCATCCTTAAGGTCACCTAGATTTTTTTCCTGTGTTATCCTCTAGGAGTTTTATAGTTTTGCATTTAGGTCTATGATCCTTTCTTTAAAAAATTGAAGTGTAGTTGATTTACAATGTTGTGTTAGTTTCTGGTATACAGCAAAGTGATTCATATATATATTAGATTCTTTTCCATTAATATTTATTACAAGGTATTGAATACAGTTCCCTGTGCTATACAGTAGGACCTTGTTGTCTATCTATTTTATATATAGTAGTCTGTATCTGCTAATCCCAAACTCCTTATTTATCCCTTACCCCACTTTCCCCTTTGGTAACCGTAAGTTTGTTTTCTATGTTTGTGAGTCTGTTTCTGTTTTGTAAATAGTTCACTTGTATCAGTTTTTTTAGGCTCCACATATAAGTGATATCATACGATATTTGTCTTTCTCTGTCTTACTTCACTTAGTATGATCATCTCTAGGTCCATCTAGGATCCTTTTTTTTTTTTTTTTTTTTTCCGGTACGCGGGCCTCTCACTGTTGTGGCCTCTCCCGTTGTGGAGCACAGGCTCTGGACGCGCACGCTCAGCAGCCATGGCTCACGGGCCCAGCCGCTCCGCGGCATAGTGGGATCTTCCTGGACAGGGGCACGAACCCATATCCCCTGCATCGGCAGGCGGACTCTCAACCACTGCGCCACCAGGGAAGTCCAAAACTGCCCTTTAAATTGTGAAATGTAATTTGCTGTGAGGACCATCTCCTGGATACACCGGTAGCCACTTATATGTAATTGGGACCCTCACAGAAACACCTTCTCCCTAACAATTTAATCACAAGGCAGCAATCAACATATTGTGACTGTTGGCAATCAATCAACTGCTTTAGAACCTTATTTTCCTCAAATGTAAAAGGAGGAATTGGTCTAGAGCCCTCTAAAATGCATCTCTAAAGTTATGTGATTCCGATATGATTTAAAAGTCTTCATTATGGCTTTATTGACATATTCACACACCATAAAATTCATCCTCTTAACGTGTACAATTCAGGCCATTGTAGTGTATTCATGGAGTTATGCAACATCACCACTATCTAATTTTAGAACATCATCATTTTCCACCCTCCCCCCCAAACCCCCCATATTTACTAGTGGTCACTCCCCCTACTCCCTGGCAACCATGAATCTACTGTCTCTATAGATTTGCCTATTCTGAACCTTCATATAAATGTAATCATACAATATATAGGCTTTTGTGTCTGGCTTCTTGCACCGTTTTCAAGGTTCTGCCATGCTGTGTCAGGCGTCGGCAATCCATTCCTTTCTATGGCCGAATGACATTCCACTGTATGGACATACCGCATTTCGTTTCTGTATTCAGCAGTTGATGGACATTTGCGTTTTACTGTTATACTAATACTGCTGTGAACACCTATGTAGAAGTTTCCAGTGTGAATTTAAGTGGTTCTTTATTTTGGCAGACCTTGATATGCTTTGTGGGTCAGTAGATTGCAGGAGATAAAAGATTTTCCACGTCTGCTCTTCAAAATAAGAGAAGGATAGCCCACGGGGAGGCATAGACTGAAATACTGATACCTATTTGTTGAGTGATTGAAAACAAAGAGGTAGTGCAAAAGAATCAAATGATGGTAGATGGTCAGACTGCCCTCAGGTGTGGATGATCCAAATAGATTCCATACCAGATGGGTAAATCATTAAATCTTAATAACCCATGAGTACCATGAATGGAAAAAAGGAAGAGAGAATGAGGAAAGTGTTCAGAAAAACTCCCTGTTGCATGCACAATTTATGGGACATCCAGAGCCTCATAGTATAACTCCTGGAGCATCTCAGTATAGTCTATACTATAGTCTCTGTAGGAATGGCACCCCCTGGAGTTGTGCAGTGCACAGCCTGCCCAGCCATACACTGTGGCCATGGGGAAGGTCATCCTGGAAAGGCCCGCATTCTCAACAGGCTCTCCCTGTTTGCCACGCCTGCACAGCAAGAACCTAAAAAGCATAGGGCCAATACCAAGGATTACATTTTGTATTTTAATTAAAATATGACTTCCCTGTAGGCTGATTTCTTTCATATCCTATGTACCTTTGCTACTTTGCATAGTGTAATCTAACCTTGCTCTGAAATGACATCTTCCATTCCTCACTTTCAGATTTTCAACCAAGACGATATTGTATATATGTATATACATGTATATATATTTTCCAATAAGAATGTATAATATGATATAGAATGTTATAATAAATTATATAGAATATAAGATATAATATGAAACATATAACAAAATAATTCTATGTAATGTATTATACTTACCTATAAATGTATAAATATTTAAATACATTTATGAATATATTATTATATATTAGCTATTATATGTACTATACTACATAATAATTAGAATCTAATATATTCTAGTAAGAAGCAAGATGTAATTACTTTAATTAATCGTACTCATAAGCTCACCTTAGTGCTACAAGGAAAGAATGATCATTTACTTCAAGGGTACATTGTACATATTCCTGTCCGATAGGAAGAAATCACTAAGTACAGCATGAAACTAATCTTTCTACAAGTTCATTTAAAATATTCAAATATTGTAATTAGAACATTGCCCAGGGATCCAATTTAAACTTAATGATACTTGCTAGCAGGCTCTGATGTTTTAACTGAGGTGATAATTACGCTACAGACGATTGATGTGCTAATTAGCTGCTACCTGTGTCACATCTGATAGCACTAAACAAACCAAGCAAACCTTCCTCAGCAACTCACAGCCTCATCACCCCAGGTCACGGAAACTTGCCATGATCTTGCGTCACGAGGGTATTTATTCAAAGTGCAATACAGACTTACTGGCAAGACGCAAGAGCAAGCTGTGCACAGGAAAGGAGAAAGAGCATGGAAGAGGTGTCTGCAGCATCGAACAGAGAGGGTGTGGGTGGGAGGTGCTGTGTGTGCGCAGACACGGGTTGTTATCACCAAGGGAAGTCAGGCCGCCAGAGCGATGCAAGGTTTGAAATATAAACAGCATTCAGAAACGTGCCCACTCGATTTTCCACCGGAGAGGACAGTATGGAAAGGGAGAGGAAGAAAGAGTAACTTTTCCATGGAGAAACCTGACAAACCCGACCTCCGTCAGGTGATCAAGGTTAAATCAACAGTGATAAGTCATAGTGACAGTACGTGACCGTGATACAATATAATGATGGCACGCCACTTCGGAGGTCTTTCTCCAAAAACTCGTAACCCTGATCTAATTATGAGGAAAACATCAGACAAATCCCAACGAAGGGACAGTCTACAAAACACCTGCTCAGCAATCCTCCAATCTGTTGAGATCATCAAAAACAGGGATACTGAGAAACTGTTACAGACAAGGGGAGCCTAAGGAGACATGACGACTACATGTAATGGGGTGTCCTGGATGGAACCCCGGACAGAAGAAGGGTGTTAGGGGAAAACTGAGTAATGTAGGAGCTTTAGTCAATAAGACTGTATCAATATTGGTTCACTAATTGTGACACCTGTACCCTACCAATGTAAGATGTTAATAATAGGGGACCCTGGGTGCAGGGTATCTGGAAACTCTCTGTACTATATTCACAATAGGTCTGTAAATCTCAAACTGTTCTAAAAAGTTCGTCTCTTTATTTAAAACAAACAAACAAACAAAAAAACAGGTCCACTCAAAGTTGACCACTTCCGGTATAAAATGACTTGTAAGTGCGCATCGCACAAGTCATCCTCTTGCAGTTAAGAAACCAAGGCATTCTGAGTAAGGGATTTGCTCAGAGTTTCAACCGGAGCAAAGACGATAAAGCTCGCTGTCCGCGGGGTCCTGGCTGCAAAGCTGGTTTCCTTGGAAAAGCCAGCCGTTCGCCATGCATGTGACATTGACACTGATCTTCCGTCTGTCAACTGTATTCTAGAGTTATGGATGTCAGTGGTACCTAGGGGTAACAGTGAGGTGTCTTCTAAACTCTTGGAAGGAGGGAAGTCAGAGAAAATCACCCAATTAGAAATTAACCCATCAATTAGCATAAACTAAGGAACTATCTTATAGTATGATGGAAAAATTCGAGTGTCAACTTAGGGCAGCAGAACCAGGCTGTGGTTATAATGAGCTGAGTGGAATCTTGTGTGCCTCTGTCCTCTTCCTTGTTTGGGGAAAGACTGTGATTGGATTGGAGCCTAACAGAGGAGCCCAGAGTGGGCAGTGAATCTCCATGAACTGACCAGCAGAGGATGTCTGGCCACCAGACCTCTGTATTTGTCATTCAGCAACTTCACCTTGCTTGGGGCTCCTGGCTCCCCGTTATGGGTTGAAATGTGTCCCCCCACCCCAAATAATATGTTGAAGTCCTAACCCCAGTACCTGTGAATGTGACCTTATTTGCAAACAGGGTCATTGCAGATGTAATTAGTCTAGTTAAGATGAGGTCGAACTGGAGTTGGGTTGCCCCCTAATCCAATATGACTGGTGTCCTGATAAGAAGTGGGGACAACACCATATGAAGACCAGACACACACGGGGCAACCACCATGCAATGACAGGCAGAGACTGGAGAGGGGCAGCTGCAGGCAGGGAAGGCCAATGTCAACTGACCAACCAGCACCAGAAGCCAGGAAGAGGCGAGGAAGGACCCTCCTCCATGGGACTTATCGGGAGCCCAGCCCTGCTGACATCTGCTGGACTTCCAGTCTCCAGAACTTTGAGACAGTAAATTTCTGTTGTTTCAGTCCACTCCGTGTGCGGCACTTTGATGGCAGCCCTAGGAGACTAGCACACTCACCACGAGTGCATCATTTTGGTGTTGCTGTGATAGTTAATGGCGTTCTGGTCCGAGTGACCTCTGGAGCTCCCATGGTTGATGGAACTCTTGGCGCTCTGGCTCACATGCCCGTCTCAGGGAGCACCGTTATTGCTTTCCTCTCCGGGGACTGACAAAAATGTTCCTGAACCTATGAGGATGAAATAGACTACCGGGCTGTGGTTAAGTCCAGAGGGAAACCTGAGCTTTTCCGCCAACACGGCAACCTCACCAGTGCTTTCACTCAGCCCCAACCAGGAGTAACGTGCCAAGAAAAGAAACCAGCAAGAAAGATGCCAAAGACTTTGAGCTTGACTGTGCATGATTTTTTTGTTTGTTTTTACTTAAAACAAACAAACACCGTTCCAGGTTTTTTTTTTTTTCTATAGTGTATGTGTATTGTTTTTGTAATCAGAAAACTCCCACAAATCTCTTATTTCTTGGTGGGAGGTATGTTTCAAGTGTATTTCCCTTGCATTTGTAGTGAGGTGGTCCCTGACTCCACAGGTCCCCCACTTACCCTCCACCTGTGTGCGTCCTCAACCTCCCCCCACCCCTGCCACCGGCAGACACGCATGGTCTTCCCCACCTTGAAAAATGATGATCTCCTTGGGTCCTCCCAACTCCACAGGCTGATTCCTAAATCCCTCCACTCACTGCCTAACCTCTGACACTTGGAGACAAGCCACACTAGGAATTTCAAGCAGAAGGACTTTAGCTGAGGGAGCTGGGAAGGTCTGGACAGCACAGGAAGGGAGTGGGACCACTGCTGCCCTCAGGTTCACGGCCATAGTCGTGATCCAGAAAGCCAGGGATGCCAAGATACATAGAGGTCAGGGCATGGCTGCTCAAAGCACAGCTGTCCAACTTGGTGTTTGCTCCCCCCATTGCAGGAGGAAAAGAGCTTCTACCTCCTGTATAATTTCCAGATCCCATTCCAGTCCATCTCAGGCAGAAAACAAACTATACGTGGACCACTGCTGGCACAGGAGGCTGGGAAGTGCGCTTTCCAGGTGTCCAGCCTCGGTGGTACTGGAGTGAGATAGAAGAGGGATGGAAATGTGCACTGACTGTCCACCACTAGATAAAATCCAGGACAGATTCCCTCCTTAACTTTCTCCAAACCGCCCTCCTCTCTCCAGGGTCTCCAGTTCCTTGTCTTGGCAAATCCAATGGCTGTCTCAGTTCTTACTCTCTGTAACCCAACCCAATTGGGTGGCACCTTTAGCCGGGACTCCCTCCTCACTCTCCCTGGCTCTGGGCTGCCTGCCTTAACTCCCCCTCTATCCTTTCCTATTCCCTCCTCCAGCCCTTTGAGTATCTGTCTCTCCCTTGACAAATCTCTTCACGTCCTTCTCTTCATATTCCCGGCTTCAGCTATGCCCGCCTGCGATGCCTGGATATTCACACACAGACGTCTCACTCTGACCTCAAACAACCTTCCTGGCACCCACCCCATCATCCTGATCTTCTCTCTTCAGAACTGTCTCCCTCATCCAGCTGCCCTGTTTTTAGCCAAGGAATGACCATCCTCTCTGCCCCTGGTTTGAACCTTTAGAGTTCATGTTTCCCACACCCTGCCAATCACTTGCAGTGTCTGAATTGTTCTTCAAAACGTGTGTCCTTTATTCCTCGTTTCTAATCATGTTCAGCTGATTCTCTCTCTCTCATTAAATTGTAGCAACAGATCCTTTCCGATCTTTGTGACTCTTGTTTATTTATCCCCTGCCCTCACCTTGAGTCTGTCCTGACATCTGCTGCCTTTTCAATATCTTTTTTTTTTAGTTGAAGTATGGTTGACTTACCATGTTGCGTTGCCTTCTGTCGTACAGCAAAGTGATTCAGTTATACATATATATATACATATATATATATATTCTTTTTCATACTCTTTTCCATTGTGGTTTATCATAGGTATTGAATATAGTTCACTGTGCTGTACAGTAGCACCTTGTTGTTTATCCATCCTATATACAAAAGCTGACATCTGCTAACCCTGACCTCCCACTCCATCCCTCCCCTGACCCCCTCCCCCTTGGCAGCCACAAGTCTGTTCTCTATGCCTGTGAGTCTGTTTCTGTTTCGTAGGTAGGTTTATTTGTGTCATATTTTAGATTCCACATATAAGTGATATCATATGGTATTTGTCCTCTTTCTGACTTACTTCACTTAGTATGATAATCTCTAGTTGCATCCATGTTGCTGCAAATGGCATTCGTTTGTTCTTTTTTAGGGCCGAGTAGTATTCCACTGTATATATGTATCACATCTTCTTTATCCATTCATCTGTCGAGGGACCTTTAGGTTGTTTCCATGACTTCACTATTGTGAATAGTGCTGCTATGAACGCAGGGGTGCGTGTATCTTTTTAGATTAGAGTTTTGTCTGGCTATTTGCCCAGGAGTGGGATTACTGGATCATATGGTAATTCTATTTTTAGTTTTCTGAGGAACTTCCATACTGTTCTCCATAGTGGCTGCACCAGCTTACATTCCCACCCACAGTGTAGGAGGGTTCGGTTTTCTCCACATCCTCTCCTCTGTTGCCGTTTCTAATATTATTCCTTCAACACCATTTCACCAAATAACACCTCAATCAGAAATTAACAATGGTCTCTGAATGCCATAATTTATGCCCTTCTGCCACATTTTAAGGTCCTCCAGAATCTGGACCCATTCTACCTTTCCCACATTTATAGTAGATTTTTAAATGCATGGTTTATAATTATGCTACCAAAAAAACCCAAAACCAACAAACCAACAACCCAACCAACCAACTCTCACTGATCAGCTTTGGAGAATGCTTGCGAACAAACTCATTATTTTCAAAACTGTAGACAGAGGAGAAGACTCAAACATTTATCCTGCTCTTACACAATATGCTGCACCTCAGAGTAACTCATAGTTGCTGAAGGAAAGTTTCTCTTCGTAGAGTCATGCCAACTCACAGAAGAGAAGGGAAGATTGAGTTAAAACCGCACCGTTGTGCGACCTTGGATGAATCAATAGATCTGGGCAACAGTTACCAACAGCTGTTAACGCCGCGAAAAGAGAGAATCCTACATCATGTGCTTCTTTACAGGTGTTCACAACACCAGGAATGCCTCCCCAATCCAACTTGAATCTGATCAAGACTCCAGACTTCCCTATCCATTTACAGGAGATACAGAACAAAGGAACTCTGTAAACTACATCCCAGGGAGGCAATCTGGGAAATCCAACCTGTGCAAACTCTGAAGTCGAATGACCCAGTTTCCTCAACAAGTAAATTGCATAAGACGGAAAGGGGAGAAGCCTACAGATTAAAAGAGAATTAAGAGGGACTTCCCTGGTGGTGCAGTGGTTAAGAATCCGCCTGTCAATGCAGGTCACACGGGTTTGAGCCCTGGTCCGGGAAGATCCCACATGCTGCGGAGCAACTAAGCTCTTGTGCTGCAACTACTGAGCTTGCGCTCTAGAGCCCGTGAGCCACAACTACTGAGCCCACGTGCCACAACTACTGAGCCCACGTGCCACAACTACTGAAGCTCGCATGCCTAGAGCCTGTACCCCACAACAAGAGAAGCCACTACAATGAGAAGCCCGCGCACCACAACGAAGAGTAGCCCCCGCTCGCCGCAACTAGAGAAAGCCCGCGCGCAGCAACGAAGACCCAACGCAGCCATAAATAAATAAATAAATTTATTTTTTTTAAAAAAGAGAGAGAATTAAGAGACAGAAGGTAGATTAGTGGTTGCCGGGGACCGAGGTGGGAGGGGAAAAATGGGAGTGTTTGTTGATGGATATGGGGTGAAGAAAATGTTCTGGTATTTGATAGCAGCGATGGTTGCATAACCTTGTGAATATGCTGAAAAGGACTCAATTGTGTACTTTAGAAAGTTGAATCTTATGTGAATTATATCTTAATTAAAAAATTTTTTTACAGAGAATTAAGAGACATGCAAACCCATTATGGTGTATGGATCTTATTTGGATCCAGATTCAAAATACAAGCTGGAAAAAATTATGAGACAGGAAAATACCAAGGCTGCATATTTGATGACATTAAGGAATTATTGTTAAATTTTTAGGTAAGTGATAGTATTGTGGTTATGGTGTTTTGTTTTGTTTTGTTTTTGCGGTACGCGGGCCTCTCACTGCTGTGGCCTGTCCCGTTGTGAAGCACAGGCTCCGGACGCGCAGGCTCAGCGGCCATGGCTCACGGGCCCAGCCGCTTCGCGGCATGTGGGATCTTCCCAGACCGGGGCACAGAACCCGTGTCCCCTGCATCGGCAGGCGGACTCTCAACCACTGTGCCACCAGGGAAGCCCGGTGGTTATGTTTTTAAAAAGAGTTTTCAAAGGAGTTATTTTCCTTTGTAATTTTATGTTGAAATATTTGCAGTTGAAGAAAATATGATGTCTGGGATTTGCTTCAAAATGATCTGAGGAGGGAATGGATGAAACAGGAATGGATGAAATCCTGGGACGGATGAACGGATGGAACAGGATTGGTCTGCTGTGGGGCGGGGCTAGGGGCTGGTCGCTGCTACACAGAGTCAATCAAATGTTCTCCAGGCTACTGTCTCAGGATCTTTTTTAGTGGTGACCATGATTGGGCCTGCTCCCGGCTCCTGGGGAGGTGTCCTCTGTCCCCTGGGGCCGGGGTGGAAGAATCCAGCTTTCTGGAGCCACCGTTATCTCTCTCCAGTGCAACCTCTGTTGTTAACTCCTTGGTGCGCTGGGAAGCAAACGATTCTGTCTGTAGAGACAGAAGCAAAGAAGGAAAGGGAAAAGAACTGATTCTGAAAGAAGGCTGTTGAGAGCTTAACTGAGAAGTGTCCTGCAGAACCTCCATGGAACAGCAGAGCTGAAAATTAAAGCACACACAAACTTTCTGAGTGACTTTTATTCTGAAGATAAAGTGCAATGCATGTAACGAGTCAATGTGAGAGCGGTGGACACAGGGCTGTTGAATGAACCCCTCTGTGGAAAGGTGCAGCTCACAACGTGAACAGGGGCGTCTTTCTGGAAATGGCCCCGGACTGAGGCTCTGGGCTGATAGGAAACAGTGTCGGGGCCTGCCCCCCGCTTCCAGAAGGTGGGAAGAACCGGTGAAGGTGCTTCTGCACTGCTGCTGATTAGCGTGGGGTCAGGAGGAGGGCTTTGTGAACACACCTCTGATCGCTACAGCCCCAAAGCCTGGGGACAGAGCGCCAGGCATCCCCAGTGCGTTGTCTTCAGCAGCGTCGGTTTCCATTCTGTCCTTTCCTTGGCAGCCCCTAAATCTCATTATTCACCAACACCTTCTACCACCTGCTCCAGCTCCCAGAGGGGCCCTTCCACTTACTTCGCCCACCCATTAGGAATAAATCGACTTCTAGACCAAGGCCTGGAAAATTTTCTATATTACAGTCAGTAACTTTAAATAAATGCTTAGTCGCTCAATTTTTCAGGCATTCCCAAAACACTCATTGTGTACCTGTGAAGAGGGGGTTTGTGTGCTAGGCAGAAGGAAGGCACGGATGAAAGAACCCAGGACACTCTCCCTCTCTAGTTGGGGAGCCAGAAAAGGGGATGGAAAATGAGAATACGAGGCAATAGGTAGCTGCATGAAGGCAGCATGGGGAACTCTGCCTGGAGGGGAAGGTAGGGTGTTTTTTGCCAAAGGCAGTGGGTAGGGGCTTAGAGATGGGGCAGGGGAATCAGAGAGGTGGGCCCTAGAGGCATAGTCTCTCCAAGGGATCAATTTCCATTCTGCCCCTGGAGAGCAAGGCATTTGATATCCAGTTCAACACAATTATTAGTCCTCAATGGACCATGCAGAGGAGAAGCATGGCTGCTACAGTCACACTTCACCCCAGGTCCCTGAGGCATGCACACCGCTCTTGCTGCGCTGGTCTCTGGGATGCTCGTCCCACACCCACACCCACACACCCAGGACAGAGGCCATGATCCAGGCAACTGAGAAGACACTAGTCGGATACAAGGGGCAAAGGGTTGGGGGAGCAATGGGAAAGCTGCCTCAGTTATCCGTATTTGCTTTAATTCTTTGTTCCCTGTAACTTTGTCTGTCAGTTGAAATCACGATGGGGTTTGGACTAGAGATCATCTAAGGGGGTGTTCCTGGAGACTCAGGCTATTTCTGTTTCAGTGACTCAACCGCCAACCATTGCCCTTCATCCCCACTGCAGAACAAAGGAAAAGATATATGTACTGTTTCCTCCATAATCAGGAGCTTTGGGGAATGATATCACCCTTATTTTCTTCGCTTTGCTCTGATGGCCAGTCTCATTCTCTAAAAAGGACAGATTATGCTGGTTTTATTATTTTAAAAAAATGATCATTACTATTTTGAACTAAAGCAAATATAATAGAAAGGGTCAAGGAAAGACTTGTGGATTTCTCCCTTTTGCCCTGCACCTTAGCTCTTATCCCTAAATTCCTCTGAACACAGTGGTTAGGCCTGAGCTACTGAGAGATACTTACAGAGCTTCATCATTGACAAGGGTTTGCAGCTCAAACAATAGATAACCATGATGGTAAAGAGAGCCTTGGTCCTCAGAGGAGACAATCAGATCTGATTGTACCGGGTCCCTTGAAAACTCCTCCCTTCTGAGCAAAAAAGCACCCTGGACATGCTGCCAGGGAAGCTTAACCCTTGGCAGTAACGCTGTACCTGCCCCATCTCCAAGGGCTACGACACGAGAAGTGTGCTCCGACCCAAAAGCCATAGGGAACTGCCATTCAGGTTAAGTACAAATGAAAGGCTCAAACCTGCAAAAGCCCATTTCCAGTACAAAAAAAAAAAAAAAATGCACTTGTTATGAAACTTAGAAAAAGAACGGTATTGTTCCTAGTTGCTATAAGTGCATTTTTTTAAGATTGTTTTTCCTCAAAAATGAATATTTTGCAAAGTTATTTTTTTTAATTGGCTACAAACTCAAAAGGTGAAAAGCTAGTCAAATTTAGCAGTGGGGGGTTGTATACCAACTTTAGTGACACTAACGTTAATAAGTTCTGGTAACCCACTACCATCGGACCAGCCAAGAGAACCACTTTCACTTTCATTATATAAATCTCTTCAGTAGCTACTCTAAATAACTTAGGATGAGTTGTTTTAATCATTTTCAAAACGTCTTAATGTTACATGAGCCATACAATATAGTGCTACAGAAATCGATGCCTTTCCTGATGATTTTCCCTAGATTTTAAACAGCTTAACACAAACTGATATTCAAAATGAATATAGTTGCATGATGGGAAATAGAAACAAATTACCAGATGGAAGCCTCTTGTCCTTCACAAATATTTTAGGACATCCAGGGATCACAGAAAAATAAATAAATAATGAACATATTTGTGCCCAATGTTTAGCCAAAAAAAAAAATTAATGTCAACAAAATGAGCTTTGATTATGTTTTTTTTGTAATCGTCTTTCTGTCTATGATCTGCAAAATGCCTTCCTGACTCAGGGCAGCAGCAGAGGGCAGTACTACACAGAAGATTCACTTTCCATCTAGAGCTTTGACTAGAGAACTTCTCGTCCACGAATACGTTTTTTTTTTTACTTTTAAAATTCTATTTTATTTATTTTTTTAGACAGCGGGTTCTTATTTGGTATCCATTTTATACATATTAGTGTATATATGTCAATCCCAATCTCCCAGTTCGTCCATGAATACAATTAATGTTTATACTTGTTATATTCTAGACTTCTTTTCTTAATAATCCCTGATCGTTATAATAAGTTAAATAGTTAGGCCAAGTTTAATATGACCGTATCCTTCACCTTTAAGAAAGACTGCTGCTGTGATGTAGGAGTTACCATAAAATGCTGAAAATGGTCTTTTGCCAATGGTTTTGTTATTGGGGCCAAATCCCACTCAATGATTAGATATAAGCCCCCTCACCAAAATCCAGGTAAGAAATTCCACATTAATCAGAAGAAAATGAATGAAAGTGATTAGAAAATGATCAAGAAATCTTCGTTATTATCTTTGCCTGTCAAATCTTAATTTTCCTGCTTTAAATCATTTGTACTTTAAAATATTAAATGTTAAAGTGAATTGAAATTTTCAAGGATGGAAGAAAACGTGGGAAGATTATGATTAATACGAATGCTTAGGAAATGCCGCTTGGTAAGGCATAGCATTTGCTGACCTCACCTTCATCGAGCTTAGTCAATAACAGAAAGTTCTTTTAAGTAATTGGAATAAGAATTATGAAGTTTCCTTGGGATCTGGGGCTGAGAGAAGTGAAGGGCTGAGCCTTCTGGGGGATGAAGAATAGAAGATACAGGCTCTATCCTCATCTTTATAATCTCTCAGGCAGTGATTGGGACCACTTGCCAAAGTAGGCTAGTTGGGATTTCCTGGAAGCCTGACCAGTCCGAAATTACTTTCATCTCTCCCACATTTGAAAGAGTCTTCAGTTCATTTGGATGGAAGGTCATTCTGGTCTCAGACATCTCTTACCAACATCTAAGCATTCAACTTCTGTTTAACATGGTAGCCTGAACACATGCATTTGTCTGAATTCCTTCTCTAATCCCACTAAAACTAGAGTGAAACAATAGAAAAGGGGGAAAGAGAAGGGAGAGAAGACATACTTCACCCCTTCCTCCTGCCTGGAATGGGGACTGGTACCTGGAGTGGGAAAAGCCATTCTGAAACCTTGAGTACAGAAGCCCTCCCAAAGGATGGCATAAGATAAAGAGAAAAGATCTTGGAGTATTGATAACCTGGTGGGGCATTGCTCTGGCCCTGGACACTGCCTAGCTCCACACTTCTTGTGATCTGATGACAATGAGTCTGCATGGGTTCAAGCCACTCTTATTTGGCTTTGCTGTTACATGCAGCTCAACACATTCCTAGCTGGTAGAAAGAGGATACGCAAAGCATGGGATATATATCACCAGATCATGGTGAGGTATGAGAAACTTTAGGTAGCACTGTACACGGACTTAAATAGCAGTGACCCCTATAATGAGAAAAGTTTTTTTTTTCCAACTTTCTTTCAATCCTTATGATTACATCAAGGAGGGAAAATCTTAGTCTGATGATATGTCACTAATACCTCCCATTTGCTAAGCTTCTTTTTTAAGCAAAAGGAAAGTACCTCTTGCTGCAACCGTATCTCACTAGAATTTTAAAACATTACTTTGTTTCCATAGTATTCATATTTATGGTTCCTTTTACTTATGGTAATTGATATTGATTTTCTAATTTTACTGGAGATGTAAAGTTTTCTTGAAAAATGTATTTTTGGAAAATTACTTGGGAATAAAAGGGAAAAACTACTAATAGATGCAACAACATGAAGGAATCTCAAGAATAATAATGAAAAAAAAAGAATCCAGATACAGCAGTGCACAAAAGTATGATTTCATTTACATGAAATTCTAGAAAAGAGAAAACGAATCTATGATCATAGAAGCAGATCTGCAGTTGTATAGAATGGGGGTTAAGGATGGGGGACTGTGCAAAGGGCCATGAAGGAACTTTATGTGGTGATGGGACAGTTCTACATCTTGGTTGTGATTTCATGTATGTATACATTTGTCAAAACTCCTTGAACAGCACGATTAAAATGGGTGCATCTTACTGTATACAAATTATACCTCAATAAAGATAAAAAATAAAGAAGTATCTATGTAAAACAAATTAATTTATTTAAAGAAAAATATTGTGTAAATAACCATTAAAGTGATACCTGAATTTCACCAAAACCCAGGAAGTGAGTTTCAAATGGCTGAGATGAGGAATATATATAACTTCAGTAGGCATTTAACAGATGCTGAGGTCAAGGTCCTCAAACTTCATCCAAGTGATGCTGCTGGGGCTGGAGATGAGCACTGATAAGAACCAGGGGGCAGCCAGGAAGGAGGTCTGAAGAGGAGGTGGGAGGGGCAGACGTCACGATTAATCTGTTTCACAGCTGTGCTATGACCTACTTGGAAAAACAGCAATTCTTTAGGAAGATGCACCATTTGGTCACAGGGCTCCCAGGGAAGAACCCTTTTTTTCATGTGCTAACCTGTGCTTTTCTTCAGAATATGCTGGAAACCATTCCATGGCACCCCGCTGCCTTTGATGATGTTTTAATTCCCTAATTTCTCTGGGGTCTGTCTTCCACAGGCATGAGCCGCTCCCACCCCAAGGCCCAAGACCTCTGCTCTCCAACCAGACCCAAGAACTGCTCGTGGCTCTGTGCCCTCCCCTCTCCCTTTCAGCCTGATTTATAACTACAGCCGTCTAAGGCAGGGAAGGGAAGGAGACCATTATTTAAGGGGAATCTTTCTGTGGCCAAAAGCGTTTTTAGCCAGCTCCGTCTAAGCAGTTCTCTGATATGATTCCTCTCTTTAAAAATCTCTGTGCGCAGGATATAAACACATGCCTCTTCTAAAATGCAGGAGGAGAACACGACTACATAAACAGCAATCATGCAGGAGGTGATGAAGCTACAGGTGAAGCCACAGAGGTAGCAGTTTCGTTCATTGTTTTGTTTTTTTTTAATAATTTTTTTGAAATATAATTGAATTACAATGTTGTGGATATTTTTTGTTTTTTGGGCTGCATTGGGTCTTTGTGGTGCGCGGGCTTCTCACTGTGGTGGCTTCTCTTAGTGCGGAGCACAGGATCTAGGCACAGGCTTCAGTAGTTGTGGCACATGGGCTCAGTAGTTGTGGCTCACAGGCTGTAGAGCTCAGGATCAGTAAGTAGTTGTGGCGCACGGGCTTACCTGCTCCGCGGCATGTGGGACCTTCCCCGACCAGGGCTCGAACCCATGTCCCCTGCACTGGCAAGCGGATTCTCAACCACTGCACCACCAGGGAAGTCCTTCATTGGGGTTTTGTTTTTAAGTGATACATCTTAAACTCCCTGGCCCCCACCTACCTCCCCTCTTTATTCCACACTCCCCCATTTACTTGATCTGCCCTCCACATCTCACCACATCAAACCACACCCCACATGCTTCCCTAAAAGTATCTTTGAGGCTTCATCTCTCCCAGCAAGACTGCCTCCCTTGTTTCTCTTTTCCTCTCAATCTGAAGGAATCTTTTCTCCTCTGAATGCCAATCTAATTTTATTCACATGCCCCAGTCACAGCACTTTTCAGTTTCTTAAATGTGTCATAATTATGGAGGTGTATTATTATTACAAGTTGCCTGTGATGTCCAGTCCCCAAGGCACACACCAATGTGTCACCCCCCCCCCCCATGCTCTCCTTCAGATGCATCTTTGGGGATGGCAGAAGCTTAGCAATTCAAAGGAGCTTGGCCCTTTGAATCTTTTCTCTCAAAACCAGCGGTTCTTAAAATCTTTTAAAAATCATTATGTTGGGCTTCCCTGGTGGCGCAGTGGTTGAGAGTCCGCCTGCCGCTGCAGGGGACGCGGGTTCGTGCCTCGGTCCGCGAAGATCCCACATCCCACATGCCGCGGAGCGGCTGGGCCCGTGAGCCATGGCCTCTGAGCCTGCGCGTCCGGAGCCTGTGCTCCGCAACGGGAGAGGCCACAACAGTGAGAGGCCCGCGTACCGCAAAAACAAAAAACCAAAAAAACCCCAAAAAACCATTATGTTATTTGGGACTCTGATGAAAGTTATGCATCTATTCCACAAAATTGCACATATTTGCATACGTACAAACATTCTGTGTACAATGTCAGGGTGTTATGGAGCTCCAAGCCCAATCATGAACCCAGGTTGAGAAAGTCTGATCTAAACCTGAGGAATGCAGACGGCTAACTGCAAAACCAGGACACGTTTGTCTACTTCCTCCATCCTTATCTCCACTCTCTTCTACATCCCCTTGTCCCACCCAGAGCTGCCCTTGGGAAGCAGTGCCCCAAATTACCCCTTCCTCCCGGTCATAGAAACCCTTATTCCCCCAGAGCACACCCAAGAATAGGAAATGTTTTAAGTATATTTTTATACATCTATTTGAGAGATGGAAAGTTAGGCAGATTTAAAACAGAATTATTAAGACTGAGTAGTACAAAGGAAACTTACACATACAGTTCAGCAGGAGAACAAAACAAAATCATACTGTGCTCACACCTATTGGAGAATTATATGGGAATAAGCAAAGAAAACTGAGCATCGGAAGTGTGATCTATTGGGCCGGTGTCTCTTTTTCCTTTGTTATGTCTATATATCTATATTTACTAGATAGTATTATAGTGCTACTTACATAAGAATTAGGAATCTCATTCCTTCCTTGCAGCCAGCTCAACTAAGTTAGAATAAAAGAGGCTGAGTGTCAGAGAGAGACAAACACTGTATGATATCGCTTATATATGGAATCTAAAAAATACAACAAACTAGTGAATTAAACAAAAAAGAAGCAGACTCACAGATATAGAGAACAAACTAGTGGTTACCAGTGGGGAGAGGGAAGGGGGAGGGGCAGTATAGGGATAGGGGATGAAAAACGGGTTATTATGGGATTACATGAAATCACGTGTGTGAAACTTTTGAAAATTGTAAAGCACTATAGAATTTAAAGAGTTTCATTTCCACTAAGATCAGGAACAAGACAAGGTTGCCCACTCTCACCACTCTTATTCAACATAGTTTTGGAAGTTTTAGCCACAGCAATCAGAGAAGAAAAGGAAATAAAAGGAATCCAAATCGGAAAAGAAGAAGTAAAGCTGTCACTGTTTGCAGATGACATGATCCTATACATAGAGAACCCTAAAGATGCTACCAGAAAACTACTAGAGCTAATCAATGAATTTGGTAAAGTGGCAGGATACAAAATTAATGCACAGAAATCTCTGGCATTCCTATATACTAATGATGAAAAATCTGAAAGTGAAATCAAGAAAACACTCCCATTTACCATTGCAACAAAAAGAATAAAATATCTAGGAATAAACCTACCTAAGGACACAAAAGATCTGTATGCAGAAAATTATAAGACACTGATGAAAGAAATTAAAGATGATACAAATAGATGGAGAGATATACCATGTTCTTGGATTGGAAGAATCAACATTGTGAAAATGACTCTACTACCCAAAGCAATCTATAGATTCAATGCAATCCCTATGAAACTACCACTGGCATTTTTCACAGAACTAGAACAAAAAATTTTGCAGTTTGTATGGAAACACAAAAGACCCCGAATAGCCAAAGCAATCTTGAGAACGAAAGAAGGAACTGGAGGAATCAGGCTCCCTGACTTCAGACTATACTACAAAGCTACAGTTATCAAGACGGTATGGTACTGGCACAAAAACAGAAAGATAGATCAATGGAACAGGATAGAAAGCCCAGAGATAAACCCATGCACATATGGTCACCTTATCTTTGATAAAGGTGGCAGGAATGTACAGTGGAGAAAGGACAGCCTCTTCAATAAGTGGTGCTGGGAAAACTGGACAGGTACATGTAAAAGTATGAGATTAGATCACTCCCTAACACCATACACAAAAATAAGCTCAAAATGGATTAAAGACCTAAATGTAAGGCCAGAAACTATCAAACTCTTAGAGGAAAACATAGGCAGAACACTCTATGACATAAATCACAGCAAGGTCCTTTTTGACCCACCTCCTAGAGAAATGGAAATAAAAACAAAAGTAAACAAATGGGACCTAATGAAACTTAAAAGCTTTTGCGCTGCAAAGGAAACCATAAAGAAGACCAAAAGACAACCCTCAGAATGGGAGAAAATATTTGCAAATGAAGCAACTGACAAAGGATTAATCTCCAAAATTTATAAGCAGCTCATGCAGCTTAATAACAAAAAAACAAACAACCCAATCCAAAAATGGGCAGAAGACCTAAATAGACATTTCTCCAAAGAAGATATACAGAGTGCCAACAAACACATGAAAGGATGTTCAACATCACTAATCATTAGAGAAATGCAAATCAAAACTACAATGAGGTATCATCTCACACCAGTCAGAATGGCCATCATCAAAAAATCTAGAAACAATAAATGCTGGAGAGGGTGTGGAGAAAAGGGAACCCTCTTACACTGTTGGTGGGAATGTAAATTGATACAGCCACTGTGGAGAACAGTATGGAGGTTCCTTAAAAAGCTACAAATAGAACTACCATATGACCCAGCAATCCCACTACTGGGCATATACCCTGAGGAAACCATAATTCAAAAAGAGTCATGTACCAAAATGTTCACTGCAGCTCTATTTACAATAGCCCAGAGATGGAAACAACCTAAGTGTCCATCATCGGATGAATGGATAAAGAAGATGTGGCACATATATACAATGGAATATTACTCAGCCATAAAAAGAGACGAAATTGAGCTATTTGTAATGAGGTGGATAGACCTAGAGTCTGTCATACAGAGTGAAGTAAGTCAGAAAGAGAGAGACAAATACCGTATGCTAACACATATATATGGAATTTAAAAAAAAAAAAATGACATGAGAAACCTAGGGGTGAAACAGGAATAAAGACACAGACTTACTAGAGAATGGACTTGAGGCTATGGGGAGGGGGAAGGGTAAACGGTGACAAAGCGATAAAGAGGCATGGACATATATACACTACCAAACGTAAGGTAGATAGCTAGTGGGAAGTAGCCGCATAGCACAGGGAGATCAGCTCGGTGCTTTGTGACCGCCTGGAGGGGTGGGATAGGGAGGGTGGGAGGGAGGGAGATGCAAGCGGGAAGAGATATGGGAATATATGTATAAATATAACTGATTCATTTTGTTGTGAAGCTGAAACTAACATACCATTGTAAAGCAATTATACTCCAATAAAGATGTTAAAAAAAATAAATAAATAAAGAGTTTCATTCAATTAAAAAAAAAAAGGCTGAGTAAACAAATTTCCACATGGTGTAGATAACACCATATAAACCCCTATATCTGATCTAAATGGGATTCCCCCAACCCGAAATGACCCTGAAAAGGGACTTTATCTAAGCAGCCAGAGCGTCCTGGCCTTCTGCAAAGAAGCTGCAGGTTTCTTAACATTTTTTTCCAGCTTGAAAGAGGAAAAGATCCATTGAAATATTTTCGCAGTGTTTCTTCCAAGACTCCTGCGGAGGTGTGTATGTGTTGCTTCTTTTATTTGCAATATTTATTTATTTTTAGCTTAATACATCTTGGGAATCTTAGTCAATATATAGAGAGTACCTCATCCTTTTTTTTTTTTAAAGCTTTTTAAATTTTATATTGGAGTATAGGTGATTAAAAGTGTTGTGTTAGTTGCAGAAGGCTTGGTTTTTGAAGACGGTACTTGTTATTCACAGGCAGGGCTGCTGTAGGATGAGGGCGTCGGGGGGAGGGCGCATCAGCCTGGGGAATCCTCCAGAAGGCTCACCTGTGGCTAAGGTGGGCTAGGAGGCGGGCAAGTCGGGCTCTGCACCTCCGGGGAAGGGCAGGTGGGACGGCTCTGCGGTGCTTAAACAGGCCTCCACGGGTGCCAGCGTCTAGAGGCTTCTCTTTGAAGAGGTTCCACCTGGACCTCGCGGGGCTGAGCAGGCGGGCCAGCGCTGAGAGGGCGGTGCGGGCGGGAGCCGCGGGGCCGCGGGCCGCAGGGAACAGCCGGCCTTTGTGCGGCGGCCGCGCTCATCCGGCCCCGGGAGGTGACCCATTCGGCGGAATCGTCCAGGTGTCAGGTGAGGCAGCCGGACCGCCGCAGACCCAAACAGGAGCGCTTTGTGTGTTCTGGTTTGGCAGGTGGATCCCGGCTGGAACTTTTTTCCTTTTTAAAAATCTTCTTTCTTTCTCCTCTGTACTAGTTTCTTTCTCTCTGCCCAAACCTGTGTTCCTCGGACACACCTCTCCCGTGGAAGGTTCCCGCTTGCAGGCGCCCGCGGTGGGGCGGGAGGGGACCCAGGCTTCGGGATCTGGGTTTGTCCCCGCCCTGCCGCTCCTTACCAGGCAAGCGTTTGTCCCTCGCGTCTCGCCTTCCTCTTTCGTGACACGGGGTGCGAGCGCCTCCCGGCCCAAATGATGGAGGGGCCGGCCGTCGGGGGAGCGGTTCCCACCGCTGCTGTGCTGGACGCGCTGGCTTGCTGTGGCCCCGGTCCTTCCTCATCTGTCACCTGGAGGCTTCAAAGCCAGCTGGAATGGCCTTGTTCAAAGGCCGTGAGTACTGTATTGTTAAGGGTCGCTGCTGGAAGTTTTAAGTATATTTGGGGGGGGCATTTATGTGGACACTGCGCTCCAAGGATAATCCTTGACTCCGACCCTCTGGTCCACGGTGGGGTGCGCTGGTTGGATGTGAGTTTTTGCTTACTCAGGGCATTTGCCAGGCAGAGGCCTCAGGGCTGGATGGTGAAACCGCCGGATTCGGCGGGTCGCAGGCCCAGAGCTGGGTGGAGGAAAGCAGAGTTGGTGGGTGAAACACCAAGGCTGGCCAGGTGTGGAGGAGTTGACGGGAGAATAGACTTGGAACAGTCAGCAGCAGGTGAACAGAATCTGGCAGAGGGCTAAGGCTGGCCCCACCTGGTACCTGGGCTCTCAGATTACATACAAGTTCCTTATCTGTCCCTAGGATCATCAAAGCAGACTCATAATATTATTTAAAGCATTTAATTTATACCAGAACAATGGTCATTGCTGCAATATAGAAAAATATCATGTGTATGAAATAAAGAGCAGGGAATAATAATCATCATTAGAGTAATGAAAGAGCATGAATTGAGCTCTTCCCGTTTGGGACCGTGCCAAATGCGGTCGCTCGCCCTCCTGATCATTCTGTGAGGTAGTACTATTATTATATCCATTTTTTTCTATTTTTAAAAAATTGAGGTGTCATTGACACATAACATTATGTTCAGGTGTACAACATAATGATTTGATATTAGTATATATTGCAAAATGATCACTCTAAGTCCACTTCACATCTTTCAGCACACAGTTACTAACTTTTTCGTCTCATGAAAACTCTTAGAATTTACTCTTAGCAACTTGCAAATATTCGACACAGTGTTATTAACCAGAGTCACGGTGCTGAGCGTCAGAACCCCAGGAGTAATTTACTTTACAACTGGAATTTTGTACTTTTTGACCCCCTTCACCCATTTTGCCTGCCCTCCACACTCCCACCCCCTGAAACCACCTGTTCTCTGTATCTATGAGTTCTTATTTCTTTTTTAAGATTCCACATATACGTGAGGTCATACAGTATTTGTCTTTCTCTGACTTATTTCACTTAGCATCATGCCCTCAAGGACCATCCACGTTGTCACAAATGGCAAGATTTCATTCTTTTCTATGGCTGAATAATATTTTCTTTACCCATACACCTTTTGATGGGCACTCAGATTGTTTTCATGTCTTGGCTATTATAAACACTGCTGCAGTGAATATCGGGGTGCAGATATATGTGTGGTTTTTATTTTTGGCTGTGTTGGGTTTTTGCTGCTGTGGGCTGGCTTTCTCTAGTTGCCGTGAGCAGGGGCTACTCTTCGCTGCAGTGCGCGGGCTTCTCATTGCGGTGGCTTCTCTTGTTGTGGAGCACGGGCGCTAGGCGTGCGGGCTTTGGTAGTTGCAGAGCACGGGCTTAGTTGCTACGCGGCATGTGGGACCTTCCCGATTCGGGGCTCGAAACCATGTCCCCTGCATTGGTGGGTGGATTCTTAACCACTGCACCACCAGGGTAGTTCTGCAGATATCTTTTTAAATTGGTTTTTCATTTTCTTCAGATAAATACCCAGAGTGGGATTGCTGGGTCATATTGGTAGTTCTATTTTTAATTTTTGGAAGAATCTCCATATTGTTTTCCATAGTGTAGTGGCTGCACCAGTTTACATTCCCACTAACAGTGTACAAGCGTTCCCTTTTCTCCACATCCTTCCCAACGCTTGCTGTTTCTTGTCATTTTGATAGTAGCCATTCTAACAGGTGTGAGGTGATACCTCATTGTGGTTTTAATTTGCATTTTCCTGATGCTTAGTGATGTTGAGCACCTTTTCCTGTACCTGTTGGTCATCTGTATGTCTTCTTTGGAAAAATGTCTGTTCAGATCCTCTTCCCATTTTTCAATTGGATTGTTTGTATTTTTGCTACTGAGTTGTTTGAGTTCTTTATATAGTTTGGATATTAACTACTTCTTGTATATATGATTTACAAATATTTTTTCCCATTCAGTAGGTTGCCTTTTCATTTTGTTGATGGTTTCCTTTGCTTTTTTATTTGATGTAGTCCCACTTGTTTATTTTTGCTTTTATTGCCTTTGCTTTTGGTGTCAAATCCAAAAAAAGGTTGATTTGGAGGTGCTTACCACCTATGTTTTATTATACTCATTTTAACAATGAGATAATTGAGCGTCAAAATACTAACTTGTGTATGATCACATGCGTAGTAAGTGGCAAAAATGGAATGTGATGAGGCGTGTCTCAGGCTGCAATAACAAACTATCAAAGACTGGATGGCTTAGACAACATTTATTTCTCACAGTTCTGGAGGCTGGAAGTCCAAGATCAGGGTGCTGCAGATTTGATTCCTGGTGTGGGCTCTCTTCCTGATTTGCAGATGTCTGTCTTCTCATTGTGTCCTCGAATAGTGGGGGGAGAGATCATCTCTCATGTTTTTGCTTAGAGGGCACTAATCCCATTCATGAGGGCTCCACCCTCATGACCTAATCACCTTCCAAAGGCACAGCCTCCAAATACCATCACATTGGGGGTTGGGGACTCAACATATGGATATGGGGGGGTACACAAATATTCAGTCAATACCAAGTGGCAACAGCCTTTGGTTTTATTTTATCAACCTTCCCTAGCGCTCATAATTTTTCTCTGTATGTGACATTTAGACCAAGACATCAGCAGTTAAGTCATCCAAACATGACTGCACTTATGCTGTAGAATGTGGTTTTCATTTAATTGAAAATAGCCATTGAGTACATACTGCAAGCAGGAAGATACAGGCATGTGACCTTACCCCTGCTAATTACCTCCTAAAGGAGCAAATGGAAATGACAAGTTATTTCAAGGAAAGCAACACTAAAGTGGGACTTGTTGCCAGATGCTCCAGCTATCTGTTCTTGGTGCTGAAGTGACTGTGTGTGGTCTCACAGAGATCACTGTCCCCTGCTGTGGGACACTGTCCCCCTCCCCACTGCAGCTTCCTCCTGCCAACCTATAAGCCTTGAGCACATCCTACTGAGCCTGATAGCAGCACAGGACAGTGGCATGGATTTCCCATCAGCAGTTGTTGACCAAAAGTTGCATATGTTCTTTTTTTGGAAATATATTCTTTCGCCATTAGCATTCTTTACTAAATATATTACTACAATTTTATGTAAATTTTTTTCTTTAGTCAGTTGCACGAACTGAATAGCCTACTTGTGAATTGGATTATGCTTATAATTTTCTTAAAAATGCAATAATAAAAGTTCTTTATCCAAGCCGTGAATTGTCTCGCTCTTTCCTTGAACATTCCTCCGGCTGAATGTATATTTCTACATATCCATCCACATTTGGGACAGGGGCATTGGGCTTGGCACCAGAAAACCAGAGTTGAGTCGTGGTTGGGTCATTTTGCAGCTGTGCGTCTCTGGGTGAGCCGCCCAACCTCTCCAGTCTGAAGTTCCTTGTCTGTAAACTGTGCTTCGGGAACCTTACATCATACTTTGGTGTTACCTTGTACAGGTAAATCACATACATTATTTACTTGGCTACTTAAGGACAGAGGTTGTTTCTCTTGTGTGTTTCTGGCCACAGAGCTTGCCAATAGCAGGGGCCAGTGAATATTTGTTGACAATTTCCTTATTAAAATGATGGTGTTTATGCCTCTATGTAAAGGATGGAAAAAGAGGAGAAAAGGAAGGTTACCTCATGGATACACAGAATCCTTTCTGAATTCAAGCTCTTGGGGATTAAAAAATGTGCACTGGAATCACAGAAGGTTCTTGAGGCTAATTATTTACATTGCTAAATAATGCACAAAGGTATACAAGTCAAGTAACCATTCTTAAACAATCGTTTCCAATAACGAGTAGTCTGGAAACTCATCAGAGTGGTCAAGTTCACTACCACGACTCTGTCCTGCTGAGTTTCGTTGCTATTCCTAGTAGTTTGGAATCTTTAAAAAGTTGGCTGCAGCAGCGTGAAGAGCAGAAACTGGGCATCTTCTGGTGCTCGCATGACTTTGGAAGCCAACTTACATCCTGTCTGTCTATAGGTAATAACATGGCTCCTTGGAAATGGAAACAGTTCATTCATTTTTAAAAATAAGCATTAAAGGGGCTTCCCTGGTGGCGCAGTGGTTGAGAGTCCGCCTGCCGATGCAGGGACACGGGTTCGTGCCCCGGTCTGGGAGGATCCCACATGCCGCGGAGCGGCTGGGCCCG
Source organism: Tursiops truncatus (assembly GCF_011762595.2). Classification (NCBI taxonomy): domain Eukaryota; kingdom Metazoa; phylum Chordata; class Mammalia; order Artiodactyla; family Delphinidae; genus Tursiops; species Tursiops truncatus. Next base: position 98,243,327 of record NC_047042.1, on the reverse strand, counting down.
TGAGCCATGGCCGCTGAGCCTGCGCATCTGGAGCCTGTGCTCCACAACGGGAGAGGCCACAACAGTGAGAGGCCCGCGTACCGCAAAAAAAAAAAACAAAAAAAAAACCAATGCCTGTGTTCCAGGCATTGTGAGGCTAATGGAACCAATACAATTGCATAACCGCCCCTAAAAGGGTTCTAATCTACCTGGGGACAAATTCACAAATTATTATAAGACAACAAAGGATCTGCTGAGTGGCGACACAAAATAAAGCTATAAACAAGGGTCTTTGGTGTCTCGCAGGAAGGAGGAGCAGACTGAAGGGAGAGATGCGTTCCAGGAAACCACATCAGAAAGGACACTTCCCTTGGTTATAGCTGGAGGAGGTGCGCTCAGCTGGACACCCTCAGACACCAAAGAAGAGAAAGAAAAGGGAGGCTTATCAGTAAAGGCACCTTCTCTGAAGTAACCCAGCAGTTGTCAAGACAGGGTGGCTGCCGCAAAGCCCTCTTCTCAGAAGCCGGACTCCAAATCTGGTGTGAGCTTTGCCAGCATTTCAGTCAGAAACATCACACCCGAATGCGTGGAAAGTTCTACCCAAAGTCTGATAGGTTACTAATTTTTTAAAAAAAACTGTCAGGCTTTACATAAAGACCAAAATCTTAATTTGCTGTTTCGAACTTGCACCTTCCTAAATTTGACCAAAGACAGATGTTCTGGTTTCTTTTAAGGGAAAAGAAACCTTTCTTTTTACAGGAGAATGTATGAAGGAACGTCAATTTAGTACTTTGTACATTTCCTAAGCCCATCAAATTGGAATATTGTCTGAGTAGAGATGAAATTTTATTACAATGAATAAGAATCTGATTCTGCTTTGTGATTGTCTTGACCCTGTTATGGTGTGAGATCTAACTAGAACACAGAGTGAATTAACAGAAGCAGGACAGCAAAGACCTGAACCAGACTCTGCCCAGATTACACTCCTGCTCTGCCTCTTACTCTGTGCACCTCAGGCAAGTTCTCTCTGCCTCAGTTTCCTCGGCTATACAAAAGATAATAGCACCTACTGCACAGAGTAATTATTGGTAGGAAGTGTCATGTTTGTTAGATACTAAATAAATAAACACAGCACAACTCTTTCATTGAGTAATCTGTGCATTAAATATCCAAAGTGAGTATCATCCCTTTCAAAATAATCACCTTGGAAGAATTATTCCAGTGATGTAGCCGTCGGTCAGAATGTATCTGAAGCCAAGTGAAATTGTCTTCAGAAGCCGTGGCATATTCGTTTTTAGTATTCCTTGTGGCAGTGACTCTTCCTCTTTGGAAGCAGATTTGCTTTTTAAAACAGCCCCAAGTCTGTCAAAGTCAAGGATGGTGAATGTGATGAGAACAAGCCTGGAAGGATGTTCTTGGCAAAAATGAGGTGTAATTAAAGTAATGCAGTCCATCTTCGTGTGTGGCTCACACTTGGACCCTGAAGGCAACTTTCAAAACAGAAGGGTTCCAAAGATGCTTAAGCAACGGCAGCACTTTCAGTAAAGGACACGTAGTAGTTATCTATGGCTGTATAACAGATTAACCCCAAACACAGCAATCGAAGACAACTAACATTTTTCTCACACTATCCATGGGTCAGAAATGTGGGCACGGTTAGCTGGCGCTCAGGCTGAGGGTCTCTCCCCAGGCTGCACTGAAGGTGTTAGCCAGGGCTGTGTTCATCTCAGCGCTCCACCGGGGAGACATCTACTTCCAAGCCCTCTGCAAGGCTGTTGGCTCACTCACATGTCCTCAGGCCTGAGTGACTGTTGGCTGCAAACACCCTTCCTTGCCTCTCCCTAGGGCTGCTCTGTACAGGGCAGCTGGCTTCCCCCAGAGCAATTGCGGGGGTGGAGATGGGGCTGGGGGGAGAGAGAATCCTAGTAGAATCTACAGTTATTTTTGAAACTAATCCTGAAGGTGACACCCTATAAGTTTGCCTTATTCTTTTCCTTAGAAATGAATTAGTAAGTTCAGGTCTCACTCCTGGAGATGTGATTACACAGGAACGAATACCAGGAGGCAGAATCATTGCATAAATCCCTGAAGTGAGATGGCAGGGTTGAAAGATAACACTCATTTCCATAAGATCTCTCTCTCCCTCTCTCTCTCTCCCTCTCTCTCCCTCCCCCCCCCCCTCTCTATATATATATACACACACATACATATGTATCTCCAATTGTTTTTTTTAATTTCATTGTTTTGTAGGGATGCTACATTTTTTTCCTGTGATACAGATATTATTGTGGAAAAATTATCTGACACTAAGAACATGGTTGTAATAATTGTTATCTTGGGCCTGGGTCATGGGTTGAAATTATATAAGGAAAATGTTAGCTCCAGTCCATTTCCCTCATAATGACCTCACCTCTGATAGATTTTTTTAGGCATCTGAAATAGATATGGAACTGCCTATCAGGATTATAACACTGAACAAGATTCTGGTATTCTAACATTTCTAGACTACCAGTCGGCTTAATGCTTTTAAATTCAGAAATTAACTTAATATTAAGTTCAACAAGGCTGACTGACACAAAACACCTGTTTTTAACAAGCTGCCACCAGCCTGAGAGTGTGAGCTAGGGGTGTTCTCCAGCTGAGAACCATCCTTACTAACAAATGATGCCCTTTTCATCTATCAAGATTTGGTAAACATAGAACCTTCTCTCCAAATTTTTTCACGATTTTTTTCCCCAAACAAATTTACAGCAGAGGGTGCGTATTAATCAACAGAGCAGTCAAGTTTCATTGCTAATGAGGAACACTAGTGTGTTGGAACCTGTTGCTTGAATCTGACTATAAACTCTAACTGATCACAACAGTTGAACCAAAGAGATGACATCTGCTGGCTGACAACTGCAGACAGAAATGATGGACGACGTGGTGTCAGGAAGTCTTGCCATAAATCAGAAACTGACTTACACCTCCTTTCCCACCTGCTGTTAAATTGGGTATCCATCTGGGTCTGTGAACATATGTACTTTCTATTTGTTGTGAAACAAACAGTCCAAAGTTCATTCACAGACACCTACAAATATGCTGAATTTTTGGCAACAAACGCTCTGTACCTTTTTTTCATTCTGGAAGTTTCTTTAAATGCCCTCACCTGAAATCCCACTCCCTAGAGTTATGTAATCACTGTTAATAATGTGGTGTGTACCTTCCAGGTTTTTTCTATCCATCTACAAACACACACATGTATTTATATACACATACATAGACATATGAGATCATGCCATATGCAGCTTTGAAAGGAAGCTTCTTTAATTGGTTTTCCCCTTCTTTTTCCTGATTTATAAGAAATGCATTGCTGTTTAACCATGAATTAACGAGTTTCAATATAAGATTTCTAAAAACCGATACATTCTTTGGTAAGTTTAAAGCTAATTAAAACAAAGTTGCTTTTTTTGCATTAGTTTTTTTTTTTTCCAGGCACTTTGAAAGTGAATGCATAAATACTGCTGGAAAGTAACTTTACAAAAAAAACACTTGTAACCAAGCAGTTTATTTTATTTTTTTCATATTCTTTTCCATTATAGCTTATTACAGGATACTGAATATAGTTCCCCTGTGCTATACAGTAGAACCTTGTCGTTTATCCATTCTATATATAATATATAGTTTGCATCTGCTAATCCCAAACTCCCAGTTCCCCCTTCCCTCCCCCTGCTTCCCCTTGCCAATCACAAGTCTATTCTCTATGTCTGTGAGTCCCAAGCAAGCTATTCTTACAAAGTCTTTACATTTTTAGATCATAAACTAAAAATTTCCTTAAATTTGCATTTTGGTTAATTTATGTAAACACTACCAATTACTGCTTCTTGATTAAAGCAAAACGCAAAGTCAGTCAGACGTAGTTGTGGCGTGAGACCACGTCAAACAGATCAATGATAACCCACAACTTTTGGACCGACTGTGGGCGGGCATAGGTCTCCGTTTATTTATAGTTCCTTCCCAGAGACTTTTCTAAGTAAGGAGACTTTTCATGGCCCATGTCACAACCATGAAAAATAAGATGCGTTCAACTTCCCGATTAAATACGATGTAAAAAAAACCCAAATCGCTCTTTTGAAAAGTAGTGTTTGTAAGGATTATGTTAACCACTAACCTCTTTTGCATTTCATTTTTACAAATGCATTGTGGGTAGCGCCCAGCTAAATATGAAAGTAAACCCGGGCGGGCGGCTGCCAGCCACGCGGGCTCCGGGAGCGGCGGGTTCGCCTGGCTGAGGACAGCCCGCCTGGCTGGGAGCCCACGCCCCGCCCGACCGGGTGGGCCGCGCGGAATGACGAGGAAACCAAGTCACGCGCTTGCCTGGGGCCCCAGTGCGGGGCGCGCCCTGGCAGGCAGTCCTGTCAGTGTCGTGTCAGTTTCAGGAGCACGCGGCGGGTCTGGACTGTGCGCTGTCCCAGCGCGCGGAGGCCAGGCGGGCAGGTAGGGGGCGCTGGTCTGCTGGTCCCTCTCCCGTAGCTGGCGGGTACCACCTTCTGGCTCATCATTAGAAACCCCTTCCCCCAGAAATCCCGATGTCTACATCCCTGTCTCTACTGGTTAGGGATTAAGAGTGAGTCAACAGCAGTCAAACAGGTGGTTTCAGCAAGACTTCCTCTTTCCCTCTCGGGTAAAGATACCACCCATGAAACTCCGTGTGTGCTGAACTCCTATTCTGAGAGTTCTTCAATGGTTTACATCACCCATAAATTACTCACCTTTTCTCAACCTACCATTGTGGGCGGGGGTATTTATTTCCAACAACTGATTGGGAAAATGCAAACCACTGGTGAACTTCCGAAGCTTTAAATATTTATAGTGGAAGTCGAAGGACAAACTGAGAAATTACCCACAATTAAGTGTTTTCCACATAAAAAACATTGCCAACAAAAACATGAAGTTATTTTCCTTAAGGGAGAGGGTTTCGGCTGAGGAAGTGGGGCTGAACCTCGGTTTTACGTGTCAGATATAAATTATACCCAGAAACTAAAATATGAACTAGATTTAAGAAATAAGCCCTTTGGAATATTGGCATCATCTGAATCTTTTCTAAGGATAGTTTTGCTTTTTTTGGTTGTCGTTGTTAAAAAAAAAATTCCTTTTGGGGCAACTTTGATAGATTTCTTGCACTTACTCAAAATAAAGCTCTTATTCAACATATTTCTTAGGGTTTTCCTAGTAACTTACTGTTCTTTCTTCCTGTAAAGACAAAACCAGGAAATTGTTCAGAAAAAGGCCCAAGCTGACTTCCTAATTACCTATTAAGATTAGTGAGAAAAATTTGGGAAATTGGGAATATTGGGGCTGGGTTGAGAATTTCAGAAAAATGGAGAAATCGTCAAATTTAAAATAAGATATTGAAAAATTGTCCTAGAGAAAATGATGGTACCAGAAGCTTAGAGATTTCCAAAGTCTAAGCTAGCTGACTCAATGATTTTTAAAAATACATATAATCTAGGAAAGGCTAATAGATTAAGAAAGACATTAGGAATGCTCTCAAATGCTCTATTTTAGATGTGGATAATTGCTCTAGTGACATCCTTATAAATTTGGGGGGTTTTGTCTTTTGACTGAGGTGGGAATTTACATAACAGTAATCATTGCAGTTTGTATAATCATTTATACTTTTCTTTGTATTATCTCATTTATATTATAGTACTCGTGTCTTTAGTAACTGGTTTGCACACGTCAGCTTTTCCCCCCTTTTGTTATACTTATCAGACCTGAAGGGAATCAGGATATGCTACTTCGGCATAAAATTATTTTGAGCTGAGGACAATTGAGAGTCAACAGATGAAGAAAGAAGCCGTTTGGGAGTTTCCCTTATCTGACCCAAAGCGGCAACTTCGGGGAAATAAGGCTTCCATAAATTCCCTCTTTGGGGCGGGTCTACTCATAAATGTCCTCTCTGGGGGAGTTTTATGGCCCTGAAGAAGAAAGACTACTCAAACCCATATAGACAAACATTATCACAAACTTCCTTCTCTCCTGTTTGTTCTCCTGTTTGGCTTTCCTAAATAAACCCTTCTGCTCTTCCCATAGTAGCCTTTTCTTTCCCCTCCCTTCCCCCTACTAAGTCAGGTGTATAAACTCCAAATTCTAACTACCCCTTTGAGTTACTCCTCATTGATTACTCCTGCATGTATGAGTGCTACACGCATAAGGAAACTCTCCTTTCTTCCCCCTTACCGTCCTGTCTTTTGTTGGGCTTAATTCACAGGCCCCCAGAAACTGAACTTGAAAGCCTAGAGGAAAACTTTTTCCTTCCCCTGCTGACCTAAAGGAAATACCGTGAAATATCAGTACTGATCAAAGAGGTTAAATGAGGTGCGTGGGGGAGAGGAGTATACCTTAGATCTTTATAGAAATGCTCTTAGACCTAGATCTGCAGAACCCAACTTAAGTTGGCTCTCTTTAATATTTTATTGAGATTTACCTCCCTGCCAAGCACTGTGCTAAGAGCTTTAACTAGCATTATCTCATTTCACCCTCGAAACAACTCCATCAGGTAGTTAAATCAGAGAAAGTAAATAACTTCCTGTAAAAGGTAGAACGGGTGCCTAAATGCTGCTTCTTACCCCAGGCATCTTTCTCTCCCTCAAAGATGTTGCTGCAGGTGTCAGAGGCATGTAATCTAATGCCTGGCATGTGTCATGCACACTCAGTAAATGTTCACTTAAATTCGTTAATTAATGACCATCGAGTTTGATTCTCAAGAGCTTTATTTTTTTATTTTTTATTTTTTTGCGGTACGCGGACCTCTCACTGTTGCAGCCCCTCCCGTTGCGGAGCACAGGCTCTGGACGCGCAGGCTCAGCGGCCATGGTTCACGGACCTAGCCGCTCTGAGGCATGTGGGATCTTCCCGGACCGGGGCACGAACCCGCGTCCCCTGCATCGGCAGGCGGACTCTCAACCACTGCGCCACCAGGGAAGCCCGAGAGTTTTAATTTTGATAACTGACCAACATTGCATCTGTGCCCTCTCTTCCTTTCTTGTCATCGAAAGCATTTATATTTTCCTGGACTTATGCTAATGATACCTTCTTTTCTTTTTAGGCTACTTAGTGGGATACAGCCAGTTATGTTTACATGTAGGGAAAGAAGTCCCGACTCGGCCAGGTGGCCCACGCCGAGTTTAATTTTCCGTTGTCACATCTTTTCCTATGTGGTTTCTTCCATTGCTTTTAAGTTTAAAGTCCTTCCTGTTGATAATTCAGTTAAATATTCCCCTGTGTTTTCTTCTAGGTTTTGCTCTTATTTTTCATTTAACTCTTTAATCAGTTTTATTTCAGTGTGAGTGATGAGAGACCAGCTTCTCATCTTCTTTGCCTGGCTCTTCCCTCTTATCTTAATTAAGATTTCTAATTTCTATGGTATTTCTTGGCTTTAAAACGCCTGCAGGGGGTGTTTAAAAAAAAGTTAAATTTTATCATGTTGTAGGTTATTTTCTGAGGACAAACTGCACTCTTTCAAGAACTAACATGCTAGATGACTTTGGGTCATTGTTTTCACCTCTCTGGGCCTCAAAATCTTGTGTAAAATGAGAGGCTTGGACTGGATCTGTTTTTCCCCCTGAGTATTCTGAGCAGTACAGTCTTGTTGGGCTAAATGAGAAAGGAATTCTGTAGACAGTTATGTTCAGGAAGTTCTGTGTTATCTAAAGTGTAAAAGGGCTTTTTCTTTTATCTTACCTTTAATATTATTGTTTATTCAGAAGCATTTATTGAGTGACTCATGATCACAAGAGGTAGGGCCCCTAAGCCCAGACACAGTCTCTGCAGTGGAATTCATACTGTGCAGAAGACAGACTTGAGCAAACCCTGGTCAGTTACAGAGAAGTTGCAAAGGGGTGTCAGGAATGCATGGCAGGGGGAGCCCACACAGAGTGCTGAGAATTGAAGGGTGAGTAGGAGCTCAGGGTAAGGGTGGGGAGTGGCAGAGAAGAAAGCACATGCTCCTAACTGAGAGCATGTGGAACTTCTGAGAAAGTGGTGAGAATCCAGCCTCGAGCCAGATCACTGTGGACCTCTGAAGCCTTTTGGGGGATTTGGGACTTTATCCCAGGGGAGCAAAAAGCTACTGAAGATTTTCATTAGGCGTGCGGTGCTTACATTTTGCAGAGATCCATCCTTCTGGCTGCTTTGGAGAGAATAGGTTAATGGAGACAGAACCGTTAGGGGTCTGTAGTGTTTTAGAGAGGAGATGCTGGTGATGTTGGATGATGGCAGTGAAAATGGGGCCAAAGTGGGCAGACTGGAGGAAAAAACTGGAGATGTAATTGAAAGAAGTCAGGGAAAGAGAGGAGTCAGAAATGATGCCCAGGTTTCTGGTCTGTGCCATTGGGGGATACTGGTACTAGTGCCTGGAATGCAGAGCGAGTGATATTGACATGGAGAATATTTATGAGGTGATGGTGGCAGGGATGTGTGGAGACCAGTGAACTCCGTTTGGGAGCTGATATCTCAAACCCCTAAAATCAATAGTATGCAGCATCTGTCATAATCCATAACCCATAATCCATTTCTTCTTGGTAGAACATCTCTTGGGGCCAGGGTTCCGTGGAACACACTTTGATAAATGCTGCACTAGCCACTCTCAGAGGTCCCTGCCAGCTCACATGTGATCTTTTCCCATCATGCTTATTATAACCAGAAATTAAATTGTATGGCCTGATGTTTTAAATAAACCTGTAAATTCAAGTGTAAGAAAGATACAGAAGGTGCACAACGGATGCATTTATACATGATGAGCACACCCATGTGAACACCACCTAGAACAACACGGGACACATCACAGAAGCCTCCCGCCTGGTCTGATGTTTGAGTCTGTGAATCAAACACTGGGCGGTCACAGGCTGCGGGGGCACCTACTGCTCAGCTGAGCCATCACGTCTGTCTGTCCTCTGGGATAGCCTCCTTCTCAGAACTCAGGGGTACAGGGGGGCCTCCACGTGGGCTCACCCGTGGCTCTGCACCCTGAGGGCACCACCAGTTAGCACTTGGCCTCTTCCTTTGAAAAGCATATTAGTGACCAGTAAAACAAGTCAAGGGTCTTCATCCAGAGTTGGCCTCACCTGCCAAGTAACCTTCGCATGAAGGTCTCAGGAAGAAAGGAAAGGTTCTTATCCATTTGCCAAACGACCTCCGGCAGCTCATGATTCCCTAGGTTAACAGCGGCACAGCATAGGGATCAATAAATATTTACAGGTTAACGAGTACGTGAATATCAACCAGTGCTTCCTGCCCAGGGAATAGGCTGCAGACGCCAGTGCCTCCAAGAAAGCGGAAGTTCAGCATCACACCATGAATGAATGAGTGAATGAATGAATGACTTCATTTTCTGGGCTGAAATGCTCCTCTGTACCCCTTTCTACGGCTGCTTCTCCTAACCGCTGGCCCTAATTTCAATGCCGCGCCCTCGGAGAAGCTACACCCTACTAGGTCAGGCCGTTCTACCTCTTCCTAACGTGTAGCACCACTGCTGTTGGCAACGGAAAGGCATCAGGCCTACGAGGAGGCTGAATGAGGCAGCCTCAGAGGATGGCCACCTGAGTCAGACTTGCTGGGTTCGAGTGTCTGCTCCATTTACTACTTACAGGCTTTGTGACCTTGGGCAAATTTCTTAACTTCTCTGTGCAGCACTTTACCAGCTGGCTGAAGATCACCACGGCACGCACATCAGAGTCCCCGTGTGAAGATTAGAGAGAATATCCCCGTGAAGTGGTCAGTGCAGTAAGGTGCTCAAAAAACACGTGCTGAGCGATGAACGTTGAATACATGTTATGGGACTGTTCTGACTGAGGGGTGGTGGAAGGTTCTATGAGTCTGGGTGTCCGAGGAGGGAGGTGGGAAGGCCAGCCGGTGGGTGGGGAGAGTGGTGGCAACAAAGGTAAGGCTGGGGTTTTAATCAACGTTTCCCTTTAAGACAGGGCCTGACTTGCCTTTACCCTATTCAAAATGCTTCTTAGCATTTGCCCAAGTTAGAATGAACCTGGCCTTGGTGATAAGAAGCATTGTTTTAATAGAAATGACACAGAGTCTGTCTTCTGCTGGCTTCTGTCATGGGAACGTGTGGTAGGGTCAACTCAGTTGAGCAGATTGGGCTCCTGGGAGGTACGCGGCTAACTCCGTCTGATAACCTAGTGACCAAAGGAGAGGAAAGGGTAGGGCTGGCCTCAGAGTACTGACACGTGATTCCTACGAATGTGCATAGTAAGGGAAATAATCATGGATAGTGGCACTGGAAAGTTCTTCCCAATTCCCTTTTGAAATTTAAATTTTTACGGCTTGGTCTCACTCAACATGAAAATCTTTTTACATTTTGGGGAGGTGGAAGCAGGAAGGCACTTTGGAACAAATACATTTGGTCATTTATTTTCTGGCCTAGTTAAGATGCGGTTTTTGAAGACAGCAGGGATCTGTCAGCTCTATGATCTGTCAGTTTTCTAGATCACTTCCAGCCCTGTAATTCTATGATCTAATAGAATTTATAACATTACATATTCCAGTAGTGACTTGCAAAGATTGCTTTGAAGGGATTACAGATGGTTCTGTAAGTATATACTTTTAGAAGAATATAATGCAATTTGCTTCCTAGCCCAAAGCCCCAAAAATAATTAGGTAGGAGTTCAGACAAGTGTTGAGGCCGTTGTTTCTGGTGAATCCAAATGTTTTTTTAAAAATCAATTTCATTTATCATCAGAGGAGGGCTTGCATTTCAGAATTCTTATGGTTTGTTGAATAGGAAAGCACAATGACCACGCTAGCATTACAAAAGCCAGCAATGAGAAAAATCAGTGCAACATTCCAAACGCAAATTAAGTATAACAGAGTGAGGAGAAGGAATTTTAGAATGTGAGGAGACTCAAGTGTCTGCCTTTGGGGATTCTTGGTCACATTTGCGACTTTAACACATCTTCCATCTGACTACATCTGTAGCCCCTCATGCCTTGGAATTGCCCCGGTCCATCTGGTTTTTTTTTTTTAACATCTTTATTGGGGTATAATTGCTTTACAATGGTGTGTTAGTTTCTGCTTTATAACAAAGTGAATCAGTTATACATATACATATGTTCCCATATCTCTTCCCTCTTGCGTCTCCCTCCCTCCCACCCTCCCCATCCCACCCCTCCAGGCGGTCACAAAGCACCGAACTGATATCCCGTGCCATGCGGCTGCTTCCCACTAGCTATCTACCTTACGTTTGTTAGTGTGTATATGTCCATGACTCTCTCTCGCCCTGTCACAGCTCACCCCTCCCCCTCCCCATATCCTCAAGTCCGTTCTCCAGTAGGTCTGTGTCTTTATTCCTGTCTTACCCCTAGGTTCTTCATGACATTTTTTCCCTTAAATTCCATATATATGTGTTAGCATACGGTATCTGTCTTTTTCTTTCTGACTTACTTCACTCTGTATGACAGACTCTAGGTCTATCCACCTCATTACAAATAGCTCAACTTCGTTTCTTTCTATGGCTGAGTAATATTCCATTGTATATATGTGCCACATCTCCTTTATCCATTCATCCGATGATGGGCACTTAGGTTGTTTCCATCTCCGGGCTATTGTAAATAGAGCTGCAATGAACATTTTGGTACGTGACTCTTTTTGAATTTTGGTTTTCTCAGGGTATATGCCCAGTAGTGGGATTGCTGGGTCATATGGTAGTTCTATTTGTAGTTTTTTAAGGAACCTCCATACTGTTCTCCATAGTGGCTGAACCAATTCACATTCCCATCAGCAGTGCAAGAGTGTTCCCTTTTCTCCACACCCTCTCCAGCATTTATTGTTTCTAGATTTTTTGATGATGGCCATTCTGACTGGTGTGAGATGATATCTCACTGTAGTTTTGATTTGCATTTCTCTAATGATTAATGATGTTGAGCATTCTTTCATGTGTTTGTTGGCAATCTGTATACCTTCTTTGGAGAAATGTCTATTTAGGTCTTCTGCCCATTTTTGGATTGGGTTGTTTGTTTTTTTGTTATTGAGCTGCATGAGCTGCTTGTAAATTTTGGAGATTAATCCTTTGTCAGTTGCTTCATTTGCAAATATTTTCTCCCATTCTGAGGGTTGTCTTTTGGTCTTGTTTATGGTTTCCTTTGCTGTGCAAAAGCTTTGAAGTTTCATTAGGTCCCATTTGTTTATTTTTGTTTTTATTTCCATTTCTCTAGGAGGTGGGTCAAAAAGGATCTTGCTGTGATTTATGTCATAGAGTGTTCTGCCTATGTTTTCCTCTAAGAGTTTGATAGTTTCTGGCCTTACATTTAGGTCTTTAATCCATTTTGAGCTTACTTTTGTGTATGGTGTTAGGGAGTGATCTAATCTCATACTTTTACATGTACCTGTCCAGTTTTCGTGGGATACGGGGGAGACTTTCCCACTGAAGTATGGGTCAGAGTTTAGGCTCGGTCCGTGCAGAGAGGGGTGGGGATGGTCCAGAGGGGAGAGAGGACAGTGGGGGCCACACTATGGAGGGCCTTGCTATAGGCAAGAGGGAACCATTTGGAAGTTTTATCTTCAATAAATTTTTATAATAGGAAGAATATACCTTTAATGTAGAAAAATCAGAAAAAAAGCCCAGAAAGGTATAAAGAAGGAGATGAACTTCACTCATAATCTCGTCTTTCAGAGCCATTGTGATTTTTTTCTTTCTTTCTTTTTTTTTTTTGTTGGAGAGAAGCGTTATCAAAGTGCTATTTTTAGGAAAATTCACATGACAGGCAGTCTAGGATGTACTGGGGAAGAGCTAAGTCAGGGAGACTATGTAGGAAGCTAATTCATGGGTCACTGGACAAAACGGTGGCGATAGCTGTGACCAAAGGAGGAAGGGGTAGATTTGAGGCTGTCGGAAGTGAGTGATCAGTAAGTCTGGATGAATTAAGATGTGGGGAGTGAGACTTGAGATGGAGGAGTTAACGGTGGCGTGGAAAGTTCCACTGGATGACCATTATCCATTCATTCATTTAACAGAAATGTATCAAGTACCTCCATTAAATCATCATTCATTCATTCAACAGAAATGTATCAAGTACCTACTACTATTATGGAACTTACAGTGTAACGGTGGGGTGACAGACAAAAAAGTAAAATAAATAACTACAAGACATAGCATGTTAGGTGGTAGTAACTGTTATGGGGAAAAATGAAGCAAGGAGGCAGCTAGGGTGTGTGGCAGGTGCAGTTTTAAGTAGGGTAGTTAGGGAAGATATCACAGAGGGAGGATTTTTAAATAAACACTTGGGGCTTCCCTGGTGGCGCAGTGGTTAAGAATCCGCCTGCCAATGCCGGGGACATGGGTTCGAGCCCTGGTCCGGGAAGATCCCACGTGCCGCGGAGCAACTAAGCCCATGCACCACAACTACTGAGCCTGCGCTCTAGAGCCCGTGCGCCACAACTACCGAAGCCCGCGCGCCTAGAGCCTGAGCTTCGCAACAAGAGAAGCCACCGCAGTGAGAAGCCCGCGCACCACAACGAAGAGTAGCCTCCGCTCGCCACAACTAGAGAAAGCCTGTGCGCAGCAATGAAGACCCAATGCCGACAAAAATAAATAATAAATTAAAAAACAAAACAAAAACACCTGAAGGACATGAGAGAATGAGCCATCTGGTTACCTGAATGTGGACGTGTGCTCCTCTAAAAAGGAGGGAGTGATGGGGAGAGGACCATTGGGGCTTCCAGCAGAAGAACGACTTCTGACTCTGGCTGTTATGTTAGGTAGACTCAAGAGTGACAAAAGTAAGAAGCCAGGAGAAATAGGTGTATTCAATGCACCCACTTGCTGGGACCGCTGGAACAAATTATCACAGACTGGTGGCTTATAAGAACAGAAGTGTTGGGCTTCCCTGGTGGCGCAGTGGTTGAGAGTCCGCCTGCAGATGCAGGGGACACGGGTTCGTGCCCTGGTCCGGGAAGATCCCACATGTCGCAGAGCGGCTGGGCCCGTGAGCCATGGCCGCTGAGCCTGCGCGTACAGAGCCTGTGCTCCGCAACGGGAGAGGCCACAATAGTGAGGGGCCCGCGTACCGCAAAAAAGAACAGAAGTATCTTCTCTGCAGCTCTGGAGGCCAGAAGTCTGCAATCAAGGTGTTGGCAGGGTTGGTTCCTTTTGGAGAATCCGTTTCATGTCTGTCTCCTGGCAGCTGCCGGCAGCCCTCGGTGTTCCTTGGTTGGTAGGCGCATCGCTGCAGTCTGTGCCTCCGTCCTCACGTTACCTCTCCTCTCGTATGAGGACACTTGTCACTGGATTTAGGGCTCATCCGAGTCCAGGAAGATCTCATCTTGATATTCTTAATTACATTGCTAAACACCCTTTCCCCAAATAAGTCACATCTCACAGGAGATGTCATTCCAGACCACCATTTGGCCACTCCAGGAGGTCAGGAGGAGGAGAGGGGTTTTGGAGAAAGGTGATATGTTGACGCAGTCGGGACCTAGGAAGACTCAGTGATTCTCCAACAGTTTCACAGGCAAGGGCTGCCTCATTCTCCCCCAAATCTATATACGTGTCCTTCGCTTCCCTCAGCAATGCGGTGTTGAATACAACTTGACCAAAAAAAAGCCAAGGTCATAATCTCGAACCGTAGTTCAACCACTTCATTTTCTCAAGAAGCCTTGGCTATGCAGGTGCCTTCTCATCTTGTGATCTACCCTGATAAAGGACTGACCCTGGAGGATGCTTCATGTCCCCGTCACCTTTATTCTAATGAGTGAAGGAATGAACAGCCAGTTTCAGTCTGACGTCTGGCCGGTGTTGAAATTCAGAAGAGATTCTAATAGTTCAAGTCAGTAGTTCTTATCCTTTTGTTGAGGAGTCAAGCATGCCCTTAAGAAAACAGTAGAAAATTATGGTCTCCCTCCCCATGAATCTATGCTTATCCTCATTATACACAGTTCCCAGGGATTCACGGATGGAAAGCTGACCAGCCCCTGAGGAGGTGGCCCGAAGAGCTCCCAAAGATGTGGCCACAGTTTTTTCACGAGAACTGGATGGTACCTCAAACCTTCAGCCCAGGAAACTGCCCAGCTCACTTCATCTCATATGACATGACCAACCAGATTTGGGCTGGAAGTGTTCAAGGGTACCAGGTTGCCAGAGAGCTTAGAGCAGGGAAGACTCCAAGCCTAAGGGTCTGGTCAGGAGATGGCAGCTACCATGCTGGGGAGAGGCTGTGAGGTAAGGCTGCTGACTCTGGGGAAGGAAAAGAATGTTGAAGCCAACACACATTTGGGAAGTGCACTGGTGATGGGCCGCGTGCAGACGGCAAAGGAAAGAGGATTTGGTTGTTTGTTTGGTTGGTTTTGGCCGTACCACACAGCTTGGGGGATCTTAATTCCCTGACCAGGGATCGAACCCAGGTCCACAGAAGTGAAAGCCCAGGTCTTAACCACTGGACTGCCAGGGAGTTCCCAGGATACAGGATTTTAAAAGGACCCCAACTTGCAAGCCTACAGACAAGGGAGAGAGGCATGATGACCTCAAGTCAAGGAGGCTATTTTGATGACAAGTTCAATTTGTAGCATTTACTTATCTGTCTGTCTGTCTATCTATCTATCTCACCACACAGGATCTTAGTTCCCCAACCAATCCTAACCACTGGACCACCAGGGAATTCCCCCAATTTGTAGCTTTTAGACTCTTCAGAAAGTCCATACTCAGTTTGGAAACTTTTAACTCTGATCGCTGAACTTGTGGACAGGATAGCACTGGTTGATATAACATTCCTGAGTGTTTCGGACTTTGCTGTCATAGCAAATGTGGACTTGAATTGCTGTTGGCTTTAAGGTACAGCTTACCTTTTCTCTGTGACATCCAATTTCATTTGTCATAGGACCTGTATTATATTGTATATAATTGTGTAATGAAAGTGTCCTAAACTTAAAACTGCTTTTATAAGGCAGTTACACATCGTTTCTACTGAACCCCCAACCGAATTCCTAAAAGTGCAAAAGTCATAGAGCATGATGTGAAGATCTTGTATTGTGAAAATTTCAGATTGTGTATATAGGATGCAAGCCAGGATCCCTCTGAGACTCTGGGTAGAATCCGTCCTTGCCTCTTCCAGCTTCTGGTGGTGGCTGGCCGCCCTTGGCATTTCTTGGCATGTGGACGCCTCACTCCCTCTCCTTCCTCCAGTCTCCGCCTTTACGGCCACATGGCCTTCCCTTGTGTGTCTGTCTTCACACGGGCTTCTTCCCTCTTCTCGTAAGGACGCCATCCTGTTGGATGAAAGGCCCATCTTACTGCAGTATGACTGCACCCTAATGAATTACATCTGCAAAGACCCTGTTTCCAGAGAAGATCACATTCTGAAGCATTGGGAATTAGGACTTCAGCCTATCTTTTGGAGGGACACAGTTCAATCCCATAATAACATGTCAAGGCTGGAACCGGAGTGCTCATCTTTCCTTCCCAGCAAACCAAACTTATAATGATTCACTTCCTATCCCTTCTCCCTTTAAAAAGCATCATATGTGGACCTTGGTAAGGGATAGTATAGGGTGCAACAGGATAATTCCACAAGGAGGATCTAGTAGCTGCTGGGGACCAGTCCTGGACAATTACAGAGGAGTGAGACACCCCAAGGAGTCTGCCAGTGGGGTGACATCCTGGCAAGAAATTGTAATACCAACACGCCTGGCTACCGTTAAAACACTTAAGACTCTTCATCCATGGACTTTGCCAGCCCATAAAATTGTAGTAGCCGTGGCTGATGTTTTTTGAAATTCTGTAGGCTTAAAACCTCATAAATTGAGTGAATATGTGTAAGTGTGTGTGTGTGTGTGTGTGTGAGAGTGTGTGTATGTGTATGTGTGTTTGCATCAGTGTGTTAGTGTGTGCTGAGCATGTAGGTGAGGTGGAGGTTTAGGTGTCATGCTGTCACTTGGCTGTCTTGAGATATCACAGATGTCCCTTGTTAAGGGACGCCTTGGAACCTAAAGCCTGTAAATTCGGATATTATGCAAATTAGATAGCAGTGATTTAAGTGATTTTCCTCTTTTTTAGTGACTAGTGGAACCCAGGAATCCCCCACTGCCCCCTCCTGCCAACATACCCGCTGGACATAGACATTTGGCTATAAAATTTGAGAGCAGAAAGAAAAACAGAGAAAGCTAGAGAAATTCTAGGCTCTCACTGACATCTGGGGCTAGATGAAGGAAGGAAAGACTTAAATAGAGGGGAGGGAGGGGGAAGAGATGAGAGAGAGAGACAGACAGACAGACAGATAGAATCAGAAAGCAAATAAGCCAGTGTCCCCAGGGCCTGACGTCAAAGGCAGAGTTGGGTGGATTAAAAGATTGTCTTTTAAATAAAGGTCTGGGATAAGAGTAGATTTAGCATAAAGACTGTTATGGGAAAAGTTCAGACCTAGTAGAAAAGGTTCAGTTGTGTACTGTAGAGTTAATTTCAAATTTTGTCCAAAAGGCATGTCATCTTAAACTCAGCACTTCCAGTGGTTTACACATATCTGTATAGACAGGAATGTACTTTCTATCAGACTGTGTGCAGACATGGTGTCACTGAGCACCGATGATGTGACATCATCAGTGAAAATTTTGGATTTTCTCTCTAATGAGAGCAACAATGGTGTTGGTCAGGTCAGATTCACCAGATTAGTAAGGAGAAAGTTGTGTTTTTAGAAATCAAAGCGCTCATATTAAGACTTGAATAGGACTTCCCTGGTGGCGCAGTGGTTAAGAATCCACCTGCCAATGAAGGGGACACAGGTTTGAGCCCTGGTCTGGGAAGATCCCGCATGCTGTGGAGCATCTAAGCCCATACACCACAACTACTGAGCCTGCCTGCCACAACTACTGAAGCCTGTGCACCTAGAGCCGGTGCTCTGCAATAAGAGAAGCCACCGCAATGAGAAGCCCGCGCACCGCAACGAAGAGTAGCCCCCACTCGCCGCAACTAGAGAAAGCCCGCGCACAGCAACGAAGACCCAATGCGGCCATCCATAAACAAACAAACAAATAAATAATCCGCCTCCTAAAAAAAAAAAAAAAATCCGCCTCCTGCTGCAGGGAACATGGGTTCAAGCCCTGGTCCGGGAAGATCCCACATGCCAGGGAGCAAGTAAACCCGCACCACATCTACTGAGCCTGCGCTCTAGAGCCCACGAGCTACAACTACTGAGCCCGTGTGCCGCAACTACTGAAGCCCGTGCGCCTAGAGCCAGTGCTCCGCAACAAGAGAAACCACCGCAATGAGAAGCCCGCGCACCGCAATGAAGAGTAGTCCCCGCTCGCGGCAACTAGAGAAAGCCTGTGTGCAGCGACGAAGACCCAACATAGCCAAAATTAATTAATTAATTAATTTTTTAAAAAAGACTTGGATGTTAGATGCTGTAGTCTTGGGAAACTAATCACTATCCGCTTACCTCTTTACCTAATAAACTGGTAAGGTGGAAGTAAACTCCTAGAAGCGGAATGAAAGCAAAACCTATAAAAATTGCTTTAAAGATACAGCTAGATAGGTATGGAGATTTGAAGTTGAAGTAGAACTTCACCAAATCCTAAGACTCCAGGAACTACCATATCTATAGCAGGACTAGGATGTGAAACAGTGAAACACCCAATTACCGTCAGGGTTTCTGGATAAATTTAGATATGTTTCCTTTTGTAGTTGGCATTTCTGGTTGTGTTGGCATTTTCTGGGTCAGATTTAGTAAGTGGGTAAGCCTTTTGTGGACAAAGGAGAATTTTAAAAATATAGCCGATCTTATTAATATGTTAATTCAGCAGTGGAAATGTATTGAGTACTTCCTACATGCCGTACATGATTCGTGTATATACGTGCATTCTCAGTATATGTGATTTTTAGGTGCTTGCTTTTTTAATTATAATTTTCTCACATTCAAAGACGGTGCTTTTTTGTTGTGCTTTGTTTTACAGAAAGCCTATCTGATTTTATAGTGGAAGCATTCATTTAGCAGAGATTCACTTTAAGGAAACTTAAAACAATTCTCCCCTGTGTTGGGTGAGAGACCTCTACACTCAGAAAGGGATATTAAGATGCACCTGGGCAGCAAAAATGCTGGCTTGAAAGCAAAGAGTTTTGCTTGGTATCTGGTATATGAGCTTAAATCACCAAATGGTAGAATGTTTTTACAAGATTCTTGCTTAGAGAGAGAAACCATCTCCTAAGAAATCTCTGCAAGGGCAGGCACTGTTCTAACCATCTTTGTATCACCGACCTGCCCAGCTCAGAGCTTAGAATATAAAACATGCTCAAAACATATTTTTTGCCAGAATGTTTGATCTAGGTACCCAAACCTGCAAGTACCATTTCCTTACCTACGATAGTCAATGGTGGCTTTTTTCAAACGACATTTTCCCTGCTCTCGGTCATAATTACTGCTCAGTTCAGATTACACGGTTTGGATGAAGAAATCTGAACAATAGCTAGACAAAGCCTGTTAAATCTTAGGCAGCCTTCTCCATCTCCTAATGTGGTTTAGAATTATACATTAGGAGCACTGTATACCAGAAGAATATTGATTGCTTTTCAGATAATGCAATTTACAGTTAATATGATGGTTAGGCTGGTCCAGGGAAATATTTGTTTTGTTCAATAATGTTAGACAGAAAACATACACTTTAATAAATACTGCATGAGAACAATCCTTTGGGGTGAACTTCAAGGAAATAAATATAGTACCATATGGCTACACATCGGTGGATTTTCACATTTCTAAAATCTGGAGAGATGTGTTCTTAGTAATTCTTTGCTTTACAAATAGATTCTTTGGAATTGTTCTTGTTTTAATATCAGAAACCATTGGCTGGCATTTTGTATGTAACCTTTAATATCTAAGAATGATAGTTACAGGACAGAATGTGCAGTATGATCCCATTTGTGTGTGCGTAGATACACACATTTATAGGTACACATATTCACACACAAAAAACCCTGGAAGGCTATCTAACGTCACAGTGGTTTTGGTGAGGATCAGGGCGGAGTGAGATTATAAGGTATTTTTACATTTAGTTACATATTTCTGTACTACTTGAATTTTTATAAGAAGCCTATATTGCTTTTGTAATCAGAAAATGATATATTAATATAGAGCTGAAATTGATGACATCTACAATAAAAATAGTATTGCAGGGCTTCCCTGGTGGCGCAGTGGTTGAGAGTCCGCCTGCCGATGCAGGGGACACGGGTTCGTGTCCCGGTCCGGGAAGATCCCACATGCCGCGGAGCGGCTGGGCCCGTGAGCCATGGCCGCTGAGCCTGCGCGTCCGGAGCCTGTGCTCCGCAACGGGAGAGGCCACAACAGTGAGAGGCCCGCGTACCGCAAAAAAAAAAAATAGTATTGAAAAGAGCTTGAAAGTAATCTAGTTGCAGAGTCATCTATCAAAACTGCATCCTAAAAACGAACAAACAAACAAAAAAACCCCCAAAACCACCCAACCCCCAAAACTGCATCCTGCCTGCGTACTCAAGGATGTTTGCTACAGCCACGCCTGAAATGGCAAAAGCTCTGCCATTAAAAAAAAAGTCCTCGAAAGGCCATCATCCAAGGGAGAGAGAGAGGACATGAGAATGTGTGTCTGTCTGCAGTGCGGTGGGCCTAAGAGGGGCCTGTGTTGCTGGGGGGATCTTTCTCAATTTTATACCAAGTGCTTGTGCCACATGTTTAAAAAAAATTAAAATGTTAAAAGGCTATACTTAAGTTCACAAGCCACAACTACTGGTCAAGATAGAACAGGAGTCTGATGGGATACTTTCTATTTCTTCCCAGTGGGCTTCTCACACCCACCGCCTGCTGTGCTCTGCCCCCAACAGGGCTTCTAGAGCAGGGCATCGGTAGTGAAAGACCAGTTCTGTTTTGCTCTTTATTTCCCCAATGCCTTGCAGATGGAGGCTTTAATAAAACCAATAAAAATGAATTACTGCAAAAATGAAATTAAAAACCAACCAAGACATGCAAAATTCAGGGTTCAATATTTTTATTAGTAGATAGAATAGACATAAAGTTCCTCTGTCAAGTTGCTTTTGAACTGTGGTTCTCAAATGATACAGATGAACTTATTTGCAAAGCAGAAATAGAGGCACAGACATAGAGAACAGACATATGGATACCAAGGGGGCGGGGGGGTGGGACGAATTGGGAGATTGGGATTGACATATATACACTGCTATGTATAAAAGAGATAATTAATGAGAACCTACTGTAGAGCACAGGGAACGCTACTTAATGCTCTGTGGTGACCTAAATGGGAAAGAAATCCCCAAAAAGAGGGGATATATGTATACATATAGCTGATTCACTTTGCTGTACAGCAGAAAGTAACACAACCTTGTAAAGCAACTATACTCTATTAAAAAATTAATAATAAAAAAAAAACTTGTAAAAAAAGAACAAAACCCCAAACAGTGGTTCTCAACTGGGGTGGTGAGCTGTGATTTTTGCCCCCAGGGGACATTTGGCAAGTCTAGAGACACTTTTGGTTGTCACGACTGGGGAGGGAAGTGTTACTGGCACCTAGTAGGTGGAGACCAGGGATGCTACTTACTGTTGGGACCACAGTGCACAGAACGGCCCTAACACGAAGGAATTTGGGGGCTCAAAATACCAAAAGTGCCAAGGCAGAAAAATCCTGCCTTAAAAGTTTTCAAGTGGTGAATCTCAGATTCTGTATTTATCTCTGGTCAGATTGGTAACGTTTTTGGACCCCCGTCCACAGACTTCCCTTTGAGAAGACTGCCCTTGACGTACTTCCTTTGAACTCTGGCCCAATAAGGTTGCCGACAGACCGCAACCAGGGTTCTCTAATCCTTGACGTGTGTGAGGCTTCCACATGAAGAATATACTAGAATGAGGACAGGAAAACGGAGCTTAGTGATGTAATCAAATGAAACGTGAACAAATGATTCTCCGCAGACGGCGAGACAGCGGCTTGAAGCCCAGCCGTGCTGCGTCCTAGCTGTGTAAGCCTGGGAAAGCTGGTTAGTACTTCCGGGCCACCATTTACCCATCTGTGAAATGGGAAGACCACCCTCTTCGTAGGGCTATTGTGGAGGTGAAGCGTAAGTAAGGTAGTTTCTAACCCTCAGCAGCACCCAATACACATCCTTAGGTTCGTCCTGTCTTGGAACCCCTCCGTCAAAGGACTCTGCCCCAGGTGCCCAGAGCCCACGCATGGCTGGTTCTTGTCAGTCTCTGTTTCTGTGATGGGGCTGGAGGCAACACTGCCCACGTCTTCTCCTCCTCCTTTGAGAAGAGCGGGTCGGCAGGAACTTTCTGAGGCCAGACATGTGAACGAGTGAGGGGCGGGGCCTAACTCTTCTGAGGAAGTTGAATAAGAAGTGGAAAGTACTGCAAATGGGAGGAATCACTCGCTGGTTCAGCCAGTACTGATTGGGCCCTTACTAAATGCCCTTCATATAAACGGCGGGAAAGGAAGCTAGAGGCGAAAAAAAATAAAAAAGAGGCCCCACAGAACTTGCCACCTGGTAGCAAGCCATGCATTTTGTGAGACTCACATCTGTTTGAAAAGCAGAACCCGCCTCCCATTTGTTCACTGGCAAAAACGGTCAGGGAGGAGGAGAAAAGATAACTTGTGAAGGAGTTTCTCATACAGCTCATGAGGCAGCCACAGCACAGCTGGCTCAGGCATTGGCAGGAACTCTTGGGAGGCATCTCACCCAACAAATCCCAGCTCCACCTTCAAAAACGACTTTCCAGCTGAACCTGAACTGCAGGGCCTCACACCTGGCCCCGGGCATTGCTGACCTGGTTCCAGGGAACCAGAACACAGCCCCTCGGAGGGTTCCTGTTCTAGGAACGAGGAGAGGGCGCAGGTTGGCTCTGGGCTCAGTGCTGAGACGCTCTCCTGGCTGGGTCTCCTGGAATTGCAGCTGGCGGAGGAGGAGGTGTGGGAAGCAGGGGCAGAGCTGGGGCCGGGCCCCTCCCGTCGGGGCACACGGGCCCTTGTCAGTTACACCTGAGGTCCGCCCACGTGGAGGCCCAGCAAGTCACCGCTTCCAAAACTCTTTTTCTTGAGAATACTTCCCTCTCTTTTATAATTGCTCTGGGTGAGTCACGCTCTGGATTTCTCTCAAGCAGTTGTGAAAGAGGACCTGTCAGAAGTCGCTCTCAGGGTGAGTTCTGAGTAAGCGGCAGGTGCTTTGGAGAGACAGCTGCACTTGAGGCTGCGGATCAGGTGGTGATGAAAACCTCCCTGAACAGTCCAGAGGCTAGATGTTCCCACGCCGAAGTCAGGGATGGATGGGGAAAGGTATAGGTATGAATGAATCACAGATATCAGGTTACTTACCTGGAGCTGCCTGCGAGGAAAATTTCATTCTCTTCCAAACCCACATCATTTCAGCTACCTCTTCATGCCTGCATCACCCACAGCATCTTTGCTGCCGTTGGTGGAGGGACTGGAGAAAGATGACCTGTGATCACCTTCTGTACCCGGGGCACCAGCTGGCCCTGGGTACGCAGAGAGAGTTAAGACCTAATTTCTCTCCCACAGATACTCACAGCCTAGACGGAGATGTGAACTATAAACTAATAATGACCACACAGGGGTCAAATGCTATAAAAACACATTTTACAAGGATCTGGGAACAGAGAGGGAGAAGCCGATAACCGCTCACGAACAAAGAAATGGTCCTTTCGGCTTCCCTGCGTGCTCCCGACACAGGCTCCCAACATTTGCACTTGACGATGGTTGATATCATGCCCTGATCATGGAGCAAATACCTTCTCATTTTATGACTTTTTCGTTTTAATTCGTATTCTCAGGTTTCGCTACCATGGCAGGACATGCAGCCATGAAATGTCTGTTAATCTCACTTACCCAGGTCTTCTCATGATATGTTATAAAAATATCTTTTTACCCAGTGTGTGCTTTGTGTCACTATCTGACTATACGATGTGCTTTCATTTCCAAAAGCAAATTGTTCATGTAAATGTTCCTGCAGATCATGAACCCTATACACTCTGGTACCAGGCATAACTGGAAGATGAATCCACAAATAATCCCAACACATCTGTACAACATTTGAGATTTCTTCCTAGTTTCAAAGAAAATGATATGAGTGTACTCATATATAAATGACTATATGATATATAGGTATATGTATTTGAGTATATTTTTGAGTATATATTTGAGTACATGTATATATGATATGTATATACTATAAATGAAATATGAGTATACTGACATTTTTTTCACATTAGTCTCATATTATTATTTTTTTCTGTCAAATCAGGCAATGAGTACACTTTCCAAGGCTGAACTCTTTGCAGATGAGCTCTGTGACTCAACTTTGCCATAATGAGGCAGTCTGGAGGCTTTTAAAAGCATGGAGACATTCTTAAGATTAGTAAAAACAGGATCGTCAAAGTCATGCAAATTGAAAGTACAAAAAGAAACATTTTGGCTTTTGATGGTTTGATGAAACTTTCTCTTCACTGGCTTCATAACTCACAAGCATCAAAGTCATGGAAACTGGCGACATAATTTTGCAGTCACAATTTCTGAGTCTCAGAAATGCATTCAGCTGATTCGAATGTAGTATTTTTTTTTAATTTAAAATGGGTAAAATATAGATTCATGGTTTTATTTTTTTTATTTTTATATTTTTATTTTAACATCTTTATTGGAGTGATTCATGGTTTTAGAATCAGAATCAGTTTAATGACTGAAGAGCCTTTGAGAATATCTGTTCCCAGCCCATCATTTTGCAGATGAATGCAGCTAGTTTATGACCTGCAGGTCCCTTAACCTCCCAGGGCTCGGCTTTCTGGTCTGTGAAATGAGAGGCTGGGCTGTATGAACTCTGATCTCCTCCCACCACCAACATTTTGCAGAATCCTAATAAATGGTTGTTGGGTGAATGAAGCTAGCACCCAGAGAGACTGGTTGATTGGCCTGAGATCACACAGTTACTCAGGGAGAGACCCACGTCTTCTGACTTTCAGCCATGGCTCTTGGTATAGAGTAGGCTTAGAATAAAGACCTTGAATTTGGTAAAAGTACATAGAGATCAATGAAGAAAACACCCTAAGGGGGCTTTGCTTGTGGTGCAGTGGTTGGGAATCTGCCTGCCAATGCAGGGGACGCGGGTTCGAGCCCTGGTCCGGGAAGATCCCACATGCCCACTAAGCCCGTGTGCCACAACTACCGAGCCTGTGCTCTAGAGCCGCGAGAGCCACAACTACTGAGCCCACGTGCCACAGCTACTGAAGCCCGCGTGCCTAGAGCCCGTGCTCCACAACGGGAGGGGCCCCTGCAGTGAGAAGCCCGTGCACCGCAACGAAGAGTAGCCTCTGCTCTCCGCAACTAGAGAAAGCCTGCGTGCAGCAACAAAGACCCAGCGCGGCCGAAAATAAAGAAATAAAATAAATAAATGTATTAAAAAAAAAAAAAGAAAACACCCTAGGAAGAAAATAAATAAATAAATAAAACACCTCTACACAACAGCCAAGTGAAACAAAGTTTCACAAAGTTTCAATTATCTGCATATCCACGTTTTAATCATAGGCTGGCTTCCCTTAGACATGCAACTCATTTGCCTGGTGGACCACAAGTGTCAACCATTCTATTGCTGCATCACAAACTTCTCCAAAAGGAAGAAGCTTACAACAGTTTATCTTTACCTCTTGTTATGGGTTAACGAGAGAAAAGACATATTGAAGTCCTAACCCCCGGGGCCTGTGAGTGGGACCTTATTTGAAAACAGGATCTTGGCAGATGTCATCAAGTTAAGATGAGGGCATCAGGGCCCAAATCCAGTATCACTGGTGTCCCCATAAGAAGAGGGCAATCTGGACACCAGACACCCAGAGGGAAGAAGGCCATGGGAAGATAGAGTCAGACCTTGGTGTGATGCTATCACAAGTCAAGGAACACCTGGGACCACCAGAAGCTGGAAGAGACCAGGAAGGACCCTCCCCTAGAAGTTTCAGAGGGAGCACGACCCTGCTGACACATTAATTTCAGACTTCCAGCCTCCAGAACAGTGAGAGAATGAATTTCTGTTATTTTCAGCCCCGCAGCTTACGGTACTGTGGAAGGCAGCCCTGGGGAGTGAATATACCTCTCATGTTTCTGCAGGTTGAGTGGGCGAGGGTGGGTCCTTCTCTCTCAGGATCTCTTAGACAGTGGCCGGGACTAGAGTCATTTGAAGGCATGACTGGGCAGGATGTCCAAGATGACGCACTCACATGCCCAAGGTTGGTGTTGTCTTTGGCGGGGGGCTCAGCTGTGCCTCTGGACTGGAGCTTCTCCATGTGACCTCTCCATGTGACTCAGATTCTCGAAGCATGGTAGTGTCTCAAGAACGACCATTCCAAAGGGGCAGTAAGGCCCTGGCCAGAAACCTGTGCAGCATCTCTTCTGCTCTGTTCTATTCCTCTGTTCTATTCTATCCTCAAGGAGGCAAACATTAGTGACTGAGGGACAGTTTCTTGAGGTGTTCTTTTTTTTTTTAATTATTTATTTGGTTGCACCGGGTCTTACTTGAGGCAGGCGGGCTCCTTAGTTGTGACACGCGAACTCTTAGTTGCGGCATGCATGTGGGATCTAGTTCCCTGACCAGGGATTGAACTCAGGCCCCCTGCGTTGGGAGCACGGAGTCTTATCCACGGCACCACCAGGAAAGTCCCTCCTTGAGGTGTTCTGAGCCATTGCCTTCCACTGGTAATATAGATTAACAAGCCGAGGTTGTAGAAAACATTCTCCATGAGAGCAAATGCCACCTGGGACCCAGAAGGCCTAATAAAACCCCCAAGGATTCTATATCCCAAGGAGAGCTCCTTCAAACCAGTTTTCCTCCCAGAAAGTTTCTCACCCCTGGGTCGCAGCTTAGGAGGTTGGAGGAGACATTTCCTCCCTCCTTGCTTTTGAATCATTCGTATAGCAGCGATTATAGCGATGTTCAGGCATTCCCTAGCAGGTGAGGAAAGCGTCTCCCTGAAGGAGAATTCTCACAATTCTTTATTCAATATGCCTTCGGTAAATGTCTCCTGGGGGGTCCGCATGGTGCTGGCTGATGAGACAAGGAGATAAGTAGGAATTTTAGAAGTTCGAAAGAAAAAATATGCCTGCAGTCCGGGGAGATGGAACCAAGAAGACTCTCTGAGCCTTCCTCTTCCTTTTTCCTTTCGGGGTCTCGGAGCCATCCTGGCCGTGTCTGTCCCCAGACACTCTTTCCTTCCCACGGGATGGCTTGCCTGAGACGCTGTCTGGGCCTGAGGCGCCCCGGGGCCTCAGCGCTGGGGCAGGCATGTTCTAGCTCTGGGGGTCCGCTTTCTCTGACAGGGTAGGGAAGCTCTCTGTGACCTGAGAGGCTGCAGGTGGCGTGAGGGCTGGGAGTGACCCTCTGGGAGATAGGTTCCAGCTATGCCTTTGGGGGAGAAGACCCAGGAACAGAGTGCAGAGGGGTTAGAAGAAAGTGAGCAGTCCCACACGTCTGGGGCAAACTGTACGCGACTGCTCTGGGGTTTTCACAGAAGGGGTTATTTATACTGCTCATGGTGGAGCCACTGCAGGACCTTTGGTGGCATCAGGGACCTCCAAAGGGAAGGCTGAAGTGGGTGTGGGGAAAGAGACTCAAGGCCCCTCATCCCATTTTTTTTTTTTTAAATAGACTTTATTTTTTAGAGCAGTTTTAGATTCACAGCGAAATTGAGAGGAAGGAACCGAGAGTTCCCACATACCCTTAGCCCGACATATACACAGCTTCCCGTGTTATCATCAGCATCCCCCCACCAGAGTGGTCCATTTGTTACAACTGATGAACCTGCCCTGACACACCATAAACACCCAACGTGCATAGTTTACATGAGGGTTCACTCTTTCGCGGGCCTCTCACTGCTGTGGCCTCTCCCGTTGCGGAGCACAGGCTCCGGACACGCAGGCTCAGCTGCTCCGCGGCACGTGGGATCTTCCCGGACCGGGGCACGTGGGATCTTCCCGGACCGGGGCACGAACCCGTGTCCCCTGCATCGGCAGGCGGACTCTCAACCACTGCGCCACCAGGGAAGCCCAATGCTCACCTTTAATGTGATGGAACATGGAGCTGTTGCTCGGCAATGGGGCGGTGAGCCCAGCAGGAGGCAGGCGCGTTCTTCGGGCTGTTTCCTAGTGCATTTCTCTGGGGTCCTTACCCGGCTAACAGCCCCCACCAAACCACCAGGGGACCTGATGGTCCTTCTGGGTCTGAAGAGCCATCACAGGGGTGGTTGGCTATCCGTTCAGGGCCCCGTGTCTAAGTTCTTTCACACAAGCTCTCTGTAACTCTTGCTGGCACTAACCTTACAAGACACAGTGGAACAGAAACCACTACATCCGCAGAAATACACCAGGCTTCGGGCTTCACCGGGCAGCTTTCTGGACCGTATTTCCTTAAATATTTATCTTTGGGCATCTTCAGATTAAGATCCTCTAAGTGTGAGGCACTCACCCCCCTCTCACCTGGACTACTTCCTTGCTCTCCTGGGTGGTCTTAGCCACCCAGATGAGCAGAGTTTGGTGACTGATTAGAAGCTGGGGACGAAAGAAAATTTCATCACGGAGGAATCCCAAGTCCCAGAATTGATCTCAGTGTCACCAAGAAGAGAGAACACAGGAAAACAGGCAGACTTAAGGTCTTTGGTGTTGGCCACTTCAGTTTGTGGCACTTGTGGGACCCACGGATGTGAACCTCAGGCTGGCAGCTGGGCACGTGCATCTAAGCTTCAGTGAGTCCTAGACGGAAGGGTTGTTTTGACCCATCCCCAGCTGATTTTTCCATTTACCTCTTATGGAGCATCTATTTTCTCTTATTTTTGATTTCTTGGATGGGGGTAATTCACTGTCACTCATGTCCCGTTTACAGTTCTCCTCTGACTTGCCATCTAGTGTGATAGTTTACTGTGGAAATGCCAAATATTTGCATCTGAGCTATTAGCTTATCATTGGGCTGAATTGATTAGCTGTTAGTGTTTTGATACTGTGTACAAATACATATTACAAATATTATAAAAGGCTTTACTCTATATACAGGTGAGAAAATCATACACTCTTTAGAGAAGGAAGATTAGAAATGATATAATCCAATGCCCACAAAATACTAAATAAGTCAGCATGCTTTAAGTGAGTGCCCTTTGTGTGTATATGTATACTTACTGAGAGAGAGAGAATGTTGTAAAATGTTAACATTTGGAGAATGTCAATGAAGGAGAGATGGGAATTACTTGCGCAATTTTTTCAACTTTTTTCTGTCTAAAATTTTTTCAGAATTAAGAAGTTAGTCCCCAAAGTTTAATACATACTATATAACACTAACAACGGAGAAGGGCGGGTGCTGGTGGAGGTGGGTGGGAAACAATAAAAACTCAATAGTGCCTCCAAGAGATGGGGACTCACGCAACCTGATTCTGTACCAATCGCCTCAACTTCTCGGATGTCTTGTGAAACAATCTTTTTGCTTTTTCTAGATGCAAAAAGATAGAATTGAATAAATCATAACAGAAAATGAAAAGATCCTTTTCTTGCTGTTATAGGGATTGTGAAATACAGATAAATCTCAGCCCAGAAGGAATTAATTTGATTAATGTAGATGTAAAATCAAAATGAATAGGACTGTAATCCCTTGGGGAGTCTGCATTTGTTCTGAACGCTCTTATCAAATGTTCCTGGGGACACAGGACACAATATTATTAAGATACCTGGCTGGGGAGGGCAGTAAGTCGAATAGAGGAAAGATGCTACAGGTCATGTGCTTGCTTTGTTTGGAGAAACCTGATGAAGAAAACTCCAGATACCAACTCTGGGGCATGGACTGTGGACCCCGGAACCTGACCCCAAGAGCCTCTCTACGGATATGAGCACCCGGACTGAGACACACATGTGGCCGCAGCATGTGGTCCTGATTTGTATCAGGGAACTAGAGGCTTAGGGATGATCCCCTGCCTCAAAGGAAATAGAGAACACCCTTAATTAGTTAAGGACTTATTAAAGTCTAGCAAGTTCTGCTCTAAGGGATGGGCCTCACCAGGAAGACAGGGGAGGCTGCTTATTCAACAAGTATTAAATAAATGCCTTCTCTAGATGAGGCACAATGCGAAACAATGGAAAAACGTAGAGTAAGATAAATAGGACCTATGCCATCAGGTGGCTTATGGGACAAAGATTGCTGACCAAGGAGTTCCCAGAGAACTCAGCTTCCACATCCGTAAAAGGGAAAACCTCCCTCCATCATATATGAAACATGAAGATTAAATGAATTGATGTATCTAAACGCTTGGCAGATATCAGGCACTTAATAGTTGCTGGTTTCCCCCTCTCTCTCTTCTCTGATGCAAGAGCCCAGGTCATCCTGGGTTACTCTGAATCTTGCCCACTCTGGTCCATCACCAGGACAGTTCCATGGACCCACATCTAGACCCTCTGCTGGTGTCTTAACTCAGATGCCCTAAGGACGTCTGAACTTGCTCTTACACCTCAACCCCGTACCAAGAGTGCTAACGACACCGCAAACATTTGATTAGGAAAGCCACCTTGTTTTAAAACGTGAATATATTTGGGCTGTAACTGTGATTTCAATTTGTAGATTTCACCACGGTCGTGCTATCAAGCAGCATTCAGGTTTATTAATTTTATACGCATTGGCATCTTTGAAATTGTTAGTTCGTATGTATGGAAATAAATTTTCATGAAATGAACGATAAGCTCTCTTATATGGGACATCTTTAATACTAGAGTAAAATAGATTTTAAATTACATACTAGAATGGCAGGTTTCTGCTATAAGTTTGTGTTTAAAAAAGGGGAAAAGAAAGCATAGATGGGAAAAAAAAGACAAGAAAGTAGATGTAAAGTCTCCGTACTCTGGGTTATGTTCAGGGAGAAATTTTATCCCGTTTTCCTTGAAACCCAGCCTTTTTTCCCCACCCTTAAGAAGCTCTGTAAAGGTTGGGGTTATTTATCTCAACTCTAGGACAACTTGGGACAGGGGTATGGAGCTAGAAGGAGATGATAAGGGGCTGAAGGAAGGTTGAATTGCAAGCAGCCTCCAACAAGCATCTGCTTCAGATCACTGGGCTCAGACACGGAGGAAATAGGATCTTACGGCCACAGGGCTGAAACCGGAGCCCAGACCCTCTTTCGCTGGAACCGAGGCCGTGCAGGCTGATCCGTGGACCAGGGGGAGGAACTGATCCCTGAGATCACGGCGACGGCTTTCTGCCAGAAAATAAGGTTGCTCAGAGTGCGCTTTTCTTCTTTGAGTTAATTCCTCCATCTGTCCTGGGCCATGACTCTACAGGAGATATTTCATAACTGCTTACAGAATGATTCAGGTCTCCACAAAATCGGAACTAGTACAAAGTACAGAATCCCGCGGAGAACAAGAGGACCTGTAGAGAATGTCTGCTGTTAGGAAATGTGATAAGTTGAACCAGAAGCTTAGATTTAAAAAAAAAAAAAAACATAAAGTTGCACATGATACCACTTTATTGCACTGACAAAGAAGGAAATAAAATGGAAAAGCCAATTCTTCCAATCTAGTAAGGAAAAAGAAAAAAAGATTCACCTTTCCTCTACACTTTTCTGTTCTAGTCTCTATATGTCCCTTTTTCTCTGGCTAAGAATGCCTAAGAATTTTTTTTTTATTATTGCAGTATAGTTGATTTACAATGTTGTGTTAGTTTCAGGTGTATGGAATGCCGAAGAATTTTGAATCATCTTTTGTGTTTTTTTTGTTTGTTTTTGCGGTACGCGGGCCTCTCACTGCTGTGGCCTCTCCCGTTGCGGAGCACAGGCTCCGGATGCGCAGGCTCAGAAGCCATGGCTCACGGGTCCAGCCGCTCCGCGGCATGTGGGATCTTCCCGGACCGGGGCACGAACCCGTGTCCCCTGCATAAGCAGGCGGACTCTCAACCACTGCGCCACCAGGGAAGCCCTGAATCATCATTTTATTATTATCAGAAATCTGTCTCACACTG
The DNA here is from genome assembly GCF_011762595.2 of Tursiops truncatus. Taxonomy (NCBI): domain Eukaryota; kingdom Metazoa; phylum Chordata; class Mammalia; order Artiodactyla; family Delphinidae; genus Tursiops; species Tursiops truncatus. The sequence continues at coordinate 98,211,361 of NC_047042.1, read as the reverse complement.
TTACAAGGTGTGACTACAAAGGAAGGCTTCTGATTCCACGAGCCACACAAGGAAATCAATGTTCTTATTTTATAACCGAAGCATATGCAGGCAATATGTGCCTATATCAAACCATTATGTTGTTGTATAAAACTAATACAATGTTGTATGTCAGTTACATCTTAACTTAAAAAAGCTTCTTCAGTATTCTGTTTTCCTAGAGTTTCAGATGTGATTTTGGGCATCATTGGCGATCTCTGATTTTACTTGTTGGAGCATGGAGTCAGGACTTAACAACTGATCTAGAACTTTGTATTTTCAAAACAGTTTATGCTTCTTAAAGTCATCAGGTATTATTTAATGACTTAATAACATTATTCATGCCCCTCCCCCATGACCCAAATGAGATAATCACCGGATTGTCTCAGATTATAGATTCTTAGCAGCAGCCACCAGCCACATGCAGTTCCCTGCGTGTAATATTTTGCACTTAGATGCTTAATAATGATAATGCTTTGAAGTAGGAACTCAGTTTAACGTTTGGTCTGTTTATTTTTAACATAATGAACCTTGAAAAGAGTGAAAATTTAAGTTTTCTTGTTAAGCCATTTTAGACATTGTCCATTTTCCTCAGTTGCAAACTTAGTTACGGAGAGAGGAGATACTGCTACATTCAGAATCAGCAACCATCATACCCACAACACAGCCATACTTGAAAGAGCAGAGTGGAGCCCAGAAGCTGTATAATGTGGGGGACCAAGCTGAAAGACTGTGGGTGGATTTCTCAACTTAGTCACCCACGGATGGGCCTCAGGGGCTCTGGGCACTCCCTGAAATGCCCTATTTGGAAATTCTGAGGGTGGGGCAGTGTCTGTTGCTTAGATGCTCAAAGGGATTCAGGTTGCTCTGCCAAGAAAAAAAAAAAAACCACAATTCCGTGTCTTCTTCTTTCCTGCATCCATTGGGTCGAGAAGACGAGGGATGTAAGGACAGCAAGACAATGTGGGGATGCTGTTTGTCTTCCCTTCTTTCTGCCAATAGAACCCCGATTTTGCTCAGGGTGACACTGGGCCTAGCCTGGGAGGATGACTCATGACATTGCAAAACCAGTCAGGACAGTCCCATCCTCTTCCATTAGACTGCCAACTTCTCAGCCTCCCTTTCAGTGAGGGTGTCGTCAGCATGTGTTCCATTTCTTGCCAATGAGATGCAAGAGGAAGGCTGCAGGGAAGCTTTTGGAGAGTTCTTGCTTTCTTTATACATAAGAAAGAAGTGACTGCCTCAGCCCCGTCCCCTTTCTTTTGGCCTTGAACTTGCCTGTGATAGTTGGAACTTCCACAGCCATCTTGTAACCTTGAGGTGATGTGCATGGGGATAATAGGCCAATATGCAAAATGGAGAGACAGAAAGAGTCTGAGTCTTTAATGACATTGGTAAGTTGGCAGGTCAATCCTGATATGGACTGTCTTTGAGTTTCTTAAGTAAGTAATAAACATTCTTCTGGCTTAACCTATAGTTAGGGTTTCTGCTACTTGCATCCAAATATACCTCAGTGGGTATAACGAATAATCTTCTTCAGCTTAAAATATAATCAACTGATTCTGCCTGTTCAAAATGTACCACTAGTAGCTAGATGTTGTTTTCATTGGATGACACTAACCCTATTAATAAGCTAGCCTTCTCAATGTACATGCAGGAAACGTGGGAAATTCAGGAGTGAAATAAATGATCCTCTGAACTTAAACAGTATTCTTCCTGATATGAAGAATGGTGGGTGTTACCTTATTTTTGGTTAATAATACCATAATCAATGAACAGAAGTAATTATATAGGCAGAGACTACATCTCTACTTTCAACTAAAGTGGGAATTAATTTTAAGTATCCATGCTTTTTTGTTCTAAACATCTCTATCTCAATAAATGTTTGTGCTATTTTATCATATGGCCTACATACTAACATAAAAGGCAAATCTACTAATGAAGGTTTGAATTTTTGTTTGTTTTATTTTTTTATATTCTGTTAAAGCCATTTTGACATATAAGTCCCTTGGAAAATTTGAGGAAGGAAAAAGCCACTGAATTAAGTTAGCACATTCTCCTCCAGGAAATTTAGTCACATGTATTTCTATGCTATTTATATAAACTTAAACATTAATTCATATGTATCCATACGTATATATTATATTTGTGGATTATTTTTAAAAAGCTTTATCTACAATTCACCAAAGGTGAAGGGTTGGAAGTTCATCAGTTAGCTTTTGCTGTATAACAAACCCCTCTAAAACTCAGTTGCTTAAACAGCAATGGTGTTGTCACTCACACGTTTGCAGGCCGGCTGGCATAGCTTTGCACCTTAGAAAAAATTTAATAATCTCACCATTTTCTGTGAGAACCCAGCCTACTTTAAAAGACATTGCCTTGTAAAATATATAAGGTATGAAAAATAATAAAATTATGGGCACAATGGATGTCTTTACTGAGAAGTTTCTGCCAGTGTGCACTGACTGTTATGCACTCTTTTATATTTATAAGATAATAAACTATTGAGCAATGGGCCATTCTTTTAAGATTACCCTAGGATAATCTTTGTAGGAAAGTATTTGAAAAGTAACTTATGAGGTCTATTTCCAGTGCAGTATTCCAAGTTCAGTGATTTTTTTTGCAAAAACTTCACAGGTGGTACAGATGTGACAACACTGCAGAATGAACCTGCTCTATCACAGATATACTGCCCTTAGTTTAAAATGGTTGCTTTTTGGAACATATGGTTCCCAGCTGAAGTTTTATCACTGCTACTGTTTTTCTTCCCAGAATATTATACACCAGTTTGATAAATTTCATCAGTGGGAAAATATTTTCTCCTCAAGTTAGGGATAAATTTCTGCAGTTGGAACGTCTCTTATATTAAAGATATTGATTTGGAACATGCTCCTCTTTGAATGGGAGGAATAAGCATTTAGTCAACAGTCAGCAGAACACGGAGAATTGCAAAGCAACACGTCAAAAGATTGCCATGGAACTTGTACAGAACCAGAGCTTCAAAAGCTCTGGTTATGTTAGCACGTGCATGTGCAGCAGCACTGCCCACCGGACCGCAGGTGCTGGAGGGAACCTTGCAGCTCAAACCCACTAAGAATGCGCAAGGGTTTGAGGAGGGTTCCACCCTGGACTTGGAACAGTGGAAGAAATCAGGTGTAGGATCTTGTTATCGGGAAGATTTATTAGCCAAAGAGTTGGAGCTTGCCCACCCCAGACTCAGGAATCACTGAGCCTGGTCCTGAGGCAGGATCCTGGTCACATACCCTGCTTCTGAGATCCTAGACGGTGACACCTCTAGAGGCCAAGGAAATTAACCTTCCCCCACCCAAACCCCACCAGTCATGGGAATGGGCTGCTGAAAGGACCCACGTCACTCTGCTCTTGGGATCAGGAGGTCTGGGTTGCCTCGCTGCCCACCTGAACATCTTCTCCCCTCGTCATTGCTAACTGTGCTCCTTGGCTCCGAGCCCCACAGCCCTCCATCCTTCCTTCCCTCCCTCCCTTGCTTTCCTCTTGCTTTCTTGAGGAATCCTTCTCTGTGTCCCTCCCCTGGCTATACTCCTGCAGGGCATGGACCAAAGCAAACATTAAGTAGATGTATTTTGAGTGAATAAATAAATTGTCGCGTATGATTCAGACTTTTAAACATTTATGCAAACATTTTAAACTCTTTTATGTTTGTCTAATTATGCCGTATTTTTACATAATGAGTTCCTTAGCTTGTTACTTACCAAATGAAGTCATTCTTAATTGTTTTCATTGTACATTATAGAGAATGCAAGCAGTACTTTTTAATTGAAACATCTTGGGATTCAATGAGAAAACCTGGATTCACTTTATCCAGATTGCATACGTTTTCAGAGAATCCGAACACCTGAGTCGCTTCTCAACTTTTGCGTTTTTAGCCTCAAGTGTTCTGATGCTGTCTTTATTCAGCAGAATTTCTTCTCTTTTCCCTTTCCAACACCCATCTGCCCCTCTCCCTCTCTAATCCTTTTAGGTGCAGTGATCAAAAGTGCTTGCAGTATTTCCTTTTGTGGACACCTCAAAGCTTTTTATTCCCATTTTAAAATTTTATTTATTAATTTAATTAATTTATTTTTGGCTGCTTTGGGTGTTTGTTGCTGCGCGCGGGCTTTCTCTAGTTGTGGTGAGCGGGGGCTACTCTTCGTTGTGGTGCACGGGCTTCTCATTGCGGTGGCTTATCTTGTTGCGGAGCACGGACTATATATGCACGCAGGCTTCAGTAGCTGTGGCTCGCGGGCTCTAGAGCGTAGGCTCAGTTGCTGTGGCACGTGGGCTTAGTTGCTCCGCGGAATGTGCGATCTTGCCAGACCAGGGCTCGAACCCGTGGTTCCTGCATTGGCAGGCGGATTCTGAACCACTGCGCCACCAGGGAAGACCTTATTCTCGTTTTTAAGCCTGACGCTAGGACAAGTAATGTTTTGCTGTCTTTGGGGAGCTAAAGCCCTTATTTTCAAGCAACTGACTCCCTGGGGGACCTTTCCTGAGGCTTTGACCAATGGTTCAGAGGTCTTCTTTTTTAATGCATAGAGGATTTATTCTATCCCTAAATAAGTTATCTGGAACTTTCCATCTGAGCAAATATCCTTTCTCTGGAAGCAGGATCTTTTGGTGGGTGGGGATGTCAAAGCAAGTTCTCCTGAGTAATCACCACTTCCTTCTTTTTTAAAAATGACTTTGAGATGTAATTTACACACCATAAAGTTCACTCTCTGAAACTATACAATTCAGTGGTTTTTAGTATATTTACAGAGTTGTACCACCATCATCATAATCTAACTTTAGAACATTTCCATCATCCCCCAGGAAACCTTGTATAATTTAGCAGTCACTCCTCCTGTCTCTCCCCACCCTCTCCTCCCCTCCAGTCCCAGGCAACAGCTATTCTACCTCTGTCTCTCTAGATTTGCACATTCTAGACATTAGATATAAATGGCCCCATACAATATGTGGCCTTTTGTGTTGTTTCTTCCCCTTACCATGTTTTTGAGGTTCACCCCTGTTGTAGCATGTATTAGTACTTCATTCCCTTTTACTGCCGAATAATATTCCATTGTATCCATATACCACGTTTGGTTTATCCTTTCATCAGTTGGTGGACATTTGGGTTGTTTTTTTTACTTTTTGGCTATTATGAATGACGCTGCTATGAATGTTCATATACAAGGTTTTGTGTGGCTATATGTTTTCATTTCTCTTCGTTGAAATGAAATAGTTTTAGGAACGCAACTGCTGGTTCATATGGTAACGCTTTCTGTTTTACATTTTGCAGAACTGCCAGACTGTTTTCCAAAGTGCTGCGCCATTTTACAGTTCACCAGCAATGTCTGAGGGTTCCAATCCCTCTACATCCTTGCTAACACCTGTTATTGTCTGTCTTTTTGATCATTGCCATCCTAGTGGGTGAGAAGTGGTGGTTTTGATTTGCATTTCCTTAATGACTAATGATGTTAAGCATCTTTTCATGTGCTTGTTAGCCGTTCACATATCTTCATTGGAGAAATGCCTATTCAAATCCTTTATCTATTTGTCTTTTTATTGTTTATACATTTGGGATATCCACCTTTCTATTGTTGAGTTGTTAAGAGTTCTTCATATATTATGGGTACACCCCTTCCTTCTTCATAGACTATTTTCATGTGGCTTTTGGGACACGACACTCTGGTTTTCCTCCTTTGTCATTGTTCACCCCCTTCAGTCTTCTTTGCTGGCTCTTTCTCTTCTCCTTGATCTTAAAAAAAAAAACCCAAAAGTGAAAAAAACTTATTATTGAAGTATAACATACAAATAGAAATAGCTTAAATAATTTTCACCAAGAAAATGCACCTGTTTACCCAGCACTCAGATCAAGGAGTAGAACATCCTCAGCACCCCAGAAATGGCCCTCATGTTCTCCTCAGTCACTAGCCTCACCAGGGATAACCAACTATCCTGACTTGTAACATCACAGGTCAGTTTTGCTTGTTAAGGAATTTTAAATAAACAAAATCATATGATACATATTCTTTTTTTTTGACTTCTTTCACTCAATTGTTATGTTGATCAGATTTATTCACATTGTTCTACGTAGCTGTAGATTGTTCATTTGCACTGTTGTAGGGTATTCCATTCTGTGAACTGACCACAATTTATTCATTCTACTGTTGATGGGCATTTAGATGTTTCCAGTTTGTGACTTTTAGGAATACTGCTCTTTTGAACATTCTCATACATGTGTTCAAGAAAGTATATTCTTGGTAAGTATACATACACACATACATACCTGCTAGATCTAGACCTCGGAGTAGAGTTGCTATGTTACCGAGGGTTCAATATTTGTTCAAGTTCAGTAGCCACTACCTCTTCTCAATTTTCCAAAGTGGTTGTACCAATTCATAGTCCTATTAGTAGTGTATAAGAATTTTCATTGTTTCACATTCTTGCTAACCCTTGGTATCTTCTGTATTTTATTTTGTTTGTTTTAGCTATTCTGGTATGTATGTAGTGGTATTGCGTTATGGTTTTATTTGCATTTCTCTAATAACTAGTGAAATTGAGCACCTTTTTATACTTATTAGACATTTGTACATTTACTCTTTCAGAGTGCCAGTTTAAGGTGCATTGTATTTGACCACTTCCTAATATTTTGTCTTCTTTTTCAAACTGTTTTATAGCAGTTCTTTTTTTTTAAGATTTTTTTTGATGTGGACCATTTTTAAAGTCTGTGTTGAATTTTTTTTTGTTACAGTATTGCTTCTTTTTTTAATATATATTTATTTATTTATTTTGGTTGCACCGGGTCTTAGTTGCGGCATGTGGGATCTTTAGTTGCGGCATGCCAACTTCTTAGCTTAGGTGTGCCGACTTCTTAGTTGCGGTGTGTGGACTCTTTAGTTGCTCTTAGTTGCAGCAAGCTTGCTGATCTAGTTCCCTGACCAGGGATCGAATCCGCCCCCACTGCATTGGGAGCGTGGAGTCTTACCCACTGGACCACTAGGGAAGTCCCTGCTTCTGTTTTGGTTTTTTGGCCATGAGGCATGTGGATCTTAGCTCCCTGACCAGGGATCAAACCTGCACCCCCTGCATTGGAAGGTTAAGTCTTAACCACTGCACCTCCAGGGAAGTCCCTAGGAGTTCTTTACATAATCTAATTACAAGTCTTTTGCCAGATATGAGTATTGTGGATTTCTTCTTTGGCCTGCCTTTGCAGTATCGTAATGGTGTCTTTTGAAGGATGGAAGTTCTTAATGTAGTTCAACTTATCATTTTTTTTCTTTATGGTGAGCATTTTTTTTTTTTTTTTTTTTTTTTTTTTTTTTTGCTGTACGCGGGCCTCTCACTGCTGTGGCCTCTCCCGTTGCAGAGCACAGGCTCCGTACGCGCAGGCTCAGCGGCCATGGCTCACGGGCCCAGCCGCTCCGCGGCATGTGGGATCCTCCCGGACCGGGGCACGATCCGGTGTCCCCTGCATCGTCAGGCGGACTCTCAACCACTGCGCCACCAGGGAAGCCCCGGTGAACACTTTTTGCATCCTGTTTAAGCACTTTACGCCTACTGCAAGATCATAAAGATATTTCTCTGCGTTTTCTTCCACATTTAAATCAGTAACCCATCTGGTAAGAGGTAGAGGCGAAGATTTTTTTTTCCCCATAAGGATATCCAGGACCAATTGTTGAAAAGACTCTCCTTTCTCCACTGAGCTGCCAGGTCACCTCTGTTATAAATCAGGTAACCGTATAGGTATGGGTGTATTTCTGGGCTCTCCATTTTGTTTCCCATGGGTCCATTTGTCCATCTTTGTGTTAATATCACTGTCTTAATGACCATAGCTTTAAAAAGCTAGGTTTTGATATCTGGTCATGAAGTCTCCCAGCTTCATTCTTCTTCTTCAAGATTGTCTTGGGTCTTCTCCGCCTTTTGCATTTCACATATGTTTCAGAATCAACTTGTCAATTTACACACACACACACACACACACACACACACACACACACACACACACACCCATGAACCCTCCTGGGATTCTGATTGGCATTGTGTTGAATCTAGGCATCTTCTAAATCACAAAAATGACATTCCCCCTATTTAAGTCTTTTAAAAGTTTTTCCCAGTATCATTTTGTAATATTCAGGATAGAGGTCATGTGCATTTTTCATCAGATTTATTATTAGGTATTTGATGTTTTTCAAAAGGTAAATGGTTTTACTTTAAGAGTTTAATTTCCTCTTTGTTTATTGCTGGTATATAGAAATTGATTTTTGTAAACTAGCCTTGTATCCAGTGACCTTGCTAACTTCATTCATGAATTCTAATACTTTGAAGATTATTTTGGAGTATCTATGTATGCCATCATGTAATCAATTTTATTTTTTCCTTTCCAGCTCTTATCCTTTGCTAAAACCATGTTCTCTTTCATATAATATATTTTAGTCTTTATTGATCATTTCTCCCATTATAGTTCAAAGTCATGGTAAGATTCATCAGTTCTCAGCTTCCCCAAATCCTCAGTAATCCTTTGTAGGACAAGTGTCGCATTTGTAAAATGATATTCTGCCCAGGGGTCATTTGTAACACTATTTTGGCCAAGCATCCCTCAGTTTCACACTTGGATTCCTTTAAAACTCTCAGATAATTTCTAGATTGCCTAAATGTTTAAATCTATTTTAATCTATTCATTTGACTTGATCAAATTTCTCTTTTAAAAGTCGAAGTAAAATGGTAACATCCTGATCAATTTCGCTGAATTTGTGTTTGGGAAAGTGGGTAGTACAACATGGCTGGAATTAAGGGTGGTGGAGGCGTAAGGGATAAAACTGATGACAGCTTGTTTCATCCAGAGCAAGAGATGAGGGAGAGAAAGAGGGAGAAAGAGGTGGGGGGTAGGTCCTAATTTCAGAAATGACATCCCATTACTCATGTGGGCGTATTCTATTAATTAGAAGTGAATCAGCCAGTGGATCCAGCCACATTCAAGGGGAGATTACACAAAGCTGTGAAGATCAAGAGGCGGTAACACCTGGGAGCATTTTAGAGGCTGCCTATCACAGCCCCCTTTGGCTTTCTAGAGGTGACTATTTCAACCTTTTTCTTAAAAGGTCAGGCTAATTTAAATCAGGACCAAATTATGCTATAATTTTTTTTTTTTTTTTTTTTTGCGGTACGCGGGCCTCTCACTGTTGTGGCCTCTCCCGTTGCGGAGCACAGGCTCCGGACACGCAGGCTCAGTGGCCATGGCTCACGGGCCCAGCCGCTCGGCGGCATGTGGGATCTTCCCGGCTCGGGGCACGAACCCGTGTCCCCTGCATCGGCAGGCGGAGTCCCAACCACTGCGCCACCAGGGAAGCCCAATGCTATAATTTTTAATTAAGCTTTCTCTACATGCCACACGTTTCCTGGCCCCAGCCCTGGGTGTTTTCCGGCCTGCAGTATAAGGCCGCTCTCGTTCTTTACGAGAGTTCATCCCTTCTCGGGCCTTCAGTTGCTACTCCTCTGTTGACAAGCTCAAACCTCTTAGCCAAATTTTATATCCTATAGCTCTTCATTTGTCCTCCAAAACGTTTAGATGTTTTGCTTTTGCTCTGTATTCTCTATGTCTAAAACCCAAATAATCAGTTTTCTATCTCTATTAGGACTGAGAAATTATTTTAAGACCAAAAAGGGAGAGTTGATAAAAATGTGATGCTGGAATATAATGGTCTAAACAGTTTTTTGCCCTAACAAACTGCATACTCATTTACACACTACCCATTCTCAGTCAGGTAATTACCGATGGGTGTCTGTTGCAATCAGATGTAAACGCTTACCAGATGTACCCATGTACCTGCATTTGTGTCCAGGTAGTCTACCTTCTCTCCTGGCCATTACCTAGCAAAGGTCAGTCTTTGCTAGGGTGCTGACAGGCTCCAGGACCCATCTCTTTTCACCTGTTCAGGGTCTGGAGTCCATGCCTCCTAACACACCAGATGTTGCTCCAGCAATATGCTTTCTTTCCTGAATCACCAGTTTTCCCATCTCCACTAGATCTTTCATCAGAATACCAACGTGGTATGTTATTTCTCTTAATGATCTTAAAATCTTTCTCTCGATCCCACTTACTGTTCCAGTATATTTTCTCTCCTTCTGTAGTAAAACTCTTGAGAGAGTTGGCTACAATTGCTATTTCCAATCTTCATTCACTATGAAATCCACTCCAACCAGTCTACTGAAAGTGTGCTATCGAGGTCACCAATGCTCTCCATGTTGTTAAATTCGAGGGTTAAGTCTTGGACATCTTACTTATTGTGCAACGATTACTCTCCTCTTTGAAACACCTCCTCCCCTTGGCTCCCAGGATGCCACACTTTCCCACTTGGCTGGTCGTTCCCTCTGTCTTTATTGGTTTCTCCTCATTGCCACAAACGTCACGGTAGAGTACCTTCAACTTCTTTTCTGTCTACCCCTATTCCCTTGGTTTTAACCACCATTTATATGCTGATGATTCCCAAACTTACATTCCTAGTCACAACTTCTCCCCTAAGTCCAGACTCCTATAACTAATTTTTTTTTTTATAACAGAAATGGTATAAAGATGACCCCAAAGTGCGAACATCTCAGCTCTAACATGCTGAAAGAACTTATTGGACTCCCTTTATCTGACTAAAGTGAGAGCTTCACAGAGTCAGCTACCTGCCCTCCCCAGCAAGTCTCCCGTCAGGGAGGTGACCTATCTCAGGCACTGGGACATTCCAGAAGAAAAAAAAAGTCATTTAAACAAGCCTCATCAGAATGTTCCATCCTTGGAAGGCTTAAACCTCCCCTGTTCCCCCGCCCTTTATTAAGCTGGTATATAAACATTGACCTCTTGCTGTTTGGGGAGCTACTCTCTCTGTAGAAGTACTCCTGCAGGCATAATAAACGAAAGTTTATCCTGTTACTCTGCTGTGAATTAATTTGCTGGCACTGATAACTAGGTCCTAAATTGGTAGAGGACAAGTTTTCCTCCCATCAATAACTTACCAACCTCTTGATAGCTCGACTTGGTTGAAAACAGGCATCTTAAACTTACTGTGTCCCAAACTAAACTCTGATCTCCAAACCTCCAGCCCCATATCCCTATCCCGCTCCTACTGCCTGTACCTGCAAGACACACCCAGGATCTAACTACAGCCTGCCAGCTCCACTGTCACCACTTAGCTTCCCAGTCACAGTCATTTCTTGCCTGGGTTATTACGATAGACCCCTAACTGCTCTCTGATTTGGCCCTTGCTCCACTTCAGGCTACTCTCAACACAGCAGCCAGAGTGATCTCGTTTAAATCATCCAATCACCTTTCTGCTCCAAATCGTCTCACTGAAGTAAAAAGTCAACTCCTAACAACGGCCCGCAAGGCGCGAGATCTGCCTGTGCCCCCTCACCTCCCACCAGTCTCCCCCTCCCCCTAGAGCACCAGGCAGGCTCCCACCTCAGGCCCAGACACTTGCCATCCCCTCCTCTTTGAACATCTTTCTCAGGAGGTGCTCCTTCACCTCCAAGTTTTCCATCACATGTCACCTTCTCAGTGTGGCCTTCCGAAAGCTATTTCAAAATTGCAGCATTTACATTCAATGCTTCCCTCCTTCCATGCTACGTGTTTCCCCGTTTTATTTACTATCACTCATATGCTGTATAATTTGTTTATTGTTTGTTTCTCTCCACTAGACTATCAGCTCCACCAAGGCAGGGACTTTTCTTTTGTTCTCTTTGTATTCCTAGACCCTAGAACAGTGCTTTCACATAGTGAGCCCTCCGTAATACTTGTTGAATGCTGAGTGAATATAAGAATGTGTGAGAAGTAAATCCCGTTCAGGGGGTTGAAAGGGGAGTTCTGTGATGCTAACAGCCTTAATTTTGCCCTTGACCTTCTCCTGTGCCCCCTGGAAAACCCTGATGATACACTGTGTGCAGGCAGTGGTAGGCCCTGGGAGAACAGCCCTGGCTAAGGTAGGGCTATGTCCTGACTTCAGAGTTTAACTCTCCACTCTTGGTTTTATCCCGTAACTGTTCATAGTAAATCTGTCTTTAACAGAGGACAGGATGACCTACTAGTAGTAGCATAACTACTACTGGTGACTCTCACCCTTCACATCTACCTTTGTGTTCAGCCTGGCTTTCTACTTCAGTAATTTGGGGTTCACACACACACACATTTTCTTGCTTTCCCTGCTTGGAAATCTTCAGATAATTTTTCTTAGTATCTAAAATGAAATAATTCTTCTCCCTCCCAACTTTCCTGTATTTGCGAATATACAAAATTGAGTTGCAAGATAATGTATGCCCTCCACATGCAATGAAGCCTTTTGGCAGTTTTCAATTTAGCCTTTTTTCTTGCCATCACTGTGACCTAAAACATCTTGCTTAACTGGATAATGTTACCCCTGAATTAAGACAATGTTGTGATCCACTGGCACCCCTACTTCCTGCTCCAAGTCAGCCTTCATATTCTACTTAACATAAATGTGTATTGTAAATATAAATATTATAATATTGGCTTTCTAATCCGCTCTCTCTTTCACAACTGGTGCTCTCAGCTCTAGTTAGATTCCACATAATCACTCGGAGTACCTGTTCATTCCCATCTCAAGTGCCCTCACTGCCCCATCAATCTAAATCTTATGCTTTCTTTAGGGTCCAGCTAAAATTTCCTTTTCTGAGTTTTTGGGGGAACATCTTGATCCAACGTCATTCCTTGGTTCTAAATGCCTTACAATTTATATGGCATTTCACACTATGCTGGATGTGTTTATATATTGCCTGGATTTGCTGATAAGCTCTAATGTAATTTCCTTGATCTTTCTTTAAAAAATGCCCACATTGTTTTAATATTTAATATAAAGGACAGGCAAAATCGGTAATTTGATAAGTGACTTAGGGATAAAGTTAACTCTTGAGATTTAAATGGCTGGTTTAAAAAGTAATTGTAAATTAATGGTCTAGAGGGAAGCCTTTTACCATGGACTCCGAATGTATTGGTGACTGTTGGTATATGACAGATGGAATTGTTACATTAGTTTATAGTTACATCTCAGATGCATAACCTACTTACTTTTGCACTATTCTTATCATTTATTCATAACTCTGCTTTTATTTGGGCACATGATTGTACTTTCTCTGTATCTTTTGGTTTCCCTCCACCTAAACTTTTAACATTGAGTTGGTCCAGAATATACGTGAGGAATGGGACGGTGACTTAGGAAAGTTGGTAGAACTAAGGGTTAAATCACCACATGAGGAACTAGTCATTAAAAATCTTAATCATTTAAAAATGTAACTAAAAATATTAAAAACATGATTCCGTTAGGCTTTTAACTCCAGTTCATAGTTGACCATCCTCCCCGCACCGCATCTGAACTCCCAGTATGGAATCCCAGTTTATATGGGTGAGTGGTTACTTTGCCCTATAGCTGCATCCTATTAAAAAAAAAAATTCGTAATAACCTTAACTTCATTGCCAGAAAAATCAAAAGTGGAGACTGTATCCGAAGTAGAATATTCCTAATTCCTTTGGGTTGAAACAGGCTTACCTCAAGATCATTTTTTTTAATACTTGAAAAATGTTGCAATCATCCTAATACTTTCCAGAGGCGTTAGCACGAGGCAAGTGAACGGCACTCATCCTTGATAAATGATTTTTAACGTTGACACGTGCTTGGCACTACAAGCACTGGAAGGGTCTGAACAAGGCGCTCTAAATGAGGAATTTGAAATAATTGTGACGCTGCTCTGTGCCAGGTTTCTAAGGCAAGGGCACTGCGGGCTCGACCAACCGAAGTCCAGCGGGCCGGGAATCCGAGGCGGGCCAAGCGGCCGAGGGGCGGCAGCAGACAAAAGTAGCGGGCAGGGCGCTCCGCTCGGCTCGGGGGCGGCACGCTGGCCACACTGGAGCGCGGGAGGCTCGCGGCTCCTCGCCCGAGACCAGCCGGGCTGGAGCCGGGGCCCCAGAGCGCATCTGGCCGGCAAACGGGGCACCGCGGGCCCTCCTGTCCAGGCGCCTCCCGCGCGCTCGCCGGCCGGCCCGGGCCTCGGCTCCGCGCGCGGGGAAAAGAGTGCAGCGGTTGAAACCGTTACCACCCCCGAGTTTTGAACTGGTTCAAACTTGGCTTTCGGCCCCGCCCCGCCCCTCCGGCCCGGGAACTCTGAGGCGGCGGTTCCCGCCAAGAGCCGCGAGCGCGCCGTCCCGCCCTCCGGCCGGTTCCCGCCACCCCGCCCTGTCCGCCTCCCGCCCGCGGCCCGGGATTCGGGCTCCAGAGGCCCTTCGTCCCCGCGCGTCGGCCCACCGCCTTCCTGAAAGGCGCCGTGCGTTCCGCGAAAGAACAAAGAGCCGGCGCAGCGCTTCCACCGGCGGCGGCGTCCCTCGGCGCCCGCCCGCCCGCGCGCACGCGCCGCCAGCCCGGCCCGGCCGAGTCCCGCGGGTGCCTCGGCGTGGGGCTGGCTCTGCGCCTCAGAGCCCGGCGGGCCCTGTGATTGGATGGGAGCCCGCCTCGCGTCCCGCCAATCGGGGCGGCGCTTGGTTGGACAGGGGGGGCCAAATAAAAGCGATGGCGATTGGGCTGCCGGGTTTGGCGCTCGGTCCGGGAGCGTCCGACACCCACTGGGACGCAGAAGGCGGTGGAGCCCCGGCGGCGGCGGCGGCGGCAGCGGCGGCGGCGGCGGCGGCGGCGCGCGGGAGCGGCGCGCGGGAGCGGCGCGGGCTGGGGCGCGGGGCGCAGGTAACGCGCCGCTGTCGGGCCGGCCGGCTGGCGGGGCTCTGGAGCCCGGCGAGGGGCGGCGGCGGCGGTGGTGGGACATCCCCGCCGCCGCTCTGCCTGTCCGGGTATCGCCCCGAGCGGGCTCTCTCGGGGTGCCGCTTTGGCTGGCGGGGTGAGAGGAGAACCTTCTGAAGGGGCCGTGGGTCCGGGCCGGCCTGTGGGACCGCCACGGGCGGGCAGTGCCGGACCCGGCGACCCGAGGCGGGAGCCCGGGCGGGCGCCGCGGGGGGCAAGCGAAGGGGTTCTCTCGCGTGCCCGCCCCTCCGGAGGCGCCGGGGCTGGGCTGGGGGCGCTCCGGTGCCCGGGGCGGGCCGGCCGCCCGAGCCCCGGTCTCCTTTGTGTGGAGCGCCGCGGCGGGAGCGCCCGGGTGGGACGGGACGCACACAAGTTGGTGGGACCTCGGCGCCGAGTGCGCACTCAGACAAAGGACGGACTGTGTCTCGAGGGAGCTCGGCGCGAGGAAGGGGCAGTGACACCGGGGCCTGACAGCGGGCGGGAGAGTGGCGTGGGGAGCGGCGGCCGCGGTGCAGCGGGCGGGCTCGGCTCCACGCCCCCTCCCCGTGAGGGCGCAGGCTCGGCCGGGGCCGTGGGGGCCGGGACGGCGCGCGGAGACCGGACTCCGAGCGGCCGCGCGTCTGACATTTCCCCGGAAAGCAGCCCCGGAGCTCCTCGTCTCCACCCGCTCGGACCAGGCGGTCGCGGCAGCCTTCGCCTTCTCGGCGGGCTTTCTGTTAAGTTTGAGGGAAGGGTCTCGCTGTTCTCCCCCTTCCCGGTTTTGTTCCTTTCGGAGGGCTTTCCGTCGAGTTCCCGCGTCATTGTGGCACCCCTCCCCCCCGCCCACCCAAAAGTCGGTGCCACAGGGTCACTTTTTGAAAAATGGGAAGAATGAGAAGCACGATATTTTGGAAAACTTGGTGAACTCACGCCTGGTGAGTCCCCACTTTCTAAAGAATCATAATCTTTAAAAAAAAAAAATTACAGGCTGTTTCGGCCAACTTGTGTGATACAGCTGAGACTGGCGACAGGTGCTAACGAAATCAGCTGTCATTTAGTAAGCGATTATTCCCCAAATCCCTAGGGGATGAATGAGGATGAGATGGTAGAAAGAGTTGATCACAAGAAAATGTTTATGACAAACGTGTGTTTAGGTGGTATGGTTAGCAATTTCTCATTAATTGGTCTTGTTTTCCGTGAACAATAGCTTTGTTGAGTCAGAAAAGGCTGGCTGCAGAAATGTTTGTTGCCTAAGAAATCGAATGTGTGCTGTCCACAGTTAAGTTAAACTTCCTTTGTTTGTCACACAGGATCTGTAAAATTTAAATTCATTTGGAAATAAAGATGTGTCTTTGGTATTTAAAAATATTTTACTACAGGGTTTACTTGCTGGGTTTGAAAGGTCATTATCAGCTTAGTTTTATGGCGTTTCAGTGTCACATAAAACAACATTTAAAACAATATTTTAAAAAATCTTTAAAAAACACTAATGCTGACACAGTTGACTGTAATCTATGCTTCTAGGGGGTTTTGAGATTGGGTGGGATCCTAACCGTTAGACCACCAGGGAGCTAGGGGGGGTCTTGGAGTTTGTTTTCCATTACTCTTCATTCATGACCATTAGCAATTATTTTATGTTTGGGAATAAAATGTAGAACAAGTGTGTAATCCTAACTAGTTTATTGATCATTTTATTTGCAAGAAAATGAAAGTATTTAAGATATATTTTAATTTCATTTTCATATTCCCTAAAGATAGGAATAGATAGGATGCTAGTCCTAGATATAAAGAATCCCATTCTCTCTTTTTGGAGGTGTGTTAGAGAATGTAGTGTTTAAAGTCCTGGAAGCACATAGGAAAATGGCATCTTAAATTCTGATTTTTGTGGAAAGTGAACATATTCAAAGAAAAGGAATTTAGAAACACATAGACACTCTTCTGATTTGCATTATTCTATCTGATGATCTAATGTACAACCTACTATCTTATGGTTTCATAAAAATGGAGACAAAGAACTGCATTGTAAAAGTCTTTATTACATATTTTGCAGTGTTGGACACCACTGAACAGACATTCCAGGTGCTGTTCCTAAGTATTGTTTACATTTATATTAGTTGCTGGTAATTATATATTAAAAAGTCTTGCCCATTGTTATGAGATGAACTAGTTACGCAGATTTTGGCAGAAATTTGGATCTTTTAGGATATAAAATTCCAGTTTTTCCCTTCTTGTGTACACTGTATTTGATAATTACTATCTTTGTACTTGCCACAAGATTTTTTTTAAAGTTTTTTTTGGGAATTGGTTTTAAATTTTTTCTATTTGAATTGAGAATGTTTAGTTTAAGTAGCAGTGATTAAAAAAACACACTTGTTGATTTAGTGTAATTAGGTAAAAAAAGAAAAAAGCTCTAATGCTTTTATACCAGCTTTGCCTTGCATGCATACGTATGTGATTATCTTTGTGTTGGCTGCTTAAATTTTTAGGCACATTTCCCCAGCTCACCCTGAGGTTTTCCAGGATATCCTCCATCCTTTGAGCTGGCATGCTCAAAGAGTGTGAATTAGGTTCTGTCTTGGCCTTAAAAAGTGATTAAGAAAGTTGATCTGCTTTTAAAGGACTAACAGCAAGGAAAAATCTGCTTCTCAGCGGATCTAATGTCTTTTGGGGTCAATTAGAAATGATTTATGGATTTGCCTTGAAGTCTTTATGTCCGTACAAATGAAGAAAACATTTTCTGTGAATGATGAAGAATTCTAGATGGGCAGGTGAAATCTTCAGTTTGGAGGAAGAGCAGGAGAGGAACAGCTCATTAAGTTCAGAGAAAGCTTCACTTGCTAGAGGCCTTCCCTGTGTCTGCAAAGGCTTTGTTCACACCTTTATTGTAGCATGTATCCAATTGTATTGTAATCACTTGCTGGTGCCTCTGACTCCTTCACTACACTCTTAAGTGCCTTGAGTCAGAAGCTCTGTCTTACTTTTCTTTGTATACCTGGTGGTTGCTAGAGAGTAGGTGTTAATAGTTGAACGAATGAAGGAAATCCAACAAATGTAGGGAAATAATTTGACAAAGGAACTTGCAAAGGAAACAGGATATATTCATATTTATGTTGTGAGGAACTTTGGAAGGTGTTTTTCTCCCTCTTTGAGAGGCAGTGGTTATAAAGAAAAATAATTGTCAAGATGTACAAGTTCCAAGGTCTCTCCTAGTTATTAACACTCTGAGGTATTGAAAATTGGATATCCTTTAGGTGCAACTATTGGTTTTCATATTTGGTATTTCAGGCAGCTAGAGAGAAGCTTGATGGGTCATCTGGCTACGTAGCATATAGTATCTGCTTAATTTGTGTTGAAATTGATAATTGTACAAAAATATAAGGGGCGAGTACATCTTTTAATCGAAAGGTGTCTAGTTACCATTAATGAGTTCTTTATTGGAATAATTTGAGGTAGGTTTTGAAGCTAAAACTGAAGGAAGTAGTGCCAGTGTAATTACAGATTATTTATTGGGATGTTCTTCATCATTCTTTTAAAATCATGATAAATGTAGATTTGTAAATCCAATAATATCTCAAAAGGCATAGCTGATAAATTTTTAAGATGGTTGCACTGTTTTATATCTTGCCACTGCACCACTACGTGGTGCAAAAATACGACAAAAATGAAGTGAAAAAAAAGACATTAATACTAAAGAGCCTACTATTTGCCAGATTCTTTATTCATTCATTCGTTTGTTTGGTTTGTTTGTTTTTATTGTGGTAACATTCACATCAGAGGCTTTGTTTTTAATTCTTGTAAAAACCACCTTGCATTCATCAACAGATGTTTGGATAAACAAAATATGGTGTATACATACAATGGAATGTTCAGCTATTGAAGGAATGATGTACTGACACATATTATAACATGGGTGAAACTTGACAATGTTATGCTAAGGAAAATAAGCCAGACACAGAAGGAAACAATTGTATGATTCCATTTATAGGAGGTACCTAGAACAGGCAAATTCAGAGACAGAAGGTAGAATAAGAGGTTACCAGGGGCAGAGGGGAGAGGGGAATGGGAAGTTAGTGTTTAATTGGGACAGAGTTGCTGTTTGGAAGGTGAAAAAGTTCTGGACGTGGAAGGTGGTAATGGCTGCACAACGTTTTGCATGTCTAATGCCACTGAATTGTGTGCTTAAAAATAGTTAAAATGGTAAATTTTATGTATGTTTTACCATAAAAAACTTTAACAATGACAACAACACACTCTGCAGACCTTTACAGATAAGGAAACTTTGATGTAGAGGGTTAAGAATTTGCCCAGGATTATCCAACTAGGAATTTGCAGTCAGGATCCAAACTTAGATTCTCTTTGGCTCCATTTTATCTACTTCGTGTTATCTGCTGGTCTCCTGGATGATTGAAGACAGATTGGTTCCAAGAAGAGTGAGTTTATTTGAATCAATCAGAGAGTTATATTTAGAAGTAGATAATTGTAGGTTTATGGGATCTGATGCCCTAGACAAACTAAAAGATGTCTTTGTGGATTTCTTTTCAGCCGGAGTTGTACTAGTGTGCGCTCTGGGGGCAGTACAGATTTTGAGAGTGTGGTCTTTGGAGTCACGTTGCTTGGGTTCCAGTTCCCGAACTGCCAGTTTGTGTCACGTCACGTTGCCCTTGATGTCTAAGTTCCCTATCTGTAAATTGGTGGTCCTAATGATAACTACTCATTCCATAAGGTTGTTGAGAGGATTAAATTAGTTAATACATGTGAAGCCCTTAGAACTACAGCTGGCACAAATTGTTTGATAAGTGATTCTTAGTTATTGCACTAATATTGTTTATAAGAGTTGATGTACTTTCTCATTCATGGAACTAAACACTTCCCAAGCTTAAGTACGTGCTTAGAACCTGTATGTGAAGAAAACCGCGCCATGTACGCTTTTCATTTCTGTTTACTTTGAATTATGTATTGATTAAAAACAGGTTATATGTGTTCAATTTAAAATACTGAAAACAACGTAGACGTTTATATAGTGAAAACTTTCTTGATCCCTGTAACCCCATTCCCTACCCTTAACAGTTTGCTGTATATTCTTCCCAAACTTTCCAATGTATCCGTATGAATATATATTAATACATGTATTTTACAAAAACAGTATCAAGTTATTTTGTTATGAAACATTTTTTTAGGTCAATGCAGAGATCTGTTTCATTTTTAAAAGCTTGCTATTTCTTTAAAGCTTGCTATGTGGTCAACACTGTTTTAAGTGCTTTCATTTATTTTACACAGACACTAATAACAAGAGATGGAGAGCTTAGGTAACTAGTTAGTGGTAGAGTACGGATTTGAATTTGGGCTTCAAAGCCCTGATTTCTCAGCCTGGGGTGTGTGTGTGTGTGTTTGTTCTTTGTTTTCGTAAGGCCCTCGAGGTACCCATGATTTTAGCATTTCTTAAAAGAGTTGTAAAACAACAACACATACCCCAAAAGAATATGCAAGGCAACTGGGTGTGGCCTGCCAAGCCTCAAAGCACTTAACCATGCGGCTGTTTGCAGAAGTTTTCTGCCCTCTGCTCTAAGCTCTCAGGCTGTTTTGTTATATGGGATACGCAGTATGCCGGCTTCTGTGCCGTCGTGCAGTGAACCAGCCGTCTGTGTGGACGTTGTGCTCTCCCCGCAAGGAGGGAACATCCTTATGTAGCTTTGAACATTTGTGTGATGGCTTTCTATAGGGAGAATTGCTGGTTCAAGATTATGCACATTTCAAGTTTTAATAGATGTTGCCAAATCACTTTCTAGAGAGGTATCCATTTTTTAGTGTGCAAAATCAACTTTATTGAAGTGTAGTTTATATACATGAAAATGCACGTATTTGAAGGGTACAGTTTGAAGAGTTTTGACAAATGTAACCATCTGTGTAACTATCACCTCAATCACGATATAACCTTGCTATCATTTCAGAGTTCTTTTATGCTCCCAACTGCCAGTCAGATTTCTCCTGTTTAAGAATTTCACATGAATGGAATTACGCAGAATATACATTTTTGTGACTGGCTTCTTTGATCCAGCGTGTTTTTGGGATTTATGTATGTTGTTGCTTGTTTCAGTAGTTTCTCTTTATTTCTCAGTAATATTCCATTGTGTGACTATCCTATGTTTTCTTCATTTACCTGTTGATGGGTCTGTGTCCCGTTTTGGCTCTTATTAGTAAAGCCTCTGTGACCATTTGGGCAAGCCTTTTGTGGACATATCTTCTACTTTCTCTTGGGTAAATACCTTGTAGTTGGACTGTGGGGTCATGTGGTAAATATTGATTTAATTTTATGAGAAACTGCCAGACCATTTCACCAAGCGATTGTCCCGTTTTGCGTGGAGTTAGGGTTGAGTTGTTTCCATGTGGGAGCTGTGGTTTCTCCACATTTTTGCTGAGTCTTCACCCATGTCCCGTGTTGCTGTCATTTAAGTCGCTGGCCTCTGAGTGCTGAGTATCTTATCGTGGTTTTAATTTGCATTTCCCAAGTGATCAGTGATGTTGGACATCTTTTCACGTGCTTATTGGCCATTTGTATGCATTTTTCGGTCAAGCCTTTTGTCCATTTAAAAAATTGGGGTGTTTGCCTCATTGAGTTGTAAGAGGTCTCTGTGTATTCTGGGTGCACATTCTCTGTCAGATGTATGTGTTGCAAATGTTTTCTCCTTAATTTTCTACTTTGATTTTGACAATATATAGATCAAGTTAGGTAATAGTACTAGAAGCGTAATTGTTTAAATTCAGTTAAATTGTGTGAAAACAAATTCATTCTTAATCCACAAATCATTTAGTTCTTGGTATAACAAAATGTCTTGTGTTTGCAGAAACATGGACATTTAAAGGATATTATTTATAATGATGGTATTAGGTGTGTGGCATGAGGAATTTTAAAATTAAGCTAACTAGTTTTGAAAGTGATAATATTTAGTAATTCTTTAAATTATCATTTTGGGTAATTTGGACCTTTTCATTTATTAGTGAGTTAACATTTTTCTTACATTTTTTTTCTTCAGAGGATAAATGGGGATAGTGAAAGTGACTTTGATCTTAGACTCTGGTAATGTAGAAGTGTTGATAAGATTGCCAGGCTTCGTTTACCTATTTTGATAGTTAAGTAAATTTTTTCCTATATGATCAGATGGCTTTTCAGAGTATATACTTGATTTGTGGACTGTTTTATTTCTGAAGAGTATCAGTTCTTTTGCTCAACAGCTAATTTACTCCCATAATAATTTTTAGTTTTTCTTCATTATTCAAGTAATACACGATACCTCCTTTTCCCTGTTAAATAAAGGAGAAAAAAAAAAAGCAAGCATTTGGGTTTCTGCTGGGTGTCGTATGCCTCTGCAGGTGGTCCCGTCCTTGCCCAGCTCAAGTCTTCCATGGCTGTCATCAATTCCACGCAAAACTCCTGAAGCTAGTGTTGCAGGCTGGCTACGGAACAGCCCTACCTCTTTCAACTAGTCTCACCTCTGATAGTTTTCTTCTACTTTTCCTCTGTTGAGCTCAACTGGTCTTCTTACTTGTCTCCAGGAAGCCTCACATGGAGAGTCTGTGCTCTGTCCTCTTTGCGCAGTGTCTTCCATACCATTTTAGCATCTGAAGATGCTGTTTAGCCTGTTTGGCTCAGAATGCCCCATCCCCCTCTCCCAACCAAACTAGACAGCTTCTCTCCTGCTTCGAGGGAAATGCACAGCAGTTCTCTTGTGTTTTTCTCTTTCCCTCTCCCCTTGACTTTAAGCTCTAATTTACACGTCTGCATGGTAGAGGTTAGAAAAGGGTTCTGGGACTTCCCTGGTGGCCCAGTGGTTAAGAGTCTGCCTGCCAACGCAGGGGACACAGGTTCGATCCGTGGTCTGGGAAGATCCCACATGCCGCGGAGTAACTAAGTCCGTGAGCCACAACTACTGAGCCTGCGTTCCACAACTACTGAAGCCTGCACACCTAGAGCCCGTGCTCCGCAACAAGAGAAGCCACCGCATGAGAAGCCCGCGCACTGCAACGAAGAGTAGCTCTTGCTCAGCGCGACTAGAGAAAGCCCGTGTGCAGCAACATACACCCGACGCAGCAAAAATAAATAAATATAAATAAATAAATAAATTTTTTAAAAAGAAAAAGTACCTTCCTTAAAAAAAAAGGGTTCTGTACATAGTAGATAGAAATAAAATTTTGTGAAATTGATTTAGGGCCAGAGTCCTGAAAACTTGAGGCTCTCTTCTTCAGCAGCAACTCAGTAAATAGTGATTTAAATAGCACCCCGACCCTTTAAAGCAGAGCCTTCAAGAGTCTGTCTCAGGTGAGTTTTTCGGCTGTTCTGTGTATCACCCAGTGAGCTTTGCTACCTGCTGTCAGGTACTATTATACAATTTTAATTTATATCCCTAGTATACTCTTTTTTTTTTTTTTTTTTGCGGTATGCGGGCCTCTCAACTGTTGTGGCCTCTCCCGTTGCGGAGCACAGGCTCCAAACGCGCAGGCTCAGCGGCCATGGCTCACGGGCCCAGCCGCTCCGCGGCATGTGGGATCCCCCCGGACCGGGGCACGAACCCGCGTCCCCTGCATCGGCAGGCAGACTCCCAACCACTGCGCCACCAGGGAGGCCCTATATCCCTAGTATACTCTTGACTAAAGTTAGAAAGCTTGAGAAACTCTGATCATGGAAAAAAGTGAGAACATAAAATAATGATTCTGCAAATTTATCTCAGGATGATCTCTATCCCTCTGTTGCGTTTATGCGAGCTAAATGCATGCTGTCGTACATAGCATGTCAAGATGTTTCTAGTAGGTTTAAAAAGTGTCAAAAAGACAAAACGTCATGACTGTTTTATCCGTTTTAGTGCTTTGGTTTTTGTTACTGAAGACCATCTGAGAAGTGCTTTATAAGCAAAACACAAAAATTTAAGAAAGCTAGTTGATTTTCTTTAAACAGGGAAAATTCCAATCATTATTAAAGCAACTTTTATTTGTCTTTGATGCCATTGCCTATAGTGAAATTTCACTGTATGCTATTGATAGGTACATGAATACCTACTGTGTGCTTACAAATAATGGAACTAACTACTATTTATTGTGAACTTGCCCTTTGCCTAATATACATGCAGCCTGTAAACCAAACATTTTACTTTTGAAATTTGTTGAAGTCGTGCATTTTAATTACTTTAAAAAACCGTATAGTATTTGCTAAATGAGAAAATAATTATCTGTTCTTTGAATATTATAAAAGATTCTATAAGATGAACTTCACAATCCTTTTATTTTTTGAACTTCATAATCTTTTAACAGTATGATGTTATAGGTAGACAGTATAATATTATTAGGTAGACAAAAGCTACGGTGTGAGTATCCTTATTCATAAAATTCTGATCTAAAATGTTTCTGTATTCAGATTATTTAATAGTGTAAGCAAAATTTGCAAAATTATTTTTTAAATCTCTAATGGGTACCGTGAGATAAATTACCATGCAGAGGATTTATTGGTCAGAAAAGGTTGGGAAATGCCCTTCTAGAGTAATCAGTAAGGACTTTTAAATGGCAGAAATGTTGCTTGAACAGGCTTAAAGGAAGGAGAGGATGAATTGTTCTCCGTGCCCCGTAAGTAATTTTGCCTCTTCAGAGAATATTTGTCTGCCTGAAATACAGAGCTCAAGTTAGCTATGGAGAAGATATTTTAGAGGCAGCTGGATATTGTGCAAAGAACACAGACTCTAGGCTAGGCTCTGCCGTTAAACTAGTTGTGTTTCCTTGGCAAGTAGCTTTCGTGGATCTCCACTGCTAAATGACCGAGGTGAGCAAACTGAGCAACTTGTGGTTATTGAGGATCTACCTTGTGCCTTCAAAGAGGATATCTGTGTCTCTGTTTCACAGATAAAGAAATAGGGACTTGGTGAAGGTAAGTAACTTGCTTAAATTCATGCAACCAGGAGGACCAAGATCCCTTTGAGAATAGGCTTTTGCTGCTTCTAGGGTCCTGCTTAGCTCAAATACTGAGATGCTTGCTAGGTGCTTGGCTTCTGTTAGCCACTTAGATCTGTTTCTCTGGAGAGTTTGAGAAATAGTGGACTTGAGTTCACATTACTATCGCAGGTAATTGCCGTGCTCCCTGGCTGGCATTTAATTGCGTTCTATGCATTTCTCCCAAATTCCTTTACCAGTTCATCAATTCATAAAACATCTAATGCTGATTATAAGCCTCTTCTTTCCTCTTTTTTTGCCTCTGCATGATAGGCATAATAGCACCTAAAAGTCTTTTAGGACTATGATATATCTGACTAAACTCGCTTTCTAAACAATCAGATTGGGATATTGTGATTTATAATAAGTTTATATATATTTGCTCTTTGTCCTGTTTCTGGCACGGAGCTCCTAAGTAAAACCCTTGGAATTTTCTAAGGGTTAAGAGTGATAAGGGTGTTTTTTGCTATTTGTAACCAACCCCTTTCAGCCACACCTGAGTTTATGCTAAGAGGTGACTTCTGGAAAACACCTAAGGATGGGGGCTAGTTTGCTAGGAAACCAACCTTGAGATTACAGGGTTGGAACTTTCAGACACCACCACCTCCCTCCAACCTCTGGGGAGGGGAGAGGGGCTAGAAATGGAGTTCAGTCACCGGTGGCCAATTATCTAATCAACCAACCTTGCCTGTTTAATGAAGGCTCCATAAAAACTCAAAGGGACAGAGTTCGGGTAGCTTCTGGGTTGGTGGACACATGGAGATTCAGGAAGAGTGGTAGGCCCAGAGAGCGTGGAAGCCCCGTGCCCCTTCCCACGTGCCTGGCCCTATGCACCTCGTCGGTTTGGCTCTTCCTAAGTTATATTCTTTTCTAATAAGCTGGTAATCTGTTTTCCTGAGTTCTGTGAGCAGCTCTAGCAAATTAATTAATGAAAACCTATCTCCAGGTAGATAGTGTCAGATTTGAGTTGAAGTGTAGGATACCCAGCTAGTGTTGCAGAGAACTGCTTGGTGAGGGGAAAAACTCCACGTTTGGTGACCGGGAAGTGTCAGAAATGCACTATTCAGAGAATATTGTGTGTAATGTAAATGAAAACTATCATAACATTACACTTTGCACAGATCTGCACTGGCAAGTTCATACTTACTATTTCCCACTTTTTCCTATAGAATTTACTCTTGTAGTTAAAGAAATAAAATAGTTTTTCTTTACTATTAGTCTGGTGTCACTTGTTATCCCCTAACAGCATATAACTAAATGGCTCGCTGTACCATAGAGTTTCCTAGAATAGAAATTTCCTCAAACTATTTATTGGGTGCCTCAGTCTTCACCCATTACGGCTGTTCAAATAAAGGGTGAGATACTCTCTTCCTTACCCTTGAGAAAGAGACATTCTATTACAACTTTTAAATCTAGATTACCAAACAAAAAGTCATGTCTTTTCTGTGCCCAGAGTCTAAAATTCCTAAATGTTAAGGCACTCATTTTAGCCCCCTCCTTTTCTTTTACCATAGGAAGTGCTGGGATTGAAGTATTTTTTTCCTGCCTAAAAACCTTAGTGTTAGTGTGGTAATTGCAGAGAGGTGACTGCAGGGATTGTACAACTGGTTTCCCTGTAGTTGGTGGATTCTTTATAGCATTTCCATAGTTATTTGGAGACTCAAAATATTTTTTCTCAGGGCTTAAGTATTTGTGGTAAGTGATGTTATAGTAATAAAAGAGACAATATACTTTGGTAACAAATACTGAAAATATCATTGATTGTAAATAGTACTTGAAGAGTTGGACATTTTCTAGTACCTCAGCAATGTATTTATGTGGATATTTGTCATGAACCTTAAGTATAGGAAAATCATGAAAAGACTTATAGCTCATCACTGCCCCTACCTCCTATACTTCCATGTTGGCCCAAAACTACTACTGTTTTTAGCAAGAGAATGACTTTCAGAGTGGAGATGAGCCTAAGGAGTTTCTGAAGGGTTTCTGAGGAGTTCTGTCGTCCATGGGCTAAATAAATGGCACTTGCAAACATTTTTACCCCCTTGTGGTGTACACCAAACTCACCAAACTCCAGTGCTGAAACTACCAGGTAAGGGTTACTTGGTTGTAGGATGCCTGGAAATTCTGAGAGGTTCTGTAAGTACTTTGGGATTAGTAGTTTGAACTACCAAGTCCTTTTTATGATTCTGTCTTCAGAATATAGAGGGAATTGTGTTTTGTTTGGGGGTTAAGATACAAGGTCAGTGTCTCAGGCAACAATAGTATGTTGGCAGAATTGCCCATGGAGAGTTTCTAGGAAGATTCCATATCATAAATACCTTCTCTTTAGGTCCAAAAGCAGCCCATCTTTCCTCTAGTATGCGAACAGATCACTGTTCTTCTGTTGAGCACAGAGTTGTTTGTTTGCACTTAGGGGCCAATGCTACATGGAAAACGCTGAGCTCTGGAATCACTCTGCGTGGTGAAATAGTGTCAAGGATGTGCAGAGCAGGCTGTGGGGACAGCAGATTCCTGTCACCTATTTATGCTCACTTAGGTAACTTGTTGTTTGGAATGATGGGTAGATCCCTTGTATTTACCTAAAGTGAGTTTCTCTTAAAATTTTGCCAGTATATCAATATGTTGTTAAATTTGTACTAGGTTGGCTTATTTGAGGTATAAGATTTAAAATAGACTTCCTATAAGGAAGAAAGGCTGTCATCAGACTTAACCTACCTTTTCATTCTTTTGCCTATATCAAAAGGAGTGTTGAAGAAATAATATGTATCCCATGTCCCATCCTTGAATTACAATGAGTTGTGTATCATAGTTTTAGTTTCAGGTACATCAGTCTTTGTTCTATTTCCCCTCCGACAGTGTCTCAGTAAACTGAGTATATACCCAACAAAATGAGAGGATTTAGCTTATAAAATAGGTTTCATACAGTTTTGAAAGAAAACTTTACCCTCTAGATGCCAATTTAGTTAATCTGTTTTATCTGTTGTCCAAGCAAACTATTTATAACCTTTATGATAGTTCAGTTTTCCACTTGGTGTAAATTTATATGCCATTTCTTTTCTAGGACGGGTCTGTGAATGGATAGAACTTTCGAATAAACACAGGAATGCTGGTCTGTAGACTCCGTATTGAACTATTGAACTTAGGAGTTTAGTTTACTCTTCTGCTGGAAGGAAAATGATCTTATTTTTGTAGAAAATACATTACTGCAGAGTCTACTCATTTTTGCTGAAACAATCCAGTGAATGTTTTCTATCATTCACCTAAGATTGCCACATTACTGTAATTTTCCTGTGCCTTTTAACACGACTGTGCCTTTTTAGCACTACTTAAACCAGGGCTACAAATGTGATATGGATTTTTTTCTCCCTTATTTTCCCTTATCACTAGTCAGGGGCACATGTGTTTCCTAAAAACTTCTTGGATACAATTGCTGTTTATAATGCTTTCTCACCTGTAGTCGTGTCCACTGAAGTTTAGGCGCTAAGGTGCCTGTTGTATCTTGCAAACTTGTGTCTGTCACAGGATTTAGCACTTTCAGAATGTTTCATAGATTCATATTGACTGTTTGATAATACCTCTATTCCTGGCTTTCCCAAATCCTTCAAAATGAAGTTTCAGAAGTTCCTTTTCCTTAAATTTTTGCAGGTCATTTGGGTGGACTGTTTGGGTCCAACAGTAGTGAGCTTGTGTATTTTTGTCACTTTTTTCTCCTTTTTGAATAAAAATAGAGGCATGCTAGGAAGTGAAAAGGAACAAGTTATTTATGTTTCTTTTATGTGTGTAGGGTGAAGTTTGAATATATGGGGAGTTGGTTGGGAGGATGGGGTTGTTTTAGGTAAGCAAGGGGGTCAGAAGAGTGACCATGATTGGGGGTGATTATCTTCTTATGACCATGAAGGGTAGGACAGATGGATGAAAACAAGCAATTTGTTTAAAAGAAATTTTGTTAATGTTAGTCCCTTAATTTGGCACAGATGTATGGCAGACTTTCTTTTGGATTCTATAGTTGACAGTTATAGCAAAGTATCCCTCATTAAATATTCTTCACATAGATTTTTGTTTGCTTTGTTTTTTTAGTTGCAAGAATGGTGATTTCTAGGCTTTCATTCTTACAGACTTGTCTTTTAGAAAATATAAGTTGAATATATGCCAGTTCAGGCTCTCTGCTAGGCAAATGAAGAGGCGGGGTATTGGGATTTCTGATTCATACGGCGTCTGGATATACTGATGGCAGTTGTTCTCCAAGCGAGCTCTGTGGGCCTCAGGGGGTCCGTGAGGTAAAAATTATTTTTGTAATAATTTTACGATGTTATTTGCCTTTTTTTTTTTTTTACCGTGTTGACATCTGTACCAGTGGTGGAAAAGCAGTGGTAGGTAAGGACTGTTGGCACCTTAGCACTGAGAGTAAAAAAAAAAAAAAAGCCAGTTTTGAGAATGTCCTCGATGAAGTGAAAAAGGTTGTTAATTTTATATACTCTTGATCCTGTGCACACATCTTAATGTTCTGTGCCACAGGATGGGAATGTGCCTAAAGGGCTTCGATTGCTGCCCGAGTGTGACCTTCTTTGGGAGCTGCACTTATGGATGGAGTTCCAGGCCGCACCAGCTGCTTTTTTCATGGGGAACCATTTTCACGTGACAGAGGGGTTGCCTGACAAACTGTGATTATTCCGACTTGGGTATTTGGCAGCCATTTTTCAACGAAGTGAACCTGTCGCTTCAAGGAAAACAACTGAGCGTTATTTGTTGCTGGTGATGATGTTTGAGTTTTCAAGCAAAATTTAGAATTTTTGGAAAACTTGCATCTGTCACTGTGAGGTTGACAACTTTCCCAATAAATACTTAAAGACATCTTTGATGACATCAGTGGATTTAACAAGTATGATTTTTTGAAATATATGAACTTATGGAAAATCTGCACAACTCAGTGGACCAGTCAGTGTTTTTCATACTGAGGAAATGATATTATAAAGTCACGCATGGGTTAAAGATGCATTCAAAGGAGACAGGCCAATGAATTTTAATGTAGCAGAGTACGAAAAGTTTATTGATACAATTTCAGGTTCCACATTGCAACTCATCTTTTAAGAAACTGCCACTGCTTACTGAAGGGTAGTGGTTGTCTTGAGGAAAAGCACCTATGAGGTTGAATTACAAGCTGCACTCGCCACTCTTTTCTTAAAACAGTTTTGGAGTAATATCAGAGCATGAGATTCACCATTACCTCAGAAGGCTATCCAGATACTCTTCCCTTTTCTAGTTCAGTATCTGTTTGGGAAAGGATTTTCTTTATATTCTTCAACCAGAGCAACATGTTGGAACAGATTGAATGCAGAAGCAGATATGAGAATCCAGCTGTCTTCTATTAAGACAGATATTAAAGAAATTGACAAAAATGTAAAACAGTGTCCCTCACTGATTATTTTAAAAGAAAAATAGTTTTTAAAAAATAAAATGTGTTATTAACATGTAACAGGCTTGCTGTTATTTTTAAATGAATTAATGTTTTAAAACTTTCTCAGTTTAAAATTTCTAATATGCAAAATTTCAGTAGATACGCCGCATATAAACTACAGGGGTCCTGAGACCAAAATGCTTAAGAATGGTGTCTGGTGTTTTCTTTGAACATTCTACCCTCTCTCTTTGTCTGTGCTGGTAACTGCCATGTGAGTAGTTAATGTCTCAATCTGGATCTAAGTTCAAATTCTTAGTGGTCGCAGTGGCTCACTTCGGGCTTCTTATCCTCTTTTGGTCAGTTCTTCTTTCTCCTCATGAGTGCATCTGGTTTTTAAATTTGAGAATGTCTCTTGCCATCTTTTTTCTCCATTCACACTACTGTCAACCCAGTCAGAACTCTTATCACTTTATTCCTGAATTACTTCAGTACTCCAGCTGTTTCTAATATAGTTTTCAAACTTGTATGTTGAATGCAACCCCAGGGTTGACTTGACTTTATATGCTTTCTAAAAATGTACAGATATAAACTTCTTATGGTAAAACCAAAGCAAAGTTACAGATTAAACACGGACAATCAAATCAGCAACATGTATTTAATGATGCTATTTTGTTAACATGAATAGCCAATCTATTCCTTTAATTTGGCTTAATAATGCTAACACAGAGAATGGCTGTTTGCATATATGTGTTTTATAAAATGCTGTTAACTTTTAGTCCTTATTTGTTCAGGATAATTAGACCTAGTGGTTACCCTGCGCTGTGACACCTAGCAATCCTTGAATGCCAGTTGAAAATTCTGTAAAGCTGTGTTGATCCTTGGAGCACTGTGGAGTTACTGAAGCCTGCATTGGATAGATATTGAATCAATTATTTTTGGAGTCTTTACTAGAAAATATCATTACATATTTTACTACTGGGTTTGCTGGTTGGTGGGAACAAAATGCAAGTTGGTGACCTCTGCATCCCACTGGCTTTGCAGCACGCACTGGGTGCTGAGCGCTTCAGCACCGGTTCCTTTGTTTGCCAGCCTTACCAGACGTGCCTCACCTTACTTTCCTGTTTTTTTTTTTTTTTTCATAGCCCTCAACGCCACGTTACATACTAAACATTTTTCTTTGTTTTTGATCGTTTCCATCTAAGTAGAATTTAAGTTCTATGAGGTCACAGATTTTTGTCTGTTTTATTTATTGCTGAGCCTTCCGTTTCTGTAAGAGTACCTAGCCATGTGTTAAATGTTCAGTGAATATTGAATGAATGAGTGAATGCATATTAACACTTCTCTTTTAAAACCCCAAACTCAGATGCTCTTCTCTTGTGTTATGTGTTTAATGCTGTCTTCCAGCTGGGGCAAAGACATGTTTCTCTGTCCATCCTAAACACAACTAAACTGGACCTGAATTGTATAGAATTGTTTGATTTCTTTGATCAGTATATGTATAATCAGTGGCACAATTACTTTCCTTGGTTCAGAGTCTGTATTTCTATTAATATAGCCTGTAAGTGTATTATCTTTTTAAGTGAACACCATCTTATAAGTTCATATGGAGATCTTTTC
Organism: Tursiops truncatus; assembly: GCF_011762595.2. Taxonomy (NCBI): domain Eukaryota; kingdom Metazoa; phylum Chordata; class Mammalia; order Artiodactyla; family Delphinidae; genus Tursiops; species Tursiops truncatus. The sequence continues at coordinate 98,179,603 of NC_047042.1, read as the reverse complement.
CCCCCTTTTTAAATTGTTCAAGTCATGTCTGAGTTTTTAAATAGTAGAATTAGATGTGGGAATTTCCCCCTCAAATTCCGTCTGTGTATATTTTTTGTTTTTCCTATTTAACATTTTACATAGCATTTTAATTTTTAATATATCAATATTTCTGTTCTGTTTATCATTTTAAAAAGTCGATGCCTATTTTAAAAATGAATGTCTTTACATTAGGTTGTTGTATAACTTAATTCTCTTCTTTAAAAAAGAAACTTTATTTTGGAATAATTTTAGATTTCTGTAACCATGGTACATTTGTCAGAGTTAAGAAACCAGTATTATTATGTTACTGTTATAACTAAACTGGAGACTATTTGGATTTTACCAGTTTTTCTGTTTAGTCCTTTTTCTGCTCCAGGATCCAGTCCAGGACAGCAGGTCGCATTTAGGTGTCTCCTTAGTCTCTTCCAATCTGTGACAGTTTCTCCGTCTTTCCTTGTTTTCATGACCTTATTTATTGGTCAGATGTTTGGTCGAAATGTCCTTCAGTTTGGGTTGATGTGATGTTTTCTAGCGATGACTGAAGTGAGAGGTTGTGAGGTTTGGGGAAAGAATACGACTGGGGTGCGGTGCTGGTCTCAGCACACATCGGGGTGCAGGTGGCGGGTGATCTAACCGTGGCAGGGGTGTCACTGGTTTCTCTGCTGGGACGTCCCCTTCCCCTCCCTGGATTCTGCTTTGAAAGCGACTCACCTGGGAAGGGACTAGAGCTCCATGCGTGGGCTCGGGAAGTGTGCACATGGATTTTGGAATTCGTGTAAGAAAGACTTGCCCCTCCGCCCCCATTTACTTGTTTATTTAATCACTTCTTTCTCTCATAGACTCATGGATACTTATTTCATTAGTTCGGTTATAATACCGTTGTGATTTAGTTTGCTGCTCAAATTGCTCCAGCTTTGGCCCCTGGGAGTGCCTTCGCTTTGGTTCCCGTCCTTTCATCCTCTCGGCGTTCCCTTCCTGCTACAGGCTTTTCTCCTATTTTCCCCGTCCCAGCCCATGAGCTGGCCGTTAATCCAGAGCCCGGCTTCCTTGTGCGGGTAGTGGGATTCAGGAGGGAAAGATGTGGGCGCTGGGGGTCCTGCTGGGGGTCCTGCTCCTGGGCTCTGTGGGCGGTGCCTGGAAGCCCACACGTGTCTGCTCACCCAGGGATGCACGCGAGTCTCTCTACGCCTCTCTGCGTGTGTATGAAAATAGAAGAGTTCACGCGGCTGTCTCTGACTCTAGTCCATCACCACCTCTTGCTTATTTGGCCCTGGTACCCGTGAGAAAGCTTAACTAGAGGACAGTGTTTCTGTCCAGTTCTTTTCGTCTTTAGCCTTCCTCTGTCCAGTCAGAACACAGATTTCCAAAGTTTCCTAGGTTGGCTCCTTTTCTCCCCACCCGTTTCCATGGGCTTATCTCATGTGGTTTTAATATACCTCAACTCATTGTGTGGTCTGTATTCCTTCCTGAGGTCCCCTGACATCCTGTTTTGGTTTTATTTACTTGCATACAGTCTGTCATTTAAGAAAATGACTTTTCACATTGATTTGTTGTCTAACTTAACTTTTTTATATGCAAATCGTATCCTGATCGCCCTCACCTGCTGTTGGGTGATGGTAGCCAGGACTTACATGGTGTAGTGCCTGCTCTGACAGGTGCTGTCCTGCGGCCTTACATCCTTACATGAGTGGACTTCTCAGGACAACTCTGTGACGAGGACGTTCCCCACAGCATGCGGAGAGGGAGGAACCAAAAGGTTTGGGAACTTGACCAGGTTCACACACAGCTGGTCCTGGGAGAGCTGGAGTCCAACCCAGGGAGGCTGGCTTTGCAGGCTGTGCTCTTGCCTTTGTTTAAGTTGTGGATAGGACTTAGGATTTAATAGGACCAGATGCCATCTTGTTGGTTTATTGTTGGGACTTAGTTTGGAGTGGAGAGCGCTGCTGCCCACGTTCTCTGCCCCGTGTCCATGACAGGTGTTGTTAATCGCCAGAGCGCCCTTCCTGCTGAGCCAGAGCATGGCCAGCCTGGAGTGGGTCGCTGTAAGGTTCAGGGTGGTGACATGCAGTGGAGTCCGCTTGTCCTCGCGAATCCTGAATGGAGGACGCAGGCAGCAGCCCTGTGCGCTTGCCTCCTTGGGCTCCTCACTCCTAGTCTCCTTCTCATGGGGGTGTTTTCCATAAAGCCCCTCAGGCGTAAGACCTACTTCTCTTAGGTTATTAATTTTTATCTCTTACCAAGAGTTACATCTACAGGTCTAAGTTTTCCTAACCCTAACCCTTAGCCTTACCCGCAGAATCTTATTTACCATTAATTTCCTTTTGAGTTTATTAAAGCAGTGGATCTTAACTTAAAAAAGTAAATGAAATTGGTAAATGTGACTAACAGCTGCCCTCAAAGCATTTTAAATATAAAAGCACTATTGAAGATGGGTGATTTTTCAAAATTGGCAATTTCAGTTAGGGAAGGACATCGAGAATATTGCAATCATTATTACTTAAATGTTGTTAAATTTGGATTTTACCTTCCTTAGTCTGGTCTTCAGTTTAGAGTCAAAGTTGATGCTATTGACTTAGTTGAGAAGGATAAGTAGTACATGTAATTTATTTTTTAGTTTTCTTCAGACAAGTAGAAGCAGAACTCAGCAAGACTAGTAGATGGCGAGTGCCTTGATTTGGCAAATCCTTTAGGAATGAAAAACCTTTAAAGAAGGGCATAAAGTGCACTGAAAATGCCTAGAGCTTTTTTTTTTTTTTAATTCCTCAATCATTGGCAACTGAGTAAGGAGGGGCAGGAATGTTACCTTATTTCGGAAAAGACCCCTTACAAGTAGACTAGAGTTGGACTTGATGGAGAAGAATGCTGATTCCAGTGCTGTGTGGCCCAGTCACTGGAGGTAGAGAGGTGTGTCTTGGGGTCACCAGGGCCGTCCAAACCCAGGGCAGGGGCGGAGCTCCTCACCACGTGGGAGTGGAGCCGATGCTGTTGACCATGAGGAAATACGGCTCGAGAACCTGTCTTCTGTTCACTCAGGCGTTGTTGTGTATATAATCTCAATATTAAAACGATACCTCAGACCCCTTCTGTGTCTCATGTGGCGGAAAATCTAATCTAAACTGGTTTAAGCAAAAGAGAGGGAATTCCTTGACTCACATAACTGAACAGTTGTGGAGTTGGTTTGGCAAAGCACGCCTGGTCAGGGCTCAGTGATGGGACTAGAGTCCATTTCTTGGCTTTGGGTGTTTTTTCTTTTTCTCTTGTTGACTGTTCTTTGCAGGCTCTCCTCTTGTGGTTGCAGTTGGCTTCCAGCGATTCTTCAGGCAGCATGTTTCCAGGTTCAAACCTAAGTGGAAAGGGTGAGCATTCTTGACCTTGCAGGGAACCTCCTGAGACTTTCACATCTGGTCGTGTATTCATCCCAGCACTGGTCACTACAGGGGCTGTGGGCCAGGGCCTCGGGCTGCCTCCCATGGAGGTGACAGTCCTTAGAGAAGGGTGGGTGCAAAGTTCCCAGAGAAGGTGAACTGATGCAGGGCGGCAAAAACAATTTGAGTTTGGTTGATTCATAAATAAGACTCTGGACTGTATAATTTTCCTTTATTTTATTTACATGTTTGTGATCCTGTAAAGCTTTACATTGTATTAAGGTTTGGATGGTTCCCTGCCATAACCTGGTTTGTCTTTGAATTAAAGCATAACTGTTGTTTTGGTTTCACTGTATACAGGTAGACTTGAGCTATAACCTGTTTTGAATAAGAGAAGCTGTTCTTTTCCTGGATAAAACTCGTGCCATTTCACCTATGAAACTAAACAAATCTTTTGAGTGAGAAATTTAAAAATTGGATTTTTCACAAATCCCCATGCATTTAGTAGCAAGTCATTCTAATGTTTCTTTTTGCTAATAATGTACGAGTATTCCAAGCTGTATCATAATACTTACTGGGCTGTGATAGTGGGAAATAGTCAGAAGAGCTGGTTTGTCTGCCTTCAGGGCGGGAAGGAGCGGGGGAGCTCACCTTTGAAGGCCTGAAGTCTCTGCACGCAGGGCCTGAGAGGTGGGTGAGCCTGCCGGTGTCTGCTGTTCGCACCCAGCTGTGGGGTAGGTGATGCTACCCCAGTTGTTTGGATGAGGTCTCTCAGGCAATATCAGCTTCCCTAAGGAAGACCCAGAGGCTCCAGGTTTTGTAAGGCGGCGGGACCATAGGGTCCTGACAGCCCCTGAGACTCATCTCCCGGGTTTGTCGGTGGTGGGGTGGGGTGACTCCCCCTCCCTTCCCGCACTCAGCATGGCAGCCACCCTTCCTTTCATACCTTGTGGCACAGCGGCTCATGATCAGCGCATGTTAATAGACCTGCCTTTTGTTTGTTTTTAAATCTGTTTGCCAGGCACACAGCCTGCGATTTTACAAATGGAGAAAAATTGTTCTTGAGACTGAGGAACTTCCAGTGGGGGTGAAGTGGGGTGAAGAAGGTGAAGATGTGATTTTAATATGTTGTAAATGCTATGACAGTCGGAGGCAGTGTGTTTTATGTAAAACATCCTTCTGATGGTGCCTTAAATTTTGTTATTTTTTTCCATGGATCTGCCTGTTTATCCCTATACTTTTAAACAACAGTCTGTACACTTTCATTTCTTATCCTAATTCGGAGGTCATGATTCTTATATTTTGATAATTTCCCCTAAATGAATCACTGTCCTTTTTTCTTTTCCTCTCTATTGTGTATATTTACCAGATCGTTCTGTAGCTTAAAACCTTCACTTACTTACTTCTTTATTTGGAGGAACTTTGTGACGTTTATAAACGTGGAAACGTATCCTTTCATGCCCTCTTACGGAGAGGTTGGTTCCAAATCAGCTTTGAAGTGTTTTGTCATTGATGGAGCGACTTGTTAGTTTAGTGTAACAGCTTTGGTTTTGTCCTGACATACTTTTCCAGAGGTGTTGATACTAATGGTAGAAACACATAGAAGGTATTACAGCGTGTTAGACACGGAGGGTTCCAGTGGAAAACATGAAGTGCTAACTATTGAAATGATACCTCTTCACCACGACATAAAAAATGCACCTTAAAAAATGCATTGTAGTGATACCCGTGTTGCATATCAATGAAAACGAAAGCCGAAAGCCGTGTTCCCAGTGCAGGTTTTTATCAGGCATGGTGGTGCCGCCTCCCAGGACCATGAATTTGTGGAAGCAGCAGATGGGACTAGTTGTGATGAGTTTCTGAGCTAATGCAACAACAGATCATCCCTTTTTATCTGATTCCTCTCCTTTCTAGCTAGGCCTTTGAAGTGCTAAGTGTCTGAAAATAATTTGCATAGAATTACCTGAGCTCATCTGTTAACTAACCAGCAGATGTGAAAGCAAAAAACTGCCACATAGTCGTTTTTAGAATAAAGCTCCAGGCTCTCCCTAACTTTGGCGTCTTTTTGCCCGGCCTCACCGTCTTCCTAACTTCTTCCCCGCTTTCTGTGTTTCCGCCAAGTTGGGATGGGCTGTGGGGTTTAGTCTTCTCAGCTCTGAGGACTGTCATCTTTGTTCCACTCAGCACCCCAGGCAAGGTCGCACTTTGAAGCTTTTATGGGACTCAGTCCTATCTCTGTGATCTCATTGAACTGTCTTTATCTTAAGTTCAACTGTCTTTATCTTAAGTTCTGAAATCTCTTCATTCTTCTCATTCCCTCGATTCTTGTAATTTGGGCTCTTTACCTAATTTGGGGTCCACCTTTGTTTGCAGGGTCGGCTGGCGGCCCCTCGCCGCCCTTACAGCCCCGAACCCAGCTGGCTCCTGCTCTTACCTGAGCCCCTTCCGTTCTCTCTTTGCCTTTTGAAACCCGGCTCAACTTTTAAGGTTGAGTGGTCACTTTGCTGCCATCCTTCTGCAGCTCCTTGCTTGTGTCCCCCACCCTCAGCCCCAGTACTTTTGCATATTTATCTCATATTGTAAAGTCCGTTCCTTTAGGTCTTCTTAGGTCAGTTATAAGCGTCGCAAGGGCAAGTTCTGCGTTTCATTCATCTTTGTATATTCATTGCCTGATTCTTACTAGTCATTAATTACGTGCTTTCTTTGCCCCTCTCTCAGCTTGAATAATCCACCATTTGTGTTCTCTTTCGTGGTTTGGTGGTGGAATATTCGTACAGAAAGTTACCACTGACCTCTGGTTTCCTTTTCTTTCTCTAATTCCTCTCCTTAGGCAATTTTCTCTATGCCCGAGGGCTCTATGTAAGCAGGCACATGAAACCCTACTCAGTTATTCAGGCCAGAAAAGCCATCTTCCCCATATTGAAATCCTTGCCATGTTGGCTCTCAAGTGACTCTTGAAATCATTTCCTTTCTCTCATCACTGGTGTCGTTGAAGAAGCTGCGTCGTCTCTTGTCTAGGGACAGTCCCGCCTTCCAGTCTCACCTGGCCTCACCTTTGCCTTTTACTCTCTTCCAGCCCCTCCTGCCGCTGCACTGCAGTCAGCTGGGCTTTCCAGAGTGTAAATCTTCCCCCTGCCCCTTTACTTAAAACACTCTATGACTTTCCATTGCACTTAGATAAATTAAAGCACAAATCCCTAATGTGGCACCTTTGCACCATCCGATAGAGGAATGTCCTAATCTTTTGAAGATACAAGTACAGTTTTAACACTTTGATGAACAAATGTTCTGGAAGAGGACACTCGTTTAGACTCTGTGGTGTGAACTGGACATCCGGTGGACTGCAGGCTGAGCCCACGTTGCACATAACCGGCTTCCAGAGCCTCTGCAACCACAGGTGGGGCGGAAGGGGTCCCTGCCTTCCTTCTCCTCTGGCTAGCAGAGGAGCCCCCATGGGAGGAAAGGTGGCCCGAGGCAGAGACACAGACTTTCATCACAGTGTTGAAGGTGAGACGCATGGTTGAAAGTGCGTGTAGGAGGAATACTTTAATTTGTCCAGTTATCACATGTTGTACTGTATATTTTCTACCTTCGGTGCTGTATGTAGATTTTACTTCTTTTTCAGATTTATCTTTTTCAGTCATTCATTTATGCCTGTAGCAACTAATTTAATGATGAAAAACTTAGAATATCTGTCTACATTTTTTTTCACTCCACAAGTGTGGATCTCACAGCTCGTTACTGTATATACTTAACTCCTGTAATGGGTCACGTTTCTGTAGGATGACTGCAGTTTAGAAGTGGAGTATCTTTGTAAATAAAAATGTCTTTTAAAAGTTGTATTAAATAAAAATTTATACTTGGAATGAAATGTTTTTAAGGACTTCACCATGCAGAACAAATGAGAACCCTTCTTGCAAATATCAACAGTGTAATTATGTGTCATTTCTTTTGTTGATTGTTAGTTTGCTGGGGATTAAAACACAAGTGGTCATATTCAGGCTGGTTAGATTAGTGATTTTAATATGAAACCATTGCTTTTAGAATAATCATGGGCCAGACTGGGAAGAAATCTGAGAAGGGACCAGTGTGTTGGCGGAAGCGTGTAAAGTCAGAGTACATGCGCCTGCGGCAGCTCAAGAGGTTCAGGCGAGCTGACGAAGTCAAGGTATCCTCCGTCTTCTGTGAAAATGCGGGTACAGTTAAGGATGGTTTACTCCCTAAAGATAAGTTTTAATTTGAAAGGGTAAATGGTCTTATTTACTGTAAGATAAATAAAAACTTGGAAGTTAAGGTCCTTGGTCTGTCTTAACATAAAAATCGTACCATGCACATTAGTGAAGTGGAAAGATTTTAATCTAATGGTTATTCAGTCTACTTGGAAATCACCATCTTTTCAGTGTAACTTTGTACTGCATGTGGAGACCCAGGACCCAAATATAAAGGAATGTGTTTCATGGTACTGTGTTCCTAAAGTCATTGTGATTTAAAAAAAATATAGATATATACAGAGTTAACAAAGAAAGGATGGAAATAATTTCCTCTTCCCCTTCTACTCTCAGTAAAATAATAGGTGTGGTGTTTTTGTATTACTTGAACGTGAGAAACCACAGTTTAGTGTAAAATCCATATGCTTTTGAAGGAATGTCCCTGATACTTTTGAGGAATCACTCAATTTTAACCTTCATTAGAGATGTTACAAATTTTCTAACAATGAACAATTTCTTTTCTCCTCTCCTTCATTTTTTTAAAGAGTATGTTTAGTTCCAATCGTCAGAAAATTTTGGAAAGAACAGAAATCTTAAACCAAGAATGGAAACAGCGAAGGATCCAGCCTGTGCACATCCTGACTTCTGTGAGCTCATTGCGCGGGACCAGGGAGGTTGGTGAACTCATGCGCTGTATGAATTATCAGTGCATTTTGGTTTTTGCTTTTGGAATGTTGGTTGGTTGTCGAGAGGAGGCCATTGACCTCGGATGTCCCTTGTTTTATTGTTATTTCTCTTTAACATGCAGCTGATTCCTAGATTTTTATAAGACTGTTCATTAAAAAAGAACTTTAAATACTCTCGAATGTCCTCATCAGATCACAAGTTAGAGCAAGGCTTTCTGATGCATAGTTGTCTTTTTTCCTCCCCCTTCATATGAATTAGCCGTGCTGTAAGAAATGCTTCTTTTTCATCCATACTCATGGAGTAAACAAGCTTCTTATTATACATTTTGTCCAAATTCTAAGGCTCTCTCTATAAGAATTTTTAAATTTGGGGTTGAGAGGTCAGAATTTCCTTTTTTAACAGAATTTTTTTGAATGAACGAGGTAGATCTTAATCACTCCAAAAAATTACTGTTTTCAAAGGAAGGCAATAAATCTGTGGTAGATTTTATAATGAGATAACACATTAAAACATAGTGGCAGAAAGATGAAAAGAAAATGGCAGAAACTTACACAGTATAGAACCAATCAGTAGGATTTTGGTTAAAGCATTTCTGTTTAAGTACCTGTTTTATGCAGGAAGACATGGCATATGATATGGAATGCTATTTGAATGGGCATGGATGCAAAAAGAGGGAAGAAAGTGATTTGAAATTTAGATTATACCATGTAGTAGATGATTGTTGACCTGGGTGTCTAAACATGGAAGGCATCTAAACAATGGAATTTGTTCTAAAATAATGTTTTCAATGAGCAGTCATTTTTTATATGATATTGTAATAATCAAGCACTAATTTGCTGTCTTATGAGACCTGTTGAGATTGTGTGACGCACTGGCTTCAGAGACTGGTCAGTGCTGTTATAGCAGCTCAGTCTGTGCTACAGACATGGTCCTAGTGGTGATTTCAGTGATGATGTTGTGGTCTTGATGCTGATACATACGGCTTGGGATGATTCTTAGTTATGTATGCATTTTGTCAGTTGACCGCTCTTTAAGCTCTGACTTGCAGTTGTATAAATATGTATTATATGTTATTAACACCTTCCAGTCTTCTGCAACAGGTCAGGACCTACACATTAGAGGTAAATGACTAATTAATATACTAAGGGTGAAAGGGATTCTTTTCTCTGCCAGTCAGAATGTTCCCGAAAGGGATCAGGATGGAGCCTCTAATTCTTTCGAAAGTGACCTTTTGGAAATTTTGAAGGGAAGGAAGAAGAAACCTCGTTTTTTTCTCTCCAGAGGGATACATTTTAGAAATTTGGAGAAATAAAGTAGGAACACACGGAATACTTAATTTTGCCGCCCATTACAAACCTCAAATGCTCAAAATGCTGTTGAAAGCCCAGCCTACATTTATAATAAAAGTGAACAGCAGTAATGATTTCTGGCACTGCACTAGGTACTACTCTACCTCATTTTGTCTTCGTGATGGTTGTATTACCACTTTTTTATTCCCAGGTGAGGAAACTGAGCCTTAGAAGAATTAAAGTCAGTTTCCTTGCTCTAATGATCTGATGTGGGCCTGGAAGAGTACACTTTGCTCAGACACATTAAGAAATTATTAAAGTTCATTATTTATGTACAACCGGAATTGCTCATGATACAATTTTTGGTGTTAAATTTAAGAGTACAGTTTATTCAAATGAGTATTTACTAATTGCATTTTGCTTTTAATTTTGTCAAGTGGAGATAAAAGTCATTGAATGTAAAGATACCTAACTTTTTATTGAGTTCGTGAGAGAAATTGTAAGAAGAAATTAGCATTTTAATGAAACAAGTGTTTTTCTAAACTTAGTACCCCATGCAGGTTGAGAAAAAACATTTTCACAAAACAGGAGGGGAAAAGGAGGAAAGTAACCCCTAGCCTCAGGAATTCAGGTTTTGTTGCATGGAACTCTGGTCAAAGCACGTTTGTTTTTGAGCCACTCTTAATTACTGATTCTGCTTGAAGTGATTCGTCTTCTACTCCTCCTAGCGCCCCCCCCCCCCCACCGGCCCCTTTAAAACCATCATCACTGACTTTTGGAAGCTGAAGGTTTATACAGTTTGTGATAAGCTTTTTGGTGTTATCACAATAAATAAGAATTTTAGGGCTAGAAAGGACTTTAATGATCTCTGTCTAGTCTCCTTACTGTTCAGATGAGACTATATCCCTGTTATTTTTTCTTCAGTTTGAGCATTTCCAGCAATATATCAGTTTCTTTTATATGCTTTAAAAGTTGGAGTCAACTAGGTCAGAAGCAGGAGGATAAATAAGTTAGCCTCTTTTGCAACGACTTTCCTAGTAATAGGCTTGTAGGGTTGGCAGAGTTTGGGACTGCACTGTTGACCCAAACACCTAGAACGTCCATGGCTTTCAACATTTGGAAGTGCTGTTGTAACAGTGTTTTAATTAATCCTTATTTTTATAAGCTGATCCTTTATAAGTGCTGTCTTCAGTTTAAATCCTTTGAGCATGACGACGATTCAATGACAATTTTCAGTCATTCACTCAAGTCTTCTACTTTATTCCCTTCTGTACTTGTAGAAGGGGATAAGCTCAGTTTTAAAATGACCAATTTTCTCTAGGTTATTTTAGTAAAGAAAGTCTGACAAGTTTACTTTCTGATCTCATGAAGTGACTGCTGTAGATTCTGACTTGAGATCAAGGAGCCCTGCAGTCGACCTGGAGACCACATCTTTAGTCTGTTGTTTCCTTAATGCATGCTTTTAGGAGACTTGTGGGTACTTATTTTTTGGTGTTGAAGTTACAGAACCTAAGCCGTGTTGCCTATAGGATCTTAATACAGAGTATGTGTCTATTTTCTCTTTTTAAAAATACTTCTGACTTCTTGAAGACAGTGACTGTAATATATGTTACATATATTTTCTTTGCTCTTCAGTTTATCTTTTTAAGGAGCATTCAGCTTAAAAATGTTATGAAACGATACATACAGGCCAAGGGATGTATGCCGTATTGCCATAATATGTGGCTGTTTGTCAGAAGACTATTTCTAGGGGACATTCATTACTTTGTCTCATCAGTCAGTAAAGAACTTTATCTTCTTTAAGTCTGCACATTGGTAATCATGTTCTTTAATGTGTCTGTTTTTCCAGTTTTGACGAAGAAGCTGGTTTAGGAGTTACTCTTGTAGTTCTTACTAGTGCATTTCTTTCTGTACATTTTCCATTTCTTGCTGAAAACAACAAGGCACTTTTCCCTTTCATTGATTCTTCATATCAGGATTTTTATTACTTGTATGTATTATGACTGTGAAAGAGAGGCTTGCTCAAATGATGTCTGTCTTCTGGGCAAGTGGTGTGATTGGTTTAATAATTTAAAAATATCCTGCCAATATGCATTTTTAGATTCCCAGGAGAATGTAATGTTCTTGTAAGAATTCTGTGTCTTGTTTACTAATGAAAGAGTAAGAAAAGTGGGGCTTCTTCAGAATGTTTAGCACATACATCAAGCAGCATCAGAAGGACCTCCTAGCCCTCATATTCATGAAGAATTAAAAGTCTTTTGGACTTTTCAGTACGTACAGGTTTGCTCTTCCTATTGATATCTTAAAATTTTAAGTTCATCACCTATCATTTGTTATTTGCAAATGAATTTTTTTCAGGGGGGGAGGCTTCCTTCATGATGCAGAATGTATAAGTTCTTTCGTAAGTTTGCAGTTCGGGCTTATTTTTGTTGAAGGAGAAGAAAAACATTGTCTTGTTTACCTGTAAACACTTGATTGCATTATTTATTGACGTGGTAATGCACTTTCCTCAGTTAATTGTAAATAGAAATTTAGTTACTACACACAAAGAAAAAATAACATGCTGGTGTACCCCATGTGTAGTGCTCTTTACTTAAATATACTCCCAGCTTTCAACACAGTAACATGCTTTCTTTCCTTTGTGAATTTCAGGATTATAGGACCAATATGTCCTGCCCAGCATTTGAGCAGACGTGGCAGGGAGCTGGGTCATTTTTCTCATGTCTTAGACATAGATGAATGGTTCTCCCAAGTGTGTGTCTTTACTCTCAGTCTGAACATATCCATCCTTTCTTGGTTCCTCAAGAAACTGGTTTCTTAGTTGCTTTCTGCTGCTCTTTGTCCCTCTTAACCATCTGTTGGTTGAATCTTGTGTTAACTCTGCCAGTCTTTCCTGCTCGGGTGACTTTTTCAAATCACGGCAGCCTTTGCTTCCTTTCTGGCTTTCTTTCGGCTGAAATAGATGGAATATTACTTAATGACCATAAGGAGGTGTTCCTTTGCTTTTGAAAGGAAGCTAACATAAGCATTTTATGCTTTTCCAAAAAGGCCATGTAAAAAAAAGATCACTTCTGTTGTTTGAGTTTATATATTATCATCATATATTAAAGATATATCATACACTTATGATGTCTGAGTTCATATTTTAAATTTAAGATTATATATCTTAAGTTTAAAAAGTGAACTTTTCAAAAATGTCAAATGTTTATTTTGTACTACTGAATAAACCAGAAGTTGTGTTTAATTTGCTGTTTTTCTCCAAGAACACTGTGTATAGTTTGTGTTTTAAAATTTATTGTTAAATTGACCAGTACAGAGATCAAGTCTGTCCTCAAAATGCAAAACCAAATTTTGACAGCTGTTTTGAAAACAAACAGAATGAACCAAAACCCAAAGAAATGCTTATCTAGTCTGCAATGTTAAAAATTGTTCATTGCTCTGAAGAAATAAGAAAATTTTATTAGACCTAGAACTACTATCACAATTTAGCTTGATAATTTGGATTGACTTAAATCCACTGCTTAGGATTCTGTTTTATCTCCTCTTACTAGATTTTGTAAAAGAATATTATTTGAGTACCATTTTGAGAGGGTTGGGTAGATTTCATGAGCTACCTTGGCAACCGATGAGGCACTTTTAATACTAGCTAATGTGAATATCTGTTGGGTCAATGAAACTTTTGTTTTTTATCTTTTTCTTCAATTAAAAGGTCACTGTAAAATATTAACTGTAAAAATTCAAATAAAACAGAAATATATGAAACAGGAGCAAAAGGCCCTGTCGTCCAAGCCCTGTGACTTTTATTCTCTGATTTCTTTTTCTATGACATGTTAATTATAATGATAATATATATTTTATTTAAAAAAGTTATTCCCAGATAAAACATGCCTGCCTTTTGGGGCCATCGCTTTACATCTGTCCAGGTCTTCAGTATCTTCAACAATGCACAGTGCTTGGTCCTGCGGATTTACCATAATTAATTGCCCTATTCATAATTGATGAACATTTAGGTTTTTATTTTTTCCTTTTGCAGTTAGCCTTTCAGTGAATATCCTTCATACACATCTTTGCATCTTTTGAGTAATTTTGTAGGAAGAGTTTCTGGAAACAGTATTACTAGGTCAAGAGGATATGCATATTTAAATTTTTAATAGCTATTACCAAATTGCCCCCCAAAAGTTTTACACTTACACTCTCACCAGCTGTTTATAGTGGTGTCTGTTTATCTATATTCCCAACATAAAATGTTAATCTTTGTCAGTGTGATAGGTAAAACATTACTGTAATTTGTTTTCCTTTCGTTCATCAGTGAAGTTAATTTTAAGTACTTATTTGCTTATATTTCTTTTATGAGTTGGCTGTTATGGTCTTGGATCTTTTAAAATTGGGTTGGACTTTTTCTTATGATTTTAAAGGACTTTTTGTATATTATAAATACTAGATTTAATCATCCGTTCTGCAGATTTTCCCCCCCATTTTCATGCTATTTCTGGGATGTTTTGGTTATACAGAAGTTTTAAATGTTTATGTAGTCAAATTAGAATTTCTTCTTTTGATTTCTGTGTTTCTTTAAGGCTTACAAAGCCTTTATCCACTTCAAGATTATAAATTACCCATCTTTCCTTCTAGTTTTCATTTTTATATTTTAACATCATTTAACCTATTTGGAATTTCCTTTTGTAAAGAGTGAGTGGGGAATTTTGTTTTCAATTTTTTTTCTATTTGGCTTTGTTGTTTCAGCACGATTCACTAAATGATCAATCCGTGAGCAATTGGGGAGCGGTTATAAATCTGTTTTGCAAAGATCAGCAGAATTGGCCTGTCTGATTGGTGGTCACGGAGCAGGTTTAGCACCTGAGCAAGGGCTTCGCGCTTCTGAGACTACGGTCCGGTGGCCGTCCTGCCCTTTTACCTTAGCCAATGGCTCTGCTGCTCTGTGGCGTTCAGCCCCACGTCCACTCACGGGAGCGAGGCTTCACAACGGCTCTGCTGCCACAGCTGATGGAAACCATGACTTTATTCTTTGTTCTGCTTCTTAGTTTTTGTTTACTTCCTTTTTTTTTTCAATGATAGCAATGGTCTTATTTGCCACTCGCAGGACTATTACTGAATTAGGTTCTTGAGTTTGCATGTCACGGACAAACATGGCTCTGGTTACGTGCTTTACATGCTGTGTTGGGTGTTTTTGTAGTTTTACCAACTTATGTCCTGTGACTATTGTTCTGTTTCTGATCTCCAGTATTTTAGCAAAACTGCAGATTATGAGGAGATGATTTACCCTAACAGCCCCCTTCAGACCCAGACTGCATTGGGTTTTTAATAGTTACTATATTAACCAGGTTTATAGATTTATGACCTCTTTACTCGGGCTCAGGCTTCTGAAGCTAGGACGCAGGGAAGAGCTTTAAGGGTCCAAACTTCCTGAAATTGTACTTCACATGTTACCTGTTCTGTGTGAAATGCTGTATATGCCGCCCCCGCCCTGGAAGAAGCTCCAGACTGATGCTTATAGGGCGGCATCTTTCTGTTCTTAAGTGAGCTCAGGGCAGGAGCCTCGTGTTGCTGGTGGAGGTTCCCCCCAGTCCGGACGGCTCTGCAACATACATATCCAGCAGCAGAAATGAGAATAATTTACAGTCCGGCGTGAACCACTCTTGTACTCCTTAGCTCCAGCGCCCTTGATTAGCTGCTTTAATTAAATGTGCCTGTGTCAAGATCCGACCAGGATGTTTTATTTCTGACCCTCTCCTTAACCACCCTTCTCCTAATCATCCTGAGTGAGTTAGGAACTCACTTCTACTATGAGCTTTCCTTGACCCAGACCTGATACTTACCTCATTCCAGTTTTTTCTTCAGTACTTACTTCACATAAAAGCAGTCTGAAATTAAGTTATGTACACGATCATTTTCACCAGAAGGCCTAGCTGGTTTAAAACTTGGTGTGTCATCTTTTCTCTACTCAAATCTTGAAGAATGTGGGTAGTTTCAGAAATCCTCAGCTTTTCCTGGAGCTGGGTGGCAGCTGATGCTTTCTTTCATACACCTCAGATGTGAGGCAGTTCCTTATTGTTTTTACTCGGAAAAGCTAAAGGATATTAGACAACATCACCAGTTCATTGTGTCTCTGGCTTGAATTAAATGGACCAACCAGGATCCAAGAATATTTTTAACTTGGCTAACTGAGTGTATTTTTTCCCCCTACTATATGGAATTCGGACATAACCCTTCTAATGTTAAAGATTGTTGAGAGACCGATGGCTATGACTGTTGCCCTTTGTGATGTCCCACTGTAAGATGGGGAGTCATCCTCCTAGGGTAGTGGTGAATTTTAAAGAAGTTAACTTTGGTAAAGTCTCTAGCACAGTGCTTGGCACATAGTAGGGTGTGTTAATTTCTTTCCCTTCCCTGCAGGCCATTCACCTGCTCTTCCCTCTACGATTTTCCATAACACAGTTTTTACTTGGAACCAGCCTTCTGCCAAGAGTCTCAGTTTGGTTGTGTACTCCTACAACTACTATTTTTGGCTTGACTTCCCTCTCCAGCTCCCAGTGGTCCAGCCACACAGTCGCCTATTGTACCAGCTGGTTGATGTAAGTCTATCCATCCTCAGAGGAACCTGGTTACTTACCAGTAAGCTGTGTTTCTCTGAAAATGTAGCATCCTTGGCAACTAATATAGTTGTTTTCTTTCTTTACCATCAATGATGGATTACCTACAACAACTTCCTTGTGTGATCCTCAGGTTGGAACTAGAATTAGAGAATTTAATTTGTTGCTATTGGTCTCCTAGTGAGTTCCTGAGTCCAAGACATATGACTCTGATCAGGTAAAATGCTGTGGAGACCCATGAGGTCAAAATCCTTTTCAGTGCTCTGAGTGATACGAGACAATAATATAAAGTGTCAAGGATGATACATTTTCAAAGAAAAAAAGTTACTGGTAAGTAACTGGGATTTTTGAGTAATTTTCCTGTAAGTCAATAAATAAGAATTCCCAAACTTGTTTTACCAACAAATGCTTTTGCATTTGAATATTATTTCATAAATGAAAGGGATATGGTTATTAGTTAAGGTTAATAGTTAAAGAATGGGGTAGGTTTCTAGAGATACTACATAGATAATGAGGTGGGTATAGACCTTCAATTTGCTAAATAGGTGTTCTCTTAGCTTTAAAAAGAAATTGAAGTCGAAGTCTCCATTAGGGAAAAATCAGCAAATGCAGTCGGTTTGTTCCAGAAACATTTTTTGAGTGCCTACTCTTTTTTGAGACACTGTGCTGAGTATTGTTGCGAGACAGAGGTAAAACCACACTCTGCCACAGCCGCTTTGAGAGCTTATTTCCAGCCCCTTGGTGACACTTTTATGACTCAGAATTGAGGTGATGGGTCATGGGGGTATGGCAGGTGTGGGGTTGGAGATAGTACTTAGCGCTGCAGCCTTTGCTGTCTTATTTTCTGTGCTTCTCTACGTTCTTTCTGTTAACGGAAAAGTCAGCTGACCTCGTTCAGTAGACTCAGAGCATTTTCTGTCACTAGAGCAAACAGGTGGAACAGAGCCAGCGTTCCTCCTGTCTGGTAGTTGAATAGGATATTCAGCAGTCCTCCCGTAAGTGTGACCTTGGATTTAGATATTAAAGCAGGTGAATAAGTCAGAGTTGGAGAAGCAGCCGCTCCCCCTCGCCCCCCAGGCTTTAAAGGGGGCCAGTCTTCAGAATTAAAATCACAGAATTAATTTACCTCCACCATGTGTAGAACAAAAATCAAAAACTCCAATTTAATTGTTTTGCAAGAAATGAAATTATTTTGTATTTAAAATCACTGGGTAGTGTATAGCACTTTATTCCGTAGTTATAACCACTCCTTGCCCCAGAGTGACCTGGTTAAGTAACTTAAGAAGGAATGAAGACATGGTAGGAATAGGACAAGAGGCAGATGCTGGGGGAGGAGATGCCCTGTGACACTGTTGGGTGTCTCTCTTGCACAGCACCCATTGCACGGGCATCTCAGGGTGAGAACTAGAGCATAGGCATGAAGCTTGTGGGTGTTGGAATCAGACTTAGGCTTCCATCCTGGCTTGGTAATTTACTACCTTTCTGACTAGGCAAGTTATTTAACCTCTCTGAACCTCAGTCTCCTCCTCATTTTGTGAAATCGTGATGCCAAAGGCTAAGATGAGAAGTGGTTAAGAAAATGTATATAAAGCACTTAGCACAGTGCCTGCAACATAGTACGTGCTCAATAAATGTTAACTGCTGTTATTATTGGACGGATGGATGAGGAATTGCATCAGAGGCCAAAGAAGGAAACGGAAAGATTGCGGGTTCTGGAGTTTTAGTAAACTGTTCACACCTTCTTATTTACTTGAGCTATGAGCTTTCTAGTATTATCTTTAATCTTTGCCCTTTTGGAAAGCAAATTAATGGATTAATCACTGTCACAGTTCTTCCTAACTACTCTATCTTTAAACCTTCACTTCCACTGAGGAAGGAACTATTTTTGTGCTGCGGTGACTGTGACTATTGGAAGATTATCCCCCTGGCCTGAGGAAGTGCTGAGGGCCAGGTGGGCCTGGATGCCAAAGACTTCCACTCTGATTTCACCAAATCTAGACCCGCGATTTTTAAGTCCTCTTAAATAAAAATGAAACATTTAATAATTATGTGTGTTGTATAGACATGACTTTTTTGGTTTCATTTTACTACTTCAATTCTACTTCTTTTTGCTCTATTTTCATGGATTATATGTCCAGGGTATTTTTGAGAAGGCTCTGGAGACCTGATAATTGGGTAATGGTACTCTTTTAAGAAAAGCTGGATTCCTAGACAGGATGGAGAGTGCTGTGGTATTTGGGCACAGATCTTTACCGTATTTCATCAAGTCAAAGATGCAAACTTTTTAACATCTGAAACTGGCATGCGTCTTAGAATCACTATGATAAGAAAGCATTGTGTTATAGTTTAATTGGCAACATTATTTTCTTAATGATACAGAAGATAATGGTGTGCTTTGAAATTGATGTCATCGTAGATTGGATGAAATACGGTATTTCAGGGACATATATTTACTTAACCAGTATTAGAAATGTATAGAAATGTGGTATCCTGACAATATGTGTAGTGGGTAAGAGCAGGGGCTCCAGAGTCAGACGTTCTGGGTTTAAATTCTAGCCCTAACAGTGTATGACTTTGGGCCAGTTACGTATCCTTTCTCTATCTTAGTTTTCTCACCTGTAAAATGAGCGCTAAGAATAGTCCCCATCATACAGCGCTGTTATGAGGACTAAATATAAGACGTGTAAGTGTTTAAAATAGTGCCTAGCACATAGGAAGTGCTTAATAACATTAGCTATTATTGTTAATAATTTAGAGATTACACTTCTGCGAATTGATTTGAATCCATTTCGTTGTGATTGAAATTCAGGTCTATTACCTTTAATATTTGTGTATCATCTGATAATATCAGCAAATGACACTTGGGTTTTTAAAAAGAGAAGGTAAAGGTAAGAAAGGTTAACCTTACAAGTTTCTATATTCTTATTAAGATTTAAGTGGCGTATTTGGTATATATATATATATATATATTATTCCATGTGGATGAGATGTAAATGAAATTAAGCAGTGAGGTAGAAAATTTATAGTGAAAGCAAGGAGCAGTTAATCTGAGGCCAGCCTAATTAGAATATTTGATTCTTATTGATACTGGTAAGTATGGAAAGGGTTGGAAGGTTTTGAAAATTTGCAAAATCTGAAGCTTTTTCTATTGCTAAGTAAAAGAGAGGAGAGAATCCTTTCTGGTTTTTATGAACTTACCGTCTCAGTAAAGAAATTTCTTTTTCAAAATGCTGTAAGTAGGCAGCATCTCTTTATAATATGATGCCTACAGCTTCAGGTTGTCCTTTTATTCTTACGAGTCAATTTTATTTTTTTCTGTTCTAGTGTTCGGTGACCAGTGACTTGGATTTTCCAACACAAGTCATCCCGTTAAAGACTCTGAATGCAGTTGCTTCAGTACCCATAATGTATTCTTGGTCTCCTCTACAGCAGAATTTCATGGTATGTAAATAGTGTGTCTTCTTATTTGCTAATCACTTCTTTTAAATAAAAAAGCATAGATAATTTTCTTGTCAAGGTGAGTTAAGATAGTATAAGTAAAAATAGCTATCGAAATGGGAGTACTTAGAGTAATTTTTTAAACCAATTAATATATGTATTTTTAAGCCTTTTCGGTGTTGATGTTGCTCTTTTCTTAGTCCTTTCTAGTTAAAATATTCTCCAAAGGAAAAGTATTAAGCAAAAGCCATACCTGGGATTAAAAATATATTTGAAAGATGAAGCTTCTAGTTCTTATCCTTGAAGATGTTAGTCAGTATCCTGTAATCTCAGTCTGACTTTGAGGTTTTGTTAATTGAGAACGTATTACTTAAAACAATTTTAGGCAGCATGTTATTAAATGATAATGTACACTATGAAATATTCTCAGGGCAAGGTTAAGCACTTTTCCACAGATAACACTGGCACAATAGCTTTTGTAATGAAATGCCAGTATTTAATTCTTTATAGAAGTAGGATGAAGGAGGATGGAACAAAAGAGAAATTTGAGTATGCATTCTTGACTTGTGTTGTTAAATTAAAAATACATAGTTTTATTACTTAGTTGGTATATAAAATAATAGGGCTATTTCAGTGTTGATGGAAGTCCTTGGTGAGCCTACTTTACAGAATTACCTGCTAGATTTTTAAATAAATAGATGTTTCTAATGGCTTCAGTAACTTTGCTCTTAAAAATTTTGCAGTGGAGGCTTAAAGGCAAACTTCAGATTCTCTTTTGCCATTGTGTATTTTTGTGCATTTAAGGCTTTATTCAGAAACATTTTGTTTGAGAATCATGTTGCAGGAGCTTCTGGGAGAGTTCATATTTTCACAGACTGTAATTCTGAAAGCATATAGTGTTTAAAGTCAATAAATTTTACTTCTTTTTTTTTAAACCATTTAAAAAATTGAAGTATAGTCAGTTTATACTGTTGTGTTAGTTTCAGGCATACAGCAAAGTGATTGTTTCAGATTCTTTTCCATTATAGGTTATTACAAGATATTGACTATAGTTCCTTGTGCTATACAGTAGGTCCTTGTTTATTTTGTATATAGTAATGTGTATATGTTAACCCCAAACTCCTAATTTATCTCCCCCTCCAAAGGTGTCAATAAACATTATGAATCATCATCCATGGGTTTTGCTGGTGACGAAAGCTAGGTCAGGCAAGCTGTCTTTATTATGGCTGGGATATATTTTGAGGTGCAAAGGTTATATGGCTATAATTGGGAAGACAAAATAGCCAATTGTCATTTAATTTTGGCTTGTGTCCAAAATAATTAACTCTCCCAGTTTAAATGGGATTAGTGCAGGTGAGGTGTGATGGCAGTTAGACTCATTAGTTGTATATAAGCTTGACCCTGAACAGAACAATAAATACATTAACATCTAAATTTTCCTTTCATACCCCATATGCACTTTTTCTCCCAGTTTCCCTTTTCCTTGTTTGTCGAAGGTACCATTATCTTTAAGAACTCTGCAGTTATCCTAAATTTGTTATGTAGGAATAATTTGAAAATCTTCCCTTTTCTTCCTGTTTCCTGCCTGCTCCTACGTGACAGTTCCGTGTGTGTGTCACGGCCTTTTGCCGGCATATTCCTCCCTGTCGATCATGGGCCAGCCTAAGGCACCTCACGCTTGACATTTGATCTTAGCCAAAAGGCCGAGAAGTGGTAGGCACCTCACACTTGACATAGTTGCCATGTCCTCCCATCAGTCTTAGCCAGTCCATTCTGTTTATCAGAATTATCTTTCTGAAATTCTGTTTTTAACCAATACCTTGTTCAGAGGCCCCTTAAGACTTAGACCTATCCTTGTTTTAGTCTCCATATTTAGATATGGACTTCAGAAACTTCATGTCTTTTTTTTTTTTTTTTTTTTTTTTTTTTTGGGTACGCGGCCTCTCACTGTTGTGGCCTCTCCCATTGCGGAGCACAGGCTCCAGTCGTACAGGCTCAGTGGCCATGGCTCACGGGCCTAGCCGCTCTGCAGCATGTGGGATCTTCCCGGACTGGGTCACGAACCCGTGTCCCCTGCATCGGCAGGCGGACTCCCAACCACTGTGCCACCAGGGAAGCCCTTACATTAGTTTTTATTTCCTTTTCCTTTTTTGGGGGTATGGTTATTTATGGGGTCTTTTTTTGTGGAATATCCTTTTTTTAATAAATTTATTTATTTTGTCTTTGCATTGGGTCTTCATTGCTGCGCGCGGGCTTTCTCTAGTTGGGGCGAGCGGGGGCTACTCTTCGTTGCAGTTCGTGGGCTTCTCATCACGGTGGCTTCTCTTGTTGCGGAGCGTGGGCTACAGGCGCGTGGGCTTCAGTAGTTGCAGTACTCAGGCTCAGTAGTTGTGGTGCATGGGCTAAATTGCTCCGCGGCATGTGGGATCTTCCTGGACCAGGGCTCGAACCCGTGGCCCCTACATTCACAGGCAGATTCTTAACCACTGCACCACCAGGGAAGCCCTCGCTGGTTTTGATAAACCATATTTCATCGATCCTAAGAAAACTTTGAAACGTCTGAAATAGGCATGTCTTAAAATTGATGATGAGTCGTAATTTGCAGCATTTTTTCCTTTCTTAGAGGTACATAAAATAACGGTAAGTTTTAATGATTGATGACATATTAGATTAGATAATACAGTATTTTTTCTTAAATTATTTCCCTGTAAACAGTTTGTTTTCTCAGATATGCTTATTGATATGAAGGGTTTCTTACTTCTTTGTGGCTTTTAGAATTTGATGTCTATTATTTTAGATCTGGAGAACTGGGTACAGACATCTACTTATGAAAAAATATTGTTGTATTTCAGTTATGTTACATTTACTCTTAAAAAATTTGATACTCAGGATAAGCCTGCTTTTTAAATATTTTTTACTTTCAGGTGGAAGATGAAACTGTTTTACATAACATTCCTTACATGGGGGATGAAGTTTTAGACCAGGACGGGACTTTCATTGAAGAACTAATAAAAAATTATGATGGAAAAGTACACGGGGATAGAGGTGAGTCATGTGTTTATTCTCTTGGAAACGCAGCCAGAGAATTGATATTTTATTACTTTTTTAAAACAGTAGTTGTGGCTCGCAGTCTCCAGAGCACAGGCTCAGTAGTTGTGGCTCGCGGGCTCTAGAGTGCACGCTCAGTTGTTGTGGTGCACGGGCTTATATGCTCCGTGGCATGTGGGACCCTCCCGGACCAGGGCTCGAACCTGTGTCCCCTGTGTTGGCAGGCGGATCCTTAACCACTGAGCCACCAAGGAAGCCCCATTTTTTTTTTTTAGATTCCATATATATGTGTTAGCACCCTATTTTTAAACTGAAGGATCATGCTTGCCAGTTGAAAATAATTCATAGCTGGTCATAACAAACTCTGATGTCAATAACATGTAAATTAAATAGAATTGTTTGAGTGTATGTAGATTTTAAGATTCTTTAGCAATAAAATCAGTGAGGAATAGGGCTTCTGCTTATGTGACATGGGCTCCAAAAGGCCCTATGTTCAAAAATACCTTCCCCACTAGGCAACCACAGGACCTGAAATCCTGTCATTAGAATCACAGCTTTGGTGATTTAACAGGAGACCCTGTTAAAGTTCCTGGCAGGAGGGTAACGTGTAACATCCTCACATGTTCCTGTCAGGAGTGGACAGCAAGGTCTGGCAGATGCATTGTTTGGAAGGAGGCGAAGGCCATAGTTAGTCTCTAGAGAATTAGGCTGTGGTCGCAGGCACTGGAAACTTGTGAAAATGACAGGTGTTGAGGATAAGTACTACTTCTGACTTTGCCTCAGGCCAGTCCTGAAAATGATCTTTCCTCACTGCATTTTAATAATAGTGTTATGGTACTGACTGATAGGCTCCAGCTGTTTCTTACAAATTAACAAAAGCATAGGTGAACTTTTGTGTATTTCTGATATTTGACTTGATGAATTTCAGAATGTGGGTTTATAAATGATGAAATTTTTGTGGAGTTGGTGAATGCTCTTGGTCAATACAATGACGATGATGATGATGATGATGGAGATGATCCTGATGAAAGAGAAGAAAAACAGAAAGATCTAGAGGAGAACCGAGAAGGTACGTCTGTCTGTTACATTTGCGTGTAGCCATTACAGCAATTTTCAAAAACAATAGAGTATAGGTAAATCTTCCTTCCTTCTTTTTTCTTTTGTTAAATATCATATCAGTGGTAGTATAATCAAAATTAGAATATTATTTATAACATTTCATCCTGCACTTTATTTCCCTTGGCTAGCAAAATAACGTTTTGTTTTTGGTTTCCCTGGGCAGTCATCATAATCATTATATAACATATATATAGCATACTGGTCATTGACTATGAACAAGTTGTGTGCTCTTCACTTTATATGCGTATAGACATTTAATTCTCATAATATTCCACGAGGTGGCTTTTATCATCAGATCCACCTCATAGTTGAGGAGATGGGTTTAGTGAGGTGAAGTAACTTAAGATCACAGTATTGGGAGGAAACAGAACCCAGAAAATACTGTGTTCGGAACCAGCTCTAACTGACCCCAGAGCATACGTTTTAACCGCTACACTAATTACGGTTTGCCAGAAAATTAGAGGGTCCCAACTTAGAGCTTGGCAGTTGGTGACGACCGGACAAAGCTCGTTATTAAGACAGCATAGAAGAATATGGGGGAAAATTGCAGTTTCAAAGAAGCGTACAGTTTTTTATAACAGGCGCCTTAGTGATCACCTGGCTCCTCATTTTACAGCCAAGGTGGGTCAGTGGCCAGACAGGGCCGCGGCGTCAGTTAGGGGCTGAGCCTCCCGGCGCACTTGCAGCTTCCCACGCTTGAGTTTGAGTTTCGTCTGGCCCACCAGCCTCCCAGGTCCTTGTGAGATTTGTCGGAAGGAAGTGAAACAGAGCTGGCAATTTCCTGGGAAGGCAGCTTCGTTAGGCACGAGGGAAATGAAAGACTGGCAAGCTTGTTCACTTTCATTCTTTTTTCCTTTCACATTTCCCTGTTTAGATAAAGAAAGTCGCCCACCTCGGAAATTTCCTTCTGATAAAATTTTTGAAGCTATTTCCTCAATGTTTCCAGATAAGGGCACAGCAGAAGAGCTAAAGGAAAAGTAAGATTTGTTCTTTGGCCATGGTTTTGCCTCGTATGGTCTTTAACTCACCATTTTGGTTCTTTAGAAATGGAACTAATGTAGCCAGTGAGCTCCCCACTTTGTGTGTTCCCAACATCTGCAGGATACTTGAACTAATACGTGTATGTATCTGGTACCCTGTACTCCATTTATGGTAGATGGGATAAATTTGCGCGCGCGCGTGCAGACACGCCCACGTACACACACAATTTACAGGAATGCGTGTAAGAGGAAATCTCTCGGGACGCCTGTAGAAATTTTAGTGCAGCTGATGTTTCATTTTAATGAATATAGTAACATTTTTCATGACAGATCTGAATCACATTAGTGAATTCGTTTCTTGATATACCATGCATAATATTTAATTGGCTCTTCATTTAAATATTGTTGTAGGCTAAACTTCTTTGTGTGTTTTAGGCAAGATAAACATCAAAAATAATACACAGAAATCTTGTAGAAAATTTATTTTCAAAGATGTAATTCTTGTTTCACCTTTACTTCCATTTTTCTTGGTTAATGTTAGGTACAAAGAACTCACTGAGCAGCAGCTCCCAGGTGCACTTCCCCCTGAGTGTACCCCCAACATAGATGGACCAAACGCCAAGTCTGTTCAGAGGGAGCAGAGCTTGCACTCATTTCATACGCTTTTCTGTAGGCGATGTTTTAAATATGACTGCTTCCTACATCGTAAGTGCAGTTATTGTACGTTTACATTTTCTATCTTTGTTGTGGAATTATGTGTTAAAGCAACTTGGGAAGTGTCATTGATTACCACTAGAATTTGTCATTTAATCTTGCAGTTACGACTGAAAAATATGTTAGCATCATAGTATTGTTATTTTCTAATTTGCTGCTTAAGGGTTGCTCTGAAGTCTTTTGCACATGTTAAGCTGACACTGCTCTGTCTCCCACTAACTTGGAATACAGATCAGTGATTTTTCCATAAATGCTAACCGAACAATTGTTTTATAATAAAACTTACTGTGACCTAGCTGATGGCCCAGAGCAACATTGCCAATACTGATGAATAACTTGGTGAATAAGAAATTGGCTAAAAAGGTGTTTCTATATATTCTTGTCTGTTTAGTGCCAAATCTGGTTTTTTTTGGGGGGGGAGGGGCATCCTCTGAATATGTTGCTTTTAAAAACACCTGCATTTGAATACAGGTAAAGCATAACATGTTCTTAATGAGATTTACGTATGGTACATAGGATATTACTTTCTTTTTCTGACATTGCTGGGGAATGAAGTTTCTTAGTAAAATTTCCAGGTACCTGGAACTTAATTAAGTACGATTTAGAAAGTACCAGCTACTTTTGAGGCACGTTTTTTGAAAATATATTTCATACCTCCTGGTTCCTAAGCAGAGTTTACTTAATGTAGGTTAGCTTTTTCCACATTAGAGTTTTGTGTGACCATCTGTGGCATAACACCTTTGTCTCTGTGCTAAATGGGTTCATGTTGCTTTGCCCTTTTGGAGTTCCTGTGCCCACCTTTTACAATTTTTTCCCTCATTTTCCAGTGGTACCTCTTAATGTTAATTAGCTGCCTAAGCAGCTGTATCTTGCCTTATTTTGAGTTTTTGCTCTATCTACTTAATGTTTGCTGCAGCACATAATTTGTTACGTGATGTGTATCTAGGTCTGGAAATGGTCATTTGTGTGTTTGTGTGTATGTGTGTGTGAAGTATTAGTGGTTTAGTTATCTTAATTTAGAAAAACTTGAAGTAGACTTTCTGAATTACCATTGTATCTCCTTGCAGCTGTTGTCCGTGCTCCTAAATTGATGACTTGGTAGTTGTAATAATCCGTAGAAGCCAGCCATACTCCAGCCATTGTAGGCTTACTGACTTGGGCTTGGCAGCATTGTCGTTACACAGGCCTTGAAGTAGTTGTTTTGAATTGCATTTAATTCCCCTTTACACACGATCATTTTATAACATAATGTCCAGTTCTTAAGAATACTGTAAATTGCATTCAGATATCACTATAGCAAAAAAGTTGGTGGGAGCTCTTTCATTGGAGTCAATGCAGTGGTCCCTCCAATTTGTTGTTTATAGATGTAGCATTTGATGGACCTTTTTTGTACAGATGAGCCAAGGCAGGAGGGTGCTACTTTTAAACATTATTACAAGAGTTATTTTATTGTGCTATTCCAATCTGAGTAATTTGGATGAACCTGGAACCTGCTCATCGTCTCATTATTCATGCTGGGGAGAGGAGGAGAAAAGTGTTGTGCTTAATGAAGCTGGTTCTCTGGGACTGACCGGTGGGCTGCTCACTGCAGTGCGTCGGAGACGCAGGTCCAGCCCTGCTGTGCCCACCCTTCCCCCTTGTTCCACTAGAGCCAGGCTCTTCATAGTGTAACCCTAACACATTCTACAGGCATTTAATTGCTTTACACTGACTTGGACAAAATATCACACACTATATATTTTTCTTAGGTAAAAGAAGTCATTAAATACATTATTAAACATACCTGTTAAATATAGCATTTTGTGCTTTTTGTTCTTTGTCTAATGGGAATAATACAAACTGTCATGAGGATTAAATTTATTATTTACTATGTGCAAAATACTTAAAATAGCACTTGGCGTGTGTTTAGCTATTGTTCTTTTTAAAATAAATCATCATTCACATGACTTACATTTCCAAAAAGCATTAAAAGGCATCCAGCGAAATCCCCCACCCCTCCTGTCCGCATCCTCACTCCCCTGTAGGTAAACCACTTCTGCTGTTAGTTGTTCTGTGTCTTTCTGTAGTTTCTTCTGGCAAATACAAATACATTCCTCTCTTTTCCCAACCACCCTATTCAAATAGTGCCATACTCTCCAGGTGTTTTCCCTGTTGGACTTAACATTGTAGATATTATTCCTGTCTGGACAGCTGCATAGTCTTCTGCTGTACTGAGCCCGTCCCCCGAAGGTCAACATTTATGGTAATGGTGCCGCAGTGAATAACCTTGTGTGGTGGACCTGTACGTCCTTTCCCACAAGTGCAGGTTAACCCGGTCCACTCTGTGTAGGCAGTGCCAAACTACCTGCCATACGGGGCTCTGCCAATTTAAAGAACTACCAGCAAAGTAAGAGTGCCTGTTTCCCAGAGCCCAGCCAATAGAGTGTGTTAAAAAACAAACTTTGATTTTATTGATTGAATTAGTAAAATGCTTTTTAGCGTAATTTAATTTGCCTTTTTCTTCCTGTATGATTAAGAGATTTGTATTTTCTCTGAACTATTTTTATCCTTTTGGCTTTGTTGGTCTTTTTGATATCTTGAAGCTCTTTATATAGTCAGGAAATTTTTTGAGATGAGTTGCAGTGGGTTTTTTTTTTCAGTTTGTTGTTTGGTAAAAATCCCATAGCAAAGTTAAAAAAAAAAAAAAACCTTTAAGGTAGTTGAATTTATCAGTTGGCTTTCCCTACTACTCCAAGGTTTTAAAGGACGTCTCACTTTTTTTCTAGTACGTTTTAGGCTTTTGGTGCTATTTTCTTTTTTGGGGGAATAACATCTAACTCTTTGATCCGTTTGGAATTTATTCTGTTAGAATTTTGGATCCAACTCGTTCTCTGCATCTCCAGGGCTACTGTTTCAACACCATCTTTTTTTTTTTTTTTTCTCCAGTACGCGGGCCTCTCACTGTTTTGGCCTCTCCCGCTGCGGAGCACAGGCTCCGGACGCTCAGGCTCAGCGGCCATGGCTCACGGGCCCAGCCGCTTTGCGGCACGTGGGATCTTCCCGGACCGGGGCATGAACTCGTGTCCCCTGCATCGGCAGGCGGACTCTCAACCACTGCGCCACCAGGGAAGCCCCTTAACATCTTTATTGGAGTATAATTGCTTTACAATGGTGTGTTAGTTTCTGCTTTATAACAAAGTGAATCAGTTATACATATACATATGTTCCCATATCTCTTCCCTCCACACCATCTATTGACAAGTCCCTCTGGGGCTGCCCTGAGCCGCTGCCTTCATCACTGTCACCACAGGTGCTGGGGTCTGTTTCTGGTCTTTGGGTTCCGTTCCTTGAGTCTGTCCAAGGGGCTTTATTCAGAGATCTCCTGGCCATTCTTGTTTTTCTATATAAATTTTAGAACCAGTTTGTCTAATTAAAAAGTCTAGAGGCTTTCCTGGTGGCGCAGTGGTTGAGAGTCCGCCTGCCGATGCAGGGGACACGGGTTCGTTCCCCGGTCCGGGAGGATCCCACGTGCCGCGGAGCGGCTGGGCCCGTGAGCCATGGCCACTGAGCCTGCGCGTCCGGAACCTGTGCTCCGCAACGGGAGGCCATAGCAGTGAGAGGCCCGCGTACTGGAAAAAAAAAAAAAATTCTAGGTGGTATGTTTATTGGAATCTCATTAAATTTATAAATTATCTAAGGGGAAATTGACAATTTAAAATAAGGGTATGTCTTAATTATGGGATAAGTCTCCTTTTGTCCTTTAAAATAAGCTTTCTGATTTTCTCCCCGTAGCTCTTGTATTTACATTCTTTGGTAAGATGATTTCTAGGCATTAAATGTGTTGGGCTTTTCCCCTTGTATCATATATGTTTGATACCCTGCTACTTTACTGAGCTGTCCTTGTTTGTGATAGTTTCTGCATAGATTCTTTTGAGTTTTCCAGCTGTAATTATCTACAGTTATGAATGGTTTTGCTTTCTTTCCAATCTTTGTAACTTTAACTACTTTCTCCTGTCTAACTGTATCTTCAGTGCATGTTAAATAATAGTGGTGCTAGGAGATACATTTCCTACTGCTCCTCGATCAGTTTTGGGAAATTACCCGTTTCATTCCGATTTTGAAATTTATTTGTATAATTGGATCTGCATGTTCTAATAATTCTTTTAATTTCTTTTATTTCTTTGATTGTTCTTCCGTGTTTGATTCTTTTTTTCTTGAAGAGATTAAGAAGTGGTTTATATATTTTATTTAGAAAATCTGTTTTGTATATTTTTCCCTCAGAGAATCAGCTACTGTATTAGTTTTTACTGTTTTTCTTTTTGTGAATCTGATGTTTGTGTCATTTTCATTCTTTCCTCTTTTTTTGGATGTATGTATTTTAACACAGTGAGTTGTCTCTAGAGCGCTGTTTCAACTTCTTTTAGGTTCCGATATTTGGTATTATTACTATTTTTTTTTTTAAAGGAATTTGAGGGAATGTTTTGTATTTCCTTTAACTCATTGTTGAATGGAGACTTTTTTTTTTTTCCTGCGGTACGCGGGCCTCTCACTGTTGTGGCCTCTCCCGTTGCGGAGCACAGGCTCCGGACGCTCAGGCTCAGCGGCCGTGGCTCACGGGCCTAGCCGCTCTGCGGCATGTGGGATCTTCCCGGACTGGGGTACGAACCCGTGTCCCCTGCATCGGCAGGCAGACTCTCAACTACTGCGCCACCAGGGAAGCCCAAAGGGAGACTTTTTAAAACTTCATTGTGAAGAGGCCTTTTTTGGATGTTAACTGTTTTTATTATTTCTGTGCTGGCAGCCTCACTGATGTTGGGCCTTACTTGTTATTTGGATGTTAGGGGTGTCTGCCACTTTTATCTCTAAGGGAAATGTTCTTTTTTAAAAATAATTTATTTATTTATTTATTTTTGGCTGCGTTGGGTCTTCGTTGCTGCACGCAGGCTTTCTCTAGTTGCGGCGAGCAGGGGCTACTCTTCCTTGTGGTGCGCGGGATTCTCATTGCTGTGGCTTCTCTTGTTGTGGAGCTCGGGCTCTAGACGCGTGGGCTTCAGTAGTTGTGGTACAGGCTCAGTAGTTGTGGCACAGGCTCAGTAGTTGTGGCACGTGGCCTCAGTAGATGTGGCATGTGGGCTCAGTAGTTGTGGCTCGCGGGCTCCAGAGCACAGGCTCAGTAGTTGTGGCGCATGGGCTTAGTTGCTCCACGGCATGTGGGATCTTCCCAGACCAGGGCTCAAACCTGTGTCTCCTGCATTGGCAGGCGGATTCTCAACCACTGCCCCACCAAGGAAGTCCCGGAAGATATTCTGATGGCAGGGGATTGGCAGTTCATCTGGGCCAGAAGCTTGGTATCTGATCATGGATCTTTTCTATTAGAGGGACTTTAATCTCCAATACAGGCCTAGAGCGTAGCTAGAATTGTATATTACAATTTATAAGTCTTTTACCTTTGCTTGAAAACCTTTAGATAAGATATTGCACCAAGATTCTTTTAAGTTGCTTTTGAAATTAAAGACAAAAAAAGCCTTTAATATCCATGTTCTTTTCTTTTTGTGAAACTTTTAAGTATCTTGCTTTAATTTTCCATCTGATAATTTTCCTGATCAGGGAATTTTATATAATCTTCTCTCCAACCTGCCCATATTATACTTAGTTTGAAATACATTTTAATAATGTATTGCAAATACTAGTATTTTAAGATGTCTATTTGAAAAGATTATTTTCAGTTTTCTGGAAGTCTAAAATAGTCAAGACTCTTAGAGGAAAACATAGGCAGAACACTCTATGACATAAATCACAGCAAGATCCTTTTTGACCCACCTCCTAGAGAAATGGAAATAAAAACAAAAATAAACGAATGGGACCTAATGAAAGTTAAAAGCTTTTGCACAGCAAAGGAAACCACAAACAAGACCAAAAGACAGCCCTCAGAATGGGAGAAAATATTTGCAAATGAAGCAACTGACAAAGGATTAATCTCCAAAATTTAAAAGCAGCTCATGCAGCTCAATATCAAAAAATCAAACAACCCAATCCAAAAATGGGCTGAAGACTTAAATAGACATTTCTCCAAAGAAGATATACAGATTGCCAACAAACACATGAAAGAATGCTCAACATCATTAATCATTAAGAGAAATGCAAATCAAAACTACAATGAGATACCATCTCACGCCGGTCAGAATGGCCGTCATCAAAAAATCTACAAACAATAAATGCTGGAGAGGGTGTGGAGAAAAGGAAACCCTCCTGCACTGTTGGTGGGAATGTAAATTGATACAGCCACTATGGAGAACAGTATGGAGGTGCCTTAAAAAACTAAAAATGGAACTACCATATGACTCAGCAATCCCACTACTGGGTACATGGCCTGAGAAAACCATAATTCAAAAAGTCATGTACCACAATGTTCATTGCAGCTCTATTTACAATAGCCAGGACATGGAAGCAACCTATGTGTCCATCAACAGATGAATGGATAAAGAAGATGTGGCACATATATACAATGGAATAGTACGCATAAAAAGAAACAAAATTGAGTTATTTGTAGTGAGGTGGATGGACCTAGAGTCTGTCATACAGAGTGAAGTAAGTCAGAAGGAGAAAAACAAATACCGTATGCTAACACATATATATGGAATCTAAGAAAAACAAAAGTCACGAAGAACCTAGGGGCAAGACGGGAATAAAGACTCAGACCTACTAGAGAATGGACTTGAGGATATGGGGAGGGGGAAGGGTAAGCTGGGACAAAGTGAGAGAGTGGCATGGACATTATACACTACCAAATACAAAATAGATAGCTAGTGGGAAGCAGCCGCATAGCACAGGGAGATCAGCTCGGTGCTTTGTGACCACCTGGAGGGGTGGGATAGGGAGGGTGGGAGGGAGGGAGACACAAGAGGGAAGAGATATGGGGACATCTGTATAACTGATTCACTTTGTTATAAAGCAGAAACTGACACACCATTGTAAAGCAATTATAGTCCAATAAAGATGTTAAAAAAATAGTCAGGACATTTCTAGAAGAGGGAATTCTTTATATACTTAGTTTTCCTAAAGAATTGAAGTTGGAAATTTTGCTGAAGGAAATGTGGTCGTGAGAATAGTTCTCTTTCTTTAGCTAAATGCAATGTGAGATGAAGAATGGTACTTTAAAAATTTTTAAAGTACTTTTATTATTAGCATGCTAACTTTTCCTTTATGGCCTGAATTTGTTCTTACCTTGGAGACTGTATAATTGTGGCTTATGATGCTGATACTGTTACCTAGTCCTGACTTAGCGGCTTCTTCTGTCTCATCACCAGCAGAGGCTGCTGTCCTCATTTGTGTACGTGTGTGTGTATATAGATACATGTGTGTCTTCTTCAGTGAATTGGGGCAAAGCTATCAGTCTCTAACTATAGTATGTACTAGAGGAGACATCCAGACTAAACACAGGTTTCACCTAAAGCGTGTCAGGATGTGCCTCTGGCTCAGGACGATTTTGTTTTTGGATGGATGTAATTCCTTCTGCTTATGTGACCTTAATCTTCTAGTGCTCACTCTGTATTTTAGGGGTCTTCACCTGTGCAAAATGTAATTCAGTGCTAAATAAGTCATATGGTATCAGGCTCTTGTTCTGGGAAAAACCAACTCACATACTTGAAACAGTCTGAGCCTTGAATTTCTATTTTAAAAACATAACTTTTTTTCCTTCCCTCATCACTGTCTTCATTTCCCATTTAAGTTCTATGGATAGAAGTATGGCTTTTTTTTTTTTTTTTTTTCTTTTTGCGGTACGCGGGCCTCTCACTGTTGTGGCCTCTCCCGTTGCGAAGCACAGGCTCCGGACGCGCAGGCTCAGCGGCCATGGCTCATTTTTTAAATGATTTATTTCATGAATCTGTCACTTGTTTTCATCCAGATTAATTTTCATCTTGTGTAATTCTGGATAGGGCATTTCTAGTATTTGCCTTTATGCGCTGTAAGCAGAGCCTCCCCAAGTTGTCTGAAGTTCTCGCTGCTGCGCTTTCATACTTGTTAGTATACCAGTGTGCTGGACTTTGAATTTTTCTGTTATATTATTATATTATTTGGGAATCTTAAGTTTCAAACACTTTTATCTTTCTAAAACCTGTTTTATCTGACCATTGTATTTTCCTGCAGAAAGGGTGCTGACTGTGCAGGCTCCCGCTGGGTTCTTGAATTGTGTGTGATTCAAAGAAATTGACTTGTAGTATTCCGAGGCTGTCCTCATTATCTTTTAAAACTGGTTTTTAACAATTGGTGTCCCATTCTTCTCCCCCATTTGACAAGCTGATTGCTGACCTTTCTTTGGAAATCGATAAATTGTAGATGTCAGAATTCTTTTGTAAAAAGAGGAAATCTGATTTCTGTGTAGAGGATACATCAGTTGTTTCTATGGAGACATTCAAGACCCAAATAAATGTTTATAATTAGCGCTCAGGTGTTCTGGGGGAGACCTGAGGAGAATACATTGTGGAAATTCAATAAGAGCTTGAAGGAAAGTTCTGTAATGTAAACATTATTAGCAAAAGTGTAATGTAGTAATTGACTTTCTCCTTTGGAACTGGAGACATGAAAAAGTAATGTTATGTTTATGTGTAAAAGTAATGTTAGTTATGTTTGGATATTTTATGTTTATTTTGCAGCTTTTCATGCGACACCCAACACTTACAAGCGGAAGAACACGGAGACGGCTCTGGACAACAAGCCTTGCGGCCCCCAGTGTTACCAGCACTTGGTAAGCATGCACAGCGGGGCTCCAGAGGGAATTGGAGAAGTCTTAATTTTGAACTTCGGTGAGGTCTGTAAAGTCAGCGGTAACCTCACTGTTCCCATACTTTGATTGGCCATATGATAGCAGAGGTTTCTCAGTCACATTTCTTGGTAGTACTGCACGTTCTAGTCTTTCGTTATCTCGCGTTATTCTTTATCTCTGTTAGTCTTTTCAGCAGCGTATGGAGGTCTTTAGGATCCAGGCCTCCTGTACCTCCACAGAGCTTACGAGAATGGGAAGCACAGAGGACCCTTTTAAACCCCAGAAGTGCAGTAGTTCCCGGGCCTTGCTCAGAGCCATAGCCCTTCTTTGAGTAGTAGACCCACTGTAGTTGAGCTATATTATATATAGGCCCCGGAGAGGTTTTGTATGTTTATTTATTTTTTTTTAATGATGGAGAAAAGGTAAGGGTTTAGGAAAATATGAGGTAGAAAAGTTGTTTTTTACGGGTACTATCTTATTTTTACCATTTCCCCTCTTTGAACCAAGCCACTCCTACCTAGGAACTAAATGGGTATATATTGCCTGTTGGATTTTGGACAGAAGATTCATTGAATGGCACCTGCAGAAGGTATCCTATTTTTAAGCAATTTGGTTTTTGTAGAATGAAGTATAAAACTGTTGGCTGCTCTCAGACTTCTCCCTTCTATTGCCACTAAAAATGGAATTCTTGAGCACTGTTTTATATATAATATTCCTGACAAGGCAGAATTTTATTTGGCTCATCTAAAATGTGTCTGTGGTGTCTCTATAGTCCACGCCCTTCCCGTTGTTGTATACTTTCCGAGACTGGATTATTACACCTGGTAACGCAGAATGTAACCCTCACCGCCTTGTTCGTCGAGTTCCTTTCATGTCTTCCTGGGTTGTGCATCCCTCACAGGGAAAAAATAAATGGGATGTTTTACTTGTAAGGCAGAAAGTGAAAGAGTGGAGTATGTGTACATGTTTTGTTTTCTTCTTGTATACTTTAAATATTACCTTAGAAGGGGACATGTTGGCTTAAGAAACCCTGAAATAGGAAAGTGTGACTTTAGATGCACATTAGATGTGTGCTTCCTCTTAAAATTCACTTTTAAATAGACTGTTACCTAAAGTATATTTCTATTTAACTCATAATCAGTTAATATAGAGCCGTCTTGCCTGATTTTGTGCTGCTCTGGCACTGTACGGAAGCCATATTTATCTTTCGCAAACCTTCAAACCCTCAAAAGCAGATAGAAAACAGTTGTATGTAGATGTGCGACTGTCTGTGAAAGCCGGATACTGTGATACATTTGACTAACGTGCTAATGCCATCCTTTTCTTTTTCTCCTCCGCCAAAATGAGCTGCAGAACTTTACCCTGATGTCTGCACTTTTCCTCCTTCGTAGGAGGGCGCGAAGGAGTTCGCTGCCGCCCTCACTGCCGAGCGGATAAAGACGCCCCCGAAGCGCCCAGGCGGCCGCAGGAGAGGGCGGCTCCCCAACAACAGCAGCAGGCCCGGCACCCCCACCACCAACGTGCTCGAGTCGAAGGACACGGACAGTGACAGGGAGGCGGGGACCGAGACTGGAGGGGAGGGCAACGACAAGGAAGAGGAGGAGAAGAAGGACGAGACCTCCAGTTCCTCAGGTGAGACGCGTCTGGTAACGGGGTCTTCCTGCCGCTCGGAGGGCTCATGTTGTCGAGGTTTGGGTCGTGTAAGGTGTTGGTTACTTCCCTCGGTTGGTTAGTTACAGACACGGTGAGAAACCCAGGAGCACAGCTGTGTGGCTGTGACTCTTACTGCTCTCTTCTGGCCCACACCCAGCCCTCGCCTGTGCTGTTGATCTGTCTGGGTTACTTGCAAGTTGACCATCCGGTTTATTTTCACTCTTTGGGTCACTTTCCTTTTTCCAGCTTTCACAGGGGCATGATGGAATTCTCATCATTCAGTTGAATCCTCCTGACGCCCTGTGGGTAGTGTTGGTTAGGAGAGAGAATTAGAACCACTGACTAGTATGTTATGGAGTGTCTTCTCAGCCCTAGGATTACACCATAAGTAACAGGAGGGTAACCCCATTTGCTCTCATTTTAGAAGGCTGAGTTAAAGGGAGCCTGCTCTCATGGTTTCCATGGGGGAAAAGCTTACTGATACTTCCTTCCCTTTCCCTTTCCTTCCTCCCATTGCTATTTCTTGACCATTGCTTAACTTTGGTTTCGTAGAAGCGAATTCTCGGTGTCAAACACCAATAAAGATGAAGCCCAACGCCGAGCCCCCCGAGAACGTGGAGTGGAGTGGCGCTGAGGCCTCCATGTTCAGGGTCCTCATCGGCACGTACTACGACAATTTCTGTGCCATCGCCAGGTTGATTGGGACCAAAACATGTCGACAGGTAAGCGTGCCTGATAAAAATACTGTCAGCTTCAAATGGAGAGATACGTGGTCACTGTCCAAACATACGAACACTCGTGGTTATCAAACTGCTGTTCCTCTGAAAAGAAGTATAAAAATTTTTTTTTTCACTGAGAGGATACTGAAAGGAAATTACTCATTCAACTTTAGATGTTTTAGGTTAGCTGGCAATGGGTTCTATCTTATTATTATTCATTCATTTATTTGTTTTTTGGCCATGCTGCATGGCACATGGCATCTTAGTTCCCCAAAGAGGGATCGAACCTGTGTCCCTTGCAGTGTAAGTGCAGAGTCCTAACCACTGGACAGCCAGGGAATCCTGGCGATGGGTTTTAAAAACCAGGAACGATTTAGATTTAGCCTCATGACTCTCAGTAAGAGTGTAATCGCAGCAGCGTCCCAGGACAGACAAAGAGTTTCTGGTGGGAATGAGCAGGAGACTGGTTTGCTTAAAGAGACGATCCTCACGGCCCTGTGGCCTTGCCTCTTGTCAGGTGTATGAGTTTCGAGTCAAAGAATCCAGTGTCATAGCGCCAGCCCCCGCCGAGGACGTTGACACCCCTCCCAGGAAGAAGAAGAGGAAACACCGGTGAGTCTGCGGCGTGATGCGGAGGCCGCTGCGGGCCTGGCGCTCGTGAGGGCAGTGGTGGCTCCACTCCGTTGATTAGGAAGGAAGCTTAAGTGGCCTCAGAAATAGGCCTGTGGGGTCTTGTTTCCATGGGCATTGCTGGCATTTTTCTGTAAGAACACAGTGGCTGTCAGGAGATTTGGTGTGTTGAGTCATAAAAATTTTATGATTACTATGCTACATTTTGGTCACGAAGAATTATTGAGTAGCTTCTGCAGTGAAGGCTGCATAAACCCTTACTTGGCATTCGTGTGTGGATCTCGGGAGGCTGTGAGCTCTGGGCCGGTTTTCACTCTAGGAGCCTGAGTTTTCCACGCCCACCCTGCCGTCGGCCTGGGTGAGCGAGTGACGGGGGCAGTGAAGGTGTCAGGCCGACTCGGATGTGTGGAGGCTGGATGGACTACTTGCTGTAACCACCACCCGGTCCTTTTTTTCTTTTTAGAGAGAAACATAGTTGGGTGTTGGGTAAGGGAACATCTACATTGTGCTTCAGAAACTGTCTACAGCTTAATTCAGGCTTTAGTAGACGCCTCGGCATTTTTTGCTTGGATTCTCTCTGACCATATAGCTCAGTTGAAATGATGCAAGAGCCCAGAAATGAGAGCAGGTGTGCTGTGGCAGAATCATCCACACTAGGATAAACCTGCCCCCGGGGGCTGGGCTGGCTCTCTGAGGCCACAGCCCTTAAGCTGTTCCCCTGCGCCAGGTGTGAGCTGGGTGGCGTGTGACTCCTTTTTCATGGTCACTTGGATTAAGAGCCCCGCTGCATTCATGGCCCAGGTTGACGCATTTAAGTTGCGATTGTTGACATGTGGCTGACTGTGCGCCCCAGGTCACGAGGGTGATGTTTTCTTCCTTTGTGTTTTGCAGGTTGTGGGCTGCGCACTGCAGAAAGATACAGCTGAAGAAGGGTCGGCACCTTTCCGTTCAGCTTCATTAGTAACTCGGTCTACTTCTCGTGTCTTAGAATAGTAATTGGATTAGAGTTTGGGATATTCTAATATAACCGACTTTGGTGCACTGAAGTTTAATGCACAGAAGTGCATTAAATGGAGGCTGTCTGTTGATTAATTTCCAGTCGGTTAGAGGAGAACGACTCTGGTAACCTGACTGAGGTGTGTGTGACAGTGCCCCAGGGTTCCCGAGCTCTTGGCGGGTGGGGCTAATTTCTGCTGACCTGTTGTAAACAGTGTGTGTGACGTTGCGGACACGGAAAGACAACCCGCTAAGCTCGGAGGGCCACGGGGAGAGCATGTGCTTGTCGGGCGTGTGCTCCCCTTGCCGCTCTCTGGACTGACGTGGTGCTGTTGTCTCTGTGCAGACGGCTCCTCCAACCATGTTTACAACTACCAGCCCTGTGACCACCCGCGGCAGCCTTGCGACAGCTCGTGCCCTTGTGTGATAGCCCAGAATTTTTGTGAAAAGTTTTGTCAATGTAGTTCAGAGTGTAAGTATGTTGTCTTGATGTGATTACGTGAGAATTCAATAGGCTGTTGGCCAGCAGTTTAAAACTGTAACCTCAGTCGGCACAAGGACACGGCAGCTCCTGCGTGCTCTTCCCTTTGGGAAATTCACTTATGCCACGAGCATGCATGGCGCCCAGGAGTGGCGCTGGGCCTGTATCCAGCCAGCCTCCTGGCTGACGCGGGTATGTGGGCAGGTTTAGGCGAATGTGGGTTAAAGGAGCTTTTATTTTTTCCCCCTTGATCATTTAACTTAAATCATAGTAGAGCTGACACAGAATGGAAGGGGACTCTAGAAATAGCTACCCAAATACTTTTTGGACACCAGAAACTGTTAAGAGTTAGGTGGGTTTAGTCTTCAGAATACAGGAATGTGTAGCATCAGGGTAGCGACTGTAATGATTTAATGAAACTGCACTGAAGCCTGGATACCAAGGAAGTACCTAGAACTCTGACTATCAGAATGGTTGAGATCCGTGGATATTATGTAGTCCAAATCCTTCCTTAACACCTGCTTTATAAATCAAAGAACTGTACGTACACATGCCATCTAACAGACAAAAACGGGGAGACAGGAACTCAGTGATCTCTTTCAGTATGGACAGCTTTAACTTTCCTGTTACTTCCCTTTCCTAATGTGTACGATGGGATAATACAGTTGTTGTGAGGCCTCCGTGCATTAATCAGGGCCTTAGCGCCAGACTTGAGCTGCACCATTAGGCAAGGTTTTCGTCTGACGAAGAACATCTCTCTGAAGGTCAGAACCGCTTTCCGGGATGCCGCTGCAAAGCCCAGTGCAACACCAAGCAGTGCCCGTGCTACCTGGCTGTCCGAGAGTGTGACCCCGACCTCTGTCTTACTTGTGGAGCCGCTGACCACTGGGACAGTAAAAACGTGTCCTGCAAGAACTGTAGCATTCAGCGGGGCTCTAAGAAGGTAGGGCGTGATCGTTGTTGGTGGGCTTCCGAGAGATGTCAAAGTCAGGATAGTCTTAGACCATTTAGCTGGGGCAAAAAAGTGATTATTGAATGGTACAGCTGGTAAAAGGAAAATGGTTGATTTTTCTGTAGAATAGTTTGCTATAGGATGAACCAGTCAACTCTGAGAAGCAGCTGTTAATGGTATCGGATTTGAACAAGAGGTATTTTTCTAGTTGTTTAATAGATGATTCGATTTTCTTTTTTAAGTTTAGTTAATAGAACAAGTGGTTTATCTAGTCTCCTTAGAGCAAATCAGTGGTGTTCCTGTCAGAACAGAGAGACCCATTCTTATCAAATAGTATTCTGGGTTCCTTTTTGCACAGAGTAAAAGATGGGACTTCCCACAGTAGTTTCTGTAATAACCTTGAAAATAACACAGGCAGGAATTACATAACTGAAGCCTGGGCATTGCATGGACTTGACTTGTTGCAACCAGGGAGTTTATTGCTGACCAAAAGAAACTTAGTTTTTAGGGTACTATCAGTATCTTGGCTTTTTAGGGTAGCTGATAGACTTCTTCAGTTAATCATTTTTATAATAATAGCTGACATTTATTATTTAATACAGAGCAGGCCCTGGTCTAAGCACTTTGTGTATTAACTCATTAGTCTTCCTAACTCCCTGAGTTAGGAATAATCATTAAACCCAACGTTCTGAGACTTGTCAGGAAAGGAGCAGGAACTCAGCCAGGCGTTCCGGCCCCGGACCCTGTGCCGTGAGTGACCACCCCGTGTGCACGCAGCACGCTCTTCTCTTAGGGTCTTGAACTAGTGTGTAATGTAACTGAGATCGCAGTACTGTCAGTCCTGCTCTACTGGAAGTTCTGTTTATGGCAGTGGCTTTATATTTTTGGCTGTGGCATTTGCTATCAGGCGTTCAGACGGTTTTACTCTAGGTCCTCACGTCACAGTGATGCTGGCGTGGTTTCCCGGGGACACCCATTCAGCCCTGAGAACTCCCATTTCTCCCTCAATCCTGTACTTTCCCACTGTATGATGAAAACCCCTCCTTCAGTTCAGAAAGTGGATAATCCTAATGGCGACATGT
Organism: Tursiops truncatus; assembly: GCF_011762595.2. Classification (NCBI taxonomy): domain Eukaryota; kingdom Metazoa; phylum Chordata; class Mammalia; order Artiodactyla; family Delphinidae; genus Tursiops; species Tursiops truncatus. The sequence continues at coordinate 98,138,870 of NC_047042.1, read as the reverse complement.
CTTTCTAACACATCTTTTACCTCCTAAAACAGAAAACTGTGTAGATACTTTGTACCAACGGGGTTTCATTTGCTTAACAGTATTTCGCTGGTCAGGAAGGTACTTGGTTAATTCTTCCCCGACAGGGAGTGTAGGCTGAGTCAGAACAAGCACAGATCGGTAACCTGGGGACCCGGGGGTCTTTTTCGAGGCCACGAGGATACTTGGAATGAAAGCATAATGATGAGCCACGATGAAAGGTCAGGGACTCATTCCCAAACAGACTCTAACGGTAGAAGCCACAGCAGTGATCAGCCATCTTGGCATCCGCTAAGAACAGAATGCTGGCCCACGGGAACGTGCTGCCCCTCGTGGTGGTTTTTCGTGCTGTCGTGAGGAAGGGCTGTGGAAGGATGCGCCCAAGAGAAAAGCGCCCTGGAAGGAAGGGCAGCGCTTCGGGAGGAATAAAAGCTGGTGAAGAGCCAGGAGAGGGCCCCACGGGGGCTGGGACTGGACCCGGAGGAGGTGGTGATAGAGGCCGCCTTGGGGAGGTGCGGGGGGCACGGACAGAGGGGGAGCAAGGGGTCCCTGTGTGACAGGCACGTTGCACGTGAAGTCCAGGAAGTCAAGGGCGGAAGGACGGACAGGGAAGCAAATGGTGCAGCGTGTCAGGATGCCTCGTGCAAGGACCGCAGTCGGAGGGACCCGCACCAGCATAGGTGATGTCCTATTTCTGAGAGAGACAGAGGATACTCAGGCTCTGTACTTGATTTACAAAAACCAAAACGTTCTTGCAGTTTGCCAAGCCCTTCGGTAACGCGGGGGAGCTGACCCCTTCCCCCGCCCGTGGCTGAATTACCCTGGGTCATCCCATGTCTGGTTTGTCCACTTCGCTCTCCTCTGATCATATGACTGTGTTTATTGTTCTCTAGCATTTATTGCTGGCACCGTCTGATGTGGCGGGCTGGGGGATTTTCATCAAAGATCCTGTACAGAAGAACGAATTCATCTCGGAATACTGCGGAGAGGTAAGGCACAGCCGTCCAGTTGCAGACAGAGGGATGCTCGCGGGCGTCATCTGTACTCACTTTGCTTGGGACTGATTTTCATTGGGCAAGTCTGTTGGGTTTGATGAGAAGTGAATTTAAAATGCCTTTTCAGCTTGGGCTTGTGGGTTTGGTTTGTTTGGAAGTTAAGCTACATGGCTTCAGTCCTTGTCACAGCTTTTATCACCTGGGGACAAGGGGGAGAACAAGAGCTTTAAAATGAGGAGTCTGTCCTACTTAATCCACAGCCAAGTTGATAAGGACCTAAGTCAGGAAAAACCCTGGGGCTGGCTTCATTGTGCGATTAACCCACCCGGTTTGTATTTTGTACTGAGTAAAAAGACTTTTGTTCATCACTTTCTCCAAGCATAGTTACTTTAAATGTGGAAGGATTCAATATTTCTAAGTTAGAGTCCTTAAAATATCACTGTTTTTGACAAAGAGAGAAACTGGCCACAGTGACCCCTCAAGGTCCCAACTGTTCCTGATGAGCTGGTGTGTGTTCGCCTACCAGGCTCACCTGTTGCAAAATAACCTCCCCCATGTCCTTCCTTTTAGATTATTTCTCAAGATGAAGCAGACAGAAGAGGGAAAGTATATGATAAATACATGTGCAGCTTTCTCTTCAACTTGAACAATGGTATGTTGATGAATTAGAGTGCATTTGGTTCCCGGGTTGCACGGGCCCTTCTGGTGGCTTGAGTATCAGAAACGACATTAGGGGCCCCCAGTGTCTGCAGTGTTGGAAGGAGCCCCAGCCTGGGCTAAGGAATGGGCTGTTTGCTGGGAAGTCAGCCAGGTTGGATGAGTGTAACTTGAGGGCGGAGGTGGAGGCTCCCTGAGCCGTAGGGGGTTCTGTGTGCAGGGAGAGATCGCTGCCCTGGCCCCGGGCCGTTCCTTGGCTTCACTGCCTGGCTCTCCTCTCGTGCCCCTCTTGCCACAGGTACCAGCTGGCTGGGCCCACCTCCTCCAGTTAGTGCCTCTGACCTGGGAAGGGTGTGGAGCAAGGCCTCGTGAAGCATCTCCACAACGCTCCTGGGGGTCCTCAGAGGACAACGAGGGTAAAGGGCGCTGCGTGTGCAGATGCTGATCCTGGGTGGAAAACTTCTGGTGTAGTCGGGTCACTGCTGGGAGTGTGCACGTCACACCCAAGCTATTCAGGGGGCCTCTCAGCTGAAGCAGGTAGAGTGGGTTCTTTCATGAATGTGCTCCATAATGAAGAAAACTAATATAATTTAAAATGTGAAGGGAAGAATTTAGTTAGATTTTATTTTTTGCCATGCTTTGGTCAGTAACAGGTGTTTACAGCTGATATAACTGTCTGGAATCACTGATTAATTTTTACCTAGAGAACATTTTCTTCCAAATGTCATTTCATACTAGGTGAAGTTGGTTGAATGATTTGCTTTTGAAGGCGAACCCTGAAGAAGCATAACCAGTTGTATTTCCAGAATCATAATAACTTTGTGTTTACTGCTCTGTATAGCTGAAATTGTTTACGGGATTGTGCTTATTTTTTCTCTTTAGATTTTGTGGTGGATGCAACCCGCAAGGGTAACAAAATTCGTTTTGCAAATCACTCAGTAAATCCAAACTGCTATGCAAAAGGTAGGTGTCCCCGGAGGTGGAGCTGCCGCAGGTTGGCCTGAGTGGTTCTGGGTTGACACTTGTTACGTGAACGGTCAGCACCTCTCCTGGGCCGACTTCACTGACCCCGGCATCTCTCTCTGCAGTGATGATGGTTAACGGCGATCACAGGATAGGGATTTTTGCTAAGAGAGCCATCCAGACTGGTGAAGAGCTGTTTTTTGATTACAGGTTGGTAACAGTACATTTCTAGAGTCATCAAGGGCTTTTCCTCTCTGGTCCAGCTCCAGGCTGGAGCTTCTGTCGTTAGAGTAACAGAGTTCTGGTCGTTATTTGTCGTGGGCAGTGGTGGGAGTTTGGTAACGTAGTTTTCCATTATACAAGTAATGCTTTAATATAAGTCAAAAAAAATGTGGACAGCTGCATTTTACCTTTGGGGTCCTTTCTGCGGGAGAAGGCACGCCGGCCGGCAGCCTCTGCTGTCAAGCTCTGGGGGATAAACTGACAAGTTCTATAATTTTTATTTAAATGCACTCAGACGTCTGTCTAGTTAAACGAATCCTGTGGCTGAATGTACATCCCATCCAGAAGCTGTTTCTTGAGTGCTGAGTTGTCGTAAAGTAGGGCCCGTGTGTAGCCACTTTCAATGGCAAAATTAGTGGGAGGTTACGAAGCCGTAGCCCCCCCAGCTCTGAGTGAGGGGCAGCTGGTAGACCTTCCTTTGGGTGCACTGTAGGTTCCAGCCGGCAGTGGAGGTCGCAGGTGCCTCTTCTGGCCTCTGTCCTGTTCTTTCTTCAAGGCGGGGGCGGGGCGTGACCAGCTCTGGCTGCTTTGACTAAGGGCCCAAGTCAGGGCTCTGCCGCGTCGCAGTTACTTTGCCTTCCCCGTGTTAGGCCTAATCACCGCGCTGCGGGCCTGCCTTCGCTGGAGGTTGGTTTCAGGGGCACAGGGCTGGCTGGGGAGAGAACTGGGGAAGGGTTGTACTACCAGTTCCATCCACTTTGCAACTGGAATTGGCCCAATGATGCAGCTGTGTAACAGGATGCGTGTGTGCTTTTCCTTGTGGACGTGTGAGTGCAACACACTCAACGAAGCGGACTTGGCTGTGTTGGATCTCACCCCGGGCTGGAGGGCACTCACCCCTTTTTCTTGCTGTTTGTTTCAGATAGTACTCACCCCTTTTTCTTGCTGTTTGTTTCAGATACAGCCAGGCTGACGCCCTCAAGTACGTGGGCATCGAAAGAGAAATGGAAATCCCTTGACGTCTGCTACCTCCCCCCTTCTCCTCTTGGAACAGCTGCCTTAGCTTCAGGAACCTCGAGTACTGTGGGCGATTTAGAAAAAGAAAATGCAGTTTGAAATTCTGAATTTGCTAAAAGTACTGTAAGAATAATTTATAGTAATGAGTTTAAAAATCAACTTTTTATTGCCTTCTCACCAGCTGCAAAGTGTTTTGTACCAGTGAATTTTTGCAATAATGCAGTGTGGTACATTTTTCAACTTTGAATAAAGAATACTTGAACTTCTCCTGGTCGTTGTCATCTGTCACACAGCTTCCTCAGCTGATTGATTTTAGAAAAAGACGACTGAGTCTAATGGGAAAAACATTTAACTCCTTCGGTTTTCCAGTAGCCATCCTACTGAAATCTTGGTTTCACTAATACTGCCTATTTATTAGGCAAGTTAATACCAAATATAACAAATATATGCCTACATATAAACCTACTACCACTAATACACGTCACAATTTAATAAGGGACTCACTGCTGGCATCGGAGACCAGTGCGGGGCACGTCCCCGGCTGCCGAGAGGCCTGCAGCTACGCACCCTCTAAGCCTCGTTCTCCATGTGAAACAACAGACAATCGGAGGAAGCGACTTCTGAGAACCGATCTAGCTCTAAATCCCACAAGTCTAGATACAGCCCTTCAGATACGACGGGGATATGTAGCCAGACTAGGTTCATACCTCCTTGAAGAAGTAATAAGAACACCCTCTTTCTTACGTCCCAAGGAGGTGGCGCTGCTCCTCGGGCCAGGCGGCGGTGGCACAGTGACGCCGTCGTGGTGGGAGAGCCCAGACGGCTGTCGTCAGCCCGGGTGCGTAGCTGCCTCTACTAGAGTTTGGTAAATTTTCACTGATTTATAACATGGTAATGGTTAACGGGAAGCTCCGTCAGAACTCACCTGCCTCTGCAGTTGCACAAACGCTGAGGAGACTGGTTCCCACTGCATCCACGCACAAGCCACAGCCACCTGAGTCCTGGCACACAGTTCATGGGCCCCTTGGCTTTGGCACCGAAGAGAAGAGACCCAGCCTTGGGGGTGTCATCCGTGTCTTCTCCGCCACCCTGCTGGGATGTCCTGTCCCCACGCCCCACCCAGGAAGCGGGACCTGCACTCGGCCGCCTGTCACTGACCTGTTCACGGAGGGTCACCCCACGTTTGCCTGATCACCGCATCCAGCCCTTGGCACTCAGCCCCAGCGGAGCCCGTCTGTTCCCTGCTGCACGTGGGCCTGTTCGGGACGCCCCAGGGATGACTCGCCCCCAACAGCAGCTACTGACAGAGCTCATTCCAGCCACAACTTTTCTACTGTGTGTAGCTCCCAACCTGTCCCCAGACGCCAACACCGGGAGGTGGGTCCTTGAGCTCAGGTAGGTTCTGCTCGTTTAGTACACCAGAGGCCCAAATGCAGCAGAAAGACAGCAGTTGTACCGATGGACGGCAGTCTTTGCGAGCACCAGCTGGTGTGTATTCTCGGTGCACAGCAGGCTTTGTACCCTGGTTTGCAATATACCTCCAGTAACCTACCCACTGACCTCGTGGACACGGAGATTCTGACCAGAAACACTGTTGACACGCAGCCACGGCTACATCCCATGTGATCAAGAGCGTCCTTCGGTCCAGGCAGCTTTAGATCTTCCTTTATCTGTAATGGGGGGAAAAAACCACAGAGCCTGACACAACGTATTCAAATACCCAGGTAACAGAGAAGATTGGCAAAAGCTAAGTTTAAGTACATGCTTTTCTCCCTTCCCCTTGCTCCCCTCACCGAGGTGGTAATTGACTTTGTATGTGGGTAAGCCTGGTGGTTAGTTCCCTACCAGGGAAAACAGACGCCTAAGTAGGATGAGATGAGTGTAACGAGTTACCACAAGATACGGATACGTTTCAAATAGTTTCCATGGTTTAGGGATGCCACCCATTGTTCACTGAGGATAAAGAACCCGACAACACGCTGCCCAGCTGGCCGGTGTCTGTAGTCCTGAAGCTTTTCCCCTGATGGTCATGAGGGCCCACACGTCTGACCGCAGTCCTAATGTCCAAATACAGGCAGCACCTCAGCCTCAGAGTAAACTGCCCCAAGCAAATCTGAAGGCACCATGACAACACCGTTCCGTGTGTCAAAATTCTCTTCAATATTTTGTAATTTATAAAAAATTTATAATTATCTACCTAGAAACTGCTTCCTCTTTTTTTATTTTTTGGCTGTGCTGGGTGACATACAGGATCTTAGTTCCCCCGGCCAGGGATCGAACCCGTGCCCCCTGCGGTGGGAGCGTGGAGTCCTAACCCCTGGACCGCCGGGGAAGTCCCGCTAATTATTTTTTGATATTGTCTGAATCATTCACCCTCCAGCCTTCACTGAATCCAGTCAGTGACTCCGAAGTCCCGATTTCCACCTCTGCCCCCGCACCCGCCAAAAGTCAACTAACATCGTGTAATTTCGATTCGTAGATGGGTCGTCAAGAGGGATTTCACATGTGGACGTTCTGAAGAACGTAAGTATTCTGCCGGAAGTTGTATGAGCTTTGGGCTCTTACTGGAATAAGCTCAAATAAATGCTTGCTTGTTCCTCCAACCTGTTACAAACAATTCCAGTGACGGGTGTATGTAGCACCTGGTATTAGAAATGGTCCAATACATCAAATCCGCACAGCTTTTTGTATGTGAACCGCACCTCCAGAAAGAGGTTTTAAAAAACCATCCACACTCACCTATTATGACCAAGTCACTGTGCTGCCACTGGAGATGAAATTCGTGTATATAAAATCCAATCACCCAGACAAGTTATTGCCATTCCTAAAAAAAAAAAAAAAGAAATTGTCTTCATTAGAAGGGGGATTCAGTTCAAATGGGTCAGCATGTTGGATTTTTTCATCTGGGTGTGGTAAAATCTTAAATTTCTTTCAAAGTAAAATTAGATACCTCGACAAATAGGTAAGGCCATCTTAAAATGCTCAGTCAGTAAAAATATGTTAAATTCAGGTGCCTCTTGGTCCTGCAGCTCATTCTCCCTGCACCTGCTACCTAGGCCTGTACTTTGGCGTCCCTGGCTGCTTCTCACAAAGGCACTGCCGGGTGACCGCCTGGCAGTTTGCATTAACGCAGACGTGAGGTCCAAGCGCCCAGCCCAGGAGAGAGAGGCTCCTGGCAGTGGGGCCCCACCTTGCCTGCTCCCCTCCCAGGCGAGAGGAAATGGTTCCCTCAGACCACGGTACCACAGTGATAGCCTGGAACATGGGTTTCCTTCAACCGACCAACTCCTGTGGGTCCTGCCAGGGCTGCCGTCCACCATCCCTCCCCCAGGGCATGGACTTCCTGTAGCAACTGTGCATCAAACAGCTTTCAGAAGGCCTGGGCATCTGTCCCTAAGTAGATTCGGAAGATACTTACTATTGACGTTATCCTGAAAATGCAGGAAACTCAATTCTCATGGCTTGTGTTTGGAGGCCCGGCCGTCCTTGTTAGGCGAGGCTATGGTTTAGGGAACAGAGGCACAAAGTCTTGAGCTGCTTTTTATTCCACACCCATTAAACAGGACAGTTGCCAAGTGTGAGGGGGGTGGGCAGGTACAGGTACTGAATGTGAGGATGGGAGGGAACCACCCAATCACCTACCGTCAGTCCGCCTTTGCTCACAGATGTCCTAGGTCCTACCAAAGGCACTCCTCATCCTGCAGGAACTCAAGAGACAGCAGCAAAATCTCATTCAAATTTACCTTCCCACTCTCGATGAGACTCACACACAAGCTGGGCAACTGGCTCCGTGGTGGTTACTCACAGCACGTTAGTCGCGGAGGCGGATGGACTGTTGAGAGGAGCAGCAGAGCTGTGGTCCCAGCCAGGACTCGCGGGCAGTTAGGCCGTCCTTGGAGCCCCAGGGCACTGCAGGATCTGGGGGGAGGGACGGTCCCCTGGGGTGGTGGCAATGCTCTTTGCCTGGTTCACACACTGGGAATCTTTTATGATTGTTTGAAAAGGAAGAATGTACTAGAAAAACAAAGAGTGGACACCATTACACAAGCGCTTAGTCTATTACTACTCCTTTTAATAACCTGTTTAACTTTTAATTTTTTAAAACTAACCTGTTAGGTGCCAGATTGGTCCAAGAAACTGTAAGGACTTAGCTTTGGCGTCTTCCTCTGGCCCTGCTCTTGGAACCTGGCCTCCGGGCAGGTAGGGACCACACAGATGTTGACAAGCATGTTCACGTCTCACATCACGGGAGTTGCCTGTGGTTTATGGGGACCACGAAGCCCCTGAGACTGAGCCTTCCCCGGGGCCTCTGCTCCCACCTCCCGTTCCTTCTGTCCTCGGGCCGGGAAGTGACCGCCTGGGGGCTGAGTGACAGTGGTATATCGCCAACACCAGGACCGTGGATGAGGAGTGACTGTCCTTCGAACAACTGGTCGGAAGCAGGAGGGAGGCGCTGGTGGTAGACACGGTCCCCAAGCCGCACTCGTGACCAGCGCCCGGGAACAGGGGCCACTCTTCCCACGGGAGGTGTCGGGATGACCCCATCCAGCCTTGCAAGTGTCCACAGAGAAGCCATGGGAGGCGCTGAGGCCTGGGAGCTGCTGTTCAGTCGCTGGAGGAAATCGCGGGGCTGAGCACAGCGTCGAGGAGAAAAAGACGACAAAGGGCTTAAGCTGGGAAGAGCTTACAAAGGCCAATCTCAGGAGGGCAGCCCTTGGGACCTCAGGAAGACACTGGGAATACCCGTTTGCACAATCATTATGTCTTTTATTTACATATAGAAATTAGTAAAACTTAAAACAAAACCAAATGCGACTTGTACAGAAATCCTTTAATTTTCTTTATTTTCACACATTAAAAAATGAAACACACTATACAAATGGTTTTTCATAGCGGATTACACGTGGGTCCATTCAGACCTGCTCTCCAGGCGCTGCCGGCCTCCGAAGGGCCGCCCGGCCGGCCGCTGTCATTCACGTGGCCAATGGGTTGATTCGGATGCAGAAGCATGCAGCCCTCAGCGAGGAAGGTTCCATCCCCTCTGGTCTTAAATTAGCTTAAATGGCGTCGGTGTCCGTATTTACAGACGTGAAGTGTGGCGATCCTGAGCAGTTCTCATCGCCCCGAGCCCGCGATGGGAGCCTGGGCCTCGGGCCGAGCAGGAGGTCCGCATGGCGCTGCCGCCGCCGCCGCCGCCTCGCCTCCATCCTTCCCACGGGACGAGGGGCTGCGCCGCGGTCAGACCCCTCCAGGAGGGTTAGGCCAGGTAACTGTAGGTGTCCTTTTCACCATCCACTCGCTCCAAATATTCCTTCTCGATCAGAATGTCAATGCATTTCTGGGCGCCGTTTTTAGAAGAGGAAGAGGTAGTGAAAGGGAAAGAAAAACATGTTCAGGGTCCGAACGGAGACGGACCCCCCTCCATCCCTGGGGCACCGCCGCCTCCCCGCCCAGAGCCCCGCCCCCGGGGCTCCCGTCCCTCCAGCCGCACCCGCCCCGCGGTACCTGCCACCCAGTTTCTGTTTGAAATGACGGCAACCAGAAACGAGCCTCGAGTGTGCCCAGGGGCCGCGGGCCACCCAGGGGACCCGGAGCAACGAGCCACATCCATGGAGACCGCCTCCCCCGCGGGCTCGGGCGGGGACTCTCAAGACCCTCTGGGCAGAGTTCAAGGCGGCAAAGTGCCACGCGGAGGTGGTGACACCAGGGCGTGGCTACCGGCCGGGAGGGAGCGCGAGGCTCCCTCTCGTCTGGGGCAGCTGATCGCTTTGCCGAGGTCAGCAAGCTGAACGCTGAGGATTTGGCCCTTCTCTGTGTACGTGCTTCAATAAAACGCTGAAAAAAATCATCCTATTTTCTTTTGCAGAAACCTATTATACGTGACTAAGCCAAGTTCCTTCTTCGCGACACAGCAATCAGCCTAGTGTGGTTACCTCTTCTGGCTTCTGAAATGTAATCTGAATGCTTCTGCTATTAATTCTTGTACCTTAATTACTGGGACCCGAGGCTTGAACCTTGAGGACAGCTGGGTCAGCACTTCTCCAAGTAACTGCTGGTGCTTCAGAACCTTCCTCATTTTCATAATTCTCACAATAGCCGCCTGTGTGACCAAGGAAAGAAAAACAAATGTGTTTAACGGAGTTATAAGAACTTAGCCGTAGTAATTAAGAAGAACTAGCAACAAGGCTGCCAAACACGCAGAGGACTACGATTTCCTAACAGGTAACAAGCACACCGCAGGTCAGAGCGGGCAGGGCGCCAACTCCATCTACTTAAGTTTCAGCGCCAACACAACAAACATTAAAATGTTTTGGTCTTATGAGCAGCAATTTTAGCAATTTAACCCAAGTAGAAAACACTTTTAAAATGAGAAAAAGTTCAGTCTTCGAAGCCACGGAAGCCGCCTGACCCTGCACTAAACAACTTCCCCTCCCTCCCATCTTAGTAACTCACCACAGGTATTTGCTCTCATCTATTTCATCGATTATTCCATCTACTCCATCCAGAACCACCCATCATCCTGGCCACCACTCCCAAGTCACAGGACACACAGCCCAGAGGAAGCACCACCCCCGCTGCGGCGGCCACCTCCCACGCGAGGGGACAGGCACCCAGTGTCACCTGGATCAGAAGCTTGCGATCTTCCTCGATGTTTTTGTGTGTGGTTTCTTGTTCCTGCTTCTGTTCCGTTTTCATTGGCACATTGATGTTAACCCTTAATTTCTTACTGTCAAGAAAATCGAGGAAATCAATCACTATTGTTTTAAAAGGCAGGCAGTAAAGGCTTCTTTCTGTTTTCAATCTTTAAGAGGTGCTTTGCTCCCCAGACGGAGGGTGGAGAGTGTGACCGACCATCTCCCGCTTCCCTGCCACACTCATCTCTCTGAAAAGCCCCTAGTTCTCTGCAGGGCGGGTTCCTGCTCTGCCAGCAGCAGGACGTCTGTATTGCGGGAAATTCAGTTCCTTAACCTGCTCTCCCAAACTCTGTCAAGTGAAATAAAATCAAGACACGGGGACACAGAGGTCCAAACTTTCTAGGCGAGCCATTTAAGGAGACATTTATTTGCCAATAGAAGAAAAACCCCAAAGCTGAAAGAGTCAAATGGAGACCCACCCAGGATGGGTCAGAGGGAATCAGAGGACCCTGTCAAAGGCCTGCCAGGCCTGGCACCGTGCTCACAGCCCCCCATCTGAGGTGACACCAGTAAGTGCACTGGGGGTCAGGGGATAAGTCTACGGCCTAGGACCATCTACTTGTTAGATTTTCCTTACTTTTTATAACCAAGATATAATTTTATTAAGGTATCTGGCTTCAATTCCACCTCATCAACATTTGCATTTTCGTCTTCCAAGACCTATAAGAAAACAACTGTTACTACGTAATCTCAGGAAAAGGCTTTCTTCTAGCTTAACATAAAAAGTACACAAACATACCAATAACTTTGACTTCAATAAAATCTGTAGGACTTGTGCCAAAATGTCCTGCAATTAAAGAGAAAAGAGAAAATGCATTTTTCTTTGTAATAAGAACCACAGCCCCAGTCCCACAGTCCTTTCTTCTATGGAAAAATAAAAGTCACTGAAGTAGAATATGCCCGGAGGAAAAAGAGGGATGGTGCCTCTTACAGGGTCCCCAAAACCTACTCCTAAAAGTGAAATCAACCCCTTTCTGCTCTTGATCACCTAGTATTAAAACTGACAATTCTACTACAAATATTAGAAATCGTGCATAACTGATTTTTTGACTAAATCTTCTTAGATGCCTGACGGCGCATCTTGAACACTGATCACCGCAAAGAATGAGCAGAGGGAGTGTCATGGGCCCGGACACGGTGGACAACACCGTCTGCTCACTAACAGGACGGGGATGGTGCCCGTCACCCTGCCGCTCACCCACCTTTGGTGAAGTCTAAGCCCGTCGTGTGGCCTCTGGGCCGCTTCCTCCCCCCGAGAGCAGGTGGGCAACCGTTTCTCAGCTCTCCTTTAGCTCCACAGGCTCCCGATCCCATGGAATCGGACAGTCACCAGGCCGCTCACATGCGCAGCCCCTCCTCCCTGGATGGAAAGGGCCGCCCCCCACGTAAGGGAAGCCCATCCTGGTCAAGGAGAGCTGGAGAGGCCTCTGGTGTGGTGACTGGCCCAGAGTCCAGAGCAGGATGAGGACGCTGCTGGCCACGCCCGGGGCACGGATGCAGAGGCTGCCTTCCCGAGCCAAGCTGACTCCTACTGAGGAGGGCAGGGGAGGGGTCAGCCCCCCACGGGGAGCCGGCTCTGCACTAAAAACTGGCTCAGGGGCTGGTGGGGAGCTCAGCTCCGAAAAGCAGGTCCCCAACCAAGGGCAGAGCCCCACACCAGGGTCTGGGGGCAACCTCCACCCTAACGGAAGCCTCCTCCTTCTGGTGAGGAGTGAGGAGTGAAGAACACTCCTACGTGCAGAGAAGCAGATTAGTTTTGTTATTAGAAACTGAGAATGTATTCTGGACTGACTTGAAGCAGGACTCAAAAATAAATGACTTTCCTAATTCACATTCTACGAGGCCAGAACTAGCCCGACACCAAAACCAGACAAAGTCGTCAAAAGAAAATGGCAGACCAATTTCCTATGAATGAAGATGGAAAAATCCTCAAGAAAATTCCAGCAAACATATAAATTCCAGCAGCATATAAAAAGCATTATATACCATGACCAAGTGGTATTATCCCAAGAATGCAAGGGTGATTCAACATTAAAAAAATCAACATAATGCACCATTATTGATGGACAAAAAGCACAGTTATCTCAATGCAGTAGAAAAAGCATTTAAACAGAATCCAACACTCTTTCATAATAAAAACACTAAAACCAAAACGAAACTAAACAAAACAAAAAACTAGGAATAGAAGGGAATTTCTTCAGTCTAGTAAACAGCATCTAAGAGAAACTTAAGTGACTGTAAGGCTTCCCCCAAGATCAGGAACAAGACAAGGATGCCTGTTCTTACCACTTCTGTTCAACAATGTACTGCGAATTCTATCCAAAGCAATTAGGCAAGAAAAATAAATAAAAGGCATTCAAATAGGAAAAGTAAGTAGTAAAACTATCTGCATCTGCAGATGACATGGTCACATATTAAAAAAGCCCTAAAGTATCCACACAAAAAATATTAGAATAAATGAGTTCAGCAAGGCTGCAGGATACAAGTTCAATACATAATTACATTTCTACACACCAGCAATGAACAAACAATTCCATTAACAATAGCATCAAACTTAAAATACTTAGGAATAAATTTAACCAAAGAAGTGTAAAGGCTTGCATAATGAAAACTATCAATATGAGACACAGTTTAAAAAGAATAAAAGACAGTCTGAATAAATGGAAAGACATCCATGTTCACAGAAGACTTAATATTGTTAGGACGGCAATTCTCCTTCCAAAGCAATCTACAGATTTAACAGAATCCCCATCACAATTCCAACTGCCTTTTTTGCAGAAACGGACAAGCTGGTTCTGAAACTTATATGGACCCAGAATAGCCAACACAATCTTGAAAAAGAACGAAGTTGGATGTCACAATTCCAAAACTTACTACAAAACAACAGTAACCAAGACAATGTGGTACTGGCATAAGAACAGACATTTAGATCAGTGGAAAAGAATTGGGAATCCAGAAAGAAACCCATACATCTATGGCCAATTGATTTTGACAGGTTGCTAGTACGAACCAATAGGGAAAAAACATGTACAAAAATATCCAAGCACTATGTTGTACACCTGAAGCTAATGTATTAATTTATACTTCAATTATACTTCAATAAAAAGTCAGGGCTTCCCTGGTGGCACAGTGGTTGAGAATCCGTCTGCCAATGCAGGGGACACGGGTTCAATCCCCTGTGGGTCCAGGAAGATCCCACATGCCACGGAGCAACTAAGCCCGTGTGCCACAACTACTGAGCCTGCGCTCTAGAGCCTATGAGCCACAACTACTGAGCCCATGAATAAATAAATGTGTGTGTGTGTGTGTGTGTGTGTGTGTGTGTGTGTGTATATATATATATATATATATATATATATATATATATATATATATAAAGTCAACTGTACTTCAATAAAAAGACAGGAAAAGAATAATCTCTGACCTTGGATTAGGTAATGGTTCCTTAGATATGACACCAAAAGCACAATCAATAGAAGAAAAATAAAGTGGACTTCATCAAAATTAAAACGATGTGTGTGATTAAGAAAATGAAAACCCAGAGAACAAGAGAAAATATTTGTAAATTATGTATCTGAAAAGGGTCTACTATGCAGAATATATGAAGAAGAATTCTTACAACTCAACAAAAAAGACAAATAACCCAATTAAAAACGGGCATAAACATCATTAGTTGTTAGGGAAATGCAAATAATCACAATGCGGCACTACTTCATATCCACTAGGATGTGTATAATTTTTTAAAAAAATGGATAACAACTAATGTTGGCAAGGATGTGGAGAAAGTGGACCCTCATACGCTACTGGTGAGAATACAAGCTGGTGTAGCCACTGCGGAACAGTCTGGCAGTTCCTTCAAGAGATAAATATAAGTTATCATGACTCAGCAATTCCACATCTAGATTTATACCCAAGAGAACTGAGAATATGTTCATACAAAGACTTGAAAGGTGGAAACAACCCAAATGTCCATCAGCTGATGAATGGATAGACATAAGGTGGTCCATCCATATACTGGAACATATTTCGGCCATAAAAAGAGGATGAAATACAGATACGTGCTCCCACATGGATAAGCCCTGAAAACATTGTGCCGTGTGAAAGAAGGCAGACACAAAAAGCCACGTGCCATATTATTCCACTTATATGACATGTCCAGAGCGGGCAAATCCAGAGAGAGAGAGAGAGAGAGAGAGAGAGAGAGAGCGAGCGAGAGAGAGAGAGAGAGAAGAGCAGAGCAGAGCAGAGTAGATTAGCGGTCATGGGGGCTGGGGAGAGGACAGGTGAAGGGTAGCTATTGCTGGTGGGTATTGGGCTTCTTCTGAAGGTGATGGAAATGTTCTGGAATTGGATAGTGGCGGTGGTTATACAACCCTGTGAAAAACCACTGAACTGTATACTTTAAAATGGTGAATTTTATGTTATGTGAAATAGCGCAATAAAAAAATGATTAATAGGAAGAATAACATTAAGTGAAAATTTAAGTTTAGTAAGAAAAAGCTTAGCTGGAAAGAGGGTTAAGAACAAGCTAAATGAATGAGAGAAAAGCATATCATGTGTACGTGGTGTGTGTGTGTGTGTGTGTGTGTGTGTCTGTGTGTGTGTGTGTGTGTCTGTGTGTGTGTGTGTGTTACATTGAGTTTAAAAATTAGTATTTAAGAAAAATCATGCCTTGAGCCCTGGAATGAGAGCATATTCATGTTCATAAGACAGATACCCATTTCAAATCAAAGAAGACCCCCACCCCCTCCCCCCCCCAGCTTCCCACAGCAGAGAGGCTGGCGGTAGGAGTACCATTTTGATCTGGGTGCTGTCTGTCAGCTGCTGCACGGCGTACGCGTCCTCTGTGTTGTACTGGAGCAGGATGGCCATCTGGAACGTCGACGCCTTAGGGTCCCCACATGAAAGAAAGAGAGGCAAAACCTAAACGTGTGGACAACTCCCAGAGTGCAGAGCCTGAGCGTGAAGAACCTACTCATGAAACCAATTCCCAAACAGATGCGGAAACCAAAGCAGATCTGCAAGGGAAGACAACGTGTCTAATTCCACCACGCTGCCACGTTTTCCTGAAAGACGTCATTCTCCACCTTCTCAAACATTCAAGTGATTTTGAACTTTCTTCCAAATGCTTTGTCTGTACAAATACAGCTGGCCTTTGAATGCCTCGCAGCAGGGCTGGGTTAGGGGTGCCGAGCCTGAGCCGCTGAGCAGCCACGTGTAACTTAAGTTCGGCCCCGTGTACGTGTGCTTCCTCCCCACCTGAGGATTCATAGCCAGATTCAACCAACCGTGGATCCGGGCTGTGGAGTATTTACTACGGAAGAAAACTGCCTAATGGTCGACCCGTGAGGTTCAAGCTCGTGTGGTTCAAGGGTTAAGTGTACACACCATCTATGCAGCCACACTCATTTTATATAGATAAACACAGAGATACTCAGCCAGTGTCGACAGAAGCACTGAGCATCCATCTTTAAGTCTGATTTTCCACAAATACTAAAGAAAACTGTGTCTGGCACACCACTGACAGAGGAACCTGCAGCTGAGCTGTATGATACTTGGGTGTTTTTTGTTTTTTTTTCCTAAGTACTTCACTATGTAAAGTTTAAATGGTTTAAAGCAAACCACAATCGCTCTGAGGTATTTTTAGCAAACCGTGCGCCAGGCAGCATACACTGGTTTTAATTTCTCAAGCTGTGCAGGGAACGACGCCCGCTGAGGGAGGGCGCTCCGCTCCTGGGGGAGCCCTGGGCGCCGTGCCACACGCCCCATGCGAACCCCTCCTCCCTTCCCCTCTTCCATAACCCGTGGCAACAACTAAAGGGCCATAAGCACCGCCACTTGTCCAGGCAAAACCCTGGTCAACGGGAGGGGGGGCAGCAGCGGCAGTGTGGGCGGGGTGAGTGCCTCTGACAGACTTCAGGATGCGGCCAGGAAAATGGCCCGGGGGGCCCAGGGGGTGGGGCGGGGGGGGGCAAGACTGACAGCTCTGAGGTCTCTCCTGAGATGAGCAGGGGCCTCTCATCTCTGATGGCAGTGACCAAAAGCAAAACGAGTCTCTGATAAATGTTCCACAGCTTGGTGGTAGCCCCACAGGTGTCCACATTTGTCATAACTCCATCTGTACACTTAGATGGGTGTCTTTTTACATAAATTATCTCAGTAAAGTTTACAGAATGTCCACTTATCAAAAAAGGGGCACTGAGATTTCAGGTACTGAAGTATGAACTCACAGATTCTTCTATGCATACTTGGGAATAAAGAAAAACTTCCAACCGTACAATTGACCCTTGACACAGGTTTGAACTGTGTGGGTCCACTTATACGTGGATTTTGTTTTTCGATAGTAAACAGGACAGTGCTACAGATCCGAGGCTGGTTGAATCCGATGCAAGGGAACCGTGGATGCAGGGCGCCGACTCTAAGTTATGTGCAGGTTTTCAGCTGCTGGAGGGCGGATGCCCCAAGCCCCGCACTGCGCGAGGGGCAGCTGCAGAGAAACCCGCATTCAAGTGGATACAGACCTCTGGACCTGGTGTAACAGAACGTCAAACACTTCTATCAGGGTAGAACTACTAAAAGTTTCAATTAATGAGCAGGTTGAGTCTGCAGAATGCAGTCAGAAGTTTCTTAACACTTAACAACAGATCTGTAATTGTTTTTAGAAGCACACTAGCGAAACCCTCTTCAAGATGGATTCTTTAAGGGAAAAGACCTTAACTGCAATTTCGTCTCTGCTGCATATCAGCCCGGAGCCAGAGGAAGTCACTTAAATTTGCCTGATCCTCTGTTTCCCAGATATAAAATGGAACCTAAGTTACAGTTATCATCACACAGCACTCAGCACCACAGTGAGCGCCAAGGGTTGTTGTTAATGTGAAACTGCCCTGTCAAAGGGAAAGAGCTATTATCGTAATTAAATTCATGAAACTCCAGCTTTTTAAACTACTATCTGACCACTTAGTGTGTGTCAGGCAGGAGCTGTACCCAACACTTATTAAATACATGATTTTGCTTGTTTTTCACACCACACACAGAGTCGAAGCACTGACACCCGCCCGCCCTTTTGTGGAGGAGAAAAGTGAGGCTCAGTGTCATTAAGTAACTTCTCCCTTAGCCACAGAGAGTAAGAACTCAGCTCCACTGACTCTTAAAAATCCAAGCTGTTTAACCACGGTATTATTTTGCCAGAGATTGACTCCAGATTTTGTTGCGTGAAACACTAAATTTCTGTAACTTGTCTTCATTTATACTTAAAAAAAAAAAAAATCCAAAATAAAAAGGTGATCTTACCTGCAAAGTGTATCTGTTTTTGAAGCAGTTTGTTACTAATTCTCCTTTTGACAGCTGATATAACCATGTCAATTTTCTGCCACTGTGACGGCTGGCATAAAACGCTGTGAATCGCTGGTAACTCCGTTCCAGCTGGATACAGAGGGGGAAGAGCATTTGTGGAATATATATCTCACCATATTCTACAGTCAACATCTCTAAATAAAAAACACTGGTCCAAGTTTACCGGACAAAATGCTTACAGAACAGTAAAATACAAATATCAAGTGTTTACTCTCTTGCAAAAAAGCACGTTGATTTAAGCATTTGAAGGTGCAATCAAAAAGTTTTTAGCTCCAGACAAGTAGGTATCATCACGATGTTCATCGCAGAACTGTTAGGTTCTACTTTCGAGAGTAAATGACCATGTAAATGAACACACTGTTGAGCTGGAACAGGGGTGGCGCACCTCTGGGTCTCCTGCCCTGCCCGGGGCTCGCGGCTGCCTTAGCACCGCCCGGTTTAATGCCGCATGGCCGACTAGCAGGAAGGCCTTCTGCAGACAGCACGTGTATAATGGTGGAGGCTGCCCCTTTTCACCTTTGCTCAACACGAAGGGAACGAACAGATGACAGAGTCATCCTTACCTCCGACGGCAAGGCAAACGTACAAGACTGCTGAAAGGGCCACGATCCAGAACTCAGAACTTGAATGCTGAAGTCCACTGGGGGGATGGGGAAAAATCCAGGAATACATGTGATTAGCCCCGTGAACTGAAATGCGCCACATGTCAGATACACATGGATTGCTTTTTATTAAAAGAAAGCATACTGAATGAAAAATCCTGCTTTAATATAAAACTAAGGATTGAACACATTTAATTTCAATTAAATTCAGTAAAGGGAAGAAGAGCCAGAAATTCCCTCCTCCAAAGAGCGAGCTTTTCATTCCTCTTCTAACGCAGAATTACAACATCGTGGGCCCGTCTGGCTGCACCTGCTTTAGTTTTCTGCCATGAATAACCTCAGTCCCCCTGAGGCGCACCTGAGGCCACCAGGCATGGATGGCACGAGAGCCCCAAACTCTAGACAACGAGAACCCCAAAGTAAACCGACTTCTTTGTTCTGTGTAGCACAGATTACTCTGTGTATAGCACACGGACTATATATATCTAACACACATATAACGTATACATTGTTCGTAACAGTGACGTCATCATCACAGATGGCTGACAACAAGTCCACTGGCACGGCTGTCAAGTTTAACAATGAAACAGTGCTTTCAATTTGGGAAAAGTACAAACCTCGTGTTTCATTTAAAAAGATAAAATCACCACATGATGATGTCAGCATCACCTGCCACCTCCTGCAGCAGGCAGACCTCACAGCAGGAGCCCAGCTGGCCTCCACGAACGAGGCCGGGCACCCGCCTGTCCCGACCCCCAATGGCAATCGGAAGCCATGTCTGACTCTGTTATCTACACAGCCAATTCAGTTTCTTATAATTAAAAAAACTGCTAGAATGGAATTAAACTAAGGTTAAAAAACATTCATTGAAACTTAAACTGTGCGTGGAGCCCTGAGATGGCGAACGCCTGGGGTGGGGCGGCCACGTCAGCCAGGAGAAGGGGCCGGGGCTCAGGACCTGGACGCAAGCCACCCGCCCGGCTCGGCCCTCCGGGAAAGGCCAACACGCTTCCAAGGCTGTCACCTCCTGTCACCACACAAGTCAGGAGGTGGGCAGTGCCTGTGGGGAGGACTTCCTGTTTACCTGTCCCTGAATTTCTGATAAGGCATCCACCATCTCTCTCACTAGCTACAAAGAGCGCCACCTCCTCCGAGAACCCTGCCTGTAAAGGAAGCTCGGAAAGCCGGGCATACTCACAGTCCAGAGGCTCCGAGTTCGTCAGGTGCTTTTTGAACTGCTCGTTCAGATCTTTGCTTACACCGATGTCTTGAAACATCCGCTGAAGTTTGGAGGTATACTCGAAACCACAAGCTTGCTGAAATGAACCCAGATAACTGCCTTATTAATTTCTATAGAAATATAAATGTATACAGGGAATCCAATGGGGATCACAGTACATGACAGACGCTTAACCGTACTACTAAAGCTAGTTAACATTTAACTGTGTCTCAGGGTATAAACATGCACTGATTAAAATTCATACACTATCAAAAATTATACAGTTATAAATGGAACGGTTACGACTTTATACACACAGTAACTATCACGCAGGCCCAAAGAGCAAGGATTTGTGACCCCGTGGGGGAACACCAAGATGCCATAGTTCGCTATGTCTCTCATCCACTACCACAGACTGAACGGTGCCCCTACCCTAGTCCTGTGCTGATGGCATTTGGAAGTCAGGTCACAGAGAGATAATTAAGTTTAGAAAAGGTCATGAGGGCGGGCCTCCGCCACATTGGGATTAGTGTGGTTGTGAGAAGAGACGGAGAGGCTGTCCCCGACCCCGCTCCCGGTCATGTGAGGATGTGGCCGGGCGGCCCCAGGCAAGCTGGGAAGAGAGCCCTCACCAGAAACTGAACTGGCTGGGACCTTGATCTTGGACTTCCCGGCAGCCTCCAGAACTCTGAGAATAAATCTCTCTTGTTCAAGCCACTCAGTCTATGGTATTTTGGTACGGCAGCCCGAGCTGAACAAGATACCCGTGGAACTATAATTTCGGGTCAAAGTGAAACATGCTGCAAAACATGTAGCAGCGTTTGACAGGCCAGCGAGCAGGCTAAGTGCAGAGGCGGCGGAATAAAGAAAGAAAGACTCAACAGCAAACTAACCCTGACGCTTTCCGTCCTCCTGCAGACGTGGGGTTACTAACTGTTAAGCAAGCCCAGAAAAAAACAAAACACCCCGCCCGCTCAAGGCCAACAGCACAAGAGTACGGGCCACGCCACGTGGAGCAGTTCTTGGTGGCGGGAGCAGAGCTGAGGCCACAGGTGCAGGAGCAGGCGCTGGGCGTCGAGCAGGGCTCGGCTGGAACAGAAGGGCCCCCGGGTGTGTGTGCTGGGCTGGTAGGGTGGTCGGGAGAGCACGTGAGGCCTGATGAGGGGAGACCTGGGCTCATCACAACCGTGGCGGGTTCTCGGTAGCGGAGTAGCAGAGCGCACACTGCACGGACTCTGTGTTATCACTGATTGATGGCTTTGCCCAACTGATAACCTGGAGAGACTAAGAACTTTGATGCCTTAAAGCTGGAATCGTTCAGGGAAAGGTTACACTTACCTTTAACTTCGAGATCATGCTTGCTTCGGCATCATCACTGGCACTGTTCTGATGGACGAGCCTCTTGGCCAGCATCTTCGCATAGAACTTCTGAAACACGTCTTTGTCCTCTATGTACTTGAAGACCACCATCTAGAAAGCCACCACGAGAGCACACTTAACGCACTTACAATCTGTCACCAAACACAGGCCAGAAACCAACACATGTGCTTTGTCTTGTCCGGCCCTGTATGTCAACATTTATGACGACAAAAAATACTGTCCTGCTTCCTTGGTGGCGCAGTGGTTAAGAACCCGCCTGCCAATGCAGGAGACACGGGTTCGGGCTCTGGTCCAGGAAGATCCCACATGCCGCGGAGCAACTAAGCCCGTGCGCCACAACTACTGAGCCTGCGCTCTAGAGCCGGCGAGCCACAACTACTGAGCCCGCACGCCTAGAGCCCGTGCTCCACAACAAGAGAAGCCACCGCAATGAGAAGCCCATGCACCACAAGGAAGAGTAGCCCCCAATCACCGCAACAAGAGGAAGCGCGCGTGCAGCAACGAAGACCCAACACAGCCAAAAGTAAATTTTTAATAAATTTAAAAAAAAAGTTAAAAAAATTACTGTCCTGTAATCTTTAAAGTAAATATTTTCATCAACCCCTTAAATCACATTAAGTTGGTCTACACTTAGTACTAATGAGGAAAGTACAAATGCTAAAATTAATGACTCAACATAGGGAGTAAAATCATAGATTCAAAATAAAATAAATGATTCTACTACTTTCCACGTTCCAGATAGCTCATATAAATAACTTTAAAGCCACCTGTCAGAGAAAAGGTTACAACATAGCGACATAACTATCCAGCACCTTACCACTTGGTTGAGCGTGTCTTCTAGTTCTGCTTCTTCTGGGTTCTTGGAACTGAAAAATTTTTAAAGGCACAGTGTTTTAAAACAAATGAGCAAACATTTACTAAACAAGCGCCACTTAGCCAAACCACCATATCAGACTGTGGTTCTGGACATTCAAATGCTCAGTTCTTTTCAGATTAACAGGTGGAAGAGGGAAAGTTAGATTTCCTTACCTGTGGCAACTTGGCAATCTTATACTGTGTCTCAATTTCATAATCTATTCTCACATATAATCATTTAAAATATCCACAATGAAACTGAACAGAAGATACCTGTTAAGTTTCCCAAAACATTCTGAACCAAGTTTTCCTTTAAGATAATCCACTTAAATGTAAGTGAATGAGCTTCACTTTTCTAATTGCATTCTACAATATGCTTTAAGTTAACTTTGAAAAAAACCAAACGCCTTTTAGTGGCCTAATAATTAAAGACAATGAAAGGGGTTTTTAAACCACTTCTCAAGTGTTGCCTTCCGTTTGTCATTATGTCTACAAAATAGATGCTTGTCCTTTAACAACGGATTCATTCACTCTATTCTATGAGCAACTATTAATTGAAAGGTGATTTCAGGGTAAATACAAATTTAAAGCTTTTATCCCAAGAGTCCTTTATAAACAAGACCCCTATAAATTCATAGAAAATGATCCAACCACCAGACAGGCTCCTATTTAAGAACAGTTGGCTCCGAAGGTCCATTCTTCTCTCTCTGTTTCTCACTGAGAGGTCAGGGCTGTATCTCTCCTGAAAGAGGTTAGTTTAGTGCCCACTGGAGTCTAGTCACTGACACGCGCTCATTAAAGCAGCGCTTTCGGAACTCTCCGCCATTCTGTCTGCTTCAGCAGCCTTAACTGAAGAAAAATCTATCAAGAGACTTGATGAGACAATTTCTAAAAAGACAATGGCTAAAAAAGAAGCTATGTATTCTGCCAAACAAACTGGAGCTCTATGAGAGTACCTGCATATTTAAAATACTGAAAACTTTCATTTTATAGAGGCTAAAAAATGAAATCAGGTCAGAAGAGGCATCCCAATTTAAAGTCCATTTTCACTCCTGAAATGAGCACATCAGTGGATCTGACTAGAATTGCTAAATTATACATTAGACAAGCATTGTGATAAGTAGGGGGAAAAAATCAAATACTCAATTTGCCTTGGGCAAATCACTTTCCGGCAAAGTTAGAAGAGAGATAGCTACTGACCTCATCAAATGTTTTCTCACGTCAATCAAGAAGGCCACATAGTTGTTCATACAGCTCTCAGTTAATAAAGTCAACTACGTTAGATTTGCTACTGTTGAGCCATCCCTGCATTCATTCCTAGAAAGCTATGCTATGTTCTGGACAGTTATCCTTTAGTTCGCTGATAAATTTAGTTTGCTAACATTTTACTTAAGATTCCCACAACTCTCTTCTAAGTGAGACTTGTTTGTAGTCTTTTGCTTGGTAGTGTAGGTGTTCTCAGTCTTTTTTGTAATGGGATTATACGAGCCTTTGAGAGCTGCTTAAAATACAATTTACTAATATCAAACCAATATGATTGGGGGGCACGGAAAACTACTGCAAAATCTGTTGGTGTGATATTTGGAATAGGAAAGTAAGCCTTGAGCATTATCTAAACTGAAAAAAGCTACTCCTCAGTGAAAGAGATGCTGATGAAAACCAAAACAAACACACAAAAAATTAAGTGAGAACTTCCAAAAACACAACACAGAGAAGAAAACCATATTAGATTACGTTGCCTCTCGTGCTTAATACACATACATTGATTAGGAAAAATACCAGTTGAGAAATAAGATGGTTAAAATATAAAGACTATGAAACAGCAATAAAACAAACTCGTTAAATGAAAATAAATGTTAAAAGTACACAGACTGATGCAAACACTACAGCATGTGGAGAGTCTTCCGTTTTAAAAAGCAGCCAGTGGGAGCTACTGCAGATTTTCAACTGGAAAATAATTAATCAAGGCCAGTAGAAAAGAGCAAGTAGGGAGTGAAGAGAAATGGTGACTTTGTGCCGTAACCTCCACCCTTGTTACCACCAGCTGGACCTGCGCAGTGGAGTCTATTTAGCTGAAGGGCCACGCGCACACCGCCTGCCATCATAGACCCTAGTGATGTAAGAAAAACATGAACTGGGCACAGTACATGTAACGTGAAATGCCTTTTAGGAAGACAAAGAAGGTGTATTAGGTTTACAGTATTTTCTCAAAAGGTACAAAAAGTACAATTTAACATACATACGTAAAATGTAATATAAATTTTAACTCCTCATCTAGAGGCTGAGATTTTAAACAGGTTTACTAAGAAAAAACACAAAGTCACTAGTACCTCTTCTTCAACAAGGAGTCACAGTATCGAGCCAGCAACTCGGGGGATTTACTGGATGACTGAGCCATTTTGGTAACCGCGTTGTTGTTTATGAAGCGGCCGCAAGCCTGCAGATCACAGGAAACACAGTCAGAGGCCAGTGTGCCAGCCACTGTCCCCAGGAGAGCCATGGGCCAGCACACCCACCTTGTCCAGTGCGGCCACGAACCCAGCATCGTTGTTGAACGCTGACATCACTAGGGCGTTGTATTTTTTATGAACATCCAACACTGTCTGTACATACATTTTTGGGTCCTTGGGTAGAGGGAAAAGCAGACACACAAGTTGGTTTCTGGGGACTAAACTGCACACTAACAGCTACTAGAAAACATTCCAAAAGGTTTGGATACTTCTTCAAAGATGTTAACAAGATCAAGAAATAGTTTTCATTCCATCATCAAAACACATAGGATATGATGTTTATAGATATAATAAAAGAAAATATATTCTCTGCACTTGAAATTAAATACTGACTTCAAGCTATATGAAAAATAGTGATTTTTTTCAAATTATCTGAAAACTCAAAGGGATGACAGAAAACAAACTTTCGAAGTGGTAGCTTTACTTTGCCAATTTTTGTTGTTAACAATTCAACTTCTTGACTTTGTTTTGGCTGGGGAAACCAGTCTACCCGTTATTTAGAACTTAGCTGGGCAGGCAATGCAAAGATAACATAGCTTTTAGGTCCTAGGAAGTGTGCTGAGGGGCCGGAGTAGGTCAGACGTGGCAGCAAGGGTGAGACTAGTACATCTGGGAAAATCAGAAGACCCACGTGGACAAACAGAGAGAACTGAGACGGGAGAGGCCAGGGCCTGGGAGACAGGACAGGCAGAGCACTGTGGGATCGGCAGGGCAGCCCCGTGGGAGTCTCTGGACAAAGGAACCACAGGATGGACGTGAAATGTGAAAGTCGGCCACAGGAGAGGCTTCTGGAGCGACACAGAAGGAACACAGGAAGGGGGGCGCCGAAGGGGACAGTCCTGGGCCACAAGAAAGCAGAGGCCGACGCTGGGCGCCTGCTGCGCACCGGACGGCGCTGAGCCCGCTGAGGGCTGTGACTACGCTGCCGCGAGGCCAGTGCTCTTCGCATCCCCTCCTCACAGACGAAGAAACAAAGTCACAGGCAACCAGCCGGCCAAGGGCCTAAGCGGCGGCAGTCAGGCCTGGACACGGGCAGCCTGACTCCTGAGAGCCTCTGAGAAGGAAAGGGCCCAGGTGAGGGGTCGGGAAGACAGGCTGAGCCCACGTGGCGCGCGCTGAGGGCACGGCGGCCAGCACGTCACAGAGGCAAGGCCGGGTGCAGGGGGCTTAAATGGTTTGCCAGCGTTTCCAAATTCCTCACAGGTGTTTCTCCTCGGGATTCAGGAACGAGAAACCAGAACTCCCCCAATTCTAGTTGTTCTGCATTTTTGTGACACTTGTTTTAAAATAATAATGAGTAACCATTAAGAGTAAATCATTTTTCTGTGACAGATAGGGTTATACTAAGAGTTTCAGAGGCTTTCTGTTAAAGATGTAATAAAAATGCCAGGATTATTATTATTACGAACAAATGATAACAAGATTATCATTTCAATGACATGTAAAGTGGCCTCTACCTGACAGACATTCGACAAAACATTAAAAGGGAATTTAACACAAAATAATTGCCAAACAAAAATCACTTAAAATACTGAAAGCCAATGCCACATGTGTTTAATCTCTAAAAATTATCTATCTAAAAACTCAGCACACACACCGCATTAGCTGCTCCACCAGATAACCCAGCTCTCAGTTTCATGACAGCTATTCCGGCTGCAGAAGAATCTTTGCATTCTGTATTAATGGTCTTACTCACAAGACTGCACCCAAAAGCATCTCTCAGTTGGCACACAGCGTACTTCATATAAGCTCATTTCTTTTTTCTAACAATGAAATAATACTGTCCGCTTGACTTAATTTTGGTTTTGCCATCGAAATTGATATTGCTTTTGCCAATTCAGATTGCTTTCTGATTTCATGTCAAATTATTTCACATCATTCAAATTATTTTTCTCTCTGCATTTGTTCTTTTAAAGTATTTACAAAGAACTTTAATCTCTAGCAAGTATCTACACACCGGAAAATGCCAGCAAACATTATCGTGTAGTATTTGAATAAAGGAACATTAAAGGTTAACAGCGTTACAAAGAACCGCATATCAAAACAGCCAAGTTAAGGGCTTTGCTCCCAAAACTTGCTTTTTCTTGCAACACCACTCACAGGATTGATATAAAGTATATTATGTATATAAACAGGTTAGTTTTTATTTTATCTGCAAGAATGACTCACCCTTAGCAGCAGAGAGGGACACATGCACGTTTATACCTGGGCATCACCTACAAGGAAGACGGACCCACTGGGTGACACTGCTCCTCTACCTCACCCTGGCTCCCAGAGACGACCTGAAGCTTGGACTCCCCACATCAGCACCCCTCCCCTTGCCCTGGACCATCATCAATGGATTCCTTTGAATCAGGAAAGTCTCCACGGTGACCATTATGTTTACAGGAGAACTACAACGCTCTTCCGTTTTCTTGACCAATTTTTCTCAGATCTAGGATTTGGAAAAACATAAATGTCCCCAAAAATGCCCAGCAGAATTGCCCATGGAAAGACAGCACTTCCCTAAGGGAACAGAAGTCTTCAGACTCCAATTCCAGATTCTTTCTGCTATACGAGAAGACTCAGCCAGGAGCCTGGCTGGTGAGAAGTGAGGGTGTGAACGGAACCCACTGAGGGAAGAGCGTGCCAAGGTACTGAGCCCTGGAGACTTGAATTTAGCATCTGAGATCCAGAGAGAAGCCACCTTGGAACCTGGCAAGGGCAGATGGAGATGGGAACACACAGGAATAACACAGAGGAGAAGTTAAGGAAGGAGCCGTCAGCAGTGCCAAACAGAGAAAAGACGTTCAAAAGGTGAGTGATTTAGCAACCAGGAGGTAAATGGCGGTCTCTTCAGAGGGCACCAGATCGCAGGGTTAGACAAGCAACAGAGGTAAGGAGAGAGAAAAGATCAGCCGGATGAAATGCACGTTTTTTTCAAGAGCATGAAGATGTGAATTTCTGACGTTAAAAAAAAAAAAAAAGGAAAGCTCAGCTTGGTGCTCTGTGACGACCTAGATGGGTGGGATGGGGGTGGTGAGGGAGGTCCAAACGGGAGGGGATATAGGTATACACAGAGCTGATTCACTTCATTGTACAGCAGAAACTAACACAACATTGTAAAGCAATTATACTCCAATAGAAAAAAAAGGTAGTCAGTAATTGGCGTGATTACTCAATAGTACATGAGAGCTCTCTGCATATAAGAAACAGGACGCCTCTCAGGCTGGTCCCAGAGGGATCTCATCCAACTCCTACGTGATCGGTGTCTTTATTGCCAATGGCCATCACATTCCTCTCCAGACCAGACCAGACCAGACGTCCCCACTCAGTTCACACAACCTGCCGCGGACGCCTGGAGGGATCCCCAAACTCTGTGTGCCAGCGCCGGCCCCATCTCCTCCCTGGCTCTGCTGCTTTCTGGACCTCTCCCTTTCCATTTCTTTTGTTTCAACGTGTTATTGCAGAAAAGAGTCAAACATATTCAAAATTACAAAGAACAGGAAAACCCACCCCACGTATTTATCGTCCAGCTTCAACAATTATCCAACACAGATCCCGTCCATTACAGAGTCTAATTACTTAATTCCTTCTGTGTCCCCCCATCACCAGCCCGTGTCATTTCCATCTGAACCACTCTAACAAACTAACTGGTACACTAGCAACTCTTCTTCCTTTTAATCCATTTTCTACATGGTAGCGATTTTGTAAAAAAAAAAATCTGATCCCGTCAGTGTCCGGTTTTATTATAACCACCCTCCTGGGTTCGTCTTGCTCTTAGGATTAAGGTGCATCATCAACCTGGCCTTCGAGGTCTCCCACGGTCTGGCCAGCCCAGGCCCACCCTCGCAGGTTTACCTTGTGCCCTGCTCCCTCCTCCTGTTGTAGCCGACTTCGCGGTGGCCAGGACAGGTCTCTGCTCTGTCTAGGACCCCCACCTGGCCCAGGCAGCTCCAGCTCTTCTACTGGTCTCCAATACTTTCGGGGAACCTCCCTGAGCTTCCAGGACAGGCCAGGCTTCCCTGTTACACGAGCTCACCATCCCTGTGAGCTGCTCCAAGGGCGGCCTCCCTCGCCGGGCATGAGCTCAAGGGGCTCACCAGACTGCGCCTGTCTTGCCTCCTGTCCTTTGCCAACTCATTCTGAAATGGCCAAATCGGGAACAACCATAATCATAACTGAATTACTACCTTTTATCCCACATGTTTCCACTAACAGGATAATTCTAAAAGCCCGTCTCACAGAGAGAAAACACACTTTAGGAGCCTGACATAACTTCCACCTTACCCTTAGTTAAAGCAGAGAGGCGCGTGGGGCACGCCCAGAGGAGTGAGGCCAGTACCTCACGGGGAGCTGCTGCACGTCACGCAGGATTTCTCGGGGTCACTTGTGATCCTCAGGAATACTGTAATTCTGCCTCAAGAGGATACGGGGGCCACAGGCCTGGGGCCTCCACCTCACGCACGTGCATCGCGCTCTCAGCCCGTGCGGCCTCCAGGGCCCCGGGCGGCACCCGGCCTCCTGTCCTCGCGGGGGACAGGCGGAGGCAGCACAGGCCACCCAGGGCCTTGTTCCACGAGGCCGACGTCCCCACCTCGGGGCTGCTTCTCTTCAAGAAGGAAAGGGAAAGAAATGTGTCTCAACTGACGAGAACACACCACGCCATCGTTCGGGGTCAGTGGAACTCTTCTTCCCCATAAGCATTAGCACTTCCCCTTTGGAGTCGCATCATCTCCAAGCAAAACACAGAGAAGCAAGAGGTTCAGAAAAAGAACAGTCCCAAACCACCGACTACACTCTGCCGATGACGTGCGGGAGCTTCAACCCCAGCCCGGCGCCCCATCACTCAGCACTTTCTGAGGTGCCCCCCTCCGCTGCCAGCCTGTGTGCACTCAGGGTTTAAAAGTAATTTTGATATTACCTAATGAGCAAAAACCCCCAAAACCCAAACCAAAAAAACCAAACAGCCCCCTCCCCAAACTGGGAGAGAAATGGGAGGCCTCAAATACCATTCAGTATTCTAAGTCTCACATTTTCTTAATGGGCCTAAAAAAAGTAATTAATTTTTGGCTGCATTGGGTCTTCGTTGCTGCACGTGGGCTTTCTCTAGTTGCGGTGAGCAGGGGCAACTCTTCGTTGCGGTGCGTGCGGGCTTCTCACCGCAGTGCCTTCTCTTGTTGCAGAGCATGGGCTCTAGGTGTGCAGGCTTCAGTAGTTGTGGCTCACGAGCTTCAGCAGTTGTGGCTCACGGGCTCTAGAGCGCAGGCTCAGTAGCTGTGGCACATGGGCTCAGTAGTTGTGGCTCGCGGGCTCTAAAGCGCAGGCTCAGTAGCTGTGGTGCACGGGATCAGTTGCTCTGCGGCATGCGGGATCTTCCCGGACCAGGGCTCGAACCCATGTCCCCTGCGTTGGCAGGTGGATTCCTGCGCCACCAGGGAAGTCCTTTAATGGGCTTTTCTTACTCCATCGCCTCAACTCTTTTGTTTAGATAAGCAGAAATCACTAGTTTTTCTGACTGAGAATGGTTTAAGTTTAAAATATCAAGACAAACAAACGTAGCAACTGAACCAGTGCTCTCCATTCCCACCACGTTAACCTCTGTCCACCTGCTACTTTCTGCTTCAGTCATTTTTACTTCTTATGAGCCTCAGAGCGTAATGAACACATCTTCAATCTGATCATAACCTTCGGCCTCTGATAAACTTTTACAAACCCCTGACCTGAGTTACGTGACCGTGTGGGCTCCCATTTTTGACCCTGGCCCCTCATGCCCGCTCACCCCCTATCTTGCCCTGAATCCCAGGTGTGCCTGCAGCCAGCCCTTTGGTGTTGGTTACCCCGTGAATGTTGAGGCTCTAACTGACTAGACTTAGGTGCTGGGTGATCAAGGGCGAAAATATTAGTTCTTGAAAGTGGAACTACGTTCGACTTGCCAAGAAAAACTGTGTCTCCTCTAACTGAAAGAATGATGTTTCAGAAAGTAACAAATGCATTAGCTCAGAAACAGGAGCAGCCTATACAGAAGGGAAGCGGGTGGGTGGTGGGTGGGCGGCCAGAGCAGTTCACAGGTCGCATGTGACTGGTCTTGAACCGGGCAGGGGCCACTTCAGGACGTACAGATACGCAGCAAAGACGAAGCCAAAATTAGTTTAACGTGGGGTATAAAGTCAGATTTGGGCAGGAAGAGGCTTCCACGATGGGTCTGCTTGTGAAAGGACTGGAGTTCTCCCTACAGCTGAAGGAGAGAAGGGTGTTTCCCGGATACACAAAGGATACAGTGCGTCTTTTCAGAGCCTGGTTATCTTAGACTAAAGATGGACATTTGTGTATTTTTTCCTTCAGAGAAAATGGTTACCCTCTTCATCTCACGGCAAAGACAGAAGACGAATTCATAAATTTAGCTGCGTGCTTTCTGAACCAATCTGCACTGTCACCGAGTATCAGCTCTTTATGTAATTAAAGTTGTAACCCGCTCCCTCCTCTTTCTCCTTTCCCACATCGACTGCACCAAAACTAGTACATTTCTTCCGTTTTGCTTTTTTTTTTAAAGTTTTATTATGGAAAAATTTCAACATATTCAAAATAAGAAATAGTACAATCAGCTGGCCATCACCCAGCTTAAGGGACGGCCTGCAGCTGTGACAGTCTAGGATCTTCTTATCCCGCCCTCTCCACGCTCTTTAAAGACACGATGGATATGGTCTCCATCTCCCTTGACCACACAAAGCCGGGTCACACTCCAAATGTAAAAGGTCCCCGAGCCAAAGTTTAGCTCTGCGTGGGTAATTTTCTTCTATTACCACCCACAGCAAGGTGGAGTCAAGACTGTTATTTAAGCTTTTTACTCCAGAAGAGAAAGGGAATCTTGGCTGTATAAAAAACCCAAATCTGCCAGAGGCACCCAGCACTGTGTTACTCTGTTCGGTCTGGGGTAAGCTCACACACAAGTGAGTCCTCAATCCCAACCATAGAACTTTCTCGTAATTCTTTTTCGTAAGGGGTCCCAGACTCAGCCCCTTTGTCTTATACTGAAAAATTTGCTCGTCCGAGCTCCCTGATTTTACTTCTGCTTTTAGAACTCTCCGCTCTAACTGCTCCCTCTTACAAGCACTGTCGCCGCGGCAGCCCTGGGCCGCTCCTGAAACGCCTCTCCATCTCAGTACACCTTTGCCTCCAAAGCTGCAAGTAAACATTCACAACTTTGTGCCCCAGTCTGGTTCTGCAGCCCAACCTCCCACCGTCACACCAACAGCCCTGCTGGACATCGAAGCATCTACAAGCCCATTCTTGTTGGATTATATTTCAGTTCCAGTCAGACTGAGGTCACTAAATCAAGATACGGTTTCAAAGAGGACTTTGTGCTTATCTGTTGCCACTTCTGCCCTGAAGACAGAGTAATGAAACATTCTCTATACCTGATTTACGAAGCTTTCTTTGTAGGGAAGAACAATAGCACCCAGACTGCTGCAGAATCGTGTGTTAATTAAAAAATTCAACATGGAACCAACTGTATCGGTCAAGCATTCACTAGCAGGTACTTACAAGTCTGTACTGACTCTTTTCCTGAACTTTATTTTGCTATAAAATTGTGGCATTAGGGGAACTTATAAAGCCGTCCAATGACTTGATATAGTATTTACTCTGTATTTACATGGATGACTTTCCACATAGCTGGTGTTCTCTTTAGGATGGGCCATAAGGAAAGGTACCGTCGGTTCTGAACGCCGATAAAGTCATTCCTCTGAGCCACAGGCTCGTTCCCTAAGATTACTATGAATCAAGGAGTTGACTGTACTTCACAGTACTACCAACTGTCCTTTCCAGCAAGCTCTCTGTACTGATGGAAGACATCAGAGACAAATTTGTAACCCACCTCTAATGAGAGACCAGACTTCACCGCACGCACTCTGAGTGCTATCCTACACTTAGCTTCCTTTGTGTTTCCAACCCTTATTTTGCTACTGTTTCATTTATCCTATTGTATTTTATGTATTGTGTAAGCCACCCTGAATCCTGCTGGCAACAGTGAGGAGTATAATTAAGACATAAGTAGACGGAGACCCTATTCTGTGTGAGGCACAGTGCTGAGCTGAGGCCATGAAGATGGATAAAGCCATCCCTGTAGAAGACATTTACACAGACATCTAAGATATACGGAGTGTGAATGTCATGTAAATTGTCCAACATGCTGCTATTTCAAAGGGGTGATCGAGAAAGCCTTCATGGAAGAAATGGCATTTGAGGGTACTGAAAGATAGAGGTGTTTAACACATAGGAAAAAAAGAAGGAATATGTCTAAGCAGACAGAAGAACCAGGAGGGTACAGCACGGCACACGTATGGAACTGGGAGTGTTTAAAAACGTTTCGACGATGGACATGATGAGGATGAAGAGTAAGGAGGATGAAACCAGAAAGGAGCTGGGGCGGCAGCAGGTGGCCCTTCCTCCTTGCCACCACGGTCATCGTCATTATCAACAATAACTACTTGCTGTATCAGACGCTAGTTCTAAAATTATAAAGAGTATCAAACCATAGTAAGGTGTCAGCTTTACTCTTAAGGGATTTATAATAGATGGAGTGACAAGAAACACAGAAGTTATACACAAATATACAGTGGCATTTGGGAGATTTTTCTAAATGCCCTAATGGTTTAGGATGAGGATACAACTACTTGGGCGGGAAGAGTCAGTGGAGAGCATTTTTTTTTTTTCAGAAAGTGGGATATGAGCTGGCCTTCAAAAGCAGGTTAAAAAGAGAAGGAAGGAAGGACCGCGTTCCAGGCACAGAAGGTAGCATGTGTATAATGAACAAGGACGTGTTCTGGGGGGAATGAGGACAGAACAGTTTCACTGGAAGATGAGGTTCATGACAATGGGAGCATATTAGAAGAGGATTTTGACTTAATATAATATGGAAGATTTAATATATTATTTTAGGGAAGAGGGGTTTTTTGTGCTTTATTTAAAGCAACGGATGAAGAACATGGAGTAAAACTGTTCACACATTGAGGAGTATTTTTGGAAGACGAAACTGCTAAGCAAGATGAGGGCTGAACAGGAATGGGAGAGATGTAAGACCATCCAGAAATGAAGGGACGGGGCCTCGATTCCAAGGGCAGCTTTGGGACTAGGCAGGAAAAGCCTGGAGGGCCAAGGGACGCAGCGCGTCCCCACTCCACTGACTCAGCAGAGAGGACTGGGCGGCGGCTACGCGCTGCTGGGGGCCGACAGGCTGGCTGCCCGCTGGTCCGAGAGGACCCCACGGCCATGCCCACATTCCGTAGGAAATGACTCCACCTGAGGAGGCTCAGGTTGCCAGGGGCAGAGGGTGAGGCCGCGTGGCACATACTCCACAGCTGCCGCCGCCGTGCTAGGGAAGCAAGGAAGGAAGATGTGAGCGTTAAAATGGCCCCGCGGCACAGTCACTAAAGCGGGCCGAGGAGGTCACACAGACCCGACAAGACCAAGTGAGATGCGATGAGAAGACAGAAGTGTGGCGGCACCGCGCACTGGGATCCTCGGCAGCAGAGGCAGCACAGGAAGGCCGTGACGCTTGCTGGATGAGCGGAAGTGACGTCAACGTCCTCTGCGGCACCCGCTGGTCCTCTGAGTTTTACCGCCAGCCAGCACCAGCAGCCGGCTGCTTTGGTAGACGAAACGGCTGAGAACCCAGCACGGGGCCGCCCCACCACGGCCTTCAATCCTTTCAAATGAACACCTGAAGGTGCGGGCTCTGCTTTCAAGATGCTCCCCTCAACACCTAAGTGGACGGGCCCAACCTCCTCCTGTATTTTAATACGGATTATTTTTCTCCCGTTACTACACGGCCAACAACTGAGCACACGTGTAGTGCTGCGGCCCGTCTACACAAGCACACGGGGTCTCTCAATGTTCGACTCCTGCCGGCCTGGAGGCAACGTGAAATGTGCTGATTTGCCCTGCTGCTGCCCCACTATCTCCTCTCAGTCCAGAGGCCACACACGGGGTAACTTGCCTATGAAATAAACTTGCCGATTAAAAGAATTATCTGATCCTTTGTTCAGCTCTAAACCTGTTTAAAACCCATCCTTGAAGATTTCTTTGTGTTTCCGAAGTTCTACTGCTGCCCCGATGCAACATGCTAACGGTGCCTGCAGCGCGGCTAGGCCCGAGTGTCCTCAGTCGCGAGCGTCTCTCGAAGGCTGGAGAGAACGCCTCCTCGTGCTGGAATCTCACGTCATGGTGGGTGGGATGGACCCACACTGATCTGCTTCAGCCTGAAGCCCCTGTACCCTGAGAGGAGCCCTGATCCCGAGCTGCGTTCCCTGGTGTTCCCCAGCCTGGGTGCGGCGGGGCAGGTACAAGAAGCAGTGTGTCTAAAAACAGCACATGTGTTCAGGGTTTCAGCCACACTTCACAGGGCAAGACTGCCAGCTCCTCTTTGGGTAAAGAGAGGGGGACACCCCAGACACTGGTTACCCAGGAACAGCCATTATTCTCAAATCTGTTTTACCTGAAAAAAAAAATGCCTTCAGAAAATTCTTAAGTAGATTTTGAAGTTTCTAACACAAAAATATTATTTGAATCACATTACAAGTGTGAAACCTGTAATAATTTCAGCCTAGGCCACACTGATTAGCAGTAAAACTTGTTTTCTAGCCAAACTGATGGGGTAAATGGAATCATAGGACTAGATAACTTTTCAGCCCTTAAAAAAAAATCATTTAAGTAGTGCCTTCTATGGCATTTAATAGATGAATTTAAATGATTCTCATATACTATGATTCAATTCAATTAGGTGAAAAACTTAAAAAACTGTTTTCAAAGTAATTAAACCCCACTTAAAATTAGGTACGATAATTGTAATTTTTTACTAATTCAACCAATCTCCTTTTTCTGCCGCTTTTTTTGTTTTTCAGCATTAATGGGTTTTGGAAAGCCATCATGGTTTGGGTTACAATACATCTTTTACGTTTACTACACATGTGATAAAAATGAATACCTACTTAAAATTATTTATGTTTTAGCAGCTGTATTTATTCTGTCTTACAATAACAGCTGTGAGTCAGGCTAAGACTGGCTACATGTGCTTCTCTCTGGAGCTTCTTCAACTTTCCTGGGCTTTTACATCATTGGTGAGTAAAGGCAGCAGGTCCGACCCAGCCCGGGGAAGGTCGTAAAGAAATCCACGCGCCAGTCAGACGGCACCACGAACTTACAAGTCAACCGAAACTTCAGAGATGAGCCAATAAAATGGAAAACCAGGGAAAACCCCTTTTGCAGAAAATAGGAAAAGTATTTGTTTTCTTAAAGAAACTTTTCCTCACAAGAACAATTTAAAAAACCAGTTTCATGAGTTCAGTATAAAAACAGTTCCTATGGAAATAATAATTATAATGAATAATGTTATTTTTAAAATGTTTGACTTTTGAAAGTTAAGGCAAATGCAGTATAAATTTACCAAGTTATATATAATTATTCTTCATGGGGGGAAATCTTATTTTGATGTTTAAATACACGTGTATCAGTGGCTTACATCTAAGTAATAAAAATATTGTTTAGGGGACTTCCCTGGTGGTCCAGTGGTAAAGAATCCGCCTTACAATGCAGGGGATGTGGGTTCAATCCCTGGTCAGGGAGCTAAGATCCCACATGCTGCAGGGCACCTAAGCCCACACACACCACAACTACTGAGCCCGCACGCCTCCACTAGAGAAGAGAAAACC
The DNA here is from genome assembly GCF_011762595.2 of Tursiops truncatus. Classification (NCBI taxonomy): domain Eukaryota; kingdom Metazoa; phylum Chordata; class Mammalia; order Artiodactyla; family Delphinidae; genus Tursiops; species Tursiops truncatus. Next base: position 98,102,697 of record NC_047042.1, on the reverse strand, counting down.
CGCATGCCACAAATAGAGAGAAACCTGTGTGCCGCAAAGAAGACCCGATGCAGCCAAAAATAAATTAAATAAATAGATAATAAATAAAAATATTGTTTAAAAGCTTAATTTTCAATAAAATATAACTGCTGGTAAATACAGTTTGTTTTTGCTGTCTACTGCTGACAGACGAAGTCTCTACTAATAGAGCAATGATTTTACTTAGAAGCTGAACTTGTGCTTTAACTGCCACGAAAAGGTCAACTCCAGATTCAAGACCCACTGGCCCAGTCAACCAGGCAGCTGACTGTGTCCAAAAGAAAGAGAAAATGGTCCTGGAGAATCACACCGTGATTACTTCTCCATCTAGAACCTTACTTGGTTTGGAAAAGATTGACATTAGAAGGAATATCCCATCATACCTATGAAAACAAAAAAGCAGGTTATCCTACTGATTTTTAATCTAACTATATTCACCTAGAACATGAGTCCCTAAGGCCAATCTCATATCTAACATTTAACAGTTTACATGAAAAAGCGAAACCTGCTTCATTTATCTGCTATTCTAATCCATATCTGATGAAACAGGACTCGCCACCTTAACTCATTTGAAGGAAAGTCATTTAACTTGGTTCTGCTGCCCACACAGCCAAACCGGGTTTTGAATTAACATCTGTGAAAACACCTCACGTTACTGAAAAGATAGCTTCATCAGGTCACCCCTTTTGAATCCCCTGTACATGCCTGTGTCAGGTCCTTTAAAGGTGTGTTTACATTCTTCCCTCTAATATTTCATAGATGTGATAACAAGTGAGGCAGCAACCCCCATAATTAAAAGTAGAAAAGAGATCCCCAAGAAAACAGGAAAATAAAGACTTAAAAAAAGATACTAAAGATAGTACTGTTGAAATAATTAACACCAAACACAATAAAATCAGAGGTAAAAAGTTTTCTGATTCAGACCTAAGAACCAACTGTGTGTTCTAGAAGCTTTTCTTCTCCAATAGTTGTCCCAAACACTATCAAAATTGAAGTTCACAATAGGGACAAAACTGAAGACAACTTACCTGTCTCTTAGAAACACATGATCCTTGCTATGTAAAATTATCAAGTGAATTACAGATAACCCAGCAGAGTATTCTTGTGCCTCCCGCAGTGGGGAGGGGGGTGTGCATTAGAAATGCCATACAGTTCAGGGCCTTTCCAGGGCAAACAGCCCTGTGAGCTTCAATGGGAGGGCAGTACACAGACCGAAGTTCCTGCAAGGGGCAGCCTGTGGCCTGTGAGTGCCAGAGACAAGTCTCTAGGAGGCTTTAGCCTGTTCTTTCTATGGAATAATCTTCTCTCTTCTAGTGCAAGGAATGTAATTTTGAGAAGACATAAAGGAAAAAAGAATATCAAGAAATTAAACGCTTAATGCCTAAAAAGTGCCAGAGAAGAGTTTATGGAGATGTTTACTGAATAAAGATGCTTGTGAACCTTCTATTTTAGAAAGCCCAAACCAGGTTCTCTATGAGAGTCTAGTGCAAATCTTACCCCTTGGATTTGTAGGTGGAGACACGAGACACACCTGCAGTCCGTGCGTGGGAATGGTTAGGCCCGACTGGTTTTCAGTTAAACAGTACTTACATTTAAAGCAGCTTCTCCACACTTTTCAATCGCTGCAAGACCCTGATTATGAATGTGTGTCTCCAGGAGTTTTTTCAATTCTCCCAGGCCATCCTGGATTCTGGATACAAGATTATACATGCGACCCAAATCTGAAAGAAGAAGGCGCCACACCTTTATGCACAGAAACAAACTCTGCATATCCATTCCACTAAGTAAGTGCTTACAGAGGTGAAAGGTACACTGGAATAAAACCACCGTGTTTTCACACCTTAATAATCAAATGCACTTAACTGTAACCAAATACTTTATATTTAGCATATGTATATTTAGCTGAAAGTAATAAGGAAGTCATGCTATTATAAAAGCATATTCGGGCTTCCCTGGTGGCGCAGTGGTTGAGAGTCTGCCTGCCGATGCAGGGGACACGGGTTCATGACCCGGTCTGGGAGGATCCCACATGCCGCAGAGCGGCTGGGCCCGTGAGCCATGGCCGCTGAGCCTGTGTGTCCGGAGCCTGTGCTCCGCAGCGGGAGAGGCCACGGCAGTGAGAGACCCGCGTACCGCAAAAAAAAAAAAAAAAAAAGCATATTCTCCCCCTTGCTAGGAGAAACTACTAATAGAGAAAGAAGATGATCAGGAACTACATCTGAGGCTTCCTAACATTTGAGATTCAGATATTATTTATACCTGACACGTAATAGGCACTCAAATATTACTTAAAAGAATGAATAAATTTAAGGACTATTTATGAATATCCATCCCAACTATACAAACAAATAAGTCACAAAAGGGTCCCCATATTCTTCACTTAATATATGTATGGCACATGGTTGATATATGAACACCAAAGAAAAATCCTGAATCCAAACACCAATCTTTTACTGAGCTCCTAACATGTCCCAGTAAAACAAGGAAGGGGTAAAGGAAATACTTCTGCAAAATTATAGCCTTCTCATCTTAAAGAATTTTCAGAAGAAACATACGCAAGAAAAAAATAACCAGGGGTTTCCCTGGTGGCGCAGTGGTTGAGAGTCTGCCTGCCGATGCAGGGGACACGGGTTCGTGCCCCGGTCCGGGAGGATCCCACGTGCCACGGAGCGGCTGGGCCCGTGAGCCATGGCCGCTGAGCCTGCGCGTCTGGAGCCTGTGCTCCACAACGGGAGAGGCCACTACAGTGAGAGGCACGCGTACTGCAAAAAAAAAAACCCAAAAACAAACAAACAAAAAAAACCAGTGGTAGCATCACTTAATGCTAAGGTGTATGGAACAGGTTAGGCTCCAAACCAAACTGAAAAGACGCTCTTCCCCCAAAGTCACACCCCAAGCACACTGCAGAGGTCTGAAATCAACACACAAGGCACACACTTGCGCACACACAATCTCACACGTGAGTCTCTTAAAGAATGACTGGTGTTGGTAATGCTAACTGAGTCTAGAACTTCACACAATTTCAACATCACAGATCAGAATAAATACCCTTGTGTTTTGAATCTCAGTGGCTCACCTTCATTTTTGTCGGCATCCAATAAATTCTGAAACTCTGTGTGGAAAATCTCCAAGTGCTTCTCGATGAGCACCTGCTCGCACTTCCGGGCTAGCTCGTCCTGGGTGCTCTCGTGAAGGTAGACCTGGACTCTCCGCTGCTCCTCCAGCAAACGAGCCTCCGCCTGTGGGAATTAATTCAAGTCAGAGGTTTGGGTTTGCTTTTTAAAAACTGCTAACAAAAATAGCAGCAAATTAGGGCTTCCCTGGTGGCGCAGTGGTTGAGAGTCTGCCTGCTAATGTAGGGGACATGGGTTCGAGCCCTGGTCTGGGAGGATCCCACATGCTGCGGAGCAACTAGGCCCCTGAGCCACAACTACTGAGCCTGCGCGTCTGGAGCCTGTGCTCCGCAACAAGAGAGGCCGCGATAGTGAGAGGCCCGTGCACCGCGATGAAGAGTGGCCCCCGCTTGCCACAACTAGAGAAAGCCCTCACACAGAAACGAAGACCCAACACAGCAAAAATAAATATTAATAAACTCCTCCCCCCAACATCTTTGAGAGGCCCGTGCACCGCGATGAAGAGTGGCCCCCGCTTGCCACAACTAGAGAAAGCCCTCACACAGAAACGAAGACCCAACACAGCAAAAATAAATATTAATAAACTCCTCCCCCCAACATCTTCTTAAAAAAAAAGAAAAAGAAATTTCAATGATCTCGCATTATTCAGGTAACCTGAATAAAGAGTGAAAAACTATATTTTGTATTATAAAAATGCCAGTACTTCCCAAAATGATTTTTTTTTTTTTTTTGCGGTACACGGGCCTCTCACTGTTGTGGCCTCTCCCGTTGCGGAGCACAGGCTCTGGACGCGCACGCTCAGCGGCCATGGCTCACGGGCCCAGCCGCTCCGCGGCACGTGGGATTCTCCCAGACTGGGGCACGAACCCGTGTCCCCTGCATCGGCAGGCGGACTTCCAACCACTGCGCCATTAGGGAAGCCCCCAAAATGATTTTTTAATTTGGCATAATTTTGGAGAAATCTAGAAAAATTCAAATGGAAGAATAAACATCCAAGAGCCAAAAAAACAAAATGAAACAATGACTGGGCAGGACTTGCGCTGTCAAAAATTACTAATAGGACAATAGTTTCAACTGCAGAAATTTAAACCTTACTGCACATTCTAAATAGAGTTAAATGTGAAAAACAAAATAAACTTGGAAAATATCTGTAGTATATATCAAAAGGTCAATATCCTTAATATATAATAATCTCTGAAAAATCAATAAGTATGTGCAAATAAAAACATGGGAAAGGAAAAGGAACAATTTGCAAAGTAAGAAATACTTGAAGATTCTGATAAGACATAATTTGTTATATTATTTGGTTAATGGAATACTGCTATCCAGTAAATAGAAAATACATTAATGTAATAAATTAGTGGGGGAAAATAGTTATTAAAAAAACCTATAGGGCTTCCCTGGTGGCACAGTGATTAAAGAATCTGCTGGCCAATGCAGGAGACACGGGTTCGAGCCCTGGTCCAGGAAGATCCCACATGCCACGGAGCAACTAAGCCCGTGTGCCACAACTACGAAGCCCGTGCTCCGCAACAAGAGAAGCCACCGCAATGAGAAGCCTGCGCACCGCAACGAAGAGTAGCCCCAGCTCTCTGCAACTAGAGAAAGCCGGCACACAGCAACGAAGACCCAGCGCAGCCAAAAATAAATAAATAAAAACAAAACAAAACCCTACAGCATTACTCCAATTTGGTGTTTACGCGCACACTTGAGCAAGTGTCCCAAGTTTGTGCAGGTTTATGCTATTTGTATTTCCCTGCAAGTCTACAGTTGTGTGTTTTCTTTCCTGATTACAAAGCTATTTTAAAAAACAATAAAAGATCTTTCTGTGCTTTAACTCTGAAGTTCCAAGCCTCTGCTCCTTCATATCTAGTATTTCATTAAGCCTGATACCTCAAGAAATAAAGCTGGTGAAATACAGGACATGCAAACCAAAAAGCACCACTTTTTCTCGAGGTTATACCTGTTTCCTGGAAGAACATAATACCCTGGCAGCAAAAAGTCATCTCTTAAAAACTTTTCTCTCCCCTAAAATGAAAGGTAAAACTTTGGTATCACTGCTGATTCACTCTCTGGGGGACATTGGCTTTCCATCCCCTGTACTACAAAAAAACAGTAGCACTCTACAGACTCTTCCTGCAGGGGCCGAGAGGGAAGAGCAAACTGGTCCCTAAGTGATCACAAAAGCCAGAGGGGCTCAGCAGTTGTTTACACAGCAGTCCCCCCTTATCTACGGGGGATATGTTCCAAGACCCCCCAGGGGATGCCTGAAACTGTGAACCCTATAGGTACTATGTTATGTTTTTTCCTATACATACATACGTATGAGAAAGTTTAATTTACAAATTAGGTACAGTAAGAGATTAGCAACAACAATAAAGTAGAACAATCATAACAATATAATGTAATAAAAGTTATGTTTAATGCCTTTTCCGTCTTAACGGGGCACATGTCATGCCCTGTGGCCATGACGTCAATTTGAGGTGTGACAGCAAAGCTAGCACAGATTTTCCTTCTTCACAACTTCACGGAGAGACAATTCATTCTCACCACAGACCTTAGCAACCTTTTCCTTATTAAGTTGAGAACTTCCTCCTTTTTACTTAAAGGAAGCACTTTATGGCTTCTCTTTAGCGTATCTGAATTGCTACTCTGGTGCTTTGGGGCCACTTTTAAGTACAATAAGGGCTATGTGATCTCAAGCACTGCGGACGACGGTCGATCTGATCACCTGGTCGATGAAGAGACTAACAGGGGAGATGCTATGGACAAAGGTATGATTCAAGGGCAAGATTCCATCATGCTACTCAGAACGACATATTTCAATACATACAATTTAAAGCTTATGGACTGTTTATTTCTGGAACTTTCCATTTAATATTTTTTGGACTGAGGTTGACTGTGGGTAACTGAAACTGTGAATAAGGTGGGACTACTGTCCACAGGCCTACTTCCTTTTATTGCGATTCACAGATACTGCTTTTTTAAAAACAAAACAGAAACTGAAGGACTGTGGGTAGAGCAAGTGTGTCAGCACCGTGTCTTCAACAGCCTTTGCTCACTTTGGGTCTCGGTGCCACATGCTGGTAATTCTCAAAATATTTAAACGTTTTCATTATTATTATTTGTTATGCTGATCTGTGATCAGTGATCTTTGATGCTGCTATTGTAATTGTTTTGGCATCATTTAGCAATAAAGTTTTTTTAAATTAAGGTATGTAAATTGCTGTTTTTGACATAACGCTATTCTCCACATTTCATAAACTAGAGTATGGCGTTATGCCCTGGGAAACCAAAAAATCCGAGTGACTTGCTTTCTCGCAGTGGTCTGAACCTGAGCCTGCAGTGTCTCTGAGGTTGATGAAAAACCCAAGGTCCTGGGTGTTATGTCATTAGGTTTTAGGAAGGACAGTCATGTACATTCTTTGTTAACTGGAAGGCAAATAAGCTCTTGATCAGCACTGTACTTGGCAGATAATTACATCAGAACACCCAGATCAAATTCAGAATGACTAAATAAAGTTAAGCAATTCAAGACTGTTCCTATTAATTCTATTAGCATCAGTATGCAGGAAAAACAAAATGAAAAAAAGAAGTAAGCAAATTAATGAAATAAGGTATATTTATTTTTAAAGTTTTAAAAAATGACATTAGAAACCTAGAAGAGTCACACGTTTTTTTCGTAGCTCAGATGAGACAGTAAGATATGCTAAGACACTAATATGGCTCAGGGGTGTTCATTCATCAAAGTCATCAGTAGAAGGAAAGCCAAAGATTCTCAACTGTTTCCACTAAAAGATTCCTAACAACACAGAAATGGGAACATAGACCCCTCCAGGGAATTTGCACATCTAGCCCAAACTGGCTGTTAAAAGCAGAGTATTTCTTGAAAGTTCATGCTTTATCTCAATATTGTTCATGAGTTTTGTACTCTACTTCCTGATAGAATGTTTTAATATAAACGTAATTTCTTAAGTTATTGAATAAAATGTGCCACAATTTATCCCATGGTTTTGCATATTCTCAGGCATATACTGAAGGTTCTAAACAATGTATGTGTGTAATACCAAACACTTATATCATGTTTGCTCTTTGCCAAGCATCAAATAATATATAGTAATAATAATGATAATAATAAATTATCCCCATTTTATAGATGAGGAAACTGAGGAACAGAAAGGTTAAGGTCAACTCCCTAGTAAATGGTGGAGTAGGGATTTTAAATTAGACCCATAGCTCAGTTTGAGATGCAAGGCTATAGCTATAGGTAAGGGTAGAATTGTTCACACATTCCAATTTTATGCTCACAGAGTCTCTGCATTATGGACTTTCAGAATGGATGGATGTCATGTTTGGTAAGATCCAACCAGATTTGGGCCAAACCTTTAACGCCTCTAGGAAGAAATCCCCTCTAAGAGAGCAAGGATGCTGGAAGCATGCTCTCTGTTGAAGGCAGAGCTCACACTGGGTTGAAACTATCCAGGCCATTGGAAATGTTTGCTCCTCAAGCTGCCTTTGGTTCCAGGTCCGATTTTTTTTTTTTTTAATAATCATACGCGGGCCTCTCACTGTTGTGGCCTCTCCCGTTGCGGAGCACAGGCTCCGGACGCGCAGGCTCAGCGGCCATGGCTCACGGGCCCAGCCGCTCCGCGGCATGTGGGATCTTCCCAGACCGGGGCACGAACCCGTGTCCCCTGCATTGGCGGGCGGACTCTCAACCACTGCGCCAGCAGGGAAGCCCCCCGGTCCGATTTTAAAAGCAGATTTCCCTGTTTTGGGAGTGCTGACGTAGCTCTGGCCTACGAAGCGGATTTCCTTGTACCAAAGCACTACTACCTTCCTGGTTGTGGAGAGCAGGTAGCTGCAATTCACTAAGTAGTCTGCAAATTGAAAAGGCCTGAACCACGCTTGTGGATGTGTACCCCGATAAAAGGCCCCACTTTTAAAAACATACACAGTTTTAAAAGGATCACCATATATAGTAGAGTTCAATAAAATATGTCTTTATGCAAACTACACTCTGCCAAAATGAAAAAATGAAGTAACAGGCAATGCTTAGATTTAAAACAGATTTGTCAGGCAGCTGTTAGAAACTCTCTATAAGCTGGTTAGGTTCCAGACTGGCACACAAAAGCTAATTTAATCCGTAAGTATACACAAGGAACTATCACTACTCCAAGTATAATACTTCTTCTTCTTTTTTTTTTTTTTTTTTGCGGTACACGGGCCTCTCACTGTTGTGGCCTCTCCTGTTGCGGAGCACAGGCTCCGGACGCGCAGGCTCAGTGGCCATGGCTCACGGGCCCAGCCGCTCCACGGCATGTGGGATCTTCCCGGACCGGGGCACGAACCCACATCCCCTGCATCGGCAGGCGGACTCTCAACCACTGCGCCACCAGGGAAGCCCCCCAAGTATAATATTTCTGAAGCGTTCCACTTTTGTTAGGTTTTGAGGTATCAGAAATTTGTTTGTCAAGGACTTTCAGCTTCAAACTTGTAAGGGCCACTTATAATCACTATCTCTTATGGGAAAATGCACTTGGAATGTCACAAACAAATTGGGGAGGACCTTCTCTACATGGTTAGAAGGGAGAGCTGTTTGTTGCTCTTTCTGACTTACTAACTTTCGATCTCAGCACATGGAGAAAGTGATTCTGCAGTGCATTTCCTCTCCAAGCAAACAGAGAATAAAGGGAAAAAAGCAGGTGTCAGACACAGTCAGCCCCAGACTCCCTGGAGGTCTCCTTGCCCGTCTCAGTCAGCAGTCATAGCCTGTGGGCAAAATCCTGCCTGTAAGTAAACTTATTGGAACACCGCGGCACTCACTGTTTAGATGTTGCCGTGGCTGCTTCTGCGCTACAACGGCAGAGCTGAACAGTTGCAAGAGAGACCACATGTGCACAAGGTCTAAAATATTTACCATCTGGCCCTTCATAGAAAGTTTGCTACCTCCTGACTTAGGTCACTCCTCAGAGCATAAGTCTGGGATACCTGTATTCCCAAGAAGGAGAACGAAGAATAATTCCACTAGAACTTCACTGTAACATCACTTAATGTAGAAAAAGATTTACGATACAGACACCGATCTTGGATTTTTTCTTGTCTAAGACTTTGATCCTGTTCCCTCAGAAGGACTTCTCCTCTAATGCAAACTTGAAGACTGTGTTATATAGATTTTTAGGGGATATTTCAGAAGCAAAAAAGCAAAAGCTTAAAGTTTGCAAATATTTGTTTCTTAAAAACTAGTTTCTCGTTGACGTGAGACCGTGGCTCCCGTTAGATACACATATACATTCTATTGTAGTAGAGACAGTTCAAAACATGAAAGTCATACAGCTATTACGGTTACATCCTCCGATCAGTAAGGAGAACATGGAGCCATGATTATCAAATTAACTTATAAAAGCTCCTTGGTGAACTGGGAGCAACGATCTGCACCTGCTACAGACACTACAGGATAACAGTACCTAAGAAATGACTTTGAAGAAAGTTGCATATATTAAAAAGAATAATTCATCTGAGCAGCAATAACTTTTAACTTAAGCCTACTTTAAGTACTATGTTTAAGCTTACCTTTTTCATGTATTCAGTAACCGGGTTCTGCTGCAAGAATTCGGTGCTCTCTCTGGTATAAAATCTCTCTGTGTCAGCCAAAAACTGAGATTCAAAGGATTCTTTGTACACTGTTAGCGTTGGGCCCTTCGCAAAGGCATCATCTTCATTCAGTCCCAGTTCCACTGGAAGTAAATAGGAACTACATTTCAACTGCCCTATTTTTGGTTATATTTTAAGGAATATACTTAGGGGTGGCATTCAGTTTAAGTTATGCTTAAAAGGTAAGAATAAAACAACAGGGCATAAGGCAAATCTGTTATTCACTGGTAGTAAAGTATACTTTCAATAAAAGAAAAAAGAAAAAAGTCCAAGACACACAAAAGCAAGTAATTCTGATGGATGGCCAGGCACGTTCCAAGTTATCATGAAGTTCATTCAGAGAAAGTTTATATTTCTAAAAGCTTACAAGAAGGAAGAATGCCTAATTCTAAACTTTCAAAGAAATACAATGCTACCTAAGCTTTTGAAATACTGTATTACTTTTCAGATTTCTCAATCTGTTATCATTCGGCTCCATTAATGACACTCTAGCATATAAATCCAGTAATTCAGTATGAGACCAGAAAAGAAAAGAATTCAAATGTCAAATGTCTAGTCCATCAAAATTTCCTTAGGGCACAAAGATCAAACAATTTTTATAATGGGTAAAATCAAACCGAATCACACTGACATAAAGAGAATTATGAGTACCTTTGTAAATGCTAACAATATTCTTGATAATACTAAACTATCTGAAAATAAATCTATTGGAGCATTGTTATGCAATTGTCACTTGATATACAACTGAATAAATTAAAGGGAAATTGTTTACCATAAGACTGTACAACTCCGCTTATCAGTCTTGTATTGATGGTTTCACCATTTCTTTCCTTTTCAATCAGTTTTAAAACAGCATTTGTTACCTTTAGAAAGGATATAGGAAGAAAACATGTAGATTACAGACTACAGTATGTATTGGGCTGGCCAAAAAGTTCGTTCGGGTTTTTAGCCAACCCCACATTATGTTACTACATAGCTCTTCAACATTAGAATCCATTAAATGCAAGATGAGAGGCACCCTTAGGACATCCCAAAGGAGTGAGGAAGACAATGGCTAAGAAATGAAATCTGGAAGGGGTTTCAAAAGGAAAACATGCACACACTCACACAAGTAGGTACCTGTTTATTCAATGGCCTGAAAAGACAGTCTCTCCAAGTCACCAATGCAAGCTGGATGAAAAGAAAAAGGAACAGTATTAAATGGCTGTACTTTTACTATGCTTTTTCCAAAGCTGAAGTCATAGGAAATAGCCTGAATCCTAGATTACATGTATCAATATTTCTAGATTATAAACTTGGTGAAAATCATCATGATGAAATCAGAGAGCCATTCTCTTAACAACTTCAAAAGGTATCAAAGTACAGACGTTTATTAGCTCACATTTTAATAGTTGAGAGAAAAAGAAAATCTGGATTTTAGGAGAACATACATATTAGCCTAAAGGGCAACGGTGGATTTAATGTATAAAATTGTTCTCTGACTCAAATGTATGTTTTGACCTAACACATTTAAGAAAGATTTATCATAGTTTACCATTTATCATAGTTTCCTAATACTCAGTAAAATAAATAATAGATCTTAAATATCGAGTAAGTTCTGTATGTTTATCATGGTGTTTTATGTTACATGGATGCATACAACTGTAAACGCATCAAACTGTACATCTTAAATGAATCAGTTTATTATACATAAATTATTCAAATTTCCCATTTTACTAGTATGTGTGCGTATGATGCATTTTTAAAAGTTTTGGAACTTCTCAATAGAGGTTATGTCAGAAAGTTACTGTAAAATGTTCCCCCAAAGGGAAATGTTACAATTCATATATGGTTTTTAAACTGTTGAGAAAGGTATTATTCAGTTAAGTTCAAACTCAAATTTATAACAATTTAACACTCAAATACAAACTGCTGAGAAATTAATTTAAAGGTAAATGCTATCAGTCTTATTTTCTGCCAAATTTAACCATAGATAAAACTGGGTTTATGTAAGATAATACAGTTCTGAAAAGGTTATGTGTAAATTTAATTTACAAAATGAAAAAGTTTCTACCAAAAAAAGGGCAATCTGAAAGCACTATTTAAGAGAAAAATATTTTTAGTAAAGCATGAACAATATATACTCAAGTACTACTAGAATAAAAAGGTTATTTCAGAATTAGGAATTATGCTACCAAAAAAAACTCCGGGAAGAAAGAGTCTTATTTTTCAGGAAAAATACACCCTGTGGGGCGCGGTCTGAAGGTAACTCTCCCTGTGCAAACTGGCCGCTGCTCCTCTTCCCACACTCCTCAGACCTGTCAGTGCAGGGGGAGGCAAGGCAAACGCAACGTGTGGCCATCAACTTCCAGTAAAGATACTGCACCTTTCAAACATTTTTCTAAGTTAAGACAGCACTAGGCAGACCTCATTTGACTTGGGATAATTCGTCACTTTGAAGGAAGAAAGGCAAGATAAGAAAGCAGGACTGAAGGTAAACCAGAGAAAGTTCAGGACAGGATTCAGGGAAGAAGTCCTGCTGAATTCCTTTAACGTGTTAATAATGGAATTAGTTTACGCGCTCTGGTTGACTGGAAAGGAAACCCACAGCTTTCTATAATTGAAGAGAAAGACAAAATTATCAGGGAAAAAAGTAGATCTTTATAGTTCATGACAAAGCCTCCCCGTCTTCTGGAGAGTCTCGAAAATGCAATGAGGCATCACTGCACAAGAACTGTTCCATGTGTCAACTGATATTCGAGCTTTAAATGAATTCAACAGGCTCCCTGCGAGAGCAGGCAAAGGAAATACTGTTTCTAGAGAGACGTGTTAACTGGCCTTTGCTGTGAGTTATGGCTGCGTATTGCATTTCCAAACTGACTACAGCATTTAGGGATGTAGAAACTACGAATTTTGAAAGTAAAAAAAAAAAAAAGGAAGAAAGAAAAGGAAAAAAAAGCAGTCAAATCTTGAAAACAGTACACAAAAAAGTTTAAAGACTATAATAATTTTGGGGAGTATGTGATGTTATTATAGCGCATCTATATGGTGTTTTAGGTCAAGCAGCCAAGAGGCAATCAACGAAAATCACGCTGATTCCTACACTGACAACTTTCAGTCTCGAGAAAGCATCTGTAAGTGGAAAAGAAAAGGTGGACTACAAGAGACTCAAATCAAAACACTAAACCTAGAAAGTTCTGTTAAAATTATATAACAAAGTACCATTATGAAGCAATAACCGTTTGGTATAGAAACTGAGCTACACAAATAATAAAATAATAAAAGTGTGTCATGCATCTATGGCACATTTCTTTTAATTAAATTTGCCAAAAGCAAAGCAACAAAGCATTGCTATTAGAGCAACATTCTTGGATATGGAGATAATCTCATTATGCAGAACCTGACATTTTAACACCACTCGTTCAAAAAAGGTACTGTCTGTATATCTGAGAGCCTACTATGAACAGACAGACTGTTCTGTTGTTCTGAGTCCTCCCTTGACTGGTTCTCAAACTCGACAGTGCATCACCTGGAGGGCTTGCTAAAAACACTGCTGGGCCCCAGCTCCAGAGTCTCTAGTTAAGTCAGTCTAGGCTGAGGCCCAATTACTTGCATTTCTAACAAGTTCCCAGGTAATACTGATGCTGCAAGTTTGGAGACCACACTTTGAAAACCAGTGAGCCTGGAAAAAGCTCCCTTGACTGAAGAAACATACTAATGAAGGTGATTTAACAATTCAAATTTTGCCTCTTCAAAATTTATTTCCATGCAGTCTTAAAAAAAAACCCTCAATTCTGAATTCTGTTAAGTGTCATGACTCCTATTACTTCGTATATTGAGTGGGTAGAGTGGAATTTCACATCACAGTCCCCTCCGTGAAGCAGTTTCCCAGACCCCAGAAGACCGTGGATGGCTGATCACTGAGGCTCGAGTCCCAAGCAAGGGACCCGCTTTGCCTGCTGCGGCCGGGATGCAGGACTTGCTGTGCTAAAACGGGGACAGCTCCGGGCTCAGCCTGATGGTCGGTCAGATAATTGAAGAAGAAACTTTTAATAAGTAAATGCAGAAGCGTGCAGGCTGTATTTTAGAACTCCAATTACTCATCCTTCTCTTTTCTCGCCACAAAATATCTAAGGGCCATTTATTGATCAATTAAAACAAAGGGAGTTATAGCTCACCAGTCTGAAAACTGCTTACTATTTGCCTAGATCTCCTACTGGGAAGGAAGATGTGTCCCTAAGAAAACACACATCTGAAAGGTGTGTAAAAACAATCTTACGGAGTAGATTTCATAGATTCCTTTCCGTCCTTCGTCACACTCGCGGCGAACCCAGTGTCTATTGAGGTAGGCACAAATCCCATTCAGCACCTTGCTTGAAAACCGGTAGTCTTCCCACTGTTGAGTGTAGAACTTCAGGACACTCTCATCCATCAAATCTTCTCCGTCCTAAAGACAAGTTCACTAGAGCTTTAAGATGACTAATTTGTCACATGATAAATCAGAGATAAAAGTTAACTGAAACAAATCTATTGCATTAGGATACACTGATGTGTATGGCTTCAGATGGGTTCTTTGGATTATTCTGTATACAAAACATGCTCATTTACTATAAATTCTCACAAGAAAGTAGCTCATGAGGATTAGACTAAAGAGAATTTTAATGGAAATTCTTTGATCTCAAACTAGAACATTTTTCATGGTATTAATATGCATATACATTCATAAAAAGACTGAACTTTTTAGAATATGAGGGTAATTCCTTTATATTAACAAATGAGGAATTCACCTCAACTTACTCCTATTTTTGATATTTTCTGTTAAAAAATTAATTAAAATGTCCAATTAACAATTTAGACCACGGGGCTGATACTCTTCCATTTTTTAATGCATCTTCTTCATTCATTAAATTTACTTAAAAATTATAAAAATCTATAGCTCTCTGTGGTAATCTGCTGCATTTTTGTAAAAATAAAGTATACAGTATAATGGTGCAATATTTCTTCTTTAACCAGGCCTCACGAGGAAAATGTTCATTTACCAAATTATTTTTACTGAAATGTCTACAACTTAAACCACAAATTTTTATTTGAAGGACAGTAACTTGAAATTTTTTCTTACGTATTAATGACATCTACAAAGTTAGGTCTTACCCTTTAAAAATGGGGCATTAAATTGCAGTATAATTAAAACGTGCCGTAGCAGAAGAGCACTCCAGGGGGAGCTGGGAGAGGGCAGCCCCCTCCATGAACTAAGGGCCTGGGGCCGTCCCTGAACTTCTCAGAAGCTCCATAAATACACGCTGCACGAGTGATCCGACAAGCCACGTGAAAACCTGACCGTATCTGGATACAACCAAATCTGTGTTCATTTAAATAACAAGAAACGAACCCGAACATGTAAAGCTAAGCTATTCTGGATTATAGTAGATGACCATTTTTAGAATGCAAAAAATAATATCGCTGATGGCATGGCTGTCAATACCTTTCAAAACACAATACACTGTTCCTCACTTCAATACTAAAAAAGAATAATTAATTCCAGTGTTCACTTTACAAAGTGTTGTGAATAAAAGCAAGGAGGACACAGTGGCTTCATCAAGACTGCTTAGGAACGTGGAAAATAATACCATCTTAGTCACGATTTGTGGTCAGTCGATTATGGTCTGTTAAAATGATGTTAAGTTTCCAATTACCTTGTAAAATATATTAAGAAAAACAAATGTGGCATGCTGAAGTTTTCTGCCTGTTATCTGTGTAAATAAAAAATCTTTCAAGTATATACACAGAGTGTGCAGACTTCCCAGGGTACACACCCTACATAATGTGCGTAGCACCAGATGAAGAAGCCACTTGCCCATCCTGTGGCTGGATGGAAGGCATCACACTGCCTTTGCTACAGAGGATGGAGACTGAGGAAGAAAAAGGCAGAAGATGAAGGGGAAAAACCACATCACTGTCCAAGCAAAAGGCTCAGAGCAGGAGGAATGAATGTTCGTGGCGAAACCCACCCAGCCAAGGGCACAATTTCCTTATAGTTCTGAAATGTACCACAAGGCCATGTAGAAAAGGCAAGAACACATTGGAAAATGTGATTACCAAAGGCTGGGTAACCTTACAGTCTTTTATACATTTTGATACAGAACAGCACATTGGGTTCAAAATACAATACAGGTAATCTGACTTCATAATCATATGCTTTAAAAAGGTTCATCAATCTCTAACCACCAAATACCAAATGGTTAGTAATTGAAGGAAAGTACTACTATGGTGAAAGGCTATCAAAAACTTCTAATTTAACAAATCAAAGAACAGAATATGGGCTTATGAAGATTTCATCTTCACAATAGGTAAATGACTAAGCAAGAGCAAAACATCTTCAGGCACACGTCAATGCCAAAAACAATGAAACAATGACAGTGAAAGATTTAACTTATCAATAGAATCATTATTTCACTACCTTTTCTGTTTTTACATTCTTTTATAAATGCTCAGTATACATATAAAACATCTTACCTTCAGAAGATTTGTCAAGTAATTCTTCAAAAATTCTTTAAGCCGTTTGTACAATTCCAAGCCAACAAACTGAGCTCCCCCCGGCGTCTGCCCCTTTTTTGATTTAGAAGGAGGGACACCAGCCCCTCGAGCCTGGTTTGACTGGTGAACACTCGTGCAGTAGTTATAAACGTGACTTGGAGAAAAGTCAAGGAAATCAACAGGCATCATCAATGTCAACAGTGATTAATACGAACATATTTTCTTATAAGATACTTCAGTATCAATGTTTCCCATGTATCAACCAAAACCTGTTAAAGTTAGAGTGGAAAAAAGATCCCATTCACACACCAATAAAGCTAAGAGTCAGCCAGCCAAGGAGGATGGAACATCCTGGAGGAAGGTCACCAAGAAAACTCTGGACCTTCAAGATCGTCTAATGCCATTACCTTGTGGAAAACTGTCCTGAGAGTATATTAGAAGGTAAGAAAAGAACTGGCAAATGTACAAAGAAAAGGTTGCAAATGAAAAGAAAAAAAGCAACTACCTACTTCAGGGAAAACAACAAGCTATAACCATAGTCTATTATAATGCTTAGCTATGAATATTTCCAGAAGCATATGTCATAAATATAAAAATAACCAAAACTTTAAAATTATCTGTAAGTGGATTTAACCAAAGCTACCCTCTGAGAATGAAAAATGAAAAGCAGAAGACACGGCAGTGAAAGAGACGGAGTCCTCTATTACAACTGAAAGTCATGGATGCCTAAAGCTGGCCAATCAGGAAAGAGCAGGACCCAGGCACTACGGAGAGAGATGGAGATGTGGTCTCTCTTTTTTTATATAACCTTTAATACTATTTCAGCTTATCTGCATATTCTTTACTTGGATAAAATTAATAGAAAGACACCAATACTGATTCAGACAGAAAGAAAAATCATGAAACAGAATATTCTGGTGTATTTAAGAACCTGCTATATAAAAACTATTTCAAGTCAGCGGATAAAGATTATTGAATAAATGGCATTATAGGTGATTTCAAAAAAATTTCATATTCCAAAATATATTACAAACAGATTAAGAACTAAAATATACAAACTGAAACCATAAAACAAAGAATATACACACAAATACTTTCTTGATCTGAGGTTGGAGAAGGCCTTTCTAAGCAAAGTCATATAATCACTTCATCTGAAATTCTGTAACTATTTTAGTAAGAGATATCTTAAAGTTACTACCTTTAATAAATAAAGGTAATTTAAAACAATGTGAAAAAAATTAATCTCTAAAGAAACAAGGATTCCAACAGAAAATCCAAAAGCTAAAAGAAATACGTATTCGTAGCCAAAAACCTAAAAAACCCCTCAATCTCAGTGGTAATCAAAGAACTATGCCATAAAACACTGACTCATTTTATTAAATATTTCAAATATAGACAGAATCACAGATTATAATACACAACAAACTCTTGCAAACTCATGACCTAGTTTGGACAAATCTTATTACATTCCCATGCTTGTCTCATTCCATCCAAACCCCCCTCAACTTTTCAGTAAATGAAATGATACAGAGTATACCTGACACACTACGAACTCTTCCCTCATCGCACTCTTCCTCCCCCTTTCCCTAGGGGCAAATGTCCCCGTGATTTGGTGTCTAACATTCCTATGAATGTTTTATATTTTACTGTGTAACAATATATGAAATTATTTTGCATGTTTTCAAATTTTAGATTACACAAACTGTAACACGTTGTACATCTGCTTCTGCCAATTTGTTTCTGACAACATTTGAGATAGTTACAGCTGTATGTAATGTACTGTATAGTACAGATTTATGATTTATCCATTCTCTCGTTGCTAGACCCTGCTAACGATCTTTTGGCAGGTTCCAAATTTTGGCATGATTTTACTGTGTTTTCTTTTAAATCTGACATTTCTAATCCACCTTGGTTAAAACTGTATATAACATGAAGAAAGGTGATTTTACATTTCTCTGCATAGAAAACCAACGGTTCACAAACCACATATTAAATGGTCTTATCCTTTCCTGACTATATGTATTGCTACCTTCTAGATAACTGTCCATTTCAATAAACTTTTCAAGTACACGGCCCAGTTCAGTCTTCTTTTAAAAAATGCCTGCTAATTTTATTGTCCCCCTTTTAAAATATTTTTATTATTAATTTTGCCAGAGGCTTGTCTATTAGTCTTTTTAAGGAACCAGTTTGAGATTTATCCATTTTCATCACTGTACCTGTATTTCTACTGTTTCCAATCTACTTCTTTCTTTACGTTTGCTCTCTTTCTATAAATCCTCGTTTGGTTGCTTAGCTTTGTAATTTGTCCTCTTTGCTCTTTTTAATATAAGCATTAAAACCTACAGACTTTCTGGGCTTCCCTGGTGGCGCAGTGGTTAAGAATCCGCCTGCCAACGCAGGGGACGTGGGCTCGAGCTCTGGTCGGGTTACATCCCACATGCCACGAAGCAACTAAACCCATGTGCCACAACTACTGAGCCTGCGCTCTAGACCCCGCGAGCCACAACTACTGAAGCCCGCATGCCTAGAGTCCATGCTCCGCAACAAGAGAAGCCACTGCAATGAGGAGCCACGCACCGCAACGAAGAGTAGCCCCCACTCGTCGCAACTAGAGAGAGCCCGCGCGCAGCAACAAAGACCTGACGCAGCCAAAAATAAAAATAAAATAAATTTATTTAAAAAAAAACCAAAAACCAAAAAAAATCCTACAAACTTTCTGCTCTACACCTCTGTGGCTACATCACCTAAGTCTGATATGTATTCTCCTTATTCAGTTATATTTTCTTTTTTCCATTGCTAGTTGTCTTGATTATAAGAGTTTAGAATTTTTTAGATTTCCAAAGTGTTTTTTTTTTAACCTTTAAAAAACCCTTTAATTTCTTTTTAAAATTAATCAGAGAGTGTTATCTTTTGGATAGTTTCTTTAAAATATGATGAGTGGGCTTCCCTGGTGGCACAGTGGTTGAGAATCTGCCTGCTAATGCAGGGGACACGGGTTCAAGCCCTGGTCTGGGAAGATCCCACATGCCACGGAGCAACCAGGCCCGTGAGCCACAACTACTGAGCCTGCGCGTCTGGAGCCTGTGGTCCTCAACAAGAGAGGCCGCGATAGTGAGAGGCCCGCGCACCGCGATGAAGAGTGGCCCCCGCTCGCCGCAACTAGACAAAGCCCTCGCACAGAAACGAAGACCCAACACAGCCAAAAAATAAATTAATTAAAAAAAAAAAAGATGTTTAAAAAAATATATGATGAGACTTGTAGCCGAAGATGTAGTGATTTTTCTTTACATGTGCTTGAAAAAATGTCCACTCTCTAACTGCTGGACACACGGTTTGTTAAAGCAAGCTGGTCACTTTTGCTTTTCAGATGTTCTGTATTGCCAGTGATTTGTCTGTTTATTAACTACTGAGAAATTTTTATTAAAATCCCCCTAACCAGTTATGGGTTTGTCAATGAGTCCTATAATTCTCTAAAAAATCTGCCATATATTTTGAGGCCCTGTTAATAAGTTTACAAATTTAGAATTATATTCCTGATAACTTGTGCTTTTTTATCATTAGAAAGTAACCATGTTTTTTCTTAACAACAGGGCCTTAGAAAGCTATCGTATCTGATGTTAATATGGTTTTTCCTATATTTTGGTTAGAATTCATCTCAAATACCTGTATTCCACCTCTTTACTTTCAACTTTTATATCTCTATGTTTTGGTTTGTCTACTGTGAATCACCACAGTAAGATTCACTTTTAAAATAGAAATTGAGTCAGACAGTCTCTGATGGGCAGGTTTGGTTTTAAGATTATACTGTTTTCTACTGCTATCTCGATTAATTTCTACCACCTTATTTTGCATTTTCTATTTTCATTTTTTTTCTCTGTGCTTCTTGTTTTCTCCCCCTTTCTCTTATATTGGATCGATAGTTTCCTTATTCCACTGTAGTACTTTTGTTATGCTGGAGTTACACATCTTATTCAAATTCTTGTAATGGTTGCCTTAAAATTTGGCATGCATATTTTGCTTTCACCAATTCTGGTAAATTCTTGGGTCATTTCCTCTTCAAACACTTCTGGTCCCCTTTCTATTTTCTCCTAGCTTCTCTGCTACATTTTCATGTCACCTCCTTATCTCAATTTATAACTTCAGTTACTTCCATCACTTTATCTTTGTTCAAACTTTCTAATTTTTCTTGATCTACCTACCACAAGTTAAGTAATTCTCTATCAGCTGTGTCAAATTTGCTACCTTTAATAATTTTATTTTACATGTGCAGATTTTCCCTATTTCTTTAAAAAGATGTCTTATTGTCCATAGTGTTTTGTTCCTTTATCTTCTTGACTCTTTTACACCACTAATTGTTTTTAATACACTTAGAAGTGCTCTCTAAAGACCTTTCTGTTTGAAGTTCTTGAGGCTCTAGTTCTGCTGTTTGTTCTATATGCTGACTTGTTCACGTGGACCGAGACTCTCCTCACTTTGTAACTTTGGGGTTTTTTAAAAACTCATTTTCAGTGGGGCTTTCACATTAATTTCCCAGCTTGGGGAAATCCCCCAGCAAGCTGGCAATACAAACTCAAATCCCAAAGACACCAGAGGTGACAAATTCTCAGGACGGATTCCCCCTCCACTCCCCTCACATGCAGACCTTGGCTCAAACTACCTTCCTAGTGGCCCACCTGGGAGAGTGGGTCGATTATTTTGTTTTCCAGTTCACCTTTTCACTAAAGATTTCCATGGAAACATCAGCTTCTTGGCCGGGCGCAGGCTTTGCTCCTGTTCTGTGTGACCACTGCTTCCAGCCTACCCGCCTCTCACCCAGATCCTCGGGCAGCACAGAGTCTCACTTTGTATCTAGCACCCAGTTCGAGGTGTTTGGTTCTAGGGAATTTTTTAGGTTACCTACTTCAGCCTGACCTTTATTTCTCGGCAATATATTAATCTCTAGCTACTAAATTAACAAAGGTTTTAAAAACAAAACAAAACAAAACAGTCAAACCCAGTGATAGCCAAAGTGCAGGAACATGGGAGCATCTATCCATTGGAGGTCAGAGCACACACTGTTATATTTTTTTCTGGAATATAATTTGGAAATATTCAAAATTCAAGTGCATTCTTTTTGATATAGTAATTATACTCACAAGCATTTATCATAGTGAAATTATCATGGAAGTATACAAATACTTTAATTTAGCTATCAAACTATCACAGCATTGCTGAAGATGATAAAAAGAATTCTAACAACCTACTTGTCAAACATAATTAGTTAAATACACTGTTGGATTCACCTGAGGATACAATATGACGCTTTTAATACTGTCAGAGAATACAGAGTGGTTATAAAAACTGCAATACATTTACCAAATTTCATCTAATCCAAGACTCTGGTCACAATATGTATCATTACTTTAAGTAACACTACGAAAATGCTGCCAATTAGAATCTGACACAGTGCGTTTAGATGGGATTTTTTTATACTGACTAAAAGATTAGTGGTTTAGACTTAAAAAGATTTATCACAACGTTCTTGTAAGCAAATAAAGAAAAGCTGAGAGCAGGCCACAGCCCATAGCCCACGGTGGGGTTTCTTTCTAATCTGCTCCCATCCTGAGCTTGGCTTGATATTAAAAGGTTTTGTTCTTTCCGGCCATACTCTTCAAAATGGTCCTTAATGGTTTGCAGGCTAAGAACAAGGGTGGGGGCGGGGCAGGTAACTCGGCACAGGTGCAGGTAATGAGCACCTGACTAACCAGGGAGCCATGCCGCCCACTAGGGGTGCACTCAGCCCTGGAGTCAAGGAACGTGGGACATGCATAGATCCATACAGAAAGACGTTGAAAAGATAAAAGTGTAAAGCACAACTCAGAAATGAGCATTTCAGTGTGGTTCCTTTGGACATGCAGATAAAGTTTATGTATCTGTCCAGACATTAATAGTCATTACTTTGGGAGAGCAGGGCTAGCAAGGGTTTTTAAAAACTTTTAACTACAGAATTCTTTCTTCTTCACAAAGTATTCTTTGTGCCCAGAACACACACTCTCACCCCACCATTACTTCCTTTCAGCCTCACCTCCTCAAAGAGGACCTGGAAACAATGCAAGGAACCCTGGGCCTCACAGAACAGACTAAACGGCAAAATTTTAATGGGGAAAAAAAAAAAGCCCTTAAAAGCTCTTTTAAAATTTCTACCCACAGTTTAACATTCATTCCCAAATTAGCATCACCCTCACCATTATCCAACCAGGCACCGAAAACATGAGACAGTGCTGACTAGAGACAGTAGTGGCTAGGAGCTGTCCTGCTTTATAAAACTTAGGTTTCCTTCTATCAACTTACATCTAAATTAGATGAAATAACGAAGAACTTATAATAAAAAGCAAGCGTGCTATGATCCACCCCTCCCAACCCACAGCAGCAACCGCTTTTAACTGTTTCTTGATTTAGTTCTTCTTTTTCAGGCAAATAGACACATCTTCAAATCATACGCCTGTATTGTCTTTTGACTAATTAATCTTCGCGTAAGTTACTGAATTCCTGCCAACAGAAAACCTCTCTCGTGGCCACCCCCAACCCAATCCTGCCACGGCAGTGCCCATGTCACTGTGGAGCCTGCGGGAGTTGCCGCTGAAACTTCAGGTTCTACTTAAACTTTGGTTCTGCGATCAGTACCAACGTATCTAACCACGTTTCTGTGGGATAGTAACGATAAACTTGAAAAAGTGTAAAAAGAACTGTCTGAAGGCACCAGAGAGCAACCAAAAGGTGGCTTATACTGCAGAGTATCCTAGTCTTGGAAGAAGGGAACGGCACAACCCAAGCCTATAGACCTAAGAAAGGAAAATGAGACGCACTCAAGAGAAAAGCAACAGAGACCAACCTGGAGGTGACCTGTCTCCAAATTAGGAGACAAGGATTTTAAAGCAACTATTATAGCTATACTCAAGGACACAAAGAAAAACAGGCTCGTAACAAATGAAAATTAATTGCAGTAAAAAACAAACTATGAAAAAAAAACCCAAATAAAAATTACAGAACTGAAATACATATTACCTAGAATAAGTTATTTAGTGGATGGGCTTAAGAGCAGAGTGGAAACGAAATAAGACTCATGAAGACAGACCAACAAAAATGATCAATTCTGAAGAAGAAAGAGGGAAAAAAAAAAAACTGCTGAAAACTAAAGGGGAGAAAAAATATTAAAAGTAGACTTGTAACATACGGCAAAAGAATATCACCACTACAAAGGCCAAATGACAGTGGAATAACATCTTTAAGTGTTGAAAGAAAAAAAGAAACCTATCAACCCCAAAATGCTTTATCCAGTGAAAATATTCCTCAAAAAGGAAGGCAAAATAAAGGTAATTTCAAATAAAATGAAACTTAGAGACTTCACATAGTACAGACTTAAATTCTAGGTAGAGAGGAATTGGTATCAGGCTGAATCTTGGATCTTCAGAAAAGAATGAAGAGCATTAGAAGTAGTAGATATTTGGGCAAATATAAAAGACTATTTTTCTTAATTCTTTAAAATACAAAGAATGATTTAAAACTAAAATTTATAATATTGCCTTGTGGGTCTTAAAACTATTTAGATGTAATATAAAGGATGAGCTTGGGATAGTAAATGGAACACTGCAGTTACAAGGTTTTTCTATGTTTTCTGTGATGTCATTCAATATCAACTCTAAGCAGCATATTAAAAAAGAAATAAAAGGATACATATTGTACTCCCTAGAGCAATCACACACACACACACACACACACACACACACACACACACACACACACACACACACACACACACAGCAGAGGAATAGCTAAAAAAGCCAGCAGATATATTGAAATGCAATTCTGAAAAAATTCAAATAATCCAAAAGAAGAGAGGAAAGCAGGAACAGAGAAATTTTTTTACAGGGCAGAAAAAATAATAAGATGGTAGGCCTAAAAACCAACCTATTAATACTTATAATAAATGTCAGTAGACTGAAACCTACAGTCAAAAGGCAGAAATGATCAGAAGGGACAAAACAGCAAGACCTTTCAATATGCTGTTAAGAGACACAATTTAGATATAAAGACACAGACTAATCGAAAGTAAATAGATGGAAAAAGATTATCATGCAAACACTAAGCATAAGAAGGCTGAAGACGCTACAACAGTATCAGACAAAACAGACTTCAACAAGACAAAGTATTACCAAAGACAAGAGGGACATTTCATAATAATAAAAGGACATAATCATAAATGTATGTTCTCCTAATAGCAGAGCTTCAAAATACATGAAGCAAAATATGACAGAGTAAAGGGAGAAAAAGACAATTCCACAATCATAGGATAAGATTAAAAATCCCTCTCTCAGCAACTAGACCACAGGCGGGGAAGGGGGGAAAGGAGTCATGACACAGACGACCTGATTGACACTATCAATCACCTTCACCTAATTCTATACCCAGTGGATGCTAGTAAACTGTCTCTCTCAAAGAAGAAAAGAAAAAAGCCCCAACTGTAGCCTTAGCAGCTATCTGTGGGGTAAGACTCCCTCCACGGCAGATTTCAAGCTACCAACATGACATTACTGACAGGGAGCTGGGGAGAGATGTGCATAATCATCTCCCACAAGCCAATAGGATCCTGCCCCAGTCTACACCCAACAAATTCACATTCTTTTCAACAGTACATTGTACACTCACCAAATAGGCCGTTTTCTGGGCCATAACGGCCCTCAATACATTTTAAAGGACTGAACTCATATAGAGTTTATTCTCTGACCAAAATGGAATTAGAAATCTGCAACAATAAGCTACCCTGGAAAACCTCTAATATTTCTAACTAAACAACACACTTCTATAAAACCCAAGGGTCAAAGAACAAGACATAAATTATTTTGAACTAAATGATAATGAAAATACAACGAATCAAAATTTGTGGAATGAAGCTAAAAATCCTTACAAAGAAATTGGTACCTTCAAATACTTACACTAGAATAGGTGAAGATGACATTAAGATGACAATACTTCTTATTATTAAGATGACAAATTGATCTACAGATTCAACACAATCCCTATCAGAAGAATCCCAGCTGACTTCTTCGTAGGAAGTGACAAGCTGATTCTAAAATTCATATGGAATTGCAAGGGACCCAAAACAATCTTGAAAAAGAGCAAAGTTGAAGCCCTTACACTTCATGATTTCAAAACTTACTACAAAATTACAGTAATCAAGACAGTGAGGTACTGGCATGGGATAGACACATATATCAATGGAACAGAATTGAGAATCTAGATATAAACCCATGTCTCTGTGGACAACTAATTTTTGACAAGGGTGCCAAGACCATTCAATGGGGGGAAAAATGGTCTTTCAACAAATGGCGCTGGGACAACTATATAGTGACATGCAAATATATGAAGGGGTCCTTTACTTCACACCGTATATAAAAATTAACTGAAAATGGACCAAAGACCTAGAACTAAGAGCCAAAACTATAAAACTCTTAGAAGAAAACATAAAAATAAATCTTCATGACTTTGTACTTGGCAAGGGACTCATATATGACATCAAAAGCATGAGCAACCAAAGAAAAAAATGAACTGGATTTTATCAAAATTTAAGTTTTTCGTGTCAAAGAACACAATCAAGAAAACGAACAGACAATCCACAGACTGAGAGAAAACAATTTATCAATCATTTATCCGATAAACTATTTGAATATGTAAAAAACTCTCACAACTCAATAATAAAAAGACAATCCAATTAAAAAATGGGCAAAGGCTCTTAACAGACATTTCTCTGAAGAATGTATAAAAATTGCCAATAGATACATCATTAGTCATCAGGGAAATGCAAATCGAAACCATAATAAGACACCACTTCATACCCATTAGGATGGCTAGAATCAAAAAACTCAGATGGTAACAAGTGCTAGTCAGGATGTGGAGAAACTGGACCCCTCACACACTGCTGGTGGGAAAGTAAAACAGTATTATCATCCACTTTGGAAAACATTCTGGCAGTTTTGCAAATGGTTAAACATAGACCTACCATCTGACCTAGAAATTCCACGCCTAGGTATCTAACCAAGAAAAATAGAAGCATATCCATATAGAAACCTGTACAGAAGTGTTTACAGCAGCACTATTCATGATAGCTACAAAGTGGAAATAACACACGTCCATTAACTGATGAATGGATAAACAAAATGTAATATCTATATCTACACAGTGGAATACTATTTGGCCATAAAAACAAATGAAGCAGTTATGTATGCCACCACATGGATGCGGCTTGAAAACACGGTAAAGTGGAAGCTGCCAGACACAGAACTAGTCTACTCAGTTCACTATAACACAATACCACAGACTGGGTGGCTTAAACAACAGAAGTTAATTTTCTCAGAGTTCTGGAGGCTAGAAGTGCGAGATCAAGGTGCCAGGGTTGGTTTTGGGTGAGGCCTCTCTTCCTGGCTTGCAGATGGCTGTCTTCTCCCTGTGTCGTTGGAGAGAGAGCTCTCTGGTATTTTTTCCTTTTCTTATAAGGACACCAATCCCATAGGATCAGGGCCCTACCTTACAACCTCATTTATGCTTATTTCCCTAAAGGTCCCATCTAAATACTATAAAACTGGGGTTAGGGCTTCAACATATGAATTTTGGGGGGCATACACTTCAGTCCACATATTATATGATTACATTACATAAAACGTTCAGAATAGACAGATCTATAGACCGAAAGTAGATGAGCATGGAGGCGGGGGACTAAGGGAGTAATAGCTAAAGGGTACAAGGTTTCTTTCTGAGATGATGAAGATGTTCTAAAATGTGTGATTGAATATATCTGTGAATATACTGAAAACCACTGAAATGTACATTTTAAATGGATGAATTGTATGGCATGTGAATTGTATCTCAATAAAACTGCTATTAAAAAATATTCAATGTAATCCCAATTGTAATCCAGAAACTAATAGAGTAGAAATTGACAAGCTGACAATAAAACTTATAGAGAAATGCAAAGGACCTAGAATAGTCAAAAATCTTGGGGTAGGAGAACAAAGTTGGAAGACCTATACTACCTGACTTCAAGAGTTTTCATACATACAGTAATTAAGAAATTACAGAAAAATGAAAACACCAACCAATAATCCCACATAAATATAGATGTAAACATATTGCACAAAATAGAAACAAATCAAATTAGTAGTATGTCATTCCTTTAGGATGGATACATATCAGTGAAACAGAATTCTAGAAATAGAACCTACTTATATTGTGACTTAGTTTTAACGAGGGCACCAAAGCAACACACTGGGGGAAACAAATGACGCTGGAATAACTGGAGAACCACATGGGGGAAAGATTAACCTCAAGCCCTACCTCACACCACACACAAAAGTTAACTCAAGATGCATCACAGACCTAAATCTAAAAGCCCAAACCATAAAGCCTCAAGAGGAAAACACAGTATCTTTGTCATCTAGGCAAAGGTCACAGAGGATGATACTTGTAAAAGAAAATAAAACAAATTAGGTTTCCTCAAAATAAAAACAACCTGCTCACTCAAAGACACCATTAAGAACAGGAATAGCAAGCCTCAAACTGGGAGAAAATAGTAGCAAGACATATCTTGATAATATGATGAAATGCTGGCATCCTAAATATATTAAGAACTCCTACAACTCAATAATAAAAAGGATATTAACCCAAAAGTTTAAAAAAAAAAAGTAAAAGACTCAGATGCTTTACAAAAGACCACATACAAATGGTCAACTAGCATATGAGAAGGACTCAACATCATTAATCACTAGGGAAATGCAAATTAAAACCAGGAGATACCACAACACTCCCACAAGAACGGCTGAAATTAAAGAGAATGACATTCCGAGCAGATGTTGGCAAAACTGTAGGACAACTAGAACTCAGAAACATTGCTCACATGAATTCAAAATGATACAACCACTTTGGAAAAATAGTTGGCTAGTTTCTTATAAAGTTAAACATACTATTACCATACATTCCAGCAATCCCACTGCTATGCGTTTGCCCAAGAGATATAAAAGATCTCCACTTAGATGTTCATAGTAGTTTTATTCATTACAGCCCAAAACTGGAAACAGCCCAGGTATCTGTCATTAGAAGAATGAATTAAGAAACTGTCATATTCATACAATGGAATATTACTCAGCAGAAAAAAAGGGGGGTAGGGAAACTACTGCTACTTATGATAACATGGCTAAATCTCAAAAATATTGAGTGAAAGCAGCCTTACATGAAGTGGTTCACACTTCCTTTGCACCACTTGGTACATACTTTCCTTTAGATGAACTTCTAGGACAGGCCAAACTAATCTATGGTGGTTACCTTGGGGGAGGCCAGGATTAACTGGGAAGCATTAAGGAACTTTCTGTGGGGATGATTATGCCCTGTAACTTGGTAGGGCTTTGGGTTACTTGGGCAAATGTGTTAGTCAAAACTTACCTACTGGAAACTATAAACAAGTATCAAACTCCAATGATGTAGATGCCTAAGCACTTAGGGAGAAGTGCATTGATGTCTACAGCTTACTCTGAAATGTAGGAAGTAAAATGGATGGATGGATATGGGAATTCAGGATAGACAGATATGTAATTAAGCAAGTTCAGTTAAATGGGTCTTCACTCTAAAATTCTTCTGACTTCTTTGTATGTTTGAAATTTTTTATAATAAAAGGTTGAGGGACTTCCCTGGTGGTGCAGTGGTTAAGAATCCGCCTGCCAAGGCAGGGACATGGGTTTGAGCCCTGGTCTGGGAAGATGCCACATGCCACGGAGCAACTAAGCTCGTGCGCCACAACTACTGAGCCCGCGTGCCTAGAGCCCGTGCTCCGCAACAAGAGAAGCTACCGCAGTGAGGAGCCCGCGCACCGCAACGAAGAGTAGCCCCCGCTCGCCACAACTAGAGAAAGCCTGAGCAGCAACAAAAATCCAACGCAGCCAAAAAATAATAAATAAATAAATTTATCAAAAATAAATAAAAGGTTGAAAACTCCAAGAGAGAAAATAACATATAACAACCTTCAAAACAAAACATAAAGAACACTTGAGCCTCTGATGTCATTTGCTAAAGACAATTAGACATGCTTTATTACCTAAAATCAAAAGCAAAGATACAAAACCAGTCATTCGTAAAACTGCTGAACAAATGCCTGTGTACCACTTTGGTCCTTTTATTAAGACTTACTGTAATAACGGTGCTCCCGGCTAATTACATTGTGACGGGCTAATCACTTAAGACAGGTGGTCAGACTCCAACTATTTCAATATTTGAGGCTGCTAAATTATGTTCATTTCCCTTAACTGTGCCCCTCTTCATAATGACAGGCTTAGGGCTTCTGATATGCCTTACATGCTACTCTTGGTAACTGAAGGCTGGGTTCCTTCCACTCAACACACTTATGGTCTTAATTCCAGCAGCAATTGCAACAGCTCCCCAGTCTTCTAGCTTCAGTTTAGACAGACTGCTCTCTAGACCCACTGGGCGACACTAACCCAGGAACTGCATCCTGTTCTCAAATTCAGTCCACAGGTTGTTGGATATCTCTTAATTCTCTGTGCACAGAAATTGTGGGATCGATCTTTTCTTCCTTTATTATCTTGGGCACTAGAGATATAGCACCTTCAGGTCTGGGAAGTTACTTTTCACTCTCTATTAAAAATATTATAAATTCAAAAAAATCTTCTTCCCCTGTTTTTCTCTAGAATTCCTAACAGTCAGATACTAGGCCTCCTGGGTGACTCCTGTCTGCAAAGCTACTTGTCCTTTTATTTTACTTTTTACTGTCCTTCTAGGTCTTCAATTGTTCTTCTTTTTAAAATCTCAGTTACCATTTCAAATGTGAGTTCTTTTCTCACAGCATCCTGTTCCTAACTTACTGTCATAATGAGAAGCTTCTCATATCAGACAATGTTACTTTTTAAAACATATTCTTCTTTTCCCTGTATTATCAGTTTCTTCCTGTTCCCTTTTATTCTTTGTGTGTGTATTCTGTTCTTTCATACAACTATTAATCCTTAGTACTAATAACGATAAGGTACTAAAAAACTAACTGGAAACACCACTGGCCTGAGTGAGGCTGGTGGGCCACAGTTCTGAATGGCTCACCTTTCATGTCAATAAATGCATTTATTTTTCAGGGCTGTTCAATTTTTCCAGAGCACTGTTCTGTCTCTAGCATCACCACCAGTATTCTGAATATATGGAATTAGGGACCAATCACTCTAAAGGCCAACTTTCTATCATAGCCACTGTTGTTGCTTCCTATTCGTGACAACCTCTGCTAGGCCTCCTGTTCCCAAGTTTCTGCAGCAGTCCCATTCAACGTGTTCTACGTAGAAGCAACAAATCTTCTGCTTGGGATGCAGACTCTTGACTACCATGTGTTCTATACCTGAGTAGAGGGAAATGACAGGCTTTCAATTTCACGGATTCTGAATCCATCCCTCACCTCCCAAGCACCGCCCAGTCTCACGCCTCCACCTTCTGCCAAACCGGAGCCTTCAGGTCCCAAGCTTCTCCAGTCCTGCAGGGCCAGCGGTGCTCTCCTCTGGGGATGTACCCTGTAAAGCGAGGCTTCCTATACCCTGGTGATCAGTACTGTGACTCTATCTGCTTTTCATTCTCCAAAAAAAAAAAACTGTTAAATTCTCATCTATGATGTCTGTTTTCTTCCATTCTTTGTCTTCATTGATTTAAAAATTATTTTACTATCATTTTAGTGATGTCACAAACGAGAAAGTCAAAACATAAATTTCATCTTCAACCAGAAGCCCAGAAATTTGCTCCTTTTGTTTCCTGTTTCTACCCTAGTTCAGAACTTACACAACATCACACTTGGATTACTAAAACCAAGTTGGTCTTTCTGTGCCTTTGATATCTTTCCTGTTTTAATCCCATCTGGTTTCCAGATTCATCCTCCTAAAGTCATTAGTTATCAAGTCATATATCCATCTCTATGGACCCACAACACTGTAAAACAAACAAACAAACTCATTTACCTGGTATTCAAGGTTCACCAGAATCTGGAGTCACTCTTTATTAAAGCCAGTTAAACTAACTTGGGTAGCCATTCTTACAGCATCTATTCAAGCTGACCAGCATCCTGTTCTCTCAAAGTGCTACTTCCCACTTTCACGTTCATCTTTCTCCCTCCAGCAAAACTCTGCAAGACTTTCATCCCTTTGTTTCTCCTTATCTATACTCATCCTTTGAGGCCCACTTAATCTCTACTAGTTCTTGAAACTTTCCAACCTTGGAAGTGTCAGAATCCTTCTCCCTCCTCCTCTGAGCATCCCCTCTGTACTACCCATCATAATATACTTCCTAATTCATGAAACGGGACCATCAAATATTCCGTCACACACACACATCCCCCACCACCCACTTCACTAGGGATTTGAGATAGCTTATGCGAAGACCTGAAACGTAATAGAAAAATAAAAAATACAAGCCCAAATAATATTTACAGAACACAAAAATAAGATTGGATACAAGACTTCCCTGGTGGTGCAGTGGTGAAGAATCCACCTGCCAATGCAGGGGACACGGGTTCAAGCCCTGGTCTGGGAAGATCCCACATGCCGCAGAGCAACTAAGCCCGCGCGCTGCAACTACTGAGCCTGTGTTCTAGAGCCCGCGAGCCACAACTACTAAGCTCGTGTACCACAACTACTGATTCCCACGCACCTAGAGCCCGTGCTCCGCAACAAGAGAAGCCATTGCAATGAGAAGCCCTCGCACCACAACGAAGAGTAGCCCTCACTCACTGCAACTAGAGAAAGCCCACGCGCAGCAACGAAGACCCAATGCAGCCAAAAATAAATAAATTTATTTAAAAAAAAAAAAAGACAGGGCACAAAATTATTGTGTGTATGTCAGCATCCTAAAACTTACTTAAATAACCATATGCATTATTAGAAATGCACATGTTTCACATCTGGAGGACTACCTGCCACAATTAATTCCAGTTTCAGAGTATTTATCTTCCGCATTTCTAATAGCATTTAAGTAACAGAACTAACTGTTAGGGCAATTCCTACTCCTGACTATAGTACAAATATTATCAAAGGAATCAAGGAAAAATGAATTTTCCTATTGTCTCTCTAAAGACGTCTGTTTCCAGAGCACTGAAGAACAACTACAAGTGCTCAGATATAAGCTAAAAATGGTATCACGACGAGACCATTTCTCACACTCACGGGGAGGATTCAGAGAAAGTGCTCTGCAAAGACTGATGACCAGGGAACCATCACAGGTACATGTTTACTTACACTTGGGAAATGCTGTTAAAGGTTATTTCTAAGTTACATACAAACACTCGTTTTCTGTACGATGTATGTGTGTGTAGGTAACACTCAGACAGATGTACCCAAGACAGCAGTGCAGGGACTTCCCGGGGGCTGAGAGACATGAACGACATGTGGATGGAAAGAACTCGTACTTTTCACTGTGTGTCCTTTTAAACATCTAGATTTTACTACAGGATTATTTGTCTAAAAAACAAAAATTATTAAAAAGCCCCCAAATGGGTAGTTGCGCCTGACTGTGGAAGACTTCAGCCCGAAGCTGGGCTATGCCTCATAGAAGATGCTGGCCTGGGGGCCCATGCTGGCTGTTTTCCTGAAGAGGAAACTGACACAAAGTTTATCGGGAAGATAGCAACCGGTGGATGCTTCTGACGGAGTCGTGAACGCCTTTCACAAAAGAACAGCACCAGCTGCGCTCTGAGCCCAGGCTGCGTCAGCAGAAAGGCGAGACCCACGGCCTCCCACCTAGATGGACCCACGGAGCTCTAATGATGTGCAATCTTCACTTTGTAGTGTTTTATCTTGGCTTTAAAATCAACTGTGTGGGGAAATGCTATCAGAAAAGGAAAAAGCAGACTCCTAATGTGTATCAGAAGCTACAGGGAGGGGACTTCCCTGGTGGTGCAGTGGTTAAGAATCCACCTGCCAATGCAGGGGACACGGGTTCGAGCCCTGGTCCGGGAAGATCCCACATGCCGTGGAGCAACCAAGCCCATGTGCCACAACGACTGAGCCTGCGCTCTAGAGCCCGCGAGCCACAACTACTGAGCCTGCATGCTTCAACTACTGAGCCCATACGCTGAGAGTCCGTGCTCCGCGACAAGAGAAGCCACTGTGATGAGAAGCCCGCGCACCGCAATGAAGAGTAGCCCCCGCTCGCCACAACTAGAGAAAGCCCGCGCGCAGCAACGAAGACCCAACGCAGCCCAAAATAAATAAATTAAAAAAATTTTTTTTAATTAAAAAAAAAAAGAAGCTGCAGGGAGAAGTCGTCTGTGCAGGGGACCGGCCCTCCACACACGTCACTGGTACGTCCCGCGTGTCACCTGGACGGGGAGGACCAGCCGGGCCTGAGGGGGGCTCTGGAAGGGGGGTGGCCCGCGATTGCTGGGGGTGGTTCATTCCACTGTGGGAAACCACCGACCTCAGGCTTCTGGCTGAAGAGCAGGGGCTCCTCCTGCAGGTCCCCGCCCCAAGCCCACCTGTACCACCCGCCCTTCCGACACGGGCAGCTGCGTGTCAACAAGGCATTGACTCTAAGTGATGACTGTAAAAACTCAGTAAATATGACTCAGATTTGAAAGTAAAATGGTCAGGTCTAAAATGATTTTTAAAGCAAAAACAAAATAGAATATGAAGAAAAGTTAAATATGGGAATTAAGAGGAAATAAGGGGAAAAAACCCTCAAGAGGTAAAAGTAAACTAAAAACCTAACAGGCAATTAAACAGAAGCTTCCTTCAGTAGTCAGCGGGTGGCTGTTTTACAGTACGTCAGCGAGAGCCTGACAAACCCCCGTATCTGACTTTTAAAACTTTGAGCTTGTTTTCAAAAGGTTCCCTGGAAGAGTTCCTTTGGCAACACGGCCAGAGGCGGGCAGTAAGTGGGACCCTAGGCAGACACCTGGGGTCTCTGCAGGCGGCCAGGATGGCACGGTGGCCTGGCAGCACTTGGTGTTCGAGAGCCGAGCCTGGTTCTGCCTCCGAAATGGGCCTACGACTCTTCCGTATCCTAGAACTGCTCCGTCATTTGCCAAAACACACTTCTTGCATGATTGGTTGCGACAAGTCACTGCGAAAGGGGTCGGGTGACATGCAGCCATCTCCCGCCGCTGTCATCCCAGGCGCTGCGTGTGACGACACGCTGTCCCAGCTGTGAGGCCAAGGGAGGCTGCAAACGCTTTAGGATAAGGCAGATGCCCCCACTGTCTGTTACCACACGGCACCAGGCCGTCTACATAAAGTCAACACATCTGGGGAATCAATTTGTGACTTTTAGTTACTACCAAACTCAAGGCATTTTCATTTTGTAAAAGACAAGTCAATTGAAGAAGCAAAACTAAACAGAACGAAACCACTTTCTACTACCACTTCTTCATCCAACTGAACTTAGTGGAAATTTAAGCAATTGCTTGTATGAAAATCATTTGGAAAGGCTCTGCACTAAAAGTTGTGTTGAAAATACTTCCTATCTTCGTGTCAACAAACGTCCCACCTGCAGCCAGTGGCAGGAGAGGCAGGCCTGCCTACCATCCCGCACTGTCGCCTGTAAAGTTATAAAAGAATCAAGTTCTCTCTAGGCTGTGGTAGGTACAGCGTTGAAAAGGAGAATCCCAGACGAAGCAAGTAAGTTCACATTTATTTCAAAGGCAGAGACTCCATGCAATGGACTGTGATTAACTATAAAATTTGTCTCAACAATGCTCAAAGTGCTCTAAGTATATTCACTATGAATCAGATTTAGAAGATAAAAGCTGAACATACCACATTTATACTAATAAACCAAAAAAGTTGCTTCTAGAGACAACTATGCAATATAATTATCATTTCTGTGGGTTCTCTCTCAAAGATAGATAAAATTTCTCAATCCCATAAACTATTTTAATAGTACGATGTCAGTAATGAAAGGTAGGGAGGATTTTGCAAGTAAGTATAATAACTAGGACCTATATTTGCATAAGGAAAACCAGCAAAAACGAAATAACTGTATTTTAAAATGCATGTTCTATACTGAAAATCCAGAAAGCACAGATCAGTTTTTTTTTTAAGTCATCTATAAGCCCAATACATACGGATAGCCACTTTCAATACTACGGAAAGCTTTTCAAAAGCAGAGAGGATGCCGTGAGGGTTCACAGCACACAGACCACTTCCTACCCTGCTTTCCCCGTTATTACGAACATTATTACATGTCAATGAATACTCTTCAATGAATTTTTAATGGCTGTTTATAGCTATTTTATACCAAGTCCTTAATGTTGAAGGCTGAGGTTGTTTTCTGTTGTTTCCTATTATTAAAGTATGCCGAACAACCTTGCACATACAATTTGGACACAACTATTTCCTTAGGACAGAGTTAAAAGTTAAAAAATCACCAGACCAAAGTACATTTTTACGTCTTTATATTTCTAAATTTCTCCAGAAAGATCATAGCAAACTAACACTCCCACCTGACTGCCGGGGCTCCAACTCCCTTCACTCTGGCCAACACTGGCTACGAACATGTCTTTAAAAATGTTTTCAACGTAAGTTTAAAAAATTTTTAATTCTTCATTTCTTTAATAATTAAGAGGTTGAAAATTTTCCTATATGCTTACTGACCATTTGCATTTCTTCCTTC
Organism: Tursiops truncatus; assembly: GCF_011762595.2. Taxonomy (NCBI): domain Eukaryota; kingdom Metazoa; phylum Chordata; class Mammalia; order Artiodactyla; family Delphinidae; genus Tursiops; species Tursiops truncatus. Next base: position 98,066,710 of record NC_047042.1, on the reverse strand, counting down.
TGTGAACCAGTGACATCCTTCCGAACCGTGCTCTGAAAGTATGGACATATATATATATATATATGTGTATGAACAGTCGCATACATTTGGAAAAAACACTTCTGTACATTTAGGTCTATTTGCTGTAAGCCATGCTCATTAGGTGAGCAAAATCAGATGAACGTAAGACTCCTGAATAAAAAGTATACAAGACGAAAAATGTCCAAATACCTTCACCGCCTACATGGTTATTTCAAAATGGACATGCATCATTATGAATCTATTGTGAAAACAATTTGTGACCCTTTCTGTTTGATCCGATTTTCTACAAGACTGAGTTTCTATAAAGGAAAGAGAACTCTGGAGCAGGCAGGCCAAGAAGAAAGGCCGCCACCTGGAATACCGGCCCTGCATCCACAGCTCCTGCAGAGGAGCCGGCGACCTGAGCATAGTGACAGCGACATGACGGCCCAGCTGGCAGGTGATGAGCTGCAGCAGGACCAAGCACATCCTGGCGTGTCAACCTTGCAAGGCCTACGCTGCAGGCTGCCAAGGGCCCAGCAGACTCGCCTGGGTGAAAAAGTGCCCCAGCCCCAGTGATGGTGAACTTTGTCACAGAGTATCGGGACAGAGATTAACTGAATTCTGAATGCACTTGTGTTATAACTTACTGAGAGGTGCAGTAAAGGCTAGGCAACGGGAATGTGATCCTTAGTGTACTGGTCCGGGAAAAAGAACTTTGAAAAAACAGGCTAAGAAAACAGAATAAACTAATTCAGCTCACAGCACTACAGGGAGAGAAACAGCCACTTTTAAGTTTCTGAGAACTAACGCCGGCAGAGAGAAAAAAAGAGAAAGGCATCACCATGGAAGTTTACACTGACTCCAAGGAAGCTAAATTTATGATTTGAGATGAATAATGACTTCAGGACAAGAGAATTTTGACCTGGAAGTGAGAAGCAGGTAGACCTGGGGCCTAGCAAAACCAACACACTTAACCAGATGGCCTGATGTCTAGACCAGACTAGACCAGACTGGCTGTTCTCGGTTATGCCACAGGGGTCCCCTCATCACACTGCACTCCCTTCACCAAGATCCGCCTGCGAGTCAGGACCCAGCCCTGCTCTCTGAGCTGGGCACGGCAGCGGGAACATACTGGTGTCAAGAAACTGAATAGGAAACTTCATTACCTATTTCAAGTTCAAGAGAAAGGAAATTTACTATTATTTACCCACCGGCAGAGAATGTACTCCTACATTTTACTGCAAAAAAAAAGAAAAGAAAAAAAAAAGTCGCTGTACGGTAACTCTACATACCTAAGACGTCCTAGAAAATCAGAACCGAATATAAGTGCTGAACAGACATACAATGGGGGAGCAAGAGCCTCCGGCTAAACTTTAGAAGAAAAAGGAAACGTCTGTGAAATGGCCAGAAACAAAGTTAACTGAACTAGATCTTTCTGACTGTAGATGCTCTGGGACTTTTTTTTTTTCTTTCCCCAAGTTCCCTTCTCTTTCCTTTGCTATTCTGAGTTGAAAAATCAAGAAAAATGTTTATACTGTATAATAACCCACCTTCTTGTTATAGCACCAATAAATGCCAGAGGTTCCTAAAAGCTCGAAGAATATCTGTTTCACATCCAGAAGTAGGTTACTTTTCTCTAGAAAACATGTCACGTGGTTCTCCAGGATGAACGAAGGGTTACAAATCTAGCTATTAGCTACTGGCTACAATTATGGGGAAAGGATCCCTCATTTTTCTCTCAGGCAGTTTCCCTCTCCTCCCTTTCTGAGCCACTCTCCCTCACCAGCTCCCCATAAGGCCAGGACTTTGAAGGGTGACACTACAGCAGGGAGATGCACAGTCTGCTCCTTCTTCCTGGGACCGAAAGTACCTCCAAGCCTGAAACACAACCTCACAATCCAAAGTGTTAAATCATCTGTCACTGGAGACCAGCCTGGGGGAGATTATTTTAAAGGGTGATGCAGTTAAGCGGTTACATGGGAGGCTGAACATACACCCGAAAGAGAAAACTTTTAAAAATACTGTTAGGTAAACTGAGGCTGGGATAAACCTGTGGTATGGCGACACACAGTTTCCAAAAATACTGTATGTTAACTAACTGAAATGGAAGTGTAGATGTGTTCTAGAAAACTGTGTCAGATGACTCAAGGTCTTCTACTTAGGAAAATAACACTGATGTTAAAAATGCAGGTAAAGTGGGGAATAAAATTTTATGATTTTCAGTAATTAAATTAATACAAATAGACATTCTGTTTCATCTGTATCCTAAAAGTTAATTATTAAGAGATGATCAAACCCTCTTCTTTGGAACTTCGTAAGAAAAATACAGAAAATACTTTGGGAACAGTGATTCATTCACATACAAAATCTGAAGGCCATACAGTGAGTGGATAAAGGCAGTTTCTAGATTCAGGCTACTAAGAATTTTAGACAGGCATCATCACTGCCCAACAGTTGCTATAACAACTAGGCAAGTTACTTGCGTTTTGGAGATCATGTTTCTGACAGCACTAGAGGAGGGCTACTACCACCAACCCCCGTGGGTGATGTAAGCCTTAAATAACATGTAGACGGTTCTTAGCACCATGTCTGACACACAGGACTCAAATGGTAGCTATGATTTCATAGATATTATTTCATAATATCTAAAGAAGTACAGTCAGATGCTTTAGACTCAGTTCAGATTCTCCACTCCTATTAAATATATGCAGTTAGTATTTTCTCAGACAAAACTGGAAGAATACTCAATTTAATAGTATTCCTAAAAAAATTAAAATTGAAGGTGTCAGAACTACCAATTATAATTATTTGTAGAATAAAAGAATTTAGTAATTGCAGCAAGCAGACAAGTCTCTACTTCCTCAGAGTTCGAAGAGCAAAACATCTGATTGGGCTAAGGACCAGTCTGAGTTGGTCAAAAATTACAACTAATAAATTCCCCAGAGACAAACCAGCAGCTAAATTTCCATGATGTCTACACTAGGGCTCCCCTGTTGTTTGCACACCAGGAATCCAACTAAGTGCCTTATCGTCTCACAACTGGAATCACCATCTTTATATCTATTACTTCCAAGAATTTAAAAAACAACAACCACCCATCATACCTAGCAAGCCACAACCCTCTTGAGTGGGTCAATATCCTCTCATTTGCAAAGATTCTACTGTCCTTAAAAGCGTTCTACATATCACGACCCAGCAGTTCCACTCCTGCACATATATCTAAGAGAATTAAAAACACATGTCCACACAGAAACTCATATACAATATTCATAATAGCCAAAAAGTAGAAACAACCCAGATATCCATTACTGATGGATAAACAAAATATGGAATACGCATTCAACTCAAACGTAAAAAGGAATGATGTGCCGACACGTGCTACAAGGAGGAAGCCTGAAGACATTATGCTAAGTGAAAGAAGCCAATCACAAAGGCCAGACACTGTGTGATTCCATTTATGCGAAATGTCCAGAACAGGCAAATTCAGAGAGACAGAAAGTAGGTCAGCAGCTGCCAGAACCTGGGGGAGGACAGAATGGGAAGTGACTGCTAATATGGGTACAGAGTTTCTTTGGGGCAGGGGGGACAGGACGGTGATGAAAATACTCTAAATTTAGACAGCGGTTACGCTTGCACAACATGGGACTATACTAAAAACTGCTGCACTGTACACTTAAAAAGGGGTGAGTTTTTTGGGTATGTGAATTATATTTCACTAAAGCTGTTTTTTTAAAGTATTCTACAGTGTAAGTATATACACATTTATGAATATCTGTACATACTTACAGTAAGGTTTAAATTTAGAGATAGACATATAGGTTCATATCTATTTAAATTAATGTTAATTTTTTCAGATTATAAAACATTAGCATAGTTGAGGGCATACTGGAATATCGCATTGACAATCACTGATACATATTAAAGATTTACTTAAATCTCCACTGAACTGGCAACTTTAACCTCCTAGAACCAGCAACCTGCTCTTTGGTGAGTTAGCTTAAATTGCAACTTCTTGTATTTGAACGGAATCAAGAAACTCTACAAGTCAAATAGTATGTCTTGGAGTACAGGCGTCCCTCGATACCTGTGGGGGACAGGTTCCAGGAATGCTCCCTGCCAGCGATACCAAAACCCGTGGATGCTCAAGTTCCTCATGTAAAGTGGCTAGCACAGCTGGAGTTCCGCATCTGCGGATCAGGAGGGCCGACTGTATACAACAGACAAGGTATCCTTCGTAGCACACAGCAGTTCCCTGCACCCATCGTGGACCACATAACAGTGAGTGAAACACTTGAACACATTATTTGTAAAACAAGGCCATAACAGTACAACTTTTGCTCTATGTGGTGACCCTTTAGACGGGAGTCAGCAAACCTGTCCCATAAAGGACCAGACAGTAAATACACAGCTTTGTGGATCAGACCGTTTCTGATGCAAGCTATTCCACTCTGCCCGCATAGCATGAAGGCAGCCCGGCACAATACAGAAACCAATGCTCCCCGGCTTTAACCAGCGTTGTCCAGCAGAACTTCCTGCAATGATAAAAGTAGTCTATTACCTACTGAGCACTTGAAAACACGGCTACCACGACTAATGATTTCAAATGTCAACAGCCACGTGCCGCTACAGGCTGCTGTCCTGAGCAGCACTGCTTTAGACCACCAAGTAGCCAATTTCACCTCTGCTCAAAACAAAGAAGAGTAAATGAGTTAACTTTTAAAGCAAAAAACGAGTCTTACATTACAGGATGAACTGGAAGAGAACACGTGACGTAAAATTTCTAACAACTCACAGATCAGACCAGTAAATAATCAAAATCCTAAGCAGATCGATCACAGCTCAAGCAGGAGGATACGTGTAGAGTTCCATGTATCTGGATTTCGCCATACTTTGTCTGGTATACACTTGCTGGATTCCAGCTCTGAGGTCGTCCCAGATCTGATCAAGGCCAATCTGCTTCAGTCCATGGGGATTCTGACTCCTGTTGGATGACATTGTTGAATAATATTCTGAAGTCGTCCAGTGCAGCAATCCTTATTCAAGGTACAGCTACTTCTCCATTAGATGAAAATATACAGTATCATTCCAAATTTATTCACAGCAGTTCAGAAAGGACTCCTTTAAAGGCAGAGAATGAAATCTCATTGCAGGCAAACCTGAAGAAGAAATAAAGGGAACTAATTAATCCTTTTTCAACATCCTGCATTGGGGTGGGAGCGGGGGTGGGATAGGATGCCTGCCACATGGCAGAAATAGTCTGCAGGCCTCAGCAGGTACCACTCTAATCCAGAGAGTGTTTCTCTTTCTGTGTGGAAACACACTCATATTACATGGTCTGTGCTTACGGAGACGCTTAGTTCAAAATCATTATGACTATCAGTGCTCACAAGAAAAGCTGGGTAAAATGGACACAAGCACAACCAACACGTTACTTTGCAGGCCTTCTAAAGGTATCGAAACTTAAACTATATTACTTGACCTACGTAACAGAAAGACAAACTCAAAGGGGAAAAGGCAAAGGAAATTTCCAGAAAGAGAAACAAACATAGCTAGTACAAAAAGCCAAACATTCAATCTCACTAGTTACCTGGGAATTTAAAGCACTTTTCACTTCGCATTTGGCAAAATGCAAATGTTGTTGAGGCTGAAGGTGAGGGAAGTGGTCACTCTGCGCCGCCCCCCCTGCCCCCCGCCCCCCGCTTTTGGTGCCGAGCGCCCAGCGGCTCGTGGGATCTTAGTTCTCCGCAATCAGGGATTGAACCTGGGCCCCGGCAGTGAAAGTGCCGAGTCCTAACCACTGGACCGCCAGTGAATTCCTGGTCACTCTCTTTTCAGAAGGGAACTGGGCAAGAATTACCAAAATTTAAAATGCTCCCTCAATTTAGGGAGACCTGGGTTTGAAGCTCAGCTCCATACCTACAAATACGTGGTCTTGGGCAAGTTACTTAACTTCTCACTGCTCTAAGCCTCAATTTCCCAGCCTGCAAAATGGGGGCAAATCTATTTAACACACAGTGAACACGTGACAAGTGGTAATGGCGATTATTTCTAAGTGAATGAAGCTACTGCAAAATACAATTTATAATGTCTCAGGACTATGGATCCACAGATAAAGAACTTCAGCTATCCAATATTGTATTAAGTCAGTACTTCCCAATACAAAACATTACAGACATACTTTAAGGACTGTCTATGTACATCACATTGAAATGTGGAGGCTTTTTTTTTTTTTGGTGGTACGCGGGCCTCTCACCGCTGTGGCCTCTCCCGTTGCGGAGCACAGGCTCCGGGAGCACAGGCCCAGTGGCCATGGCTCACGAGCCCAGCCGCTCCGCGGCATGCGGGATCTTCCCGGACCGGGACACGAACCCGTGTCCCCTGCATCGGCAGGCGGACTCTCAACCACTGCGCCACCAGGGAAGCCCTGTGGAGGCTTTTAAACAAGTATTTGTGGTGCAAAACTAGGAAACACTGAATTATTTTAATGGCTCCAAAAAATAAATGTTGTTGGAACGTAAATGGAATCTGGAACAGGAAGAATGGGCCGTCAAAGTCTGCAAGGGATTCAGTGCGTCCTGCATCTTCAACGGCATTATAGAGCTCTCCGTAGTCTAAGGCACATTTAAGGACAACATAGGTCACGCATATGGATTAAGTCTGAACTTCGGAAGCATAAATCATCTCTAATATTTATAACCTAAGCTATGGGACTTAATATTTTATGAAACCATGACATCATTCCTGATCCTGAAAATATTTTATGTTATACATTCAAATAGGTATGTCCAAATGCGAAATATAACAATGTGTAACAAGAACGAATCCCCAAGTTTTAAGAAACTAACAACTCAGCAACCGCTTTGCAAGTGTTTCCTAATATAATTTCAATCTGCCTTGGATGGTACATACTAACGCCCCACCTGACAGGAACTGGGGCACTGCGGACTGGCAGCGCCACCCGACAGCGTCCCTATTTAAACCTACACTCCATTCCCTACCACTTACTTAGCTTTTCCCTAAAGGGAAATTATCACTTTAATTTCCCAGACTCGCAATTCAGGTAATTCTACCTTAGACCGTAAGCTTTCTCAGACCCATCTAGATGCTCTATTTACTTCTTTTTCTTCTCTTCTAATTTCTACCGGCAACTGAAAATGTTCAACTTTCTCCATTTTTTTAAACTCATGTTTTAAAATATTTATTTATTTATTTACTTGGTTGTGCTGGGTCTTAGTTGCGGCACGCGGGCTCCCTAGTTGTGGCATACACGCGGGATCTAGTTCCCCGACCAGGGATGGAACCCGGGCCCCCTGCATTGGAAGCGCAGAGTTTTAACCACTGCACCACCAGGGAAGTCCCTCGACTTTCCCCATTTTTATCTTTACCTCACCTTATCATTTCAACTGGGTACCTTAAAAAAGTAAATTCAATTATGACACATAAGCATAGGACGGGGATGTATGAACCCTTCTTTCTTCAAACCTCCACAGGCCAGTCACTCACAATGTTCATCTCCAGCCCAGACTTCTCTGAACTCCAGGCCTACCTCTGTATCCAGTTCACGTCTTCTCCCATGTCTCAAACCCAGCAGATCCGCAACTGGACTCAGGATCTTCCTCCAACCTCCATTCTCCACCAGTACTGCCCACCTCAGTAAGTGGCAACTCCACGTACCCACACACCAGAAACCTGGGAATGACTCTAATGCCTTATCCCTCATCTTTCACATTCAGCTGCTACAGATTTCAACTCTCAAGGTCATTTCAAATCCACTCACTCATCTCTATTTCCTCTTCCAATAACCATCACCATCCTCTCTTACCTGGACCACTGTTTTCATAGTCGGAACTGGACTCCCATACCTCCCAGTATTTATGTCACGCGCCATCTATTCTTCACACAGCAGTTGAGTCTAAAGCTGCCACTCTGACTAGGCTGTCGTCCTGAGAGCAAAGGCAGCCGCAGCAGAGAAATCCTCACTACGGCAGAGTCACATCTCTCTCCTCGTTTGCCTCTTACAAAACTCCCCCTTCACGCCCCTGGGGACAGCCACACAGACCCTGTCCTCCGTTCCTGGACGTGCCAGTCCCCTTTCCACTCCCGAACATCTGTGCACTTGCTGCTGCTTCTTCCCGGAAAGCTCCTCTTCGTCAAGTTCTCTTCCAGCCACAGAAGACACACTAGGGAACTCCCAGGCGAGGTTCAGGTTCACCCATTTCCAGGCCTTTCCCGCCTTAACTCTCACTCAGAGTCGACACTCCACAGCTGTGTCTTTACTGGGACTCTCTCCCTGTACCGGTGTGAAGGATCCCCAGGCACAGAGGCCGTCTCTTCACTCACCACAGTGTCTCTGAGCCCACTTCAGAGCAGGCGCAGAGCTCCATCAATGTTTCGCATGAATAAACGAGAGAGTAAATTAAGGAATCGATGAGTTACATGTTTTGAAAGGATTTAGAAATAAGGAAATACCAGCATCATCGAGCATCTAAACTCACCCCAAATCCCCCTCGAGCATCTCCACAAATTCTATCTTGTTCCCTTTCAACTTTTTCCTTCAAACACTAGATTTTAGGCTAAAATTTATTTCTTGCTCTTTCACTTAGTCATGTTTTGTATTATCCTGGTCACTGCAAATGTATACATATTTTAACACAGTTTTTTTTTTTTTTTTTTTTTTTTTTTGCGGTACGCGGGTCTCTCACTGCCGTGGCCTCTCCCGTTGCGGAGCACAGCCTCCGGACGCGCAGGCCCAGCGGCCATGGCTCACGGGCCCAGCCGCTCCGCGGCATGTGGGATCCTCCCGGACCGGGGCACGAACCCGTGTCCCCTGCATCAGCAGGCAGACTCTCAACCACTGCGCCACCAGGGAAGCCCTAACACAGTTTTTAAACAGACTTATGTTATAGAAATCTAGTGACCATTAATATTTATCTAACAAATATTTAGTAGGAAGCGACCCTGTGCCAGGCACTGTCCTCTGCCTTGGTTAGGTACTGTTAATAGTAAATCAAAGCAGACGTGGTCCACTTCCATTAACACCACTGCCATGAGATAAAACATCTAAGGGGTTAACATACACCTTTGGTATATAACCCACTTGTAAACTGGAAACTTTATGTACCAGGCATTTGTGCCAAAAGTGTTTGCTCACAAGAGCCGATTACAGTCCCAGAGGATTAGAGGTTTAACCTTAAAAGATGGTTCTGGCCCTTCCTTTTACAGATGAAGAAACAGACTCAAAGAAGCAATCAGAGCTGATCAAGGTCACAGTGCTAGGAAGTGGCAGGACCCCAGGCCAGAGCTCTGGATTCTCAAGCCAGTACTCCCCAACACTCTAGTCTGAACTTTAGATTCTTTGATTTTTTTTTTTTTTTTTTTTGCGATACGCGGGCCTCTCACTGCTGTGGCCTCTCCTGTTGCGGAGCACAGGCTCCGGACGTGCAGGCTCAGCGGCCACGGCCCACGGGCCCAGCCACTCCGCGGCACGTGGGATCCTCCCAGACCGGGGCACGAACCCGTGTCCCCTGCATCGGCAGGCGGACTCTCAACCACTGCGCCACCAGGGAAGCCCAGATTCTTTGATTTTTAAGGTGTCAATAAACAGGGAAACCACTAACAGAGCCATAAGAAAAATAAACAAACAAACAGATGCACCAGTTATCTATTAATCTCACAAACCCAAACAGCTCCAAAGAAAACAGTTGATAGTCTGAAAGAACAAACCAGTCTTAATCGTATCAATATTAAATCTATTTAAATATTTTGAAATTTAAGAAAGCTGGGTTGGGGAAAAAAAAAAAAAAAGCCTGACTTTTTAAACTAAGAACACTGCAAATATCAGAGCAGTATAAAGTCAGGGTAGCACTTGTCATACCAACCTCACCCCGAACCCTGCCCCAGAGGCAAGGTTAAGATACAGCAAATAAAACGGTCAGTGATTCTCCTCACAATACCTCGTTGTCCTCACGCAACATCAGCACCCCAGTGTGCTCTTTCCTCCTCGTCGTGTACATCTGATTCCAGTTATAAGCTTACTCTGTCAAGTCACTAGTATCCTAAGACCAAAAACCACCTTTTCATGTTGAAATGTCAAGTCTACTTTATTACGCACGTTCTGTGTCTAGGTCTACGCGTGGAAATCTGGTGCCGCAGCAGATCTCAGCTTATGTGGAGACCAGGCCGAAAAATCAGCCAAGTATTCTACTCCTGCTTTCAGGTGCTTTATTGTTTTCCCTTTGAAACTACTCATTCCCTGTTTCTCGTTGTCTCCACTGAGATTCCAAAATTCATACAGAGTTGATCCAAGGTTCACAACAATTCCCATGTCCTTATTGACTTAACTGAGAAGTTTGAAGAGGACAACCTTATCTTATATTTTTAATATCCCCCAGCGAGCCTCACATTTATATATTTAACATTCATCACTTACACTACAACAAACTAAATCTAAAGGGAAATGTTAAAAGTCAGTACATCAGAAAAAGGCCCTAAAAATCAGGTCACATGCTGACAGCAGCTGACCTGCTGGTCTCAGGCTGGGTGCCCTGGAGCAGATGCTGGGACAGAGTTTGGGTGGAGGATGCTTCTTAGGGATGACACCTGTGAGGGGCAGGGGAGGAAGCAGGACTGGGCAGAGAAGGAAGGGAACTGTGAGGTGGTCCCCACCTGGCAGGCAGCTGGATGCCCAGCACTGCCCGGACATGGCACGCAGGGCTGCAGAGGCAGCCTTTCTGCTCCTGCCGGCTCAGTCCCTGCAATGGGCCAGGCAGGGCGGCGCTAACTGGAGGCCACCTGCTGACCATGCACAGGAGTCAAGTCTTTCCCTGACGGGGCACCTGGGTGGGGCCCAAATGGACCCAAGATGCTTTGCTCACGGAGGTTTCCACCTTGGGGTGTGTGCAGGTTTGTGTGTCTGGATTTCACCTGTTTATGCAGCACTCAGTGTCTGACTATAAAACTGTTTGGAGTAATAAAGTACAATAATAGAGGTACCCATAAAAGACTGGCTTAGGGGCTTCCCTGGTGGCGCAGTGGTTCAGAATCCGCCTGCCAATGCAGGGGACACGGGTTCGAGCCCTGGTCCGGGAAGATCCCACATGCCGCGGAGCAACTAAGCCCGTGCGCCATAACTACTGAGCCTGCGCTCTAGAGCCCGCGAGCCACAACTACTGAGCCACAACTGCCGCAGGCCTACAGCCCATGCTCCGCAACAAGAGAAGCCACTGCAGTGAGAAGCCCGCGCACTGCAACGAAGAGTAGTCCCCGCTCGCTGCAACTAGAGGAAGCCCGCACGCAGCAGCGAAGACCCAACGCAGTTCCCCCCGCAAAAAAAAAAGACTGGTTTAACTGTCAGTGTTGAATTTTCAGGAATAAACCACTTTACAAACCGTATACCCTCCATCTCATAACCAGGCCATCAAAAACTATCAATAATCTTAATCCGACCTCATGAAAAGTCAGAGGCGTAAATGGCTTTGGGGTAAGGGCTAAAAATATTTTCCCAATAATTCACATCACAGAGCCAAAAAACTTAGGATGTCCAAGAAGCCGATATTAAAAACAAAAAACAAAACGAAACGAAATATACACTTAGGAAATCAGGTGGTTTTCAAAAGTACTCCGTTACAGTAGGTCCCTGGCATCACAGGGTTTACCAATTGCAGTGATGAATATCCAGGAGGAACACTCAAGATTTCGGAGGGAGAATCTGCAGATTTGCCACTTCACCATTTGGAAGCACAGGCCCAAGCACAGGAGACCAAGGCTCAGAATGCAGCCAACCAAGGGCAGGAACCCACGGCAGAGCAGGCTGTAGCGTCCCGCCCCAGAGCCTGGCTCAGAAGCCTGCATGAGAACACTGCTCACCCACCCGCCCTCCCTTCACCTTCCTCTCTCCCAGAAAGTAAGATAATGGGAGGAACCCAGGAGCCAAAATAAACAAAGGCATCTAACAGAAGGGAGGTTGTCTATTTAAGGCTTTGCCTCATGCAAGAGACTGTTGTTCCAAAGGGATATGAAAGCCAACAGAATCAATATTAAACAAGTTTTCTAACAATTCAAATCGTGAACGAATCAGCCTGCTTCTCAAGATTAATGGTGCATAAGATTCCTTCCTTGAGTACAAGTGTGAACTAACCAAATGACCTCCAAGAATCCTGCAAAATACATCCTCTTTGATATCAGTAATTCACAGTTTCATTAGTAAGGAAAGGGCTTTCTTAAAAGAGCACTTGTAACAGCCATCTACCGACGCTGACTGGAATGTCAACTGAACAGATCATCGAGGGAATCTGGGGAAATGCTAGCTTTACTGAAGCTAAATATTTTGTTTGCTACAAGACTTCAGAGGCCTTGACAAGTGAATGTGTCTTATGAATTTCCATCAGAAAAACAGGATAAAGCATCTCCTACTCAAACTGACTTGGCCAGAGTGTATTTTTTCCTGAACATATCTCAGGACTGGACTTCCAAGAAAACACTAATGTTTCAGAGAACAACATAACTTTAAAAAAAGGGGGTGGTGCTGGTAAATCTGTGCTGATCCCTACAGGGTCCTAACTCTCCTGGGATCAACCACACGATGTTCTGTAACGTTTCCATTTAACAATGAGATAAACCTCACTTCACTTAATGAAATACGCCTCACTGGTTTTGTGGGCATATACTATTCTACTGTTCATCACACTACCACCCTGCTAGAGAGCTTCTAGGTGTTGACTTTTTAACAGTTTGTAAGTAATACTGCAACAGGCAGCCTCCTATGGACTTCTCTTCTTTGAGCATACTTTGAGCATATATGATAAACACCCACGAGTATCTACAGGATAAATGGACCATGGAACCATTTACCAGGACAGAACGCATCAGAGGGAAGACAGGCGGGAGACAGTTCACTTTTGGACCCAGGGAATCTGAGGTGCTTGAGAGCTCATCTCTGATGGGCACTACTTCAGTCTGGGAACCAGAGTTAATCAGAGAAATTACAGAAAAAGATGGGCCCAAACTGAATCCTGAGGAACATTTAGAAACTGACTGGATGCTGGGGAACCCACAGAGTTCGTACCTGCAAAGTTACAGCCAAAAGCAACGAGACCTGTCCTGGAGGCCAGAGAAGGCCATGGCTGGCTGGGCCTAAGGAGGTCGCTGCCATTTACTTCCTGTATGACCTTGGGTAAATCACTTAGTATCTATGAGGGTCAGGGTTGAATGTGGCCACGCAGTGTTCGATAAACGCCAGCTGTTATTTTCATCATCATGACAGTATCCGAAATGGAGCTTCTGACTTTAGTTCTACGTAAGTCACTGGGGACCTGAGCAAGGCAGGTTTCACTGGTTTTAAGGAAGGAATCAAACTGGAGTGGGCTGGGAGGGACAGAAATGCAGACTGTCGTTAGGAATTCTGGCCATGGAGGCGTGAAGAGGCTGCAAGGGGATGCGACAACTGGGAAAGGCACGCATGTCCTCATCCTCTCTCCAGAGAAAGAGCGCGGGATGGGAGGGCAGGGGGCCGTGGCTGGGAGGGTGCAGCTGGGCGGCCAGGCCCGAGAGGGGCTGATGTGAGGTGGACGCACCGAAGGCCACGTCGCCTGCGAAAGGGTGACAGGGCACAATGGCCGCTGCAGGCGGGCTGAGCAGTCAGGCAGCACCGGGGGGACGAGCGGAGCCCCCAGACCGCCTTCGACGGGAGCCCATGGGATGCTGAGGAAAAGCGACGGCCACACCTCCGCTTCAGGGGCCTTAGGCTCTGAGGAAGAGCAAGGAGGAGTTTCCCATTCCCGGAACTGGGCTCCAGAAGGTTCCATGAGAACCAGGTGGGGAAAGCAGGGAGGGCAGGGAGGACCGGGGTAGGGATCTGGGTCGTTGGGGACAGACAATGCAGCTACGGGGGGTTAGTTCAGAGATGGGAGAGACCCTGGGGAGACACAAGGGGACTCAGGCCACTGGTTTCAGTAGAGGGTGGCTTCCAGTTTATGGGACGGGGCCTGGCCCTCGGCCTGGACCACGTCTCACCAGCTAAGCTCCGTGCATGTCCCTAATGTGTTGTATTATTCCCCCAACAAGCCCTAAATACAGAACAGACAGGAATATAAGTTAAGACTTCAATGAACTGCATTTCTACGCTAGGGGAGAAACCCACAAATTTAGAAATAATAAAAGAATTGTGTCCCCTGCTCAATTTCACCTCCAATACTCAAAAAAACCCAGATACCACTTTTGTCTATTAATGCAGTACTGATAGTTGCCTCTGTTCCTATAAATTAAGACCAAACACACTTAGCAGATGCTTTTGCACAAGCCAATGTTGAATAGGGTTAAATAAACGCAAAATCAATCAGATCAGAGTTGTAACAGGAATACATGAAGCAGGGTTCTTCAAAAAGACCACAGCTGCTTCAGTTACGTGACTGCTTTGGAAAAAATGTAAAAAGATAAAAACAAAGCATGGACTTCAACTGTTACAGTATCTTCTAAAAATAAAGCATTAGAGTAAATGAAAATACAGTTAAAATTCACTGTTAAAAAATCAAACAAGGCGGCCAAATGTAGCTTTTCTAGTTTAGTAACATTTTAAATCTGATTAAAATGTGAATGATCCTGGGTATTACTCAGCAATTACTTATTTTCGAACACTTCTTAAAAGTATGCAGAATCCCCGGCTTTCACCTGCAGTGTGGCACATAAGATATGAAATGTATGATAAAACAGTGATTTAGACCTAGAGGAACGTTTGCCTATGCACACCAAGAAATATGCAAACATGCATTTGCCATATGTTTATAAGAACGAGAACAAAAACGCAAACCTAGAAACAACCCACACGTTCACCAACAGAATTCACAAATAACCTGTAGGACAGTCACACAATAGACCACACACAAATCAACTTTGGCTACTTCAACACAGATAAATTTTAGAAAAGAGTCTAGAGCGAAAAAAGTGACAGAGGAATTCATATTGTACGATACCATTTTTATATATGAGAGCTAAAAAAAACCAACAAAAAACATAGGAGAGAAAAGCCAAGGAACACCTGGGGCTGCCAGAAGCCGGAAGGCAAGGAAAGATCCTCCCCGACGGCCTGGAGGGAGCATGGCCCTGCCGAAACCCTGACTTTGGACTACAGTTTGCAGAACTATTCAGGTCATGAATGCATGGTCTTAAAACCGTATTAATGGGAGGAACCAAGATGGCGGAGTAGAAGGACGTGCTCTCACTCCCTCTTGCGAAAACACCAGAATCACAACTAGCTGCTGGACAATCATCGACAGGAAGACACTGGAACTCACCAAAAATGATACCCCACATCCAAAGACAAAGGAGAAGCCACAATGAGATGGTAGGAGGGGCGCAATCACAGTAAAATCAAATCCTGTAACTGGGTGGGTGACTCACAGACTGGAGAACACTTACACCACAGAAGTCCACCCACTGGAGTGAAGTCTGAGCCCCACGTCAGGCTTCCCAACCTGGGGGTCTGGCAACGGGAGGAGGAATTCTTAGAGAATCAGACTTTGAAGCCTAGTGGGAATTGACTGCAGGACTTCGACAGGACTGGGAGAAACAGAGACTCCACTCTTGGAGGGCACACACAAAGCAGTGTGCTCATCGGGACCCAAAGGAAGGAGCAGTGACCCCAGGGGAGACTGAACCAGACCTACCTGCTAGTGTTGGAGGGTCTCCTGCAGAGGCGGGGGGTGGCTGTGGCTCACCATGGGGACAAGGACACTGGCAGCAGAAGTTCTGGGAAGTACTCCTTGGCATGAGCCCTCCTGGAGTCTGCCATTAGCCCCACCAAAGAGCCCAGGTAGGCTCCAGTGTTGGGTTGCCTCAGGCCAAACAACCAACAGGGAGGGAACCCAGCCCCACCCATCAGCAGTCAAGCAGATTAAAGTTTTACTGAGCTCTGCCCACCAGAGCAACAGCCAGCTCTACCCACCACCAGTCCCTCCCATCAAGCCTCTTAGATAGCCTCATCCACCAGAGGGCGGACAGCAGAAGCAAGAAAAACTACAATCCTGCAGCCTGTGGAACAAAAACCATATTCACAGAAAGACAGACAAGATGAAAAGGCAGAGGGCTATGTACCAGATGAAGGAACAAGATAGAACCCCAGAAAAACAACTAAATGAAGTGGAGATAGGCAACCTTCCAGAAAAAGAATTCAGAATAATGAGAGTGAAGATGATCCAGGACCTTAGAAAAACAATGGAGGCAAAGATTGAGAAGATGCAAGAAATGTTCAACAAAGACCTAGAAGAATTAAAGACCAAACAAACAGAGATGAACAATACAGTAATTGAAATGAAAACTACACTAGAAGGAATCAACAGCAGAATAACTGAGGCAGAAGAACGGATAAGTGACCTGGAAGACAGAATGGTGGAATTCACTGCTGCAGAACAAAGAAAAAAGAATGAAAAGAAATGAAGACAGCCTAGGAGACCTCTGGGACAACATTAAATGCAACAACATTCACATTATAGGGGTCCCAGAAGGAGAAGAGAGAAAGGACCCGAGAAAATATTTGAAGAGATTATAGTCAAAAACTTCCCTAACATGGGAAAGGAAACAGCCACCCAAGTCCAGGAAGCGCAGAGAATCCCATACATGATAAACCCAAGGAGAAATAGGCCGAGACACAGAGTATTCAAATTGGCAAAAATTAAAGACAAAGAGAAATTATTGAAAGCAGCAAGGGAAAAACAACAAATAACATACAAGGGAACTCCCATAAGGTTAACAGCTGATTTCTCAGCAGAAACTCTACAAGACAGAAGGGAGTGGCATGATATACTTAAAGTGATGAAAGGGAAGAACCTACAACCAAGATTACTCTACCCAGCAAGGATCTCATTCAGATTCGATGGAGAAATCAAAAACTTGACAGACAAGCAAAAGCTAAGAGAATCCAGCACCACCAAACCAGCTCTACAACAAATGCTAAAGGAACTTCTCTAAGTGGGAAACACAAGAGAAGGACCTACAAAAACAAACCCAAAACAATTAAGAAAATGGTCATACAAACATACATATCGATAACTACCTTAAACGTGAACGGATTAAATGCTCCAACCAAAAGACACAGGCTTGCTGAATGGATACAAAAACAAGATCCATGTATATGCTGTCTACAAGAGACCCACTTCAGACCTAGGGACACATACAGACTGAAAGGGAGGGGATGGAAAAAGATATTCCATGCAAATGGAAATCAAAAGAAAGATGGAGTAGCAATGCTCATATCAGATAAAATAGACTTTAAAATAAAGAATGTTACAAGAGACAAGGAAGGACACTATATAATGATCAAGGGATCAATCCAAGAAGATATAACAATTTTAGATATATATGCACCCAACACAGGAGCACCCGAATACATAAGGCAACTGCTAACAGCTATAAAAGAGGAATTCGAAGGTAACACAATAATAGTGGGGGACTTTAACACCTCACTTACACCAATGGACAGATCATCCAAAATGAAAATAAATAAGGAAACAGAAGCTTTAAATGACACAACAGACCAGACAGATTTAACTGATATTTATAGGACATTCCATCCAAAAACAGTAGATTACACTTTCTTCTTAAGTGCGCATGCAACATTCTCCAGGATAGATCACATCTTGGGTCACAAATCAAGCCTCAGTAAATTTAAGAAAACTGAAATGATATGAAGTATTTTTTCTGACCACAATGCTGTGAGATTAGAAATGAATTACAGGGGGCTTCCCTGGTGGCACAGTGGTTGAGAGTCCCCCTGCCGATGCAGGGGACATGGGTTTGTGCCCCGGTCCGGGAAGATCCCACATGCCGCAGAGCGGCTAGGCCCATGAGCCATGGCCACTGAGCCTGCATGTCCGGAACCTGTGCTCTGCAACGGGAGAGGCCACAACTGTGAGAGGCCCGCATACCACAAAAAAAAAAGAAATGAATTACAAGGGAAAAAAAACATAAAAAGCAAACACATGGATGCTAAACAATATGTTACTAAATAACCAAGAGGTCACTGAAGAAATCAAAGAGGAAATCAAAAAATACCTAGAGACAAATGACAATGAAAACACAACTATTTAAAACCTATGGGAGGGGCTTCCCTGGTGGCGCAGTGGTTGACAGTCCTCCTGCCGATGCAGGGGACATGGGTTCGTGTCCCGGTCTGGGAAGATCCCACATGCCGCGGAGTGGCTGGGCCCGTGAGCCATGGCCACTGAGCCTGCACGTCCAGAGCCTGTGCTCCACAACGGGAGAGGCCACAACAGTAAGAGGCCCGCGTACTGCAAAAAAACAAAACAAACAAACAAAAAACCTCTTAGAGTAAAACAGAGGAAGAACACTCTTTGACATAAATCACAGCAAGATGTTTTTTTGATCCACCTCCTAGAGTAATGGAAATAAAAACAAAAATAAACAAATGGGACCTAATGAAACTTCAAAGCTTTTGCACAGCAAAGGAAACCATAAACAAGACGAAAAGACAACCCTCAGAATGGGAGAAAATATTCGCAAACAAATCAACAAAGGATTAATCTCCAAAATATATAAACAGCTCATGCAGCTCAATATTAAAGAAACAAACAAACCAATCCAAAAACGGGCAGAAGACCTAAATAGACATTTCTCCAAAGAAGACATACAGATGGCCAGGCAGCACATGAAAAGCTGCTCAACATCACTAATCATTAGAGAAATGCAAATCAAAACTACAATGAGGTATCACCTCACACCAGTTAGAATGGGCATCATCAGAAAATCTACAAACAGCAAATGCTGGAGAGGGTATGGAGAAAAGGGAACCCTCTTGCACTGCTGGTGGGAATGTAAATTGATACAGCCACTATGGAGAACAGTATGGAAGTTCCGCAAAAAAACTAAAAACAGAATTACCATATGATCCAGCAATCCCACTACTGGGCACATACCCAGAGAAAACCATAATTCAAAAAGACACATGCATCCCAATGTTCACTGTAGCACTATTTACAATAGCCAGGTCATGGAAGCAACCTAAATGCCCATTGACGGACAAATGGATAAAGAAGATGTGGTACATATATACGATGGAATATTACTCAGCCATAAAAACGAACGAAACTGAGTCATTTGTTGAGACGTGGATGGATCTAGAGACTATCATACAGAGTGAAGTAAGTCAGAAAGGGAAAAACAAATATGGTATATTAACGCATGTATGTGGTACCTAGAAAAATGGTACAGATGAACCGGTTTGCAGGGCAGAAGTTGAGACACAGATGTAGAGAACAAACGTATGGACACCAAGGGGGGAAAATCATGGTGGGGTGGGGATGGTGGTGTGATGAATTGGGCGATTGGGATTGACATGTATACACTGATGTGTATAAAACTGATGACTAATAAGAACCTGCAGTATAAAAAAACAAAGAAAGAAACAACTAATACTAAAGTTTCTTTGGGTTATTTGTATGGAAATATGTTAATATAAATATTTCAGACATTACATGAAATTTCTAAAAGTCTTATATGTTCTGGTATAATGTTATAAGTCATAATTCTAGTTATTACTTTAAGATGTATATCTCAGAAATAACTAAATTTCCTTGTCAACTGCATTATTATGAACTTTCATCAAATCTTTAACCGTGGTCATTTTTAAGTCTTTTGTCATTTACAGACAGTTCTGGGTGTACTCTGATGCTTTCGAAAAATGTTCCTATAAAAGGGTTTCATCTTCAAGGAATTCATGGAAAAGACTCCGACCAGTACAGGTTTCTGGTAACTGACTATACTGCTGAACTGAATGAATAAGCATTTTCAGAACTCTAATGGAAAACTGATGAGTTCATATAAGTGCTAACAAAAGATCAAGATGAAAAAAAAATTAATTACATGGGACTGAGTGAACTGATGAGGATGATTATAATTTTCGTGACTTTCTGTTTGAATAAAAAAAAAAAATCCCCCCAAAACAAACAAACAAAAAACACAGGAGAGAAGGCTCGCACTCCCCTGACAGAATGGGAGGAAAGCCTGGAAGGTTCGGCTCACGGCTGGGGGAGGCACTGGCACCCGGGTTTCCTGGCTCATGTTTAAAACCAACCAAACAACACCCGCCACCATCCTCGTCAGATACTCTTGTGGGTGAAATGATACGATGGCTGGATATATACTTTAAAATACTGCAGAAAAAAAAGCTGAGTGATAGTTACACTGTAGTTTCTATTTTCCATAATTAAAAGCTCTGCAAACCTACACAACATATGAAGTACAAATAGAAAGAAAAGCAAGAGGACTGGGTGGGGGGCGGGGACGTGAACTTTCAGACACGGATGTGGGTGGAGATGGGACTGGAACGCAGCACAGACCCAGGGAGCAAGCCCGCACTGGACACATCCTATTCCACAGGGCCGGGGGGTGGGTTCCCTACAGTAGTAGCTTCCCACTTGCACCCCTGGAAATACTGTGATGTTTAATCATGATCTAGTTGATAACAAAGAAATCTCAGTGCCACTTAGAACTGAGACTGGAAAGCTCCCAACCTGAGAAGTTCTTAAATTCTATTAGAAAGTCTTAAATTCCATTAGAGTTTTAAATGAATGTAACACCTGAGAGGCAGATGCAGTCAACCTGGGTTTGACGTGCACCCCTGGGATCAGGTAACACCGAAGCTTCGGGCTATACACTTTGCAGACAGTTCTGGTCAGGATTTTACTAGACTTCTACACTCTCACTTTGGTAATTCCGGCGGCACGACCCTCTGTGCACCTGCCACTCCAAGCTGCTCCTGAATCCAGCTCTCCCTCCTACTCTCCTTTCCCTGACCTTCCAGAGACCACAAGTTCACATGAATAAAACGGAACACCTCCCTCTCCGCCTTTCCTCCACCTTAGTTAACAGAAGCCTCAGCTGCCCGATTCAAACTCCTGGGGGTGATGAAAGCACCACTTGCTAACGGCAGACACATCTCCATTCACACACCACCCCCCACCCAGCCCCTCCCCGACACTGTAAATTAAGGGTCATGCTTAGCCTCTAACTAACCCTCTTTCTGTATTTCCCATCTTGGTAAGAGGTCAGCTTTGATTCCTCTCTGTTCTTACCCCTGATGTAAAGTCAGTTCCATCAACTCCCTCTTCTTCTTTTAAAATTTTATTTATTTATTTTTTGGGCCTGTGTTGGGTCTTCATTGTTGTGCACGGGCTTTCTCTAGTTGCAGCGAGCGGGGCTGCTCTTCATTGCAGTGCACGGGCTTCTCATTGCAGTGGCTTCTCTTGTTGCGGAGCACGGGCTCTAGGCGCACGGGCTTCAGTAGTTGTGGCATGTGGGCTCAGCAGTTGCGGCTCGTGGGCTCTAGAGCGCAGGCTCAGCAGTTGTGGCGCACGGGCTTAGTTGCTCCGCGGCATGTGGGATCTTCCCGGACCAGGGCTTGAACCTGTGTCCCCTGAGGATTCTTAACCACTGCGCCACCAGGGAAGCCCCTTCTTCTTCTCTTGAATCATCCACATCTCTTGATATCCACACAACTCCTAGAGTCCAAGAGGTATCACCGTCTCTCACTGGGGTCCCTAACAAAAGTCTCTTCACTGCTCTCACCCTGTCCAGTTCACCCTCTACAATGGGGCCCGGGGTTAATTTCTAAAATACAAGCAGCCTTTCATTCTGTTAAATGAATTAACTCCACAACCACCATCTACACTTTACCACAGTGATGACCACCCCGGACAGTGTCCATCAAGTGGGATTGCTTGCTGCATGTCGGTTTACTCGCTGTGTAAAAAAGGACCCAATATTTTCTGTAGGTCTCAGTGCTTGACCCTGTGGCAATATTAGTGGTGATACTTTTTCTCACTGAATCCTTACAATAACCGTACTCTCTGCATGGTACTATCAATTTCTTACAAATGAGGATACTCAGGCTTGAAGATGTTCAATAATTTGCCCAAAGCCACTCTGCTAATAAGAGGCAAGTATTCACACCCAACTATCTGGATTCCAAAGCCATGTTCTTTCTGTCACCCGCCCCTCCATGTTGTTTCCACAGGAAGGTGGAGATTTCTTATTCCACTTCCTCAAAAAGTGTGCTATGAAGACTTACTCTCCAATTTGAAATTACAACACGAACCACAGGAACCATGCAAAAAGGCAACTGAAAGCTTCATGACCCAAGTGTGTAATGACGAGCCCAAAGGACAGCAAACCCACAGGTCAAGGAAGAGCTGGCCAACTCAGGAACTGGACATTTATTCATACTCACATACTTCATTTGAATATTCATTTATTAGTATTCGAATGTTAATTATTAAAATTTTTTCACTTTTTAAATCAAAGGAATCTTAAAGAACAGGGGCTAATATCTTGTAAATGCAGACCAGGAATGCGTGCATTCAATAATTAGGGGTCTACTTGTACATCACCAGGAAGGGCATTTACTACCTCGGATAAGCCTACCTTATTTCACTACTGAAACACAAGGCTTGCAAAATTTATACTTACTTATATTATAAAATTTAAATATATTATTCCATTTCTATATATAGAACTAAGGGAACAATTACAATTAAGTTCAAACAATTACAGTTGACAAAAGCATAAAAAAGTTCCAATTCACATCTTAATAGATGGCTTTCTAGAGACTTTAACTGAGTTTCTGTCTCCACTTAGTCATTCAAAACCTTTAAAAATTCAAAATTGAAAATCCGCGGCTGGAAAGAGAAGCAAAAACACTCACCCAGACTGGACGCTGGTTCTGCTTTTTCTCAAGCAACCAATTCACAGCCAAGTTCCCAAGACCTGAATGTATCCTAAGTGCTCGAATTGCCTTGTTTATGTCTTTACTCAAAGCTAGTGATTAACCATTTGGGCCATTTAAACACCGGGTTTAGTTAACATAAATTTACCACGTGACCCATCAATTCCTCTACGAGGTATTTACCCAACAAACAAGACAACGTATGTCCATCCAAAGACCTGTACAAGAATGTTCACAGCACATTATTTATAAAAGCCAGAAAGTGGAACACCCCCCACATGTCCACTAACAGGTGAACGCATAAGCAAAGTAGCCTAAAGTCATATAAAAGAATACTCTCAGGCAATAAAAAGGGAAGTACTGATACACACCACAGCACAGACAAACCTCAAATACATTACGCTAAGTGAAAGCCAGAAGAAAAAGGCCACAGGTTATACGATGCCATTTACTACATGAAATGTACGGCACAGGCAAACTACAGAGGCAGGAAGCAGACTCGTGCTTGCCGGGGGTGGCGGGGATGGAGAGCGCGGACAGCCACGTGGGGTATTCTGGGTGATGAAAATGTTTTCAAACTGGATTGTGGTGATGGCTGCACAACTCTAACTTTACTAAGGATCACTGAGTTATACAAGTGAATTTTACGGTATGTGAATTATACCTCAATAAAACTGTGAAGGAAAAAAAGACAGCTTTAAAGCGTGCTAGCTATAAATCGTTCTGGGTCAAATTCAGGTCATTCACAGAAAGGAATGTATCTTTACAAAACGACCAGGTTCTGCATATGTAGGAGCCTTAGCATGAAAAACAGTATTATTGGGTGTTCTACTGGAAAGAAAGCTTTATTTAAGAACTGCTATTTAATATGTTACCAACAGAGGGGCTCTTATTCTCCTGCAACACAAATCATTTAAAAGACAGCTGGAAGCACCAGCGGAGCTGCCGCACGGCAGAGGGCAGAGGTGTTTTACTGCCACAGTAAAGATAAAGACAGAACTGCAATAGAGTTCAGAGGGTCTAGAAGAAGTCATTCCAGCTACAATGACAAGAAGTCTCTACACACATGTGCTCTGAACGCTTCTTAGGAAGGATCTGAAGGGCAGCAGAGGAACAGGAAGGGCGGCCAGGGAAGAGCGGGAGGCTGAGCGTGGGGTTCAGGCTGGAAGCTTCAGGGGCAGGAGGGCAGGTTTTCAGTAAGAGGACGTGAGGCCCTTCTTCTTTTTGGCTGCGCAGCTTGAGGGATCTTAGTTCCCCGACCAGGGATCAAACCCGGGCGCTTGGCAGTAGGAGTGCAGAGTCCTAACCACTGGACCGTCACGGAACTCCCACGAGGCCTTTATTCTTTTTTTTTTTAATTTTTTAATTTAATTTTATTTTTTTATACAGCAGGTTCTTCTAAGTCATCAATTTTATACACATCAGTGTATACATGTCAATTCCAATCGCCCAATTCATCACACCACCATCCCCACCTGCCCTCGGCTTTCCCCCCTTGGAGGAGGCCTTTATTCTGAGTGGGCGACAGAGGCCTGCAAGGTTCCAGGGCAGGGAAGTGACATGACTGCCGTGCTTTTAGAAACATTCACGTGACAGCTCTCTGGAGCTGGAGCTGGAGCTGGGGTGAACGGGGACCAAAGGTCAGTGACACTAACTAACTTAGAGGAACAGCAATGGAAAAAGAAAAGGCCAGATGCTTAAAACCAAACCAAGCAGGGACGATGGGAACGTGCACCAGAATGGGTGGCACTGGTGAGGAACGACACAAGGATGAAGAGGGCGCCTCTCAAACTTGGACTTTCACATCTCCAAAAATGTACCTCTGGATTCCAGCATCTGACGGACACTGCATTACAAAGTCAAAATGACTTAACTATTGCTGGCGGGGATGTTCACCGAGACAGACGGCGACTGGCCACATCTAGTAACACCACAGGTGCACTGGCCCTTCCACCCAACGATCTCACTTCTAGGAATCTATCCCCAAGACAAACTGGCCAAAAACTACAAGAAGTTGTAAACTCCTCAAGTTTAGTCACGTAAAAGACTGAAAATCCACCTAAAAGCCACCAGCAGGGGATGGAGCACTAAATGATGGCCCACTCACATCGCGGAGCATCGTTTATGGCGCACCCACATCACGGAGCGCCGCACAGTTATGGAGAAGAAGGAGGGCGACCCCTGCCCACTGACAACACAGTGACTTCCCAGTGGACACAGTCGCTGAAAAAGGCAAGGTTCCCTGCGTGTGTGAGGGGAGGGGAGTAAATACTAACACTCGGATAGATCTCTATTTTTCTTTTCGAAGAGAAACAAGTGGAAGATAAACCAAACACTAATACAAATGGTTACCCATGGACGGAGGAGAGGGGTGCAGGTGAGATTCATTGGGGGTCCGCGGATAGAACTCGGGGGTTGCAAACGCGGGTGGGGAAAAAAGTACATCTTATCTCCCACTCACCTCTGACTGAAACCTGACCACTCCTCCGATTACGAATGTAGGCAGCAGTCCACAACAGTTTTAGCAGGACCTCTGGCTTTGCCACCAGGAAATCACAGGTATTTTCATTACTCCATGACAGTTACTGCCAGTATCATTTCTGCTCATCAATACTGTGGAATTACAGTAGCCTGGCATAAAAATTTTTATACCTCAAATAGGAAATATTGGACTCCCCTGGTGGCGCAGTGGTTAAGAATCCGTCTGCCAATGCAGGGGACACAGTTTTGAGCCCTGGTCCTGGAAGATCCCACATGCCGTGCAGCAACTAAGCCCGTGCACCACAACTACTGAGCCCACGTGCCTAGAGCCCATGCTCCGCAACAAGAGAAGCCACCGCAATGAGAAGCCCGTTCACAGTAACGAAGAGTAGCCCCCGCTCGTCGCAACTAGAGAAAGCCCGGGCGCAGCAACGAAGACCCAACGCAGCCAAAAATAAATAAATAAATTTAAAAAAACAGGAAATATTTAAAATACGTTAACATGTAATTCTCAGGGGTGAAGTTTGCTGTTCTTTGTTGGACATCTTTCATGACTGAGAAAAGCAAAAAGTTACACTGTAAAAGTTATAAAAACATCTATCTGTGAGCCATAGTTGGCCTAGAGGGTCTCAACCAATTGTGCTCTCTACTTTAGGTAATAACTGGCAACAATAGAATTGTAAATAAACAGGAATTCACAAGCACGAAGTCTCATGGAAGTTCTGGGTTAAGTGATGACCATCTAGACACTCATACATCTGTTATTACAAAATTCCTTATGTCACTAAATTGAACACTCATTTAAAAAAATTCTCATGCTGGAAAAAACCCAGGGGTAAAAGTGTTAAAGAGAAACAACCCAAAAGAAAAAGGTCATATTATTAAGATAAACTGGTAAGTTATGTGAAGAAGTCTGAATCTAAAGAGAAGATGAGAAACTTAATTTTAGATATGATGAATGGGAAGGAATTAAAAAAAAAAACCCAAAATGAAAATGCTCAATCAGGCAGTTTGAAAATACACAACTGTAGCCCAAAGGAAATCGCACCTGTAGAAAAAAATTTGGTAATCTGCAAAAAGGTAAAACTGTCGGCATTAACGTGGATAAAATCTCCACAGCATAAGGGAAGAACGTAACAGCGACGAGAACTCAAACCTGTATTTACAGGACATGGGGGAGCCCCCCTCCCCCTGGCCCCCCAGGAGAGAGGAGTGCTGCGAGCAGGGGGGACACAGGTGTGAGAACCAGAGGCCAGAGAACAGAAGCTCAGGGAGGAGAGCTGGACGAAACCTCTAGTCCTCGACAGGCTCAAAGGCTGCGATCAATCAGGGAGAAGGTCTAGGATGAAAGTCGCTGACTGTAGCAGGCGCCAGGAGAAGGTACCTCTGAGAATGCAGCTCCAGAGCGGGAGCCAGCTGCAGCCACGTGGAGACGCCCCCTAACGGCCGGGAGAAGGTGCCGGCTCTGCTGCTGCTGGGGCCCCTGGAAACCTGCCTTTCCTGACACCCGGTCTCACAGGAGGACCCAGGACTAGCTCCATCCGCCATTACACAATGCAAGTGAGAGACATGAGTGTTCCTTTTAAATCCTAAGGCCAGATACAAGCATAACTGTTACAAACTTTTATTTGAATACAACATGACAACTATCATGTTTCAACTTCTAAGACAAATCACATAACCTATTCAAAAATAATATACAACCAATGATAATTACAACAGCTGTCTCATAATAAAACTTCTGTGCAATGTCTCACAGTTGAACGTATGAAACCTTGAATTCAAAATCTGATCTGAAGTTCATGCTTCCCACTGCCCTCTTACAGGGGTCCCCTTGGTGATCTCAAGATGACCCCCAACTCCAATCACGCCCACATGGGACTGAGAAAATACTACACCGATTACTACAGAGAACAGACAAATCCAGGTGACCCAAAACCAGGGAGCACCGCTAGTCGGATTCACTTAGAAGGGCACACTTGGTTCCTTCAGTGCCAGCTCTAATTCTGTTAACTCATTTGAAACTAAAGACCCAAACAACTTTCCAGGGCTGTTAAAGAGTTTTAAATGAGACATCGTATGTAAAAAGGCCTAGTTCTATGGCTGGTACCTAGTAGGAATTTCCCAGCCAATAGCTCTTTTTCTCCCTTCCTTCTCAAAAAACAATAGTGTAGTAGGAGGTGAAACCATCTAACTCACCTGATCTTGGTCAGAAAATGATTAACCCATTAAATGCAAGAAATGCAAGGACACTTTTGGCATGTTGAACATTATTCATACAATATTTGCAAAACCTTCCTTAAAAAGAAAAGTAGAGCAAAACTATAAAACTCCTAGAAGACAACACAGGAGAAAACCTAGATGACCTTGGGTGAGGTGTGACTTTTTAGATACAACACCAAAGGCAGGATCCATGAAAAAAATCACTGATAGGATAGATGCACTTCACTAAAATTAAAAACTTCTGCTCTGGGAAAGACACTGTCAAGAGAATGAGAAAACAAGCCACAGACTGGGAGAAAATATTCGCAGAAGAAACATCTGATAAACAACTGTTAACCAAAATAATACAAAAATTCTTAGGACTCAGTAAGAAAACCACTTGATTAAAAAATGGGCCAAAGTCCTTACCAAAGATATTCAGATGGCAAATAAGCATATGAGAAGATGCTCCACATTATGTCACCATCAGGAAAATGCAAGTTAAAATAATGAGACACTACTACACACCTATTAGAATGGCCAAAATCCAGCACACTGACAACACCAAATGCTGGTGAGAAGGTGGGGCAACAGGGACTCTCAATCACTGCTGATGGGACGGCAACACGGTGCAGCCACTTTGGAAGACAGATTGGTGGTTTCCTACAGAAATAAACACTCATACCAAGCAATTCGGCCATTAATTGTGCTGCTTCGTATTTACCTAAAGGAGTTGAAAACTAATGTCCACACAAAAACCTGCACACAGATCTTTATAGCACCTTTTTTCCTAATTGTCAAAACCTGGAAGCAACCGAGATGTCCCTCGGAGTGAATGGATAAATAAACTGTGGTCCACCCAGACCACGGAATACTACTTAGTACTAAAAAGAAATGAGCCATCAAGCCATGAAAAGACATGGAGGAAACTTAAAGGCATATTATTAAGTGAAAGAAGCCATTCTGAGAAGGCTATATACTGTGTGATTCCAACTATATGACATCCTGGAAAAAGCAAAACTAAGGAGACAGTGAAAAGTTTTAAGTGGCTGCCAGGAGCTTGGTGGGGTTCGGGGTGGGGAAATAAGTACGCAGAGCCCAGAGGACTTTTAAGGCAGTGTACTACTCTGTGCGGTACTGCAGTGATGGATACACGTTATTATACACTTGTCCAAACCCACAAGATGTCCACCACCAAGAGTGAACCCTCATGTCAACCATGGACTTTGGTGATTATGATGTGTTAATGGAGGTCTGGTTGTAACAAATGTACTACGCTGGTGGGGGATACTGATAACGGGGGAGTCTGTGTATGTGCTGGGGCAGGGAGTATATAGAAAATCTCTATACCTTCCTCTCCATTTTGCTGTGAACCTACAACTGCTAAAAAAAAAAAAAAAGTTAAAAAAATCAAAACAAAACAATAAAAGTAGAGGCTCACTTTTGATCTTTCTATTTTGCTCATGAAATAACTTGCATTTTATAATCTAGAAAACATGAGTAAACAAAGAGCTAGTACTGAATATCAAATACTGTATTTGCTTATTTTTCTTAAATGAAAATTAGGCTATTTTGATAATTATCGCTACCTGAATAATGGATATGTCAATAAGTAGATTTTACATTTATACCTGTTACTGTAAAAATGTAAAGTATATCAATAACTGGTTCTTCTTTGTAAACAAAATATCTGGCCCCAGACCTTCAGACTTTAATAGAAGTAAGACTTCTGATTCATGGGCTCTGCTCTGTGGTTGGAAGGCAGGGGCCTAATTCACAGCTAAATCCTCAGCACCAAACATAGTGTCCCGACACACTGCAGGGCTCCAGAAAGACTGGGGAAATGATGATTCCAAATATTTTGGGGACACGTCTGAATCACTGATGACACATAAAAAAACCCCAAACCCAAGACTCCCCTGGTGGCACAGTGGTTAAGAATCCGCCTGCCAACGCAGGGGACATGGGTTCGAGCCCTGGTCCGGGAAGATCCCACATGCCGCAGAGCAACTAAGCCCGTGCGCCACAACTACTGAGCCCGTGTGCCACAACTACTGAAGCCTGCGTGCCCGAAGCCTGTGCTCTACAACAAGAGAAGCCACCGAAATGAGAAGCCCGCGCATCCCAACGAAGAGTAGACTCCGCTCGCTGCAACTAGAGAAAGCCCGCGCGCTGCCAAAAATAAATAGATTAAAAAAAAAAAACCCAAACCCACCCAGCCCATCAGCATACAGAACTACAAAGAAGCATGCTAGAACATGTTAATTACATGCAATTTCATTTTCTCCCAGCACAGTAACAGTACTGAGAAAAATGGGGAGAGGGGAGGCACACCATTTACGTTATGTATAAAACTTAAGAGAAATTATTCAAACAGGCGATAAAAACTGTAAAACTGATGGCTTGGAAAGGGAAGAAGCAAGGGCTCACCATCCTGGGGCAGGATGTGAGCACATGTATTTAAATCTTCACGGTTTGTTTGATGAGTTCTCCCACTTCCTAAAGACTAGCAGAGCTTTGAAATTAGTAGGCCCTCAAACTTATACTAAACGAGGCAACATAGCTGCTTTCTCCTTGAGATCAACCTTTGTCCTTCTAATTACATAAATATAGAAATATGCTAATTCAACTCATTCCCCCAAACACAGATACAATTTTATAATCATGAGAAATTTTGGATGCCATTAAGTATGGAATTTTCTCCTATGAGCATCTTAGGAATTAGGATACAATTTTTATTCTTGGTACTTGAACAACTAATTAATAAGTGTTTTCAAATCCTAAAAATCCAAATACAGGCACTCAAAGCTTTAAGTACTGTCCAAGTTATAACTGAATCTTAAGTCCATTAGAATACAGATTCTTCCTATTTTAATTACTATGTGCCTTCCAGTGGGATGACACGAGCACCACTTGTATAAACTGCTTTAGGAAGCTTGAAGGTGACCCTAACCTCTTACTATTTAGCAGGTGCCATGCAGACTGACTGGTTTGTCCACATAAACGAGCTTTACCTGTGAAGGACCGAATTTCAGCTCTCAGTTTCAGCACAATGCTTTTATAGGGACATTTATTCAATGATCTAGCCTGGTGCTTGCACGTATTTCATTTCCAAGCATTTTCGTTCACTTTAAAACAAGGAAATACAGTATTACATTTGATCATTATCTACACCATGCATATTTTTCAAATTCAGGACTGCAATCCATTAACATGTGGGCCATGAAATCAGCTTAGTAAATGGTAGCCGGAACTCTTCAAAGGAGTGAAAATGAGAAGAGCTCATAGAACGTAAGTATTGCTCAGCGCATCTTTAATTCAGTTATGTCTGTGTATGTACAGAGTTAACCTACAAAATGTATTTCTTACTGTAGAAACAACTGAAGAAGCACAGAGTGACATTACACAGTGACATGACTATTTCAAATAGTTAATCTATAAGTGCATGTGGATGTCTGAGGGGACCCCCAAGTTCTGGTTCCACAACTCACAGCCTGTGTGAGCCTGGGCAGATTCCTTAACTTCTGTGCCTATAATTATCTGCAATTATAACACAGATAGACATATATATATAATGGGGACAATAACAGTACCTATCTTATAAGGTTGTTGGGAGGTATAGATGAGTTATTTAAATAAACTGTTTAGAAGGGTACCAGACACACAGTAAGTATTTGCTACTATTCATATTAACACTTCAACAAAGGTTATCAGATGTCCTCGAAACTCCTAACGTGCTACTTAAATAAAACAACAAAAAACTTCTCAGGGGGAAATGTCAAAGCTAGCGTGTAAGTCAAAATGAAGTAAAGTAATGTTGCCTGAAAATTTCACAATACGCTTGGACAACGTAACACCAGGGGTACTTTACAAATTCCCACCAAAGTGGGCCCATCATCAGAAGACAGGGAACCTTGTATTCTGACAGACCTGGGGATCCAGACAGAAGCAGTTGTAAAAGTTCAGATTTTCTTTGAAATTTCATTCGTTCTTAAAGTTCATCTGGATCTTTCATTCCACCACCAAATACACGTAATAGAATGCCCTAAAATACCACCTTGGAAACCGTTTCTCACCCTAGTTAGTGGGTGAGCTGCTGTTTTATCGAATCCACTGAGGTTGGAAGCCTGCTGCGGCGGAGCTCTCCCTGCACACCAGCATCCCAGCATCCCTCTCCTGTCTTGGTGCTGCAGCATCATCAGGACCCAGCCTAACAACAGACAGGCAGATACAGACAGCAAGTCGTTTTCACTCCTGAGATGACCGGGATGTTGGTGGTACAGGAAACATCTTCAGGCCACCGAGGGTGGAAATCTAGACACGGACCTTCAGCTGGGGAGACAGAATGACATGTCACATGCAGATGACAGGTCTCTCCCACTCCTGGTGATGCTGCTGCTTCAGGAAAGGATGCACTGTTCTACCAAACACGCTGTCACTTTCGTTTCAATGAAATGTTTCATCTCACAGTTCCCACAATTCTGTTCAACTAATGTGCAGATTTCCCTCCTGTGTGGCCACGGTTTTCCCTGTAGTTGGTGAGTGCTAGACCTTTAAGTAATATCTGCTAACCCAGCAGATTTTGAAAGTTACCACGTCACTAATTGAACAAGATCCTTCATCTAATCTGGGTTTTCAAGGCTTTTCATTACATTTTTTTTTCCACTAATACAAATAAATTATCTTAAGTTCAAAAATTCTGACCAGGGGACTTCCCTGGTGGCACAGTGGTTAAGAATCTGCCTGCCAATCCAGGGGACACGGGTTCGAGCCCTGGTCCGGGAAGATCCACATGCCGCGGAGCAACTAAGCCCGTGCGCCACAACTACTGAGCCTGCGCTCTAGAGCCCGCGAGCTACAACTACTGAAGCCCGCGCACCTAGAGCCCACGTGCTCCGCAACACAGAGCAGCCGCCGCTCGCCGCAACTAGAGAAAGCCCGCGCGCAGCAACGAAGACCCAATGCAGCCCAAACCAAATAAAATTTAAAAAAAATTCTGACTGGCAGCTCCCTCTAGCTAAGTGAATTTTCAAGACACTGCCCACTTCACTACAAATTGGCTCAAAAAGAATAAACAGTCCCACTTTTACACTCCATCTGATTTGCAGCTTTCACGTTTTGAATACAGTTTACCGATTTATTCACCTTACCGAAGGCACGAGAGCAATCTGGCGGCACAGGCGCCTGGATAGTGCTTCTGGCCACGCGGGGTCGTGAAGAGCCAGAGAGGCACCTACCGCTGCTGAGGGTCGGCACCCAGCCCCACCCCGTGCACACGTGCACTGCGGACTTGATAAAAAGCATCCCGTTGAAAATGTCCTTACCAGCTACGACAACAGCAAGTAGTCAAGAGACTTGTAAATACCCGGGAAAGGGTATGAGGAGGTGCACAGCACACAAAAGTGTGTTTGAACCTGGGCTTTAGCGCCTATCAAGGATAAACAGATTAAATTCAGCCTCTCAATTATTTAAGTGTGTCTTCTGAGTTCATGAAAATGTACCATTTGATAACCTCCAATAAGGGAGGTATTTTCTTTTTTGGGGGGCAGGGGCGGTGGTGGTTAAAAACTCGTGCTCCCCGCTCTGACTGAGCACAATCCGGCCACACCTATAACACGGGAAAGAGTCTGGTAAAACCTGTAACGGCCTCACCTAAGAAAATGATTCTGAAACTGACCTAAGCTTCTAGCATTTTTTACTTGTGGTTTTTTTCTGAACTGGTTCTAGTCATGATGTTTCTTTTTAGTTGCAAAAACTTGTAGTGAATTTCCTTCATAATCCGCACAACTTGTTTTTATGGTCACTATAAAAGTAGTGGCTTTTTAGGTTACTGTTTAGGGGCAGAAGAGACAAAAGCAGCTCATTTCACTTCTACAATAATTAAGCCTCATATTTTAAATAAGAATAAAGAACATCCTACATACTGAGATTGGTACAGATTTCTATCAATATACTACTTGCGACTGGGGCAGTACCATCATCTTTACAGTCAAGCTCAAGTTTGGTGGGAGAAGCCTCAGAGAAATGTCTGGCAAAATTCTTGATTTCACATAATTTACTTCATTAACTTGTGTATATTTTCTCAAAAAAGGTTTTCAAGCCTACGCTTCAAACAGCTTACCTTGAAAACCATCAAATCATGCTCCCAGTTGAAAATATAGTATTTTTTCAAAGAACATCAAAATCACAAAATGCAGATTTCCTCCACAGTTTAACAAGAACTCACTTCTATAACAAATGGGCACTTTAGAAGACTTGAGCTTCACAAACATGATCCAATTTTTACAATAAAATTTAGACGTCAAAACTTTGCAAATAAATCAACTTCTGCGAAGTACTACTGTATAAATGCAACGAACTATAGAAAGCAGCACATTTAGGACTAATTGTTTTCAGATCACACACCCCGAGTATGCACTTACACTCAGTCTACAGTAGACTGCCAACAAAACACACAAATCTGCCTCTGCATTTTGGGGGGAAAAACTCTCTTTTTAATGTAAAACTGCTGCCAAGGGAGTCATCTGAATGTGTTTTAAAATCATTTTTTACAACTATTAAGGGAATCCACCGTCCTAGTTAGACACACACTCACTCACCTATAAATCTACCATAAAAAGCAACAGTGGATATTCATCTTACACCACATCCATACTTTCAGAATTAAACGGTGTTAACATACGGTTTGTTGGTTAGAACCTTGAATTCTTTTTTTTTTTTTTTTTTTTTTTTTGCTGTACACGGGCCTCTCACTGCTGTGGCCTCTCCTGTTGCAGAGCACAGGCTCCGGATGCGCAGGCTCAGCGGCCATGGCTCACGGGCCCAACCGCTCTGTGGCATGTGGGATCTTCCCGGACCGGGGCACGAACCCGCATCCCCGGCATCGGCAGGCGGACTCTCAACCACTGCGCCACCAGGGAAGCCCAGAACCTTGAATTCTTTAATCATAGACTGTTTCCATAAATCAGCCTATCAAAAGAAAATTTCTCATTTATAATTTATTATAGGTTAAATCTCAAAATTAACAGAACTTCCCCAAAATGGTTTGCTTTACTGAAATCTCATTGTTATGGGTAGAAGGTTGGAAGAACGAGGACACGACAAAGAGCCAGCACCCACACCAGCCACTTTAGGTGAGAAGTGCTGCAGATCAGCACCGAGCACACGGCCTGCCCGACTTTCAGTATTTTCTGAGCTTAAGGGGATGAGATGGGACGTGTAGTGAAGGGCTGGCGAGGACGGAGAGCGGAGCCCACTCCTGCCTGTCGTGGTGACGCCAACACCCGCTGGGGGCAGACTCTGCAGTCAGGGAGCCATGACAAATCCTGAACACAAGGCAACAGGAGCTGGTGACAGAACCGAACAAGGGAGGGATGAAGACAGGGCATTTTGAAGGAGGAACTAATAATACTCGGTAGTCACTATGGAACATCACAGTCGCGGAGAGAAGCCTCGAAACAGAGAAGCTGGATGTGGCTTGGAGAGCAAATGAGATCAGTCTGGGGAGGTTGTGATGGTGGGGAGGGCAGGTGGGCCACGGGGAAGCCCTGCGGGCAGGCAGAGAGGCCACTGGGGCTCAGCTGGAAGGCAACCAGCTACCAGCGAGAACAGTCAGAACCGCTCCGGCCAAAACAGAGCTGAAAAACCCCACAGCAAAGTGGACTAGAACAGAGAATCAGGTCCCAGAGGTACCTCCTGCGCGTCCATTTAGAGAAGAAGACATAACCGGAAGAGCAAAGTATTCTCCACAGAAGCTAAGGCCAAGAGATGACTCAAGAAAAAAGGATGAGAACCTGGTCCAGAAGCTTGGAAAACACTGCATGTTACATCCCCTCCTTAAAGGGGCCAAAACGCTCTAGAAAACAGTCCTGGTTACACTTTGCAAATGTATCACGTGAACGGTGTTCACACTCTGGAAATCACTGAGCCCGAGACATGCAGGGGAACCCACTTAAAATAACAGGAAAGAATCTAACAGAACCTGAACAAGGAGAAGCCAAGTCTGAGTTTCAAGGGACTGAAGTGCTTTGAAAACTCTGGCAGTTTAGACTTTAAAAATTTTTGAAACATCTTTGCAGTTAATGTTACCAACCAGCATTTCCCAGGTTTAAAAAGTACTTTCAACGTATGGCACCTCCAAGAAAATGTGAACCATGTGTGCTGTCATCCTGCTGTTTGTTGGTCCTCAGTAGTGAGGACGGATTAATGCTGGTCCATGTGCTTAAAACAATTTCTTAGAGACTTCCTGTGATAGTATTTAGGGTTTCTATTTAGACCAGGAATAAACTGAAGCAGGAACCATTTCTAGACAACTACACGTCTAACTCCGTACTCATGAGGATCCCGATCTCCGCGCCACTTCCCACACTGCTCCCCAGAACACGGGCGTTTGCAGATGCTCATCGACGCTCCACTGAAGAGGGAAGAAGCGAACGCAGCCGTTCACTCCAGACCACGCCTCTACTGCATGGCACGCCATTTTTCACATTTCTGATTCTAAAGTCAGTATGTGCTCTACAAAACAAAACATACTCTTTAACATGGTGGTAGGGTTTTCTTCCCCCAAAGGCTATTATTAAACTAAGGGTACACCTTACACACATACACAAGTACATACACACACATATCCTGTAAGATACACATTCTCTGTAAAATAATGTCTCCCTATAAGACCCTCAATGCACATTAACATATTAAAAGCCCCCCAATATGCAACCTAGCGTTTCCTAAATGTACTTCCTCACAGATCTTCCCTTCCACTCCAGTATCTTACACGTCACAGAACACAGGTGGGCAAATACTGCTCTAGGCAAATCAAAAATTACTGAAAATGCAGGGAATGGTAAAGCTGAGCTCCTTTATTATAAAAATAATAGTGACTAAACAAAGCTTCATAATGTCAAGTGATGACAGGTGTTACAGGCTTCACCATAAATGCCCCAGTTAAACTGCAGACATTCAAAAACAGAACACACAACGTCCCGCACAGGACAAAGGCGCCAACACACGGGACACTTGCAGAGGTACTACTGAGGGGCAGCGGCGGCAAAACTGCTCATCAGGCCAAGCGTCTTCAGCACCCCTAAGCCCTCCCTTCTGACTTTTGGGTCCCCTGTGGGTAGACATTAATCACCCTCTGGTTTCAGGAGTCTCTATCTGAAGACTGACTAGTGAACCATTCCTGCACCGAGTGTCGTCCAAGGCTACCTTCACCCTGGGACTTCTGTCCAAGATGAGGCATTTATTTGCAAGAAGCAGAAAGCTGAGGGGGAACAGCTCCAAAGTCACCAAAGTGGATTCAGCCCAGTCTCTGGCACATTCTAAGCGCTGAGGAATAGTGGTTATTACCACAGGCAAGATGATTCTGTAAGACAGGAGAAGTCAGAAGAAATCACTCTTGGACTTTTTTCTTCTCCACCCTCCCCCAAACTGAAGTCCCCTAGTTCCCAAAGACAAACTCAGGGCTCGGGGAGGGAAAAGGCCTCCAGCCCTCATGCCTGGGCCTCCAGCTGGGACTGAAGTCTGCTGTCTCCTGTTTCTCAGCCTCATCCACGATTTCAAACCTTTCCTTCCAGTCTGACCAGAGCAGGCCTCCCTCCCCACTGCAGGAAGGGGGCTCTGAGCTCCCTGGCTTTTCTCCCACATCCTGACTTACGGAAGCTGCCCAGGCACACTTAACTATGTTAGCTAATAGGGGACACGTTCTGTGCACCTGTTTCTCAGATGGCCAAAAGTATCCCTAATTTGTGTCATTTAGAATACGTTTCTTAAATCAATAGTAACATTTCAATGTTCCAGGCTACAGCACAAAATGTGTCAAAAGAATTTTTCTAATTTTTAGCAAATTTACATTCTTAGGCATGATGACAACAGGTTTAAACATCCATCTACTATTGCTAGGAGTTGTAAAGTTAGCAAAAAAGGACAGGAAGTTCACAGCAGCTCTAAGAAAAGGAAACTTCCCCACTGAAGACAACTCACTAGTACATAATCCACTGTAATTCAACAAAATAACAAAACATAAACGAGGTTCATGAGATTAAGACAGTTTCATGGAGGGTGTGAAACTTGCAGGGGCCTAAAGCAGCTGAAGGATTAAGATGGGGGGATGGGAAGATGAGCTGCAAGGAGAACCTGAGGGCTGAGAGTCAGATATTTACCCTACGTGTCAACACACCTGGCAAGGGACCTGCAAATAAAGCAAACACCAGAGTGATTCCAGCACTGAACTGAGTGAGCAGAAACCTCTCGCTCGGAAGCAGGCTCACTGCTTCTATTGTCTTTTGTCTTCATAAGCTAACCCACCGCATTATAAATACATGTGTGCTGTAGAAAGTTGGATGAAAAAATAAAAACCAAAAGAATAAACTAAAAATAACCCATAATTCCACTATTCAAGATAATCACTCAAAACATTTTGGCTTATTATCCTTTAAAAAATGTACACACACACTAAAAAGAAAAATTTAAGCATTACATATACTGTTTTACAGCACGTTTTTGTCTCACTGAATACAGAATTACAGAAATGCAAAGACTTATCTAAAAATGCTGAGATCATAATCCTTAATAGCAAAACCTGAAAACAAATGTTCAATAAGAAAGCATTAAATAGTGTACCCATGACAGAATATTAATCAATCATTTTTTATATTTTCTTAAACTAAATCCTTAAAGGTAGATTAGCTATTTCTAAGTATATAAATACATATATATATATTTTTTACATAGTGCTCTCAGAAAAATCATTCTTTTTCAGGCAATGAATGAATGGACTCATTTCTCCATACCCTCACCAGAAGTGGCTTATTTTTCAATCTATGCCCAAGTTTTTAAAAACAGTATCTCACTGATATACTTTTCCAAGAGTACTGCTAGTAAAGCTGAAATTTTTGTCTTGTTTCTGGATCCTTCTTTTAAAAATTACCAGTTTGCTCATTTTTTTTCCCCACGGGGGAGGGGAGGGCATCGTCTTTACCTTAGTTTTTATAAGCCCTCTTTTTATAGTAAGCAAAGTAAATTTACGTGTTAAGTTACAATATCTCTTTCAGTTTGTCATTTGCTTTTTAATTCTGTTTAAGGCATTTTAACCTGCAGAAGTTTAATTATTCTAAAGTAATGAAAAGAGCCTTTTCCTTTACAGTTCCTACTTCTGGTGTTATGCTGAGAGGGTTCCTCCATCCTGAGATCATTTGTATTATCTTTCGGTTCTTAAAAACTTCGGTGGGGGGCTTCCCTGGTGGCGCAGTGGTTAAGAATCCACCTGCCAACGCAGGGGACATGGGTTAGAGCCCTGGCCTGGGAAGATCCCACCTGCCGCGGAGCAACTAAGCCCGTGCGCCGCAACTACTGAGCCTGCGCTCTAGGGCCCACGAGCCACAACTACTGAGCCCGCGCGCCTAGAGCCTGTGCTCTGCAACAAGAGAAGCCACAACGAGAAGCCTGCGCACCGCAATGAAGACCCAACGCAGCCAAAAATAAATAAATAAATTTATTAAAAAGATAAAAACTTGGGTGGGGGGGATATTTTAAAAACACACAAGTTCATCATCCTAAAATTACAACCATCTTTACTACTTTATAAATATTTTCACTAGTACATACACATTTTAAGCACACATTTCATACAATCTGTTTTCCAAAGTATTTTCTGACATAGGCCTTTTTTAAAAATCGTAGCTTGTTAGATATGAACAGTCTTAAATGGTTTCATAAATTTAAGGCCAGTGAGTCACATCACACCAACTTAACAATAGTCCCGAAGTTCCAGAACTGCTCCTTTCTATCCCCTCAGTGCCCAATTACTCCCCTTCAATGTCCCCCAGTTACTAAAAGACCGAGAAGAATAAGCTCATTCTTGGTAGGCAACCCAGTTCTGCATAATGAATTTGGTCCTAATTATCAATGATAAGATACCAATCTTGAAAGCATTTCAACTTTGCTCTCTTCTCCTCTTCCACCTTCATATAAATTAGACACTTTGGGAGCATCCCGTTAAAAGCTGGAGCCCTGGAGTCTCCCTGTCATGTTTTAACCCAGGCCTCACCACTCACGAGGCCTGATCTTAACCACCCAAAGCCTCAGCCGCTTCCTCGACGCCATCAGAGGACTGAACAACAGCACCACACTCTGCGGGGCCCGATCAAGATTTTAAGTGGGTCGATGATCGTGAACAAAGTGTGAGTTTCAGGAGTTGCAGCAGGTAGCGCAACGGCACAGGGACACCTGCCCGTCACAAGGTCTCGGCCCTACAGGAGGTCTGTCTATTCCAAAGGAACCACAAGTCTAGTCCAGGGTTAACTGCTAGGACAGTGACCCGGGTGGGGCCTCACGGGACCGCAGGGAAGGCTCCCACCCCGGATGGAGCATCAGGACCTGAGAGGAGCCTTTCCAAAGCAGCAGGAGTCTGTCGGGCGACAGGAAGGGGACACAATACTCGAGACCGCGGGAGAGCATGAGGAAAGGGCAGCAAAGCCAATTCTGGGAACAGGCGCTGCAGTGATGGGGAAGCTGCCAGGAGACTCTGCTCACTTGATCCCAGAGTCCCAAGGGAAAACATTTAAATGACCAACAAGCCTAGGCTTCACAACCCTGCTTCTCAAACACGAATGAGATTACGCTTTATAGGATGGTTCCTCAAATGTTGTTAACGTTAGAAGCTATGGCATTCGCATAGAACCCAGACTTTGAGGGCCTGAAGAAAACTTAAGAGTCAACTGAAAACCATCTCACTTTATAAGTGAGGAAATAGAGGCTCAGCAAAGTTAAGTTCAAACCAGATCCCATGTCTTCTCTCCCAAGCAACATCTTCTATACCTAAGCAAAAATACATGAATAAATTACACACACATCTCTTTCAGAAGCTATATCCCTGTGAATAAAAAATTTAAAAGCCATCAAATATAATTCTGTTTATAGTGTGCATTATTAAATGGACACATTATAAACAAAGAGCTTAAATCTTTAGCAATAAACCTAAGGTTTTATTTAAATTTGATTTACTCCTCATTTCATGTTCACGTCTCAGTTTTGAAAGGCAAGTGAAAGAAGAGAATTTGTTGAGAAACTACCTGATATCCCTCCCCCCAAAGAAACAAACAAAAAAGCAAGGTAAACTTTTCATTGGTCCTTAAAAATGGTACATTCTTTTCTCCAGGCATACCTGAAAGACAAGCCCAAAATTCAGCCAATGGTCCCCAAGACATCTTATTCCAGACTCAACTGCTGAGGTAGAAAGCCCATGGCCTTGGAACCTATGCAGGGCTGAAACAGCGAGGAATAAAACACAAACACGCTCCTGTGTTTTGGGGGGCCCTAATTTTCAACTTGAAGGATGGCAAGTAACTACTCCTCAATCTAAACCACATTCCTTTGACCTTTCCTTGCTGAAAGAAAGGCATACTATGCCTGCTGGGAAAACTGGGTGTGAACTTCTGATAAAAGGCCCTCAAGGACCCAAGAAAGGTCTCTCCTGTGAGAAAGGTCACTCGGGCTCTATTACCACCACTGCATTTGCATCATCTCTCCAACAGGGAAGAGCCTTAACTCACCAAACGATTTCACTTCAAAGGTAAGGCTGAAACATTTAACCTGAGGGGAAAGACCTCAATCTTGTTTAAAAACACACACACAGATTTTAGAAATCTACCCTAAAACTAGCTTTGAAACAACAAAAAAAGCAAATTAAAGTTTCACAACTTGTTTTCTTGGCACTTTCCTGGATTGCCATAGCTGAAGAAAACCTGCGCAGTTTTTCTGTCGGGCCACTGTGTTAGTTTCTGGGGTGCTGTAATAACAATTATAATTAAGCTTGCGTTCTTACGCAATGGAAGTGCAGTGACTGCTTCTGTAGCCAAAATCGGAGGTGGTCAAACACTCGGTGTAAGTTAGAATTATTCCAAATTTATTCACTCAAAAAACAACTGAGGTACCCATGACAAAGTTCTATGCTATTTACTTTGGGGATGCAAAAATACAGAAGGAGTATCTCCTGCCTTCAAGCAATTCAGTCAGAAAAGTATGGGAAGTAAGGCTGCACTGGCAACCCAGACTAAGTTAATTATCTCTACAAGGTAATATTCAGCAACAGGCAAAGGAGTCGACCGGGCGGTAATATCTAAGCAAACTGCAGAATCAGCCCAGGCATTCACTGGGCTGTTAGTTCCCCGAGGTGGTGGGCGGTAAAAAAGGGGGTGTACCAGCAAGGACCTGAGCCGGTGGCCCTAAGACACAGAGGATACTACAAATCGGTGAGAAACCCTACTACTACAGCTAAAAGTGTTTTTTGGTTTTTGTGGGGTTTTTTGTAACATAAGTTTTTAAAATATGACTCCAATGACAAAAAAAGTTAAATATTTTTAGACAGTATTTCAGCCACCCCTCCGCAGCTTAATAAGCACTGTCTCGAAACCTCCAAAAACGGGCATAATAGAGTTAAAGCAAGCCAGTCTGTTCGCATGCTTCGGAATTTGAAATGCGATGCCCACGGAAAGCAACAAATAGAACGTTGAAGTAAATTTTTTTCTAATATCCAAGAACACTTAAATCAAGAAAACGTCATATCCAATTTTTTTTAGACGAAATATTGCTGCTTTTTAAACAACATTCCCTATTTTGCTACACAACCCACAAACGCTCCAGGATTTCGGAAAATTGGGTAGACAGAGTGGCCACAAAATGAAGTGTTAACCTTACAACTGCACACGCTTTTGCAGCGTGTTAAGATATGCCGAGGTCCTAGAAGCTGGGGTCGTAAAGTGAATTTAGTTCCCTTCTGTGACTCCGACGAGTGCATTTCCAAAACTGCGAGACTACTCCACTCCTAACTTGGACTGTTTTAATGCCCCTACGGGGAAGGGCAATTACACAGAGCAAATAAATACCTGAGTTAACTGCAATTCCCCATTTGCACCCTCACCACTAACCCCAACTGCGAACGATGAGCAACAACAGGGATCCAATCGGAAAAGAGGATCCTATTTTTGGCAGAGAGCTCGTTAAAGGGAGAAAACCCCGAACTTTGGAGGATTAGTCTCAAGAAATGCTCACCAATCGTTTCTCCCCGAACCAGCACTCGGCCTACAGCACACCCGGGCGGAGGCAGGGGTACGCGGGGCGACCCCTGCACGCGGGCGGCGGCCGTCGCCCTGGTTACCTGCGGGGTCAGCGCGCGCTCCCGCCGGGCGCGGGACCGGGGGCGCGCCAAGGCGGCGGAGCAGGCCGGGCCCGACTCGCGGGCGCTGGGTCGGCGCCGGGGGGCCCCGTCCGGCCGCCGCACTGGCATCCCTGCGCGCCTCCCCGGCCCGCTCCCCCAAGAGAACAGGGCAAAGGGGCGACTATTACCCAGTAATAGCGCCCCGCACAGTCACAACAATGCGGGCGAGGAACCCGGGAGCCGCGAGCAGGGAACCGGAAAGCAGAGAGCCCGGCGCCGCGGCTCCTTCAGCGCGCGAGCCCAGTACTTTACTTGAGAGAACGAGTCCGGGGCAAGCGACGCTCGGGGGAGAAGTGATCCCGAGGGGGCGAGGGAGAGAGGGCACGGGTCCGGGCGCCCCGCGGGGGTCGCCGCCCGAGGAGAGGCGAGGTTCGCACGCCCGGCCACCCGAGGCCGCCCGCCGGCCCGGCTCCGCGGTCCGAGCCCGGTTGCGCTGGGAAAGGGGCGGGCGCCATGAATCGGGCTTTTTCCCAGTGCGTAGTCCGGGCCTGGCCGCCCCGTGCCCGCGACCGGGGCCGCGGCCCGGCCAGGCCCGAACCGGCCGGGGTGACTCAGGGCCGGGCCGCGCGCTCCCCTCCCGCCCCCGGCGCCCTCCGCCCACGAGTACCCCGGCCCAGCCGCCATTCCGCCCAGCCGCGACTCGGCGGCTCAGGCCTCGCCCGGCGCCTGGGCTCGGCCGCCGCGGCCCCAGTCACTGCGACACCGCGGCTCCGGGCCGGGCCTGCGCCGCCGACTCTCCTCGGCCCCGGCGCCGCCGACACTCACCCGCATTTCCCGGGTGCCTAAATGGCTCCGGCGACGTCTCCACCTGGTCGCTGGGCCCGGCCCCGGTTAAATCCCCGTCCCGCCAAGGTCTCGCCGCGTCCCTCAGCCGCCGGGGCTGCCCCGCCTGGAGCTGCGTGCGACACGGCTCCCGCCTCCTCCTCCTCCCGGCCCGCCCGCCCGCCGGCCCTCCTGCCGGCCCTCCTCCCGCCGCCGCCGCCTGCACCACGCAACCTCCGCCCTCTAGCCTTTCCTCCGCCGCTCCCCGCCCTCCCGGCCTCACCGGCTACGGCTCCCGTGGGGGAGAAGCTGGTGGGGGAGGGCCGGAACGCACCGCCATCGGCGTCCGGGGCGGGGGAACCGGGAAACCGTCGCCGCCATCTCCCCACCAGCCCGCGGCGCGGGAGGGGCCCGGAAACCTCCCGCCCGCCGCGGACCCGGTTCCCGGTCCCCCAGCGCCACCGAGGACCCGCTCGCGGGGCTGTTCTTTACCTGAAAGCCCGCGGCCCCTGGCCCCGAACCCCGGCGCCCTCCCCGGCCGGGCGCAGCGGATCCTCCTCCAGGTTTTACAGCCTCCCTCTCCTAGAGGCCGCCTCTAAGGACCCGGCTTCCCGCCACTTCGGGCCGAACGAGGAGGGGTCACCTTCTTAGGTCGGGGCAGCAGCCTGGGGAGCAACTGCCCCAAGACACCCCGGAGGAGGGGGGTCTTACACACCCACTCCTCCCCCACTCCTGCGCGCACACACGTGCACCCGGTGGATCTGCCTCCCCGGCTGGGAGAATAACCAAAAGCCATATCCCGACCGGCTGATAAAAGTCTGAGATGGGCGAGTGGCCCTGAAAAGCAGGTACAGGCTAGAGATAAACGTGTCGTCCATTCTCGAGCCCCAGGACACCTGCGGGCCTCGGCGATACGCACCTGAAAGCCCGAGCTCTTCGGCGCCTCTCTCCCCCTGTTTCTTTAAAATCAAACCAAAACTAGCTTCCCTCTTCAAACTCTTTAACCGACTCTTTTTAAGGCAAATGTTGACAAAGATTCCCTTTACCATTAATCTCTGTAAAGACAAATCAAAAACTGAAGATTTTACATATATGGATGGGATGAGGTGTGACTATAGGATTGTTTTCACGTGGGGTCTGGAGTAGTTCATCGCATTCAGGTGAAATTAATTCACAACTGGGTACTTGAAATACAAATTTTGGCAGCACAAATAG
The DNA here is from genome assembly GCF_011762595.2 of Tursiops truncatus. Lineage (NCBI taxonomy): Eukaryota > Metazoa > Chordata > Mammalia > Artiodactyla > Delphinidae > Tursiops > Tursiops truncatus. The sequence continues at coordinate 98,022,104 of NC_047042.1, read as the reverse complement.
CCACCTGGCTTCCTAGGGTCGCACAGGTGAGAAGCGTGGACTTGGAGGGGCTTCTGCCTTCATACCCGTGGTCCATGAACAAGCGTGGAAGGATTTCAGATTACCTGGGCAACAAACTTGATGAATGTTAACTTCCTGTGTTGCTCCAAACTAAAACATTAAGTATCACCTTGGGGTGGAAATCCTAGGCCCAGAGCAGAGGGCTGCCCCCATAGTCCTCTCTTTCCTGAGGAATATGGGTTTCTCTTAGAAGAAATATCCCACTAGTAGATGTGGTTCCTCATATTAAAAAGTGGTCTTTTGTCAGCACCTGTTAAGTATCTTTAAAAATAGGGCATTTGTCTATACTTGTCACCGAAGTATGTGATCTCAGTCTGTGTGAGGATTTTTAGATTCTTGGTTTATACCCTGTACTTCTAAATATTCAAAAGAAACTTGGATGCATTTAACTTTTTTGTGGGCACTTGGTAAGACTGAAGGTACAAATGGAAGGCTTGTCCCTGCAGACAATGCTTTCCACTGTAGGTATATGGCTTCTCTTAGATCCTTACTTCTTCCCTGTGCTTTCCTCAGACAAGGTATCTCATCTCCAGTTTCCCTTAATCTGCCCTCTCCCATCTCATCATTCAATATGGTCTCCTTGCCTGTGACTTCCCAGAGCTAATACATGAGCTGAATGGGTCAACTTTCTCTTTACTGTTTTTTTCTTCCAACCTCTCTTTTTCCTTAACAGAAGGATTTAGTCCACCTATACCATCCTCCTCACTTCTCATTACCTCAATTCCTGGTTCTTAACTTCCTTCTAGCCTTTGCCCTCCACTCATCTGCACTATTATTCTTAGCTCTTAGACTATGACATTGACTTTTTTAAAAAACAAATTTATTTATTTATTTATTTTTGGCTGTGTTGGGTCTTCATTGCTGCGCACAGGCTTTCTCCAGTTGCAGTGAGTGGGGGCTGCTCTTCATTGCAGTGCGCAGGTTTCTCATTGCGGTGGCTTCTCTTGTTGCGGAGCATGGGCTCTAGGCACGTGGGCTTCAGTAGTTGTGGCACGCGGGCTCAGTAGTTGTGGCTCATGGGCTCTAGAGTGCAGGCTCAGTAGTTGTGGCGCACGGGCTTAGTTGCTCCATGGCATGTGGGATCTTCCTGGGCCAGGGCTCGAACCCGTGTCCCCTGCAGCGGCAGGTGGATTCTTAAGCACTGCGCCACCAGGGAAGTCCCCTACGCCATTGACTTTTATGTCCACTTCACAACCGGTTGCATCTATACCACTTGTACTCTGGGCAGGTAAGCTTGCCTCCAACCTAATGAACCAAGGCCATCTATTCTCTTTCCACATCAAAACATTCTTCCTCCATCTTTCTCCCCCATCTCAGCAAAATTGATGTTGTCCCCCTTTCAGATGACCCAAAGTTTGGAGGGGTAATTAACTTGTTAGATGTTAGATTCAAAATTCAGAAAAAAAAAATTCAACATAGACTAGAATATTAGGCCAAAACCAATGAAATAAAATAGAACTTTACAAGTCTAAAACAATATGACGAAGTTCAAAAAGCCCGTGTTTTAGATTTAGGTAGACCTTGGTTTATATTCAAACTCAAACCACCATCTTTTGCTCTGGTTAAGCCAACTGTTATATGGGCATTAAAATACCTACCTCATAAGGTGAAGGGTAATTCCTTTGTAATTCCAGCATACTTCCTGAAACAGCAAGAGTTAGTTCCCTTTCTCTCCTCATCTTCCATACAGTGGAGATCAAGTGACTGCCCTATTTCGTTGTTGATAACACTGACATTTTCCAAGTCATATGGGCCTGAAAACTCAAAAGACTGACCCACGGACCTTGCATCTCAGAGCCAGTCACCATCCTAGAGAACTCCTCTGTCTATTTTGGCTCAATCTGTGGGGGCATTCGTTATCATCATCACACCCACTTTCCAAAGAAAAACCCAAGGCTCAGAGATACTAGGCAATTTGCTCCAGATCTCTCGGCTTGATCAGTGGCATAACCTGATCCAGTGACTCCCAAGTCCGGGTACATCCACTCCTTTACTGTGATGTCTTCCCACACCTGTATTGTCCCTTTAACCTTCTGAATGGTTTTCCTGGTTCTCTTCTCTGCTATATCCTTCCAGCCTGTGCAGTGACTGACCGCCGATGGTTTTTCCAAACTGATACCGTCATCACTGAATCGTTGTCCTCTCAGACTTTTCAGTGGCTTCTCACTGTTTATAGGGTTCAATCCAAACTCTGACCTGGCACCTAAGGTTGACCATAATCTTGTCCTAACTTACTTTTCCACATTTATCTCCAGCCATTTCCCAAAAGGAACTCTCAACTTCATCCCATCCTGCCAAGTCTACTGTTGGCCCACAAATACCAGCCTTCAATCACCATTTATGAATGCTCGCTTCTGCTTGTTCCCCGAACAAACAAGTGGTCCGTCCTCCTTTCCTACATCTGCACATCGTCCTCCCGCTTTCATATCCAGCTCACATCCACTTTCAGGAAGCCTACTTTGCACCTTCTACGCAGGCTTTGGTGATCTCTCCCTGATTGCCAACCTCTCACATATGCCTTTAAACTACGTGGTCTGTGCCTTGGTCAGGCACTATTTCCTGACGTTCCCCAGGTCCCTCGGCATTGAGCCGGAAGAACACTGAAGAGGTTCAAAATTGTTTACTAATCAAATTTGAAAGGATACTGTGTCTCTTGACCAGCCATATGAGCTATTGTTTCTAAGACCTGAGTAAGGAACTAGCTATCCAGTGCAAAGTTAATTCATTTAATGAGAGAGTTCCCAAACTTTTCTTTGCTTCAGAATCACCTGGGGATTTGAATACTGATTCCAGGGCCCATTCCAGGCCTACTGAATCAAAATTGGGTGGGAAGGGGAAGGGAGGAAATTTGAAACTGCCAGAGTTTATATCCTGGCTTCACTACGTATTATCTGAGTAACTTTGAACAAGCTACTTAACCTCTCTGGGCCTTCCCCTATGAAATGGTGATGATAATAGTATCTCATATGAGGTTGTTATAAATTAAATACTTAACAAACATGACCGATGATGATGGTGATGATGATACAATTATCCAGGGCCAATCTGGTGACCTGAGTCTGGGAACCACTGATTTAATGAACTACTCTTTCCTCTCAAAGTTTCAAATGTCATGGTCTTAAAACTTCTGGTATTAGCATTATGACATATCACATAAGTCTTATTTGTCTTGAAATAGTGTACTTCAAGGAAGGGGCGCTAAGTAAACAGATTTTTCTATTAAATTAGTTTACTTAATCCAAATCATGAAATACGCTTTATGCATGATTAGAAAAACAACAACAACTAGTTTCTCTTAGGAAAATAACTACCCATTTACTGTATAACTAAATAGAGTAATCCAACCAACTTAACATTCAAAGGAAGCAATCAGAAAAGAGATGAAATAATACATTTTCTCTTACTTAGGACAATGAGTCATAAGTTCTTTTTGAAGAAGCAGGTTTTTAATCTTCTACTTTAATTCATTAGAAAAAAGTTCATAGCTCAGTTTAGTCCATCAAATGCCAAACAGTATTTTAATGATATTAAATGTAAGCAGCCTTAAAAATAGGAAGCAGAAATTTACTTAACCAAAGTCACAAAGTAAATATGTCTGAATGGGGAACACAGACCGGGTAGCCCCACCTTCTCAACTCTTGACGTCTAAATGGCCTATACAAACAAATACACAAAGACCTTAGTTTTATTGCCTGGAATTCCATCAAAGGTTCCTAGCATCCACTCTTAAAGAGTCAGATAGCTCTGGGAGGCAACAGGGCTTTAGAGTCATTCACACTTCAGCATCATTTAGTTCAATCAGGTTGCCTTCTTTCTAGCCCAGATAGGGTACCACCTAAAGAAAGGAAAGTTTGGGGCAGATGAAGTTTGGGAGGAACACTGAGTGCTTCAGGTTAGGCTGAAGGCCTTGGGGTCAGGGGTTCTGGTGAGAAGAGCCATAAACAAAAGAAGGGACTGAGGAAACAAGATGGAAGTACATTAAAAAAATCTAATCTGGGGACATCCCTGGTGGTTGAGTGGTAAAGAATCCACCTTACAATGCAGGGGATGCAGGTTCGATCCCTGGTCAAGGAACTCAGATCCCACATGCCATGGGGCAACTAAGCCTGCACGCCACAACTCCTGCGCTCGCGCACCTCAACTAGAGAGCCTGTGTGCCACAAACTACAGAGCCCATGTGCTCTGGAGCCCACACGCCGCAACTAGAGAGAAACCCACATGCCACAACAAAAGATCCTGCATGCCTCAACGAAGATCCCTTGTGCCGCAACTAAGACCCAAAAATAAATAAAATTTAAAAATAAAATAAATTTAAAAATAAATAAATCTTAAAAAAAAAATCTAATCTGTCCAATTCCAGATGTTGCATGTTGAGAAGTCCTAGGCCTCTTGTCTTAAGACAGAAAACACTGTTGTAAGATAGTCATGAATTAAGCTTTGGAGGTCCGTCCTGGGGAACTGAACACCATCATAACATTCAATTAGGTTGGGCCATAAGAAATTGCAACTCATTTTCAAATGATTCAACCTTGTCTCTATGAGAAAATTACTGAGTTCCAGAAAACTGTCCTAAAATCTCTTCTTCCAGGAAGCTTTCTCTAACCTTATACACCTCAACCCAGCCCCACACCCACATGTGGATTAGGTGCCTTTCTTCTGTGATTCTTCTTATACTATGTACTTTTACTAAAGAGTTTATCAATATTGCTTTATAATTTTCCGTTGTCTATTTCCCACTCTCTCACAGGTTATGAGCTTGAATTCAAAGACAGTGTCTTTTATTACTGTATCTACAAAATTTATCATAATACCTGGTACACAGTATACTGAATGAACGGTTAGAACCCAACTCATGGATTAGTTGGGATCGTTTATACTATTAAACCCAGTGATGCCACTTTCCCGCTCAAAGGCCTTTAATAATATCCTATTTCCTACCAAAAGAATGACAAACACCTCATTCCTAATATTAAAACACCCTCTACACCTCAGCTTCAATGGATCTCTTCATACTTGTCTCCCTCTGGTTTTTTATACCAAACTTGATCCAAACTGGACCCCTGTGAATGCCTGAACTTGCTCTGTGCATTTCCTCATCTAACTACACGTTCTGTATCAATTATTCTTCCCCAATCACTGCTCACCCAAATACAGTCCATCCCTCTGGGCCCACCTTAAATGCAATCTCTTCGGTGAAACCTTTCTTGCTCCTCTGCCTGATGTGAAATCCACCCCTCCCCTCACACTAGGTAAGCTTCCTGAGGACATTCTTAAACAAGTGTGTAATACAGGACTGTATTAGTCAAGGTTCTCCAGAGAAACAGAACCAATAGGAGATATATCTAGATAGAGATATAGACATATAGATATATAGAAACTGAACCAATAGGAGATATATATACCTATGCATACACACACATATATATATCGAGAGAGACAGACTGATTGATTAATTATAAGGGATTGGCTCATGTGATTAAGGGAGGCTGGCAGGACCAAAATCTGCAGGGTGGGCCAGCAGGCTGGTGGCCCAGGGAAGAGCCAACATTGCAGTCCAGATCTGAAGGCCTCTGCTGGCTGAATCGCCTCTTGCTCAGGGCGAGTCAGTCTTGGTTCTAGTCAGGCCTTCAACTGATTGGGTGAGGCCCACCCACAGTATGGAGGGCAATCTGCTTGACTCAAAGTCCACTGATTTAAGTGTTAATTTCACCCAAAAAGCACCCTCACAGAAACACTCAGAATAATGGTTGACAAACATCAGAGCACCACGGCCTAGCCAAGCTGACACATAAAATTAATGTTTGCAAGCACTGAGCAGGACGCCCCGGACATAGCAAAGGGCACTGCATTTCTTAAGGAGTATCTTACACTCACTGCCTCAAGTTTCTTGCCTCCTATGGACTCCTCAGCCCATTTCCACCTACCTATTAAGTTCAACAGTTTCTCTCCTGCATTTGGTACTTCTACTGCCTACCCTTCCATCTTGAAACCAGTCACCCTTGGGCTTCCAAACTCTAAAACTCTCCTGGATCGTCTAGCCTGTCTGGTAACTTTTTCTTCACCTGGCTCTCCTCCACCCACCACTTACATGTGGGTTCCTGAAGGTTCTATTCTTGTCAATCTTTTTTTGCTACGTCCTCTTTTGTATGTAATCTTGTCATTTCCATGGCTTCAATTGACAACCACATCAAATCAGCACCTCTTAGCACCTCTAACTCAATCCAGGGACACATCTAGCTTTTATGGCACGTGATGTGTATATGATTTGGGGGGAGGGTGTTTTTTAAGAAAGTTCTATGCCAGGATGGCTAGCGATAGCTTAACTATACACAGAAAACACACAGATGTATCCCATTAATCCCACACGCTATTGTATTTCTAACTCAGTTTCTCCTTAAACAGGTTCCCCCAAATGCCTGGACCACTCCAGTGCCACTGGCTCTGAGGGAAAAGTGAGAGGAGTTGGGGTGGAAAGAGGTAATAATTACAGCCAATCGATGCAGCCAGAAGAACCCACTTTTGACATTTTGGCAAACACGTAGGACTACATATAGCTGCCCCCTGCCCCCAAGGGGCTTGGAAGAGCTCATTCATGGGATGAGCCCTGAAAGTAAAGCTTCACGACCTTCCAGGGTGTACCCGTCCACCTCTGTCTTCAGCCTCCACCTCTCCCACACTTTAGGTCTGATTTTCTATTGCTTGCAGCTCCCTCTACTTGCACGTCCCCCATGTTCCAAATCATTTGGCCTCCATTCTTTCTTCTCCCCCGACCCGTCCTATATCTTCTCCCTTGTTTTCTGTCTCTGGTACTGGCGGCACCATCCACCCATTCATTCAAGTTAGGTGCCTCAGGTATATTTATTCTGCCCTCTTTTCCACCTCTGTGTCCATTGGTTCATTAAGTCCTATCCAGTTTAGACCTGTATTAGCTTTCATTTGCACTGCTGCCATGGCCTCCTAGCTGGTCTCCCTGCCTCCAGTCTCTCTTCTAATTCATCCTCCACACAGCCACGGAGTTTTTTTCTAGAGTATGGCAGTGACTTCCTCAAGAAGCAGGAGAGCATGGGCTCTGGAGCTAGACTATCTAGATTTAAAGCTTGACCCCACCACTTACCAGCTGTTGGACCTTGCAAAAGCTATTTCATCAGTCTTTGCCTCAATTTCTTCCCCTGTAAAATGGGAATAGTACACACTCTATAGGATGGCCTTAAGAAGGGAGTCACAGCATTTCATGGTGTAGGATGTCTGACACACAGAAAGCATTTGTCATTTTACTGTCATCATCAGCTAGCTCTCCTACAAAAAACTTTCAATGGTTTCACACCCCATAAGTAGACATTCAAAATAATCTTCACAGCATGACCTCTGTCTCCCTTCCCAGTTTCCATTCCAGCCATGTCTCCTCTTGGACCCTGTGCTGTAGCCACACTTGACAACCACAGGGGTCTCCCCACGAGGCGTGGGGACTCCTGGTAGAGACCTTCGTTGGGAATGTCCTCCTTCCTTTTTCTTTCCCTGAATCATTCCCCAGATCCCTAATCCCATGTCATCTTCCCTACGAAGTTTCCTCAGCCTCTTCTCATCCTTACTGTATCCTTATATTTTTGCATATACATTGGCTAAAAGTCCTCTGAGAAATTCCGTCTCACCCTGAACTTTCTTTTTCAATTGCCAAAAATGGGGTTTCCATTTTTGAGGCACTATTCTTGTATGTAATGTAATACATGTAAAGTATATCTTGGATTATGCCAAGTTTTTATTGGCATAAATTGTAGAGAACATTCTAGCCATGAATGATGAAGTACCAGGAAAAACTTTATAGCCCTTCAATACTATTTCTTTATATGATATATTTTAAAGAAGAGCAATAGTATTTTGAGAATGTGTACAGAGAAGTTAAGAAATTCCAGTGACCTTAGAGCTTGGTTTTCCTGGTCTGAAAGGTCCTTTGCTTTATGACTTACTATTCACTTTGGGGATGAAAAAAATGAACATTAAAGAAGACTGCAGGCTGGAGTTCTAAATGAACAGATAATAATCAAAAAAAGATATTATAGGGCTTCCCTATGTGGTGGCACAGTGGTTAAGAATCCATCTGCCAATGCAGGGGACATGGGTTCAGCCCTGGTCAGGGAAGATCCCACATGCCACGGAGCAACTAAGCCCGTGCACCACAACTACTGAGCCTGTGCTTTAGAGCCCGCGAGCCACAACCACTGAAGCCCACGTGCCTAGAGCCCATGCTCCGCAACAAGAGAAGCCACTGCAATGAGAAGCCTGCACACTGCAACGAAGGGTAGCCCCCACTTGCTGAAACTAGAGGAAGACCACGCGCAGCAGCGAAGACCCAATGCTGCCAAAAAAAAAAAAAAAAATTATACTACCATTTACCATTTTATGGGATAAATTATTTTACTTCCCCCTCCATTAATTTTTTTCTGTGGAAGGGCAACTGAAGAGACCTCTCTCAAATTTGCATAATTTCTCTATTTTTTTTTAAGAACGTGTGTTTAATCCAGACTTGGAATCTGGATAAGGAGTTCCTGGCTAGCTGTGTGGCAGAGTAAGTTCAGAAACCAAAGGCTTTTTGTACAGTCAGAGGTACATTTTATTTTTGCTGATAATATCCCAGAAACTGAGGTCCATGTCATCAGCCACTGTTCCACCCCAGCAGCGACAAGGCCATTGGCAGGCGTTTGGCTTTTCTACTGATGCCATCAGCATTCAAGTCGGCTTCTGTGAGTTTAAGCAGTTCATCAAGAGGGAAATACCGAGCTTCCCTGGTGGCGCAGTGGTTGAGAATCTGCCTGCCAATGCAGGGGACACGAGTTCGAGCCCTGGTCTGGGAGGATCCCACATGCCGCGGAGCAACTAGGCCCATGAGCCACAACTACTGAACCTGCGCGTCTGCAGCCTGTGCTCCGCAACAAGAGAGGCCGCGATAGTGAGAGGCCCGTGTACCGCGATGAAGAGTGGCCCCCGCTTGCCACAACTAGAGAAAGTCCTCACACAGAAACGAAGACCCAACACAGCAAAAATAAATTAATTAATGAACTCCTACACCCAACATCTTCTTAAAATTAAAAAAAAAAATGCAAACCTGACAATTTCACAAATTTAACAACCAAAGCTTTAAGTCAGTCTTTAAAATAAAAAAAGAGGGAAATACCATGATGAGAGCAAGAATTACAACCCCTCCCCCTCAATAACTTGGTAGGGGAGCAAGAGATACAAGATAGATGGGAAATCACCTCCTAAATATCCAAAATAAACACTCAAACTTTCATCCCTTTTGGGAAGCCAGGCCATCTTTCCCATCCTTTTGTCGATGTTATTTTCTTTTATTTCTCCCTTCCTCCTTCCTTCCAACAACCCTAACCTTTTACTAAAAGATTAGAACTAGGTAAATATCCAGCAATCTGGTTCCAACAAATAATTATTGCAGGATTGCTGACTTACTTGCCTTTAAATTAGACAACGCTACTTGGACCATGCAAAAAAATTTATACTCTGAACATACCAGCAAGGCCACCTGGAAGAAATGGGCAATGGAATAAAATTTACTTTGAATCATAGACACTTAAGTTTTCCTGATAGAATTAGGTGAGTGGATGTAAAGAGCAGGTCTAAAACTCTAGTGGTGAAAATAAAGTGATTTTTAAAAGCTCAGGGTATCTAGAGTTTTGCAAAATAAAGCATTGACTGTGATGTGTTTCTTGAGCGAGCACTTCATAAACCATTTACTAACTGACCTACTTTTTCCCCCCTGCAGCTAAAATGCTCCGCTATAACTTACAAATGGGAAACTGGGTGGCTCTCACCTTGCACTGAGTGGGATCAATCCCACCGTAGCTGCTGCAGGGTAGCACTTCCAGCTCCACCCTCAGTCTAAGAACGACTGTGGGAAGAAGCAAGGAAGAGACTCCCGTGGGAAAAAGACAGACTCAGGTACCCCAGCCTGTGCTTAAGACAGCAGACAGAAGAGGGAAAGCACACAGGAGGGGTCACACGGCAACTTCCCCCAGCTCCCCTCAAGTGGGAGCAGATGGCCATCTATAATGATGACGCCTGGCCGAATAATCCCATTCTTCAGGACGTCCAGAGTTCACAACACTGGCAGGTGTTCTCTGCACCTCTTCCCGGAATTAGCATTTTCTAGCTGTAAGCTATTTGGGAACAGGGCTACGTCCCCACTGCACTTGATTCCACAATTTGTCCCCAACCCACCTTTCCAGGCTCACTTCCCACTCTCCTCCTCCCATTCACCGGAATCTGCACTGGGCAACTTGCAGTATAAACATTCTTGCACTTTCCTTCCTTCTAGCTTTCGCTAATTCCGCCTCGGTGCTCTTCTCACTCTTGGGTCCATCTGTTGCAATTCTACTTGTCTTTTGATTCCTAGCTTGGTTCTCACCTCGTCAGACTTCCCAGATTTCCTTGGCTGACATTAATCTCATTCTTCTTTGTATTCTCATTGTACTTTGTTTGGACCTCTACGATAGGCACAGATTCTTGTGGTTTGTATTTCTGCTGCACTAGATTCTAGCCTTCTTGTCTTTTCACCCTCTTAGTCTCGTCTTTCACAAAGCAAAAGGTTTTCATTTTGATGATGTCCAATTTATCAAATTTCCTCGTATGCTTTTGGTGTCAAGTCGAAGAACTCTATTACCTAGGCCCAGATCCTGAAGATTTTCTCCGATGGTAAAATAAAGATTCTTGATTTTATTTTAAAGAGAGGGGAAAGGAAGTTCAAAACAATGGAAATATTGTAGAAGAAAAATTGTTATGGTCACATTATTTAATTAGGATTTCTTGCTGTTTAGAAAGATGAAATGGTCAAGGATATGTGCGTGTGAAGAAACAGGGACACATTAAGTGTGTTTTTTTAGCCAAAACATTTGAGTATGGAATAGTTATTATAAGAAAAGCATGATGTCAAATCAGATCTCAACAAGTAATTTTTAGAAACTGGTGACTGAAATAGATGTCAAAGAAGAATGCAAAAAATATTGTTACAGGAGACTTCCCTGGCGGTCCAGGGTTACGACTCGCGCTTCCACTGCACAGGGCACAGGTTCGATCCCTGGTTGGGGAACTAAGGTCCCGCAAGCCATGTGACGCAGCCAAAAAAAAAAAAAAAATTGTTACAGAAAGGATTTCTCAAGAATTTCTTTAGCCTAGGTTTATAGTTCTCAAAACTTATATTTTATATACACACTTAATAGGCAGGGAGTTCAATATGCTAATGAAAAATGTAAAAAGAAGACTCTAACTTGCAACTATAATAGATATTCAGTATGTTAGGGTGCTGATCATTACAAAAGGAATATTAAAATTTTCAATAGGATTACCTGAAAATAGCACTTTGTTGAGAGATGAATTTTCTCAGTATTTTCATCCTGACTGGTATGCTCAAAGAAAATAATAAGATGTAAAGAGTTTTGCTTCTCTGTCTAATTTTAAAGTCAGCAATGAGATGGGTTCTACCAAAATCAGCTGTCATCTTTTAAAACACATTATTCACGTAGGTAAAAATTGTACAATATTTTATGTGCTGCACCTCACTTCTCTCCACCCAAAGAGAGCTCAGCCTCTGAATTGCAGCAGTCCTTGGAGTTCATGTTCTGTATTGTGGCTTTATGTCCACGAAGGTTTTCCTGCTCCTCCCTTTAAGAGGTGGAGCCACATTCCTCTCCCCTGGAATGTGTGCTGAACTTAGTGACTCGCTTCTAATAAACAGAAGAAAGTGGAAGTGATAATGTGAGCCTTGGGAGACCTGGTTGTGAAAGATGCTGCGTTCTTCCTTGCTCCCTCTCTAGGACTACTTGCTCTGCAGGGAGTTAGCTGCCATGTTGCAAGGAAATCTCCACGTGTGAGAAACTGAGAGCTCCTGCCAACAGCCGCGTTGAGTTCACCATCTCAGAAGGGCATCCTCCAGCCCCAATGAAGCCTTCAGATGACTGCACCCTCAGCTGACCTCCTGATGAAACCACACAAGAGACCCTGAACCAGAGCTATTCAGCTAAGCCACCTCCAAATTCCTTCCCCACAGAAAATATGACATTTTTTTTTATTATGGTGTGAGGTTAGGATCAGGTTTCTTTTTATTCCACAAGCATCTCCAACTTTGTGAGCACCATTTATTGAACAATTATCCTTTCCCCATTGAATTACCTTGGGGCCTTTGTCAAAAATCAGTTGGTCAGTCGGATTTATCCCAGGAATGTCAGAGTATTTCAACATAAGAACATCAATCAATGTAATACACCACATTAATAGAATGAAGGAAAAAACACATGATCATCTCATGTACATCACATCATGCACACAAGATGTGGAAAAAGCATTTGATAAATTCCAGTACGCTTTCATGATAAAAAAAAAAATGCACTCCATAAACTAGAAATAAACAGGATGAAGCCCAGATATTAAAAGCCCACAGCTAACATACTTAATGGTGAAAAACTGAAAGCTTTTCTCCCAAGATCAGGAACAAGACAAGAATGCCCACTCTCACCACTTCCATTCAACACAGTACTGGAAATTTTAGCTGGAGAAGTCAGGCAATACAAAGAAATAAATTCCTCCAAATTGGAAATAAAGAAGTAAAGCCATCTCCCTTCAAAGATGGCATGATGTTATATGTAGAAACCCTAAGGAATCCACAAAAAAAGTTTTAGAGCTAACAAACGAATTTGACAAATTTTAAGGATATAAAATCAACATGCAGAAATCAGTCGTATTTCTATATACCAGCAGTGAATAATCCCAAAAGGAAATTCAGAAAACATTTCAATTTATAAAACCACGTTTATCCTTCTGCTAATACACACTGAATTAATTGATGTGCCTTTACAGGAAGACTTGCAATCAGGTAGTGTAAATCCTTCGACCTTGTTCTTTCTAAAAATCATCCTGGCTATGTTAGACCTTTTATGTTTCCTTACAGATTTTAGAATCAGCTTGTGGATTTCTATAAGAAAGCCTGCTGGGATTTTGATTGGGATATCTTCTCTATCTCCTGAATCTGTTTCTTTCTCTCCATCCCAACCCCAGTTACCACCCTAACAGAAGGCAGGATGAACAAGAGTCTATTAACTAGGGGGAGGGATGAATTAGGAGTTTGGGATTAACATATACACACTACTATATATAAAATAGATAACCTATAAGGACCTACTGTATAGCACAGGGAACTATACTCAACATTTCTTAATAACCTATAAGGGAAAAGAATCTGAAAAAATAGATATATATGTATGTATAACTGAATCACTTTGCTGTACACCTGAAACTAACACAACATTCTAAATCAACTATACTTCAATTAAAAAAAAAGAATCTACTAACTGGTCCATCTGCCTTGGTGTGGGCCTCTGTTATTCACACTGTAACTGCAGTGGTATTTTCAAAACATGTATCTGATCACGTTACCATCTTCAAGGGTATCCCGTTATTCTTGGAATAAACACTAACCTCTTACATGGCCTAAAAGCAGGGATCATATTCAAAAGAGTCTAAGTATTTAACAATCAATATCGCACAAGTACCGACCATCAGAACAGATGCCAGAGTCTTGGAGCAGCATTTAAAAAATCTGCCCTCCTTACCCTATCCTGCCAGATATTACGCTCTTGGCTGCTAGATCATGGCAAAGCCCAGAAGAGGGCCTGGGCAGCTGCACTGGGTTTGGGGTGGATGAGGGTGGCTCAGCGCAGGAGCTGTGTATCATCGGGTCTAGAAGTGTGTTACTGCCCTAATGACAGTGCAGCCATATTGGAGCAGATTGGCTGACCGCCAGGCCTGCTTCCAAGGCCTTCCGTGGTCTGGCATCCATCCACTTCTCTGGCTTTATCTCCTGCCCTCCCTGCTCCAGTCACACTGGTCTTTGAGTTCCTTGAAAATACCGCCCTCCCACTCCAGAGCCCCTGGGCATTGCTTCCTCTGTGAACATCCTCCTTCCTTCCTTCACTTAGCAAACTCCTACCCATCCTGCCTATATCTTTTTTTTTTTTTTTTTTTTTTTGCGGTACGCGGGCCTCTCACTGCTGTGGCCTCTCCCATTGCGGAGCACAAGCTCTGGACGCGCAGGCCCAGCGGCCATGGCTCACGGGCCCAGCCGCTCCGCGGCATGTGGGATCTTCCCAGACCAGGGCACGAACCCGTGTCCCCTGCATCGGCAGGCGGACTCTCAACCACTGTGCCACCAGGGAAGCCCCTGCCTATATCTTGACTCTAACAAGGACTCCTCAGGAAGCTGCTCTGACCTCCCTGAAAAGGTGAGACTGCCAATTATAATCCCTCATAGCATCATGTTCTTCTCCTTTCTTGCATTCATCACACTTGTAGTTATAAATATCTTCACGTGATTACTCAGTTAATCCTCTCTCATAAGCTCCAAGAGGACAGAGATTATGTCTTCTTTTGTTTACTATCGTGTCCACAGTGCTAACCTGGTGCCTGGCGTGTACTGGGTGGCCAATAAATATTTGTCGAATAAATGTATGAAAAACCAAGCTTAGAGAAAGATAAATATCATATGATATCACTTATATGTGGAATCTAAAAAAATGATACAAATGAACTTATTTACAAAACAGAAACAGACTCACAGACATAGAAAACAAACTTCTGGTTACCAAAGGGGAAAGGTGGGGGGGAGGAATAAATTGGGAATTTGGGATTCACAGATATACACTACTCCATATAAAATAGATAAACAACAAGGACCTACTGTATAGCACAGGGAACTATATTCAATATCTTGTAATAACCTATAATGAAAAAGGATACGGAAAAGAATATATATACATATATATGCAAAAAACGGAATCACTTTGCTGTACACCTGAATCATTGTAAATCAACTATACTTCAATAAAATAACAATAATAATAAAAAGAAAAACCAAACTCAGTTCATTTGCTCTCAAACCTCTTCTTTCTGAATTTCCCATTTTGGCTAATGGCATATCTACCTAGCTGCCATAGCAAGGGACTTAGAAATCATCCGAAATTCCTCCTCCTTCTTTATTCCACCGTTAAGATAGACACCAGATCCTGTTGGTTCTACCTTCTGAATCTGTTTCTACCTTAGCTCATTTCTTGTTTGGGCTAGAGCAGACTTCTCCATACTTGTCTCATCTCCAGTTTTGCATTTACTTTGTCCATTCTTCACACTGCTCTTCCGATGATCCTTTGAACCTGACCAAGTTAGTCCCCTGTGTAAAATACTTCAGGGTCAAGTTCAAACTCCCTCCTGATCTGGTTCCTGCTCATTTCCAAGGCCAATTGTCCGTGACCATTCATTGTACATCTTCCCTGCTCTCGAGTTCCTCTAGTCAGAATGAGCAACCCTGGATACAGGGCCCAGGCTTCATTGGCTCTATTTTTAGAACTCAGCATCATGTCTGGCTTGGAGAGGGAAATACACAAATGTTTGTGGTACTGAATGGCAATGAACAAGACTTATTTTTGTGTTGGTGTGCCATCAACCACAATAGTACAGCACAGTGAAGAATGTTCACTGTAGGATGACACCAAGTCAGTAAGAAATGGATCAAATTATATTTATAAACTTAATATACTACCTCTTGCAAAGCAGTCAAATGAGAACGATTATGATTTGAAAGTTTTGATTTAAAGGTGTAGTTGTTCAACTGTTTTGGAAAGTCAGCTATGCAAAACCACACTCAGTCCTTGGGATATCGGGGAAATTTGACTATGATTAATAATATTGTGTTTCCCTGGGGGTGGGTTGGGATGTGCGGGGTCTAGCAACATTTGTGTCCGCCTGCAGGCGGACTCTCAACCACTGCGCCACCAGGGAAGCCCCCCAAGTTAGCATTTTTGATAAAATTTCAGAATGAATAAATAATTTGTCAGGCACCCTCAAGGGTACAGAAGCACCACTTACACATAACTTACTACCCAGTTTACCAAAGTCACCGTTGCCTTTTCATAAAACAAGTTCTTTTAATAAATAGTAATTTAGTAGACAGTCCAGTTTTCGCATCACCACACTTTTATTAAACACATTCTATGTGTTTAATACCATGCCTAGCATTGCTGGTGATAAAAATAAATATTAAGGAGGCAATAATACGCTTGGTGGGATAAAGATTTCTCCCACAATGATTTTTATAACAAAACGAGAGAGTATCTAATCACAGGGTAGACTGTATCATAGTTAAGTATTACAGAAGTTCAGAGAGGTGAGATCAATGTATTCTGGGTTAGTAAGGACCGGCTTTAGAGAGGATGTTTGTCATATGGATGTGAAAAGTAACTTCGGTTCTTTCCAAAAAATTACAATCCAGACTCTTCTCAATTTACAAAGGACTTTCCTGCATTATTCAGTTATTATTATCAACTTTTATGGAGGATATAGGTGGGAGCATTATACTGAGAAGCTCTTTCTCCAGCTGCGCCTTCCCGCCCAGCCAACCCCATCTCTGCAACTCTTCAGGGTCTTAGGTCTGGCCCCTGGTGCTGTCCTGTACCAAACCACCAACCCTTAGGACTGAGGCTGCAGGACTCAAGACCTATTACCTCCTGATATTATGAGGGAAAACAGACACGAAATCTCTGTGTCTCCCTCATTCTCCAAGATTTTCTCTCAAAATGTGTTTCTGGCAAGAACTGAAAATTTTCTTTTGCATATCCTCAAGCTCCAGTAGAGCCAATTTTCAACTTTCACTTGAAATCTTACCTCTCATTTATAAGAGACATGCGTCCTTCTTACCCGCTTAGCATCCGTTCTCCCTTATTCTGGTAACAGAAAGCTTCTCTTTTTGGGGCATTTGCATTGGTGTGTTAGGGCTGGCACACCAATGTCGTTAAACTTTCAGGAATTGGGCTAGTCCGTTGTCACATGCTGTCACTATTTAACATTAAATTCTATAACCTTATGATTAAATAAACTCTATTAAAAGCAAAGGTCATGCATGCTCAAAACTCATCACTTCCTAACTATTTAAGGACATTTTATTATTACTGATGGTCTTGAGGTTACTTATTTTTATTTTACCTCTGTGGTAGAAATATTATGTACCGCATTTCTCTTCCTTAACTCTGTGTTCAGGGACCACACTGGTAGCTTGAAATCTGCCCTGGTGAGAGTGTTTACACCATGGAAATTGGCAAACATTACACATGAAGACCCCACCTCCCACCTCCAGAGCTCATCATTAAACATTTTCCGGAGTCCCACTGGGAGTTCCCCACCACACCCATGTCTACTAATGCTGGTTCACAAGGCTCAAGTAGTCTGACCCATGCTCCAATCCCAGGAGTGGACACATGCCCCAAAGAGCGAGTGACAGTAACTCCTCTGGGGTCCCTAAGTTAGCAGGATGTAAGTTAGTAGCTGGTGACAGCCTCTTCATCATTACAAACACAGAGACTGCTGGGGAAGGAGGCCACTACAGAAGAAAGCAAAGTGGAAAGATGGAAACAGATTCTTAATGACATCTTTCAACATCGAAATCTAGCTCTGTCCGAAGCTATTATACCCTAGATTTTCAGTTATGAGGATACATCATTTCTCCCATTTTTCAGCCTGAGTCATTTTGAACTGACTTTCTATCACTCTAAAGAGCAATTTTCCACAATGAAAATAATTTCTGCATTTCCCTGGTGGCGCGGTGGTTAAGAATCCGCCTGCCAATGCAGGGGACATGGGTTCAATACCCGGTCCGGGAAGATCCCACATGCCGCAGAGCAACTAAGCCCGTGCACCACAACTATTGAGCCTGTGCTCTAGAGCCTGCAAGCCACAACCACTGAGCCCTAGTGCCACAACTACTGAAGCCCGCATGCCTAGAGCCCGTGCTCTACAACAAGAGAAGCCACTGCAATGAGAAGCCCACGCACCGCAACGAAGAGTAGCCCCTGCTCTCCGCAACTAGAGAAAGCCCGCGCAGCAACGAAGACCCAACGGAGCCAAAAATAAATAAAATAAATAAATTTATAAAAAATAATAATTTCTAAAAATCACTCAAGGACTGTTCCTGAGCTCTCACGTACAGTAAGAGAGTAACAGAGTCCTGCGTGATGATGGGCTGACACTTGAAGTGAACGCAGACTCACTCCAAGAGATTTTCCTGGCAGAGCACTTCGTTCAAAATCTTGTATTAGCAAACACTAAATGTATAGCCCTTTCTGATTGCCCTTGGATAGCTGAACCTTTGAACGGCAAACCTGTGAATCCCCAAGCCCACTTCGTCGATGCCCACACTGTGGCTGTGGATATCCTAACTCTGTCCACGTGCCATGAAAGGAGGAGGTCCATGTTCTCTGGAAACATTCTCTGTGGTGTGAAAACCCGTCACACAACCCTAGTCAAGCTCAGTGTCGTATTTCCTCAAACGGTTATAAGACTTGAGGCTAGAAGACTATGCCCAATTTGTGGGAAGAGCTCTGTATCAGAAGTCAAGGACTTGCTTTCTAACGAATCCAGATTTTCCCACAATTTTGGACAAAACGCTTTACTTCTCTGGGCCTCAGTTTCCTCTTCCAGAGAGTGAGGGCTGTTACAATGGTCCCACCCGAATCTCGGATGGGTTCCGTCACAGATAAGCTCTTCAGCTATAATATATGAATTATTTCGTACTTTAATCCTGGACAGTTCCTTTTGTACTGCTGGGATCCCTTTCATGAGCTTGGGAAGCTTCATCAAGTTTGGCTTCATGATCCTTGCTTTGATTTACTGTAGACTATTCAACATGATCCCCTTGGGATGCTCTGTCACAGGGTGTTTTGGGTCATCCGTTACCTTCTTACAGTGTGTGCTGTAGGTAGATGGTGATACTAGGTATCTGTAGGCAACTGCTATATCAAACATACACATCCTTTGTCCAATATGTTGCATCATTACGAAAAACAAAATCACCCTCAAAAAAACAAAAAGGCAATTGTCGTGGTATTGTCCACGGTCCCAATTCCCATGGTTCTACTTTAAGCCTTTATGTTCGTAACTAATGAGAACTTGCTGTAGTATAAACTAACACAATATTGTAAAGCAACTTTGGCCAATAAAAAAATAATAAACCTTTATGTTCCCGAGTACTCTCTAATTCTCAGACATTTTCTCATCGAATAAAAAGAAATGTAGATAAATTGCCCCATTTTAGAAAGGCTCTTATTTTCATTTTTTAATCCATGAGAGAGAGTAGTAAGGCCAAGAGGTGACAACAGGAATAAATGACAAGTGAGTTTTCACTGTAAGAAGATGGAGGTGAATGAGTCCCAGAGAGACATCTACCGTGGCAGTGGGGTGATGCTGTAGAGTTCATGCTCCAGCGTCTAGCTCTTGCATCACCAGTCTGTGATCATAGGCGCTAATTGAAGTAATAAAAAGGCATTTTGTTAAAACATGGGCCACGCACCGGCTGTGTCACCAGGCACAGCCTTCTCGCCTGTGGTGATGAACAGTTTTACCGCTAAACAACGAAGACACAAAGGAAAAAAAGTGCAGGAGGGAAAAGTCGAATTGTAGCCAATACGTCCTTGATTGCCCACCACAGTGCTTGTTAATTTGTGGTAACACAGAGTCAAAAGCCCACATTTTTGAATCTGACATTCTCAATTACTTAGGGGGTGACAACTTTGTTTAATAGTTATTATAATGACAAACAGTAACATCCTGTCCTTACCCAATTAAGGACAAGAATGATAAACTGAGAAATTATAGCTTATAAAAATAAAACTTTAGATGCCAACAATGGGCACCTCTAGCTGTCTGTAGTGATGCTCTTACTGAATTGTCTACAGGTCATTTATTCGAAATTATTTTAAGACGTTCTAGTATCATCTCTCCTGGCTTGAATGCAGATCCATGTGTTTCTGTTAGAGGAAGATACATTTTAAAAATCTTTTTAATATGAAACAGAATATGTATACACATGTATAACTGAATCGCTTTGCTGTACACCAGAAACTAACACAACACCGTAAATCAACCATACTTCAATAAAAAAATAAGTTAAAAAAAACCCCAGACTCACTCACAGACATAGAAAACAAACTTAATGGTAACCAAGGGGTCAGGGGGTGGGGGAGGGCTAAATTAGGAGTTTGGGATTAGCAGATGCAAACTATTATATCTAAGATGGATAAACAACAAGGCCTGACTCTATGGCACAGGGAACCATAGTCAATATCCTGTAACAAACCATAATGGAAAAGAATATGAAAAAGAATATGTATATATGTATAACTGAATCACTCTGCTATACACCAGAAACTAACACAACATTGTAAATCAACTATACTTCAATTAAAGATAAATAAAAACATTTTTAGCTTTAGCTATACTTTATGTTAAAAACAGTCATACCCCCATATATTAGGATTAGATTTAGTTGAGACAGAAACCCAAAATAAGAATTTATTTCCCTCTCATTTGGAAATCTGGGCGGAATGTCCAAGCCCGGAATACTGTCCCATGGTGTCAGAACCAGGTCCTTCCCATCCTGTTGCTCTGCCGTGCAGGGCCTCTGTGTTCAAGCTTTTCTCATGGTTCAAGATGAAATTGTGCCCAGCTTGTGCTTACATCTTATTGCAAACCTTAGACACATGACACAACTGCAGGGAGGTAGAAAAATAAAGTCTCTATTCCGGGCGGCCACGAAGCGAGCTTAACGCTGCATGTTTTAGTGTTACAGAACAAGGGTTGGCAAAATTCTTTTTCTGTAAAGGGCCAGATAGTAAATATTTCAGGCTTTCTGAGCTACATGATCTCTGTCTCAACTATTTAACTCTGATGTTGCAGTGTGAAAGCAGCCACAGACAATACACGTATGAATGTTTATGGCTGTGTTCCAATAAAACTTTATTTACAAGAACAGGTGGTTGGCTGGATTTGGCCCACAAGCTGATCCCTGTTATAGCAGGTGGGTAAAACAGATGCTGGGGATAACTAGTACTTCTCTTACACCAGGTAATAGAGATATTAGGGCTATTAACTTTGGTACGGTCCTTCTGCATCCCCCTCCCATTTTAATATAGTTAGTGGCAAGCAAAATTGCCAATTATTAATTAAAATCAGCAAAAATGATGTAGTAGAGGGAAAATTTGTTTAAGGTTCTCTTTGAAAGACTAGTTAGTGAATTTCGATTATGCTTTTGTTTGTCATGCTGACCCTTCTTTCACTCAGGCAACAACTCCTGTTCCCTGCCTTGGTAAGAGAATGGTTTTCTCAACCCAGTGCTTGGGAGATGCAAGATTCCACGAAACGAGCACTTTGAAGGGAATGCAGGGGAGACACTGAGAAAATGATGATGCCTTTCCCCTCTTAGATTCCTCATTAGTAGAGGAATATTACGCTTTAAGCCCTGTGATTTCATTTAATTATGTCTCACTCTCAGATCTTTTTTTCCTTCCTGGTGGACAGGGGAGAAGAGATGTGGGATTATGCTAGGTAGTTCTCACATGAGCAAAATAAACCCTGTAGGAATGTGATCAAAATTGACTATGGTAATTAATTTTATCAGTAATTTTTACTTATTATTTCATAATTTTATTTAACTTTTTCCCCTGAATTCAAAGATAGCACATGGTTTAATGAAGTCAAATATACATCTATAAATACCGAATCGAGAGTCTTCCATAATACCCCCTCCGCCACCGCCGAGTCTCCCCTGGACTTTTTTTATATGCCTGTCCTAACAATCAGACAGTGTGCCAGGAATGTGAGGTTATAGTAATTTCTGTTGCTTCCAGAACTCCTAAAGTGAGAAAAGCTGTTTTCCAAACCGCACTCCTGGCTTCCTTTTCCTCCACTTAAGATCTCATTAGTAGAGGAATATTAAGCTTCAAGATCCTCCCTTTTCATAGCGCCAACTACTGCTGAAGCTACTTTTACCAGCTTCCAATTATTTTGTATTTTGAATACTCCTGATTTTGTATTCAGTACAAAAGTTACTTAACTTTAATTAAACTGGTCAAACATTTTTACTACATCGATTAGAAACTAGAAGGACAGTAGCCTTATATTTCCACATTTATGAACGGCAACTCGGAACAGAGCAGTAGAGTTAAAAAGAACCTTAGAGATAATTGAGTCCAAATCCCTTAGTTGACTGAGGGGAACGGAGGTTCAGAGAAGGAAAGTGATGTGCCCTGGAATGCACAGCTAATTAATAAAATTCAGTAGAAACTCAGGTCTTTTGGTTCAGAGACACACTTGAAAATTCCACCCTCCTTGCTGGTGGGCTGAATTCTCAGAGGGAGGGTAGCCCTTCCAGCAGATGGGGGGCAGCGGGGACACTGTCACGCATTGGCAAGTGGGAGAATAAGATGTCTGCACCTCCATTTCTTTTTTTTTTTTGGCTGCACTGTGTGGCATGCAGGATCTTAGTTCCCCAACCAGGGATGGAACCTATGCCCCCTGCATTGGAAGCTTGGAGTCTTAACCACTGGACCAGCAGGGAAGTCCCTCCATTTCTTCTTGCAACAGTGGTAAATAAAGAGGGCCTTAGCTTCTTCTGGAAAGGTCACCTGTTCTCTGGGACAAGGACGCAGAGTGGTGGCCGCATGGAGATCCGTCTGGGACAAGTGGAGAGTATACAAGGCAAGAAGGACAGGATGGCCCCTCACTAGGATGTCTGGGCCTGTCTGCGCAACATTCTCAGGGGCCTCTAGGTTTTTCAGGTGGTCTCAAAGAATGATCCTCAAATCTAGAGCGAACTGAATTTAACTTTGGCTCAAGAGGACAGTTTTTGGGAGAAAGGAAATGTATCAAATTTAGACCACACAAAAGGGTTACCAACATTTCCCAAAAGATTGGAGATTACTAAGCATTAAAAATTCAAACTAATATGTATGGTGGTGTAGTTTTATAAGGGACATAAATACTTAGTACTTCCTAACATGCTTATTAATTTCCAGGGTCACCTTCACAAATGGGTAAAATTTTCTTAGATTCATATGAACATATGGATATATATTCAGATTATGTGTACATAATATACATATGTAATACACACATGCATTATGTATTTATACACAGTATACACATATATTTATATGTACATACATATAGAATATATGTATACATGTATATATATGCATTCACGCGTACAGGATGTATATTTTAATATGTATATTAATTTACATATATTGTACATACTGCATGTATATATTACGTAATATACATAATATGCATATATGTGTATACATATACATCCATATATTCATATTCATCTACAGAAATTTTACACATTTATGAAGATGACCTTGGAACTTAATTAATAAACATGTTGGGACACACTAAGTATTTATATATACATAGACATATAAACACACAAATATACATATATTTATTAATAGATTACATACATATATATGTAAACCCTTTTTTCTCCATATATGAATATATTGTGAGATTCCCTCTCCCTCCACATCTGTATATATGTATATATTGTACACTTATGTCTTTCTTATTCTGCCCTTTTATTTTCCCTTCAGAAGAGGGAAGGAAGAGAAAAGAGGGGGAGAAGAAAAGAGAACAGAACTGGGTGACAAAGAGGTGCCCAAACATTAATATGAAAAGAATAAATCCTTAATCATAATAATTAGTGACACGTGCCCTTTTGGACTCTCATCTGTTCTAGCCCAAGGAAAGAAATTTTAAAAGAACATTTTAAAATGGAAGAAACTCTCTACTTTTTAAAACCAACGAAGGCTGTGTCATATACCAAGCCATTTCAGCAAAAGCATTAGGAAGGAAGGACCATTTCAAGTTAAAGCTGTCATTAATTTACTAACTACTCAGTTGAATCTCATACGTAATTTTAAGTAGAAAGGGTTGTCAAATGTAATTAAGGTCATTATTTTGTGCTAAGGGAGCCCACAGGCTTTTCTCATATAAGAAATCTTTCCATAAAAAGAAGAGCTAAGGTTTCTTCAAGATTAAGGGCCTCTGGAGCCTTTTCCATGAAGATGTATTACAGCAGAGAGGATGGAGCATATAGAAGTCATCTAGGAAGATTATACAAGGTTTCTCAAGGTGAGAGGTCTCTGAACAAGAACAGATTATGTTATTTTAAGGAGATTTGCTGGGTGTCCAATTTCCAAAATGAATTGTAATGTTTTCTGCTACCTAAAAAGCTGACATCTGTGGTGAGAAAATGAGAGCCTTGGCATCCTTTAGTTCATTGAACAAATATTTCTGGAGATAGTCCTGTATGCCAGGCACTCTTCTAGGTTCTTGGGATCCAGCAGTGAATCAGATGAGGTCCCTGCTCCCAAAGACCTCCTACTCTAGTGTGGAGGCAATAAAAACAAACAAAAAAAAGCCATAAATGTAAAAGAGAGCAGAACTCATAATCTGCAACAAAAAACACAAATATGCAACGACAAACTCAGCTGGGGAGTTTTGGGGGCGAGGACAGGGCGGGGAATTCTCAGACTCGGAGGAGAAAGCCTGTCTTCCTGGAGCAAGTGATGCGAAGCTGAGAACTGAAGGCTCAGGAGGAGCTGG
The DNA here is from genome assembly GCF_011762595.2 of Tursiops truncatus. Taxonomy (NCBI): domain Eukaryota; kingdom Metazoa; phylum Chordata; class Mammalia; order Artiodactyla; family Delphinidae; genus Tursiops; species Tursiops truncatus. The sequence continues at coordinate 97,997,561 of NC_047042.1, read as the reverse complement.
CACAGCCGATGCAGCTGAGGGTCTGAGGTGGAGGGAAGGAAGGCGTGTTCCCGGCCAGGACCTTGGAAGTCATGTTCAGAAATTTGAAATTTAAGAGCCATGGGAAGCCACCGTGAAGTTGTTAGTAGGAAAGTGACCAGATCAAATTTTGTTTCACATGATCCTTTTGTAACAGTTGGAGGAGGGGATAATATCCTAGACAGGAAGAATGTCAGGATAAGCCAGGGAAGAGACATGGGGCATGGCCGGCCCTGGAGTGTGGCAGCGAGGGCTATGATGAGCGCCACTGCCATCTCGTTTAACCCTCAGAGCCTCCCCACGAGGAAGGTCCATTATTAACACCCACATTTTCTAAATGAAGAATCTAGGAGGCTTACAGAGAGGCTAAGTTCGTTTCATAAGTAGGTGGTAGATGTGGGGTTTGAACCTACTTCCTCCGGCTGCAAGTGCGACCACTTCCTTACAGTTCTCTCTCCAGAGGTAGGCTATTTGAGGAATACCGAGAGAGTGGGCAATTCAATCAATTCAGTGATTGAATCTGGAAGTCAAGAGGAAGCAGGACGAGCTCGTGGTGATGGCTGGGTGGATGGTACTGCCTTTCAGCAGGAGGACAAGGCAGGTTTTGGTTGAGGGGGGAGGGGAGAATGAACATAAATGAGTCTAGCTTCAAGCACGCTGCCTTGGAGATGCCACACGGAGGTGTCTGGGTGAATCATGGATCCAGTGCTCAGAAGCTAGGTCTGGTCTGACAGACACAGATTTGGGAGTCCTCGACCTAGATTACACTTGGAGTCAAGGAAGTAGATAAAATTGCCTCAGTACGACGTTAAGGGTGCCTGGAGAAGATAGCCTAGTACCCCCAAGGAACGGACACAGAAAACATAACTTGAAAAAGAGACTGACAAGATGTGGCTCGAGACGTGTGACAAGCAGAGGAATGGGCCGTCACAGGAATCAAGAGGCTCTTCCAGCAGGGGAGGACAGGTGGGCAGCACCATGCCGTCCGGGACGGGCTGAGATGCTCTGGCGGACTTGTCATCGAGGATGTCCCCGGTGAGGACAGTCATAGTTGATGAGTAACAGCCAGACGGTGCTGGTAAGTGAGGCGATGAGTGAGGATAACTCAGGAAGGGAGAAGTGAGATGGTTGTGGGAAAAGAACACGGGGAACAGGGGCTGAGGAAGTTTGATTTTCAGATAAAGGAACCACCTGTGTGCATCTACTCACGTGCCGACGATAAGGAAGCAGTTCAGAAAAAGAAGTGAGAAACGGAGCAGAGACGGGACAAAGCAAGGAACGCGTTCTTTGAGTGGGTGGAGGGATTGACTTCAGACTGCCGTGGGGGGGACGGCGGAGCGGGGGGAAGGAAGGGTGTGGATGCTTATGTGGGTTTGGTGGTGGGAGACTGTTGGGCTGCACCCCACAGTCCTGCAAGCCTTGTAGCTGCCAAGACTCAAGACCGAAGAAAGAGCCTGGAGACAGCGACAGAGACATCAATGGTTTATTGCACAGGGGATCTTACACAAAGGGTCCTGGAGCGACACCCCACCGTGTGCAGCAGACGGTGGGCAGGACATTCGGGGGAGCAGAAGCTACCATTGATTGGGGGTTACTGACGTCAGGTGGGCTCACCAGTTACCAAAGACTAATTAAGCCCTATAATTAAGAGGACTGGGTAGTCATGTGAGTGCAGCTGGGACTGGTTGAGCAGGGGATTTAGAGAGAGCAAGAGAACGGCCACCTTTAATGACCTAACGATACAGGGATCAAGGGCTTTCCCATTAGAGGAATTCATTTTAGTAGGATTGAGTGTAAAGGGGAGGTGTAGTGGGGTCCGAAGTTTGAGGAGGGTCGAAACATTGTGAAATAACTAGAGTGGAGACTGTGAGAGTGGATCAGGGAAGGATTCACAGGTTGCTGGCAGCACTTAGGGCCCGGTAGGGCCTGGCAGTCATGAATTTATGTTGGCGCCAATCTGTGAGGTTGTCTGATGTTCTCAAGCAGAGCTTGGCAGCTCAGGTACACAAAGAGCTCAAGAACCTTGGCTTGATCCAAGCTGAGGTGTTTCCAGGTAGTTGGGGAGAGTGAACTACGGAGACACTGGAGCAAGAGAGTTGAGGGTCTGCAAGAGCCTGGGTGAAGGGGCAGGCTATGGAGTCTCAGCTGGATGGGAAATGGGGAGAAGGAGGGGGCAGATTCCTGCTCTGGCTCTCACGTTGACTCTGTTACTTTGAGTCAAAAGCCACATATCTCTGGGCTTCAGTTTTTTCCCACTTAAAAGAGAGGGTGTTGGCTCACTCGGTTAATATCCCTTCCAGTTCTAAAATTCTGTGGTTCAATTTTGCAAAAATGCAAGTACTCTTTGACCATGAGTGAGAGACCCTGCCAACTCCTTCTAATCACTGGGGTCAAACAACCTTCTCTGTGGCAGAGAAGCAAATTCCATCGATGTTTCCAGACCACTGATGCAACTCTTTCATTTTCTCATGAAAATATGAAAAACGTCCAGGGCCCTTCCCATAAATCAAGAATAACTGTCTTGTTGCCATTGGCAATTCAACCCTGCTGTACACTTCCGAATCTGTACTTGATTCAGTTCAATTCAGCTTAAAAACATATTTATTGAGTATCTACTTTGGGGAAGTTACTGAGACAGCAGTTGCAGGGGATACAAAGGTAAGAGAGCTGCAGTGCTTGTTCTGTTATAGGCTAGCAGGAAGGATCAGACTGGTACAGAAATAAGTGTGTTAGGGGTATAAATCTTTGCATTCAGCTCAGCGAAGAAAGGACAATTTCTTTCTATATTTCTCCTTAACTTAATTTCTGTTTTGAGCCTACTTTTTACCAAGTTGGAATAAACTCAGTGGGAGTCCCACCATTTTTTGGGTCACAACTAATTCTCAGGGCTTACATAATCCTAAGACACCAGGAGGGGGTGCTGTTATGGTCCTCAGTGTCATTTGTCAGCAGATAAAAACAACCACAAGCCCCGTGGTTCTGTGTTATCAGTTCACGCAGGCAGCCACAGGGACATACTCATTTGCTCTGCGTGGTCCCTTCAGGACAGTTTGATTCTCTCTTCTACCTCTAGGCCTTCTGGGTTGCATGGTAATCTGTGTGCCTCTTCCCAGCATGCTTAAACACACTGCTACGGTCTGACTGTTTGTGTCCCCCCCAAATTCATATGTTGAAATCCTAACGCCTGAGGTGATGGTATTAGGAGGTAGGGCCTTTGGGAGGTGATTAGGTCATGAGGGAAGAGTCCTCATGAATGGGATTATTGCCCTTATAAAAGAGACCCCTGAGAGATCCCTCGCCCCTGCTGCCACGTGAGGACACAGGAGGTTGGGCTCTCACCAGATATTAAACCTACCAGCACTTTAAACTTGGACATCCCACCTTCCAGAGCTGTCAGCAATAAATTTCTATCGTTTATAAGCCACCCAGTCTATGACATTTCGTTATAGCAGCCTCAAAAGACTAAGACATGCACCATTCATTCATTTTCTTTATGGGGGTCTTACTATGTGTCCCCAAAGATCTATGTGGGACACAGGACAAAGTGCCCCTTCTCTCTAGAAGCAATTGACATTTTGATTCTCCTCATTTTCTCCCCTTGCCATCTTTCCTTTTACTTCTAGCCCTGAGAACCCTCTGATCTGGGAAGACGGGGTAGGTGGGGTGGGGAATCCTACTATGACAGGTAATGTTTGCTTTCAAACCTTTTGTCTTTGCTGTCAGCCATTTCTGCCATTACACTGGGAAACTTCTTTTTCTCTCCCTTTTCTGCTCTCTCATATCCCTGTAAGTCAATGAACACAGAATGGATTATCTGCTTGAATGTGGAGAAGAGAAAAGGGGAAAGAAATGTGGGGGAAAACGTGGCAGCTATCTCATACAAGGCAGAAATAGGGTGTATTATGAGATGTATAAGCTTTGTGCTCTGGGGATTCAACTGTATCGATAGGGATGTTTGGTTGAACATGAAAGAAGTGAACACTGGCTAACTTAAGAGAGAAAAATAATGGTTTTATTAGAAGGATTCTGGGTACCTCACTGCATAGAAAAGAAGAGCTCAATAGATGCTTTGAGAATGACAGGAACTGGGGCTGAACTGGTGAATGCAACAGGAGGAACTCAAGAACCATTGAGCATGCCATGATCAAGTGATTCAGCTCCAACTACCTTCTGTCTGTGTGTTTCCACTGGGGAGAAAATCCTACGGGAGATAGAATCTGATTGGTTGAGCTTGGGTCACATGACCACACCTGTTGCCAGGGGTTCTCTACTTGGAAGCTCTGCCAGACCTAATGAGTGGGAGAGAAGCTGTATTCCTAAGACAAGGGGGAGGTAAAGGAACGTAGGGATGTGGACTAAACAACTGGTGTTTGCTCAAGAGGAGTGAGAGACCAACTTCCCTGTCAGAAAACAGGAACACTTAGAGGAGATGGCATTTGTACATGAATTGGGAGGACAGGAAGGGTTCTGATGGACAGAGATAAGAGGTGGGGTAGAATGGCAATGGTCCAGAGACAGGAAATTTGAGACTCTCTCAGGGACTAAGAACAATTTTGTAGAGCTTAGTACGTGAATAGGAGTAGGAAACAAGGTTCATAGCATTGAAAATGTTGATGTGGAGCCATGTAAAGAAATCTGAATGAGGAATTGTTATGGGCTGAATTGTGTCCCCCCCAAAATCCATACATTGAAGACCTAGCTCCCAATAGCTCAGAATGTGACTGTGTTTGGGGATAGGATTTTTAAAGAGGTAATTAAGTTAAAATGAGGTCACTAGGGTGGGCCCTAATCCAATATGACTGGTGTCCTTGTAAGAAGAGGAGCACCTCAATATATAAGGCAAATGTTAACAGCCATAAAAAGAGAAATCACCAGTAACAATAATAATAGTGGGGGACTTTAACACCCCACTTACGTCAATGGACAGATCATCCAGACAGAAAATCAATAAGGAAACACAGGTCTTAAATGACACATAAGACCAGATGGCCTTAATTGATATTTATAGAGAATTGCATCTGAAAGCAGCAGAATACACATTCTTTTCAAGTGCACATGGAACATTCTCCAGGATAGATCACATGCTGGACCACAAAGGAAGCCTCGGTAAATTTAAGAAAATTCAATTCATATCAAGTGTCTTTTCTGACTACAACACTATGAGATTAGAAATTAACTACAAGAAAAAAACTGTAAAAAACACAAACATGTGGAGGCTAAGCACATGTTACTAAACAACCAATGGATCACTGAGGAAATCAAAAAATACCTAGAGACAAATGAAAAAGAAAAATGACGATCCAAAACCTATGGGATGCAGCAAAAGCAGTTCTAAGAGGAAAATTTATAGCAATACAATCTTACCTCAGGAAGTAAGAAGAAGAGATTAGGACACAGACATCCACAGAGAGAGGACCATATCAAAATACAGGGAGAAGATGGCCATTTACAAGACAAGAAAAGAGGCCACAGAAGAAACCAACCCTGCAGGCACTCTGATCTTGTATTTCCAGGCTCCAGAAATGTGAGAAAATAAATTTCTGTGGTTTAAGCCACTCAGTCTGTAGTACTTGGTCATGGCAGCCCTACCAAACTAATACAGGATTTTTGTTTCTTATTTTGGAAGCAATGGGTACCCATGGAAACTGTAAAGAGGGAAATTACATAATGAGACTTATTCTGCAGGAAAATAGGTCTAACAGTGGTATATAAGTGAGTGGAGTGGGTAGAGTCTGCAGGCTGGGACACCAGTTAGAAGGCTATTGCAATAGCCTTTCAAAAGGCAGATGAGGATATTAGCTTGGAGCATGAGGAGATGAGGGGTATGGTGACTATTATGGAAATGGGATTCACTAGGTTTGGTCATGAATCGAATGTTAGAGAGGAAAACAGAGAGTTAAAGATGTCTCAGATCTTTCTAACCTGTTCACTGGGAGAATGGGTCATAAAAGAGGACTCCTGATGACGAGTGACAGAAAATCTAATTCAAGTAAGCTTAAGGGAAAATGGAATTTAGTAGCCGTTATAATCTCAAAGTCCAGTGGGATGTACTCTCAGGTGGTTTATGAGGAAATTGGGGCCCCAGGAGGGCCATGACTTGTACAAGTTCCGCATAGGGTCTGGGAGAGGAACAAGGATGACCAAGCAAAGCCTTGCCTCTGGGTTGGTATTCAACCCTAGGTTTGCTGTATGGTGTTGGCCTGCGGTTTCCTCTACACCAGGAGACACATGCTCTGATGCTTCTGGAAGATAAAGCAAGTGAGTGAAGCCCCATTAATGGGGACCCTTATTACTCAGCACAGCTGATCACTGCCACGTGGGAATGAGAGGTCAAGAATCGTCCAGAAGAACCTAGAGGCAGGACAGGAATAAAGATGCAGACGTAGAGAATGGACTTGAGGACATGGGGAGGGGGAAGGGTAAGCTGGGACGAAGTGAGAGAGTGGCATGGACATATATACACTACCAAATGTAAAATAGATAGCTAGTGGGAAGCAGCCACATAGCACAGGGAGATCAGCTCGGTGCTTTGTGACCACCTAGAGGGGTGGGATAGGGAGGGTGGGAGGGAGACGCAAGAGGGAGGAGATATGGGAACATATGTATAACTGATTCACTTTGTTATACAGCAGAAACTAACACACCATTGTAAAGCAATTATACTCTGATAAAGATGTTAAAAAAAAATTTAAAAAAAAAGAATTGTCCAGATGGGATTTTCCAAGAGAGGCTGGTAATGTGAATTTTCATCTTGGCAGCTAACTTAAAAACACAAAAATACCATGTGAGCAAAACAGGTTTGTGGGTGGACTGCCAGTTTATGACCTTGGCTCTACACCTTGCGGATAGAAAAAAAAAAAAAAAAGAGGTCAAGATGTGGAGAAGAGACGATGTATAAACAGCCTTCACCTCCAGCTCACATTCTCCAGAGATGTGGGTGGGAAAATGGCTTCTGTGGTCCCGAAAATCTGTGTACCTCTAATATGACGGGACAGAGTGTGGGACTTCTAAAGCCGTCAGTGGTCTGGATTTTAGTCTCCTCTTATCTTTTATATAAATCTGGAAACTTTTTTAGTGAAGACCATTCTTTTGTTTTTGGTGTGAAAATACTATACAATTTGGATTAAAATAGTGTAGGAGAAGTTGAAAACAAGATTTTGCCAATTTTGCAGTCATAGTTAACGCTACGACATCTCTTTCAACTTTTTTTTTTTTTTGCCTACTATGTGCAAGAAAATGAGTTCTACCTCGGACGATGGAAGAAATGAGTAGGAATAAGCTGTGCCCATGCTCTTAAAGTTTATAATTGTGGAATCAGAGTATCATTGGTTCCTACAGTCTCCCAACCATCATGTGTTCCTCGTACCACGTTATTATCGGGGACAAAATAGTAAGTAGGACATGTTTGTGGACTCAGAGTTTACTGTAGAGAGAGATATAAACAAATAATTAGAGTGTTGTATATGTGTTATAATAGCTGTATGATCAAGAAAGTATAGAGGAACAGAGGAGAATGACCTAATTCTGTTTGTATGAGCCAGGGTAGGCTTCACAGAGGAGGTGACATGCATGTTTTCTTTAAGGATGACTGAGGATTTGCAAAACAGATTAAGGGTGGACAGTCTTTCTAGGCAGAGGGCACAGCATGTGCAAAACTCGGGCACAAAGGAATATCACATGCTTAGGGTGTGATGAGTGAGAAATCAGATGTGGCAGGTTCCTTAGGAGAACTACAAGCAAAGTGTTTGCGATCCTCATTTACATCATGATCCTATTGTTCTGTGTAAAATGAGTCAGGGCAGGGGAATGTCTTGGGCATTCCAGACATTCAGGTATTTTGGGACTTGCCTTACATCCTCTACACATGAGAATTTTACTGGAATTTCTACTGGAAAAAAACCATTATGTCATCCAGGCTTGGGAAGTATAGTAGCCCCTACAAATTACTTCAAAGTATTTACTTCACTTCTGTTATTTAAAGTCAGGAGACCATATATTTAAAAATGAGCAATACTTGTTTCCATAATCTACAGAAAAATTGCCCTATATTATTGTGGAATTAGTGATTCTTTTTCCTGAGATGGCAGGCTTATGGTTTAAATGGGAATTTAGTGGTAAGATCCATTATCTACTTACAGTGAATTTTGTCATCCAGGTGACTACTGAGTATTTACAATACACGTAGGTAGCTGTCTGAGTTTGTAAAGACAAGAGAATGCTTTTTATATGTGGTTTGTATAGGTCAGTATCACTACCTTAATTCACAGAAAAATACCAATCAAAGGAAAGGTACAGTTCCTTTCTCAGCAGAGACATTCAGAAAGACAGTGTAGCAATCCAAGGGAAGTGTCTTGGTCCATACCCTGAGGTATCCTGGTGAGTGCCCGGGACCTCCCATCAGTGAAGGTCACAGGCTGGAGGTCAGCCCAAATGAGTTTTGCTTCATTTATACGTATGTAGTTCCCATGAACTATATAATAAATATATGTGGGCTTTCAGCCAATTTTTGTTAAGAGACATAGTGTTTCAGAGCATTTTATCTGTGGAATTTAATTTAAACATTATCAGATATTTACAAATAAAGACAATTATGTACTAAGTAGAATGTAAAATCTATTGAATTCACTATCATAGTTTTAGAAAATAAACTTGAACTCTTGTGAATGTGAGTTGGCAACTGCCAATGCCAGGGTGACCAGCTTGTCTCGGTCATAGCACTGAAGAGCCTATGTCCCAGGGCTCCAAACTGTGAGATAATTCTGCCCACTGGAACCCAGCACTGCCCAGCTCAGGTGCAGATCTGCACAGTGGGTCGTGTTCTTACACCAGCTCTGAGGACTTAGTATCTGGCTGGAGCAGAGTTGGATGGTGACACGTGGACTGCTTGAAAAGTGAATGACCCAGGTTGTAACAAACGATAAAATAATAAGGTTGTGTCAATCACAAACCTGACCCTGAGTGGCGGGGAATATGAGAAAGACAGAAAATACAGGCAGGAAGAAAGGAGTGCCAAAAGGCTGGAGAGAAAGTTAAAAAAAGTTTAGCTCACTAGCTCAAAAGTTTCTCCCGGAAATACTTATCAAGGAACATTGTTTCTCTCTTCACTGTCCCTGCACACACCTATGTTTAGGGAAAATCCAGTTAAAAATCCTTATGTGCAGCATTTTAATCTTTTTTTTTAATGTACTATGTCTTTGAGTTTTCCTCACCATTTTTTAATGAAAAATTTCAAACATACAGAAAAGTTGCAAGAACTTTACTGTGAACACCCATACACCCATCACCTAGACTGCACAATGGGGACTTCCCTGGTAGCGCAGTGGTTAAGAATCTGCCTGCCAATGCAGTGATACAGGTTCAGTCTCTGGTCTGAGAAGATCCCACATGCCGCGGAGCAACTAAGCCCATGAGTCACAATTTCTGAGCCTGTGCTCTAGAGCCCGCAAGCCGCAACTATTGAGCCCATGTGCCCCAACTACTGAGCCCATGTGCCACAACTACTGAAGCCCGTGTGCTCTAGGGCCTGCGTGCCCCAACTACTGAGCCTGCATGCTGGAACTACTGAAGCCCGTGTGCCTATAGCCCGTGCTCCACAACAAGAGAAGCCACCGCAATAAGAAGCCCGTGCACCGCCATGAAGAGTAGCCCCCGCTCGCCGCAGCTAGAGGAAGCCCGCATTCAGCAATGAAGACCCAATGCAGAAAAAAAAGGTTAGACTGCACAATGAACATTTTGCTATACACTTGCTTTATCACATATCTTTCGTCTCTCCATCCATCAGTCCATCTTACTTTTTAATGCATTTCAAAGTAAGTTGCCACATCCCTTCCCCCTAAACACTTGAGCATGCATATCATTAACTAGACTTTAGTATTTATTATGTTTTTTTCCCTCTTGAGATAAAATTTACCCCGATGAAATGCACAGAGCTTAAGTATATTTTTCCATGAGTTTTGACAAATAAATACACCTGTGTAACTCAAACCCTTAGCAACACATAGAGCAGTATATCACATCAAAAAGTTCCTCATGCCTCTTCCTATTAAACCCCACCCCTGTCATTCCCCCATCCTCCCTGGCAGGCAATTACTGTTCTTATTTTTTCCACTACTGATTAGTTTTGTCTGTTCTAGAGCTTCATATAAATGGAATCATAGAGTACACATTCTTTGGGGTCTAGTTTCCTTTGCTCTGTATAATACCTGCAAGATTCATCCTTATGGGGCTTCCCTGGTGGCGCAGTGGTTGAGAGTCCGCCTGCCGATGCAGGGGACACGGGTTTGTGCCCCGGTCCGGGAAAATCCCACATGCCGCAGGGAGGCTGGGCCCATGGGCCGTGGCCGCTGGGCCTGCGCGTCTGGAGCCTGTGCTCCGCAACGGGAGAGGCCACAACAGTGAGAGGCCCGCGTACCGCAAAAAAAAAAAAAAAAAAAAAAAAAAAAAAAAAAAAAGATTCATCCTTGTTCATGTGAATATCAGCGTCCCACGGAACGTCTCTATCATAGTTTGTTTATTCCTTCTCCTATTAATGGACATCTGGTCTGTTTGCAGCTTTTGAATATTATATATAAATCTGCTATGGACATTCTTATGCAAGTCTTTTTATGGACATGTTTTCGTTTCTCTGGGGTAAATAGGAATAGAATCCCCAGCATTATTTTAAATGGTTTAGTTTAGCACTAGGTGGTGAAATCACTATAGCTCAGCACATTCCATATCTCCACCCTTTCGTCCATCTGACTTTCTCTTCTTTTCTCGACTTTCTCTCCTTTTCTCGACCTTCTTCTTCCTATTCTCCCGATTACCTCCTTCTACCTCTTGTCTCTCTCCTCTTGTTCTCTCGCCTCTTGTCTCTCCTGATAGGGTAGAGTATTTCATTACCATTTTTTCATTGTCCTAAAAATTCTTCCAGAGGGAGGCAGCAAAATGTTGATGGAAAAAGCCCTGATTCTTGGGCTACATTCAAGATACGCCCCTGCCACTACTTAGCACAGCAACTCACTACCTTTCTGAGCTCCGGCCTCATCGATCCTTTATTCAAGGGGTTGGAAGAGGTGACTCTGAAGTCGCATTTCCCGATCTACTGTTCTGTGAATCCATGACCTCTTTTTCTAAGCCACAAATAGGGCAGAGAGCCAAGAGAAAAGGAGGGGAGAAGATGAGGATGTTAGGTTAGAGATGGAGAAGGAAAAATAGAAAAATAAACTTCTTTCATGCTTCTTGGCCAGGAAAACAGTGACGTGTTCTCTGGGACCAGGACAGTCCCATCCCGTAGTTAGGTTTCTTTCCTTACTCATGGTTTTGGGGTTAGGCACCCCACCTGGCTTAGCTTTTTCCTCTCCTGCTGGATGCCCCCATCTTCTCTGTTCCCCCATTAATATATATACGTTCTGTGCGCCAGAGAAGCTCACTGTACCTTTTGAGATGGCATTGTATGCTAAGTTATGCCAATGAACCAATGAAGAAACCAAAAGAGGTCCTTTCTTGCCCAGGTAAAATTTGCAATTTAACATAGGCGTTGTGGATATGATGCATTCATTTTCATCATATAATCCAGAGTGAGGAGATGCAGGTCCAAGAGGCGACACCACGTCAGCCTCTGTGGGGAGTTCGTCTTGAGCACATGAGGCGGGGCATTTGAGATCCTCTTCATACTACACAGACTTTGCAACCTGAATTTTATCGTACAGTCTCAATTCCAAAAACTTTGTCTGGCTGCTCTCAAATATACTCGTGTACTCATCAGAACACATATTTCAACTTTTGGGTCAGAAACTGTGTTCCCTGGGCATGTTGACTGATACCATTTTCGGCATGTGTTCTCTTTTGAGCAGTCTCTGCCTGTTAATAATTAGCATATAATTAGCATATATGTTATTTCAAAAAGGTAAAGTTTTAGCCCTCGGTACTGGATTTACAGAAAGGTTAAAGGAAGGGAGAAACTACTAAAGTAAGAGGGACATAAACCTAATTAAAAAAAAAAGAGATAATGTAGAATGAAAGAGAGGGAAAAGATGGGACAACTGTGACTAGAAGATAGAAAAAAAATGGGATGTGTGCGAAGAAAAGAGAAAGCCCTTAAAAGACAACATTTTATGTTTGAAAAAAAAACAACAAAAACATTCTGGGCTAATCTGATGTAAAATTGCTTTACCCCGAACCAGAAGATTTAAGAGTAAAATGTAAATCTTGGGCCGTAGCACCCCCTGGCACACCTAACTACAAGCGCAGTTATGCATCTTCAGATTCCTCATGTATTTTTTTTTAATTTATTTTTTGCGGTACGCAGGCCTCTCACTGTTGTGGCCTCTCCCGTTGCAGAGCACAGGCTCCGGACGCGCAGGCCCAGAGGCCATGGCTCACGGGCCCAGCCTCTCCGCGGCATGTGGGATCTTCCCAGACCAGGGCACGAACCCATGTCCCCTGCATTGGCAGGCGGACTCTCAACCACTGCGCCACTAGGGAAGCCCCCTCATGTATTTTGATGCACTCAAAACGTACTCATATTTCACAACAAACACAAATTAATTATAGCTCAAAGGAGCAGAGCGAGGCTTTCAGTTCAAGCTCTAAGCGATCATATTAGTGATTATTTTTTCTGTTTCTAATACACCAATTAAGCTCATTGAGTTACTAATTAAATTACTTCACTCAAAGATAAGGGAATCATAACATACACTAGAGATGGCATGAGCTCTAGCTTTTAAATAATTCTCTCTCTGAGGTTGCGGCTCTTCAGTTTCCTATGTTATGCCAGTAGATTGAATCTTAAGTGTCATTTACAGAAAAAAGAAAAAAAGGCATTTAAACAGTTCTAATGCAGTGGGTCCTCCTCATCAGACACGGTAAAGGGCACAGTTGACTTTAAGACCCAGGGGCAGCACGTGTGGGAACTGGACCACACATGTGCTTTGAAAAGAGGCCCGGCCACTGCTGGAAGCTATGCTATACCCTTATCCTTGTCATCTAAAACCAAACAGAGGGCGGACTCTTCACTCCAGGTATATCTAGGAGCCACCTGACATTTAACTCCGCAGAAGAAAGCCTTCAGAAGACAGAGCAAGCAAACAGAGATTCTAACTTTGCAAACTGAGGAAATTATAAGATTTAAGATAAGGAGGAAGATCAGATAAATGGGGTCAGGATCAAAACCCCTCAGAGCCAGGATCTGGGTATGAGGGGAGGAAGGGGAAGAGGGCGGAGCATCTTGTTTTGAGAACCCAAACTAGCAAGGCTACCGGACTGGGGTGGAGGGTGTGCAGCTGCACAGGTGGATTGAGAGAATCTTAAAAAGCTGGAAACATCTGCCCCTGTGGCCTTGCAACTCAAGCTTGGGTTCAGAGATAACCACTTCCCCTACTACACTCCACCATAATTAGTTAGCCCACTTCCTTGCTAAACCCTGAGAATGTCTATCCAGAAATCTATTTGAAAAAGGGCTCCTTTAATTAATTGATTTATTTATTCATTCATTCATTCATTTACTTACTTATTTATTTATTTTGCAGTACACGGGCCTCTCACTGTTGTGGCCTCTCCCGTTGTGGAGCACAGGCTCCGGACGCGCAGGCTCAGCGGCCATGGCTCACGGGCCCAGCCGCTCCGCGGCATGTGGGATCTTCCCGGACCGGGGCATGAACCCGTGTCCCCTGCATCGGCAGGTGGACTCTCAACCACTGCGCCACCAGGGAAGCCCGGGAATCTGTATTTTTAATGAGTAACCCCGGGTGATCCTGAGGCATACTAAAGTTTGATAATCCACCTGTTAGGATGAATCCTGACTGTTTCCTGAGACAACTGAAGGAGATGTAGCCCAACCTGGGGAGTCTGACTCAGCAGCCATATTTTGATACGGATCTGTATCCCAATTTTACTAACTTCTAATCTGTGCCTGAAATTGAGTGTCTACCTCGAAGGTAGAATAGGGGGTTTAGGTGCTGGATTTGATGCTGAGTTTCTTGGTGATCAAATAAAAAGCAGTCATGTTCTGTTACAGAATTCTCACTGTTCTGGAAGAAGAAAAATGACACCAGTATCTTGGGAGAAGGAAAGCAGGTCCCAACCCTCACGCTAAAGGAATTTTCTCCCTGACTGATGTGGTGGATAAGTCCTCAGTAACATCCCTGAGTAGATGCGGTCATAGGTGATCAGCTGAGTGAATAATAATTTGCAAAGCCTACAGCTTTTAAGTCAGCCAATCTGAGTTTGAATTGTAAAAAATTCCAGCAAATTATCCTTCTTGGACCCTGACCATTTATTACTGTTTTGAAAATGTGTAACTAATCAGCCTCCATTATAAAGGGTTCTAGGAATGTATAAGTGTAGAATGAAATGGAAAAATCTCCTCTTCCCACTCTTATCTTCCCCCACTTCCCCCACTCTACTCCCCATCAGAGGTGACCACCATCAACCTGTATGATGTATGTCCTGTCCAGCCTTTGATAAACACATTTTACTTTACATGAATGCACTGTTCTGAAAATTGCTTTTTTCACTGAATAATATATATTGGAGGTAAGAATGGGGTTACCGCACCATAAAAAAAATGAAAAGGCAACCTATTTTCAAAGATGCGACCAACAAGGGCTTAATTTCCAAAATATACAAACAGCTCATACCACTCAATATCAAAAAAACCAAACAACCCGATCAAAAACATGGGCAGAAGACTTAAAGAGACATTTCTCCAAAGAAGACATACAGATGGCCAACAGGCACATGAAAAGATGCTCAACATCGTTAATTATTAAAGAAATGCAAATCAGCACTACAATGAGGTACCACCTCACACCAGTCAGAATGGCCCTAATCAAAAGGTCTACAAATAATAAATGCTGGAGAGGGTATGGAGAAAAGGGAACCCTCCTACACTGTTGGTGGGAATGTAAATTGATGCAGTCCCTATGGAGAACAGTATAGAGGTTCCTTAAAAAACTAAGAGTCACCATATGATCCAGCAATCCCACTTCTGGGAATATATCTGCAAAAGATGAAAACTCTAATTCACAAAGATATGCGCACCCTAATGTTCATAGCAGCACTATTTACAATAACCAAGACGTGGAAGCAACCTAAGTGTCCATCAACAGATGAACAGATAAAGAAGCTACGGCACATATATACAATGGAATATTACTCAGCCATAAAAGGAATGAAATATTGTCATTTGCAGCAACATGGATGGATCTAGCGAATACACCAAGTGACGTAAGACTGACAGAGAAAGTCAAATATCATATGATATCACTTACATGTGGAATCTAAAAAGTAATACAAATGAATTTGTTTACAAAACACAAGCAGACAGACATAGAAAAGCAAACTTAAGGTTACCAAAGGGAAAGGTGGGAGAGGGATATATTAGGAGTATGGGATTAACAAATACATACCTCTATATATAAAATAAATAAGCAACAAGGATTTACTGTATAGCACAGGGAACTATATTCCATATCTTGTAATAACCTATAATGGAAAAGAATCTTAAAATATATATATAGGGCTTCCCTGGTGGTGCAGTGGTTAAGAATCCGCCTGCCAATGCAGGGGACACGGGTTCGAGCCCTGGTCCAGGAAGATCCCACATGCTGCAGAGCAACTAAGTCCATGCACCACAACTACTGACCCTGTGCTCTAGAGCCCATGAGCCACAACTACTGAGCCCACATGCTGCAACTACTGAAGCCCGCGTGCCTAGAGCCCGTGCTCCGCAACAAGAGAAGCCACCGCAATGAGAAGCCCGCACGCTGCAACGAAGAGTAGCCCCTGCTCGCCACAACTGGAGAAAGCCTGTGCACAGCAACGAAGACCTAATGCAGCCAAAAATAAATAAATTTTTAAAAAGAGAGCTTAAAAAAAAGAAAAAAAAATATATATATATAACGGAATCACTTTGCTGTACACCTGAAAGTAACACAATATTGTAAATCAACTGTACTTCAATTAAAAAAAAAAAAGGAATGGGTTTACCCCATTCATTTTTAAGGTTGCTTAATATCCCCAAATATGGATATTTCCTAATTCATTTAACCATTTCTCTTTGATGACTCATGGATTTGTTCTTCTTTTCCCCTTCTCTCCCTCCCTCTCCTTACTTCTTTCATGCTTCTTTGCTAATATAAACAATGCCGTACTGAATAGCAAACATGTCTTTAGGATATATTCTAAAGGAGAATTTAACTGGGTCAAAAGATATGCACAGGGCTTCCCTGGTGGTGCAGTGGTTAAGAATCCGCCTGCCGATGCAGGGGACACGGGTTCATGCCCCGGTCCGGGAAGATCCCACATGCCGCAGAGGGGCTGGGCCTGTGAGCCGTGGCCGCTGAGCCTGCGCGTCCGGAGCCTGTGCTCCGCAACGGGAGAGGCCACAGCTGTGAGAGGCCCGCGTACCCAAAAAAAAAAAAAAAAGAAAGAAAAAAAAAGAAAGATATGCACATATATTTAAAATTCGGATTGATACTGCCAAATGTCCTCCCAAGGAGCTTTACTAATTTATACTTTGGGCAAGTCATTTAATTTCTGTGTGCCTTTGTTTCCTCAACTATAGATATTAAATATAGTAAAACCTACCACGTGGGACTGGTGAGGTGATTCAACGAGAAAACAAACCTAAGAAGAGTGCTGGGAGTGTAGGTGGTTGTCATCATCTTTATGCCTTAGGACCAGGTTAAAAAAAAGCCTATTTTACTGTGAACTTTAGTTTCATTATTCATGGTGACGGAGGACGGTCACAACTCTCCTCGTGGGATATCTTCATGTCTGGCAAATTTCAGAGACTAAAATTTTGCGGGGGGGACTTACTATAAAAAAAGTTCTCCAAAACATGGTTGTGTGATTTTTATTTTTATGCTAGAGCATCACTTAACAAGCCAATCTCAGGATTATCTGACTCTAGGCAAATATAACTTTATTTAGCTATTTACTAATGAATAGGACCCAGGCATTTTACAACAAAAATTAGAAGTTAATATGTAAAAAAAGAATAAGTTAAAAATAATTTTTGTCTAAGAGCAATGCAAACGATTTCTGCTCACCAGAGAAAATAACCCAAGAGATGATAGTTTATTGCCCTGTAGGTACTGAGTTTTGTGTCTAATTTGATAATTTTATTCTAGTCTTGTTTTCTTTAATAGACTGTATGTACATCCATTTCTTGACTCTGCCTTGGAATCATTTTGTCATTCTGATGGTTCCTGCATGAATGAGCTAAATAAAACTTCAACATAAGCTCTCTACATGTGTGTTTTCAGCATTTCGAGAATCATACTTTTGACAGTCACTCCTTGCAGATGGGTCATACTTTGCGGGCCTTCATTTGTTTGCCTTCCTTTGAGTTGTCTCGAAATTTTCTGTGGGTCTGGGGAGTAATTAAACACAATACCCAGTAAGGAGAGAAATGCTCCGGCATCACTCCTTCAGTCCTCAGCTTAGATTTCATCTCCTTTGGAAACTTTCCATTGTCCTTCTATCTTATTGTAACACTCCCTACTTTCCTCTTGCAAAGTATTCATCACACTGTACTGGAATTGCTGATTTCCTTGTCTGTCTCTTTCTTGAATTTCTTGGGAGCACAGACTATATTTTGTTTAACATTTTATCCCCAGCTTTCAGCTTAGTGCCTGGCTGTAGGTTCTCAATAAATATTTTAATGAATGGATTATGGGATGAATACTACATCTGTCTTACTTTGTATTTCAGGGGATCTACAGCCCGCTTGTATGTAACTTACTGTTCTAACAACAGTGACTTTACCTTGTGTATTTCTCTTAAATCTTTAGCTTGTGTATTTCTCGTAAATCTTCCTTTTGGGGATTGTGGTGGTGCTGGTGTTTGCTTGTGCATAACCAAGACTCCATCTTCTATTCATTGCTTTTGCTTCCTTCCCTAATATTTTCAGATGGGTAGAAAATATTATGTGCTCCTTTAAGACTGGTAGAAGCCTGCTTGTAGAGAAGAGGTCCTGACACTAAACAAAATGTCTGTGCTGATCTAGCCTTCCCTATTTTATATGTTCCTTAGTCTCCTTTAACTTGCCTAGTCATCTATCCCTGTTTGATTTGTCCTTCGATTTGCCCCCAAGATGCTGGGTTTGGCTTGTCCTTGTTTGAACTTTGTGTCTCTGGCTATTGACTCATGTTCTGACCTCCACCCATCCCCATTTCTGCTCCGCGGTACCAGGCTTCGGCATCTCCAAGGACCTGACCTCGGCTCAACCTGCCTCTGGCCTTGTTTCTCCTGCCTGACACTGACAACTGGAAGGAACCCGGCCCTTCTGCAAGGAGTGTGCTGGAGCTGAGTGGTTTACCTGAAACAAAGCTTGCGTTACGGAGGGAACAAACAGGTACCTAGTGAGTTAGAGGGGAGCATTTGAACTTAATGTAGTCTTGCTTTCATGGTAGGTCTCTTCTGTTTCTGCTTTTGTTATGAAATATGTTTTGCCAATACAGGATGGAATATTCCAGAAGTAAGAAAAAAAAAAAACCCTGGTTGCCTGTCAGTAATTAAAGTAAAACTCTGCTTTTATCTTTAGTTTCTTTTCCAACTTCCTGTACAAACACGGGAAAATTTTACAGTTTGGAAAAAATTTAGACCTTGCCTGCTGAATGGTACCGCCATGCTTTATTCTGTTGACTATATATGCTCTTTCGGTGTATGACTCCACAATATTTTAACAAATACTTGATAAAAATATTTTCAGGAATTACAGCAACCCTGCCTTTAGATGATTGGAAAATGGCTAGTTTTAAACTATGAAAGCTCATTTCTAGCTTTTTATTAACATGGTATGACCGAGCAGACCCTATCGGACCCTCCCAGGATAGACTGGGAAGGTCTTCTACATAGACCTTCTATATAGAAGATATAGAAGATGCTATATCTTCTGCTGTAGCTCCTCTCTGAGGTACCTAGGTAATAGTATCTGATGCACATTTCCCAAGTTGTTTTACAGATGCTAAAACCACCACCAAATAGGAGAAATTAACTACCTGATGACCATGAGCCTGCAGCCCCCAGACCTGCTGGTGCCTAAGGATTGATAATGTTGACCCCTGTGACACTGCCCTGTTACCTCACCATCAACCAATCAGAGAATTGCGCACGAGCTGATCACATACCCTGGAACGCCCTCCCTCGCCTGGCCTTTAAAAATGTTTTGCTGAAACCCATCAGGGAGCTTGGGGGTTTAGAGCATGAGCCGCCCGTTCTCCCTGGACTGGTGACTGCAATAAATGCCACACTTTTGTCCACCACAACCCAGTGTCAGTAGATTGGCTTTACTGCGCGCAGGTGAACAACCTACGTTTGGTTTGGTAACAATGGTATTTAGCATAGTTGTTTGTTAAAAAGAAGCCTGCAGAGAATGCATTTTACAAAGTGAAATCAGCTAACTACACATGGAAGCCTCTTCGCGCTTGTTCACAACTTTTTAAGTAAAGTGGCTCTTTTCAAATATCAGATGTTTTTTCCAGTCTCTAGGCGAAACATTATAGGAACTGTCACACCCAATCAGTCCATAACTGTACTCCCGTCGGATCCAGACCAGGTGAAGAAGTTACCTGCTGGAGCATGTGTGATGCCCTCAGCCTGTGATGGGCTGTGCGGGTTGGTGGCTTACAGCCTGCTGATGGGAGTAGCAGGGCTGCTGGCCTGGCCCAAATTACCACAAAAGAGAACAGATTTCAGACAGGCAGTTTTACAGCTTCCCAGTGGTTATTTTGCCAACTTCCAGCCAATTTCTCTAGGACTGAGCATAAAAGACAAACGAGCATTCTTTTAAAATGTTCTGAATATATAGGTCACTCCATTTCTTCTCCTTATCTTTAATCTGATGGGTATCGCTTTACCTCTCCACACCGATCCACTCAATTTCCATTTAAATAAAGCTTTCTAATTAATTGCATACTAAAAAAAAAAAAAAGCTATTTAGGAAGACGAAAGCCGTTAAAAATGTGTTGTCTTTTTCCTTCATCGCTATAAAGATGGAGAAGACCAGCTTCTACAAAAAGCCTTTAAAACGTTTTTCATCCTAGCCATAGCCAGGTTTGCTATTTTCCTAAAACCCTCATATGTAGCACACCTGTTGTAGATATTTTGTTTTATGTGGTTTTTATTTAAAAATCTTGAATCACATTTATTAGTGTAAAAGGGAAATCTCTTTGGAGAGAGTGTCTTGTTCTGCTTTTTCATTGATTTTACTTCTTTCCCATGTGGCGGTATGTTCACCGCTACACCATCTGTCAGTAAACCAACAGCTCCACACGAGTAGTAAAAACCAGAGAGCTCTGCGTGGCCACCAGAGCGAGCTTGTTTTTCAAAGGACGCAGGTTTTGGAGATGGAGCTTCTCAATGCAGATAACCCCCAGGCTTTTTCCAGGGATGCATTTAAAAAATGAGCAGACCCAGATGCAGGGCCAAAGTTAGGAAATCACCAAATTTTGAGGTTTGACTCTTCATTCTTTTTCTTGAGTCTTTCTAAGGATTTATTTCACTTGTTATTTAAAACATAGTGTCTTCCTATACTCAACAGTAATGTATTGTACACTTAAAAATGTGTTATGTGGGTAGATCTCATGGCAAGTGTTCTTACCACAATAAGGTAAGAAAAGTCTTTTAAAATATTTTATTAATGTAAGTTGGTGCAGCCACTTTGGAAAATAGTATGGAGGTTCCTCAAAAAACTAAAAATAGAGTTGCCATATGATCCAGCAATTTCACTCCTGGTCATACATCCAGATAAAACTAACTCAAAATGATACATGCACCCCTATGTTCACAGCAGCACTATTTGCAATAGCCAGGACATGGAAGCAACCTAAGTGTCCATCAACAGATGAATGGATAAAGAAGATGTGGTACATATATACAACGGAATACTACTCGGCCATAAAAAAGAATGAAATAATGCCATTTGCAGCAACATGGATGGACCTAGAAATTATCATACTAAGTGAAGCAAGTCAGAAAGAGTAAGACAAGTACCATATGATATCACTTATACATAGAATCTAAAATATGACACAAATGAACTTATCTATGAAACAGACTCACAGATATAGAGAATAGACTTGTGGTTGCCAATGGGGAGGGGGAGTGGTGGAGGGATAGACTGGGAGTCTGGGATTAGAGGTGCAAACTATTATATATAGAGTGGATGAACAGCAAGGTCCTATGGAATAGCACAGGGAACTATATTCAATATCTTGTGATAAACCATAATGGAAAAGAATATAAAAAATAATGTGTGTGTATATATATATAACTGAATCACTTTCCTGTATAGCAGAAATTAACACAACATTGCAAATCAGCTATGCTTCCATTTTAAAGTCTTTTAAAACATTTTATTAAATTACTTAAAAACTTTATTATTTTAATTAAATCTTTAATAAAATTTTAATATTCTAAGACAAACAGTATTGGAATATATAACCTTATTCCTAATCATTTCACACTCATGTGAGAATATTCATAAAATAAATTCCTAGAAATGGAATTTCTTGAATAAAATGTACATATATTTTAAATTTTGATAGATACCACTAAACTGCCCTCCATAGGGGTATTACCAATTTACTTTTCCACCAGAAAGGTATGAGAGGGCCTGTTTTCTGATGGCCTTAGTAACAAAGTGTGTTACCAAACTCTTCGATCTTTGCCAAACTGACACATGAAAGTGATGATTCAGTGTAGTCTTGAATGGCATTTGTATTTTATGAGTAAGGCTGAACATGTTTTATATGTTTTAAAGCTGTTGTGTTTTGCTTCTTGTCAACTGTCCATTCCTGTTACCTAGCCAAACTTGGATCTTTTCGCCCGCGTGCAATCTACTGACCCAAGGTTGTGGCGAAGGGAAGTGCAGCATTTATGGCTGGGCACCAAGCAAGAAGTCCAGGGCAGCTAACGCTCAAAAAGCCTGAACTCCCCAATGGGTTTCAGCAAAGCATTTTTAAAGGCCAGGTGAGGGAGGGGAGTCGCAGGGTATGTGATCAGCTCACGCACAATTCTCTGACTGGTTGATGGTGAGGTAACAGGGTGGTGTCACAGGGGTTAACATTGTCAATCCTTAGGCACCAGCAGGTCTGGGGGCTACATGCTCATGGTCATCAAGTAGTTAATTTCTCCTATTGGGTGGTGGTTTTAGCATCTATAAAACAACTCAGGAAATGCGCATCAGATACTGTCATCTAGGTCCTTCAGAGAGATGCTACAGCAGAGGATATGAGGAAGGGGTCTGTCCCAGGAAGGCCCCATAGGGTCCTGCTTGGTTGCATTCCTACACTTTTCCAATTCTTTTACTGAGTTGTTGACTTTAAAAAATTATTTTGTAGTAACTCTTTCTATATTAGTAAGCTTAGCCCTTAGTCTGTGATAGAGTAGTCTATGTTTTTTTCCTCCATTTCTTGTTTGTGTTTTGACTTTGCTTATTTTTTATGTTAAAATGTTTTTTAGGATGAATTTATAAATATTTTATTTAATAATGTCTGGATTTTGTGTCATAGTTAAAAGGCTTCCCTCTACTCCAAAGTTATGAAAAAATGCTCCTAATGTTTCACTCTTTCTTTTCTCTTTTATCTTTTCCTTCCTTCCTTTCTCCCTTCCTCCCTCCCTTCCTTTCTTTTTTTCCCTCTCTTTTCTCTCCTCTTTTTCTCCCTCTACCAAACAGGGTCCCAGGAATAAGTTAAATCCAGAGTAGATGTTTGGCCAAGTTGGGAACCAGAATCACAGGAGTGAAGCTTGGAGATCATCACTAGGGAAATAATAGAAACCACTAAGTCTAATCATTGGGGTGAAGACAAAAATGGAAGAAGTAGCAGCTGCAAAAGATGTAAGCACAACCAGATGCAAGACAAAGGTCAAGGGGAGTGATTCAGAACCCAATCTGTGAATGCTGTGTTTGTTCAAAAGCCTAGTAGTCCATATTGTAAGCATACACGAGAGCTTCAGTGGGCTCTCCAGGGCTGGACGATCTGTTAATGCCAAGTCTAGAAAAACTGGAGGGAGGCTGGATGCAGACAACTCAGAGGCTGCTGAGAGGACCTTGTGCTGTGGTCAGTGGTTTAAGTAACATCAGGGGTTTGTACGTTGTTCAAGGGAGTGGTTGACATCAGGTAGGCTCAGATCTGAAGGTTAATCAAGAGGGACAGCAGGTCAAAAATCTCAGAGCCAGTCAGGAGCCAGGAACTCTCCCGGAGTCAAAGGTCAAGTCCCGATGAGGCAAGACAAGACGTCAGCAGTAAGGTGAGTGAGCACCTAGCAGACTGGACCACAGCCTGCACAACAGAAGTGAGAACTAGGATAGGGAGACTGGGCAACACCAAACTGAATGCTAAATGGGTGCTTCGTGACCCCAACCCAGAAGCGCCAGCTGATGCGTTCTGCTGGAGTAGGAGCCAATTATATGGCACTGGCAGCAGCGGGGCATTCAGGGGCAAGCGCCAGTCGATGTACAGCCTGAGTGAAGGGCAGCACGACGGACAGCTGGTGATCCCACGCCGTCCTCAAGTGGCCTTCTCTTTCCTGGTATTGTCTTGTGTGTTTCTGTGCAGGAGGTTCTAGGACTCAGTCAGCTTGGTTCTGTTCCTGGGGGCCACTGACAGTTCCAAGGAGAGTCACTCTCTCCTTGAGAAGTGTCAGTGCTCTTCAAGAGGGGATGGGGGGGGACAGGACCCCAAGCTGATTCGGTTTGGAAAAGGATTTGGTCAGATTCTTAGATGCTTCGTGTACTATGTGTTTTATTTTGAAAAATTTCAAACCTACAGAGAATTTCCAGAATAGTACAATAAACTCCTATAGACCCATCACCAGATACCTAGTATGCGTTCAGACTCAGGAAAATCATTAACGGCAGACTTCTGAGCAACAAAAGCTTTCACTGGGCTCAGGGCATAGACTAGGAGCTGCCTCTTAAGTTGCAGGAGTAGGTTTGGAGGATGCAGGAGAGTCAGGAAGGGGTTCAAGGAGGTGGAGGCACCTGCCTCCCGATGCTCCAGGAGACCGAATGCACAAGGGCTCTCAAGTCCATCGGGCAGAAGGAGTAGACTTTGTAGGCATCCAAGGCCCAGGGCTCCCAGAGAGAATGGGTCTCTTCAACTAAAAGGCACTGGTTTTCAGAGCTCGGACAAGCATCTATCAGGAGAGAATGCAGTTGAATACAGGAATAGGTGTCCTCAGTGTTCCCGTAATATTCCTGCAGACGACCCCCTGAAGCCTCTCGCCTCACCACTCTCCCCTTTTCCAAAGATGGCTTGGCCCCCTACTTCGTAGGGAAAACAGATGCTAGCAGGGACGCTAAACAAATCTGCATTTACACGTGGTTAAATGGGAGAAGTGTGCCTTTTCCTCTCTGATGCTCTAGTCTCCTCCTCAGAAGAAACTAACCCCGCTGACACCTAGATCTCAGCCTCCAGCCTCTAGAAATGTGTGAAGATGAGTTTCTGTTGTTTAAGCCACCCAGTCTGCGGTACTCGGTGAGGGCAGCCTGGGCTGACTAATTATACTATTACAGAGTAAAGCTGTGGTCAGACTTCTCCGTTTCACCCTGGTAAGGATTTTCCCCTCCTTTATACCCAATATAATGGTTTCCAAATAGTTTTTAGGTGACACTGGAGAAACCTATGTGACACCTAATTTATCTGGGGTCAAAGGCCAGGTATAGGATGGACCTGGGCTTCTCATAGGATATTTATGAGAAAGGACCCCGGGCCCAAGTAAGTGGAGGGTCACCACGGGGTCGCTACAGGTCAGCTCAAAGGGGCTGCATCAGAAAGGAGCACACAAGCCATGAGATGAAGTGGACATGGCAGCAGGACGCCTGAGTGACAATGCCAGGCCTTGGAAGGGACACGCAGGCCACTGCTCCTGTTGAGACAGCCCACCTGGCCGACAGCAGGACCTCAAAGGGGCAGGGCCCTGCCGTCTTCGACCACAATTGAGAGAGTTTCTTTTCAAGCTGGACGTGTGCCCAGTCTGACAGGAAGAATTTCATGAGGAGGCAGTGTGCTCCCAGGAGCAGAAGGGGCGCTGGGGAAAGGGTCTGTTAATTCAGTGTTTCCAAGAAATGTATCGTCAAGACCATGCTGGAAAGACAATGCAAATAGCTCTTAGTGTGATGGGACTATGGGTAAGCCTTGTGATCGTTATTTTGAATTTAGATTTAATCTCTTTATGCTCTATTTCCAACGAACTATTTTTAAAGAGTGCACAGGGCTGGTGGATGGCAAGCTAGTTTTTCCGGCTCCCTACCCTGTACCCACCGACGTTCCCATTGCTGTTGCCAGGGTGATCTGTGGCCTTCCTGCTACCCCCTCATCCTTCCCACTTTCCTTTATTTTTTAAAAAATGTATCTTTTTACTGAGGTGACATTCACATCACACCATTTTTAAATGACCAATTCAGCAGCATTCAGTACACGCACAGCCACTGCCTCTAGTTCCAAGGCATCTTCATGACCCCCAAAAGGCAACCCGTACCCATTAAGCACTTGCTACTCTGTCCTTCTCCCCAGCCCCTGGCAGCCACCAATCTGGTTCTGTCTCTGTGGATTTACCTCTTCTGTATATTTCCCGTACATGGATTCATACAATGTTTTCGAGGTGCATCTGCATCGCAGCGTGTGTCAGTGCTTCCTTCCTCTTTGCGGCCAAGCAACATTCCATTGCGTGTATCGACCGCATTTTGTTTATCGTTTATCTGTTGATGGACATTTGCGCCGTTTTCACCTTTTGGCTCTTGTGACTAGCGCTGCTGTGAACATGTGTGTACAAGTATTTGAGTCCTTGCTTTCAATTCTTCCAGGTATATCCTTGGAGTGGAATTGCTGGGCCCCTATGGCAATTCTACGAATTTACTCATTAAAAAATCTTTTGAATGCTGGTTCATTTTCTTTTTCATTGAAGCAGTGACACGTAATCAGGTTAAGGATTCAAACAAAACTAAAGGGGATCCAGGGAAAGGAAGTCTCCCTCCCACTCTGACGGCGGCCTCTCTCCTCGGGAATAATCTCTGGTTCCCGGGGGTTAAGCATCTCCCGTGCATCCACCCATGCATTTTCTATGCGTGTACAAGTATATCCACCCTTCCCTGTTTTACACACAAATGGCAGCAATGATGCTCTCCGCCGTGCAGTCTGCTCTCCTTTTGGGTACAGCTGCATCCACGGGTGGTCTGCAGCTGGGACGAGTGTACCCCCAAACGGTGGCGATGCTGGGTTGCCGCTGCTGAGTCGGTCTCTTCTCCCAACCCTCTCTTCATCTGTTTCTTAGTCTGGGCGTGATGCCGCTTGCTCTGCCTGTGCACAGCCCTGCCTGGCCCTCCTTTCTGCCCTCGGGGCATGTAGCAGCAGGCTCCAGAAGCTTAATCAGGCTGTGGAACGCCAGGACCCAAGAAGCACAGTATTCATTAGTGTCACTAAACACACTGTGCTCGTTTGGCCTACTTTGTAGTTGACGGGCCACTGAGTAAATGAGGGAGGTGGTGTACAGTTAGAAAAGCTGCCTTTTCCCAAGAGTCTCAAGGAGTTTACCCAAACATCTATCAGCTTGTTAACTCTTTGAGGGCAGGGCTCTGTTTGATTCAGGTGTGTGATCTCCGCATCTCCTGGATCATACCTTGAAATATAACAGGTGATCGGCACGTGTCTGCTGTATGACTGAAATGAGTTTTCCTTTGAATACAAAGAACCTCAAAAGGACACATTTCATTTTAAGATATAAAGGTCCACATGGTCTAATATTGACGAGCAATCGCAGAACAGCTGGGGTGTAGAATAGTGACAGCCAGAGTCCACAGGTGAAATATCAGGATATCTTTATTCTCCTCACTCAGAACTGGTATATTATAACGTGACGCAAACTGAGTGGGAGAAACCCACAGACTAAAGCATCTTGTTCATCAACAGGTTCAAAACGGAATTAACTTTCTCCCTCTGGAAAACTGGTACCTTTATTTTCCTCTTTGGTTAAGGGTATCAACATCCTCACAGTATCTTGGAGATATCCTAGATTCTTCTGCTCTCACCCCCATATCCCACTGGGATCACCAAGCAACTCCTACTGAATATCTTCAAGGTCCTTGACTTTGTCAATTTTCCCCTCACTATTGCCCCAGCCCTGGTCCGTGATAATATCTTTTTTTTTTTTTCTTTTGACTGTGAACAAATTTCTAGAAAAGTCTCTTCTTGCCTCTGGTTTTGCTTTAATCTAGTTTAGTTCATCCTAAAACTCTGATAAATCTAAACTCCCAACCTTAAATGATCCCATGGCTCTCATCACAGCAGGATGGCTACACAGTGTGTTTTACTGAACAGTTAGCAGAGACATACCAGGTATTGTGAATAATATGCAAGTGAATTACACTGTGGGTCAGGTGTAAACCCTCGGCTCCCATTATAACCAAGGAGGACCCTATGGGACCTTCCTGGGACAGACCCCTCCCCCCTTGTCCTTTGCCTGCCTCTTGTTTGTAGAAAACCTCCCAGGCCTCCCGTGAGTCACAAAAGCCTGGCTCAAGAACTCATGACTGAAAGGATGTGAACATGTAGTGACAAAAATAGCAGTTGGGCCAGGAGAACTGGTAAGAATTTAAATGGTCAATCAGCCATATGGCAGTCACAGAATCTTTAGTTCCTCCCTGAAGTACCTATATAACAGTATCTGGTACACATTTCCTGAGTTGTTTTACGGAAGTTAAAACCACCACACCAGGGTTTCCCTGCTGGTGCAGTGGTTAAGTGGCCAATGGAGGGGACGCGCGTTCGAGCCCTGGTCCGGGAAGATCCCACATGCCGCGGAGCAACTAAGCCCATGCGCCACAACTACTGAGCCTGTGTGCAACACCTACTGAAGCCTGCACACCTAGAGCCCGTGCTCCACAACAAGAGAAGCCACCACAATGAGAAGCCTGTGCACCACAACGAAGAGTAGCCCCTGCTCACCGCAACTAGAGAAAGCCCATGCACAGCAAAGGAGACCCAATGCAGCCAAAAATAAACAAAATAAATTTTTAAAAAACCCCAAAACCCCAATAAAACCCACCACACCAAATGGAAGAAGTTAATGGCATGATGACCATGATCAGGTATGCAGCCCCCAGACCTACTGGCATCTAAGGATTGATAATGTTAACCCATGTGACACAGCCCCATTACCTCACCATCAGCCAATTAGAGAATCGTGCACAAGTTGATCACACACCCTGAGACCCCTCCTTCACCTGGCCTTTAAAAGTGCCTCCCTGGGCTTCCCTGGTGGCGCAGTGGTTGAGAATCTGCCTACCAATGCAGGGGACACGGGTTTGAGCCCTGGTCTGGGAAGATCCCACATGCTGCGGAGCAACTAGCCCCCTGAGCCACAACTGCTAAGCCTGCGCGTCTGGAGCCTGTGCTCCACAACAAGAGAGGCCACGATAGTGAGAGGCCCGCACACTGTGATGAAGAGCGGCCCCCGCTCGCCGCAACTAGAGAAAGCCCTCGCACAGAAACGAAGAGCCAACACGGCCATTAAAAAAAAAAAAAAAAAGGCAAAATTCCTAAAAAAAAAAAAAAAAGAATGCCTCCCTGAGGGCTTCCCTGGTGGCGCAGTGGTTGGGAGTCCGCCTGCCGATGCAGGGGACACGGGTTCGTGCCCCGGTCCGGGAAGATCCCACATGCCACAGAGCGGTTGGGCCCGTGGGCCATGGCCACTGAGCCTGTGCGTCCGGAGCTTATGCTCCGCAACGGGAGGGGCCACAACAGTGAGAGGCCCGCGTACCTTAAAAAAAAAAAAAAAAAAATGCCTCCCTGAAACCCATCAGGGAGTTCTGGTTTTCTGAGCATTAGCTGCCCCGGACTCCTTGTCTGGCGCCTTACAATAAATGCTGCACTTTCCTTCACCACACCCCACTGTCAGTAGATTGGCTTTACTGCGCACAGGGGAGCACACCCAAGTTTGGTACAGTAACACCATCACTGGGGACACACTTAGCAGACGACGGTCAGGGAAACATCCCTGCCCTGGTCCTGTGGGACCTTCTCTCCCTTAATGCCTGGTCCCTTGTCGTTCTGTGGTGCTCTCATGAGCCTCACACCAGTGCACACCCACCACACTGATTCCTGTGGAATCACTAGAGAATTCTCGGCTTCTCTGCTCTTGTTCAAAGTCAGATTCCAGGCTGCCAAGTTTTCATCAACTGTTAATTTCCATAATTCCAGCTACTACTCTTCCTTCCTGCAAGAGGATAGTCCACAGTCCACACATTTAGAGATGTGACTCTTCAATTTTGCAAAATTCCTACAAACAGCTGAGGCCTCAGCAGGGATCTGCAGCTTACATACTTCATATCCATCTAACTGCATGTGGGTTACAAGGACTTAGGTCATCTCAGACTGATTTAGCTTTTTCCCGGAACATCAACAACACAGTTTAAAACACCATCTCTACCAGCTCCCATTAGAATCAAAGAAAATCAATTTCACTTACTTCATCTAAATGTTTATTAACATTCAGCCTATTTGCTTAGAACTCTAGAATTTTCCATAAAATGATTTTAGAGCAATCTCATTGCTTTATTACCACTACTAGTGTTTAAAATTTTTAAGTTAAGGTAGGTGATATGAATGCTCAAGTTGATAGATTATTTTTCTGAGTTGGAGATCCCCAGAGATATTCTAGTTGGAAGCTCTAATTTAATGGAGGCAGCTATATGTGCTGAGCCATTTCCCCAGGGTCACGTAACTACCGAGGCCCCTGGCTTCCTGTAGTGTCCTCTTTCTACAGCACAAAGTTAGCTGAGGAACGGCATTTGCATAAACGAGTTTAGATATATAATCCCCATTACTGAGCTAATCTTTTGTTAAAGTTGCCATACACTCTTTTAATAACATTAGTTATCATAAATATAATGGAGAAGAAGGGAAGCACGTTAATGAGGTGCTCTGGGAGGTTGGTAAAAGGTATTTTCTTTTATGCTAACATAAAACACTCTGGCAAAAAAGCTTGTGATCCAAAGGAAACTATGAAACAGAAACGGACTCACAGACATAGAGAACAGACTTGTGGTTTGCCAAGGGGGAGGGGGGTGGGGGAGGGTTGGATTTGGAGTTTGGGATTAGCAGATGCAAACTATTATATATAGCACGGATAAACGGCGAGGTCCTACTGTATAGCACAGGGAACTATATTCAATAGGCTGGGATAAACTATAATGGAAAAGAATATAAAAAAGAATGTATATCTGTGTATAACTGAGTCACTTTGCAGTACAGCAGCAATTAACACATTGTGAATCAATTATACTTCAATAAAAAAAAAAGAAAAAAAAAAGAAAAAAAAAAGCTTGTGATCAGTTCATGCTGGATATTCAGAGAATTATAAAATATCGGGCATGCTAGAAAGAAGCCAGCCCTCCAAGTTTTAATTTTGGGGAGAGTTTCAGAGCATCCCTGAGGGTTTTCTTAAGCTTGTAAGTTCTAAGACCCTTCAGAATTTATGTTCAGGTATGAATTATTCGCTTTCTTCCCATGCTTCCAAGAGACACTTAGAAGAGCTGGGTAATTGGTGGACAGAATACGTTATATTCACAGACACATGCAGCTATCACCACAGTCAATTTTAGAACTTCTTCCTCTCCCCTAAAAGAAGTCCGGTCCTCATCAGCAGTCACTCCCTCTTTCCTCCCAACTCTCCCTAGACAACCACTAAGCTACATTCTATCTCCATAGATTTGCCTATTCTGGACATTTCATATAAATGAAATCATACAGTATGTGACCTTTCGGGACTGAATTCTTTTACTTAACGTAACGTTTTCAAGGGTCACCCATGCTGCAGCAGGTACCAGCACTCCATTCCTTTTTATGTTCAATAATAGTCCATCGTATGGACATATCACATTTTATCCATTCATTTATTATTTGGTGGACATTTGGGTCATTTCCACTTTTTTTGTTTGTTTATTTATTTATTTATTTTTTTCCGGTACGCGGGCCTCTCACTGCTGTGGCCTCTCCAGCTGCGGAACACAGGCTCTGGATGCGCAGGCTCAGCGGCCATGGCTCACGGGCCCAGCCGCTCCGCGGCATGTGGGATCTTCCCGGGCCGGGGCACGAACCCGTGTCCCCTGCATGAGCAGGCGGACTCTCAACCACTGCGCCTCCAGGGAAGCCCTCCACTTTTTGACAATTATGAATAATGCTGCTATGAACATTCATGTGCAACTTTTTGTGTGGACACGTATTTTCATTTCTCTTGAGTATATACCAAGAAGCGGAATTTCCGGGTCATATGGTAACTCTACGTCTAATGTTTTGAGGAAGTATCAAGGTAGCTGGCACCATTCTACATTCCCCCAGCAGTGCATGAGGGTTCCAATTTCCCCACATCCTCGCCAACCCTTGCTGTTATCCATCTTTTTTGTTATCACCATCCTAGTGGGTATAAAATGGTATCTCGCTGTGGCTTTGGTTTGCAGATCCCAAAGGCTAATGATTTGAGTATTTCTTCATCTGCTTCTTAGCTATTTGTGTCTGTCTTTCAGAGAAATGTCTATTCATATGCTTTGCCCAATTTAAAATTGGGTTATTATCTTTTCTTAGGGAGTTGTAAGAGTTCTTTATATATTCTAGGTCCAAGTCTCTTATCAGATACATAATTCACAAATACTTTCTCCCATTCTGTGGGTTGTCTTTCCACTTTCTTGATGATTCTCTCTGCAGCGCAGAATATTTTAACTTTGAGGAAATCCAATTTTTATCTATTTTTTCTTCTGTCACTTGTGCAGTTCCAACATTTTAAAAGATAAACTAGTTCCTCAGGATAGAGGTAAAAGCATTACTCACAACTTATGGGTCTGATGGGAAATTTATTATGAATGAGACATGTTGAAGATGAGGAAATAAGACGCTTAGAACCAAGGAGTGAGAAAACAGCAGACAAAGGAGATTCTAAAAAGTCACTGGCTAACTTCAGTTGACTGTGAAGGTCTCTCTGTCGGTCACGGTCCTGGCGGGAAGCAGATGGGATACTGGGGAGAGGTTAATGAAGGGACTTTGTCGACAGGGTTAAGGGAAACCAACAAATGATGATGAAGCGCCTGGGGCTAGGGATGCTGGGAAGCTGCTGTCACAACTTGGTAAACAGGGAGTTACTGGAAACTAGTTACAGGGAAGGGCTGCTCAAAGGAAGCCATGACTTTTAGGGAAGGGATGCAGTCACTGCTGTCCTACGGTGAGGCAAGGAGGAAGCTGGAGGAACAGTAGCTCAGCTCTCTGTCCTCCAACTCTGTAATCTCCTGCCTGTGCCTTCTTAGGCAAACCCAAGTAAAAGCCAGGAGCAAGGGGACTTGGTGGACATGGTCCATAAAAGCCAGTCTCTGGGGTCACAGAACAAGATGGAGAAGAGTGGAGGGTGGAGAGTGGGTGTGAAGGAGAATGTCCCTTCGGTCACTGGGATGGCGAGTTGGGCATTTTGCCTCTTTGGTGAGGGAGCAATTTACACTAAAAGAAGAAAAAAAAAGGGCAGGTCATTCCCTCATCATGCCTTTTAACTTTCTTCCCCTGCTTCCCTCATTCACCCAGGCACACGTGTCCCCCACACCTTTGCAGGTAAAGTTTGACCTCTCACAAGAAGCCACCTCCTTTTTGCTGCTGTTCCTCAGTTTTCTCAGATGTGATTTCCCTCCTTGGAAGTCCCTGAAGGAGGCTGAACTGTCCACAGAGTGGTTCTAACTCAGTGTTACTTAGAGACACATCCTATGGCTCTCACTGATCAATGAGCTCTTGGGGCAGAACCATTTTCATGCACCTTTGCACCTCTGCACCCACACAGCACCTCAGCTAATATTTGATGAATGAATGGATTGAGGATGAGGAATTCTCTAGGGCTCTTGAAATCTGCTAGGTGGAAGAGTCCTTGACGTCCTTCTGTTTCTAATGCAGTCACTTCATGGTCCTACTCAGCAAAGACTCTGCCTGTAGGTGGGGACACTGTTGGTGGCCAACTTAGCATCTCTCCCTTCTTCCGCTAACACAGCCCTGATTTTTTTCAAGTCTCCCCGCAACCACCGCCCTGTATCAGAGGGGACCCTCACCCCGGGCTAGATAATTTAAGGATACTGCATTCCCTCTTGCCAGGAATTAGTTTAGGGAGGGACATGTGACCAAGTTCTGGCTACAGCGCCTTCAAGGGAAGTTGCTTGTGATGTCCAGGAAAGCCCTTGCTCCTCTTGAGAGAGAAGCTCCAGTCATTACTGTGAGTCAATTTATGACCAGGAGGAGAAGAACCAGCTTCGAGATGATGTCAGTGTGGAGTGCAAGGCAGGGATCTGAAAAGAACTGGGCCATTGCTGACATCATCGAGGGTAACCTGAAGCCTGCTCTATCTTCAACTTCTCCTTCTGTGATTAAATATGTTTCCTTGTTTGGAAAGACCTCTGAGCTGGGTTTTCTGTTACTCTGTATCTGAAAGCAGGAACATACACTCTGCCATTGTTTTCCTCTTCAATCCTTCTGTTACAGGAGCCAAAGTATAATTGAATAGCCCTCGGAATGTTCAGACTTGCTCTGTACCCAGGAATGTAAGAATGGTTTATACCAGAGAGACCCTGTCAAGCCTGAACATCATATATCATTTCATAGTAGCCGGTGCTCTGGAGGCTGGGAGTTTGTTCTGTATTCATCCTAGGATCCCCTTAATGTGCTGTCTCTTGCCTATTACATTGGACCTGAATTTTTTTTTTTAATAGTTTCTCCAAAATGTTAAAGGTATTTTCTTTTCCATGCACACACAAAACTCTTTGCTTCTTCAAGGTAAGAATGAGCCTTAAGCCCTTAAGCTCTGAACCCAGCATAGGTCAACAACAGCATTTGCCAAAACAAAGCCTTGCTTACCCCAGGGGCCTTCTACCCAGGACTCCTAGCAGGACTAGATGCTTCATAATAGGCAGGATTTGGGGCTACTTATGTTGTAAATTGACAGGTCAACTTCACAGTGAGATTTATTTTGCCTTTCCTTGCAATTCAAATGAAAAGTCAAAACCCCCTCTTGTGTAACTTTAAGTCCAGGTAGAGTGATTATTGGAGACATTCAGTAGGCAAGGGGAAAGGATTTGTACCCGGGAGCTCCAGGGGGTCCTGCTCGGTTTCAATATTTCCATGTCCCTCCTTTCTTGTTTGTAGGAAATAGGCTTCATTCAGCCTCCTTGACCTTCCCTGAGTTCCAAAGGGCAGGTTCAAACAGTTGCTAATCAGGAAAGGGAGGGGATGCAGAAACAAGGGAAGAGTAGTCAAGAAACAATAGTGCAGCCTTGGGGCAGGGTCCTGGCTCCTCCTCAAGGGACACACATAACAATATCTTGGAGTTCTGCAGAACTAAGGCAGAGGATGGTAACTTCAGGCTGAGCACAAGATTCCTGGAGCACCACCCTGTTACCTCACTACCAACCAATCAGAAGAAAGTCACACACCCTGCAGCCCTCACCCCAAATTTTGCCTATAAAAACTACCCCTGGCCAAATCACTGGGGAGCTTAGGGCTTTTGAACACAAGCCACCTGTTCTCCTTCCTTGGCCCTGCAATAAACCTTTCTCTGCTCTAAACTCCAGCGTTTTGCCTTACTTGGCCTCACTGTGCATTGGGCATACAAACTTTGTTCGATAACTTAAGTACGTATTATGAGGCTCCACACCAGCCTGACTGACCCAGAATCTTTGGGGGAAGGGTACTTTTAACCAGCACCCCAGATTTGTAATTTTTACAAATTCTGATCTTCAGAAACACTGGTCTAGATTGTAAGTTTCTTGAGACAGGATCCATGTCATTTATTTTTGTTTCTTTCTAATGCCTAGCATGCAGGAAGTGCTTGAGAAATGGGTTTTGGAGGAAAGGATCTAAGAAAAGTGACTGTTTCAAACTTTGGCTTTGAAGCCCCTTACTGTCCTGTTGAAACAGGAGGGAAGGGGGCAGGGCACAACCTTTGAAAGAATGACATAGCCCGAGGACATCACATAAACTGATTAGAACCAAGTGGGTCCAAGATGGTGGACAAGTTGACTTCCACTAGACTTTGAGCCTCAGTATACACTCACTGTAACACATTAGCAAGCTAAATGACACACCCACAGGCACCCTGACAGTTCCAAGATCAACCATAAGGATCAAAAAGTGGGTGGTGGCCCAATTCCTGGCAATCCCCGCCCCTTCCCGAAATAGCTGGAATACTCCTCCCCCTCATTAGCCTATGACATTACCCACCACTATAAAAACTGACAACCCCATACCCTGGGGCCTTTCTCACCTTCTGAGATGGCCCCACACTCTGTCTGTGGAGTGTGTTTCTCTCTAAATAAATCCACTTCTTACCTATCACTTTGTCTCTCACTGAATTCTTTCTGCAATGAGACATCAGGAACCTGAGCTTCATTAAGTCCTGAAACCAGGTGTGTGATCTCAGTTGGAAGACTAGGTTTTGGCTGGGGTTGAGTCCTGGCTGAGTGGGTTCAAGTCCCAATCTGGGTTTAGGCTGGGTTTGAGTCCTGGCATGTGGGTTCAAGTCCCAGTTTTGAGATGCATGGTTTAACTGCCCCTGCCTATCTCCAGAGTAAATCTTAGTTGTCTGTTCATAACCTTCTGTATCTTGGGATATGTGGTGGTAAGGGTAGATGCAGCAATTTGAAGACCTCAGCAGCAGGGGATCATCCAAAAGATTGCTCCAGAGTGAACGTGGCTGGGCTTCCTGCCTTCGCAAGGCTGGATCTCTAGCCATCCTGTTCCTCTGATGAGCTACCCACTAACAGTTCAATAAATTCCTTTTCTACTTAAGTTAGCCAGAGTAGTCAGGGTCCAGCCAGGAGACAGTATACAAACAGATTATTTGAACATTAAAAAGTTAATATAGGGCTTCCCTGGTGGCGCAGTGATTGAGAGTCTGCCTGCCGATGCAGGGGACACGGGTTCGTGCCCCGGTCCGGGAAGATCCCACATGCCGCGGAGCGGCTGGGCCTGTGAGCCAGAGCCTGTGCTCCGCAACGGGAGAGGCCACAACAATGAGAGGCCCGAGTACTGCAAAAAAATAAATAAATAAAAATTAAAAATTAATATTAAAAAGTCAATTAGGTAAAAATGTGTTAATTATAAAAGGGTAAAAAGAAAACTTCAAGGCAACATGGAGGCAGCAACTGCAGCTACCACTCCCAGGGTTGACAGAACAAAAAGGAAGGGGAAAATGTAGAAACTTAGGGGTGGGCCTCCATGGAGCTGAAACTCAGATCTTTGAGGTGGGGTTGGGTGTGGGTGTGGCTTAGCATGTAGAGGGGAGGGTTCGGAGCTTGGAGACAATGGCCAGATTATGTCTCTGTTGCTTGTTCTTTCGGATGTTTTCATTTCACGATTCTCTTTTGAACACCTTGCAGTTTAGTCCTATTTTATGAGTTGATCTGGACTTTTTCTTCACTTTTTTTTTCTGAGCTAAATTAATTGTTTCACTTCTCCTTTTTGTCCACCTCTGTCCATAGTTTCGTATTCATGGTGTTCTGTCGTAGTTGCTCTTGTTCGTTTAGTTATATTTAATTCATATTTGAGTGTGTTATAATATTTCTTTCCTTTTTTTTAACTTTTATTGGAACTTTTTATTGGTAGATACATTTGGATTCTCGCTGTGTTCTTCTCACAGTAGCTTTGTGTGGAGGTTACCTGCTTACCTCTGTTCATTCTGGTTTTTCGTGATCAGCAATAGCACATGCATCTATGGGGTGAGTGAGGAGTTGGGTTGAGTTACTTACTAGGTTTCTTAGTCCAAGAGGGTGCTCTGTTGGTACAGCAAAGTGCAGCTCTTATTTTTTGGTGCCAAGGAAGGTAGTATTTCTTCCAGTTGTATGACTCCCTTGTTTCTGTGAGACCTTTAATTTCCACTGCTTGTTTTTTTTTTTTTTCACTTCTTTAAGAGATGCCTCCCCCTCAAGTCCTCCTCCTCGCTCAGAACTGGTACACGCCTCACGCCGATCCTGTGATCCTACACTTTCAAGTGTCCTCCTTTTGATTATTTTGTAGCCAAGTCCACCTGATCGCAGAGCTGTTCTGACAGTTCCCCCATCCTGAGGGAGATGCTTTCCTCCCGGTTGTGACGTTTTTCCTGGGGTGTTCTGCCACCACTAGGAATCTTGCTTCAGTCCCCTGATTCTGTGTGCTTTTCACCTGACTCTTTGCTCCAGTGTGGGCTTTGGAGCTGGTCTGCTGGTTCTGTATGTTTATTTCCTCCCTGACGTGCAAATTGACGTTTGTAGTGTTCTAGTTATGACGTAGACGTGCCTTTTTGGACCGTTTCACTTGCTCTTCTTGTTGATCTTTTTATTGTATTTATTTTTGACTCCACATTTCCTTCCCAGTTTTATTAATTGACATACACCACTGTATAAGTTTAAGGTATACAACATGATGGTCTGATTTACATATTTTGTGAAATGATTAGCACATTACGTTTACCTAACATCCATCTTCTCATATACTGGGTTGGCAAAAAAGTTCGTTCAGGTTTTTCTATAACATTTTACAAAAACCTGAACGAACCTGCTGACCAACCCAATAGATAAAACAAAAAGAAAGAAAAAAGAAAAATAATTTTCTCCTTGTGATGAGCACTCTTAGGATTAACTCCTTTATTGATCTTTATGCCTTTTGAAGAATGTATGGAGAATTTCATATTTAGGGAGTAGCTATCATCCTATAGGAATCTGGAAGGGATGACTCCTTAAAATTTTTTTCTTTTCTAACCATGGCTGGTAAATAGACATGTAATTGAGTTCACGTATTTATTTTGTATCCAACAGCCTTGCTAAATGTTGGAATTAATACAACAGTTTAGATTATTTTAGAATTTTCAGGTAGACAAGCATATCAGTGGGTCAGGACAGTTTTGTTCTTTCCTTTTTTAACGCCTTGTAACGCTTACTTCCCTTTCTGGTCTAACTGCGTCGGCTGAATCTTCTGCACAACTGTGGATAGAAGTTTGATAGCAGGCATCCTTGTCTTATTATCAATTATTAGGGTTCTTTGCCACTAAATATAATGGTTGCTGAAACTGATTTGTAGATACAGTATATCAAAGAAATTTCTATCTTCTCATTTTAAAAGGGAATTTAATGGTGAAAGAGTGTTGAATTTTATAAACCTTTTCCTACATCAAATGAGAAAATCATATGATTTTAATCTCTTAGTCAAATAACATTCCAAAGAGAGAAAAATATAGATTTTCTAATGTTAAACCACTCTATCGTTCCAGGACCAAACCCAACTTGGTCATGATGTATTATTTTTTTTAAATACATTTTGGGGGACTTCCCTGGTGGTCCAGTGGTTAAGAATCTGCCTGCCAATGCAGGGAACATGGGTTCAATCCCTGGTCCGGGAAGATCCCACGTGCCGCGGGGCAACTAAGCCTGTGCACTACAACTACTGAGCCTGTGCTCTAGAGCCTGTGTGCCACAACTACTGAGCCCACGTACCTAGAGCCTGTGCTCCGCAAGAAAAGAAGCCACCCCAATGAGAAGCCTGCGCACCACAACAAAGAGTAGCCCCCGCTCGCTGCAACTAGAGAAAGCCCGCGCACAGCAACCAAGACCCAGCACAGCCAAAAAAAACAAAATACATTTTGGGCTTGTTTTGGTAATATTTTGTTTAGAATGTTTACATCTATATTAAAAAATAAGACTTGCCAATAATTTTTATTTCCTGTACTGTTCTTGTTTGCTTTTGGCATCAAGGTTAATAGGGTTCAAAGAATGAGTTCTCTCTTTCTACTCTCCAGAGGAGTTTATGTAAAATGGAATTTTTTTGTTCCTTGAAACTTTTGCAGAATTTACATATAAAATCATCTGGGTATGGAGTTAGGCAACATGGCAGCATCTTGACTTGGTATTTTGAGATAAAAATTTTAAACAATGGATTCAACTTCTTTAACCTTTATAGAACTCTTCAGGCTTTTTACTTCTTCTTAAGCCAATTTTGGGAACTTAAATTTTTTTAGGAATTTGTCTAGGTCATATGATAAACCATAAAGGATGTCATGATACATTTCAAAGGATCAATATCAAACATGATGTTTTCTAACCATATTGCAATAAAATTAAAAAGTAGTAACAAGTGGATTGCTTAAAGAGGCCCACCTATTTGGAAAATAAATAACATGCTGCTAAAAAATCATGAACTTGAAAAGGATTTGGATGTTATAAAAAGTAAGAAATATGTAGAATTAGCAATAATGAAAACACTACTTGTCAAATTTTGTGGGAAACTGTCAAAACAGAATTAAGAGGAAATTTTTTAGCTCAAAATAAATTTTGGGGGGCTTCCCTGGTGGCGCAGTGGTTGAGAGTCCGCCTGCCAGTGCAGGGGACGCGGGTTCGTGCCCCGGTCCGGGAGGATCCCACGTGCCGCGGAGCGGCTGGGCCTGTGAGCCGTGGCCGCTGAGCCTGCGCGTCCGGAGCCTGTGCTCCGCAACGGGAGAGGCCGCAACAGTGAGAGGCCCGCGTACCGCAAAATAAATAAATAAATAAATAAATTTTGGGGGCAATAAGAAAGGTTAAATAAAGTGAACCCAAAAAGTGACCTTAAAGAAGTCAAAGAAATGGGGAAAACAGCAACTCAAGGGAGATGAACAAAATCCAAAGCTAGTCCTTTGAAAAGATTAATAAGACCCAACTCTGGCAACAGCAACCAAGAAAACACAAAAGAAGAAGAAAATAGAATAAAGAATCTAAAAAAGGAAATGTTCCTTTAAAAAAGAAACATAGGGGGGCTTCCCTGGTGGCGCAGTGGTTGAAAGTCTGCCTGCCGATGCAGGGGACACGGGTTCGTGCCCCGGTCCGGGAAGATCCCACATGCCGCAGAGTGGCTGGGCCCGTGAGCCATGGCCGCTGAGCCTGCGCGTCCGGAGCCTGTGCTCCGCAACGGGAGAGGCCACAACAGTGAGAGGCCCGCATACCGCAAAAAAAGAAAAAAAAAAAAAAAAAGAAAAAAGAAACATAGGCATATGAGAAATTGTTTTCTTAATGAATATTATGAACAACAAAACCCTAAAAATTTGAAAACCTCACTGAAAGTAATGAATTCCCAGTACTGCCCTCTTACCCTGGCAAGAGGGGTTCCTGCCCTGGGCCTGCCTTAGAGGCCCCAAATCTGACCCTCCTCTGGCTCTCCCTCCCCATATGGCCAGGGGTACCCAGAGCCAACAGGATGTGCCCATTGGCACCTGTCCCCTCCACTAGATCAAGGAGCAGGTGTGGAATTCTCTGTCCAAGCAAGTCTGGGTTCACTGCCAGGACCTGGGTAGGCTCTTTACTGCACACAGGCCTGGTCTCCCAAAGTGGACAAGGGATGGCTGTGTGTGACAGTGTAGATGCAGTTTGGATGTGTAGCTGGGTGTCCATACACATGCATAGGAGGACCTCTGAGGTGCAAGACAGGGCAGGGGATAGGAAGGGAGGAGGGGTGGGCTGCAGGTCAGGGGCCAGGGGACAGCTCTCCTCAGCTACCCATACTGCAAAGTGAACCTCAAGGAGTTTGAGGATTCTAAATTTGAACTTGAGCTTCTAGGTTGCTACAAAGGTACAGTCATGGTAGGATGACAGAACATATTTAAGTTTGTCAGCCTGACTTACAACTTTAAACATTTAGACATATGGTATGTGGCTTTCCATTTGCATTTTTGCCCCAGGCCCTGCAATGTTTGAGGTAGACCTGTATTTCAGTATTTTAGATTTATGGGAATTCACACTCTCACGTTAGGTGTTAAGCTCTGGGGAGCAGTATGCCATTATTTAGAAAGTAGACCATTCAACAGCTGAGCCAATAATTCCATTCCTACATATATACCCAAGAGCAGTGCTATTCAGAGAGCAGCAGAAGAAGAGCTTGTACCAGGATGACAAAAATCAACTTTATCATCAAGCACACTATTTACTGTAGCTCCAATTCGTTTTACAGAGAAACTTTCTTTTTTTTTGCGGTACGCGGGCCTCTCACTGTTGTGGCCTCTCCCGGTGCGGAGCACAGGCTCCGGACGCGCAGGCTCAGCGGCCATGGCTCACAGGCCCAGCCGCTCCGCGGCATGTGGGATCCTCCCGGCCCGGGGCACGAACCCGTGTCCCCTGCATCGGCAGGTGGACTCTCAACCACTGCGCCACCAGGGAAGCCCGGGAGAAACTTTCTTGATGAAGGAAGCAAGGCATTGACTTACCAGTTCTAGGACCATATTCTGAGCAGCACTGCCCCAGAGAAATTCTTGCCTATGTGCCCAAGGAGACACGTACCAGAATGTTTATAACAGCATCGTTCGTAATAGGAAAAATGTGGGAGCAACCTTAATGTTCATCAACAAGACGATAGAAAACCCGATTGCGGTATGTTTGGAACACAACATAGCAGTGAAAGTCATTGAATCAGAATTGAGCATTTCAATATGGAGTTTTATAAGCCTAGCATTGGTGAGACTTGGAGGGAAAGGAGGAAGACGGGTTATGAAAGAATACACGCATAATACCACTTATATAAAGTTAAAAGCATGCAGAACATACCGTCTGTTGTTCAGGAATACATATATAAGCAGTAAAAGTATAGGAAATTCCAGGGAAGGATTAACAACAAATTCAGGATGATAGTTATTTCTTGGGGAGGAAGGGAGATTGGGAAGGACAAGGTAAGCCTGCTGGGTGGGGGGTATGAACGTTCCTGTTTGTTATTTTATGGCTTTTTGTCTGAAATATTTGTTTTAATTTTTAAAAATTTTTATTTATTTTTTTGGCTGTGCCACGTGGGATCTTAGTTCCCTGGCCAGGGATTGAACCTGGGCCCTCGGCAGTGAGAGCACAGAGTCCTAATCACTGGACTGCCAGGGAATTAACTCCCTGTCTGAAATATTTTAAAATACATTTAGGAAAGATTTTAGTTTTAATTTTGGTTAAACGTTCTTTGAAAAAAATTATTTTATTATCATCACATAATCCAGCAATTACGCTCTTTGGTATTTACCCAAATGAATGGAAAAATTATGTCCACACAAAAACCTGCACACAGATGTTCATAGCAGCTTTATTCACAACTGCCAAAACTTCTAGAGGAAGAAAAATAAAACAAAAAAACCCCAAAAAACTTCTAGAGGTGGGTGGCCAAGGTGGGTGGCCAGAGTAGGAAGAGCCTGAGCTCACCTCCTCCCATGGGCATAATTGCCAAAACTTGGAAGCAACCAAGAAAGTGCTTCAGTAGGTACTGTGGTACATTGGACAATGGGATATTACTCAGCACTGAAAAGAAATGAGCTACCAAGACATGAAAAGACAAGGAGGGGGCTTCTCTGGTGGCACAGTGATTGAGAATCCGCCTGCCAACGCAGGGGACACGGGTTCGAGCCCTGGTCTGGGAAGACCCCACATGCCGCAGAGCAACTAAGCCCCTGCACCACCAACTGCTGAGCCTGCACTCTAGAGCCCGTGAGCCACAACAACTGAGCCCACATGCCACAACTACTGAGCCTGCGCATCTGGAGCTTGTGCTCCGCAACAAGAGAGGCCGCGACAGTGAGAGGCCCGCGCACCGCAATGAAGAGTGGCCCCCGCTCGCCACAGCTAGAGAAAGCCCTTGCATGGAAACGAAGACCCAACACAGACAAAGATAAATAAATAAATTAAAAAAAAAAAAAAGACAAGGAGGAAACTTAAATGACTATTACGAAGTGAAAAAAGCCAATCTGAAAAGGCTATACATACTGTGTAATTCCAACTATCTGACATTCTGGAAAAGGCAAAACTATGGAGACAGTAAAAAGGTCAGCAGTTGCCAGTGGTTGGTGTGATAGGCAGAGCACAGAGGATTTTTAGGGCAGTGAAACTATTCTATGTTGTTATGATGGTGGTTACATGTCATGATATTATACATTTGTCCAAACCACACAATGTACAACTCAAGAGTGAACCCTAACGTAAACTGTGGACTCTGGGTGATAATGATGTTTCAATGTAGGTCCACAGATTGTAACAAACGTTTCTTCTCTGGTGGGGATGTTGACAGTAAAGGAGACTGTGTGTGTGTGGGGACTCTATACTTTCTGCTCAGTTTTGCTGTGAACCTCAAACTGCTCTAAAAAATAAAGTTTGTTAATTAAAAAATATATTTAAAAAATTCACATTCCTGTGAAGAGGTGAATTCTTTTTTCAAACTCAGTTACACTGACCACAGAATAGAGATTGTAACTCTGGAATATTTAATGTTAATGTAAAAGTTATTTGAGAAAAAATTTCAAGTTGCACCTGACCTACTGTAATTTTGCAGTTGTGAATTCTTGCCAGTATTCTCAGTAATTTGTGATAAGATGAAATTTCAAAGGTCACGACCTGATCAAGCCCAAGCATCACTGCATGATACCAAGTCTAATCAGCTTTAAGGCTAATGCAAAGTAATCAGGAAGGTTGTGGGTTAATAAAAACCCAACCAACCAACCAAACACAAGTGACCTGGTGAATGTTCACAAACTTCCAAGTTTGGAAACATGGTACTCATCGTTATGTGACTGGGACTTCCTGACGGCCTCCTGCTAGAGTCCCCACTGATTCCCAGGGCTAAGCAGGTCTGCACCGGGACGCGTCCCTGTCTGCCCTGTGGTCGCACATGCGCGGAGTGGTGGCGCACATAGGCTGCACTTGCCAACGAGGTTCCTGAACCACAGTGTTGACACAGATGTCATCCTTCTTTTGAACAGAAGACAAAGGATCCACGGCGATCACACCAAGTCTTAATCTCCAAGGATATATCTGACACAAACAATTCCACCACATTTTCCCTAATCTGTGACGATGGATTATAAGCATGTCTCCCTACAAATTCGTACCCACCTTCTGCAGAGCAAATCAAGCCACGACTGTGCTGCTTCGACTTAAGCGTCATCTCAACACACCCCTGTCGGTAAGCTGGCACAGTCTTTCCTCCTACTTCCTTTCCAATGGACACCTACCCTGGCTCTGTCCCTCTCCACTCAGTCCCAGCTTGGATTTTCCCTTATTTCTCCTCCAAGTAGGCTCCTCCCCTGACGTTGGCTTCACGCACAGTCTTCTCCAAAAGTAACAGACACCAAGTTGGAGGAAAAGCACTTTGAGTTATCTTGACTTTAAATGAACATTTTAAATAAAATATATTAAAGAATCTTACTATAAAACATACATATTATATTTATATATATTCATATATACTTATATATATTTATACGTATATATATTTATATACATATATTATATGTATGTATATATATTTACTTATAAGTATGTTTATAAATATAGATTTATAATATATAAATATATTTATATTCTCTTCTTTAAAAATTCAGAATATTCTGAACTTTAGAAAAATCACATGGAACCCACAGTGCCATCCAGAGACAACTACTGTGAAGACGTGGACGTCTGTTCTGGTGATTTAAATCAGATCTACCCCACATGCTCCACCCTGCCACTTGTAGCCTCCTTCAAAAGAAGGGATTGGGCAGTGATAATCTTTTCTCATCTTCTTTTAAACACATATATGTCATTTAATGATTATTCATACTCATAGTTCAAAGACTAATTTCATTGGTTCACATCAGAATAACCCTGGCTTGGAGGCGTTTTCATCTTCCTTTTTTTTTGTCGTCTGATGCTAAATAGGCTTCCCCTGATTTGGG
Organism: Tursiops truncatus; assembly: GCF_011762595.2. NCBI lineage: Eukaryota > Metazoa > Chordata > Mammalia > Artiodactyla > Delphinidae > Tursiops > Tursiops truncatus. The sequence continues at coordinate 97,952,876 of NC_047042.1, read as the reverse complement.
AGCAGACACATCACAGCCACCTGCAGCTGAGCCTATACCCTCCTGCTGACCCTTCGGTTCACGCAGCTGTTCCCAGGGAAAGGTCTTTAAGCCCTGTTCTGCCTTCTAACGACCGGCCCAGAAGACAGCCTGAGGCATGTGGCAGTTTGGGGCACTAGCCCACAATCAGAATGTGGGCACTCAGAAGGAGCCTGTATCCAGAAAACGAGAAGAAGGCACATGGGTGTCAGGGAGCTACAGGAGAAAGCCTGTGGTCCCAGCAGACCTGGACACCTGAGATCGAGGCGAATCCAAAGAGGGGGCACATCCTTCTACCAAAAATGCACGCGGAGCAAGAGGGAGAGGTCTGGGGAGTGAGATGCAGCAAAGGCTGAGGGTGAGGAGGTGTCAGAGGTCAAAGGCAAGCAACGAGTCAAAGGTCTGGGTCTTTCCAGAGAGGGACTAAGGAACCCAGGCAGCGGGATTGGAAACAGGTGCAAGACGTTCCCAAGGAAGGTGCTCGGGGCTGCGCCAAAGGGCCACCAAGATGGAGGCTTCCTACCGATGTCTCTCCAGGGCGGGACCCCATCTGGGAGTCAAGCCCAGTCTCCCCAGCAAAGAAGTGCACAGAACAGGACTGTTCCTCCTACGTTAGTGGGTAGAAATACACGACTTTTACGCCGGAAAATTTCAAGTCAGCGTGACTCAAGGGTTAAACAAAAGACGACTCAGGGGGCTGCTTCCTGAGGGCTGTTTTCCCCGAAGGAGATTCCCGGCCCCCTGACGGTAGCGAACCAGTCTCTCTCTTAAATGTCCTTTACCCGAGTGCCCAGACACACAGTAGACACCCCCCGCCTCTGCCAGATGAGGAAATCAGTGGATTCGCGAGGGAGGATACGATTGCAACGGCCGAGGATCCACCTCAGAATCACAAACTTACCTTCCGTCTCCCGGCGGCAACATTACACTGACCTTACTCCTCCCTGGACCGGACCCAAACAGCGACTGCCCTCTCGCCCAGGCAGAGGCCCCGTCAGTGCCTTTCCCACCCCTGGGCAAGAGCTCTTCACATTCACACCGAGGGCCTGGAAATTCCCGAGAACACTCCAAAGGCCAAGGCTTGTGACCTCCCGCCCGTATTTTGGAAAAGTAACGACCTTCCCGGATGCTCTCAAGGAGGGCAACAATGCACCACCAATAACTGAAATCAAGTCCTACCTTTCCCCAGAGGCAGCTGGAGGATTCAGAAGTAGGAGGGGCGCCTCCCTCCTGACCACCAGATGGCATGACCACGGGTGAGGTCACAGCTAAGTATAAAATGCCCGGAGCAAACTGGAGGTGAAAGAGGGGCCGTTCTCGGCGGTATAATGGGCAGCCCCTCCACGCTCATTATCTCCACCTGCTCCGTCTTCTGGGTGAGAATCCTAATGTGAGTTTGCAGAAAGTCAGCTGGAGCTCGTCCTCCATGTAATTCAGACCACGTTGCCTGCAGCTCCTAGGAACTCAAAGAAACAGGACTAATGTTACTATTGAAAATGTAATTAAGGGCATTCACTGTAAAGTAATAATGAATCACTTCACCCTCACCATATGGCTAGAACTGATTAATACCTAGAGGAAATTATCTAAAACCCCTAAAATCAGAATTCATGTCTCAGATCATAATGAGAAAAAAAAATTTTTTTGAAAGAAAACATGGTTGGGAGTTTACTAAACCCAGAGGCAAGAAGAAAATATTAGGTAAACCATTTTTCTGAAAAATCTTATTTGGATTAGGTGAGTTATGTTTTCAGTGTAGAACCATATCGCAAATGCAGAAATATTATAAGATTTACAGATTGGAGCTGTTATTTAACTGAATGATTTTCCCTCTTATAATTATGAGGAATTAATGGAAGAGTCTCCACCTAGAATGATAGTTTCATAAATCACCGGGGATGGGCTCAGCCCATTGACTGAATATCTTTGTTCAGAAGCTACTGGTTGAAATGCTGTTTGTCGGCAGGAAGGTCATGCATTGTGATTTAATCCCTTAGGATCAGTTAAAATGGTAGAAATGTTAGAATTTCTGGGCAGTGCCAAACAGGTTAGCATGACAAGAGATGCCCGGAAAGATGCAGCCCCGTTTAGAAGACAGCGTTGCTATGAAAAGGAGTTTATAGGTGCACCTTGGGGAATTTGGGGATAACTAGGGCTGTTCCTGGCTTTTGATTAGCATATGTGCCCTGGGGCCATCTGAGGAAACAAGTTTTTTTTTTTTTTTTTTCTGCCAGAAACCCTTAAATTATTTTGTATATTGCTGGGAGAAAGTTTAACGGGCTCAACACTACCTTGAGGGAGGGTAAGGGGGGAATTTTTTTCCTGCAAATACTTCCATGGGTGGGGAGAATAATGATGATCTGCAGCAGGGCTGGTAGGGCTGTAGTTCCAAGAATTTTGCGTGGACGCTTGGACCTGCAACTCTCAACGCCGACTCCAGTTTTGCTTTTTTGCTTCTTTGGCCACCAGAGAAATGGACAAACCTCAGAGTATTTTCTTAAACTACTACTAAAAAGGTTATCACCTTAAGTTGAGCACACCTAACATTTGGTCAAGACCCATGGACCTAGATGAAAGTAAATCAGAGAATTCCCAGGGTGGCAAAAGTTCCTCCTGGACGGAGTTCCTCCTCCTGGATTTGGGCTGGGGAGTGAGACAGTGGTCATCCCAGGCATGAACAGAGCCAATGTACAAGCTAATTGTTGTTTTAATGACGCAAGTTGGATTCAGGGAATATCTGTGCCCTTCTGTGATTAGTACATCCATCGACATTAAGATTTCCTCATGCCATAACTGAGAGGGGAGTGGCGACCCTTTAGGGGAAAATCAGAATCTCTTCCTGTAGAACAGATATCTGGATGTCTCTTCCATTGCCGAACGTGGATTCTGCCCCTCGCTCTCTGGACAGTGTGTATACTTAGATGATCTTCTAATTGCTGTGACATGCAGTCTCATCAGCCGGGCCCCATCTGGGGACATTATAAAGAACTCAAAACCTGGTTCAGTCACGATGTCCTATTGGAGGACTTCACCCTGAAATCCACACAGAGATCCTGCCCTGTCAACGCCTGGAAATTTCCGTGTTGTGACAGATGGCCTAGCTCTCCTGTAGGCCACAATGCCCTCACCATCCATTGATTCCGTTTGTGAAATTTAAATATCTGAACCATGACTGATGTGCCAGTGAGAGGTGCACCCTCGATCCCAAGAACTCATCAGATCTCAGCAGTCCGTCCTGGTAGGGACTGGGCAGTCAACGACCTTATGTACCGCAAAGCTTGGGCTCTCCGGGTCCCAGAGCTGTGAGCATGCGTGGAGCTGGAGGTGGGCGGGGCCAGGGTTGGGAGTAACTCTTCCCGCAGAAAACAAGATGCTTCACGGGGCTCAGAAGGAGCCGAAGGAAATCAATGCTTTTTCTCTCTGAGAAAGTTTTGAAAGCTTTTAACGCGAAGAAAAGCGAAACTGCACTTTCATTTTAAGGAATGCGGTTATTGGAAAATCCTGGACTCTTTCAAATTACAAAGTTTTGCTTATTAAAGGGAGAGTTTGAGGTTTCCTTTTAAAGGAGAAGAGGGAAAACCAGGGTGATGTTATGTGTTATTTATCAACAGTTAATGACTCTCTGGCACCTTTACTCTAAAATACGTTCTTTTTTTTTTAACCTAAATTAGTAATAGTTAATAATGCTTTATTGGTTTAACAATACATTTATTAAAAGCAGTTATTTTCACAGAAAAACCGTAATTATCTGGTACGGTGTGCTGTGAAAGAGAAACGCCATTGTTCCCGTTGGCGGCTACTTATATCACTCCCCATAAGCGGGTGCCAGAGTCCACCTGGTGTTCAAATCCAAATTATAAGCACAGGGCTGAGAACTCCCAGGACTCCTGCAAACCTAAACCTTCATGAAAGGGATGGAGCAGCAGAGAGAGTGCCCAGGCATGGCACAGACAGTGAGAAGATTCTCTACTGTGAAGCATCTCTGGTACTTTCCAGGGCTTTGCTGTTTTCAGAATCTGCAGAGACGAAGTCAGAGTCTCCCAGCTGAGCTATTTCAAATAAAATCAAGACCAAAATACATTCAGGAACACCTTTTACTTTTTATCACTTGAAACGCTTCCTTTTCTCACTGATGATATACACCTTTGATCTTTGTCTCGTGTGAAAGTTTACTATAGACATGTTTTTCATCACTATGTTTCTACTGCTGATGGATTTAAGAGTCTAGAAATGATTTCAGAAGCAAGTTTTCAGCAGTCCCTAAGACACTGACCCCTGATCTAGAAACCCCCAAATATAACCCCAAGCCTCAAGGGGTATTTTTGACCCTTTCCTGATGGAATTGATGGCTGTAAGGACGGCAGCGGCATTGTGGAAAGGTGCACTGGTGGTTCTGCAGCATTAGGGTTAAAGCCCTCAGTGGATCAGACTGCCCAAAGCAGCTCTGTTTCTATTCTGGGTTTGGCCTCGGGGACCTCCTGGGGGCTGACAACAGCTGCCTTGGGGCTCTGGGGGGGGGGGCCCTCCAAGGAGCAGCTAGGCAGCTGCACTACGTCTTTCTTGCATCCTTGAGGGCCTCTACATTCTGAAAGAAGCCATTTGTAGATACAGTTTTAAAGGATTTCTGTATTGCAGTTCCTTTCTATTATCCTCAAAGGTAGTGGTCATCTGCCGTTTTTGCCTTTCCAATATTCTGTTAATAGCACCTTCCATTTCCTCCAGGCGATTGGATTCCCCACATATTCCTTGGGTTTCAGACAGGGCTGGCCTCATCCCATCACTTTATGTGTGTGCATGTGACACAGACCCAACCAATGAAAGTACTGGGCACCCCTGGCCATAGTGATTGGCTCATGGATGAGCATATGACCTAGGCTGGGCCAATCAGAACCAGGCTTTGAACTCACCAGGACTACTGAGAAAGAGTCACACTCTTATAACTGGGATGAACAAGCCTGGAACTGCTGGGGGCCTCCGTGTGGAGGTTAAAGTACACAGAGCAAAACAGAGCCAAGAAAGGGATTTTGATTCCTAAGGACATTCTTTGAGTCTCTGAATCCAGCCATACCCAAACTAAAAATATGCCTGAACTTTTTCAGTTATGGTAAGCAATAACTCCCTTTTTGGCTTGTCAGTTTTAATTAGGGTTTCTGACATTTGCTCCTAAAGATATCTTGTTAAATGTTCGTGTCTCAGCGATCGCCGTGGGAAATTCAGGAGGGGTGGATGCCTGGGCTTGGAGTAAAGTGCACTATGGGAGAACAGTAACAGCTTAAGGAAGTGGATACAGATTTGACAGGAAATGATCCTCAGGGAAGGAAGTAGACAACAGTGCTCCAAAGCCAGATCACTGGTGAAGCCAGCAAGCTTCAAACTGGACAGATTTGTGGAACACGTCATTATTCTTTGTAGATGCTCAGAAATACCTGGGAACAGAAACCTGGTACAAAGCCCTAGGTGTTACAATAACTTAGGCATTAAAAACTCATGTTATCTCATTCCCATTGTACATATCCAGGCAGTGAGGCCAGGCCACATTTGGACTACACAGCTAAGTGTTTTACATTTTGCTGGGGATAAAACACTGTTGGCTGGGGAGAGACGGGTAAATAAAAGTCCCAAGTTTCCCCTGGGGTTTCAGATTGGAGACAGGTCCTGAATCCCCTAAGAGGGCTAGATCAGCTAAAATACTCAGAGTTGAGATCCAGCCACGTTGGAGCTACAGCTCTTCATTTTCATTTCTTACTCTTACCTTGTGAAACTTGACCACCTCAGAATGATCATGGGTGAGAGGCAGAAGGTCCTGGCGAGCCCGTACATCACAGTAGGATGAGTCAGGATGCTTTGGGAGTGATGAGGTCCCTGCTAGAGGGACAGATTTGGGTAAAGACACGGGGGCTTCTTAGTCTTTCTTACACTCTTTATCCCTTCCCATCTTTGGTCGAAGCATCATTTCCTCTCTGCATAAAAATTGCACTGAATGTCGTTTAAAAAATGTTTCCTTTTGAGATATAGGGGATCCAGGTGAATGTGCCTTGCTGGCCTGGAGCACAGGAGGCAGCACGTCAAGGCCAAGGTGAAGATTTCTGCATAAAGTGAAGATGGTATTTACCAGCTGAGGCCCCAGGGACTTCAGCAAGAGGACCTGGTATCCTAGGGAGAAAAAGAGGATGGAGGATAGGAGGTGGGGGCTTGCAGCTGCCTATCCAAGGGAGGTGGGCTTTTTACATCCTTGAAGTCTTCCTAACAGGAACTGTAAATGTTATATTTCATACGATTCTCCAGGTGGTTTGTGACGGGCTGTGTTCCAGGTATGAGAGTCTGTGTAATACATGTGCTCCTTCAGATGCTATGAGGCATAACAGCAGAACTGAATTTATATTTCTTATTTCTCTGTATCAGCAAACTCAAAAAACGGTGGCCAATGAGACGCATCAAAAGAATAAAAGAGAAAAAGGGTAGAATAGGGAGTAAGTTCAAATCTTCTTAGCACACACGAGGACTTCATGCAGAAGGTTACACAATAAGGTTTTATCAACAAGATGAAGTGAAACCCAAAGGATCTTAGAAAGTCCCTGTTATTTTAACAAACGGATCATTTGGGGAAAGGAATTGAGTTTCAAGAAATTGAAACTTATGTGACTGCTTAAAACCCAGCTGAAGAACAAATTTAGAAAACTCTGTTGACCCAGCAAGTACATGATGCCCTTTAGTGGGTTCCATGGCAATAGTTTCTGGTGTATTTTGTTAGGCACTCTTAGGAGCTATGCCCCTAATGGTCTGGAGTTTCTTTGGTCCTGAGTTTTCAACCAATTACCATAGCTGCTCAAAATGATCATTCCCCTAGGAAGGTATGAAAAAAAAAAAAGTAGAGAGAGAAGATGTGGTGTGTGTGTATGTATGTGTGTGTGTGTATATATATATATATATATACACACACACACATACATACACACACATATACATATATATAATGGAATATTACTCAGCCATAAAAGGAATGAAATAATGCCATTTGCAGCAACATGGATGGACCTAGGGATTATCATACTAAGTGAAGTCAGAGAGAGAAAGACAAATACCATATGATATCGCTTATATGTGGAATCTAAAAAAATGATACAAATGAATCTATATACATAACAGAAACAGACTCACAGACATAGAAAACAAACTTAGGGTTAACAAAGGGGAAAAGCGGTGGGAGGGATAAAGTAGGACTTTGGGATTAACAGATACAAACTACTATACATAAAATAGATAAGCAACAAAGATTTACTGTATAACACAGGGAACTATATTCAATATCCTGTAATAACCTATAGTGGAACATAACCTGAAAATATAACTGAATCACTTTGCTGTACACCTGAAAGTAACAGAATATTGTAAATAAACTATATTCAGTAAAAAATTAGAGAGATGAAGAAAATCATTCACATTTTTAAGATACATGTATACAAGCACGGTAACAGTCTGAATCTTTTGAGTATTCTCTGATTTTATGTATTTTTTTTTAACTTTTAAAATTTATTTATTTTTGGTTGCATTGGATCTTTGTTGCTGTGCACGGGCTTTCTCTAGTTGCAGCGAGCAGGGGCTGCTCTTCTTTGCAGTGCGCGGGCTTCAGTAGTTGTGGCACGTGGGCTCTAGAGCACAGGCTCAGTAGTTGTGGCGCATGGGCTTAGTTGTTCCGCAGCATGTGGGACATTCCTGGACCAGGGCTTGAACCCGTGTCCCCTGCACTGGCAGGGGGATTCTTTTTTTTTTTTTTTTTTTTTTTTTTGGCAGGGGGATTCTTAACCACTGCGCCACCAGGGAAGCCCCGAGTATTCTCTGATTTTAAGATGACTGAAACTTTTAAGAAAATTTGATCTTCTAAATGTATAGTTGTGATTTATGAGAATTACAAAAATTACTTAAGAGCTTAAGGAGCTTTTGCCTTCGGTGGGAGATGCTGGTCAGTGCTGCACTCTGAGACCTCCTCTCAGATCTCTTTACCATTTTCAGGCACATGGGTGCCCTTGATTTTCACTCCAACAGCCAGGACCTGCATATTGGAGGGCTGCCGTCAAGCTGTCAGATCTGAGTGGGTTCCAGAGCAGGAGAGGGCTGTGCAGTGGTCCACGCTGTGGAACACGTGGCCATGCTACTGGAGCCATATGGCTTGGCAGATCCTGTGATGCTTGATAAAGACACTGCCTCTGGCAAAGCCCCAGTGAGTCTTAGCGTAGACCCCTGGGATACTGAAGCAATGCCATGCCCCCTGCAGAAGAAAACTATACACCATTGGAAAAATCTCTGCTTATGCTGTTGGGCACTGAGCATCTGACAATGAGATATCAACTGGTATGTGATCAGAACTGCCTACTGTGAATTGGGTGCTGGGGTGCTGTCAGACCCACCAAGTTATCAAGTTGAGTGAGCACAACAGCAATCGATGATGAAATGAAAGTGGTACCCAGGACCGAGCCTGAGCGTGTCAAGGGGGTACAAGTAAGTTACACAAAAAGTGGTCCAGACCCTGTCACTTACCACTCTTGCATCCATTCTTCTACTCTATAACTATGGCCCCATATGGGGCTCCCCATGACCCACTGATGGAGGAAACAATCTGAGCCTGGTTCACGGAAGCTGTCTTAATAACTGGGGGTGGGGGGTGGACTCTTGCCCCAGTGAAACCGCACTAAGAAGTGGCCCTGAAATCAGTGGTAAGTGGAAATCCCCTCTACAAAGAGCTTTCGCTTCATGAGGAAAGAGAAGTAAGGGTAGACATGGATTCCTGAGCAGTGGCTGAAGCATGTCTGCTTTGTCAGGCCCCTGGAAGAAGTTTATCTGCAAAGAGGCTTGGGGAAGAGACATGTGCATGGACCTCTGGGAGAGATCTTGTATGTCGACACCCACCAGAGACCATGCACCACAGAGAAGGCACAAACAGCCAGGTGAACGATATGACATCTTGTAGATGTCAGCCAGCCTCAGACCTTGGCCCCAGTGTTCACACAGTGGACTGAAGAATGGAATAGCTTTGGTGGCAGAGATGGAGGCTATGTGTGTGCCCAGCACAGAATTACATCTTCTCTCACCAAGGCGAACGTAGCTGCTGCGCTGCCTGTTAGCTGCAGAGCCTAATACCGGGCTGCAAGTATGTACAGCCCCTTGAGACCAATCAGCCACTTGGTGGTGAGCTGATTACATCAGGCACTCTCCACCCTGGGAATATGTGGCAGTGATTTCTCTGTGACCAGGACCGGCATATCTACCAGGTGTGGGTTTACATGTCCTGCCTACGGTGACTCAGTCAACACGACTATTTGAGGGCACACACAACGCCTAATTTACTGTGAAACACTGTCCCGCACCAAGGGGCCTACTTTACAGCTAAGGAGGCGCAACAGTGGACACACGGGCCCCTCCGGTTTGCTCCAGCGGGTCACAAGCCTCTTCCTCAAACCTCTTTTCCCCAGTCACCCAGTCTTGGTCCTTCCATGGTCCTGACCATCCAGCCAAGTCCTTGGACAGTCTTCCTCCCCTCAGGGCATGTTTCTCTTCCCCCAAAATGAAAGCCCGGTCCACTGGGAGGATTTCCCCTCACCACTAATTTTCTTTCTTTTAAAATTTCTTTTGGCTGCACTGTGCGGCATGGGGGATATTAGGTCCCGACCAGGGATCGAACCTGTGCCCCCTGCAGTGGAAGTGTGGAGTCTTAACCACTGGACCTCCAGGGAACCCCCTCACCACTAATTTTCAATGTCACTCCTGAGTTGGGGTGTAGGGCAGCAGCAGTCCATTGTCAGCTAACTCATCCACGAACCAGGTCCAGCTCCTGACCCAAAAGAACATTCGATTGTCCTCTTAAAACACAGCTAAGGCATCTGCTTTGAGAGGACACCGCGTGTGGTTGGAGAGCTTCAAGATGAAGTATTATACATACCTTGGAACAAACAGCCATTATATGCATGCTGTCCCTGGGAGGGATCATCGTTAGTCTGGGAACCAAGGGATGGAAGTAAGAGTGGTCCTCACCGTCACTCTCAGTGACCCACTTGGGGAATTTGTGCTTCCTGTACTTGCAACGTTGTATCTGATGGGTTGGGTTTTGTGACACTTTCCCCAGGGGATGAAATGACATTTCCACTCTACCTAAAGCTATGAGTGCCACCTGGTGAGGTCATTTTGGTCTCTTCCTGTCTGTGGAGCAGGCAAAGAAGGAGTTAATATACAGACAGGTTATCAGTCTGCATACTCATTGCTACCTACTGGGGGCAGAGGTGAGTATGTCTGGAACCCACTAGGGCATCTCTTCGTGTTCTAGATTTCTAACTGTGACTAGGCAATCCTAGCAACTATGGTGTGACAAGGGCTTGGTAACCAGGGGTTCAGGCTCCTCAGAAAGGGTGGTCTCGGGCACCCCAAAGGGCAAACAGCGGCCTAGCATGAGGGGAATATCAGAGAGTAGAGGAGTAGAGGAGGGAGACAAAGCATCAACTACAGCCTGAGGACCAACCAGCAGTAACTTGCTCCATTAACCCTTCTCTTGAAAGTCTTTTCTTCCAGAAATGGTGACCAGCCACGACCCGAAGGATTAGTGGGGTGAACTAACCCTGCACTAGTGACAGGTACAGACGGATCTGAGCGGTGCGAGGGGTGGACAGAGTTCCACCCAGGTGCCCTCGGATCCCGCCACCATTTTGATCCCAGTGGGCTTTCCGTCTCAAGAGTCAGGACCCGCATCTCTGTCGGATGGCAGTCCTCAGGCTGCCAAAGCTGGAGTGGCTGAGAATTTCCATTCCTCTAGGTGCAGCTGGCATATATACTCCAGAGTTTTTGCCACTAATTAGGACAACTCTAAAGTGTGTCCTCCAGAGCTCCTGTGTGGGTCTGAGTCAAAGTCCCTGTACCTGGTGGTCGGCACCCTTATGTGGCCTTCTTCTCTTTCTCCACCTAATTCTTCATTCCCCTACCAATTTTTTTTTTCCCTAATAAAACACTTTTACATGAATTCTTGTCTCAGAGTGTGCTACAGGTGAACCCAACCTAAGACATTTTCTTAGGTATTTGAAGTATTTGAGAGAACCAGATGCATTAAATTTATAATTAGAGTTTGAAATGTCTCAAGGAATTTAATTTTCCAAGTAAGGTGAAATGCTTAAGGATGATTTGGTCAGTTGAGTTCACTGAAATACTAATAAGGGAACAAATCGAAATGATTGTTATTTCTTACACAAAATGTGTTAGATTTAGAAATAAAATAGCAAGATTTATAAATTGAGCTTAAAGCTTTCAACGAAGTCAGGTTTCTAACTCAAAACTTTAATAAATTTAACTTGAGGAAAACAATATTTTCAGGAATTCCTTTCCTGGCTGCCGAGTCCTTTTTGGGCAGTAGACGCTCACTAGATTTTGAAGCAAATAAATATTGAATGAATAAACACAAGGCTTACCTTTATGTTTATAAATATCTGTAGCCATATTCTTCATTGTAAATGTAAGTCATCAAATGTATCCAGTAGGGTATGTAAAATTCCCAAGTCAATATCAAAGTGTCAACTCTGAGCTAAAAATGAGAAACACTCATAAATTATCACAGACACTCATTTACCAAACTAGACAACTAATTACAATTATGCTCATCAATGCGTACAAAATAAGTAGTTCCACATAAAAATGAATCTATAAAAAGGTGCATCAATAATCATAAATGCAGGATATCATCATGCCCCAATTTGGTAATCATCTGAGGTAACTACAATTTTAAAAGTTGAAATTTCACCTTGAAACTAAAAGATGGGATAAATACTGTCTAGTTGAATATATTTTAGGTGTCTGCTTTTTAAAGTGCAGGGTTCAGTCTCGCTGAAGAAAATGAGGATAGAATTCAGAAAATGGAAAGAGGTGGTATTTATTTTATTACAATGACAGGTAGTAGAAATTTTGTCTGCATTTTCCTAACTGTATGAAACACAGAATAAAACACTTAGTACTTTAAGAGACACATAGGTTGTTGACAAGAATTTAGTGCTTAAATGCTTATCGTTGGTAAGTTACTTTTGCTGTCTGATCATGATGACAGTTTCTCATAGTTTAAGGAAGAACTACTCTATTTTCTCAGGTCTTTGATTTTATTACAAAGACCGAGCTGGATATGAATATTCTTACAGGCGCCTCTTTCTCTGGGGAGACAAAGGGGAATGAATTATAGAGAAGAAACACTGAAAGTACAAATATCACTTTATTTAAATTATTTGATAGTTACATTATTCAGTAATTAACCCCCACCCCAAAATTCAAACACTCAAATTTTTTCCTCAGTAGATCAATTTTGAAGTAAAGTGTGTAAAGAGTTCTTTTTTTCACACAAAACTGCACGTGTTGTATGTGTTAATTTTTTTTATGTAGTCATTCATAAATATTGGAAAATAGACCCAGTAAACAAAAGACACAATCATAAATTATAATTACATAATTATAATGTAATCAGACATATTAAGCTATATTTCAGCAACAAATTCTCAGTTCAAAAAAATATTTCTATGAGCATATATTATGCTTTAAAAATTTAATAAACATAGGTCTTATTTTAAGGAAGTTTATTTTCTAGACTTCCGATAGAAAGAAGTTAAATAGATAGTAATTAGAGTGGGCTAGAATGAAAAAAGAACTAAAAGCTAAGTGTGAAACAATAATCTTCCACCAAGAGAAGCTAAAAATAGAGAATGAATAAGAGGGAGTGAAAGGAATCTGAGGGAAGTTCCCAAATTTATTTAGCAGACCTTGTGAATATAAAAAAAGCAATAACCTGAAGCTACCATGACTTCATTTTCAGAAATGTTCTCATGCTCTTTTGCAATGCCTGGGATGCTAGTTAAACTGGTTGCTGTTCTCCAAACTGTGACTTGTCTTCCGGGTTCAAACACGTGTATGTGATGAAGACATCTTCCCATTTGCTTCGGTTTTGTGTTTGCTCTCGTCTTTTGGCTTAACTTCCCCTAGCAGTCATGAAGACAGTCTTCTCTATTTTTAAAGCTTTATAGTTTTTCTATGCATATTTGGGTCTTTAATTTCTTTGGAATTGATTTTTGTGTATGCACTTGATTTTTTAACAGAGGTCCAATTGCCCCAGTACCATTTGTTGGGATATTTTAATTTCTTTGTGAATGAGTTTTGATAAATGATATTTTTTTCTGGAAATAGTAATTTCCGGAAAAATTTACTGGCATAAAATTGTTCATAATAGCATCTCTTCTCTGTTTTGTCTTTACCTTCTTCCTTTTTAAGCATCTTCAGCAACCTCTTTTTCATTCCTGATTTTGGTTATTGGGACTTCTTTTTTCCTTCATTCATTATTTTTTTTAAAACATCTTTATTGGAGTATAATTGCTTTACAGTGTTGTGTTAGTTTCTGCTGTATAACAAAGTGAACCAGCTATATGCATACGTATATCCCCATATCCCCTCCCTCTTGCATCTCCCTCCCACCCTCCTTATCCCACCCCTCTAGGTGGTCGCAAAGCACCGAGCTGATCTCCCTGTGCTATGCAGCTGCTTCCCACTAGCTGTCTATTTTACATTTGGTAGTGTATATATGTCAATGCTACTTTCTCACTTCGTCCCAGCTTACACGTCCCCCTCCCCATGTCCTCAAGTCCATTCTCTACATCTGTGTCTTTACTCTTGTCCTGCCCCTAGGTTCATCAGAACCATTTTTTTTTAGATTCCATATATATGTGTTAGCATACGGTATTTGTTTTTCTCTTTCTGACTTACTTCACTCTGTATGACAGACTCTAGGTCCATCCACCTCACTACAAATAACTCAATTTCGTTTCCTTTTATGCCTGAGTAATATTCCATTGTATGTATGTGCTACATCTTCTTTATCCATTCATCTGTCGATGGACACTTAGGTTGCTTCCATGTCCTGGCTATTGTAAATAGTGCTGCAGTGAACATTGTGGTACATGACTCTTTTTGAATTATGGTTTTCTCAGGGTATATGCCCAGTAGTGGGATTGCTGGGTCATATGGTAGTTCCATTTTTAGTTTTTTAAGGAACCTCCATACTGTTCTCCATAGTGGCTGTATCAATTTACATTCCCACCAACAGTGCAACATTGGTTACTTTTATTAGTCTTCATGAAGAATCACTTTTGGGCTTACTGATACTCTCTACTGTTTGTTTTTAAATTTTTTCATTAATTTCTGCTTTTTCCCCCCTTCTAATTCATTGGGCTCATTTTGCTATTCTTTTTCTAATGTACTGAGGTAAATGTGTCATGCATTAGTGTTTAGCTATTTTTGAGTATCTGCACTTAAGGCTGTATAGATTTCTAAGAATTACTTCAGCTTTATCACACAAGTTTTGATATGTGATATTTTCATTATTGTATAATTTGAACTACTTTCAACTTCCCAGTATGATTCCTCCACTCATTGATTATTTTAGACATGTGTTTCTCAATTTACAGACACATAAGTATTTTCCTGGTTATCTTTCATATTTGATTCTTAGTAAGATTAAATTATGGTCATTGAACCTGCTAAATTTTATTCATATTATTAAAACTTACTGAGGCGTGCTGAATGACGAAACATATGGTCAATTTTTGTAAATGTTCCATGTATTCTTGGAAAGAACGCATATTATGCATAATTGGGTGAGATGTTCTGTATGTGCCACTAGTTGTTTCTTAATCGTGTTGCTCAAATCTTTTAAATCCTTACATTTTTCTGCTTTTGCCATATTAATAACTCAGAAAAGTATAATAAGATCTGTCATGCTAGTTGCAGTCCATTCTGTTACTCCTTATAGTTCTGCAATATTTGCATTATATATTTTGAGGCTATATCGTAGATGCACGTAAGTTAAAGTTTTTTTATCTTCTTAGTGAAGAAGATATTATGATGTGGCTCTTTTTTCTATAGTATTGCTTTTGGCCTTACTCTATTTTGTGTTTATAGTGACACCATCTTTCTTTTCATTAGCATTTGCATGGTATACTTTTTAAATCTTTTTACTTTCAAGTTTTCTGTGTTATTATCTATTGGATGTGTCTTTTATAAACAGCATAGGGTTGGATTTAATATTTTAAGTCCAGTTTGACAATATTTTTCTTTTATCTGGAGAATTTAATCTATTTCCATTTAATGTAATTACTGATATATTTAGGTTTAAATATATCATTTTATTCTGTGTTTTCCATTTGTCTTGCTTTTTTTGTTTCTTTTTCTCTTTATTCCTTTTTTTCTTGCTTTATTTTGGAATTACACAGTGTTTTTTCAACAGTAATTATTTCTTAATTCTAGCTTTGAAGTTGTTATTTCTGTTTCTATGCTTTTACTAGTTACCTAAGAAATTTTTACTTGCACACTTATTTTATCACATTCTAAATTAATCAGTATTTTTACCCTGGTTTTGGACAACATGAGCAATATAGAACACTTTAAGTTCATTAATTTTCTTGACTTACACATTATCATGTATTTCTGTTCTTTTTAAAACTTCACTAGTCATGGTTATTACTCATTTACATAAAGTTATTTAGTCAATATTCATGTACGTTAATCTGCAGGTTTATCTCTTTGTTTGTTCTTCATTTCTTCTTGCATTTCAGACCCTCTGTCTTGAATCCCTTTCCCTCTGCTGAAATATATCCCTTAGTAATTCACTTTGTGAGAGTCTGAGGAAAGACAAATCTTGACGGTTGAATTAATTAGGATATACCACCAGATGTGGGAAATGAATAAGGACCCTGCATTCTAGATGATGCACTATTTCTTACTCCACCCAAGGCTGGAATGACAGTCTCTACAGTTTGCACTTTTCCAGAATCTGAGACAGCCCTGGGTTAGCTGGTGAATAGGTCAGCAGCTCAGACTTGCATCTTGATGTAGCTATAGTCAGTCACTGGGGTGAACAACTCACGTGTGCATTTCTGCTCCTCTGACTACCGAGCTTGTATTCTCATTGGCTCAACTTTAGAAGGTTCTATAGGTGAGATGAGAGTGTAAAAATTCACTGGTCTTAATGGGTTAGTTTCTGAGATATGCTTTTATTGTGCAGAATGGGACACGTATTCAACTTCTATGTTTTAGTATAGGAAAAAATGTGTACCATTGTTTTGGTCTCTTATTAAGGAGTGAAAGGGTAAAATGGACTAGGTTCCCAGTTATGCCTGAAAAAAAAAATCGAAGTAAAATTTATTTCATCAAAAAGGATCAGGGAATCTTCCCACTACTGTGTAGAATTAGGAGGTGAAACAACGAAAGCCAAATAGCAGCTGGAGACCAGTTGTCAGTAAGTACCATGAGGTAAGCTGCAAAGAACTTTGAATTAGGTCAGTATAAACAATAGGGGGTTACTCAAGTTCTTGCCTCAGGAAGGTCATGAACAAAGTGAGTATTTGTGATTATGTTTGTCTCACCAACAGCCAACCCCCAGGTATTGTAAGGCTACAAAGCTATCTCATTGTCTTCCTGGATCATCTAACCCTGGGATTCTCTGTGACATTTCAAATTGCTCAATTTGGAGCACACCAAATGGAGTTCAGTATTCAAACACACCGTGCATTTGTAGAACATGACATGCTGAAAATATGAATGGATTCAAAGTGCATTTAGAAAAAAAAGTCTGTTATATTCAAGATTTGCTGTTAAGGGGATGCTTTCATAGAATATTAGAACTGGAAGGGCCCCCAGAAACGATAATGTGCGGCCATACTATATTTGGGACCTATTTATACTAAAAATTATTCATTGCTTGTGCTTATTATACTTATATTATATTAAAAATTTTTTGTGTGTTTATCTAAATTCAGTTTAACTGAATGTCTGGTGTTTTTCTTTGCTAAACCGGCAATCCTACCATAAAGACTTCTCCCAGGCACCAGCAAGATTTCACTATGTAGAAAAACTTCCTGTGTAAGTTACTGTCAAAAAGTCTGTTTGTCGGCTATTTTAGAATATTTAAATCTATTCAGAAATTATTAAAAGATTTTTGAAAAACGAATTTTGTATTCAAAACTTGGAAATAAGACAAAAAGAGGGGAGCACTTTCTTTCAATGTCATCTTGGAGCATTGTTTAACAGGTCTAAGTGAGGATTATTTAAATATTTAGGGCAATATACTTGTTTGTCTTGCTATCTATTCATGATTAAAGGGCCAGAGTCTACAAAATTACATGTTATGTTGATATATTTGTCTGGAAAACACGCAAATAATTTCAGTGTATTAGAAAAGATAACTGAAAGGTTATTGCTTTATTGCTTTGTAGGACATGAACCAGTTTTGTATAATCTAGAACTTTTATTCTGACATTTTTTTTTCAATGCCTGTAAATAGTCACTTCCTCAAATGTTCCTTGAACCAAACTTTGCCATCCAGCTGGTTCTCTCATTAAGAACAGAATAAGTCTTGGTCATGCATCCATTCTCTATGTGTGCATGAATCATGTTTTTAAGTTTTTGAAAATTAGTTTTGATGCCTTTGTATAAGAAAGGGCAGTCCTGACGTGCATTGTACATTGTGACTTTTCCTGCATAAGCCAAGCTGCGTGGAGAAGAAAGCCAGATTTGAGGAGCTGAAATCCAAGCTGCATGGAGAAGAAAGCCAGATTTGGAGAGCTGAAATCCAGTTTCTCTCTCTTGCAGAAAAATGCAGCCAACTAGGAAGTAGTCAAGAACCAAGTACACATCCTGAGTGGGAATGTCTGATCGTCAAAGTCAACAGCAATGGATGAATTAAATCTTCTTCCTATTTTCCCATATACAATGATAAAATATTGTATTTATGACAAAAAATACTTAATTAAAAATATAATTGAAGAAAGCCTTCTCGAAACGATTTTCAAGACTCAGATTTTTCAAACCATGAAGCACCGATAATTAAGAGATAAAGGCTTATCTTTAAAACTGTAAGGGAAAATAATAATCACAGAGTGATAATACTGTCACAGAATGATAATAATCTGTGGTTAATCTGTGATGAGTAATAGTTGAAGATTTTTTAGAAGGTACCTGAATATACTTAAGTATTTATATTTCTTTACAGTTTTCTCTAAAATAATTGTTGTTGATTATTGGTAAAGCAAAATTTCCTTCTGTTAATTTTGGGCTACTGATTTTTTTTCATAAGAAGTATAACTGAATGGAATTATGACCTCTCCTATACTGTTATCCACCTCTGAAAAAGCTTCACAATTTAGATCACAGAGTCCGTCAAAAGGGAACACTGTTCAATTTGTTGGCAATCATCAAAATCATAAGAAATATCTCCTAAGCCAGGGAGAAAACAGCCTCGGAAACAAGCTAAGAGGAGAAGTCAGAGTCAGATTCATGAGAAGAGAAAGATTCGGAGCAAGATGGTCTGAGGTGTGCAGTCAGTTCCGTCAGCAAGTAAGCATGCGACTTTGGCACATTTTCCTCTGCCTCTGGTTGTCCCGTATGTGAACCAGGTGATAACAATAGTAGCAGCAACTAACACTTACACAGCCCTTACTTCAAATGTGTAAACATGTGAGTGTAGTCTATATAGTGGCCTTTATGAGACATTTTTCTCACACTAACTTGGTGCTGTAGACTGAATGTTTATGTCCACCCAAAATTCATATGTTGAAACCTAGTCCCCAATATGAAGGGCACTGGGAGGTGGGGCCTTTGGGAGGTAATTAGATCATGAGAGTGGCGCCCTCATGAAAGGGATTAGTGCCCTTGTAAAACAGACCCAGCAAGCTCTCCTTTTCTGCCGAGTGAGGACACAGTGACAAGGTGGTCATCTATGAACCAGGAAATGGATTCTCACCAGACAGTGAATCTGCTGGCACCCTGATCTTGGACTTCCAGCCTCCAGAACTGTGAAAAGTAAATTTCTGTTGTTTATAAGCTATCCAATTTATGGTATGCTGTTATAGCAGTCTGAGCAGACCAGGACACTTGGGCATACTCTTCTCAAAAAAACTTGGGCGATTAGTTAAGCTCTCAAAAAGGAAATCAAGGTAGAAATTGATTAGGTAACCAGCTACTGTGTGGAATTGGGCTTCAAATCCAGGCAGCTGCTTTCAGAACTCTTTCTCAACCACTGTACTACACTGCCTCACTAAAGGTCCCTTCTAAGTAGAGCTCTTAACTTATGAACCAGTTATTTTAAGTTCTTGGTTTGATAATTCCAAAATCTGTGTCGTATCTGAGTCTGGTTCTAATGTTTGCTTTGTCTCTTCAGACTGTGTTTTTTTTGCCTTTTAGCGTACCTTGTGATTTTTTTTGTTAATAACCAGGTATGATATATCAGGTAAAAGGAACTGAGGTAAATAGGTTAGAGTGAGGTTTTATGCTTATCTGGCTAGAGGTTAGGCTGTGTCTAATGTTTTCAGGAGCTGTAGGTGTCAGAAGCTACGATTTTCTCTAGCATCCTTGTGTTTGTTTCTCCTGTTGTCTTTGGGTTTCCCTAGAGACTCTTTCTTATATAGGGTCTGAGGCTTGCAGCTCTTTCAGCTGTAATCCCCTATAACTATACAGAAAACCCCATTGTGGTGATAAGGGAGGGGAAGTGTCCTGTAGTCCCATGATGGGGTCTTAGCCTTTTAGTGAGCCTGCACCCCTGGGCTGTGACCTTCCCACACTCTTCCCAGTCCCTGATGCCCTCCTCTCCTTAGGTGAGACGGGGCTGGAGTTGGGTATTTCCCTTCCCTCACGTTGCTCAGACTCTGGTAAAACCCAAATGGGTTAGGCTCTGGCAAAATAGTTTCCCTTGAGGACTGCCTTTTGTTAAGGAGAAGAGACTGCTCTGCATATATTTCAAAACAATTACCTTTCCCTCTCCTGCCTGAAGCACAAGGGGATTTTTCTCTTATCTTCACTGTGGGAACCTAGTAGAGCTCCTGGAGGTAAAACTCATGGAAGAGTGGGGGCCTTCCCCTAAGACTGGCCCCTGGAGTTTTAACTGTCCCGCAGCTTCACACTCAGTCTCCAGCAATGCATCAGGTAGAGTTGAGGTGTTCCTGCCGCACTGGCTCAGCACTGGCTCCCGCTCCAGAGCTTCTGCTCCTCGTGGCTGTGATTCTCTGTACCCTCCTCTCTCTCCAATGTCCGGAGCAGTGGCTCATCCTGTGACCTCAGTTCGCTCACGGATCTAAGATGAGTGGTTGATTGTCAGTTTGTTCAGCCTTCTCCTTGTTGGGAGGATGGGATTAGTGACTTCTAAGCTCTTTACACGTGGCATTGCACACCAGAAGTCCCTCAGGTCCCGTCGGGCTCTCCTGCCCTGGAACTCTGCAGCACTGGCTATGTCTCCTTCATGCTTTGTGGCCTGAATTTTTGAATGTTTTCTTTCTTTGTAATGGCATGCAAAACATGGCATGAATGAAGCTAACTGACTTTTGTTCCTCCTGTGGTTTTGATCCATTAGAACCATCCCAGAAGGCCATGATGTAAATGGCCAAGAAGCTTGTACAAAATCACACACAATTTTTTCACGATTATCAATGACTACTTAAATACAGTGATAAATGCCATAACAAATTATATTTCAAAGGTTGGCAAATCACAATTCTTTTTGTGTGTGTGTGTGTTTTTTTTAATGGTTGCTATTTTGTTTTGTTTTGTTTTTTTATCGCGGTACGCGGGCCTCTCACTGTTGTGACCTCTCCCGTTGCGCAGCACAGGCTCTGGACGCGCAGGCTCAGCGGCCATGGCTCACGGGCCCAGCCGCTCCGCGGCATGTGGGATCCTCCCGGACCGGGGCACGAACCCATGTCCCCTGCATCGGCAGGCGGACTCTCAACCACTGCGCCACCAGGGAAGCCCTAATGGTTGCTATTTTTAAAATTAAAATTTTCTTTTTAAATTGAAGTGTAGTTGATTTTCAACGTTGTGTTAAATCACACACAATGTGTGTGTGGCAGACCCAGAAATCAAGCCCAGGCAGTTAATTAGGAAGTGCCCAGGCTCCTAAAAATAACTGACATAGCTTATCTTTCAGTTTGAGCTGGGGATATATGTGTGATGTTGGTTTGTTCTGTTACTGGTGATCAGTTTGATCACTTGGTTAAGGTGGGTCCACCAGGTTTCTCTACTCATTATTTCTTGAAATAGTCCTTCTTGTATTTTATATATATTTTTTATCCTTCTGACTCTCCCATTATTAAATACAAATAAAATTGCTGTTTTCATGCAACAACATGAAAGAATCTCAAATGCATTTAGCTAAAGAAAAAAAGCCAGACCCAAAGGGCCACATGATACCATCTACAGAACATCCTGGAAAAGGCAAAACTAGGGAAGGAAAATGTACCAGTGACTTGAGGAGGCTGAGGAAGGGGAACGTGAGGCCAGGTCTCTGGGCTGGGTCCAGGCTGCATCTTGAGATAATCTGGGAGGTGGCAGGAGTGTGAAGGGGACACAGACTGAAGGTGGCTTGGAATCCAGTGGGTAGGAATAAAACTGTGGCATTATTTTATATACAAATTTGTAAGGCCTGAGCTTGCTGGTTACAGGTATTGAAAAACTGTTTGCATTCATTTCTGTAGGAGGAGGTTATTTACCTCTGGCTGCTCAGCCAGTGCACTCTCCTTTGGGGTCAAACATTTGATGTTTTGCTAAAACCCAGTGCTGCTGTTATTTTGTTCCTCTTCCTGGATCTTGTGCAGATCGTGTCTGATGCTCTGATCTCAGGGATATATTGCTGCCAGGTTATTTTACCCCCAGTATATTGCGTTTGACAACTTAATGGCACAGAATAGAATGTTGCTTCGTCACTGAGGGTCATAATCGTTGAGGTTTAAAGTTACCTACTTTCACTCCTCAAAAAAAGCTCTCTTTTTGAATTATGGTTTTCTCAGGGTATATGCCCAGTAGTGGGATTGCTGGGTCACATGGTAGTTCTGTATACCTTCTTTGGAGAAATGTCTATTTAGGTCTTCTGCCCATTTTTGGGTTGGGTTGTTTGTTTTTTTGATATTGAGCTGCATGAGCTGCTTGTAGATTTTGGAGATTAATCCTTTGTCAGTTGCTTCATTTGCAAATATTTTCTCCCATTCTGACAGTTGTCTTTTCATCTTATTTATGGTTTCCTTTGCTGTGCAAAAGCTTTTAAGTTTCATTAGGTCCCATTTATTTATGTTTTTATTTCCAAAAAAAAAAAGCTCTTTGAAAATTAAATAGTTTTAAAATTTCTTAGTTTACATAATTGGTAAAATGTCTCCTCCTCTGTTTCCCCCAACTCAAAAGGGGTAAAGGGACAAGTTTTTAAGCAAATCCTTTTCTTTCTTTTTCCTCTCAGAGCTCTGGAGACTTTAGTATGGGATTCTTAATGGCCAAAGAATATTAGCTACCCGGGAGCAACTTTTACCCCTGGGAGGAAATTATGGGTTTATGGTTTGTTTTGTGGCCAACACCATTCTTTCTAGTTTTGTCTATGGCCTAAACTGTGAGACAAAATAACTGGGAATGCTATGACGAAAATAATAGAGTGAGTCCTTTTGTTGCTATGGTGACAAGAATAAATTGAATCCATTACTCTGAAAAATTGCCCGAAAGTGTAGTTTAGCATTCCACAGTGGGTGTATTTGTTAAGAATTTTAATCTGTCACCTTCCATCAAAATGGCACAGCAGCCAGAGAAATATTTTACATCCGTACTTTTAGCTGGTTTTGATTATTTTAAAAGAAAACAGTGGAGAATAAATAGTCATCATTATATCGGCAATGTAAGTAATTTTTCTAAAAGGAGCTTGCCAGGTACAAACCTAAAAGCACATTACGGTTTTGTTTCCACCATGATGGAAAATGTCATTGTCAGCACCGGCTGAGCTTTGGATGATTTTTCAGGTAATCAATAATCATTAGTATGAAATAGGATTCAAGAGGTCTGGTCTAGAAACTAGAGGATGTGGTTTCCGTCCCTCCCTCCCTTCTTCTTGCTCTCTCTTCTCCTCTCAGTAGTTATGAATCCCTGAAATTATGTGTTTAACAACTTCACCTGCCTGAAAAGCTTTTTTTGTGTTTGTTTTTGCAGTACGCAGGCCTCTCACTGTTGTGACCTCTCCCGTTGCGGAGCGCAGTCTCCGGACGCGCAGGCTCAGCGGCCATGGCTCACGGGCCCAGCTGCTCCGTGGCATGTGGGATCTTCCCGGACCGGGGCACGAACCCGCGTCCCCTGCATCGGCAGGCGGACTCTCAACCACCGCGCCACCAGGGAAGCCCAGAAAAGCTTTTATATGCTCATTCTTTCAGGCCCCAGTTGGTTTGTACCCATTTCATTTTCTGGTTTTCTGATGAAAAGTGAGGATTAACTATGCAACCTCTTCTTTTAGCTTCACATTTGTTGCCTTGGAACTTAATTGTTCTGATGGTTTTCTAACATGTCAGTATCACTTTAAGTCTTTGGTACAGATAAGCAGGAAATAAGGGGGCAACTATATTCTCACGCATTTAACCCAGACTTTCTTTGTTCCTTATGCTCTTTAGTTTTTGTTGCTATTGAAAGAATATTATTTCTTTTCAAGAAGAAGTTCTGTTTCATCAGCTCTACAGAAGGGTGGGTTTACTTAAGTTTCTAGACACTGTCTCCCCTTCTTCCTCATTTCGTGTTATTTTATTGGCAAAAAACACTTCTATTTAGATGATTCAAAAACATGAAGCCGTCTCTGATGTTCTTTTTCTATTTTTCCCAAGAAAGGAAGTTTAAATCAATAACTGAAATACATTTTTGTGGTGCTCAGAGATTTACTTCCTCGGAACTGTGGGAATTAACTTAGGTAACTGAAGTCAGCTCTAGTAGAGACATAACAAATGCCTCTCCGGAAAGGGAGCCTCCCCTCTGGAGTACCAAAGGCCCAAATTCTTCACCTGTAGACTTTTTAAAATAGCTGAACCAGAGAAGAAGCATGTGTTCAAACGTGCCAACAGAATCAATTTTTGGTTTTTAATTTGGGGAACTTTCTCAGATCTGGAAAACTTACTGAAAATCAAGGGTGAAGTTTACACATTTTACATATTTACCTTCTGAAGAACACAACCTTAAGACTATTTTCATGTCTTTCTCTTTCAAGGAGGGAAATATCTGGACAACGGGCCATTTCCAAGTCCTCTGTTTCCTGCACACCACCCAGCTGTTGATGGCCTCTATTTTGCTGAATTTTGATGAGGCCTCTTTCAGGGGCAAGGAAACTTGCCCTGTCCTCCCTAGCTGCCCATTAGGAGACAGCCTAGAGGGAGCTGGGGGCGGGGGCTCATTGCAGATGGCGAGGCTGGCTTGCTTCCTCCTGGAGAAGCAGGACGGCTCCGAGCTGTTTCTCTGTCCGGCTGGGCGTTGAGCGAGCCTGGCCAGGTGCGGGAGGGCTCGGCCGAGACCTTGCTGGGAGGCCGGTCACCATCAGTCAAAGGCTGTTGCTGAGCTGAGAGCTTTCGGACGCTGGCCAGCACGGAAACGGTCATCAGCTTCCTCAGCATCCCTGGACCAACTGCCTCCGGAGCAGAGCTGGGGCTGACAGTTTTGGAAACAACTCACACCTGGGATGCTGAGAACTGTTACTGAAGAAGGGAAAACTAGACACTTGCATGTGACTCAGAGGATGTAGTTAGGCTAACAGATCCTGAAAACTGCCTGGAGCCCTGAAATTCTAGGTCTTGAAGATTAGTATCGTGTCTTCTGTGACCCATACTGGCCATTCACCTGACTGGAGCATCCTCGGTTCACGAGAATCTGACACTCTGAGCGGAGTCACTAGCTCTGGCTCTAGGGGCACGAATCTCTGTGGCGTGGATTCCTCTGCATCCCAGCCCCAAATAGGGACCCTCCAGGAGCTCCAGAGAAGTTCTTTGCAACACATAGAACAGACAAAAGGTGAGCGTCCACAGTATAAAAACATCTACAAATCAGTAATAAAAAGATGATAGAATGTCAGTGAAAAAAGTCACTAAGAGAAAGACCCAAGAAAGATGGGCGAAAGACACAAATGAGCATGTCACAGAAGAGAAAACATAAACGGTCAATAAAATCATGAAAAATGTCACCCTCATTAGCAAGCAGGGAAATGTAAGTTTTAAAGCCACTGCAAGAGATCAGTTTACACCCACTTCATTGGCAAAAAATACAGTGAACCAAAACCAAGTGCTGTTGAGGCTGTGAGGTAACGGGAACTCTCCTACAACACAGTTAGGAGCGTAAATTGGCACAATCGCATCAGAAAACAAGTCAGCATTAGTCAGCGATTCCTGCAACCTGGCAATTACACTTCAAGGGATGAAATGTGCAGCCGTACATCTAGTATCATTATTTATAATAATAAAAATTCAAAACAACCAATATATCCATCAACAGTAGATTGGAGGGCTTCCCTGGTGGCGCAGTGGTTGAGAGTCCGCCTGCCGACGCAGGGAACACGGGTTTGTGCCCCGGTCCGGGAAGATCCCACATGCCGCGGAGCGGCTGGGCCCGTGAGCCATGGCCGCTGAGCCTGTGCGTCCGGAGCCTGTGCTCCTCAACGGGAGAGGCCACGACAGTGAGAGGCCCGCGTACTGCCAAAAACAAAACAAAACAAAACAGTAGGTTGGATAAATCAGTTTTAATATTACTCATACAACAGAGCACTATGTCACGATGAAAATGAAGAAAGTATAGTTCCATGTATCAATATTAGTAAATTTAAAAAACAAAGTGAAAAGAAACACAAAAGCAAGTCACAGAAGAACGCATCCAGCAAGATCTCATTATAAGTTGAAGGACAGGCAACAGGGGATGATATATTGTTTGGAGATACACATGTATGGGTTAGAACTGAAAAAAAAGTTGGAAACTAAGTAATATGAAAGTCAGGATGGTGCCCTCCATGGTGGAAGTTGGAGAGGGGGTTGGTGATAGAGACGGGCTCACAGAGGGTGTTGAAGTCATTGACAAAGTTCCGTTGCCTAAGCTGGGTAGTGGCCGCAGAGCTGTTTGCTTTATTATTATTTAAACTACATGTTAAACTGTATATTATTTAAACTATACATGTACGTGCATATATAATTACTCTATGATGTTATTTCACAATTAAAAAAAAGAGAAGTGGGGGGGGAAGGAACACCAAATGGTGTTTGGGGTCCATGTGAGCTGGATTTAGCACTGGGGGAGTGGATAGCCAAGGGGACTAATAAAGAAATGTCTGCACAGTTTCTGCAGTGTCTGCTCTGGACTCCGAGTGTATTCCCGATCAGCTTGGGTCTCTGTGGTGCTGGACTGCGTCAACACACCTTTCCAAACTGTGGGCTCAGGGATGGCTTCCTGCAGAAGATGATGCTGGAGCTGGGTCCTGAGGGGTGAAGGACAGTGTGTCCAAGAGCAGGGAGACTTGTTTTATGATGCAGTATGATTGCCATTTGTTCAACAAATATTTATTGGGGTTCTCTTAAAAAAATAAAGAAACATAAAGGGACACATAAAGCTATATCTGAAAAGTGTCATAAGTTTGAATGAATGAAGTATTACAGAAATTGATGCAAAGAAGGTACCGATTTCAGTTGTAACAGCATCAGGAGAACCTTAGAATCATCGTGTTTCAGAGCTGGGAAGAGAGGGAAGAAACAGTTACTGAGCGTCGCTAGAGTCAGGCGTTCTGTTCGGTGCTTTACGGATCCAGGTGGGTGGAAAGGGCTTTCTAGGTGAAGGGGCTGCCTGAGCAAAGGCCAGAGGAGGAAATTACAGGGTTCATCCAAGGAGCAGTGAGCTGTTTGAGTGGAATAAAACAAAATAAGTTAGCATTTATTTCAGGGGTTCAACAATTTTTCTGTAAAGGGCCACGTAATAGTACTTTAGGCCGTGTGGGCAGCATAGTCTCTACAGCAACTACTCGACTCTGCTGTTGTACCACAAACACGGTCATAGACCATGTGGGTGTGGGTGTGTTCCGATAATATTTACAAAAACAGGCAGTGGGCTGGATTTGGCCCACCGGCCAGCGTTTGCCAACCCCTGATTCATTGAATCCTTGCTATGTGATGAAAGAGCTCTGTGTGAAACATTTGATATGCTTTATCTCAGTCCTCAAAACCCTCACGGAGCAGGACAGTACCTATCACTACCCTTCTCTCCCATTTACAGATGAGGAAACCATGGAAATCTCCGAGAGATTAAGGTTATTTAGTAACAAGTGTTGGGGGCAGCATTTGAGAAGAGAGTCAGGCTCTAGGGTCACTCTTAATCACTGTGCTGCCTGAAAATTAGAGGGATTGTTGGGGGGGATGGGGCCCTCATGGCGATCCTTGCTGCCAGGCTAAGAGTCATCTTGGTTGGACAGCTGAGAGCCATGGAAGGTTCTGGGTGGAGACTGATATGATTAGAGCTGTTCTACACCCTGCTTCTCCTCCACGGAGGCGTAAGCTGTGGAGCTGCTCCTCACTCAGGTGTTCACAAGCAGGACGTCCAAGACAGATCTTCAGATCATTTGGAATCAGCCGTGCTGAGAAGTCTGCACATCTGGGGGTAGCCCAGTGCAGTGGGGAGAGGACGACCGTGCACACGCGGAGCAGACAGCTTGCAGTAAAGGCTGAAGCAGCTTCAGATAACTATCAGTCACGGCAGGTTTTCTGGACTTGCAACAACAAAAATAGCCTCTTTTGTTCCTGGTGACTTATTTGAGTCAGGGGACTCAGTGTCCGCACTGTTAGCAGCTGCCCTGTGGCAGCCCTCTCACTTCAGAGAGCAGTTTGGCAAGCTCAGGTTTTCCATTTTCTAAGGCTGCCCAAATGTAAGTGTCATGTTGCTTTCATATGGAAGGCTGACACCATGTTCATTTCACCAGAAGGCAGTCACTTGCTAATCACTCCTCCACCTGGAAGACAAGAGCTTATGAGAAAGGGTCCCCATTACCATGTTTGAAAATAGGATGGTCAGAGGATAGGAGTCAATCACTAGTGATTTATATCCTAACCATGTCCTCTTGGCCAGAAAGGGAAGATAGGGGCCAGATCTTCAAGGTCTTTATAACATATTAAGGAGTGAAGATATATCCTTTAGGTCAGTGTCTTCTGAAGTGTGCTCCATAGACCCATACTCCTCCAAGATATTCTTTAAAAAGAGTTCCAGAATTGACATGTTCGGGAAGCCCCATGGGCTAGATTCCTGCATCTTGTAGCTTCACGATGCCCTATAGCACTTTTAAGCCTCTGGGAAGTTTTATAGTAAAGAATAGTCAACATATCTTTTAACTTGGCATTCCCAAGGTTAGTTGGCCATATAAAATCCTTACCTCAGGTAATACCTATTAAAATTCTGTACTTCTAGTGATCTTTGGACTTCATTTTAGGAAATATTGTTGCAGGTGATTAGGGTCAGTGGGGTAGTTTAGGAAAAGTAGGATCATCAGATAGATGATTTAGAAAAATAACTTAGGCAGTCAATTAAAAGTTGAGTTCGAGTCAGGCTCAAGTTAGGCAAAAGGATCTAGCCCAAATCAAGAAAATACTGTAACAGTCCAGAAAAAACGAGGGCCTAAAGGATTGTCAGTGATCACGGAGATGGAGAGAGACAGATTTTGTCTGGACACTTTTCTAAGATGGGATGAGATCACATGTGATGGACTGAATATGGATGGTAAAAAAAAAAAAAAAAGAGGGCGAAATTAAGGTTGCTCCAAGGTATCCAGCTTGGTTGACCAGATGGATGGTTATGCTGTTCACCGAGACTGTAAATGCAGGAGAATTTCCAACACGGCTGTCTGGTAAAACAATGCTAGTTCATTGCTTTCTGGATCCGTACAGTTGATGTCAAGAGCAAGTACAGGCAGGGTCAACACTGAAGGCTCAGGCTCTGGGATCTGGCAGAAATGTAGAGTTTATTGTCCCATAGATTTTTCTGCTTCTTTCATGCTTCTCTGTTCAGTTTCAGTCTTCAGCTCAGGGTGGGAGTGGAAACTAGCAGGGCACATTGGCTAGAAAGGTAAACAAGTCTCTTTCCTGTCAAAATGCTTAATTACAGCAATACATCATGACACCATTGGCCAGCCTGGTCTGTTGCAAAGGATCAGAAACAAGAACAATTGTTTTAGAGTGGGAGTTTCCAAGCTAATTTGTCAGAGAATTTTGGGAAGTCATAATGGGTAAAGTTTGTCAGAGGCAGTAATTAAAAATTGCCTCTGGATGTGTCTCGGGCAGGAGAATATTTAAAATCAGCTGAAATATCAGACTGTGGTCCTCCCAGTACTGGAAGAAATTGTAACAAAAAACATCATCATATTGTCTTTATGTTCCTTATTGTAAAGAAGTAATAGCTGAAAACTATGAAGGAAAGTACATGAATGACGTAAGTCCAAAATATGAAGGCTCTGGCTTTCTGGAAACATCAGAGGAGAGGTCAATTTATTAGCACTATGACCACGTGTTTTATTGCCAGGAATTTAAGGTTCATTTTTTTAAGCACCATTCTGTAATTTATAAATTAAACGGAAACTTCTGCAAAGTTCTCCTGTAGATATTCAAATGCCACATCAACTTAGATACCTTTTACTAAGTTTTTTGTTTTGTTTTGTTTTGTTTTGTTTTGCGGTACGCGGGCCTCTCACTGTCGTGGCCTCTCCCGTTGCGGAGCACAGGCTCCGGACGCGCAGGCTCAGCGGCCATGGCTCACGGGCCCAGCCACTCCGCGGCATGTGGGATCCTCCCGGACCGGGGCACGAACCCGTGTCCCCTGCATCGGCAGGCGGCCTCTCAACCACTGCGCCACCAGTGAAGCCCCACCTTTTACTAAGTTATAGGTTCATATTTTAGCTTTAACATTTATTGAGGGTTAATATTATTAGAAAGAGCTATAGGAAGACCATTTCTGTACCTTTGTAAAACTCTTGAAGATATATATATAATCTTTGTTTTTTCGTAGGATTCATACAATTGCTTAAGAATTTAGCACAAGAAAAAAGAACATTATTTTTTCCTTTTCTGAGCTACAACTCTTTTTCTTTTTTGTTTTAATCATCCATAAAAAAATGACAGTAGGTTTAACAATTAATCACAGTAGATATTCTATTTCCTACATCAGCATTGCTTTGAGTGGGTTCCATGAAGGAGAGCCCCACCAGGTACTCTGTGCCTAAATATAATTGGGAAATACTGGATACCATAGTTCATAATACATGTGAATGTCCTGAAGGCCCAGAGGAGTCTGTAGAAAAGAAACCCATGATACTTGAACCCATTTCCCCCTCCTCCCCAGTTTATTTGAGAAGACTTTTCTTTTCCATATAACATCTATTAACATTTCTTAGAATTAGTGTTCTATAAAATATATACTTTTTATTGTGGTAAAATACATATAACATAACATTTACCATTTTAACCATGTTTTAAGTGTACAGTTCAGTGGCATTAAGTCCATTCACACTGCTCTGCAACTACCACCACCATCCAACTCCAGACACTTTTTCATCTTCCTAAACATCCCATTAAATAATAACTACCCATCTCCCCCTCCCCACAGCCACTGGCAACCCTCATTCTACTTCCATAAAATACACTTTGGGGGCATACATAGACAACTGATTGATATATTTGTGTTGGCCTCTTTGAACGTGGTTTTGGTTTGAAAGTTTTACTTTATCTTTTTATATTTCTATGGTTTTGTTAGCTACCTCAAACCCTCTAACTCCTCTTAAAGACAAGTAGCTGATAGATTATAAGTAAATATTTTATAATTAGAGATTCACAATGCATACTAGCAGAGTAAAGGGTCTGAGACTAGAGGCTTAATGAGAAATTGGAATTGTGACACCCTATGTGCATTTGTGTAACTTAACAGTGAATAATATAATCTCATGATTCCAAGGGAACATCAAGGCTCTGTTTTCCAGTCATTCTCAAGCATCTGTAGTTAAATGTGAACATGGTCTATTAGGACCTGGACTTTATATACTGTTCCCTATGCTTGGAATGCCATCTTCATACAAGGAGAGTTAAATACTCATCTCTTTTTTCCATGTTTGTGGATAACTCTACTTAAAGCACTCATGTACCACATTTTAATTTACATTGCTATAATTATTTTCCCGTATGGCTGTGTCCCCCACTACACTCAGGCCATGAAGGGTAGAGAAGGTTCTATTTAACTCTCTTGTAGCGAGTAGATGACAGATGCTTCGTAATGCTTGTTAAAGCGTCCAGCTCAACCATCCGATACTGGAACAGTTTCTAGGACATTCTTACATCCTAGATGAGATGGCCTGTTATAACTGTTATTTAGTACCACAATAGTGTTTTAGTGAACGCATAAAACAGGAAAAAGGAATTTCATAATTATTAGAAAGGAGGATACAAAATTTTTCATCATTTGGAACGGATACAATTTTATATCTAGAAAATCCAAGACAATGAATATACAATTCAAAATTAGGAAGTTTAGTGAAGTTGCTTATTAAAAACTTAACATCTGAAAAATGATAGCTTCGTATATTCTAACAAAAGCCAATTAGTAAATATAATAAAAAATCCTACCTGCAATAGCAGCAAAAACATGAAACACGTGGAAATGGTCTTCATAAACATGCAGGACCTATATAAAGAAAACCACAAAGGTGGTGAGATAATTAAATATTTACAAAAAAAGTTAAGCTGGCTCTCTACCTTATACCCTACACCAAAACAAATTTTATAAAGAGGAAAGTCTAAATGATGAAACTATTAAAGAGCCAGAAGAATATGTGTGTAAATATTGATCAGATCTGGATAAGAGGAAGACTGTTCTAAGCAGATATGCTTTTCACCATAAGGAGAAAGACCAGTGGACTTGATTACATTAAAATGAAAAACTTCTGTATCTCAAAAAGCACCTTAAGCAATATTAAATGTAAACGAAGTAGGGAAAACATTTCCAACATAAATGACACAGGACTTAAGTCCCAATTGTATAATAAGCTCATATAAACTGATAATAAGTAAATGCTCTGGTAGGAGAATGAATAAAAACTTGAATCAGTTACAAATGGTTACCAAATATACAGTGGTCAATAACCTTATGAAAGCATCGCCAACCTCATTAGTAATAAAAAGAAATTCCAATTAAAACAGCAAGATGGCATTCTGTCCCAGAAAACTGATAAATCAATTTAAAAAAAGTAACATCCAGGGCTGATGAAGATGAGGTAACGTGGAACCGTTCTCCCCTTGAAGGTGTGTAACCTTTCAATAAGGCAACTGGTGTGCAAAATCTTAAAAATGTTTAATCCTGGGCTTCCCTGGTGGCGCAGTGGTTGAGAGTCCGCCTGCCGATGCAGGTGACACGGGTTCGTGTCCCGGTCCGGGAGGATCCCACATGCCGCGGAGCGGCTGGGCCCATGAGCCACGGCCGCTGAGCCTGCGCGTCCGGAGCCTGCGCTCCGCAACGGGTGAGGCCACAGCACTAAGAGGCCCGCGTACTGCAAAAAAAAAAGTTTAATCCTTTGATGGAGTATTTTTATTCCTAGTAATTTGTCTTAAGGATATTGTCAGTGATGCTCCAATAAGGATATTCATCCTAGAATTATCTGTAATAATGAGAACCTAAAAACAATAATAGAATATGGGCACGTTAATAAGAAAGAATATTTTGCAGCCATTAAAAAATATTTTAAAAGAACACTTAAGGTTATGAAAAATATTTATTACATATTGTTTAAGTGAATAAATCAGGGTATATATCTAAGTATACCACATGACCCCAACTTTGCAACACACACATAACATATATACATACATGTGTGTGTGCACACGTGTGCAGAAAAACACATTGGAAGGTAATACTAGACCTCTGGGTGATAGGATGGTGGAAAAGGGCAGGATGATTCTTTGTTATTATTAAACTTATTGTATTTCCAAATTTCCTACAATAAACGTTCATTGCTTTCATAATTATAAACACCAATATTAAAAGGAAACACACAGTTCTTCCTTTTGTGAAATAAAAAATCCCTCTGAACTCGCTCATCGCTTATTCCCTGGCAGGCAAACAGAACAAATCGAATTCCTTCCGTGCTGCCCTGCTCGAGCTCCCCACTTTCAGTCACTTCGGCTCTCACCACATGAATCTACGTCACTTCATTCCACCCTCCTGGTTTCGCTCCTGAAAAAGTGCTGCGCGTTGTTTCCACCCCTCTTGGAAGCTGGGTACCCAAGCTGCACACGGTTTTCCACAGACGCTCTGGTCCGCGCAGAGCAGAACGGCTCCTTGTTCTGCGTCCTGCACTTTGGCTCATGGCCCTAAAGTCCAAGCTCTTTTCTCGCTCACCCCTGCCCTCTGCATGCGTGTGGACCCCTCAGTGACCTACTGCTGCTGAGTCAGGACCGAGCCCCAAACCCCGACTCCATCCTGTAACAGCCCGAAACACACTCTGCATCATTAAAACACCCTCTTGCTAGAGTTCTTGCCAGAATCTTGACCTCCGTGAAGCCTCTGGGCCCAGCTGACACATCCCTGCCCCTTCTCATGACCCCTCTTAAACCTTACATTGATTGTACCCCCAAGAAGGTCTGCAGGCCGTCGGGCAGCCAGTGGGGAACCTCGTCTCACTTCCCTCCTTCCTTCACATCCTCTCCTCGCTGCTACTCGTTCACAATAGAAATGTTGGTCACACCTCACTCAGAATGATGGGGTCCCCATGTATTTCGGCAGCTTGTTTCACATGCTGGTATCTTTGCACATCTGAGACGGAGAGTCAGGCTCTACCTGATCTAATGATACACCTGAATGTCCTCCCCGCCTCCTTCTTTCAGCCTGCCTTGCTTTAAGTGCAAACAAGCAGCTGTTTCCCGTCCTTTAGGGCATGCTGTAGTGGCTTGTGAATCATACTGTTGTTATTATTGCCAGATTTTCCAGTAAGATCCCTATTCTCCACATCATCTTAAATACTGAAGGGTGAGAAGGCAGGTATACCTGGTGACAGGTATCCAAAAATCTTCAAAATGTTGATATCCATTTATGGGAATGAGCATTACTGGGTTGTAGAAGAAATTTTTATTTGCAAGTATTAACTCTTTCCCTGGTGAAAGGAAAGAGTATAGGTAAGGAGAGGGTGTTATCTGAGTGGGGAGCAGAACACCCGGCGGGAGTGGGGGTCAGGAGAGGGGGGCTGTGTGCCCTAAGCTGGGATGGGTTTGGGATTCATGGGTTTACTCCTCAAACAAAATTAGTCAAAAACCTGAACTTCCTTCTAATGGAAAAGAATATCCGAGGGACAAGTTCATGAACAGGATGAAAGCCTAACAGAGACCTTTAGCCTCAGCCTGGCCAATGGACCGGCTAATGGCAGAGAGAGTCCCTGGATAATGGCACCTGTGGTCCAGCGTCTCTAGCCAGACTAGGTGCTGATGAAACTGAGCTTCACCCTGGCCAGCCTGCTCTGTGCCCCATCTTCCAAAGCTGGTTATGGGCACATAAATATTATAGGTAAAAACGGTTCTGTCTCGCTCAACGATGTGAAAGTACTTAACACTACTGACCTGTACACTTAAAAGTGGTTAAGGTGGTAAATTTTATGTGCATTTCATCACAATCAAAAAAATACCGCTGGAAAAAAATACATCTGTGCGGCAACATGGATGCATGTTGAGAATATTATACTTAGTGAAGTAACTCGGACAGAAAAAGACAAATATGATATCACTCATATGTGGAATCTAAAAAATAATACAAACGAATCTATATATAAAACAGTAACAGACACACAGATGTAGAAAACAAACGTATGGTTACCAAAGAGGAAGGGGGGGAGTATGGGATTAACAGATACAAACTACTATACATAAAATAGATAAACAACAAGGACCTTCTGCATAGCACAGGGAATTATATTCAATATCTTGTAATAAGCTATAATGGAAAATAATCTGAAAAGTATATATGACTGAATCGCTCGGCTATACACCTGAAATTAATTCAATATTGTAAATCAACTACACTTCAATAAAATATACATCTGTTATATCATAAAAATGTAAAGATTCTCATGACAACCTGGTCTTTTCACAGAGGATGGACTGGATCTATGGGCAGAGCTTGTCGGTGCAGAGAATCTGTTGGCTAGCTCATGTCAGCATTACTGAACAGGGGCAGCTTGTCTGTAACATATTTCCACGTAATTTATAGTTATTTGTTAAACTGGTAGTTTTCAAAATTACTATTAGGTTACATCATATTCTCCCTGCACAAAAATGGATCAACGATTCAAAATGGATTAAAGTAACAAGGTAACTATTATAACTCAGAATAACAACACAAATGTGAATTGTGAACGTGCACATACAGAATGCAGATCTGTATGAATTGGGAAAAATGTATCTGTGAGTGGGATGATTCTCCAAATCAGCCTAAGAATTGCAGATGGGAAATACAATAAAAAAAATCAAAACCCTTAATTTTATTGGACCATTTGCAATCTCTTCCCGGTTTATTTTCTTTCAAAACTTTTCTGATAGCAGTGTAAAGCTGTTAATTTGTGCATATCATTTTCTAATGAAACACATTTTCTAATGACCACCTGATAGACCAAGTTTTTACTTTCATCCCCTAAAGGTCACATAATGCCTTCCAACTTGAAATAAATGAATTTTAGCACTAAAAGTGGAGATGAGACCAAAATGCATAGATTTCATTCAAAGTCACACTCTTTATAGCTAGATATCCTTAATCCCACTATCAAGGAAGAGCAGGTTGAGCCAGCCACAAACATGGATGCCATGAAGTACCGTGCAGGGAGAAAGCAGAACCAGCTATTGGCTAAACTCCTGTATTGGGTGACTCTGTAGGATGTCACAAAACTTACGTGGCATAAAATATGAGAAAAGTACAGAAGGAGTTTTGCTTTATTGTTGGACAAATTTGCTGCATATGATGTATGAGTCAGCTCTTGAAAAAGATGTAGAACAGAAAATATGATGACACTTTGTTCGGCTTATCACTGAAAACTCATGCTGTGGAAGAAGAGGTTTTAAAAACTGTGTTATTGACTATTTTGTCAATAACAAATGATACAGACTAGACACTGCTAGCAGGGCAGTGCTGATGGAAACCAGCTACAGAAAGACTGTACTGAAGTGACAGCCCATAGAAAACAGCTGGAGCTCAGAAATAGGCCTCTGGTCTTGGGCACTGAAGGAAGGAAGTTTTAAAAATATGACTGTATCATCAATGTGACCATGTATGCTACTCAGTGTATATCTTTTCAGCAAACTGGGAGAAGAGATGGGAACAGATGACAACTGCTGCTTTTCCATGTTCAAGTCTACTGTCTCTCAAGGGGGAAGATGCTTATGTGGGTTTTAAAATGAGGGCTAAGAGAAGAACTGTCCTTCAAGCATGACATACTCATATCAGTACATTCTGTTCCTCTTGGTTCAAGTTGTCAGCCCAGGTGGTGAATCTGAAAGACATATTCTGCATATTGCAAAGCCTGAATCTATCACTCTAGGACTGAAATGTTATTCTTTGTAACGCTGAGCTAAGATATCATCGGCTCGTCTAAAAGGCAAGAGTGGTGTAATGAATAGGTGACAGAATTTAACTCTGTCAAAAAAAGAAAGTGATGATGTGTAATAAAGCGTATTTATATAGCATGTCCAAAAGCTGAAAAAACAAAAAGAAATACTTTCCAGAGCTGATACAATTAAAGAGTAGATTAAAACTTTATCCTTTGTTCCCTCCTCACTTTTAAGGGTGAGATGCTCCTTAAGCTAGCATTAATGCAGAACAGAAAGTAGTCTTGAGTGAAAAAAATTCTCCATATTTTCTGGATCCTTTTTCAATCTGGATTTCCAAAACTACTTTGTCTGTATCAATGTCAATTTCCTGGTTGTGATGTTCTGCTAGAGTTTTCTGAAAGATGTTCCTTTTGTGGGAAACTGGGTAAAGGGATCTCTCATTATTTCTTACAACTGCATGTGAACCTACAATTATTTCAAAATAAAAAAGTTTAATTAAAAAAGTTCACATCCATTCATGATAAAAACTCTTACCAAAGTGGGTATAAAGGAAACATATCTCAACATAATAAATGCTGTTTATGACAAACCTACAGCCAATGTAATACTCAATGGTGCAAAGCTGAAAGCCTTCTCCTTAAAATCTGAAACAAGACAAAGATGCTCACTCTCACCACTTCTATTAAACATAGTATTGGAAGTCTTAGCAACAAGACAAGAAAAAGAAATAAAAGGTATCCAAATAGGAAGGGAAGTGGTAAAATTGTCATTATATGCAGATGACAGGATACTATATGTAGAAAACGCTAAAGATTCCACACAAAGACTACTAGAACTGATAAATGAATTCAGCAATGTAGCAGGATACAAGATTAACATACAGAAATCGGTTGCATTTCTTTACACTAACAATGAAATATCA
The DNA here is from genome assembly GCF_011762595.2 of Tursiops truncatus. Taxonomy (NCBI): domain Eukaryota; kingdom Metazoa; phylum Chordata; class Mammalia; order Artiodactyla; family Delphinidae; genus Tursiops; species Tursiops truncatus. Next base: position 97,915,529 of record NC_047042.1, on the reverse strand, counting down.
GAAAGGGAATGTAAAAAAAAATCTCTTTTAAAATCACATCAGGGACTTCCCTGGTGGTCCAGTGGTTAAGACTCCAAGCTCTCACAGCCAAGGACCTGGGTTCGATCCCCGGTCCAGGAACTAAGATCCTGCAAGCCACATGGTGTGGGGAAAAAAAATCACATCAAATAAAATAAAATACTTAGGAATAAACCTGACCAAAGAGGTGAAAGACTTATATGTTGAGAACTATAAAACATTAATAAAGGAAATTAAAGATGATTCAAAGAAATGGAAAGATAGCCTATGCACTTGGATTGGAAGAATTAATATTGTTAAAATAGCCATACTACCCAAAGCAATCTACAGATTTAATGGGATCCCTATCAAAATACCCATAACATTTTTCACAGAACTAGAACAAATGATCCTAAAATTTGTATGAAACCATAAAAGGCCCAGATTGTCAAAGCAATCCTGAGGAAAAAGAAGAAAACAGGCGGCATAACCCTTTCAGACTTCAGACAATACTACAAAGCTACAGTAATCAAAACAGCCTCGTATTGGCACAAAAGCAGACATATGGATCAATGGAACAGAACAGAGAGCCCAGAAATAAACCCATGCACCGACAGTCATTTAATTTTTGATAAAAGAGGAAAGAATATACAACGGAGAAAAGACAGTCTCTTTAGCGAGTGGTGCTGGGAAAGCTGGACAGTTGCATGTAAATCAATGAAGTTAGAACACTCACTCACACCTTACACAAAAATATACTCGAAATAGCTCAAAGACTTAAACATAAGACATGACACCATAAAACTCCTAGAAGAGAGCATAGGCAAAACATTTTCTGAAATAAATCATACCAATGTTTTCTTAGGACACCAGTTTCCCAGGACAAAAGAAATAAAAGCAAAATTTAAAAAAATGGGACCTAATCAAACTTACAAGCTTTTGTACAGCAAAGGAAACCATAAATAAAAGTGAACCTACAGAATGGAAGAAAATATTTGCAAATGATCAACCAACAAGGGCTTAACTTCCAAAATATACAAACAGCTCATATAACTCAACAACCAAAAAACAAACAACCCAATTGAAAAATGGGGAGAAGACCTAAATAGACATTTCTCCAAAGAAGACATATAGATGGCCAACAGGCTCATGAAAAGATGCTCAATATTTCTAATTATTAGAGAAATGAAAATTAAAACTACAATTAGGTATCACCTCACATTGGTGAGAATGACTGTCATTAAAAAGACTACAAATAATAAGTGCTGGAGAGCGTGTGGAGAAAAGGGAACCCTCCTACACTGTTGGTGGGAATGTAAGTTGGTGCAGCCACTATGGAAAACAGTATGGACGTTCCTCAAAAGGCTAAAAATACAGCTGCCCTATGATCCGGCAATCCCACTCCTGGGCATATATCCAGACAAAACTATAATTCAAAAAGATACGTGCTCCCCTATATTCATAGCAGCACTATTCACAATAGCCAAGACATGGAAACAACCTAAATGTCCATCAACAGATGAATGGATAAAGATGTGGTACAAATATACAGTAGAAAACTACTCAGCCATAAAAAGAGAATGAAATAATGCCATTTGCAGCAAAATGGATGGACCTAGAGATTATCATGCTAAGTGAAGTAAGTCAGAAAGAGAAAGACAAATACCACATGATATCACTTATATGTGGAATCTAAAATATGACACAAATGAATATATCTATGGAACAGACTCAAAGACATACAGAACAGACTTGTGGTTGCCAAGGGGAAAGGGGGATAGGGGAGGGATGGTTTGGGAGTTTGGGATTAGCAGATGCAAACTATTATATATAGAATGGATAAACAACAAGGGGGTCCTACTGTATAGCACAGGGAACTATATTCAATATCCTGTGATAAACCATAATGGAAACAGTACAAAAAAGAATGTATATATATGTATAACTGAATCACTTTGCTGTATAGCAGAAGTTAACACATTGTAAATCAACTATACTTGAATAAAATAAATTAAAAAAAGAATTAGACAAGAAAAAAGTTCAAACAAATAACAAAAATAACAATACCGTGATGAATATCCTTGTATCTAAATCTTTGTACAGCTCTAAGAGGGCTTCCTTGGATAAACCCCTTCAAGTAGAATTGCTGGATCAAATGGTATGCAGATTTTTGCATCTATGTTCATAAGGGATGTTGGCCTATAATTTTCCTGTCTTATAATTTCTTTGTCAAGTTTTCATATGAGAGTTATGCTGGCTGCATAAAAAGAAAATGGTGAGCCAAGATCACTGGATTGTATCAATATCAGTTTCCTGGTTGTGATGTTGTACTACAGTTATTCAAGATGTTACTACTGAGGGAAAGGCAGTGAAGGGTACACAGAACTTCTATTATATCTTACAACTGTATGTGAATTTATAAGTGTCTGAAAAAGTTTTAAAAGTTCAACATCTTGGGCTTCCCTGGTGGCGCAGTGGTTGAGAGTCCACCTGCTGATGCAGGGGACACAGGTTCGTGCCCTGGTCCGGGAAGATCCCACATGCCACGGAGCGGCTAGGCCCGTGAGCCATGGCCACTGAGCCTGCACGTCCGGAGTCTGTGCTCCGCAACGGGAGAGGCCACAACAGTGAGAGGCCCGTGTACCGCAAAAAAAAAAAAAAGCTCAACATCTTATGATTAGAAAACAAAAACAAAAATAAAATTCTTAGCCTTCTTGGCTTCTAAGCAAACTTTTTTATTTTATAAAGGGTAGTGACCAAAATACTCTACAGTAAACCTCATATTACTAATTACTAATATTACAAATTATTACTAACATTACTAATTAGTAATGTTAGTAATATTTGTAATAATTAAATATTATTAACATTACTGGCATAATATTAAAAGTACCTCCTTAAAATGAGAATCAAAATAAGGATATTCGCTATTGTCACTTCTGTTCAGCATTGTGCTGGAGGACCTATCAAGACCAGTAAGGGCTTCCCTGGTGGCACAGTGGTTGAGAGTCCGTCTGCCGATGCAGGGGACGCGGGTTTGTGCCCCAGTCTGGGAAGATCCCACATGCCGTGGAGCGGCTGGGCCCGTGAGCCATGGCCACTGAGCCTGCGCATCCGGAGCCTGTGCTCCGCAACGGGAGAGGCCACAACAGTGAGAGGCCCGCGTACGGCAAAAAAAAAAAAAAAAAAAAAGACCAGTAAAACAGGAAAAAGAAATAAAACATATAAGAATCATAAAAGAAGAAACAAAACTGTTGTTATGATCAAGTGATATTATTGTGTATACATAAAGTTAAGAACATCTATAGATAATTGTTTTGAAGAAGGTAGTTAATGAGTTGTCAGGAAAATCTCTCCTTGTTTCTTCCTTCTGCCAACTTGATTCATAGTCAAGGTGTAAGAGTACCACTCAGTATACAGCAACATTAGGAAAAGAAAACTCATAAAATAGGAAATTAAATTAGACAAAGAATCATGACCTCGTTCCTCAAAGTCCCTTAGGATCTCCATTAAAAATTCAAACTACGTCCTCATCCTCCTCTAAGTATACGTGGACTACTATTTAAGATTCAAAATTATTTCCTATTTAATTTTGTCATTTTTAATCTTTAATCATTAGAATTGTGATGATATTTAATACAATTTTGAAATTCACCTGTCTGTGACTTGCCCTGCATTACAAATCATAGAAGCTTTTGTCTGAGGGCTTAACCTCCATTTATGACTTTGCTTCTTTGGGAAAACACATGTGATTCCAAAGACTCCTTTGGAATTCACGCCACTCTGTAGTCCAAAGACCTTGGTGGGGGCGGGTCCTGAGGCCGCTGTCTGTGACTCTGTCTCTGAGACGTCACGAATAGCAAACTCAGAGGGCTCAATCTTTCCAATGCTTTGTTTCCCAGATTTTTGCAAGTAACAGGTATTCATGAATGTGTATAGCAGGTTTAATAGTAGCCCCCCAAAATACATGTCCGAGTCCAAACCCTGGAGCTGTGAGTGTGACCTTATTTGAAAACAGGGTCTTTGCAGATGTAATGAAGTAAAGGATCCTGAGATGAGATGATCCTGGGTTATGTGGCGGGCGGGGGCGTGCTTAATATCCAGTGAGAAGTGGAGGTGGACACGAAGAGGTGGTCATGTGAAGGTGAGGGCAGACACTGGGGTGACGCTGTCACAGGTCAAGAGATGCCAGGAGCCATGAGACACTGGAAGGGGCAAAGAAGGATTCTCCCCTAGATCTCTTGCAGGAAATGTGGCCCTGCCAATGCCTTGATTTCAGACTTCTCGGTTCCAGAACTGAGAGAGAATGAATTTCTGTCGCTTTTAAGTCACCATGTTTGTGGTAATTTGCAGACCCAAGAACTGCTTCATGAGCTCCTCATACAGTTTTCTCGCGTGATTTCTTTTCATGGTCAAACCTAAGGCCTGCCACCTCCTACAGCCTAGACTCTGCTGTGAGAGCCTGGATAGATGGACTTGTGCCAGGCGTGGAGCTGTGTCTTTTAATTGAATTCTTGTAGCAAACCTGTGACCTGGTTATTAGGACCACTTAGAAATACGGTGACTAAGGTTTCGAGAGATGGAGTCGCCTCCCCAAGGACACACAGTAATAACACTGACTACCACCCACTGAGCACCTGCTGTGTGCCGGACATGGCCCTGAACTCTGCAAACACGCCTTCACTTATATCTCTAGCAACTGTCTGTACCATTCGTTCATTCCTGTAACACATTTTTGTAGAGTGCCCGCCATATGCCGGGTACTGTCCTAGATCCTGGGGATACAGCTGTGACCACCACAGCCTGTGATCCTTCCCCCACAGAGCTTGCTTTCTACATGCCGACACAGACAGGAAACGAATGACAGAGTCAAATATTACGTCTGGTGTCCAGAGCTATTGAGAAAAATCAATCAGGGAAGGGAGAAGGGAACGCTGGGATGCTGGGGGAAGGGATGCAGGGAGTTAGAGTTTTAAATAGTTTGGTCAGGGAAGGCCTCACTGAGGACAGGCCGAGAGTGGGAGCGGTGAGAGAGGAGGGCCGTGGGGGAAGCACCCAGCTTCGTCTCGGCTTCACAGAAGATGCCGAGGCTCTGGGGGGTCCAGTGACCTGCCCACGACCACACAGCTCCTCCTCAGCATGGGACAATTGTGTGGAAGGGGCTTTAAAGACACTATTTAGGGACTTCCCCGGTGGCGCAGCGGGTAAGAATCCTCCTGCCAATGCAGCGGACACAGGTTCGAGTCCTGGTCCGGGAAGATCCCACATGCACCTGAGCAACTAAGCCCGTGCGCCACAACTACTGAGCCTGCGCTCTAGAGCCCGCAAGCCGCAACTACTGAGCCCACGTGCCACAACTACTGAAGCCTGCGCACCTAGAGCCCATGCTCCGCAACAAGAGAAGCCACTGCAGTGAGAAACCCGTGCACCGCAACGAAGAGTAGCCCCCACTCGCCGCAACCACAGAAAGCCCGTGCACAGCTACAAAGACCCAACACAGGCAAAAAAAAAAAAAAAAGACACTATTTATAACCATTACAATACCCTGTCAGGTAATGCTTATATTAATATTATATATTTTTATGGTATATTTATAGATACATTTCATAAAGTAGATTACTAATATAGATGAGGACCTCTCCTCAGAGGGATAAACTGACCTCCAGGCAGTGGTCCTTGGCAGAGCCGGTGTCCCAGCCCAGGTCTCCACACACATGCCCTTTCCACTGCCACCTATGATGCCTGCCGACTGCCACCTCCCTGCAAAAGTCAGACACGAGGGTGGGCCCCTGGGTGTCAATTTCTGTGAGAGAAAGGATGTCAAAGCTGCAGAAGTATCACAAAGCTCCCTGTCTCCTATCCAAAGAGGGTTATACTTCAGGGCCAGATGTTTGCTTTTTTTTTGTAAATTCTCTTGGGTTCCACTAATTTTACTGACCATTAGGGTGTAAGGGTTGGGAGTAGGTGCAGGTTTAATACTTATCCTATCATTTTCCTGCCTAAGGAATCAGTTACTTTCACAAACGCTTTCTTGATTACATATGAAGCTAGTCTTTGAACATATTTAAAAAAATAGTTCTGTTGATGGTAATGTATCTGTTCAACATTTGTCTGTCTCAAACTGTGGGAGTTTGCCATCTAGCGGCTTCATGCTGCAATTACTTTTCCTTTGGAGTTCAAAGTTGGGTAGATTGTTTCTTCATTTAGAAACAGAAAATTATCAATCAGAGTTGTGTGAATGAGCAAATCTTTCTTATTCAAAAACTCAAGTTTAAACAGGAATTCTCCATGCACAGAGAACTAGACTGTAGGAGAATTAACAACAATTTAAGTACACATTTCCTGGTGTTACTGAACCTCTAATGATTAAATTGTCCATGCTTTTCTGAAAACATTTAAGTAATTGTGATGTTGAGAAATAATGAGTGTCTAGCAGGTTTCAACCATGGAAAGCCCCAGTTACATGACTCTTAGTTTTTAATTCCTTCTGGTGAAAGTACAGATAATATTTCTCAGGACATACAGGTCTAGGGGTAAGAATGTGGTCTCATAAATAGGTAAAAAAAAAAAAAAAGGTTTGTCCACTTGTCTCCCATGTGTTATTGTGGGACCTCTGGTTTCCCCTTAAACCCCTCTGCACCCCGAACTAGGACGGAGAGTTTCTGGGAAGTTGTTGTTCCTGTGCTTCTGATCACAGGAGTTTCTGTGATACAAAGGGTCCCAGAGCCAGAGCCCCTGGAGCTGACCCTGGGCAAGTTGTTAATGTCATCGTGCCTCAGTTTCCTCATTTGTCAGAGTCGTTGTGAGCCAATTTATGCAACGTGTCTAGCGCAGTGCCTGACACACCTCAGAGCCATGCACGGGTTTGCTGTTAGGATTCTGTCCCCTGTAGTGCCTGCTGTTTTCTTCCTCTGGCTCATTCTATGTCCAGCTTCTGTAGGAGGTTGGCTGTGAGGCCTCCGCTGCTAGGAGGCCCTGTGGAGATGGCTCAGCACCTGGTGTCACCTGCTGGATTGCTCAGGGCTGTCTGCAGTCACACGGGGTGGGTGCGCCGTTGCCCTGAGGATGCTCCCTACGTCCCAGCAGCCGAAACCGCTGACACCTTTGATGGTCAGAGCCTCCGAGGTGGATGGGTTGCTCTCCATTCTCTGGCCAAAACTTTCGCATCACACTCTGTCGAACTGGATCCCAAGTGGTGCTGCCTTGTGCTCCTGCTGTCTTACTGACATCTTTATGACATGAGCGCTTCCTTTCCCCAGGAGCCACGACAATTGCTGCACACTAAAGCATTTAGAGGGCGTGTAGCCTCGCGTTCAGCAACGCGGTACCTCTTTGGAAGTAAACTGGTTGGGCTCAGACCTCTGCTCTTTGCCATCTGTGTCATCGGAGGCAACTTACTCTGAGCCTCAGTTTTCTCATCTGTAAAATGGGGATAAAAATTGGTACTTTCCTTATAGGGAAGTGTAGTGAGTTCAATATTGTATCCCCCAAATTCACAACTGCCTGGAACATCAGAATGTGACTTTATTGGGAAACGGAGTCTTTGCAGATGTAATTAGCCAGGGATCTTGAAAAGAAATCCTCCTGGATTTAGGGTGGGCTCTAAATCCAATGGGAGTGTCCTTATGAGAAGAGGAGAGGACACAGAGAAGAAGACCATGTGAAGACAGAGTCAGACATTTGGAGAGATGCTGCCGCAAACCGAGGAACACCTGGGGTCCCCAGAAGGTGCAAGAGGCAAGGAAGGACCCTCCCCTGGAGCCTTCAGAGGCAGCGTGGCCCTGCCAGCACCTCAGTTTCAGCACCTGGTCTCCTGAATTGTGAGACCATACGTTCCTGTTGTTTTCAGCCACCAAATGTGTGGGAGTTTGCCATTGCAGCCACAGGAAACTCATACTGGAGGTCCCAAAGGCCAAACAGTCACTGGGTAGAAGGTCTCTAATACTGTTCTTTGCATGAATTAGCAATAAATAAATGTCAGCTGTCTGTCCTTTTGGGGGCCAGTTAGGGTCACAGGTAACAGCGTGGGCAGGAGCTCCCAGACCGGGGTGCCGACGTGGCTCGGTGACTTCCCAGCTGGGTGACTTCGGGGGAGTTAGGCAATTTCTGAAGGTCTTCGTTTCCTTGCGAATGAAACGGGTACTAATATTACTACCTCCTAGGGTGACTGAACAGCTACAGACGGCAGGAGCAAGCACTCCACGCCACGTAGAGCATCCTAACACGGGCCCAGTGCAGCTGATCACGTGTGTGTGACTTGCTTGTCCCTGTGAGGATGGTTTATTTCCAGAAGCCTCCTGGGACCCACATGCAATAAGGTCCTGGAGGTCCTGCCTTATGGGTCCTCCAGACCTGCTGGAATCGGGGTAAGCATAGTTCGGACCCAAACCAGGGTCTCCATCGTACAAACAAAGTGCATTTCTTGTTTAAGAATTACGGGTCATTAAGAAGTAGGCGTTGTTACCATTGAGTTACTGTGAGAAGTGCCCTGCGTTGGGAGTTGGGGGGACTGAGGTGTAGCCCCAGCGCCATGGCTAACTTCTTGCCTGGCTTTGGTCCATCAGGGTTCACTCACATCACTGTGGAGTGATGTCGTTGGACTAGATGGTCTCTGAGGTCTCTTCCCACTCTGCTGTCGTCCTCTGGCTCAAGCAGGCAGCAGCGGTTCCTGCAGGACTTGATGACAAGGTCTTTCAAGCAAGGAACGTAACGCTGATGCTTAAGGAACCCTTAGCTGCCCTTGACGTCCATCCCGGGTCCAAACTCCAGACAACAGCTGGCAGCTAACTCGCTCATCATCTGTCCGCGTCCTTAGCAGATGGCTACGGAATTGCCGTCCTGAGGTCGCTCCAACTGGCAGGCCAGGTAAGCGCACGAAGGAACGATTCTGCTGTGAACAAAATGACAGGCTTTTTACGCCTCCCACAGTGTCTCCTCCGGAGCCAGAAGTCTTTGAGGTTCCTGTAAATAAAATGTGAGCCGAACACACGCAGCTGGAGCTGTTGAAGCCGCAGCTGGGATGCCCCGGGATGTCGTACAATGAATTGGAATAGTTGTACGGTGGGGGAGTGTTAAGTGCTGGCTCTGCGCCTGAGCTATTTTGGGGAAGTAACATAACATCTCTGAGCCGCGGTGCCTCAGCTGTTTAATGGAACTCAAATTCCCACCTATATTGGATTGGAGTATTTGGGCTGCATGAAACAGGACATCTGACTCAAATTGGTGAAAAAGGAAATGCAGACCCTCCTGTAGGAGAGATTTCTTACAAGAATTGCCTCATATCCAATCAGCAGACTTTCCCAGGAGAGGAGAAGGGGTTGACTAATCAGGATCTGCCTCTGGACCAGGGAATACGGTCTGTACCCACGGACCGTACCCACTGTACCCACTGACAGCATTATCAAATGCTGCTTGGTAACAAAAGCTTATCACAGTTTTAATAATAATCTTAAAAAAAGCTAAAAAAATATCATCGTGCCATTTCCACTGGCACGATGATTCGTATAACTGTGCTCAGGAGTACCGCTGAATGACAAGACGCTCATTAGTCACATGCTTGGGGCACGGCAGCAAAAGCCAGCAGCTACCTCTGCTGCCACCACAACACCCATTAACAGCCGAAATGAGAAAAACTGCAAGAAAAGCTCTTTTTCATTTCAGCATTTCTGTACGCTTTGTGTCATTTTGCAAAGTAAAAATAATTTTTTTTGCTTAGGATTATTTTTATCTTGAATTTGTGTGGAGGTGTTGTAATGTTTTCATGTTCAGGGGTGTTGATCCGTAAGTTTCCCAAACTGGAAAATGTTACAGTTATTTATCAAGATGGAAAAGAACCAATGAAATTGGACATCGCTTTATTGTTTGGTTAACTTTTCTTATACGATAATCACGCAATTTTTCTGCATTTCCGAGTCTGATGATAGATTCAATGCAAAACTGTAACTCTCCAAAGGGAACTGCCTTTCTACCACGCCTATCAGTGACGTCTCCAGTGGAGAGGCAGAAAGCTTTGCCTTTGGTTTTAACATTCCTATCAATGATTTGGATAAAGAAACACAAGAAATGACAATCAAATGTGCGCCTATGAGACAAAGATGGGAAGAAAGAGCTAATATTATAGAGAGGAGTCTTCAGAATCAAAATGACTTCAACAGGCTGAAATGCTGAACTGAAACCAATAAAGTGAGATTCAGAAGATAAATAGTTTAGCACTTGATTTAAAATTGTACTAAGTAAGGGACTTCCCTGGTGGTTCAGTGGTTAAGACTTCGCCTTCCAATGCAGGGGGTGCGGGTTTGATCCCTGGTCCGGGAGCTAAGATCCCACATGCCTCGGGACCAAAAGACCAAAACATAAAACAGAAGTAATATTGTAACACATTCAATAAAGACTTTAAAAAATGGTCCACATCAAAAAATCTTAAAAAATTTTTTTTTTGCTAAGTAAAAGAAAGAGGGAAAGGACCTGGTATTTTAGCTTGTCTCAAGCCTGCTGAGTGAGCAGCTAATGAAGGCCACGTGGTCACAGCCAGCATCAGTTGGAGTGGGGTGCCGATTCTGTACCTGGCAACGCTCAGGTAACACCTGGCCACGGTATTTTAAGAAGGGCATTGATAAACTGATGAAATTAGGCAATAAAATAGAAATTTATGATTTTTCCCAGCATGAGCAAACTACTCTAGAAACCCTTAGTATATCTTATTTCTGATTTCCAGAGATAGACACATATTATTGTCCATATTTTACAGAAAAATAAATTAACCAGAGAGGTTGTCACACACTCTCTTCTTCCCTTCCCAACCTCCCTTGACCAAGTTAGAAAGACTAATTTGAGGTTATGTGCTATTGTCCTTAGGCTGGGAATGTCCCCCTGAAGGGCCCAGGGCTTGGAACAAATTCTGCACATCGTACTGTAGGAGATCAGAATATGCTGCCCCACGTATGCCACTTTGGCAGAAGGATTATTTTGAACGGAAGACAACTGAGAAGCAGCAGACGCCCCCGCACGCGTGCTGCCTCCCTCCACAGCCCCATTTACCTAAAATTCAGCTTCGGTTCTCCGTCACTGGAGATCCCTAGCAGCCCAGACATGGCGTGGAGAGGAATCTACACAACGGACATTCCTAAAATAGTCTTATCTTCCGTTGTTTCCCTCAGGTATGTACCTTCCCACAGTTTGCTACCGCTACAAGCCTAAACCCCTTTTCCTTTGTCTTGTCATTTCTCGACAAATTTATTGTTCTTTGTTAAGATGCTTTATAAGCCCAAGTTCTAAGCACCCCTGTGAGTTACTCATCACTGAGTTTGTTTCAGGTGTCTGTGTGCTGCAGGTTAACTGTTTTATTTGTGTTAATTTCTTCTTCCTCTTCTTAAGTTCTTGTTGATAATTTGTCAGTTTAATTCCCAGGGCCCCAGCTGGAGAACCTAGGAGAACAGAGGAAATGTTGATTTCCCGTCCCCTAAGATGCCACATGTTTATTGGGAAAGGTGAAATGTACGAGGCCAGGATCCACAAGAGTTGAGAGGGCAGGTCCCCATCTTCCCATCATCCCATGGAGACGAATTCTGGGGTGTCTATGTTCCAGGGAGCGACCACCCTCAACTACTCTCTCCACTCCGGAAGGGCAAATATTAGAGAAATGTTGTCTGCGGGAGAAAAATCATTCTCATTTGGATTGAGATTCTGCATGTCTGAGGGTGCTCTTAGTGTGTGCTCCCAACGGATTTAGCTGGTATGTAATTCTAGGTTGGAAATCATTCCCTCTGACATTTGAAGGCAATGCTCTCAGTGTTACTTTTGAGAAGTCTGAAGTCGCGTAGGTCCCTGTGTGCATGTGTGCGTGTATGCGTGTGTGTGTGTGTGTGTGTGTAATATTCCCTTCCCTCTGTCCTCCACCTCCCACCCCCCATAAGCTTGAAGAACCCACTCTTTGGCCCCGCTGCTCTGAAGGATGAGATGCCTCTGTGTGGGTCACCTGCATCTGTGTTGAGGGGTGTGAGATGCACTTATGTGTCTGGTTTCTGGAAATTTTCTTTCCAATTCTCTGCCTGGAGGGAGAAGCCTGGTTGCCAGCCTTCTGGGAGTTAGTGGAGTCAGGGAGGAGATCTAGGGTGGGAGGGGTTTGAGAACAAGAATCAGGTTTCTGTAGTCTGTAGGTAAGCATTTACTTACTCTGCCTGTTTTTTCGGGGGTACCTGGTGCTACCAGTTCCTGAGTCTTCAGAGGATTTTGCAGTGCAATGTGTGTTGCCTCTCTGACCTTCCTGTGGCTTCCCAGCCTCCAGGATGATCCTGACCCCCAATTCTTTGGTTTTTTTCTGTCTCTCTTTTAAAAATCTCATTAGCATTGTGGCAAGGAGCAGAGGTAAACCATCTGCTCGTTTCTTCACACTTAAAGGCAAATCTTAGCTCACTGAGCTTCCTAACTAGCCCATGAGGTGAGGGTCATTACTCCATTCTTACAGATGAGGAAACTGAGGCATTCGTGTGCGTAGGAATTACCTGGAGGGTTGTTAACACACAGATTACTGGGCTTCACCTGTCAGAATTTTTAGGGAATTCAGTACCTCTAGGGTGGGGCTGGAGTATCTGGATTTCTAACAAGTTCCCAAGTGCATGATGAGTTTTCCAACAATGGGTGATCTCACCCCCAAGCAGACATTTGGCAATGTCTGGAGACACTTTTTTCCCCCAGCTCTATCGAGACACAATCGACATATAACACTGTGTAAGTTTAAGGGGTGCAATGTGATGATCTGATACATGTATATGTTGGGAAACGATTACAATAAGGTTAATACCCCCTTCGCCCTCGCATAATTACCATTTTGTGGTGGTTGTGGTGAGAACATTAAAGCTCTACTGTCATAGCATCTTTCCAGGGTACCAAGCAGTATTGTTAACAATGGTCACCACACTGTACATTAGATCTGGGGAACCTATTCACTTTAGAGCTGCAAGTTTGTACCTTTTGACCGCCACCTCCCCGTTTCCCCCTCCCCTCAGCCCCTGGCAACCAACATTCTACCCTCACTTTCTACGTGCTTGATGGTTTTAGATTCCACGCCTAAGTGAGAGCACATGGTACTTGTCTTTCTTTGTCTGACTTATTTCACTTTGCCTAGTGCCCTCAAGGTTCATCCACATCGTTGCAGATGACAGGATTTCCTGCTTTTTAAATGGCTGAATAGTGTTCTGTTGTATACATACACGTACCACAATTTGCTTTATCCGTTCATCTGTCGTTGGACACGTAGGTTGTCTCCCTATCTTGGTTATTGTGATAACGCCACAATGAATGTGAGGGTGCAGATATCTCTTCAAGATCATAATTTCATCTCCTTTGGATATATACCCAGAAGCAGGATTGCTGCATCATATGGTAATTCTATGTTTTGAGTAACCTTTATATTGTTTTCCACAGTGGCCGCACCAATTTACATTCCCACCAAGAGCGTACCAGGGTTGTGGAGACATTTTTGATGGTCACAACTCAGGGGACAGTGCTACTGGTGTCTAGTGGGTAGAGGCTGGGGATGCTGTTAAATATCCTACAATGCTCAGGACGATCCCCACGGCACAGAGTTAATCGTCCCTGTGTGTCAATAATGCCAACTGGAGGAACCCTGATGGGGAGGGAAGCTGACCAGTCAACAGGCCCTATCTTTGATATGAAACTTCTAGTTACCTTTTCTATTACCTCTCCTTAAAATTTGACCAGATAGTTGATGAAAGATTGCAACATGAAAAAGAAACATCTATACTGATTAACATAAAAATAATGCCTGAAGAAATAGAGATAATACAGGGAAGAAAAGAGAATTAAAAACACATATACATACCACCATCAGCAGCAACTTCAGTGTCTCTTCAGAGAGATCTGAGAAGATATTTGTCTCTGTACAAAATGTCACGAAAAAGGAACAATTAGAGAATGGAAGATGCCCTGGAAATTAAAAACATACCTGCCAAATGTGAAATTCAACAGAAAGAGTGGGCTGGCTTTTCTCTGTCTGCCCTCCAGATCTGTGCTCTGCTCTTTTCTGCCTTGACGTATGCCCGGCACGCTGGCGCCTACAAGTCACAGCAACTGGATCTTGTGGCATCTGACTTCTGGTTGGGTTTAGCCCATGAAAGGAGCTGCCGGTGATCAGAGGCAGGCGCCTTCCTTACTCCCAGATCCACTTGCCTACTTGCCAATTTACGTGTAACCCCCCAATCAACACTATGTCACTTTCCCCCTCATTTCTGGACAGAGTGACTAAGAATTTTACTTGCCCGACATATACATTCGCGGCTGAGGTCCAACCAGGACCTTCTTGTTTAAGCTCTTAACTATAAACACGTGTCCTTTTCATGGTCTATTTAGTGCCACGATTTCACATTTTTGTGCTTTTGGTTGGTGATTTTGCTGTTTCAAATGGCCTCCAAGCATAGCGCCGAAATGCTGTCTGTTGCTCCTGAGCACAAGAAGGTGAGCGTGTCTCACAGAGGAAATACACGTGTTCGATAAGCTTTGTTCAGGCGCGAGTGACCGTGCTGCTGGCTTTGCGTTCAATATTAATGAATCAACAACATATAGGAAATAAGAGGTCTTTAAACAGAAACACACACGAAGCAAGGTTACGTATGACATGTTGACTACAATGTGGCCAGAGGCTCGCAGGAACCTAACCTGCTATTTCTCCTAGGCGCAACGGTTCCATATTCACAACTTCACTGTTTGTGGTGACTCTACAGAAAATAATTCCTGGAGTTATGAATAATAGTTACTGGATCAACCTCCTACATCCCTCCTCAGCCCTCCTCTGCTGAGCTGTGGTTCTGGAATGGCTGCTTCTCTTTCTATGGCCACAGCTCCTGTCAGATGGCCCCTCTTTCGGGGCTACTGCATGTCCGATTCCAGCAAAGTCACTTCCTCCTGTCACCCTTCCAGGCTCCGGGCAGGTGATGCTTTACACTGGGCTACACGAGTCTCCCCGTCCTTCAGGGGTTCTTTTGCACTGACCGCTCCTCTGTAAATGTTCCTTATTATTGTGTCCTCAGTCATCTTTTTGCACGTGCCATTTGTTTCCTGCCAGGATCCTGATGATCCAGTTGGACAGAAAACGTACTCTAGTACTTCTCTCATATGTAGAACAAAAAGGTAGTGAGGTGGTTTTTTTTGTTTTTAATAAGGGAAAGAAAAAAGTTATATAGAATCAGTCCAGGAGCTAGATTGCTGACTAACAGGAATTCCAGATAGAGGGAGGAGAGCTAACAGAGGATTGGAAAATATCATCGATACGAGAAGATTTCACAGAATTAAAGGAGAACAGGAATGTTCTAAATGAAAGATCCAAGCAAAGCAAATGTACAAACCCCACAAAACCCTCATCTAGCTACTCAGGGAACTGCATATAAAGAAAAGATACCAAAAAGTTGCAGACAGAAAACAGAAGATAACCTACAAAGGAGCAGGAATCGCACTAGCAGTTGGTATCTCGTGAACAGCCACAGATGCTATAAGCCATGGGACAAGCTGTCAGATTCCTGAAGGGAAATGATTTCCATTCTAATCTGAATCATCAAAGGTAAGAGGAGAATGAAATATTTTTAAAGAATCAAAAACTC
The DNA here is from genome assembly GCF_011762595.2 of Tursiops truncatus. Lineage (NCBI taxonomy): Eukaryota > Metazoa > Chordata > Mammalia > Artiodactyla > Delphinidae > Tursiops > Tursiops truncatus. The sequence goes on along the minus strand of NC_047042.1, from coordinate 97,899,921 downwards.
AACATAGTGACTTTTCAAGCACGAAATACCTTTTCTTAGGATGTTACTTGTGGGTGTAGTACAGCAAAATGAGAGAGTAAAACAATAAAGAATAACATGGGTTTTAGGAAACAGTACATTCAATCCAGAAGAGTCGTGGAGAAAAGTTCCACGTCGACAGCTACAGAGAAGGTCTAGAGAATCAGTCCATATTAGCAGAGGAGCATGGAGACCACCAGAGGATGCTCTTCTAGAATAAAAGGAGATAACTTGATAGAATAAATGTATGAGCAATAGCTTGGAATAACCTGGCTATCATCAAGCTACAGAATGAAGAAAAAAGTCAGTAATTCCAGGAAATAATAAATTATATAAGGGAGGCACTGATGAGATGAAAGAAATCCAAACTATGGCATGACTTGGAACAACCGGAGGAAACTATCGAGCAGTCCTGAAGCACAACAACTACTGCAAGTGCGAAGCTGCCTGATTGGCCAAACTTGCAGAGGTTCAGCAGTTGGGGAGACCCTGAGCCCAGAGGGACTGAGACGTTTCATCAGCGCAGCACAGCAGGCCGCAGAGCTTCCTGGTTGGTTGGTTCCCTTTGTTCCACCTCCCAAGCCCCAGCTCACGGGGGCAAAAGGTGGAGTGGGCTCAGGTGGGTGCCACACACACAGTGGGTTGTGAACAGCAAGGAGCACAGAGACCGGGAGATGCTGATCTTCAGTGGGAACGGTCATCAAACCTGTCCCCTTTCCTTCTAGGGAGAGACAATAGCCTGGAAGATCTCAGGGGAGGGGAGGGAGAAGTGTCCAGCTTCATTACTCTAGAATGGCTCTGGAGAGAGACATCTCTACATCAAGGGGAGGAAATCACCATCTTTATTAACGAATCTGCCCTCTACCCTGGAGGGATACACTGTCTTTAGATTCCAAAGCTGTCTGTGAGACAAACATCCTTGAACAAAGCTGTTGGTTGCTCTTTGCCCAGGAGATATTTCTGGTGCAGAAACCCCAGACTTATCTCCCAACGTACGCAAAAGGAGGCTGCATTGGGACTTGATGCTGGGTCTGTTCTCCTTTGTGTAAAGAAGGAGTTAGCCTAGAGAAGGAAGCGTGATCATAGCCGATCACTGGATGCTGCGGTAGTTATATTTACATAGCTGCGATCTACATGATTTTCAAATTTAGGATCCATCTATAGACAAATCTTGAAAGTCACATCAATGGTTACCATAAAGACTGTAAGTGTTGATAACGTAAAAATAAAAGCCAAGCTCACAGAGACTGAGAGGCAGGAGCACGGGGAGGAGAGACTGAGAAAAGGGTGGGCGTGCTAATGCCTCACTTCACAAGGCGAGGAAGAGAGGAATGATCGTCTTTGATGGTAACACGAGCTACCAGCCGCTGAATGGGCGCCATGGGCTGTGTGTCAACACTGTTCTAAGTGCTTTTCTTGTGTTAACTTCTTCATAACAGACTTATTAGCAACAAGCCTTTGAAGTAGGCACTAATATATATTAATTCCATTTTAGAGATGAGGAAACTGGTGTAGAAGGTCACGCTGATGAAGAAATTGTGGGTTTACTGTGCTATTTGAAATCTCAGAGGTGACAATTGGAAGACACAAGAGTTAGGAGAGTGAGATGGACCTAGAGATTATCATACTAATTGAAGTCAGCCAGAGATAGACAAATATCATATGATATCACTTTTTCGTGGAATCTAAAAGAATGATGCAAATGAACTTGTTTATAAATCAGAAACAGACTCACGGACGTAGAAAACAAACTTCTGGTTACCAAAGGGGAAAGGGGTGGGGAGGGATAAAATAAGGTGTTTGGAATTAGCAGATACACACTACTAGATATAAAATAGATAAACAACAAGGACCTACTGTAGAGCACAGGGAACTCTACTCAATATTTTGTAGTAATCTATAATGGAAAAGAATCTGAAAAAGAAAAGATATATGTATATATATACATATATAACTGAATGACTCTGCTGTACACTTGAAACTAACACAACATTGTAAATTAACTATACCTCAATTAAAAAAAAAATCATTCACCTTAAAAAAAGAAGAGTCAGGCGGGTGATACCGGGTGGGTAGGACAACCCCTGGGACACGTGGGCCATGCAGCAGGGGGCAGCCCGCCCACTGTGGCCCTTTTCACAGACAGCAGGCTGCCCAAGGTGGGTGCGAAGGAGGCTCAGTGAAAAGGCAGGGTGTTCTGGAAGGTGCCAACTGTGGAGTGTCGTGAAGAGGGTGTTGATAAGACTTTACGGTTTCACCTAAAGCTACTCTTCTGACTCCCAGCTCCCAGGTGGATTGGAAGGTGATGGACGGAGGGATGGATAGATATAGAGATATACACACATCTTCACATACATGCAGAGCACACAGAGACGGAACTTCCTATTTTAGAAGAGAGCAGTGCCCACATTTTTGAGCCAGGTATTCTTGGTTTGTATTAATATCCCATCCACTGCCTTTCTGGTTGTATTCCTGTCTTTCACTTCTCAGTCACTGGCTTATATTTACTTTATTTGCTTCCAGTTGCATGATTATATTAACAGCGTTTCCATTTCCACCTTTGAATACGCGATAAACATAGTTCTTTGCTTTTTCTGCTTTTAATGCTGTTTAATGATGCAAAACATCGATTACGTTGAAATTACAAATCACCTATATGAAAAAGGTGGAAAAAATGAAACACCCGAATTCCACACGATTTTTTTCTTTATCGAAAGGAGAGAAGGGGAAGATTTGTTCCCTGTTTTGTGGTTTCACAGTTATGAGCATCTTTCAAGAAGAAAACAAAAAAAAATCAACAAACCCCACGAGGACAGCATGCTTATCTTTAGGATGCCCTCCTGAAATGGAACTGCGAATTATTTAATCTTATGTATGTGAGCACTTGTACCCTGTGGAGGGGAGCATTGCAGCCCTGTGTCCAGGATAACATCGACCCTGAAGGACAATTCGTCTTGCCCCTCCTCACGAAGGGCTCAACCAGAGGAAAAAGGGGGGTGTTCAAATTGCAGTGAGATGGGCAGTTGCAGCCTCCTTCTGCAGTTCAGTGAGAGGCCAGGGGACCGGGCCCAGCGCTGGTCCACAACCCCCTCACTGTACCTGCCTCGGGGGACCCTGGGTTTCAGCTGCAGGAAGGGTTAATCCACTACTGGCGCTTTTCCAAAGCTCACACCAAATGCTGGACCAGATCCACAGGCCTGAAACACTCAGGTCTGGAGTAAAAGAGGGGCATCCAGAAGATGCCTTAACGGAACAAGGCTGGAAGTGCTCAGAAGGAGGTGGGTGTAGGAAGTAGAGGCCCGATAACACCTAGAGATGATGGTACTAAGCAAAGCAAGTCAGAATGAGAAAGACAAATACCATATGACATCATTCCTGTGTGGAATCTCAAATATGGCACAAATGAACCTACCTATGAAAGAGATTCAGAGACCTGTGGTTGTGTAAAAATCTGGAAACATTCAGTCCATAACACCTGTACGTACTCTACCAGATCTCCAAATGTATGACTCTTTCAGGGCTCAGCATCAAACCCTCTTCTTTCATCTAGCTATAAACAATCCCTAGAGATTTATCGTATAGATAGTGCTTCTATCTATATGATTATATATGATTTCAGTGATTTTGTATGTAGATGTATATATGATAATTCTATATACATGAATCACAAATTTATATCTCCAGCTCTGTGTTCCCAATTTGTATAACCAGCTACCTATTGAATATCGTATAGGTGTCTCGAATGTAGTGGGTCTAAACGAAGCTCTTGATGTGCAAATCCTCCTACCCCCATGACTTGTTTCTCCCCTTCAATCATTCCAGACTAAAACCGTGGCATGATCTTACATCTAAGATATAATATAATTTAGCTAATATGTCCTTTAATATTAGGCTTTTAAGAGGATGTCATTTTTTTGCTCCTATAAAATACACTTTAAATTTTATCTTTGTGCATATAGCTTTGTTAGCATTTCTTTTGATGTCTTTTGAATAAATATCTAGACAAAGAATCAGGTTCTTCCTGATTTACTGGGCCGAGGGCAAAAGTATAAATGTGTCTAAATATTTAAAAGGTATAAGTCAAGTAAACAGATACTTAAACTATGTTCTACCTTCTACTTTGACAACTATATCTTCATAATGACCTGAAATGCCAGGTTCAAGTTGAGAGTTTTAGATTCCTTGGAGTTCTGTGATTGAACGTCCTGGTGCGAGAACAGGGCCCTGGCGCCGGCACGTGCCCTGACCTCCTCCCCTCCCTGCTTTGTCTTCCTCTGTGAGGGGCTTGTGTGTGTGTGCATGTGTGTGTGTTCACACCCCAGGCTGCACACTCCAGCTCCTTCCTTCCCAGCAAACGTTCACACCCTGGCTACCCTTAGGGTGGCCTGCTCAGCCCTGGAATCTGGCTGGGGGCTGTTTGGGGCAGGGGTTGCAGAGTTCCTGGTCCCTGGAACGGGTTCCAGAAGGGGAGGTGAAGCTTGGGCACGTTGCCTAAGCTCCGTGGGCTCCTGGAGACCACATGAGAAGAGGGTGAGAAAAGAGGTGTCTCTAAACTGCAGGTTCAGGGAAAGGGCCCCTCTTCTCCAACACTAAGTCAGTCTGAGGGGACGTCAGGATACTAAGTGTTTGACCATCTTCCAAGCTGCTTTCCAGAAAGACTGGACCAGTTTACAGGCCTCTCTGTTGCAGGACACTGGAATTTCCAGGCTTCTGCTCGCTGTGTGGCCTTGGGCAAGGGGAGTATGCTCTCCAGGCCTCGGTTTCCTCATCTGTAAAATAAACTCCATTCTGGCTCTAACCTTCTCTGGTTCTCTGAAGCCAAGCCTTGTGTTTTAACCATTCATGGCCTGAATTTCTGCAACCTCCCGTGGTCTGTCATGGTCTCTCCAATGCTTGTATCTAAACACACGTGTGTGTCCTCATGCGCACCAGGGCTCACAACAGAAACTCCTGCGAGGCCAGGAGCATCTGGGACCAGGTAGGTTTTCTGCTGGCTTGACCAGTCCACTAAAAACAGCGGCCTCTCACTTGCAGTCCAGGCAACTTTGATTCCTCCTTTTAAGTTTTTCCTCTCGTCTAGCCATCTGTCATAAAATTTACAGCTGTATAACCAGGAAGTCACACCCTCTCTGGTTCCAGGATCACTAAATCCTTAGTGTCTCTGTGGTTTTCTGGAAGATTTTACTACATTTCACCACAAGGAGCTGCCCCATGCTTATTCTTTGCCTCACCTACTCTGCTCCAAACGTAAAGGAGAGATTTACCTTCAAACCTAGGGACATCTTCAGGTCACTTGGAGCTACATATGCAGGGCTTCATAAAGGAACACTTTTTGTTTCCTGAAGATGGCACTGTAATGTTACTTCTGTCCCACAAACGCTTCGTCACACACGGAAACGTGCCCTTCTGTGGAGTAGGTGCAGCCGCATATTCATCTAAGTGAGAAACGTCCAACAATATAACTGTGTGAACAGAAATGCCTACGTGGAGATGTAAAATTGGTAAGAAGCAGCATTTGGAAAGGGAACTCATGATCAGTTAATGTTTTCTTCCTAAGGTGTTGCTTTTTAAAAACCCCTTCCTCAAGGACCTGGAGCTGCCTCCTACAGATAAACCGAAGTGAAAAGTAATCAAGCGATCAGAAAAGAACTGAAGCAGCCCCACTTGGCTCTGTTTTCAATTCTCTTGCCTACCACCTTCATGGCATTTAAGTAAAATCTAAATCAAACATGATTTATTGCATATTGATTATTTCAGTTGGAGTGAAATCTCAATTTAACTCAAATGTCCTTACAACGTCTGCCCAGGAAAAGTGGGCACCCCTTCGCCACTTTCCTCACATCTTACCTGTCTAAAGAATCCCCCCAAAGCCTTGCTGATCTGTCTTCAGACTCTGGTGGCAGTTAAGACGCTTGGGCTGCAGGACCCCGTGATAGATCAGACCCCTAATTCCAGTGCAAACCCGAGTGGCCAGAGTCTTTGAGCAGCTGGGTATCTTGAGGCCTGTACTCTACCCTCTTAAGACAAGTAGTGGGGAGCCTGGCCTCCTTCCTCCACCAAAGGAGGCCTTGTGCCCGTGAAAGAAAATGCTCTTTTCCAGAAAATTTCCAATCTATCTAGATGGCAGAACCACCTGGAAGTTCTGAGTTCTTTGGGAGCATCATGATATAATGTATTAAAATATATATTAAAACTAAAATAATCAAACAGGTAAGTTTGTGCTCAGTTGAGATGGTATCTTGGTCTACGTTCCAGAATAGAGAACATTAGCATAACCGAAGGTTTAATAAAAATTACTAGAAAAAAGCCTTGCAAAAAGGATAAAATCTCTCTATTTTACGTTGCCACCAGCTGAGACCTGCAGAATGTGTGAAGGGGCTCTGTGGAAGCTAGGCCTCCCCGGCGCAGGCTCACTGTAGGGCACCCACGGCCCAGGTGTAGCGGGGTTTGATTGGCTTTAAAGCATTTTCTATGTGACAGCCGTTGATGCTCTCAACCACTCCGTGATGGTTAGTTTTGTGGATGCCCACATACTTCATCAAAGATGTTTCTGGGTGTGTCTGTGAGGGTCTTTCTGGGTGAGATGAACATTTCAGTCTGTAGAGTGGGGAAAGCAGATTGCTCTCCCCAGTATGGGTGGAAATCATCCAATCTGTTGAAGGCCTAAATAGAACAAAAGGTCTCGGTAAGGGAGAAGCCACTCTCTCTGCTGGACTGTCTTTAAGCTGGGTCTTGCCTTTGAACTCAGACGTGGGTTGGAACTACACCACCAGCTCTCCGGGGCCAACTGCACATCTTGGGACTTGTCAGCCTAACCACGTGAACCAATTCTGTATAATAAAACTATATATACATTTGCAGATGACCCTTGACAACACAGGTTTGAACTGCGCAGGTCCACTCACAGGCAGGTATTTTTCAGCAGTAAATACTGCAGTACTACTCCGCCTGTGATTGGTCGAATCCATGCATGCGCACCTGTGGATACGGAGGACCCAGGATGGGGAGGGCCGACTGTAAGTTATACAACAGTGCTTCACTGCCCGGAGGGTTGACACCCGACTCCCATGCTGTTCAAAGGTCAACTGTACTTCCTGTCAGTTCTGTTTCTCAGGAGAGCCCAGGCTCACACACACTCCACGGGGGCAGTGTCCTTACTTCCACTTTCCACGAGGGCACTGAGGCGCAGCTGGGCGGTTAAGTGATCTGTGTACACACTTGGCTGGGGCTGGTGGGACCAGACGGGGAGAGCTGGTGCGGCCGCCGCCCCCGGCCTGGCGCGCAGCCCCTGGCTGGCGGGTGCCCCCTGCATGCAGTGCCCTTGTGCAGCCCCCTGGCCTTACCCCCGCCAGCCTCCATTCCTAAAGCTGAGCCCTGGGTGGGGGAGAGGAGCCCTCTGCACACGTATTCTGGCCTCCTCCAGCAGGCTAGAAACAAGCCTTCGACATTCAAAAAGTGATTCTTGAATTGGGTCGAGGAAACGCTCGTTTTGCAAGATATAATTGGACCAGTGACCACTGTTGAATGGCGTCCTACGCAAGAGTGCCGTCTGGGACACGTTCAGTTTTCCCAGAACTCTGAAATGATGTTATCCAATGGAAAGGGAGGGACCGAAGAAAGGGGCTGCTATACCCGGGCCGGAGGGAGAGGTAAGCAAGGCACCCAGGGTGAGGCCCAAGGAGGCCCTGGGCTCAGGCACCGGCCTGGCGCTGGCCCAGCCCTGCGAGCCAGCACCTCCTTGGGGGTCTGTGCCCCAGCCCCGGGTTTGCTGCCTCACCTGGTCCTGGCCCCGGGTAGGGGGACATGGGGTGGGAGGGCACCGCAGAACGTGACAGAGCCTCCTGAGGGTCGCGATGCCCTTCCGACGGCTGAGGATCACGTCCACGGGTCCTTCCCCGGCTCCGTGCCTCTGGGGCGCGCTCAGGGCCGGTGACCCCAAGGCGGGCATCTGGCTCAGTCCTGCTCTGGTCCAGGCACCTTGAACTACGCCAGCCCTCTCTCCTCCCCATCAACAGAACCGAGCCCTCTCCTAGAAGGTCGTTCTGGACAACTGCATCGGCCCAGCCTCTCAGAGAACCATCTGCATATGCAGCCCTTGGAACGTGGCTGTGACCCCAGGCGGGTGGAGCTCGGAAAGGATTTCAAGAGGAACGTGTAGGTCTCAGGATTCGAGAACCGAGCGGTGCTTCAGACGGCAGCTAGGGGGCTACAGTGCGGGCCCTGGGGCTCTGCACAGCGGAGGTGGTCAGGGGAGAGGGGGTGGGGAGGGGAAGGGGCACAGAAAGACAGAGAAGGTGCTCTCTGCTCCTGCCCTTGAGCCCTGGAATGAGAAGTGATGGCCACATTTTAATAAAGATCTTCATTTACTCTTTCCCTCATGTTACACCTTCCCTCAGCCGTTGTCATCCAGGGGCCCATCGGTATGTTTCTACAGCACTTGTAACTACCTTTGAACAAAGTGGCTTCTGTGTAGTCGGTGCTTTGGGGTCTCCCTTTGTCACTTTGAACAAGTTGAACATAACATCTCAAAGCAGGTCTGGGTCCCACGTCTGAATTTCTGCACGTGATGGTGACTGAGCGTTTCCTACAAGCCGCGTTCCCGCCCACACTCGGGGAGACACACAGCCAGCCGCCCTTGGTGCCTGCCATGCTGAGTGAGACAAACAGGGCAGTTATTCAAATAACATTAAATATTAACACTGACATTTTCCGGGACCGTATCTGTCACAGACCATGTGGATCCCATCTGTCATCTCAAATGCCCCAGAGCGTGTGAGCTTCCAGAAATGTTACGTTTGCAAAGCCACGTGCTGCTGGCTTTCAGTTCCCTTTGGAAGTGCTCTGAAGCTGCAGAGACGAGGCGGGGTGGGTGGGGGGGTGGGTCGGTGGGTTTGGGGTGGGGGTGGGGATTGGAGCAGGCCCCCTGCCAAGGGGGAAAGAGGGGATGAGTCATTACAAGCACGGGATGCCAGACACACAGCTCTGCCTCTCCTGGCTGCCATGCGGCCATCAGCCCCAGGACCCGAGTCAATCACATCAGTCTGGTTCTCTTGAGACAAAACCACACAAACATGGAATAGTTTTGCTCTGTAACTAGAGCTGGGAACAGAGCCTTCATGCATGAAGTTTCTCGACCTCTTGCGGCTAGAAAGACTTTAAACTTGCTGCTCTACCCCAAAGAGCCGAAGTTTAACTGTCGTGTTTAACTCAGCTTTCATGAAGACGAGATCATCTCTCTTCTGATTCAGCTGTCCCAGGGCTTCCGTCTTCTGGGGCTTCCCAGGCGCCCACACAGAGCTGTGAGGTGCCTGTGTCCTTGTTTTGTGTGTCTGCGCCTGTGCGTCCATTTCCTTTTCTACCAGAAATCTGATTGGTACATCACCAGATTTTGGGAATGCCAGTCTCCTTGGTAAGTTGAAGCTCATATGCCCTCATTGGGGTGGTCCTCCCCTGCCTGGGCACTAAAGTCTAATGACCCGATGGTTGTAGGACTCCGGAGAGCAACAGTTTTATTTGACCAATTCGTCACAGAATAATAATATCAGAAACAGCTCTCGGTAGTGGAGTGCCTACCACCTTCCAGACTCTCTTCACTTACTGCTTTAACTCTCACAACTACCCTGTAAAGGCTAGCATGATTACCCCCATCTCCCAGGGGAGGAAACCAAGACGTGGAAAGCTTAAGGAACCTCTCTGAAGACATACTATTAAGTCAATGGTGAATCTGAAGTTCCAAGTCAGCTCCAAGGTCTGTGCCCTTTCTACTGCACCACGCTGACTTCACTTGTAGGTCAAACTTGGAATTTACAAAAAGGAGGAGAATCTGCCAGAGAGGAATGCAATCACACTATTTATAAAAGTGTTGGCTGAATTTGCAAAATAGTCAAAAATAGTCAAATGCCTCAGCTGGTTCTGAATATTCCACGTAAGTCTGGGCTTCGTTCCTCAGTCTCTCCTCGACAGGGAGCTCAGTGTCCTCCCTCTGGCCTGGCTGGCGGGGGGCTCAGGCCTGTGGTCACACATCGTTGAACTCTTTTGTCATCATTGTTGGCCAGAACTTCCCAACTGCAGGCAGCCGCGTGGCCATTTCCGTCTGGGTAAGACTTAGCTGTGGGGCTGCCCTGTGCATTGTGGGATGTCCAGCAGCATCTGGTCTCTGCCCACCAGACGTCAGTAGCACCCACTCGCCTGACTGGGACGGTCAAGATGTCTCCAGCCATTGCCAAATTGCCCCAGCTGGGAACAGCTGGACTAACAATACCCTCTGCAGGCTGTGTGAGCAATCACACCCCTGACTGCCTTATTCATCCCTTCCCTGTCTGCTCCCCCCCTTCTTTATGGGGCTCTCCTGGGAGCAGGTCCTTAATACACCGTCATGTGCAGTCAAGTGCTCACCCCAGGGTCTGTTTGTGGGGACCCAGCCCAAGACGCTCATTTGTTGCAAATAGAAAGAAAGCCCATGAGAGAATGAAAGGCTTAACTTCTCTGGGTGTCAGTGCAACCATTTGTAAAAGGAAGGTCCCGGGACCTCCCCAGTGGCGCAGTGGTTAAGACTCTGTGCTCCCAATGCAGGGGGCCCGGGGTTCGATCCCACACGCATGCTGCAATTAAGAGTTCGCATGCCACAACTAAGGAGCCAGTGGACCGCAACTAAGGAGCCTGCAAGCCACAACTAAGGAGCCCTCAAGCCGCAACTAAGGAGCCCACGTGCTGCAACTAGGAAGCTGGCGAGCCACAACTAAGGAGCCCACCTGCTGCAACTAACACCCCACACAATTAACTAAAAATACCTAAAAAAAAAAAAAAGGAAGGTCCCTTTCAGTTGATACTTTGTCATCTACAGAGACCATAGGGGGTCGGAACCTGGGGGGATCTTGCCATCTCCGAAACTGGGTGCCAGGGATGTAGAAGAGGGAAGTCCCCAACAGCAGGCACAAATGAATGTTTGTTGACCGAATGACTGAACTAGCAGTTGAGGAGAATGCAGATGCGATGACTTATATGGGATACGTCAAAAGCTGGATTTGAGGCCCTTCCATGTAAGTTGAGTAACTGCATTTCATGTGGAAGGATTGTGTAACCTCCTTCACACCCAAACAGGAGCAGGAAACTGCAGGGACATACACGTAGCTCAACACGTTTGGCTTATTGTTTGTTGCAAAGAGGCGAACTTGTACCACAGAGGACTGTGGACTGTCTCAGCCAGAGGATGCTAGGAACAACTTGTTACAGGACTTGGGCTTGTGTTCGGTGATTTGGGGGCTGGTTCAAGGCAGTGGGGCTTCGCTTTGGACTGGACGATGTCAGGAAGCAGGCATGATTAGGTGTTTTAGCAGACGGAACTGGAAGATGGGTGGGCTGAATCTGGGCTGGTGCCGAACTGGTGAGAGCAGTGGCCACCCATACTCACCAGGATGGGGGGGTTGTGGTTTGGACAATGCCCTATTTTTGTCTGCATTCAGACACGGTGGTGGGGTGGCCCTGGCCCTGTCTTGTTCCATTTCAATCACAGAGCGCTCCAATGCTGGTATGCTGTGCCAACCGCCCGTTTAGCTTTGCATCTTCACTTCCGTTGCTGCTTCTCCACTGCAGCACTTCTTCCTGAAGCTGTTGTTACTGAGTTGTCCCTGACCTTGCCTGGCTCTGGGTCCCACGCAGTCAGCGTTGACGTACATTCTGCCCAGTTTTCATCTGTACAGCTGTGTGTGACTAGTCTTTCCAGCAATTAGCCTTTTTGTGGATTCTGTTCAAACACACGGGCTCTGCCAGTCAGAACAAGTGGGTTCAAATTCCAGTTCCCCCTCTTGCTAGAAGCGTTATCCTGGCAGTGGGGTGTATCCTAATATGGGGGCTGTGAGAGTTGGAGGAGATGAGGCATTAAAGGCACAGTGCCTGGAATGTGGTCAGTATACAGTGAGAGTCTGATTTCTTTCCCTCCAGTTTCACTTATATAAGGACCACTTTAAGAAGTCAGAAACCCCACTTGGGAGCAATTCTCTGCTCTTGCCAATCCAGACAGCTCTGTTTCCTTCCCCCACGTTATCACTTAGGCAGTTCAGCCTACTTAGAATGCCCTTTCCTCATATGTGCCTGGCTAAATCCTACAAATCCTTCCAGGATCCACTAAAAAACAAACAAACAAAAAGAAAAACCACCAAACTTCTCTTTTCATGAAACCAAAGAAAATATCCTTGTCTTTAAACTCTCATACCTGAAGTTTATTTTAATAGAAATAATATTTGCTGAACCATTACTCCTTGCTAAGGATTTTGAAAATCACTTTATGTGTATTGATTGACTGAATTCTTCCCATTTGTCAGATAAGAAAACAGGCCCAGAGGCTGAGTAATTATCCCCTACCACATAGCTAATCAAGGGTGGTCAAAACACATAGTTCCTTGAGAATGTGAGAAACACATTCATTTCTGATTCATATTTTCACCTTTTAATAACAGGTATCAACATTTGGGTGAATAAACTGTTGCATGAAGAGACAGCTCTGGTTTATAGTGACTGCTCTCTCAGCATCCTCTCTTTTATCAGAGATGAAAACGGCAATCACTCAGCCCCGTGGTGTCAGATTGGCTGCCTTCCACTTTCCACAGGAGTCCTCTTTCATCTAGTTCCAATGGTGGAAAACCAGGTTTTACAGCCATGGAAGGAAAGATGAAGGGAGGACAGAGTTCTAGAGTCCACAGAGCATTTTGGAAGTCATAAATACCACTGGTACCCTGTAACGTGAGAATGTCTGCTATAGGAAAGCTCTTGGAATATCTACACTCTTACTTAGTCTTTGAAAGAATCAGCTGCTCTGTGCTACACTCTTCAAGGAAACACCTGCTGAGACACAGGGGGGTTCTTGTAGCACTCTGACTCTCTGGGATGTGTTACCACCCATGCTGACCCACTCTCTGCATTGTTTCCAACAAGTGCTGTGTAGTCTGGAGCTGGAAATGGGGCTTCATGTGCAGAAGCTGCTTGGAGCGAGGGTCTTTCAAAGGAAAACTTTCTTTTCTATAAGGTGGGTGTATGGGATGAATTGTGCTCCCCCAAATTCATATGTTGACGTCCTAACCCCCAGTCCCTCAGAATGTGACTATTTGGAGACAGGGCCTTTATAGAAGTAGTCAAGTTAAAATGAGGCCATTAGGGTGGGTCCTAATCCAATAGGATTAGGACTTAATCCAGTAGGATCCTAATCTTTCTAAGAAGACAAGATGAAGACACAGACATGCACAGAGGGAAGACAGCCATCTGCAAGGGAAGGAAAGAAGCCTCAGAAGGAACCGACCCTGCCAATACCTTGATCTTGTACTTGCAGCCTTCCACCCAGTACTGTGAGAAATAAATCTCTGTTGTTTACCGCCTGGTCTGTGGTATTTCGTTATGGTGGCCCCAGCAGACTAATGCGGTGGGGAGGCTGGAAAGAATGGCCGGGGGCTCCTTTCACAAAAAACCTGATATGCTTGGTGGCCCCAGACAAAGGCAAGTTTGGGTGCTCATCTAATTGACAAAGGGTGACTTAGCTGTCAGGGCCCTGCGGCCTCTCATTGAAAAGGATTTGGGCCAAAGAAAGAGAAAAGGTACAACTGCAAATAAGTTTTAAAAAGCATTCTGGGGCTTCCCTGGTGGCACAGTGGTTGGGAGTCTGCCTGCCAATGCAGGGGACATGGGTTCGAGTCCTGGTCCTGGAGGATCTCACGCACTGCGTGGCAGCTGGGCCCGTGTGCCACAACTCCTGAGCCTGCGCTCTAGAGCCCGAGGGCCACAACTACTGAGCCTGCGCTCTAGAGCCCGAGGGCCACGACGACTACTGAAGCCTGTGTGCCTGGAGCTCGTGCTCCGCAACAAGAGGCCCCTGCAGTGGGAGGCCCGTGCACTGCAATGAGGAGTGGCCCCTGCTCGCTGCAACTAGAGAAAGCCTGCGCGGGGTAGCAAAGACCTAACACAGACAAAAATAAATAAATAAAATAAATTTATACCAAAAAAAAGATAAAGGAGGAGAGTAGGCAGTGAAAACCCTCTCAGACTTTAAAAAAAAAAAAGCATTCTGGAGACAACAGCTGTGGAAGAGGAGGAAACCAAAATTTACAACCATATAAATTTTAATAGGAGTTTATAATCTCTTATGAATATTATCTCTAAGTTAGTTCCTATACATAGGACTAAAAATAAAATTATGCTGGGCAGTGTGCCCAGATGATGGTAGATGGAAATAAGGCTCTTAGAAAGGATGACCTAGGTCCAGGGGAAGCTCAGCTTGAGTAATCAAGGTCATTGAAGGTCAAAAATCACAGACAAGGACCTGTTTTAACTCTTGTCCTGATAACAGCTTCTGTGGAGACCCTCCGGTTGTCATTTGCATCAAGAAGCCTCTGGAAGCAGGAACAACCTCTCAGTGCTCTCTGGGCACAGCCAGTCACTGCAGGAGAACTGTGCCCCTACCCTTACACCCCCTGTGGACGGAGCAGAGCAGGGCACCTCACCCTACAGAGACAGGCAAGTCACGGGCAGGGGACAGACAGTTTTTCTTGGTGAGAGTCAGGGAAATTCATCTGTTAACCAACTGGAAGCAAGATTAGAACATTCTCTGGAGACGGTCTACTTCTGTTTGCTAGCCTAGCAGCTGCACGCGTGCAGTATGGTTTGAAACCCAAGTATGCAAGGGCTTCTGATATTTCCAGTTAATTATCAGAAACATGTCTGTTGTCATCTAGATGCCCGTCATTTGTTCAAATGACTAGGACAAGTTTTCCAAGAAAGCCTGGAATCTGCTAGCCTTCCCCCATTACTTTTCAATAAACACACACCAACTTATTCTGCCACAGGTGGGTATCAATTCCCACAGCATCTGTGACAACGCGTTATGTGAAAACCAAGTTCTCAGAAATCAAATCTCTGTTTTAATTGCACCAAATGTTTAAAGAGTTTGTGCAGCCTCGGAATGTCAGACTCTGCCTGGGGTTGCTGCCTCAGTGCTCTGGCAGGGGGCAGAGGGCATCTGGGTGGCGAAGCTGGCTGCCCAGGGGGACGTGATGACCTTGAGACTGAGTCCACCTTCAGTATCCAAGGGGGGTTCAACCTGGTGTTAGAAGCACATATTGCCTCGGTCCTGGGCTCCTGTGCACTGGGATCAGGCCTCCAACCAGCTGCTTGGGGTAGGGAAGGGGCACAGGGCCAGCTTCCTGCAGGGCAAGGTGTGCCAATCCGCAGGCAGGAGTGTGCATCCCAGCTCTGCCCGCTGAAAAGCAGAACCAGCCGATTAAGTTCTCTGGGTCCCTTCACCTCCCTGGAGATAGGCCCCAGGGGAGAGGAAAATTGCCCTCAGCTCCACTGGCCGCAGTAGTTTGAACTGGCTTCATCTTCCCCATTAATCCAGCGTATCTTGCACTCAAGCACCCCTTCATTTCTCTCTTTTGTAAGTTATTTTACTAAGCTTTGTTAACGGGCGTCTCAGCTGTCTCCTGTATCTCTCCACTAAGATGCCTAATCAGCATCTCACATGGGAGGCCACAGACCTGTTACTCCCACCCCTCCTTCCCTCCACCCACCACCCCCAGTCTGTCCCAGCCCAATGAATGATACCACCATTCAAAACCCAGGATTAACCTTAGATTCTTCTCCCTTTTTCACACCTTAAATCCAACAGCAAGTTCTGTCGTCTCTACTGACAAAGTATATCCTGTATCCAGCTACTTCTACAGCCTCTACTATTAATACTTTACTTCAAGCCATCATCATTTCTCACTTCAACTATTAAACAGTCCTCTAACTAGTATCATTTTGTCTACTTCTGTCCCACCTGAAAAGGTAAATATGTCACTCCCGTGTTCAAAATCCTCTAATGGCTTTCTGCAAACATTTGCACAAAATCTTCACCATGGCCTGAGAGGTCCAGTGTGACGTGGCTCCTGGCTCCCTCACGGCCCCATTTCCTCGCTCACTTCTCCAGTTACCCCAGTTTCCCTAAATATGCTGGCTCCTGCCCCAGGGCCTTTGCTTTTCTGTTCCTGTGTCTGGAACACTCAGGGGAAGAACAGCACCTCTCACTGCAAACAACCTCACACCTTTTCCTGGATTTTTCATTAAAACGGGAAAAGTACCTTTTCTGATACCCCGACTCCTTTAGCCTCACAGGAATAACAGAAGGAAACCAGTCCATCCCTTCTGATGGGCTTTCCCGTTGGCCCAGCTATTCTGCGCTCGAGAAATGGCTTTGTAGAGGTTACCGCCAACTAGGATTGGGAGAAGGTGTGCTCACCTTTCAGATGGAAACCGCCCTGGAGGATGGACTAGACCAGGAGTCCCAGCAGATATGCCTGAAGGCGCACCCTCCGTTCTCTCCCTCCCTGCACCACCGAGGACGCCGCACGCCCCACCCCCGGGCCCGGGAAGCACAGACTGCTGGGTAAATGCTTCTCAGCTCTGCCGCGTCCTTGGGGGAAAGGGCCTCGTGGGAGGATTATTGGCTTCACCTGAGCGAGTCTGCTGCGCGTTAACAGTGTGGGACGCGAGTTCCAGTTTGTGGTGAAGAACAGTCAAGGTCTTGGTCCTTCCCCTTGTTGCCCTGCCTGCCGGGAACTTTGGAGGAACCAAAACCCTAGCCCCAGTAATGGCTCTTTGACTTGCATGAAGGGTCCCTTATCCCTGCCCCAGAAGGAAAGTGAGTCTGAAATTCCTGCGCCATCCTGGGAGAGGTGCAATTTCTAGGAGGTATTCAGGCAGTTTGAAACAGGTATCGTAATCAAAACTGGAGGATACGATTCGAGTGAAATGAAACCAGAATTACTAGTGGCTAATCTAGCCAGAGAAAGTTCTAAAGTTATCCCTACATATATATTTTTCAACAGCATGTTGATAAGAAGGAAAATGTGCCAATTCAGCGTTATAATTGGGTCTCAAGCAGAACACCTGAGCTTCGCAGCCAGGACCAGGAGGCCTTCAGAAGCCAGGTAGCTGCTGTTATCTGATGTCGGTACACCCGGCGAGCGATTTAGGACGAAGCCGCTTTGAGTGATGAATCCGCCAATCTGTAAAATGGTGCTGAGTCGCACACATGGAATCATTTCTATTTCTTTTGGTACTAAGCTCACAGACTTACTGCCCAATTGTAGAGCCGGAAGGGGTGCTAGAGGCGGTCTGCAGAGGAGGGGTTCGGGGTCCGGGGGCCACATGGGGTCACAGGGCTTCAGAGGGGCGGCGTGTGCGGGAACCCGGCCACCTGACCTGCCACCTGGGAACTTCTGGATCCACCTGAGGGCGTTTCTCACAGCCCCAGATGAGTATCAACCAAATATACAACCTCGCACTGCAAACAACCTCACACCTTTTCCTGGATTTTTCATTAAAACGGGAAAAGTACCTTTTCTGATACCCCGACTCCTTTAGCCTCACAGGAATAACAGAAGGAAACCAGTCCATCCCGTCTGATGGGCTTTCCCGTTGGCCCAGCTATTTTGCGCTCGAGAAATGGCTTTGTAGAGAAGTTACCGCCAACTAGGATTGGGAGAAGGTGTGCTCACCTTTCAGATGGAAACCGCCCTGGAGGATGGACTAGACCAGGAGTCCCAGCGGACGTGCCCGAAGGCTCATCTTCCGTTCTCTCCCTGCCTGTACCACAGAGGACGCCGCACGCCCCGCCCCCAGGCCCGGGAAGCACAGACTCCTGGGTAAATGCTTCTCAGCTCTGCCGCGTCCTTGGGGAAAAGGGCCTCGTGGGAGGATTATTGGCTTCACCTGAGCGAGTCTGCTGCGCGTTAACAGCGTGGGACGCGAGTTCCAGTTTGTGGATCAGTTCGGACTGCGGCTCTGCGGAGGGAAGAGAGCCGAGAAGCTGGTCTTGCGGGGCCATGGAGAGCTCTCCAGAACCACAATCCCATAGTGGCTGTTACAGGAACTCAGTTTGTGGTTCCGGGGAGAGACTTTATTCTCTAAGAATAAGTTTCTCTAGAAACAGTTACTAGTCCGTGTTATCCCTCTATGATGGGAAGACACCGAGAAATGTATTCTTTTTGTGGTAGAATATCTACAGCATAAAAACTTACCATTTTAACCATTTGTAAGTGTGTAATTCAAAGGCATTTAGTACATTCACATTGTTGTGCGACCATCAGCACGGCTTTCAGACCTTCATCAGCCCAAGCAGCAACTGTGCGCTCATGAAGCAAATAACTCCCCGCTCCCTCCTCCCACCCCCCGGGAACCTCTCTTCTATACTTTCTATCCCTGTGAATTTGCCTATTCTAGCTACTGCATATAATGGGATCATATGATATCTGTCCTTTTGTGTCTGGCTTCTTTCACTTAACATAGTGTTCTCAAGGTTCGTCCATGATTAAAGAAAGTTTTAAAATAAACACTCAATGGTCATAGAAAAGTTTGATATTATAATAATTTGAAAAAACATATTGAGAGCTGCCCCGATGATAATGAACATTTCCTGAGCACTTTCTACATGCCGGGCACCATGCCAGGAAGGGCACATAATTATTTTAAAATCCTTTCAAGAACAGCAGGATGAAGAAGTTATTGTCATCTTTGTATTACAGGTGAGAAAGTTGAGGGTTAGAGAGATGAAGCCAAGTGGTTCGAAGGGTTGAGTCCATCAGCTGGCTCTGGGCTCAAATTCTTACTCCTCAACTGCCCTGCCTCTCTGATGATTCGTTCCTTGTTTTCTTTCCTCACCACACTGCTGTTTGAACCTTTAAATTAGCACCTACTACAGACACCGGAGTATTAGAGCTACTTGTGTGTATGTCCTGACTGCCAGACGGGATGGGTTTTGGAGAGAAGAGACTCATTTGTTTTCATCTTCAGGGCCCAGCACTGTGCTTGGCACACAGCAGGCTGTTAATGAATGTCTTCAGAATTGATTGAATAGCACACTCGCCACAGAGATAGACTTTGCGCGAAGAGCACCCCCGAGGCTCTTATTCGTTGAATCGAGGTTTTTGTTTTAAACCACAAAGCAACTTGGCTTGTTTCATAGAAGTGACTTAATTTACCCCACCTGCGATCCCATTTCTCAGCAGCTTCAGTCCCACCCCACCCCCCAGAGGTCTTAGGAAGAAAAAGTAGAACGCTAGATCTCTGCTGTTGCCACAATATTGGTTTTTCGACTGTGGTTGCTGTTCACAGTTTATTCTTCCAGCTTTTCAGGATAGACGTGAATCGGAGTCCGAGCAAATATGATTACAAGTGCATTTTTCCTGTTTCTATCTTTCCCTGTAACCCAGGGAGAGCTGCAAAAAGGCTCACCTGCTTCTGACAAGCATGGTTAATAGATTAAACTGACTGTGCATGTGTTTTCATGAGGATAACAGGGAATTTGCATTACAGAGCAATACCTGAAGCCACACAAAGAATCGTGAGACAGGCAATACCACGGGGTCGGAGGGGCCGGTTATGAGCATCTATGGAAGGAAGGCATCCTTCACCTGAGTCCTATGTGCTGCTCCGTCTGGCCTCTGAGATGCTGCAAGAGTTCATGCAGAAAGAACAAAGAGGCGGCAGTAAAAGAGAGGATGGGAGTAAATTAAGAACTGAGTTTTATTCAAGATATTATTAAAGAAGTTATTTAAAAAATGGTCCAATAGATTCACTGGGATGCCTGATATTGTGAATAAATACCTCTTGAGATCTTCTCCCAAGTAACTTTCCAAAGGATGTCATTTCCTCTCTTTTCCTGATCCTGGTTAGTGTAAAGAGGGTGGAGAAGTTTTAACATGAAGTACAGAGAATTGAAACCCAGAAACCAAGGCTCACTATCGAGCCACTTCTGCAACGATTTTCCAAATGGAATTTTGATGCCAGTGGTTGCCTCCTTTTCTCTCCCTCCAGAGTCTGCCGCCTGGGAAGCAGTGGTGCAGGTCAAGTTCTAGTTGACGCGTCCTCTTCCTCTTGAGGAGTCCCTTAGCCTTCATGGCCCCCAGCTCTACTCATCTGCATTGTGGTGAATCAGGGCCATTGCCTATCCTACTCAGACAGTAGCCGATAATCAAAATACTGGCTGATGAGACATTTGCAGGTAAGGGCATTTTCAATTTCTTAGGAGAAGCTGGAGGAATGAAAACCCTCTGAGACTCAGAAAGGGTATTTCTGGCTTCTAGGCAAATGTGTGTGGGAGAAATTCTCAGGTGGGAGAGGTTGCCTGGAGATCCTTAAAATAGACCACTCAAGGCTTGGAGGGTAAGGTTAGCTGCTGATGACCATGACAACCACAAAAGAGAACTGGCTTTCATCTTTGGTCAGCAGGTAGACTGATAAGGAAACAGACACCTTATAGTCCAGCTTGGTCATCGAGATTCTAAGGAAATGAACAAAGAGCTGTGGTCCCAAGGATTTGGTAGGGATTTATCAGGTGAAGAGGTGGAACAAGGGCATTCAAGCAACCACTGAGTGGCAGAGGGCGTGGGCTTGGGGGGTGTGTGTGTGTGTACGTGCATGTGTGTGAGTGTGTGTGCGTGTGTGCTGTGCCCACGGTGGTGGTGGTGGTGTTGAGCTGTAGGTTCTGGGAAATGGATGTGTGTTTGAGGAGCAGAGGTGAACAGACGACGACTTGAGAGATCGGGTGGTCAGAAGATTAATTTGAAAATTAAAACAGACTTTTTAACAACACCGTGGGTGTTGGGAATTCAAATCTTTGATCAGGCGAGAAAGTTAACAGTAGTTGTAAATCACTCCCTTGCTTAAGAATCTGTCACGGCTTCTTGCTGACCACAGGATTAGCAGTCTTTAATTCAAGTCCCTCCACCCTGAGGCCCCTTTGCTCATCTCTACCTTTTCCCATTCAGTCCCAGCTAACTGCCCTCTGCCTCCACCAGATGCTTTATTCTAAAACACATCCCACTCTCATCGCATGTGTGTTTCCCTGATGAAAATGCCCTACTATTCAAACGTACCCAGCCCAAGCGTCCTTCCTGCTGGATCATCCCTTGTGAGTGCACCTCACACTGATACGTACTGTTTCTGAAATCAGGCATCCCCAAAGACTGCTTATGGAGTGTGAATCGGTGCAAACTGAAAAAAAAATTATCAAGAGCCTCATAAATGATCATATTCCACAGAGAGTTCTCAAAGGACTAATAAAAAAATCTGAAAAGCTATTCACCCTGTGAGCAGTCAATAAAATGCAAATTAAATCAAATTAGATTAATATTCAGATAATACTTTCCATCTCTTAATTTGGCAATGGAAAAATGCGGATGCTTGGAGCTGATGAAAGTGTTAGGAGTGTAACCTGGTAAAATCTTTGGCAGGACCCCTCTGGCAATGTGAATGAATTCTCCAGCTGATGGAGAATCCCACCTCTAGGAATTTATCATAAAGGAATGATGGATAAACAGAAGAATCTATTTCTGTGTGTTCTTTGCGGCAATATTTTCATAGGGAAAAATTCAGATCTACTATCTAAATGTCCAATAACAGAGGTAAAGTAAAATAGTAAAACAGATAGTAAGTTTGGCTATAGCCATATACTGGAATATCATGCGGCCATTAAAATGATGGAACTCATTTAGTAAAGTGAAATATAACTGGTCCATTGTTACGTGAAAAAACACTGGTTGAGAAGGAGTATGTAGGATTTGATTTGGGGAGGCTCCCAAGACCAACCTCAGGTTCAATAATTCACTAGAAGGACTCACAGAACTCAGCAAAGCTGTTATACTCATGGTTACAGTTTAAAACAGGAGAAGGACATAGATTGAAATCAGTAACGGGAAAGGGCTCATAGCACAGTGCTCAGTGGAGACCTGCTGAAAGCTTCTAGCTGTCCCCTCCCAGTGGAGCTGGGAGGACAGTGCATATTTCTCCCAGCCACAATGTGTGATATTAAATATGGAATATTGCCAGTCAGGGAGGTTCACCTGCGCTTTGGTGTCTAGAGTTTTTACTGGGGCTGGTCACACAGACATGCCTGACCACCCCTATGGCTGACCTTAGTGTCTAGCTCCTTCAAAGCTCAAGCCGATGCCAAGTGACCCAAAGCCCCCACCCACGAATCTCACTGTTAGAACAGACTATCTGGCCCAAGGCTCGCAGGTCAAGAAAGGCACTCATCAGTCAGGATATTCCAAGAGCTTCGAAGTTACCTCCCAAGAACTCAACACAAAGGACCAAACCTATCTTTGGTCAAGGCTAATCCTTCCCTGCACAGGCCAGCCCCTAGCCCTTTTCCAAAAATGACCACGTTTGTCCAAGCGTCTACATTTAGTAGAGTGTTTATATAACAGACACAGCAACAGCATCCGTATGAACATGCCTAATATTTGGAGAAGCCACTGTGGTGTAGGAAAAGATTTAAATAAACAACTAGTCCATTCTATAAAGCCATTATACACATTTTTATAATTCTGTATTAATTTGATTCCTCAATTTCTCCCTTCACCTACAGCTAATTGTACCTTATGATAAACTGTGCAGAACTACTGAGCATAGAAATTAGCTGATGGCTCGCAAAATCCAGTTCTTCCTCAGGTCAGTAATTCTCCATCAGTATTGCATCCCAAGGAGGTTTTAACTCAGGCTCCCAATATATTTGATTCCCATTATTAGTATTATCATAAAACTTACCTACCTAAGGTAGTTGAATCTCAGCAACAACGCCAGTGTCATACCAGATCACGCATATTATGGTCATGGCACAATTCAACTTCATGACAGAACGAATACAGGGGTGTTTGCTATGCCTTCCCAACAGAACTGGCCCTTGTGCATTGTTATGGGCTGAATTGTGTCCCCTAGAGAGATATATTGAAGTTCTAACTCCTGGTACCTGTGAACATGACCTGATTTGGAAATAGGGTCATTGTGCATGAATTAGGTAAGGTGACGTCATACTGGCGTAGAGAGGCCCCCATCCAATATGACCGATGTCCTCATAAGAAGAGAGGAGACACGGTCAGAGAAGAGGGCCACGTGAAGACCAGCGAGGCAGAGATTAGAGAGATGCAGGGGCAAGTCAAGGACAGCCTGGGACCACCAGAAGCTTGAACAGGAAGGCAGGTTCTTCCCTAGAGCCTTTAGAGAGAGGGCGTGGCCCTGCCAACACTTCAAACTTCTCGCCTTCAGAACTGTGAAAGAATACATTCCTGTTGTTTAAAGACATCCAGGTTTGTAGTAATTTGTTGAGGCAGCTGTAGGAAACTAACACACCCATTTGTCAGATATTATTAGAGAGGCATCATGATGACAGGCCAGGGTTCAGTTATTTCCGGGTTCCAGGTCAGCTGGGGACACAGCCAGACACCCTGTCTCAGCCCGCAGGCCTGTACTCAGACTGGTTTCCACTGTGTGCTGGTATGTAGCAGGGCCCACCTCCCTCCTCTGGTGAGGACGTGGGCGGTGTTCAGAACAGTTCTGATCCCTGCTAACTGTGCTGAAGAATACATCTTATTCTGATCTGTTCCTGGGGAGAGGGCAGTCACAGTGCATTGATGTAAATTACCAGAGGGTTTCTGTGGGTTTGGAGGTCCACAGGAGTCCCATGGATGTGCCCTTGATTCTCAGCGTCTAGAATGGAGGGTCATTGCCCCATGGCTACTTCATCTTGTTGGAAGTAAAACAGTCAAGAGACCTCGCTGGGGAACAAGTTCTTTCCCAGCACTGGGATCTCCCAGTATCGCACGTTATTTGCTGAGTTTAGCCCACCCACTTCACCAAAGCTTCCTTATCTTTCATGCTAACCTTCATCACCTGCCTGCCTCCTGGAAGAGAATTCCCTTGAATCTGCTTATTCTAGTGAATATATTTTTTTCCACTGACTGCTACTCCTCATTAAAAGTGAGTTCAGCTTGTCCCACAGGGCCTAGGCCAGCATCCGTCTCTCCAAAAGCCCCTTTTTTGTCTCGTGACCACCGTGCATGTGGTCACCCTTGTGTACTAATGACCTGAGTGCAGTTAGAATAGATGTTTTGACCCGAAATGTTGGGTCCCCCATTCTAGGGTGAGAGGAGTGGTGGTCCCACCTCGATGCAATTTAGTCTGACGCCATAGAGTCTCCCACAGCCTTTCTCTTCTCAGGGTGGGGCCGTTCCCCTGGGGAATTCACACCCGCCATGTGACGCTTACCGCTTCAACCCCCTCAGAAATCCATTGTCTTTTCCTATTCTGCTTGACAGCTTTCTACCCAGAAAACGAGGGCGAAATGTAGGTATGCGTGACACACTGTGTCGTGTCAGGTATGAAGCTGCTATGCTGTAACCAGGGACCTTTCCACGCATTTAATCATCCAGATTCAGTTACACAGCTATCACTTGGCTGAGGGCTGTACACTGCGACGTCCGATGGCCGTGTGGGGAGTAGTGCCTGGAAATTCCTTTCCAGGTGATATCCTCTGTAGTAGATGCAGGGCTAGTCCTGGCCCCGGATCAGTATTCAAGGAAGAGCGAGCGCTCACGTGCGGGAGGCTGGGACACAGGGTGGGGACCTCCCCTGGGCCCTGACGTTATGGTTCATGCGGATGAAGGAGGGAGGCGGAGAGAAGGCACAGGACCACAACGGTCAGGCTAAAGCTTCTCTGTGGGACTCTGATGCAACCCAGTCGAGGGCAGGGCTTGAAGACCTGAGCCCTTGGCAAATGCCCTCTCCCGAGGGCATGAATCAAAATGGTTACCCTAAAGGTGGTAGAAACAGGAAATAAGACTAAATTTTAAAAAGCTTGAACTCATATGTGAGGGCAGTGGCCCCAAAGTGTAGCTGTGATGCTGTGATGTCCCTGTGACTCCCCGCCCCACCTTTGCAGAGCTGACGTCATAGACGACAGTTGGTTTTGTTAAGGGGACTCGTCCCATGGAGTTCTGCTAGTGATTATGTCTGGACGCGGCCAGCGCAGCAATCCATATACTTCCAAGTAATCTTGTCAAACGACCCAATGTCTGCTATTCGTTCCTTCTCCTCAATTGTCCCTGAAAACAGCTGTCTTCTTGAGAAGAATAAATATTTCCCCCCAAATCAATCACATAATACAGTACAGGTGTCAAGGCAAGTCATTCTGATTCAGAATCAATTCAGCTAATACCTGCTTTACTCTATTTCTGGTTTCATGTTAAGATGATTCATATTAAGTCATTTTTCTTTCGCATGTGTCCCGGACTTGTATTTTATAACACCAGCTGGGAGCACCAATTAAACTTTAGAGTTCACTTCTGCAGTGCTTAAGCTGAGATTTGTAATGACATGCCTGGCAGTACTCAATATATCTTCTGCGCTTGTAATGATTTAAAGGGACACCATGGTTACTGCTTGGAATCAAAGCGAATGGACTCTGTAAATTTAATTTAGAGGAGTTATAACATGATCACCCAGAAATATATTATAGAATCTTGTTGTATTTTTGACAAAGCCCCGGGTATGCTTCTAGCAAGATCTGGGATTTAACCAGGAATGTTTTCTTTACAGTGAGTACAGAATAGGGACACCTGCCCATTGGCCCAGCTTCAGAACTAGCACTTGACCAGCAGAAGTGCTGTTCTGGTTCCGCTCGACACGAGTACAGACCTTATTCTGTCCAAGAAGGAGAAGTCAGGCTGGGGGAGGAGTCATCCGCAGGTAGGTCCAGGTTGGGCGCCTTCTCGGAAAGCGCACGCGGGGCAGCGAGGCGGCATCTTCCATTCACGTCCTTGCAAAGCGGTTGGTGTCTGTTCATCTGCAGAACCGGAGGGCAGACCCTTTATCCCTGAGTTTCCTTCAGTTCCGCAATACAAGGAAAGTAATTGCATTTAAAAGAACAGAAATGCTCTGCTGTCGCTCCCCTTTCTCATTGCCTTTGTTCATCCACTAATATTTATCGATTGATTGAATTAGCGGTTATGTTTCCTGACGTCCATTCATGGGTCAGCCCTTTGCAGTCGAGATTTAACTGTGCTGCTCTGCGACGGGATGCTTGCCCTCCCGGCCCCTCTCTCTCCCCACCCAGGCTCCACGGGGCTGAGAGTCAAGCCGATGATAATCTACAGAATAAGGTTTTTTATCATCATTCATCCATGCAAGGTGTCTCTTGCTTTATTTATTTTCACCCCATCCTCACTCCCATTTCCTTCATTACCATTCCACAGGTAACGACTATCATATTTTGCTTCGCATGTAACATATATTTTATAGAAGGATGTAAGTACATATGCATATCCTTAATTATTCATGGATCCTTGCAAATGTGTTGTTGCTCTGTACGTTTTTAATGTTAATAAATTCCATTGCTTTATGAATCTAATTTTGTTTCTTACCTTTTCACTCTGTACTATATTTTTAAGATACATGATTTTAAGATTGCTGTGTATGTATCTAGTTGGTGACTTCCCACGGCTATACAGCATTCTGAGTGTGTTCCACCTTGTTTTAAATAACGACTTGACAGATACTTCAGACGCTGACAACTCCTGGCTACTACAAACCCTTCAAGAGTTCACTCCTGGCTTCAGTTTCCACCTAGTCCTGCTGTACTAGATCTTAGGGAGTAAGCTCTTATTTAGCCTTTTTATATCTTTCACGACTTAGAAGTTTGCCCTTATGTTCCATTTTAGCTATTGCCTTCCTAGACCTAAGAATTTCATCTTCCAACTTTCCAACAAAATAAGTTCATTTTCATCATCTTGGCCTTCTTCATCTCTGCCACATCTTAATTTACATTTTATAACTTGGATTTCTATATTTAGAAGAAATGACTAACTTTCTCATGCTTTGGTTCCAGGGACTTAAAAAAATGTCGGCTTCATTCCTTTGGTGAAGACTTCGCATATGTGTTTATTTATCTGTGCCAAGAGATGTTACTCACCCTGTACCCAGAGGATGAATTAAGACGAATGGAATGATAATGCAAATGCAGAGGGAAAAAACCCGGAAAACCAACCTTGCATTCTCTTCCTGGCAAACTGCTTTGAGCTGCGGTCCTTTGCAGGCGTGTTGGCGTGTTTGTGGGAGGGGAACGGTTGCTGGTAGAAAGGAATCTTCCAGGGAAGGGATTATTTAGCCCAGGTTTCTCTGAATTCATGGGCTTCAGAGTGACCAGGGCAAGATGTGCATATGTTAATGATGACTCATATCATACTTGCTCTCAAGAGTTAGCTTTCAAACATAGGTTCTTTGGGGAGGACATGAACGCTTTTTCAGAAAATAATAACACCATTGTTTCCTCTTTTCTGTCTTCTGGCTGGTAAGTCCATCCGGCCATGTCATCACCAACAGAGAGTAAAATTGGATGTTTTCTTCAACGTACCTCTCCCCCCGCTGTTCTCCCTCCGACCCCTTCTCTGCTTCTCTACTCCCCATTCATTGAAAAGATGCTGCTTCTGCAGAATAAAATCGCTGTCTTCCTGGAGCTTACTGATCTTGGTGTCCACATGGCTGACGGCAGGGAGACTGGGAAGGGGAGGAAGCACGTGGTGCTCAGATGCTTTTGCTGCAGACGGTAACTCCTGAACTGGTCGGCTCATCCTTTGAAAATTCGTTTGTTATGAACTTTTACAAGCGCTGATTTTCTTTTCTCGGGGGACTTTCTGACATTCTCCCCACACCTGTTGGATCACACTTGCAAAGCAGAATCCCGACAAAGAACCTCAGGGCACAACGCCTTCTAAACAGACTTCAGAGTTATTTCTATTGATTGGCTTTGGGAATTGCTGAAGCACAGAGAGGTTGGGCTTTTCACTGGAATTCACACTTATTTGGAGTACATTTCAATGCTTCACTGAAAGTTGATTAGCAGGAAATGGCTTCCCAATGGTAACTGAAGACTAGAAAATGGGACTAAGAACTAAGAACTGCAGCCCTTAATGCACAGGAGTGCATTTAGAAAGATCTGCATCTCCAGACACGTTGTAAATTCCTGTTACCTAGTTCACTGGCCTGGATCTATTTGTCCATTACCCAGCGTTACTCCCTCATCCCAAATTGGGCTCAGAATATACTCTGGACATCATGGAGCTCCAACCATAATTTACCAAGCTGTGTGTAAACTAATCCAAAACCTGAAGCCAATATCCATTAAGCCACTTAAAGAAAAATGGGGTGCAGGGAGGAGCTTGCAGCAAATGGAGGTTAACGATGGATGCACTCATACGAGACCTGTCTTTGCGGAGCGACCAGTTCGCCACAGCTTTCGGAAAGATTATATTCCAAAGAGATGTGCACTTCAGTGCCTGAAACTTTCTTTGCTGAAGGTTGAAAATAGCTTCTAAGAGAATCAGGTGGAACAAAACACAAAGAATCGCTTTTAGGATAATTAAAACTATTTTGGACTTTTTTATTTATCAATCCAGTTTCTAATATAATTTTAGTTAAATGAAAGACATTCACAAAGAATAGTAGGCATACATACATGATTTCCTTCTTTCATTCTAGTTTACATGCTGTTGCTTTCAGAGAGCAAAATTTCGTGTTATTTCACAGGGATGGAAGCCTAATTGACTTTACAGAAAGAATATTAGCCCACCTTTTCACAACCCTAACCTCTGCAGTTCACCATGCTCACTGAAAAAACAAACAAACAAAAAGAAACCTGACAAGACAAAAAGTAGAATCAGTGACACTGAGAACTGTTCCTTGGCCTACCAGATGGGAGGCGTCTCCACGTTTCCATGACCATCTCAGGGTCCAGCAGTTGCTGAAAAAAAATTGAGACTCGGAAAGTGGTGCAGCCCCTCTAAGTAGACCTGCTCTTAAAGCACATTTTCATCTGGAAAATAAACTCGTAAGTGCCTGCTGGGTATTAATACCTGTGTGCCCAGGTATCTCTATTACCTTTTGCTAGTCTTTGCTCCATGGGAGATAACCAACTTTTCAACACGGCTTCCCTGTTTCATGGACAATGAGTTTCACGAACCACTTGTACCCAAAAACTACTGCTGTGAAATAAACTTAAAGTTTCCAACGTCATCATGCAGGGTGTGTGTAGTGTAGGCGCAGGGCCATGGGGCTACGTGAAACAGGCGCATTTGCTTCTCAATGTTGTCTTATTTATAATCACACTGGGGCGTGTGTAAGCGACAAGTCACACCCAGGTGGGAACTTAGGGTTTTATACATGTGGCGTTTTGATTTCTCTGGCCTTTGGCTGTGTTGCGTCTCCCAGTGCTGACGGATTAGCTCCCTGGCAGTCTATCTGACTTATAATCTAGTAATTGTACAGCACTGCTTCACGTCTCTACACTCCTGGACATGGATGCGTGGTTTCTTTGGATGTGACTTACAAGCACGAGCTGGAAACTAAGTCTTCCCGTAGGTCCACTGACTTTGGCCTTTGTATTTGGGTTTCAAAGTGTCCACAGTCAAGAATCCACGGCACCTCACCATTGTCTCAGGAAGTGGATAAAACAGCTCTGCCTGACACACGGGGCGAAAAGGAACAGACGTTCAGCGAGCTGGCCAAGGTTACAGAGCACGTCAGGGAGAGAGAAAGGGTCAGCTCTAGGGATCACTTCTCACCAAAACATCATTTTAGAAACGGCACCTATCGTGTTTTAGCCCAGATCACTTAGAAACACTATTTGTTTCTCATCTATTTCAGGATGAGGTGGGACTAGCAATTTAGACCTATTTTTGGCTGGCTCATCGGAATTCAATTTACTAATTGTTGCCTTTCTTTTTGAAAACTGCTTGGCAGGATGGTGAAAAGGAAAAAAAAATATTAAGAGGTTCCAATCAGGTGCTAATCATTAGTTTGGAGGTGTGAGACATCAAGGGACCATGAAAACGTTTACACCATAAGAGAAAGGACAGGGCGAAAAAGAACGTGTGGAAGAACAGAAAAGTACAGATCCTGTTATAGAAGGAACTGATAGTTTCATCCCGACGCTACACTGACACTGCATTTTCCTAACGGTAGCTGTTAGCTCTTCCTTTGGAGCTTTCTATGGTCTGTGTCTTTGTGCCCAGCTCTCAGTGCCATCTGGTGGCTGCCCCACAGATGTTCAACGACAACGTTAAGATCCACTCTCGGGCTCACGCCAACTCTCTTTCCTGTGCCTCTGAAATCCTGCTCCCCTTAGTAAAGGATGCTGATTTGTCAAACACGGAGCAACAGGAAATTTTCCAATAAAGGCTCTCAAACTCTTATCCCCAGATCCTCAATAAAATCTCCCACACAACAGGTCTCTCTCTCACACCTTTTTTTTTTCTTTTCTTTTTTGAGCAGATGTTTGAAAGCCACAAGGGAAATGTTGTCTTATATACTATGAAGGGCCAGAGAAGAACTTAAGAATATAACCTCTTACCTCCTGAGCTAGCATCCTTGAGCTCAAGGGAGTACATTGAGAGCGCAGATGGGGACTGATTTTGCATTCATTTGAAGACCCCAATCCTAGCAACTCAAAACAGAGATGCTTGCTTTATACACGGAGGATGTTTCCTGCACAAACAACCCGAAATCAACTGTCAGCTTCTCCTGCAACTTGAAAACCACCTCTTATTTAAAGAAAACTTTTTGTTTTTGATCTGATTCTTTTATTATTTAAAGGGACTACCACTAGCCTCTTTGTGCTTGATTGGTAAGGTATCGGGTTATAAGACACCACCAGGCTTTTGCAGGATATGACTGACAAAGCAGGACTGGGCCCTGAGCTTGGGTCATAATGTCATGGCTGCCTGGGGAGCTGGAAAAAAGAGCTGTCTTCTTTTCTGCACATAAAACAAAATTATTTAGCATTTAAGAAGGTACTGTATGTGGCCTTCACAAATAACTTTAGGAACTTGGGTGAAGACTGCAGTCCCAAAGAGAAGATGTCCAGCACGTATTCGGCCCTTTACTTCATTACTAATACCTCATCCACTTTTTCTGTGTCCTGTCCGTTGGCTGGGCTGTAACCGCCTTCAGGGCAGAGGCCGTGTCATGCGTCTGTAAATCTCAAACGATGCTGAGGTGGGAGAAACACGGGTCCCCGCGGTCACCCCGGTGCCCTAGGCTTGAAAATCTGGGGAGAAGTGTTAGGTTTTATTTTTCACTTTTTATGGCAGGAAAAAGAAAAGAAGACAGAGAAGAGAAAGGGTGAGAACATTTCAGTATAAGGGGCTATGTTTGACTGTTTTAATTTCTTAATCATTTTGGAAAGAAAGGGAAAGTGCTCAGACAATGTATAAAGAATAAAGCTCTCATGGCAAATGCAATAAATAATAAATTTCCACCTGGTGCTATTTGTTAAGTGCAAAAGTAATACCTATCAAACAGGTATTAAGAAATCAGAAACATTTTTAAACATAATGTTTAAAATTTGCTCTTTCATTTTGAAAATATATAAATGAATCCCTTAATGGTAGTCATCTTGGTCAAATAAATAACCTTTATCTTCAATATGTCATTTGTAAATGTTATGTTGTTCTAATATTTGGTCATTAATAAATGCTTTTCATGGTAAATGCATTTTATGGAAGGATGATCAAGACCTTTTTAAATAAAGGGTGGTTATGACAGTGCCCGAGGTCAGCAACTGTAAAAGGGCGCTAGGCTTCTCTTTTGTTTTATGACCTTCACTTGAATGTGAATTAACTGGTCCACTGTCTCCTTTTGTCAGGCACTGGTGCCATGTGCAGCTCTGGATAACATTTTCCATCACTCAAGAAACTGAGGTCCTCCAATAAGTCAGGCATCCCGAGTACCCTGAAAATATAATCCAAATGAACTAGAATTTCCAACAGAACAATAACATCAGTACCTTTTCACCCTCATCTCACCTCCTTCCAGGGGGAGAAAGAAAAAAGGGCTATTTAATTCCTCAAAATGCTGGAGTCTAAAAAAAATTTTTGAGGTACTTATTAAGTATAACAGCCTGAACTATAAGGTTCATAAATGGTAGTCATTCTAGAAATAACTTTTGTGTCACCTTCTTTTAAAATAAATAAATGAAATTATGTTTTGGATCCTCCAGTAGGAGCATTGTCCCACCTGCCTACACACACAGTCGATTATTTTTAAATAAATAGTTACTTGCTGGAATTAGTTGATGAAGGTTCCTGATTAAACTGAGGTCTGCTTGACCAGACATGTCCATTCTCTGACAGGCAATAATCAGTTACCAGGTTGTGATGAACCTGAGATTCAAATGTATCTGCCAAAGAAGGCCCCTGAATCATGGCAGTGTGTCTGTTTAGGATGGAAAATACATGGAAGTAGATGAGTTAAAATACGGCAGCGTTTTCCACATGATTCCAGAGTAACAGCAATAACAAAACTAGCAGTCACAACTTGGCTTTATTTTGGTTCATCCATTCAGAGGACACTGTCTGCTAGGATCTTGTCCCGGGGCTTAAAGACTAGAGATTTAAAGCAAAATAAGAAGACCAACATAATTTATGCATTTACTAGGAAGTATCTGTACTCTTGCTACCAACTATAAAAGAAACAGAGCAGACAAGTCTTAACATCTGGCTCTAATTCCCCACTGAGGTGCTTACACACACATACAAGCTAACCCAATATGTTGTAGGTAAAGCAGAGGGAAAATTTTTTTGTAACAGCTGGTCACCAGGTATTGTAGCTGATAGTTACAGACACTGGATGGGGCTAAGACTGCAGACGTGGAACAGTATTATCTTGCAGACTCTGATGAAATATAAAACCAACGATCCCAACAGGAAACTGCTTCCTCGGTTCCGAAAGCTGCTCTCGGTTGTACTGATCACGTTGTCACACAAGAGGGGCCACACCCCCTCTTCCTCCAGCTGTTTCTGGTGGGAACTCTCAGAGAGCTGCACAGACTGAGGTCTCTTTGAGAACTGTCAAATCATAGGTTCTCTCTGCCCCATCTCTCCTTTTCCAATTCACAGGACACCGAAAGAAATATTACGTGAACACGAACTAGTTACTACAGTAGCCCGTTAGAGGCTGACTCTATGTAAAAGGAAGAAAACGCTGGAAGTCATGTATACTGCGCATCAGCTTTTCTCAAGAAAAAATATCCCCATTCTAAGGGCTCTGAAAAATGTAGGAAGCTTGCCCTGTTACCATGGGTTTTTAGAACACCTCTAAACACACACAAAATAAGACAGGTAGTACCTACAAGTTTCAACCACTGCTTAAACTCTAAAAGCATTTTTTGTATTATTTTGTTTTGATACAGAAGGGGAAACTCAGCTATAAAGAAATATCAGAAAGTATTTCTTGTGGCCGTCAGTCTCAGGAGTTTTCTGTCGCTTGCCTCCCCCAACTTGTGCTAATATTCGTAGGATGTGCTCAGGAGTACGAAGTAGGGTGCTTCTGTCCCTTGCCCTCCTCCCCAGTCACTCCCCCTGCCCTCATCCCATCACCAAAGAGCCGCCCCTCAAATGAGCCATTCCTTTTTGCTTTCGTCAATGGTCTCTGTGAAGTTGGGGTCGTTGCTCATGATGGCGGCGTCCGCGCTCTCTGCCGACTCTGCTCCCTTGGCCTCGTTGGTGTGGTAGGTGCCCTTGTGACGGAACATGTACCGGATAAGGAAGACCAAGGTGCAGAGGATGGTGAAGATTACCACGGCAATGACCCCTGGTGGAGACAGCAGAGGGACTAGAGGTTAACCAAATCCTGTATATCACGCCAACACTTTTCCCCTGCTTCACCATCGTTCCCTCAAGTGCTGCCCTCTCCCATTCGAGACACAGAACCCCAAAACGACAACAACAACAATGTGGGCTAACAACGCTGCCTGCCATACCAGTAAACAAAGGATGTTGCAGCAGTCAGCCACTAGAGCTGCCCCAGGTGGGGAGCCCTGAGGGAACTCAGGGTGAGAAAGGGCAGGATACTGGCCCCAGAGAGCTGAGGTGCCTGTCGAAGGAATGATTTCAGTGAGCCCAGACTCTTGCATCTCCCCATAAATGGAAAAGCACTAAATTCCTTAACTTGAGATGTCTGTTTCTCTTTAATGAATAGTAATCTTTCGATGTTCCGACTACCTGGTCTTTGTTGCAAAAACTCCTCCGTATCCTGGCTCCCCCCTGTCTCTTTGAAGCAGCCCCTCAGAGTTATCTGAGATGCTGTGTCCTGAGCTTAAGTCCTCAGTTTTGTCCACTGAATAAGACATAATTCTCAACATCTAGGCTGTGCATTTTTTTTCAGTCAACGGCAACAACAAAAACTAACAGAACTGAAAGGAGATTTAGACCAAATCACAATTATATTTGGAGATTTCAACATTCTTCTCTTAGTAATGATAGAACAATTAAACAGAAAATCAGTAAGAATTTAGAAGACCTCAAAAACACTATTAACAAACTTGATCTAAGGAAGCAATACCAATCCTACACATATGTTTGGAAATAGAGAAGGATATACCACTCAACTCATTTTATGAGGCCAGCATTATACTGACACTAAAACCAGACAAACACATTATAGGAAAAGAAAATGATGGAGCCATATACCTTCTTAATAAAATTTTAGCATCGAACCCAGCAATAGGTAGAAAATAATATATTATGACAAAGTGGTGTTAATTCTAGGAATGTAAGATTGATTTAATATTAAAAAATTAAGCAGTGTAATTTACCACATTAAACAAATAAGGGAGAAAAACCATATGATCATCTTAACAGATGCACAAAAGCATA
Source organism: Tursiops truncatus (assembly GCF_011762595.2). Taxonomy (NCBI): domain Eukaryota; kingdom Metazoa; phylum Chordata; class Mammalia; order Artiodactyla; family Delphinidae; genus Tursiops; species Tursiops truncatus. Next base: position 97,865,395 of record NC_047042.1, on the reverse strand, counting down.
CGACAAACTTCAATACCCATTCATCATGAAGCCTGTCAGGAAACTATCAAGAGAAAGACACTTTTCAACCCGATAAAGGGCATCTCTGAGAAATCTACAGCTAATATTGTATTTAATAGTGAAAGATTAAACACATTCCCCCTAAGGCAAGACTGTCAGGTCTCAACATCTTTATCCATGATTGTACTGAAAGCCCTAGACAGTGCAATAAAGCAAGAAAAAGAAATAAAAAAGTGTACAGATTGGGAAGAAGTAAGAACACTATTCTCAGGTGATGGGATTGTCTATGAAGAAAATCCTAAGGAATATACAGAAAAAGGTTGTTAGAACTAACAATAAATTTAGCAAAGTGAAATTTGTATTTTTACATATTAGCAAGAAACACTTGGAAATGAAAGTAATAAAATAATGCCATTTATAACAGAACAAATTGAACACAGATGTTCTAGACTGTACACTGAAAATCATAAAACCTTGCTGAGAGAAACTAAAGGAAACCTGAATAAATGGATGAATATACCATACTTCAAGGTCAATATTGTTAAGATGTTCATTTATAGATCTAATGCAATCCTAATGAAAATCAGAGCGAACTTTTTTTTGGTAGAAATGTATAAGCTGATTCTGAATTTTATATGGCAGTGCAAAGGACTCAGAAGAGTAAAAATGATTTTGAAAAAAAAAAGAGAAATGATTGTAGCAGTTACACTGCTTATTTCAAGACTTACTATAAAGATACAACAATAAAATAAGCATGGTATTGGCCAAAGAAAGACATAGATCAACAAAACGGAATAGAAAACCCGGAAAAAAGACATACACATACGCAGCCAACTGATTTTTGACAAAAGTGCCATGGAAATTAAATTGGAAAAAAATATAGAGACTTTTCAAGAAGCCATCTTGGAATAACTAGATATTCATTTGGCAAATAATAACTTTGACTTTTAACTCATACTATATATAGGTGTGAACTCAAAGTGATTATAGACTGAAAAATAAAAATGAAAACGAAAAAACTTCTAGGAGAAAACATAGGAGAAGATCTTCACAACCTTGGGGTAGGCAGATTTTTTAGAAAGAATTAAAAAATCACAAACTATAAAAAGGTTAGAAAAATTGGACTTTATCAAAATTAAAATCTCCTGCTTTTCAAAAAAATACCACTAAGAAAATGAAAAGGCAAGTCACAGACTAGGAGAAAATATTCACAATACATATGTCTGAGAAAGGAGTTGTATCCAGAATGTAAGAAGAACTCTTACAACTCAATAGCATGAAGTCAAAAAAGTCTAATTAAAAGATGGGATAAAAAGAAACGAAATTGAGCTATTTGTAATGAGGTGGATAGACCTAGAGTCTGTCATACAGAGTGAAGTAAGTCAGAAAGAGAAAGATAAATACCGTATGCTAACACATATATATGGAATTTAAGAAAAAAAATATATCATGAAGAACCTAGGAGTAAGACAGGAATAAAGACACAGACCTACTAGACAATGGACTTGAGGATATGGGGAGGGGGAAGGGTAAGCTGTGACAAAGCGAGAGAGAGGCATAGACATATATACACTACCAAACATAAGGTAGATAGCTAGTGGGAAGCAGCCTCATAGCACAGGGAGATCAGCTCGGTGCTTTGTGACCACCTAGAGGGGTGGGATAGGGAGGGTTGGAGGGAGGGAGACGCAAGAGGGAAGAGATATGGGAACATATGTATATGTATAACTGATTCACTTTGTTATAAAGCAGAAACTAACACACCATTGTAAAGCAATTATACTCCAATAAAGATGTAAAAAAAAAAAAGAAAAAAAAGATGGGAAAGATTTAAACAGACACTTCACAAAAGATTTGCAAGTGGCAATAAGCACATGAGAAGATGCTTGACATTACTAGTCATCAGATAACTACACATTAAAACCACAACGAGTTACCATTACTCATCTACTAGATGGGTACAATGAAAAAGAATGACAATACCAAGTGTTGGTAAGATTGTGAAGCAACTTGATCTCTCAAATATTGCTTATGGGAGTGTAAAATGGTTCAACCATTTTGGAAAACTATATGGGAATTTCTTATAAAGTTAAATATCTTCTTTCTATAATCCAGCAATTGCACTCCTAGGGATTACCAAAGAGAAACAAAAACTTTTGTTCACACAAGACTTGGACAAGAATATTCATAGCAGCTTTATCTTCAAAATAGCCCAAATCTGGAAACAAACCAAACACCTGTCAACAGGTGAGTAGATAAAACAAATTATAATACCTTCATACAATGGAATATAACTTGGCAATAAAAATTAACAGACCACTGGTACATACAGCAATGTGGATAGATCTCAAAAATGTTATGTCAGGACTTCCCTGGTGGTGCAGTGGTTAAGAATCCGCCTGCCAATGCAGGGGACACGGGTTTGAGCCCTGGCCTGGGAAGATCCCACATGCCGTGGAGCAACTAGCCCGTGTGCCACAACTACTAAGCCTGCGCTCTAGAGCCTGCAAGCCACAGCTACTGAAGCCCGCGCGCCTAGAGCCTGAGCTCCACAAGAGAAGCCACCGCAATGAGCCCGCGCAACACAATGAAGAGTGGTCCCCGCTCGCCACAGCTAGAGAAAGCCCACACGCAGCAATGAAGACCCAATGCAGCCAAAAATAAATTAATTAATTAAAAAAACAAAAACGTTATGTTGAGTGACAGAAGGTACAACAGATTACATACTATGTGATTCCATTCATATGAAACCCTAAAAGAGGCAAAAGTAATCTATGTGACAAAAGCAAGTGGGGAAGAGGGAAGGATGAATTACAAAGGGGGCACAAGAGAACTTTCAGTGGATGGAAATGTTCTGTGTCTTGACTGTAGCTGTGGTTATGGGCATATGTGTCTGTCAAAAGTCACTGACGTGCTACACTTAAATAAGTGCACATTATACTTCAGTAAAGTTGGTCTTAAAAAAGCAAAAACAATGAGGATAAGGATTATACCAGAACTTTGAACAATGTGCTTTGAGCACCATTTTGAATGTATTCTAATTTCACAGTCACATATATACATATAGGTGTTTACTTTCTTCCTGTGGAAAATAAACCTACTGAATGAGCTGAGTTGATTGGCTGAGTTTAAAACCCTTGATAAGCTTACGATATTATCCATACTTAGAGAGGCAGGAAACATTTTTATGAAATAAGGCAGAAGAAGCAGGGAGAAAAGAAGGCAACAGGCAACAAGGTTATTGATACTGATCCAAACACGAGGAACTATACTAGGAGAGTTGAATTATTCTGCAGGTATTCTGGTGAGAAGAAAAGACTGGAATATTTTAGATGCTCTGGCTTATTAATTTTCTTTTTAAAAAAATATTTATTTATTTATTTATTTTGGCTACACCGGGTCTTAGTTGCAGCATGTGGACTTCTTAGCTGCGGCATGCGGACTTTTAGTTGCGGCATGTGAACTCTTAGTTACAGCATGCACGCGGGATCTAGTTCCCCAACCAGGGATCAAACCCCTGCCACCTGCATTGGGAGCACGGAGTCTTACCCACTGGACCACCAGGGAAGTCCCTGCTTATTAATTTTCTGATAATTTTTATTAAGATAACTGAAACCAGACTGGCAGAGTCCTTCCTGATTTTGTAGTAAGCTATTACGGACCATTTGGGATGCAAGGGGATGAGAGTGGAAAAGACTGGAGGGCATAAAGAAATGCTCTGGCTGTTGCCATGACTGCCTGCTTGCATATTCTGATGCTGGCTAGCTCCCTACTACTGTTCTTTTTTTTTTTTAATAAGTCAGCATAAAAAGTAGCCAGGTTACATTGACCACACTTTCTCCACAATGTGTACTTCTCAACCTTCAGTCATATTTAAACGGCAAAATGAATAAAGTACAAATCCAGATAACCCCTTTTCCCCTAGACTACGGTTTTATTGAAAGTGACTACTCCCCACAGATGAGAAGTTACAGGAAAGCCTGTCCTGTAAGGCACCTACCTCCGATGATGGCCGAGTTTCTGTTGACTCCATTTCTTATAGCTTGGCCTTGTCCTGGGTTATACGGAAAATCAGCACTGGCTGTAGAGGAAGAAATGAAAAGACATATATATCATTTATCCCAGATAATTTGATACCTAGTTTTTCATACAACCCTTCAACAGCCTGTTTTCCCAAATGAGATCTCCATTTCATCTAAACCCATTCTGCTGTTGTTTCCCACAAGAATCACAGCCACTTCAGTGTCTGCTGTTTGCCTTTGTACAAGTCCCAGATGAACAGCGTACCTCTTTGGGAGGAGTATTAACAAATCTTAGAACTACCTGAGCTGGCTTGCTTTGGTTCCACTGACAGACAGGTTTATGTATTAGAATACTTTTCCTTAAGTTTGGCTGAAATCTGCTTCCAACCCACTTTTATCCCTTTCATAACTGGTGGCACTGGATATACTCGCCAATGAGCTTTTTACAGCTTACAGCATTAGTTTAAAAAGTAATCATTAAAAAATATTTTTAAAAATTGAAGTATAGCTGATGTACAATATTATATAAGTTATAGGTGTACAATATAGTGATTCACAATTCTTAAAGGTTATACTCCATTACCTCTTGGCCCCCTACCCCTATCTTGCCCCTCTCCCCCTCCCTCTCCCCACTCGTAACCACTAGTTTGTTACCACTCTCTATCTGTGAGTCTGCTTCGTTTCTGTTATGGTCATTAGTTTGTTGTATTTTTTAGATTCCACATGTAAGTGATATCACGCAGTATTTGTCTTTCTCTGACTTATTTCACTTAGCGTAATGCCCTCCAAGTCCATCCATGCTGTAAATGGCAAAATTTCATTCCTTTTTACGGCTGAGTAGTATTCCATTGTATATATAGGTACCACATCTTCTTAATCCATTCATCTGTTGATGGACAGCTAGGTTGCTTCCGTATCTTGGCTATTGTAAATAATGCTGCCATAAATATTGGGGTGCATGTATCTTTTCAAATTAGTGTTTTTGTTTTAAAAAGTAATCATTTCTTTACATGAATATTTTACATGGCTCTAGTAAAACATTGTACACTTCAGGAATTTGTAAGAGGATAATATCTTATAAGTGTTGAGAAGAATATTAACTGCCTAATAAATTTTCTATTTCTCTCCCTATTTCAACAAGCCTTTGCAGAATGCCTACCACATGTCAGGCGCTATTCTAAGTGCTGGGGATATACAGTAAACAATAAAAAAGATGAAAATTGTTATTAATGAGAACTTTCCATGCCTCATTGAAGAGTTTGGTTTATATAGTCAAAATACTAATCTGAAGCATGGATGTGGTTTTAGTTATGACCCTGTTTATAGTGAACTGCCTGAAATTGTGGGGCAGCTTCCATGTTGTAACTCACACACTCATAGGACACAGTAAGATTTGGTTATCAATACACATAATTCCCTGACATCAACCCCCCTTCAAAGACTGAGAGCTGTTTTCCAAGGATAAAGGCTTGCACCTTCACTGCGCCTCTGGGGCGCAGTTTCTAGGTCTTTTGACATTGTATTTACCTTTCTCTGGACTCTATTTGGTCTACATCCTTCTAAAAAGTCAAACGCTTCGGAGCTTGTAAGTGGCCTAGTTGGGATTAACACCCAGGTAGGGTTAATTCCAAAGTCAATAATCTTCCCTGTGCTGGCTCTCAAGGGCTAGGAAGACACAGACAGGTAAGCTGGTGAGGAAATGCCAGCTTTCAGACGGTTTAGCTTACGTAGGGCCTAAGGGAGGAAGAGCCTTTTCTTCGGGGATCGGGGAGACAGACTTGTTTTGTTTGGACACATTGAATCTGAGGTGCCTAGAGGATGTATGGCGATAACGACTAGACATTCGGGTGAGTGGGTCATATCTCTCATCTCCTTTGGATAAACACAGAAATCTCCTGACCCTTAAACATCAATAATATAAATCTGCAAAATATATTTGGTAACAAAAAAATTAGAGTGGCAATTTTGTCATTATTCTGTTTGGTATTCATGACACTACAAAACTCTTTGCTCTTCTGCTTCAGGTAACATGGATGGTGGCACACAGCGGAGTTCCCGCTCCAAAGAGAGCTTTGCGTCCTTGGCCACAAAACTGCAGAGAAACACAGATGCCTAGAGACTGACATCCTCTCTCTGGTTCTCTTGAAGTTATTGATACAAACATTAGTGGAAGGTATGGATGTGACCTGAGATGACCCGAGGAGAATAATAAGAGCTAGAAAAGAACATGAAAAATACCCCAGGATAGCCTCTGTTATAAAATCTGAACTCCTTAACATGGGGAGGAAGGCTTCCCTTGAGACGAATTTCTCTCCTGCCTCTTTCCTCACGGAACCACTTTTCCAACTCAACATTCTAGGCACATGGATTCCTGATGCTTGAGGGGGACGTGTCTTTGCTCATCCACACGGCACTCTCTGTCAGGACACCTGGTTCGCCCTTCTTCTCTTTGGGCTACTCTTCGTTGCGGTGCGCGGGCTTCTCATTGCGGTGACTTCTCTTGTCGCGGAGCACAGGCTCTAGGTGTGCGGGCTTCAGTAGTTATGGCACACGAGCTCAGTAGTTGTGGCTCATGGGCTCTAGAGCGCAGGCTCAGCAGTGTGGCACATGGGCTTAGCTGCTCTGCGGCATGTGGGATCTTCCTGGACCAGGGCTCGAACCCGTGTCCCCTGCACTGGCAGGTGGATCTTAACCACTGTGCCACCAGGGGAGTTCCAAAATAGACTTTAGATATTAAGTCTCAGGACCAGATTTGTGTCGCATAGGCAAAGACTGTATTCAATACACTTTTCTTCTGGGACCCAAATGACACTGTGGACAGAGAATGTCACCTGTCAAAGGATGTTGCTGCCATTGAGCCATCAGCCACGCCCACCCCCACAGTGCACCCTGAGGAGATTCAGGATGGAGCAAACAGGATACTGGCCCTAGATAGTTAAGGTGCCTATCAAAGAAATGATCTCCGTGAGGCCAGACTCTGGAATTTTCCCATACATAAAAAATTGCTAACTTCATTAACTTGAGATGTCTGGTTTTTCTTTAATTAATAGTAATCCTTTGATGTACCAACTACTTGTTTTGGTTGCAAAAACTCCCATATATCCAGGCCCCTCCCTAACCTCTTCGGAGCTGTCCCTCAGAGCTATTTGAGAGTCTGTCTCCCGGGCTTAAGTCCTCAGTATGTCCACTGCATAAAACATAATTCTCAACTTTTTGGTTGTGCATGTTTTTTCTCACTTGACACGCTACGTGATAACGCTAGAGTGTGCTGCTCTTCCAGCTCTGATCCAGTGGCTCCTGGAGGCGTGTTCCTGCTTGTTTCCCTTGCACACATCCTGTTTGTCTGGTCATCCCCTTCACGCGGACAGACCATGTCAGCCACAGATCAGCTCTCCTCCCCGCCTCCCGCCAGCAGGGACAGGCAGACATGTTGCTGCAGGAACTGATGGTGGGGGATCCTTCTCCCGTGGACATGCCTGTTAAACAGCTTGGCCGACGCTGCAGAGCCCACAGAGAAGGCACGTGCATCCCAGGCCCCCAGACACACTCGGACAGTTCCACACACAGACAGCCTCCCTGCCCATCATCTCTGTCTTCAACCTGGGAAGCAAGCTGAGAGCTCAGCGCTGGTGCACCTGCCCTTTCCCTTCCTCCAACTTCAGGTCGGGTAAAAAAAAGGGAAGAACACACACACTCTGTAACAGCAGGCCCAGGGGCAGCTGTTCCTCCTAATCATACAGATATAGTAAGATGGTCAGAAATTAGGACAGGGTGAGTAAAAATACACCTCCTTACCCCCAAAGAATAGAAACCATGATGGTTTTATTCCACTTCTAAAGGCCTTTGCCTGCCCTTTGCTACATTCTAGGAAGACTTCATCAGGAAAGCAAAAGACAGTCTAATCCTTGCCTCTTCTGTCCGTGTGCCAGGCGGGGCGAGGGGGCGGCCCTCCTCGGGCAGCTAGCTCTGAGCCTACCCCGTACCTGCCGCCAGGTGAGGGACATTGCACAACAAAGACCCCCAATCGTCACGTACGTGATGGATGCGTGGTAAAGCTCTAAATTTTAGGACTACATGAAATTACTCATTACTTGGACTATACTTTCCTCACATATAAAACTCTCTGGGGCCCAGAAAAGCAAGTGTTTGCTCTGGTGGAATCAGCCTAGAAGCGTTTTCCTTCTACCATAGAGCACAAAAGGTAAACTGACATGAAATTCAAGTTTGGGGAGCAAGCTGTTTAGGAAATAATATTAATAGCACTTCCTACAAGTCAGGCGCTGTTTTAAGTCCTTTTCATGGATTAGCTCATTTCATCCTCCTGTGAACCTTGTGAGGTTGGTGTATTCATCCCATTTTGGAGGCTGAACACTTGGCTGAGGTCCCATGACCAAGAAGCAGTGGAGCCAGGAATTGGCTCCAGAAACCACTTGCAAGGCACTAAGCTGAAGTGCCTCTGATGAGGAAGAAGGGGTCTACACTGGCTTTATCGAGTCATCACCATCATTAAGGCGACCAACTGATTTAGCCCAGTTGTTTTCTCTGTGGTTGGTGGGCTGTCTGGGGAGGCCCACAGATGTCTAAAGGCTCCCGACTGCACTTGTCTGGCTTCAAAAGTGAGCATGTGAGGCATTTTACCTGACAAAGATAATTCCACACGATGATAGCATCAGCTGAGCAATGTGATAAACTAAGAACTCTGAACCAACATCGTAAGAAGAGAAACCCAATATTCCAGATACAATTCCCTATGGGCCCAAACGGCACAGAGAGAATGGTTATCACCATTAGGGTAACACTTGGGAAATCATGAACAGTGCTAACTGTGCTTTAAAACATTACTGTCAGATTATAATTTTGACTGCCTTTACAGAATGTGAAAAATTAAGAGAGGAAGCTTCAAGGCAGGTACTTAAGTACAATAAGCTGATTTAAAAGATATTCATAAGAATGGAATATTAAAAAGAGATTTGAATTCTTTAGCCTTAAATTTCTTGCCTGTCTCATTGAGCAGATAGGGAGGAAAAGCAGTAGTAAAGCATTAAAAAAAAATACAAGAGGCAGAGTCAAGATGGCAGTGTGGGAGGATGCGGAGTTAGCGTCTCCCCACAACTAGGGTTGTTGTGTATTCTGGAGATGGGAGGAACCCCATACAAGGAGATGGGAGGAACCCCAAAGTGAACCAGTAGGACGTAGGGGAACCGATGCGGGGGAGGAAAAGTGGAGGCCAGACAGGATCGGCGCCCCTGAGGCCGGGGAGATCAGGAGACGCAGGCGGGAGGGACTCTCCGGGAAGAGTGGGAGAGGAGAGGGCGATCGCCTATCCACTCAGGCTGGGGGGCCCGCTGAGCTCCCAGGCTGGTCCCCTGCCCTCCAATCCCCCCTCCAGGCCACATGGGTACTTGGGGGCATAGGAGGGAAGCCAGGGAGATCAGGAGAGGCAGGCGGGAGGGGCCCTCTGGGAGGAGTGGGAGAGGAGCGGAGGGCCATTGCCCTGCACACTCGGGCTGGGGAGACTGCTGAGCTCCCAGGCCGGTCCCTTGCCCTCTGAGACCAGGAGTGGGGGTCACACCTGGGCCCCTTCTGTTCCTTGGGCCTAAGCCCCACCCTCCACAGCCCCCAGGGCCTTTTCCAGCCCTGTGGGTCCTGAGCATTGGCCCCACCCACCACCCAAGCCTTGCCCTTGCTTAGGCCCCACTCTTGACAGCCAAGGCCTTCCTGTTCCCCCCTTTTTTTCCCCTCCTCCTCTTTTTCACTATTGTGATACTGTTGTACCTTCTGGTTGTTGATTCATCTATATTTTTATATTCTTCCTAAAATATGTGTTAGTTTACTAGCCTAATTTTATTTGTTATTTTGTTATTTATTTATTTTTTTTATTGCCACCCCAGGTGGCTTGTGGGATCTTGGTTCACGACACTAGGGTCAGGCTGAAGCTCCTGCAGTGGGAGCTCCGAGTCTGAACCACTGGAATAACAGAGAACCTCAGACCCCAGGGAATAGTCATTGGAGTGAGGCCTCATGGAGTTCCTCATCTCAGCACCAAGACCCAGCTCTACCCAACAGCCTACAAACCCCAGTGTTGGAAGCCTCAGACCAAACAACCAGTAAGACAGGAACACAATCCCACTCATAAAAAAAAAAAAAAAAAAATGAGGCAGCAAAAAAATATGTCACAGATGAAGGAGTAAGATAAAAACCTACAAGACCAAATAAATGAAGAGGAAATAGGCAATCTACCTGAAGAAGAATTCAGGGTAATGATAGTAAAGATGATCCAGAATCTCAGAAATAGAATGGTGGCACGAATTGAGAAAATACAAGAAATGTTTAACAAAGATCTAGAAGAACCAAAGAACAAACAAACAGAGATGAACAACATAATAACTGAAATGAAAAATACACTAGGAGGAATCAATTACAGAATAACTGAGGCAGAAGAACGAATAAGTGAGCTGGAAGACAAAATGGTGGAAATAACTGCCAAGGAGCAGAATAAAGAAAAAAGAATGAAAGGAACTGAAGGCAATCGCAGAGACCTCCGGGACAACACTAAACACACCAACATTCGAATTATAGGGGTCCCAGAAGAAGAAGAGAAAAAGAAAGGGTCTGAGAAAATATCTGAAGAGATTATAATTGAAAACTTCCCTAACACGGAAAAGGAAATAGCAAAGAGAGTCCCATACAGGATAAACCCTAGGAAAAACACACCAAGATACATATTAATCAAACTAACAAAAATTAAATTCAAAGAAAAAATATTAAAAGCAGCAAGAGAAAAACAAAAAGTAACATATAAAGGAATGCCCATAAGGTTATCAGCTGATTTTTCAGTGGAAAACTCTGCAGGCCAGAAGGGAGTGGCAGGATATACTTAAAGTGATGCAACCACGATTACTCTACCCAGCAAGGATCTCATTCAGATTTGATGGAGAAGTCAAAAGCTTTTCAGAGAAGCAAAAGCTAAGAGAATTCAGCACCACCAAACCAGCTTTACAACAAATGCTAAAGAAACTTCTCTAAGCAGGAAACACAACAGAAGAGAAAGACCCACAAAAACAAACCCAAAACAATTAAGAGAATGGTAATAGGAACATATATATCAATAATAACCTTGAATGTAAATGGATTAAATGCCCCAACCAAAAGACACAGACTGGTTGAATGGATACAAAAACAAGACCCATATGTATGCTGTCTACAAGAGACCCACTTCAGACCTAGGGACACATACAGACTGAAAGTGAAGGGATGGAAAAAGATATTCCATGCAAATGGAAATCAAAAGAAAGCTGGAGTAGCAATTCTCATATCAGATAAAATAGACTTTAAAATAAAGACTGTTACAAGAGATAAGGAGGGACACTATATAATGATCAAAGGATCAATCCAAGACGAAGATATAACAATTATAAATATTTATGCACCCAACATAGGAGCACCTCAATACATAAGGCAAATGCTAACAACCATGAAAGAAGAAATAGACAGTAACACAATAATAGTAGGGGAGTTTAACACCCCACTTACACCAAGGGACAGATCATCCAAACGGAAAATAAATAAGGAAACACAAGCTTTAAATGACACAATAGATCAGATAGGTCTAATCGATATTTATAGAACATTCCACCCAAAAGTGGCAGAATACACTTTCTTCTCAAGTGCACATGGAACATTCTCCAGGATAGATCACATCTTGGGTCACAAATCAAGCCTCAGAAAATTTAAATCGTATCAAGCATCTCTTCTGACCACAACGCTATGAGACTGGAAATCAATTACAGGAAAAAAACTGTAAAAAACACAAATACATGGAGGCTAAACAGTGTGCTACTAAATAACCAAGAGATCACTGAAGAAACCAAAGGAGAAATAAAAAAATACATAGAAACAAATGACAATGAAATCATGATGACCTAAAACCTATGGGACGCAGCAAAAGCAGTTCTAAGAGGGAAGTTTATAGCAATACAATCTCACCTCAAAAAACAAGGAAAATCTCATATAAACAATCTGACCCTACACTTAAAATAACTAGAGAAAGAAGAACAAAGAAAACCCAAAGTCAGTAGAAGGAAAGAAATCATAAAGATCAGAGCAGAAATAAATGAAATAGAAACAAAGAAAACAATATCAAAGATCAATAAAACTAAAAGCTGGTTCTTTGAGAAGATAAACAAAATTGATAAACCCTTAGCCAGACTCATCAAGAAAAAAAGGGAGAGGATGCAAATCAATAAAATTAGAAATGAAAAAGGAGAAATCAGAACTGACACTGCAGAAATACAAAGGATTATAACAGACTACTACAAACAACTATATGTCAATAAAATGGACAACCACAAAGAAATGGACAAATTCTTGGAAAGGTACAATTTTCCAAGACTGAATCAGGAAGAATTAGAAAATATAAACAGACTTATCACAAGTAATGAAATTGAAACCATAATTAAAAATCTTCCAACAAAGAAAAGTTCAGGATCAGATGGCTTCATAGGTGAGTTCTATCAAACATTTAGAGAAGAGCTAACACCGATCCTTCTCAAACTCTTCCAAAAAATTGCAGAGGGAGAACACTCCCAAATTCATTTTATGAGGCCACCATCACCCTGATACCAAAACCAGAAAAAGATATCACGAAAAAAGAAAATCATAGACCAATATCACTGATGAACATAGATGCAAAAAGCCTGAACAAAATACTAGCAAACAGAATCTAACAGCACATTAAAAGGATCATACACCAAGATCAAGTGGGATTTATCCCAGGGATGCAAGGACTCTTCAATACAGGCAAATCAATCAATGTGATACACCACATTAACAAATTAGGAATAAAAACCATATGGTCATCTCAGTAGATGCAGAAAAAGCTTTTGAAAAAATTCAACACCAATTTATGATAAAAACTCTCCAGAAAGTAGGCATAGGGGGAACCTACCTCAACATAATAAAGGTGATATATGACAAACCCACAGCAAGCATCATACTCAATGGTGAAAAACTGAAAGCATTTCCACTAAGAACAGGAACAAGGTTGCCCACTCTCACCACTCTTATTCAACATAGTTTTGGAAGTCCTAGCCACAGCAATCAGAGAAGAAAAAGAAATAAAAGGAATACAAATTGGAAAAGAAGAAGTAAAGCTGTCACTGTTTGCTGATGACATGGTAGTATACATAGAAAATCCTAAAGATGCCACCAGAAAACTACTAGAACTAATCAATGAATTTGGTAAGGTTGCAGGATACAAAACTAATGCACAGAAAGCTCTGGTATTCCTATACACCAACAATGAAGAATCAGAAAGAGAAATTAAGGAAACACTCCCATTTACCACTGCAACAAAAAGAATAATATACCTAGGAATAAACCTGCCTAAGGAGGTAAAAGACTTGTACTCAGAATACTATAAAACACTGATGAAAGAAATAAAAGATGACATAAACAGATGGAGAAATATACCACGTTCTTGGATTGGAAGAATCAATACTGTGAAGATGACTATACCACCCAAAGCAATCTATAGATTCATTGCAATCCCTATCAAACTACCAATGGCATTCTTCACAGAATTAGAACAAAAAATTTTACAATCTGTATGGAAACACAAAAGACCCCAAATAGCCAAAGCAATCTTGAGAAAGAAAAACAGAGTTGGAGGAATCAGGTTCCCCAACTTCAAACTATACCACAAAGCTACAGTAATTAAGACAGTATGGTACTGGCATAAAAACAGAAATACAGATCAATGGTGATAGACAGAATGCCCAGAGATAAACCCATGCACATATGGGCACCTAATTTATGACAAAGGAGGCAAGAACATACAACGGAGAAAAGACAGCCTCTTCAATAAGTGTTGCTGGGAAAACTGGACAGCTACATGTAAAAGAATGAAATTAGAACACTACCTAACACCATACACAAAAATAAACTCAAAATGGATTAAAGACTTAAATGTAAGACGAGATACTATAAAACTCCTAGAGGAAAACACAGGAAAAACACCCTTTGACATAAACCACACAAGATCTTTTTTGACCCACCTCCTAGAGTTACAGAAATAAAAACAAAGATAAACAAATGGGATTTAATTAAACTTAAAAGCTTTTTGCACAGCAAAGGAAACCATAAACAAGACAAAAAGACAACCCTCAGAATGGGACAAAATATTTGCAAATGAAACAACAGACAAAGGATTAATCTCCAAAATACACAAACAACTCATGGAGCTCAATATCAAAAAAACAAACAATCCAGTTAAAAAATGGGTGGAAGACCTAAATAGACATTTCACCAAGGAAGACATACAGATGGCCAAGAGGCACTTGAAAATATGCTCAACATCATTAATTATTAGAGAATGCAAATCAGAAATACAATACAATACCTCATGCCAGTCAGAATGGCCTTTATCAAAAAATCTAGAAAGAATAAATGCTGGAAAGGGTGTAGCGAAAAGGGAACCCTCTTGCACTGTTGGTGGGAATGTAAATTGATACAACCACTATGGAAAACAGTATGGAGGTTCCTTAAAAAACTAAAAATAGAGCTACCATATGACCCAGCAATCCCACTACTGGGCATATACCCTGAGAAAACCGCAATTCAAAAAGGGACATGTACCATAAGGTTCACTGCAGCACTATTTACAATAGCCAGGATGTGGAACCAACCTAAATGTCCATCGACAGATGGATGGATAAAAAAGATGTGGAACATACATACAATGGAATATTACTCAGCCATAGAAAGAAATGAAATTGAGTCATTTGTAGTGAGGTGGATGGACCTAGAGTCTGTCATACAGAGTGAAGTAAGTCAGAAAGAGAAAAACAAATACCGTATGCTAATGCATATATATGGTATCTAAAAAAAAAAAAAAAAAAGGTACTTATGAACCTAGTTTCAGGGCAGGAATAAAGAGATAGACATAGAAAATGGACTTGAGGACATGGGTTGGGAAGGCGAAGCTGGGGCAAAGTGAGAGTAGCATCGACATACATACACTACCAAATGCAAAACAGTTGGCTGGTGGGAAGCAGCAGCGTAGCACAGGGAGATTGGCTTGGTGCTTTGCGATGACCTAGAGGGGTGGGATAGGGAGGATGGGAGGGAGGCTCAAGAGGGAGGGGATATGGGGACGTGTATGCGTATGGCTGATTGGCTTTGTTGTGCAACAGAAGCTAACAGAGTATTGTGAAGTAATGATAGTTCAATAAAGATCTATTAAAAAAAAAAGCTAAACATACAATTATCATATGATCCAGCAATTCCACTCCTAGGTACATATCTAAAGGAACTGAAAGCAAGCGTTCATCAGCACTTGTGTGCTGATGTGTATAGCAGCATTACTCATATTGGCCAAAATGTAGAAACAACCCAAATATTCGTCCAGGGACAAATAAAATGTGTACATACATTGGAATATTTTCCAACCATAAAAAGGAATGAAGTACTGATACATGTTACAACGTGGATGAACATTATGGTAAGTGAAATAAACCAGATACAAAAGGACAAACGTTGTATGATTCCATTTCATGAGTTACCTAGAGTAGACAAATTCATAGAGACAGAAAGTAGATTAGAGCTTACGAGGGACTGGGGAGAGAGGAATGGGGAGTTATTACCTATGGTGAAAACGTCTATTTGGGATGATGAAAAAGTTTTGGAAATAGATAGTGGTAATGGTTACACAGTATTTTGAGTGTGACTAATGCCACTGAATTAAACACTTAAAAATGGCAAATGTATGTTATATATATTTTATTACCATTTTTAAAAGATTAATAATGTAATATACCAAAAGCCATTGAATTGTACACTTTAAATGGGTAAATTGTATAATATGTGAATTATATCACAATAATAACTGGACTCCACATGCAAAGGAATGAAGTTGGACCCCAATTTCACACCATATATACAAAAGTTAACTCAAAATGGATCAAAGATCTAAATTTCAGAACTAAAATTATAAAACTCTTAGAAGAAAACATAGGCATAAATCTTCATGATCTTGGATTAGGTAATAATTTCTTAAATATGACACCAAAAGCACAAACAATGAAAAAAAAATAAATTGGACATCATTGAAATTTAAAACTTTTGTGTTTCAAAGGACACCATAAAAAAAGCAAAAAGACAACCCATAGGTTAAAAAGAATGACAAATTATATATCTGATAAGGTATATATCTTATCTGGGGATAAGGGAAATAACTTATATCTAGAATATATAAAGATCACTTACAACTCAATAATAAAAAGACATGCCCAATTTTTTAAGAGGGCAAAGGATTTGAATTGACATTTATCCAAATAAGATATAGAAGTGGCTGATAAACACATGAAAAGTCATTCAATATTACTACCCTTCAGGAAGATGCAAATCAAAACCACAGTGAGATACTTCATACCCACTTAGGATGGTTATAATCAAAAAGACAGACAATAAGTGGGAGGTACAAACTACTGGGTGTAAGATAGGCTACAAGGATGTATTGTACAACATGGGGAATATAGCCAATAGTTTGTAATAACTGTAAATGGAGTGTAACCTTTAAAGTTGTATAAAAATAAAAGATAAAAATAATTTTAAAAATACAGAACATAAACGAGGTAATTGTGATTCTTAGTTACTAAATTTCAAAATACGTAAAATTGTAGACTTTAGGCTCAGAAACCAATAGCACATAAAACACACATTTAAATGCACATAAAAATAAACCGAGATTGTCTAGCAGAAAACTCCCCCAAATGAAAGGCACTAAATGCTTCAGGTTGTCATATACCAGGGACCAAAAAATTAGATAGTAGCTGACATCTAGAGAAAATATTGCCATGGAAACCACTTGGGCTTCAGCATCTAATGGGATAATTTGAGATACTTCAACAAAACTGCCACTATTAATTATAATTTAATTTAAATTGCAACATTCTTTTTGTAGTGGAGTCTGCGCTCCATGTTGTAAATATGTCTTTGTTCTGCCCAGTTTCTTTGCTTCCTTTCACTTTATTCACTCTCCTCAAATCTGAGCTCTATGGCAGAAAACAATTTTTTTCAAACTGTTTTAGCCATTCACTACTGACTGATACTTTGGAAACTCCTATGAAAACAAACTGTTGTCAAGTAAGACGCTGAAGATCTCAGGGGCTGCTCCTTTATTTTCAGAGAGGGTATTGCCGATCACATTTTCAGGAGGGGGAGATTTCTCAGGGCCAGCAGGATTTTAGCCAGGCAAACCCTATGTGGCAGGACCTTGGTGAGCCTCAGTTTTGTGTTTCTACTACACCCTTCACTTCAGTTTCTACAGAAAGGTGACCAGCCAGAATTTCAGAGCCCCAACAGTGAAGAGAGCATTAATTTTGGGCTTCGACGTGGGAAGGTAATCAAGCCTTATGTTTCCAGCTTCTTAAAAGAGCGGCCAAGTGGCAGCTGCTTGCTCCAGTGTCGGAGATCCAGTGACCAAAAGAGGCTAATTAGGTGAAAAGAAACAGAATAAAGGAGCTTGCCGTCCTCTACTATAGATCTTGACTGTTTAAATAATGCCAACTTTAAATGAAGGTACTGAAAGAGCAATTGATTTTTACTAAATTCCCTCCTTCCATCGGTTTTTTTAGCCAACTTCTAAACTGTCTCAGTTGCCTTTCGGGAAGGAGAGCCACTGATACTCCCAAATGAGGCTGCCATTGCATTCTTTTGTCTGATTAACTGTAGGAGGTATTTGGATTAGAATACCTAGGTGCTGGCCCTCACACAGGGCTCCGGAGGTCAGGGATGAAGCACCTCAGCCTTGAGTAACTAGGAGAAGGGGGTTCACTGGCCTCGAGTGGGTTGTGTAGGCTTTGCCTTCCTCTGTATACCTCATTCTGATGTGCCTTTAGGAGAAAATAAACTGATTCCTGAGTGCTTTGGTTCAGAGCTTTCCAACTTGAAGGCTCCCACAAACCACCTGGAATCTGATTAAAATGCAGATTCTGAGTGCCTTGGGCTGCGAGTCTGCATTTCTGATGGGCTGCGGGGGAGTGTGAGCACACACCTCACTTTGAGCAGCAGAGGTTTAATTGAGACTCCGGTGATTCACATCTCCTGCTGTTCCTGTGCATGTGTGTTTTCATTTAACATGATGCCTGAGAAGGAACTGAAATAATTCCTTCTGAGACCTTGTCTTTTTTTGGGGGATGGTGGTGTGCTGACTCACTGTGTGCTTTTAAATGATCCGCATGACAGAACGCCCCTTGGCTTCATTTCCTTTAGCCCTGTTTCTTTTTAGTCTTGTGAAAGCTCCTAATGGAACCCTGCTTTCGTTTCTGAGGACAATCCTTCAGTATTTTGAATGTGGAGGGGGAGAGTCTATGACTGCTCAATATTAAGAGCAGTCTAAGAAGAAAACAGCCGAGGAATTTAATACACAGTTATCTTAGACATGTCCTTGGAGACCTTTCCTGATTTGAAATAGGTGATTCTCTAAAGCATGCGCATCAGGGAGGAAGAAAGTAAGCAGCTTTCGGCAGGAAAGAGCTCTTAGCAGGGGGCACCCTTTTGTCTTGTCACTAACCTTAAACCAGGCACCCATGTTCCACTCACCTCTGGCCCTAGCACACCTTTCAAATCTTTTGCTCACACAATACCTTGCCTAATCTGTTGGTTCTTTCTGTGGATCAAAGAAGTGAAGAACAAGTAATTAACAGATGACCAGATCTCTTCGGGAATCTCATGGACAAACTGTGTGAACAAGGCAGCATCTAAGGAGATGATGTATCACGAGGAGTGGACAAGCCTGCACACAGTGGCGGATGGGGACGACTCTGACCTCCCCCATCTCAGTGATTCACTGAGATGATTTCCTTCTTTCCCTTAAACTTTCATGGCCGAGCAGAATCTTCGGAGGTGGTTTTTGAGGGACGCTGAGTCCACCATCTCCCCAGGCTGCAGCCTTCTGATTAAAAGCAATTTTCCTTTCTACCAACATTTGTCTCTCTCGAGTATTGATTTTTCGAGTGGCGAGTGGTGGGACCCAATTCGGTAACATTGTGATGTCGGCACGTAGGTTCTTGATGGTACGGATGCATTCACAGGCATGTATGAAAGAAAACAGATTTTTAAAAAAAATACTGGGTTGTTGGTTTCTCTGGAGTTTATTGATTTGTTTTAGGAAAGAATTCTTGTCTCCTTGCTGCTGGTTCTTGCATGGGTGGGCTGTGCAGTGGCAGAATGCAGACCGCTGGGTGGAATGCCTAAGCCCACACAGGAATGTGGTGTGTCTGGGGTCCCATAGCACCAGAGTGACTGATTCTCATTTGGTGAAATGCTGGGTCACAGTTATGATGGTTACCAAGCCAGGTGAACACACCTGCTAATACAATTTGTGGGTTCCTTATCAGCAGGGCAGTCTTAGCCAGAATTGTCTGCTGATTCATGGAAATGGCCTCAGTTTCTAAGGAGGGGGTAGTTGAGAAACTAACAATAGTAAGAAAGAAGAAGAAAGCAACCCAATCACAGTGAGTAAGCCAAAATATGTCTCTTAAAGACATTCCTTGATGTATTCCACCTTTTCTTCTAGACTGTGATCAAGACTTGGCACCATTCAGAAGACCAACACGTCTTCAGGAGACCCTGGAGCCACTGCCTTCAAATTTCTGCTGAGAAACGCATCCACCAGGCACCATGCAGGTCCCAGCAGAGGCTTTGGACTTGCAGAATTGGTGGTTTGGGAGTTCAGTGAAAGTAACTTTTTTTTTTTTAATCACCTAAATTCTAGTCAGAAGATGAGTTTCATCATTTGTAAGAATATTTAAACACATTTAATCATTTGAGGAATCAGGCAAAGACGAAAGGTCTTCTTTTACTCCCCCTTTGTGGAAATTTCTAGTAAATTCAAAGGCCATAATTTGACTGTGGATGGTTCGTTTGGAAATGCCTAGACATTACTGATTTTGTTATCATCCTATGTCTTTCAAGGTAGTAGAATGAATAATAATATGCATTAAAAACATCTAATCTTCTGCTACAACCTCTGTATCTCAACTCGCAGACAATGTTGCCTTCAGTGGAAGATGATGATTATACTCCAGCTCTCTGTGGACCAGCTCCATCAATATCCACGGGGCTTTGGCTTTGCAGGATGTCTGTGTTGTAACTGCTATTTCATCTAAATGTAAAATGGACCCTTTCTGTTCCTAAGTGTTCGGAAACCAGTATAGAGAAGAGGACAGTTTCTGAGAACACAGTGGTATATGACCCAGATCACAGCCAGCCGACGGGATTCTGCCTCCTCTGGGGTCTATTAGAGGGGAGAACAAGCAAAACTAAAGGGCTTTAAACATTAAGTCTCTCTCTATTTTAAGTCTTTCATCAATGTCCCGCTGGGCTCTTGCTTTGGAAATACTTTTTCCGGCTGCATTAGCACAAGTGAAAGTTTAAAATTTCAGCCCCAAGACAATGTCTTGTCTTCCAAGGTTGATCTCAGAAAATAGAATACACAACCCCCATGCTAGGTATTTTCATTGTTTTTTGAACTGTTCTTTCCTTGAATTAACCTCAGATCTCAAAAGGCAGCTGTGTTTTCTGGCTGGCAGGTGGAATGGCCGTCAAAGAGCATCTTGTGAAGCAAATGATGCTTGTTCGTGACAGCTTCCTGATGTTCCCCCACAAAGAGACGCCTCCTTGGCGCTGGTTCACGTCAGTACCAAGATAACGTGATAAGCTTCCAGTACCAGCCACGTTGCCCTGTCATAGCTCTTCTCATTCATGTCAACCAAGTGTGAAATAATATTGAATTGGCTCTAGCAGGCTTGGGGATGATTTATTCCAAATCAAAAAAGGGATAGTGGAAATAAAAAGGACGGTATATTTAGTATCAGGGGTTTACCTACAGACATGCAAATTACTGATTTCAGGCTTCTGCATTATACTGAAGGGATGATAGAAGACAGGAAGACAGTTCAGAGTAAAGAACTGGAATCTTTTTATAGTTAGACTCAAATGTTTCATTGAGAGAAAGGAAAAGTGGGAAAAGCACTGAATCAGAGGTGAGTATGCCCGAATTTTAGACCTGAAGATGTTATTTTCTGTAGACTTCTGAGCAAAGTGCTATAAATACTGGGACCCACTGGTTCACAGTCCTGACAGCACATCAAGACTCTCTCCGGATGGGGAATGGGGAGGAGGCGTCAGGGTGACCAAAAAGCCCTGCAGGGTTTGCTAATGCATAGTCGCTGCTGCGGCCACTCATTAGATGTTTACTGTGGGAATGAGTACATTTCCTCTCCGAGTTGCATTTTTTAATCTTTAAAATGTGGTTAATAATGTCCACTCAGACCACGTAGAGCTACTGTCAGGATAAAACAAAACCATGCACTGAAAGCATTTCAGCAATTGAAGTTATTTACAAATTTATCATTTCTGTCTTTATCCTTTCCCATTTCCTAAAAGTTAAAATTCCCAAGTAAATTCTTGAAAACCACTTTTAGCCTTTTCTCGTGGGGAAATTTCACGATTAATCTCATTCTCTATGTTTAAAATAACTACACCCCACATTCACATGGATTTTTATGTACATTTTACGTTTTAACATAAAATTGATATTACTTTTTTGTTTTTTAATTCTTAAAGCCTTTCAGGATTGTTCCCAGGCAGGAGCTCAACAGCCGAGTCAAGGATCCACCTGGTCTTTAGACATTTCTGAACAGTCTGTGCAGAACACAGAGAACTGAGCAAAGATCTTCTCAAATGAGTAAAACAGCTGGCGTTGGGTCAAAGACTTCGTCTAGCGTAAGGTTTCTGCAACTTCAGAAACCACAGGCAGGACGCAGGCCCCGAACTGCCGGCAAAGGCAGAAGCGGCACTTCTAGGTGGGGACCGGCAGGGCTCCCCGGGGAGGATTCACACGCAGGGATTTCCGTGAGAGTCTTCTGGATGACAAGTCAGAAAAGGAAGTGGCACCAGATTAATCTGGAACATTGTGCTCCCCTGAATGGCCCAAGTGATATACAAGGATGTTCAAAAATGCAGTGCAGTAGGAGAAGTTAGCACGGGGCCCTGCCTTGACAGAGGCAATAACAGACACAGACATCAGTGGACAACCCTGAGCTCAGATCGACTTCATTTTCATGGGCTTCTCATAACGTTGCCCTGCATAAGAGCGAGACAGAAATGAACGCTGTGACTCGCTGCAGCCGGTGGTTCTGCCATCAACGGAGAAGTTGCTATAGCAACGTGCACGCCTGTGTCACCTGCCCTTCCCAGCCCCACATGATGGAGGTGACAGCTGAGAGTCCCGGCAGGCGTGGGAACAGGGAGAGAGGTGTCTCTAAGGATGGTGCCAGGCGGGGGGCGGGGGTGGTCAGAGGGTGGACAGCTTAGACGGGGGGCTGGACAGAACCCCAACCTCCTTGCGCTTCAAAATCTATTGTATGGGACAAAGGGAAAGACAGACAGAAAGAGAGGGGGAGGAACTGGGATTAAAGAGAAGCCCAGATGAAGGAGGAATCAAGGACCTGGGAAGTTACCCCAAAGCTGGGTGTTTGTGCTCCTTTGGATTTTCCCACGATGGCGTTGAACAGTGCTGGTTAGGAAAGAACAGAAGCCTGAGTGGAGGCAGCCCCAGACACGGTCAGGCACGTGGGGCAGTGTGCAGGGGGTGTCCGGTGCTGAAAGGGGATCGAACCCCACCGCCCTTCACTTGAGCCTCTTAGGTGATGTTTCGCCCCATCATTTCCTCACCTGCTCCACTGCTGTGGGAACACACGCCTGCCAAACCTGTTCTTACAGTGATGTCTGAAGGCTTTGGCATTTAAGGTGGCCGTCCCTTAGGTGAGAGTCTGGTTAAAAATATTCACGCCAAGACACTGCATCTGGCATGTGTGGTCCGGGAGGTGGGGTCAGAAGTGGCCAGAGACTTAGGCTTAGAGCTTAGATTTGTTAACTCTGGTTCATGTTCCTCCGAAAGAGGATGTTACACACATGCCAATAATGACAATAAGGAAATATTCAAGTGACAGTTAAAGAGAAGCAAAAATAAATTTACAGAAGTCAGGATAAAAGCAAGTGGTAAAAGAAAACAGAAAAATGATAGAACTAATAAATAAATCCAGAGCTGGTCCTTTGCAAAAAAAAGTTGTCAGATAATCTAAGAAGAATGGGGGGAAAGTCTACACCTACATTATAAAAATATATGAATAAACATTTTCTAAGGAGAGAACGGGAATTATTATAAAAACTTATTTTGCTCAACTCTATGGAAATGAATTCGAAAACTTAGATTACATGCATTAATTTCTAGAAAAATGTAAAGAACAGACATTATAGTAGATGAGAAAGAGAATCTAATTAGACAGATTCTCATAAAAGAAATTGAGAGAGTTGTCGAAGAGCTCTGCTCACACACACAAGAAAGCAGTAGACTGCAGTGGTTTTGCAGGTGAAGTTTACGCAACTTACAAGGTACAGGTGGGTAAGGCTCCAAGGCTGTTTATATCCTTGCCGCACACAGTGTGGCCTGTGAACCGGCAGTGTCAGCATCACCTGGGAGCTTGTTAGAGACGCAGAGTCTCAAATCCCAGCTCTGACCTCCTGAATCTGCATTCATTCATCTCGCCAGGTGATTCTGACCACATTCAAGGGATGGCACTTGAGTTATTCTACTAGTTAGAGAGTGATGGAGAAGTCGCCCATGGTGTGACTGGGTATCCCAAGACCGAAATCAAGGCGTCAGCAGGGCGGAGCGCCTGTGGGGAAGTCCTGGGGGAAAATGTGCTTCCAAGGTCATTCCTGATGCTGGCAGAATTTGGCCTTTGAGGTTGTAGGACTGAGGTCCCAGGTTCCTTCCTGGTCTGTCTGGACTGCTGTCCTAGGGGCCTCCCACATTCCTTGCTGGGTGGCCCCTTCTACTTTCTTTTTATGAAGCTGGCCTAAGTATAAAATTCAAATCCGCACTCCGCTCCAAAGGAAAAGGATGCCACAAACGCATCTTACCCAAGAAGTACTGATGTAAAAACAAAACTAAAAGAAGTTTTAGTAAAATGACTTTAGTTACACCTCAAGAGAATGCCTCACCATGACTCAGTGTGGTTAATGCTAGGAATGAAAGCATGGCTCAGTATTTGGAAGTCTATTACTATGATTCACCGCATTAATCTATCACAGGAGAAAAAGCACCTGGTTATCTCCAGCAGATGCTGAAGTGGCATTAGGGACTATTTAACATCTAACCCTGATAAGATCCTTATGAAAACAGGAATCCTCTAGGTAACATATACGTATAAAAATCCAAAAAAGAGAGAGAGAATAAAGGGAAATTAGCTTTACGAGAAATCAAATGCTATTACAAAAGCTCAGTCATGACCACAGCTTGCTACCGTCTCAGGAAGAGTCAGATGAGTGCAATGGATCAGGGAGTCTAGAAGAAGACATAAATATAAAGGTCAATTTTGAATGGGATAAACGTAGGGTAAAGGATGGGTCCTCAACCAGTAGTGCTGGAACTACTGGCTGGCCAGGGGGGAAAAATAAAGTTGGGTTTCTACCTTACTCTTACTACCCAAGTAAATTTCAAGGGCAGTAAATATGTGTATCTTACAAATAAAACATAAAATGATTAGAAAAAATGTACAATCATTAAAAAAAAAATTTCTGAATGGAGAAAGCATGACACAAAACCCAAAAGCCATGAAAAACTTTGTATTTCATCATGTAACATTTAGAAATTTTTACATGGGGAAAAAAACCCCATAAATTAAAAAAAAAAAGAGCTCAAACTGAGAAAACGTTCAAACATAGAGTAAAATGTCAGTTTCCTTAATATATAAAAATCCTGTGAGTCAATTAGTAAATGACCAACAGACCAATGGGAAACAATGTAAATATACAAATAATTTTTTGGTCAAAAAATATAAACAGGCTGATTGGGGGGAAAAATAAATCCTAGTGGCTTATGAATATATACAAAGATACTTAATCTCACTCATGATTAAGTATCTTTACTTAATTTGGATTAATGAAATCCAAATTAAGACAAAATTTCATTTTTCCAATAAAGTATAGCAAGATTTAAAAGAATATTATATGTGCTGCGTTGATGAGGGTGTGGGGAAAAAAGATTTATATCTTATTGAATTGGAGGTACTATGTCACTGGAGGGAGATTTGTAATACAATCAAAATTAAAAATACATCTCTGACTCAACAAGATCATGTGTATAAAGCTATTCATTCTGGAAACTTAAATGACCATTAGATCAAAAACCGGTAACTATTATTATATTTGACTTAAGCTATATATAAATGTGCTTGGTGCTTCTGCAGAAAAGCAGAATTTGGATCATCTGCAGGAAAAGTGCATGTCAGAAAAGAGATGATGATAATGTTTTTTGGACTTGAATAAATGTCTGTGTCGGTCACAGAAGAGAACAAAAGACACAAAAGATAATAAAAAGATTAGGTATCAGAGATTAAACAAATTAATCATGCAACCTTAGCATAAGGATGAAAAACGGGATCTGCTCAGAAATAATTAAGATGTAATTGTAACAGCTGGAAAGATTATTTTAAGTGCTTGCAGGTGGTAAAGAAAACCAACTACCAGCTTGTAATTATGATGGAAATGGAATAGATATATGCAGTTTTTAAATGTTCATCTTATCTATAATTCTTTCACACGTGAAGATATAAAAATATTTTATCCTCAGATGGCAGAAAAAAAAAGTGGAACATAGATAAGAAATCAAGTCACTAAAAATCACAGCAATAGAGAAACCGGTGCCTTTAGAAATCAAACCCACGATTTCCAGCGGTAAAGTGTCTGATGTGGCACGCAGAGTCCTTAATTCTTAGTTCACAGTACCTGGGCAGACTGTATATTCTGGAATCTAACTGGGGCATGTGCTTGTTACACCGAGTGATCCCAGGCACCGTGTTCCATTTACTTCCCAATTTATTTGGGATGAGAGCCACATTGCTGAGAGCTGGTTTTTCCAACTGCTCTGTGACCCTGAGTGAATCCACCGGACGAGTTTGGGTTTGGATTCCCGAATTCCTGACAATTCTCAGAGGACTATTTTCCACTCAGTGCTTCTGGATTTTCCATGTCCTGCCCACTTTCCTCTCAGAAGGGGCTCTGAGAGTTCCTGGTCCAGAGCCTCTCAGTATCAGATGCAGGTTAGCTTTAGGCGGGGAGTCAGAATCTCTAGGTTCCAGTAACTCGTTATAATCTTTATAACGAGGAGATTCCTTGGGAAATGAAATCTTACATCTTAAAGTTCCTTGTCTATCTTAATGCTATTAAAAAAACCCCTAGGATGTGGCCTTTGGTCTGATGTATTCTGTATTCAATATCATGAATGTGATTAAAAAACAAATGAACCCTAAGACTTAATATGAATGCCTCATAAAACAGCTTGGTATACAGTTCGGAGCTGTTCCTTCGTGCAGAAATTTACGGCATCAGATTCTTATTTTTTTTTCTGGTGTTTGTTTTGTTTCTACATTTTGCAGAAAGTGCGTTCCCATTTGTAGTCGTCTCTCTGCTGGCAAATCCTTGCCATTCCAAGGAAATAAGCTTCCCTGAATCTGACAAAGAAAAACAGAGCCCATAATTCTGAGAGGCGAATCACAGCAATTGTCTGGTGCTCTGTGACCTTTAAATAAACCAGAACTCAGGGCCAGGGATTGCCTTTTCTACCTTGTAACTACTGTTCTAAAAGGACCATAATGATGTGGTTAAACAGGCCGTACCTATTATCCAAAGGCAGAAAAAATTAGGCAGAAAAAGAATTGACTAGATGTTTCTAATAGAGCAGAATTGGTTTAAGTCAAATCAACATAATTTTACCATTTCCCCCGATAAAAAATGCACTCTCCCAGCTCCATGCCAGGACCTTGTGTTTGTGATCATTCTGACATACTGTCCACTGTTTGCCAAACTCCAATCACATAGGAACTCCTGTCATATATTTTTGCCATATCCATGGAAAACGTAATTATTATTTATTTACTTATTCTCACTAAATTGACCTGATTTGATCTTCTTCTTCTTCTTTTTTTTTTTTTTTTTTGCGGTACACAGGCCTCTCACTGTTGCGGCCTCTCCGGGTGCGGAGCACAGGCTCAGGACGCGCAGGCTCAGCGGCCATGGCTCACGGGCCCAGCTGCTCCGCGGCATGTGGGATCCTTCCAGACTGGGGCACGGACCCGTGTCCCCTGCATCGGCAGGCGGACTCTCAACCACTGCGCCACCAGGGGAGCCCTGACCTGATTTCTTATTTAAACAGATGCAGTGATAAAACTTTATAACCCTACTGAGTAATTCTATGGCCCGTCAAGGCTTTAAACAGAAGCCTGCTCTCTATTAAAGGGTGAATAGCATGGGTGAGAGAGCTGTTAAATGCATGCCAGAACCACATGGAGACTTTCTCTTTAACAAAATGAGAAAGACTGAAAAAGAAATGAACAGGAAATAACTTGATATTATGCCACGTGATGATATGTCTATTTTCTTCCCATAATGATCTGATGACCCCCTATCAAGGCCACCATGTTTCAGGGCTCCAGGAGCCATAGACTGCAATGCAAATGGAATCCTCTGGAGTTGTGCAGTACACAGCCTGACCAACTGTAAATGTCCCCCGCTTTGGAAAACGGTGATGGAGCCCAAACGGCATTAGAGAGGCAATGAGCAGCTCAGTCAGTGGTGTTCCAGAAGAGAAAAGGAATCTTATCACAGGAAGCCAGCATACCTTGGAATCCATTTTCTGTCTTTATCATGTGATATCATCTAAGATATAAGAAAGAAATATAAGGGAGCAGAAAGAACACAAGACCTCAGGGTAGATGTCTGGAATTCTAACTTCCAGGTCTCTGCAAAGCAAATACTCCAGTGTGAGTATGAAGTAAGTAGCCCTTGGTTGATCGCTAAGTTCCCGCTAATACTAAAACCATAGACTTCCTATCTTCACTGCAAGGGGCCTGCTTGATTTTAAAATAAATGCACATACTTCATTTTAAAGCAGCATTTCCTTCCTGATATCCTTTCAAATTAAGCTTGCAGCTGATTAAAAAAACTGATTAATAATTTGACATCTTCCTCAAATTGAAGCTCCTTCCTGGGGCGTAACAACTTCAATAAAGATGCATTTTCATGGAGGCCCCGAGTCCGGCCCCGCACTGTGGATCTCTTGTTTGTTTGTCTGCTTCAAGTCTGTTTTTCCAGGCAGACTAGCTCTATTCAAGTTCAGAGAAAACTCCTCTATCTCCCTGAGCTTCCTTATGAAATGGTCAGAGGAGCCCAACCTTTGGCAAGCTTACTGCTATAGACTTTCAGTTTGGGGTTTCACCACCTAAAGGCTTCACTGTTTTTCATAAACTGGTTTTTGGGTATTTACTTTTCTTTTTAGTAACTTTACTTCAGAGGGTTTACCAAAGGGGCCATTATTAAGCTTCTCTCTTATTTAGTGAGTGATTCTCCATCTTGGCTACACATTAGAATCACCTGGGGAGGTCGTACATCTCTGGACACCTCAACCCGAGTGTCTGACTTGATTAGTCAGGGGTGCAGCCTGGATACTGGGGCTTTTAAAAGCTCCCTAGGTAATCTGAAAGTGCATCTGAGATTGAGAGGAGTGCTTTCAGACTTGATGGGCACGTGATAAATCACAGGGGAATCTTGCTGAGATGCAGATGCCAGATTCAGTTGGTCTGATTTGCATTTCTAAGAAGCTTGCAGGTGATACTCATACTGCTGGTGGAGGATCACACTTCCCAAGGCACCAGATGAAACAGATCTCCTTCCAAATGTCCTCTATTCAAACCAGGACTAATGAGCTCTCACCTTCATTTTCTTCCCTCAGGTACCTACACAGACTCAAGTAACATGATTTATAGCTAGAAATGGCATTTTTGTGTATGCTCTGTTGTTTTGTTTCTGAATATCTGATAGTGAGGATCCTCAGTCATACATGAAAGATTATCTAAAAAAGCAAAACCCCCAAACCAAAATTCAGAATGATGAACTCAGGCTCACAGAAACTAGGGTGCAACTGCTGATGTGGGGACCCACTAAGAACCCCAGAGCTGGGATGAAGATTATTTTAAACTGATGATATTTGGGATTCAACAGATGCAGAAAGAAATCTTTTTGGAACTTCCTTATCTGACTAAACATAGAAACTTCTGAGAAATAAGACCATAAATCCCCTTTTTTCTAGGAGGCTTTTAGGTCCCAGGAAAGAGGCCAAGAGCAAACCTACCCTAAATCACCCTTTGCAGGAGAGTTTTAAGACCTTGAAAAAGACAAAGACCATTCACACAGGCACGAACAAACAATCACAAACTTCCTTATCTCCTGTTTTTTCTTTTAGAAACCCATTTGTTCTTCCCAGAGGCCTTTTATCCTCTCTTCTTTTTCTCTACTAAGAAAAGTATATAAGCCTCTAACTTTTACCACTATTGAGCTACTCCTTTTGTAAGCTTCCATATGCATGCAAAGAAACTTCTTCTCCTGTTATCTGCCTTTTGTGAGTTTAATCTGCAGACCCCCATGGCCTGAACTTAAGCGCCTAGAGGAAAGGTTTTTCCTCCTAGACACTAAGCCACTGGAGGCTGATATTAAGTAACCTTCCCTTATGTCCATTTCTTTCTTTGTCCCCTGTTCATCCCCCAACCCCCATTCTCTCTCATTTTCCCATTCACCTAAAAGAAAAAAAAAATAAAACCATGTTATCTAACTGGACAGCTACATGTAAAAGAATGAAATTAGAACACTCCCTAACACCATACACAAAAATAAACTCAAAATGGATTAAAGACCTAAATGGAAGGCCAGACACTATGAAACCCTTAGAGGAAAACAGAGGCAGAACACTCTATGACATAAATCACAGCAAGATCCTTTTTGACCCACCTCCTAGAGAAATGGAAATAAAAACAAAAATAAACAAATGGGACCTAATGAAACTTCAAAGCTTTTGCATAGCAAAGGAAACCATAAACAAGACCAAAAGACAACCCTTAGAATGGGAGAAAATATTTGCAAATGAGGCAACTGACAAAGGATTAATCTCTGAAATTTACAAGCAGCTCATGCAGCTCAATATCAAAAAAACAAACAACCCAATCCCAAAATGGGCAGAAGACCTAAATAGACATTTCTCCAAAGAAGATATACAGATTGCCAACAAACACATGAAAGGATGCTCAACATCATTAATCATTAGAGAAATGGAAATCAAAACTACAATGAGATATCATCTCACACCAGTCAGAATGGCTGTCATCAAAAAATCTACAAATAATAAATGCTGGAGAGGGTGTGGAGAAAAGGGAGCACTCTTGCACTGTTGGTGGGAATGTAAATTGATACAGCCACTATGGAGAACAGTATGGAGGTTCCTTAAAAAAAACTAAAAATAGAGCTACCATACGACCCAGCAATCCCACTACTGGGCATATACCCTGAGAAAACCATAATTCACAAAGAGTCATGTACCACAATGTTCATTGCAGCTCTATTTACAATAGCCAGGACATGGAAGCAACCTAAGTGTCCACTGACAGACAGATGAATGGATAAAGAAGATGTGGCACATATATACAATGGAATATTACTCAGCCGTAAAAATAAATGAAATTGAGTTATTTGTAGTGAGGTGGATGGACCTAGAGACTGTCATACAGAGTGAAGTAAGTCAGAAAGAGAAAAACAAATACCATATGCTAACACATTTATACGGAATCTAAAAAAAAAAAAAGTCATGAAGAACCTAGGGGCAGCACGGGAATAAAGATGCAGACCTACTAGAGAATGGACTTGAGGATATCGGGAGGGGGAAGGGTAAGCTGGGACAAAGTGAGAGAGTGGCATGGACATATATACACTACCAAATGTAAAATAGACAGCTAGTGGGAAGCAACCACATAGCACAGAAAGGTCAGCTAGGTGCTTTGTGACCACCTAGAGGGGTGGGATAGGGAGGGTCGGAAGGAGGGAGACGCAAGAGGGAAGAGATATGGGGACATATGTATAACTGATTCACTTTGTTATAAAGCAGAAACTAACACACCATTGAAAAGCAATTATACTCCAATAAAGATGTTAAAAAAAAATCATGTTATCTAAACAAGCCTTCTATGTCATAGCTCATAAGCTCTTTTCTGTTGTTTTAATAAAGTTCGTGAGACAGATACACATTTCTTTATAAGCATTTACCCATTATGGAAATTAACTTGGAATTCCAATCATGGAATAAATTATGATGATGAGATTGATACAGCAACTGGTCAACACCAGGTAAGAACTTGCTGTCCAAGTACAAGTGGAAATTTTCTGTAAATGGACCTATGTTATATAGTACAGGCCTACCATAATACCTGAATTGTAGACTTTAGATTTGAACATTGAATAACAGAATGTTCCCTATATACATTATTACATCAGTCAAAAGAATGAAATTGTCATGTATAAAGCATGATTTTTAAAAAATAAATGAACTCAAACTTTGGCCCATACACCTGTATCTCACAGACCATCAAGCAAATAATTTGCTAATTAAGGCAGAATGAATATGAACTATCGGCCCAGAGTAGCATCTAGAGGCTTTTGAAACTGATTTCTTGGCAGCGGACTCGGACCACACACGCTGATGGCCTCAAGCAGTGAGAACCTCTAACAGTAACCTGCGTA
Organism: Tursiops truncatus; assembly: GCF_011762595.2. Classification (NCBI taxonomy): domain Eukaryota; kingdom Metazoa; phylum Chordata; class Mammalia; order Artiodactyla; family Delphinidae; genus Tursiops; species Tursiops truncatus. The sequence goes on along the minus strand of NC_047042.1, from coordinate 97,833,686 downwards.
TTTCAAAGATTAGGCTTTGTCTCCATCCACCCTGGCATCTGGAGGAATCTATCTGAGAAATCTCTGTTCCTCTGCAGCCCTGGAAGTGCTTTTTCTTGCCTCCTAACTTCACTCCTACTTCTCTTCTTTCAGCACTAGGACTGCTTTCCTTTGTTCAAGCCATCTCAGGAGGAAAAACCAGCCCGCTGTGTCATCCTCACAACTTCGTAAAAGGCGGTTTTTATAAGTACCCTGGGCACACGTCATCACCCTCATCATGTTATAGGACCCCATGTGTGAGGAATGAAGAGAATTCTTTAGTCTGTAAAATGGGTATTCTGACAATGGGGCAATTTCGGCTTCGTTCTGAAGCTTCACAAAGCTTTGCAGGCAAATCCTGGCAAGAATTCACGATGACAAAGCTTCACGGAAGCGGATAAATCCTGTGTTCGGGGCTGGAATATATGTAAGGCAATCAAGCACACGGCGTTTCCATGATGAACTGTTACTAACTCGAAGTTAGGGTCGGGGAGGGTTTGCGAGCCTTTACTACTGGACATTCAAACATCATAGCAAACTGTGTTGGATATAGTAATAACCACTTTGTTAGTATTATTGCAGCTAAACGTTTGTACAGCTTGCTCCACGTCTGTGACTGTGCTGAGTGTTTTAAACCCATCGTCTTGCGTGGAATTCTCTGAGTTAGGTCTTACTATCTCCATTTCAGAGGTGGGGAAACTGAGGAATGAGATTAAGACACTTGCTGGGGAGAGGCAGTGATGGTATCGAACCCAGGGCTCCCCCCTCGTCCCCTTGCTGTCTTTGGCATCAGCAAAGTCACACGTTGCTTTGGAGATCCATCGGATGGTAGATTTGGAGGTGGTTTAGAGATCACACCCCACTTCATACCTTGTGGGTGAAAAAGCAAAGGCTTGGAGAGGTTACCCGAGTAGCCTGATGTCAGTCTGGGTAGAGTGAGGGGGGGGGGACTTACAGGCTCCCCACCACTCGGGGTCCTGTGGACACTGAATCTGCAGCCAGTGCCTTTCGCAGCCAACAGCTGCATCCTTTTAGCGCTGTGATTTCAAATGACAAGTCTTATCACCTGCAGAAGTGGAGCTAAATCCACTGAGCTTTCTAAGCCTAAACGCACCAATAAAACCTGGAAGGCTATGGGATTATATGTACAAATACAGTGTCGGGAGGTGAATCCCTGTATGGTTTTAGGTAATCTTTTGATATCAGAACTTGGACAGTGGGGCTGCTAGGCAGCTGAGTCACAAAGGCAAAAGTGAGGAATTGATCTGATCAGATCATCCGACAGTCACGTTGCAGACACTGGTTAAGGTATCTCATCATCTCACTTAAGTGCAGAAGAGTCAATAATTCCTATACTCCTTCCCTTCGACTTATTTACTACTGGCCCTGAGCACGAATACGGTTGTACCTTTTGAGCCCTTGATGTGCTAAGAACTCTGCGCTCACACATTCCTTCGTTCCCTTAATCCTCCAACTACATCACCAGCGACGGTCTGCTATTAACTCCATTTTACAGGTGAGGAAACTGAGGCGTAAAGAAAGAAAGCATCCCAGCCAAGACACTGCTTTAGACTTTACCTGAATCCAGGTGGTCTAAGTGCCAGGGGTCGGTGGCAGACGACATGGGTGCGAGGGTGAGCGGGGAGGCCCCGCAGTTGGACTCCACCAGCTCGCCCTGGGTGTGCACGCGAGCTGAGGCGTTTGTTTGCCTCAAGGCTGCCTTGAGAGGGGCGATCTGGTTGAACTGGACTCTGGAGAGGCACCCAGTGAATCCCGGCGTGTTGTACTTGTGAATCTCTTGGTCAATCTTCCCTGTTTCTAAAAGAAAAAGAGAAAGTAAAGATCGTATCCCACTCGCCGTATCACCGCTGTAATATTCAACTCCCCTTTGAATGTTTGTCTTCAAATCTTCCTCTTACGTTTCAGTTTAAGATATTGTGCTCTTTCAGATGAAAAATTAATGACCTGATAAGGCTTTAGGGCTGGAGACTTCACTTTATAATCAAAAATTTTTTTTTTTTTTTTTGCAGTACGCGGGCCTCTCACGGCTGCGGCCCCTCCCGCCGCGGAGCACAGGCTCCGGACGCGCAGGCTCAGCGGCCATGGCTCACGGGCCCAGCCGCTCCGCGGCACGTGGGATCTTCCCGGACCGGGGCACGAACCTGCGTCCCCTGCACCAGCAGGCGGACTCCCAACCACTGCACCACCAGGGAAGCCCTGGACGCTTCACTTTAAAAGAGCCTTCTGTGTTGCGAGAGAACATGGTGAGGAGAGTAAGACTATACTTGGGAAAATGAAACACATGCCTAATCACCTTCCAGCTACGTGAGATACTGCCGACACTAACAACACTCGCTTGGTTCTGACTGACTTTTCTCCCCTTTTCTGATGCTTCAGTGACCCTCATATATATTGAACAGCCCTCCCAGCCCTCCTGGTAGATTATGGTTTCATTTGGTGCCTCTTATTTTCTTCTTTAGAATTCTTTATTTAAAAAAGAAAAGAGAAGAAAAGAAAAAGCGTTCCCATAGCCTATAGTGGGGCGTTTCCTTTCTTTAGAATCCAATCCCCTGGGAATTCTGGGGTTTCCAGAATCTCAGCTAGCATCAGATGGGCACTTTGGAAGTCAGGAAACTTTCCCAACTCAGTCACAAACATACATATGCATTTAAGAATCACCACCCGCCCCAAACCTGTAGTCAGCATCTTCTTCCTAACTAACATTCAAATCAGGGGTGAGTCTGGGTGGAGGCACTTCCAAAGCACTGTTTCGATGACTATAAACACACATTGTCATACCAGTCATATCAGCAAAAGCAAGTGTCTTCGTGACCGTAGCCCTGGGTTTTAGAATCTACCTGGCACAAACGACTGTTGGAGGAGTCCTAGACCCTCCTGATGCATGGCTCTCGCCAGTGTGGCTCCGGTACCAGCAGCAGCAGTGTCACCTGGGAAAGCATTAGAAACGCATGGGGCGGGGCCCAGCAATCTGTGTGCTGCAAACCCTCCAGGTGGTCCCGACACCGCTAAGGTTTGAGAACTACTGCTACAGGCAATGATGGTGCAGGGCTACAAACTCAGGGGCTGGGCAAATGGCACTCCAGAGAAGAGCACAGCGCTTGTATTCTGGGTGGGAGAGTATGTTAACATGATGATGACCTTGTAAACACAAGGACGAGGTTGTGAGACATTTACCCTTCCACTTGAACTGTGAAAAACAAAGACTTCGGGAAACAGGGGGCTAGCTACTTCTTTGAAAAGTTGGATTTTACAACCTTTTACACCTGGGGAATGAATACAGGTGAAATAGTCTTGTATAAAAATTTACTCCCCATTAATTAAAGAATATATCAGTGGAGAAGGGAGCTTTTAGGCCTTGGGGGCAGAAGAAATGAAGGTACTGATTATTCATCACATTAAAAAAAATGTGTCATGACTGAGCTGTACTGGTTCCGTGTGAAGTTTGATTAACAGAGAGCTATGACAATGGGGATGATGAAGAATGGTAATTCCGGGGATTCTAATAGGGTCTTACTTAGCCAAGTACATAAAGAAATTTTAATTGATGATTCTCCATATTTTTCTCCTGCAGTAAATTTCAGCCTGTGACTTTGAGCTAACGCACATCCCATTTAGGATGGGGAGGTAGGATGCACCTGCCACCAAGTACAAAAACCCTGCCGCCAGGATGTATCCTGAGGCTTCCATGACGACCAGGAAGAGGCTCTGGTCCCACTGACACCTGCGCTGGCTTGTTCCCCTCTTCCTCCCTTGCCTTTTCCTCAATGACTGCAGGCTACTCCATGACTCACTCTTCGTCTCCTTGTCTAATATCAGAACCCCTCGTGCGTTTACCAGCTTGCCTTCCACGCACACCCTTCCAGTATTTGGTTTCCATCCCCTCCCCCCAGTGGTCTGCCTTCCCTCGAAACACCCTCAGACCAAGGAGACTCGGGATGACTGATCCCAGCACGGGGAGGCGGACCTCAGTTCCTTGCTGTCCGGAATTGCTATCTGGCTTCACTGGTGGTAGAGGCACCAGAACAAATAGCTACTTGGTGGCAGGAAGCTGGGGACACCTCAGCTCCATCAGCTGCCCGTAAAAGGAGAGTCCTTTCTAGCCTGTCTAGCTGAGGGGAGGGCTCCACAAGGAAGCTTCTGGGGCTGGTGGCTACTGCCATCTTGTGGGACTTCAGGTCAGGTCAGTTCGATTCAATTCACTTCATCGCAGGAACTGGGTGCGTGCAGCAGTATTAGGAAGGTAGACAAATACAGGGGTTTACCCTGAGCAGCTCACAGCCTCGCTAGGAAACAAGCATACAAACAACCAACTAACGTGACTGAACACAAGCTGTCCAGTAACAAGAGTTAGTATTTGTTGAACTCCCTTAAAATGTGCTAGTTGTCTTAGACAAATTGGATATTTAATTCCTAGAACAACCCTTGGAGGCGCGAGCAGCATTATCCCTCTGCAACATGTGAGGAAATGAGGCTTAAGATACGTCGGCTGTTGAGGCCAGGCAGACTGACCCCAGGCCTCCTAACCCCTACAACGTTCCTAGCTAAGAAACAAAACTTACGTTTGGTAAACTTACTATTATTTTTTAAAAATTAATTAATCAGTTAATTTTGGCTGTGCCAGGTCTTAGTTGAGGCATGTGGACTTCTTAGTTGCGGCATGCGGACTCTTAGTTGCGGCATGCATGCGGGATCTAGTTCCCCAGCCAGGGATTGAACCCGGGCCCCCTGCATTGGGAGCGCGGAGTCTTACCCACCGGACCGCCAGGGAAGTCCCCGGGGAAAATTATTAAAGTCTATGGTAAAGCAGGGAAGTAGGTTTCATGGGGTTCTGGAAAGCACTTCAGGAGGGGTAACACTACAGCTAGGTTTTTTTTTTTTTTTTTGGGGTAAGAACACTTAACATAAGATTTACCCTCTTAACAAATGTTTACATAACAAATACAGTGTATTGTTAACTACAGACACTCTGGGACTTATTCTTCTTGCATAAGGGAAAGTTTGTACCTTTCACCCATGCCCCCCAATGCCCCTCCCCCCAGCCCCTGGAAACCATGATTCTACTCTCGGCTTCTATGAGTTTGACGATTTTAGGGGCCTGACATAAGTGGGATCATGTAGTATTTATTCTTCTGTGTCTGGTTTATTTCACTTAGCATAATGTTCTCCAAGTTCATCCATGTTGTAGCAAATGTCAGGCTTTCCTTCTTTCTTAAGGCTGAATAATATTCCATTGTATGTGTATACTATATTTTCTTCATCCATTCACCTGTCGATGGACATTTAGGTTGTTTCCATGTCTTGGCTATTGTAAATAATGCTGCAATGAACATGGGAGTGCAGATACCTCTTTGAGATCTTGATTTCAATTCTTTGGTGTACGTACCCAGGAGTTGCTGGATCACATGGTAGTTCTATTTTTAATTTTTTGAAAAACTTCCATACAGTTTTCCACAGTGGCTACACCATTCCACATTCCCACCAATTTCTCCACATCACCACCAAGGCTTGTTGTCTTCTGTAGAACTAGGTTTTGAGGATGAAAGGAAAGAGAACTCCAGGCTGAGTTTCTCATGAGGTTTTTGTGGGAGTCAGATGGGGTCAGAGCTCAAGGCCAGATTGGGAAGGGCCTTGAACACCATGTTAAGATGTCTGTATTTCAGTAGGAAACTTAAAGTGCTTAAATATAAGCTGCAGGGGATGATTGTGGGAACCGCATTGGAAAGATAATTCTAGAGGAGCACAGCAAGTTGCTCTGAGCAGGCGATCTCATTGGCCCCTCAGGGCCCTGCAAGCTCCCCGGGTGAAGAGAGGGAGGGATTCTTCTTTTTGCTGAAGGGCTGAGGCAGAGTTAAGCTGTGGATAAAGCGACGTGTTCACCACCAGCACCCTCTTGTCTTTTGCGCAGCCGTTGTAGAATCTATAGAGAATCCGTTTTGAGTTTGGTTCCTCTGCTAGAGATTTGGGTATGAAACTTCTGACTCCGGCTGCATTTCGTACGGTCCCTGACATGGTTTTCTAAACTTGAAGTCGGGCCAGCTTTCCAATCACGCCACAGAAAACGGGTTCAAAGCTGTATTTATCTGAGGGCTCCCAATTTAATGTGGGGTCCCCCTTCTTAAAGAGCTGTCCTCCCATGAGCGTTTCCCCCTGAAGTGACCCTCAAAGAGGGATTACAGACACAAGGCAGATGGCCAGAGGGGAGCCCCCAGGAAGGGGGTTCTGATGAGGACCACGGACCAGAGGAACGGCGGGAAGCAGGGACTCTGAGGCTCCCGCCGTGGCGGGGGTCGCCGTGAGCGTTGGTGGAAATGTCCGCCAAGTGGGCAGCGGCTGGGGGCTGGGCTGCAAGGACTGCCCTGGGGGCTGAACTGCTGCACTTTTCCCTTCTCTTCGCAGCTTGTTCGCTCAGCTCACTCTCTTCCTTACCCCAGTGTTTCGACTGCTGTTCCTTTCCTGAAAGGCAGCTAGGTCACAGAAACAAGGGTCCTGATGCCCAGGAGAGCAGACAGTTCCAAACCTGGACAGTGTTCCAGATCCAGCTGATGTGCCCCTAAAGACTCCTGGCTGAGACCCATTCCCTGGGGACCACAAATGCAATAGACACTCTGGTTTCTTCAGGGCCAGATGGTTCCAACTCTGGACCATGTGATAATAATATTAAAAGCTTCCACGATAAACCAGAATTGGTACATGTGTGAGGTACTGTGTTTTAGTACACTTCATGCAGTATTTCACTGTTTCCTAACAACCCTCTGAGCTAAAAAGGATTATCCCCACTTCACAGATGGGAAAACTGAGGCTTAATAACTGAATGAACATTTATGTTTCATAAAAAAAACAGAAGTCAAATGTTTTGTATTCTCAACTTCTCTCTGAAAAACAGACTATATTTATGTTGCTTTTATATTCATTTGGATTTTTGGCATTTCTATTCAGGGACTCTTCATAAAAATGGCACAGTGAGGTTTCGTTTTGTTTTTAAAAAATTTAAATGTCTGTCAGAGTTTGCTTTAAGACCATGTTTCATTAGTGAACAAGCCAATAATAAAGATTTTTAAAAATGCTGTGAACAGATGTCAAAGCTTTGCCAGCATCAGTTAAAGCACCAACAAGTGCTGTAAACACTTGTGTGCAAGAAAAATCTACACTTCTTAAGAACATCGAACAAATAACGGTAAAGCTATCAGTTTAGTGCATTTGAGCTCATTAAAAGTACGTTAATCTGTAAAGCTGATTGCACTGATCTCATACTGAAACCACATATTAAGATACGATTTACTGTAAGAAACTACGTTCTGCGTGGAGATGTCTGAGATGTCTGTCTGGAGAAGGCTGAGGTGTAATCTGGGGAAAGCCTGCTCCAAAGCATGCAGATTTCAGAAATGCAGTGCAGTCACTTCTGAAATTAAATTCTCAAGCTGTCATTAGTACTTTAGTGTCTTATAGTCATAGTGATATGGGTTATAGAAAATAGCCCACTTAAAATACTGATGCAATTCCGGCTGAAAGCTTAAAATGAAATGCTCATGACAACCCTGTTAAGGAGGACGCAGCAATTTACACTGGCAATGCATTAGCATGCTTTCCGGGCTCATTTTACTAAATTGCTGAATACCCAGTGACAGACAAGGGGTGTTGTGAGAAATGAAGAGAAAAGAGCACTTGAGCAAGGAACATGGGGAGAAGGAAGCCAGCCCAGTCGAGGACCCCATTGTGCCAGGGCCTTGTGGACACCCAGGAACCTCTTCAGCGACCGGGCAGACACTCAGACGCTGACTCACAGAGACGTTTCTCATTTCCCTTTGAGACTAAAACTCATCGATGCAGCCTTCTTGTGTATCCCATAGGATCTATTCATCAGCTGATTTTTATGTTTTATACTTCTTAGGATATTCTATCAACATTCCTTTCTTGGGGGAATGTGATATTATGAAATATGAAATTTCACCATAAACTTAACTTCTTACTATTTATGAAACAGAGCCAAGAGATCTTAGAATGTCAATGAGACCTGAGCTAAGACTTTTTATAAGGCTCTATTGCGTGCCCCTCACTGTGCCAGGGGCTGGGGGATTCAGCCTCTTAGAATTTGTGGGATCAGAATGGGATGGCAGACCTCACCTTTGCTCAGCAGAGACCACGGGCACAACTGGCCCAAAGCATCGTCCCTCCTCTGTTCCTGCCCTCAGCTCTCCGGTAGAGTATGTCCCACCAGTGGCACTGGAGGCGGTTGTAGGTTATTCACAGACTGGACATTAAATAACATCCAATCTCAAGGTGACGAAGTTATTTCCTTCTCAATTCTCTTTCAATCCTTCAAAGAAAGGGTCTCGGGTTGGGACTGGACTGTCTTTTCCACCACCTCGATACCTGCTATGCTCCCTTTTTGACAAAGAACGGACCTGGACTCTTCTGCAGGCAGCAGTACTGAACTTCATATTATTTTCATAGAATATATGTCTTATCACTGCCTTATCGTTACAGCAAGTGCTACTGGTATTTAATTTTATGGTCGCATTACAAAATTTCCTCTGAACATAAACATTCTCCTTTTAGCATAGATTTATTTAAGTAAAAACGGTGAGTCCATTTAAAGAAAAGTATTAAGTAAATAACAGTAAAGGAGGTAACCAGAAATGGAAAATATGTAACTGAAGATGAAGAAATTGTATCATCGGTCCTCAGATTACTCTTCTTTGGGGAATATTGTTGTGGAAGAACTTGGTCCATCTCTGAACCCCTTGGTTTTTGGCCTTAGGGGCCTCTGTTCCATTCAGATGGAAATCCATCTTCCTCCCTAATAGCTGTGATTCTCCATCACTTTAGAACACAGGGGTGCCCAGCCCTTCAAAAGAAGAGCTCCAAATGGCTTCCTCCTAGGTGCTGCTCCCGGCTCTAACTACCTGGCCCAGGTGTGGTCATTTCCTCCCCATACGGGCCAGAAACCTGAACTTGTGCCTCTACCAGATTTGCAGTTTCCTTGAGAGCTGAGACTATGTTGCTCATTCAGTCCCTGTGTTCCACGGAGTGTCTACAATAGCACCTGGCTGGTGAGTGCCTGCTGCCTACCCCGGAAACTGTACATTAAACGTCTGTCACGCAGAGCCTGCTTGTGAGGGCGGGGCCGAGCGCTCGGGAGGGAAGTTTAGGCGCAGCGACGCTCACTGGGGGCAGAGTCTGTCAGCCTCATTTGGTAAAGAGCTGTGAAATGTGGCCTTGAAGGAGGAAGGGGCAGTAGCAGATTTAGATCCCATAGATCATTATATATTTACTTCCAGAAGTACTATTACCTGGAAACCTGTCCATCTCACTGAAAATGCACTCGTCTCTGAAAATACGGTCATGTGGCTCTTAAACTCACACATCTATTAACGCTGAATATCCGTTGCTACATAGACCTCGGGCCTCCGGCACAGAGCAGGGGTTATATGGGACCTAACGAAATGAGCAGGACGTGGGTTTGAGATCACTGCCGGGCTGAAGATTTAAATAATTCTTGGAAAAGTAGACCGAAGTGAGGTTGGTGAGTAGTCACCTGATACAGACTTGAAAACATGACCAGGGTCCTGCTGGGCTGGCAACCATCCTAAGCTGCGACTCTCAGGGTTACTGCTGAGCAGCTGATGTGGGTGAGGAGGGTGGCTACAAGTCTCCCATTTGGCCATAGTTGTGTGAACGGGAGCCTGAATGGGTTCCAGAATTTATTGTTCCCAGAATAAATAAATGGGAAGTAATCATAACCAAAAGAAACCAAAAAACAAACAAAAAACCAAAGAAAACAAACCCCCAACCCCCCCAAAAAGCCAAGAGCATTCATCTAAAATAGCAAAACAAAACCAAATAAACCTCATTCTCCTCAATTCTAACATGAGCAAATGATAAACGCTAGGCAGGGCCCTGAAATGTTGGAATCTCGGTTCAACGTCAGCTCCTGCTCTTACAGGCAAAATGTTCTGATCAGTGACGTCTTGCTGACCAGCTGCCTTTCAGAAGATGAACAACTAGAATTAAATCCCTATACATAGCTGATGTATAAATTACACACTCTGACATTTTACTAATCCCTGAAAGAAGGACATTAATGAAATTTCATTGTATCTATTATATGCTTTTCTCTTTTATGAAGGAAGGCGGGACTAAAATATGCAGGTGTAATTTAAATAGCTCTTGACCTGTGACATATGCTAACTCAATTACAAAGCGACAAGCTGCTGGGCGAAGCAGAATCTTCTTGTCCTTCTACATTGTCTGTGCTGTGTTTTAATTTGTAAATCCTTCCCCAAGGATTGAGAAAACAAGATTGTATTTTTTTCTGAAACATCAATAAAAAGAGATGTCTTAATGTGAAGATGCTAGCTTATTATACTGTTTTGCAAAAAGAAAGTATTACACTTTTATTTGTATAAACTGATCACAGTACCTGAGCTTTTGGGGATATATCTATATATCTATATATAGATATAGATTAAAACTGTCATCCCCATTCCTAAAATCTAGTCTGAAAACTGCAAACTTATTAAGCTTGCTGGATAATATACTATAGTTGTGATTTCTATACAAAGGGAAGGATATGATCCCTGTTAAAAAACAAAAGACCCAAGATGGAGTCACTTATGCTAAGCTCCAGGTCACCACACTGAGACTTAATCACAGTTGCGGCTCTCCCAGCAATGAAACCTTAAACCAGTCCATCAGGAACCACCTGATCAGCACTAGTGAGGTAATCTGTCTGACTGACCCCTGACATCCCCTCAAGGAAAGTAACTTTGAAATAACCAACCTGCCTTTTTGCCAGTATAACTTCAGTGTTCCCGTTCCTTTCCGCCTATAAAAAGACTTTCATTTTGAACAGATCCTTGGAGTTTCTTTTTATCTGCTGGATTGGATGCTGCCTGGTTCAAATCAATTTTTGCTCAGAAAAACTCTTAAAAATTTTAATATGCCTCAGTTTATCTTTTAAGATCCCTTAGCTGTTTCCAAAACACCAGACATTTGGCACCATAAAGAGTTCACACATCTGAAATATGGATTTCCCTCTTTTCCCTGAATGTTTCAAGTTGTCAGACACGAGACAGAAAGCCTGGCGCCCCTCTTCTGCAGCCTCAGGTGCCCTGCTTACTCGCATGATTTTTCAGGGCAAAGACTACCAGGGTCTGCTGAAAGTGGCAAGACCTTTCAGCAAAACGGATGTAGCCGTCAGTCAAACCACAGAGCTGGGTGCTGTGATTTACTTCATTAGAAATGCAGGTTGGATTTGACCTCTCAGAGTCTTAGTAAATATAAGCTACGTGCCCTACCTGTTTGCTATTGAAGAACAGAACACACATGTATGGTCTGAATGTCTCATGAGCTGCAACTGACAAACCTCATTCTTACACACTGGGTCTTATTCCACTCTTCCTTTTGCATTTTAACTTGTAAGCAGCAGAAATAGAATCCTGTGTACAAAATGACCAAATTGTATGCCCTGCTTTTGCTAAAACTTTTTTTTTTATTATTTATTTTTAAGGCTTTGGAAAGCCCTACTGAACTGTAACCAATACCATAAGGATACTGAGATTCAGCTCTTAAGTTTCTTCCTTAATTCTTCTCCCAACCATTGAAGAGTATTCAGCTAAGACCAGCCCATGGTCAGTTGAAGCTAACTCCCTGGGAAGCAGGGGAATCTGGGGCAATGAGAAAAGGAGGAGAGAAGGGTGCTGGCCTCATACACGTCACGAGCAGCATAAAGAAGTACAGGCTAGGAAAAGCATAGGAATATTTTGAAAAACAAAATCTGTAATTTCCAAGTAATGTCAAATGGAATGATTCAGTAAAATAAAAAGTGGTTTCCTCCCTTAGTTCTCACTTGTATTGTAATTCTTACCCCAGAAGGCCACTAAAACTATCTTACTGAAGAAAAAAAAAATCCTTTAAGGATTAAGACTGCGGGACAGCATAAACGGGAAAGCATTACGAAACAGACACTGGGGCGGGGGTGGAACGCACTGAAGTTCCCAGGACAACGAAAGTGCACTGGCGGGTGTGTCCCCTCAATTCGCTCACCACGTTGTATAATTAACATAAGAATTCACATCTTGGGGCCCTGACTTATGAACTGCTGTCCAGAAGACAGAGCCTGAAGGCTTTGAGGCTGAAGCCCACACTAGACTGGACCAGCACACGAACCTGAACACTACAGCTGAAACCACCCTGGACGTCACGGTGTCCAGACCTGGCTGCCTGGAGCCCAGATGTGGCCTGGCGGGCGTGGGCATATCCAAGTGTGCTTCTCCCTCAGCACCTGTTTCTCTCCTGTTCCTCTAAACCCAACTCCCCTATTGTCAGCTTGGAGTAACAGCCTACTAGGTTGGGGAACAAGGGCAGAGGGATCTCATGACATTTTCATGGTCAAGGCAGATCTGTGTGGGCTCATGACAGTAAGAGTAGTATTTTAAAGGTAGATTTATGACAAGATGAACTGTGGGTAGAATCTGATCGATGGTGGATGTTAGTTTCAGGGGAGAATTTTAGGGGTAGGATTCCAGGCTAACATTTTATTACTACGGCAATTTGGATAAGGACATCCATGGCACACTGACCAATGTGTCACCCGGCGTTTACTGGAAAGGCGTATCTCTACGTGAGATGACAGCATCATGAACCAAAGGGACCCTGAGGGGCTGAAATGATTGCCTGGATCCAACCAGAGAAGTTTAGCAGAAACAAGTACTTAATTTTTAGAGCTGGAAATACCGCCCTCCCCCCATCACCTTCAATGTCAAGTTGGACAGGACACACCTGATGGCAACACACACCCTCACTCTCCCTCCCCCACCCCAGCCCAAACAGGACGAGGGTATTTTCATTATAAGGGGTCTAGGAGTTAGGAGTGAGGTGGGGTCGAGTCAGGGAAAGGATGGAGTGTAGATTCTAGTCTAGGAGGTGGTCTCTGACACTGTCCCTGCGGTGGTCAGAGTTAAAGCCCAGAGGGTGTTGAGTTCAGGGCAGGTCACTCTGAACCAGGCGGCAATAATAAGCCAGGGTGTGTACAGCGAGGCCACCACTCTTGAAACCACATTCTATGACAGACAAAGGAACTGCAGATGTTACTACCCGACTTTCAGATAATACACCGTAACTGATCAGATAATACAGGGTACCTGAAGACTTAGCCCGTGTGAATCGTCAGGTACCCCCCATGGCTCTAGTCTAAACTATTCACAGTACGGGAGGTAAGGGAGGCCAGAGCTGATATGAGGAAGGTGCTGAGCCCGCATCTGTCCCTAATTTACCTAAATCAAATGACTTCAGTGACTCAGGTCGGGTTTAGCCGTCTGCTGATCTTCCCTCTTCCTTTGAACAAAGGACAAGGGCCTCCTTCTGCAGGGTCTGTTCAGGGGCCTTCATTTCAGCTCCGACGGTGAGAGCTGCATGTGCTTTGCCCAGCTGGGCACCTCCTCCTGTCCTGTTATTATCTCTTCTCTCCCAGCTGCCTGTACATGTGATGACGCTTCTGCCTCCACTTCAGAAGGTGCAAATTACAGCGGGTGCAGCACCTTGAAGAAAATGCATTTTCCCAGCACCGGTAGTCATTTTCTCTCAGAATCACGCTGCGGGCTTTGTTTCAGAGACGACTGGGGCTTAAAATATTTTATGGGGCAATTGCATTAATCTCTCTTCTGAAATATGTTATTGTGTATCCTAGGTATCTTGGGAAAATGAATCTGCCTGGAAGAGCTGTTTTTCTAGATAACTGAGGATCTAACTCTTTTGGCATGAGCACACTGCAGTGTTTCTAACGGAAAACGTGTCTAGAAGGCTTTCTTAACCCCAGGAGACTGACAGCAGGGCCACAACTTTCATAGGCCCTAGGCACTTTTGCCTTCAAGGGCCTTTTCCTCCATAACAAAAAATAAATAAATCAAACCAGTATTGTAGGACCATGTTGATATAAAGATGAATATATTAATATAATATATTTAACCATTTTCTTCCTCCTAAAAGTTCATTTTTTCCTTCTGATTTTTTAAAAGAAATTCAAATATTTTCATGAGTCCTTGAAAAGTACTGTGGCCCCAGGAACTGTGACTACTGGGCCGAATGGGTACATCAGCCTCTGCAGAATACATTTGGTGACTTAGCTGGGAACACTGTTTTATCGTGTCATGGAGACAGCTGGTAGGTAGCCCTGGATGGTGCATTTTTTAATAAAGGTCTGAAGCTACCTTTCTTTTTGGTCATTGCCCTCTGTCTTATAAAGGTGGAGTAAGAACCTTTATTCTGCACTCTGTAGCACGGCTGCCTTCCTGCAGGAGTAACTAGAAATCACAAACCATTTGATGCTTGCTCCCTTCGGAAAATCATCTTTATCTCCACAAGCATTTTTTTTTTTTTTTTTTGCGGTACGCGGGCCTCTCCCTGTTGTGGCCTCTCCCATTGCGGAGCACAGGCTCCGGACGCGCAGGCTCAGCGGCCACGGCTCACGGGCCCAGCTGCTCCGCGGCATGTGGGATCTTCCCAGACCAGGGCACGAACCCGCGTCCCCTGCATCGGCAGGCGGACTCTCAACCACTGCGCCACCAGGGAAGCCCTCCACAAGCATTTTAAAAATCGTGAACTATTTAAAAAAATAAAAGACTCATTTTCTTCAAAAGATGACATTTCTTTAGCCATGATGCTATCTATTATTTATATAACTTTTCAATGTTTGGTCTTGGGCAAGATTCCATGGAAAAATGATGCATTTAATTTTAGAGCAAGATTGAGGTGAAAGTCTTATACAGATCAACTTCCTCATGGAATCTTCATTCATTCACTCATACAGGGTTTATTGCGTGACGACTATAGGCTAGGTGCTAGGGATTCAGTACTGAAAAAGAGTTCCTGCCTTTAAGGACTATAATTGCACATAATATTGTGTATTCTGACAATATGCTGGACAGTAATATTATTTGTTGTGTGAATTGACGGCTGAATGAATAAGTGAAGATAAAAGGGATACTTTTTAGGGTGAGCTCAAAAACCAGGTCAGCAATAAGCAAGATATCATTCTTTCCTTAAGGAAAGCCCAGCGCTCCGAAATACTTCACTAATTAAAGCAGGGAAAGGGATGGAATGAGAGGGGGAGACACTATTTTAGATAGGACAGTCAGGGGAGGCCACTGCTGAGATTATATTTGGGTTGTGAATCAATATAAGGGAAGCTATGGACTTATCTTGGGGAAAAGCACTCGGGCAGAAGGAACAGTAACTACAAAGGCCCTGAGGAAACACATGCACGTGTGTCCTGGCTTCCCCTTAAAGGCTGAAACGAGGGGCTGGCGTGAGGGTGGATCCTGCTTGCCCAGGTATAGACTGGCTGTCAGGCTTCCTGTGAGAGCTTTGCATCAATGTGGCACGTGAGCTCTGTGGAGTCCTGGTGAGCACACACGTGTCTGTTGGAGGGGTCGAGGCAGCACTGTGGCCCCGTGGCCTGCACACAGCCGGACGCCAGAAGGACGAGTGGGCCGACAGAGGCCTGGGGCTGGGCGCGGGCACCTTAGGATTGGAGGGAAGCGGTGTGACCTTTAGTAACCTGCAACATGACAGCCCCAAACCTCAGCACCTCTGCAGACACAAGTGTGGGGATCACATCAGATCCAGAGCCACCAGAGTAAAGACCTGTAAGGATGCTGTTGTGGGCTGTGTCTCCTAAAAATTTATGTTGAAATTCCAACACCTGTATCTGTGAGTGTGACCTTATTTGGACAGGGTCTTTGCAGATGTTGTCAAGTTAAGATGAGGCTATACTGGATTAGGGTGGGCCCTACTCCAATGACTGGTGTCCTTATAAGAAGGTAAGAAGACACACACACACACAAACACACACGGAGAAGGCCATGTGGAGACAAAGGCAGAGATTGAGGTTGTGTTGCCACAAGCCAAGGAACACCAAGGATGGGCAGCAACCACCAGAACCCTGATGGTTGAGAACAGATCCCCCCGCTGAATTCTCAAGGACCCAGCCCTGCCAGTACCTTGATTTCAGACTCCTGGACTCCAGAACCGTGACAGAACACATTTCTGTTGTTTTAGGCCACCTCATTGGTGGTACTTTGTTATAGCAACCCTAGAAAACTAAGACAACCCTGAAGACCATGTATAACCCCAGGTCCCTTGCATCCTGCAAAGGAGATAGGAAGCAGAGAGATAAAGCATTTGCCCTAAAGACCGAGTTAACCTAAAAGCAACACTTTAAAAATGAGAGTTAACTTTAAATGCAAGCTTAGATCTCTCCCCAGCCCAAACCAAGAAGACAGAAATGAGTGCCCAGAACAAGGCGAGGCCGTTACAGAAAATATAAACGACGACAACGCATCTTTTTGCTCACCTGAATTGTGTTAATAAAATTGTCAGCCTTTTAAAAACTAATAAAAATATTTTTGCCCATGAATATTGGAACAGAGACAGGGACGATTCTGGTCTTCCTTGGGGTCCTTCCTACACAACCATGTCCGCAGCACGCAGCCCTATATGCTTTAATTGACTCCAAATCTTTAAAGTGCTATTTCTTCCGAGTTGAGAAACCTTACAAAGAAGTGGATCCATTCATTTTAGGGGTTTGTCGCTATTCCTCCTGGTCTGTCGGGATCTCTGTTTCCATCTCGAGGTTGGCGTGCTTTCGGCCGTGGGCGGGACTGTTCCCTGAACTCTGGGTTTGGAGAAGCAGTTTCTTTCATTGCTTCGGGCCTGTTCTCTTCACCACCCAGATGCTTGGTAGCCTCTGAGTTCCTTCTTCTCCCCCGCCCCCTCCTGCATCCAACTTTTCTCTATACCTTATGGAGAGTCTGCAGGCCCAGAATGCTTCATTTGAGCTGAAGAAAATGACCTCGGTCCAGATGAGGCCTGAAATCCATGTGTTTATTTCTGAGCAGTTAGCCAGGAGTTGTTGCTTGTTATTCTGTCTTCCCTGCATTATTGCTTAGCTTATCCTGACGCTTCAAACTAAATGAACTGGTTCTCCCATAGTCCTGCCAGCCCAAGGCTGCCGAACTGCAGGACTTGCCAGTGCTTTAAAGGAGTCCTAAGAATCTCCTAGAAGCTACCAAAACACAGGTCACCATTTCTAAAGATTCCCTTTGCTAAGAAATGTTATTGCATTGTTCACGTCTGGAGAGAAGTCCTCAATGAAGGATCAAACCACAAGTCATTGAAAGTAATGGCAAATTGGGACTTCCCTGGTGGTCTAGCGATTAAGACTCCACGCTCCCAGTGCAGGGGGCCCGAGTTTGATCCCTGGTCAGGGAACTAGATCCCACATGCTGCAACTGAGATCCCGCATGCTGCAACTAAAAAAGATCCTGCATTCCACAACTAAGACCCAGTGCAGCTAAATAAATAAATAAATATTTTAAAAAATAAATAAATAAGGACAACTTAGCTGGTGGACTTCAAGAACATTCCTCTCTTTACCTTGCTCTCTGTTAAAATTCATAACAGCCAAAAAGGACAAGAGACAACAAAAAATATCCCTGAGAGTTGAACACACCAAAACTGTCCTAGAGAATGAGTTTTCTGAAGGGCCTTACAAAAGAAAAGACAAACTTTCCTCAAAGGAAACTTGCAGAGGATGACTTAAATATGCCATCTCTCTAGCAAGTTACCTGCCTGCACCTTTAGACCACAGGACCTACAGGAGGACGGCACCCATACGAGAATGGATGTTGAGATGTTGTATGCAAGTCACTTGATATTACAGCAGAATTTCCAGATCTTCCTATAGAAAGACAAAACGCTTTCTTCAAACTTGGTAGAATGTGCATCTAAATTGAGACTTCTCCTTATTCATATTTAAGAAGGAAGGCTTTGCCTCTCTTGCAACTGTAGCAACGACTCAGAGCTGAGAAGCCCTCACATTTTCTCCTCTTTCCGCATCAGAGGGCTAACACAGGGAAACCACAGTAATAATAACAGCTGACATCCTGCGCCTGTATTTTATGCAAGGCCCTATGCTGAGCAATTTCCATGCGGTAGGTTCTTTAATTCTTGTAGCTTCTCTGTGAAATAGAGCTATTACTATTTTCCTTCTCATTTTACAGAGGAAACAGCCCTGGAGAAGTCAAATATCTTAACCCTTCTGTTACTCTGATCTTAACAGCTTTTCTCTAACGCACTCCTGATCTTGTGCTTGAAAGGACCGTACCTGAATGCTGACTAACAGACTTATAGTATAAAGGAGGCCTGTTCTAGTTCCAGAGAGTTACACGAAAGTAGAGTCCCTAACTCGTTCTACAGGTGTTGCCGCTCTCCCGCCTGGACAAGCCAGTAACCGCATGAGACCTCCGGACTCCTGGCTTCACAGGTCATGAGCGAATGAGATGTGTTTTTCCTACTTATACATCTTCCTTCTTGTCTGAATATTTTTTTTGAATTTTCTGTATACAAACATTTGCATGCTGACTATAAAGTAATCGTTTTGATTCCATATGCAGACACTTAATCATACTTCCTCCTTGGACATGCAAACGTTTAGCTGAAACCAGGCATATTTACTAATACTTCTTGCTAAAGGGCCCTGTGTTGGCACCGTGAGACAGAGAGAAATAGGCACACCACAATCCCCTGCAGAGATCTCACTGTCAAGAATAAACATTAGCCAAGGCCAAACGAGATGAAGGCCGTGCTGCACATTCAGATGCAAGATCTACAGATCTAGACTGGGGTAAAAAGGGTTGAGGGAAGCCCACAGGAAGGGACAGCTGAAAAGATCACTGAACCACAGCAGTTTGAAAAGAAAAGGAGGATGGGAGAGAGGGGGTGGGCATATCCCCAACAAGGAAACCAACGGGGCATGCTTGGGAATGGGCGGTGCCACAGAGGGGTGCTGGGTAAAGCCGGAAAGCTCTCCTGGGGTGGGTGGTGGGTAGGCCTCCACGTTTCAAATCAGTTTCTATTTGACTGGGTAAGCATCAAGCGTCTCTGTAGGATTATTATTTTTTTAATTGTGTTAAAACACATAAAATTTACAAGCACGGAGAAAAATGTAATCAGGGTTGTGTGTAAGTCTGGTCTAATTGGCATTGGTGGACGGGGCAGACTGGAGAAGACACAGGAAGTGGGGAGTGGAGGAGGAGACCGTCACAGCCATCTTAGGGGAGGGGTGGGGAGGGTCTGACAGTAAAGACAGCGGAGCAGACACACGAGAGGCTTCGTTTATGAATGAACACACTTCTATAACCCTGCTTTTCATCTGCTATGGTTTGGCAAATAGGAAGAAATGCTGATAAATGTCAGGAAAATACAAAGACAGGAGAGTTAGTATAATACAGGATACTGCTTGTTAAATAGGCAAAAACACCGGCGTTTTCTCCAGGGGGCTCGATCGTTTGACGGCTCACCTCTTGGGTCTTGGTTAAAATGGAATTCAGTCAAAAGGCATCCAACACTCAGGAGCCAGAACTTTCCGTCTGTATTATTCATTCTGATGACAAACCCCCGGTGACTGTTACCATCTGTGAGTTCATGAGCTGCAGAAAGCCTGGTCACACCAGATGCACATGACATATTTTTACATGATATAATTCTCTTAACTTCCAGTCCTTTATCGCTGATTTTATAAGAGGGAGTGAATGGAAAGGTCATGTACCAAGTGAAATGGAAAAAAGTGCAAACTGAAGAAAATGGATGCTGTGGGGTTTTTTCTTTTAAATTGGAGTATAGTTGATTTACAATGTTGTGTTAGTTTCAGGTGTACAGCAGAGTGAATCCACTCATTTGTTTAGATTCTTTTCCCATATAGGCCATTACAGAGTATTGAGTAGAGTTCCCTGTGCTATACAGCAGGTTCTTATTAGTTAGCTATTTTACATATAGTTGTATGTATATATGTCAGTCCCAATCTCCCAATTTATCCCTCCCCCCTTTATCCCCTGGTAACCATGTTTGTTTTCTACATCCGTGACTCTACTTCTGTTTTGTAAATAAGTTCATTTGTACCCATTTTTTTAGATTCCACATATAAGCAATATCATATGATATTTGTCTTCCTGTGTCTGACTTACTTCACTCAGTATGATAATCTCTAGGTCCATCCATGATGCTGCAAATGGCGTTCTTTTGTTCTTTTTTACGGCCGAGTAATATTCCACTGTATATATGTGCCACATCTTCTTTATCCATTTCTCTGTTGATGGACATTTAGGTTGCTTCCATGTCCTGGCTATTGTAAATAGTGCTGCAGTGAACACTAGGGTGCATGTGTCTTTTGAATCGTGGTTTTCTCAGGGTATATGCCCAGTAGTGGGATTGCTGGGTCATATGGAAGTTCTATTTTTAGTTTTTTAAGGAACCTCCATACTGTCTTCCATAGTGGCTGCACCAACTTACATTCCCACCAACAGTGTAGGAGGATTCCCTTTTCTCCACACTCTTTCCAGCATTAACTGTTTGTAGATTTTTTGATGATGGCCATTCTGACCAGTGTGAGGTGATACCTCATTACAGTTTTGATTTGCATTTCTCTAATAATTAGTGATGTTGAGCATCTTCTCATGTGCTTTTTGGCCATCTGTATATCTTCTTTGGAGAAATGTCTATTTAGATCTTCCACCCATTTTTTGATTGGGTTATTTTTTTGATATTAAGCTGCATGAGCTATTTATATATTTTGGAGATTAATCCCTTGTCAATTGCTTCATTTGCAAATATTTTCTCCCATTCTGAGGGTTGTCTTTTTGTTTCGTTTTCGGTTTCCTTTGCTGTGCAAAAGCTTCTAAGTTTAATTAGATCCCATTTATCTATTTTTGTTTTTATTTCCATTTCTCTAGGAGGTGGATCAAAAAAGATCTTGCTGAGATTTATGTCAAAGAGTGTTCTGCCTATGTTTTCCTCTAAGAGTTTTATAGAGTCTGGCCTTACATTTAGATCTTTAATCCATTTTAAGTTTATTTTTGTGTATGGTATTAGGGAGTGCTCTGATCTCATTCTTTTACATGTAGCTGTCCAGTTTTCCCAGCACTGCTTACTGAAGAGACTGTCTTTTCTCCATTGCATATTCTTGCCTCCTGTGTCAAAGATCAGGTGACCATAGGTGTGTGGGTTTATCTCTGGGCTTTCTATCCTGTTCCATTGATCTATATTTCTATTTTTGTGCCAGTAGGATGCTGTGTTTTAAACAGGAACATTTTTTAAAAGTTAAAGTTGTGAAGACTATTAAAACGCGAATGTCATTATATCCTGGGTGTGCATGTAACCACACAGGGACATCATTATCCTTTCAAAATGAAATCATAATGGTAGGTATTAATACTTTCAGTTAGACGAGGAAACCAAAGCTTATGTCCATTAAGTAACTTGTCACACAGCTTGTCAATGGCAGAGCCAGTGTTTGATACTCAGTCCTGGTTTTCAGAGACCTAAGTTTCCACGGAACGAAAACGTTCACTCGTATGATGGGGATTAAGTAAGCACATGGCATGGCTCTCCTTAGTGATACAGTGATACTCCTTAGTGATACGGTCCTTTGCTGGATTCTATTCCCCTCTAATTGTACAGTACATTACTTCGTTTCCAAATTACGTACAATTTTTCTGGAGGAAAAGTGGAAGAACTCCAGATAAACCCACGTTGATTCACAGCACAAGGGAACACCAGAGGGATTCACAATGCTTGCGCAGAGTATTTACTGTCAGCGCTCACAAATGTGGACTCTGTGCGGCCTTATTTCACAGTCTGCCTCCCAGGTTAGAATCTTTGAGTAACTGGAAGCAGATTGATAAACGGAGTCTGACAACAGGCTTGCTTCCCAGTAAAGGAAGAGCTCTGGCCCGGGATTATGTGAAATCACAGACATTAAGAGTATATAAAGTGAACTTGGCAAACTCCTAACACTTAGAATGGAAGAGAGAAAAGGCTGCCAACTGAAATGATCTTGTAATTAACTCTTTTTTTTTTTTTTTTTTTTTTTTTGCGGTACGCAGGCCTCTCACTGCCATGGCCTCTCCCGTTGCGGAGCACAGGCTCTGGACGCGCAGGCTCAGCGGCCATGGCTCACGAGCCCAGCCACTCAACAGCATGCGGGATCCTCCCGGACCGGGGCACGAAGCCGTGTCCCCTGCATCTGCAGGTGGACTCTCAACCACTGTGCCACCAGGGAAGCCCTTAACTCTTTTAATGCTATTAATACTGAAAGAACGTTGGGAGGATCTGGGCAACAAGTGTCCGTAAGGAGTGGCTGGGAGCTGATGTACGGAGAAAGCGGGTTTGCGTCACTGGTACTCTCTGTGTCTCGAGCTTCATTACTCACCCTCAGGACTATAATAACAACACCTGCGAAACTTCCACCTTCCAGTGATGCGCAGTTGCTGACTGCTTTACACCCATCTCATTTAAGGCCAAGCTTTCCTTTGTTTAATCTATTTTGAGGTTTGGGGGGGTTTGTTTTGTAATACTGCCCCTTCCTCCGCATCAATGTGGATCTGAACTCCCCATGTTAGCCTGCGGCCAGGAGCACCCAAGGGAGCCCAGAGTGGGAGTTTGCTACCATGTGTCCAAAGGCACATCCAAGTGGGGAATGTGAATTTCTCACCAGCCAAGCAGGTTGGTGCTTCTGGGACACGAGGGAGAATTGGAATGAAAAGGACATAGGAAAAAAGCTGGACTTTGTTCAGAACCTGCGTGTTTCTGACTTTGGAGGAGCCGTAGAAGGAGGTGGTTCAGGAAAGAGAGGGAAGCACTGCCTCCCCAGACCTCCCCTCCCCGGCCCGGCGTCCAACAGAGGCTGCCAGCCTGGGCTGGGACGAGGAAGGCTGCCGTCAGGCTCCCGAAGATCTGAGTGGGTCTCGGCTTCACAATCAGCACATCCTGGATTGGACCAGCAGCACAAAGGCTGCCCCAAATAATTTCCTGGGCCAGTCCAGGAATGTGCCTAAATCCCAACAGAGCTGGACAATGTGGGCCACGTCAACGACTTTCCTACAGAAACAGTTCAAAGAACGATTACTTTGGTTATCAAGAGGAACCAGAAGAATGCAACAGAAAAGAAATACTTGGAACTAGGATTTGCTTCAAAATATTGAATGCTAGTATTTGTCTGACAGGCTTAAAACCAGGCCTTTTCAGTTTATCAAAAACCACAATGGACTCCCTGATTACTTCTCGCCACCTGCTAAGGCTCACCACGGAAAGCCTTGGTTCCCAGGCTTTAGCTGAGTTTCCAAGCTGTACAAGCTGCTATGTGCCGTACAGCTTTGTTATTCAGAGGTCTGCATTTGTTTTTTTCTCCAAATAACATGAATTTAAGGCTAATTAAGTTTAATTTTCTGGCTAAACTTCAGTCCTAATACAGTGAGCTTTTGATAGTAGCTCTGCTCATTCTGACTGTCCTCAAACCCAAAGCCTTGGGAATAAGAATGTCGGAAGCTGGAGGCAGATACGCAAATATGAAAGGAATATAAAATTGAAAATTTTCGGTGTGCTTTTTACTTTTTGAAACAAACTTTCCGGGATACAATTTGTATGCAATAAATACACCTATTTTAAGTGTAGAGTTTTGATGAATTTTGCCAAATGTATACACCTATGTAACAGCCAGCACGATAAAAACGTGGAACGCTTGATCTGAAAGTCTGTGCAGATTCCCTTTTTTGCTTCCTGGTATGTGTGTGTGCACGTGCATGGGTGTGTGTGAACACTCATGCCCGAAAATGAACTTCCACCCTAACGGAAGGCTCTTGAGAATAATTCTATTTGAGATTTTTCACAGCAGTGCCATTTGTGTAAGAAAATTTGTAGAACAATATGGCCTTTTGTGCTTAAAATCTTATCAGATAATGTTGATTAGGAGGACAGTTTTTGCCATAAGTTTTTCTTTTTTTTTTTCTAAGGTCTTTTCAGAGACAAAAGGGAGTGTATTATAGATGATGGAGCAGTATGCCAGCCTTAATTTCCAGTTTCCGGGTATAGAAATCATTCCAGAAGCCACAGTTTCGCACAATGAAACATGCATCCATGACTGCAGAAAAGCATATTCGTAGTGTCTTTAATAAAATCCTCACTGACTCTGTCTCTTCTGTTTCGTTTCCTCCCACCCCGTCCTCCCAACCACAGCATTCTGAGGGGGCACTGCAGTTGGGGTTCTCAGAGGCACCACGCATTACCTAAAGGACTTGGAAATGGCCCCAAGCAATCGCTGGGTGCCTGCCCTGCTGACCGTGGGATCCGAGAGCAGGCAGCCAAGGGCTCTCCCTAGCGACCTTTATTAGCATTTGCATTCACAATTTGTGGTATTGTCTTGGGACCACATTTCAGCAAAGTTGAATTATAATCCCTCAGAATCACTTTATCTACCCTCGGAATCTGGCCAGTCCTGCTCTGAAGGTAACTGATATCATGGACTGACATGCAGGGCAGCTGGCTGTGGAGACAGGTCAAGAAGGAAACCTGTTCTAAGGGAGATGCTGGCGAGGAGACGGAAACCGTACCTGGTCCCCTGTGATTCAGGAGGAAGCCTAGGATCAAGGGACCCCTCATGCATGTTGTCCTCCAAAGCCTAGAAGAGCACCTGGCGTGTGCTGGGAGCTCAGTACATACTGATGGAATAAACGAACAGATGAAGCCACAAGCACTGGGATCTGTATTTCCAGTTGTTTTTTTTTTTTCCAGTTCGTGGATCTAGTATAAAAGGTCTGGAGATATGTCAATCAGAGTTCAGAGGTGAGAGAACTTTTCTGTATTACTTGGCAAGTCAGTGGCAGAATAAAGATCTGAATTTAGAGCATTTGCTGCTCACAGGGAGAATTTTTTTTTTTTTTTTTTTTGCGGTACGAGGGCCTCTCCCATTGCGGAGCACAGGCTCTGGACACGCAGGCTCAGCGGCCATGGCTCACGGGCCCAGCCGCTCCGCGGCATGTGGGATCTTCCCGGACCGGGGCACGAACCCGTGTCCCCTGCATTGGCAGGCGGACTCTCAACCACTGCGCCACCAGGGAAGCCCTATCAATCGTCTTTTGAGCCTCTAATTAGAAAGTATGACACTGACATTCACGAATTTAGGTCAGAATCAGATGAAAAACCTCTCATCATGTTAGTTTATCTGCCCAATATCTGTGTGATTGGAGCTGTTCATGCTGATTGCAATGAAACCAACGAGTAAGGCTGTTTGTTTCTGTTTTATGGGGCATGGCTAGGGTATGAAACACAGAGAGTCCACATCTTTGCCTTGAGGGTGCTTACGAGTGAATGATGTGTGCCTGGCTGGTTTCTCCTCATCTCCTGCAGTGTTATTATCTGTGCTCTTCTGCCCCACTCTGTAGTCATCTCCTGCGCTGGGGCCTCGCCTCTCTCGTAGGCAGATAAATCCATAAGCACAAACCACGCTCTCCGTACTCATTTTGAATCACAAGGTGCCCAGGAGAGATGCAGAATGAAGCTGAATGATGGATCATTGCCCAATACATTTTTTTTATGTGTCCTGCAAATATATCCACTAATAAGGAGGGAAAATACATTATTTGAGGGAAAAATGTCGCTTTACTAATAATGTGCTCCCATCAACTGTAAAGATCAGGTTGCTGTACTGGAGGGCTTTTTCTCCACTGTTTTCTAATAGCAGGGCTGGGTTGCCGGGAGCACTTCGCAGGCCTGTGCTGGGGCCCACTCGGGACCAGCGGCTTGAATCCATGAGGTGCGTGGAGGTGGCTGAGAGCAGAGCTTTCTCTTTGTCTGAGCCGACCGCCAGAAGAGAGACACTCTTAGACTCCAATGCTTAGAAGGGAAAGAAAAAGAACTACAAGCTGAAAAAAAATATTTTCAGATATAACCAGCCAAAGAGTTTTCGTAAGAAAACACGAGAGGGATTTTCTGAAGTTTACCCAGACACAGATGCACTGAGCAACACAGGAAGAAAACAGTCGGGGGTGGGGTTTGAATGGATGAAAACTCCAGAATGTTTGTAGCAAGCAGCTCAGTGCTGGAAAGCTTTCACGCAGTTCAGCATGCCCGGCTTCCACCAGAGGGGTCCAGGCTGGATGACGTAGCATCTGCTGCCCACGGTTAGCGAACAGAGGGACGGGCTTGCTTCAAGTTCTGTTCCCAACTTTGTGCTCCTGCCTTTCCTCATGCTGTGTCTGAGCTTCTCATTCCCCCGAGTCACCACATGTAGTGAGTTCCACCTCCTGATCTGTGTTTCACAATGTTTTTAGGACACGAGGATTATTTAAGCCTGCAATCATGACGGAGCACTAGATAATGTCAATTCGATCTGGAAAGGCCCTAATTTATTTCCTCCCTGTGACTCTGACAGTCAAACAAAGAAACAACTGGTCCATGGAGTTAAAAAGTATGACACTCCTACATTTTTCAAATAGCTATTGAATAGGTGGCCTGATAGGCTGCACCAAGGGTGGGAAAACATAATGTGTTTAAGTCTTGTTTAATTCTAGTCTTGAGTGCTTCTACCCACATTCTAAATAATCTGGGTTCGTCCATTTGTAGCTTGCTGTCGTCCTTTATGTATTTTTTCTTGAAAACTTACAGAGACAGTTTTCCCCTATTGTCTTGGAAGGTTGGTTTTTCTCTCTTTGCCATCTTTGGGCGAGAGAACTGGGAAAACACTACTGGGTTCTCCCCTTTTCTATGAACCTGGAGCCTGTAAATGAAAGGTGGCCATCTGGTATTATTGCATGTTTATAAGCAGAAAATTGTTCCCTGGGAATCAGACTTCCTTTGTAAAAATGTATTTTTAATCACAAATGTTATATGCTATAGGAATAATCATAATTTTCTTTTGTTTTTATCATAATTTCTTACATTTCACATTAAAAAAGAAATGAGGGCTTCCCTGGTGGCGCAGTGGTTGAGAGTCTGCCTGCCGATGCAGGGGACACGGGTTCGTGCCCGGTCCGGGAAGATCCCACGTGCCGCGGAGCGGCTGGGCCCGTGAGCCATGGCCGCTGAGCCTGCGCGTCCGGAGCCTGTGCTCCGCAACGGGAGAGGCCACAACAGTGAGAGGCCCGTGTACCACAAAAAAAAAAAAAAAGGTATGTCACCTCCCCAAGCCCCCTCTCCTTCAGCTAAACGCCCTCAATTCCCTCTGCTGTTCTCTGGGTGTCACCCTCTGCTGGTCATTTTCTGGTTTGTCAATGTCCCCTTCACGACGTGGCTCTTCAAACCGGATGCCATTCCAAGAATGCCCAGCCACCTGGATACTGTGCGTTTGCCACGGCAGCTATAAAATCGTCTTCTTCTCCCAGCTTAAGTCCCTGTGGGCACAGTGCTGTCCCCCAGCTCCTTCATCTTGGACTCGTGTCATTGATTTTTTTGAACCTAAATGCACAAGCTTGTATTTAACCTTCATTTTATTGGTTTGGGCTCAGAGTTACAGCCATTTAAATAATGAGAATAACTTACACTTAATTATAATTTTCCAGCGATCCAAGGGCTTTAGCATATGATACTAGAATGAACTTTGATTCTCTTATTTACCATATCAGCTCTCCCTCCTAACTTTCCGTCATCTGGAAATCTGATTAGCAGGAATGGCAACAGTTATCACTGATAGATAAACAGGTTGAACAGCAAGGAACAAAAGGCCCAGCCCTGTGAAATACGCCCCCCTTCTTCCCACCACATTCTAAGGAGACAGACAATGGGCAGCGCCAGGACTCCATCTGCAAGATAACCGCAAAGAATGAAAAGTGCAATGAAGAGAAATCAAGCAACACAGGAAAAGGGAAGTGACTGGTCGGAGGGGCTTTATAGAGCTGGTGGTCAGAGGACCCAAGCAGAGACCTGAGGGAGTGTGGAGCACACAGTGCACCCGGGAGACCAGGAAACACGCCAGTGAATGAATCGATCGACTTCCTGCTTTGTTGCAAAGAGAATTTCAGGCAATCAATTTTCGACTTGGTTTTGTTCTCCTAGCTCTCAACTAATTCATAATTTGCTTCTGAGTCAACAAACACTGAATAAGCACCTAATACAACGCTTGGCCCACAATGCACGTTTTAATGAATATTGGTTGAATACGTGAAAAAATACACCATGAAAGATTGTGTCCAATGCTTGCTAAAATTAAGAAACACTATGTCAACACCATATGACAAGGCTTTACGTCTGCCCTGGGATACCTCTCACCCAGGCAGTCCCCGGGTGTAATTAGATTGGTATCAATTGGCTGCAGCCCAGTTAAGACAGCCCTCAGGCTCTTCGCATTTTCTGATACAGAAGCAACGATTCCACAATGACAGAACACACCACTGGGTTACACACCTCTAGCCTCTAGTACCCGTTTTTCGCTGATCTCAGAAAAAAGAAATATGGTTAGCTTGGTATAGCTTGATGCTGGGGAACTCATGTTGGGTTATACAGATCATATGATTCTCTAAATCTTCACGTATCACCTGTTGAGTAACCTGCTCCAGAACTTTGGCAATCGTCATTTCACCAGCCTATGCTTTTTGGAAACTACTTTTCTAAAAGATATTTTTGAAAGTTGGCATCTCCTTGCCTGCATTTTAGCACCTCTCCAGATTGACAAAGTTTCTCCACCATTACTGATGGATCACGTCTACAAATGCTTTCAGCATTCTGAGGCGATCTGTCTGCACCTGGGGAAATGAATTCCGTAATTAAATTAATTACTGATTGATGCAGCAACTACCGTGTTCCAAGAGATAATCAAATAGGAGAAAGAGAGATGGATGAGGGAAAGGATGTAAGGAATAAGGAATATAACCTGGCTCCTGTCCTGAAGATGGACAGACTAGATATGGAGACATAAGTAAGATACACTGACAGATGTTGAACTAATCTAGTCTGAGAAGTACTAGGATATGGGCGGGTACCAAGTGCTCAGTGAGTGCGGGGAGGGGCTAAGCAGTGAAAGACAAGTAGAGGTCACAGTGGACGTGTGGCAGGTCCCGGGGGCTGCAGGATGCATGCTCTGGTAGAGTCTGGGCCAAGGGGTGCTTAGGAAACTGAGGCCCTACAGGTTCCCAATCCCGGAGGGGCTGGGCCAGCTTTGTGCTGTAGAGAGGGAACTTTCATTTTGTGGAGGCTTAACTGGAGATGAGGGCATGTGGGCCTGGAGCTGCGGGGCTTTCTCATTCTCTCCTTTTCCAGATGGAGTTTTCCTTTGCCCGTCTGAGAACGCTTTCTTTTTTCCATCGTAATTTTCCATCGTAAAGAAATTCGGTCTGGTGTCCCTTAAGCGGATTTACCTTGGTGAGGTTTAGGATTAGCATTTTAATTGAAACACT
This sequence comes from Tursiops truncatus, assembly GCF_011762595.2. Lineage (NCBI taxonomy): Eukaryota > Metazoa > Chordata > Mammalia > Artiodactyla > Delphinidae > Tursiops > Tursiops truncatus. The sequence goes on along the minus strand of NC_047042.1, from coordinate 97,804,431 downwards.
TTTTGCTTCCAAAAGTGCTCACTTTACGTGGTTACAACCTCTCCCTTTCCTCCATCACTGCATAGTATTGATCAAGGTTTTTGTTTATTTAGCAGACACTTGTCTTCCTCTGGCTGCAACTAAGGTCAGGGGTGAGCTTTAATTTAGTCCCTGTCCAAATCGTCACCAGTTCCAATCAGTAAAGGATGAACAACTGAGCTAGCAATATGAAAAACGTATTTTGACTACGATTATTTGTAAAAGCCACACAATGACTGAACTGTGTGTGCGTGTATGCACGGACATACGGAGATTTTAGAAGGAAAAATGTTGACGATGGAGGCTGTTCCCTAAATCCTCCCCAGTAACATAACCGTGTCTTACCGAGAAGTAATCAGCAAGAATACTTACAGGATAAACTAAAAGGAGAAAACATTAAATATTAAGGAATTAGAAAAAAATGGAGATATATTAGCTTTCAGACTAGCTTCTCACTCCTCAATCACTCCCTTGGATTATACAGACAGAAATTAGAGGCCAATTTTCAGGAATATAGACTTTTCAATGATGATCATTTCTGACTTTTTATTGAGGTTGAACATTTCACATTTCTATTGTCCTGTTGGAAGCTGGGGGGAGGGTTAAGTTTGATTTAGAAGATGTAGGGCCAAGAAGATGGGAAAATTTTTCTGCCCCAACAAAGACATGATAAAATACTGCAGCAGAACAGTTTAAGAGCCATTGGAAAGGTCTCTCCACGGGGGACTCACCTTCTCTTGGCATAAATATTTAGCTCAGGGCTTGGTTGATTAAAAACATAAAATACTCTTCCCTTTGCACTAAATCTCTGCTCAAGCAATCCCCCGCTCTCCTCTAGTCCACTGGACACAACGCAAAGGCCTCTGGAGGAGTGGAGATTCCCTCTCGGGGGACACAGAGGCACTTCCTCTTCCTTCTTCCCATCATCCCAACCTCTCACTGGGAAGCGAGAGACTGGTCTGAATATGGACTATGGTTTGGGGCAGTCAGCTTAGCTGTCAGTGTACCAATGCTTCCTATAATTCCAGCGCATTTTGTCTAAGTGGTTGTATACCCCTTCACGAGTGACAGAACATTAAGGTCACGGTCATTTATCTAAAATTTATCTTGGGGCTTCCCTGGTGGCGCAGCAGTTGAGAGTCTGGCTGCCGATGCAGGGGACGCGGGTTCGTGCCCCGGTCCGGGAAGATCCCACGTGCCGCGGAGCGGCTGGGCCCGTGAGCCATGGCTGCTGAGCCTGCGCGTCTGGAGCCTGTGCTCCACAGTGGGAGAGGCCACAACAGTGAGAGGCCCGTGTACCGCAAAAAAAAATAATAATAATAAAATAAATAAAATAAAATTTATCTTGTCCTAAGAAATCTGTGTAGGTTATGTGTAGGTTAGAGCAATAGAGTGGTACAGAAAGACCCTGGGCTTAGGAGTCAGACAGACCTGGCTTCTTCTCCTCACTTAGGAGGTGAGTGATAACAGGCTAGTAACTTCATCTTTTGGGAGCCTCAGTTTTCTGATCTGTAAGGTGGGGATAATATTAGGTAACTCTTAAGAATGTCATGAGAATCAATTGGGACGATATGAGTAGAGCCCTTAGTATAGTTAATGCTACTCAATCAACTTTTGAGAAATGGTTGCCATTCTTAGTTCTATGACCGATTTTCAGCAGCCTTGGGATTCAACTACTAGCCAGCAGCTGAACATAAAAGAAAGTCTGTCAAATACACATACGCTGTTAGGGACTGAGTCTAAGTAGTTCAGCTCCAATATTGATTTAAAAAGAAAGAAATCCCTCCTGAATAGATTAAATGTAGTGAACTTCCAACTTGAACATTCCAAGTGAGCAGGTGTAGTCTGGTGAGTGGTGTTATTATAGTAGAACTGAAAAGAACAAGAGGAACGAGCCTTTCCAAAGTCAGGTTTGTGCTTTTTGACTGTCCAGCATGGCATTTCTTAAGGCTCAGAGCTACCTGCCTGTGATACATGCGCTGAATTCCTAGGTCAGCAGTGACCACGGGTCCGAATCTACAGACTCATTCGGAGGAAATGGCCATCTGAGGGCCACCCAGTCCTCCATCTGTGAACTGACTGGACCTGCACAAGAGGAGCCCCTAGTTCCCTTTCAGCTGTACAAAGGACTTCCCAATTCTCTCCTTCTGGAAAAAGTAAAGATGGACCTGGAGAAGCAGTGGTTAGACTTCCTGTTCTCCCCCGACCCCCCCCCCCCCACCGTCTCATTACATAAGTAGCACATAACAGGTGGAGAACCCTCTAAATGAATAATCTGATGGAATCCATGATTTCCCCAACTCTTTGCTTCTAAATCAAAAGAGCTTCCTTGCGATTGTTAATGATGTGAAACAGTAGAGAATGTGGGAAGAAATGACGACACCTATTCAGAAGACTGAACTTCTGGAGGGCGGATGGCGATGACTAGGTATTGTGCCAAGGACGAGTGAGAATCGGTTCTATTCTTCACCCACTGCCAGGAGGAATCCAGTCCCCACTCGGAGTTAAGCAAAGCCCTGAGAGCTGGCTGCCAAAGGAGAGGCAGACAAATTAAAGCCTTTTCCAGGGAGAACCAAACACCATGCTAAGTTTCAAAAGGGGAAAACCAAACATGCAATTTGAAGCTCTTTTTACTCCTTAAGAAGAAAAAGCGAAACAAACAGAACCAAGGACTTCAAATTTAACATGACAATTCGAGGAACCTACATCCTTTATCTTTCCTCCAAAGGCAGGCAAGCCCCTTTTTGGTGATGTTTTCCAGTTTGGGGTGTGTGAGTGTTTATGCTTATGGAAAGCACTGATGATGATGATGGTCCTTGTTATGTAACAACAAATTAATTTGTTCTGAATTAAAAAGAACCTCGTCTTTAACAAGTCTCGAAAACGCCGCACATTTAGCAGCTTAGACCAAGTAAATCTCAGCTTTGCTTTCACACACACACACACACACACACACACACACACACACACACGCACACACTGCACGAAGCAATCTTGTACCAGGTTTTCCTTACTTTTCTTTACTCGCTCCCCGCTTGGGGGCCCGGCGGGCTGCAGGACTGGGAGAGTAGCTACAGCACCCCAAGCACTCTAAGTGATGGAGTCTCCCGTCATCTTGCTCCCAAAAGAACACCAGACCTCGCAGAGCCCAGATCAGAAGCCCTTTTCCCAGAAGCACTGCTTGCAGGGTGTCAAAGCCCCGTTACAGCACCAGGGCTCGGCACCTGGGCCCTCTCGCCCTCTCTCACACATTCTCTCTCGCGCCCTTCGGACCGGGGCAGCGCGCACCATTCCAGGGATTCAGCATCTCAAAGTCACCAGCCTCCAGCTGGCAGTACTTGCCTCTGGCAGTCAGCCTGGCACAGGTGTTCCCCTCGCTTTTGTGATGCAGGTGGAGTTCTCACCGGCCCAGTCGCACTCCAGGACCCCCTAGGACCGTCCTTTGTCGGCGGCGGCAGCTGGAACTCCTGCGGGCGACCGCCGGCCCCGGGTCTGTGGGACCCAAGCCCGGACTACGGAAAGGCAGGTGAAGGGAGGGTGGAAAACACGGACTGGAGTCCTAGGCTGGCGGCACAGATTGGACTGCGCGGAGACACCGCTCCATTCAAGGAAAAGCCTAATACATGGACTGGAATTTTTTTAAAATATAATTTTACTCGTAGCCTCCCGCAAGTTGGCAATAGACACAGCACAGGAGTGAGTCCTGCCTCTTCTGGGGTTTGGGCTTGGAGCCGATGCCTCATAGACTATCTGGGTCAGAAACTTCAGACACTACTAATCTTCAAGGAGTGCTCTGAGAGCCTGGCCTTTGGGGGGAAACCTTTTTTCACTGACCGTTTGTTTGTTTCTTCCTTGAAAATGATGTCTATTCTTGTGGATGGCATGAGTCATGGGATTAGTGTGGAAACGATGGTTGGGTTTGATGTTATAGACAGGAAAAGAACCTCGGGGCCTGGTTCGGGAGGGATTTTGTCTGAGGGACATTTGGTAACTCTAGGATCTGGGAAAAGAAATGTAACGTTTGCTGGCTTTCCTTGAACCCCGAGTGGCCTTCTCTTGCCTCCCAGTCTCGCTGCAGACTCGCATGGTGACTCCCCACGGCCAGGGGCATCCTCTTCACCCTGAGCACGGGAGTTACCTGTCCGGTACTCATTTGCTGAGTGTGGGGAAGCCCGCCTTCTCCTCTCTTCTCCTTTGGGAAGGGTTAAATCATCCCACGCTTTCCTGGAGCATTTCAGTATTCTGGAATCCTATAAATCAAGTATTTTTCTTTTGTATATATGTTGTTCCTCAACGAAAGAGAAGACAGGAGTGGTAGGAAAGAGGCCAGAAGATGCTTACTCAGATCAAGGGGTAGCAGTGGAAGCCTTTGGCAACATGAACCTTGCCATGCCTCCTAGTCCAGCGGCAGGGAATGGTCCCTCCCCACCCCCAACTATTGGGCATGTCAGAGAGAGGGGTTTGCAAAGGGTAGTAGGTATGGTGGGAGGGGAAGTGGGAGGAGGGACTATTTTGGCCATGGGAGAGAACATTAGGAAGCTACAACTGACCTTTACAAAGGGCCTTGCTAGTCTGTGTTTACCCGCTGAAGGACGAGATGACATGCCTGCTTCATCTTCATTTTTCTAATAGATCACATGTACTGCAAAAAGGATTAAGATCCACAGATGATACATCATATCAGATTATAAGTGCCAGAAAGCAAAAAAATTAGAAGAAATCGCCCTTTCTTCAGTAGGTACTTACATATACAATCTTTCAAAATGCTGTAGCTAACATACTGTGTGTTTCCATTTATATGACATACAACATTCGGGGAAAAGCAAACATATAGGGACAGCAAACAGATCAGTGGCTCCCAGGGGCTGAGAGCAGAGGGAGGGGTTGCCTACAAAGGGAACAAGGGAAATGAGGGCTTCTGTGTGTTGACTGGGGTGTTGGTTACCTGAATATGTATATTTGCCAAAACTCACTGAACTCTACACTAAAAAGGGTGAATTTTACTGCGTGTAAATTAAAGAAACTAAGAAACAAACAAAAACCATGTTGTAGCCATAATAAAGATTAAATCAATCAAGTTTAAGGACTTTTAAAAAAGTTCCTGTGTTGCCAACAAACACATGAAAGAATGCTCAACATCACTAATCATTAGAGAAATGGAGGTATCACGTCACACCAGTCAGAATGGCCATCATCAAAAAATCTACAAACAATAAATGCTGGAGAGGGTGTGAAGAAAAGGGAATCCTCCTACACTGTTGGTGGGAATGTAAGTTGGTGCAGGCACTATGGAGAACAGTATGGAGGTTCCTTAAAAAACTAAAAATAGAACTACCATATGACCCAGCAATCCCACTACTGGGCATATACCCTGAGAAAACCATAATTCAAAAAGACACACGCACCCCAATGTTCACTGCAGCTCTATTTACAATAGCCAGGACCTAAGTGTCCATGGACAGATGAATAATAAAGAAGATGTGGCACATATATACAATGGAATATTACTCAGCCATAAAAAGAAACGAAATTGAGTTATTTGTAGTGAGGTGGATGGGCCTAGAGTCTGTCATACAGAGTGAAGTAAGTCAGAAAGAGAAAAACAAATACCATATGCTAACACATATATGAAACCTAAAAAAGAAAAAGGTTCTGAAGAACCTAGGGGCAGGACAGGAATAGAGACGCAGACGTAGAGAATGGACTTGAAGACACGGGGAGGGGGAAGGGTAAGCTGGGGTGAAGTGAGAGAGTGGCATGGACATATATACACTACCAAATGCAAAACAGATAGCTAGTGGGAAGCAGCCACATAGCACAGGGAGATCAGCTCGGTGCTTTGTGACCACCTAGAGGGGTGGGATAGGGAGGGTGGGAGGGAGACGCAAGAGGGAGGAGATATGGGGATATATGTATATGTATAGCTGACTCACTTTGTTATAAAGCAGAAACTAACCCACCACTGTAAAGCAATTTTACTCCAATAAAGACGGTAAATATAAAAAAAGTTCCTGTGATCAGTCCCTCCTCTTCCTCCTTCACCCCAGGAGGTACTGCAGAGAGTATGATTAACAGCCTATTCACTGTGGAGAAACCACAGACCTAAGCTTGGAATTTAACAGTGAAGTGTCCTTAAAATCCAATCTATAGCACATCCTCTGCATGGTGCAGGGCCAAGAGCTGGCTATAAACACACAAAATCCAATCCTTTTGATTCTGCGCAGCGATAAGTAGAGATTTCTGTGCGTGAGATTACAAAGACCTGAGAGTAAGGCTTTGGAGAGATGAGTAAGAAGCAGATAAGAATGGTCAGATGGTGGAAGAAGGGGCAGAGGGAAAGGCCTGCTGATTCTGAAAAGACCAAACAAAAATAATCCGGTGACCAGAAGCAGTGGTTCCCAAACCTGGCTTCATATCAAAGTCATCTGATTCCCAGTAGGCCTGGGGCAGGGTCAGAGAATCTGTATTTTAAAGGAGTTCCCTGGTTATTCTTTGTAGCTACCCAGCGCCAGTGCTGGGAATGTGAGTTTGGGAACCACCAACTTAGAGCAACAAATCATCTCCTAGGAGAGGAGGAAAGTCCTTCCAGGCTCGGGGAAGAAACAGTCTGATGCTCCTGGTGGAGAGGCAGGCAGGGCATCAGGGGGAGAAGGGCCTTCCAGGATGTGCGAGGGGCGGGGGGGTCTTTCTCTGGGGGCTGGAGTGACGCTTCCCAGGGAATCAGAGGGCAAAGCAGAGGAAGGTGACCGGAGGTCCTGTGTCCAGCAGGGAACCTGGCCAGGTTTAGTGAGAGTCCAGGTGCAGCACCACGGAAGAATGAGGGGAAATCCAGGGTGTCCTCCAATGCTGTTGGTCAGTAGATTCCCCTGCACCCAGCTCAGTGCCTGGGCCAGACAATAAATATTTGCTGACTGAGCAAATACATGAACGCATCTCAGAGAGTCACCTTCATCCCTCTACCTAAGCATGTAAACCCAAAAACCACCCTGGGAGAGAGAGATTATTATCCTTCCTGACTGGAGCACCGTCATTGCTCAGGGAAGTGAAGTCATTTACCCAAAGTTTCACAGTTAACAAATGCAATGGATATGTCCCAGAAAGAGGAATAAAGATAAACCTGGTAGGTTTCTTTCCGCACTACTGGGATTCTGGCAATGAACTTGAATATTTTACATTTGAAAACACCTGAAAAATGATTTCCTAGTAAATGATTAAGTTTTAAGGTCAAAACCAGTAACTTTAAAGTGTTCCCTAAGGAACACTTTAATGTTCCTTAAAGTGGACATTAAGGAATGTGAGTATCTATCTTGCATTCAGGTTTTATGGCATTTAGGTCCTCAAGGATGGCTCTGGACTGGAGCAAAAATGGGAAACGTGCCCGCATTTTTTTTTTTTTTTTTTTTTTTGCCGCTAGGAGTTGTTTAAATGACTTAACACTTGATTTGAAACGTATCTATTATTTTTGACTTTTTTCTTTTTTATCAACCAAACAGGAAGTGTGGGCTAGATAGGAGCCAGTTAGTACTCACAGACCTCCCACTGGAAAATCTCTTCTTAAAACAACTGAAACTTGAAAATAAAATACCATCGGCACTATCGCTTGTTAACGAAAGATGCCTCTGCGAATCGTGTCAACCTCTGCCCATTTGCAGCCCTCCTCCATCACCAGTGTGGGATTTTCAGCTCCTTTTGTCTGGATAAAGCTTCCATATTCCTCTCAATAAAACTAGATTAAACTGTATTAAATCATTTCATTAATATCACCATCTTATTCAGTAAGTTCTGGAATTAAGCTATTAATTTTTTTTTTTTTTTTGGGGGGGTACGTGGGCCTCTCACTGTTGTGGCCTCTCCGGTTGCGGAGCACAGGCTCCGGACGCGCAGGCTCAGCTCACGGGCCCAGCCGCTCCGCGGCATGTGGGATCTTCCCGGACCGGGGCACGAACCCGTGTCCCCTGCATCGGCAGGCGGACTCTCAACCACTGCGCCACCAGGGAAGCCCAAGCTATTAATTTTTAAAAAATTATGTTTGTATGTGGAATTCATATAAAGTCTGTGAAATGAGAACCAATCAGACACAGTTTTGATATTGGATTCAAATCCAGTATCAATATTCTTTAAGTTTTTGTAGAATGAATGAATAATGAGTCTAGTCTCATAAGGAAAGGCAGATATTGAAACCAAACAATTTAACAATGCCTAGATATACAGATACAAGTGCAGACAGACAGACACGAATACAAATGGGCAAGCAGGGAGCAAGGGAGTGGACCATTCTCCCCTGCCTCTGTGTTGGCAGCTGCGTGAGCAGTAAAGGAGTCTCAAGCCAGGAGAAGCTGAGCCCTGATTTGTTCAAATCACGAAAAAAACGTTAAAATAATTGAAAACTTTAGAGAATACTCTAGTTGAATGTATCAAAAAGGCTAAAGTAATGTTAAATAAATAAAAATCTATGAAGCTTATCAAATTGTCTCTAAATATAAATAAGAGTCACTACAGGGAAAGCAAGTGCCAGTCGGAGGCATTAGGAAGCAGTTCTCTCTTCCATGTTTTGGGAGTCTGTTAGCTGGGAAGTGGCTGAAGACTGATCCCAGCCTTCACAGCTCGGCTTCAGGGGGTTGCTAATATCTGCCTGATCTTCCGTCTCTTGACACGTGATGATGTGCGAGGTGGGTATGTGATACAGCAACTGGTCCCACTCCTTTCTGGTGCCTGGGAGGCCTCTGGTCTCCGCTGGAAGGCGTGCCCTCAGAGCTGCAGGAGCAGCAGGGCCTGGTGACGGTTCCCTTCCGCTGGGGGCTGAGCCCTGACGACGGCCAAGCAGCAGGGATCCCCGCCGCTCTGCCGGATGCCCCGCCTTCACCCCCAGAGGCAGAAGGTTCTTCCCAGCCGCCCGGCTGCCAGCTTTCATCCTCTTTCCCCTTTCACCGACTTGTGGGCAGTGGAGGGGAGACACACTGTGGGACTAGAAGGGTGGCCTTGTCTTTTCTCTGATATCACTTTGAGCTGCGGGAGCCCTTTCCTTCTCGGCCGTTCCCATGGGCTTTGCTGAGTCGAGCTGCCACGTTAATTGTATTTTCCCTGAGTTGGCAGAATACAAATCAGCTTCGTCATGGTTCTGTTTCCTCCAGACCCAGGGCAGCTGAGAGGGAGTTTGGCCAAGTGCAGATGCGAAGACCAGGTGCCCTGGCTCCTGGTGCCTCATCTTTGAATGATTCCACCTCAAAGACAGATGGATGGACAAAGGGACGTTGGTAGGATCTGCCAACGCCGGCCTGGGGGGTAAAGTGAGAGTCTCCACATCAATAAAGCAGTGTTTTCCTGGCTGTGTCTTTTCAGGAGCCTCCGTCTCCCCAGCTCCCAAAGTGTCCGCAGCCATTGCTGGGGTCCCCAGGCAGTGTCTTGTGTGGCCAGGCCTCCCGTCCGGTGCCAAGGGCCTGCTAACCTCTCCCTCCTATGAAGGCAGTGACGGCGCTTCTGGGGCCTGGCGAAGACGTGCCCGCCCTGGTGCTCGATGCTGGTGTAGACCCTCTGAGCCTGGGCGCCCTCTGCCATCACAACCAAACTGCTGGTGCAGCCTGGCGTCCCTGCCGAAGCCGCTGGGGCTTTTCTCCAGAAGCAACACAACTGCGGGGCCACCAGTGTGGGCTCTCTATGACCACCGACATCCTTTTCCTGACATTTCTTGTGTCTCTTACGAAGGCCTGCAGTGCTGCCTGCCGCCCCTTTGCCTGCCGAGTTTTTCGCAGCAAATCTCCCTCTTAGCCTGTAGTCGTTTCCCGAGGACTTACTACGTGTTAGGTCACTCGACGGACAGTCATCACACTGCACCCAAAACCTGTACTGCCCTCAGTCATGAGAATGGGCTTCTTATGTCGTCCTCTCTTCCCTTGAATGAGTTCTGTCCCCAGATGCCCTGTGATCCCTCAGGGAAACAGACTCTCGAACCCACAACTGCCTTTCCTCGGACATGCCTGCATCCTGGCTCAGGTGCAACTCAGGAATGTCTGCTGAAGAAGTTCACGGTCACATCATTCATCTCAGTGGGAACGTACAACGTCCGAATGACACTAGAACGACTGCTGTGGGTCGTTAGGCCCATTATTATGAACGTGACATTCGCTCGAGCAAACGCTCGTAATGCCGAGAATAACTAAACACTAATTTTCAAGGATGGAGAAGACAGATGCGATGCGAATGTCTGCACAGAAGTCAGGGCAGCCTCAGACACCAGCCAGTTACGGGACTTGAGCAGCCCAGATCCTTCCCCGGGGCCCGATTTCCTCTCTTGCTGAACGAGGGGACTGGATGATCTGACCGCTAAGGTCCTTCCCTTCTTTGCCATTCATGCCTCTGCCGGCCTTCTCCACGAGTGTGCGACAGGGATGCTCCTCTCACACACGGCGGGACGGGGCGGCTCGGGCTGTCCACCACCCGCATTCCTCCCCCGTGTCCGGTGGACAGAGAGCCCCGCGACTCTGCGTGGCGCACAGGAGGCTTCCAGACATCTCCGCTGGCTGCGGGGAGGCTTTTCTGTCGGGGCCCATACTTTACACCCTCTGTCTGGTGACCTCAGCGTCATTATTGAACTGGATTTCTGGAATTCAGGTTGAATTCGCCCAGGTAAGTGATGCTGTGTGTGGTTTCATGGCAGTGAACCTGGCAGTCTTTTCCTAGCCTTTTTCATGCCCTTCTGTTCAAATTTCCGCAGTAGGAAAAGACACCAAAATGTTCCATAAAGCCCTCCAAGTCACTTACCCTCACCTGAAAAATGAGGGGTCGGATGGCCTGAACTCTAACCTTCTGTGATCTGGGTCAAGTGCAGGCTACACAGGTGCAGGTTCAGTAGCATCCGTGTCCACATGTGCACAGGCGCACGCACATGCATGCGAGCGTGCATAGACAAAAGCTGGTCTAGAGCAGAGACACTCTGACCCAGGAGCTGGGACCTGGGTTCTGGTCAGAGAGCTGGCATCAGCTGCTGCTTCTCCTCTGCTAGATCAACCTCGTGTGGCTCCCGTGAGGACCCGGGACCCCAGGCCCCCTCCAGCTTGAACATTCTGCCTTCCCTTGATTTTAGATGATGATCTCATAGGCTTTATCTTTAAGCTGCTCAAAGATCTGCTTTTCAGATCTGGGTGTTCTGTCACGCTAGGAAGCCCTGCCCCTCCACACAAAGCTGTATGGAGGGAGATGTTCATCACAGAGACACTTGTTAAAAAATACTGAACACCCAGAAAGGCACGGAGGTAGAAGGTTAAGGAAGTTACGTCCACGTAATGGAATATTGTACCGACATTTCGACATCAAGCACTGTAAAATAATAATATCAGGTCGGCTACCATTCACTAATTAATCCACTTACCCTGTATTTGGGGGCATCTGTGATGAGTCCTGTGCTGGGGTCAGTCCTGGGGTCCAGGATGAGCAAGGCGGACAGAGCCGCACGGAGCTTACTCCGTGCTGTTAGACGCTGCTCTGTGCGCTAAGAGCATCACATGCTTCATTTTGTTTCATTTTCTCAACGGCCCGGTGAGGAGGGTCTGTCGTTATTCCTCATTTTCTGGATGAGGACACCCAGGAACAAAAAGCTGATGAGTAGCAGAGCAGGCCTTTCCACTCAGGTTTATCTGATTCCTGTAACTACACACTGCTTCCTCAATGACGTTTACAATTGCATTACAATTCTGTATGAGGAGTATATCGAACTCCATAATTACAAGCACGCCATTCTACAAAGGTGCTCTTAGGAGGAGCGCCTGGGATTCTATGTCATACTTGATTTGAACCCACTTTCTTCTTCTGCATTTTTATAGTTGAAACAATTAGGCTGACAAACTGCTTTACATCTACCATCCCCCCGTTTCTAATACTGATCCCCGCAGCATTGTTCAAAAAAGGACGAACAGCCTGAGATAAATTGGTGGCCTGGTTGAATTTTAAGTGACATGAATAATGGTGCTTCTCTCTCTTCCCCCGTAGACTATTTCAATGTCTGATTATAGTAATTGGTGAAATTTTTCTTATTTAGCAGGGAGAATTAGTCTGTTTTAGAAGCCGGAACACGTCACCGTATTTTGCTACTAGCTGAATCCAGCTTCCAATGTATTACCACAAAGCATGAACGTTGTGGGAATTCAGAAGGTCCTTGCTCTAGATCGAGAGGCTTAGAAAACAAATGGAGACTCATGGACTTTTCCAGAACAGCCAGAGGCCCCCGCCCTGACTGAGCAAAGAATTCTTTTCTCTCTGAGCTCCCTGTTTACAATCCATGCTCCCTCTAACGGTGAGCAAAGCATCATATCATGTCATATTATCTGAAGAATAAAATATGAAGGTGGAACATATAAAAACTGGAACTTACATGGTTTAAAGATACATGTGTTTAATGCTATGCAGTAGTTGTGTGATTGAGAAAGATGATAGTAATTATTTTTACTCAGTTGAACCAAATGTTTATAGGGCTTTTTTTCCTCTCTCAGTTTGTCATAATGTTACCAGATAAAATGTGATCCTTCTACACATATATTTTAAAATACAAAGACTCTGGATTCGACTCAACTACTAGAGCAATTTCCCCCATCTTTCCTCTTTCCAGTCCCTAGACTGCGCCCCCCATTGGAGCTTGGAGGTTCTTCACTTGAGCGAGTCTTCCTCTCCTACAAGGGGGTTCAGGTATGCAGAAACTCTGGACACGTGGAGCGGCGCTGGAGGTGGGGTGGGTAAAGGCACAGTCAGAACGTGCTGGGGTCCTTGCCATCCAGGACTCTATCCTTGCGGAAGGAAGAGATGGGGGATAGAAGAGACTTAAACTACTGCTCAGGCTTGGAAGGGGAGGAGGGGTCTGGAAGGGAGGACGGGGCCAGCCTAGGTGTCCCCAGACCGGGTCTCCAGCCACTGAGGGCAGTGTGCGCCCAGGCCCCGCTGTGGCCCAGCCCTGCAGCCCCTCCCCGTGACACTGGGTCAGTCGTGCCTCCGGGACCAGCCCGTGAGGATCTGTAACACCCTCTGTGCCTGGGAAAGAAGGCTTCCCACTCCGGCAGTTTCCTCCACTCAGACAGATGTCAGAAAGGGACACCGCCCTTCATTTCATCATCATAAATAAAGGGCTAGAAATGCCTGAGAAATAACAAATCTCAGCTTCTTCACACCACTGTGCCACAGTGCCGTGAACCTAGAGTCATGATACGGCCCACACTCACCACCAGGAGTTCGGGGATGATTTGCACCCAAACGTGTGCTTGCGTGACTTCAACTATTTAATTTCAAGAAACAAATTATGGTGGGTTACTTAAAAAGTCGTTTACACTAAAGGTCAGTTAACCAATCAACATCTCCAAGAGCCACTGTCAGACCGTTCCTTGGCCAGGATGTAGGGGGAGAGGGCAGAGGGGTGTGGTGTGTCTGAAACTGTGGGCCAAGACGGTCAAAGCATGCCTAGGAGCTGCGCGGTCAGTTCCGCTTTCTCATTCCTGCCCTCCCACTGTCATGTGCAAGGCAGTGTGCTGGCTGCTGGGGAAGTTGTATCTAATGGGGGTTTTAGGTAAGCAGTCAGGCCATTCCATCCGCCCACCTTTCAATTCATATTGGCTGAGGGTCCCTCATGGCACAGATGCCGGCTGGCACAGGGAGTGCGGCGGTGACTTCAATCAACATGGTCCCACCTGGCAGGGGGTTAAGGGCTTGCACTGGAGAAGGAGCTCTGCGGAGGGGCCCTTGCCCAACTTTGGGGCATCAGGGAAGGCTTTCCGGATGAAAGGATGTCTAGTCACTTGGAAGGTGAGTCAGAGGTAGTCAGGCATAAAGTTGGATGAAGAGCATTCCAGTCAGAAGAAACAGCACACTCAGGGCTCAGATGTGTGAGAGGAGGCGTGACAGCACTCACTGTGACTCTTGGCTTTTTTTTTTTTTTTTTTTGCGATACGCGGGCCTCTCACTGTTGTGGCCTCTCCCGTTGCGGAGCACAGGCTCCGGACGCGCAGGCTCAGCGGCCATGGCTCACGGGCCCAGCCACTCCGCGGCATGTGGGATCTTCCCAGACCGGGGCACAAACCCATGTCCCCTGCATCGGCAGGCGGACTCTCAACCACTGTGTCACCAGGGAAGCCCATCCTGGCATTTTTGACTCCCATAGTCCAGGGGGTACTGCGTGGGGGGACAACTGATCACCCTCAAACCACCAGGAGCCCTGCCTCACAACCTTCCCCTTCGAATCCTCTTCCAGGGCCCCCCTGGTCGCTAACCGCACAACACCACCGCCTGTGTGTTCACTCCCCGCAAGTTTCATGGGTCTTCTTCTCCATCCTCGCAGTAAAAGACTGTCCAGCGCTCACCACGGAACCGGGGACACAGGACGTTCTCAATAACCGTTAGTTGAATGAATAAAGAACGAATGTGCTTCAACCACTGAGGACTTCCTGACGGTCCTGACCCCCTTCTAGTCCTGACCCCCTTTCTTGAGCCTCTGATGCCTCTTAAGTCTCTCTTCCTGTCTTCCAACCTGGGCCGTATGAAAATGGAGTTTAATCTTTTAACTGACTAGCAAGAAACTTAACAATGACCCTGGAAATCTTCCAGCAGTTTCCAGAAACACCAGAGAATCCCAAGGTCATTAGAATCCTCAGCCCTAGGGAGCCTCTGGCAGGTGTTCTAGGCTATGCTCAGCGTTCCAAGTCCACCTGCAGATGGGGAAGGGACAGTCTCAGGATGGACCCTACCTCTCCCCGAAGTAGCATGGAGAGCACAGTGGTGGAGAAGTGGGTCCAATCCAATCTCCTTGGATGGGTTGGGTTTTTCTCAGAACATCACCGCTGGGCCAGGTGGCCTGGAATGCTTGAGGGTTCCCCTCTCTCACCCAGCCCTGTTTGAAGGATAACAGGTCACCTCTGCTGTTTCCATTACCCACGTCCTGCGAAAATGTTCCCTATGATTCCATGACCCCTAGCCGATGGAACTCAGAGAGACTGAGTATACAACAGACAACATATGTTGTCATACGTGACAACAAAACATTGACCCATGACCAGCAGCCAGTTTGAGCAGTCAAACCACAACTTCTGTAACCATCAGCCAACTTAACCAATGACTTCCAGCTTCCCTATTTTTTGCCCCATTTTCCAACTGAGGACCAGCTGAAGAAAGCCAACTATGTTCCCCTGACCAATCACATAGGATGCCTGGCTTCTCGTTAGCCCGATCCCAGCTTCCCCAGGCCAACAAACTCCAACCAGGGCACACTTGAAGCCTTCCCTTTTTTCCACCACAAAGCTTTCCCTCTTCCTAGCCTACCTTTGAAACTCTGCCAAACACAAGTGATGGTCCCTTACTCACTTACTAAAGCAGTATCTGAATAAACAGCCTTTGCTTGTTCTCACTTGAGTGTTCTTTGTTTATTTCCGCAACACTTTTATTCTGGAAGGTTTTTTCTGTAGTACCTGGAGTAGGATGTTTGTGGAAGTCAGAGTTAAAGGAGATATGCCATTCCTTCACAACTTTCTAAGACCCCAAACGTCTCCTATCAAACAGAAACAAGATTCCTCAAACAGATGAGCATTAAAACATCTTGGGAAGAGATTTTACCCTTAAACGCTGGACCAGTGTTGGGAGATCCATGTGGGTGGCCCAGAGTTGAGATGAGCAGGTCTCTATGAGAATGGGAGTTGGGAGGCGGCGAAGGGGTGACTTTGTGATCCAGCGATCAGATGCTCTAATTCTGCTGTAACTCTTGAATTTCCATTCAATGGAAACCCACAGACATTGAGAAGTAATAAATAACTGTTAAATTTTCCCGCCCAGGTTAGGTGCCATGTGTGCAACAAAAGCGAATGCAGCGAGTATCTATTGCAATACCAGTTCCAGGAGATACAGGTAATCCCACTGCAGGGCTGGGGAGAGTCCAACACCTGTGACTCAGGCATCTGGAATTTGAAGTTGAGTGCTACATTGTTTCTCACCACTTCCATGGGGTGTGATTTGACTGGCCAGGGGAAGGTAGAATAATGAGGCAATTATAACAGGGCTTTACTAAACGAGGTGTGCCCAACATCATTTTACAGTATCGTTCTCTCATTACACGGCGGTAACAGGCAAAAATCCAGTGAGGATTCCTGAAATGGGGCATGCTCATTGGAGGCAAAGCTCAGGGAGAGACCTTCAAGCATTAAGCTGAATTTTGAAATGCTGAAACAATTCTCCCTGGAAATCAACAAGCAAGTGCTATACATGTTCGACCTCCACTTGTAACAAGGTAGAGAATGGAGCGTCACACAAGGCATCCATCTGGGCCCATCAACTGCAGGCCAGCCCACGCTGCCCAAGGGCCCAGCCCCCATGGCTAGAACAACCCCCTCCTCAGCGGTTTCATTCTTCACTTGCTCATGTAATCCACATGATGGCTGGGCTACGCTAACGTCGGGGAGAGAAACCGACCCCGCCCCTCGGCACCGGATGCTGTGATGGTCAGAAAGCTGTCCCGAGCGCACTGCACACCTGGCTCTCCCGGAGGTGGGCAGGTGCAGGGGCCCAAGGAAGCTGCCCTGCTTATGCACGTGTGAATGTTAAAACTCTGACCCACATCTGCCAAAGCTCTATGGGGGTTCTTCATCCCTTTGTGCCCAGTTTATTTCCTTTCCTGGAAAGCTGCTTTCCCATTTCAATCCTTCCAAGAAGAGCCTAGATTAGGAATGCCTGCTAGTTTGGTCAAGGATCACAGGACTGGGGGAGCAGGATGGAAGTGCAGATGCTATGAAGAGAGCCCTGAAGGGTATTCAGGGAATTGTATATGAAAAAATACACTTTTTTCTATTGGAGAGGACAGATCATGAAGACCATGTATAATTAAAAGATGAGGACCCACCTGAGGGAACCTCGCTGAGAGGCTATACCTTCGATTTAGGCTCACACCAGATGATGCAAAAGGTTTCCAAAGGATGGTCCTGAGCTCCAAGTTCTCCCAAAGCATCTTAAAGACTGAGTCAGACTACGGGGATTAGTATAACATTTCTTATCCCTAGCTGCACATTATAATCACCTGGAGAACGTTGAAAAACCTGGATGCCTAGGTCCCACTGAAATAGGCTTTCTCCGGGTGCACTTGGGCATCTGTAGGATTTTAGAAACTCTCCAGGTGGCAGTAGCGTGCAGTGAGGTGTTTAGGCTGGACCAATGCTATAGGGAACAGGAAGTCCAAAAGTGAAAGGTGAAAAGTGAACTGGTACCAGTTCCACTCGGGGCATCCTCAGATGGTGAACAGAAGTCTATTGATGGATGTATGGCCTCGTGGTAGGATAAAGCTCTCTCTTTCGCCTTCCATTCTGCGCACCCTAGGGCCGGGGAAGAACACAGCCTCCCTGGAGTTCTCGGCTATGTGGAGAAGTGTGAATGCCTGCAAGGAACTGGGGTTCTAGGAGGGAGAAGATAGAGGAGGTGGCCCTCGGGAAGGCACCTGCCAGCTCTGGCCGTGTGACAGCGGCTTTACTAATCCTGAGGCTTCCCCAAATCGCTAATTTTACAAGTTACATGTTTATATGTTGCTATCTTAAAATCTGTTGTTTTGGGGTCAAGGCTTAAAAGAAACAAATGAAAATAAATCTGTGGGTCTGGGGTCATGAGTAGAAATGTGGGCACAAAGGGTAAATAGGGAGCCTTTGGGCGTCTCCTAGGCAACTTGCTCAATTAGATACTGAAACGAGTTTCTACCAGAGCTGGGAGTAGCCTGAACGTGGGAGAGCTTCTCATGTACCTGCTCCTCTGGAATGTCCGTCCCAGACATCCTCTGGAAGGAGGGACAGCAGCCGATGGCCTCTGTTAGTTGTGACCTAAGTCCTTACGTCAGAGAAACAAATGAAGTGAAAAGCTAGTTCTGGAACCTCAGGTTAAATCTATCCTGCTCTGTTTCTGAAGGTCACACGGCGATAGGTCTTGATCATCTACTTTTACAGCATCAATAGGGCAATGTTTTCTTAGGAAACTTTAAAAATAAACAGACACTGAGGTTGCTGTGAAGGTGAAAAAATACTTCAAAATTGTATTGGAGAACGTTCTGTGCTACTCCTTTCTGAGGCTCTGGAATGTCACACGTAATGTCCATTTATTTCACATGAATGACTTCACTCTGGGTCAGGCTTGCCACCGGCTGGTGTGTAGCGTTTGCTCTGTATGGTAAAAGCTGGCTCTGCAAAAATGAGGCAACGGGTCCCTTGGACACAGACACTTTCAATGGTTTCAACATAACTGAGGGGTACATGACACAAACTGTCAACTTTCTTCTCTGCCTGATTAGAATGGGTTATGGCTTCGTGAGACGATGGAAACTGTATGTATTGGGCTCTGCCCCTGATTTCTGGCAGAGCTCCTCGAACCCCAGTAACTTCCTAAGTGATAAGAGCACCACGAGCATTTTACGTTCTAATACTTGGTCTTTGATCCTGGGCTCCAGACACAGAGTTCCTAAATCCCTTAGACTTTGCTGGGTGAGAGCAGTGTCCTTTGTGCTAATGCGGTGCCTCTGGATGGGCTCCTGGATGGGGGCTGGTCACCAGAAAGACCAAGTCACAATTAGAAGGTTGGAATTTTCAGCTCCTCCTCCCATTCTCCTGAGAGGGGAGAGGGGCTGGAAATGGAGTTACAGCAATCATGCCCATGTGATGAAGCCTCCACAGAAATTGTAATCAGGCTTTGGTGACGTGTGAGGTGCTGGGAGAGTGGTGTGCCTTTAGAGGACGTGGAAACGCCACACCCCTTCCCACAGACGCTGCCCTAGGCATCTCTTCCATCTGGCTGGTTATCTATATCCTTTATCACAACCTTTTAATAATAATCTGGTAAATATAAGTGACTTCTTTTCCTGAGTTCTGTGAGTCGCTCTAGCAAATGAATTGAGCCCGAGGAAGGGGTTGTGGGAACCTCTGATTTTTAGCCAATTGGTCAAAAGCACAGGAGACAACCTGGACTTGCAATTAGCCTCCGGAGTGGGGTGGAGGAGTCTTGTGGGACTGAGCCTGTAATCTGTGAGATCTGACTCTGTCGCCAGGTAGACAGTGTCTGAATTGAGTTAAAGTTTAGGACACCCAGCTGAGGTCACTGAGTATTGCGTGGTGGGGAACCCCATCTGGTATTGAAACAAAGGACGACTGAATTATTTTCCTAAAACAGCTTCTCAACACCCTTGAATGTTCTGCTTACAATTCATTTCATTCATTCAACAAATGTTCTTGAGCACTTCCTCTGAGTCCCACTGTCACGGGTGCTGGGTATATGACATACAATAGAACAAAGAGACCAAAATCCCTGCTCTCATGGAACTTACATTCTAGTGGGAGGAGAAGGGCCACAAACAACTCAGTGAAATACATAGGGTACTGGGTGAGGACATGAGCTACAGAGAAACATAAATCAGGAAGGAGGGAGAGGGCATGTATACGGTAGGAGGTGCGTTTTAACAACGCTGGTCACCTAAGGCCATGAGAAGGTGGTGTTGTAGTAGTGGATTCCCAGGGAGCACCGGGACCCATTTCTCACCTGCCACTTCCTGGGTGGTTGCCTAGGTTTGATGCCTACGATGCAGTACCTTCATTTGGAAGACTAATGGGACTTCAGAGACATCTAAGTCTTCCTCTAGCCTTTAGGAACGGGCAGGCTGAAAAGGCTGACCCAAGGACAGCAGAGAGGGGAACGGCTCATCCAACCTTCTCCCTCTGACGATTCCAATGATTGATTTTACTCTACTCTAACTTCTGGCCCTTAAAGGTTAGTGTTTTTAAGAGTTCACATTTATGTAACACATACAGATGGTGACTGTCTTGATTTTAGTAAAGTGGATAGAAAATAGTTCATGTTCAAATCAAGGAAGAGGCATTCCCTCATAAAGAGTTAGATATAACTGTGATGATTCATCTATGGATAAAGAAGAGGAGATCCAGATAGGGGCCCAAATAACAGGAATGCAATTTAATTCCTCCAGTATTAATTGGACGCTTTATATGGGTTCAGCAAGGTGAAAAGTAGGCACAGTGGGGTAATGAGGCGGCCACTTTCAAAAGAATTACCATCTCCTAGAACCATGCACAGAATAGATGTGTTAAAAAATAATGCAAGGAAGTTCATGACTGGGGAGCCAAGCAGCGCAGAAAGAAAGACCAGGGATCTTTAAGCCAGTAGGTCCTGGGCTTGAACCATGACTGTCTCCAACACTTGGTAGCTACATGACCTCAGACAGTTATTTAACCTTCTAAACCTCAGTTTCTTGACTTGTAAAATGGTGATGATATATCTGTCATTACATGGATGCTTGGATAGGCACCAGCATGGTGGTGATTGTTATAATAATGTCATTATTATCAATAGTCAATGAATGCCACCAGCAATTTGATGTAGAAGACTCAGAGATGGGAGAGATTAGAATGGTTTGGCATGTTTGAGGGAAGATTTCAGGAAGGAGGCAAGTTTCAACCTGGAGCTTGAAAGATGAGTAGACTTTAGAAAAATGGAAAGGGGTGTGTGTGTGTGTCTGTGTGTGTGTGTGTATGTTCTCTGAACAAAAGTTGGAGGTGAGGAAAAAAGAAAAAAACAACAGTAAATGAGTTTATTTAGACAACAGCTAGGAGAACAGCTTGGATGGAGGGCTTGGGGGTAGGAAAGGAGAGATAAGGTTGAATAATACATAACAGATTGTGGAAGCCTCAAAGGAACGTTGGCAACATTCTAGTGTATTGTTTTGTGGTACTGTTGTATCAGAGCAACACGTCAATTCCTCGATTTCAGAGAAAACTGTAAGGGATGTGCTGAAGTACAATTCTGAGAGAAGTCTATTTCTTTGGCATCTGGTTTTAGAGTTAAAATTTATTTACAAAACAGTTATACTAGAGAGATTACATCTAAGCATGTAAATGTATGCATCTAAAAGTATGTTTCTATTTTATACCCAAAATTTGGTAAGTTATGGCTGCCATGCTCTAGCAGGAATATTTTTTGTTGCACTTTTTTCTTGAGTTCCCCTCAGAATGCACAAGGGTGTGGCAAAAGGGAGTAGAAATGTGCCAGAGTTAGTCACAAGGCTTTTTCTCTTTTTGATGGTCTCCCCCTAAATTTCAAGAATTTACAGTTCTCTTGGTAAACGTCAGCTAGTATTCCCTTGTGGTTTACAAATGATTACATACTTTTCTTTCTCTCTCTTTCCTCTCTTCTTCTTTTTTTTTTTTTTGTTACAGAGCAACGTTTCCAGAATGGGATACTGCATCAAAAAACTAGGGAAATTTATTCTCAGCATGTCAGGAAGACATTGAGTTTTTTTCCTGATAATTTGCATTGGACACATTTTGTAAATTCCCTCCACCTAGGATCTCAGTAGACTTTGCTCCTTTGCTGGGAGAATGGATCCAACCTATACATCAGCTCAACTTTGTTTCGGGAGCTATTCTGGATACAGTATATGTATAGCTTCCTTTAAATGGGAAGTAACCATGGCTTGTTAACGATCTTGTTGGAGAAATGTGGTCACGATGATGTGCCAGGTTCAAACACCTCCTTCTTTGACTCTGGGGAAGCTACTCTCTTTCCCTCCTCCTCTGCCACCCCACTCTCAGCTTATCCCGCTGGTGGTATAACCACGGAGAGTTGAGTCAGAGCTTGCTGTTTTGATAGGTTTACTTTTCTGGATTCTGAATCCTAAACCTTAAACACCTTGACTGGAATTCCTGCCTTCCTTGTGGCACTTCGTTGTTTGAAAAAGTTTCAGAACTCTAATTCAGAAACATACGTGCACCCCAACGTTCACTGCAGCACTATTTACAATAGAACTCTAATTCAGAAACACACGTGCACCCCAACGTTCACTGCAGCACTATTTACAATAGAACTCTAATTCAGAAACATACACGCACCCCAACGTTCACTGCAGCACTATTTACAACAGAACTCTAATTCAGAAACATACATGCACCCAATGTTCACTGCAGCACTATTTACAATAGAACTCTAATTCAGAAACATATGTGCACCCCAACGTTCACTGCAGCACTATTTACAATAGAACTCTAATTCAGAAACATACGTGCACCCCAATGTTCACTGCAGCACTATTTACAATAGAACTCTAATTCAGAAACATACGTGCACCCCAACGTTCATTGCAGCACTATTTACAATAGCCAGGACATGGAAGCAACCTAAGTGTCCATCGACAGATGAATGAATAAAGAAGCTGTCTAGTGTCTTAGGTAAACTCTTCGGAAACAGCTTACAATGCAGCACCTTATAAAGAAGTTGTTTAATCAAATACTTCTTACTTTCTACCAGGCATTAAATTAATTTTTGCATATGTCTTAGTCTAGACTGTAACGGTTTTAACAACAGTTCCCGTGTCTGATTCACCTTTGTTGTCATTTCAGGGTCTTGCACAGATGTTCTGTATAGCAGGCACCTTAACAATTATTTATTAGTTCTCAGATCTCCATCTTGGACCCATCACTACCTGCTGCTTCCCAAAGTCCAGCTTCGAAGAAAAGAGGAAAACAGACAAAATTTCTAGAGAGACTTGGGGGAGAAATTGCATAGTAGCTCCTAGGAGGGCAGTCATTAGCACCTCGAATGCAGACGGATCTGATAAGAAAGCTGGGGTCCCTCCCGCAGCTGCGGGGTGAAGGCAATGTGGTCACCCTCCCCAGCTGAAAGGAGAATGAGTTCATTTATATACACAATCACGAGCGCACTTCTACGGAGCAGAACTGATGCTACTGTCAAGGCTTTTAAGATGACGAATGAAATGAATTTTGGAGATATTGAAAAGACAAAGGGTTTTTGTATCATAATTATTTCTGTACTGAGTTATAAAAATTTCCCTCTAATTCACTTTTATGGTAAAGACACACGATCACCATGATCTTTTCATCAGGGTCATGATCTATTTTGCCGGAATAAAACATGCAAGAGTCTTAATGGGATATAAAGGAAAAAGTAGTTCTTCACTACAGAGTGTCTTTTCCATGCATTGTTGCTGTCTAGAGTATTACTAAATGCAAAGTCAACTCAATCGATATGACTTCTTATCTACGTTAATAGCCGATTCATCAGTCTCTCCAACCATCGACAAATAGCCTCCGCTGACAAACAGTACCTTAGATAATAAATTCTTCAGGAATAGCCTATAATGCAATCAAAGCAGCATGTTATTAGGAAGTTATTAAAATAAATCCTTCAGGAGAAGAGGTTATAGCTCCTTTCCTAATGTTTTGATTACTGATAACTTGGAAAATGCAGGCCAGAGTTGGGAAGCTGAGTTAACAGAAAGGTTTTATTCTTTCAGTGTGTTCTTTCCCGACCATCATTCTGCTCCAGAGAAAGAGAGCCATGTTCCCCTTTCCCTCTGCCCTCTTGTAATAAACCCCCCTTGTCATATGGAGATTCAAACTCAAGAGTGGGATGTAGAATCCTGATGAGGCTGTAACTCCTAATGGAAGGAAATCCGTAATTACCCATTCGGACCATGAAGCCCATTTGCAGAGGTTAACGGTGTTCCTACAATTTAAACCACGCCATCTGCTTGGTTTAAAAATGAGCCGAATAGGAAGGCTTTTTTGGTGGGCAGGACTATGCAGGGTTATAAGTGTCCAAAGACCTAGGTACGAACACTCAAACCAGTTTAGGGGGTTTGCGGTCCTCTCCGATCCACTGAACAATCTGATTCACGTCCCACGCTTGCTCTTTGTTTTCTCAGCTGCCTCCAGACCGTTTACTGCCTTTCACTAGACTTATTAGGAAAAAACCCCACAGGAGCTAGGCAGATGGGTCATATTCATTAACATCCATCGTATTCACATTGAAGGGTGTGAACACACACGTTGCTAATGAAATGAGAATGCGGAGGGGCAGGGGGAGGCTAGGCAAGCGGCAGCAGGTGACGTCATCCCAGTGGGGAGATCTTCACGACAGCTGAAAGAATGTGGGATGTGAGCTAACTAGCTCAGGTAGCTTCCTCCGCAGTTGACTGGTCTGCAAGAAGCTCTCCTGATTCTAAGGTTCTCAGAGCAGTGGCCAGCTCAGAGAACTCCCAGGAAAAGCATCCCAAAAGCCAAAGGGTCTGACGGGCTTTGAAGAAAGACCATCCGTGCTGGACAAAGAAACAGTCTTTTGATCCATCACCTTGGTTGAGGGTGAATTTACATGTGAGCTCAGGGCAACCAAGACTTTCTTTACTGTTCAGGCAAACTTGTGCTTAAAAATGCCAGTTGGTATAAAACCCAGGTGGGCTGTAATATTGCTCTGACACTAAGATCAGTAACAGGATTGCAGTTTACCTTGATAACATTGATTATTTTACTTATATGTACCCATCATCAGAAGAATAATACCACGAATTTAAAACTGCTGCTCCTCTATTTTCGTGCAGGGAGAAGTCATCTATGGTTCTGCAACTTCATGTGGGATCTATGAAGTCCTTTAACAACCCCATCATGGCTTCAGAAAAAATACGGGGCTGCCAAATGAGGAAGAACTATTCCAAGTAAATTCCCCCTCATAAAGGAAATGAATCCCTGAAGCACCAAATTTATTTTAGGTGGGAAATGCTACTCCAAATTTTTCCTTATTTATTTGCTGCCTTAAAGTGAATAACAGGGCTTCCCTGGTGGCGCAGTGATTGAGAGTCCGCCTGCCGATACAATGGACACGGGTTCGTGCCCCAGTCCGGGAAGATCCCACATGCCGCGGAGCGGCTGGACCCATGAGCCACGGCCGCTGAGCCCGCGCGTCTGGAGCTTGTGCTCCACAACGGGAGAGGCCACAACAGTTAGAGGCCCACGTACTGGGGGGGAAAAAAAAAAGTGAATAACAACTGTCTTTTCTTGATGACCCTTAATAGTGCCTGTGGAAGTATTTAGGCTCTTTACTCTTTTGCAAAATGAGGTTCATGGATTTCTGACCTCTCCTTTCTTACTGTTTATCTCCTCTCTTGCTGACAAGCCTGTTCTCACTGTAGTCACTGTGCCTGCCTCTGATATTCCACCCATCATCCTTCTGATTTGTGTTGGATCTTGGAAACCAGATAATGATTTCTATTAGAACTCTGCAGAAAGTAAGTTAGGACCTGTGTGGGTACTACCTGTGCCTACTTGGTTTTCTCTCTCTGAAATCCTCACATCTTCATTGAGCACCACCCAAGTGTTTCATTCCATCTTCGGGTCTGACACGGGTTATGGACTTGGGCAATAGGGGTTGTCCTGGCTGCTGGCTCCCCTCTGAACCCCATCCAGTCTTCCCGCAGGCTAATGGCCTGCTTCCTGTTTCTAACCTAGTTGTTCTGTGTGGATCGTTATCTGCTCCTTCTTCTCAAGACCCTTAGTTCTTAGGATTGGGCTCCTGCCGCTTTCTTTTCATCTATTTTTTTCGCCCTGCTTTTTCTTCCTCCCCTCATGATGAATTTTCTTCTTGCACTAAGAAGGATGCTCAGGAGAGAATAGGTATATCGCAAGCAAGAAGCGGGATCTCAGTAGATGTTCGTTCAACAAAAGTGCAAATGATAAATATGAATATATATTTTGGCCTACACATTGCTTTCAGAAACTGTATGTTGTTGAAGGAATACTTTTGGTCTCAATTCTAGGTTTTTATATGTAGAAGTCTGTACTGAATTTGGTTTGGTGGTGGGCAAACGGGACGTATAAAACCCAAGCTCATTTATGAAAACCAAAAATTCTAAGAATGGTGCTTTATGAAGGGATTCTCATCAGGCTAGAAAAATAACTGAAAGGCTTAAAATATCAAAAAAGATTTAATCCATGAATTTCCTAGTTGTTTATTCCTGCCGCTATTCTCTCTATTGCCAGAGCAATTAACAACATTTTCGTCTCAATGGAAGGCTTCAGGTCCAATAAAATGATTTCCCAAAGTAAAGCCTGAAGGCAAAGAAGGAGAGCTATGCAGGCATGAATGACTATAAAGCGAATTATGTCTGACAGCTCTGCGTGGGGTTGAATTTGAACTACCTACAATAGGCCCATCATTCAACAAACGAATATGCTCAAAGAATAAACACACAAGTCCATTACTGCAATGTTTCTCTTTATATAATACAAGTCTTTTAGAAAATCTAGGAATACATCAACATTTAAATTGTTAATTTAAAAGTGATACTGATGTATTGGTACGTTAGTTCTTAGCCACGTATGTATAATGTAACGGACAATGCACTGATGTGTTGGTACGTTAGTTCTTAGCCACATATGTATAACGTTAACGGACAATATGCATCAAAACTGTTAAGCTTTCTGTGATTGCTGAGAATATACTTGATTTTTAGGGTTATCTTAAAAGCTTAGCTTATATTTTTTGTTCTTTCCAAGTTTTCTGCAATGAACATATACTAATTTTATAATTATAATTTTTTTACATATAGTTATATATAATCCTATGATAAATAATTAATATACAACTATATATATATATATATATATATATATATATACATATACATATATACATATTTTTTTGGCCATGCTGTGCAGCATGTGGGATCTTAGTTTCCCAGCCAGGGATCGAACATGTGCCCCCTGCAGTGGACATGTGGACCGCCAGAGAAGTCCCTCCTGGTCATATTTTTAGTGCCTCACTCTTAAGTATGTGTGCCAGCTAAAGGGTCACCAGACATTTGAGGAAATGTCTCAGACACAGGAGAAGGCCAAAGGAAAACACACATGAACAAACAAACAAGAGCTACTTGAAGGGAAAGGCTGAGTAGGGAAAGAACAATTAGAACAAGAGTGTCGTTAATATCCTCTGAGAGATAATATATTGCTTCCAGGAAACAAGAACAGATGATATAAAAAAGGAACATTCAAAGAACAAAAATAAAGCTCTTGGAAATTGGGGATGTAATAAAAGAAATGAAAAACTCAATGTTAAGTTTTGAGATGTAAATTTCAGGCTACCTCTCAAAATTTAGGGAAAACAATAAAGAAATTGAACAAATGAGAGAAAAGATAAGAAAATTAGAGGATTAGTCCATGGGGTCTGATATCTGAATATAACTTCTACAAAGAAAGAATAGAAAATGAAGGTGAAGAAATTGTCCCCAAAAATCAGTTCAAGGAAATGTCCTTAAAGCTGAAGAGAATGTGGCTTTCCAGGTTGAAAGGCCCATTGATTACCCAGTAAGAAGGGTGGAAATAAACACACATCAAATTATATTCATGAGATTTCAGAAAATGGGGGAAAAGAATAAGAACATGAAAGCATCTAGAAAAACACCAAATTCAACTAAAGGATCAAGAATTAGAATGGCAATGAACTTCTTGAGAGCAACATTGTTGACAACTGAAAAATTCCTTCAAAATTTGGAAGGGAAATAATTTCCAATCAAGGATTCTATATTCAGTCTAACTTCAATTAAGTGTGAGAGAGAATAAAGACACTCTCAGACTTGTAAAGTTTCAGAAAATGTAACTCCCATGCACCCTTTCTCAGGAAGCTACAGAAAGATGACTCCATGGGAAAAAAAAAAGAAAAGAAAATAGATCAAGAAAGAGGAGGTCACGGAGGCCAGGTCAGAGGGGCTCTAACAATCTAGAGGCCAAGGGAATCTCTATGATGATGGAGAAGGAAGATGCAAGGATGACAGCTGGTCTCTCCAGCCAGAATGCTCTGGAAGAGATGTCTCCAAGAAAATGAAATGAGCACAGGGAACTCTACTTGGTGCACTGTGGTGACCCAAATGGGAAGGAAATCCAAAAAGGAGAGGCTATACGTATATGTATGGCTGATTTACTTTGCTGTACAGAAGAAACTGACGCAGCAGTGTAAAGCAACCATACTCCAATTAAAATAAAACAAAACAAAAACTTATACCGGGATGTATGTCAATTGTATCTCGATAAAACTGGGGGAAAAAAAGAAAACAATTCCCAGTCCAAATGAAGACTCTTGCAGAGCTAGTCTTCTCAGAGATCCCAGGCACCCTCTGTCCTGAGTTAAAGTTGGTAGTAAATAAGCCTAAATATTGTATTAAAGTATGACTAATATCTAATATCTAATGTTCTTACTCAAAGAGCTAAAGGTTATGCTCTGCCACTTCATTTGAAAATCCCACAGCACATTTCAAGGCTGAAGAATTTGGTTTTGTGGAACAGATTTTAATTTAATTAAAGTTGTGCCTCATGTAAAGTCTTTTCAATAAAATTTTTAGCACCAAAAAAAAAAAAAAAAATGAAGTGCACTGACATGTGTGAAAACGTATTGAAAGGGCTTTAAAAGTTGGGAGAGTTTGAGTTTGAATTCATCATCAATTCATAGAAAATTTAACAAATGGAAAAGCAAGATACTTATAACCTTTACGGAAAATAAGACATTGTTCAAGAGAGGAAATGTAATTCCATTGTATGGTTCAGCTATGAAAAGCATGCATAAAGTTGTGTAACGTAAACATGGCATTCTGATGTAACCAAAGTTAGTGGAGCATCCATCCTATTGGCAAGATGGCAGCACAGGAAGCATGTGGCGGGGGGGGGATGGAGAGGGCGATGTTGGCTGTGAAGAGCCTAATCCTCACCTTCCACAGTAAGAAGTCACCTGGTAGTCACTAACTAAAAACAGATATTCAGGTTGTAGTCCAGGGCTGGGTAAACCATGGCCCACAGGCCAGCCACATGTGTTTGTAAATAAAGTTTTATTGCAACACAGCCACACCATTTGTTTACATATTGTCTGTGGCTGCTTTCATGCTGCAACCACAGAGTTGAGTACTTGCAACAGAGACCACATGGTCCTCAAAGTCTAAAATGTTCACTATTTCACTCTACAAAAAGTTTGCTGACCCCTTGTGTACCAAATAAATGTCTTTAGAGGCTTAGAGACAAACACCAGAAGAAACAACAACAACAAAAATGTGAAAATTGGGTGGCTGTTTTTCCTAATGAGCTATACAGAACTATTTGATACATTAAACAAGGTGCTTGCATTACTTTGATAAAAACAAAATCTAAATAAAAAAGGAATGTTAATATAATTTATTAGAGGCAATTTTTTTTCAGCGCTATGATAAAAATGTTAAAAAATTACCTCTATTTTTTTGTTCCCGCTTTTGGTTTTTGGACATTTTTTACTTACAGTTCAACTTCTTTCTTTGAGTCAACTTTCCTTTCTTTTCCTTTTTAGTTTTAGTTTTGGTTAGAAAGCAAGGCAAGAAGTCAAGCATTAGGCTTTAAATGACTTCTCTCCTACATTTTGAATGTATCTGGAGGAGGGACATTGCAGATTTTAGACTCCTAGGCAATCCACAAATCCAAAGAACTTGCTAAACAGATTTTATTTTACTCAACCAAAAGTGATCTCAAATTGTCTTCACACCTCAATTTATTTATTTTTAAAGGAGGCAACTGAGACTCACATTCCATCCATTGATCACCGTTGGTGACACACTTCCTTCCTAATGTAATCCTGAAATGGTAGCGCATCCATAATTAATCGGGAGGTAAGCTGTCTTAGCCATTAAACACGTTTCCAATTTAGCAGCACTTCGGGCTTTGCCCCAGCAATCACAAAGGTCATTTTTTACCCAATACTTCAAGATAAACAAGGACACTTTCCGGAAAATGTACTTTTCTTATATGACTAATACCGGACAATACATTGATATTATACTCTAGATGTGATGCGTGCATATTTCTGTTCTTGAGCCTAGGATGTGAAAAAGAAGGAGCCATTCTCACTATTATGTTCTCAGGTTAATACTTATGACCCTACTCAGCAGAAACTTCAGTTCCAACAGTGCCAACCACTGAAGCTTATAGGCCTAGTGAGACTCCTGCTGAGTCAGCAGGCCAGCTCTCCAAGTTCCCGGAGGAGGATGGCCTTTCTCTCAGTTCACAGGGTGTTGGCTGTCCACCTCCCCTTCTTTGCCTGGCTAGGTCACTTCAGTGTATTCAGCAAATGTTTACTGAGTACCTACTATGTGCCTAGCTCTGCGTGAACCCCTGTAGAGAACACAAAGATGACTAAGATTACAACGTGCTAGGAAGACTTGACAGGCACCCAGGAATCGGGTGGGCCACAAAGGCCCACTTGATAACGTGAGTTGTTGAAGTCACATGTGCTCTAGGATTAGGAGTGGCTGAGAAGGAGTCGGACTCCAGCGTGGGCACTGTAGGCTGAGCCCCCACTCTTGGGTGGGCGGAGGCAAGAGGGGAGGTGTTTTCAGTTGGAGAGTCCAGTGGTCAGCACGGGGCACGGCTGAAGATCCACTCACCATGGTTGGAGAATAAAGCTCGAATTCCATCCACAGTGACTTAGCAAAAAAGATATTACGCTTTTGCCCAAGTTCTATGGCCAGTGGTAAACTCTGAACTCTAATTAAAGTCTTCTGATGCTAACTTCATACTGTCTGTACTCTAGAGAGTTGTCCATTTGGAAAGATGGACCAATTAGTAGACCATCTCTTGTCTCTAATAGTCAGCTCAGTGGCCTCGTATTTGCAAGGGACTGTCCCAGTGTTTGTCCCAGTCAAGTATTTGGTGTCAAACAGCCCATGTACTCACTGATACATCTGACTCTGTCTGCTCATTAGTAACCACCTGTGAGCCAATGACCAAAATTGAGGAAAACTTGCAAATAATACAAGAAACATGCAAATGTTTCTTCCAAGGGTGTAATGATATGAAACCTATGAGAATGAGACATTATTGCAGCCTTTTGGCATCCGGCCTTAGACAGATGCAGGGCAGACCTGCCTAGAGAAGATAAGGAGGATCCAGCACCAGGAGTTTGGCGGAGAGAGGTTTGGTGGGCGTCACAGGTCCAGAAAGGAAGAGGAAAGTTCCAGAGAAGTGCATAGGCGAGAATCACTAGGAAGAAAACTAGTATCTGTCAAATGGCCACTCTATGTCTTGTGCTGTACAAAATTATTCCTTCAGCCCTCACAATACTCCAGCGAGATGTGCTTTGTTACCTCATTGGAACAAATAGATCAGGAACTTAAAACTTGGAAAGGCTAAGTAATTTTCCCAAGGTCACGCAGTTTATAAAGACTGGAGCTGGATTAAAACCTTGTTCCAACTTTCCATAAAGACCGTATTATTTACATTACTCAGTGCAGCCCTTTTTAGGGCAGGCAGGCAAAAGGTGAGTCCTAGGAAGTCAGCTCAGGCAAAATGCCTGACCTTTTCTAAAAATGCTGCCTGGGAGAGGTGAGTCTTGACATGAACTTTAAAGAACGAGTACGGTTTCTACAGTTAGAAGAAGAAAAGCAGATGACTTCCACAGGAGGAATAGTGTAGCGCAGAATACGAGCCACTACACGACCCTGGCTGGAATAGTGCAATCAAATGTAGGGAGGGTGCTTTGTAAAGACAGTCGATGGTCTTAGGACAAAATACTTTGATAAGCATTTAGTGATGAAATTACAAGAACAACTGATGACGTAGCAGCATCTCTGACATACCAACCTCATAACCTCAACATTTCTATCTTTATCCATTTTCCGGACCTTCCACATGCAAGGCCGTGTACTGACAACTGCAAGGGATGGAGACACGAAGGACAGGGAACTTTCTTGAGGAAACTTATGATCTATAATTCACAATGCTGTGCTGGATATTTGGCCAGGGTGCTATAGGAACAAGAAAAAGGACACCTGTCTGAACCTAGAGGACCATGGAGGGTTTCCACAGGAGGTGATACTTAGGTCTTGAAGACGGTTTGGTATGGGGAAGCAGAGAGTGCCGTTGAGGGGATGGCGGTAGGGAAGACTGGAGAGTGGGCAGGGGAAGACTTCACACTGCCATTCTAAGGAGTTTGTGCTTTAAATTGAGGGCAGTGAAGCAGAAAATATTTTGAGCAGAGAAGCGATGGGATCAGATTCTTGTTGTAGAACAATTACCCTAGCAGCAGTGTGGAGGATGCAATGGAGAGGTAGAGGACCAGAGGCGGGGAGATAAATCAGTCATCGATTACAGTATCCAGGGTCTTTTGAACTTAGACACTGGTCCTGGGAATGAGAAAATGGGACAGATTCAAGAGAAATTACAGAACTGAACTTTACTGGTCTTGCTGACTGGTGGTGAGTTAGGAATGAGGGTGGGAAGAAGATAATTACCATGTATCAAGTGCTTTCGACCTCACAGGCTTGGAGTTAAGTCTTTTACATGCAACATCCTACTTAATCCTTATATGAACCCTGCAAGGTAGATACCATATTCCTGTTTCATAGACAAGGGAATAGACCTGAGCAATTAAGCGACTTTTCCAAAGTCACACACAGAGCAAGGGGTGGCTCTGTGCTTGGCCTCAGATGGGTCTGACAGCAGACCCTGTGTCTCTACCCACCAATGACTGAATAAGGTTTCTGATTTAGGTGACCAGGTAGAGGGTGGGGCCGCTGGCTTGGAGAGATTAATTTGGAGGAGTGGCAGGTTCAGGAGAGAAAGAAAAGTTCCATTTTGGTTATTATGAAAGTGAGGAAAGTTTACATCTGCAGATATAGGATTAAGAAGATGAGACAGTTCTGAATGATGGTTTGAGTTCACTAGAGAGGTCCGCGTTGGAGGGACAGACTGAGCAGGTTCAATGAGCAGGGAGCGGAAGGGGGCTGAGGACATCTTGCCCAGAGGGTTGTCCAGGATGAAAGAGGAGAAAGCCGAGGAGGGGGCCCATGGTCAGACCAGACTTCAAGTGTGGGCAGAGGAAGAGGACTCTGGATAGAGACTAAGAAAGGTCAAAGAGGTGTGGAAAAACCGGGGACGACAAGTCTCAGAGAAGACCAAGTAGAAGTTTTTAGGACGGATGGAGGTTCAAGCAGAGCCCACACAGTGCATAGCTCCAGGGGGCGCCCAATCGGATCCCAGTCTATGTGTGTGGTGCCCCGAAGTCATTCAACACGGTAGCCCTGGGTCCACAGAATCCAGGACTGAGAAGAGGCAAAGATAAGAGAAGGTGGGAAGGTATCCATTTGGTTTAGTAATTGTAAGGTCATGGGGGGCACGAGTGAGGGCCATTATAGTGGTGCGATGAGGGGAAGAAAATATTTTGGAGGAATGAGTAATAACTGGGAAGTGAGGAAGCATATATGGTTTCCGTAAAACTAGTGTATGGGAGGAGGGAAGGTAGTAAGTAGAAACAGACCTGGGGTCTGAAGAGAAACTGGGACAGGTCATACTCTGAGGAGAAAGAGTGAACAGGGATACAAGATATAGAGGGAATAACTGATGGAGAGAAGGCGTGGGGAACATGGGAGGAACTGGGCTTCCTCCATCCTAAGGACAGAGTGGAAGATGGGATACAGAGGTGCAGATGAAAAGTGCCCAAGGACCCAAAGCAAAGCCTGATGCTTTTTAAGATGAACACTGTCCACAAAGCTGGCTTCCGCAGTTCTGCTCTGTCCCTCCCCTGAGGGATACATATTCCTATCTTTATCACTAACTAGGTACTTAGAAAATTAACTAGCATGAGTTTATCTTTTTATTCATGCATCTCATCTTCCCTACTCAGTGCTGCACCCCATGAGCATGGAGGGAGCGTTGTAGACACACAGACTCGCAGACTTAGACGTATCCTCAGAGACCATCTGCTCCAACACATTTATCGCACAGATGATGTCACTGAGGCCCAGAGGAGGAAAATGTCTTATTCACTTTTTTAAAATGTGGTAAAATATGTCTAACATAAAATTTACCATTTTAAGTGCACAGTTCAGTGGCACCAAGTACATTCTCATTATTGTGCAACCAACACCACCATGCATCTCCAGAACTTTTTCATCTTCCCAAACTGAAACTCTGTCCCCAGGAAACACTAAATCCCCATCCCCTCCTCTCCTCAGGTCCTGGAAACCCCAGCCCACTTTCTGTCTCTGTGTATTTGACTATTCCAGTACCTCATATAAGTGCAATCATACAATATGTGTCCTTTGGTTTGTGGCTTATTTTACTTCGTATAATGTTTTCAAGGTTCAAGTATTGGAATTTCCTTCCTTTTAAGGCTGAATAGTATCTCGTTGTATGGATATAACACCTTTTGCTTATCCACTCATCCAATGATCCACATTTGTGTTGTTTCCACCTTTTGGCTACTGTGAGTAGTGTTCCTGTGAACACTGGTGTACAAAGAGCCCACAGTCTTTTAATGATTTTTTCCCCTATCTAACACTGTATTCTTCAGAGTAGAAATTCAAGAAAAAATTTTTTGATGATGATGATAATGTTATCCAATCCCTCAAACTTATGGGGGAGAGAGAATTTAAGCCCATGAAACAAAAGACCATCCATTCTGTAACTTAGCTAATATGCTGATGCTCTTTAAGTGGAATCAATATGTAACCAAAATACAGTTACCATGAAACTATGGATTTGCTTTTTTCATGTGCATTTATCTTCCCTCCTGTGTCTCTCTATATTTTCCAGAGAGGAGCAAATCTGCTCCAGAGCTTCACTTCTTTCTAAAGTAAGGCTGTTCCACGGGAATCCTTGGAACACAGCCACACGATGGAACTGTAACATTTTAAAATTCCAATGTCAAGGACTTCCTTTGGAAAATCTCATCGAGCACTTCTGTCATATTCGAAAAATAGAACAATTCAGCGAAAACAGGAGGAGCGGCCTTCCCCTCTTCTACTGCCCTGCGCTCGAGTGTGTGTCTCTGAAAACAATCCTTTATTCCCATGCAATCCTCTCAAGGTCAACTCAAGGACAGAGGCCTGTTAGTAGGAACGTTAAGTGGGGGGGAGATTTTTTTACCTCCTCACATTAGTCTATATTCAGCATCAAACCAATTATTATTTAGTGTCAGCTTTCCAGAACGTGCTGAAATCCTTTTTCCTAGTTAACAAGTGGAAAAATATTCCGCTGCCGATGGTTCACAACGTGCTCTGTGTTTATCAGGAGCTTGTTGAGCTAAGAAATGACTGGGCACAGACTAATCATCATTTTGTGCATTTCTAGGGCACATTAAACTTGCAGATCATGCCTTTCATGCGATGTATCTTTTGATCTGTGAAACAACCGTAGAGGGGAAATCGGGTGGGGTTGTTATGAGGCTGCTGGAATGAGGCAGAAAGTGCTGAGGGTCACACACAGAGGTGCTCGCCGCAGCGGTTGGTGAGAAAAAATGGCTGATGGCATTTGGGTGCCACTATAAACAATGCAGACACGGGGTCACCAACTGTACTCTGTCCTTTGTGGAAATCCAGCTCGTTCTGAGCTGGTGTGCCCATTCCTCCCCCTCCCCCACCTCACTTTGGGCAGGCAAAGGGGCTTCCCTTATTCCTCACACACCACGGCTTTTTCTCCGTCTGTTCCCTTTTCCTTGCTTTGCCTCTCTCTTCACCTGGCTACTTCTACTCATTCTTTTAAAAATATTTCAAAAAAAGTTTAAACAAGTAGTTCTTTAAGGACTGTTAGGAATAGTTACAATGTTCTCTGTTCTGCCCTCCTATTTCTCCTTTCTAGAAGCATTTTCTTTCTTTCTTTCTTTCTTTCCCTCCCTCCCTCCCTCCCTCCCTCCCTCCATGAGGCTTGTGGGATCTTAGCTCCCTGCCCAGGGATTGAACCTGGGCCCTTGGTGATAAAAGCTCAGACTCCTAACCACTGAACTGCCAGGGAATTCCCTCTAGAAGCATTTTCAACCCTTTAGGCTGATTTAGAGATTCACCTCCAAATGACACAGTACTATCACAATTTCATGATGTTTCATTTTCAGGCATTATCTGTTGACTTACCAATATGGAGGACGAGGATTTAGCGCTCTTTTACTCCCCCTCCCCCCATCGACAAGTACCATTCATTCATCTATCCTTCTGAAAGAGGTAGACTGTAATTTTCCTTAGATCAACATTAGTTTTAAGATTACTAACAATATGGAAATACCATTTACAGCTAAGTCATATCATTTCTCATGATTATATCTCCTCTTCTGCAGCTTTTGTTTTTCCTGGAGTTTTCCTTTTTTTTTTTAGTTTGTTTAATTTTCCTTAGGTGACTTTGTTGAATTTTCCTTTGGTTGTCCTGCAAGTGTTGTCCTCCAATCTTTGATCTCTAACTAGAAAGGAAAAAGCAGGCCTTGATGACTGGGAACTGACTGGGTGCTCACAGTCAGGTCCTGGTGTTCTGTTGAACACACGCCAATTCACAGGACACATCAGGCAAAGTCACTCTGACCCTGATGTGGTGAGGCAAAGATGCCGTCCTCCACAGTCATGTCTTACTCCAGACAAAAGAAATGTCCAAAACACAAAAATGACCAAGCTACCCTTTCCTGCCCAATACACATAACTGTTCCATCTTTACCAACTATGGCTTTAGTCCTGTTTTGTTTCTATTGCCGTCTAGATAAAAATATTAAGATGTCTAATCACAGAAATACCCCTGTTTCCTGACAGCTCCAATTCTGAGCAAACTCCTGCTTCTTTGAACCCTCCCTCAAATAACTGAACACAAACCCAAGTCCTATAAGAAGCTCTTCTGCCACCCTGAGATCCCTCAGTTCTCCAGGGGCTACCTGCCTTGCTACAAGGAATCAAAAACCCCAAATTCGTTCTCATACAGACAGGTTCCTAGAGGTCAATGCTGTGATGTATTTACCGACTGGAGGTTCCATTAATATTCATCTGAGAGGCTTAATGCCTCTGATGGGAAACCCTCACCGCACTGTGAGTGGGCACATTTGAAAGCCTTCGTGTCTCTAGCTGTCTGAGGTCCCACACCACCCCTGGCTGGCAGGATGCTCATGCTGAACTGAGCTCCGATATTTTGTTGAGGTCCTTCCTTCCATTTTTGGAGTTTTTCCTCTCTCCTTTTCTCCCTGCTTCTTTCTTTCTTTCTTGTTGTCTCCCTCCACTTCCACCTCCTTTCCTGCCTTTAGGAATAAGGTTATCAATGACTTTTTGATTATCTGATCAGATATTGATTGTTATTTGGTGAAACTGTTTTCTAGTCTCCTAGTATCTGTTCTTATGCTCTGTCTGCGTTGGGTGGTATTTGTCTATAAGAGGAAAAGTCCATGGGGAGATGCTGGGCACCAGCCAGGTCAGTCTTTGCTGAGCCAGCTCTGGGGGCTGAGTTCAGAATGTCTTCGGGTAAACTCTGACTTTGGCACTATTTCAAAACCTTATGAGAAACCTCCATGCTGTTCTCCACAGTGGCTGTATCAATTTACATTCCCACAACAGGGCAAGAGGGTCCCCTTTTCTCCACACCCTCTCCAGCATTTATTGTTTGTAGATTTTTTTGATGATGGCCATTCTGACTGGTATTAGGTGATACCTCATTGTAGTTTTGATTTGCATTTCTCTAATGATTAGTGATGTTGAGCATCCTTGCATGTGTTTGTTGGCAATCTGTATATCTTCTTTGGAGAAATGTTTGTTTAGGTCTTCTACCCATTTAGGGATTGGGTTGTTTGTTTTTTTGTTATTGAGCTGCATGAGCTGCTTGTATATTTCAGAGATTAATCCTTTGTCAGTTGCTTCGTTTGCAAATATTTTCTCCCATTCTGAGGTTGTCTTTTCGTTTCATTCATAGTTTCCTTTCCTGTGCCAAAGATTTTAAGTTTCATTAGGTCCCAATTGTTTATTTTTGCTTTTATTTCCATTTCTCTAGGAGGTGGGTCAAAAAGGATCTTGCTGTGATTTATGTCAGAGTGTTCTGCCTATGTTTTCCTCTAAGAGTTTTATAGTGTCTGGCCTTACATTTAGGTCTTTAATCCATTTTGAGTTTATTTTTGTGTATGGTGTTAGGGAGTGTTCTAATTTCATTCTTTTACATGTAGCTGTCCAGTTTTCCCAGCACCACTTATTGAAGAGGCTGTCTTTTCCCCATTGTATATTCTTGCCTCCTTTATCAAAGCTAAAGTGACTATATGTGTGTGGGTTTATCTCTGGGCTTTCTATCCTGTTCCATTGATCTCTATTTCTGTTTTTGTGCTAGTACCATACTGTCTTGGTGACTGTAGCTTTGCAGTATAGTCTGAAGTCCAGGAGCCTGATTCCTCCAGCTCCATTTTTCTTTCTCAAGATTGCTTTGGCTCTTCAGGGTCTTTTGTGTTTCCATACAAATTGTGAAAGTTTTTGTTCTAGTTCTGTGAAAAATGCCATTGGTAGTTTGATAGGGATTGCACTGAATCTGTAGATTGCTTTGGGTAGTAGTGTCATTTTCACAATGTTGATTCTTCCAATCCAAGAACATGGTATATCTCTCCATCTGTTTGTGTCATCTTTAATTTCTTTCATCAGTGTCTTATAGTTTTCTGCCTACAGGTCTTTTGTCTCCTTAGGTAGGTTTATTCCCAGCAACCCCACTACTGGGCATATACCCTGAGAAAACCATAATTCAAAAAGAGTCATGTACCACAATGTTCATTGCAGCTCTATTTACAATAGCCAGGATATGGAAGCAACCTAAGTGTCCATGGACAGATGAATAATAAAGAAGATGTGGCACATATATACAATGGAATATTACTCAGCCATAAAAAGAGATGAAATTGAGTTATTTGTAGTGAGGTGGATGGACCTATAGTCTGTCATACAGAGTGAAGTAAGTCAGAAAGAGAAAAACAAATGCCGTATGCTAACACATATATATGGTATCTTAAAAAAAAAAGGTTCTGAAGAACCTAGGGGCAAGTCAGGAATAAAGATGCAGACATAGAGAATGGACTTGAGGACATGGGTGGGGGGAAGGGTAAGCTGTGATGAAGTGAGAGAGTGGTATGGACATATTTACACTACCAAATGCAAAATAGATAGCTAGTGGGAAGCAGCCACATAGCACAGGGAGATTAGCTCGGTGCTTTGTGACCACCTTTGTGAGGAGATATGGGGATATATGTGTACATATATCTGATTCACTTTGTTATAAAGCAGAAACTAACACACCACTGTAAAGCAATTATACTCCAATAAAGATGTTAAAAAACAAAAAACAAAACCGTATAGGAACATCCTCATTAGTCTTGTCTCTGTGTTCCTGAGACTGCCTTGTTCAGTCTTCCAGGAATCAGAAGGTATTGTCTGGTCTCTGATTGTCGACTGGGCTTTAGCCAAGTCCTGAAGGCAGGCGGCTGCATCAGCACTGGCCTTTGGGAGCACTGCAGTTCTCACAGTGTCTCATGGACATAAACCATGCATTTCCTCTGGGATAAACACCTGCTTTCCCACATCATCTTAATTTATATGCTTCTCTCTCTAACTGGCAGTTTCACCAGGAATAATTTGAATTGCAGTGGCTGCTTTGGGGAACTCTGGACATGAACAAAATTGTTCATTTGAGAGATGCCTTAGAACGCAAAGGGAAGAAGCAGCAGGAGATTATCCCATCTGTCTAAAAAAGAGAGAGCATTTTGGTTTTTGTAGATACCTCTCTCCTACATTTCTGTACTGTGAAGATTAATTTAAAATATGCTGCTTGATAAAATTTTCAAGGCCCAAATAATTACCTAAACCAGTTGTAATAACTATCTTTTGCGTATAAATATACGTCAAAATGGGTTTTCTTGAATCTAAACGTTTATCTTCTCTTCTTGCAGAGGAAGGCTATTTGTTGTTTACAGTGATAATTTCTTAAGTGTCTGAAGTTGGCCCCTCTCACTCCTTCTATCTCTTTCCCCCTCTTCTTCTCTCTCTTGATAAACTTCAAAAATTAATTAATCAAAATAATCATCCTGTCATTATGGGTGCACTTTAAGAATTTCTATTTCAGACTGTCAAAAATACCTAAAAGACAGAAAGAAAAATATTAAGCGATTTGTGTTTCTTTTGTGGACACTGAAAACTGTATTTACAAAATATCCTGTTACTATTGTTACAAGATAAGAAGAAAAGGCTCATTTCCAGTAAAAGAAGAGCATTGAGCATTATTTAGAGTCTTTAAAATTTAGTTTACCATATAAAAATAACATCAGCACAACAATTTGGTTTATACAAGACTGGGGTCAAATTTCTTATGATTTAAAGTTTCTAAATTTCCCACATTGTTTTTATGAGTTACTTAAATCATCACTGTTTCCATAACTTATTTAAAATGTATGCATACACTCACATAATTGTATTCAGCTATGTGAGAAGGTAATCATGAATTTTAAAAAAATGCTTACTTTTGTGAAATTTTACAATGCTATATGTCAGAAGGATTCATTATTTTAGTAAAAATTGTAATTGCTTCATTCTTAACTAAGATTAAGACCTTTGATAAACAGTCATTAATTAATAATCACTGTTACCTAGACAATTTACAAGAATGAAACAGATACAAAATAAAAGCTTTTATGCTGAAACTGTTTTTAAGTAACACAAAGATTCGATTCTCCACCCTATAAAGGGAAAGATGATAGGTTTTAATTCATTCAAAATTGTTACAAGAGCTCTACTTTTTACCAAAATTGATAACCAGAAAGTGAGTTCATCTTTCTATGTTAATTATACATAAAGGTAATAATGCTAAATTATTATTTTGAGGTGAGTTATATATAAGCTTAATAATGTTTAATTAGGTAGAGCTTAATGAGTATATTTTTAAATGAGAGAATAAAAACAATAACTTTTTTTGACTAAAAAATTATTTTTATGCCTTTTTGCAGAGATGGGTGCCAGTGTGTCTTTTGAGAATGGAGAGGTTGGGATAAAAGCCATGGCTGAGAAAGCTGCTTAGGTTGTTTTGGGGTAACGGAGGCATGGCACAGACTTAGAACAGTGGGACACACCTTCTGCTCTTTTTTTCCCTCTCTGGACCAAAGGGCCTTAGATCCTAAACCTGAAACTTGGAAGCATGGAGAATCCTAATGTGAACTCGACCTTCAGTCACGTCAAGCCGTGCCTTCTCCTCTTTCACAAACATCTAGGCTGCTTGTAGGCCTTTTTAGAATCTGTCAGAAACGAGAGGATGAAAAATGTGAGATGGAAATCCTCACCCATCTTGCCAGTGATGTTTTGTACTTTTGGGTGAAACCTGCAGCTGTATCTCAAAGGTTAATAAGGCATTTCCGGAATTGGCTACAGGCCGATTCCCAACCCGTTTCCTTGTTTATCCTCAATTTGTTGAGTGTCTTTGACCACCTACTGTGCCAAGTTCTTTACATCTATTATCATTAACTTTTAAAAAAAGTTTGTTGGAGTCTAGATGATTTAAAATGTTGTGTTAGTTTCTGCTGCACAGCAAAGTGAATCAGTTATACACATACATACTGATAACAAGACCCTAAAACCCAGAGACAGAACCACATACCGGGAGTCATCTTGCTGGTCAGGCCGTCGGTTTGCAAGTCAAGCCAGGTTCTATCTGACTTCAGTATGGCAATTTTCTTTTTCACTATTTTATGCTGCCTTCAGTGTCACAGAGAAAATATCACGTTAAGGACAGGTTTGTGTTTGTGCAAGTCCGTGCAAGTGTGTATGTGTGTCCGCATGCTTGCATCTGTGTGTGTGTGTGTGTGTGTGTGTGTATGTGTGTATTGAGATGGTGGTGAAGAGTTATAACGAACTAGACCAGTTAATTCAAGTTCAGTTAGTGGATTTTTGTCACTTTTTCTTAAATATTTTTGTCAATCATAGTGGCCATACAACTGTGCTCCATCAAAAAATCTCTACTCACACCAGAATTTGGGGGAAATTTTATGAAAATAAAAAAAGAAAGTTTGCCAGTGTAGACATCTCAGGCAACGATAGCCATCTGCCACTTGCTAGCCCAGAGCGTTCCATCTGTTATATGCTTCACATCAACCAGAGAGGGGGCCCAGTGTGGTGTAGACACACACCGGGAATAGATGCTGGGGTTCTGGGAGAAGGATGGGAAAGCAGCTAGATGGTCTTCTCTGGTCCACTCAGGAAGTGTTTGGTCTGTAGGTGGTGGCCAGGGTGCCCTGCGGCATCCTCTGCTTCACCAGCTAGTCCACCCTCAGATGAGGTCGAATCTGCCCACTCAAGAGTCTCCAAAGGCAGAGCAAGAGCTGACTAACATGATCTTATAACCACTGTCTTCTCCCTTCTCCAGGCTGAAGGCACGAAACTTCCCTTTTCTTTTTGGAAGCAGTTCTTTGTCACCTAAGCTGTGCTTAATGGCGACTCACTGTCACTATAGCATCAAATGTATCACTGCAAACATGTTACATCAGAGGCACGTTTGTTTGGTTTTTTTTTGCGGTACGCGGGCCTTTCACTGTTGTGGCCTCTCCCGTTGCGGAGCACAGGCTCCGGACGTGCAGGCTCAGTGGCCATGGCTCACGGGCCCAGCCGCTCTGCGGCACGTGGGATCTTCCAGGACCGGGGCACGAACCCGTGTCCCCTGCATCAGCAGGCGGACTCCCAACCACTGCGCCACCAGGGAAGCCCAGAGGCACATGTTTTCATCAGTTAAAACCCATCAGCTTTAACCTATTTTGAACTTCAGATGAAACGTAGAACTTGTAGAAATTTGGACTTTCTACGCTGTGACTATAAGTAATCTGAAGACCTAAACCGGTTTGAATACAAAACTCTAGCAGTTTGTTTTCCTGATCCACAGCCTTCAGTAAATTTCATTTGACCCTAATAGCCCAACTGGGTACGCTTGCCTTCGTCGTCCCGGGCAAGAGGAGAGAAAAATCTTCCTTTTCAACTCTCTTACTTATAGAATTTTGTAAACTTCCTTTTCTGAAAACCTGTCCTTTGCAAGAAAATGACTTTGCTCCTGGGTTTTCCTGGTCCGAACCGCTGCCGACCTCGGATATGTTTATTTATTTATTTTTTCTTCTAGGACTAAAACATGAAATGTTAATGTTACTGCTGT
The DNA here is from genome assembly GCF_011762595.2 of Tursiops truncatus. Lineage (NCBI taxonomy): Eukaryota > Metazoa > Chordata > Mammalia > Artiodactyla > Delphinidae > Tursiops > Tursiops truncatus. The sequence continues at coordinate 97,761,685 of NC_047042.1, read as the reverse complement.
TGGAGTTTTCTTTGCCATCCAGGTGCCACTCCTGGTGTGGTGAGAGGGGAATAAAATTCAGCGCTGCTTCTCCTGAGATGTCAAAGGCTGTTTTTTTTTTTTTTTTTTATGTGTGTGTGTGTGTGTGTTCTTCTCCTGATCTTTAGAATTTCCTACCTCAACTCAAAGTTACTTACCTACTTCTTTTATTACTGCTAACTGCCCTTTCTAATTCAGCCTGTGGTGAATTAAGTACGGCCTCTCAATACCAGGCCACGGCTCCCTGTACCTTGAGGAGATCTCTAAATACTGGACGGTCTCACAGCCCCGTCTCCACAGGACTCAGCACCACCAGGATACTTACATCCCAGGATCTGCATTCGTATAAATGTACAGTGTGACTTGTGCTTGTCGATTTCATGAAAAGAAGCTAAAAAAGATACCGAGGAAACACCAAAGCCATTTCAAGTAACAATTCTCCTTTGTGCAACTACGAAAGTAGTATCCTCGTGGGTATAAACCCCAAAAGGCTGATAGAAAAGCTTCTCTGAACTGCAATGATTGATGGTCCTCAGAGACGGGGAAAGCACTGCAAGCTGACATGTTTATCGCTTGCATTTGGAGGCAGGATAGCGCTGGGGAAGGGCTCTGCAGAGAAGTGAGCCTGAATGCCAGTTTGAGTGATGGGTCTGACATACGAAACTGGAATGGGCCCCCATTACAGTGGGAAACGAACCCCTGCTTTAATGAATCCACAGCAGTAATTTAGTGTATAGATTCCATCTGCGTGGAACACGGGACGTGGCAGGGTTGTCTATTGCTCACACCTGTGGAATGCAGGCTCTAAAACCTGATGCTGTCATTCTTGAATAACAGCATAGAACATGAGTAAGAATTCCCATCCTTGCAAAATGGGTTTAGCTTTCATATTCCTGTCCTTCACAGCGGGAATCAACATACAACGAGCTTTGAAAATAGCAAAAATGTCTTGTGGATTTATTTCCTTTCCTTGGAAGCATTACAAAGAAATATTTAAGGATTAGAATTTGCACAGGAATAGAGCAGTTAATCAGCTTGATTTTCTGTGTCTCTCTTCTCTACTCTGTGACAAAGAGGGCTGGGCTCTGATTTCTAAATGTGAAGATGAAAACTGTTATGTACAATGCTTTTTTAAAAACAAGAAACCCTTTTATCTCAGCTAAAAATTGTTATTTGCTCTTTCCTCTACTTTTTATTTCAAGCTTCAATTTCATTTTCTATCCCCTTAAATACCAAGACCAGATATATACCAGATATATAAAAATGTTACATTATGCAATTACATTGCTATTTTTAAAAATCTAGGATGCTGTGAATACTTAAACGTGTTTTTTATTGATAGAGAAAGGAAATCCACTTATGTCCTACATATAACACTGAAAATAGATTCTAATTATAACATACATTACAAATTTTCATTAATGCCACCTGAATTTTTATCATTATTAAAGGAATTCTCTTCAAAAAACAATGAAGTTTGTCATTAAAGACAGAAATGTCTTTGACAAAAATAACGTGTGCTTTGCAGTGTTTATGAGAAAGTGGGTTCGTCATCCGCAGACATTTCTGCTGCTGATGCCACGCGTGTGTGCAGGGAGGGGGGGCTCTGCTCCCCTACTGCCTCCTCCGAAAGTATCTGTCTGCAGGGCGCCTTGTCCCATAAAGAAGCTCGTCTTGGTGAAGAGGACAAGCGAGGTGTCCAGCCAGCCCCCATCAAGCAGACCCGGCCTGTGGAAGCCGTCCTAGGAGGTGCCACGTGGCAGAGAGCAGAATGTCTGGCTATTCTGGTGCTAAACGGGTTTGCTGAGAGCGTTTCTCTTCTCTTGACTAATCCATGGTGGGTGTGGGTGGGTGGGTGGGTGTGTGTGTGTGTGTGTGTGTGTGTGTGTGTGTGTGTGTGTGTGTGTGTGTGTGTGTGTGTGTGTGTGTGTGTGTGTGTGTGTGTGTGTGTGTGTGTGTGTGTTTAACTCATCCTTTTGCTTCCAAGAATGGCTGGAAGCGAGGGGAATCTAGCATGCATCAGAGTTTTATGAGCTGGGTGAATGAGGGTGGGTGAAAATAACCATAAATTGGTATGTATTGGCTGTACCCACGTAGGGGACAGCTTCAAGTCTTTGTTATTTCACCCCGGGGGTAGGAATCTGTATAAACACCCTCACAGTCCATCCCTCTCTCTACCCCCATCACCCTTGGCAACCGCAAGTCTGATCTCAACTATTACATGTACAGGGATAAACAACAAGGTCCTACTCTGTAGCACAGGGAACTGTAGCCAATCTGCTGGGATAAACCATAATGGAAAAGAATATATTAAAAAAGAATGTGTGTATGTGTATAACTGAGGCACTTTGCTGTACAGCAGAGACTGGCACATTATAAATCAACTACACCTCAAGTGAAAAAAAAAGAAAACACAAACCCTCGCAAGGACTGTACCTGGTACATGTCATAGAGACATGTAGTCTTTTCATTCAGGTCACCTTGCATGCAGAGAGCAGAGTAGCTCTGCTCCTGAAAGCACAAGTCTGGGCCAGCATCCACCCGCTTCTCCCCACTCTTTAGCCCCCTCAGCCTTTTCCCAGGAGAGATTTGTTGTCTCTCCTCCACACCCCATGATGGCTATTTAAGTGCAGCTCTGGAGGGCACAGTGACCTTCCAGGAACTTGGGGACAGCTGAGTTTTTTGGAAGTACTGAGCTGATAGAGTCCTATTAGGGCACCTGGTATGGAAAATGCTGCAGCTTTGGGGGATGTAGACAATCAAAGGGAGACAGGCACAGGAGAGAGATCCCCTCACTCTCCGTTCAGCTCTCCTTTCAATATACACAGTAGGGCTTTTTTCCTTCTTTTATTGCAGAAGAAGGTATTTTAATCTGCTCTTATCAAAAAGTCAAAATAAAATGAACAGGAAGTTTAAAAACAGGTCCCTATGCCAACTGCAAGCATATAGTGGTTGTACAAGAAATATCTGCTAAACTTAATTGAATTGTGGCTTAATGAGTCATTTCTCTGAACCTCAAAAGTGTTCAATTTTTGTGGAAAGGTTTTGCAGATACCTCAGATGAACAGGCTCTGATTGACTTTTTGGGAAATGTAGCACAGAAACGACTGCAACACTTTTCAAAAATAGATAAGGACTATTAAGAAACATAACCAGAACAGAGCCACAGAATATGCAAAACCAATTTAATTATTAGCGTGAAATTTCCCTCTTAACTTAATTTAATAGAATTACATTATCTTAAAGAGGATATATGTATATTTGTTAAAAACAGTCGCTTTAGGATTAAGATGATTATAAACGTGAGTCAGGCAAAGGAGGCCCCACACAGCACACGGCGTGAAATGGAATCACTTAATTGGCGGCATGCAGCTTGCCACTGATGGTAACCAGGCAGAGCTGTGAAGCTCGTGTAATTATGAGCAAAGCTGAACAGCTGTTTTTCTTTATTGATGTCTACCTTTTTCCTATAATGACTATTCAAATTTAGCTTCTTGATTTTTTTTTCCCTCAGCAAAATAAGGCTGCAGTATTATCCAGCGATAAAAAGGAATGAGCTATCAAGACACGAAAAGACATGGAGAATCTTTAAATGTCTATTGCTAAGTAAAAGAAGTCCATCTGAAAAGGTTAGGATTCCAATTACATGACATTCTGGAAAAGGCAAAACTATGGAGACAGTAAGAAGATCAGTGGCTGCTGGGGGTAGGGGGTGAGGAGGAAAGTATAGATGGAACACAAGGGATTTTTAGACTAAACTATCCTAATGATACTGCAATGGTGGAGACTAGTCATTCACTACACACTTATCAAAATCTGTAGACTGTACAACACAAAAAGTGAAGCCTAATGTAAACTATGGACTTCAGTTAATAATACTGTATCAACATTTTGTCATCATTATATGAAACCTGCTAGGCTGTGGAAAGTATATAACACCAACGATAATTATGGTGTAGCAAGACATTAATAACGGGGGAAACTATGTATGCATGTGGGGAAGGGTGAGCAGGTATATGGGACTTTCTGTTCTTTCCCTTTAATTTTTATGTAAACCTAAAATTGCTTTAAATAATAAAGTCAATTAATTACATTTTTAAAAAAGTCAGTAAAATCAAACTTTCAAACTATTAAGCCACACGATAGTAAGTCATTTGCAAGACTAGGTCACTTTGTTTTAAATTAATAACATGACCCCATTTGTACCTGATATTGCCATTAATTTGATATTAATTAATTAAAATTAAATAACCTTACTATTAAAAGAAGCACTAAACGTGTTTACTTGTTTTAGGCTTTGATTCCTATAACTCGTAGTAAGAAAAATCAATAAAAACTTAATGTTTTAGAATATGCTTAATAATTAGTCCCACAAAAATTAATTTATGCGTATGGTCTGTGTTGAGCCTGTTCTTATTGATTGAATTTTCTTTCCTCTCTGCCTTCTATTGCACCTCCCATATTAACTAGAAATTTGAAATCAGGCCCGTCTGTGTGTGTGTCTCTATATCAGGGTGCCAGACAGCCTGGAGACCTCTGCTGGCTGCAAATGATGAGGACACTAGATCAGCCCTGGGAGATGGAGGGGAAGGGGAAGGAGAGAGGAGAGCAGAAAGTTATCAGGGATTGACACGATCCTCTATTTGAACTGTCAAATAAATACATTATGTGTATCTCCCAGGGCCTTTCTCATTCATAAAACAAGCACAGACAGTAAACAGACAAGCCAGCACAGAAAGACTCACCCTGAAGTCCCGGCCCCACCACTTACTTGCTATATGACCTGGCACATGTCACTTAAATTCTCTGTGCCTCTCTCCTCATCTATCAAGTGGGGGTTTGAGTAGGAACCCACCTGCAAGGTGAATTAGTAAGCTCAGCAGACATTGCTCCTCCCTGTATCTGTCTAGGTACTGTAGCCGAGACTGAAGGGCAATCTGTTAAATAAAGTTGATGCTAGTGACAAAGAAAAATGGAAGAGTGCCTTCTTCCTGATCCAGGACTTTGCTTTATCCTCTGAGCTCATACTTCAAATGCTAATTCCTCCTGGACATTTAAGATGGAATTATAGCTTGAGAATAAATTTACCTGGGAAAAGTAGTGTGAATTACAAATTAAAAATCATTGAAAGTTTCTTTGAGAAGATTAGCTTCCTTACATAAGTAAACTTTGTTTTTAATAGCTACATTTAAAAGCAGAAAAAAACTTAGACCATAGTCTATCTGTCTTATTTCCAGAGCATGGAGGTGTCACCATTAAAATGTAGCCACGCTTGCTGGCAGCAAACATAATGGTCACATGAAATATCTGTTGTGAACATTTAATGCTCTTTTAAACAGCAGGATTATTCACATCCTTCCAATTTTTAAGAGACGAATAACTCTTCCAAGCAAATATTTGTATTTCTATGGCTTCTCTGTGCTTTCTTCAACTACGATAGAAAAGTCTGCAGGGAGGTCAGCCTTCCCAAACGTGGCCATAAGGCTGCTGGGGGATTCTCTAAAGCACAAACGTATTTGGCTAAATCTGCTTCTTCTGTCCACCCTTCATTCTGTTTTTCTATTTTGTCCTTCAGTGTATTCAAATGAAGGATAGCCTGATTTCTTTCCATCCCAATGTGCTAATCTTCAAGGTCTCCAGCGTTTAAATTCTAGCTCATGAATAAGATTATGCAAGCGATCTTCATAGCTCAGACTCCTTTCCCCAGAATACACCATGTTCTCCTTCCCTGGGTCGTAAGATAAAGCACTGCTCAGTGGCAGTTAATCTTTGTGCTGCATGAAGCATCGTGAGATGTCACAGACCAGGAGGAAAAGATCCAGTTCTACCAGGTAACCTCAGCTGGACCTGTTACTCTGTTCCATTGAGCAATGATGACTCTCATCTTAACCTCCATGGGTATCATATGTGATAATAGTTATGATGGGCTTTTAAAACTGCAACGTGCCCTACAACTATAATGTATCATCACAGTTATGTGATGGGGGTTAAATATAATACAGTCGATTCTCAATATTCACAGTATTTATGTTTTCTATAGTAAGTGCAAACACCGAATTAGCAAATACCGAACCGTTGCTCTCAGGGGAAATACAGGGCAAGGTTCCTGCGAGCCTCTGGTCACAGCATTTCATCAACCAATCAATACCTAACCTCGTTTTATGTGTGTTTCTGTTTAAAGACACCTTATTTGACATATGTTGTTGATTCACTAACATGAAACTCGCGGCCAAAAGCACTGTAACTCATGCTTGAATGAGGCTTATTTAATCCACATACTTTGTCTGTGAAGCACAAAGCCTTCTTGCACTTAAGAACAACAGACGGCACTTCAGTACTTCATTTGGGGCCATTCTGAACAGGGAAATCACTAATAAAAAGCCCCCAAATGCAAAAGGACGTGGCACTAAATAGACCATGAAAATGACAGTTGTTCACAGTGTGAGAGCTGAAACGAGACGGCAGCGTTGCCTTGTCCCCCTCAGCTGGAATGTGGGCGTTGGTGACAAATATTTTGCTGCTCTGCACATCTCTGCAAATGACCACAAAAGCACCACTAGCAGATCTTAACAAGTAGGTGAATTTGCAAATATGAAATCTATGAATAATGACGACTGACCACGTGAATATAAGAAGTTAAATTTTCTGTGTCTTCTGGAATACTTCTGAATATTATAATAGAAGAATTTTGGCTTTCAGAGTGTTTGCTTATTCAGAAATAATTGGGTATGCAAATATACCCTGTATGTCAAAAACAGGTGAGCTGAAGATTTGGGACAAAAATAGATTCCCTGCTTTTGACAATCTGGTTTAACCAAATACTAAAAATGTCATAAAAACAGAACTTATGTTCTCTCACTGAATTTCAATAATAAATGCCTTTTTTGGTTTGTTTTTGTTAATGAAAAATAATTTAATTTTGTAAAAGAAAGGTGGAGATGTGATGGTACCAATTTGTCTTCAATTGAACATTTCCCAAAGTTTTCAGTGCTCATTTAATTCCTTGTTTTTATGAGTGACTTGGTATTGAGGTCAGACTTCCCTTTATTTTTTATTAATTAAAAGTCAAAGACTAGATGTAGTAACACTGCCTAAGATGTACTGAGCACTTACTATGTAGCAAGCGCTGCGATAGTGCTTTACATTCATCATACCATTTTTAATCTTCATAGCAAAGCATGTGACATCAGTACTGCTATTACCCACAGTTTATAATTAAGAAAACCGAAGCTCAGATATGCAGGGAACCTGCTGTAGCTCCTTTAGCAGATAGGACAGCTGATCCCAGGTGTCTGACGCCGGAGCCTGCGTTCCTAGCCTTTACTCTTCGAAATCTCCACTTCCAGCCTAAACTTTATTAAAAGATTTGCTTTTGCAGCTGTCTTATCTGGATGTTTAGAGTGTGTCTTTTGATTATGCTGCTGTCATTATCAATTGTATTTGTTAAAGACACATTTGGGTGACAAGGGAAGATGATCACGCCGCCGAGAGTGTGTTATTTTGGAAAGGATATTGAACGAACCTGCCATATGAGATCTTGGCCCAGTCATTTAATCTCTGTGAGCATCGTTTTCCTCAGCTGTGATATGATGAGGTTTAAATACATTATATCCTAGACACTTCTATGATTCTATGAAGGTAATGATGATGAAAAAAAAAACCCAATGGATTTCTAAGAATGAAAGTTATTAATGCAATTAAAAAAGAATGCCAAGCTAACTCACGGGACAAATTCCATCTAAACAGAAGGCCTCCCTCAGCCTTGAGAAGATTTTGGACATTAAGACTATGTTAAATGTTCTTTAGGACGTGAAAAATTAGATATAATTGCATCTCTTCAGTTTTAATATTATTTCTTGCCTACCACTTAAATAAGCTTTCTCATCAGTGTTTTACTGCTTCTTTAATCATTGTAATAAAAGCCGAAGGCAACTGAGAAGAAATTTCAATTAACTATTTGCCATTTGTTCATTCATCAATTTTGACGCATTCAACGCAGGAGGCAGAGGGGAATCACAGGGCGACGACCTGCTCTCAGGGATTCTCTCTAAAGGAGCAGCAGACAGTTCAATCCACCACATTTTCCTCTGTCTCCATTTAAAGAAATGCATTCTGTTAATCATTCCCTTCAATCACACCTCTAAAAGAACTACCGGATTCTAAGCTGTAGATAAATATTTAATTCCCGTGCATTTCCCAATCTCTGCTGGCGAAGGCAGGAAAGTCGGGCATGAACAGGAGATGATGGTGTGATCACTGCACGTCCCTCCTCCTTGCCCATCAACCTTCTGCAGCGTCTCAGGCACCAGCTCCTCGTGGACACTTACTAAACACCACGCCATGAATAAACAACTCCAGAGAACAGTGTGGATTAGATCCTCTTTTACCTCGATCACTTCTTTAAAATGGAAATTGGTATTGAGGTAACTGCTGAATCACACGCAGTTACAGAAATAAGAGAGATACCTTGTATATTTTGCCAGTTTTCCTCAAAGGAAACATTTTGCAAAACTATTGTAGAATGTCACAATCAGGATACTGAGATGGATACAATTCACTGATGGTACTCAAGACTTTGTACGTGTGTGTGTGTATGTGTGTATTTAATTCTATATAAGTGGATCACCTGTGCAGGCTGTCTATTCACCACCACAGTCAGATATTGAACAAATCCGACTGTAAGAATCCCTCGTGTTGCCCTTTTATATCCACAGCCCCTCTGGCCTCTCTTTACCCCTCCCTCGCACCCGTCGCCAACTGCCGGCAACCGCTAATCTGTCCTCTATTTCTAAAATTCTGTCACTTCAAAAATGTCATGTAAATGGAATCAGTAGGTGTGCAACCTTTCGGGATTGGATTTTCCCTCCGAATAACTCCCTGGAGATCTATCCAAGTGGTTTTGTGTCTCAATAGTTTGCTCCTTTCTTTACTGAGCAGTACTCCATGGCATGGAGACACTGCTTGTATTATTTTCCAGTGGAGCTGCATTCTTTTCTCTTTTGCCTTTCTGAATAATGACCGGGTCCAAGTCAACCCAAGACACCATCTGCCTGCAGAAGGAGTGCAGGCAGAGGTGGGAGGAGGGAGGGTTACTACAGGTAATGTTCAGTTTCTGACATGTGTCATGGGACCATGCATCCACGGAATACTCTGCAACGTGTCCAGAACAGAAGTCTTACTTTTTATCCCCTGGTTCCCAAACCACTTCTCACCCAATGCCATTCTCAGTAAATAGTACCACCATGTACCCAGTTACCCAGGCCAAAATCTTGGGGAGCCGTCTTTTATCTTTTTTTCACCTACCACCCAATCTATCACCAAATACTGTGGGCTCTTCCTTCAACATATTCCTTTTCCAAATGCTTCTCCACTGCTGCCACGGTAACTGTTTTGGCGCAAGACAAACTGTTTTGCGCCGTCTCTCACCGGGGCTCTACAGCTGGAACTTTGCTGCTCTCCTCCTGCCCTTTCCCATCCACCCCTGCGCTAGTTAGCACAGCACCCGGCAGCTGGAATGATGCTCCTAACAGCTCAGTCGGATCCAAGCCACCTGCTTCTTCCCACCTCACCTCCACAATGGTCTTCAAGCTGCTGTCTAGCTGCTGGCTAAGGCTCTACCTTCGTCTTTCTGTCCTGTCATCATCGTGGTCTAGCTACCCCAGCTTTCTTGCTATTCCTTGAACAAGCCGAGCACAGGCCTCCACCTCAGCCTCCCAGCCTGGGCATCGCCCTCCACGCTTCCTGGGACACTTCCCCTCCCGCTGTGCACACGCTGCTGCCCTCACTTCATTTAGGCCTCTGCTTAAACGCCACCTCCTCCTACCTTCTCCGAGAGGACTTCCCCGAATCCTCCTTTATTTTTCTTCACAGCATTTACCGCTAGCTAACATCATATTACACAATTATTTTCTCAGCCTTTGTTCATGCCCACTGGAACACATGCTTCATAAAGGCAAGGGCTTTTTCTGTTTTATTCATTGTTTCATTGCTATCGCTTGGCATATGTAAGGGTTCAATATACTTTTGAGTGAATTTCCCCAAATTCCTTTACCCATAAATTTTTTTTTTTTTTTGCAGTACGCGGGCCTCTCACTGTCGTGGCCTCTCCCGTTGCGGAGCACAGGCTCCGGACGCGCAGGCTCAGCGGCCATGGCTCAGGGGCCCAGCCGCTCCGTGGCATGTGGGATCTTCCCAGACCGGGGCACGAACCTGTGTCCCCTGCATCGGCAGATGGACTCTCAACCACTGCGCCACCAGGGAAGCCCTACTCATAGCTTTTAAGCCATGAAGGACTAAGCAAAGCAGGTCACAGTGTTCTCCTGTGACACAGAGACAGTACCTACCCTTCCAGCCAACATGGGGAAGACACGAAGCTATTTCTTAGTCGCAGGAGAATTTGGTGACAGGGAGCATGGCAGATTGCATCCACGCCCCCTCCCCCAGCCCTCTCTCCCTCCCCGTCACTTGCTGTTTCTCCGACTGAAGAAGCAAGAGTTTATTTCTCTTCTTGACTCTGGATTTGGTCAAATGGCTTAATTCGGACAATGGCATGCTAGTGGGAGTGGCAAGACCAAAAGCTTGAAAAGTGCTCACCCGACCGGGCTGCTGTCTGTGTCTCTGCCACTGGCTTGAGATGAATACGCCCGTGTAACCCTACAGCCCCGGAGGAAGACGACAGGTGTATCACAGAGCCCTCAACTCTTAACTGCCCTGCAGGTCAGTGAGGAGGAGTGACTGTTGGAACTGCTTGTCATCTGGCACTACCTGGTAGAATAGGTAAAAGCAAGGCTTTATTTTTAAGCCCAAGAAGACTACGAGAAAAGAGACCCAGAGGGAGAGAGAAGAGCTGAGCTTTGCCCGGAGAGCAGGCAGTGCTCACAGAGGGTGAGGAGAGGCCTGAGGCTGAGAGCTCCTGCCCAGCTTCCCCACGTGGGGCTCTGGGAGGAGCCTGCCACGTAGGGGGCTCTGCACCACCCTGGGGCAACCTGGCCTCGTCAAGAGAGGGGAGAAGAGTGAGCAGATGTGTCTCTGGCTCTCCAGCCCTTCCCTTGTGAGGAGTAAACCCTGAGAGGAAGCCCATGACTCCACCACGGGGCTGCTGTGGGGAGGCTGCCATGGGGAGCGGGGAGGACATGACAGAGACTCGGGGCTCTGTCCCCTCCAGTGAGGGACAGAAGCAGCAAAGGGAGTGATAGCAGATGCTCTCTGGGAGCATTGCCTCAGTCAAGGAGGGACTCGAAGTTCATCAACCTCAGATCTTAGCATCCAAGGCCAGACAAGCACGCAGGGACCAGGTGGACACAGGACACCGGGCTGGAGGCCAGCAGATGGCAGATCTTGCAAACTCAAGGAAGGACCAGCAATGATCTGGGTCCCTCCCTGTGATGATGCTAAAAAGAACATTTAAGCTACAACATCTCGCTGCCCACCCCCTTCTATGTTCCACACACCTACACACATGTGTACAGAAGGAAGCAGGGGACAGGGAGGGCCACTTGAGAGACTAAGCGTCTTCGTTCCGGAGGGACAGAGCACGACAGAAGGCACTGTTGAAACGGCGAGTCAGACTCAGCTGTCAGCCAGGCTGGACACCGTGTACCTGCCCTTGCTACCCTAGAAGGAACGTCAGCTCACCACAGACAAATGAAGACACTGCATTTTCTCTGCACATGCAAGTTGTTTCATGCATGACAATGTGCAACTCTGTTATAACCATAGCAACCTCCAATTTGGTCTCCCTGCAGCCTCTCACTCACTTCCTGTTACGTATTTTCCGCTCTGCAGATGGTGTTATCTTTCTAAAATGTCGACCTGATCAGGTTATTCTCCTGATTAAAAAAAAAGTCCTTCCGTGACCCCCTTTGGCCCCCAAGACAACATTAAAACCTTAGCATGACTTGGGATGGAATCCAGTAATATGGCGACGTCTCTGCCTTCACCTCGGATTCTAAAGACGGCTGACAGCCATCCCCTGAGCTCTGCACTTTCTCTGGTCTGCGGAGCGTGCAGGGTAGGGATGCAGGACGAGCCAGAACTGCTGGGAGTTACTGCTCCTGGCAGCAGCCCTGAGCCAGACCAGGTGCGGATGAGGGGCGAGGCCTGGCTTCCACCTGTTCTGCGCTGTCTCCCGCAGTCCCCCACGGTTCTGAGCTCTGCTTGCCCGCAACGTGAGGGGCCCGATAATGGTCCATTCCTTTCCCTGTTCCATTTCTCCACTGCCCTACTAGTATTTCCTGGGGTCCTTTCTCAAATAAGCTGGTATTCACGTCCTCATCCCCTTGCCACTACTCCACCAAGGGGCTTCTCTCCTGGAACAGGGGCTGGACCTCTGACCGCAAGAGCTCCTCCTGGGAGAACCCGAAACATGATAGGTGACTGTACACTTCATCAACACACTGGGCCACATTTTTAGAGTGAATGTGGGCATTGCTAACGATATACACTTGTCCTGGAATGAGGCAACTGGGCAAAGCAGGACATTTGGTCCCTCCTTATAAAGCCTGTTTTGATATGAACCCAGTTTACGGCTGCTGCATTTTGATCACCTGCTGCTTCTTACCCTAATTTCAACCCTTCTGAATGAAACTGGCTGTGGTTCCTGAAATTTCCCTCACAGCACATTGTGTTTTCAAAGCTGGTCATAATACCGCCCAGCCCACGTGCTCCTTTGCAGTGTGAGCTGGTCACTGAGCCATCAAGAGGCAGAGTCAGCTTCCCCTTTCCTGGAATCTGGGCTGCAGCCCAGATCTGGCCAGTAGCAGCTACTAAAGAGATTGTGTGTGAGCTCTGAGGCTGGGTCTTAGAGACCTCCAGCTTGCACCTTTGCTTCTTCAATGCTCCTTCAAAGAGACCAGCTACCATGAAAGGAGGGAGCCCAGGCAGCCATGAGGTGGAGCCCAGGGCGGGGGCAGGGTGGTGGGGTGGGAGCGGGTGTAGGCGGTTGGCTTGGAGGGGAGAACTGGGGTCCCCCCCACCGGCTGACAGCCCCAGTGAAACTCCTGGGACGCCACGTGACTGAGGCCACTGTGGACCATCCAGTCATTCTTAGGCCCCAGCTGAGACCACGTGAAACAGAAGAGCCATCCAGCCAGGCCACAGGATTGTGTGAAGTAATAAAGTATTGTTGAAGCCGCAGAGTGTTCGGTGGGTTGCTGAACAAAACAGAGAACTGAAAAATCCCTCCTCTCCCTGCCCTCTGCTCCTCCCCGTACCTTTGCCCGGATAACTGTAACTTAGCACTCCGATCTCAGTTTCTATGTCGCTTTCCCTGGTGTGCCTTCCCTCATTTCCCAGACGGGGTTAAGTGCCCTTCCTTCTTGCTCCCAAAGAACCCAGTATTTCCACCTTCCATTTATCCTGCCACCCGTCCTTCCCCTTCGAATTGCCTTTTCATCCTCTGCTGCTCTCTTCCAGTTAGAACCTAAGCCCCTTTAAGAAACTGTGCCTGTCCTGGACACCACTGGTGTTCCAATGACATTTCCAATGCCTGGCGCGTGACAAATGATGACTACATACTTGTTCAGTTATGACTTAATAAAAATAACTAATGTTTATTACACACATACTATGGGGCAGACCCCATGCTACCTGTTAAACATGTGTTATTTTGTTGAATCCTGTAAAGCAGGGACCTTTACTATTCCTGTTTTATACACGAGGAAACAGAATGCACAAGATGTTAAGTAACTTGCCAAAGTCATACTGTTTGTAAGTGACAGAGTAAGAATGCAAACCCACGTGTGTGACCGCAAAGGCTGTTCTTAACTGCAATCCTTATGTATCAGTCAGGATGGGCTAGGTTGTGACACAGTAACAAATAGCCCTATAGTCTTGGTAGCTCAAGAAAGCAAAGGGTTTTTCCTTTCTGATGCTATAGATTTGTCATAAGTTGACAGGGTTCTCTGTCCACTGTGGTCACCGAGGGATCCAGTTTGATGGAGTAACCACTGTCTTGAGGTTTGTCGATCACCCTATCAAAGGGACAGAAGGACCCCGGAGGGTCTTGCACCAGCAATTAAATGTTCTAGCCCAGAAACTGCACATGTCTTTTCTACGCATCACTTTTCTGGCTGGAAATACTCAGTGAGCAGTGTAATGTCTACCAGAGTATATACCACCTCACCCATGAATGAACACAGTGGTATGTCATCTCCTGCTGTGTGAGGAGACTTTGCCAAAGTTCTGGAAAGTTTTGGAAAACCCTAGAATAAGGATTTCTTAACAACAGATCATAAGATTCACGCTTTAGATTATAATGGAAATCACACAGTGGCTCCCAAAACGTCTATCTTCTATCACAGTTGCTTTGATAGTCATAGTTTGGAAAAAAGCTCTGGGACCCATATGACTTACAAACGATATTAAATTCAGACGAATCCGCATTCGCCTCTAATTCTACCACCCCAGATGCTGCCACTGACAAATAGCTCTGGTCAGTAAAGCAATGATCACTCTGCATGAGTTAGTATTCAACTTCTTCCCAAGTACAGCTTCTCAAACTCATACAGAGGAAGTAATACCTTTTTCCTATAGAAAAGTTATTAATTAATACCTTTACTTAATAGGTAATTAATTAAGGTAAGGTATTTTCTGCAGGTCTACTTTATTATGATTTTGTATTACTATGCTGCACGGCCAAAACACAAATAGTTATTTTGAAAAAAATAAAAAGAGGGCTCAGATTTTACTTTCTAAAAAGAAAAGTAAAACGAGGACTGCCATCCTGAACACAGAGGCTATCTGTTTAATAACACAGAACGTACAGTGACATGACGAGCAGCAGATATTGACATTCTTCTAAATTCTTGTCTATAATACACCCATAATGGTGCATGACCTCAAGGAAACCTAAATATAATTATCCTTTTAGTTCTCACACGGAACAGAACCTTCTCAGCTTTAATATTGCATCTTCCACCTTTTAAAAAACAATTTATTTAAAACATATGTCCTGATATAAAGTTATCAGTCATAATTCTAGTTATTATCCTAAAATGTTATAAGTCACAGAAATATCCAAGTGTCCTGCTAATTGCATTGTACTCCAATTTTTAACCATGCTATTTTAAGTTTTGTCCTCTACAGACAATCATTACTTTAGGCCGATGTTTTTACAAAATGAAGATTTTCAAGAAGACTCATGAAAAGAACTTTTTTTAAAAAACAAATGTAAGTTTCTGATAGCCTTTAGGTAATACCACTGAATTGGGTAACAAATGACAAAACTCTAATGGAAAACCGGATTACTTCATCCAGATCAACAGGAATTAATTACATGGGACTGAATGAACTGATGAGTATGGTTTATAACTTTATGACATTTTGGAAAATATACTAGCTTTAATTTCCACTTAAAAAAATCATAATCTTACGGTTTCAGGGGTTTTTAGGCTATATGTAATCTGGTCTCACTCAATCCAGAAAACTCCTCAAAGTACAGGACAAATTTCCATTTAGCTTTTGTTAAATACTCTTAATCTTGGAAAGTCCACTACCTCAAAATAGTGGCCACTCATTTTTGAATAGCTGAGCTATTAGGAAGTTCTTTCTAATACGAAACTGAAATTTTCCTCTCACTGGGCTACTTCGGTCCCACTGAGTAAGCCTCTACAAAGCCTTACCCTTCCTTCATGGAGCAGTTGTCAAATACTGAAAACGGATTCTTTCACTTCTCTTAAATCATATCTTTTTATTGGTATAAATATCTTCAGGTCTTTTGATTTTTCCTTTAGGGGTCCTTTATCTATCTGGTCTTCTTAGAAGATTAATATACATCTTACAATGAGGTGCCTAGGATCGGCCATGACACCCCAGCTGAGGTCTGACTGTACTTCCTTGCTATGGACACAGTTCCCTTATTAAGGTAGTTCAGTACTGAATTTATTTAAAAAATCAGTCACCACATAATGTTGGCTCATATCAAACTGTCCATAAAACCAACACCCTGAGTCTTTTTCTGTGATACCAGGAGTCTTCCATCTTCTACTTATGTGCTTTTTTTTTCTTTTGCTCTAAGTGCAGGAATTAAGTTTATATCATTATATTCCACCTTATTATTTTTATCCTATCTTTCTAGCCTGTCAAGATGCTTTTGAAGTGCTTTTTATCATCCAGCTTATTAAACCATCCCTCTCAGCTTTGTGTCATTTGCAAACTTAATGAACATTCTATTTGTAATAGAATGTTTTTTTTTTGCGGTACGCGGGCCTCTCACTGTTGTGGCCTCTCCCGTTGCGGAACACAGGTTCCGGACGTGCAGGCTCAGCGGCCATGGCTTACGGGCCCAGCTGCTCTGCAGCATGTGGGACCTTCCCAGACCGGGGCACGAACCCATGTCCCCTGCATCGGCAGGCGGCCTCTCAACCACTGCGCCACCAGGGAAGCCCCTATTTGTGTCTTTATCCAAGGCATTGATAAAAATGTTGGAAAAACGTGAGTAATACAGAAGACCTGCTTCAGGCTTCCAATTGACTTAAAGATTCCCTTGAAAGATTATTAAATCTGTTGCTGAAAATCAGACATATAAAGTCTATGACATCACTCAGCTAGTAAATGATGGACATAACTAGGTCTGGTGATATCTCTACTTTGTGAAGCTTTGCTCACTGCTAGGGATCCTGACTTCCTTCTTGGCTTGGAGGATTCAGAAACGTGGCAACTCATTCCAAAATTCTGATGTTGGTTGACAGTGATCACCATTTTATTTCTAGAATATATTTCCTCTGTTCCCTTTAGAAGTCACACTTGTCGTTGACTAGGCACCCTTCTTTCATTCTTTTGATGTGTCCTTTTTCAAGCGGTGCTCATCAAAGAGCTCCATGTGGAGGCCTATTATTTATTTAGATCCACCTCCTTTTCCTTCTTTTATGCGATCAGTTTCTGATTAGCAGCCGACTCAGCTAACCAACATCCTGGGGGCATGGATCGCTAGGGGTTGTCAAAACCTTACTGGTTTATACTAGATATCCTTTTGAAGTTCAATCCGTCTTTCCAGGTGGATATGTACAGAGCTGGTGAGTGCATATTGGTTGTTTCTCACTGAAGTGTATGTCAGTTTCAGAGGGAAATTTTAAAGGGCTTCTCATCAGTCCTGCTCCTACTAAATGACCAAGCTTTTAAGGAACATTGGCTGGAGGAGGTGGCCAGTAATCAGCCTCGCCAGACACCCACGTGTCTTTTGTGGTCCTCATGTGTGACTCCTTTGACTGTATTAACAGAATTTATCTCCAGAGTATCAGATCTCTTCCTTGCTTCTTCATCCTTCGAAAGACGCGGGTGTTATCAGGAAGCAATGCCTAGCTCTTGGTGTCACACATCTGTTTCAAATGCCACCTCTACTAATGACTAGGAGGGACATTAAGTCCGTGGTTCTCAGTTGGTGGTGAATCTGCCCTTGGGGAGAACAGTTGGCAACATCTAGAGACAGCTGTGATTGTCACAACTTGGGTTGCTACTTGTATCCAGTTGGTAGAGGGCGGGGGTGGGGCACTGCTAAACACCCTACAATGCACAAGTCAACCACTACAACAAAGGATGATGTATCTGACCCCAAACTGCAGTATTGCTGCTGTTGGGAAACCTGCTTTAAGAAAATAACCCTTCTGAGCCTTGGGTCCGTTTCCTGTACAGTGAGGGTAACAGTGGTCCAGGGCAGTGTCGTGAGAATTATAGGCAACACTGTACTTAGAACACACACCATAACGACTGGCACAGAGCCAGCATCAAAAAACGGTAATTATTTTCTTAATTATTACCAGGCATTACATTGGTTACTCCTTAAGATGTTATTAGCTTAATACTAAAAAGGTAGTTCATTTACTCCACAAATATTTTTTTGAGCACTTTCTATACGCTAGGCACTGATCTGGCTGATGCAAATAGATTAGTTAAAAGGAAAACAAGAAAACACACTCCAACTTCAGGAAGCTAACAGCCTGCAAGTAGGCACTGTGTTCCCATTTTGTAACTGAGAGAACCCAGGCCCTGCGAGGTTCAAGTAATGTACCCAAGGGTTCAACACTGATAAGGGGCAGAGCCTGGATTCAAACACCACCAGCTGCTACAGACTGAGGTGTCTGTAATTTGTGTCTCCCCAAATTAATATGTTGAAATCTTAACCCCCAATGTGATGACATCAGGGGATGGATCTGGGATTAGATCATGAGGGTGGAGCCCTCTCGAATGAGATTAGTGCCCCTCTAAGAAGAAACAGGAGACAGCTTGCTTCTCTCCATGTCACGTGAGGATACAATGAGAAAACGGCTGTCTGCAAACTAGGAAGTGGGCCCTCACCAGACACCCGATCTGCTGGTACCTTGATCTCGAACTTCCCAGCTTTCAGAACTGTGAGAAATAAACGTCTGTTGCTTAAGCCACCTAGTCTGAGCTGACTAAGACACCAGCTTTGCCTGATTCCAAAGCCTACATGCTTTCTACTCCACTATTATCAGACGCCTGCTTTTAGGAAAACCAGATTGCAAGGTGTGTGAGAATGGCAGATCTCACTTCGGTGCTGATTTTTATTTATTGTCTTAGCATCATCATCCACATACCCTCTAATTCTGCAGGATATGCTTTTTGTTCCTTTTCCCTTCTACTCTTCATTAATTTAACAAATGTTTATGGAGCACTTGCTCCTTGTTAGGATACAGCAGAGCTAAGACACACTGCCTTCGTCTGCAGAGAGCTCCGGGGCTGGTGTGGACGACAGTCCGTCTCAGCAAGTCTCGTGTGGGACCTGCAGCATCACCTTGACTTACCCTCAGGTGCATGAGGCCATGAGGCCACCTCCATGTCGGGGCTGCGGATGTCCTTACAGGTATCTGTGCTTATTTATGTACCTCATCACATGCACAGTTAGCTTATCTGCACAGCAAAATTTTCCTTTGGTGAACAGAAAACTCTGGGTGTGACATTCATACATCTGAAGTTCATGTTATGCTTTTAGCTTGACACAGATTTCTAGCACAGTAGATACTTAGTTATCATAGAGGATTTGCCTTTACAATGTTATTTGTTCATGATCCTGAGGGTCCACGCCTCATTGCACACTGTAATTTTGCTGAAGAACCAATTTAATCACCTGACGTGAAATGCTGGTGAACAAGAGGGTGTTACTCATAGTGAGGGAGCCTGGCAATCACCCAACATTCCTGTCAAACTAAAGAAATAAAGTCCATTGTTTCAAGTATGTTCACGGTGGATGTTACTTTAGGAATATCATAGTGCGGTGTCTTTAGGAATATCAGTGTACAGTGTAGGGTTTGTTTTGATGGAATCATTACAACCCTGAAGGAACACTCAGAATTTCCAATTATTCTTCGGTGCACTGTGGAATGCACGTGGCGGCATCTGGGCACTCAGCAACATCTCGGGTCCATGCCCTGTGGATGCCGAAGCCTCTGTCCCACTAAAATGCTGGCGTGTGTAAACAAATGATAATGGCATCACTTGACTCTCAGCTGCATTCCTTCTGGACCTTGGCCCTTAATGACAAGTTCTTTTGATCCGTTTAACCAGGGACTCTCATCAGAGAGACGCAGCTTCAAAACGCTACTCTACCACATACTAGCTGAGTAACTTTGGCATACTGACCATGCTCAGCTTTAGTTTCCTCCTCTGTAAAATGAGGGTAATAATCATAGGTCTTGCTTAATGGATTGTTGTGACATTAAGTTGTCACATTTACACACATAAGACTTTTAGCACAATGCCTAAAACCGCAGGTGACCTGTGAGTCTGGGCGCTCTTTCCTTCTCCACTTCCACCCCACCGACTGAGCTACTGCCCCTCCTTCCTGCCTTTGTGGTGAGGATGCCGCCCTTTCCCGTGGGGCCTTACCTACAACTGTTTGCCCCCTGTCTTGCCTGGTGTCTTCCTGGTTCTAAGTCCTGGAATACTTTTCACTCTTGGCCACTCTCTGACATGGGATGTAGGCCTTATCCCTCAACTGGTCAACCTCTGCTACCCAAATCTCCTTCTTCTGCCTTCCTCTTTCATTCCTGAGTCAACCATCGCAGAGGTTACAGCACAGTAGTCAGGAACAGAGACCCCGGTATCTGACTGCCCGGGTCCAAGTTTTGATTCCACCACTTAAATTGGTGGCCTTGGGTCTGTTATTTAACCTCTTGGTGCCTCCGTTTTTTCATCTGTAAAATGGAGATGATCACATTGACTATCTCATGGAATTGCTAGGAAGAGTAAATGAGTTCATGTATCTGAAGTGCTTAAAATGGAGCTTGGCCCATACAAAGTCCTATATAAGTGCCTTATTGTTACTTACTATTATAGGTTGGGTCCCCTGTTCCCTTCATTATCTGCCAGCTCCTCCCACCCCCATCTTTTAAAATGAGTGCTTTTAACGATTAATAACATTCTGATCACAAATTCACCTCCTCCTTGGCCAGCACATTACCCACCATCTGACTATTTCCACTTTGGGTTCACAATATACGTCCTCTTAGAAAAAAAAATTCATTGGCTTTACATTAATCATTTTAAAATGCTTAGCCAATCACATCTCTATGTAATCTAGATAGCACGAATGTGTAGTAAAGAGAAGGGCCAGGGTGGCTCTTAAAGGAACAGATCCCAGATCAAGAAGCCAGGAGCAGACACTCGGCTTCATACGTGTTTCAGTCTGTCACACACCACAGAACATGGGTTTCATCACCATCACTGACTTAGAGGCCTCCACCACCAATCACAATGTATTTTAAAGGCGAACTAGTAGCTTCAGAAAATTAGGTGAGCAATTTACCCCCAATTCTTACCTATAACTTTTCCTAGAAAGAGCGACTTGGGAGAATTGAACAGAGTGTCAGACGAACTTGGCAGGTGGTAACTCACAGAAGGATAATGGTCCAGCTGCAGGAAGAAAAAGAGAGACACGTTTAGAAGAATGTCATCATCCTGCACCAGACTCAGATCTCCCGGGGGGGATGACATCATTCTTTGAACCTCAGTTTCTGGATCTTATTTCATCACTGCTGACTCTGAAATACCAGCCTGAGAAAATGGGAAGTCCATCCCTTCCTTTGCTGGGGTTATTGGAAAACAAATTGAGCTTTGGTAAGTGAAGACCCTTTACGAATTGTTCTCCAGCTTCTGCACATCTTCTGTGGATAATTTACCTGCTGGATTAAGATCCTTGCTCATTTTAACAAAGTGAAACCTGCTTGATCCAATCCCTAGTATCGACCTCTGAGATAGAAAATGCTACATCTATAGCGATGGACTTTCTTTAGGATCGTCTTACTGTACTGTTTTCTTCACCGTTTGGGTCTCTCAACTTGCACACAAATATTGATCTTCAGAATACATATATGTTCAAATATGAATATGAATATATTCACATATATGGATATGTAATTCAAATGCTGAGATTCAGGTTCATAGTTTTCTTGCTTATCAAAATGAGGGTGATTTCTCCTTCCTGCCACAGGGCAGGGACATCAGAGCCTGGAGGGGACAAAGACACCTTTGCTCTAGCAGAGCTGTCTTTTCAGAGTGGAGCTGAGTTGGTAGCAGAGGGAGGAAAAAATGAAGCAGATGGGACTAGCTTACAGGTAATGCCTGTTGTAGCAATGCACATTTCTGATTACACTTCCCACGTAAAAGTGCAAGTGGTGGTGTCCCAGAATCACAGAGCTTCTCTTGTCCTTTGTGTCCCTAAGTGGCTTTTCTTGCCTTAGCTGAATTTTTACAACCCAAACATTGTGGTTGTGTTTCCCCAACTGTGAGCTCCTAGAACTTTCTGTGCTTCTGTGTACCCACATGTGAAAAGCCTCTCTTGTAACCTTTCGTTTTTCTGAAATGAGTTTAATACCTGCTCAGGTGAGCATAAGGCAAGGTGTGGGTCAGAAGGAAACACTGCATCCCTATCTGGCAGGGCCTTCCCGAGGGAACTGCACCAGGAAGCTACTTGCTGAAGGCAGTAGCACAGACTCCAGAAACTAGATCCACTCCCGGGTCTTGGCTCCTGACGGGCCAAGATGGGCAAAGCTGCAGGAAGGAGACCTGCTTCCGGGAAGGAGAGGGTGGCTGGAAGTGCGCGGGGAGGGAGCTAAACTCACTTGTCAAGAGGAGAATGAGTTACTTTGAGGAACGATGGCTAATTATTAATGACCGCCTACACCGGAATTTTGAGACTGTTTACTAGAAACCTCGAGGTTATTGTTACTCAAGGTTAACAGTCAAAGAATCATCATGTCTCAGGAATTTTGGTAGTTTTGACCTGCAGAATGGGTACTGTAAGTTTTTTTGTGCGTGGGTATCTGGTAGTACTGCGATAAAAGTCCAAAACACATGATTAAAGCATTCAGCGGCGTGTTCGACTATAATTTTGAAAAGCTTTCTACAATTTCAAGTGCATCGTTAACAAAACACTTATTCTGGCCAGAGAATCTTAAACATTTTACTACTATATTGTATTTTCTCTGGAGCAAAGGCAACTATTTCTGCTGCTAAATATTAACTAGCTGCTTTGGCGCCATCTGGTGGCACACATGCATAACTGCTGCGGTCCCTCCATCCACTTCTACTGCCTGTTGTCAAAAGGCTTCCGGAAAGTGCCGATATATCAATAATTAGTAAGCTACCTTACTATGCTTCAGTGATGATCTCCCCCTAAATACTTCTCACTTAATCTATTTTGTTAAATAACTTAAAAATGGATACAAAGTATATTCATTATAGAGAAAATAATAGATTTGCAGACAAAAATTTAATGTTAATTTTTTGTCTATTCTTTTGATTTTTTTCAAAAATTGGATGGAAGCCAACTACACATATTGTTTTGCATTTGCATTTACTTTTCATTACTTAACAATGTAATAGGAGACTCTTTCTGTGTCAATACACATACAACTAAATCATCCCTTGCAATGAATGATGGGTATTCCATTTTATGGATATATGGTACCCAATTTTTAAAAAATATCAAATTTCTCTGCTTAGACTTTTAGATTTCTTGTATCTTTGGGCCTAGGACAGTGCTGAGCACATAGCAGCTCCTCAATAAAAATGTGCTGACAACTCTTCCAGCAGCGGACACAGGTGAAATCAGTGCTCAGAGGTGGCCTGATTCACACAACAGAATCACCCTTCTTTTCCTGAACTGTTTCTAGGGACCCAGACGGGACAGAGTTGGCTTTTGGGCACATTTTGTATTATCTTTACTGAGCTCATGTAAAATAACGTTCCTAGTTTGTCTCCATAGGGTTACTTTCAGCTCTTCTCTTTCCTTCATATATGCAGTTGGTGACTTGAACCAAAAGCTAAAATTTACATTTATTTATACTAAATTTATTTCTTTTGTTTTGAAGCATAATAACAGCCTACTCAAAAGTTTTTGAATCTTGATTTTGTCATCAGTGATTCTGCCTGGTTTTGATTTATCTATAAATATCACAAACATGCCAAGTCTTCATTCGTTAATGAAGTCATTAATGAAAAAACGCTGGACAGGAATCTAAGTGGGCAATGATCTATAATTCTAATATGAATTACTTGTCCAGTTAGGAAAATCTTTTGGAACAACTGACATAGAAAATATGACAAGTGCTGAAGGTACACAGGAAGGCTTTTAACGTTCACAAAGATCAAACTCTCGCGTCTGCGGTAATTCTGTACTAAAAGAGGAAAGCAGGAGAGCTACGAGGAAAGAAGAGTCTGGCTGACTTTTTCCTTCTCTCTCTCTCACACTCCCCCCTGCCTTGTGCTGAGGAGGAGGGAGGCAGGTGGGGTTGCGGGAACAGGGGGAGGTGGAGTGGAGGGCACGGCAGGAAAGGCAAGAGCAGCTCGGGGGCCTTGAAGACGTGGCTCCGTGAAGGACCCCGGACTCTCTGGGGTGACGAGCCACGGGATGCGGGCGCCCTCTAGAGGCTGAAAAAGGCAAGGACCTAGATTCTCCCCTCACCGCCTGGGGTGCGGGGGGAACCAGCCCTGCCAGCACCTGAGCACCAGCTCAGTGATACTAATTTTGGATGTCTGGCCTCCCGACCCATAAGATAATAAATTGGCGTTACCCTAAACTTGTGGTAAGTTGTTACAGCAGCAGTAGAAAACTAATAGAGGAAATTTAAAAAAAAAAAGAGCCGTGCCACCAAATCCACGGCTGAACATCACCTTCTCCCAGCTCGGTTCTCAAATAATAGCTCCAGTCCTGTTTCACTCTTCCTGCCTCCCGGACGAAGGCTGCAAAGCTGCCCGATTCCGGAATTGCCCTCGCTTTTTAGAGCACCCAATCCTGCTTTCTGGAGTCCTCCCAACACAAGCCCCATCCTCTTCCCATCTCTCGCCCAGTGACATCCCCATCATGGTTCCTGGTATGTGACTCTCTTTGTACCAGTAATCCGTTCATTGCCTCCTTCAGTATCTGCTCTACGATAAACACGAATTCCCTTAATCTCCTGTAAAATGAGCAGGATATTAAACTTTCTCAGCCCTGGAGGGAAGAAGGGGCTCCTGGAAATTTCCAGTGCTTGCTTGGGGGCGGGGAGGTAGTGGAGGTTCGGCCTAGGGTGTGAGGTCTGCCCAAGCCACAGGCCCAGAGCAGGATGCCTCCGTGAGCCTACGGCCTGGTGACCCTCCGTCTCCCCTGGAAACGAGAGCCCCTGTGCAGCCCTGCATGGCCTGCATGCTCTGAAGCCCCCTGCCCCCAGATCCCCAGCCCCACCCACACACACGCTGGGTCCCTGCTTCCCCACCTGCACTCCAGACAGTGGCCTTGTGCTGGCCCAGAAACCCCAGACCAGTTCCAGCCCCGCCAAACCAGAACTTCTCTGCTCTCTGTGGCGGGCCACGGCTTTTCCCACGACGTCTGGAGCCCCCATGCTGGTCCTTCTGTGGGTCTCCTCCCTCAGCCCTGATGCTTCTAGCAAACTCTACAGGGCTTTCCTTACATCTTGGAGGTTTCCTTTATTGCAGTTAATTTTTGTATCAGGAGCCTAGTGAGTTCTAAGCAGTTTCTATCGACTCCTGTTCTTAATGGTTGTTTCATTCTTTTAATGGTTATACTCTCCCCGCTTCCTTCCTGTCTCAGAAGCAATGCCTTCCCAAGGCTCTTCCTCTGCTTCTGTACATTTTAGACTCTTTGCATTTGATTTCCTAGAAGCCAGTGCTCAAATGAGAATTTCTTCAGTCAGGGTGTCAAAAAATCAAAGAAGTTGTGTAGCAAGTCCAGGCTGCAGTGCAAGCTTCCTGTCACTTAGACCTTAAGCACAGAGTATCCCATGGTATCCTGCATGTCTCTGATTATCACTTTTAAAAGTGTAAAGATGGGAGGGACCTTCAAGATGGCAGAGGAGTAAGACGTGGAGATCACCTTCCTCCCCACAGATACATCAGAAATACATCTACATGTGGAACAACTCCTACAGAACACCTACTGAACGCTGGCAGAAGACCTTAGACTTCCCAAAAGGCAAGAAATTCCCCACGTACCTGGGCAGGGCAAAAGAAAAAAGAAAAAATAGAGACAAAAGAATATGGATGGGACCTGCACTTCTGGGAGGGAGCTGTGAAGGAGGAAAAGCTTCCACACACTAGGAAGCCCCTTCACGGGCGGAGACTGCGGGTGATGGAGGGGGAAACCTTCAGAGCCACAGAGGAGAGCGCAGCAACAAGGGTGCGGAGGGCAAAGCGGAGAGATTCCCGCACAGAGGATCAGTGCCGACCAGCACTCACCAGCCCGAGAGGCTTGTCTGTTCCCCCGCCGGGACAGGCAGGGGCTAGGAGCTGAGGTTCTGGCTTCAGTCGGATCCCAGGGAGAGGACTGGGGTTGGCTGCGTCAACACAGCTTGAAGGGGGCTAGTGCGCCACAGCTAGCCGGGAGGGAGTCCAGGAAAAGGTCTGGAGCTGCCGAAGAGGCAAGAGACTTTTTCTTGCCTCTTTGTTTCCTGGTGCGCGAGGAGAGGGGATTAAGAGCGCCGCTTAAAGGAGCTCCAGAGACAGGCGCGAGCCGCGGCTAAAAGCGCGGACCCCAGAGACGGGCGGGAGACGCTAAGGCTGCTGCTGCCGCCACCAAGAAGCCTGTGTGCGAGCACAGGTCACTGTCCACACCCCCCTCCCGGAAGCCTGTGCAGCCCGCCACTGCCAGGGTCCCGGGATCCAGGGACAACTTCCCCAGGAGAACGCACGGCGCACCTCAGGCTGGTGCAATGTCATGCTGGCCTCTGCCGCCGCAGGCTCGCCCTGCATCCATACCCCTCCCTCCCCTCGGCCTGAGTGAGCCAGAGCCCCCTAATCAACTGCTCCTTTAACCCCGTCCTGTCTGAGTGAAGAACAGACGCCCTCTGGCGACCTACACGCAGAGGCGGGGCCAAATCCAAAGCTGAACCCCAGGAGCTGTGCGAACAAAGAAGAGAAAGGGAAATCTCTCCCAGCAGCCTCAGGAGCAGCGGATTAAATCTCCACGATCAACTTGATGTACCTGCATCTGTGGAACACCTGAATAGACAACGAATCATCCCAAAATCGAGGAGGTGGACTTTGGGAGCAACTGTAGACTTGGGGTTTGCTTTCTGCATCTAATTTGTTTCTGGTTTTATATTTATCTTAGTTTAGTATTTAGAGCTTATTATCATTGGTAGATTTGATTATTGATGTGGTTGCTCTCTTCCTTTTTTTATACATATATGAATATTTTTCCCTTTTCCTCTTTTTCTGAGTGTGTATGTGTAAGCTTCTTTGTGTGATTTTGTCTGTATAGCTTTGTTTTTACCATTTGTACTAGGGTTCTGTCTTTTTTTTAGTATAGTTTTAAGTGCTTGTTATCATTGGTGGATTTGTTTTTTGGTTTGGTTGCTCTCTTCTTTCTTTCTTTTTAAATTACTTTTTATTTTAAGTAATTTAAAAAATTTTTCTATTTTTATAACTTTAATTTCTTCCTTCCTTCTTTCCTTTCTTTCTATCTTTCTTTCTTTCCTTCTTTTCCTCCCTTTTCTTCTGAGCCGTGTGGCTGACAGGGTCTTGGTGCTCCGCCTGGGTGTCAGGGCTGAGCCTCTGAGGTGGGAGAGCCAAGTACAGGACATTGGTTCACCAGACACCTCCCAGCTCCATGTAATAACAAATGGCGAAAGCTCTCCCAGAGATCTCCATCTTAATGCTAAGACTCAGCTCCACTCAATGACCAGCAAGCTCCAGTGCTGAACACCCCATGCCAAACAACTAGGAAGACAGGAACACAACCCCACCCATTAGCAGAGAGGCTGCCTAAAATCATAGTAAGGTCACAGACACCCCAAAACACCACAAGACGCAGTCCTGCCCACCAGAAAGACAAGATCCAGCCTCATCCACCAGAACACAGGCACCAGTCCCCTCCACCAGGAAGCCTACACAACCCACTGAACCAACCGTACCCACTGGGGGCAGAAACCAAAAACAATGGGAACTATGAACCTGCAGCCTGCAAAAAGAAGACCCCAAACACAGTAAGTTAAGCAAAATGAGAAGACAGAGAAACACACAGCAGATGAAGGAGCAAGGTAAAAACCCACCAGACAAAACAAATGAAGAGGAAATAGGCAGATTACCTGAAAAAGATTTCAGAGTAATGATAGTAAAGATGATCCAAAATCTTGGAAATAGAATGGAGAAAATACAGGAAACGTTTAACAAGGACCTAGAAGAACTAAAGAGAAAATAAACAATGATGAACAACACAATAAATGAAATTAAAAATTCTCTAGAAGGAATCAATAGAAGAATAAGAGAGGCAGAAGAACGGATAAGTGACCTGGAAGATAAAATAGTGGAAATAACTACCACAGAGCAGAATAAAGAAAAAAGAATGAAAAGCATTGAGGACAGTCCCAGAGACCTCTGGGACAACATTAAATGCACCAACATTCGAATTATAGGGGTCCCAGAAGAAGATGAGAAAAAGAAAAGGACTGGGAAAATATTTGAAGAGATTATAGTTGAAAACTTCCCTAATATGGGCAAGGAAATAGTCAGTCAAGTCCAGGAAGTGCAGAGAGTCCCATACAGGATAAATCCAAGGAGAAACACACCAAGACACATATTAATCAAACCATCAAAAATTAACTACAAAGAAAAGATATTAAAAGCAGCGAAGGAAACGCAACAAATAACATACAAGGGAATCCCCATAAGGTTAACAGCTGATCTTGTAGCAGAAACTCTACAAGCCAGAAGGGAGTGTGAGGACATATTTAAAGTGATGAGAGGGAAAAACCTACAACCAAAATTACTCTGCCCAGCAAGGATCTCATTCAGATTCGACAGAGAAATTAAAACCTTAACAGACAAGCAAAAGCTAAGAGAATTCAGCACCACCAAACCAGCTTTACAGCAAATGCTAAAGGAACTTCTCTAGGCAGGAAACACAAGAGAAGAAAAAGACCTACAATAACAAACAGAAAACAATTAAGAAAATGGTAATAGGAACATACATATCAATAACTACCTTAAATGTAAATGGATTAAATGCTCCAACCAAAAGACATAGACTGGCTGATGGATACAAAAACAAGACCCATATATATATGTATGCTGTCTACAAGAGACCCACTTCAGACCTAGGGACACATACAGACTGAAAGTGAGGGGATGGAAAAAGATATTCCATGCAAATGGAAGTCAAAAGAAAGCTGGAGTAGCAATTCTCATATCAGACAAAATAGACTTTAAAATAAAGACTATTACAAGAGACAAAGAAGGACACTACATAACAATCAAGGGATCAATCCAAGAAGAAGTATAACAATTGTAAATATTTATGAACCCATATAGGAGCACCTCAATACATAAGGCAAATGCTAACAGCCATAAAAGGGGAAATCAACATAACACAAGAATAGTAGGGGACTTTAACACCCCACTTTCACCAATGGACAGATCATCCAAAATGAAAATAAATAATGAAACACAAGCTTTAAATGACACATTAAACAAGATGGACTTAATTGATATTTATAGGACGTTCCATCCAAAAACAACAGAATACACTTTCTTCTCAAGTGCTCATGAAACATTCTCAAGGATGGATCATATCTTGGGTCACAAATCAAGCCTTGGTTAATTTGAGAAAATTGAAATCGTATCACGTATCTTTTCCAACCACAACGCTACAAGACTAGATATCGATTACAGGAAAAAAACTGTAAAGAATACAAACAAAAGGAAGCTAAACAATACACTACTAAATAACCAAGAGATCACTGAAGAAATCAAAGAGGATATCAAAATATACCTAGAAACAAATGACAATGAAAACACGATGACCCAAAACCTATGGGATGCAGCAAAAGCAGTTCTAAGAGGGAAGTTTATAGCAATACAATCCTACCTCAAGAAACAAGAAACATCTCAAATAAACAACCTAACCTTACACCTAAAGCAATTAGAGAAAGAAGAAAAAAAAAACCCCAAAGTTAGCAGAAGGAAAGAAATCATGAAGATCAGATCAGAAATAAATGAAAAAGAAATGAAGGAAACAATAACAAAGATCAATAAAACTAAAGCTGGTTATTTGAGAAAATAAACAAAATTGATAAACCATTAACCAGACTCATCAAGAAAAAAACAGAGAAGATGCATACCAATAGAATTAGAAATGGAAAAGGAGAAGCAACAACTGACACTGCAGAAATACAAAGGATTATGAGAGATTACTACAAGCAACTCTATGTCAATAAAATGTACAACCTGGAAGAAATGGAAAAATTCTTAGAAAAGGACAACCTTCTGAGACTGAACCAGGAAGAAATAGAAAATATAAACAGACCAATTATAAGCACTGAAATTGAAACTGTGATTAAAAATCTTCCAACAGGGGCTTCCCTGGTGGCGCAGTGGTTGAGAGTCTGCCTGCCGATGCAGGGGACACAGGTTCGTGCACCGGTCTGGGAGGATCCCAAATGCCGTGGACCGGCAGGGCCCGTGAGCCATGGCCACTGAGCCTGTGGGTATGGAGCCTGTGCTCCACAACGGGAGAGGCCACAATGGTGAGAGGCCCACGTATAACAAAAAAAAAAAAAAAAAAAAAATCTTCCAACAAACAAAAGCCCAGGACCAGATGGCTTCACAGGTGAATTCTATCAAACATTTAGAGAAGAGCCAACACCTATCCTTCTCAAACTCTTCCAAGATATAGCAGAGGGAGGGACACTCCCAAACTCATTCTACGAGGCCACCATTACCCTGATACCAAAACCAGACAGGGATGTCACAAAAAAAGATAACTACAGGCCAATATCACTGATGAACATAGATGCAAAAATCCTCAACAAAATACTAGCAAACAGAATCCAACAGCACATTAAAAGGATCATACACCATGATCAAGTGGGGTTTATCTCAGGAATGCAAGGATTCTTCAATATATGCAAATCAATCAATGTGGTACACCATATTAACAAATTGAAGGATAAAAATCATATGATCATCTCAATAGATGCAGAAAAAGCTTTTGACAAAATTCAACACCCATTTATGATAAAAACCCTCCAGAGAGCAGGCATAGAGGGAACTTACACCAACATAATAAAGGCAATATATGACAAACCCACAGCCAACATCATTCTCAGTGGTGAAAAACTGAAACCATTTCCACCAAGATCTGGAATAAGACAAGGTTGCCCACTCTCACCCCTATTAATCAACATAGTTTTCGAAGTTTTAGCCACAGCAATCAGAGAACAAAAAGCAATAAAAGGAATCCAAATTGGAAAAGAAGTAAAACTGTCACTGTTTGCAGATGACATGATACTATACATAGAGAATCCTAAAGATGCTACCAGAATACTAGAGCTAATCAATGAATTTGGTAAAGTAGCAGGATACAAAATTAATGCCCAGAAATCTCTTGCATTCCTATACACTAAGGATGAAAAATCTGAAAGAGAAATTAAGAAAACACTCCCATTTACCATTGCAACAAAAAGAATAAAATACCTAGAAATAAACCTACCTAAGGAGACAAAACACCTGTAGGCAGAAAACTATAAGACACTGATGAAAGCAATTAAAGATGACACAAACAGTTGGAGAAATATACCATGTTCTTGGATTGGAAGAATCAACATTGTGAAAATGACTATACTACCCAAAGCAATCTACAGATTCAGTGCAATCCATATCAAACTACCAATGGCATTTTTCACAGAACTAGAAGAAAAAATGTCACAATTTGCATGGAAACACAAAAGACCCCGAATAGCCAAAGCAATTTTGAGAAAGAAAAATGGAGCTGGAGGATTCAGGCTCCCAGACTTCAGACTATACTACAAAGCTATAGTAATCAAGACAGTATGGTACTGGCACAAAAACAGAAATATAGCTCAATGGAACAGGACAGAAAGCCCAGAGATAAACCCAGGCACATATGGTTACCTTATTTTTGATAAAGGAGGCAAGAATATACAATGGGGAAAAGACAGCCTCTTGAATAAGTGGTGCTGGGAAAACTGGACAGCTACGTGTAAAAGAATGAAATTAGAACACTCCCTAACACCATACACAAAAATAAAGTCAAAATGGATTAAAGACCTAAATGTAAGGCCAGACACTATCAAACTCTTAGAGGAAAACATAGGCAGAACACTCTATGACATAAATCACAGCAAGATCCTTTTTGACCCACCTCCTAGAGAAATGGAAATAAAAACAAAAATAAACAAATGGGACCTAATGAAACTTAAAAGCTTTTGCACAGCAAAGGATACCATAAGCAAGACAAAAAGACAACCTCAGAATGGGAGAAAATATTTGCAAATGAAGCAACTGACAAAGGATTAATCTTCAAAATATACAAGCAACTCATGTAGATCAATATCAAAAAACAAACAACCCAATCCAAAAATGGGCAGAAGACCTAAATAGACATTTCTCCAAAGCAGATATACAGATTGCCAACAAACTCATGAAAGGATGCTCAACATCACTAATCATTAGAGAAATGCAAATCAAAACTACAATGAGGTATCACCTAACCCTAGTCAGAATGGCCATCATCAAAAAAATCTACAAACAATAAATGCTGGAGAGGGTGTGGAGGAAAGGGAACCCTCTTGCACTATTGATATAGCCACTATGGAGAACAGTATAGAGGTTCCTTAAAAAACTAAAAATAGAACTACCATATGACCCAGCAATCCCACTACTGGGCATATAGCCTGAGAAAACCATAATTCAAAAAGAGTCATGTACCTCAATGTTCATTGCACCTCTATTTACAGTAGCCAGGACATAGAAGCAACCTAAGTGTCCATCGACAGATGAATGGATAAAGAAGATGTGGCACATATATACAATGGAATATTATACAGCCATGAAAAGAAATGCAATTGAGTTATTTGTAGTGCATTGGATGGACCTAGAGTCTGTCATACAGAATGAAGTAAGTCATAAAGATAAAAACAAATACCGTATGCTAACACATATATATGGAATCTAAAAAGAAAGGAAAGGTTCTGAAGAACCTAGGGGCAGGACAGGAATAAAGACGCAGACCTACTAGAGAATGGACTTGAGGATACGGGAAGGGGGAATGGTAAGCTGGGATGAAGTGAGAGAGTGGCACGGACATATATATACTACCGAATGTAAAATAGATAGCTAGTGGGAAGCAGCCGCATAGCACAGGGAGGTCAGCTTGGTGCTTTGTGTCCACCTAGAGGGGTGGGATAGGAAGGGTGGGAGGGAGGGAGACGCAAGAGGGAAGAGATATGGGGATATATGTATATATATAACTGATTCACTTTGTTATAAAGCAGAAACTAACCCACCACTGTAAAGCAGTTTTACTCCAATAACGATGTTAAAAAAAAATTCTTATATCAAAACCTTATGTTTAACCTACTATGTGATTTCTGTCTCCTGTTTGGACAAAGGCATCTACACCAGGAAAAGGAGGACACACGTATTGAGCCACTACTGTGTGCAAGGCTTTGTGCCAGGCTTTTCACACCTTAACTCATTTAATAGATATTGCATAGTGTCCTTTGCTTTGATATTACAAAAAGCATCCAAACTCAGAAGAGGAGTATGTGGCAGAACTGACATTCCCACCCAGCTACACCCAGCCACAAAGACAGTGTGAGGCTGAAAGGGACAGTCTCCTGACCCAGCCCCACTGGTTCAACCAGGGGAGAGATCAGCTGTGTTTTAAGTATTTATATTTAAAGGAGAAAATGCATTAAATCAGATTAGGCAAGTACAGCTCAACCTGCAAAGCCTCAGGATGCGTCACATTATACTGTTTCACTTTATTACCAGGTGGCTGCCACTCTTCTAAGGAACCCTGGTGCATTTGTCATGGTCAAGTGCAATAATTTCAAGGTAATTTCTTTGGGGTCCACATGAGCTATTTTGCTGTACATTTAGCTGGTGGTCATTTCACTGGCAGTTAAGCGGCAATAAGAGATTGTGTAATAGAGCCTCATTAAAATTAAAGACTGTGACACCATGTGCCCCAGGACACCTTAAAGGGACACTCATTTGTTCAACATTTACCATCGTTCTGACTCAGGCTGGGTCTTGCATCTCACACGCTGAGTTCAGAGCTTTAATGTCATTTAGGTATTATTTTGTGATTTCAGTTCATTTCCATTTTAAGCCACAGTTTGTCTTAGCAGAGTTTGTAGGGATTTCCTCAGCCTGTTTAGGTTTTGGGGATGAATTGGAGGAGGCGGGGAAGGAGGAGGGAAGAAAGACTGAGGCAACATGGTCACTTCTCACCAACGGAGGGCCCAGCCCCACGTCTGGAGACGAAGGGTCATGATACACTGCCCCGAGGACACATTTCCGGGGCTCCGGACAAGGGCCCGGTATTTCTTGCCTCTTTTCCTAATCCCTAATTCTCGGTAATAGTTGGAACCAGCTTAGCAATACTGAATTCAGAACAAACCATCCTGATGGATGTTTTACTCCAAGTTTAAACACGGGTAGAGGCCAGTGCAAACAGAAAAGAGCAGAGGCTGTATCTTTCTCTCCCACCTTATTCTCCATCCCATTTGCAGGTCTGCAGATGGGGGTCCCGCAAGCCCCAGACCATTCACAACTGAGAATGGGAAAGAGCAGGACTGACCCCAGCATCAAGGGCAGATCCATGTAAATGTTTCCCACCTCCTCCTGACTCCAAGTCGCTTTGTTCTCCTTCACGGGGAGGACACAGGAGAAACACAGACGCGAGCGGGAGACTGCAAAGTAGAGTTCATGTGGGTCCGCCACCCGTTACAGGGTCCCCTGCCTCGACAGTGACTCTGCGAGGACAGGGGCCCGCCCCACCCACCTCTTGCTCTCCCAGACAACAGGGCCCGAGGCGCACACACTTGCGAAACCTTGAGCTGTGGGCTGGGCAGGCAGAGGAAAGACACCGGGCATCGGAGCCCAGGGGATGGTACCTCACCTCTGCACTTCTGGCTCTTTCTTTTCTGTGAGATTATCTAGTAAATCTCCTGGTCCATTTATTACCCACATGAAATGGGTCTGTATCATCTTAGATGCTCACTTAACATTTATTGAATGCGCTATGTTGGTGTTGGGTGTGTGTGTGTGTGTGTGTGTGTGTGTGTATTTAGGATATGGAAAACCAAGGTTTTACTTCTGCTGGAACTTCTGCTCTTAGAGGAGAAGAGCTCTAGGGACGATTCAACTGACTGAAGCCCGTAGAGAATTTTATGGCCGTCGGGTTTGGGTGAGCCAGCCTGACTCCATCCTGGAAGGACACTGAGTGATGGCTAGTCTGGGATCTGAATCTCTATGCTCTGGGAGACCCTGCTTCTCTGGGAGCTGTGAGTTCATCATAACCCATTCCTGGGACCACATGGCTGGGAAGCACAAGCGCATCACTGTGGAGGCCAGCACACCAGCCTCTTCCCGCCTGTACTGCCAGGACACAGATTACCCCTCCAATTCCAAGGGCAACCAAGGATGTTGACGGCAGGGGCCAGCTGGGAGGTCACGGTGACATCTACCTTATTTTGGTTTTGGCCTAAACTGCTTAGGAGCCCTGCTGTTTTATAGAGACAGAAAGAGAAGAAAGAGGCCAAGGAACACTCTCCCCTGTAACAGAACCATGAAATAAACTAGAAATTGTCAAACTTTCATTCTCAGGATAGCGATGCACACCTGCAAAGAGGTGCCTGAACAGGCTACCTGGTGCCCCTCTGTGAAGGAACACTTCAGTCACCTGCAGGTGGACCAGCCAGGGAGCCTTTGCTGCTTCAGGACGGATGAAATGCCCCTGAGGCGATCAGAGGGGAAGGTGCCGTCTTCCTAGATGAGGAAAGGGCATTGCTCTCCCCTCCCCACTGCCCCTCTGCTCTGACCCTACTCAACACCTTTCAGCCCTTGGACCACTATGTTCTCTGGAACATGTTCCAGGGCTCCCTTTTTGCTGTGTCCTTTGCCTGGCAAGCTCTTCTGCTCTTCCGTCACCACACACAATGATTGAATTAGTTCTTGTTCTGGAATGTTATCTAACCCGCTCACTTTATTACTGGCCCCAAGCTTCCTTGCAGTCCCCTGGTGAGCTGGACTCAACCACGTGGGGGACTTCCATTTAATGAATGAATTTTCAGCAAGGCTAGAGGTGGCGTAGCCTAGAACCAAAGCAGATGCATTCACCTTCTCAGCCCCCTTCTCAGCCTGCACCTGGGTCTGGGGTCCTTCTACTCTAAGACCAAGGAGAGGAGACTTCGCTTCCACATCTAGGAAAGATCCAGCTGAATCCACGGACGCCCAGCCTTTCTAGGATGGAGAACACCTTGCAAACGGGAACTGGAGGCTCTCTTCAAATCTAAATCACCTGTCCAAGGAAAGCAGAAAGGAGGAGAAGTGGCGATCGTTTCTTCTGTTCACCCTCAGAAGACCTGCTTTGATAGCACCTCGTTTCTCTTCCTTGGAGGATGGGAAGGATTGTGAGTCTTGCTGTCCTTGCCAGGGTCACTAGGGAACTCGGCTGGACTTCCAGCGTAGGACGGCAGGGTGGTCCGGGGGAGCGAGGACGGGCCAGGAGACTGGTCCTGGCTCTGTCACTGAACAGATGGGTGAGGACACTTCACGAAGATTCCCTGGACCTGTTTCCTCATTTGTAAAACAAGGAGGTTGAACCAGGAAATACTTAAGGTTTCTCTGATTGAAAATGTTTTGCTACCATGGGCCTAAGGAGTAGTATTTTCCCAGGTGCCTGGGGCTTTGAGCAGAATCTTCTGCTAAGACCCAGCTCCAGGGCATCACCTTGTAAAGTGTTCCATCAGTACATTGTTCCCCTGCAGCCAATCGTAGTGACGGACAGAGGGCGGGAAGGAGAGTCACTGCCCCGTAGACCAGGCAGAGTTTTCTCACTTTCAGCTCTGAGACACAGGCCATGGACCGAGAGCTGTCTCTGCCACATGCATTGGCACATCTCAGCGAATGTGCCCCCAACATTCACCCTGAGCAGATGTTTACAAAACAGACAGATTCATCCGGGATATTCAGGCAGGTAGGGGCCTTAGAGAGAGCTAGCTTATCACCTTTTGCCCACAAATGTAGAGGAGAGAGCAGGGTGCCAGGAGAGTAAGTGGCCTGCCCCAGGTCACAGACTGCAAGTGGCAGGGTCGGCCTTGAACCAATATTAAACTCACAAGGAATGCTCTTTTCCAGAAATGGTTAAGGTCTGAGAAATAAAGGATTCAAGGGACACATCTTTCTTTCCTGTACATGCACATAATTTCTCTGAGATGCCAGGAGTTTTCATTTATGACTTGATAAGCAATTTTAAAATGAGAGTTATCGTAAGTACTTATTACTATTCTCATCATGCCATCTTTATTATGGAAACATAATCAGTCAACAAATTTTGCCTCATAAGGTCTAGCGCAATTGAAATCCAGTGGTATTGATGCAATTAAAGGAAGTAGTGAGCCTATTAGGTGATTTATGTTTTATATAAAAAATTTCTCAAAACAAAAAAAATTAGCTTTCGAATGTTAATCTACTTTCCCTAGTCTAATACTCCACCTACTGGAAAAACACTGAATACTATTTAAAACATAAAGTATTTTTAAAAGAACTGATTTTTTTAAATCAATAAATCCCTATAATATTTATAAATATCAAAGGATGAGAGGAGAAATTCTCGTTTCATAGCTGATATAGCATTTTTTAAATAAGGTTAAGTTCGAAGACGTTTATAGCAGGGAGGGCCCAAATGCTGTATAATTTTTTCAAAGAAAAAATCTCAAAGCAAAACACATTTTGATAGACTATAAAACGACTTTCCGGGAATAAGGAAAAACAAATCAATGGATGGAAAAAGGGAGGAAGAAGACAAAGAAGAGAAACAAAATAAAATTAGGGAAGGTCAATTCTGAAAACAGGTACTAACAAGCATAACGTTGCTAAAATTATACAATGTGATGGCTAAATCTTCTATTAATTAAATGAAAAGAATAAAGAACTATGAGGGAGAACAGTTACGAGAAACAATGTCAACATGACAAATGTGATTGGGGTCCTTTCTGTTTCAGTCTTTATTGGCTTCTGTCATCTTGGTTTGTCCAGCACGTGTTTTCAGGGGTTGGTTGTTTAAATTTGGTTCCTGGCAAATTCCTGGGTGAGTTTTTTGGGGGAAGTTTTAACAAAGCCATCAGTAAACACGATGTGTTAGAACCATCTGCCTACGGACAGGGAAACCATTGTAGGCTGCTGTGTGGGATGGTACTGCTGTCCAGCCATTTGTCTGCTGAGGCTGGGATGGCCAGTGTGGAGGTGGGTGTGGCCGCTCTGATTGTCAAGTTCTCCGCGGGGGCCCCGGCTGTGACTGGTCCAGATATGACAGGCATCTGCCGGTGTGCACTCCTGAGGTTACACCTGCCCAGCCCCTAGGCCACCTGGGCACAGGCGGATGACCGTCCCAGGGTGACCTGACTGCTCGGGGAGCTTCTCTGCGGGAAGAGGGAGACCTTGGCATAAGCCTCAAATTCCCCCTCTGACCATATCACCTTCTAGGCGCGTCTTTTAGTAAATGACAGGACTCCTGACCTCCTAACGCCACACGAAGACTTTCGAGCGATTCTGCTGTCCAGCCACCTTGTGGAGCAAAGCTGAAGACAGGCTGAGGAGTGTTCCCAGCTGGGAACATCCCACTACATTTCAGTGGGGGAGGGATAGACTAGGAGTTTGGGATTAGTAGATACACAGGCTACTATATATAAAATAGATAATCAGCAAGGTCCTACTGCATAGCACAGGGAACTATATTCAATATCTTGCAATAACCTATCATGGAAAAGAATCTGGAAAAGAATATATATATATGTATAACTGAATCACTTTGATGTCCACCAAAAACTAACACAACACTGTAAATCAACTATACTTCAATAAAAGAAAATAAAAAAGAATAGCATGTTTCTCATATCCAGTGATGCCAGGAGGGACTGGTGATGATTCTAAGTCAGGTCAGAGGTTGGATTCAATGGCCCGTAAAGACCATTCCAATTCTAAAATTATTCTAAGCAAATATTATGACTAAAGTTTGCAATTTACATTGTTGTTTATGGAGAAGAACTGGAAGAGGTTTGTGACAATCAGCTTTGTTTTCGTATCCAGGGAAGGAGGTGGACAAAGATACTGTCCTACTCAGCTCCGGGGAAGCTGAGACACCAGGAGGTTTGTGTCTGACCCAGGTCCACGGACTCGGTGGTAGCTATTCAATTTAATACACATAACTATGTGCGGGACACCAGGCTGTGTTGTTAGAAAGAACATTTCCTGGCTCCCTGCAATTCTAAGGCTCCTGGTCATTAGAGCACTATTTGGTGTTTGTTATTTTTAAAGAAATGAACCTGCGATTTCTATCGCTGTCACACCCCTAACCTTAAAAGCTAATGACTTTCCTAAGTAAATTCACTGATCAATGATTCTTCTCCAGATGATGTTTAAAATATGGAGAGAAAATTTAAATGCTGTACATCTAATCAGACTACGGATAAGGGCTTTACGGTTCTGAACCTATTTAATGAAACAGCATTTTCTTCCTAATTGGCTGGTCTTCTAGGGTTAAAGGTTTGCTCACATCGTGCTTGTGCAATGATGCTTATATGTGGGGTGTTTAAGTAAAGCGACCCCAGGTGCTTTTACTTCATTGATCTTTTTAAGGCACTGGCTTCAGTATTTAAATGAGTTTGAGTTTGTTTCCTGAATGGTCTTTCATTAAATCTTAGGTTGACCTCATTCCTCCTGCAATCATGACACTGTAATGGCAGAAAAAGACTAATAAAAAATATGAACTCATTTTATGTGGTTGAAAAGGTTACATTTCTATTGATTTCAACTGTAATATAGTTAAAGTCCTTGGTATTAAGAAAACTCAGCAAATACGTTCTTTTTTGTACAGAGGCTCTATCGATATTCCTTTGCCAGTAGGTTTTGGCAGCAATAACAATATGCAGGATGGAGTCTAAAAATTGGCAATTATCAGAGGACTGATAGCCACATCCTTTAAATTCTCTTCCAGGTGAAAGAGTATAAAGGTGTATCATGAAAATCATTAAACACAGAGTGACTTCAGAATGTGGGGTGAATGCGGGGTCTAACAGCTCGAACGATGAGCAGTTCTGCTGGCTTCAGTAGTTTTTCAAGGCTGTGGAATGTGGGGAGGGGTGGAAGAATTTAGCAGAGGTGGTGAGGAGTGGGAATAGGAGAGACTAGAAGAAATGAGGCAAGAAATCTAAGGAGGGCATTCACTTCTCTTGGAAAAAAGAATATGGAGCTGAAAGGGTCTGGGAGAAGGAGGAAACGTGCAAAGAATATCCCCCCAAAGTTTGATCCTCTTCTTCCCCCTTTTCCGTATTATCGACATCATCATCAGTGTAGCAGCTAACATTTCTTGAAAGTCAACTCCAGGTCAGATCCCACCTTAGGTACTTTACACGTATTATTTCACTGAATCTGCAAACGACCCTGTGGGCACAGACTCTCATTCACCCCATTTTACAGCTGAGGAAACCGAGGCCCTGGCATTAAGTTACGTTGCCTAAAGGGACACATAGCTTCCGAGAGGTACAGCCCAGAGGTCTGTGCGCCTGCAGAGTCTGAGCTACGCTAATGTGTCTGCCTGGATCCTGTGCTGTTGCAAAGCTAGGCTGGCAGGACGTCCACAGCAGCTGCACAAAGTACTCCTGGGAATGAGCGGAGGGGCAGGGACAGCCCGGCATCGCCTCTGCCTGGTGTCCTCCTGGCCCCCATCTTGCTACCTCTCCTTTTGGGGATCTTCTGATTTACGTGACCCTGGCTGTCTGCACCCATCTCTGGCTGCAGGACGGGTTTCCGGAGATGACGTCGACGTCGGAAGTCAGAGGCTACAGAAGCCTGTCGGTTACTTCGCCGCTGGCGCCACAGTGCATTTGTGGTGCTCGGCTGTGGGGGCTTAAGCACATAAGCAAAGGCAGAGGCTGTGGGTCGATAATCCAGATCCCGATGTCATCCTCACAGGGGTAGAGAGGGCTCATTTCTGTCTATTCTCCAGTTTAGCTTCTGCTGGTGGCCTGGGTGACCGATACAGGGCGGGATGCTGGAGGGAGCGGCAGTATTTACTCAGTGGCTTTATTTGCTTTTACTTCCACTTCCTCTTTGATGCTCTTGCGCCATCTTCACTGTTGAACTACCAGCTCAGACCCTCGCTTCTCCGCATGAAGTTTTTTATTACCATCCCCTCCAGCGTTCAGATCACATCTCCTCATCTCAAAGATGTTAGGGTAGGGCTAATTCTTTTAGGTCACTAGCCAGGACAGGGAAGAATGCAAGTCAAATGCACCTGAGGAAGCAGAAAGAATCTTTGTTCTCTCAAATGCAGCACATGTGCTCAGAATCCATTATTTATAAATGTGATCCATTCATTTATCCAGTCACTCAGCAAACATTTCTTCAGGCTCTCTAGTGCCCAGGGCTCAGGGACAGAGCTGTGAGAAGCACAGGTGAGAACGAAATCCCTGGGCTGTATCTTTGAACGTGACGTCAAGCTCCCATTTATATAACCAAGCCCCATGGCCATCCCAGTATTTCACATTAGATGCAAGTGACCCACATGACAACTCCTGACTCTGCATTAGATGAGCATTTGCAGAAGCCTCAGCTAAGGTAGCTTCATGCGGAAGTTTTCCCTTCCCCACCCTCAGCACTGGTTCTGGCTAGTGACCACTAGAGGGCATCTTAGCACTAGCTCAGGACCTGCTCCAGGCCACCCGGTCCACCAAAATCCTCACGTTCAGTCCCTGGGCTGACGTTTCCCTTCACTGAGTAAAAGGGCAGAGCGTAACCCTTCAGAACCTCGGACTGCATGTGGGGATACATTTATTTTTCAGAGAGGAGATACACTTACGTGAGATAGGAACCTGCTTTCAGTTACCTGGGCATGGGAACCACCGCTCTGTCTACTGTGTTACAAAATTGCTTTGAGAATTACCATCTTTGAGAGTGATTTTAGTGCACTGCAGATGGATATAAGGATATAATGCCTCACAGATTGGACTTTAGTTTTCATGCCAGATAGAACAGAAATCTGGGAACCTCGCCTTCTTTCTTGAGAGATGATTTAAGGACAGTGGGCCTGGGGGGGAAATGAACGCTCCAACAGCTTTGGCTGCATTCTGGAGGAGAAAAGAGAGAACTGACATCTCAAACCCTAAACTGGACCAGAAGCTGCATTGCAACTGTTTTCCCACTGAGCTGTAAGAAACGTAAAGCGAAGTAAACACATTTTTCTGGAGCGTTGGAATGGAGGTCCTGTCTAGCCTTAGAGCGCGTAATTCTTTTGCAGATGAAATTGCTTTAGAAAAGAAATGAGAAACTTGGAAGTGTTGACATACTCATTATGAGTCTTTCTCGGTTTCAGATCAGATGACTTTGATGGGTTAAACTTATTTTTTCTTCGGTTCCCCTCTGTAATTTTTTTGGATTGCAGAAGAGCAAATACTGGCTCCCTGTGGTAAAAAATAAGTCTGATAACGTGGTCCTCCCGCCCCCCATGCAAACATTAAGGCACGGCTCAAATGCCTTCCTCGGTCTCCTCTGATCCATTTCTCCCACCCTCAGGATGATTAATTTCCCCCCCTTTTCTGTGCTTCCTCAGCATGAGTCCACACTTCAGTTGGCCCCTGGTTCATGTCTGTGTGATTGACGGTCTCTTCTGTTGGACTGTGGCTTCTGAAGCCACCGGCCATGCTGCCCGCTGTGAACGTGCAGGGAGGACTTGCTCCCTGGGTTGAACTGCAAATGGATAGAACAGGAACCTTGGTTCTGAAGGCCCTGCTGATAATGACCTAACAGCTGCTCTCTTACTTTTTGCTTTTAAGAAAGAGAAGGGACTTGGGAAGGAAGGAAGGATAGTAGCATTTATTGGGCCACAGAAGATGCTAGATATTTTCATGTAAATTTTCATTTAACACACACACACGCCTCATTAAAATAGGTGGCCTTATTCCCATTCTCCAAATACGTAAACAGAGCATTCAGTAACTTGCCAGAGAACATAGAGTTAGGAAGTGGAGGAATCTGTCAGTAAGGATGTTTAAAAATTTATGTCTTAGTAACAACTTAGTAACAACAATCCCAATCCAAGGGGGTCTCCGTTTAGACTCAGACCATCCTCAAAGGGAAATCTTGCTTCATGTGCTATGGCCTTATTACCAGCCAAGACTCATAATACTCTCTTCTGCTAGATCCCCAGTCTATTATTTACACGCTGATTGGGAGACCAACTTGTTAAGTCTCTTGCCGAGGAGAATTAGGTGGAATGAGCGTCTACTATCCGAAGAAACGTATATCGAGTGTGTATACAGCTTTCCTCTCCTCCCAGAATATAAACTCCTTGAGGGTAAAGGATACATTTCGTTCATTCCTCCTGCCCCACCAACTCATCATTGTCTACCTGGATTTCTTTCATGTAATAGGTACACAGCATATATCTGTTCTCCTCAATGTACTCAATGAAGTTGAGTTAATTTTAATTGCACTTCATAAGCAGCCATATGGGATGGCACTGACGACCCCCTGATTTTACCCAAGTCAGGTTTAAGGAATGGTTGCTGTTTGGAACTTCCCATCATGCCGTGGGCTGAGTGGCAGACAAGGATAAGAGATTA
Source organism: Tursiops truncatus (assembly GCF_011762595.2). Lineage (NCBI taxonomy): Eukaryota > Metazoa > Chordata > Mammalia > Artiodactyla > Delphinidae > Tursiops > Tursiops truncatus. Next base: position 97,718,570 of record NC_047042.1, on the reverse strand, counting down.
ATGTCAATTACATGGCATAGTGTTAAATCCTTAGTGATCATCATATGGTTTTAATACTTCTAAAAATGCACTGTTAATGGAACATCCCAGAATCATCTTGAGAACATTTTGTCACACATCACTGCACACCTCGGAACTGGGACCTTACATAGTGGGTGCCCAGACCACTAAGTACACAGATGGTCTCAGTTTACAGCTGCAGGTCAGTTTGAACACACGGTGGCAGGGGGAGGAATCCTCGGCACTGATGGTTGTGTATCTTGTTTCTCTTTTCTGGAGACACTTCACCAAACAGTCCTACTTTCTGTTCAGAAATAAATAAGGAAAATTTGCTAAAATACCCTACCATGGGCCAAGGACCCAAAATCCAATCTAAAACCAAATGACACAAAGCTAATGAGGTCATGAGGTGTGTGATGTGTGTCTCGATTGTGAATAGGCTTCTCTGGATATATGGAAATACTGAAAACAAAACAAAACAAACTGTGACACATGTGCAGACCAAATGAATGGGCAAGTTTTCAATAGACACATTCCTGTCTCTTCTCTTCCCAGGTATCTTCTGTGGAATTAAGCCATTGTAATGATATGAGAAACAAATAAAACATTGACCTATGCCCTCTGCATAAGTAAACATCTGAGTCGGTCTTCCATGAATGTAGGAAGAGAAGCAGTAATGCGCTTGCTGAGAACCCAAACAGAGAGCCAGTGCATGGGTCAGAGTGCTCCCGGGAGGGAAGGATTAGAGACATCAAAGGGCTCATCACTATTCCCGCCATCACCGCCCTTCTGTCAAGCGTGCTGGTAATGCACAACCAGGGCTGTGAGCTCATCTTCCAGAGGAGAGAAACGCTAAATTAGCCAAAGGGAAGATGTTACAGTAAATGTAATCTCAGAGCAGGGCCTTAGACTAGTGAGGTCAACTTCCTTTATTTGTTCTGACATCCCTAAAAAGACTTAATGCTTCCAAACAGTGTTATTTTTGAAAATAAAGGCTTGAACAACCTCTGATATTAAAATTTTCAGTTGTGTTTACAGCTATACACTTTTTAGTATTGTTCGTTATTGGCAGAAAATTCAAGGGTAATAAAGGCCCACATTTTTAAATAATTCATCTGAGCCTCAGCTTCTAATTTCAGGCCAGGCTGCATGCCAGCACAGGAAAGAAGGATGCTCAGATGGAAGGACCAGAGGTTATGTCCACGCTTCCAGGAAAACTGACGTGGACTCTTTATGTGGCACAAACACTGGCCTGAAAGTTGGACTCTTACTTCTTTTTTCACTTAGAAAAGTTGCGATTTTATGACCTCCAGCAAATCTCAATACGGCTTTTCTTTTTAAAAAAAGTGTTTTCCCTCCATTACATAGTTATTTTTTTCTGAGGAGGTTATCATGTAATTTGGTATTTCAAAAACATGAATATACCTTTTCATAAACTGCAGTAGGGTATCAGGGGTTTCCTGCTGCCTATGTCAAGGAAGAGATGAGTTCAGAAAAGAATTGGCCAGTTTCCAAACATCAGTGAAAGGGAATAGAGAAAAGCCCCAAAATTTAGAGCCTCACACCAGAGAGTAAGAAATAAAACTGCAAAAAGCTTTGACCAACAAAGGCACATGAAGATTTTCAGCTCAGCAAACTGGCTCAGCGCCACGCGGGAGGTTAAAATTAAGAGCATTTACCCCACCACAACCACCTAAGCCTCTTGTCTCAGATGGCCTCAAGGCAGCTGCCATGACCTTGAGAGAGAGGCAAGGGTCCTTGGAAGCAAATGACTATGTTGGTCCAAGACCCACGTTTAGGGAAGAATGCAGGGCGTTATCTACTGGTACACGAAACTGACCGGAAGCAGATAGATCAGAAGCCAACTCAGCTTCTGAAGGAACTGTATCGGCAAAGAAACTGCAGGTCTGGTCTACAAAGGCTTGTGAGTATAAAACAACCCTCAGTGTAATTGACACCTGCAGGAAACGGTCCCTGGAAGCTGCACAGCTTCAAGGAATGCATTATCACCAACATTCAGTTCAGAGGAGAGCCATGGAGAGCCATGCAAATAATGGACAGGAATTTGGCCTATTCAAGGAACTACTCCCATGGCCAAGGGCGGCAGCAGGACGTCCTCAGAGCGTCTACCCAGCATGATTTCATCACTGCTACAGAACACAGGACTTTCCTCTTTAAAAATATATCTGCTATAAGGCAGACTTTCATTGGGTTTAGCCACTGACATTTTAGGGTTGTTACAGCAACTGGTGATATCCTAGTCTTTTTCTACATTCCCGGCGTTTAGCATTCACCCTATGCTACTATTGTTGGTAACACTTTCCTCTGACCATTTTTAGGATTCATATTCAATATACAGCTCAATTAGCAATTGATGCAACTGCTGTTATACAATTTGGTTGAAATTCTGATTAACAGCAGGTAAGAAATTATCATCTTTATTTTAAGAGATGTAATTCACTGAGTCTGAGGAACATTTGTTTTGAAAATTCCTGATGAAAACAGTTGAAGTCATGCTCTTTGTGCTATAAAAATTTGGGGACCTGATCATCATTTGTTTCTGAGGACTTGGAATTATTTAAGAAAGTCCTTATTTTACTTGCAGGAAATCTGTTAGCTTCTTCTTGGCAAAGACGGAACTGGCCCTCCAGTTACGTGAAAGCCAAAATGATACATCTTTACCATCTGTTCATTTGATTTTTAGAGAAAATGGATTAGGAGTATCTGTGCCAGAGACTATATCCCTGAACCCTCCACTGTAAAACTTCCACAAAACCCCTAAATATTTGATAGTTATTCAAGGAACATGTACTTAATTCATTTTTCAAGCTAATTTTATCCTTGGATCAGGTGAGAATATCAGAAAGTTGTATCACCTCAGCCCTTGTCCCCTTCATCTCCCATCACCCTGTTCTACCCCACTGCCTGCAGAACTGTTTGGGCTGAAATCCATTTTTAAGTTATACTTGACTTTCCCAAGGAAATGCTACGTCAAGAAGGTTTGTGAAAAACACATTTGTTGCAGAAACACTGGTGAAGGCCCTGCGTACCACCTCTCTCGGTACCCACTATATAACAAGGAGGAAGGGCCTTCAACTATCACTGCATTTTTAAAACTCTGAAGAAATATAGCAAAATGCCAAAATTTTAAAAGTTTGGATGGTGGGTCCATAGGTGTATGTTTTATTATTCTCTGTACTTCTGCATATTTTTGAACTATTTTATAACTTCAACATCACTCAATTTCCAACTGGCCAGAGGTATCCATTTCCAACATTTTATGGTCACCCTCCCAGACATCTCTCTACTAAGTGATTCAGTTAAGAGCATGTGTAAACTTCAGTGTGGTAGACCTCGGTTCATCTAGGCTTTTGCTACTCACTGCTTCCTAATTTTGAGTGAGCTACATCACACTCTGAGTGTCAGTTTCCACATCTCTAAAATGGGGATACTAATGGTGCATTCCTCACAAGCCTATTGTGAAGACTCAATGAGAAAATGTGTGTCAAGTGCTAGCACAGTGCCTGGACCACAGCACCAAGAAACGTGAGCTACCATCATGCACGTGATGTTGCCAAGTGGATCGTGCTATGGGCAGCTTGCCATGCCAGTGAACAGAATCCATGGTAGATAAAGAAAGGAAAGAATGACCGAGCAAGAAAAATTCCATTTCCCTGGAAGAGCTGGTATATTTTATGCTTATGGGTTGTGGAATTCCGGGCACCAAGAAGCTCCGAGCCAAACTTACGCAAGTGGGTGAGACCTTCTGACCCGGGTAACCGTATTCCATTTCCCCATTGTCTTGGGGCCCTACTTTTCGTGACTCACTTTAACTCTCAATTTCGTTTTAGGTACTCCCTGTAAACCACCTTATATCCCCTGTGCAATGTGGTTGGGACGAAAGGAAGGAAAGGAGGACGGGTGAAGCCAGGGACGGCAGGCAGGAAGGAAAGTAAGAAGAAAGGATTTGTAACACAGGCTTTGAAATTATTCCTTGTAATGGTCATGTTCAGTTCTTAGATGATGCTAATTGGCAGTTTTTAATCACAGGCAGTGTTTCTCGGGTGCTCTCTGCCCGCTCGGGGTTTGTTTTACATTTGGCATTAAGCCTTCAGCTTTATCACGGGTGCAACTGTGAGTTTCCATAAACGATGCAACTTGAGGGTTGTCCTGGGCTCTGGTTTGCGCTGGCATCTGAGAACTCCGAGAGTCGGTCCTTCATTCTCTGTGTGGACATTGGGCACTTTGTCTTTTGGCAGCAAATGTTTCATCCAAGGTCAGTTTCCCTCAAGTGCTCCTCACCATTTCAGACAGCGTGTGCTCAGGGAATGCAAACTTATTTAAGGTTAGCTTTAGGCCCAGCTAGGAAAGCAAACCTGCTTTTAAAAACGCTGTAAACACTGACAAACATCATCTAAATTATATGATGTTTGCACATATATAAATGTATAGAATTTTACCTTAATTCCAAAGGCATCATTCCACAGCACTTTCTTTTACATCTTTATTGGAGTATAATTGCTTTACAATGTTGTAGTTTCTGCTGTACAACAACATGAATCAGCTGTATGTATACATATATCCCCCTATCCCCTCCCTCTTGAGCCTCCCTCCCTCCCTATCCCACCCCTCTAGGTGGTCACAAAGCATCAAGCTGATCTCCCTGTGCTGTGCAGCAGCTTCTCACTAGCTATCTACTTTACATTTGGTAGTGTGTAGATGTCAGTGCTACGCTCTCACTACATCCCAGCCTCCCATCACCTTCCGTGTCCTCAAGTCCATTCTCTACATCTGTGTCTTCATTCCTGTCCTGCCACTAGGTTCATCGTACCATTTTTTTAGATTCCATATATATGTGTTAGCATATGGTATTTGTTTTTCTCTTTCTGAATTACTTCACTCTGTATGACAGACTCTAGGTCCATCCACCTCACTACAAATAACTCAATTTTGTTTATTTTTACAGCTGAGTAATATTCCATTGTATATATGTGCCACATCTTCTTCATCCATTCATCTGTCGACATTCCGTGGCATTTTTTTTTTTTTTTTTGTGGTACGCAGGCCTCTCCCTGTTGTGGCCTCTCCTGTTGTGAAGCACAGGCTCCGGACGCACAGGCTCAGCGGCCATGGCTCACGGGCCCAGCAGCTCCGCGGCATGTGGGATCTTCCCGGACCGGGGCACGAACCCGCGTCCCCTGCATCGGCAGGCAGACTCTCAACCACTGCGCCACCAGGGAAGCCACTCCATGGCACTTTTAAACTCATCTTTGAGTTAGCCTTATTTTTGTTCTTTGATGAGAAGTACATTTTAATTTGAAATTATTTAAATATATTTGTCATTATATTTTATTGTAACTGGGGGCTATCAGAATGGGTTGAGGATATATGTGTGTTTTACATTTTTGTTCGATTATAAAAATGCAACATAAACTTACAATTAAAAAACGAGGGGCTTCCCTGGTGGCGCAGTGGTTGAGAATCTGCCTGCCAATGCAGGGGACACGGGTTCGAGCCCTGGTCTGGGAAGATCCCACATGCTGCGGAGCAACTAGGCCTGTGAGCCACAATTACTGAGCCTGCGCGTCTGGAGCCTGAGCTCCGCAACAAGAGAGGCCGCAATAGTGAGAGGCCCGCGCACCGCGATTAAGAGTGGCCCCCGCTTGCCACAACTAGAGAAAGCCCTCGCACAGAAATGAAGACCCAGCACAGCCATAAATAAATAAATAAATAAATAAATTTAAATCATATGGGCTTCTAAGAAGACCTCTGCTTAAAAACAAAAAAAAGGAGGAAATATAGAAAACTCTAGAGGAAATGAAGCCATTTATAATCCCTTTACACAGAAATAATCACGATTAACCTTTTATTATATCTTTCTCTATATATTCTTGAGGTTGTAGAAGTTCTCAAGATGGATTTGTAGATTGTTTCCAGGAAAAAAAAATTCGATGTTTTTTTGGAGTTGTAAAGGTGCCCTTGGAATTACGTCCACACTCTACAGTCTTCCCGGCCTGCAAGAAAGCAGGTCATGGGAGCAGGGAATCGGCTCGACCTGCTTGTCTGCAAGCAGGCACCATATCTTTTCTTCCTCCACCATGTCTACCTTTGTTTTCCATCTGGGCTGGACTGGAGAGGCTGGGCTGACAAAGACGAGTGCACCCCAGACCATGAAGTCTTTCCAGGCTGCATTCAAGTGGGTTGAGGCATCTGCTTTCTAAACATGTCCAGAAATCTCAGTGCAATTGCATCCCATTGTATGACAGAAGGAGGAGGTGGGGGACAGGGCTTTCCAACACCCTGGGTACAATTCCTATGGCCGAATTAGTTCCGTGCCTTCTACAGTGCTTCCCACTTCTATCTTCTCCTTTACCTCAAAGCATTGTGCAGCCAAAGTTTTTCGTACCCAGCGTGTTTCCTTTTCCTGGAACTGTAGTCCTGTTCCTTGGAAGATTCTCCTCAATTCCCCACTCTAATCATGAGGTTTGATTAGGGGCTATCAGTCACTGTTCCCCTCCCCTCACAATAGGGTGAGTGTGTGACCCCAGCCAGGTCAATCAGAGACCTTCTCCAGATTTTAAAATGAGAACCGAGAAACTAGGACCTTGCTTCTGGTCCCAGCAAAACTGGGAAGATGTGAGCCGACTTCAGTGCCTGTGTCCCATGATGTGTGGCAGATGAAGCCTGCTGCAAGAGGAATTGTCCAGAGGCAGGTGGGCAAGAAGAGAAGATGTAGGGAGGGAGGGAGGGAAGGAGAGGAGGGAGAAGGGACGGGGAGGGGGAGAGAGAGAGAGAGAGATAGAGAGAGAGGGAGCGGGAGAGGGAGCGGGAGGGAGAGAGAGAGAGGCATTTGGTCGTGGCCTAGGCTTTGTTTGAATCCTCCAGGTCCCCTGCATTCTTTCAAAATTTTGGTTTTCCCTTTCTTAAATTCTATAACCTACCCTAGGAATTTTCTCTACAAATGAATTCTGAACTGGTTTTCTGTCCTTTGTCATCAGAAGAACCCTAAGCAATAGAAGCCGGTTCTCCCCAGCCCCACTTTGGTCCCCTGGGCTCTGCAGGTCTCTGGCTCCTCCACTGCGTGGATTTCTCAGCCTTTCCTCAAGAGCCCCAAGTCCTTAAAACAGCCCATCCCTCTCCCCTGCTTCAGGGTAATCTCTCATTTACTGTAGCAGACAGCAGCTCTGATTAAGCTAATATTTGCTCTTAAAGAGCTGCTGCTTCCTTCCAAAGATTCCCCAGTTGGTGGAATTTGGCAGAAGGGAGGCCATCTTGACCTTCTTTACTCCAGACTCTCATTTGGGGAAATGCACCAGGAAATGGAATTATTTAGCCTATCACCTGGACTCGCTTCTCCCACTCACCCCACCCTCGTCTTTGCATGTGGTTCCTCAACCCACAGGGCTCGGTCCCGACACACAACGCGTTTTTTTGGAGACAGCGAGGATTAACCTTGCAAAACTCCGCAGCTGAGACAGCTCCCTTCCTTGACACTGTCCTTCAAGCTGATTGTTGAGCTCTTTTTAACTTTTAATATTATTTTGCAATGGTGAAATGGCAAGATAATCACTTTCTTTAAGAGGTGACAGATGGCGCATTTTAAAACAAGAGGATGCCTCTAATCAGAAGCCAATAAACACAACGTTGATAAAATGGCATAAAACCACCCCTTTCCTGTAATGGTATAAACCACCATACTAATCCTGGACTTGCTGGCTTCTCTGAATCAAACTTGAGTTATGGTGGAAGACGGGCGTGGTTTACTCCATAAGTAATTTGCAGCACCTAACACGTGACAGGCACTGCGCTAGACTCAGCGACTGTCCATCACTATGAGAGAAGCTTATATGCCCCATTTGATTGATTGTGCAATAGGCTGTATCTGCACATTGTCATTTTCCGAGGAAAGGCCTCTCCTGAAAATGCTCTCTAGCATTTACTGCTAAAGGCCAAGTGTAAACTCCGTATCAAGTTATGAATTTGACATCCGCCAGTGCTCACGAAGAGACGGGGCTTGTGCCTCTCCTTTGCAACCTGAACTTCCCACAGTTCCCAGCCGAAGCCGAATCCGAATGAGGTCGGAGAGGCTGCTGAACCCCTGCAAATGACATTCCACTTGACTGACAAGACAGCATCCCCCTGACAGGTATCTATTTTGAACCCCTGCTAGAGAATGCAGTGACAGTTCCAGCCTTGATCTTTGCCTTAGTTCCCAGGGAGACCTCCTCATGCCATGTTTTATTCATGGTGTCTCCCAGGCCGGTCTCTTCATTGTAAAAATCGGTCGTGGGGGTAGGGACAATCCATGAACCTGAAATAAAGTTTGAGTGTCGCAATAAAACCGTCCCTTTGTGTACGGAAAGCCTACAACCAGGGTCTGAGATGCTGGGGAAGGTTTGTGTACTGAGGATTTTTAAGGCAAAGCATGCACAGAAGAAAAGAAAATAGTTATTCACATTGCACTGGAGTCGTGAAGGAAGTAGGTCAGATAAACCAAAATAACCTTTGCTGGGAAACGCGATAAGCTTCAGACATCTGAGACCATGGAGAGAAAAGATGCTGCAGTGGATAAAAGCAGTAGACCGATAGATGTGCAGGGCTACAAGCAGGAAAGCTACAAAGGACGTACAGAGTGAACACTTATTCTACCTTCTCCCAAGAAATCTCTTCTCCATCAACTCTGTCATTGTCCTTCCTGTAGGAACTGGCTATCTTTCTACTTCACAGGTTAGAAATTTGTAGGAGAAAGTATCAGAAGCATCTCTTCCACCTGTCCTAATCGCCCAAAACAAAACCAAGAGCCCAGCATGACAGAGGACAGAGATTGCAACCCTGTATCACATCTGCTTGATGAGTAACACGTGTGTACCTTGAGCGTAATGGTCCTCTCGTGACGGGTGACATTAACGCTGTGGGGCTGCCCATTGGCCATGCTCCTGTGGTCCACGTCAATGTTATACGGCTCCCTGGTGCCACCCAGGCTGTACCGGATCTGTAAGCTTCCTACACAGAGAAAAGAAAAGAAACTCAGTCATTTCTCCACTCTGGATTTCATTTTAATGTCACTTCCCCCACCCCTGGAGGCTAATTCCATTAAACTCGGCTTCAACGTCCATCACCGCCGTTCTGAATTCTGAGTCACTAGCTCAGAGGCGCACGAATCCATGAAGGCTCACAGCACCAGCACGCGCATGTTGATGATCTACCAACAACAAGCCATAAACAACCCAAGTCGGGCTTGAGCCTGGGATGGCAGAATGAGAACATACATGGTACAGGACCATGGAGACGCCTACAGGCCCCACAAAATACTCTGTGAAATAAAAAATAAGTGCAGGATGCCGGGATGACCTCATGCCATCAGCAAGGTGTGACATTCAGCATATAAAAGAACCACGAACATACAATGTTAAGAATAAACATAATTTACAGAAGATAAATCCATGGGATTTTGGGAGGCTTCACGGAGACCAAGAAAACAAAGCAATGGCTTTTATTCTAGGTTAGAGACCTCATCAATCCAAATGCAAACCAAAGGCGAAGAGATGGGTCCTCATCGCCTCTCAGCTGTCGTTCACTTTGCCTCAACAAATTATTCTTTTTTCTCTTTCTTCTTTCTTCCCAATAATGACAAGCAATATTCAAAAAGATTAATACAATATTCTATATCCTGCTTTTAATTAATCTGCACAGCAAACGTAGCTTTTATTTCTTAGTTATGATTTTTAAAGTCATCGACTTTTTATCTCATTTTTTACTCAAATTGGAATCTTCGTGTTAATAGCTTCTGACATCTCAGAGCTTAAAAATGGAGCCAGTAATTTAGCAAGAGTTTGGCCAACTGTAAATCACCTAAAGATTCTTTGTCGCCTTTTTCATTTTCCTTCCAGAGGAACAAAACTGATATTCTAAGTTGTGAAATAAAACATGATAATTAAAACTTAAAAAGTGAACGGAAAAGAGAAAGAAAGTCACTGGCAACTCCACCGTCCAGAGGTCAGGTAAACGACTCTAAGTATTTGGCAATATCTCCTTGTAGGTAATTCTCACGTCCTCACGTGCACGTAAATAAATGCAACAGTTTCTGAATGCTGCCCTTCCTTATTTTGCGTTACCTGTGCCATTTAAAATATTGAACTACGCTCCTGGAATTGAAAGAACAATCATGAATTACTTGCATTTCCTATTTTTCCTTTCTGAACAAACCTGGCAAGGCTTCACTACTTGAGTTTTCTCTTGGCACTTGATCCTAGATTCCTTTGCTTTATAGCGTTTCAACCAAGCACTGTTGACTTTCGTCTCCTAAATGGGTTTAAGTTCACCCACTCTCCCCCATCTCCACAACCACAGGGCCTCCACTGGCACCTAGAATGCCCTGGTATCGCTCCCATAGGAGCCTGCCCCTGCACGCAGAGCTCCTGGCCTGACTCAGGGCCTCTGGGCTGGCCACACCCTATCAGTGACCTGACGGCCACCACCTGGGCTTCACCTGCATTGGCTTCTGCCTGGATCACGTGATCCAAATCAGTCCCTCCTTTAAACGTGATCACCCTTGACCCCATTTCACTCTCAGGCGAGTCCCCTCTTTCCGTGCTCTCTTACTACTAACCCATTAATGGAGGTGTCGCACTGGGACCTCAGACACAACATACGTGAAACCAGACTCTTGATCTTCCCCTCCAAAAACTATTCCATCACAATTCCCACATTTCAGTTAACGGCCACTTTATCCTTCCAGCTATTCCTGCCTAAAAGCCCTGACTCCCGCCTTGCTCCTATAATACACGTATGATCTATTGGCAAAGCTTCTTGGCTCAGTCTTTAAAACACACCCTGAATCTTACTGCTCTCATCACTTCCATTTCTATTCCTGGACCAAGCCACCCTCGTCTTTTGTCTGGATTATTGTACTAGCCTCCATTCTAACTACTGCCCTTCCGCCACGCTCCCTCAGCCCAGCCTGGCCTCCGCCCCTCACATACCTGGTCTCTCCACGCGGCAGTCAGAGCGGTCCTCTGCTCAGAACCCTCCCATGGCCTCCTGTCTCACTCAGAGTAAAAGTCGACATCTCCATAACGGCTCACCAGGCCCTCTGTGGTCTCCCCCCTCATCTCTGACATAACCTCTCATTATTCTCCTCCTTTCTCACTCCGCACCTGAACACACTGGCCTCTTTGTTGTGTCCCCAGATGCCAGCATGTTCCTGCCTCAGGCCCTTGGCACCTGCTGGTTCTTCTGCCTAGGATGCTCATTTCCCAGTTATCTGCATGGCTGAGCCCTCACTCCCTTTAGGTCCTGCTCAAATATTGCCTTCTCAGTGATCATTTCTGTGACTTCCTTATTAGAAGCAGAATTTACCCACTCCTTTCCCTTGGCCAGGCTCTCCCTCTTCTGCCTTATTTTTTTCCCCATGAGAGTTCTTACCATACAACATACTGTACTTAGTATGTTTACTGCTGTCTTCTGCTAAAATGTAAACTCCATGAGAGTAAGAATTTTTGTTTATTTCTTTATGACTTAGTTCCCAACGTCTAGAACAACGCCCGATACATGGTAGGTGCTGGATAACTACTTGTTGAGTGAATGGATGATGGTCTCCTTGCTTCTGTGCTTTCTTCCTTCCCATGTTTTCTTAGCAGAGAAATCTTTTCAAGATGCATAACTGACTATTTGTCTGGTTCACTTAAAACTCTTCAAACTTTCCAGCTGCTTAGAGGATAAAGACATACATTCTTAACATAGCTTATGATGTCTTGTCTGATCACAGCTTGTCAGTTACTTTATTTTAAAACATGCCATTTACCCTCTTACTTTTTTTTTTCTTTTTTTTCTTTTTTTTTGCTGTACGCGGGCCTCTCACTGTTGTGGCCTCTCCCGTTGCAAAGCACAGGCTCTGGACGCGCAGGCTCAGCGGCCATGGCTCACGGACCCAGCCGCTCCGCAGCATGTGGGATCTTCCCGGACTGGGGCACGAACCTGTGTCCCCTGCATCGGCCGGCGGACTCCCAACCACTGCGCCACCAGGGAAGCCCTACCCTCTTACTTTTTACATTCAAGCTACCTAGGACTTCTCTTATTCCCTAGGAAATACAATTCTTCCTGCCTCAGGACCTTTGAATATGTTGCTCCCGTTTCCTGAGCTACTTCTCTCCCCACTCCTCAGTGATTTACTCTATTTTTTCTTTATTCTAATAGCATTAAAAACAATCTATTGTTTGGCAGTGAAGGAGATGATTAGGCAGTTGTTTGGCTATAGGTAGAAAAAACAAGTCAATTGTCTTGAGTTTTTATTCTCCACTTTACTTCTGGTGCTCTGACCTTGTATGATCACAGCCAGTTTTCTTAAATACACAGCTGTATTCATTCATCATTTAAAACTTAATTTCTTTAGAACATACTTATCTAGTGCCCCTGTTGAACCCAAGTTTTCAAGGTCTAGAAGTGGACTGCCTGGCTGGCTGTAAGTGTGGAGTCCACTTCTAATACAGACATCCATCCCCAGCCCCTGTATGGTATGGGCCAGGCCGTGCCTCGATCTGGCGATGCAAAGAGAAGTAAGAGAGGGCTCTGCCTTTGAGGCTAGGAGTTGGAGGAACTGGTAATTATGCCAAAAAAACCCCACAAAACCCTGGACATTTTTCTCCCTACTGTCTCTTCGTCATTGGCCCCTTTATGTTCTCCAGCTCATTAAAATCAGTATTAAGTTGTTTTCGTTATTTTTTCTCTTTCCTGGATTTCTTGGACTTTGTAAATATGATGTAAAACTTCTCTAACTGCTTCACTTAATGGCAATGGAAATGATCTGCTTTGAGGAAAAAGATGAGTTGGACCTTAAAATTTATATACAGTGAACATCTATAAACAGTAATGGCAATATTCTTGAATAATAAAATTTAAATGATATATTTATTCCTTTCAAACAATAGCACAAGAAAACCACTAAATGATGGGAAGGAGAATATTAGTATTTGTTCATTAAAATAAAATATCATTAAGATGGAGAGATACTTCACTTCTTGCACCTCATGTTCATCTCCCGGGTGAATTAAAGCAGTTATAAGGGACTACTCTCTTACTGGCTGCAGCAGTAACAGATTTATTCTCTACTGGTCATCATCATTACCATCAGCAAACAATTACAGAGCACCTATTGTACGCAGGAGATGTAGTGCGGGGGCCTTTCATCTCACTGGGAAGACAGGGCATATTTATAACAAAGATGGGTAACAATACAGTGTACTAAAAGCCAAACAAATGACATTGAAAATAAGTGTAATAGGAGTTTAAAGTAAGGAGAAGTCATTGAAAGGAGGTGAGACTTGATCTGGGTCTAGAATGAAAGGCAGGTATTAAGCTACAGAGGAAGATGGAGCTTTTCCAGATAAGGGAGCACAGCAGGCAGCAGGGCAGACGTCCTTGGGGTGTGTGAGGAGTGACGAGTTCCTGGAGAAGGGAGAGAACGGAGGCGTGGCCTCAATATGCGGCAAAACGTAGATTAAATCATGGGCTCTGGATAATAATAACCGCTAACACACACACATACAGTGTGCGTGTGTGCGAGGGTGTGCGTGTGTGTGAGGGGGTGTGTGAGGGGTGTGTGTGCGCGTGCGTGTGTGTGTGTGTGCGCGTGCGTGTGTGTGCGTGCGTGTGTGTGCGTGTGTGTGTGTGTGCGTGTGTGAGGGGGTGTGTGTGTGTGTGCGTGCGTGCGTGTGTGTGTGTGTGTGTGTGTGGTGTGTTACGCTTACTAACTCATTTGACTTTCACAGCACTGCTCTGAGGGAGACACTATGTAACAGATGATGAGACAGAGGCTCAGAGTGGCTCACGGCTGCCCAAGATCCCACAATCTGCAAACGGAGAAGCAGAATTCAAACCCAGACTTTCTGGTTCTGCACTCCGAGCTCTCACTCAAGAGGCTGGTGGGTCCTGATTGGAAGCTGCTGGGACTCGGGATCTGTCCTCCTGATCCTGGGGAAGGAGGCCCTCCTGGCTGTATGACAGGGACACTGTGTGTGAAGGAAGACCTACTCTGGCTGGGCTGGGCAAGGTTAGCGTGACTGGAAGCAGAGAGACGGTCGGGACAGAGCATCCCAGGGACGTGCTGAGGTGCACTGGTACCCCACGGTGGGGTCACGGGGTGCCAGGAGCCCGGCTACCCTCAGGCCTTGGCAGGTCTGTGGAGGTAAGGCCTGCTGGAGTCCCTGGGCTGGGGGCCTCCCAAACACAACCTCATGCATCTGCCCAGGTGCCATTCAAAGATAACATTCTATGTTTGCCACGCCAGCAGCAATGTCGGGAAGCGCTGAATCAGAAGACATTTGCCAGGAGAGTAGCAGTGGGGAAGCAAAGGAAGGGATACTCTGGAGGGACACGGTGAGAACAGGATGCACAGGACTTGTCAGGCTGGATGGCCCGCAAGAGGCGGAAGGACGGAGTGCTCATGAATGAGGCCAGGCTGTGAGTTCTGGTGTCTGAGAAGCGGTAGCACTGACAGAAGAAGAGGGGCCTGGTTCTGGGAGCCGTGAGGACAATACAGCTTCCGATATGTTAAGTTTAAGAGATGCCAGGGCATTTAGTTAGAACTTTTTATTTTATTTTAATGACATTTTGGCTTAGTCCTTATGGATTTCTTTTCCCTCAATGAGTTCCTCAAATTTTTCTAGCTTTAAATCTCAATTCATAAAAAATGCAGTATTTGGAGTACGAAAAAGCCAAATTTTCATTAGCAATTGAGGACGGCCTTGCAATAATGAGAGAGAAACTGACTGTCCATGCTTTGCAAATGCACCGAGTGTTCTAGAGGTCTCTAAGCAGGGCAGTGGAGAACCCTGGGTCCAGCATCAGACACCTGGGTTCAGGAACCCCAGCCGTGCCACCACCAGCTGAGTGTGCAAATCACCCAATCTCTCTGCACTCCAGTCTACCACCTGCAGGAAGAGGGTAAGAATGGACTCTGCCTTATACAGTGTGTGCTCTTAGCACAGCTTCGGGCAGCCTTACACGGTAGCCATTAATATGGAAACGACTAGTCAAACCCCCTGCGCATGACAAAGGCCCACAGACACACGCGTGGGTGCTCGCAGGGGCCGGTGCGGGCTTGGGGGCGTGAGTTACTGGATAGAACTGGGACCAGATTTTAACGTGGCAGTGGCTTGAGGAGCAGACAATACAGCATCTACTGAGGCATGTTCCTGACATTCTTGACGAGCTAGAGGTGAGAACCCACTGCCCACTGAGGCGAGGTTGGGACATGAGGGTGGAGAACATCGATGGATTAAACAGCTATTTAATCTGATGCAGGAGAAAGAAACCTAACAGGTGAACTTCCAGAGAGCAGGGGTGTACACTTTTCTACTTCCTGATTGAACTGTTTTTTTCTGGTGAGAACAGGGACAGGATCACTGAGAGCATCTGACATGTGTGGAAGAGTATTACCCAGCAGAGGCAAGTCAACTGCGCAAACAAACAACGAGACTCTGCGCTCACAGTACTGCTGTTTTCCTGTCCATCGTTTTTACAGAGCTAAACTGATATCGTACAGTCAAGGCTGTATCATGCCTTTTCTTGGTTTTATATAATATTACATAAAAATTTTCTCCATGTCATTAATTACTCTTCATAAATATTATTCTTAATGGATACACGATATTCCATAAAATGGTGATTCCCTCTTTTACTAACCATTTTCCTAAAATGTTAACTCCTAGGTCCTTTCCAATTCTTATTTTCATAAATAACAGTATAAACTATGATGAACATCTTCATGCTGAATCTTTGTCTGATTTTCGGCTTCTTTCTTCAGAAATAATTTCTGAAAGGGAAAAATCCTAAGGAACATTTTTTTCCTACCTATCTTTTAAACCGACAGAGCATTGCCCAGAGAAGTTTAAGAATTTACTATTCTATTAACACTCAAGCTGAATTGGGTTAATAATAATAATTTTTAGTTCCCACAGAAGAAAATCTTGATCTTTAAGATGCCACGACACTGAAATAGCTGTCAGAAAAGGCTGCAGGACCTACTAGAGAACGGACTTGAGGATATGGGGAGGGGGAAGGGTAAGCTGGGACAAAGTGAGAGAGTGGCATGGACATATGTACACTACCAAATGTAAAACAGATAGCTAGTGGGAAGCAGCCACATAGCACAGGGAGATCAGCTCGTGCTTTGTGACCACCTAGAGGGGTGGGATAGGGAAGGTGGGAGGGAGATGCAAGAGGGAGGAGATATGGGGATATATGTATACATATAGCTGATTCACTTTGTTATAAAGCAGAAACTAACACACCATTGTAAAGCAATTACACTCCAATAAAGATGTTTAAAAAAAAAAAAAAAAAAAGGCTGCAGAGCTTCAATCATTAAAGAGCAAGACCATGAGAGAGGTAGCCTCCGTGTCTCCAACCTGTACAGTCTCACTGGGGAATGAGAGAGATTTGCTCCTTGATACACCTAAATATTTTTATTTGTAAAAAAGAGATCTTAAAACTCCAAGTGTCATAGAACTCAAGTTTTCAGAGAGGAAATGGACTCAGTGTCTGGCATGTTTATATGCTTTAGAACTGCTTCGATTGCTCTGAAAGATCCTAAGTCCATTTGTATATTCTAAAATAGGGTGCCTATTTCAGTCGCACTGACACTCCTGGCTTAGTGTATACTTGGAGATGGTCCCCGATATTACAACACTGAAGGGCAGAAGGCTAGGTATCCTCGTCCTTACCGGTGGGTTTGACGAGAACTGCCAGGAAGTCGGTGGTGAAAGAGCTGACGTAGAGGAGGATGCAGGGTGCCTTGGTGGTGCTGAAGCTGAAGCAGATCTCCTCGCGGGCCAGGTCCGGGGCCCCATTCTGCGGGTCCAGGGAGTTCTCCGACCTGCTGCCCGATTCCTTAGCACCGGACCCGGGCGCCTGGAAGTTATACCGCAGCCACATCCCCTCTTCAAAAAATGCACCCACATCTGTTTGAAAAGGAAAGAGAAAATGGAAAGGTGAGAAGTCCGAGGCTAATACCACCAACCATTTAACCTGGGTAGACGGTGAGCTTTGTCGTGGCCGCTAAGGCTGTTCCTGGAGGGTGGACCGACTCCAGGAAGGGAACGTCTATGCAGATGGACGTTGTTTCATCAACACGGATACGCTACCAAAACCAAAAAAGCAGTGTAACAGAGTATAGCAGTCTGTCCACTTAAAACGTAGTAGCTAAATTGAGAAATGTTAACTCATACCAGAAAAAAGCTTCACGTTTAGTACTTAGACCAAATAACTAATTTCGGTTGAAGAGAGATGCTGAGAATAAAGGCAGTGGCATTGTTAGGGAACTGCTGACCGACACCGCCCGCCTCGGCCAGACCCGCTTCCCTGAGCTGTCTCACACAGGAGGTCCCGATAAGGAACATGGTGCTGTGGAAAACTCCGGGAGGAGACGACCAACTTCTTAGAATCCTTCGCGCTGGAATCCCTCCTGGCTGAGCGATGCACACGCCATCAGGAAGGACCCTGAGTCAGACCAAATACGGGCCAAGCAAGATGACTGGCCAGAGACAACCTGGATACTAACCCCATCACCATAAAACCTGAGGCCGCGAGCCATGTGGCAGAGCAGCTCTCTGGGGTTCCCTGACCCTGCGGCTCTCTGCCCAGGTGCCCCTTCCCAATAAAGTCTCTTGCTTTGTCGGTACATGTGTCTCCTTGGACAATTCATTTCCTAGTGTTAGACAAGAGCCCACTCTCGGGTCCTGGAAGGGGTCCCCCTTCCTGCAACAGTATCACATGAACCACTAATTCAAGGAACTCATGGGCATCTTCTGAGAGATCGGAGCTGCTTTGGATGTTCACCCAGGAAAGCCCTTGGTGAAACCCTGATGAAGTCCTGGGAGGCTTTGGGTCTAGTCTTCAAAAATCACAAGACATGAAGGTAGAGGGAACTGGGCTCAAATTTGGTGCTGCCTTTAACTGGTTATGTGGCCTTAGAAGTCGCTTCGCCAGCTTCTCTAGGCCGCAGCATTTTATATGTGAAAGAGAGGTAATAACAGTGAGAATTACAAAAGATAATTAAAGTAATTAGCACATAATAAATAGTACCTATTATTATTATTAAGAAATTAGAAGAAAGGTCACCCATCCTTCAACAGTTTTTTCCTGTGGCCTAATCAATGCTAATTAGTTTTTAATCATTGCCTGGCAGATAAGCTCCTGCTACAGTTTCTCCATTGTTTGCTCCATGTTCTAAAAGCACCTCCTGACTCCCTGTGAAAGGCTGGGGGGCTAGCAAGGTCTGCTTGGTCTTCACAGTTAACTGTTTCATTGCCTTCTGCACATGCCCTTGAAAGCATTTCCCAAACTTCTTTGCCCGTGGAACCCGTTTCTCTCGTAAGACTTGACATCCCACTAAACTAACATTACACAGAGTGTATTCTGTGAAACATCCGCTCTACATTATAATGAATAGGAGAGGACCGATTTTAAGAGGATTCTTTCCTCTGGGAATTTTGAAGTCTGTTCTTGTTAAAGAAGCCTAGCACGGAGAGAGTCAGCAGCACAGTGTGGTGATTCCGGGTCTGCAGTCAGACACCTGTGGCTAACCAACCCTGTTAACTTGGTCAGTGGCTTGACACTCTCTAAGCTTCAGCTTCCCTCTCTGGAACCTGGGGCCTCAGGTTGTCGTGAGGGTTCAAGAACCCATGGATGATACTCAGCCTGGTGCCTGGAATGTATGATAAGCGTCCAAAAAAGATTACTTAGTCATATTCCAAAGACAGGTTACCACTTTCTACTGAGGGCCGCAGATGCCACCCTGACCCCCACCTCACACGATCACACATGTGCAACACTCCACTCGGCACTGCTGCAGAGGCTGCCACGTCCTGCTTCCCACTGAGCTGTGGTGAAGAGGTCAGCTAGCTACAAGCTCTCAACCGTGGGCAGTACTGTTCTCCTCCTGGACCCCCACCCAAGGGCTTTTGCAAGTGTGTGTGTGTGCGCGTGCGTGTGTGCGCGTGTGTGTGTGCGCATACATGGAGGGTACTACTGGCATTTGGTGGGTGGGGGTGAAGCCTGCTGAGTGTCTTGTGACATGTGGGACTGTCTCACACAATTAAGAATTGTCCTGCTCAAAATGCCTAGAGTGTCTTCGCCGGGAAACACAGGATTAAACAGACACTTAATCCACGCTAGTCACTGCACGACTCACCAGGAGGTAAAGGTGCAGCAAATGCGTCAACGCCCTTCAAGAGTCTTCTGTCAAACTGAGCAGGACCCTGTGGGGCTCCTGGGCACAGAAGCCTTTCTGTGTCCCCTTCCTTGGGTTCCAAAGTGCAGGTGCAAACAATTGCTGATCAGGGACGGGAGGGGATGCAGAGACCAGGGAGGAACAGTCAAGAAACAATAGTGCAGCCTTGGGGCAGGGTCCTGGTTCCCCCTCGGGGGACACACATAACAATATCTTTGCGCTCTTCTGCAGAATCAAGGCCCCCACCAAATGGAAGATGTAACTACCTGATGGTGCTCTCTTCATTCCAGAGAAGGTCACAGCTCGCCCATCATCACCTGACACCAGATGATCTCTGGACTGAAGGAATGCGGACCCTGCGTGCACCCTCGTCCTTCTCAGCAACCTCGCCCCTCGACTGTGAAACTCCTCACAAACCCCCCTGGGTTGGGGCACACTGTTCTGAGGGCATTAGCCCGCTGTGGCCCCCTTTGCCTGGCAAAGCAATAAAGCTATTCTTTTCTACTTCACCCAGAACTCTGTCTCTGAGATGTAATTCGGTGTAGGGGTACAGAGGCCAGATTCAGCTTCACGTCCAGTGGCAGGTGTAGGGGAGACACACTGACACTTTGAACACGTGTGGTAAGAGTTATGGTGGTTTACTTGGTAGGTTATGTGAGAAGAACCCCCCTCTTACTGCCCAGAGGATCCTGAGCTGCCTTTTCCACTCTCTCAGCAAAGAGAGTGGAACTGATCACCAGCTGCATGCCCGGCACTATGCCGGGTGCTGAGGTTACAATCCTTGTTCTCAAGGTGCTCTTGATCTAGAGGAGAATTTAGGCTAACAGACATCATCAGAAGGCAGTGTGCTCAGTACAGGATCAGGTTTATATAAGGGGCACTTGGAACAACAGGGGTACCAGACCTGTCTCCAGGGCTCCAGGAAGACTTCCCAAGTGAAAAGACATTGAAGTCGGGGCCCAAAGAGCCAGAGGCGGGTCGCTATGTAAAGGTGAAGATGAAGACAAGCCACTTTCTAGCTGAGGGCGCAGCGTTCAGACAAACTTAGGGGCCAGAGAGTCTGCAATGTGAGCATCGTGCTCTCAGGTGAAATTTACACGCTCTTTTTTTTTTTTTAAACAGTATCAGTTATTCACACAAGACTCACTAGGCTCCCACTACTGCTGGGAAAACAGTGAAGGAGACAGAGGTGATCCTTACCCTCAGTAGTTCAGATCCTAGTGGGACAGACGGACATTACTAGGACTGGCTGATGTGACAGCGTCTAGCAGCTGGTGGGGCGGGGAGCATTCGGGGACAGCAGGCAGGCAGGCCGCCCAGAGCAAAGACACCAAGGGGTGTGTTTTGCCAGCAGAGAGGTTCTACCAGAGGATGCAGGGGTCAGCATCTTGGAACAGGTTTGGGCCAAGCAGGAGAGAAGAGGTAGACCTGGGGCCTGGAGAGAGGGAGGGAGGAAGGCTAGAGATCAAGGCTGGAGGGTTTGACCAAGCCAGAGGCGAGCAGACAGGGCGGATGCACAGGGAGAGAAAAAACGTACCGGGCCCTTGAAACTCAAGACTGAGGAGCGCAGCACCTGGGCCTGGGAGGGGTGGGGGTTCTGAGCAGCAGAGGCTGAGGAAGCAGGTAAAGCCAAGGAGACCACAGGCACCTGAGCCACAGATGCAGCGCATCGCCGGTGAGATCCTAAGCTCCCTTGGGCCAGGCTCTCCCCAGGTATTCTGCTCCCAGAGAGAGGGCAGAACTGAGTCCCTGACAGCACTTCTCAACAGGCCTGGGAGTCTGTTAAAATGCTGGTGCTCAGGCCCAGCCCCAGATTTTAGCTCAGAGGGTCCGACTCAGAGGGTCTTGAGAATCAGCACGTGTAAGAGGCGATGCTTAGGGACACAAGAGTCTGAGGTGCTGGGAGCTGGAACGGAGGAGGATAGTGCGCTCGGTGGGGCTGCTGGGCGGTCCTGTCTGGGTGAGAACTTAACGCTTTTCTCAAATAAACTGGCGACAATCCTTCCAAGGCAGATCATAAAGGGAAATTTGGAAAGCTAGGGATTTTGGATAAACAAATAAAAAATATGCCATAGAGAATACTTTTGGTGTATTTCAGAGTCATCCATCGTTAAGAAGCTTTAAGGATTCATGCCAGTATTGGAGGAAGGGATATACCACGCTTAAAAGCGTTGCTCTGAAACCACATTGTAACCCAACTGTCAGAGCGGGGCCTGGGAGTGCTGTGAGCCATTTAAGGTTCCAACTGGCAGAATTACAGCTGTTGTTTCATTGTTTCAGATCTTTTTAAGGAAATGCCAAATCAGAGTACTGCAATTTCATTTAGGAAAGTAATATTCCCATCCCTTCTGGATGAATAATTAAGATAATGCTTACTTCACAAGCCCCAGATAACATCTTTTCCCCCATTAAATGATCAAAAAGTTGACTTCGAATGCTTGATTTAAGGTTTAATACTAATATGATATTAAAGTTTAATTTTTGATATTAATTTTTTGGATAAAAAAATGATATATTTTGGGTCTAGTTATTCTAAGATGTATTATGAAGGAGATTTGTTGAGTTATGTGTCTCAAAATTTTGAAATTTTGAAATTATGCCAGACTTAGGATCATAAAGGTCACAGGCATCTTGAAGCAGACAAGTAATCTTGTCTTAACCATTTCTTGGTCTTCAAAATGGATCATATGTAAATTACCCCTGACTGTGGAAAGTAAGTTTGGAAATGTTTGAAATAAAATCCACAAACCATACATCCCAGAAAAATACCACAAAAGTATTCTCCCCTTTGTCTAACCAAATCTCTGATGCTCACAGTGGAAAAACAAACAGCTGGCACCCACCCCTGTAATTAAATTGCTCATCTTTTTCTCCTCCAAGTTCTATAATTCTATTCCTTTTGTCTTTTCACTTAGGATATGTTTTGCAACCTGTATTTTTTAAATAGACATGATTCTTTCTGTTCTCTAACTTCCCCCTGAGGACCCAGAATTGAAAGTCCCCAACTCACAGATGGGTTCTTTCGCAAAAGTTTATCTCAAAGTCAGTAACTTGCAACTTGGAACTATTTTCCCATAGAAACAATGCTTTAAATGATGGTTAGTTTGCCAGGAGAGTCTACAAATGCTGAATCACTCTGGATGGGTAGTAAAAGATAATTGAAGACTGCCACTGTGTATTAGTAATTAAAGCAGAAACAACAGCAACAACAAACGTTAAGGTGTACTGTGAGTGTGAGAACCCCAGGGAACCATGTTCTCACAAGGCTTTCATCTCACTTATTCAGGAGTGTGCTGGTAAACGTTACACAGCTAGCTCTCCTGGGGGGAAACCCTGATTTGTGGTCTCCGCCTAGTCCCATGGTGTAAACACTCCTACCTTGGCTGATTTCAAGCTGCCAATGTGGCATCACTAAGAGATGATGGAGTTGGGAAGAGATGTTCACAGTTGGTCTATCAGCCTGTGTGAACTGCATTCACCCACTGTCACTGACCCAGTCGTTCAAGCAAACCACCTTTACTGAGCCCCCATCTTGGCAGGTGTGTTAGGCTGCTCAGGCTGTTATAACATATTACCATAACTGGGTGTTGTAAACAACAGAAATCTATCCTCACAGCTCTGGAGGCTGTAAATCCAATACTGAGGTGCTGGCTGGTTCAGTTCCCGGTGAGAGGTCTCTTCCTGGCTTGCAGACACATTTTCTTGCCATGTGTGCACATGGCAGAGAGAGAGCTAGCTCTCTGGTCTCTACTTCTGAGGGCACTAATCCCATTATAAGGGCCCCACCCTCATGACCTCATCTAAGCCCAGTTATAGTCATCCCTCGGTATCCATGGGGGATTGCTTCCAGGACCCCCCTCGGATACCAAAATCCTTGGATGCTCAAGTCCCTTATATAAAATGGCATTGTATTTGTATATAGCCTACATACATATTCCTGAAAACTTTAAATCATCTCTAGATTACTTATAATGCCTAGTATAATATAAACATTATGTAAATAGTTGCTGGTGCATGGCAAATACAAGTTTTGCTTTTTGGAAATTTCTGGAGTTTTTTTTTTTTTTTCTAATATTTTTGATCCATGTTTGGTTGAATCTATGACTGTGGAAACTACAGGCATGAATGCTGACTGTACCACCAAAGGCTCCACCTCCAAAACCACAGCACTGGGGCTTAGGGCTTCAACATATGAATTTGGTTAGGGAGGGAATGCAAACATTCAGCCCATAACAGCAGGCTTCCTTCTTTTTACCTCCTGCTGTAACCAAACTTTAATATTTGCTTCCTCCTTCCTGCCTTCCAAAGCTCTCTTCTACTTTGTCCCAGTTACCCTGGATCCTGAAAGCTCTGTTCAGCCTCTATAAAATTTAGGAGAAATTTCTGCAGAACAGACACGGCAGCCCCAGCCTCAGGTCATTAAACTCTTTCATGGCTGAATTCCAGTGATCAGAATGATCACTCTCATTAACTGTTTTTTAATTATCATTGAGTAAAAAAAGTTAAGTGAATTTTATGGAACTCTGCTCCTAGAGACCTTGGACGTCACCCTTCTGCACGTTTCCCGATTTTGAATCAGGCCCGGTTCCTTCCAGGGCAATCTGCAAGGCTCAGTTATGTTTAAACTTATTTCCTATTCTACTCCCAAGGCCCCGCTATCCTGAAATACAACCAGTTTCTCTCCTGGCCTTGTATCGGCAAAATCTGCTTTTTCTCTCCAAGTGTACCACTCTGAATTTCCCTCCTGACTTTTTGAATTCTGATTGTTTGCTGTTTTCTTTAATTTACTATCATCATTTTGGGCCAACAACATTGGATGCAGACGGGTTAATGTTCATCTCTACTTGTTCTGTTTCCACAGGTGAATACATGTCTATTGCAGCCATTTCCCACCATTCTTTCTAAAGGTCAGGGCACTGCCAGGTCAGTTTGTGTGTAATAAATTTCAAGTGTCTGAATCCATACAAAGGATAAAAATACCAAAGAAAAATCTCATACATTTAGCCTGAATGGTATGTGCTACCCATGAGACACAGGTGTAAAGTTTATTACTGGAAACACATCAATAAACTATATGTTCTATGAGTTGACTATGGAGGAGCCAGGGGACCTTCTCACTTGGAGTTTAAGAGCCAACAGTACTGAACACATTTACTAGAGTCTTAAACAGGAAGACAGTCTGCATCCAGAATTTCCAGGGTCATGCTCCTGAAACTGTTACTAAGCATTACTGGCATACATGGCAGTTAACAGGTTAGAATGTTTTGGGGAGAGCAAGGGAGATGAGGATGCCACTGCAGCAAACTTCAGCTGAGACATCTATAAGGGATTAATGTGGTACAAGCGGAGGGCAGGAATCAGAGGTGTGGGTTTTAGTCCTGATGTTGCCACCAAGTAGCTCTATGACCCTGGTCAGGCAAGTCATTGAATTGCTGTGGACTTTAAATCATTCTCATCTTAAATACTGAACCCATATCGATATGGCTAGCACCCAGGCTCTCCCATATTTTCTTTCAAATATTTATTATATTTGAAAGAATATAATAAATTTAAGCCATGAAGCTATTAGATATTTAACAGGGAGTAAATGATATTTAAGTTAATTACTGAGGGAGAATGAGATTTAACTGGGATTTGGGGGTAGGGAAAGCATTCTAGGAAGAGAAAAGAGCATGTGCAAAGGCCCTGAGGAAGGAGGGAATATTAAGGACCAATGCAATCAAAGTCAGGATGGCTAAAATTCGGGGGCAAGTGGCAGGAAGAGGCTGGTGAGAAAGGGAGTGGCATGTTGAGGATTTTTTTTTATATAGAAAGTAATGGGCAGCCCTGAAGGGGTTTAAGTAGAGGTGATATAATCCGATTTGCCATTTTAAAAGATCATTCTGGCTGCAGTTTGGTGAAAGGATTGGAGGGAGCGGAGAGCATTTTACTCCTAAACTTAAATTTCATCCCTTTTCTTAACATTTGGGGTATCATTTGGAAGGGGAGTCACTAGAGACATTTCAGAAAATCTGTAAATCTTCTGAAACTTCACGTGAAAGTAAGTTAAGTGTGTATGCACTTTTCTGGGGAAAGAGTTAATAGTTTAAATAAAATTTCATGACCCCAACCCCCCAAATTTGAGGAAAAAATAATAAAAATTAGTTCACTCCTTACTTATTCAAAATGATCCATTGAGGTGCTCAGGGTCGTTAGGCTCTGTGTTGGATGATGACTCAGGCCCCAGAATGACCTTCCTTACCCTCACTCTCTGGACCTGCTGCTTCCTAGCTGCGCCTCCTGTGCTCTGCTTGTGGTCTTGCCTGATTGGGTTACTGGCTTTCACACCTCCACTTCCTTCTCATCCCTTCCATCCTATTCCTTACTCACTATTCCGGTCAGGGTAAGCGCCAGCTCCTTGCTAAGAGCCCCATGCAGTGTACAGAGCTCTTCTAAGTGCCCTCCCAGCTCTATGTTATAACTTCAGTCCAACGCATGTAACCTTGTTCGCATTGAACTGGTAAACATTTCTTGGACTCTTACTCTAGGCTAGGCCCATGCTGATAACAAGAGCAAACACACGAGACTTTTCCGGGAGGGAGTCTGCAGTTGGTTGGGGGGCCATCAGGAGAGCAGAGCTTGAGATTTAGAATCACAGAGTGTGTGTGGGCGGCAACAGCAGGGGAGAGAGGGGCTGTCTCAGGGGTGGGTGAGGGAAGATCTGGATGATACGCTAGGAAGAGGACCCTGAGTCGGGTACCGACAAACAACCACGTACCTACAAGACTCGAGACTCGCAAGGTGGCAAGGGTGCTCCTGGGGAGGATGAAAGCGTGAACAAAGCACAGAGGAGCGGAACGTTTTGGGGTTCAGGAACTTCTGTCAGAACGTTGCAGCCTCGCTGTACTTTAGAAAAATATGTCTGAGGCAAACTCTCAGAGATTCTGACTTAATTGGTCTGGGGAAAGGCCTGCCTGTTGGTATATTTCAACATTTCCTGGGATGACTCCAATGTAATGCATTTAATCGATGGACCCCTCCAGCTCTATTGCTCTAGGTGTTGGGTCTAATTCAGTGGCAAGTGTGGGGTGACAGCTGGCAGAAGGTGCCGGTAGGAAAGAAGGCAGAAGGGAGGCTGCAAAGGGTCTTGAATCACTTGTTTTCAAAACTTTTAGAAGAACCCTATACTTTGAAATAATTTCAAATGTACAAAAAGGTTGCAAAATTAGTGCAAAGAACCTCCATATCCTACATATCCAGACTCTGTAACTTTTAACACTTTTAACACTTCACCACATTTCTGTGTGATGAACACACACACACACACTATATATGTATATGCAGACACACACACACGCGCACACACAAAGACTAAGTCCTGAAACCATATGAGAGCAAGCTAAGAAACCAACAGTAACACAATATTGTCCCATTCCTGGGGAAAAATGTATATACAGACACAGATACTTATATACACACAGATAGTTTTAGAAAACCATCTTGAGGCTATATATACATGTATGCGTGTATATATATATATTTCCATGTAGAAAGATTTTTGCAAATAACCAGGCAATGTAGGGGGCCCACCTCACCTCTTTCATCCTGGGAAGGAGGAGAGGGGAGAGAAAGGGAAGGCACGGAAGGGGCGAGGAAGCTGGGAGCTGAATGCCTGAGTTACACATCTGGATCCTCACTAGAGTGTGAGCATTTTAGGGTAAGAACTTTGCCTGGTAACCTCAGCCAGCCCCTGGCATCCAGCAAATACACAATAAATATTTTTTGAATTGAGTTGAATAGAATCTGAATTTTTTTTATAGCAACAGTATATTCTTTAACTAGTTGATCTGCACTGACCTTCCTTAGCTGACAATTTCTTCAGTCTCATTCCCTTTGTAAAGTGGGCTTCTTGAGAGAAATGCTCTTCCATCAACTTAGACATAATCATTAATTAAAAGAGAAGTTTATTAATGAAAGTGTTATGAGAGGCATTCAGAATAATGTATCCAAAAGAATTAAATGACTTACAGCTTAACAGATGTTATTAATTTCTACTGTTTTTTCTCCCTTCTATTGACTTAGCAAGTGGGAGCATATTTTGACAGATTGGTTAATTGGCTAAATAGCCTTAACAGGCAAAGTTGTCCCCAATCAAATGTCTCTGCCTCACTTTACCTCTGCTCCGCTAACTTCATCGTTTGCTATGGAGCTACGGCTTTTAGGAATTATTTCTTTGTAAATTTATTTACTTGCATAATTTGTGCCTGTGCCAGATACAAGGACCATTCTATTGATTCTATTCATTCTGTTGCTAAGTAGCAAGTTGCTTCTTCTTTGCTCTGTACGTGACACTACACATCCCATGTTTTCGTGCCTGCTCAGCTGATCTGAAGAGCCAAATAGAATTCTTAACCACAGGGTCCTTGAAGACGAGCACTGTTTATAATTCACTGCTGTAGCCGCGAAATCTAGTGAAAGGAGGCACTCATTGAAAGTTTGTTGATTCAGTGAGTACACTTTTGAATTGGAGCCAGATACACGTTTACACGCCATAAGGAAATGAGCTTCTACTGAACTCCTGCTATGTGTCAGACACAAAGGGCAATTTTTATGTATTATTTCATTTAATTTAACAGCATTTTTGAGATAGATGCTATCATCCTAATTTTACAGATAAGGTAACAGATATTGGGCAGTAATCTGCCCAACATCCTCCACAAAGTGATTTGTTTACCAGCTTCCTGTTTAGGAATTTTATTTATTTAAGTCTTTATTGAATTTGTTACAATGTTACTTCTGTTTTATATTTTAGTTTTTTGGCAGCGAGGCATGTGGGACCTTAGCTCCCCAACCAGGGATCGAACCTGCACCCCCTGCACTGGAAGGCGAAGTCTTAACCACTGGACCACCAGGGAAGTCCCTTGTTTGGGAATTTTAAAAGGAAACAATCAGGTAACCATTGATTGTTTATTACTCCCAAACATAAAAATACAATTGACTCTTTAAGTTGATAAAATTCTGTTTTCTTTACCAGCTAAGACCCTAATAGAAAAGAACCAGAAAATCCACAAATGTCCTAATACTTATGATAATCTTTTGTTAATATTAAAATGATTTCTATTTTGATTTTAAAAATCCACACCCGAAGGTCGTGGTTGACTGTAAGATTTGAGACATTCACATATATATTTCTTGAAATCCAAAGCCATTCCCATTTGATGATTCTTTTTATAATTAAAGCAGGGTATATCTTTTGAAACAAGTTATTTTTCTTGACCAAGGAAGGTAAAAGGAATGACTGCTTATTATTCCTCCTTATCTCGCCATTTTGTCTGTGTGGCTACTTTATTTGGTATGCTAATAAGCCTTGAGATTTGTTGAAATGTTCTACCCAGCCCTGAACTGTCCTTCAACCAACAGAAACCATCCTCAAACTATCTGCCATCCTTAGAGAACATGCCACACTGTACGGGCAGCTTTAATGTGGGTCAACTGTCACAGCTGGAGTCTCACTCAACAGATGGGAAGTGGCCTCCCGTGGACAATGCTGATGGTTACATAAACAGAGTGATTTAAAGAAACTCATCTAGGGTTGCTGTCTTGAATGAGGCATGAATGTATGAAGTATTAGAAGCTAGTGGCAATCCACTTCATGCAACTCAAGAGCTAGGTTATATCCCAGTAGAGTTATCTGAGACCTCACGGTATTGGTGGATGTTGAGTAGGTAGGCCACACTATGCCTTTTGAAAAAAAAAAAAGATGTTTATTGAGAACTGTTAATGATGCCACACAGAATCCAGAAGTGGGCAGGCCAAAGGCCACTGGGCTCCTCCCCAGGCCAGGGGCTGTCTTTACGCTGAGTCTGCCTTTCTGGTTTGCAAATGACCTCCCTGGCTTTGTTTTGCACGGCTTACCAATTGTTTCTGTGACAACTGGACTTAAACATTCATTCTCCTGTGAAACAGATTCAAAATGCAGTAATTTCAAAGGCTTTCTCACACTAAACTACAACTGGTAATTGACAAATATGTATACTGATGACCAAAGGTTCCTTGAGGGCAAACACCACATTTTAGTTGATTTTATATCTCCAGAGTCCAACACAACACCTGGCACATATTACATATTTAATACACACTTGTCTAATTAATGAATGGATTAATGGTTTCATGGACCAGTTTGGCCACATTCAGATTTTTTTCAGAGTATAACCCCTACCATCTCCCTGCAAAGAAAATCTTAGACATGTTGGCAATGTATTTCTATCACCATCTATAATTTTTGAGGGTAGAAGATAAAATATGGGATAAAAAACAAAGATTCACCTCAAAGAAGCCAAGAAATAATTGGCAATCAGTACATTGTTTTTAAAAGATAAGTTCAGGATTATGAATTATCCAGAGTTCCAGAAAATGAGGTTGTCATTAAATAGTTGTATATAATAGTTGTATATTTTGTCTGCCTTTTGGTGGAAGAAGGAAAAAAAAAAAAAGAGAAAGAAGTAGAAATAAGAAGAGGAGAAAGGAGGGCTTCCCTGGTGGCGCAGTGGTTGAGAGTCCGCCTGCTGATGCAGGGGACGTGGGTTCGTGCCCCGGTCTGGGAAGATCCCACATGCCCCCATCACAGCAAGAGCCCTCCTGAAATCTTGTATATGCTTGTAACTTGTGTGGGGAAATGCACATTTTGGGCCATTTGCCAGTTCCTCTTTTCCTTCTACTTCAATGAGAACAATACTTTCAAGTGAGGAGATGGCTTCAATTACAAAACTGACAACTAAACTTTTACTTTAATATTTTTCCCCTCTATTCTTCAAGCATGCCCCTCTTTTTGCACCACATCTGTGGAAAAAGAATAAATTTATTCGTGGCTGTGTGAAATAAGTTTATTCTTATATGAAATAAATTAAAAATACTTGCAAAAGGTTTTCTATATGGATCTATAGTTCTCTCTACATTTATAGAAAATCAACCTTAAAATGTTTCCAGGAAATGAGTGTGTGAGTGTGTGTGTGTGTGTGTGTGTGTGTGTTTTCAGAAAGTATGTATGTAACTATGTGTGTGTATATTTTACCCAGAAATTATGTATGAGTGTACACACACACACACACTTTCCAGAACACTGGGAATGGTTTCCGGGAAGCACTTGTGGGCGCTTAGTGACATGCCCCACCCAAATGTGCCCGGTGGTTTGCTCGCTGCCCTGTCCTTTGACACAAAGGGAACTGCAAAAGCAGCTCCTGGAAGCAGGAGAGAGACCAAGGCCGGGATGGACTGCACGGCACGTGAAATGCTGCGAATGCTCAGAGTTAAGGATTCTCCAAAAGGCTCTGTGCTCTTTTCAGCACCCAGGCCAATCGTTCCAAGAAACACAGTCTGAAGGCACAGGTTTCTGGTGTTTTCAGGCTTTGATCTCATGTCTAATGCAGAGGACCCTGGCTCGGGAAGTGAGACTGTCTTATTCCCAACTAACAAGTTTGCCTTTTCTGCTGGTAACATTCTCCTCCAGAAATGTCGCTCAACAACCACATGCATCAGTTTTTTTTAACTAGGATCCTTCCCTGCCTATTGCCATTTTTTTTGTTCCATAGGTTGGGGAAGGTTTAAAATAATTACTTGTTTCTAATTTCACATTTTTCAATAGACCCAACTGTAAAGAAATGTCTGCAAATATATTCTGGTTCTAATGGTGTCTTTGGGTTTAGAAATAATGGTGGCCATGGATGGCGATTTAAAATGCATGTTGCTGCCCATCCCTGATTTCATTCTAATAGGAGCTGACCCACTGGAGGAGGAGGGTAGGAAGCCTAGCTGCATACAAAACCAGCTTTCTCTTAACTGGCTTGTCTCCTGAGAATGAGGGAAACCAACTATGTGAGTTTTCTCATGTCTATGAAAAAAAGGAAACTTTTGAAGACAAACTGGTGTAATGTATTCAGTCATAAAGGTAAAAAAAAGTTTTAGCACTTGGCAACTGGAAGGAATGGGACCCAAGGGTGTAAAAATTCAGTTTAAGATTCGAGGCTGGTGAGCATTATTAGTTAATGGTTATGAGCTCAAAAGGTGGAAGGACTTAAGGTCAAACATAAACAGCAGGGTAAAGCGAACCCTCACAAATCAGAAGTTTAACTGGAGCACTAGATGTTTTAAGACTTGTGGACACATTCTTGCCTTCTTGGCCAAGACCCACACGGCTTTCTTTTTTAGTGACGACAGCTAGTGACGGCACATGACGACCACAGTCCTGATCGTCAAGAATACTCTTTCCAAAAGACATTTTGCTTTTTAATTATTTTATACTTATAGTTGCATGTAATCTGACATTCTGAGAGTTTATTTCCAATCAAATGACAGAAGCATAACATAAATCAAACTGAGAAGCAGTTAGGGAGATGATGGAATTCTGCACCTCCACTGATGCTGGGAATTGGGGTATCACTGCTGACACCAAATCACATCACCTGAATCCAAGGTGCTTCCCCACTTTCTCTAAAGCTCAGAGCCAGTGACAGGATCTACCACTTATGGGGAGTTAGAAACTATGTTATTTAGTTTTACCATACCTTGAGATACAGGTTATCATTCAGATTTAACTGATGAGGGGATGGACCTCAGAGAAGGTGAATAACTTGCTAACGGTTACACATCTAGCAAGTTCTTAGTATTAACTACCATGTTGTGTTGTCTTTCAAGGCTTTCTACTTGTACCCGACCTGGAAGAAAGATGTGAAAAAGCAACCTAGCATTTTTCTTAAAAAAATTACTCTGGAGGGTGGTAGCATGATAAGTGTATGTGAAGGTTTTGCAGACAGAGGGCTATGTTTCCTGTCTAAGAGTCGTCTCAGAAATGCTCCACACTCCAGTGCTGGCCACTAGAAATGCAGTGTGAGCCACGCCTGGAGTTTGAAATCTCCTGTAGCCACATTAAACAAATAGTGAGTTACTGATAATAACATTGTATTGAATTTATTATATCTAAAATATTATCATTTCAAAATGTAATCTATATAGAAATAATTAACGAGACCATTTTACATATATTCTTTCATCCTAAGTCTTCAAAACCTAGGTGTTTTTTTGAGCTTATGGTATGTCTCAATTTCGACTACCACCGTTTAAAATGCTCGATAGCCACACGTAGCTAGTGGCGACCACACTGGACCGTACAGCTCTTGGGGACGAGAAGGGAAAAATCAAAGCATTTGCCAGTGTCAGTTGTTCTCTCCAGCCTCTGGAGAGGTGGTTTCTGTATGTGCATTAGAATCATTCTGGAAGCTTTTAAAGCACACAGATGCCTACGTTCTATCGCAAACCATTAAGTTAAAATTTCTGGGAATAACCTTCGGACATGCCTGAGCAAAGAGCAACTTGAAAGCTCGCATTTCCAGTTCAACACTCTTAGAGTGAAAAACAGCAAGAACTTGCTGGAAATATGCCCTCTACATATCTCCCCAGGAATCTGGGGAGCTGCTACATGCAAGATTCTGGCATTTAGGATCCTAGTCATTTCTTCCCTTTAAACACTTGAACCGTTGCTTGTAAAATTGGTTCTTCCTTTGAGTTTTTCTGACTTTAAGTGATGCAATGGAAAGAAGAGATAATTTAGCCAGAGTGATCATTTCATAACATATGTCATACGACATCACTCCTTTGCTCAAAACCCTGGAAGGGATGCCCATCTCCTGAGCAGAAGCTACTCCCCTGCCAGGAACAACCACACTGTACAAAATCTGGGCTTCTCTCCCCATTTCCAGCTGCATTAGTTTCTTCATTTCATTTCCTTCTACTCTTTCCATTACTGCTCATATCCCTCCATCCCCAGCAGCCTCCTGTGTGCCCTGAGCACCTATCTCAGACCAAGAGATGGGGCCCAGGCATCAATATTTTCAAGAAGTTATGTCTGCCTGGGGGAGAAACACTCCTCCGGGGCAGCGTGTGGATCACACGGCCGTCAGGCTGTCCTCCTAGAAGCGCTTTCTCTGAAATGAGCTTCTGCTAAGCTCTGAGCAGCAGAGAATTTCACACTTTGTAACTAGCACCCGAAATGCAAATATGCTCTGGAGCTTTAATCACCCGCTAAGACAAGGGTAGGGTTGGAATGTTCTCATGAGGGCTCAGGTGCCTAACAAGGAGGTATCTGAAAAGATGACCACTGCACGTTACTATAGATGTGGGCCCAGGGAGCAGCCAGAAGTAAGAACCAAAGGGAGACGCAAGACGGAAGAGATATGGGAACATATGTATATATATAACTGATGCATTTTGTTGTAAAGCAGAAACTAACACACCATTGTAAAGCAATTATACTCCAATAAAGATGTTAAAAAAACCCAAAACTATTATGGTCTGCTACCACTTGGGGAGGATATTTCCAGTCACAACAATCACATCTGAAGAGCAGGGATGCAGTATTTTATCTGGGGATGTTTTAAAGGGGCTGCAGCAGACACTGTCTTACCTCAACCATTAAGAAGAAGCTCCGTGAAGCACTGGAGGCGTTGCTTTAAAGCATATAAGGTAACTAAAAATCGGCACTAGATATCTGAGGATTTAAAAACCTTTATGAAACTTTCATGGATTTTCTTACTTCTTGGATAATTTCCCATTGCCAAACCTATCACCTTGAATACAAAAGGCAGTCAGCTTCCTATCCCTGACCTGAGGCTTCAAAACACACAGAACCAAGGCAGTAACCTGCCCCCCCAGGGGTGCTGGCTCTGAGGAGCAGACAACAGCCCTGGTTACCACAGGTTTGGGTCAAACCCCTTCCAACCCAACCATTATCAATCTTATGAGCCAACCTGGGGATCCCTTAATGCGGGAGTCAGGAGTCTCATCTGACAGCCTCTGTCAGGTCGAGATTTGTGCAGCCAAAGGACATGGCGGTCACAGTCTAGTGGCTCCAGCTGGAAATAACCTTTTAGCTTCTCCAGAGCTCCAGGGAAAACTCTAGTGATGACCACACAAATGGAACTTGAAGAACTAATCTCTGCTGTGCAGGATGGAGGGGAAACTTTGGGACATGACTAGTTTTAAATGAACTTTGCAGGTGGGATGTTTAAGCGGCTTCGCTAAGCTCCGCTTCTTTCCATCAGACTTAGTTGCAGGAGGCGGCTGCTTTAAGATCCTCAGCTGATGGAGTACGGGGAGCTGTCAGAGGGCTCATGCGTGTCAGGATGGCTGAAATGCTTGCTTTTAATTTGATTTTTCTTTGCGTATGCTATGATCAGAAAAAGAAATCTTTGCCCCGAATGAGACATGTTCTGTTTGAACCCCAAAGCTTTGTTTTGTATACTGGCTATTGTTTTGCTGTGAAAAATGTTAAAAAGAATGGACATTTTGGCTTTGTTTCTGGGATCTTAAAAGAATTGTTTTAGAATTTTTCCTGTTGGGTGACCTTTTTTTTTTCTCTCTTGGTATTGCTGCAGGCTTTTTAAAGGCTTTTTATTTTGTTTTTATTTTAATATATAGTTTCAGAACTATGCAATACATCAAAGGTCTTGCATTACATTTTTTTCAAGTAATCATCCATTTGTGGATAAATAATCTTACACAATTAGGGAATAAATCTAGGAAAACTGGGGTCTAGATCAAGAAATTCTGATGTCAAAATAAAAACTAGCCCCAAGTTATTAAAAAATGTATTTTTGGTCAGGGACACACATTTTTAGTGCTAATGCAAGTGAATGTTATTTGAAGTGAATTTATGGTCAGTTTTCAGTGTCAAAGAATAATTTTCCCTATGAATAAAGTCACATTTGATGATGTACGTTAAACCAGCAGCACGTGGACAAAGTATATAAATGAATACATAAGTGAAGGTATAAAAGTCAGCTTAGCATTTTTTTTTCCTTAGGAATGTGCAGTCAAGGAGTTAGGGGCACTCTGTCTAGAAGAGAGAGCCCCAGCTCACGAGGGCTGTTCCCTGGGTCCCTCCCCCATGCCTGGATCCTGGTGCAAGCCCGTAGACGTTCCTGGAAGGACCTCGATGTGTCTATCTGAGTACTGCTTGCTCTCACAGCTCCAGAGGCTGTCCTCTGTCCTCTGCCCTAAAGAGAAGCTCATTACCTCCTGAGGAGAATCAAGGCTCAGTGGTTAAGGAGACAGGAGTTAGGGCTGGATTGCTGACGTCCAAATCCTTGCCCTGCCACTTAGATAGATAACCTGGGGCAAGCTACTTAATTTCTCCATGAGCAGGTTTTCATGTTCCTCAAATGGCTCTAGTAAAACTACCTCCCTCATCGGATTCTTGTGCAAGTGAGTTAAGTAGTACATGTGAAATGCTCACATCATCATTGCTAGACTCACCTGCAAGGAGCCAGTCACCATTCCCAAGCCCCTCCCTCTATCGCCTGCTGCAGCATCTCTACGAACTCCTGTCCCACTCCTAACCCCATTCCAGGGAGGGGGTGAGTTTCTAGACCCAGACACACCCCCCTCCACCTGCCCGCCCCCAGTTCATCCCAATCCTGCTGCTGTGAACTCTTCCATGTCTAGCCACATCACGAACTAGAAAAAAGCCTAATTAATAGTTGATTTATTTCATTTGGGATTAAGACGTGAGACACTTGAACTGTACTTTCAAAATATAGTTTCTCTTGCTGGGTCTTGACATTCAAAAACAATTTTAGAGAATTTCATTTATGACTGCTCCTTGGGATGAGTAGTCAGTTGATTCTGAAATTGGTCAGCTCTGGGGAAAATTCATCTTTTCTGTATGGGCAAATGGAAGGTTCTCCTAGGAGCTCTTTTAAAATGCTGTTTATGTTTTTGCTTTCAATTAGTGCTTGCAAAGTTGTTAGGGATCTGGTATAATGATCAAGACAAAACTGATTGGCTTTGACGGGTCAAATGTTGATGCAGATATTTTTGGGTAGGCATTTCTAAACTCCTGCTACCCCTGGCAGCTCGCTCAGTATGATGCATTTGTAAGATTGTGTGCTCTGAATGCCCGAGCAGCCCCATTTTTCTCCCCATGGTCTTTGTTGTGATTTGAGTATTCTGGAAATATTAGTGATTTCTCAGAAAGGAGTTTCACCAAGAAAATGGAGAAATAAAAGTGATCTTCAGATGCCTGGAACAATGTTATCAGGGTCTCAGTTACAGGATATATTAAATTCTGACCTGGATTATTTAATGGATATCACAGCTTTGGAGTCATTCCATCACTGTGCAATTCCGATTTTAAAAAATAGCTCTTACTCGAAAAGTGTTTTCATTAAAAGAAAAAAAAAAGTCTTCAATTTTAAAAAAGAGCAATTAGATTGTTTTTTAAAAACAGACATGTGCTCATTATAAAAACCTTAGCACCCAAAGATGCAAATAACTTACAATCTCCTATGCTGCTTTGACAGGAAAAAAATAAAGTCGTATTTCACAAAAAAGTAACAGCGAACAGAAACTGAAATGGAACTAAAGGAATTGCTAAACTTTGGGTAAAACAAAGTTAAGAAAACATGATTTCACTGCCTCCTCTCTGGTTCTGATCCAAATTTCACAGTATTTGGCATTCATGCTTCCTAATTTGTGGTCTGCAGTAATGGCTATGTCCATGTTTCACTGAAGACAGATTTTTCTTTTTGTCTTTTATTTCATTCTTTTTGATATCAGTGGCTTTGAGGGAGAGGAACAGAAGTGTCTTTATTCTACTATTTTTTTATCTTCACTTTTCAGCAATCATTTTAATGTGGTATTTAAGTTTATCATTTTGAAGGATGTTATGATATACATAGTCTAAGAACTCAGTTTACTTCTACAAGGCTTAAAACACATAACAGAGGCCCTTCACTCTACAGCCCCTACCCCAAATCCCATTCCTTAGAAGGAATCTTTTTTCCCCCCGACATTAACTCCCTATTTCTAAGTAACAAGCTTATATTGTTATTCTTGATCATATATATTTTATAGCACTTGCATCTATATCCTAGGGTAATCTTTTATTTCTTCTTTTGCCTGTTTTCTGCATACCTATCACTAATTAATCCTCCATTTCTCAACTGGAAGTGTAACTCTCATTTCTGTAAACGAGAAAACTGTTCTGTATTTTCCTTGGAAACGTCGCCCCGGACTATCCATCTTCCTTTTTCAAGTTGAGCTGGTTGCTCTCTTGGCCTTGTGCACAGCTGCTGTCCTCGAATCTTCTTTTACCATCATCCTGGAAACTTTTAGAGTTTTCTATTTATATCTAATAATCTGACATTTTATAATGTTATTAATTCATATGGTTTTCCCCCCTTCTTTGTTTTATGTTGAGCCCTTTCAATCTTTAAACTCATGCCCTTCAGTTCAGGGAAATTGTCTTTGATCCATATATTTGACAGTTCTCTCCATCCCTTCTTCTATGTTCTCTTTTTCTAGATCTTTTATTACCTGTATTTGAACTTATTGGTTTCGTCCTCTTTCTTATCTTTTGTTTCTCTCTCTTTTTTTCTCCTTTTTTTTCCTGCATGATTCACTAGATTTTTACCTTTGAAGTCTTTTAATTTTAAATTTCTGCTATCAGATTTTAATTTTCAAAATTGTTTATTTCTAATCTCTGAATTGCATGGGGAGAGGGCATACTTCCCTCCCTTCTTCATGGATGCAGTATCTTCTCTTCTCTCTCTGATCTGTTTTCCAAAGATGGCTGCCACAACAGCTCTCATTCTCCACCCCTGGAACCTGGGCAGCCTTGGGACCTGCTTGAACCAATTGGATGTGGCAGAAATTACGGTGCATTGCCTTGGAGGCTAGGTTACAAAAGGCAATGTGACTGTGGCCTGGGGAACTGGACCAATCACACTGGAGCCATGCTTAGCCAGGAATGCAGCTGCCTGCCCCAAGTCCACCTTGGTGGAAGAAGCCACACTAGCGCAGTTGGGTGGCCACGTGGAGGAGCCCTGAGTCGACCTGAGGAGGGAGAGAAGCCTGGCCGGCTCCCGACTCCTCCAGGTCCAGCTGCCATCTGACTGCAATCCCCTTAGAGCCTCCAAGCCAGAACTGCCCTTAGAGCCCTTCCAAATTCCTAGGCTGCAGAAACCATCTGAGATCATGAAATGTCTGCTATTTTTTTTTTTTTTTTTTGGCTGCACCTTGAAGTATGTGGGATCTTAGTTCCCCGACCAGGGATCCGACCTGTGCTCCCTGCAGCCGTGGAAGCGCCGAGTACTAACCACTGGACTGCCAGGGAATTGCCAGTCTGCTATTTTAAGCCACTAAATTTTGGGAGCAATTTGTTATGCAGCAAATGGACCTGCAACAGAGAATATGAATGGTAGTTTTTTGGTTTTGCAAAAAAATTTGTTCTTCCAGTATGATCTTTGTTTACACTGAATCCTCTGTTTGGTCTTTGTCATGTTAGAGACTTGAATCACGTGACGGGTGATGATGGGGGAGGTGAGAGTGAGGCTCTATATTTTGACCAGAAGCTTATTACTGGGTGGACTTCACAGCTGGGTGGCAGGTCTGGCCCATTTGTATCTACCGGCCATTTGTATCTACCGGCCTTCTCTCTCAGGGATGACCCTTTATCCCCCAAAGAGTCCTTCAGTTTTTCTCTCAAGGAATTTGCAGCCAGGATTTTGGAAGCCTGAGTGAAAACTTTCACTCGATTCCTGCACTATCTGGAGCCTTGCCCTCCAGCGACAGAACCTCTAGTTTTCTGCCTGATTTGGATTTAGGGCAGCTACCCCACTGCAGGGGGAAGATTGGCTCCATTGATAAACTTGAAGCCAATCCTCTGTTGTCAACTCCATCTTTCAGATACCCGGGCCCCCATTTCTGAACCTTTCCAGGGGTCAGAGCACAAGTCTGTTGCTTGAAGAAGTTTTCCTTCAACCGGCTAAGGATGTAGCCGCCTTCCTTTGTCTACTAAGTTCCTCCATTTGCTTGCTGTCCTTTATATGTTGCTGTCCTCTCCTGTCCTCTTTGCTCAGGTTGACTTGTGTCTTTTTTAAAAATATCCTTTTCCAAGGATTTAAGGGTGAAGCAAAAGCAAATAGGTGTGATCAATCTGTCACATTTAAGTGGAACTGGAGCCTCTAATATCTTAATGAATGAATAGCTTAGCAAATAAATGTGCTCAGAGAGCACAAATTAAAAATTCATCAAAGATTGAATTCAGCTAATAAAGAAATTGAAAATTGTTCCATTTCACTGCAGTTTGCTCTAACAGGGCAAAGGTGAAGTGTCCAAACTCTTTCTTCATTAGGAAATAAGAAAATGAAGACCCTCAGAGAGGTAGAACATACCTACTCATTATCGTTTTGCTTTCAAAAGTCACACGTGCTCATTGGAAAAAAAAAAAAAGGACACTTTTATAGAGGAAAATGGCAGAACAGTTCTACCATCCTACCTTCCCCACTCCATCACACGGCCTCCGGAGGGAACCTCTGGAGGGAACCTCTGGAGGGAACCTCTGGAGGGAATTAGTGCCAATAGTTTCCAAATTTCTTAAAAGAAGAATGGAAGGATTACATGAATATTTTGCTCCATATATAATCTGATTCCACTCATGCTGAAAACAACTCTGTGTGTGTGTGTGTGTGTGTGTACTGTGTACATGGTGTATATTATAGCATGCACATACATGCTTTTTTTTTTGGCCAGGGCTCCCCTTTACCACCATAAGATGCCAACAATCGGAATATTCAGTGCATTTTGGAGCGGGGAGGAGTTATTGCTTTTATATATATACATATATATATATATATATGTGTATATATATATATATATATATATATATATATATATATATATATACATATATACTTTTTTTTTTTTTTTTTTTTGCGGTACGCGGGCCTCTCACTGTTGTGGCCTCTCCCGTTGCGGAGCACAGGCTCCGGACGCGCAGGCTCAGCGACCATGGCTCACGGGCCTAGCCGCTCCGCGGCATGTGGGATCTTCCCGGACCGGGGCGCGAACCCGCGTCCCCTGCATCGGCAGGCGGACTCTCAACCACTGCGCCACCAGGGAAGCCCAATTGCTTATATTAATGGCAAAAGAAGAGTGAATTCACCTTCATTTTTAGATAAAAGAAAACCAAATGAATGTGGCTGCATGCAAAATGCTACACACAGTACCATGCATCCATTTATCATCACCGGAGGGTGTCTGAACTGCAGAAATCTTTCTGAGTAGGGTTCTTGCCCAGGAAATGCATGGGCTTTTAATACAAACACAAACAAACTTTATATATTCTGCCTTTTAAGCTTAATAATATATCATGGACATTTTCTCATGTGAATAAATATGTCTATCGCACTCCTCCTCATGGCTGTGTATCACAATTCAATAGCAGTCCCTCTACTGATGGATATTTCGTTTTCCCCCCTACATTTCACTATCCCACAAAAATATGCTATGCTGACTGGTCCTGTGGATGTGTATTTCTCTAATACTAATGTTTCTCTAGGATAGGTTTCTTGAGTGTAATTACTGGGTTAATAGAATACACCTAGGTTACGTTTTGATAGAGAATATTCACTTGACCTCTAACCATTCATTTTCACACAGTCTCATGCACATGGTGAGTGTCACCTGCAACCCCCTCCCGTTCAGCCTGGGACACCAGCAAAGGGAACGACTCAGCCTGGACCCTGACTTTGTAAACGTGCGGCTGTGCAGCGCTACAGCGGGCTTTCTCAGTGACACATCCATCTTGCCAGACCTTTCTTTTGAATTCTTTGTTCTCCAGTGATTAATGAGGTGCAAGTTAAAATGATAAAGAATGATTTTTGGTTTATTATTTTCATAACAATGAAAAAAAGGTAACACTGCTGATGGCGCTGGGAGAACCGGGCTTTTATTCGTATTGCATGCGCACTGGCGCTGTGTTTTGGGGAATTAGATGGGCTCCACACATGGAAAGTCACAAACATTTTACAGCCGCTAACTCTACCTCTCTGCATGTGGCAATCCATCCCAAGTAAATAATGTAAAATACTAAAATGCCATTTACAAACACGTTTACCACAGTATTATTTAAAATAAAAAATTGGAATTTCTTTTTTTAACTTTTCAATATTAACTGTTTTAAATTTTCAAATATACATACAAAAGTAGAGAGGATGATGAACCCACATACCCATCAGTCAACTTTAACAGTTATCAACATTTTGCCATTCATCTTCATCTGTCCCTCACCTCAATTCTTTCTCCCTCCTGGAATTATTATTATGAGTTTTTTTTGTTAGTTTCTGCTTTATAACAAAGTGAATCAGCTATACGTATACATATATCCCCATATCTCCTCCCTCTTGCGTCTCCCTCCCACCCTCCCTAACCTACCCCCTCTAGGTGGTCACAAAGCACGGAGCTGATCTCCCTGTGTTATGCGGCTGCTTCCCACTAGCTATCTATTTTACATTTGATAGTGTATATATGTCCATGCCACTCTCTCACTTCATCCCAGATTACCCTTCCCCCGTCTCTACGTCTGCATCTTTATTCCTGTCCTGTCCCTAGGTTCTTCAGAACCATTTCTTTTTTTTTTTTTTTAGATTCCATATACATGTGTTAGCATATGGTATTTGTTTTTCTCTTTCTGACTTACTTCACTCTGTATGACAGACTCTAGGTCCATCCACCTCACTACAAATAACTCAATTTCATTTCTTTTTATGGCTGAGTAATATTCCATTGTATATATGTGCCACATCTTCTTTATTCATCCATCTGTCGATGGACACTTAGGTTGCTTCCATGTCCT
Source organism: Tursiops truncatus (assembly GCF_011762595.2). NCBI lineage: Eukaryota > Metazoa > Chordata > Mammalia > Artiodactyla > Delphinidae > Tursiops > Tursiops truncatus. The sequence continues at coordinate 97,676,676 of NC_047042.1, read as the reverse complement.
GGCTATTGTAAACAGAGCTGCAATGAACATTGTGGTACATGACTCTTTGAATTATGGTTTTCTCAGGCTATATGCCCAGTACTGGGATTGCTGGGTCATATGGTAGTTCTATTTGTAGTTTTTGAAGGAACCTCCATACTGTTCTCCATAGTGGCTGTACCAATTTACATTCCCACCAACAGGGCAAGAGGGTTCCCTTTCCTCCACACCCTCTCCAGCATTTATTCTTTGTAGATTTTTTGATGATGGCCATTCTGACCAGTGTGAGGTGATATCTCATTGTAGTTTTGATTTGCATTTCTCTAATGATTAATGATGTTGAGCATTCTTTCATGTATTTGTTGGCAGTCTGCATATCTTCTTTGGAGAAATGTCTATTTAGGTCTTCTGCCCATTTTGGGTTGGGTTGTTTGTTTTTTTGTTATTGAGCTGCATGAGCTGCTTGTAAATTTTGGAGATTAGTCCTTTGTCAGTTACTTCTTTTGCAAATATTTTCTCGCATTCTGAGGGTTGTGTTTTCACCTTGTTTATGTTTTCCTTTGCTGTGCACAAGTTTTTAAGTTTCATTTGGTCCCATTTATTTGTTTTTGTTTTTATTTCCATTTCTCTAGGAGGTGGGTCAAAAAGGATCTTGCTGTGATGTATGTCAAAGTGTTCTTCCTATGTTTTCCTCTAAGAGTTTTACAGTGCCTGGCCTTCCATTTAGGTCTTTAATCCATTCTGAGTTTATTTTAGTGGATGGTGTTAGGGAGTGTTCTAACTTCATTCTTTTACATGTAGCTGTCCACTTTTCCCAGCAACACTTACTGAAGAGGCTGTTTTTTCTCCATTGTATATCCTTGCCTCCTTTATTAAAACTAAGGTGACCATGTGTGCGTGGGTTCATCTCTGGGCTTTCTATCCTGTTCCACTGATCTCTATTTCTGTTTTTGTGCCAGTACCACACTGTCTTGGAAACAATTTCAAGAGCAAAGATAGAAATTGCCATTTCCTTCCTGTGAAATACTAGGTTAAATAAATTTTGGTAAATCTGCTGGATGGAATAGTTAGTAGTCTTTTTAAATGATGGGCATGAAGACCAAGTGGTTTCAAGGAAAAATGCTTACACTATATATGCTAATAGTATGTTTATAATGATAGGTAGTGCATTGTAATAATACAAATTGATTTTAGGAACTTTGGAACAGATTTTCCTATAGTACAATATTCTAACACGAATCAATAACTAAAGATTATTTATTTGATGATGTAACTACATTACGGCAATAATGCAAGTAACCAGAATTCTGGATCTCAGTAGCAAGGAAACTGCCAGGAGGGAGGATACGTTTCCTCTTTCTTTGCCCAGGCAGGGCTGGCCTCGGGCAAGACCATAAAAGAAGGAGGGCATCTCTGACTGCCCTCTTCTACCCGCTCTGCTCCTTCCACCTCTGACAAAATCTCAAGTCTCTGGCCTCACAGAGGGCACCTTAGCCACCTTCTCCAATCTCGTCCGCCGTCTTCCTCACCCCTAAATTACACCTGGCTCCATAAAGACGAAATCCACAGTCACGTGCCAGAGTAACAGCCTCGCCGTCCTCCCAGACCCACTCCTGCTAAATCAAAGGATGCTCTAATAGTAGCGCATCCGGCCACAGGAAAGACTGAGCAAGTTCAAAGGAAATCATTTTGGGTGGAGAGAGGCTACTCTCCAAGTACATTCCTTAAACTATTCCTACTCGTCCACAATTTCTTCCTTTTGAACTCACAGATGCTCTAAAAGTTTAATTTAAAAAAATAGCACATATCCCTCCAATGTAACGGTGGTGAGCAACTTTAATAATGTGTGTGTGTTTGCACGGGTGCTCGGGTGGGGTGAGGTCAGTGACAGGAAGGGGAGAAGCTGGGTGGGGGCAGATGATTACTTACAGGTTTTTGTAAAAGAGGAAGCCTACTGCTACGGTCTGCATGTTTGTGCTCCCCCCCAAGTTCACACGTTGGAATCCTGATGCCCAGAGTGATGGTGTTAGGAAGTGGGACCTTTAGGAGGTAATTAGGTTATGAGGGTGGAGCCCTCATGAATGAGATTAATGCCCTTATGAAAGAGACCCCCCTGAACTTCCTACCCTTTCTGCCATGTGAGAGTACAACGAGAAGTCTCTGACCAAGAAGAAAACACTCAGCTGACAACACTGGCAGCCTGATGTTGGACTTCCAGTCTCCAGAACTGTAGAAATAAGTTTCTGTTGTTTATAAGCAACCCAGTCCATGGTATTCTGCTATAGCGGCCTGAACAGACAAAGACAGCTGCTCTGGATTCTATCTAGTATGCCAGCCAGCTGTGACCTGGCTTGTGAGTTCTTTACTCACATTTGTCCAGGGGATGTTTTATTTGCCTCATAATCTCCACATTATCCTTTGGCCAGAGGAGGGAAAGCTCATGTTGCAATCAGAGTATTGCTGTGTAGCCGTCATGAAGGTGTGTGGGCTGCAGCAATCCCAAAAGCTCACAGCTGTAGACTGAATTCCCTCTGTAACTTCTGTGCAAGGGTGTGAGGGGATAGTGTAGCTGACCAAGTGTGTCTGCCCTCCTAGCTCCTTATAAAAATGGATGTAGAGCTTTACTTTGGTAATTTCCATGGTTTTTTGGATTTTGGAATTTCAGTCATCAGAAGCGCATTACTTACAGCGCTGTCTTCAGACTAGAACAGAGATATTGCAATCCTTCAGCAGCCATCAATCAGTAAGTCAAAGCATGAATTTCATCAATAGGAAAACTCACAGAGCATGGCTTGTATTTACCCTGCAAATCACCTCCTTTGTTATAAAGCAGTCTAGACTGGTCTCTCATGTCAGAAGAATTTGGTCAGACTCTCCATGTCCCTTGTTACATTCCTCACCTCATATATTTGGAGAGAAGTCTGCTCCATTATTAACACAAAATCATGGATATGGTACCCTAAAAAATACAAAGAAATGTCTTGTTTTCTGAGGCTCACAATTAGAAATCCACAGGTCTGGTTCAACTCTGCCTCTGCTTTTCTGTGCTGTGTGTGTCTGTGTGTGTATATCCGAGAGAGAGAGAGAGAGAGAGAGAGACAGAGAGAGAGAGAGAGAGAGACAGAGAGAGAGACAGAGAGACAGAGAGACAGAGAGAGAGAGAGAGAGAGAGAGAGAGAGAGAGAGAGAGAGAGAGAGAGAGTGTGTGTGTGTGTGTGTGTGTGTGTGTGTGTGTATGTTTCCTCAATCAGCCCCACAGAGAGAGCCTCAGGAAGGCAGGCAAAGAAAGAAGGGAAAAATATTCAGAACTTTTGGGACTTAGGCCTACACATAGCTATCAGGCTGGTGTGATAAAAAGAGGATGAATTGGGCAGGATGTGTTACCTACTACCCATGGCCCTCACTAACTTGCCATTATACACAGGACAACTACCAGAGAAGGATGCCCTGCAGACGTGAAGTACTCAAGGGCAATGTGGACATCAGTGAGTGGACCTGCTTGCAGGGGAGTCAAAACATTAGTAATCTACAAGCAAAACCCTCAGGACGTTTTTCAGACTGGTTCCTTTTAGATTCATGAAAGAAAAGAAGTGCACAGAGTTTCAGCTGAAACTCTGAAGTTAACATGCAGGAAAGATAAAGGGTGTTATTTCTGTGAACTTCACATTGTTTAGAGTTCTGATTGTCTCAAGGCTTTAGGTTATTTCAAGCTTTAGATTAGATGTTATTATTTGTCCTCCTTGGGAATTTTGAAGGTATGTGTACGTTCCTGAGTTCTTAAAGGCACAAGGATTTGAAGCCAGAGCCTGACATCCACTGTTTCTTCATGAAGACGTTTTCTGTCTGTGATAGAGATGGTGGTGCAGGATAAGAGAAGACCTTCTAGCTATCAGAAATGTCCAGATATGGAGTGAGCCACCTCCTGTGGCACCGCGTCCTCTGTCAAGCACAGCCTGCACCCCATCCAGTGGGTGTATCACAAAGAGGACACTTAGCTGGTGTACATGGTGGAGAAAACACCAGGCCTGGAGCTGGGGTAGCGCCGAAGCCACAGGACTTTGGATAGTAAACTTAACCTCTAGAAGCCTCAGTTTCTTCATTTTCAAACAGGAGTGCTAATACCTATAGCTCAACATTGCTGTGGTGATTAAATAAAGTAAGATATGTGAACATACTTAGTTCAGTGCCTGGCATAAAAGGATGAGTTCAGTAAAATGTCAGTTGAATACGAATAAATGTAATATACATTTCAACCCTGAGATACTTTGATTTTGTGACAAAAAGAACTTCACAAACTCTTAACAATATAAGAGAAATTGAAGAAGTGTTGAAATAAGTCACCCAATAACATTTAAATGTTAGGGTAAAAGCTGAAAGTCTGAAATCATGATAAATTCATTACGGTAATAGAAGTAAAACTTTTTGCACTAGCCCTTGATATTTTTAAAGAAGTTATGAAGTGCTGTAATAACCACTTGTGGCTTCTGATTCAGTAGGAGACTACAAAGTCACACAAGGTAAATTTTTGCTTATTTAATAGGAGAGGGGGGGCCTATAAACGTCTTCGAAATTTATAACTTCATCTACTGTTTTAATTTGATTTACATGACTTAATTTATATTTTTAACCAAATTTATAAGATTCCATTATAGGAGACACTTATTAAGGAATTCTAAAATGCCAACAGACTAAAGTAGACCCATTTAAAATGGATTTAAATTAGATTATTCTAATAGTAAAGTTTAGAAAGCATTTCAGTGGCAACCTTATTCATCTCTGATTCTAAGAAGAAACTAGCAATGGTCTTGTGCAAATATTTGAATTACATTTGGCTTAAGCATGAGAAATACCTGGACTCATTAACCTGAACTGAAGTTGTCATCCTTAATAAGGGGGCAGAGAGACTGTGAATCACTTGGGACAAGGGGAAAATTTTAAATGAGGCTTCTAGAATCTAGCAGTCACTTTTTATTTTTTGAAAGTGTATATTCAAGGAACCAGTATTATTTTCTAAAGACCTCAGTAATAACCCCAAGAGACTGCTTCTGAATCCATTCTTACTTAAGCTCAAGTGTATCTGTTGCTTTAATGGTGCTCCAGGTCAAACGATTCATGACAATTCCATGATACAGACAGAGATTTAATCATGGTCATGGCATGCAAGTGTCGGACTGACTATGAATGCAGCCCTGCAGGCCATGGAATAGGAAAACTCTAATGTTTAAAGTCTTGCTGAATGTTTAATCTTTGAGCTCTAGATAATACATGTCACTGCTGTCCAGACGTGGGCAAGTACTAATGTAAATAGGTGGGATGTCCAGCTTTCTTCTGCAGGTAGGGCAACACTACCCATGCGGACGGAGAAGTTCTGTGCAGGGTTTCCTGGTGGCTTTTGAAAGGCAATATATTATACTTTTCAGTCCTCTCTCTAAAGAGACCCTCAAATGCAGGACCTTTGACTTAGTGATTAATAACCTTCAAAATCATTTGCATTTTCATAACATTAACGTTTTTCAAAGTACTTTCACCTACATCAGTTCATTTCATCCTCACGGTCCTGTGAATAATACATTTTATATAATTAAGGCAATTTATAAAGAAACTGAATGCCAAGAGAGTCTCTTGCTCAGTTTTGTTTTCAATAATGTTGAAATTGGAATTCAAGGTATTTTTTGCTCCACTGTTCTAAATGATATTAGCTTTCTCTCTTCAACCGAGAAAACTCAAAAAAGGACCGATTCCTTTTTTTAAAAACCAAAATTAGTTTAGAATGATATTGGCTGCATTGCTGGTCATAGGGGTATGGTTGAAAAGAACAGAAGATTTGAAAGAATATTTTTGTGCCTGCAAGGGTGGCAGAGAGAATGCTTCACGTAGGGGCTTGAAGTGGGGACCTTTCTTTAAGCTACACTTGACCCAACTCCTTGGGGAGTAACACAGGAAGTAATATTGGCCCCCGGAGTGGTAAATGGTAAATTTGTAGAAGTCTAAAGGAAGCAAGTTTGCATTGGTTAAGTCTGAACTTTAGAACAGAATATTAAAATTGAATTTGGTCATGTTAAAGTTAATAAAGAGTTCTTAGAAGACCTCTTTTAACAAAAAAAGCAGGGATAAACTGTTATTTACATGTCAATTAACTGATCTGTCTTTGAAGTGATATCTTTAAGGGGGTATCTTTAAAGTAGAAATACAAAGAGAGGGTACCATTAAGCACATATAAAACTCTTGGGAAGTAGGGACGAGGGAAAAATCTGGGAAGATGATAATAAAATTTTGGAAAATTGAATAAAATCCCCTATTCTTTTTTTTTTTAAATAAATTTATTTATTTATTTTTGGCTGCGTTTGGTTTTCGTTGCTGCGCGCAGGCTTTCTCTTGTTGCGGCGAGGGGGGGCTACTCTTCGTTGCGGTGCACGGGCTTCTCACTGCGGTGGCTTCTCTTGTTGCGGAGTATGGGCTCTAGGTGCACAGGCTTCAGTAGTTGTGGCACGAGGGCTCAGTAGTTGTGGCTCGCGGGCTCTAGAGCGCAGGCTCAGTAGTTGTGGCGCACGGGCATAGTTGCTCCGCGGCATGTGGGATCTTCCCAGACCAGGGCTCAAACCCGTGTCCTCTGCATTTGCAGGTGGATTCCCAACCACTGCATCACCAGGGAAGTCCCACCCCTATCCTTATTTAGAGAGCAGTTTTAGGTTTACAGCAAAATTGAGAGAAAGATACAGAGATTTCCATATACTCTGTGTCCCCACACATGCATAGCCTTCTCCACTGTCGACATCCCACACTAGATTGGTATAGTTGCTACAGTCACACTGTTGATTTGTCAAAGGTGCTGACACATCATAATCGTCCAAAGTCTACAGTTTACATTACAGTTTACTCTTGGTGTTGTAATTCAATGGGTAAAGGCATAATATGAACCCATCATAATAGTATCTATCACACAGAGTAGTTTCACTGTCCTAAAAATCCCCTGTGCTCTGCCTACTTATTCCTCCTCCTCTCTTCCACCCAACCCCTGGAAACCACTGATGGTTTCAACGTTTCTACAGTTTTGCCTTTTCCAAAATATCATATATTTGGAATCATCCAGTTTCATATTGGCTTCTTTCACTTAGTAATATTCATTGATGTCTCCTCCATGTCTTTTCATGGTTTGATAGCTCATTTCTTTTTAATTCTGAATGGATGTACAACAGTTCATTATTCATTCACCTACTGAAGGACATCTTGGTTGCTCCCGAGTTTTGACAATTATGAATAATGCTTCAGTACACATCTGTGTGCAGGTTTTCACGTGGACATAAGTTTTCAACTCCTTTGGGTAAATACCAAGGAGCATGATCGCTGGAACATACGGTAAGAATATGTTTAGTCTTGTAAGAAACTGCCCGAATCTCCTCCGGAGTGACTGCACCATTTCGTACTCCCTCCAGCAGTGAATGAGGGTTCCTGTTGTTCTACATCCTTGTTAGCATTTGGTGTTGTCAGTATTCCAGATTTTGGCCATTCTAATAGGTGTGTGGTGGTGTCTCACTGTTGTTTTAATTTGGATTTCCCTGATGATAGATGATGTGGAGCATATCTCACATGCTTACTTGCCATCTGTATAACTTTGGTAAGGTGCCTGTTAAGGCCTTTGGCCCACTTAAACATTTCCCTATTTTTTTCAGATTAGAAGCAAAGCTTCACAAAATATCATTGATTGGTGGGGAACAAGTTGAAAAAGAGCTAAACTGATCTAATCCTAAACTGTTTTGTTTGCTGTTAGTTTTCCAAAGCAATCTATTTTTGTAATACTAAAAGCAAATAAGTATTTCTTGTAAATATCAATGACATTATTTCAAGAATAAACACTTTTTAAAAATTTGGGATGTTTTAAAATTTTGTCTTTTGGTTTTAATGACATACCTTTAAGTGGTTTTTATTTTTGTTATACTTGAAGTTCATAGGGCTTCTTGAATCTTTAAGCTTGAGATTCATTCCTGACAAATGTTTTTTAAAGAAAAAAAGGGAGAGGTCACTGGGGGAGAGGTCCCCCAGTGAAACGCCTCCCCCCAGAATTCAGTGCAACCCAGCACTATCTACCCTACTACCCTTGGATGGGACTTTAAGAGCAGCTCTGGCATCGGCACCCTCACAGTGGGCTGGTTCCGTATCCAGGTATCACTCAGCACTCTCTGTCTCGCTTTCCTTTGTACTGCAGTTGGGTCTACAGCCTCCACTTCATTCCAAGCCTCGTCTCATTTACCTTGGTCTCCTCACTGTCAATCCACTGCTTCCCACATAGTAAGCTTTCAGTAAGTGTTCTGTATTTCACTATACTTGTGTCCAGTGCATATAAGGAAATTAAATTTTTATTAGTGATCAAGCCACCTGATCTTACTTCATTCACTCGGTACACAGATACGTTAGATTTTACTGCCAATGATTCAACTTCACTGAGAGTCTTTGCCTTATGGAGACTGAGTAGCTCAGAAGCCACCTTATATTTAGTGAACTCATCACTTGGAAGATCAGCTCGAGAACAGTGGTCAGGCAGAGTTAAACACTGCTCTGTATCATGTGCCCAGACCTCACGAGAACATGGAGATAACACATTTAAAATGCCAAGCTGGGGCTTCCCTGGTGGTGCAGTGGTTGAGAATCTGCCTGCCAATGCAGGGGACACGGGTTCGAGCCCTGGTCTGGGAGGATCCCACATGCCACGGAGCAACTGGGCCCATGAGCCACAACTACTGAGCCTGCGCGTCTGGAGCCTGTGCTCCACAACAAGAGAGGCCGCGATAGTGAGAGGCCCGCGCACCGCGATGAAGAGTGGCCCCCGTTTGAGACAACTAGAGAAAGCCCTCGCACAGAAACGAAGACCCAACACAGCCATAAATAAATAAAAAATAAATTTAAAATGCCAAGCTGGGACTTCCCTGGTGGCGCAGTGGTTAAGAATCCACCTGCCAACGCAGGCGACACAGGTTCGAGCCGTGGTGCAGGAAGATCCCACATGCCGCAGAGCAACTAAGCCCATGCGCCACAACTACTGAGCCTGCGCTCTAGAGCCCACGTGCCACAACTACTGAGCCCATGTGCCACAACTGCTGAAGCCCGCGCGCCTAGAGCCCGTGCTCCACAACAAGAGAAGCCAGCGCAATGAGAAACCTGCGCACCGCAATGAAGAGTAGCCCCCGCTCGCTGCAATTAAAGCCTGTATGCAGCAACGAAGACCCAACGCAGCCAAAAATAAAAAAATAAAAATAAAAATTCTTAAAAAATAATAAAATAAAACGCCAAGCTTAGGGATGGCTCAGAGAGAGCAGTTGGCCCTAATCATTTCCGCTGCCTTAGGGTTTGATCTTCACTAGAGAAAAAAAGCAAAATACACATTTATCTAAATCAACCACTACTACAGTCAATTGCAATTGATGGAGGTAAAAATATGTGAATGAGTTCAGAGCCAGGGCAAACATAAGATGGGCAGATCAAAACCCCCCAGGCTTGATCATTTAAGAAAGTAAATTTCCTCTAGCCAGGAGATGCCTAGAATGAGCCCACTTGCTAAGGCCACAGCTGCCCGCTGGCAATGATGATCATCTGAGAAGGTTGTGGAGAGGAGAAGTTGCGCATCAGAGGCAGGTCTTCATCTCCCGTAGGAGTGATGAAGTACTCTAGGGCAATGTGAATCTTGGTGAATGGACATGCTTATAAGGGGAGCCTAAAACGTGAGTAATTTAAAAGCAAAACCCTCATATAAAATAGATAACTAATAAGGACCTACTGTATAGCACAGGGGACTCTACTCAATACTCTGTAATGACCTATATGGGGAAAGAATCTAAAAAAGAGTGTATATATGTATATGCATAACTGATTCACTTTGCTGTGCACCTGAAAGTAACACAACGTTGTAAATCAACTCTACTCCAATAAAAATTTCTTAAAAGGCAAAACCCTCCAGAAAATTGATTAGATTGATTATTTTCAGGTTCATGAAAGAAAAGAAATGGATAGAGCTTCAGCTGAAATCATGACTAATCGGTAGGAAATGATTGTGTATTATTTTTATAAACTTCATATTATTTAGAGTTCTCATTATTGCTGAAGAATGAAGAATAAAAACATTCAACAAAACACACAGGAAAATAAAAATGGTGGCATCCAAAAAGGTCCAAAACCTGGTAGGTATTAGAAATTGGCACAAACTTGAAAAAATGTTATTTATCCTAAACCCAAAGCAAAGTCCAAAACTGTGTCCTTTATTTTGTTTAGTGTTTTAGAAAGGGCTTGCTTCTACCACTGATTTTTAAATCCCTTTTTCCAGGAAAGCTAATTAACCAGGTTTTTCTTTATACCTGGGACCCCAAAGAAAACCCCAGGCCAGGGGGAATGTTATTTCCCACCATGAAATTCTGCAATAAAGTCACCTCAACTTGTTGGCCATCTCTGCAGCTTTGACCTTTTGGAATCAAGCCAAAAGTAATTTCTTTTATCCATGAGAATTTATGGACCTTTGTCCACAAATATTTTCTTTTCTTTTTAATTCTGCTTTTTAAAGGTTTTAATGAGATTATCTTATGTTTCTATGATATTTTCAAGTTGTATCCTAAGGTCTGAAGATTTAAGAAAAGTATTAATTGAGGAGTATTTTCCCTTCCTGAATAGCACTGTAAGAGGAAGAGGAAAAAGAATTCAATTCTTTTTCCTGTAGGCATTCATCCAAATCTATAAAAGCTCCTGTTCCAATTGGAAATGAAAAAGAAGCCAGTGAAAAACATCTCTTCCTGCTGGTGTGAAACTCTCCTGCAAGCTGGGATCAAGACGGGGTAGGTCGACCTGAGGAAAAATGGCCGCTGTTGCCATTAACTAGTTTCATATAAGGATGAGATCCTAAGATGCAGAACTCCAAGAGTTCTCTTCTCTCTCCCCCCCACTTGTTTTATAATATTTTAAATTAATTAATTTTCCCTAAAAGGCTTCAAACCCACTCTACAAGGGTGGCCCATGGGTTTCCTCTGCTCCCCGTGCAGTGCCTGGAGCCATGGAGAAGCAGAGTTCGTAAATATCCAAAGTGCATTGGGCAAACCCACCTCTCCCAACTCGCCATGAAACATCCCTCTAGGAGGCAAGAGCGGAGGTCCCCTCTCCCTTACGGGTTGAACTTGGACTTGAGTCTAGGTCTCCTTTCAGCGAAACAGAATCCTGAACTCTTTCAGTGCTTTCCTGTCTCCTGATGGGCTCTGTATTAGGAAGGGATGCAGCAGTTGCTAAGGTGACCCAAGTTGTCTCTTAACAGGGATGGATCCCTTGCATCAGGAATTGCACTTGTGGGCAGGACCCCTGGGATGCAGAGACTGTTGTCTCCCTCTCCATCTTCAGAATATCTGCATATTCCTCAGTCCATCAGGGTTTAGGTTCTGGAGATGACCTTTTCAGCTTCAGAATAATATGACTGTGACCACAATAGGCAGAGTGGACATTTTATGATGCTGTCATTGCTCCTGAAGTAGCAGAGAAGCAATCTAGAACTCAGAGGTAACTGAAACGATGCTGGTTAGGCATCTGGCATTTAAAGCTTTTATGGAAGGGTTAAAGCATGACATGATTTAAAGTAAAAACAAAAACACAAACAAACAAAAAGAGAAAGAGTGCTGAGACTGAAAAGTGACACCTGCTGCCTGAGTGATGGGTGCCAGGTTCTCCATTTGGAAATGCGCTCATACGATTCCGTGTGGTCCTCCCAGTGAAATTAAGAAGTAGGATTACGTGTTTCTGAAGACCAGGCCAAGTGGAGTTAAACCATTTGCTCAAGGTTACACGACCTGCAAGTGAGGAAGCTGGATTCAAACCCATGTCTAATTACATCACCAATTTTCTATGTAGGGACTTGAGTTAGCAATAAAGAGTTTCTTCTGTATAAATAATTTAGGTCACAAAATGTTAGTCAATGTCATGACCCTTGCAGGAAGAGGAGGAGACTTAGCTGGACCACAGTGAGGGTGGTGTGCACTTGTGTGACTGTAAGTGACGGTAACACTGCACCTATTCACCATCCTCCATCACTCGTAGTCACTGCAGTCCTGTGACCTTGGTCCTTCTAATTTGGGACTTTATCTGAATGACAAACAAATAATGTTTGAGAAGAAAAGACAACTCCTTAAACTCAGGAAACGGTTTCTGAGTATTTATGGATATGGGCTCTTCAGCTGCAGTCTGGGTTTGGCAGACGAACATGAAAATTTTTATAAAAAAAAAGAGCAGAGAAGTGAATTAGGAGATATTTTTGTGCCTCTTGATGATAAGTTCTTGCTAAACTTGGCTCAGTGAAGGAATCCTAATGAAGAACTGTTCCTGGCAGCCTACGTGACAGCTCATTCACATCTCCTGCTTCCGAGTGTACTAGATTGTCCTAGTCTTGTAGATATAAACCATTGAAATGTTTTGAAAATTTCAGCATAGTCAGACTAAACTCTACTTTCAAGGCTCCCAGGCATATTAGGTGTTCACTGAGTGTTTGTTAAAGAGATAAATCAATAAATGATTACAATTTACACCTAAATGTGGGGAGAGAGGGAGAGAGAGAGAGAGAGACAGAGAGGGAGAGACAGAGGCTCTGTTCAGATCTTGTATTCTATTTTTTCTTATGATAAATTCTGCATCCAAGAATGTGCTGATTTTTTTTTACTGAATCACAATAACTAAAAAGCTTTAAGACTGGGGGTTCTGTTTTTCGTTTTATGTGAACCTACATGAAGGACCAGGCCTTGGTGAGAAGCAGTAACACACAATGGTGGTGAAGAACAGGAGCTTTGAGTCACTGCCTGCGTATAAACCCCAGTCCTGCTACTTACTGGTATGTGAACCTCAGGCAAGCGACTAATAGCCACTTGTGTCTAAATTTCCTTCTCTGTCAGATGGGGAAAATAATAATAGCACCTACACAGGGTTGTCATGAGTATCAGGTAATGTTAACGTAATTAAAGACCTTGGCACACTGCCTGGAACATAGCAAGTTCTCAACAAATGACAGCTGTTACCATTGTTAAATGCAGGAATTAAGCATCACAGATTTTTATATGCACTTGTATTGATCTCCTAGGGGTGCCGTAATAAAGAACCACAACCTGGGTGGCCTAAAACAACAGAAATTTATACTCTCACAGTTACGGAGGATGTAAGTAAAAGAAATCAAGGTGTTATCTGGGCCACACCCCTTCTGAAGGCTCCAGGGGAGGATCTTCTTCCCTTGCCTCTTGCAGCCTCTGATGACCCCGGTGTTCCCTGGTTTGCGGCAGCGTCTCTCCAGTCTCTGGCTCCATCTCCACAGGGTCTTCTCTGTGCAGCTGCGTGTCTTTCTGTGTCCTCTCCTCCTCTTGTAAGGACACTCCCATTGGATTTAGGGCCCGCCCTAATCCAGTACGACCTCACCTTAATTACATCTATAAAGAGCCTATTTCCAAACAAGGTTCCGTTCTGAGGTTCTGGGTGGACATGCACTCGGGGGAGAGGGACGCTTATTCAATCTGTGATTGTATTCAGCTACCAACATTTAACATAGAAATTGCTGTTGTTGCTATAGGCCTGTTATTTTCCCTCTTGCTTGAAAATAGAAGATAAAGTTTGCTTCTAATCATGTTGCTAATTTCTGGTTAGAAATAAAACGAGGTTGATAGTCATAAATGTATTTTGAGGCTTGACTATCTGAGAAGGAGTAAGTCTATTAGAGAAGACAACCTTTGGCATGTCCAGGCAACTATCCATTTGGTCCCCAGTGGGGGTCCCCGCTAATCCTGGGGATGACAGACCCACAGCTGAGCCTTCCATGTAGGCTGGGGTTTGCTCTGCTCCCAGAGGAGTGCACAGCCTCAGACAATGGGCTGTGAAGGAACGGTGCCACGGGATGGAGCTGTGTCCACGGAGTTTAAGTGGCTCCTGGTGGGTGGACATTCTGAGAAGAGGGGATACTGCATGGCTATCTGTAGAGATGAGGTGACTGGCTACGTGGTCCAAATTACAGAGTTTCCAGGAGGCCCTCATGCTCTCTCCAAAACCTGAATTTTTCCCCAGTTAGCATTCCTATTTAATAGCTCTTCCCTGGGAGAGCTAACAGCGATGATCACATCTTTAGAGGTGCATCTGAAAAAGGGCTCTGGGAGTTGTTTGTTTGTTTGTTTGTTTTAACATCTTTATTGGGGTATAATTGCTTTACAATGGTGTGTTAGTTTCTGCTTTATAACAAAGTGAATCAGTTATACATATACATATGTCCCCATATCTCTTCCCTCTTGCGTCTCCCTCCCTCCCACCCTCCCTATCCCACCCCTCCAGGCGGTCACAAAGCACCGAGCTGATCTCCCTGTGCTACGCGGCTGCTTCCCGCTAGCTATCTACCTTACGTTTGGTAGTGTATATATGTCCATGCCTCTCTCTTGCTTTGTCACAGCTCACCCTTCCCCCTCCCCATATCCTCAAGTCCGTTCTCTAGTAGGTCTGTGTCTTTATTTCTGTCTTACCCCTAGGTTCCTCATGACATATTTTCCCCTTAAATTCCATATATATGTGTTAGCATACGGTATTTGTCTTTCTCTTTCTGACTTACTTCACTCTGTATGACAGACTCTAGGTCCATCCACCTCATTACAGATAGCTCAATTTAGTTTCTTTTTATGGCTGAGTAATATTCCATTGTATATATGTGCCACATCTTCTTTATCCGTTCATCCGATGATGGACACTTAGGTTGCTTCCATCTCCGGGCTATTGTAAATAGAGCTGCAATGAACATTTTGGTACATGACTCTTTTTGAATTATGGTTTTCTCAGGGTATATGCCCAGTAGTGGGATTGCTGGGTCCTATGGTAGTTCTATTTGTAGTTTTTTAAGGAACCTTCTGGGAGTTTTTTGGTACAAGATCAGAGAAGGGCAGAAAGGAGTGCCTCCTGTCTCTGCTTGGCTGGTGGGTGACAGTGACCATCAATGCGTCACTACAGAGCAAAAGAGCATCACCAGGAGGCACCGCTGGAACCCTCCTTTGTCCTCCTGAGCTTCATGAAGCGGCAGCACGGGGCAATTCGATTTACAGATGCAACCCTATATCCTTCTCTCTGAATCAAAAGCAAGCGAAAGTGGTCTATGTTGGTCCCATGCCGGTCCTGGCGTGAGCGCCTCACTTGGCTGAGCGTGACGTAAGTGTTTTTATTTTCACACAACTTGGCCCCAACAAGGCAAACCTTCCTCCAGGGCCCGTCTGAAGGTTGATCGCTTTGAAGGCTTGTGAAGAACTGGGCTTTGTTAAATGTACTAAGAGAGAGATTTTTCACAGGTAATTTAATGATATGCAGTCTTCACCTGAGATGCTACTCCATTCCAGATAGTGTGATTACACGGTAGAATGATTTCTGGTTAATAACTAGATATTTTCTAACCAGAGACAGTCAGGTGAGTCTTGAATGCATGGGGTAAGAACTCGGTCACTTAGTACTTAGTTCTTCTCTAAAAGAGGCAAAAATGAGGTGATTCATCATTGTGTAAAGATTAGAAAACACAGCAAAAAGATAAGAAAATAAATGCTGGTGTTTTCATCCCCCACCCAGAATAATGACAGTTAATATTTTGAGGTGTTTCCTTTTTTTAAAATAAATTTATTTAGTTTTGGCTGCGTTGGGTCTTCATTGCTGCGCACAGGCTAACTCTAGTTGCAGCGAGCGGGGGCTACCCTTTGTTGCGGTGTGCGGGCTTCTCATGGCGGTAGCTTCTCTTGTTGCACAGCACAGGCTCTAGGTGTGCGGGCTTCAGTAGTTGTGGCACACGGGCTCAGTACTTGTGGCGCACAGGCTTAGCTGCTCCCCAGCATGTGGGAAGTTCCTGGACCAGGGCTTGAACCCGTGTCTCCTGCATTGGCAGGCGGATTCTTAACCACTGCGCCACCAGGGAAGCCCCTGATGTGTTTTCTTACAGTTTGCTTTCCTCGTGTGTGTGTGTCTGATTTTGTACAGACATATAATCAGGCTGTGTGTGGTATGTATGTTGGGACCTGTTTCACTGAGTCAGCAAAATATTGTGAACAGTTTTCCATTCACAAGCACAGAGCTATTCTAGCCAAAGAAGGCCCGCAAAGGACTTTCAGGAGCTCACGCTTTGGCAGGTGGCTGTGGCCGTGCTTTCTAGAGGCTGAGTTCTTTGGCTGTAGCCTCCCTGGAGGTGTGGTCATAGGAGCTGCTGTCCTGGGAGGTGAGACCCCGACTGGAGGGAGCACCCAGCTGCAGGCCTCAGAGGGAAGACTCTGTCCGGGAACGAGCTTGCCTTTGTGCAGATGAAGCTTTCCTGGATTCCTCTCAACCAGCACCACCCTCATCCTCCCCGAGTCAAGAGGATACTTGTCTTGACTTAGAAGGATGCCCACAAATACTTTCCAACTATGACATGCAGTTTTTAATTTTAATATTTTGGGGTAAAGCCACTAATTGAATCAAATGTAAACTCATCCTGCTAAACAGATATTCAGAGAATATTTAGGGATCTTCTGTGTAAACAGTTTGAAATAATGTCAGTGGAAACTCACGAGCTTCCTTGGACTTTATCTTGAACATTGGCAAAGCTGAAGGGTACATACCCTTGCCTTTCAATTCCTGAATACTGCCCTAGAGGTTGTGTATGAGCCACGGTGCTTAACCCAACTCTCCAAAAATAAGGGGCTCATGATTTTCTTTAAATTGGCACTTATGCAGTGGAGTCTCTCAGGCATTAGTGCTTACTTGATTGCATTCAGACACCACTTTGGCAAGGGAATGACTGCACTAAATTAGCATCAAGCACAATGAATGGTAATTGCAAGACTGTCATTTCTACAAGTGCAAAATTAACGTGTTCTGCAAACCCATTGCACTGTGCGCCACGGGAAAATCATGGAGCCGTGCTGTTCCAAGCGGAAGAACGCACTGTAACAGCGGCGGCAACGTGCTGCGGGTTATTCAGCAAAGGTGCTCCTTTCCACCTTTGTTGTTGTCTCACGCTCATTCTTCAAGTCCTGCCTGACCTAATTTCTATGCTCATGTTATTGCACCGCCAGACAGTAGCCTGGATGTACAGAGAATGTTATGGAACAATTCCTCCTTCTGTGTGGCACCTTGTGTGAATAATGCCAGCCTAAACAACCCTCCAAGTATTCATGAGAGTATGAATAGGCTACTTATGTAAAGCTTCTTATAAAGAGATGCACCAGCCATTTACAGAGAACTTTACCCAAATGCTATACATTCATTAGAAAGAGAAGAGTGATTTACGCGCATTTCAATTGTAGCTTAAGAAGACTGCCAGCCCTGCCTCTCCCCATCTCTCCCGTTTACAGGTGGGACAGGAAGCCACAGGCCAGTCGAATGGATTTCTTCCAGTCATGCAAGATCACAGGGTCTACCCCGAATGACAACAAGCATAGGCACCAGGCGCTTGGAGTCAGCTGACTGGCTCTGCAGAATTTATTAGGGATTAATCATTCAAGACTGAAATAATGCAGTAATAACAGACCTATTAGATGTGGCATCTCAGTATTCCTGCGGTTTAGTGGAGGCTGAGAACCTCCCATAGAGGCGTCCTATAGAAGAGGGATACTAAAGATAATGACAATAACTGGCCAGAGGGCTTTCTTGTGAGTCCAGCTTGAATCCAATCTCTTAGCAGCTGGGGGAGGGGGTGGGCATTAAGACCACTGGGCGGCACAGGTAGATTCACTGCAGTGATCTACAGGTCCAAGATAATGTGCTGACCCTCTGACTGCCCTGAGTGGGAGGGTCAGGCCCGAGTCCTCTTTCAGTGGCTGCTTACTTTGTCACTCACCATTAAGGCATGATACGGTTATCTGACTTGTAATGTTCCAGGCAGTGAAAAGTTTGCTGGAATTTGGGGGAAACTCTGCACCACACTCAAAGATTCTCTCATCTTAATGAACAACAAAGATTAGGGAGTGGTTTAGGAGACTTCCTACCTAAGGTGGGAGAAGAATTCCAAATACCTTACCCTCAGAATGAAGTATGCCTGGGTACAGCTGAAAAACCATTCAATAGATGATTTGGACTTCAAAGATGTCTAAAAATGGCTTTGGAAACTGGCTTGACTTACCTTTGTTGCAAAATGTTCCATCGTAGGCTGTGTTGGAGCAATCGCAGGAATACCCGTGGTATTTCTCTATGCATTTGCCTCCATTCTCACAGTTTGCCCCGTAGCTGGTGCAGTGGCCCGAGCACCCGGATTTGAACCCGGATGTGACCTTTGCTCTTTCTTCCAGGTCCAGTGTCACCCCATTCATCCTCAGGGAGCGGATGCAGCCCAGAAAGCCCTGCTGGCCCCCGGCACCACCTGGGAAGACAGAAGGCATGGAGCTCAGATAGAATAACCTCTGCTGTGGCTTCTGTTTCATTCATCATTCCTCGGACCACTGTGGTGGGAGATGAGACTGCCAAGCGCAGGGGACATGCTCACTGTCAAGTTGGTCCTGCCTAATAGAAGAGCTTGCAGCTTTCTCCCCTTAGGCCATAATGCTGATTAAAAGAGACTGTCTTCTGCGAAGCAATACATTTGCTATAGTACTAAAATGTTTGGAGACACACACAGATTACGTAAGCTGTTTTGGAAGTTTAATCTGGTTTCCTATAGAAAAGAAGTGTACAGAACTCTCTAAGTTCTTTGGTTTTTAATCTCATGGCATTCAGTTCCATAGCATTATCTATTGGAAGAGATATAAAAAGGCAGAGGGACATGAATATATGAGCATAGTTAACAAGTCAATTAGCCAGACGAAGTAGATCCATTTGGAATGTAATTGTAAGTCCTGGTTCTTGTCTCAAGAAATGCTTTGCTTTGAAATTCATGTTAAGGTTCCCAGGGCTTCTTGTCTGGGGTGGTTGGAAATTGGAATTGAGAATTTTACACGTAAGTCAGCTACACCACATTTATTACCAGGTCAGTTCAGATTTTATTGCTTTTGTCTAAATGCCATTGCAAGACACATAACACACAAAACAAATTCACTGTAATTTTCTCAGTACGTTATGGAGTTAGAGGTTCATGAGCATGAAAATATTAAAATATTCCTAATAGATTTCATAGAACGGTTCATTGGAGAATTATATCACAGGTGGATTGTATCTATAATAACCTTAGCTATGATTTTTTTAAGCAGCTGGTACGAAAGGAGGAACACAAGTTTATAAATATGCCTGTATTTTAGACTAACAGCTTTTCTAGAAATTAAATAAAATGATAGTAGTTAAAATTATTCAAAGAAATCTGATGGGGATTTAGAAAAAAGATATGGTTAATAAAGTGAAAGTTACTGTTTATTGAGGGCTATGTAGTAGGTACTCTACTAAGCATCTTACATATGATATTCACCTGATTCTCACAACAACCTGGCGAGGTAGGCATTGTTACCTTAACCCCATTGTACAGATAAGGAAACTGAGGCTTAGAGAAATTAAGTCGTGTACTCAAGGCCTCACAGCTCCGAAGTGCCAAAGCGGTGTCAGATCTGTCTTATTCTCGAGCCTGTGGTCTTAAACTCTGTTCTGTGTTGATCGTCTAATGCAGAAGAACTTCAGGGTCTGGGGCGCCACAGACGTGCATGTTTCTGATGTGAAGATCTGAATGTCTTTAAAAATGGCATGGTCAATAGGACTGGCAGACTCTGGGCGAGGCTGCACACTGGAGGTTGATTCTGATCACTTTCTCCAGTGTCTTGAGAAGAAGTGTGCCATCTAGCGACTCATCAGACAGGGCTGGTGGATCAAAGGCTTTAGCTGCAGAGACGGATTAGCCTTTGCTTATGCCTGTGAATCCTCAGCCGTGAAATAGCAAATGACTTGCACTATTATCTTTATGAACCCAAGCCTTGCGGTTCTCTCACTGGGCAGTGCATAGATTTGAGTGATGATCCTCCAGGGATTGTTATTTTTTAATAAAATATTTAAATAGAAGAGGATTAATTGAAGGGATCCCAATGCCCCTTTTGATTAATGGTATGGGAGAGTAGACGGCAAAAGAAATGATTAGAAACAACCACTTTGAAGGATTTCCCATTTTGCAATCTGCTCACCAGCACCGCTGCACCTCTGGGCCAAGGGGAATTTGGCCCTTTGCTGTGATCTGGAAGAATTTCAATCCAGTAGTCACTCTTTGTGTGTCGAAATTTCAATTCGGCGTCTATCGTTTTAGCAGCTATGGCTTTTATTCCTGCAATAAGGCTTTCCAAAGGGCCTTTTCGTTCAATAAATGCCTAGCCATTTAAATTTTCATCACTAGTCAATTAAGACAATTATATCCTATCAAAATATGCTGACATTTTTAAATCGTTGTTTTTAGATGTGTGCCTCTCCTTTCCCCTGGTTGCAAATGTAATAGTTTTTCATTGTGGAAACCATAAACACACTGATAAGCAAAATGAAAAAGAGAATCTGTAATGCTACTCAGATAGAACGACTTTCACTTTTAGCAAATAGCCTCTTCTACTTTTATCTATGAACATACATATGTATAAAAAGTAAAAAAAAAAGCGGAGTATATGCATTGTTTTGAAATTTGCTTTTTTCACTTAATATATCATAAAACATTTTTCCCAGCAATAAATATTCAACTAGAACATCTTGCTTAACATCTGCATAGCAGCCCACCCTGTGATGCACTGTAACTTACTTTGTCATTCCACTACCATTGGACTTTTTAAAGTTTTTTAATTTAATTTTACTTTTTTACTAAGTAAATTAAAAAAAATTTTTATTTAACATCTTTATTGCAGTATAATTGCTTTACAATGTTGTGTTAGTTTCTGCTGTATAACAAAGTGAATCAGCTATATGTATACATATATCCCCATAGCCCTTCCCTCTTGCGTCTCCCTCCCACCCTCCCTATCCCATACCACTGGACTTTGAAGCTTATTCCAATTCCCATTTTATATGATACTATAATAAATATCCTTGTAAAAACCTTGACATACTTGTCCAGTTTTTCCTTAGAATTAATTCTTAGAAGTGTAATTGCTAGGTACAAGGGCATAAACATTTTAAAGTCCTTTGCAATATAATTTCCTCTCAGAAGACTTTATCAATTTGTATCTCAGCAATAGGGTACAAGATTCCTGCCTTCTCCACACCAATTCTAATACTAGGCAGGACACTTTTGAATTTATAGGCTAGAGGGGGAAAAAAAAAAGAGTTCATTCTTTTAATTTGCGTTGCTTCGAATACTGTGGGTTGAATAATTTTTATGTTTTCCTCACTCTTAGTTTTTGTTTCTTCATGACCTTTGCTTTTTTGGGAGAAATGGAATATATATTTCTTACTGATTGGTAGCAATATTTGGGCCTTTAATTTTTTGTTATAAATTCAGCAACTAGATCCTTCCAGTTTGTGTTTGTTAACTGGTATGTAATGTTTATGTAGTCACATGCATCTACCTTATTTTTATGATTTCTGTCTTTGATATTAGGCTTATAAATACCTTCTCTAATCCAAAATAATATAATTATTCAACTATATTTTCTTCTAGAACTTTTATGATTTTACCTCGTTTAACATTTCATTCTTTAATCTATCTGGAATGTATTTTAATTTGGAAATAATTGACATTTAAGGGTCAATGGTTGAGAGTCTGAGGAGATTTTTTTAAAAAGACTCTTTAAGTAAATGTTAATATGACCAAAAAAATGGAGATTTAGAAAGCATCAATTGGCAGAGAAAGTACATCTAGGTTAGGTCATATTTCAATTACCTCATTTAGGTAAACATTTAGATGTATGTATATATGCTTCATTATGTACCCACACAGGCTTCATTCAGGAAGGGGATTTAGGGGCAGGTGTTTCTGTCTCCCTGCCTCTCTGATTCTTTCCGGTCTTGTTCTTTCTGAGCTTCTACACCTGCCAGTCTTTCTTCCTGCCTTTGTGTTTGTATATCCTTCCCTATCAGGACTATTGACTGTTTTTGTTAGTTCTGTGGCTTTCATCAAATCGTTGCATCTTTCTCAGCATCAGTTTTTCTTACACATAAAAGGAGGCTGAACTAGCAGTCTTTGGTCCTTCCAGCTCTAAATTACTCTGGTCCATGATGTACAGTCTCTCCCTCTGGGCTTATGTGTCCCCCTCTCTCCATTTCAGCAAATTACTGTCAATTTCTGCTAAATTTCTTCTTGCTTCCTTTTTCCTCTTTGCACTGCTGCCTGACCATTTTTTTCCTCCTCCTTCCCTTAACTGAACATAACGTATGACTACAGTCTAATTTATATTTGTTGCCTTCATTAAATAAACTTTTATACTCCTTCTTCTTAATTTACAAAGAAGGTAAGTGGAATGCCATTTGTCTCTGTATAAAGGAAAACTAAATAACTTACACTCTTTTTTAAACATGGTCCTTGATTTATTAAATGGGTCAGTGAGCTGGAAAGTACTTTTACTGATCTAGTCAATATGAAGAAAAATCTTTGGTCCTGAAAATGGCCATTATATATTATGCAAAGGATGTTAATGTACTAGAACCAGTGATAATTATTTGAGTTCAAGTTATGTGCTCTATAGAAATCTTTCCTGGTGACAAATGTCATAAGTTTAAATTGTAGGTCTGCGAGCAAAAAGGCTACTTAACCTTTGTTAATTAGAAAATCAACACATTGTCACTGGAGAGAGCCCCCTGCCATGCAAGAGCCTCACACACATTAGTTAGACCTGTGATAATTACCCAAGGTGAGACGTGGGTTTAATTTGTAAATCACTTTTCATGTGAAATGCTATTCAAGTATTGCAACTAGAGATTAATTATGAAAATGTTGTAACTATCCATAATGAATAATACAACCATCAAAAGCACAGAAGATTGGGGCAAAATAATCAGGTATTAAATTAAACAAACAGGGCGGAAATAACGATCAGGAGGAATTCTAAAAAGCACTGTCCTCAAACTAGGAGCTTAACTGTTTTCTAAGGAGCTAATTTGGGCTCCAGGGCACCTGTGCCCAGAGAGACCAGCCATTCATTCGCCATAGAGAGGAATCGCACCAAAGCTCCCACACGAGGAATCTAATTTATCCATTCAATAAGTATTTATTTCACAGCAACTATAAGCTAGCCTTGTCTAGATGTTTAGAAGGCACTAGGAAGCAAAACACACAAAAGCCTTTGCGCTTGCAGAGCTTATCTTCTTGCCGAGGGAGAGGGAAATTTAACAATAAACTCAATAAGTAAGTTAAGTATATCGCCTGTTAGAAGTCAGTCTGGGTTAAGTGGGAGTGGGGTGGGGGAGATTCCCATTTTATATAGAGCCCTTAAGACAGACCCCACTGAGAAACTGACAGAAAGAGTATCCGGGTGCACAGCCCTGGGAAGACACAGAGGTAAGGGAGGCACTGCCCTGCAGGTGAGGGCAGGGGGTGAGACGGGGAGTTGCTCTGAGATGCTAAGAGAAGCAAAGGCACCAGGTCACGTGTGTAAGGCACTGGGAAAGGCGTTCCTAAGAAGGTGGAGGAGACATACTTCTCGCTCTCAGGTTAATACAAATGTAATCACAAATAGCCACACTGTGGTTCAAGGTAGAATCTGACGTAGGAGAGGCGGGAAACAGAGGTGTGGAGAGCATGAACTGTGGTCACAAAACTCGACTTTTGGGTGTTGGCTCTGCTGCTCACTGCTTGATCTTCCCAGCTCCTCTTTGGGCCTCAGTCTCATGTATGAAACTGGCATAAAAATATGCACCTTGCAGGGCCATATTCATAACAAGTGACAATACCCCCCTCTGTACTAATGCTCAGTTAATGGGACCCGTTTATTATTATTACCATTATTCAGTATAACAAAATTCTACAGAAGCACAGAGTTGGAAATTAAATACGGCTAAGATGAGTATACACGAATCTGATACCAGAGGTATCATGAGTGTTATGAAATGCACTGTGTCACCCCAAAGTTCATGCGTTGAAGCGCCAATCCCCAATGTGACTATATTTGGAGATAGTACCTTTACAGAGGTACTTAAGATTAAATGAGGTCACAGGGGTGGGTCCCTAATATGAGCGTGTCCTTTGAAAGGAGAGGAAGAGATGCCAGGGACACAAGCACACAAAAAAACAGCCGTGTGAGAAGGCACAGGTCCGTAAGCCGAGGAGAGAGGCCTCGGGAGAAACCAACCCTGCCAGCACCTTGATCTTGGTCTTCCAGCCACTGGAATTGTAAGCAATAGATCTTTGTTGTCTAAACTACCCAGTCTGTGGTATTTTGTCAGGGCAGCTTGAGCAGACTAATACAGTGAGTAAAGGGTTAACTTCAAGCTTGGGCTGGTCCAGGCCTGCCTGAGGGAATGACCTCGGAGTCCTCCTTCTAACTGCACTGCTTCCTTGGCAGGCTCAGGATTGCGATGGCCGTTTTCCTTCGCTTGTCTGCCGTGGGGGACCGCACCTGGATTGTGAGAGCGGTAAGCTGGCAGACAGCGCTCCACACATGACTGGCTGGCACAAAAGACTGACAGGAAATACAGCTGTGATTTCTCTATCCAGGTGACCCACCTAGACCTCGTCTCTTCTCCATGGCAGTCAGACCTGGCCCGTGTAGGTCAGGGGGCCAAAGCAGCGACGTGCTTGGGCA
Source organism: Tursiops truncatus (assembly GCF_011762595.2). Lineage (NCBI taxonomy): Eukaryota > Metazoa > Chordata > Mammalia > Artiodactyla > Delphinidae > Tursiops > Tursiops truncatus. The sequence continues at coordinate 97,652,092 of NC_047042.1, read as the reverse complement.
GGCTGGGCCCCCATCGGCAGCTTGGCCGACGCTGCATTTCAAATACATTAGCTTACAAGGCTGCCTAAATATTTCTCTTACAAATACTTGTATGTTACTGCTCGTACAATGCATCCTGCCGGAGAGTTCTGCTCATCTTTGGAGCAAAATTAGCATCTGCTTTCTGCTGATCTTAACATATCGCATGTTCTTTCTCTTTCTCTCTCTCTCTCTCTCTCTCTCACACACACACACACACACACACACACACACACACACACACACACACAAGCACTCATGCACATACATGCATGCACAGACCAGGAACCTGACCAGGTTGAGCCACCTGTCTCTGTCCCTGTCCCTGTCTCTGTCCCTGTCCCTGTCTCTGTCTCTCTGTCTTTATTATTTGCCTTTAAAAGCCTTTATTTTTTAAACAACTGTATCCACTCCCTTTTCATCCACAGCCAAGAATCAGAGCTGTGACCTCGCTCTCTTATTCTCAGACTCGGAACAAGCGTTTAAAGATTTCAGTCCCGGGTCAAGGCCAGATCTATGGGTCTGGGAGGGATCAGCGCAGCTCTGCTCACCAACCTCCCAGGAGGCAGGAGCTTCTCAAGACAGGAGGGTGGAATAAAAAGAGGTGAGCGTTGGGATGGAGAGGGAGGGGAGCCAGAGGCCGAGGACACAAACGTGGGAGGTGCTGAGGTCAGGGTTGCAAGGAGGGCATGCTTACGAGTGTTAAATGATACCGGAGGCCAAGCAAAAGGAGAAAGCGGGAAAAGCCTACTCGATTTGGTTATTTTTGAGACAGCCCTGTCAACGTGGTAATGAGATGCTTCTTAGCGAGGGAACGGGTAGTGAGAGTACGGATTCAGGAGGTGAAGATCCAGCACTGGTTTAAGAAGCAGCCACAGCAGATGGGGAGAGAGGGAGGCCTTCTGAAGCACGCAGCACACGTTCTACTGCTGTAAAACAAATTTGGTATTTTAAGTGTTTTGATAAATGTATTGGGTTCTTTTGTAATTCTGTATCTTTTATTCATAGAAAACATTACTCTGAGAAGAGAGACATAGACTTTACCAAACTGGCCCCCAAAAGGTTAGAACTGCTGCATTATAATGAAGTTAAGCAATATTAAAGGAAAAGAAGGACATGTTCAGGAGTAAGAGTGTAACTTACATCTAACGTCTCAGCAGGAACACTGCCTGTAAAAGACAATGGACTAATGTCCTCACAGTGTTGATTAAAATAGGGAACCAGTAAAGGTATTCGCAGGCATGTGAGGTCTAGGAAGGACTCACCTACGAAGTTTTAGAAAAAATTGCTCTTGAGTAAAAACGAAAATAAATCCAAGAGTAGATAAGATGTGGGAAAGAAGAGTAAGTGAAAAGAAAAACAGCAAATATTAATGTTTTCTCATAAGCAGTTAAAATAAGTATATTCATAAGATTCTGCAACTAAAACCACAGATGATGTCAACACGGCAAGGAGTGAGGTGGGGAAGGAGGTCAGAGGGTTCTTGGTCTCTTATTCAGGAAAACAGAGATATCGATTTGTTTTTGTGGATGACAGAGAAAAAAGCGTAAGTATGAGCCTTAAGAAGTTAGGCATAGCTGCCAGAGGAATGCAAGTAGAATGTAAAACTTTTAAATCAGTAGAATAATATTCAATTTAACCAACGGAAAGTAGGCTGAGGGGTGGGTGAGCAAACAGAGAACAAAGTAAATTGGAGATGCAGGGTAAGATGGCAGAAGACATACCCTGATATGACAGTAGTCACAACAAATGAATAAAAAGACAGAGATTCTCAAATTAAATTTTTAAAAGATTCAGCATTATACTATCTAAGACACACATTTAAATAAAAGGATTCCAACACCTGCATAAAAACACCAGGCGAATATTAACAACAAGAAGAACTGCATAGTAGTTTTAAGAGCAGAAATAAAATTGTGTGATGAAAAACATCAGAAGGAATAAAGATGGAAATTACATACTTGTATAAGGAACAATAAATCAAGAAGATTATGAACACATCTAACAAAATAGCCTCAGAGAATACAGAGCTACCAGTGACAGAACTATTGACAGAAATAGATAATCAACCAGTAAAGTTTGAGGTTTACACTCAGAATCTGATCAGACAAACAGTACTTAGAGAAATTAAGTATGCACATACCCTGTGACTCAGTAGAAATTAAGTCTGCATATATTCTATGACTCCTGCACACACACAGACACATGTGAGTGCACATGAGAAAACCTCATACAGGTAATAGGGGGATAGGCACAAATATATTTGACGAATAGTCATCTGTGGTAGCAAAGAGTTTGGGGAAACTTAGGTATGCATCACTAGGGGATGGAATAAATAAAGCATGGATATACCCATAATGGAACACTATACACATGGTATTCACAGAGCTACACAAATACATCTTAAAACATAAGGGGCTTCCCTGGTTGGCGCAGTGGTTGAGAGTCCGCCTGCCAATGCAGGGGACACGGGTTCGTGCCCCAGTCCGGGAAGATCCCACATGCTGCGGAGTGGCTGGGCCCGTGAGCCATGGCCACTGAGCCTGCGCGTCCGGAGCCTGTGGTCCGCAACGGGAGAGGCCACAACAGTGAGAGGCCCGTGTACCGCAAAACAAACAAACAAACAAAAAAAACCCCATAAGGCTGGGGGCTTCCCTGGTGGCGCAGTGGTTGAGAATCTGCCTGCCAATGCAGAGGACACGGGTTCGATCCCTGGTCCGGGAAGATCCCACATGCCGCAGAGCAACTAAGCCCGTGTGCCACAACTATTGAGCCTGTGCTCTAGAGCCTGTGAGCCACAACTACTGAGCCCGCGTGCCACAACTACTGAAGCCCGCGCGCCTAGGGCCGTGCTCCGCAACAAGAGAAGCCACCGCAATGAGAAGCCTGTGCACCGCAACGAAGAGTAGACCCCGCTCGCTGCAACTAGAGGAAGCCCGTGCACAGCAAGAAGACCCAACACAGCCAAAATAAATAAATAAAATAAATGAATTAAAAAAAACAACAACATAAGACTGAGTGAAAGAGAAAGAAACAGAATGAGATTTGTAGTACAATACCACTTATATAAATGATGACACTGGAAAGGCAATACTATGAATCTTCCATAACATGCACATATTTTGAATATGTAGAGGGTGGGGCTAGAAGGTTATATATAAAACACAGCTGAGTGGGTGCCAGCGATAGGGAGAGCAGAATTGGGAATGGTGAAAAAGATGTGAAATAATAGAGTGAAATTAAAACGAATAGGGAACACTGCCAGTTTGTGACAACAGGACCACGATATGAACAGTGTGAGTCCCACAGAATCCCACACCAGCGGACCTTGAGAACGATGCAGATGAAAGAAAAGAGGATAAAACGCAGCATCTGGCAGGAAACAACTCTGTTTAAGCCAGTAACAGTGGATGGCTTTTCTCTCACTTTCTTAGTGTATCACAGGAGGGACTGCGGGGCTGTGAGTACTGGTTCCTTCCTCAATATTGTGTCACTGATACTCATTTTATTACAATCTTTTTCTGTGTGACAGTTGCCATTTATTATCATGAAGCTTAGCCCAGTCTTTACTGAAAGAATAAAAAGTCCATATGAGAAATTATTTGATGTCTTTTTTTTTTTTTGCGGTACGCGGGCCTCTCACTGCTGTGGCCTCTCCCGTTGCGGAGCACAGGCTCCGGACGCGCAGGCTCAGCGGCCATGGCTCACGGGCCCAGCCGCTCCATGGCATGTGGGATCTTCCCGGACCGGGGCACGAACCCTCGTCCCCTGCATCAGCAGGTGGACTCTCAACCACTGTGCCACCAGGGAAACCCTGATAAGTCTATTTTTGAAACTATTTTTCCATACTGGTTTCAAAATTGGTGCCTTTACATTAAAATGTCTTCTCTGAATTGGCCCACGCCAACTGTCATGAGAAAACTGGAATAAAAGACCTCCGAATCCCTGAAGCTTTTATTCTTGTGGCACATGAGCTGTTTTTCCACAGAAGGTGAACAATAGGTTTGGCTCTTTTCTTAGGTTCAAAATCTGTCTCTCAGTGGTAAAGCATTTGACTGCATATCTCTCTGTAAGTTTCTAAACATGTAATCTCTGCGTTAGAAAATAAGCTCAGCACCTATGGAAATAGGTAGTGAACAGACTACCTTTTGGAGGTTCAAAGGAAGTTAAAAGTACATTGTTAGTTTGATTATGTTGGGAGTGTATGTAAGAAAGGCAAAAATTGTGTCTATCATAACTTACTTCATATGTTAAAACTCTAATTGTAAAATAGACAGCTGGGATTGCAAAAGTTAATTCGTTCTGACCTCTAAAAGGTAAAGGGCAGGAAAGCATATGGTGACACTTAGTGGAGAAGGACCATCCTTCACCTGTGAGGTTGGCAGGGAAGGGATAGTTCTACTGAGAAGAGAGTGGATGCCTCATATGTGGTTTCACGGCAGAGCCTCGTGAAAGGCGGTCGTGCTAAGAAAAGAATAAATGTGCTAGCGATCCTTGAGGTGAACAGCTGTGAAGGAGGAGCATTCCATGGAGAAGCTTCTGTATTTTACTTGCATTTTTGCTTTGTAGATAGTTTACTGATGTCATCTAGTGATTTTTTAAGACTAGATTTCATCTAGCACATCTTTTTACTTGATTATTTTATGGCAGTGGTTCCTAATTATGACATCACTCCCTATCTCTGTTTAGGAGAGAACCAGGAGATCAGTTACAAGGGTCGGGCCAGAAACTCTTTGCATTAGGGTCCCAGCTAGCATCTCAGCCACTGCCAAACAGGCAAGACCTCATTTTGAGAGAGGGAGACTGAAAACTATATTTAGGGCCTAGAATGATCTGAGATGCTATGTTTCATCATATGAATTTCTCTGCGACTCTTTTTTTAGGCTTCAGTCATGCTTGATTTCAGTCTTGGTATCTAGTGAAAAAAATATTTCCAAAGATGGTAATATGACTGTTAACTCAGAGAAGTAACAGAAATATAATTCACTTATTCATTCATCCTACTGCTCACTCAGCAAATCCACTGGGCAACCACTGCAGCAATATTCTAAATCTCTCCTGTCATGTCGCTTACCTTCTAGGGGAAGGGCACAAAGATAAATGAAAACATCAGAAGTTCTAAGGAGAATGTGAGATGGTAAATGACTGGCTACCTTAGACTGAGTGGTCGGCGAAGGCCTCTCTGAGGAGGTACAGAGCTGAGAGTGAATGAGAGGAGCCAACCTTTAAGACACGGGAGCATCCTAGGTGTCCACCAACAGATGAATGGACACAGAAGATGTGGTACATGTACATACAATGGAATATTACTCAGGCATAAAAAAGAATGAAATCCTGCCATTTGCAACAATGTGGATACACCTAGTGAGTATTATGCTTAGTGAAATAAGTCAGAGAAAGACCAAATACTGTATGTTATCACGTATATGTGGAATCTAAAAAATAAAACGAATGCATACAACAGTACAGAAACAGACTCACAGATACAGAGAGCAAACCAGTAGTTACCAGCAGGGAGAGGGCAAGAGGGGAGGGGCAAGATAGGGGTAGGGGATTGAAAGACACAAACTACTATATGTATAAAATACATAAGCAACAAGGATACATTGTACAGCACAGGGAAATATTACCATTGTTTTGTAATAACTTTAAATGGAGTATAATTTATAAAAATATTGAATCACTACACTATACACTTGAAACTAATGTAATATTGTAAATCAACTATACCTCAATTAAAAAAAAGTAGGAGCCAATTTTGTTGATGGCTGGGGAGGAGTTTCAGGTAGAGGGAACAGCCAGTGAAAATGCTCTAAAGCAGGAATAGGCTTGGTGTGTTCAAGAAACATACCAAGATTGCAGACCAGTCAGGAGACCAGTTACAACAGTCCAATCAGGAAACAACCATGGCTTCGACTAGAGTGGGACCCGTGGCAGGAGACAGCAGTGGGTGCGTTTGGGGCACAGCCGGAGGCAGTCACAGGACTCACTAATGATGGGCAGTGATGAGGGAAAGAGGAAATCAAGGCTAACGCCAGAGTTTGGGTTCAAGCAGAAATGGGTGCACGATGATGTCATTTTCTGAGACGGGAAGGCTGGCAGAAGAGCAGGCTTGGGGCAGGCAGCAGGAGCTCTCCTTGCCATGCTTACTCTGAGATGCCCATCAGACAGCCACGTGGATACGCCAAGTAGACAGCTGTGTACGTGGATGCAGAGTTTCCGGAAAAGTGAGGCCTGGAGATTTTGATTTCAGAGTCACTGGTACATAAACAGTATAGGGAGCCGTTGGACTGGATGAGATCACCCAGGGAAACGCATGGCTGGAGAAGAGGGGAAGGCTCTGCGTCTGATGCTCCAACATTTAGTGGTCACGGAGAGGAAGAGAACTCACAGGAGAGACTCCAGTCATGGCCAGTGAGGTGAGGGAAAGCGGGCAAGCACACGCCATGGAATCCAAGAGAAGAGAGTGTTTCAAGAAGGAGGGCACGTGGGCTGCTGCTGAGAGCACGGAGAGAAACCAGAGGGTCGCGCTCTAGACACAGCTCTAGAGAGTTCCGTGTTGACTTTGACAACCTTTGTAAAGGGTTTACCAAATGAGCTAAAAAGAAAAACAGCTTATCTCTGTACCAGAGAAACTCTTAAGTAAGGCATCTCGTTTGTTCCCTGCCACCAGTACTTCTGCATAAAATTCTCTTGTTAATCCAAGCCCTTTGTGCTCGTGTCAGACAGTGAGGGCCTGCCTGCCTTGAAATTTGCCAACGTGACTGGTAATCGACAGAATGCCTGCTGGGGCTGACTCAGGACCGGCCTGATCTCATCGTCTCCTACTACAGGCTCCACAACTGAGAGCAGCGCTGCATGGGGCGTGGCGGCCATCTGGGGGTGCAAGACTTTGTGGGGATGGATCCTCTTCTGCATTGTGGGCAGCTTTGCCTGTGGCTGGAGCTGAAGGTAGTGCTCCAAAGCCATCACACTTTTCCAAATACCTGGTGGGTCACAGTAGCCACCCAAATGAGGGACCCTGGTATAAGGACCAAGACAGCCTTAACGTTCCCCTCGGACTGAGCAAATTTTGACAGGCTTCTTCTGACCCTAGATCCTTGACTCCCCTATTCTTAAAGCATTTCCTTAAATTCTTTCTCTGCTCCTTTGAGATATTTATCTTTTAAAAAGCCTTTTGCCAGTTGTAAAATGGCCTTTGTCCAGCTGTAAAACTGGAATGTCTTTCTCAAGGACCTGGGGGCATCTTTTTGGAACATAAACATTCAGGGAGCTGCTGCCTCTACACCCCAGTTTCTGGGGAGGGTAGGAGCCTAACTTCCTCAGGGCAGGCAACTTGCTCCAAGTTGTAAAAGGGACAAAAATTTTTCTTGCCCTTTCCTTCAGCAGAGCTGAGCTCACCCCAAGCTCTGGCCTCTCTCCCCTCCTGCAGTAGCCTTGAATGAAGTCTTCCTTTCTTGTTTAATTTTGGTGCAAGTTTTGTTTGGACAAGACAAATGGTTAAGTCTCTGGAATCAGACTGGGATCAAATCCCACCTCTTGTCTCTTACTAGCTGCCTGACCTTGGGCTGTTAACTAATCTTTAGCTTTAGTTTCTTCACTGTGAAAAGAAAATGGGAATCAGTAACTACATACTTTATAAGGTTCTCGTGTGGATTAAACGAGATAAATAGAGCACATGAAGCGCGTGGCCTTGAAGTGTCACCAGGACATCTCAGCCAGCACGTATGTTGCTATTGACTCAGGTTTGTGGGAAATGGGAAAAAACAACAGATTTCCTGTGTTCTAATTCCTGCAATTCAAATTGTATATTTTTTATCTTCAACTTTTCAGATACCAGAAAGAGCCATTTTATTCATGCACGGATTGGAGTGCACTTCATGACATGAATCCCATTTTTCTCCCTTGCCTACAAAGGTCCATTTTCTCTTTACTCCCTCCAGGACCTGGCATTTCAGATGGCCATGGGATTATCCACTCATGAGTCTGGAATACTGAGGCTGTGAGGGGCAGCTGACTAAACGAGCTACACCATCGAGTCTGGGGAGGTGGGCAGCTGTCTGGGGCTGCTCGACAAGCGTAGCCCGGAGAATGGTCATAGCGCTCTAGTCCCCATTCGCTTATGAGTCCATCTAACAAACCTCAACTCTGCCATAAACTCAGGTTGCCACACAGGAGGAAATTTGCCTGATAGACAAACTGTTTGGCACAGGAAGAAACGCTGCAGGCTCCCTGCTCCCACGAGCCCTCCTGAAGACAGCACTTCCCCCGTGGACTCTCCCACCGGGCCTCCCGGGCAGCACAGAGGATCCTGAAGGAGTGAGGATGAGTATTTAAGCCTCTGCTGGGTGACATCTTGCACAGAAGGGTTGGCCTCCTTGAACTTCCAGAGAGATTTCAGAAGAGCTCAGGGCCAAGTGAGTTGAGCCTGGACATCTGTCATAGTTAAGGGGACCTAACCTTCTTGCTCAAGGAGCCACTGAGGAGCTTGACTTCCCCCTGAAGCTTCCCGAAGCAGCCTCCAGCCCTCTGGAAACGCTGGCCGCCTCCTTAAACTACTGCTGAACACAGTGACACACTGTGGCCTGTGTTGATTTTGCTGCACGTAAACCCCTGCACTGGCCCCCCGCCCTGACAAGCCCGCTCACCTCTCCCCAATGGCTCATGCTGCCCCTGCCCTGGGCTGGCCGCCGGCCTGCAGGTTGAGGGCCCCCAGACCTCTGCTTCCTGCCAGCCCGGCCGCTGCTGCTTCGGCGGCCAGGACTCCGAACTCACTGGCATGTCTCTGTGCCAAAGAGGGCCCCGGCTCAACGCACCCTGCTGCTGCTCGTGCTGAGTCATGCCCTTGAGCGTGTCTGCTCTTCTCCACCCCGTGAGAGAAATCTGGCCCGTGGCTTCCACGGAGGATGCAGGTCTCAGCACTTGGGCTGCTGAGGCTGCAGACCACCGTGTGGTTCACATACCTCTGCCAGGCCATCCCGGGAGCTCATCTAATGCTATTTGCTCATGTTGGAGCAAAGACATGAGGCATGAGAAAGCCTCCAGTGCTTTTCAGACAAATACCAGCAACTGCTGTTTCTTCCCAGGTCAGTTTTCATTTTAAAGTTTAAATGAATTGTTACTTTTTGACTAAACCAGAATCATAGCTGGATTCTCGTAACTTCCAAAAGACCTGTGTTAGCCCTCTTTTCATGACACCTTCTAATTATATATATATACACACATCTTTATTGGAGTAGAATTGCTTTACAGTGTTGTTACTTTCTGCTGTATAACAAAGTGAATCAGCTATACGTATACATATATCCCCATATCTCCTCCCTCTTGCATCTCCCTCTCACCCTCCCTTTCCCACCCATCTAGGTGGTTACAAAGCACCGAGCTGACTTCCCTGTGCTATGCGGCTGCTTCCCACTAGCTATCCATTTTACATTTGGTAGTGTATATATGTCCACGCCACTCTCTCACTTCTTCTCAGCATCCCCTTCCCCCTCCCTGTGTCCTCAAGTCCATTCTCTGCGTCTGTGTCTTTATTCCTGTCCTGCCCCTAGGTTCTTCATAACCATATATATAAATATATAGATATATATTTAGGTTCCATATATATGTGTTAGCATACGGTATTTGTTCTTCTCTTTCTGACTTACTTCACTCTGTATGACAGACTCTAGGTCCATCCAATTCACCACAAATAACTCAATTGCGTTTCTTTCTATGGCTGAGTAATATTCCGTTGTATATATGTGCCACATCTTCTTTATCCATTCATCTGTTGATGGACACTTCGGTTGCTTCCATGTCCTGGCTATCATAAATAATGCTGCAATGAACATTGTGGTACATGACTCTTTTTGAATTATGGTTTTCTCAGGGTATATGCCCAGTAGTGGGATTGCTGGGTCATATGGTAGTTCTATTCTTAGTTTTTTAAGGAACCTCCATACTGTTCTCCATAGTGCCTGCATTCCTACCAACAGTGCAAGAGGGTTCCCTTTTCTCCACACCTTCTCCAGCATTTATTGTTTGTAGATTTTTTGATGATGGCCATTCTGACTAGTGTGAGGTGATACCTCATTGTAGTTTTGATTTGCATTTCTCTAATGATTAGTGATGTTGAGCATCCTTTCATGCGTTTGTTGGCAATCTGTATATCTTCTTTGGAGAAATGTCTATTTAGTTCTTCTACCCATTTTGGGATTAGGTTGTTTGTTTTTTTGATATTGAGCTGCATGAGCTGCTTGTATATTTTGGAGATTAATCCTTTGTCAGTTGCTTTGTTTGCAAATATTTTCTGAGGGTTGTCTTTCCGTCATTTATGGTTTCCTTTCCTGTGCCAAAGATTTTAAGTTTCATTAGGTCCCATTTGTTTAGTTTTGTTTTTATTTCCATTTCTCTAGGAGGTGGGTCAAAAAGGATCTTGCTGTGATTTATGTCATAGAGTGTTCTGCCTATGTTTTCCTCTAAGAGTTTTATAGTGTCTGGCCTTATATTTAGGTCTTTAATCTATTTTGAGTTTATTTTAGTGGATGGTGTTAGGGAGTGTTCTAATTTCATTCTTTTACATGCAGCTGCCCAGTTTTCCCAGCAACACTTACTGAAGAGGCTGTCATTCCTCCATTCTATATTCTTGCCTCCTTTATCAAAGATAAGGTGACCATATGTGCGTGAGTTTATCTCTGGGCTTTCTATCCTGTTCCATTGATCTCTATTTCTGTTTTTGTGCCAGTACCATACTGTCTTGATTACTGTAGCTTTGTAGTATATTCCGAAGTCTGGGAGCCTGATTCCTCCAGCTCCATTTTCCTTTCTCAAGACTGCTTAGGCTATTCAGGGTCTTTTGTGTTTCCATACAAATTGTGAAATTTTTTATTCTAGTTCTGTGAAAAGTGCCATTGGTAGTTTGAAAGGGATTGCATTGAATCTGCAGATTGCTTTGGGTAGTAGAGTCATTTTCACAATGTTGATTCCTCCAATCCAAGAACATGATATATTTCTCCAACTGTTTGTAGCATCTTTAATTTCTTTCATCAGTGTCTTACAGTTTTCTGCATACAGGTGTTTTGTCTCCTTAGGTAGGTTTATCCCTAGATATTTTATTCTTTTTGCTGCAATGGTAAATGGGAGTGTTTCCTTAATTTCCCTTTCAGATTTTTCATCATTTGTGTATAGGAATGCAAGAGATTTCTGTGCATTAATTTTGTATCCTGCTACTTTACCAAATTCATTGATTAGCTCTAGTAGTTTTCTGGTAGAATCTTTAGGATTCTCTATGTATAGTATCATGTCATCTGCAAACAGTGACAGTTTTACTCTTTCTCTTCTGATTTGGATTTCTTTAATTTCTTTTTCTTCTCTGATTGCTGTGTCTAAAACTTCCAAAACTATGTTAAATAACAGTGGTGAGAGTGGGCCACCTTGTCTTGTTCCTGATCTTAGAGGAAATGGTTTCAGTTTTTCACCATTGAGAATGATGTTGGCTGTAGCTTTGTCATATATGGGCTTTATAATGTTGAGCTAAGTTCCCTCTGTGCCTACTTTCTGGAGGGTTTTTAATCATAATTTGGTGTGGAATTTTGTTGAAAGCTTTATCTGCATCTATTGAGATGATAGTATGATTTTTATCCTTCATTTTGTTAATATGGCATATCACATTGATTGATTTGCGTATATTGAAGAATCCTTGCATTCCTGGGATAAACCGTACTTGATCATGGTGTATGATCCTTTTAATGTACTGTTGGATTCTGTTTGCTAGTATTTTGTTAAGCATTTTTGCATCTATGTTCATCATATTGGCCTGTAGTTTTCCTTTTTTGTGATATCTTTGTCTGGTTTTGGTATCAGGGTGATGGTGGCCTCAGAATGAGTTTGGGAGTGTTCCTCCCTCTGCTATATTTTGGAAGAGTTTGAGAAGGATAGGTGTTAGTTCTCTAAATATTTGATAGAATTCGCCTGTTAAGCCATCTGGTCCTGGGCTTTTGTTTGTTGGAGGATTTTTAATCAGTTTCAATTTCAGTGCTTGTGATTGGTCTGTTCATATTTTCTATTTTTTCCTGGTTCAGTCTCGGAAGGTTGTGCTTTTCTAAGAATTTGTCCATTTCTTCCAGGTTGTCCATTTTATTGGCATAGAGTTGCTTGTAGTAATCTCCCATGATCCTTTGTATTTCTGCAGTGTCAGTTACTTCTCCTTTTTCATTTCTAATTCTAACTGATTTGAGTCTTCTCCCTTTTTTTCTTGATGAATCTGGCTAATGGTTTATCAATTTTGTTTATCTTCTCAAATAACCGGCTTTTAGTTTTATTGATCTTTGCTATTGTTTTCTTTGTTTCTATTTCATTTATTTCTGATCTGATCTTTATGATTTCCTTCCTTCTGCTAACTTTGGGGTTTTTTTGGTTCTTCTTTCTCTAATTGCTTTAGGTGTAAGGTTAGGTTGTTTATTTGAGATGTTTCTTGTTTCTTGAGGTAGGATTGTATTGCTATAAACTTCCCTCTTAGAACTGCTTTTGCTGCATCCTATAGGTTTTGGGTCATCAAGTTTTCATTGTCATTTGTTTCTAGGTATTTTTTGATTTCCTCTTTGATTTCTTCAGTGATCTCTTGGTTATTTAGTACTGTATTGTCTAGCCTCCATGTGTTTGTATTTTTTACAGTTTTTTTTCCATAATTGATATCTAGTCTCATAACGTTGTGGTCAGAAAATATACTTGATAGGATTTCAATTTTCTTAAATTTACCAAGGCTTGATTTGTGTCCCAAGATATGGTCTATGCTGGAGAATGTTCCATGAGCACTTGAGAATAAAGTGTATTCTGTTGTTTTTGGATGGAATGTCCTATAAATATCAACTAAGTCCATATTGTTTAATGTGTCATTTAAAGCTTGTGTTTCGTTATTTTCATTTTGGATGATCTGTCCATTGGTGAAAGTGGGGTGTTAAAGTCCCCTACTATGATTGTGTTACTTTCGATTTCCCCTTTTATGGCTGTTAGCATTTGCCTTATGTATTGAGATGCTCCTATGTTGGGTGCATAAATATTTACAATTGTTGTATCTTCTTGGATTGATCCCTTGGTCATTATGTAGTGCCCTTCTTTGTCTCTTGTAACAGTCTTTATTTTAAAGTCTATTTTGTCTGATATGAGAATTGCTACTCCAGCTTTCTTTTGATTTCTATTTGCATGGCATATCTCTTTCCATCCCCTCACTTTCAGTCTGTATGTGTCCCTAGGTCTGAAGTGGGTTTCTTGTAGACAGCATATATATGGGTCTTGTTTTTGTATCCATCAGCCAGTCTATGTCTTTTGGCTGGGGCATTTAATCCATTTACATTTACGGTAATTATCGATATGTATATTCCTATTACCATTTTCTTAATTGTTTTCGGTTTGTTATTGTAGGTCTTTTCCTTCTCTTGTGTTTCCTACCTGGAGAAGTTCCTTTAGCATTTGTTGTAAAGCTGGTTTGGTGGTGCTGAATTCTCTTCGCTTTTGCTTGTCTGTAAAGATTTTGATTTCTCCGTCGAATCTGAATGAGATCCTTGCTGGGTCTGGGTAGAGTAATTTTGGTTGTAGGTTTTTCCCTTTCATCACTTTAAATATGTCCTACCACTGCCTTCTGGCTTGTAGAGCTTCTGCTACAAGATCAGCTGTTAACCTTATGGGGACTCCCTTGTATGTTATTTGTCACTTTTCCCTTGCTGCTTTTAGTATTTTTTCTTTGTATTTATTTTTTGATAGTTTGATTAATATGTGTCTTGGCGTGTTTCTCCTTGAATTTATCCTGTATGGGACTCTCTGTGCTTCCTGGACTTGATTGACTATTTCCTTTCCCATATTAGGGAAATTTTCAACTATCATCTCTTCAAATATTTTCTCAGACCCTTTCTTTTTCTCTTCTTCTTCTGGGACACCTATAATTCGAATGTTGGTGCATTTAATGTTGTCCCAGAGGTCTCTGGGACTGTCCTCAATGCTTTTCATTCTTTTTTCTTTATTCTGCTCTGTGGTAGTTATTTCCACTATTTTATCTTCCAGGTCACTGATCCGTTCTTCTGCCTCAGTTATTCTGCTATTGATTCCTTCTAGAGAATTTTTAATTTCATTTATTGTGTTGTTCATCATTGTTTATTTTCTCTTTAGTTCTTCTAGGTCCTTTTTAAACGTTTCTTGTATTTTCTCCATTCTATTTCCAAGATTTTGCATCATCTTTACTCTCATTATTCTGAATTCTTTTTCAGGTAGGTTGCCTATTCCTTCTTCATTTATTTGGTCTGGTGGGTTTTTTCCTTGCTCCTTCATCTGCTGCATATTTCTCTGTCTTCTCATTTTGTTTAACTTACTGTTTTGGGGGTCTCCTTTTCACAGGCTACAGGTTCACAGTTCCCGTTGTTTTTGGTGTCTGCCACCAGTCGGTAAGGTTGCTTCAGGGGCTTGTGTAGGCTTTCTGGTAGAGGGGCCTGGTGCCTTTGTTCTGGTGGGTGGGGCTGGATCTTGTCTTTCTGGTTGGCAGGGCCACGTCCGTTGGTGTGTTTTGGGGTGTCTGTGAACTCACTATGATTTTAGGCAGCCTCTCTGCTAATGGGTGGGGTTTTGTTCCTGTCTTGTTAGTTGCTTGCCATGGGGTGTTCAGCACTGGAGCTTGCTGGCCGTTGAGAGGAGCTGGGTCTTAGCGTTGAGACAGAGATCTCTGGGAGAGCTCTTGCCGACTGATATTACATGGGGCCGGGTGGTCTCTGGTGGTCCAATGTCCTGAACTCGTCTCTCCCACTTCAGAGGCTCAGGCCTGACACTAGGCCGGGGCACTAAGACCCTGTCAGCCACATGGCTCTCTTGCTCTTCTTCTCCTTTGTTTTACTGTCATAGAAGGAACAGAGATTTTGGAGCCAGACAAATTCAAGTCTGAATCTCACATTCATCACTGCATGTAGTTGTATGGCATCAGGCAGTTTACTTAGGCTCTCTGAGCACAGTTTCTTCGTCTATGCCATGGAGACTCTACTGCTCCCCCAGCCCAGTTGTTGGGTAGATAAGTGTTATTGAAGGATGGAACCTTATCTCCTCCCACTTCGTGGCGGGGGACTATCCAATGGAAAGGAGGCTCTACCTTCTAATTACATTTAACATGTAGAGGGAAGAGAACTGTATCCTCTGTTTCTCAGTGACTTTGGAAGAGGAGACAGGATCCTGGCCTTGCTAACGTAGGCAGCAGGCAGAGGGTGGCCTTCTGTAGAGTCCAAAGCCAAGAACGTCTTTTAGCTCTAGGTTGAGCTTTTAAGCCCTTCCTTCTCTAGAACCCGGATGGAACTCTCGGGCAGCTCTGCCCCAAGTCTCCGCTGTAAAAAGGGATGCTGGGTGGTGTTTTCAGAGGGATGCTCACTTCCTTTCTTGGTGAGAAAATTCCTGGGCCCTCGCTTGCTGCTCTGTGGCCACCATGGCAGGTGTGTGGAGTGACTGTGGAGTGACTTGGATGTCGAGGGCCATGTAGCACGTGACCTTTCCTTCAGGGCTGGTGGGGTGAAGTGATCCCATTTCAGGTCAGTATTTTGGGAAGGAGGAAACAAGCCAGTTAGAAGTGAGTTCTGTAGGGAAGTGAGTTCTGTAGGAGAGGGTGAATATTACATGGAGCAAGAAGAAAGCTAAGGGAATAAAAGGTAAAGGAAAAGGTAGAGAAATACCTCCTATTTAATGAGTACTGGCTCTGTGCCAGATACTATACGGAGCACTTAGCATGGACTAGCTCATCTCCTCCTGAGACATAGGAACTGTATTCCTACTTGACAGATATATTAGGTAACTTGTCAGTGGTCCCTCAGATGCTAAGTGGCAGAGGTGGGATTCAAGCCCATGGTGTTATGGGTAATCACTTGGCAACTCAGAACTTTTCAAACCACTTCTAAACACACAATCCTAAATGGCTGAAGTTGGAAGAAAGTTTGGAGACCAACTAATCCAATTCCTTTATTTGATGAAAAAAGAGACTCAAAGAGGAAAAGTGGTAACACTTGTTATTAGAGCTGAACTGAGAACAATTTCCCGGTTGCCTGAATCCCTATCGAATAGTCTTGGGATAACTGGCTCCAGGACTTCAGAGCTGTTGAATTTGTTGTTTTCTGGAAACAAGCCCCTCCCCAATTCCCCTGGGGTAGACTTCTATTGCAGACCAATATTTCTCATACTGTCTCAAATAGCTTGTGTCCGGGAGATGTGCCTCACGCCCACATCTCAGATAACAGGAAATTAGAAAGTGGCACAGGAGACTTACTCTTTTTCATCAAGTGAAAGGAAGCTGCTGACTCATCATATCAGCGCACTGTTCTGAAACTTTTCTCTCTCCAAAGTCAACAGTGGTTTCATAATTACTAAATTGAAAGAACATTTTCTTAGCTCTATTTTACACATGGGACTTGATATTATTTGTCAATGATAAGCAGTTTCATGAAACTCTCTCCTCCTGTGACAGCCTGTCTCCTGGTTTTTCCTTGCTTGTTCTTTTCATTCCTCTTCATTCTTCTTCCTGAGATGCTACTCTTCCTGCCTCTCCCTTAGATTTAAGTGTTCTGTCAGACTCTGACCACAGCCCTCTCCTCTTCTCTTTTATTAAGCTGTTCCCAGGTCATCTTGTTTACATGAGTCAAAATTCTTTCCAAGACCATAATAAATGCCTCCCCCTACCCTTTTTCATGTTACAGCTTTACTTGGTCTCTAAGACTCTTGGAGACCACTGCAGTCAGTAGACAGAAAGGGATAAAAGTAAAATTGGATCTCTGCATCCAGGGAGATCTCAGAAAAGTGAGAAATTGGGTCAGTTAGGGTCACCTGTCATAATGAAAACCAAGTAGAATCTAACCAGCATGCCTGGGAGAACAGGATTTAGGAGGAAACTTGTCCTAGGTGATCTGGGTAAGATGTGTTGATAAAGGGGAATTTGTTCACAGCTTTTGGCAGGAATCAGTGGACCTGATGTTTTATAAAAATAATTAAAAAGTCTACAAATAAATGCTGTAGAGGCTGTGGAGAGAAGGGAACCCTCCTACACTGTAGGTGGGAATGTAAATTGGTGCAGCCACCATGGAGAACAGTATGGAGGTTTCTCAAAAGACTAAAAATAGAGTTGCTATACAATCCAGCAATCCCACTCCTGGACATATATCGGGACAAAACTATAATTCAAAAAGATACATGCAGGACTTCCCTGGTGGCACAGTGGTTAAGAATCCGCCCGCCAATGCAGGGGACATGTGTTCGAGCCCTGGTCCGGGAAGATCCC
The DNA here is from genome assembly GCF_011762595.2 of Tursiops truncatus. NCBI lineage: Eukaryota > Metazoa > Chordata > Mammalia > Artiodactyla > Delphinidae > Tursiops > Tursiops truncatus. Next base: position 97,634,805 of record NC_047042.1, on the reverse strand, counting down.
ACATGCGGGGGAGCGACTAAGCCTGTGTGCCACAACTACTGAGCCTGCGCTCTAGGGTCCATGAGCCACAACTATTGAGCCCATGCACCACAACTACGGAAGCCTGCACCTAGAGCCCGTGCTCTGCAACAAGAGAAGCCACCACAAGGAGAAGCCTGCACACCGCAATGAAGAGTAGCCCTTGCTCGCCGCAACTAGAGAAAGCCTGCGTGCAGCAATGAAGACCCAACACAGCCAAAAAAAAAGATACATGCACCCCTATGTTCAGCACTATTTACAACAGCCTTGACAGGGAAGCAACCTAAATGTCCAGCAACAGATGAATGGATAAAGAAGATGTGGAATATATATATACCATGGAATATTACTCAGCCATAAAAAAAGAATGAAATAGTGCCATTTGTGGCTACATGGATGGACCTAGAGATTATCATACTAAGCAAAGTAGGTCAGAAAGAGAAAGACAAATACTGTATGGTATCACTTATATGTGGAATCTAAAATATGGCACAAATGCACTTATCTATGAAACAGAAACAGACTCACAGACATAGAGAACAGACTTGTGGTTGTCAAGGGGGCAGGGGGTGGGGGAGGGTTGGATTGGGAGTTTGGGATGAGCAGATGCAAACTATTATATATAGAATGGATAAACAACAAGGTCCTTCTGTATAGCACAGGGAACTATATTCAATATCCTGTGATAAACCATAATGGAAAAGAATATGGAAAAGAATATATATATGTATAACTGACTCACTTTGCTGTGCACCAGGAAAACAACATTGTAAATCAACTGTACTTCAATAAAAAAGTAACTTAAAAATAATGTGTAATTTTGAGAACTATAACTTGAGGGGAGGATTTGGAAGGGACTGAGCTCTGGTTGGGTTGGAGCAGTCAGTACTTCCTTCAAAATCTGTAACTTTCATGGCCCCTGGCTGACGTGGCTTGCTATCAAGTCAGTCTCACTTCCAAAGGTAACCGACTACGTTAACAATTTGCCCACGTTTCACCAAAGGAGTGGACATCAAATTTTACCTGTCTTTTCGTGACTTTCTAATGTTCTTAAAACATCCTGCCATAATTATGAAAGACACCATCGGGACTCTGACCTCCAGTGGGTGGAGCCCAGGTGGAAGGTCATGTCTGCTTTTGCTGGGTCTGAGACCAATTAACCCACACACACCTAGAGGGGAGGTCTAACTAAGGTGGCAAGACAGCCACCAAGTCCTTCAAACTTGCTTTCTTTTCATTCAACAGAAGAAAAATAGCTAATTTCCTAAAACATTAGTATTCTGGAAGACAAAAGTTAAAATCTCACAAGCCATGGAAACGAGTATTGATTGAAAGCAATGTTAGGTTCAGCTAGGACATGTCATAAGCAAAGACCAGAATGTGGGGCTAGATCCACTTCCCGCAAAGGATACTTTACTTTTTGCTCTGTTTCAATTTCTTCTCAGTGTTGATCTCTTTCCTCTGTGGAAAGATGTTATGTAAGGAGAAGTCTAAGTCTTTCTCTGCCTAGAACCTTGAGGCTAGGTAGAGAAAGGAGTGGATTTCTACTTATCATTTCAAGCAACCCTGAACTTAGGGAGCCCATTCCTTCTCTTTCCTCCCTCCCTCCCTCCCTCCCCTTCTTCCATCCTTCCTTTTGCACATTTACAAGTGCTCTAAATCATTAAGGAAATTTATGCAGTTCTAAAACCATAAACCCAAAACTGCATAGATCAGAGACCTCAGAGATGTCCTAGCCCACCCTCTCATTTTGTAAATGAGGATTGTGGGCTCCAGAACACAGAGAGTAGGGACTTCCCTGGTGGTCCAGTGGTTAAGACTCTGCACTTCCAACGCAGGAGACACGGGTTCAATCCCTTGTCGGGGAACTAAGATCTCATGTGTCATGCAATGTGGCCAAAAAGAAAACACAACAGAAAGCGGAGGGTAGAACCAGATTTAGGGTTCCTGGGTCCTCTTCCTTGTTCCATTCTGTTTCAAAGGAGACCACAAGAGGCAAAAACACTTAATTTTGGAAAAATCTCTATCAGAATCCTACGTAGGCAGTTTTATTTTTTCCCAAGGTAGAAGTTGTTTCAAGCAACAGAGAAGTCACTCTTGCTGTCCCATCACTCACCGACAAACAGCTGGCTGTAGAGCTCCAGGCGGGTGTGGCCTTCCGTTGGGGCCTTGCGGGACTGCTGGGGCAGCCTGTCCACCTGCAGGCTGGCCTGCTTGACATTCCTCTCCGCGGTGACCCGGTGCCACTGGTCATCGTTGAGAGGGGAGGGTGACCTCACCACAATCTCCACTGGCCCGTTTCCGACATCAAATGAAAAGGACACTTCCGTGGCAGCTGGAGGAGCACAAAGCATGAAAGGCACGTGAGTACTTCCCTCCCAGCTGCCAAACAGTGGTGAATTCTAGAGGTAAAACCAAGCACGGAGAGAAAAGGAATCTAAGCTAGTCACTTGCTACATAGGTCCAAGGCGAAATCCTTTGAGGAGGGATGAAACATGAACCCATTGTTAACCATTAATAACCAGGGGAAGGAAAATAAACTTGGATTGGGAGTCAGGTATACATTGGTTTATTTTATCAGGAAGTTACCATCATTGACTCTTTCCAGATAAGGAACTGAAGGCTGGCGCACTTAAGCACATGTCGAGCACCTTAGATTGAGTGAGTAGTGGAGTCAGGATGGGAACCAGGCTTCTCAGGTTTCAGAGCCTGAGACCTTTTGGCTCTACACACACCCTGACTCTTCAGTAGCTCTTAGGGCGTGACCTGTAGCTCTGGCTGCACCAAGCGTCACCTGGGAGCTTTACGAAACACACCAGCTCCGCCCCCAGGGATTCCCACTCAGCTGGGTAGGCACTAGTATTTTTTAAAAGCTGCCTGGAAAATATTAATATATAGCTAGAGTTGAGAGCTACCGCTTTGGGGGTATTCACAAAACTTTATTTCCTTGATCTAATCCTTAAAGTTCCTACGGAAAGTTAGGGAGCTGTGAACTGTGCATGCAATGAGGATGACCCACATCTCTCCCGGACCTCTGGGGCTGGGCAAAGGGCAGCTCCAGAGTCCTGCAGAAAAAACCCTTTCTTGAACCATTTGTTGCACACCTTGGATGTTCGCCATCTGGGATGTCAGGTCCTTCTCATAACCTACCCTCCAGCACTAATCACAAATCATTCTTCTTCTTCTTTTTTTTTTTTTTTTTATAGATCTGCTCCCAATCAAACTCCTTTAATATATCACCTTTCAACAATGGAAAAATGGACTAGGAGGTTGCTTTGGTAACTCCAATTGTCAGTAGCTTTCTCACAACACATTTTAGGTTTCAAGTTCTTCAGTGACTACCTAGTGCTTTATAAATATGTTTTTTTTTAAGTGTATATTTTTCCTGCGATTGGCAGGCAAGGTAGTGGCATGCGGGTCCCAGCTCCTTAGCTTGGTGAATTCTTTTGACAGGAAAGATGAGGCACACCACTGGATCTTCTAACTTTGCTTATAAAGAGATTCAGCTCCTCTATCTATCAATGAGCCTCTGACTAATCTCCAAGCAGTTTAATTAACTATCTGTCATTTTTTCCCCCAGGCTAATGAAAAATTCAGCTTCTCTGGACTGGTACCACTTTGAAATCATGTTGCAAGCAATTAAACTTCTGATTTAAAAACCGCAGTGGGCCAGATTCTCTCAAGACCTAGACTGTTCCCCACCTCTGGGTCAGGTCCCTCTGAAAGCTGCATTAACTTTATTGAGCTCCAGGGACATTAGACGCAGAACTCAATTTCATCAACCTAGTTGTACCAAGGAATTTGGTTCCTTTATGTCGTTAGAAAGGGAACTTTAATTTTAATACCTGTGGTGATGCCACACGTGCTCTGGTGAAATTTCTTCTCTAAATTGGGAGCTCCTGCCTTCCAGGGTCACTGTGACCTGATGGAGGCCAGTGACCTTCACCAAGGTTTCTGCAGAAGTATGATCAGAATATGGGTCGATGATCATATGACTCATGAACTGAATGACCTTTCCCTGAATTTCTGGCATGGTCAATGGGGAAAATGTAACCTCGGTTTTTAAGATTGAATTTGTTCTGTTCTTGCAGTGCTGTGTCTTAGCAGATGCATTTTAAAATGTAAGTTATCAGAATAGCCAGAGAACAAGACTTCCTGAGCTAAGAAGGAAAGTTGGTTTTGCTTCAAAGGCATCAACAGCCATCAGGGAAGTATGATTTAGGGATAAATTGAGTTTAACTCTAAAATTTGACTCAGAGGGATTAATGCTCCTCTAATTTCCTCTCTTCCTGCTGTAACGAACTTTTGTTCAGGTCTTTTTTTGCGGTACGCGGACCTCTCACTGCTGTGGCCTCTCCCGTTGCGGAGCACAGGCTCCGGACGCACAGGCTCAGTGGCTATGGCTCACGGGCCCAGCCGCTCCGTGGCATGTGGGATCTTCCCGGACCGGGGCACGAACCCGCGTCCCCTGCATCGGCAGGCGGACTCTCAACCACTGCGCCACCAGGGAAGCCCCTGTTCAGGTCTGAGGACCAGCAGTTACCAGGAAATATCCATACTTTCTTCTCTGCTTGTCGCACTAGATCTCTTGTTCCTTAACATCAACACTTCCCTCTAGAGGAGGAAAGAAGGTCTCGAGGACCTGCTGTAGCTCAGTCCTCTCCCCAACTGGGTGCAGGAAGAAGGACTCAAGGCCGAGGGCCCCTGAGAGCAGAATCCTCCTCCAAGAGCCTCCACCCAGGCTCTGTTGAAGTAACGTCCACAATTTCAGCCCATCCCACTTCCCTTCTGGTGCTTCCTGAGGCCCCGCCTGAGAGTGAGGGAAGGGGTTCCTTTTTCCCATTTATTCTATGTCAGCTTCCCTGACATTGCCTTTGAGAAATCCCGTCTCCCAGCCAAACGGCAAGTGTGTTTTAAAAGCTTCTGAAGTTCAGTTTGTGGATGATTGCTCTCCGTTTCTGGGTGAGAGGAGCTGACATTTTAAAAGAGTTAATTACAGAGAGAGTCAGCAAGCGAATGAAAGGGAGGCAGAGTAAAAGACACGAGAGCCAGCGACACCATCCTCTTAATGTGTGTCTCCAGGAGACTGAAGTGTTGCCCTGTTTCCAACTGTAGAAAAGGAATTTCTGACATATCGAAACTATTCTTATTTTCAGAAATAAGTATTTAAAGATTGGATGTTTCTAGCACGGCTCATTAGAAAGAACACTGTAGCACACACGAATGGTTGCCTTTCTCTTAGTGTCAGGAACTGGGAAGCATCTTTCTTGCAGACTCACAAGTTAGCCTGCCATCGTTTTGTAGATGCTGGCAGAAGACAGGAGACTCGTGGGTCAGAGACAACGCACTGCGTTCTTCACGGTGCAGCAGGCGGCATGAGCGTCAGTCCTCCTTGGTTTCTTTGGTCCCCAGGGTCCCATGGGGGCCACGTGGAGCAGCTCAGGTGGGTGCTGCCTATGCAGTGAGTTTGCATCACAGCCAAGGAGCCCTGACTTTAGGAAATCCCGAAGTTTCAAAAGGGCTGCTAGCAAACCTGCTTAACTTTTGTCCTGGAGCGAGACATTGGCTTTTTTATCCTGGTCAGGAAACAAATCTACTCTCTGTTCTGGAGGAAGACATTCTATCCTCCGAGACTGTTTGCTATACACACATCCTTTAAAAGGTATGAACAAAGCTGACAGTGCCTCTTGTTCAGAAGACAAGCAGAAATGGGAGAGACCCATGGAGAATCCTGCCCGACAGCTAGACAATCCCCCACCCTTTTCCTTGTGAGCCGACCTGATTTTGCCCAGGAAACTATGTGCTTCCATACAACTTCATGCTTCAGGTATGGATGACCCTACCCCAGGCCCAGAGGGTGTATCTGGATTCATCTAAGTCAAACACGAGAATTCTGAGCTCTCTGCCAGCAACCCACTTAAGATGGGATGTATCATTTCCTTCTGGCCAGTAAGACATGAGGGGGAGTCTTTGGAAGGAAAATTAATTAATTGGTAAGAGAAGAGATAGTCATCCCCTTTTGCTCCTTGGTCTTGGGAGGAGATGTGGTTTGTAGTGTTGGTGGAGTCAGACACACTGAGGAGAACAGGGAGGGAAATGGGATGAACCTGGGGCTTAGCTGACATTGTTCAGCCCCTGAATTATTCCTGGAGCCACTTCAAGACTTCTTATGTGAGATATCCCTTATTGCTAAAGCCATCTTTCTTGCAGCTAAAAGCATCTTAACTGATATAGAGAACGGTTTAGCAACCAGTATTTATGAGTTCTAGTCTTCACTTTGCTTTGTCACCTTTTGGGCTCTGTTTATTGGTGTCTGAAAGGAGGATTACATCTATAGTTTCCCAAGAGTTTCTATGTCCAAAATGTGTCTGAAAACACTGATGAGCTCTAAGGTCCCTTCAAATGCGAACATTCTATGATCTAATTTCCAAGAGATTCTAAGAGAAACAATAAATGAAATAGAGCTGGTCTCACTAGTAGTGGTAGATATCGGATCACTACAGGGAGAAAAGAGAGATATTAGAAGAGAAATGCACAAGGTGGCATATGGGCGTTAGAAACAAGCACGATGGCAGAGATCACCTTTGATCACATCTGGATCATGACTTCATTTGAGTGACAAAGCAATGAATGGGACAGAACCATGGGCAGCTCTGGAGATATATATATATATATATATATATATTTTTTTTTTTTCCCTCCCCTCCTTCAAGTGTAATTCCAGCAGGTGGCACTATTCACTCTCATTCTAACCATGCGTTTTCGGAAACAAATCACTCCAGGCTTAATGTACTGAGAGACGAATTTAACAACTGACCAGAATAGTAGGCTTTTGGACTCTGGGTTTTCCCAGCAGGTGAGATAACATTCAGACATTAGACTCAAAGCATCAGTTGGAAGCAGCAGAAAAAAACTGGCCATTCAACACAGAATAGGTAAAAACACAAGGGAAGGTAGACAGAGTGAGCACACTGAGAAGACCAGCTAACACGGCTGCAGTTTTGATGATGATTTGTTTCTTTCATTCTACAGTGAAGTTCAAGGATGGATAGCTTCCAAAGGGCTATTCTGCACCAAATCTCATTGGATCCATACAACAAAACTGGTAATAGGCAGAGCAGATATTTTAGCCTCACTCTACGAGTGGGGAATGTTATGAATTTTCTGCTTTCTTTTTCATGAAGGAAGGGCTAAGTGTCCATTAGGAGACAAAAGAATTTAGACAACAGGAAAGGGTATGAGAAGACACAGGTAGGCTGAAAATGAGGTCATTATGGGGACCAGAGAGGTGAGAAAAAGGAAGAGGAAGTAAAGAGACCACCTATGATACTGTCCAAGGCCAGGCACTCCACTGCACACTGGGTGCCATCCCTTCTTATTTGTTCCAGGACGTCCCTCCAGCAATTCCGCCTCCCCTTCTACAGTATCTATAATTTGTCCTCTACTGAATCATTCCACGTGACCGTGTGGACCTACCTCTAATGCTAACAGCCACCACCTCCACTGTTGTTGCAATTCCCTGTTGTTGCAAATTCCTTGAAGGAGCTGCCTGTGTGCTCTGTGTCTGTGTCTGTTCCTCTCAGTCTTTCTTTAATGCCATCACCTTAAGGCTTTCTCTTTCACTACATTGTGAAACTGCTCTCGACTCAGCGCCTAAGCACTTACTGGTCCCTTTACCCAAATAACTCTACGGCTGCTGTTCTATCCCTCTGCACACAGCCCTCATATTAGAAATTCCTTCCCTAAACCTTCTATGTTAAATAGCAACCCCCCACCCCCTTTAGCTGCCTTTGCCCCTTTATCCTAATTTTTCTGGATCTACATAGCACGTATCGCCATCTAGCACAACATATATGTGCTCCTGGACTCATTAAAGCAGAGGTATTTTCCATTTTGTTCAGTTTTTGTTCAGTGCCTAGAACAATGCTTGACACAGAGTAAGCACTCAACAATTTATGAATGAATGAATGAATGAATAGGAACACTCCTGCCATGGAGGCCAATTATCTAGATACTCTGAAAAAAAGAAATCCATGCATTTTCCTAATGCAAACCATAACTTAAGACACAAGCATATATAAGGAATGCCATCTTGTATTCTATAAGCATCTTCCCTGAGGGCATACAGTAACTTAATGTATATTCCTCAGTCTGGGAACTTGATACATGAGTCTTGTCTGTTTGAAACAAACTGTGCCAAATGTTGTTCCCAAACCTATAACATTTGAGGAACAAAGACTTGTCCAAGATAAACCCAGTAGTGGAGCCAGAAGCAGAATTTTCTGCCATTTCTACATCTCATGCTATTTTCACTCTACTCTTGGGAACAAAGACCTTGAATCAAAATTACATTTCTCAAATTTTGGCCTGCATGAGAAACTGCTAAAGAAACATGCTTAAAATGCGCATTTCAAGGCTTCTCTCACTCAGTAAGTTGGGGCAGGACTGTGGAGTTTGTATTTTGCTAATGCCAGGTGACTGATACAAGTGGTCCTGGAATACTATTGATTTTATTTTATTTTTTAACATCTTTATTGGAGTGTAATTGCTTTACAATGGTGTGTTAGTTTCTGCTTTATAACAAAGTGAATCAGTTATACATATACATATATCGCCATATCTCTTCCCTCTTGTGTCTCCTTGCCTCCCACCCTCCCTATCCCACCCCTCCAGGTGGTCACAAAGCCCCGAACTGATCTCCCTGTGCTATGCAGCTGCTTCCCACTAGCTATCTACCTTACGTTTGGTAGTGTATATATGTCCATGCCACTCTCTCACTTTGTCCCAGCTTACCCTTCCCCCTCCCCGTATCCTCAAGTCCATTCTCTAGTAGGTCTGCGTCTTTATTCCTGTCTTGCCCCTAGGTTCTTCATGACTATTTTTTTTCATAGATTCCAAATATATGTGTTAGGATACGGTATTTGTTTTTCTCTTTCTGACTTACTTCACTCTGTATGACAGACTCTAGGTCCATCTACCTCACTAGAAAAACCTCAATTTCGTTTCTTTTTATGGCTGAGTAATATTCATTGTATATATGTGCCACATCTTCTTTATCCATTTATCTGTTGATGGACACTTAGGTTGCTTCCATGTCCTGGCTATTGTAAACAGAGCTGCAATGAACATATTGGTACATGACTCTTTTTGAATTATGGTTTTCTCAGGGTATATGCCCAGTAGCAGGATTGCTGGGTCGTATGGTAGTTCTGTTTTTAGTTTTTTAAGGAACCTCCATCCATACTGTTCTCCATAGTGGCTGTATCAATTTACATGGAATACTGCTTTAAACACTAGGGTTGCCAAGTTTCATTCTAGTAGGAAGGCCCTAGGAATCTTTTGCTTCCTTGTCGTCAAGAGATTTTCAAACTGTGTAGTGAAGAGTTTAACCTTTTCCAAGGAGGGGTCTGGACTTTGCCCTTGGCTTTGGGTAGATAGCATCTAAACCCTTGGAGTGTTATGCCTGCTTGGGGTGTCTCTGTGTGCCTGGGGGCCTTGGGTCATGCCAGGTAGTCTAACAATGTGATTTAGGGTGGAGGCTGGCCTTACCAGATAGTATTTGGGGTAAGAACCTCATCAAACAGTATTTGGGGTAGGGGCTGACCACCCCAGCTAGACCAATGATGTGATGTAGGGTAGGGGTTTGGCTCACACAGTTCAGTCCCTGGAGGGGCTGGAAACCAAGGTTGGCCACATGGGCAGTGGACCATTCCTAAATAAAGGAGCCTGAATAAAGACCCTGAACACTGAGGCTCAGGGGAGGTGCCCTGGTTGGCAGTACCCCACGCATACTGGCACAGTCAATTCCGGGAAAGTAAGGTGTCCATGACTCTATAGGAAGCGCACACCTGGGGGCTTGGTACCTGGGGCTTCTCCTGGTCTCTGCCCTCTGTGCTCTTCTCTTGTCTGATTCTAATCTGCATTCTTTCCTTGTCATAGCCATAACCACGAGTAGAGCAGCCTTTGATGAGCTCTGTGAGTCCTTTTAGAGAATCATTGAAAATGAGGGTTGTTTTGGGGGACCCTGAAAACAATTGTGTGAAATTTTGTGTGAGCTGTGGTCCTTCCAAGTTTGCAGTTGGTCTAATTCTCTGCAAAAATAATCACTTTGCTTTTGAGGCATGTAATCAAGTCCAACAGTGTTCAGACTGAAAGATGTACAAAAATGAAGTCCAACTTCCAAGCTCACCTTCACTGCCTAGGTAAGGAAATTGAGTCTGTAAGACGCTAACATCCAGTTATAACTAAGCATTGAGCTTCTGTTTTTCTAACTGTGCTGTACTGCTTTTCATATTATGCAGGACATTTTTTAAAAATCCTATTTTTCTCTAGTATAGTCTTAGTTTGTGAGTATGGAAAGTTTTAGAGCCAATATGCATATTCACATCCAAAATCTCAGTGTTAAACACATCTGAAGATGAACATTGGCAAGGAGAAAATTTATTTGAAGTCTTTTGGAAGTTCTTCAAGGAAATGCCTGGAGCTTAACAATCAATGCTATGAACTCATTTTTAAATCTCTCGTATGTTGATAACCTCCTGAGTATGAGAAGTATTTCTCTTTATGTATTTTTGCCTTTAAGCTTTTTGTTATAGTTAAAAAAATAACTTCACAAACAAAGGCATCCACAGAGAAAAGGAAGCAAAAGGGAGTTACCACTGGCCATGAGAAAACAGAGAGCTGTCTTTAAAATGCAAAGCCTTTCTAATTTTAGTTTTCTCCATGCATTTAACTACCTTCTGAGAATAACTTCTTGAATATCAATGGACCTATATGATTCAAAAAGGAAAAAGACAACAAGCTTTCCAAAAGGACATGTGACTTGAAACAGCACCTGTCCTCAGTAAGGGACATGCAGTCAGGGTTCAAATACCCCCATGTTTGGAATCAGTGGGGACTTGTGTGCTGGGCAGAGAGTGCCAGTTTGGAAGAATAAATGAAAGTCCCAGATGGTGACTGTGAGGACAGAGTATTTGTGATAAAAGGAAATGCTGAAGCTGCAGGAGAAAAACCTCGAAACTGGATGCCTAAGGATTCTCCTGAGATGGAGAGGAGAATGGACCGAGGAGGCAATGGATGTAGAAGAAGCTTTTCTCTTGACCAAGGTCAGGTTGTGCAGCAAAATGAAAAACATTCATTGGAGGACATGTGCTTGGTGGAGGACCGGGGTGATTTATGGGGCTGGTTTCAGGTGATGTTCGTTGAGATACCTGGCTGTGGAGAGTTCAAGGCGAATGGAGTGTGGGATTTGAGGGCCAAAGGAGGTAATGCAACTGGGCGCTAAAACAGCTTGAATTGGAAAACAGCTCACAGGTGTTAGCATGGACCACGCTGAAGCTTACAAGGAGACAACATACCCGTCAATTAATTAATTGTAATTTATAAATGACTGAGCTATGGATGGCTATGCTTATGGGGACACACCATGAGTAAAAGCCAAAGACCCAAGGAGAAAAGGAAAAGCCTTTGGAAGGCGCATGCCTGCTGCCGAGAGCTGTGAACACGCCTGTCAGAAGGAAAGCAGACTGTCTCCTGGTGGCCACAGACTGTTTCAGCCCAGACTACAGGTCATCCCCCAGACACCGTTTCTTTCTCTCTGTTCTACAGCACATTGTTTCCTTTCTAGCAGATTCTTTCAATGCCAGCTTGGTATGACTTCAGACAAGACCTCTCTAATGAGGAAAGAAGTACCAAACGACAAGTCTATGTTCTACATGCTATGAACTCGGAATATAAAAACAGATTTATTCTGTTTTCCATTACAACACCAGATGCGCTTCAACTACAGTATTTGCAGTATCAGGCAGATAGTGGAGAAAAAGTGAAACCATGCCACGGGGTCGGCAGGGATGTTATCTAAATGGGAACGCAGAGAGAAATGAAAGGAGAGGAGAATCACTCTCTTTCTACATAACAACTTCCTTAAAGTGTGAAAGACCTGCAAAAGTTCCTTGGAATCTTTGCAAAAGATCTAAATTATCTTAACAGTTTTTCTCTAGCTACAATTACTTCAGTTTGTTCTTCTATTTAGTAATGAATATCAGAAATGAGGAATCTTAGGGTCGAATATTAAAAATACAGGATCTTAGAATCTCAAGGTTGAAATTATCCTTGGAGAAATGCCCAATTAACATTGTGGAAGAGTAATAGACCCTTCACGTCATGTATTTCCACCTCCGGAAAATGACAGGACACAACTTCACAGTGTCCCTTGGGGTTGGGCCAACCAGCTTCTACTTGAAGCATCCCATGGGAATGGATAATGTTAAATAACAAAAATGAATCACATCAAGAACTCTTCCTTTTCTCTAATTTTGGTTATAACAGCTGAAAAGACAACTCCCTTGATTATACTGCATAAACAAATATTTTGCCTCCGTAAAGACTGTATATATAAAACATGTGAGAACATTTTAAAGGGCCAATTTGTACAAAGTACAGACAAGCATGTTTACTTTTTTCATTGTTTGATGAAGGAATGGATCATGGTTTCTGTCTAAAGAGCTCCTTTGAGAGAACAGTTGTGGGTAGGCTTGAGCTACGTGCCAGCCTCTGCCTCAGCTGCTTTGACAACAAGGTGAGTGAATGGAAGAGCCCTGGGAATAGGTCATCCATTGGGAGCACTGTCCTGCAAGGCACATCCGTGCGTGGGCTTCCCCAGTGAAGTCTTCCACTTTCATCATTTTAGCCTGCCCTGCTGCTCCATGCTGGGTATGTGAGAAAGTCTTAAACAGCAATAGTGTGCTCCATACGTTAGGTAAGTAGTGGTATGATGGTCTGAGAATTAGTAACAGGAAGCCTGTAGAGCAGATTGTGTGAAAATCTGCCTTTTAAAAGCTAAGCCCAACAATAAGGAATAACTGGTTAAATGGAGAACTTGGCAATTGAGACGCCGTATTTCCCAATCTTTTAAACCATGCTCCCATTTGTTGACATAATAATCATAATTATCACCTCCCCATGTTGTTATGCCCAGATGTAGGAGGCTGATGGGCCATACAACAAAGCCCTGAAGGTCTCAGAGAAACATCCTACCAGCCAATAAGATTTCTTTTGTGTGTGTGTGTGTTATATTCTGTAGGTTGTATAACAAAACAATAGCTTTCTTGTTTTGTTTTGTAAATATAAAATTATGATCTTCTAAACCATACGTGCTCTCTTGAAGATTCTGATACAGTCTGTGCCCTCAGGGGAAAAAAAATCACTGTTGTGGAGTATTAAAAAAATGGACAGGGAAATGTGTTTCTAAAATGTTGTTACTTGAAACAAGTAGGTTACAAACAGTATGTACTGTTACGATCTCCTTCTTGTAAGAAATTATATATAAGCGCATAGAAAAATGTTTGGAAATGTGCACACCGAAAGAGTGGTATTACATACGTTAACATCTGAGCTTATAGCTGATTTGGGGGGTTTATGCTTTGTGCTTCTCTGGATTTGAAAATTATCCAACAATAAACAAACACTATTTGTATAATTTTTACAAGTTACAATCTGATCATTTTCACTTCTTTTGCAAAGGTTGGTGACATTTTAAGCCACTCTATTCTATAATTTTAACAAGTGTTTAATCAGAGAGATTACTTAATCAAAATGCAAGGAATGAGATTTCATTTAAACACAGAAAATCAGAAGGAATTTAAAACTAGATTGAAACATTCCTCCCTACTTCTTTCCTGTTCTTAAGATACCTGAGAAGATTTTTTAAAAAAGAGAGTAGTCAAATTTTACCATAAAATAATTGTGAACAAGATGTGAGGTTTTTTCCCATATTAAAAATGGCACCAAATAATAAGGTCACGCTATTTCTCAAAGTAAAATCCTCGCAGGTCTGAAGTGCCAGCATGTTCAGCTGTTTAAATTAATGTCTACAGGAATCAGAATGCAAGATGGGCATATTCAGTGCCATAATTACACTTGACAGATACACACTGTTTCTATTATTCATCGGCTCTGGCTGCACTTACCCAGGAAGACCCTGTAGAATACGAAATCTCAAGCCCTCTTCGTGAGAACTCATTTGGCATTCTCAGCAGTTCTCATCAGAGGAATCAAATTCAGAGATGCAGAAAACCAAATCTGATCCTTTTAACACTATCCACAAAGGCAAGTAAAATGAGTAATTTCCTAAGAGGCCTTTGGTCCAGCTGGCTTTCTTTTGTCCAACTCTTAATACAGATATGTCGGTGGGTCATTACTTTAATGAGAAATGTCTTCTAACCAGTCCCTGGGCTTTAACTATATTCTTTTCAATTCCTCAAATGCTCCATGATCTTTCTCCTTTACTTGTTGACTGGAAAAATGTCTTTATCTCATTTATTTGCCTGCCACCCTTCGAAGCAAATCAGATGCTGCATCTTCTGGAAACCTACCTTGATGTCTTTAGACAAGGTGAAAGCTTACTCTTTCTCGGGCCAGAGTACCTGTGACTGCTAACTTCTCATGAAAAGTTTGTCTTCTCCTTCCCACAGCGACCCCTGAAAAGTTTCCAGGCATCCAGGAGCTGCATTTCCTGGTCCCTGGACATCTAGGTGTAGCCGTATGCCTAGTTACCACCAACCGAATGAGAACAAAAGGAGTGTGTGTCTCTTCTGGACCAATGTGGGTAAGAAGAGAGAATGCTTCTCACCTCCCTCCTTCTCTCTGCCAACTGGTTTAGAAACTCCCAGGCTCTAGGAGATGGTGGAACCACAACACAAAAGGAGCCTTGATCTCAAATCACTGTATAGAAGGACTTCATGGAACAGAGCCTGCAGATGACACTGCCATACAGTCACTGAAACCTGGGGTTTTATTTGTTACAGCAGCTGAACTTAGTCCTAAACAAGAAAACTTCTTATTCCTAAATCTCTTACGACCTTATCATATTTAAAATATTTATTCATAAGGTTAAAAAATATAACCAAAGTATCTTCTCCCTCAGACCACTGGAATTTTGAAGGGATAAATTACATCATAATGGTCTTATTCTAGTTTCAATACCCAGCTCTGTATCACAACATTGCCATAGTTACAAAATATGTAGGTTATAATGTGATATTTGAATGAATTAATGGAATTCTATAATTCATAAAACCGTAAAGTTTTAGAGCAAAGGGAAGTGTCTGGGAGCCACATGCGAGGCTTTAGACCGTGATGCTCTGGATGTCTGAGCCATCTCCTTTACTAACCCCGCCAAGCCAAGCTCCCAAAGAGAGGAGACGCAGGGCTGCACCTTGACTATCATAAAGGTGAACAAAACCTTTTCCTATTGAGAAGTCTGTCTAGGACAAGCTTGACATTCAGAGATATGGGAAGAAATTCCCTTTGTTCTTCAACATTTCTGTTCTACACTGAATGGACTTCAGATCCCAGAACCCTCAGGCTGGCTCATGCAGCTCTATCTTCAGCCACACTTAAGATACAGACAAACAGCAAAGCTCCTCATGGTTAGCTGTGGAATATGAGTGCCATTTACAACGTTATGTATATAGGAAGATACACTCCAGGACCTGAATGACAGGCTTGGAAACTCCTATAACACAGTCCCTTTGTAAGTCGGGAAGTAGCTAAACTGGAAAATTAAAAAAAAAACCCATGAATATCATAGGGATGGAAACAAGTCTTCTTTTCTTAAAAGTATCTAATAAAAATATATTCCAGCTATGACCCTAGTCCTCTGTTAGACTTCATGTAAGTGTTTATGTTTCTCCCTGTCTCCTCAAATTTCCTATCTTGATTGCTATTAAAAATTACCTTTTGTAATTTGAGCAAAATGTGTCTTGAAGAAGATAACTCCCAGAACTCCTCACTTGTAAAAAACTGCTCTTTTACGGTTTCCAGTTGACATCTAGTTGGCCAATGTTTTGTCACATGGCTTTAATTTAGGTGTTTGATGACTTGTAAGAGCCTAGCGTTGTTGCATTTACAGTTACCTTCGGCCCTTTGAGATATTTCTGGTTTTGAGCTATTTCAACTAATCGTCCCCAGTCACTCACTATATTTAAATGAAGCTCTGCTCCCTGATTTATTGTATCTTCTTCTTTTCTAGCCAGCTTTGAATTAACTGGTCCCAAGTGTCGTCCTTAGTTGGATCAATTCTCCAGCGTTGGTGACAAGCACTAACCAGTGATGGCACCAACTCTTCCCTCCTGAAGCATTTGTTTTTACAAAATGTCAAGTCTGCAGAGACACTGGTAGCATCTAGAATGGCAGAGGTAAGGTCTCTAACCTTCTTATAACTCCACACATGTATTTCCAGTTTTTCTTACTAATCCATGTGTTTATTACTGTCACAATAGCACGCTCTCTCCCAGCTCTGTCTCAGATCAGGATGCATGAATCCAAGCTTCTTTAATCTCTTCTCCTCGTAGGATGCCCATTCTCTTCCAGCTGGCCACAGGCAGGCTGATTCTAGTAGCTGGTCTTTTTGACACTTTAACACGCCATCTCTTTGAAGGGAAAGATTTTGTGGACTATCACACACAATAAATAATGCAGAAAATGTTAGAATCAAAGGGAATGAGATAGAAGAGAAATTCCGCCAGAAAAAAACCTCTAAGGAACTTCAGCATTTCTCTATAGAAATGACACACAACGCATACTCTTCAGACAAACACTATGTGAAGATGCTCTTTAATGAGGACGCCTATTATTTTCCAGGCAATGCACCAAATTAATTGTCTTGTAGGAATGTGGTTTTTTTAGGAAAATGAAAGGCTTCTCTTTTATTTATGTTTTATATTTTAAATCCAGATGCAGTAAAAATGTCTTTTGTGTGGGCAGGATTTCTATAGGGAGATGGTCTTCTAGATGTCTCTGGAGTGTAGAGAAGGAATGGCAGGAACACAAACTCTGCAGAGAGAAGTGACTCCATCTGGCCAGCTTAAGAGGCATTCCCAACTCCTTCTAGAAATTTCCAAATCAGCTGACACGGGTGGATCAGTAATATCTAAGGTAACTTGCGCAACTTTTCATATCAGGAGGACATCGTACTCTAAAGACTGTTCTTTTAACTCTAGGGCACCTATGCCATATACTCAAATAATTGTCCCTCAGTAAGACTGGCAAAAATATCTGGGTCACTCAATTTGACTTTATCCAATTGTCTGTATATCTTTTAATACTTAAAATGCACACAGCTAATATATTAAATAGCTTTAATATAGCACAACTTTCACCTTTATTTGCATCTCTGAAATTTTTTGGTCCACAATTGAAATTGAAAAGTTTAAATCAGACACTAGAAAAAAAATTTTAAGAATCACAATAGTGTTGCTCTGCAGGTTTAAAATTTTTTAAGGCAGTAATTTTTTCTTATGTATTATAATGACCAAGCCAGAATCATTCTTTAGACTCTGAAATCTTTAATACAAATTGAACTCATAGACTTGCAAAGTAGCAGAAACACTAAAATTCTTCCTAAATCTATGTGGATAACTTAAGATGGCTTGGATAGTTAAAAGGAAAAATCCAGGTGCTACCACCTGATCTGTATTAGTAAGCACTCACAATATTTATGAAAGAAAAAACACCCTAAATAACATCCCTATGGCACAAGAGGCCGGTTAAGCGGAATTAGGCATTCCTCATGTCTGCACAAGTGAAGCTCTTTTAATATAAAAGTTGTTCCAATTCTGAAACAGTGGAAGATAAATTGCCATTAGTTTATTTCTTCTGATTCATCACAGTTTCTATATATTGCTGAATATTCTCTTCTGTGACGTTCTTGAGCATGTGTATTACAGAAGGCGGCATCTCAGAAAATGAAAGTTTTTCCTTAATACCCTTCTCCAAGATTAGCAGGACATTGGACTGCTACTGCCACGTTTTTGTAGAGATATGTGCGTTAAATGCAAATATGTTCTCCATGTCATCCTGATATCTGAAAAAGCTCAAGCTTTGTCAATACGGAAGCTTATGCTAAGGTATCGCAACAGTTTCTGGTTGCTTCTCCTGAATGTTTCCTAGGCAGTGAACATCCCCTTCAAAAACTTTGCACTGTGTAAGCTCTTTCAAATTGTTAAACAAAAATGAAAATGCTATGGTCACTATTTATCATCAAACGCTTCCAAATACTTCCTCTGATCACAGTTCACCTTGAGGAAAACCTACCCGTCAGCCATGCATCACCCTTCCCCAGGGGCCCATGTCTTGGGGTCAGGAGGGCAGCTGGGAGTACCCTTGACCTCAGTGCTTCTTCTGTTCTATGGCACCAGAGCCTTCACTCAGCGATGCGTCTTCCTGTGACATTCCCTCTCCCAGGCTTATTGCTGCCATCATTGAACCCGAGGACCGTAACGCTTGGCTCACAGGCCCCCTGTCCACTGCGCCCCTTGCCATGGCTACTAGGGACCTCAGCAGTGATGGGGATGACCAGCCAACACTAGCCTCCAGTTCCCTGACTGTCTCCATAGCCTTTTCATACAACCCAGAAGCCCATGTGCATGGCCAGACGATGCATCGTAGACCTTCTTAGCACCCAAACTGCTTTCCTGTGAAATCTTGAATTCCAAAATTTCGCCAACCAGGATCTGTCCTTCCACTGTTCAATGTGTCATCATTTTGATCACCGGCCCCCTGATCATGGTTATCTCCTTTTCCACCTAGATTTTCCATAGTTCTCCATTAGACCAGCACCTCATTCATTCATTTCATTCTCTCAACAGATGCTTACTCGGCACCTCCACGTGCCAGGCAGTGCTGCGGCCCTGGACATACCATGGTGCACAGTGTTCCACAGCCCTTGCCACATCAAAGGACCACGGACCTCACACATCTGCGATATATCCACGCATCTACACTGTAGTTTCCTCTTCTGGCATCCAGAGCCTAAAACGTTCTTTCCCATTTATTTTTTACTTTTATTTTTTTGTGGTGTGCGGGCCTCTCACTGTTGTGGCCTCTCCCGTTGCGGAGCACAGGCTCTGGATGCGCAGGCTCAGCGGCCATGGCTCACGGGCCCAGCCGCTCCGCGGCATGTGGGATCTTCCCGGATCGGGGCACGAACCCATGTCCCCTGCATTGGCAGGTGGACTCTCAACCACTGTGCCACCAGGGAAGCCCTTCCCATTTATTTTGAGGCTCAGTTAAAATGATATAATCTCCAAAGAACCTTTTCTTATTCTCCAATCAGAAGTAATTATTGCCTCATCTGGGTCACCACAGTGTATTCCTCTAATATTTATTTCATCTTATCCAAAATATTGTTTCATATGCTAGTCTCTCCCACTAGGTTGTGTGGGACTCTGGGATGGGGACATGTCTTATTCTTCTTGAGTTCCTCTTTCTCACATAACGTAGCAGGTACTCAGTAACTACTGGTTGAAATATTTAGATCGCTGTATATTTAGAATCAGATCTGAGACTTGCCTAAAAATATCTCCACTACCCGTGTCATACTTCCTACTCTAACAATACCAAATGTTTGTAGCTCCTGAGCACCCATCAGGTTCCCCATCCTTATGCTTTTTTTTAAAATTTTATTTATTTTTGGCTGCATTGGCTTTTCATTGCTGTACGCGGGCTTTCTCTACTTGCAGTGAGTGGGAGCTACTCTTTGTTGTGCTGCGCGGGCTTCTCATTGTGGTGGCTTCTCTTGCTGTGGAGCATGGGCTCTAGGCATGCGGGCTTTAGTAGGTGCAGCATGCAGGCTCAGTAGTTGCGGCACGCAGACCCTAGAGCACTCAGGTTTCAGTAGTTGTGGCGAGCGGGCTCAGTAGCTGTGGCTTGTGGGCTCAGTAGTTGTGGCTTACGGGCTCTAGAGCGCAGGCTCAGTAGTTGTGGCGCATGGGCTTAGTTGCTTGGCAGCATGTGGGATCTTCCCGGACCAGGGATCAAACCTGTGTCCCCTGCACTGGCAGGCGGATTCTTAACCACTGCGCCACCAGGGGAAGTCCCCCCCACCATCCTTATGCTTTTGTTTGCATTGCCCCCTCCTGCTAGAATTCTTTCCCCTACTTCTTCATCTAGCTAACTTCTTTGCCTGTTCTCCACGACCCAACTCAGGTATCACCTCATCTTCCTCTTCATTCCCAGGTTGGGTTATGTATCTCTCCTCTGGACATTTACAATATCTTATGCCTATCCTTGTAATTTATGTATTGTATTTTAATGATCATAATATCTGAAATCAGCTGTATAACCTGTGTGTCCCAGTTTCCTTATCTGTCAAATGTAGATAAAACTTGTCATGAAACCTAAAAACGTTGGTACCTGTAAAAGCTTTAGAACAGTACCTGGCACTTAGGAAGTTCTCAGTTAAAGTTATGAATCCATACTGCTACTAATGTGTTTGTCTCCTTCTGTAGGTGAGGGTGTTGGCTTCTTTTGTCTTCACGTCTGAATCTCCAGGATCCACCCTAGTGCCTCTGACACAGCAGGTGCTCAGTGAGAGGTGGCCTGATGATGGGACCATGGTCATGGTCAAGATGGGACTATCTTGGTCAGAAAAGGGATGCAGAGAAGTCAAGCTGTTCCCTATGGGGAACTCTGTAAAAATAAATGGGTAAAAACCTATGGTTGTGAGGGAATAGTTTTTAAAGAACGATTCCTCTGCCATCTCAGAAATAACTAACAAAAAATAAGCAAACAAAACAACAGAATCGAAAGTCATTTCTGATTTGGAAATGGACCTACTTGGCCAAGGTTTATGCTCTCCTCCTTACTTTGATTTGTATCTTTCAGCCCCTTCAGATGTTCTAATTCTGGGCCTCACTCATTCCCACTTCCTTGGGGACCTCACTCCTTCAGCCAGTCCCTTCTCCCCCATATCTGCAACGTCTTTTTCTTTACTGGATTTTCCTCTTTAATATACATGGGTGCCCAAGTCCCTACCACTTACAACAACAAGAACAATGAACAAAACCACCATCCCTTGATCTCCATATCCACCTCCACTCACCGCAGACACTGTCTTACATTTTGACAGTGACCCCTACGTGTGAGAGCTGATGAGCCCTTTCTGTTCTTATTTTAGTGACCTCTCAGTTCAGCGGTATCAGACACTTTCTTTGTTCTTGAAATTCTTTCTTTATTTGATCCCTGGGATATCACTGTCTTCCCACTTCTCTGGCAGCCTTCTGCAGGCCACTCTCCTTGTGGTTCTCAGTGTGGTTTTCATTCCTGGACATCTCCTTTCCTCTCTGCACATTTGTTCTGGCAGCCCCATCCACGCTGGAGGTACCCAGTACTGATTTCCTAATGATTCTCTAGGTGATGATGATGCTCAAGTTGTGTGTTTCTAACTCAGAGTGCTCTGCTGGGCTCCAGACTTGTACATACAGCACCTTCTAGATGTGTCCACTTGCACAGACACTCCTATATCCAGCAGACGCTCAAACTCAAAATATCCAAAATGCAGTTTGCATTTTGCCTCCAATGCCACACTCCTTCGTGAAAGCTGTTCTACTCACACAGTCATCAAAACCATCACAACCAAATGTTGGCTTCATTCTAGGACCTTCCCTCCCACTTCACCCATACAACCATTTTGTTAGAATCTGTGGAATCTCTCTCCTAAGCATCTCTTGCACCTATAACCCTTCGTTGTCATCTTCCCCAGCTCCCATTCACTCTGCCACCATCTTCACACCAGCCCCTACCGCCTCTTCTCTGGCTTTTCCATCTTTTCTCTGGTGAATGCAAGTCTGATCATGTTACGTCCCTGCTCACCATAACTTTCAGGGTCAAGACAAGCCAACTCGGCCCCAGAGCACATTTTAGTGGTCTGACCACTGCCTGCCCTTTTAGCTGCGGCTCTGCTGCTCCCAGGGCACTGGATGTCCTGCCGAATTGTTCCCTCTGGGGTCCTTGGGTTCAGTCCCCACACCTTCACTCACCGATGTTCTCCTCCTATAATGTTTTTCCTTTCCTGGTCTCCCTTCTTCCTCCACCTTCTTCACCTTCCTGCCTCCTGCCTGTCCATCAAAATTTAATTAAAGTTACACTCTCTGGGAAGCACCGTTGTCATCCCAGTCGGGTTTAAATCTGCCCCCCCCCCACCTCCCCTTGGTGCGCTCAGCCACCTCTCTCAATGTCTGTTTTGAGAGGCAGTGCAGTTTGGTGTTAACAGCAATGACTCAGGACAGACAAAAAATGTTTGGGGTCAAACACCAGCGCTGCCACTTCCTCGCTGTGTGACCTTGGCCAGGCAACTTCCACGCCCTGTGCCTTAGTTTCCCCGTAAAGGACAGATGCTAATGGTACTGCCCAGTCCAAAGGGTGGTTAGGAAATTAAGTGAGATGCTCTATGTAAACTCCCTGGAACAGTGCTGGAGTCTGAACAAAGCTGAGCTATTTTTATTGTTATTATAACTACTGATTTACTTTGCTGCTTTCCAAAACAAACAAAGATCTTTGAGGGAAAGAAACCATGCTTGACTTAACTATGTTTCACCTAGCACAGCATCTGGGACATGGTAGGTACTCAGTAAATATTCACTGAATGAATGAAAAAATAAAGAGAGTAAATGAATGAAATACAGCCTTAAAATTTTACCTTTGAAGTATGTTAGCGGGTAACAGCACTCTAACTTTATCCTATATGCGTTTTTACTTGCACATTAAGATGCTGATGGTATCGCATCAACTTAGTGCAACTGACTCACTGTTCTTAGAGTCAAGAATCTCCCACTTCTGACAGAAGGGCGCAATGTCGTTAATTAACAGAAATGTTGTTTTGGAAACCACTATGTAGGCATGACCTGTGATAAAATTCCTTTGAGACACATGTAGAGAAACAAAATTTGAATTCCTACCAGAAAGAGATCAAAAAGCCTTGCAAGTTAAACGGGAAAAAAGAGTAGAGACACTTTCTAAGAGTTCAGGACCCATTAGGTTTGCAGTGACTCATCAGTGGAGGGCAGAGATGGGCCTGCGAGAATTCTCCATCTCTAGCCACTGCCCCGTGGATCCTGCAGAGAAGAGTCTGGAGAAATGTGATAAAAGGGCAGAAAGAAGCCTCAATCATTTTCTTCTCCATGTTCTTCATGAAAGCTCACTTCTTGTATACTTTGAAGAAGTTTTGCTCAAATAAAGAAACGGGCCTTTTTTCACCCCATAAATTCCTTTGAACCTGAATGGAGATGCTATATAATGATGGACATTTGGTATCTCCGCCATTTGGGGGATCTTATAAAAGGTATTTCCACCCTTAGTAATTTTAGAAGGTCTAGAGAACTCCAAGGAGAAGCCAGCCTCTAATCTGTGCCTTGAATATCCCATACTTCTTTACCAAAGGTAAACTATGTGACAGAAAAGAGCTATATGACAAAACAAGACTAGACCTCACCCTCTGTCACAGAGTATTTGTATCATGGAAAGACCTGGAAAACTTGAAAACATCTATGAAGGTTTTTTGTAATTATAAATAAGTGCAATTCTATTCTGCAGGTGCTAAGTAGAAATGTCTGCTCTTTCTAAGTAGAAATGTCTGCTCTTACTTCGTTTGTCTTCTTACAACCCAGGCCTGGGTTTACAAAACATGGGGATAGAAAACAAGGGCAGGGTGAATTTTATAGTAATTTTATAGGAGCTTATAGAATTACTCAGATATGGAATTGTCAATTTTCCTTTTTTGCTATGAGTTATTTCTAAAACACAATCCAACTCTGTGTAAGTCAGAAAACAGTTTGATTCCATTAATTTGCTGTGGAAAGTGAAAATTCCTTATAAATAATTTCAATCCATAATTCATGAAAAGAGTGGATTTCTATTTATTTCTTTTTTATTTCTAAGGCTAGAATATTCTCAGTCTTCCTTTCCATCAGATCTAGTTCACATTAGATCTGTAATGAGCTTTCTTGGGAAGAAGATAATTACAACAACGACTAGACACTGAAATAAATGATTCATGACTGGCTACCTCCTAGCATCATAACAAGCTCCACAGGTTACCATCCCATTTTACAGATTAGGAAGTTGAGATTTAAACAGATTAAGCAATTTACACGAGAACTTGGATTTCAACAGGAGAATGAGAATTCCAAAGTGCGTGCACTTCCGGCCGTATCACAGTCCACCATTTAATAAAAAGAATCCCATAGGATTTCAGCACAAAGACAGTTACCCGAGATTCCAGTTCTCAAAGACCATGTTGCATAATTATAACTACAAAAGGAGAAAAAGATTCCATCAGATATTTCTGGAAAATACCTTCCGGATCTTCCTCCGACTAGACCCAGTATCACAGGCACTTGGGTTAAAGAGCACAGACTAGGAAGAAAGACTCTCTGATGTGGGGAGAGGCACCGAGGAGTTTTCACGGAGCAACAGGCGGGCACAGACTTGCTTCCCCTTCCTGGTCCTGTCTGTTCCTTTGCTGATTCCATCTGGGTCTGAAGAGCCAGGACAGCCTGGTGTGTGCAAATGTTCATCAAACCTGGAAGTCTGTGGACGTAAGTCCCTGAAGCTGCACTATGCCCCAAGGATAAAAGGGCCCCGGTACCATGAGAATCGCCCTTCTCAGCTCCACTGACCCTCTGCCTTCCACGGACAGGGCAGCACTGGCTCTTGCTCAGATTCTGTTAGTTTCTGTGCCCTTGGCGAGATCAACCAGAACTCCAGCCTTTACAGGGTGGGTGGATGTGTGGCCTCTTCTGCAAAGGTGCAGACTCAAAGTTCCACAGCGCCACACAAGGCTGCTCCTTGAACTCCCGCAGGTGTTAGTTCTGACTATTCCTATTTTCCTCTGTGTTGTTACCCTCACTCTCTTATACCTTATTCTTGATATTTACCAATCCTCTGTCTACTCTGAACCCTGTCTCCTTGGACAATAAACACATTCTTCACACCAGTCAGACTGGCCATCATTAAAAAGTCTACAAATAATAAATGCTGGAGAGGGTGTGGAGAAAAGGGAACCCTCCTACGTTACTGGTGGGAATGGAAGTTGGCAGAGTCACCAGGTAGAACGGTATTGAGATTCCCTAAAAAACTTAAAATAGAGTTACTGGATGATCCTGCAATCCCATTCTTGGGCATATAACTCTAATTCAAAAAGTTACACGCATCCCAATGCTCACAGCAGCACTATTTACAACAGGCAAGGCACGGAAGCGACCTAAGTGTCCATGGACAGATGAATGGATAAGGAAAATGTGGTACATGCATACAATGGGATACTACTCAGCCATAAAAAGAATGGAATAATGCCATTTGCAGCAACACGGATGGACTTTCAGATTATCATACTAAGTGAAGTAAGTCAGAGAAAGACAAACATCATATGATGTCACTGATATGTGGAATCTACAAAGATTACACATGTGAACTTATTTACAAAACAGAAATAGACTCACAAACATAGAAAACAAATTTAGGGTTACCAAAGGGGAAAGGCGGGGGCAGGGATAAATGAGGAGTCTGGATTAATATATACGTACTACCATATATAAACTAGGTGAACAACAAGAACCTACTGTAGAGCACAGGGAACCATACTGAATAGTTTGTAATAACCTATAATGGAAGAAAATCTGAAAAGTTATATATATGAGCTGAATCATTTTGCTGTACACTTGAAACGAATACAACATTGTAAATTAGCTACCCTTCAATAAGGAAAAAAATACACATCCTTCTCCCATGTTATCAGGGCAATTTATTCTCCCTCATCCTCCCTGAACAGCACTGTGGGAAGCTCTGTCTGCGTCTGCTTCCCGGTGAGCAGTCTGAGCACAGGAACCTGGATCTTTCTCAAGCTGTGCATCTACCATCTAGCGCTGTTTTCGGAACAAAGGAAGCCATTGATATTTGAAGCCAACGAAATTACACAATCACGGCTAAGATCAGCTCCCAGTGACAAGAGTAGCTAGTGATGAGCGGACAAAGAATTTATACTCACATTTCAGTTCGAGTTTGATAAAATCTGTGTTCCCCAGATTTTCAAGAAACACTCCCCGGGGGATTAATGTTTTGAAGTAGAAAGAGATGTCTGCACTGGTTTCCCCTTGGAAAGTAGAGAAGTGCAGGTAGGATGATGGGTTTGGGAAAGAGGCAGCATTCCAGTAATTCCCTGTGGAAAGAGCAAAGAAAGAAAACAGGGTAATTTACACTTGATCATGGCAGTGATATAAAAGATACCCATTTTCTGAGTTTTAATACATTTCCACTGACAGTAGCCCTTGTTTCTTCTCTGCCTGCTGAGCAACATTGCACAAAATCGCCACAAACACATCTTGACTTTCCAAAAGTTCTATGTGGGTATGTATATAAGATATTTGATTCAGGACTGATAAACTCTGCTAGGAGCAGTGCTGGAGGGGCTCTCAGGAGTGTATGTCAAGTGCAGAAGCCCTGCGGCACGAGGAGCTGAGGAAGCAGGCGGGGTGACCGGCCAGCCACCTCCCACCTCTCCTGTTCCAAACCCCCGAGGCAGCTGCTGTAAAGGGAGAGTCTCCTCCCCAGCCCCTTCCTCTTCCTCCCTGGGGACTCCAGGCCACACTCTGACCTGTGGGTGTTTTGGGGGGTGGGAGTGCTGAGCTGAGCCCTCCTGAGCGCTCACAATCAGCCTCTACCCTTGAACTCATGGGGTAGACACAGTTGTACCCGCCCCCCTCCCTACTCACTGCCTGGTAGTAGCCAGTGGCCCCAGGAGAAAGGCAGTTCACAGGATAAAATAAAAGCACCAAACTGGAGGACTCACATTCCATCAGAACAGATGGACCAAGAATTTAAGATGACACCGAGAGCTTACTCCAGACTTCATCTCCAGGGGAGAAAGTCCTCTAGAACGTGCACATTTCTGAGTACATTTGCCAGCACAGCTAGGGACCAAAATACATGGGTATGCTTTAAAACAGTCATTAAAGCCTTTACCTTTAATACTAAGCCCATGTTAAGGTCACCAGGTGAGGCCCAAGATGGAGTCACTCTTGCTAAGCCCCAGGTCAGCAAAGCAAAACTTAACCGAGTTTCTGTGCTCAGCTCACCCAGAGAAGGCAGGCCCAGGCCACCCAGTCAGCTCTTGCCTGCTCAGCTCAGGGTACCTGACGCTCCAAGCCTTCCCTCTGCTCATGTAAGGGGAGCAGCCCTGCTTCAACCACCAGCACACGCCCGGTGTAACTTCCTTGTCCCTGCTCCCTTTGGTCTGTAAACATCTCTCCTTGTACAGCTCTTCGGAGCTCCTTTCTCTCTGCTAGACTGGAGGCTGCCTGATTCATGAGCTGCTGAATAAAAGCCTACCAGCTCAGTAAACGGCCTGTGGAAAATCTTCTTTTAACATCTAAAATACATGTTTATTTAAAAGTTGATTTTGCCATGTCTCTCCTTCAAAGAACACAATGAATCAACTACATTTACTGTTAGTTTCTATCCACAGTATTTTTTCCTTCCTTTTATGCAAATAATGCACACAGGCAATAAGTTCAACTGCTACTCTTGAACAGAGTTAACTTCGCGTTGGTACTGCTATGCTTATGCCGTAAGTGCAAATTAAATGTATAGTGTTGCTGTACTATGAGATATTAAAGGATCCTCATTTAATTAATTCCATAACATCTTAAGGAAAAACCCAAATGAACTTTTTGGCCAACCCAATATCAGCAGTCAGTCGGTGCAAAATATGTTTGTAAACGTCTCCATTAAGGTAAAACCAGTGGTGGTGGAGCCCACTGTTGAAGGTGTCCCAAAAGTCTTCGTGCAGTTTCAAGCTCTTCTTTAAAACACTGCAATATCATAGCTTTCAGTAGGAGAAAAATAGACTGGTTTCCTCTTGGGAAGAAGGATGTGATACGATATTGGTTAGAAAAATACCTGAAAAGAAAGAATCTTAGCCATGGTTTAAGTTTCTATCACCTGAGCTCTGAGCACTCTTCCCAGCTCAAGATCTGGCTTCAAGTCTGGTGAGAGGAGTTCAGTCACCTCTCCCAGCTGGCTGAAAATGAAGGTCTCTCAAGATAAAAGCTAAAGGTGCTTCCCTGTCACCAATCAGAGTTCTAGGAGGGAATGAAGAGTCCCCAGGGCTGGCAGGATTCAGCTCGTCTAATGGGTGAGAGAGCCTTTTAGCAACCTAGGAGCCAGCAAGGATCAATCCCCAGCCACGTTTCAACCTGAAGGCAAAGCAATTCTGTCTCTTTAGGCTGTATCCCCAGGACACAGATGTAATTAACATCTTAAAGTTTCAATCCAATCACATGCATTCTTACTTTCTGAGGTGGTGATGTATTAACAGAAGGGCAGTTGTCTAAAATGATTCTAGAAAAAAGGAAAGCTAAACGTAAAATATGTCAGTATTTATTTGAGGTCTGGCACTGGTTATTCAGACAGAAATATCCCCAGAGAGGAGAAGGACAGTTCAATCCGTTATTCTCATTTGCTGAAATATCCCTACAGACCACAATTCCATTAGCTCTCATTCTATACTCACTAAGCAACTTTGAATTAATTTGGTCTCTGGAATGAATGTATTCACAGGGAAATTACGCCTTGTACAAACGGTGGTTACCAGCCATCATTCCGGAAATGTCTGGATGACCACATATGACATCTTTGGAGTTGTGTCATGTGGGTTGTCCCCAGTCTCTGGATGAACTGACTAAGTCCAGATTCTTGACCAGCAACAGTGAGGACTCTACCCTGGACCTGACTGATGGCGGCAGCTGAGGTACCTACTCTGGGGAAAGTCAATGAGGCACAAAAGGAGGAGACCAGGAATTCTATTTAGATTTTTAAAAACCTCACCCTTTAAAATATTCACTTTAGTCATACTTGATAATGTACATAATATATGAGTACAGTGGAGCATGGACAGAATTCGTAAGTAAGCTTGTTGGGATGTGAGCTTAAAGGCTTTAATGAGCGGGCGGCGGAATAAGGAAGTTTGGGTGCCGCTGTTCCAGACCCTGATGATCTTCTGTGAGGCCTGTTCTGATGAGTCTGTTGCCCAATCTCCAGGGTTTCTGGTTATAACAAAGTAACATGAGTGCTTTTTCTAGTGCTCATTGCACTTACTGATGCAAGGAGCTTATAGCGTCATTACTGTTTGTTTGGTTTTTTTGTTTGGTTTTTGCGGTACGCGGGCCTCTCACCGTGTGGCCTCTCCCGTTATGGAGCAGAGGCTCCGGACGCGCAGGCTCAGCGGCCACGGCTCACGGGCCCAGACACTCCGCGGCACGTGGGATCTTCCTGGACCGGGGCACGAACCCGCGTCCCCTGCATCGGCAGGCGGACTCTCAACCACTGCGCCACCAGGGAAGCCCCGCTGCTTGTTTATATTGCTCCCAGCTGACCGTAAGCTCCTTGAAAGCTGGGAGAAAACCATTTCATCTCTGCAACCTTTAGCTCCAGAACATATTAAGTACTCAATAAATAATTATTAAATCAATGGATAAATGAAACAGTTGGATAAGTTATATCCAATTCCACTCCATACGCAAAGTCTTCATGGGACAAAATCTACTTTATAGTAACCTGAGTATTAAAGATATTAAATAAATATAAATAAAAGCTAGTGCTGCTTTAGCACCTACTATAACTGGACAACAGCTCCTGCTAGCACCTCATAATTTTCTTAATCCATGACTTAACTCCTATTATTCCCTATAGACCTTATTGAACGATGCCACGCATCTGCAAGACTGATGGGCTTATAACCTTAAGGTTGTTGAAATGGCTGCAATTTGTACTGGCTCTCAAGGTCA
The DNA here is from genome assembly GCF_011762595.2 of Tursiops truncatus. Lineage (NCBI taxonomy): Eukaryota > Metazoa > Chordata > Mammalia > Artiodactyla > Delphinidae > Tursiops > Tursiops truncatus. The sequence goes on along the minus strand of NC_047042.1, from coordinate 97,605,169 downwards.
GCACTGCAAGGGTCAAGTGACATTAGACGAGCACATTAAGTTGGGAACGAGAGTCGCTGGATGGCAAGCATGGTGCCACAGCAGGTGGCAGGACAGCCAGCGTGTACAGGCAGAGCGGGCAAGGATGGAAACTGAGAGGGAAAGCGCGAAGCAGAACAGAAGTAAACATCTGAGATGGGAGGGGCCCGTCCACAGTAACAGAACGACAAGGCAGGTGGAAAAGGGTGAGGGACCCAGCCCAGGGCAGAGGCAATGGTCAGCAAAGGCTGAGCAAAACAGTTGCGGTGAGGTTGATGGTTCTACCAGCTTGAAAACCAGCTGGTCATGTGAGAAGCTTTTAAAGTACCTTCAGGGCAAGGCCCGGACTCATCTTGGGTGGGCAGAGGAATCAGGGAGGTACCTTCAGCTGGTGCAGGAGAGTAGGGTTGGGCAGCAAACCCGGCCTTGCTGACACCCACCATCACTTCAAACCTCTGTCATTCGTAGGAAATGCAGTATCGTGCATTCATCCAAATTCTTTAACAGGCAAGTACTTTAATCTCACCAGTGATAATTTAGCATGGGATTCTGACTTCAAAATTTCTAAGGATTTTTTTTGATGGGCAGCAATTAATTTTAAGCCTAATTTTAATTTCTAACAACGTATGACATGTACATGGTTTTAAAAGTCAAGTGGTGCTAGAAGGGATATAGAAAAATGCTGTTCCCTGCTCCACCCTCCCCCTAGCAAACCCAATTTCTTAGTGACAATTCTTTTTGTATCCCTGTATTTCTAAAATCTACCTGTGTCGATATTTATTAATATATGCATTTTAAACAGTCTCTACTTTCCCAGATGCCACATGAGAACCGAGCATTTTACAAGCCCACCTCCCTATTTCCTTCCTCCATATTCTCCCCAAATGGCAAAATCACAGATTTGGGGGTATGCTGAAATTCAGTATTTATATTTTTAGGACTATTTAAGTATTGTTCACTAATGAGCCAAGTAGTGAAATCTAATTATATTTTCTTTTTGTGTATAATGTTTTGTTTCTCTAGAATCGAGTTACCTATTTTTTTTTCATTTACATAGTTTTCCTTCTATCTGTCATGAATTCTTTACAAATTCTCCAACACACCTGAAAAGCTCTTCTCAAACATTTCTGACATTCGATACGTCAGGCAACCCAGCAGTCACATTTTTGTGACATCCTGTGACAGGATGGGGGCTCCTGTGATAGCCCTTCGTTCTTCTGCCACTGTCCACGCTGGCTCTTCTCATGGCCTGGGACCGCCTTCTCGCCCTTATTGCAGGGGTTTCCTTCTCTGCCTCTTCAGTGTTAAATCTCCCAATTCCTGGGTCTCTCTGACTTTGGGCTTCTTTCTGGATCTACACCCTCATTTTCATGGAGCACATTCTCAAGTAGCTTCTTGAGAAAAGGGATGTGTGAAGTCAACTTCCTAAATCCCTGCTCTTCTGGAGAGTCATTATCCTGCTTTCACATGTAATTGAGACACTCCAGAAAATTACTTCCCCAGGGAACTTTAAAGGCATTTCTCCACTATCTTCAAGCTCTCAGTGTCGCTGTTGAGAAAGTTAATGCCTTCTGATCACTACGTCGCTCACATAACTGATGGGGTTCAGGACGTGCTACCCCAAAATACGGCACCTTGGGAGACTGAGCATTTCCAGCTGAAGTGATGTGGGGAATGCCAGGTGCAGAAGGACTTTCTGGGCTCCCTCTGAAGCAGGACAGGAAACTCTCATGTGAAGTGCCCCAGAGGAAAGGAGCATCCTCATCTCCAAAGAGAGAGGGGCAGAGAGGCGTCCGAGGAACAGGCCCTGCGAGGTTGCCTCCGCTCGGCTCACACGCTGTCCTGTCTCGACTTTCCGTGACTTTCTACCCTTCACCTAATGGCGCAGCACAACACTGAGGTTTAACCATTTCTCTGGGTCTTCATTTCCTCATGAAGGTTCCTGTACCACGTAAAACTTGAATACATTTGTATGCTTTTTTCCTGTTAATTAAACCCAGCCAGGACCCCTAGAGGATCGAGGAAAAATTTCTTCTCCTGCATTACTCGTATTTTTTCCTCTCTGGAAGCTTTGAGAATCTTTTCCTTTAACTCCCTTAATTGAAAGTGGACTTTGATAGTTTCTCCTGATGCCCTTTCTCAAGCACCTGTTAGTTGTATATTTATCTGTCCTTCTCTTGCCCCTTTGCGTTCCTAATTTTGATCTGTCTTCTTTGTGTTCGACTTCCTGGGACATTCCTCCAGCTTTATTTCCAACACTGCTACTGTCTTTTTATTTCGGCAATCATATTTCAAATCTCCAAGTATTATTTCTTGTTCTCTGACAGTCCTCATTTTTAAAGCAGGCTGTCGTGGGTTTTGCTCAGCTGTGGATGCAGTATCTTACCTGTCCGAGAATGTTCATTTAATTATTGAAACTGTCCTTCTGTCTGTCTTCTGCGTTGTCTCCCTCTCTTCAGAGGCCCCCTTTCCTGCCCCATTGTTAGTTCGGGCTCCCTCCTCACGTTACCTTCAGTGGTTGGTGAGTCTTCCTAGGCACTCACACTGAACGGTGAAGTTCCAGAAAGCTGCCGGGCTGCTCCGTGAGTGTGCGTGTCTGGGAGTGGTGGTGATTTGCTGACCAGTGGGCTTCACCACAACGAGGAGAGCTCCCTGTCCTGTTGAAGGGCCCCCAAGTGTCAGTATCTGTGGCCTTTTATTTTTTAGTCACAGATCATTCAATTTCTTGAGAGAAGGACCCTCCAGTTTCATGAGGTGTATGCATGTGGTGGTCAGTGTTCCGGGATGCTTACATAGATTTCCATGTTTTTGTTCTATTTTAATGAAGGAGTTTCCCCCCCGCACATTCTTTGTTGCCTCCTGTCTGGAGTGTAAACCTCTCACCTCCCACGTGGGTAGAATAGGACAGTCACCAGGGTGTGGGAGGAGGTGAAGTTGGTTCTAACCGATGTTTACACAGACTTTTAACCAATCCTGTTCTGAGCCTCCCCCTCCCCCAGCCTTTGATGACTCCAATTCCTGAACCTTGTGGAATTCCTCAGCTTTCATCTGACCATCAGCAGTCTGGACTTACGGACATTCTTGTACCGTCAGCAAGGAAGCGAGTGAACATGTGATACGCTGAGGTTCCCTCTGGGTGGGGGTGACGATGCGGTGTGGGGCACATAGGGAACACAGCAGGTGAACCCAGGGGGTGGCGCTGGCCTGTCTGTTACTTGGTGAAGCTGCCATGCGCCGGTCCACGTGCAGGCTCCAGAGTCAGACAATCTGGCTCTATCACCCTCGCCCACTGGGCAACTCTGGGCAGATTTCTCATCTTCTTAAATCTCAGTGTCCTCATTGGTAAAACGGAATAACATTGGAATCTCTTTTAAAGATGGTTGGGAATCACAGCACATCATTCATGAAATGTGCTTAGCAGGGCGCTGAGCACAAAATAACTGTTCAACACATGGTATTATCCACCACAAAACGGGGGGCTTCAGTGTCACGTTCAGTCACTGTCCAGGGCTTGGCCAAGGAGCGGGGAGGCTGGGAGAGGAGCTCCCTTCTTTCGACGTGTGACCCGACGCCCTGAGCTCCTCCTGAACCCACTTCTCTGCCGGGGAGGCAGCAAACAGCCCAGGCAGACCCAGCGCTCACCCACAACCCCGGCCCCTCCGGCCGCAGGCGCGTCCCTGACCCGCACCCAGCTGCCTTGTGTCCTGTTCTCCTCTTTCCTCGCTCCTCTGCTCCCTTTTCACTGGCTTTCAAAGCTGTGTGCTCCCACTTTCTTTGTCTCCTTACTGACTTTTAAAAAATGTCCATTCAGGACACACAAATGAGAATTCTCCTTGAGCCCCGGAACTGTGATACAGGGGTTTGTAGAGAAGCCATTACATAACAATCTGATGAAAGGAGTGACTGAGTAGCTAAGAAACTAGAGTTATCCAAACACTATAAACAGGTTCATCTGAACGAAGGTGACCAGAGACACACGATGGGCAGAGACGGGGAGGAGAAGCTGCGGCTGCACCTCGATGTGTCCGCCCCTGCTGTCCTTCCTTCCTCCTCAGAGGGGACACAGGTAATTAGGAAAAGGTGACACAGCACTGGCTGGAAGAGCTGGCACTAGCCTGATGTGGAGAAGACTGCGCGTGGCTCTCCCGGGTGTGGTTTGGTGGGGTGTGTGGCCTGGATGCCAGTGGGTGTTTCCATCCTCTCCCAGACGCAGCAATTTCTCCAGTCACCAAATGGCCCAGCACTGGAATGGCACCGAGAAGCGTATCTATAGCTTCTGGTTAAAGTGGCAAAAGCACTTCCCAATATAAGTACCAGCTCTGAGGAGACTAATTACTCTGAACATTTTTAGTGACCCGAAGGTTAGAAAATTGGAGTATTCTGTGAGTTATGTAATGAGGCTTCTATTGTTTACTATGGCTGGGTGCTATTTACAACAATAAACCAGATGGCTTCATTTGCATGCAGATTTGAGTCTATTTGTAGAGGTGGCTTTATGGGTAGAAAAAAATTATTTCCTTAATTAAACCATTCTGTGCATTCAAGAGAGGTAAACGTAGCTTCGTTCTGCTCTCGGCCTCATTTTATAGGGCGAGCGCAACTCAGAACCAAGGGCTGCAAGTTAAGACCTGCCCTGGACTCAGCCATTCCCTCTGCAGTGTTTCATCCTCTCCAGCATGCAGTTTCCATGGCTACAACCAAAAGGGGTGATATTATAACCTTGTGAGAGGAGTCAACAGTATAAAGTTTTCACTCTGTGTCTGTGACTTGGTTCCTTTGGGCAAGAATGGGGATGGGGTCCCACACAGAAGAAGAATATGACACTAACAATGAAATATCACAAAAAGAAATTAAGGAAAAGATCCCATTTACCATCATATCAAAAAGAATAAAATACCTAGGAGTAAACCTACCTAAGGAGGCAAAAGGCCTGTACTCTGAAAACTATAGGACGCTGATGAAAGAAACTGAAGACCACACAAACAGATGGAAAGATATACTGTGTTCTTGGATTGGAAGAATCAATACTGTTAAAATGACCATACTACCCAGGGCAATCTATAGATTCAATGCAATCCCTTTCAAATTACCAATGGCATTTTTCACAGAGCTGGAACAAAAATTTTTCTAATCTGTATGGAAACACAAAATACCCCAAATAGCCAAAACAATCTTGAGAAAGAAGAATGGAGCTGGAGGAATCATGCTCCCTGACTTCACACTATACTGCAAAGCTACCGTCATCGAAACAGTGTGATAGTGGCACAAAAACAGACACATAGATCAATGGAACAGAATAAAGAGCCCAGAAATAAATCTGTACACTTATGGTCAATTAATCTATGACAAACAAGGTAAGAATATATAATGGAGAAAAGACAGTCTCTTCAACAAGTGGTGCTAGGATAACTGGACAGCTACATGTAAAAGAGTGAAATTAGAACATTCTCTAACACCATGTATAAAAATAAACTCAAAATGGATTAAAGACCTAAATGTAATACTGAATACAAATATACAAACAGCTTATGTTGCTCATATAAAAAACAACAAACAACCCAAGCAAAATATGGGCAGGAGACCCAAATAGACATTTCTCCAAAGAAGACATACAGATGGCCAACAGGCACATGAAAAGATGCTCAATGCTGCTAATTATTAGAGAAATGCAAGTCAAAACTACAATGAGGTACCACTTCACAGTGGTCAGAATGGCCATCATCCAAAAGTCTACAAATAATAAATTCTGGAGAGGATATGGAGAAAAGGGAACTCTCCTACACTGTTGGGGGGAATGTACATTGGTGCAGCCACTATGGAGAAGAGTATGGAGGTTCCTTAAAAAATAGAGTTACCGTATGATCCTGCAATCCCCTCTTGGACATATATTTGGAGAGACGAAAATTCTAATTTGAAAAGATACACACACCCCAATGTTCACTGCAGCACTATTTACAACAGTCAATACACAGAAGCAACCAAAGTGTCCATCCACAGATGAATGGATAAAGAAGATGTGGTATATATACAATGGAGTATTACACAGCCATAAAGAAGAATGAAATAATGAAATTTGCAGTAACATGGATGGACCTAGAGATTATCATACTAAGTGAAGTAAGTCAGGCAAAAAAAAGGACAAATATCATATGATATTGCTTATATGTGGAATCTAAAATAAAACTTATTTACAAAACAGAAATAGACCCACAGACACAGAAAATAAACTTATGGTTACCAAAGAGGAAAGCCAGGGGGAGGGATAAATTAGGTGTTTGAGGTTAACAGAGACACACTACTATATATAAAATAGATAAACAGCAGGGACCTACTGTATAGCACAGGGAACTATACTCAATAATTTGTAATAACCTATAATGGCAAAGAATCTGATATATATATGAGTTACTTTGCTGTATTCCTGAATCATTGTAAATCAACTATACCTCAATTTAAAAAAGTTTAAAAAGAATATGATGGTGAAACCCCAAAGGTCATGATGCTCACTTGGGGAGCTTCCTGCACTGCTGTGAGCTGACCGATAGCTAGACTGGGTATGTGTGTGGTAAAACTGAATTGTTCTCAATCAGTCATGAAAACTCACATATCAAATCCATTAATGGTACATTTAAACGTAACGGTACAGGGACTTTCCTGGTGGCACAGTGGTTAAGACTCTGTGCTCCCAATGCAAGGGGCCCAGGTTTGATCCCTGGCCAGGAACTAGATCCCACATGCATGCCACAACTAAGAGTTCACATGCCACAACTAAAGAGCCCATGCCTCAACTAAGGAGCCCGTGAGCTGCAACTAAAGAGCCCACCTGCTGCAACGAAAGGAGCCCATGTGCCACAACTAAGGAGCAGGTGAGCCACAACTAGGGAGCCCACCTGTCACAACTAAGACCCAGCGCAACCAAATAAATAAATAAATAATTAAAAAAAAATGTAACGGTACTTAAGAGGTCATTCTATTTCCGTTTTTTTTTCCCAGTACACGGGCCTCTCACTGTTGTGGCCTCTCCCGTTGCGGAGCACAGGCTCTGGACGCACAGGCTCAGTGGCTATGGCTCACGGGCCTAGCCGCTCCGCGGCATGTGGGATCTTCCCGGACCGGGGCACGAACCCGTGTCCCCTGCATCAGCAGGCGGACTCTCAATCACTGCGCCACCAGGGAAGCCCTCTACTTCCTTTTGAATGCTTGAAACAGCTGTGTGTGCTCGGATGTTTGGAGGTGGGGAGCAGGTCTAAGTTCTCTTGTAAAGCTCTTCAGGGTCTCTACCTTAGATCCCTAAATCTCCTCAAACTTTCCTTACTGGGTCTACGGGTTATTCCTGAATCATCCTAAGTATACTGAGGTTCAAATTAAAAATTAATAACCAGAACTGGAGAGATGAATAACTAAGTATGTGTGTAATGGAAGCATGTGGGCTTCCTGCTCTTGGGTAAACCCCGAAGTTTTCTGTGTGATTGATTCCAAAGAATGAGGGAATAGCAAGACTTAATCTCTCATATTCCTGTGAGTAAGGGATTGCAGGAAGATCTATTTGATTTAGCAAAAATAAAACTTTGTAGATCAAATTTATATCCACTACATTCAGGTTGGTATGGAAAATATTTAACATGTACTGTATGTAGTACACTGAAATGGCCATGAGAGGGTGACTCTGCAGATTGCCCACCTTTTAAAGCCTTGTGTGTCCCCGGCATGAATCCTCTGCCTTTCTTTCTTTTCCTGAATGATTTCCTATGCTTCATCATTTTAAGTACTAACCTTAGGTCAATGATTCTCAAATTTATGCATACGGGTAGATCTCTAGTGTGAGGTTAAGATTAACATATGCATTTCTTACTAGACAACTTTACCTTGATTTACAAGTACCTCAAACTCTAAATGACTGAAAGTGAACACGTATTTCTTCCAAATTAACTCAACTTGCAGTATTCTCCACTTTGGAACTGTTTCTACTTTGCCACCTAAGCCAGAAACATGGGAGTCATTGCTGGGTATGCAATCCACCCCCGAGGCCTGGTAATGGCCCCTCTGAAATATCCTGCGGTGTGTTCCTCCTCTCTACTCTTTCCGCTGCCTTGGTTCGACTGTCATCTCTGCCTGAATCCTGCACTAATTTTTGGTTCTGCTTCCAGTGTTGGGATCTCATATCCATTCTTTACAAAGCCAACAGTGAAATCTCTCTAAAGCACAACTGACTGTGTCACTCTCGTGAGCAAAACCCCTAATGGTTCCAAATGCCTCCGGAATGCAGTGCAAGCTCCCTGATGTGGCGTATGAACCCAGTTTCTCCAGCCTCTTTTCTCCCTACCCCGTGCCTTAGAATGTAAGCTCAGCCACATGCAGCTGCCCAGTTTCCATGGGCCGCAGGGCTGGTATGGACTCATCTTTATTTGCATAGTTTCCTCCTTTTGGATTATCCTTTCTCCATCTGTTCCTCTCCCATCCTCCCAACTCACCCACTGCATCTGGCCTGACTCCTTCTCGTCCTTTAAGGCTCAGTTCAGGTGTCCCCTCCCCAGGTGGGTGCAATGCACTTTCCCTGAGCTCCTGTGACATCTTGAATCTATCGTTGTGCCCAACTTAAAGTATTATTATAATTACTTTCCTATGTTCCCCTCCTCTGCTAGGCTGTGAATTTCAGAGAGCAGAGATCATATTTTCTATTTCTTTCTCCCTGTAGTATGCAGCCTGACACACAGAGGTGATCAATATGTGTTTCTTAAGTGAAAAAATGTTTTTCTAAAAATAATTTGCAGCACTGATAATCCCACTACCAGTTATTACCATTTCTTGATGTGACCATCTGCAAAGCCGACCTTCTACAGTTTCAGAATTGGAGTTATTTAGCCCACAGGGACAGAAGCTTTTCTAGGTTTGGCATTATTTATTTGGATGTCTAGGCACATTCAGTATTTCCCTTCTTGGAGATCTGATGTGCACAGAGGTCACTTCTGCCTTTACTAGGTCTCCCTTTGCTGTCCACCTCCTCATACCTTTTTCTCTCTTGGTATAATTTTAATTCATGGTCTAATACCATTAAGCTCCATTTCATGGTCCGCCCTGCTGTCATGAAGGATGGTCCTGGCAGGATGGTAAAGGCGGCTGTGTGCGTAGGCACCTTCGGGCACTGTGCAGAGAAGGAGGCTATAACGAGAGTGGCCCTTCCGTATTGATAAACTACAAAACCCCCAGAACCCCACAGCCATAGGAAAACAGATTTTGTATCTAATCCATTAGGTGAGTAAAATGTGGAAAAAAGCTGCCCATCTCAGCAGAATGGTAGATGTGAACATCGTAAACTGCGCTACCCGGCAGACTAATGGATTGCTACGATCTGTACAATTATGCTACACAAATCAGTTTCTTGTTGGTGCTTCTTTTCATTACAGGAAATAAAAAGATTCACATGTCCTATTCATCGATAACTGTCATTTTCCTATTGAAAACTGCCACGGTTCTCGTGTCTTCAGGAATGGGATCAGTAAAGCAACCACACAACCCACGATGCAAAGTGAAGGACATGAGCAAAGGAATGTCAGCTTTTGACACCTGTTCTGTAACTATATATAAATAAGCCTGTTTGTAAATTAGAGAAATAGCTCCTTGATCACAAGATCGTGGTAACGAGGTAAAGCGACAGTGGCATGCAGAAGCATTATGAAACACCAAAGAACCATAAAGAGGCAAAAAAATTCCTTTGTGCCTCTATTTAGTAATAGTGATAGAAAACGAACATGCATTTCTATGTATGTAGGAGCCAGATAATTGGTTTGGATTTATACATAACACGCTGCAGTTTCTTGCCAATGCATAAAACAAAACTATAAGATAAAACCCGGGAAGAAAGGAGCACAGTTGAAAGAAAGCCTGAAAACAAATCCCATTCAGTGGCTAAGTGAAAGTAATTTCTAATATGAACGTGAATAGTGCATCAAAGCTGAAATAAGCATTCAAACACTAAGGATACAAAGAACACAACTGAGAACACGATTCACTTTGTGACTGTGATTCTTTGTTGTTGTTTTCGTAGTGTGAGGCTGGGGCGTGTAGACACTGAGCTTTGGTCTGATCACCGGGGTAACGATTGCAAAGTGGAATTCAAGCTGATTGTAGAGGACGCACATTGGTCTGTGATTACGTAAGACTACAGGAGTTTTAGAACTTTGTGTCACACAGTTAGATAATAAAGTGAGTGCAATGGCATCCAATATGTTGATTTAGAACAGTGTTAATTTCAAAGGAATCTGGGAATTTGTATGAGGGCAGGATGGGCGGCCTGAGTGGTGACCAGATGCCGAAGTGGCTTGCAGGGTGAATAGCGGGATCGCCAGCAGATGCTGCTGAGCGTGTGGTTATCACACCCCGAGGGCACGTGCCAACTGCACCGAGGGTCCAACGGGGCCGCAGCATAGAAGGTTTCCACTGAATGCAGAGGTACTGCTGCAGTCCTACATGGCAGAACCTCACTCCACATTTATTGAGCAAAATGTGGTACAAAAGTACACTCCCGGATGATGAAATACTAAAGAAGTCGTTACAATGAAATTCGGTATGACATGACACTCTACGATCAGACTTACACTTTCTACTTCGAAACGTCCAGTTGCAACATGGAGGTTTTGGTCTCACTCTTGTTTTTGAGGTTATTGAGAGCAATGGGAAGGCTGTCTGCCCAGAATCGAGCTGCTTGGGAATCTCAATATTTAAAAAAGTGAATTTAGGTGATAACACAAAGCAGGAGTTAAAGTTTGAACTGCCACCGGCTGGTGCTGTAGGTTAAGCTAATTTGAAACTGAGTAGATGGTGCCGTAACCTGGGGTTTGAAAGCAATTATTTCCAACAGCCTGGCAGCCACCCAGAGCACAGCAGCTTTGAAACATGCTGCATTCTGACCTTTTCTCCGTCTTGGGCTCCGGAGAAAAAACGGAGGTTTTAAAAATCAGATTGGAAGGTGCACAAACAGAGCGCTGAATGGATTCTGATGGAACCAATCTCACATTTCACCTTTCCAAACTTTATGGGAAGTTTACGGGGATTTATTGTTTCAAGAACAGAAGGACATTTTCCCTACAGATGCAGGGGAATCAAGTTCAAGTACATTTAGTATTGGAGGATGCTTGCTTTATCGCTGTCTAATTAACCAACTAACTAACAGTGATGCTGCAAAACTTTTTTTTACGGTGAATTCTCTCTGGCCACAGGCAAACTTTTCTTCACTAATACTTATTCTGTTAAGATTCTGGACTTCATAGTTATTAATACTTATTAATAGTTAACTTTATAGAGTTATTAATAATTGTTAGTAGTAGCTAAAATCTATCAAACCATGTTCCAAGCAATGTTTCAGTACAGGCATTATCTCAGTCTTCACAACATCACTTGAAGTGCTAGCATTAGCTCCATTTTTCCTATGAGGAAACTGAGGCACAGAAATTTTAACGTGAACACTCAGAGTTTCATTATAAACCCACGTCTAATTTTAAATGGAGTATAATCTATAATCTATAAAATAATGAATCACTACGTTGTACACCTGAAACTAATAATACTACAAATCTACTTCAATTAAAAAAGCAAAATTCAGGTCTCATGGTTTCAATACCAATGCTCTTTCCACAAAAAATGCTGTCCCTCTTTTCTATAAAGCACTTCCCTCTCACTCCCCTACAGCCCTCAGCTTTTCCTATAAATAGAGATTAACCCTCAAAACATTTCTATGGGATTTTGTACTGGCTCCCTTGCATCTGAAGGGAGCCTGAAGATGCTAGTATTCCCATCTTCAAATTTCAGCTGAAGGAGATTCAGAGGAGAGTCTTCTGTAAGGTTCAGGTAGTCTGGGGAGAAGACAGCCATGTTCTGCCTCATATCTCTATTGAGAACCTGCTGTTTGTCACGCACAGCTCTAGACTTCATGGGAGATCAACATCCAGGGACCTCTTAATTGTGTCTCTCCAACATCATCCTGTTCTACTCTCTCCTTTGCTCACTAGGCTCCGGCCACACCAGTCTTCTTTCTCTTCTTCAAAATACCAGGCTTTTTCCAATCTCTGACCTATTTCTTCTCCCTGGAATGCTTCCTGATATTCTCACTACTCAGCAGTCAGTCACCTCCTCAGAGCCAATGTCATCTTTTCAAAGAAATGGAAAATCCGCACTCAAGGGATCCTGAGTCATTCCCGCTGGATTTCATTTTCATAGCATGTATCACTATCTAATACATCTATTTATACATTAAGTTTACTTATTTATTGACTGTCTTTCCTCAACTAGGATATAAAGTCCGTGAATGCAAGTGCTTTGCCTGCTTTGTTATCTGTTGTGTTTCTGGCACTTAGACCTTGCTTGGCACATAGAAGGTGCTCAATAAACATTGTAGAATGAATGAGACATACAGCCTTGGGCCCACCAGTTTGGGAACTGTGGGTCACGTAGTCTAACAGCCAAGGAAGGCTTCAAAAGATCAACGTCTACCCGGAGATGGAGTTGCTATTTGCCTAAATCAAGCCTTGTTATTATATTAGAGATGTGATGAGCTCAGTAATATTTATTGAAGTTATTTAGAAAGAGTAGCTTAAAAATGATTTCATATGACAAAATGCTAACGGTATTTTAATTTATTCTTTATATACCTTGTCAAAGTATTTATGATTTTTTTTCAAGTGACTTTGAGCTGAGTTTACATAATTTCTGGTTGCATGTGACACACTGAGAGAAGATTCATAGCACTGAGGTGGAATGGTCACGTGAGAGAGGCCAGCTGTTCTGAATTGGCTGCAATGGTTCAGCTTCCTAATGTTGTACACTCATGAAGGACTTGTCTGAAAATTCTCCATGTCAGCTAACACTGCATTAGATCACGTGCGAAGGGTCCAATGTTCCCATATGAAGTGAAGTTTGTGCTGTAATCCTTCACAAAGACACTTATCATGCTTAAAAATTGAGCTTTAGTTTGCAACCCTGTACCCATTTCCTGGAGCGTGGATTTGGCTGGGAGAAGGCATTCTCCAGCTCTGATATCTCCAAGTAGCTTTATATTAAAGGAAAGTCGGGTGCTGGGCCAGACTCATCCAATGCTTCTGCCCAGGCTCAGAGGCTCTCCTCTTCCCTCAGGGTGGCTAATGAATATATCAGTCCTATTAAGTGATATTAAGATCCTGGTCTTTCCCAGCAGGGAAAACTCTTTTCCTCATCGAGTAAGGTTTCTGCCCCAATGCCTCATGAAGATACGTTCTTCTAAGTTTTGCTTGCCTTCCTTGCACAGGCTCCTGTAGAAACGGGGAGGATCACCCCATTTGAGAGACTTCAGGAAGGTCAGAAGGTGATGTTTGGTTTGGGGCTGCTTTGCCTCTTGTAACCCTGATCCCCCTCGTGTGTCCCCACCTTCACCTCTACCAATCCTGCTCTCAGCTACGTATCAACCCAACCTCCATAACATGGTGGCTGCTAACGGCTTAACAATTACTCATCCCAGTTTTTTTTTTTAATAAGGGATTCTTGAAGATTGAAATGCCTTTAAGATCCAAACTAGCTAATCTCTAATGGTATGATTTCAAGTATCACACAGGGTGGGGATAAATATTTCAATATCTATGGTCCATGTTTATACCTATAATAATTATCTAGTAGTTACCTTGCAGCTATGATCTATGTTTCACTGCCAGCACACACGCACATACCCTCGGAAAAACATTCAGCTTAAGAATCTTGACAAATGAGGGGAAAACGTTAGAATAACAAAGTGGACCATAAACGATTCTAATTTTCTTCACTAACGAGAATCGAGTAAAAACTTCCAAAGTTCACATGTGACAATGAATTTGGACGTCAATACTTTACAGTAGAAAAAAGGTCAATTTTTATACTTGAGAAAAATGAGGTTTACACTGAAAAGTGCTTAATAAAAATAACACTGTGGACAAAACTCACCACACTCAAGGAAAAAAGGTTAAATTATTTCATGACTTTTAACACTAAACTTCAAAATATCTTTCTTCTTGAAGAAAATACATGGGAAAATTTCCTTCTGCTCCATTTCACATGCTTGAAAAACCACAAGGCATCCCACTGTGTATTAATCAGAAAACTCAGGGCAGGAAGGGAGAAAATTTTCACAGAAATAATTTGGGAGGTGAGAGACTAGACCTGATTAGTTTTCACAAGGTATCACAATTCTGTTAAGGATTATTTCCCTTGAGTGACATGTAGAGTTCCCTCTAGATGATTTTTCCCAGGTGGTGCTCTTCTCTCGTATTTCAATCTGATGTGCATTCTTTTATAATCAACAGCTCACAAAGCTTAGTGTGCATTGGAATAATCTGCAGGGCTTGCTAAAAATGCAGCTTTCCGAGCCTTAATCTCAGCGATTTGGAATCACTCAGGCCTGGGTCCAGGATCCTGCCCTTCTAATCAGCACCTCAGCTGCCTCTGATGCAGGCAATCTTTTCTATAGAAGCTCTGGAAACACGGTTTTGGAGTCTACGCAATGACACCTTCTTAGAAGCCTGGCTACTTTTGAACTACTATTATTTCGAACTTTGTGAAGGGCAGACATGCCATTCATTCTCGCTCTTGGTGCAGCCGGATCAGGACATGAGGACAGTTTGCCAAGGAATCACCCTCGCTCCTGATTTAGGCTTCGACGAGCCAGAACAGCTTGGAAGCCACACACATGCTGAGAGTGCAGGTCCATCCGCTTTGATGCACAAGCATGTTGCTTCCTTCGCCAGAGATCGTCACACTGAGACCCAGACTGGGCTGCTCTGTGGGTCTCTGGGGGAAACAGGACTTTGGCTTCAGTCCACAACCTAGCAGGAGGAAGCTCAGAGACTGGGCACCCAGCCCTCACCTTTCAGTTCTCTGCTTGTTTACTTGAGTTCATTTGACTCTTGGGACATCATTCGCTCTGGTTTCTTCCCACAACTTTACTCCCGGTCAATTCATTGCTTCTCCTGCCTCCAAACATCTCTTACATACTTGTCCTCCCCAGGTTGCAGTCAGGCCGCTCCGCTCTTCTCTCTCTAGCCTGCCTCTCCGTGTGACCCCCCCCACCCTGTCCTCCCACCGATAACCGCCATCCGTGTCTCAGCACAGACTCTAATCAGAGTTCCAGAGCTAAGCGCCAAAAGCCCAGCAGGACATGCCCATCTTTTCAGATTTCCTACCAGAAGCTTAAAAGAGCAAGTATAAAACCAAACTCACTGCCCTCACCCACCGATGGGCCCCTCTGTGGTCTTCACCTCAAGGATCACTATGCTGGGAGTGTCCTGCTTTTAGGAAGCTTCGGGGTCCATCCTGAGCCACAGTTCCCATGCCCACGCAAAACCAGATGCCAAATTCTGTCAATCCCACGCCCGAGGTGTCTCCCCAGTCACCTCCTGCTCTCCCTTCCCCTGGCCCTTGTCTCCCCGGCTCGCCTCCCTCCCGCTCTGAGTCATCCTCCAGGGGGCCAGCAGGACCGCTTTCTGAATACAGGCTGAATTAGAAACACGTGTCACAGATCCTGCCAGCAGACTCAACCCCTCCGTCTGTGATGACGTTTTACTTTTGTTTCCCTTCTTTTCTTCTTAGTCTTAGTTAACCAAGATGCTATGATTGGTAGAGATAAGGATGATAACATATAATAGCTAATATTTATTGATACTTTACTGTATGCGTCATCCACTGTGCTAGGCGCTTAACATGCATGATTCCACTCGAGTTTCACAAAACCCTAAAAAACAGGTGCTGCTATTATTCCCCTTCGCAGATGAGGCAGTGGAGACTCAGAAATTAAATAACTTGCTCAAGTTCATGTGGGTAGTAAGACGGGCTTCAGAGTAAGTCTGTCTGAATCCAACGCCTGTAATTCTAATCGTTTCCCTCGACTGCCCATTTTTGCTGTGCTTAAAAAAATACTATAGAAAGTATTCTTACTACATGCATTTAAAATAATTTCTACACTATGGTGGGTGGAAAGCAGTGACGGGTTTCAGCCAGTCCACCTACGTTCCCTCATCCAGTTGGGTCAGGGTTTGTTACTATATTGCCTGTAAAATGAACATATGAAAGAGGACCATCCCCATAGCCCCAGCTTCCTAAATTCATGCTTTTTATGCTAATAGGTTTCAAATGTATTAACTGTTAATGGCTGAGGAACTTTGTAACTCTTTCCACTGTAAATAGATTGGTTAGTTACAACTTTGTAATAACTCTTTCCACTGTAAATAGATTGGTTAGTTACATAGTTTCCAAATATATTCAATAGAATACTGATTTCAGATTTCTGAAGTATCAGTGGTCATCACATCAAAAAAGGTTTTTTCAGTCAAATGAGAAATGCAGGATTGAAAAATGTCAAACAGGTTTCTCTACTGCAAGATGTCTCACAATGCATTGTGATTCTCTGAGAAGAGGATACAGTACGTGTTGTGCACACCTCTGACCACAGAGCTCTTTTTCCCTTTTTTCTTTTTTTTTAAACGCAGCTCTGATATACACCTATTTGGGAAATGCTATATCAAAATAGCTACCCGGTATTTCTGTTAATACAGAATCGATTTTTGTATTTAAAGCATATGGGCTGTGCTGTTTATTTATATTTAAACCCCATAGATGTTATTAAAGAGTGTCACCATGTTTTACTCTGTTTAGAAATGATGATAACCAGAACAAATTGCTGCTCGAGGAGATGTGGAGGATTATCGATTAAACTGTTGATCTGTGTCGTCAGGGGGAGGGCACATAAAGCAAAGCTTGATATTTTATAAAAACTGAGACTGTGGGTGCTTACTTCTCAGCAACCCTCTTTTTATATCTAATAAATGATTCACGCACTCCAACGAGCTCTGTCACGGAGGGGTCATATCTGCTTCCGGCCGCTTCTCTTCCCTAACGTTAATCAAGGCATTTGTGGAAGCGGCCACCCCAGTATCACGAGATTCTGTCTTCTTGAGGGAAAGGAGGTAGGCTGAAGGAACAAAAGCTGGGCGCGACGGCAATGAAGGATTTTTAAGCCACAGTAAAACGTTTTCAAAGCTCTTTTCTGCCTCAAAGCTGCTGGGGTTTGGACCTCAGTAGCAAGGCCCGTCTCCTCCTGAGGGCGGCTGCTGCCCCCTCCGCACCCTCAGCCTCCCGGTATGGTCCAGGTTCCAGGACGCAGCGGACCTGTGGCCCCACTGGGACCCGCCCGCCCCTGTCCCTCCATCCGTCCAAGCCAAGCGTTAACGTATGATGAGCTTCTCCATTTTCTCAGGGAGGCTTCAGAGCTCTCTTGGCTTGCTACCCTTCTGGAATTATGCCATGCCTTAAGATGGGAACACCTCATGAATATTTCTGTGTGGATTGATGGGCTAGTCACCAGACTAAACAGAAAATAAGGACTCTGCCCACCAAACACAACATAACGTCTGCTTTTTTTGGTTAAAATTTAACCAAATGGCTGTAAGAATTAGGTACCCATTTCCCCAAGGAAATGAAACAGATTGGGTCTTGGGACCCAGACCAGAGCCAGTTTTCCTTATATGAGTTATTTTCAGTTAAATCACTGGCAAAACAAGACAGCTCCCAGGCCACTTTGGTGCCGTTAACACATCTGCATCCTTCCTTCTTTTAGGTTCTACGGTGAGAATTTCAGCAAATTACCCCTTTCTGAGGATCGTAAATTCTTCACTTTATGTCTCTGGAACCCGAGGGAAGTTGTCTGATCTGGACCCTGTGCCTCTAGGCCTGTCTTTTAACAGCCCCACATCCATATATGCATCAACTCCCGGCCAGTTAGGGAGATTTTCCTTCTCCTGCTACACTGCTAGTTTCTTTTCGGCTTGTGGTGCCTTTGAGGTTACAACCTGACCTATGGTGACACTCATTGGAGACAGTTCAATGTAAGATGCAGCAGATGTTATGAGATGGATTGAAACCACTCAGAATAAAGACTATAAATGGAAAAAAGAATGAAGATAGAACTCTTCCCAATCTTGGGTTTTCTTTAATGGTGTCTTAGACTAGCAAACATTGCTATTTGTTGACATTATTTTAATCTAAAGAAAATTGCTGGGCTTCCCTGGAGGCGCAGTGGTTGAGAGTCCACCTGCCGATGCAGGGGACACAGGTTCGTGCCCCGGTCCGGGAAGATCCCACGTGCCGCGGAGCGGCTGGGCCCGGGAGCCATGGCCGCTGAGCCTGCGCGTCCAGAGCCCGTGCTCCGCAACGAGAGAGGCCACAACAGTGAGAGGCCCGAGTACCGCAAAAAAAAAAAAAAAAAAGAAAGAAAATTGCTTTTTCCTATTCTGATTTTGACCTGTATGCATTAGCTTCTCTCAACCCTACATAAGCCAGATTAGGACACTTTATTCTTCAATTCATTACTTGTCAATTTGAGAACTGGGATAAGTATATTATTCCAAAAGGAAGGTGTAAATTGTTATGTGAGGGTATGAAGTAGCTGATATAGACAAGTATAAAAACAGAAGAATTTAAATGAAGATCATAGCTTATATTAATTCACTGGGGGGTGGGAAAGCAAAATACAACAAGTATTTACCACACATGCTGGATAGTAAGATACTACCTGCTGCTGGAAGTAGATACACACACACACACGAAATTCTAAATGCAATTCTGTGAAGGTATATATGGTGTGGAATCCTTTCAGAACCAGGCATAAGAACTATTTCAGTGTATTTTGCCTAAGTATGAAAGAATGAGGGTCAAATGTTTCAATGTAAAAAGAAATGTCAGTCTTAATGAAACCACACACTCTGAGAAAAGATCATAACAATATATAATCTTACAGAGGAAAATCGCCGTGAACTTATGACCTTAAAACATGTATGTTCCATCTCTGTCATTATTAACTGTGGCCCAGCAGCAGCATATTTACCTACCATTGACTCTCCTGGTTACACCTGGTGCCCAGATTTTGGATTTTATTATTCTCTACTATTCCTGGTAGGGGTGCTGATTCCTTGTCTTAGAGCAGTAGAACAAAACAAAACAAATTGGAATGGGTCTGGTATATCTTGTTACCAGAAACCAAGCATGTTTTTAAGAATGCTAGGAGTAGTACTAAAATAGTGAAAGAATGGAATCAAGGTAAAGAGATTCCTGCTGGCCAAATTCTGATGACTCAACATTGAGGGGGAGAGAGAGAGAGAGAGAGAGACAGCGCACACGCACGAGAGAGAATGCAAGTGAATGTGAATTATGGTTAACTAAAAGAATTTGAGTCTAGTTTGTGAATGGGCATTTGCTTATAATGATACTTATAAGAGAAAAGTTAATATAAGGCATTTCAAAGACAGTTATAATACAAAGAAGGGTAAATAAAATAGGGTATGATTCATGGAGGGCTAATATTTTGTTTCCTCTGCTAATTATACTCCTGACTATAAATTATATAGTATATATATATATATATATATAGTAGGCACAAAACCAGCAAGCCAAGTAATCCTAAGAGAGGTAGTTATTATAATGAGATCAGAAAGGACCAACCGGTAGCTGGAGCCACACATGAAAACTGAATAAAACAAAAGCCCACCATTCATTAGCACCAGTGGCCCTACCGTGTAGGAAAAAATCAACAGTGATTTCAAAAATGATCATCTGAGCCAGTGTCCTGAAGAGGAGAACTAAAATGTAGACTCAATGCATTATCTACTAGGAGGTAATGCTCCCATATGGTTCTAACTATCTTAATAAAACTACTTTAAAATTTCCCAACATCATATTCTAACAGATTAACATAAGTCAATACATTATAATGATAGGATTAATACAATTAGGTTATGTGACGTTGGCCAAATCATTCGTGAAGAAACATCATTTAAAAATAAAACCAGTCTGACATATGCAGATTTAAGTGAAACAATCTGATGATCATTGGCTAGGGTTTAAATCTCCTTAGAAACCAGGACCTGTGTCTTTATCAAGAATAAATTGGTTCATAACTTAAACCCTGTATTAGTGGCTACTCTGAGATAGTTATTTCTTTTTTTTTTTTCCATTGGGATATGACAATAGTTTTGAACTCTAGGAACCAATAAAAATAGTAAAATAGCTGCTATGTTAGGAATGCAGCCTAGGAAAAGACTAGGAATAAAAATATAAATCAGGATAAGGATAAAGGACAAATTTAAATTCACTGTATTTGCATGTTTATAACTGATTTTGATCTGGAATTACTGATTACCTTTGTACTTATAACAGCTTCATGAGAGTTTTATATACTTTTACAGTATTTTAACATATTTAGGAAAATTGTATATATCAGAATTTTTACTTCAATTAACTGCTTATAAAAACCTGATTAAATAAGTGTGTAATTAATGTTTAAGTGTTTGGGAAATTTAATTTGTTAAATCTCTAGGTTTTGATTGTTAGTTGTGTGAATAAACAAGAAATCTATCAATATTTGGGGAATGTTGATGACTGTTGAAATAAATGTATACTGCTTTATTAATAAAACTAAAAAATGGACATTAAAGAAAGTACAAAGAAAAGTGTTTCATTCCAAAGGAAAGGCTATAGACTGAATGTTTGTCCCCTCCCATTCACATGCTAAACCCTAACATGCAGTGTGATGGCATTGAGAAGTGGAAACTTTGGGAGGTGCTCAGGTCATGAGGATGGAGACCTCATGAATGGGATTAGTGTCCTTGCAAAAGACAGCCTGTGAGGACACAGCAAGAAGATGGCCATCTGTGAACCAGGGAGCAGGTCCTCACCATGTACTGAATCTGCCAGTGCCTTGATACTAGACTGAGCCCTCAGGACTATGAAAAATACATTTCTATCGCTTATAAGTCACCCAGTCTATCCTATTCTGTTACAGCACCCTGAGCAGACTAAGGCAGAAAGAATCTTTCTAAAACCCCTTTGATTCTAAAGTATCAATCCTCATAAAGACATAGTCTCAAACCCTCCTCAAGAAACCAAGTAATTGTGGTAGATTTCTGGTTGGGCAAATTAAAACTCCCTGGGACTATTCTCTTTTCAACATTGCATCTGAAGGTTTGTTTCAGGATTAAATGAGACATTTAATGATTTAATAGAGGCAGACCAGGCTTAGGGCTGAAATCCAGTAGAAACTTAATACATGCAATAGAAGAAAGGCAATTGTTGAAACTTTAATATGGTAGAACAACATGATTGAAGAAAGGCTGGCTGCGTCACCTCCGTTCTTAAAAGGGTGACAGGAACACTGGCTAAATCCACCGGGTTTTTCAGAGGGCGAGAGGATGGAGTTGGTACTTTGAATTAATGTGAGGGTGGCCTGACCCTACGAGGGTATTAATGTGGATGTGCACACCTGGGATACTGTCAACTGACCTTTCCTCAATTTTGTGCAAGCATTTACCAACATGTGCTCCCCAACTCTCCCAGTTCATACAGATTCAGAGGGGTGACCAGCAGCAATGATAAGCGGGTGCCACGGAAGGTAAGGGACTCCCCAATTCTCTTAGGCCACAGAAGTCTCTTCCCTACACCCTTCCTCCCCTTGAATTCTAAATTGAACACCCCAAAATGACTGCGCTTTGGTATCCTGCCAACCTTAGTGGGTGAGAGCTAACCAGACTTCATTTGTTTTAGAAACAACAAGAAAAAGAACAACTTTGGGTAAATTAAGCAGAAATTTCTGGTAGGATTCTTAAAATCGAGGGCAGGTCACTATCTGTATTTACTCCTGTTGTCATCACTCCAGTGCATCCATCAATTGCCCCAAGCAACCTCACAAGTTGCTCTGCCCGTCGCCGCTGAGCACCTGGCCACACTTAGAGCACGCGCACCTGCGTCACTCCCCATTCACCTGCCGCCTTGATCTGCTCTGTTGGGCTCCATGACTGGTCGCACTTGGCTTTTACCTTTCCCCGTCACCACCAGCCACACCTACTCCCCCATAAAATGCAGAGCGCACTGCTGCCCTGTGCTTCAGGTAGATGCACACCAGGCGTGGCAAACACAGATGTCATTCCATCTAGAAACTTGTTTTAAGAGAAGGACAGTATGCTTAATCTTAGGAAATTCTAAGGAAAAAATGTACATTTAAAAAGACTGTCAAAAATTTTAACCTTATAAAATGAATGGAAATTTGATTAGAAGGTGAGAAATCATAGTACTAACTAATAATCTTTTTCATTTTGGGAGCTGAAAAAGCACTGATATTCTTCTTTTTTTTTTTTTTTTTGCGGTACGCGGGCCTCTCACTGTTGTGGCCTCTCCCGTTGCGGAGCACAGGCTCCGGACGCACAGGCTCAGCAGCCATGGCTCACAGGCCCAGCCGCTCCGCGGCATGTGGGATCCTCCCGGACCGGGGCACAACCCGTGTCCCCTGCATCGGCAGGCGGACTCTCAACCACTGCACCACCAGGGAAGCCCCAGCACTGGTATTCTTTTAAAATTAGTTCACATATAGCACTTAGAACAGAGGGGTTAGTCAATTAGTAAAAATTATTATTTTTTTGATAAAAGAGATTTTTACGACTTCTTGTGAGAATAAAAAGCTAGTTTGAAAAACACTAATGTTTAATAAGACAGGCTGTATCCTTATAAAAGTAGGAAAATTCATATTTGGAGCTCAATCTTTAAGAATCACCATTTCCTCATAAAATGTTCTTAGCTTTATGTAATAGCCATAGACAGGAACACATCTGACATGCACTAAATTTTCAGATCTCTATGTATTTATATAAATAATCCAAAGAGAAATAGGTTGTTTCCAACAGTTTTAATTAGTTTCCCATATATGTAGGTCATAAGCCAGTTTTACTTAGATATTGCATTTAGTAATGGCTGTTAAATATAAATTGAGTGTGTACCTGGGCACTTTAATTTATAGACATCTCCTTGGAGAATATGGAGCATCACCGCTGCTGTCCTATTACTCAGAGTTTTATCACTAGCCTGAAATTGACTGACTAAATGACTGTCGTGGGTAACACATAATGCTGTATAACTGAGCACTGACTTATTACAAAATAAAAAGCTTGAGGGATCACTGGGGTATTTAATATCAAGACTGGCTTGTTTTCCCGTTATACTTGATAGAAGAAGCAGCCAAATCGCCTAGAAGAAAGCTTTTTAAAACAAAACAATGTCTTTTCTGTACATGTCACTCCTCTAAGTGAGTGTAGATCATTTATAATTATACTAAAAGCACTTCCCAGCCCCTTCCTCATGATTTTTCTGCACAAGAGACTCAGATGAGTAACACATAAACGACTTGTCATATCCAATTGTTATTACAGTGAGTTAATGAATTAAGCAAGTTATATAATTTTAATGCAATGTTCTTTACATTAAAACACCCACCCTTTCCTCCTCCCTCTAGCACACCACAAAAAGAGAAAGGAGGAAAAAAAGGAAGAAAGAGCAAAGGAAGAGCAGAGAAAGAGCAAACAGTGATTTTAAAGAATCTTTGGGAACGAATTATATTCAAGGTCTGGGAGTCTAAAGATAAAAGAAGAGAAAAATGCTATGGGCGCCCGAAATGAGACACTCTGCACAGTCCCCAGGGCAGGGAGCCCAGCCTGTGCCTTTTCCCCGTCAGGGAGTTTAACAGAAAGACCTGCTCTTTGATCACCACGTGGGATCCTGCGACTGAGAAAGAGCCTGGCCCCCAGCTCCAACACTGCCAGACCCTGGGTAAGACTTTTCTGTGGTTTCCACCAGATGGCAGCAGGAAACAAGGTTTGTACACAAATTTGGCGTCCTGGTCTAGGGTAATGCATGCATTAAAGGAAAAATTAATTATGAGTCTTGTGAGAATTTATATTAAGAAACACTGCTTTAAGAAAATACAGTCTTCTTTCATGAAAATGTTTCTCAATTGTGAGTTGTTGCAGAAAAGAGAAATTTCATCTTTCAGATTATGGTAAAATGAGAATACAGAATTTGGGAAATATTCGCAACTGTGATATTACATCTGTGGTCATCTAGGGAGCTCCAGACCCTCCCCCCGCCCTGTTTAAAAAGTGCTGGCTTGAATGATAAGGTAAGAAAAGATTGTAATTGTTTTCTCTCTTTTCCCTTTTTAGAGGAAGAGTGACTCTTAGTTATGTAATTTCTAGAAATTAACACAAGTGACCAATAATGGTGTGCTGAGCACACAGTAGGTATTCATTACATAATTGTACTTTGTGCACTTTTGCAGAAGTCTTTGAGAGTCTCGGAGATAACAGTCACATAATCACAAGGGATGAATGTTTTAAGAAAGAGACACAATCATCCTTTTCCTTCAAATGCAAGTATTTCATTTCATGCATAAGGGAAAGGGTGTGCAGAACATTTGAATGTTTCTGCCTTTGGTGGAAGAAGAGGCTGTTCACCTCACTGGTGAGTAAAACATAAATTTTAGTCTACTTTCTTCTCATGGCTTCTGGTCTCACACATACCTTTTCTTCTCTACGTTAACCTACCTGAACCTCTTCATTCCCCACTCTACCCTCTGAATTTGCTAATTCTCTAACTAGTTTTCTTCCCAATAAGTGAGTCCATGCTATAAAGGAAACTGCAATGGAGGCAGAAGAACCGCTTTGCCCCAGCTCTGCAACTTTCCATAATTTCTCTAACGTTATTGTGAAAGCTAAGTGAGAACATGTCAATGTCAACTATAAATGTGTCAGTCATAAATAGTTACACAAATTTAAGAAAATCAGTATTTTTGAGCATCTTCCTAATATCCTTTTCTTTGTTTTCAGTTATCTCCTATCTTATCAAAACACAACACAACAGAACAACTGGATAAATTTGATGTCCCCTTCAGGGACCAATCCTCTTCCTCAAGCCACTGTTCTGGAGTGGAGAGTGTATATCCCTCCCCATCTATTTCCCCTTATCCCTTTATAATACAGCTTCTCCCCAAATCTTATGAAATGCTTCCTCTTAGAGCCACCAAGAAAATCCCAAACTTCACGCCCAATGGCCTTTCCTTTGTCCTCATTCTCTTTAATCCTGCTGACCCCCCACTTTTATGGAACTCTCTCTCTCTCGACTGTCACGCCACGATGGGTATCCTGATTCTCCTCTACATCAGTTTTCTTGATGACTTTTGTCTCTGTGATCACACCTCCTCCGTCTCCTGTCCTGGCCCTGCCTTTGGAGCCTTTGCTGTGGATATTACAAAAGATTCCATCAATACTCCTTCCTTCCAAGCTCTTTCTCCCATAACTCATGACAGAAAAGTCTCAAAGTCTCACTAGCTTTGACTTTTCTCCCGGGCTTCAGTCTAGCAGGCCTGGTTGTTGGGTGTTCATTGCATGGCCTCCAGGCTTTGCCGTTATTAAACAGTCCTCTTGGTCCCAACCCTGATTTGACCCTTCAGCTTCTACCCACAGCCCCTCAGCCTCCATTGCTGAGATTCTTCTTTTGAAATGCCTCGCACATCTGCTCCTTTCATTCCCCTGCCCCCATATACCCTCCTTTATGCTTACTTCATCTATAGGCCTGAAACTGGTTATTCCCCTTTTCTCAGCTGCCTCTTCCAATCCTGTTCCGACAGGCCCACTTTCCTACACACTCTTAGGCCATACAACCTTCCAATACTGGTATCGTTTATCATATGCTTGGGAAAATTTAGTCCTCCTCTCAGGCTTCATTTTCCTTGACACATCTTCCTTCTCCTTGACACTACCCTTCAAGATGTAGTTCAGCTATTACCTCCCCTATGAAGCTTTCCCAGGTCTCCCCCACTCAATCAAAATCACCCTTTGAAATATAATAGCCCTTACTGTTGCGATATTATTAACTGCATCATTTTGCTTCCCTATGAACTCGATTCTTTATTGTTTGAATGGTTCTTTATCATTCAAAAGATTCTTTATTGTTTGACTCATTGAGCCTTTAAGTTTCTTTAGGGAAGGGCCTTTGTCTTATTCTTTGTTTCCGTTACAGTCCTTAGCCCATGCATGATATAAACGCTCAGTACATAAAATATATACCATATGCGTGCATGGTTTCCATCTATGCCTTAACTCCCTGCCTTCTCCCCATTCCATCCCAAACACACACAGTCACTCGCACACATATTTTTAGGGAAGAACACAACAAAAACATCATTATGCTGAGGGCAATTCACACAGCCTTTTGGGAACTCGCTTCCTCATTTGCAAAGCAAGGAATGTAGAGGAGAGGACTCCCAAGACCCCTACAGATGCTGAATCTGAGACTTGTTGCCCTTTTTTTCTCCTGCTGTATAATTTTCATCACTAATATCAGTAAAGATTTTCCTAGGCAAAATATACGTTGCATAGTGAAGGTTTAAATTAAATACCTCTTGGATTACTACCATTCTATGGGGAGGCATAGGTGGGGAGTTATTCAAAACTACCTTCTCAGGCTTTACCTGATTCCTTGGGGGCACTTATACTAAAAGCCCATGACTTGAATGGACGAGTTCATTAGTCAGCAAAAACTGGGGTTTGCTGCAGAGCAAACAACCCTGACATCTGAGAGGATTAACACAGCAAATGTTTATTTCTTGCATCTGCTATAGGTTCATTGCAAGAAAGGCTCTGTTCTATGTCACCCTCACTCTGGGATACAGGCTCAGCCATCTGGAGTGCAGTGATGGTAGAAGGAGGAAATGGTGAATTACACGCTGGCTCTTAAAGGCTTTGAGGTAAAAGTGACACACTACTTCTGCTCCCATGTCATAGTCTAAAGCAAGTCACAAGGCCACACTGAACTTCAATTCAGGCAAGAGGAAAGCTGCAGGCGAACCATCTGCCTGGAAGGAGGAAAACCAGAATATTGGGGAACAGGATAACAAACACAAATTCAGTGAGAAATACTCAAACCGCAGATACCACCACTTAATCAAATGGGAAAATCTGGCAAATTTGTTCTGCTCCTCATTTTTCCCTTCTACAAACACTGATATTTGCTGAATTTTCTTGACATTTTAAACAAGTGTAAGAGAAAGCAAACATATTTTGAAATCTAGATTTCAATGCATTTACCATTCCAAAAATTTTGTGTAAAACTCTCTTCTTGGAAAATCAAGGAAAGAATGTTAAAATTAAGTATTTAATACTTTTTCTTTATTACTTTAGATAGGATGAAATGGAGGGCAAGAAGAACATACAAGTGAAAGAATCAGTTATTATGTCTTAAAGTACATTGATCTTTTGTATATCTGAAACAATGTTTATTAAGGTATGCTGTAATTGAATCCAACTATACTAACTCTGTGGTATGATTCCAGGCTTTCTATGAGAAAGAATTATTTTGGCGATAAAACTTATATGAAAAATAGGATCAGAATAAATCATCTAAAGCTCATTGAATTTTATTTTTAAATAAATAACAGTGCATGTCAACAAATCGGGACCTTGTAGAGTGTGTAACATAAATTAAAATACTTGGATAAGGCACTTGTTTATTATCTATTTTAGGCCAATTCTAATGAGATGCAATTAGCTAGGTGATACTTTTATCAGTGAGATAATTCGGGCAAAGTGTGTAATTGTACTGCCTCCCTTTAGTTTGGGGCATGTAGTTTCACATCTGAAGAAAAGAAAAATTTTACACAAACAGTATGTAAATTCTGGCCTATGAGAAACTCTGACGGGGCATTGTGAATTTATTTATTTGAGTTTTCCCCAATGTTTCTCAAAATGGGAAGAGTCAACATTCATGGTCTGTGGGTTACTGCTCTTAAGCCCAACAGAGAATATCTGAGTGAAGAAAAGAAGAGGCCAGACGTGATCATCCAGAGAAATTCAAATGTATCTTTTAGAACCACAGGTAGAAACATATGCAGAATCACCTGTTTTCACAGTACAATGGCAAAGTTGAGCAGTTATGACCAAGAGCACATGGCCCACAAGTCTAAAATATTTACCATCTGGCCTTTTACAGGAAAAGTCTGTCAAACCTTATCTAGAGACATATCAAACGAGCTGTCATTTATTTAGGAAGGTGATATGACAGACTTTAGCTTAACTCTTGGAAGACTTCCATTACTTGGATATTTAAACTGTTTTTATAATTTTCTGAACTTGGGGGTGTGAGGAGGAGGAGGGATATGAGGAAATCCTGAAAAACAATGACAAAGTAGGCTGACAACCAGTGAGTAAGTGGGGCCATGCGGTTGAAGGAGGGAGAGGATACACTTTGGCCATCTGATTAGAAAGATAACTGTTTACTTGATTACCTAATCTGCTACTCAGATAATGAATAAGCAAAGCTATTTGTTATGAAGGGAAGGGGCCATGTGTTGTCGCTCAGAAGCTTTTATGGCTGTTCCATCACAACCTTGAAGAGTGAACTACCCATGAATTTTCAAATGACTTCTCCAACTTCTCTTCTTTAAAAAATAAATAAGTCTCAAGCAGGTGGTGGTGAATTAAAGACTTGTATACGGCATTTATAAAGGTTACTGACAGCAGAGATTGCAGAGGAGTTTTCACAAGGTGAGTATTTATAGAAAAAGATCAAAATCCACAATTCACGCCTTCAGAAACGATGTCAACAGTATTACTCCTTTCCTTTCAGGAGCGTTGTTGATGAGGCTGCCTGGGAGGCTGCCTGTGTAGGAACTCCTCTCCTCTAAAAATATTTACAGATCTTCCTCAACTTCCACGTTTCTTGTTCCGCCTACTGTATCTCTCACACTAAATAATTCACATTCTAAACAGAAGTGAGATTCTCTTGAAAACATATGACAGGAAGACATTTGCTACTGGTCTCATAAAATTGGGATATCTTTTGGGGGAAGAGTGAAAAGTCATCAAAAAAGATGTTCTACATTTGAACCATGAGAAGCTAGCAATGAATACTGTTAGAAAATATTTTTGAAATTAGAAGAGGCAAAATTCTACTTTAGTCAATGTGAAAAGAATTTTGAAAAAAAAAGAGAAATGATTAAATAGGATTTTAAAATGCTTTGCTTTCAGCACATTGGGGGTATGAGCATATTGTTTAATAATATTTAAAAACTACTCTTGGGGATTTCCCTGATGGCACAGTGGTTAAGAAAGAATCCACCTGCCAGTGCAGGGGACATGGTTTTGAGCCCTGGTCGGAAACTGGAAAAATATACAAACAGCAGTTTTCAGACATTGGACATCAAGTAGTGCAAGACAGTTATGTCTGAGAGATCACACACAAACAATGTGAGCCCCAAACGGCCCTAGCTCTTTGCCTGATAAGATTCCTCAGCCCTCAATGCAGAGAAGGTGAACTCAGGAACCTGGCAGTCTGCATTATCTGAGGAGACAGGTGGTCTAGAGTCCTCAGCATAGAATACCAGAGAGAAGAGAAGCACAGACAGAGAGCTTCAGGATCTGCAGAAGCTCTCCCCTGAATCTTCACCTGAGTAAAAATAAATTCATTCATGTAAGGAAGTT
The DNA here is from genome assembly GCF_011762595.2 of Tursiops truncatus. Taxonomy (NCBI): domain Eukaryota; kingdom Metazoa; phylum Chordata; class Mammalia; order Artiodactyla; family Delphinidae; genus Tursiops; species Tursiops truncatus. The sequence goes on along the minus strand of NC_047042.1, from coordinate 97,575,812 downwards.
ACTTGGGTCAGGAGGAAGCATGAAGGAACAATCTCCATACTTACACAAAGCCAAGAATAGTTCGTGTTCCCACCAGTCAGAGTGAAAAAACCTTGTAATTCAAGGGCATGAGGTAGAGTACTCAAAAGGAAATCACGTTGGTATTGGGGCAAAAGTGGCCCTAGATAATGGCTTCTCTGGTCCTGTCTCACAAAGTTTAAAATCAAGTCTCAAAAGGGTCAACTGTTTTCAAGTAAGTTCACTACATTTCAGAATAAAGCCCAAGAATATTATAGGAATATAAAAATATCTACTCGCAATAAGGGGGAAATTCACACTGTCTGGCATCCAATAAAAAATTACCAGGCATGAAAAGAAGTAGGAAAATAAAATCCTCAATGAGGGGAAAAATCAATCAGTAGAAACAGATGAAGAAATGGCACAAAGGATTGAATGAATAGACAAGGGCATTAAAAGTTATTGCAACTATTTTCTATATACTCAAGAATGTAGAGGAATGATTGAACATGTTAAGTAGAGGCATGGAAGATACACAAAGGCTCTCAATTTCTAAATTAAAATTATGCCAGAAAAGAGTACCAGCAGAAGAGGCACCACAGAAGAAATGATTAGTTAACTTGAAGACACTGCAGTAGAAACTATGTAATATATAGAGAAAAAAGGCCAAAAAAAGTGGAAAGAGCATCAGTGGACTGTGGGACAATTTCAAGTGATCTAATATGTATAATAGGCAATCCCCAAAGCAGGGGGGAATGTAGGGAACAAAAAGATTTGAAGAACTAATGGCTTAAAATTTTCCAAATTTAATGAAAGATATAATCTACTGCTCCTAAAAGAACAATAACCTCACAAACAAAAGAAACATGAAGGAAACTACACTAAGGTACATTGTAAGCATATTGCTTAAAAGCAGCCAGAGAAAAAGGATATAATTGCATATAACGATATGAATGACAGCAGATTTCTTCTAGGAAACAACGCAAGTCAGAAGACAGTGGAGCAACATTTTCAAAGTAGAGAAAGGGAAAAAATAAACAGTCTACCTAGAATTCCATATCTAGTGAGAGTATCTTTCAAAAACCAAGACAAGAATAGTTTTTTGACTCAGATATATAATACTAGAAATTTGTCCATTTTATCTGTTTCTAAGTGCATTGGCAAAGTTTGTTCCTAGCACTCTTTTATTACCACTTAAAATCTCTGCTGCCTGTAATTATTTTCCATTTTCATTTCCTGTATTGGTTATTTGTGGCCAATAAGTTAGAGGTTTTTCTATTTTCAAGGAACTAACTTTTGACTATGTTGACTCTTTGGATTTTATTCTAGTCTTCAAAATCTATTTCATGAAGCTCATTATTTTAGTTTATTTGAGGTTAGCTATCAGTTTCTAGCCTTAACTCAATTCTAATTTAAGCATTTAAAATATAAAATAAACTATAACTACCTGTGTGTTGTCTCTCATGAATTTTTATTTATAGGATTGTTTATTACCACTCAGTTCTAAGTATTTTTGATTTTTCCTCCTAGAAAGTGATAAAATGTTTCAAACCTTTCTTTATGTCTTAGAAGAATGTGTGTTCTTTATTCCTTTTGTTCACACTCTTCATACCTATTAAATCAAGTTTGTTAATTATGTTTTTGGAAACCTCTATTTTTACTTCCATGTGCTTAAAATTATTAGCTTTGAAATTATTATGTATATTGTTCTTATATGATTTTGGACTTATCAATTTCTCCATGTGCTTTATATATTTTGAGAATATTTTGCTCAGTGCATTCAAGTTTAGAACTATGTTTTCCATGCAAATTGTGTCTTTTGTCATAATTTAGTATAACAAAAGACTCTATCCCCCAAAAGACTTCTATTTTGAAGGCTATACTACCTGATATTATTATAGTTACCAAGTTTTTCTTTTATTATTTTCCTGACATGTATCTTTTCCTCATTTTACATGTAGCCTAAGTCTTCTTATGTGTGTCTGATTAAAAAACATTTAGCCTCTTTTTAATCTAATCTGACAAATTCTTTTAGCTAATATATTTAGAGAGAGACAGACTTGTTCCTTCTGTCTTACACTGTTTTGTTCCTTTTTTGATTTTGTATAATTCTTTTTGCATTCCTTCCTACTTTTTGAATTGATTATTTTGTTTCCTTATTCCATTTCCTGCCCCATTCTGGTTTTGAAGTTATACATTATCTAATATTAAGTGTGCATATTTGGAATTTTACCACACACACAACTCAAGAAAGTCTAAAATTAATTAGTCTTTTAAATCCTCTCTAAATCCTCTTCGAATACAAGTGTCTTAGAAAACTTTAACTGATTACTTCTTTCCTGGCTTACAGGCTTCATTTTTAATTGTTTCATCCAGTCCTCTCTTCTAAAACACTAATTTAAACATTAATATTTCATTAGACAGTTTTAAACACTTTTTACCTATATGTTCATCAGTTTCTTTGATCAACACTTCTTACATCTCAGGCATTTATTCTGGGTTTCTTTTTTTATGAATTAAGTCCTTTAGAAGTTGCTTTAATAAAATTATTTTGGTCTCAAGCTCTCTCAATTTTTATCTTTCTCTCAACCCTTTGAAGATATCATTCTACAGTCTTGTCTTTCAACTACTACAAACACTCTACAGGAAAATTATGGTTATGAATTAAGGCGTGAATATAAAACATTTATTTGAAATCATTCCATACTATTATAAGATTAGAAACAATTTTATTTCATAACAGGCTTATTTTAGATGACTTTTAAAAATCAATATGGCTGTATAAGTGATCCTTTTTTTCAACTGAGCAAAACTGGTGGATCCGATTAATGCCTTAGATGAAATATTTTGTTGAAACAGTCAAAATGAGTGCTATGTCAATCATGTGTGGTTATAGCTTAGATATCAGATATCAGATACTCTGTAAATGATGCTGAAAAGGTTATAATGAATGTATGAAAAATAAGTATTCCTGGAAGTGTATTTTGAATGAAATCCGAGAATGGTTATTTCACATGGCTATAACTTCCAAAGCAATTCATATTCTTGACCAATTTTTTAAAAGGCAATACATTTAACGTGTGCTCAAATATTAACTTTATTAAATATATTCTAACTGGGTGTAGACCTTGTACCAAATTGTATGTATTTCTTCCCTTACCTAAATATAAATATATATTGAAAAAAAGTTTTTTGAAAGCAGAAGAATATTTTTTCTCCTTCCTGGTTGTTATTGTTTAAATTGAAGGATAACCTATATGAAGAAAAATGCTCAGATCATAAATATACAGCTTGATGAATTTTCATAAAGTGAACATACCCATGTTGTGACTTGAACCCACATCACAAAACAGAACATTAGCCGTTATCCCAGAAGCCCTCTTTGTGCCCCTTTTCTTCACTACCATCCCTCAGGGGCCCCTACTATCTTGTCTTCTAACACCTGGGCTGGTTTTAGAATAACATTTATCTATTAAGCACACAATACTACTGAAAAAATGTCTTATGGAAATTAAAATTTGGGTGCAGTCATGCAGTCCTTCCTATTTTACACCTAATGGATTGTATCTAAACCAAAAGACAAAAATCTGACAACCCCTCTGCAGCCAACCCCCTGCCACCCCCCCCCCCCCCCACGGGATACTCGTTGGAAGGAAATGAGCACTCTCTCAGATATGCAGACCTAGTTGTGCATGCTGCATGTTTGCCTAAAGTTTTCCTTATGCAGAGATGGCAGGTGTGAAAATATGGGCTGTAAAGAGCCCGGTATTGTCATGTCAATTATACCCTGGCTCTGAACCGCTCCAAGCCACCAGGACAACTCATAGGCAGAAGGAGAAGCCCCATGGAGTGAGGCTACATGTCAACTTGTATAACCATGTGTAGAAGCTATGGGTTTGCCCCCTTGGCATAAAACATGCTACAGGGGCAGGCACACATTTGCATCTGCTTGTTCTTCCTGCTCCAGGACAGCCTGAGCACTGAAAGTATGCCAACTCTTAATGGAAATCTGTCGCAAGTGATGTGGCTTGAAAGGCTGCTTTCACCTGAAGTGAAAAATTAACTGTATGCTATGTCTTGTTGTATTAAGATATGTTATGAACACACTCTAGAGACCACACATTTGAGCTGCTTTACGAATGGCTAGTTTTGGTTTCAAATACTCCTCGCCAGGGTTATACCAAGAATCTTGACTCCACTATTACACTGCTTTCGTAACATGGGATAACTGATCATGTAGAACAGGGGTCCCCAACCCCTGGGCCACAGACTGGTAGCAGTCCGCGGACTGTTTGGAACCAGGCCGCATAGCAGGAGGTGAGTGGCAGTCGAGCGAACGCCCATCTGCCTATCACTCGCGTTACCGCCTGAGCCATCCTCCCTGTCCCCTGTCCGTGGAAAAACTGTCTTCCACAAAACTGGTCCCTGATGCCAAAAAGGCTGGGGACTGCTGATGTAGAATCCATCAGGACAGTGTAGAATGCATCATGTGCTTGGTTTCTGGAATGGCTGCAATGACCATATTGTTGCTATTTTTGCATTTTACCTATATTAAGCTACAGAAGATATTCTCAAGTGAAACAAACACAATTTAAGGACCTTTTGTTTTGCACTTTTTATTTTAGAGAGATCAACAAAGTTTTAACTCAATCATTTAGTCTGTCACTTTTGTTTCAGAATTGTAATCATGTAAGGGGATACGTCCATCCATTCACTGAGTATCTACAGGGGCCAAGTTGCTTTCCCATGTCATCTAATTTAGTTCTCATGAAATATTTTTAATAAGGAATTTGAGGCCCAGAGAGGTTAAATAGCTTCTCAAAGGTCACACAGCCAGTGGCAAAATTATGATTTAAAGTCAGGGTTAGTTTAACTCTAAAAGCCAAGCTTGTCCCCTAGACAACACTTCTAAAACATTGTGGAAATATAATGGCTAATGATGAAGGATTTTATAATCTTAAATTCCTTCAGTAAATTTTAACTGAGGATAGGAAGTACAGTCATGCCCATAGACTTCTTCTTCTCCATTATGCACTTTCCTAAATAATTAGCCCTGACTTAAAATGCTATTAATATTTATCTGCTACCATCTTATATTCATAAAAGGCTTTATCATTTCAAAATAAAGCCACATTCACAAACACATTTATTCTCATAATAACCCGGGTTAAAAGGGGCATGTATTATTATAGGTATTTTACCCAGAGCTCCTCCAGGGCTGATTAAAAGTCTCGAATTAAATGAAGCACCATGTTAGGATCTTTTGACACTGGAATTGTTGAAAATCAGTTTTACTGAGTAGTCTCTATTTCCTGCCAATGTGCTGTCCAGGTGCAGACTGTCCAACATATTGAATGAAAGATCAGTCCTCATGGAAACCTGGACCACCCAGCATCTCTCCGCTACGGGGGTATTTTCCTGCTCATCACCTCATGGCTTCTGCCTCTAAAGACCAAGGGATTATCATTTCTTCCTGTTCATGCTCTCTGTTCATCTCTTAATGTCTGAACTATGTCAATAAAAACAGTGGCTCTTATTACACAGAAGATACGGCAACCAGAACTCTGAATGCTGTTTAAGGCTCACAGCAATCACACAGATGAGAAAATGGAGACCAAGAAAAGCTGAGCAACTTTCCTAAAGCCACACAGGCAAGTGATGCAAGCAGGATTCAAACCCAGGTCAGTTTGGCTATAAAGTTTGAGCTTTTAATTCTAGTGGATTCAAAGCTTATGTGGGTAGTAGGTTCTAAAGTTGGTACAAAACTGGAAAATTGAGAGAAGCCAAAATTGCACTGGAGAGCTTTTAAATCACCTCTAAACTACCACATCCCATCACCTCTCGAGAACTCCAACACAAATAACCATACTACAGTACAAAATGTAAGGTCCGTTGGCCCGGGTGAGAGGAGGCCCGGGGGGGTAAGAGAAAACATCGACCAGTATGAGGTAGGAGAGGCATTGGGACATAACGACCTCACCTGTTCTGGGAATCAACAAGAGACTCTTAACTTCCTGCCCAGAAAACAATGGGGCTGACGGGAAGGGAAAATGGGCTTACGCCCCACAGACCAACCAACACCTGGCCCTGCTGTATCCTCACCAAATAAGGAATTACCCCGTATAGCAAACCACCCCCTCCCCTTGCAAGCCGCCTTTTGCTTTTACCCCAATAAAAATTCCCCTCATCCAGTACTGGGCGCGACTTCTCTGGCCCCTTTCTCTCAGACCAGTGAACCTCGCCCGGGAGCGCTCCCTAATAAAGCTCACTTGAAGCTTTCCTTTGTTTCGCGGTGCCGTTTTGTTAAGATCCGACCTTACACAAAATAGATAATGTATCTTCGGCTGGGCAACAGGTGATGTGGTCATTTTCTGTTTAGGCACCACACTGTACAAAAATATTAAAAGCAAATTCAGCTCAGCAGATTTTCACTTACTCTATGGGATGTAGAAGGAGGAACCGCAGATCCTGCCTCTGTCTCATCTTGATTTGGGGGGTGGGTATGAGCTCAGTGAGCAACTTGCAGAAAAACACAGACTCAAGTTAGCAGACCTGCTGCTTTGGGTTTACTTGGAATTTCAGGGAATGTGTTCCATTCAGGAGAGCATTCCAAGTGTCATTCATATGTAAAATGTTTATACTGCTAAAATACAATGTCAGTGACACCAGAACTATGATATTAGAGAAATGCACTTTTAGGGTCAAAGAATCATACAAAATATTTGACTTCTAGACAGAAAACTACATGCCTTTTGGTAATGTTGACCAAAATACATCCTGGAAATCAACTATATCAAACTACTCTACGAAACACCAAATGGCTGGAAAATTCCACAAGTGGAAAGACAGAAGAAATATCCTACAGTGTTTAAATTCGGTTCTACCCTTCTCTCTCCCAAAGACCCCCACCCTCCTCAGCAAGTGTACTGCAATTTGCAAATGAACAGAACCCACCACAGAACGCTATAGAGTCTGCAGGTCTTTTATTTAAAGTCACTGAGAGAAGGTTGGATTGGGCTGGTTCTTTGCTATTCGGTTTGGACCTTTCTATTAGGCAGAGTTGTCATGTGAAGGCACAAGGCTATAGGCCAAACTACACAGAACTGCCTAAGGGAGAAACCCAGAGCCCTGGTTTGATCAGTTGTGGCCAAGTTATCAAAGCTACACGACGAAAACCTGGTGGTATAAGGACCTGCTTCTTGGTTTGTTTGGAACAAGGTGCTGGAAATGGCGAAGGCAAAGACTTTTCTGGACTCCTCTCTAATGCCATACTGTTGTTCCTTAACTGCAATGGAATAACTTTGCAAGAATTAAAAGTTTGGCTGAAATAGTATTTCTGTGTAAAAGAAAACAGTTTTGAATGGTGTAAAATAGGATTACAACTTACAGTCTATTTTTATAAATATCACAGTAGATGCAGCTAATATTTATTTAGGTCTTACGAGGCACTGTATTAGGTGCCTAATCTCTTAGACGATAAGTGCTGCCATTATTCTGTTTTACAGAAGAGGAAGTTGGGGGGTTAACAGCTTGCTGGAGGTCACAAATAGACCTGGACTCAGATGTGGGAAATCTGGCTTGATCTACAGTGTCTCTGGCTAGATGACTCAACAGACAACAGGAGAATAAGTTCCTATAGGCTGTTGGAGGAGAGGATTTTTACTGCTTCCAACCCAAAGCAGCTTCAAAAGATAATGATCAATTACCATCTGGAAAAATATTTAAATAAACGTTAAAATTTCAAACAATTATCTTGGGCAGATAGCCTACAAAATCCAATTGCTTTAAGTCCAGTAAGGCCATAAAAGGTGCCCATTCATTTACGTACTTGGGAGTACATTTTACACCTAACTAACCTTGGCAAGCTTACCTGGAATCTACATGGCTCAAAACCAGGGATTACTTGAGAGCTTTACTGATATCGTCTGTGTCTGTCCATGGTTTGCAAATTGTCAGATCTACTTTTGAAAGTTTTCTCAGGGTACTATCAGCATATGGATCTTACCGACCATGTGGACATATCCTGGAGGGAACCGGGGCCATTTCTTAAAGGAAGACGGTTGGCCTCTTTACTCCAGTACCGTTATAGTTAGGAAATACAGACTAATTTTCAAAAATGTATCAGTGTTTGCTAAAGCTTACATGCGTATCCTCTGTCAGCTACTCAGAATGCCTAGCACTTTAGTTCCCTTTTAAGAATAACATTCTTACATCTTTACTATCCAGCTTTGTGAAGAAAAGAAAAGAAAAAAGCCAGTGAGAGAAGTGGTGGCGATGGATTCTTTAAGGCCCACATAGTCCAGGCTCATTGTGTGATTAAATCAGATTATAGACATACATCTATTGGACTCACTCTTAGTTTACAGGCGAGAAAGCTCTGTCTCTGAGAAACTGCCCACAATTCCAGCACTAATAAGAAGGGGAATTAAAGACTCATGCCCAGCCTTCCTGGTTCCCTACTCAGCCTTTCCACCATCTCATCCTGCTGCAGAGATACACGACAGAGTAGCCAGAGGAAAACATCTTCAATCCCTAAATATTTTAGCCTTCACTGTTTTTAAAGAAAATTCATAATTGTTCTCATAACTATCTGACAACTCATGAAATTTATTATCTCTCGTCCTATAATCCTAACATAATCATAAAATTTGGAATGATAAAAACAAAACAACACATTCTTTGGAAGCAAGACCTGAGACTTAACTCAAAATATTCTTTATAGCAATATTATAAATAATTCACAAACATAATCGCTATAAAGAGTAATAATAAAACCAAAAAATGTACCAGATTTTCTCCTGTATTTAATCAGCCCCCTTGTCTGTCATCTGTCTTTAGCCAAAGCAGATGAACTGCAGTCAAAACGTTTATTTATTATACTATAAACCAAATACAGATAATGAGTTCAAGTTTTTAAAAATTGGCACTATTTTTGGCTTTGAATAGGCACAGCCATAACTGAGGGTATGCCAGCATTTAAAAATATATACTATTACTAGGAAGAAAATTAAGGTTAAAAAAAATTAATCTGTAGAATGTTAAACACTCAGTTTGATCATTTTGAGAAAATTAAATTTACTGGATTAAAAATGGTCAAATTGCAAATTAAATGAAAAGAGGTAGTTAAGATCTAAATTTTTAAAGGATATGAATAATGAATATTTTATATTTGGAACACACAGAAAACTATAAAGGAGATAATATAAAATTTCCATAAACTCACTGACAAGAAATAATCTGTTAATAGTTTCATTATGTTTACTCCCAGCTTTATGTAAATACATATAAAAATACAATTTGTAAAACTGGGTAATATTGTAACAGTTTTCTACTATGACTTACTAAAATTATACCATTATCATGTGTCCATGTAAATAGCCTTCAAAACATTTTTAGGAGATTTATTTTTAGGAAATACAATGATATGGCTAGACTTAAATGTATTTAGCAATTTTCTTCACTTTGGGGGGGCAGATACCAGTGATTCACATTTTTCACAATTACATATAACTCTGGGATGAACAATCTGTAAAAAAACTTGTGTGTGATCTATACTTATTTCCTTGGGATATGGTTTTAGAAGTGAAAATCCTTTTTCAAGAACTACAAACATTTTAAAGATTATTGATTTGTTTTGTAAAATTGCTTGTCAGAAATGCCCCATCATTTTTGCTTACTAAACAAAAATAAAACAAAATCTTACCCATTTCAGAGATGATAAAATATTATATTTTTATTTTTGTTTGTATTTGTTAGATCAGAAAGAACTTCAAATTTTTTTTTTACCCATTTACTGAACAATTCTGGATCTTTTTTTGTGACCTGGTTGTTTGTTATTTTTTACTTTTTGTTGTTGATTTTTAAGAGTTTTAAAAAATACATTACATTACTACTTTTATGTCAGTATATTTTTCTAGTTTGTTATATATATAGTTATATATAGTGTTTTTTATATATACAACATATAGTGTTTTATATATATATATATATTTTTTTTTTTTTTTGCGGTACGAGTGCCTCTCACTGTTGTGGCCTCTCCCATTGCGGAGCACAGGCTCCGGATGCGCAGGCTCAGTGGCCATGGCTCACGGGCCCACCCACTCTGCGGCATGTGGGATCTTCCCGGACCGGGGCACGAACCCGTGTCCCCTGCATCAATCGGCAGGCGGACTCTCAACCGCTGCGCCACCAGGGAAGCCCTATATATATATTTAACTGAATCACTGTGCTATACACCTAAAACTAACACAACTGTAAATCAACTATACTTCAATAAAAAAAAATTGGATTAATGAATCATATACTTATATATTTTAAGACATCACATCATATGTGTGTGTGTGTATATACACACACACACGCACACACACACACACATGATGTGGTGTCTTAAAACAGAAATTGATGGGTTGACAAAAGTGTAGTGACAGAGGCTCACAGGAACCTAACCCAGTATTTCCCCTAGAAGCAGTGGTTCAGCATTTGCTAATCCAGTGTTTGTGGTGACTTTATAGAACAGAATTCTGGTGAATAATGAGAATCAATTGTAGTGACCAATGGAAAATAGTTATCATCTAGCATGAACCGAAGAGTCAAAAGAAAAGGAGATTCTGAGAGAAACAGCCTGGTTTCGTGGAGGGCAGGCACAGGCAGGATGGTACCCAAGGAAGCATCATTTAGGTCTATTTCCAATTCACCAAGTGCCGTGGTTAACAGCTATTCTGGACAAAGACTTAGTACTACACTATTTCTATGTGAAGGTTAGCACAATCGTTTGGTAATGGCTCTACTGCTCCCAAGATGAAAAATACTACATATTCTTTAAGAACAGACTTCAATTTCTCAAACATAGAACTGAAAAACATTCTTCCAGTTTGGATACTACAAGTTGAAACAGAAGCAGCTAATCTACCTAATAAAGGCTATAGAACTATTCTAGAGAGATGCTATTATTAGAATAAATATTTTATGAATTTTAATTCAAATTTATAAATACAAAGTAATTAAAATTCGTTAATGTTAAAGCATGTGATGAAATATGTGACATTTCCTTGAAGTGCACTCACGTTGGCCAAGAAGGAACAATTATATTTAAATGCAATGCTTCATAAGCATAAATCTGAATTTGGAAATGAAAACAAGAAAAAAACAGCAGGTTGGTACTGATAGCTGTCCACCAGAAAGCTGTCCACTAAAATTCCTAGCTAATAAAAGAGAAATTAAGAAAGAAGAAGGAAAGAGCGGGAAGACATTTAAAACTGGAGTCAGAAGATTTTGTAATTTGTTCTTGGGCAGGATGGCCTCAAGAATTGAATTTTTCAGAGGTTTAAGAACTTGAATTCCAGGCAATAATTAAACTACCTAAACTAGCATGGGATGCCTGCTGGCCAGAGAGGGGCAGTGGCAAGTCCAACTGGGAAACCAGATGGAAAGAATTATATTAAGAGGTTACCATGCTTGAAGGTAAAGCAGGGATGAATGAGAAACCAGGATAGACATGAAATTAAGCGAAGGTTAACACTGCAACTTAAAGATATATAACCTGTAAGGTGAAACTTACAACTTAAAGATACAACCTGTGAATTGCTTACCTCCATGTAATTAGATGTAAAGTATATGTATGTGTAATGCTACAATTGCTCAGAAGTAAAACAGATTTTGTACTTCATATGGTTAACTAAAAATCAAGTGCTGTGTTTGGGTAACTAATATTTAAGGAGAAATTAGAGGACAGAAAGGTTCCTGACCCCTAATCCAATATCAATTTTGATCACAATCTATTGCATAATTTCTTACATATTTTTACATAAAATTATTTCCAACGTTATATCATTATCATTCATAAAAATTATTTTTTATGGCTGCTGATTTTATGAGGACAATATTATCAAACATTTTAACACTTGGTGAGAAATTGATCCATCTTATTTTTGAATCCTACGACATACGAACTGTTTATCTGCTGGATTATTTGATATTATTGGCCTTGCATTATGGCTACTTGTGTGATTGTTTAGTTGTTTTATTTTCCCTTCTTTGCAGTCCTTCTAGTATGTATTATGGTTTCGTAAACATGCTAGTCATTCCATAAATATTTGCTGAAATGTGTTCTTCCTCTAAAATGTTTCTTGAATCATCTTATTTTCTTTCTAATGCATGGCTGCCACCTTGGTCCGTCCCTCATCCCTCCTGCCTAAATCACACGGCAGGAGGAGTTGTCTAACTAGCCTGGTGCTTCTGGGATTTCTGGCTGCAGGGGTCTGGTGAAGGAACATGTTGGCTTGGTTGGTAGTGATCTGACTCACAAGAAATTGATTACTAATAAGTATTAAGTATTAAGGCCTCCAATTATCAACTCTAGAGCAGTTATCTGAATAACAGAGCAGTCATCTGAATAATAGTATCACTATTCTTATTTACCCATCTACCCAACTTGCTTTCTTGAGGAGGAGAGAAAGGGATGGGGTGCAGATAGAACACTGGGAATCAGGTATAATTCTGGATATGCCCAGGGTAATGTAACATGGAAGTGAACAGTTTCAATTGATAGACATTGAGAAAATTTCTAACTAGAAGATGCAAATCCTTAGGTGAATAACTGAGAACATTTTTTATCAACTAGCTTCTACAGCTGTTTCTCATTTTCTACAATATGAATTTTTGGTTTGGTCAATTCCATCTCTCTCTACTGTCTCTTGAATATATTCCTGATGATTCTTTCCAACAAAAATGTCTTCTCCTTCTAAATTAAGTCCCACATCATCACAGTTTCTTTCAAGATCATGTCAGCTTCCAATGATCTTTTCATCAGAGCCTCCTAAAGGAAGTATCTTTGGAATTGTACAAAACATACTTACTCAACATCCTACTTTGACGTATTATTTAATACTCAAGTGCCTGTCTCATAACTTTTCTTTATCCCTCTAAGCTTTCAACTGGGAGAGGCCATACCTTGTATGACCGCCTACCATTCATACCTAATAAAATGCCATTATGCACTTGCAGTTCTTAAGTCAATATTTATGTAACAGAATTAAATGCTCTCAAGGGGAGGAATAAGTGACTTCATTTATAAAACTAATAACTAATTTAGAGACTATTTCTTGAATCTTTATATTTTCCATAAAAATGTTGTTCTTCTTATGTGATACCATGGTTACACTTACAAAATTTGGTCACATTACTCTACGGTGACATCTTACTAAGGTAGTTATAGGGCATGGAGACATTGCTGTCTAGAAAAGGACTCTGAGTTCAAGAAGGTAGAACTGACTTTCCTGGTGGCCCCCAAGTTAATAAGATGTTGCAGCAGCTTAAGTCATTAGCAAGTAGGAATTTACCAATTGTTAATTTTTATTTATAATTTTTTGAAATCGATTACATAATTTTAGCTTCAGAATGAACATGACGGCAATGTTTTCCATGCTCTCTCCTTCCGATGGTCCATGATATAGTAATGTGCAGTGGTTAGATTATTGCGGGTTTTGGTATCAATATTTGTCACTTACTAGCCATGTGGCTCAGAACCTCAGTGTCCTTGTCTCTAATACGGATATGATAATAATACCCACTTGGTAGGATGGTTGCAAAGGTTAAATAAAATAAAATAAGGCATATAAATAAGCACTCACTAAAAGGTAGCATGACAATTATGATGTTTTTTGATTATATTTCTGCACCTTTGTGACTATCTTTTTAAGGCATATTGAGTGGTATAAAGAACATTATTCTTAGAGTGTAATTATTGCTATTATCTGTTTTTAAGGAGGAAATTAACTCTTCTGAACACCTATAATTTGTCAGGCATAGTGAGATGAACTTTCACATTTCACGCTACCTAATTTAATTGCAAGGTAGATGTTTAGAGAGGGAGTTTTGCCTAGTGGTTAAAACATAGACTCTGGAGACAAATGGCCTGGGTTCAAAATCCTGGCCCTGCTATTTACTGGCTGTGTATCCTTGAGAACATGGCTTAACTGCCCTGTGGCTTCATTTCTTTTTCCTGGAAAATGTCGATAAGGAGTGTTGTGAGCACGAGAGGAGTCATTATACGTAAAGCGCTGAGCACGGTTCCAAAGGAGACACTCAATAAGTTGTGGCTACTCTTTAGCTCTTGTTTTTATAAATTCGAATACTGAAGTTCAGTTTCCTCACCTAAGGTAACGGGACTAGTAAATTATTAGTTGGCTGAGTTAGAACTGAACTCGATCCCCATATGCTTTTTGTTAGGTTTGTTTAATATAACAAATTTACAATGGGTCATTTTCATGTCTCTGTTGCAAGCTCAAGTGAAACATATCTTTAACCATACAGGACACGGAAAATATTTTATAAAAAAATTAAGTCAAATATGCCACTGAACAGTCATATATACTCCTCTGTGTAACACTTAAAAGGGATTATGAATATATTCAGAAAATTCTTTGGAAAATTATCTTTGGGCATCCAAAAAAACATGTATATGTATAACTGAATCACTTTGCTGTACACCCAAAACTAACACAACACTGTGAATCAACTACATTCCAATATAAAATGAAAATTAAAAAGAAGGATACTGGTGAAGAATGGTTGTGTCGTTACCTCGAGTGAGGACTGAATAACCAGCACAGGGTCTCAATGGCACAAGGAAACAAAACCAAGGAACACGAAACACCAGGGACCTGCCCAGGCACATTTTGGTGCAGACCAGTGCCTACTTATTTGTCTAACCAGGAATTATACAGGAAGCAAGGGAAAATAGGGAGAAAAATATAAATCTCTGAGTTAAAAATAGTCTTCTAACTACAAAGAAGCCAAAAAAAAAAAAAAAGATTTCTTTTCCTTTGAAAGACATCCCTTTGTGTTACAGTTAAGGCAATGGGCCATGATTTTTTCATAACTCAGTCATCGAAGCCTTAGCTGGACAGATGAAAGCCAGTGCCATACAAGGAGCAGCTCCCAGCAAACTGAAGACACAAAGGAAAATGGAAGTCCCCCTCCCCTGTGGGTTTCTTATATCAAATGGATGTGTTTTCTTCTTGGGAAGTCTTGTAAAAGTCAATGTTTTTGTTAGGTACGTTTATCACAGCACATGAGTTTATAATGGTTAATAATAAGGGAGTCAGAGGTGCGCTGATTATTTACCTTCCTGGGGGTAAGTGTCAAACAGCCTTTATGTGCTTTGCAAGGGCCCTAAAGTGGTTTAGCAACATGTGTAATTCTCACTGGGAGGTGGCAATGTATCAGGCTGATGGAATATGTATCATGTCAAAATGTCAGAGACAGAGTGTCAAACCATAAATAGATGCTTCTGGCAGGTAAAGTCTTGTACTGAAGCTGATATTCAGAATTGTCTGGAGAGCATTTAGATTCGTACATGATTCTCAGTAATCGTTTACAGAACATCTGTGTGATCTACGAATAGCAGTGTGCTGGAGACCAGGATTCCCACATACTGGGTAGGGAACCATGACATTTTTGAGGTTGTTCTTGGTTTAAAT
This sequence comes from Tursiops truncatus, assembly GCF_011762595.2. Classification (NCBI taxonomy): domain Eukaryota; kingdom Metazoa; phylum Chordata; class Mammalia; order Artiodactyla; family Delphinidae; genus Tursiops; species Tursiops truncatus. The sequence goes on along the minus strand of NC_047042.1, from coordinate 97,560,333 downwards.
TCATTCATTGTTCCCTGCTTCCCAGAATGTAAAGGTGGGGTTTTAAGCATTTTCCAAAAACACAGTGACTGTACTGTTAATTTGGGAGGGTGGGGGAATGGATGTGTATTATGCAGTAATACTGAGGATGCTGAAAAGGGATGAGGTAAACCGCATCCAGCCTGGGATGAGAGAGGAACTGTGAGATCAGGCTGGATAATGAATCCCCAAGAGGTGGTGCACTCCAGTGCCTATAAAAAACAGCAAACAAATAAGCTTGCCACAGCAGGTACAACGGGCATGAAACAGCAAGGGAGAAGGAGAACAGGGGGCACATCCAAGCTAGTAGAACCTGGATGCAGGCAGGGGCAGGGCTGTTACAGTCAGACAGGCGACAGCTCTTCCAGAAGCAGAGCTGTGTCTGCCCTTAGAGGCAGTGACAGGTGGTCATGATGTCAACACACTTAGGAGTCAAAGGGAAGATTGAGATTTCAGAAGAAATCAGGCAATAATTACTCCTTTCCCCTTCCCCCAGCCCTTGGCAACCACTGCTCTACTTACTGTTAATATGAATTAAATATTTAGATACCTAATATCGGTGGTTGTTGTTTAGGGGTACAGAGTTTCAGTTTTGCAAGATGAAAAGTTCTGGAGATCCGTTGCACAACTCAACACTACTGAACTGTGCACTTAAAAATGCTCAAGATGGTAAATTTTGTGTTGTGTGGGTTTTTTAAATAGCAATTAAAATTTTTTTAAAAAAGAAATCATCCAAAATGATAGGCTGCAGCTGTGACAGCTTCCTGGCCTTTTAAGCTGCTCTTTCAATATGCCTGGCACCAAGCACAGAGCCTGGCACTTGGCTGGACAAACCTTTATTCCATGAGTACATTTCTGACTGAAGGACAGACTGCCGCTCACTTCAGAACATCTGCACACATGGGCTTATCAAAGTACATGCCAGATTTGGGGGGATAATTTTTAATTGTATATGTTCAGCAGGGTTTCTGCCTCATTCTATTCAAACTTGGCACCTACCATAATACTTTGTTCAAGGTGAGTTCTCAATAGATGATGACTATTTTAAACTTGAGATAATTAATAATAAATTATTTGAAACTATGCTGATGACATTTCTTCCCCAAACATCGATTTTATTTCGATATTCCTCATAATCTAGGTTTAGTTGTGCATTTGCTCTGACTTGGTGGAAATATAATCTGATACAAAGAAAAAAAATAGAAAATACCAGAGAGAATATTACATTTTAGGAAAAATTTTTCCCTGTTGGGTAGAGGCAGCAAAAGGGAGCCCCAGATTAATCTAGAGTTGGGATGCCGCAGTTCTCTGTTCTTCTCCACTCCAAACAGACTCCATATTTGTGGACTATCACAGCTTTTCATGTCATTAAGACTTGACGCCCTCTAGAGATTGTCATACAGAGTGAAGTAAGTCAGAAAGAGAAAAACAAATATCATATATTAACGCATATATGTGGAACCTAGAAAAATGGTACAGATGAACTGGTTTGCAGGGCAGAAACTGAGACACAGATGTGGAGAACAAACGTATGAACACCATGGGGGGGAAAGCGGCGGGGGTGGTCGTGGTGGTGGTGGGATGAATTGGGCGATTGGGATTGACATGTATACACTGATGTGTATGAAATGGATGACTAATAGGAACCTGCTGTATAAAAAATAAATAAAATAAAATTCAAAAATTCAAAAAAAAAAAAAAAAAGAGTTGACGCCCTATCAAAGCTCAATGTTGTTGAATCTCTAGCCACATCTGTGCACAAATAAGCGCCAGCCTTTCCATTAAGGGTTTGGGTACTTGCTGTCACACTACATCAGTTCTGTTTCCTGTTAACTGCAGTTGGAGGCTCATCTTCTTTGCCAGGTGCCTTTTCTGAAAGGCCAATAATCATTTTTCTGGAGTTCTCCAGGGATGGTATGCCTGAAAGCACAGTAGTTGGCTAAATAAGTGTAGATGTCCCTTCCAACTAGAGGATAATCATAGTAGTGTCAATCATGTTTTCAGATGGGTAATAAGGCAGTCCAGTGTGGCCAAACAGTCACATACTTTCATAGAAGCTTTGTTTGTTTAGAAATTGTTTCTCTTTATAGATGTCTTACATCGATAAACTATGAACAGAAGTCACGGTGGAAAGTGAAAGTCTAGAATGTACCATTATCTAAAACTATTAGGTATGCTTCCATCTTTCTTTCTCACATACATAATACGAGCCAACCTAGTACCTAACGGCAGTGTAAAGAAAGATCAGAACTGAGAGCAAATCTGAAATCACCTTTTTTAAAAGAATCTGCTCACTTTTCCTTTGCCCTCTCTCCACCCCAAGAGTTGTTCCCATTTCCCTTTGACCATTACATATTCTCCACATCTAGATAGGGAGCTTTCTGCAGACAGAAACAGGGCTCCTTGCACAAAGCCAAAATTCAACTTGTTGATTCAATGAATATTCAAATGAATAAAATTTGGGGTGTGTGTGTGTGTGTGTGTGTGTGTGTGTGTGTGTGTGTGTGTGTGTATTTTAGGGAAGGGCCAGTTGTGTGGTAGGGCTTACAGAGAGGGGAGGCATCAATACCTGTTGGAACAGTTTCCAAACATTGTTCATGTGTGTTCCTTAATCCTGGCTGCACATGTGAACTACCTAGGCACTCAAAAATACTGATGCCAGGGCTCTATTCCAGACCAACTGAGTCAGAATATCCTGGGAATAGAAACGACATATAAAGAAGCTTCATCTGAGGTAATTTTCTGCTTTTCCTTTAAGGCTTTATGGACGAGAGTGTCTTCATAGTCTTAAGCTTATATTGAGCATACGCTATTTTTAAGTTAAGGTCAGAAAGAGCATCATCATTTTAATGCTTTTGCTTGTTTTGGAAGATTTTCCATTTCTTTGCCTTATTTTTGTTTCCCCTAAGCTTACTTTGGCCACATGGTTTCATTTTAGAAATTCAAACATTTGCCTTAAGCTACTTGTGAATTTAAAGAGCAACAAGTGAATTTTAAGTAAAGACCCCAAGGGAAGGAGAGCTGACATCAGAGTCTTCATGTACATGAACTGCAATGATTCCCTGGGTTTGTTAAGACAGATTAATTTTTATTTTCCTGTTTCCCTAATAACATTTTTTTTTTTTTTTTTTTTTTGCGGTATGCGGGCCTCTCACCGCTGTGGCCTCTCCCATTGCAGAGCACAGGCTCGGGACGTGCAGGCTCAGCGGCCATGGCTCACGGGCCCAGCCGCTCCGTGGCATGTGGGATCTTCCCGGACCGGGGCACGAACCCGTGTCCCCTGCATCGGCAGGTGGACTCTCAACCACTGCACCACCAGGGAAGCCCCCTAATAACATTTTGAAGTCCTTAAAACTGTGTTTATATTTCAATTCCGCTTTCACAGGAGCTGAAGCATTATTAGCTAGACTTGGAATTCGGTGAGTTGAGCGAGAGTTGTGTTCATTTTGTATCACTGATCTAGATGTAACCCATTAAAATTTACCAGAAACCCAGAGTAGCAACAGGTGGGCAACATGGAAGGGTTTCCACTTAAAACACAGTGGAGAGGAGTACAGACCTGTGAGATTTTAGGGAAGTTGTTTTAGAGGAAAAGGTGTTTCAGGAAGAGCATGTGCAAATGTACACAAACACAAGTTACCTCCCATTTCAAACCAGACACTGATCTCTAGCTGTTGGTTCTGATATGATAAATTCCAGGTTTCCTTAATTTTGAAATGGGGAGGAGAGAACAAGGTCCAGAGAGTCTGATACGCATACTACCTGCCCTACAATTTCTTCCCACCGAATCAAGGCAGAGGCATAACTCACTTCTATACACTAAGGCTGCCATTTTGGACGGACTGTAACTTGAGGAGGGGAGGAGGAGGCCAGACAGAAGTGGCTCCTGTTTTCCAAACACTCATAAGACAGAGCCTTAGTAATGCCTTCAAATAAGAGAGCCCTATACCATCTATTTGTAAAAAGAATGATCAGTGGATCATACTGGACATTGAACCTGAGGAAAATATATCAAAAGAAAATTAAAGACCCTAATGTAATTTCATAGGCTAAATTTTTAAAGAAGCCTAGCAAATCATCTCAAAATAGCTCTTCCAAATTTGAAAAAAAAGGTGATCGGAATTATTATCATTTACTCCTACTTTTTGGCTATGAGGTTTTAGATAGATCATATTTATATCTAAAAAAATACATAAAGTTGATTTTATGTGTCCTATAGTTGACTCTGGGGAACAAATTTCCCTTAATCAGATGTTTACACCCATTTTGTAGAGGTAAGTAATAGTAGAAAGCAAACTGGACTGCAAATTAGGAGTCTGCATTCTAAACCTGATTCTGCAGCTAGTAACTTAGATGATTATGGCAAAGCACGTAATCTAATGAGGACATTAGACTGGGTGATTCCAAATTTAAATGCTAACCTTTTATAACCTCTGACATGGATACGGCACAGCAGAAGTTCTATGACTTGAGATTCCTTCATTTCTGTATCAGTGTAGTTGTAGATCTCTCACCTACATCACATTGCCGTATTCTGACACCTCCGCTATGATATGGGGGCAGGCGTGGCAGCAGGGCTCCCTCGAGACAAGTTTTCTTCTGGTTCCTGCTTTATCTTTGTTTATTTCAGTTTTTTTTTAAAAAAGTTTCTTCTTTTTTCTTCCCCAATCATAGTGAATGCTTTTCTAATGTTTGGTAATCCTTGGCTGTTTCCCCTTGAAAGAGTTCTCTAATTTCCTGTTTGGCAGGAGAATAGGGGGGAGGGGGAGGTGAGAGCTAATTTGTTTGGTTTTTGTTTTTTTGGAAGTGAAGGAGACTTAAGCAGACTTTCACTAATTCCACTCATTTTCAGCTGGCTCTAGTAGCCCTAGGACTTGAGTCTCCTTACTCAAGTTCTTCGTGTTTTAACAGTCCCATCTTCTGGGGAAGCCCAGTTACCTGGTTGGATGAGAATAGCAAGATACTGGCATCTGACAGTTCTGCACACCGACCTTCAACTAGCACTTTGTTCAGCTGCTGTCTATGCTTTGCTCCAAACTACCCAGTGTCCCATGCCTAGAGCCTGCATGCTAGAAAGCCAATGGACTTCTTTTCTGTAACCCTTTCTGCAGGCTCTTCCTGCTGTGGTTCCCTCCATCCTGCTACATCAATTGCCTCTCCTACATTAGTTTTCCATCTTTCTAAAATGAACTGAAATCCCTCAACTACTTTGCTTGGTCCTTGTGAGTTTAGAGTTTTTCGGTTTTTTTTTTTTAATATTCTTTTACTACCATTTTAACGGAGGCTGCTGAGGGAGAAAACTGAGATGTAGGCAATCCACCATCTTTAACTTAAAGTCTGTCTCTGTGTGTGTATATACACACACACATACATATACACTCTTTCAAAATCTGATATTATGAAATCTGATATAATTAGTGGAGAAACTAATGGCTAAAACATACTAAACATGTTAAGGTTTCATTCTAATTTTTAAAACCAACATGTATTCTTTAAAGTCTAACATTAAAACATTCTGAGAAATAGACATCCCAGAATGATATTCTCTTGCTCTGAACCTTGGTGGTATAAATGTCTTTCTGGAGGTGAGGGGTAGAGTTGGAAGAAAATCTGAGGGAAACCGATCAACCTTCTCAACCATGAAGAATTCCCCATTTTATGTTATTATAATGTACGCAGACTTAGAAATATCTTCAAATTCTTTTAGTAGACAGAAGAGGAAGGAAGGCTGGCAGACAAGCAGACACGGACATGAAGATTACCTCACTTGTAGTAGTTCTGGACGACATAATTTTTTTTTACATAAGAGCCACCTTTAGGTCTGTGACTGGGGTTCATTCTAGACTATTAGGGAGCTCGGGCAAGGGGAGGGTCACTAAGTAATTGGGATCCAGTAGTCCCATTCACTCCTGTTGCAAGGAACTTGACCGACATCCTTCGCCGGGCCACCATGTGCCTGCCATGAGCTCAAGGACTAAAACAGAGCAAAATGATGGGAATGAACCAAAGGTCAAACTTTGGGGCCAGCAATATGGGAGCTCATTAAAGACTGTTAAACAGGCATTTGCCAGAACAAGGCAAAGTGGCCATCAACACAGGAAAACCCTAAAGCCGGCAGGCAGCCCCCATATCAGTGGGTGCAGAGAATGGTTCCTCAGGGGTTGTCTCCTCTGCTCAGGGCCTGAGGGCTGTGGCTTCTGTGGGCTGGCTGCAGTCGGTCTCTAAGATGAGAAGGAAAGAGAGGGTGCAAGGCAATTCTTTGTTTTTGGAGATGCTCTGCAAGTAAGGTGCCATGTTGGGACTATGAAATAAAATTCATATTTTATGGCAAGACAAGAAACATTTACACCTAAACATTCTTCTCTGCCCTTTGGCCTCCTCTCTCCTCCCACTGTGCATTGCGTATCTGTATTATGCATTGACCAAACCTCCCCCCGATCAGCAGAAATACCTGCTCAAACATAAAGGGCAACATTCTCCTGGCATCAACAAGACAACTGCTTAAAAGATAATATTCCTCCTCCATCTTGTAAGGGGACACGATAACGCTTAGATCTGGATTGCGTAAACTGTCAATAAAACGGCATTTAATATACAGCCCTCTGTCTCAATAAACATATAACTATTTCTTGATTTCTAATGGGCAGAATGGTCCTCAGAGCTTTCTGAGATGCTCTGCCCGGGTTATAATCCTCAAATTTGGCTCGAATAAAATTTTCCATTTCTTTTTTAGATCGACTGATTAATTTTTCTTTCCTCCTAGATGTGTCAATTCTCCTCTAACCCTTGTTCAGCTGGCTCTTCTGCATTTCCTCTGACCTTGAGAGATCTGAACAGGGGAGCTGTAAATTTTCCAGGCATCTCACGTGGTCTCCAGCACAGGGCTCCTTCTGGCTGGCTTCTGCCCTCTGTCCCTTGCTGACCACATACACGACATTGTAACGTCAAGCGTCGTGTAGCACCTGGAGGGTCTGTCTGGGGCACCACCTGTGCCTGCTGCCTCACGGTTTTCTCTAACCCTTAGCTTCCCAGTAGCCCTGTGGTTATCACTAAGATCTTTCAGTGAGACTCAGATGGACCGTCAATGTCCTCCTGGATAGAGCCACGGCCACAGTGTGAGGAGCACAGTGTATTCTACCTTGTAGAATTTCCTTGCCAGGCAGATTTTCCCTAACGCCTGAGTCCCTCCTTAGCATTAAGCTAGATGCTTAGGGAGGCACGTCAGTTCTTTCAGACCACTAGGGAAACATCTAGGGCACTGCAGCTGTAGTTACACAGTCAGCGTAGACAGATGGGAGGCGATTTGTTGACTTGCAACAGTGAAGCCCGTAATGTTACCCCGGAGACCTGGAAGTGGTGAGTGATCTTCCCTAAGCAGCTAACTAAGTCCTAGGGAGGGACGGAGCCTTAGGGAATGCGGGTTTATTGTGATGTTAGGAAGAAACAATTAATGTCGCCTCTGCCTGAGTCTCCTCATCAGGAGTAAATCAAGGGTAAAATACTGCCCTTTGCTTCAGAGAGATGGAGTCTAGCCAGTGACAGCGTGAGAGAAGCCCCTGCAGAACAGCCCAGGGCAATGCACCGACCCTCCCTCCCGGAGCTCTGCTCCTGAGCGCATCCATCCTGACCCAGGGCACAGCATGGCACCCCTTCTACCTCTACTGAAATGCCCTCCACACTGCTATTAAGTAGTATTCAATTGCATTTCTGCTTTTACTAAATAGTGAGGAAAATTTATAAAGTATATGTGAAGTACAGAGACCCATGATGAATAGCTTCGTATTTACCAAATTTTAAGGAAAAGAACCTCGGCATTACCCCAGAGCTTCCTGTTGACTGCGGAGGCACTAATATTCCCCTCAGCTTGACTAAACTCTAGTAGACAGGTGTCTGCCTGATTCTAGGCCCCCAACCTGCCTTTTCTTAGAGAATTTAAGTCTTCTCCCATAAATGTAGCCTCCATTAAAATGACAGGAAAGGAATAATAATAATAATAAAAATAAACTTCTATAAACTCACAAGGACAAACTAAAAACTGGAGAAGACAAAAGCAGGAAACTTGCAATTGTACCTTTTCTGCTTCTTTGACACGTCTACAACGCCGAAGGTCTTTCTCAAGGACCTGGGAACCATTCATTTGAAATGGAATCGTCAAGAAAGATGGGGTCCCTATCTCCCAGTCTCAGTCAGAGGGTAGGAGACTAACTTCCATAAGGGCAGTCAGCAAACCTAAGGGCCTCCAGAACTTTTCCACTAGCTCCCCCTAGTGCTTAAAGACTCTCTAGCCTTGGAGTCAATGCAATGCAGTTGAGTTTCTCTCCCTCTCTCTCTCTCTCAGTGGTCTTCACCGAAATCTTCTTTGCCATTTTTAACAAGCATCTGCTATAATTTTTCTTTTAAGCTCTGTGCCCTGACCTGACACCACCCGTTTTCTCCTGACTCAGATGAAACTGTGTTCCCGGATTTGGGCTTAATCACCCCTTTGTTTTTCTTTAGAGTTGATCCCATGTTGTAGCCCTAAACCATTTAATTGTTAAGTTTTTGTGTATTTTTAACTTCATATAAATGAAATTACACTGCATATTTCACATTAAATTACAAGAATAAGCTTTACCACCTGCTGAAAAAGAGTTGGATAAAGAAAATTGTTACCAAAGTAATGTTTTTCATAACTCTGCAAATAAAGCAATGGGCCAAGAGCCAGAAAAACTAAAACTAAAAAAACTTAAGAGACTATTTAGCCTCTAAATCTCACGGTAATTATGCTTTCTTCAAGCATAGATTGTGTGTTGACATTGAATTTCTGTATCATGTATATTCAGTAGTCCCCACTGGCAGATAACTGCAACTCTTGAAGACAATCAAGCTTTTCTTTAACTTTATATTTTGAAAGAAAAAAGTGACATATTAAGCAAATGAACAATTCCCCTTTCTTTTAATTAGATTCCAATATTTTCCCAATGTAGCAATAAATATGCAAAATGATTAAGAAACTCTAATTGCAATTCTAGTTTCTGATTTCACGAAGGCCCAACAGTCAAATCTTTACTGATGACACAGAATAATTCAAATTAGAGAGGTCTAGAGAGGATTAAGAAAAACTCCAGGAGGACCAGCAGGTCTTGCTAACTGGACGGAGCCATGGCAGCTGGAAAGCAACACAGACAAATACCAAGCCCCAGACTACATCTTGGAAAGTGTATTTATACGCACACTCAAAGGGGTCAGAAGGTAGTTAAAGGCCATTCACCAGGTGTCTGTCCTATGAGGATTTCCAATCAACAGATATTATATTAAGAGTACATCCTAGAATGGATGCAAAATAATTCCAGACACTTTGGAACTTCCCCCTCTTCGTCCCTACCACAATTCTACCAAACAAAACAGCACTTCAAATATTCCTTGGGGATTATATGCAGATAACTGGTCTTATTTTCATAGTTTGGTGACTAGAACAACTTCTCAACTTTGATCATCAGGCAGTTGGGTAGCATCACAGTACTACTCAAAATTTATTCTACAAATGTATACCTGGGAGAAAATATGACCACGCATTCCTTGAAATTACAGTCAATTTAGGTATTACATTTGCATATTTAAAATTATAATTAAAATAAAGTATAGATGCTGGACTGATATTTATGGAAGCCATCAACTGCAGAGTGGGAATATACCTCCACTGACCCCAGAAGTGTTTTAAACTGTGTATGTAGAGAGAATACTGTTATGTATTTTCATTTCCACAGCCGTGTAACTGTTCTCTCTAGCTGTTCAAAACATTAATTTTTTTGCAACTTCCCTCGTATCGCCAGTGTCCCAGTTGGAAGGCAGAGCCATATATTTTCTGCAAGTGTAACAAGATTCATTCATATTGTTGGGGGCAATTAGCAAACTCTGCAGAAGAAAATAATTCTCATTTTTCTGCAGCATAATGCCTCTAAGACTAATTAGAATATTCCTTATTATAGCCACTTTTCTAGCTACTTGGTGAAATTTCTAACTGACGTTAAGTGTAGAACTTTGGAGTTGCACATGTGTTTACTTTGCTGAGCTCACCATGACCTGACTAGAATAATCAAAAGAGAAAATTTACAAACGCAATAAACAGAATGACAAAAACACACTCAAATTCACATCTACTAAAAGAGTAAGTGTGTGCCCCAAAGGAGACCTGAATCTTCTCGGTAGAGAACAGCCTTTCTCAGTGGCTGCCTGTCCACGGCGTGTTATTTAGGTTGGGAGAGTATGGAAGCTGACTCCTATGATTAATGTAACATAATCTCTGCTTTTTTGGGCTCAACAAAGTTAAGGGTTCCAGAAGCTGAAAGGAACGAAGGTCAGTGTTTCAGCTACGTCAAAAACAATCTTCAATTGCTGTCAATTCTTTTAGGCCGTGATCCTATCAAAGCTATGAAATCCTTCCTTGATTTTTTCATGTGGTGCCTGTGTAACCAAAATGAACATCCTCATCTACAAATGGAAATTATGAAATTAGATCAGTGTTTCCCAAACTTGCTTGATGATACAATTAGCTGGGATGTTTGTTTAAAATACAGACTCTCTTGTCTGATGAAATTCTAAATCAATAGTTTAGAGTGGAAATTAACAATCTGTATTTTAATAATCTCCCTAGCATTGTTTTTATTTGACAAATAGGAGAAGAAGGGACTGAATGACCTTTATAATATCTTCCAGTTGTAGCAGTCCATGAATCCATAATCACTGTCCATACCAAATGCCTCCTTAAAAAAATAAATTAAGAAAAAAATCTTTTCTGGATTGGTAAACAGACTGCCCAAAAAAAAAAAAAAAAATGGCAGATTGGATTTGAGAGAAAAAAGATTAAGAAAAAACTCCAGATATCTGGGGAAGCCTAAAAGCCTAAAAAGCTACATAGATTCTATTGGCTAAACTTTTCACTCAGTTACCATGACAACCTTCATATATGTTGTAATGTAGAGAAAATTAGATATTAACCTGGATAGGCCTTTGGAGGAAGAGTGATATTTCAGACAGTGGTAATTTAGGCTGTTCTGTGGACCACACGCCTAATGTCCTCATCAGTGCTTCTAGTGGGCCTCGCTAAGGTCTGAAATCTCTTGCTCTTCTCGCACAGAGGCTTGTGAAAACCCAGACAGAAAATTAGGGTTAGAGTGCGATTTGTTAGTCCAAAGCCCCCTGGGTTAGTAACTGCTCTATGTTTTGCATCAAAGCCTCTATTCACATGGGAGAAAGCTCAAGGAACAGTGGCTGCTGCCTCTGCTCAGAGGATGGGTTTGGCACTGATGGTGGGGGAGAGGGCTGTGATGGGCTTCAAAGAGTTCCACGACAATTTGGTTTTGAGGACATGCGCAGCTTGCGGCAGACCTCAGGTACTCATCTGTTAGGTCATTATCTTCACACGTGGGCTCTTGCTAGTCCATAGCCAGACGATCAGGGGTCCACACTTCATTGGAATGTAGCCGTTTTCAACAGCAGCCGTGCAGCGTTTTAGAGCTGCATGAGGGGTGGGAGGGCGTCTGGTCCAAACTCAGTATTTTAAAAAACAGGAATCTAAGTGCAGAGACCGGCAGAGACAGGATGAGAACCCTACTTGCTCTCTGCACTCCAAATTCAGTGCTCACTGCACTCCTCAAGCTGCTTCCCACTTTATTCTCCCACACAGAATACTTGTAATGGTTTTTCTATACTGAGAACATTTTCTCTGTTTTATGGCATAAGCCAACGTTTCCTGGAAGGCAGTGGGAGAAGCTTGCCTGCCTGCGACCAGAGACGTGCACTCAAGACGCTGCTCCTGCCTCACCTCCTCCTCCCAGGTCAGAAAGTCCTACATGTTCTGTGGTGAAGCAGACAACAGTGTGACAGCTCTGAGGAGGAGGCTGCCACATACTGACATATTAGCAAGCCTCTAAATGCATTAAAAGCTGTCATATAGTCACGTATAGTACGCATTTAATGTCGTTTCCAAACATCTGCTTTCAAACATCCCTTTATGAAAAGGATGCTGCTGTTTTCTCTCATTACGCATAATTATAAACCCTCATGTATTAGAATTAAAAGAATATGGGATGGATTTGGGGGGGGTGTTCAATCACAATTTAATTACAATGGTGAGATTCTCAAAGAGGTTATTGCAGAGAATGACAAGCAAGTATATAAAAGGTAACAGATTAAATAGTCTAGAAAGAGGAGAGGTTGATAAGAGGGACCTTAGATGGTTTTGAGTAATAAGGTAACAGGAAGTACTTGCTTCTCCCCTTGACTGCCAAAAAGATGCAACGTTGAAAGGAGAGGGCCGGGGCACGAGTCCTAAGAGCATGGTCTGATGCAGGGCCCAGGGAAAAAATGCTTTCCTGGGAAGGGCTTCTTGTACCTCGATGGGTGATAAACTTCAATAATAAAAATAATAACAATATCTCGTGTGAAATTTAATAATTGTCATATTAGTAATAACCTGTAACAATTTATAATAGAATTACATTTGTTGAATTAATAGTGTCCACATTCGGGGCCAAATAATGTAGAAAAAGCCAATCATTAGAGCCATGATAGAGACTTCCCTGGTGGTCCAGTGGTAAAGAATCCGCCTTCCAATGCAGGGGATGCGGGTTCGATCCCTGGTGGGGGAACTAAGATCCCACATGCTGCAGGGCAACTAAACACGCAGGCCACTACTACTTAGTCCACGTGCCTCAACTAGCGAGAAGCCTGCGCGCTGCTGCGAAGAGCCCGCATGCCGCCAACTAAGACCTTAAGCAGCCAAAAAAAATAATTAGAGCCATGATAATACGTTCAATGGTGAGTGTTAGAAAACTGGGAATGGGGGGGAGAGTTGGCATCTAGGAGACTATGTCCTCCCTGCACCCCCCAGGAATCATTGCTAATACTGGGAACAAAGTTGGATTTCCTATAGTAATGTGTCATGGAGGATGCATACTTTATTCAGATATTAATAGATACAGTGGCCCTCAAGGCTGGAAAATTTGGATACTATGGTTCCAGTAACAGGCACAGATTCTTTCACAACTAGCAGTGTGTATACAACACACTTTGTTTTCATGCCCAGCTGGTATGGAGGCCACAGCTTCCAAATAAACGGATTTATCTGTGAAGCTGAGTTCTAACTCTTCTTGGTATCTGGAATTTTCCATTCATCTAGCTAGCTCTCCAAGGGTCAATTCTCAGACTGCCATAAAGTAATTTCTTACATTTTAGAGGTTTATATGTAGGTTGATCTAAATAGGACGATTCACAAGTGGAAGAAGTATGGAGTAGACTATTTGGCAAATTGTACTCTCAAGGCTACAGCTTAAAAAGGCAACGTTTGCTGCACCTGGGTATTGTTATGTTCAGGACACTGTCAGTGCAGATGCTCCTTTATTTGAATAAGATCTTAAAGGTATGTTATAAAAGGATCTCATTAAAGTTACTCTCCTGGTCTTTCCTCTTCACCACAAATGTAATTGCAGTGTGTGGCAAGTTTCCTATTTGGGAGGAATAGTCACTCAATTCTAGGAGGCAGAGTTCCTGGAATCTCCAACTCAATTTAAATTACAAATGCACATAAATGAGGGAGGACTTACAGTAGGTTGGTGTTAAAAGATTGATGTATGGGGCTTCCCTGGTAGCGCAGTGGTTGAGAGTCTGCCTGCTGAAGCAGGGGACACAGATTTGTGCCCCGGTCCGGGAGGATCCCACATGCCGCGGAGCGGCTGGGCCCGTGAGCCGTGGCCGCTGAGCCTGCGCGTCTGGAGCCTGTGCTCCGCAAAGGGAGAGGCCACAACAGTGAGAGGCCCACGTACCGCAAAAAAAAAAAAAAAGATTGATGCACGGACGTAAGGAAGTCCCCAGGGCATCAAATCACATCCGGCTTTATCCAATAATTTTGTTTGCCACAAATCAGAAAACTGAACCTCTAAGCTAGCTGCTGCCAAGTTCACCACGATGCCTCACCCATGAAAAGTGGTGCAGCTGTGTGTGCATTTCACAGTATGAAGTGCTGTTTATGCTTCATGACTCATCTTTCCTATCCTTGGGCAGCCTAGGAGCATTGCTGCCTAGGAGGTCATTGGGCATTTCTTCCCCCAGTTCAGGCAAATATCTCCCAATCAGACAAGAGGAAGCCCTCAAGGGAAAATAGAACTAAAAAGAAACACAGAGGTTTAGCTTAATGAAATAACAGATGAATATTTAAACTAATTTAAGTATGACCAATGAGCTGCATAAACTTTATCATTAATCACTCTGGCACACATGAGCTTGTTTTCCCGGCTAAAAATTATGCCATTAAAATTCAGTAAAACTCAGTCACATGCCTCTCTCTCTAGTGACCATGGTTAGTGTTGATGATTCCCAAGTTTATGATGGATTCTGTTCATGACTTGAAAGACTTTTGTCTCCTCTCTTTACCTTTTGGGAATCAGTAATTTCAGAGGAACCATGGAGCTGAGGTTTGACTGGGAACAACTGTCTCAGATTTCTAATATCCTTACAAGAGTCGTTATGGCGGCACTGTGATGAGAGCCGGGATGGAGCTGCTACAGGTGAAACCCAAGGAAGTGACTGGACACAACAGTTTTAGTCCACGGCCGCCTATGAGCTATTTAACAGTGTTGCATAAGCAGGGCCATGGTGCCCCACCTCAGGGAATCTAAGTTCAGGTGTCAAGCATGAAGAAGCCCTTCCTGACAACAGGGCTTTCAAAGCTCTGTTCCCATCACTGTTTCTATACCACTGATGATCCTGCAGAGAGTGTGGCTACAAGAGCCTGCAGACCCAGGGGCTCAGGTTAGGAAGATGAGAGCATCAGGCAGCCATTCACAGAGTTCACGGAAAAAGACACAAAGCAGTAATAAGAGTGCAAAGGAAAATAGTGGGCGGGCGTGCCAGCATGGCCCAGACAGAAGCAACATGGACCCAAGTGTTCCCACAGCCATGGTCATGGAGGTGGCTCCCACTCCACAGGGAGAAGCGACCCTGGACAGTCTTCATAGATGTTGTTTTTTTAACCGGAGACTGCTGTATGTAGTTCCTATTTAGAGTGTGCAGTCCCTCACTTTAGAAAACTCTGTTGTTGTCATCACAAAGCCCTGATATAAAGAATCCTCATGAAAAGTTTATGTGCAATACTTGGATCAGATTGGGGCAGAGGCGCCTGAAGTGAGAAGGGAAGGGAGTAGCAAGGGTGATGCTGCAGGCATGGAAAAGAAGGGGGTGTGCAGCAAGCGAGGCAAAGCCCAGGGGGTGGCCACAGCATCCTCCTCTGTATCCGCCCTTCATGCCCACAAAGGAGATGGAGACAGTGACGACGGAACACGGAAGAAGCCAAGGCAGGTGTCCATGATTCCTTCCCCCTCTCACCCCGTCCTCCAGCCCTGACTCTGTACAGCTTTGGGACAGTCACTGAGTCTTTGGGATGCACTGTCCTGACTTCCCAGGTCTGAGTGAGGTGCCTTCTTTTTGTGCCGCCGCATTCCTGCACTGAGGGTACTGGCCTGTGCCCCTGTCTGCATTCTGTCCTTTAAGCCCGGAGAGCACGCAGTCCTTTCCAGCCCGCCACTGAGTTCCCAGGGGCCACCTCACACCCTCACTGCCCTGTAGGGCTGCTCAACAGTATTTGTCCAATTGAATGAAATTGAGGCTGTCGGTTCTTCACAAGTTAGGCGTTCCCTCGCCCACTGGCCCCCTGGAAGAAGCCCCTCTCATCCTTCAGGACTCGGTGCTGGGGTGCCACTTCGAGAAATCGTCCCTGATGCCTGCCCACTCAGACAGACTGCCCACGGTCTCCTCAGCGGCCCTGTCCTGACTTCCGGCCAAGCAGCAGATCACAATTTATTCTACTTCCCTATTTACAAGACTGCTTTCCTTCCAAACAATAAGCCCCTTTAAGGTGGAGAGCGTGTCTTATTGTTCTTTTGTGTCCCTAATACCTAGCTGACTCACTGGCACATAGCAGATGTTTCATGTGTATTTGATAAATGCCATTGAGTTGACATGTGGGAGACTGAGTCCCCAAAAGAGCCATCCTGCCTTGATTCTGCAATTGCTTGTCCAACCATCTTGGCGTTATTCTTTTTCCGGCTTTATTGTCAGAAACCCACTCAACGGTCTCCAGAAGGCATGGAAATAGGAGCAGGTGCTAACTGAAGGCGTGACGCGTGTCCTGCTTCACCGGGGCACAAGGTGGAGAAGAAGAAATACGAGAAATGATTCAATAACCAAGTCAGGGACTGACAGTCTCGGCGCAGAGCGGCGCCCGTTCCCAGGAGGTGCCTGAGATTTACCCCATTCCAGGATCTGACCTTTTCGGTTTTCCTTTAATTACGGCAGAACTCAGTCCTGCTGGGTTTCTTTTTCACACTCACCTCAGGAGACATACACATTGTGTGTTCCAACAAAGTAGTCCGAAGAAAGGTAATTAAAGGTGTTTATCATAAAAAAGGAAAATATACTTTGCTTTAGCTTAAGCCAGATTCCATGTTTTAAGGCAGACAATAAATATATAAAAGGAAAAAATATTGTTTTACTGAAATGGTGGGGCACACAATCATAAACTCCCTCCTTGAATCACTTAGTCCCGCCAATGCAGAAAACACTAAATAGATAAAATTAACTAAATGCCTTTAACTAGTATATTTCTTGACCAAAAATAATATGAATGCTCAGGTGAAGATGACTGATCAGTAGACTAAGAATACCACAGTAAACGTTACTGAACATTTATCTTTGCAGATCACAGCTTTGTACTCCCCCTGCCCCACCTCTTTTATATGTTTTGGGAAAAATATGCCTGCTTAGACCACATGGATATCTAGTAAACTTGAGAATATAGCTAATCCGAGACTAGTGATAAAAATAAGATGAATTGCTCTTGCTTTGCTTTGGTGAAAAAATAAAAATAAAAAAATCGAAAAGCATGTCATAATTGTGTGTGCCCAGTACAGGGAATAGAACTTTCTTTCTCTCTTTGTTTTAGCATCCTGGTAAAGGCTAAAGAAGAAGAAAAGTAGCTCCAGCCTTCGAGGATAATTCAGGGTGGGGAACTGACAGATAAACTACTGGGAATAATTAATAATAACAACTATTAGCACATAAGCCTCAATTACCTGACAGCTAAAGGTGCAGTAATATCCTTTGGTTTTTGGTTGTTCAGAGAAGTAAGTAAAGAATGCTCTGAATAAGCAGACCAAAATTAGATGTTGAAGAACCAGGAGGATTTCAGTTGGCAAGAAGAGGAAGCAACGTCCCACATCTGCAAATGGGGAAGCTGTAGGCCGGCTGGAAGGATACTGGGTGGTCTGGGTCCCGGGTCCTGGAAAAGTGAGAATTCCTATCGTGATGCTGGAAGATGCAGTCTGAAGAAGCCAGAAGATGAAGGCTGGGGGAGATGTGGGGCCACAACAAGGAGGACTATGAAAGTCATGCTAAAGAAAAGGCCTCGGGAATTCTTTGGAGAATTATTTTCACGCCGGTAAAAACATTTTCACGCTTATGTCCTGGAATATTCACAGCCCACCTCTGCTGCAGACTGCTCTAGGCTGGGGGGAGGCAAAAAGCAGGGCCAGGACAGGAACAGACACTTGCCACCAAAATGACGCTAAAGATTTCCAACAGTGATTTCATAAAACCCCGCGGTTGCAAGAGACCTTGAGTTCACCGGTCTTCACATTTCTGGGAGCTCTGGACCAATTTAGAGGGAGAAGAACACCGTGACCCACTTTTCCCAACAACTTTTCAGTTCAAGAAAATGAGCTAAACAAACAAACCTTTGTTAGATGCAAGCCCAGCCTCTGACAGAACCTGATGTAGGTTTATCGTGAGAGTCATACTCTCTTTATGTCACAATGCAAGTACGTGACACGCGTTCATGTGATACAGGTCTGGGTTGGAAACCACGGTGCGGGACGCTCCTGGGTACTGCTGGCTATTGGTCTCAGTCGCTTTCTCTACTGAGTAAAGAGATGCCTTGGCTTTCCCCTCCCAATGTACCCACATGCTCAACGCGGTCTCAAATATAACTTGTTCTTCAAACCCTCATGTCTTCTCATTTTCCACTCTTTCCTTATTTTGTATGATTCTAGTTCACTGTGTGACTTTTTTCCTTAGCTACTAAGGAATATGTTTTTGAAAATTCAACCAAGAACATGCTTGTATTTACCGTCATCCTTTAGAAATGAATTTCCAGCCCCCTTGCACAGATAATCACTCAGCTCTATCTTACAACCATAAATATTACAAAGAAATAAACTGACAGTAACAAATTATGGGAACTTGACCACTACTATCGTCAGCCCCATATTTATGGAGTCCTCCTAAAGTACCCGCGCTAACGGCTCAATAAATCAATAGTTAGCCGCGGTTGCAATTAGGCCTTGGGTCTCTTGTAGATATTCATAAACCCGAGGAGATTAGATGCGAGACTGGTGTCAGAAACTGCATGTACCAATCATACTGTTTTTCACAATATGATGAAAAACAGTTTCTAGGGAGCAGCAAGACCTCCTGGGATGCCCTGAGAGCATTCTTGGGATCCGTGTGCATCTGAGAATGCTTTTTCCCTATCTTTGTGGTGATTCTGAAGAGGAAGCATTTGTATCTTATGAAGTCTTGCACAGGAAGATTAAAAACGTCCGTCACTGCCTTTCACAAAAACAAACAAAACCTCGGGCCATCAGAGGTGTGGGTAGACAACCTTATTTTGACCAGGCATTCTTTTATCTGTTTTGAAGCAACATTTTCCCAAATGGGATGTATATTTTCAGGGGGGGGTTCAATGGGCTGCAATTATGTCATTTACTAGAGTACACTCCTCCATGGTCAGTTTCAAAATCATTCTAACACGATGGGCGTTTCTTATTCATGTCTATGGTGGAAAGCCTTGACAATGCTCTCATGACTGAGTAGTGTCACACGGTTTTAGAATCATTCTAGTCACACAGAAGTCAATAGTTAGATACTACTTAGATTCTGGTTCTGGTTTAGATTCTAAAACTAGTGCACAGAACAGATTTTGACCAAGTTTTACAGTTTATGAAACCAACCTAAGATTCCATTTTAATTCATATTATTAATTTTTTAATATTATATATTTAGTTACTGTCAATTTTTAACATAAGCAGCCTTTTAATGTAATAGGTATGAAAACATTTAATGACTCCAAGTCCCATATATAAATATAAAGAACTTTTACTACCTCCATTATATCTGCTTCACTTTGAAATATTTACTAAAATGTAGTTTCTTTGTTTACCAAATAGACTACGATAACAGCAGTTAGTTTCATAACATATTGATAGAGTTTTGAAAAGATTGAATTATTAAGGAAAAAATGTTTATTTTCCTTTTGTTCATTTCTGGGACCAAGTTGGGCAACCGTATGCAGATGCGAAGTGTGGACAGAGAGCTCAAGGCAAGACTGTGCTGAACTGACGCCAGCCATGGAGTTTATCCTGACCATCTACCAAGAGATCTTGTGCTTTGTGTCTAGGCATCATCACAATGCATGATAGATGAACTGAGTTTAAGGAAATACCCTTCCTGAATATCTCTCTTCAAATCCAAAAACGAATAAGACTTTCCTTTATTTGAGAATTTTGGGAAGGGGGGTGCTCTATCCTTGGGATGTATTAGTCAAGAAACCTGAATAAGTGGACAGATCTGTTGAAGAAAGGGAAGGAATGATTTCCAGAAATACTCCCCTTTCAGAAACCTCCCATTTACATGCTATCACACACGACTTAAATTTAGGACCTAAGATTATTTTAAAAACCTATGTGATTAGGGGAAAGATAATACCTTTTTACTTGACAACCAGAAATTTCCCTACTACAGATACACCAAAAATGTTAGCTGGGGAGTATGATTATGGTAACTTTTCCTTTCTTTACACTTCTCTGTATTTTCCAAAATTTTTATAATGGGCATGTGTGACTTTTATAATCAGGAAAAAAGTATTCTCTTGTGAATCCTCTTGAATCTGCTGCTCTCTTTCATCTCTCCACCTCTGTGTCTCTTCAACTACTTTTCCCAGATAAGCTAGACACACACAGATACACAGTTCGGTGTGAGCATGGCGACATAGTGATCTTATGAGGAGTCAGCTTCACTGGAGCATCTGGGTGACTCTGGAATTGAGAGGTAGTGATGGGAGGCTACAGTGGGAAGTGGCCACACCAAAGCCACCAGAATAGCTCTGAATCACAGCTCTGACTCCAGGGCTGGTATGGGCAGACACAGGTGTCATCGCCAGTGCCATCTCTGGGTGGAGGTCAGAGGTCTGCAGTAAAAACAGACTCTTCCTTGGGAGAAGATGAGCCCACCGTGTTCTTCTGCATGTGGGGATACACATGCAGGCACAAGAGACTGGACGTCTTAATTCAAAACTGGTGCCCGAATCACAGGGGCATGTGCTTCTTACAACATTTGGAGCCAAAAGTAAATAAAACTGTACAGATCGCTCACAAGGCTTGTCAGTTTTCTTGGCTTCAAAAAACTTTCTTGTGAATGCAGTTGGTAAGGGAAGCTTGAAATCAGAAGCTAACGGCCCTTTTCATTAGGCTCTGATACTATGTTTTTGGGTAAAGTGAGTTGGTGAATTGGAAAGGACTAGGATTTGAGCTCCTAAAATACTGAAAGTATGTAGTCTAATCTACCAGATCTACAAAACAGTGTTGAAATCTCTCACCTGGAAACTTTCATTTTGAAAGCTGCTTATTAATCTCTGTGTATTCTGGATAGAAATCCTGGGGGGGGGGAAATCAATTTTCCTACCAGCATCGAGGCAAAGTATATGCAGAAGCACGTGCCTCTGACGTGTTACACCCTTTTGAGGAGGAAAGAGGTGTGCGTTTGGATCTGGGGATGTTTAAGGAAAACTTGGAAATGGGGTGTAATGTTTCCAGGTCAGTTTAGCACTTTGACTACAAATTAAGTGATGCTCAATAGTGTGGAGGTTCAAAATCATGTCAGACATCCGTCTGTGATCATTTGCACAGAACAGCAGCAGCAAGAGGCACAAGCTTTGTGACATCAGGTCTCCTGAATGCCTTCCTGATTTGGGTGATCCTGACCCGGGAATGCTGCTGAGACCTGGCGTTTGTAAGCAGAGCCCACTGTGCCAGGGTCACAGAGGGGGAGCTGTTTCCTCTGTTTGTAAAGTTGAATGTTGAATCAACACAAAAGGAGCCCCAGGAAACCAGGAAATCAGTTCAGCACGGAGGACATCAGCACTTACACATCCGAGATGCTAAAAGTGCCATTAAAGCTCTTTAACCACAAACAGCAAGGCTGGAATCTGCATCTACTTGAAAACATACTAAATTATGTTCTACAAGTTAAGGAGTAAGATCGTGGATTTCCTTCATGCTAATAGGCTGGCATTTTCAGTCAGACCTGTTCAAGCAGCCCTGGACAATGGTGTTACAAAGAAAGTGTTTACTCTCAGGAAAAACAAAAGTGACCTGCGCTGTAAAAACGCAAGGGCATGGCTGTGGGCTCAACGACAATAACAACAGATAATGTTTTGTCCTAAATTCCTCCTCACGAGAACCTCACACAAAAATAAACCCTTCCCCAGTTTTCTTTACTCAAAACCTCCTCTCTCAGTAGGGCTTCCTTCATCACCACAGCAGGTGTAGATGTGATCTGTCCTAATTCCAGCACGCTGCCACAGCCTGCAGCCGGCTGAAATTTCCAGGTTGGTTCCAGTGAGTGTCTGCTTTCTTTTAACTTGGAGTTTTCCTTCTTTAATTAGGGCCTCTGCTGAGATCTCCAACCTGTGCCGTGTGGGTTCTCAGTGTTTCATTAATAGGTTTCAAAACTTCTCCTTGATCTCTTTATACTCACGAAGGGTGGCAGGTAACTCACGTGGAAACAGGAGCAGAGTGAGACGGCTGCTCCAATGTTTTGGTGACATTTGGGGAGTAGCAGAGCTACTTGCTAAAGTTTTCTATTTTATCAGTAGGCTTTGATGTATGGATTTAGGGAAAGTGACCAAATTTATGGTGAAATGGTGGTTAGGATCTCTGCAGGATGTCAAGTAAATAAAATAAAGAATGATGGTATTTCAGTCCCCAAGAGCCCTTTCTCAGTTTATCTATGTGCAAAGTTTTGTTGTTGTTGCTATTCATGTGAAATGAAACTATTCCATTCTTAAGCTCATCGAAAAGACCATGTCAAAGAGAGGTGGGATTCTTTCATATTTACTTGCTTCTATTTCTTTTTAAAACTCATGTTCAAGTATCAAGTTTAAAACGTAGTAATACTGGGCAGTCCCCAGCTGGTGAATGGATTCTGCTGCAAATTTTCATTTGTGAACTTATTTGGAATTCTGAGCCCATTTTCCCAGAAACGCTATAGTGACTGAGTTCCAAATGAGGACTTTAATACTTTTAATACCACCTGAGATAAAATGTAATAAGTTATGCAGAGGATTCAGCATTGCAATCATTCAGGAGCATTGCAATATATATACTTCTGAGTATTATCAAATGTATGGCTCAAAAACTAAACCATGGTTAATTTTCTGGTACTGAGCAGTATCAGCTGACACTATTTTGTTTCCATGATCATGGTCCTTCATTTTGTAGTTGAAAATGGACCACATAGGTCCATTTTACTCATGACGTTACTTAACTTTATTGCAAATTATACCATCAAACATATATGCGTTCTGTATCAAACACTAACCAATAGCTATTCCCACATTTTCTTTTACTGCAGAGCCTATAAGTCACGGCCACAAATAGATCAATCTAAGGCAATTAGGGATATTCTATTCCTCATGCCAATAACTGATTGACTTAGGGACTGACATATGGTTCAATGATTCAGTTCTGGTCAATGAAACATAGCGAGAGGTCCACTTAGTAATTTTTGAGAAAGTGCCTTTTTTCCCCCTTCGAACATAGAAATAAAATAAAGTAATAATCTCTTTTCTGCTGGATGTTGCATCTCTGTCTTCATGTGATGCCTGGAATTGGGGTGACCTTTTGGAAGGGTGGGCATGGGGTGGGGTTGCCATCTAGTCGAGTTTTAAGGAATATGCTGCGAGCACAAGATTCTCTACTTCTCTCAAATATCATGACAGTTAATACCTCTCTCTATTTAAGTCCTTGCATTGTGAGTAAATGGGGCATTCACTGCTGATAGCACCTCATCTGCTTACTTAGAGCTTTACTGATATTTCAGTTCCACTATGTATTCTGCATGGAGGAAAATCTTTGAAACCAACACACTGGAGCAATACCTCTCTTACCCTGAATAAGGTCAGTTCGAGAATAAGTTTCTATTGTCAGCATGCTGGGGTGAGGTTGGAAAAGGAAAAATACATTTTCCCAGCTTCTCCTGAATGGAATCTATGCTCTCCTGCTTTCAGCATTGTGAAAACTACCAGAGTATCAGGTCCCTGTTCATTTAACTGGCGCGGGGGTGCTCATCACTTGTGCATAATATAAGAACAGCAAATTTAAACTATAATGAGATGCCATATTACCACTATCAGGTTGTCAAAGTACATACACAGAGTTCATACTATTTGATTAAATGTATTACACATTTCCAAACTATTTGATTAAATGTATTACACGTTTCCAAAAACCAGATCAAAGCCATTGATTTCTATATTTTAAATAGATGCATTATATTATATGTGAATTACATCTCAATAAAAGTGTCAAAATTTGCATTTCTATACACCAGCCATAGATAGCTGGGCCACTGGTTGGTGAGGGTGTGGGAATACAGGCACTGTTATATTTTACCAGTGGGAGGCTAAGCTGGTATGACTTTTTCAGGGGCATTTCGTAAAAATCTTAGAAAATTAAAATATCTCTTAAACTTAACCCAGAAATTCCACTTCCAGGAATGTTTCCTTAGAGATAGGCTCTACGTATCCATCAAGTATGTACAAGGATATTATTGTAGTATTATGCATAATGGCAAAAGCGTTGCTTATGAAAGTCTTATATTTAACTTTTTTTTTTTTTTTTTTTTTTGCGGTACGCGGGCCTCTCACTGTTGTGGCCTCTCCCGCCGCAGAGCACAGGCTCCGGACACGCAGGCTCAGCAGCCACGGCTCACGGGCCCAGCCACTCCGCGGCATGTGGGATCTTCCCGGACCGGGGCACGAACCCGTGTCCCCTGCATCGGCAGCCAGACTCTCAACCACTGCGCCACCAGGGAAGCCCCAGTCTTCAATTCTTTAAAGAAGATATAATCAACTTTTCATTTCTGGTATTATGACAAACTAGCGGGTCTGAAAATCTACAAAATAATTCCTATAAATGCTGCATAAAACATAACAAGTGTTCTTTCAATTCATAGCTGAGCACTTGAGAAGGTAAGCAAAATCCTGAGGCCATACAAGGGAGCCAGGGATGACTATGAGAGTGGTGAGCTGCCACTTCTCTGGGGACATTTCCTTGTCTTGGAAAACAAGAGAATTGAGGGTGTGCAGTTTTCCAGGGACAAGGAAATGCCTAGAGTTCCCCCAGGGTGGAGTGTTGGAATCTGGAGGTGAAGCCCCTCCAGGCTGTATCTTCAATGCTAAGTGAGGCTAGGAAGGCATCCGGCCAGCAGCCACAGGAAATGGTGATGAGTCATCTGTCTGGCCCAGGATAATGGATCAGCAAAAAAACCCTCTCCTGAAAGTTCATACCAACAGGCCTGCCCTCACACAGGTTTACCATTTGAACTTAGAGTGTCCAGGAAATCCCAAGTCAAGAAATAAACATAAACAGGAGCCAGGCATGTATCAAGGCACCTGCCAGAAGCAAACCCAAATCTTCGCAGCACTGATCAACATCAACCGAAGATAGTGTGTGTCCCAGAGACTGCGAAGCGCAAAGAGTAAGTCAAAGGATAACAAAACATTACAAAATGGAGAGAAAATAAGTCACTGTGAAGAGTGTCAGGAAAAAACTCCTAGACCCTCAAAATAATGGAATAATTATAAACAAGATACAAAACAAATATACATATATAGAATGCTTGTAAGGTAGATAAGAAAAAATTGAAAATGTAAGAAAATAATAAAATACCATCTAGAAAGTTGGGCCAATTTAAGGCAAGCCAAAAGGAAAGTTTAGAAATAAAAAGTATAATCAGTAATAGCCCCAAACTGGAAACTGGATATATGAATGGTGATATATTTATACAATGGAATACTCTACAGCAATAAAAATAAATGGACACAACTACAGATAAAAACTTGGATGAGTCTCAGAAATATAATGTTGAGTGAAAGAGGCTAGATACAGAGTTGATACTATTTCATTAAATGTATTACACATTTCCAAAGACAGATCAAAGCCATTGATTTATATTATTTTAAAGAGATGAATTATATTAAACTGTCAAAATTTTCATTTCTATATACCAGCAATAGTTAGAAGATGGAATTTGTTAAAAGATAGTACTTTTTAAAAAAGGAAGATCCTGAGAACTCCCTGGCGGTCCAGTGGTTAGGACTCCGCACTCTCACTGCGGAGGGCCTGGGGGTTCAATCCCTGGTCAGGGAACTAAGATCCCACAAGCCACGTGGCCAAAAAAAAAAAAAAAAGAAGAAAAAAATTTTAAAAATGATACTATTTGTAATAGCAAGATGTGCGTAAATTTTACCTAAAACGTCAAAAAGTTAATTAAAAATCAACAACGTGAGGAGATTTATTCTATCAGAGACCAAGTCCCATTTAAAAGATGCATCCATCCAGAATGAGATTTGTGCAGCACTGACAATATGACCAAAGGAACAAAACAGAGAGTCCCCAAAAGAGACCTGTGTATGTATAAAACTTGATGTGTGTTGATAATAGGGGAGGCTATGCATGTGTGGGGACAGAAGGTATATAGGAAATCTCTGTACCTTCTGCTCAAGTTTTGCTGGGAACCTAAAACTTCTTTAAAAACTAAGGTCTAATACAAAAACAAAACAAAACGTAACAACAACAACAAAAAAACCTTGATGTATGATAGTGGTGGCTTTCCAAGTCAGTGGAGAAAGGATTTTTTTCCCCCCACGTATGATAATGGAAAATTTGGTTACTCATACATCAAAAATAAGAAAGTCAATCCTTATCTTGTGCCATGTCAAAAAATGAGTTCCATATATATTAGTGACCTAAACATAAAGAAAGAGTTAAAACTTCTCAAAGAAAAAAAGATTCTCACTATGGCATGGAGCGCAAGAGACAATACTTTTATGACACAAAACATAAACTTGAAAAGGAAAATTGATAAATTCTACTGTATTCAAATTAAAACCTCCTGTGCATCAAAATATATCATAATCCAAATGAAAAGAAAGACCAAGGCTAGGAGATAACTGTAATGTATACAAGTGATAAAGTATTAATATCTGGTCTCTCTATATATCAACATAATATCAGTATAACTGTCAAGCCTATAAACATAAATTAAGATTTGAAGAAAAATGAAAATATACTCAATCTCACCATTAATCAGAAAAACCCAATTTAAATTAGTTTATTGTCATCAGTTTATATGATCAAATTGGTATAACTAAATTAGTCAATACTAATTGTTATGGAGTAAGTTGAGCCAAAGTAGCTTTTAGAAACTTACTTGGGAGTGTAAATTGGTAGAATAATCTGGAAATATCTAACAAAACCCTTTACAACCCTGTAAACACACATAGATATAGGTACCTTAGAGAAACTTGCATATAACTACACAGAAACAGTAAATGAATTCTCAGAGGAGTGATATTTGCAACACTAAAAAGCTAGAAGCAACTTAAATTTTCGTAAAAGAATATGTGAATAACTTGTAGTATAGTCATGTGAATGGAAAACCCTAAGACAGAAAAATGTAATGAACGACAGCTGTATACATCGATATAAGTAACTTTCAGAAACAATATATTGAATGAAAAAGTTTCGGAAATATGTATTATATGATGGTATTTATTTAAAGTTTAAAATATGCAAAACACACATGGACAGAGGCAGTCTTTGCTTTGCAAAGTTCTGATATGCACAAATTCTAGTTACCATGGTTTAGTCGAATACACCAGTGCCCTGACAACTTTATTCAAATTTCAGTTACCATGGTATAGTAAGTGTGAGTAATTGCATGATATACTAATTTCATTGTGCAGATGCATAATGTTCAAGCTTCATTGCTAGTTCTCCTGTCCACAAAACTTCAGAAATAACAGATGTGCATCATGATCACTGACAAGTCATGTCACTTCTTTCAAAGTCTGTTGGTGATTGGTCACTGCACGTCTGTCGTTCTTTTCACACACAGACAGCAAAGCATGTAATTGTGTGGCCTCTTTGTCTCCCAGTGATAAACCCTGTACATTTTTACAAAAATGGACAGTTGAAAGAGGGTTTGGCCAACAAAGATGAAAGTGCATCAAGGAAATGAAAAGTGAGAGGGCTGCAAGTGGAATATGAATTGAACATGAATGGAGTTTGGAGAAGGAGCAGTTGAGTCTGCCACTGTGCGAGAGACTCTAGCTATGCACTCAGAGGTACTCGGTGAAGCAAACTTATCTACATAAACAAGGAAAGTGGTTGTGAACATAAAAAGGATACAAGATGTTCTAGAGGAAGTGACAATGGCACAATATTTCACATTAAAGGAACTCTCAGAGAGATGACTTTGAAAGAACAAAGGATAAAATTATAGAAGCTGATTCAAGCTTAGAAAGGAGTGTGACCGCAAAAGATTTCTTGCTCCATATTGCAAGTGATACAATGAGAAGAGATAGGAAGCACTGTCTGAGCTACTCCTGGTACATGTTTTACAAAGAAACAAAACACTTTAACCTGCAATGTTTATAATGTTCTAAATTACAGTGAAGAAATATTAGTTTTATTAATTTTTCTTTTCTTATACATTCATTACTGACAGCAAGTTTTCAAATATTTTGACAAAATCCTTAAAAGTTATGAAACTATTGTAATTTTTGTCATTGATTATTAATATTGCACTGAATAGTTTCAGCCTGTACATTCATTTTTATGTCTCAGAACTGTAGAAAACAAAGACTGCCTACATATACTTATATACAACAAGTAAATAAAAGTGTAAGGATATGCAAGAGAATGACAAATGACAAGTCCAGCATATTATATTCCCTTTGGAATATATAAAAGAGAAAATATGATTAAGGACAGGTACACAGTAGGCTTCAACTGTATTTGTAATATTTTTAATGTTTTATCTGGTGGTGGCTATCTGAAAGTTATCTGATTACTTTATGCTTTTTTATAAGTCTAAAATGTTTTATTAGAAGGAAAAGAAATAATAACCATGTCAAAGAGAAACAATGTTTTTACAGAAAATGTAAGGAGCCCTGGAAAATATAAGTAGCCCCTTGACTTGGGCTGTCCATCTTACAAATGCAGTGCAAAATCTTTAAGGAAAAATATGAGCTTCTGGAAAACTTGCTGTTTCTTTGATTAAAAGTTGCTAATAGGGCTTCCCTGGTGGCGCAGTGGTTGAGCGTCCGCCTGCCGATGCAGGGGACACGGGTTCGTGCCCCGGTCCGGGAAGATTCCATGTGCCGCGGAGCGGCTGGGCCCGTGAGCCATGGCCACTGAGCCTGTGCGTCCGGAGCCTGTGCTCTGCAGCGGGAGAGGCCACAACAGTGAGAGGCCCGCATACAGCAAAAAAAAAAAAAAAAAAAAAAAAGTTGCTAATAGTGAGGAAGTAAACTGCACATGCTCACCTAGTCCCTTCCATTCAATTCACAGGCTATCATATGATTTCAAGAACTAACTCTAAGGTTAAGCTCAGAGGCACCCTCAAAGAAGATCAGACTTTATGGTTCTTAAGACGTTTGCCATGAAGAAATGCCCTGTGAGGGTTAGGTGGAAAGAAAGTTTCTGGGTCAACAAGAAAGTGATAAATCAGACATGAGAACCAAAACATGCCTTTCTGCTTTAAAACTTTTCAGGCGGCAAATTCTCATTATTCTAGAAAGCATTTTCGCCTAGTTCTTTTCTTATGAACCTTGTAAAACAAATTGTTAGACATATTAGTTTCCTATTGCTGCTGTAACAAACTTAGTGGTAATTTCTTATCTTACAAACTATAGGTCAGAAGGCTGCCGTGGATCTCGTGAGACTAAAATCGAGTGTCGGCAGGGCTGCATTCCTTTCTGGAGGCTCTGAGGAAGAATCCGTTTCCTTGCCTTCTAGAGGTCCCCCGCGTTCCTTGGCTCAGGACCCCTCTCCTCCAGCTTCAAAGCCAGCAAGAGTAGACTGAGTCCTCCTGTCCCACCCCTCTGCCCCTCCCCTGCTGCCTCCTTTTTCCTCTTTTAAGGACACGTGTGATTAGATTGGACCTACCCAGATAATCCAGGATCATCTCCCCATTTTAAGGTCCATAACACTCAACACTGACACCGACAAAGTCCCTTCTGCCATGTAAGGTAACACATTCTCACGTTCTGAAGATGAGGATGTGTACACCTTTGAAGTGGGAGAGGCACAGTTCTTCCCACCACAGATATTTCTCAGTTCAGCTGCTGTACAGGAATTCAAAACCCCAGGCCAAGACCCCGGCATTTTACTGTATCCTGTGTTATATGAGTGTGGAATGCAAGTTAACTCAGGGTTGGAAATCACTCATAAATTTTCTTTGGAGTTTTGACTGGTGATACAAAGGAAGCTAGAAGTTTTACCCTAAAACAAAGTATTTAGAGCAGTACAATCACTATCACCACATACCTACCACTAATATAATCAACCCTAGAGCACAAACTCAATCAAGCCTTAAGGTCGATTCTTATGGTGCTTGGTCTGTAGTGGGGAATAAATGGTCTTTCTGTGTTACCAACGCAAATCTCAGACCTGTGTTCCCTGAGATTTGGTGGGAGGTTTCGTTTTCACATTTCAGTATTATTTTCAGCCAGAAGTACACATAGATCTGTAGTTTCAGGGCTTTAGATGCAGTCTAACTTATAATGAGGCAGATTATTTCTATATTGTCAATGTAAAAGACTGCTTACAGAGGAGAATAGCATAATTTCTCCATAAGCAGCACAATTTATTTATCTGAACTTCAGAAAATATCGTATTTCTACTCTGGTAGTATTGAGGCAATTGAAGTAATCCCCCAAGTCCCATGAAAAAGTCCTATCTTTTCTGAATTTGCTCTGTTTGGTTGAGAGCACTTAGATGTCTACTGAAATATGTGTTTACTTAATAGAAGACAAGGCACCATTTGCCATCAATAAACTCACCAGGAAAAGAGATTAAATAATGAAACGTGTAAAGCATGTGTACTGCACGGTATTGAAACCAACAATGTTGCAAGAGCACCTGAATCCTTTAGCGCTTAGTTTCTTCCAAATAAGTTTTTCTACAATAACTGTTCTCAGAAATGACCTTTCCTTCTGTTTTCTATAAGAACTGTTTTCAGAAATGACCTTTCCTTCTGTTTATATAAGGCAAATCAGATGTACACATGAGTCTTGATAAATGAGTGAGCCAGAGACATAAAAGCTTAAGAAATATTTGCTGGAATGCTCTATATATTCTTATGAGTCCAAGGATCTGGTGTTCATGGAAGCTTAGCCGCTCTTGAATGTACAAATTACTGTGAACATCTACTTGAAAACTGAGAGAAATTATCTGAATTGCCCACTTTTGTGAAAGAACAGAATGTGATTTAGAATTTTCTCCCATCAATTCTTTTCTTTTTCCTCTGAGCACATGTCCAAACAAACAAACCAAAGACAAAAAAAATAAAAATCTGCAGCATTAGCCATCTGGTATCAAATCTGTAAGCCTGATTTGGGCCTTTTTTCTTTTTTTTTTTTGTTCTGGGACATTCAAGTTCCTCTTAAGCTTATTGGCATACAGTACAGGCTCATTTCTCATAGAATCTTTCTTTCATATTTTCTATTTGGAAACATCAATATTCCTGCTTTCAGATGTTGCTATCACTGTTCTCTCTGTGCCTGGGTCCCACCCTGGGCTTTCACAAGCCTTTGTGCTCAGAGAGATGATTTGGATACTGTAGATATGTAGAGATTCATTAGTAATATGATCATCATTTTGTGTTCTGTGTTGCTTGTTTTTTCCCAAGATCACAAATGCGTGTAGGATATTTAAGAGGGATACAGACACCAGATGAATGCTATTTGGAAGGGTCACAGACTCTTACACGAATCTACTGAAAACAATGGTGCCCCAGGGGACCGTGGACCCCTGGAAAAACACCCCTATGGGATTATACCGAAGTGCAGTGGCTCGAGTTAAACCACTTTGGAGAACAACTGAATCAAAACAAAGGTCTCTTTAGTAACTAAGCAATAATACTTCTAAATGGTGCTGGACTACTGAAGCAGCACAGTGCCAGGCTCATTGGAAAACAAGAACCTTTCGAAGCTTGCTGGCTCCTTCAGATCAATTTATAACATCCTCCATGGATCATATATTCCTAAAATAAGACTGAGCCTTTTGAGGGAAGATATTTGTAAGATGCTGTTTCACCTTAGCCCCCATTTTCCAGTTTATGACATCTGCAAGCTGCTCTCGATGCCATGGGGTACTGACGTGCCCTTCAGCGTCTCCCCTGCCTGCAGAGGATGCGGGACAGTGAGCGGGCTGCGCAGCAGGGCTTCGGGAGGACACGACGGCTGCGTGTCTGCGCTTTTTGAGATGCAGCAGTTACAGGAAGGAGGGAGGCCGTGAAGACTGCACAGCAGCCCCTGTTCTCCACCTTCATGTCTCCAGGGACTCTTCAGGGAACTTCAGGCTTGTTTACGACAGTTGAGTCCTCCCATAAATAAATGCAAAGTGCTACAAGGATGGTAAGTTACCAAGGAATCTGTTATTGGGAATGCAGGGATGCACCCAGGAAATAGCAGAACCCAGTTCACTGGGAACATTTTCTCAAGATAAGAAAGGAGAATTCAGCTCCTTAATTATCTGGGGGCTCACATACACCTGCTTCATAAGCTCTCTGCATTAGCTAAACAAGAGGAGATAGACGTTCAATTAAAAGTTATTTCTTGGGACAGGCTGACAGGTACCTCACGTGATATCCTTTCTTCCTGTCCAAAACCCTGAGAAAAATGTTAGTTCTATTTAAAAATCTAACCAAACTATAACTAATAACAAGGCTAAGAGGTTAGAACAGAAAACATTTCTGTGATGAAAGATGAAGCATTTTAATTAAAGTTTAAAGAACAGGGGCCAAGAAAGAAGCCCCATTTGTTTATTACGTTTTAAATGGATACTCACTGGGTCATTTAATGTCTTATAAAATCTTGCTGGAAGAGGTTCCACATGAAAGAGTAATAAAAAAACAACTGATGTAGGAAACTAAGGGACCTGCATCTAAAGGACAATGAATGAATTTTCTTATATTTCATAAAAGGTACTCATATTCATTGGAAACTTTGCCTGCCAGAAGGACGCTGGAGTACTGGTAGCTGTGCTTACATAATGGAACTTTCCTTATTAATGTTTAAAGACCTAAAAGCCTATTTAGTTCTATCATAAGCTAAGATAGATTTCTGTGGTAATAATTCTAATTAACTATGCAACTTATGTAAAGCAGTCAATTGAGAAATACCTCCTAAAAGTACAAGACATCACATACTAGAAATTACGTTTTAGGGCTGGCATAACGTAGAAGAATTTGGAATACTGGAATATTTCTTCATCGTGATTAGAAAGAGCAGTGCTTATATTAAACTGGGAGTACACAAACTACATGTAGAGACATCTTGTCTACTTATTAAAAGTAAGACAAATTTTCTTATAAGCTATATACCATCAAAGCTATATATATCACCTTTGCTTTATTTCTAATTTAGTCCTTCAACAGTTTTAATATTTGATGTTATCTCTTATTGAATGAATTTTTGTAAGTTACCATAAATCCTTTCTAGAATTAATAAATCACTTATGTTTATAATAGATACTTTTGTTACCTTCATTCAAGAAATATGTGTGTAATGATCTTTACTGAGCACAATATTTATGCAAGGCACTGTCCCACATGCTGGGATTTCAGAGATAAATAAGAAGTAGTTTTTGTTGCCAAGAAGCTAATTGTCTAAGTATTTATCTTAACTAGTGAAACTCCTAAGAATGAAATCTCTTCATAAGGAAACTAATCAACCAATGGGAAAAGTCATTATTCACGAATTTAATAAATTATGACGTTTTGTGAAGGACAGCTAGTCATGTAAAACAAACTTTATTCCACAAGGTTTCTACCTACACTCATCTAAAGGAATTGGCAATAGGAAAAACCCTAGAGAAAGATGGAGTGAGTGTCTTTTGAGTTCAGTGGAATGTCTTTTCCCCCAGTCTCAACTTCTGATGCCCTTGCCAATTCTCAATGGTACTTCTCTCCCAATCTCGGGTCCTCAATACCTCTTCTCATCAATGGAATCAGAGAGGAGGTATAATCACTCTCGTACTCTTTGGGATTAAATGGAGGGTGAATACATTTTAGTCGATACCTTGGCAAACATTTTTCTTTGATATGATAATGAAAAACTTTTTGTATGTTAAAGAGACTCTGGGCATTAGCAAGCAAACAGGAAGTATTATTGGTTGGGAGAAGTACCCTTTATCCTACTTATCAAGTCCGACCCTTAGTAATTCTGATCTCATCCCTTCAGAGTGACTGGGATGAGAAAATATAATTCAAAAAGATACATGCACCCCTATGCTCACAGCAGCATTATTTACAATAGCTAAGACATGGAAACAACCATTTGTCCATTGAAATGGACTAAATGTCCATTGAAAAAGATGAATGGATAAAGAAGATGTGGTACAGATATACAATGGAATATTACTCAGCCATAAAAAAGAATGAAATGATGCCATTTGCAGCAATATGTATGCAACTAGAGATTATCACGAAGTGAAGTATGTCAGACAGAGAAAGACAAATACCATATGATATCACTTATATGTGGAGTCTAAAATATGACACAAATGAACTTATCTACAAAACAGAGACAGACTCACAAACCAGGAGAAAAGACTTGCGGTTGCTGGAGGAGTGGGGTGGGGAGGGAGAGGGATGGGTTGGGAGTTTGGGATCAGCAGATGCAAACTATTATATATAGACTGGAAAAACAACAAGGTCCTACTGGATAGCACAGGGAACTATATTCAATATCCTGTGATAAACCATAAGGGAAGAGATTATGAAAAGGATTGTATATATATGATAACTGAATCACTTTGCTGTACAGCAGAAATTAACACAACACTATAAATCAACTATACATGAATAAAATAATTTTTTTAAAAAAAGAAATGGTCAGAAGGACCTATGCACTGTATACTGTTCTCCTCCAAGTTAGTGCCCACTGCTTCCTTGGGGAAGACCCATGGCAGCTGAAGCTTCTTGAGAACTGATGCTTGGAGCTACTGAGCATTGTGCCTTCTATGCTCACCTCTTCCACAAAGTAGAATGTGCCCCGTCAACGGGAAGGTTTCCCACCTGCCTTCTCTGTGCTTCTCATCTGGGCAAAGGTGGGCCACTAACATCTCCGCCACATCTAATACAAATACATCTTTCATCCTTCTTCCCCAGTGTCACGTATCTGTTAAACACAAATGGCTTTTTCGGTAGTATGTGTGTACTTAAGTTTTTATATATGTATATAGTAACTACTCCTAATTTTAAAAATTAAACAACAACAGTGACCACAGCAACATTATCTGAGCTCGCTCCACGTGTAAACCATCGTGCCAGGCTCTGCAGCAGATACAGGGATGAGCAAGACTGGCTTCTGGACTCAAAAGCACTTACAGTCCGGTGAATGAACTAAAGTCATACAAGGGGAACCAAGGTGATGTGCTCAGTATGAAGATATGAAAATCCTGAACCGTAATACTGTTTTTAAAATTACTTTTTATGCTGAAAAAATCAAGATTTGGGGCAAAAGTCATTTTAATGAATCTGACTGGTTAACTAAAGTATTTTTAAGAGAAATAATTAACTCCCATAATAAGCAGATAATAAATGTTGGTCTCCAAAGTGGGCACTATTAGGGGACTACATACGACCTCCAAAGTACTTCAAATCTTTTTGAAATTACATGCAAAATTTGTAACTGTACGAAAATGTGCATTTTTCTAGCAATGGGGATCAAAGATAAAAGAGCTCTTAATTCAAGAAAAGGTAAAGATCCATTGAAATGCCTGTTCTAAATACATATCATCTGTCAAAGTTTTATGAAATTCTTATGAACATTTTGCTGTCATTTGGAAAAGATGTATGCTTATCACCTTACCACCATGAAAAGACATGTGGCTGGGGGTAGATGTGGGAACTGAAAGAAAAAGCATAGTTAAACTATCACATTGTAAGTATCCTGTAGAAATTTGGAGATGCTCTGCTTTTCTCGTAATAATTAACTATACATGCCACTGATTATAGTGCAGAAAGATTGCATCAAGCCATAGAAAGAATCTGTGAACTTAACCGTCTTTTTGAGTAGCAAAATCATTTTTTCAGGAATAGACTTTCTAGGTATACAGTAACTTATGTATAATAAAAAATGTATAGACATAGAAAATGCCATTCATTTGGAAAACCATGAATATAAGGGTGTGAACTGATGAATAATCAAGCTCATTTCTGAACACAAACTAATGAACGAGACTTCTTTAACAGCTGAACCATGAAAAAATACCAAATTGAAAAAACTACATCAGAGAATCTCATAGAAATATTTTGTAACTCTTCTATTTGCTCTGATAAAAACGCTTTATTTTAAAAATCTTTCTCCCAACTGGTTCTAGGTGGCTTAGTAGATACACTACTTATCAAAAGAGAACAAATACCATTCAGAAACACATCCATGCGCGGCTTTTCCACAGCCCAAATACAGATGTCTCAGTTTAGATGTGTTTCAAAACACCTCGAGTAGAAGAATCCTGCTTTTCTGTCATATCCATTCTGTAACTGGTGACTCTGATCACTGCAATGGTGACATTAACCACCAAGTCCTCTCACAGTTCAAAGCACACTGATTACAAGATACTAAAAAATGAAGGTGAATAATAGTGAACCTGGTGTTGGCACTGACAACAGTGTGACGGGATCTTCCAGGTGGGCTGCCTGGGGCCTCAGGCAGGTTGAGTCACCGCCATGAAGTCTGTTCAACACTGTGTAGAGCCGTGTTGTATGTGAAGAGCTGTGCCGAGTACTTGTGTGAAAGGCCAAGGTTCTGGGGCTCAAAGAGCTTAGAGGCTCTGCAGCAGATCGTGTTCTCTGACCATTGCAGCAGGTTGAATAGTGTCACCCCAAAATCCACATTCCTCCAGAACCTCAGAGCGTGACTGTGTTTGGAAATAGGGTCTTTGCAGATGTAATTAAGGTAAGGAACAACATGACATCATACTGAATTAAGGTAGGCCCCAAATCCGATGACAGTGTCCTTATATGAGACCAAAAAGGACACGCCGGCACATGGAGAAGACAGACAGCCATGTGAAGAGGGCGGCAGAGACTGGAGGGTTTTTGCCACAAGCCACCAGAAGCTAGCAAAGACCAGGAGGGTCCTCCCCCAGAGCCTTCTGAGGGAGTGTGGCCCCACCAACACTTTGATTTTAGACTTGCAGCCTCTAGGACTATGAGGGAATAAAATTCTGCTGTTTAAACTCCCAGTGTGTGGTATATTGTCATGGCAGCCCTGGCAAACGAACACAGCTGTTACCTCGTCCGTGTGTTTGCAAGTCCTCAGCTCTCCACAGCCCTTGGGAACCTAGTGTCGCCTGGAACGGAGCCAGGCGATCTTTCTCTTATTACGCAAAAGGACGAGGGCTTCCTGCCATGGGTCTGCTGCATCCTTGCCAGACTGCAAAGGCTAAGAATATGGCTTTGGAGCTAGTCAGCCTGGGTTAGATTCCGGCTCTGTCATTTCCTATGTGACCTGAAGCAAATTACTGAAATCTCTGGCTCTGTTTTCTCAGCTGTCAAATAAGGATAATGATGTTACCTTCTTCAGAGAATACCTGGAAGGATTAAATGAGCCAAGTCTGTAAAGTGTTTAAATCACACCTGACACATGGTAGATACTTAGCAAATGTTATCTACAATCATTATTATACAATTATTATTATCTGAGAGTTGTTATGATTCCTGGGTCTCCCCACAAAGGCTTCCTCACCCCAGGAGGGCACTAGGTGAGCTGTACCCATTGCACAGAAGAGTGCCAGGAAAGGAGGGTGGTTTCCTGGGAAGAGAACTTTCTCCTCTCCAGTGAACTGCTCCATGGGGTGCAGACTCTCCATTAGCTTAGATCACCTCACCTTTGTCCTTTCAACAATCCTTAGCCATCCTTTACATAATGAACACAGCCTGCTCCTCTTGGAGCAGAAAGACCACCTGAATTGGGATTCTGTTTTCCCTGAGTAGGTAGTGAGTTACTGGTTTAGGTTTCCAGGGCTGCTGTTAACAAAGTACCGCAGACTGGGTGCTTCAAACCACAGAAATTTATTCTCTGAGTGTTCTGGAGACTAGAAGTCTGAAATCCAGGTGTTGGTAGGTTCGGTTCCCTGCGACGGTTCTGAGGGAGGATATGCTCCATGCCTGTCTTAGCTTCTGGGGTTGCCAACAACCCCTTGCATTCCTTACCTTGTGTGAGGGCAACTCCTGTCTCTTCCCTGTGTGTGTCTGTGTCTCTGTTTTCTCTTCCTATAAGGATATCAGCCACATAGGAGTAGAGCCCACCTGAGTCCAGTATGACTTCACCTTGGCTTGACCATTTGCAAACACCTTATTTCCAGAAAAGGTCACAATCACAGGCCCTGGGCTTCAGGGGGGACCTTCTTCAACCCACAACTGTCACCATATATAAATGAAGCAAAACAGAAAAGCCTGC
The DNA here is from genome assembly GCF_011762595.2 of Tursiops truncatus. NCBI lineage: Eukaryota > Metazoa > Chordata > Mammalia > Artiodactyla > Delphinidae > Tursiops > Tursiops truncatus. The sequence goes on along the minus strand of NC_047042.1, from coordinate 97,522,469 downwards.
CAGTCACCAACAATTTCACAAATTTATTCAAAGTATTCAAAACTATCTTCTTTGGAGAGTTTTCCCACAATTAAGAAAGGCTTGTCTAAAATTAGTAGCTTTGAAAAAGTCTTAAAGGGAAAGATTTCTACTATAAGACTCAGACAATGAGTTTTAAATGTGTTTATGTTACACCATTGTCGTAAGTGGGCCTACTGTAACCTCTTCATCAAATTACCTAATCTTTTTCATTAGCAATGTTCCTTTTATTTTTAAAAACTGGAGAAAGATAAAACTGCATGAGCGCTGATCTTTGAAATTAAACATAAGCGAGGAGTTTAGTATTTTAATTAAAGGAGAAGCCTTCAGAAGATTACCCCCTCCTCCTATTTCTGGCCCACACCCCCTGCTGCCTGCAGAATACACGCAGCTCTCGGCTTACATCTGCAGGTTTTTCTGGTTCCAAGTCAGGTCTCATTTTCTCATTTGAAAATTTATCCAAATGCTTACTATGTGTCATGTACACATTTTTCTGCAGGAACCTTTTGCTTTTACCAGTTTGGGCTAACTACTGTCTTACATATTCAAGCACCAGTCCCTACGTAAAACACCCTCGCCTCATTGCCTCCCCCGCTCCTTCAAGATCCCACTTGGGGATCCCACACCTTCCACCTTTACCTTTGTATGCTTTCTTATGAAGAGATGCATCTGTTCACCTCTCTACCTTATTAGAGGTTATAAATTCTTTGACTGTAAAAACCACTGGTCATGCCTCTGTGTCTGTAGCCTGTCACAATGCCTTGTGTACAGCTGGTGCTCAAAATACATTTATCATTGATAATTGATTGATTCTTTTGTCCACTTCAGATTGTAATGCACTATTTCTGAATGACTTTAACATGACAGAAATAATAGTGGTTGCATTGTAGCAGTTTGCATTTAAGCTTAATTCATATTAGTTTTACAAAATGAAGGGGTTTATGAAAGTTTTATTCTTTTTGTATAATATTCATAACTATCATTATTGAGAACTCACTGCACCAGTCACTGTTTTAAGCATTTTACGTACATTTGTCTCATTTTACCCCCATGGTAACCTTTTGTACTAAGCATAATTATCTCTATTTTACAGATGAGGAAGCTGAAGCTTAGTGAAATCAAATAACTTTCCCAATGTCACACTGCTGTTACATGAAGAATGTGAGCCTGGGTCTGTCTGCCCCCAAATGTTCTGTTCTTAGCCAGAGTTTCTATAATTTCCCTGTCATAAAAAAATCTTCTTAAAAAATTCTTAAAAACAGAATCTTGGCCTCTACTCCAGAGATTCTGAATCAGCATCTCTGTAGGAGGGGGCTGGGAATCTGCATTTTGACAAGCACCCCCGGGAATTTTTGTGATCAGACACATTTAGAAAATACTCAACAATATGATATGATTTACTGGTATTTATAAGAAGTCTCTGTGTTGAATGTTTTCCTATATATAGTTTGATCTTCATCACACAAATATTCCTTGAGGTTCAAACCGATCAGATGCTTTTTGGTCTTTTCTGACATTAGGTTTAGTCCCTGAGGTAAAAACCCCACCTTTTCTCTTCTTTCTTAATCCTCAATCCTTTCTTAATCCCTAATCTTTCTTTCTTTCCTTAATCCTTTCTTCCTCCAGGAAGGATGAGAACAGGCCACTAGAAGCTACCAGTAAGACTGAATTCCGGGTAGGGACAGGTTCTCGGGTTTCTAAAGCAGCCTCTCACTGTTGCTCTGCCGTCCAACATGGCAGCCGTCCAACATGGCAGCCGCTCGCCGCGTGTGGCTATTTAAATTTAGGCAAATTAAAATTAAATAAAATTAAAGAATTCAGATCCTTGGTCAGGCCAGTCCTATTTCAAATGTTCAATGGTTACCTGTGTGGCTACCGTATGGACAACATAGGTTAAAGAATATTTTTATCATCACAGAAAACCACGGAGTAGCACTACTGTAAGATGATAACAAACAAGCCAACACAGGAAAACAAAGTTCTGGATCCTTAGTGCTCTCTTTCTCTCCAGCAGAGAGCTGCTCTCAGAGACGACAGCTCTGTCTTAACTTCTTTGTGGCTTTTTGGGTGAAATAGCATGGAATGCTAATTCTGAAAACACCATTACAAAGGCCACAGACTCAAATTTATAATTGAACTCTATAACTACACATACATAGATTTGTTCTGAATTAAGGATTAGTTTATCATTAATTCAATGTTTTGAAGGGGAGGAGAATTTACCACCCCAAAATATGCCTCTTTGGCATACTGATTACTTTGGGCTGATTATTTTTAAGAAACAGCAGACACAGGAAAAAGCTCTGAAAACAGATGGAATGAAGTCACTGTTTTGTAAAAGAAATGAACATTTATAAGGGACGTCTCCATTTGTAAAGGTGTCTCCTAGAAACTCTCATCTACGGAGAAGACAGTAACTTGGATGTGCATGGCAGCCTTACCCTTGTTCACTACGCTGTTCCTGGCCCACCACCCGGAAACGGCCTTCCCTCCCCGCCACAGGCTCTTCTGCCTTTGGCTGAAGATGGTACTTAAGGTGATGGCTTGGGCCATTCGGAGGCGTGCTCAGTTTTCCTGTATATCTTCCTTGTATACATGAAGTATACATGCTGTTAAACTACTTTTCTCCTATTAATCTGCCTTTTATTACAGGGGGACTCTCAGGCAGGAACCTAGAAGGGTAAGGGAAAGTTATTTTTCCTCCCCAACAGTTTTAACTTCTAAATGAGAAAGGTGACTTGCGCCCCCTTTGGACAAAGCCCTAAACTATGGGTTTAAGCCTGGGATGGATCCAGACCTGTCGGGTCACAGCACATTCTCAGAGCAGACTCCAGAGCACCCTGTGTCCAAGTCATGCTGGTGCCAGGGCATGTGGGAGAGAGGAGGTCTGACCTCTAATCTCATTTTGCCTTCCTTCCCATCTCTAACAAGAGTTCCTCCAATTTCTCTGAGTTCAAGTTTTCAGCCCCTCATGGGGGTTACCATGAGGTAGGTTCAGGTGACTGAAGCAGTAGGACAAATGCTAAATTCTGGGGGGGGGGGGGGGGTGGTGGTGGTGGTGGCGGCGGCGGCGGCGGCGGCGGCGGCGGCGGTGGTGGTGGTGTGTGTGTGTGTGTGTGTGTGTGTGTGTGTATTTATCAGCACCAGAGGGAGGGAAAATCTGTATAGGAGTAGAAATGGTAGAGACAATATTACTTTATTCTAAAAGTAAGTGTTGGCCATCTTTTTCTTGATTCCCCAGTAGGTGGTCCTTGTAAAGGGAAGCAAACAGGTAGGAGGGAGCCCCAGCTACTAGAGTTACATAAGCCAGAGGAGTTAGAAAAACAGCCCAGGAGTTTTCTCAAGAACAAAAAGTCCTAAGAATTGATGTTCCAAACTGAGATACTTTTTTGGGTTCTCTTATCCAACCAGACATGATTTGCTGACTTGTGGGGCACAAGACAAAGTCTGGATTTAACACCACCCACCAAGAAGTGACCAGTTTCAGATGTGATGTGGCCACCTGAAGCCCAGGGTGGGGTCAACAGCTCGTTCTCTCTCCTCAGTCCCAAAGAGAAGCTGTAAAGTTTGCTTTATTACAGACGTGACCCTGAACTACAGTCTTATTTCCTATAGATGTTCAAGACGTGGCAACTTCTTCTTGGGGTGTTGTGTAGTGGTTTGATACGATTTCAAATCCACTTGTTTATGACAAAAATGAAGTTGTAAGAGTGAAACTGTTTTCAAGAATGAAGTTATCGTTTTGATATAAAAATGTAATTGCACGTCAGGATGTCATCATGCACAACAGTGGCTGCCGATAAGCACTCAGCAGCTGGGGGCCCCCAGGAGGCTCATCGTTAAGAGCAGATGAAGCAGCAGCTACGCCCAGGGGACACTTGGCTATAAATGCCCAGAGTCTGTGAGAACTATTTCAGAGTGTTCATTCTGGGCATAGGGTTACCCTCTGCTGATCTAAATAGCTCTCCGAAGACCTCGGGGCACAGCTCCTGCTGTGGCAAAGGCGACTCTTACTTGCAGTGGCCCAGGGAAGATGATCTTGGCTGCCAACATTGGCCTGTCGTTCCCTAGCAACGGGCTCTAGCAACAAGGGACTTCTGTTTTCACTGGCAGCCAGACATCAGCTTGTGGTTGGTTAAGCCACCTCCCCTGAGAACCAACTCATATAAAGGTACACATCAGCTAAATTTGGACTTTATTCCTTTCATCTCTCCTTGCCTGAAACAATAGTGTAATTAATCTATCATTGATTTTGAGTATGCTATTTCTTTATTGGCTTATCAAGAGACATTATCCTGTATGCTATTGGTTTGTGAAACCATTACAATACCCGCAGTGAACATGTGTTAAATAAACTGTTGGCAAAGACAATCTCAGTCTCTGAGCATAATTTGCCCCAAAACAAAACATGGGGTCATTAGCATAAGTCAGGAAAACTGTCGGTTCTACAGGCAAAGAAAGGCCCAGACTTAATTTTGGTGCATCAAACTATCCTTATACTTAAACAATAACAAACGCACTTTTCCATATGTAACCTTGAAGGATTAAGACAGAGATTATGTTTTCTTGAAATACAGAAGTAAAGATTAGAGAAAAATACATAAGTAAAGAAATAAAATGATCATAGTATCTTCTCTGCTCTAATTCCTGGGACATGTTATCTGTTCACATATCCAATTCCAAGGTGTTAGGTTATTTAAGAAAAAAAGGTCATTTTTGGGGGTTTTTTGTTCTTTTTTTTGCTTTCTGTTTTTGTTCTTGGTATGGAGGTGGTCAGGGCTAACTGTATCTTTGGTCAAACCATAAGAGTAAGCCAAGTGCCTAGTGAAAATGAGGTTATTTCATGGCAATTTTGACATCTTGAGCTAGTTCACTATTATTTCAGGTATGACAATGGGAAGGCGAACCAGAGGAGAATATTTGAGACATATGTGTCTAATTACAAATCTGGTGAAAACCAGCAAAACATTTCCGCTGAATACCAGGTCATATTTTAAGTCCAAGTCCTAATTTGCATCTTGTTTAGTATAATCAATTAAATTCTAAAGGTCTAAATACCACAAAAAAAACTGATGGGGGTAGTCTACTAGAGTTGAATTAAGGAATACTTACAGCATCAGATAAGGATTACAGTAAAGGTTGTTGAGCTGTTTCATTGTCTAAGTCAAGTAAAACCCCGAACAGAAGAGGCATGGATAGAATCTTAATGGGCAAACCACCTCTCCTTCATCAAAAGACCCAGCACTCCTTGCTGATTCTGGTGCTTCTATTCACACTTCAGGACTGACAGAGATTCTTGATTGTTAGTCTAGCAACGGATATCTTCCCCTTATAGGCCACTTTAAGCTATGCATTTACTTTATGACAATTGATTCCTGAACTGGCTCAAAGATAAAATGAATGAATACGACACTGGGGTCCCTTTTCTTTCTTTCTTTTTAATTTTTAAATTTTATTTCATTTATTTATTTTTTATACAGCAAGTTCTTATTAGTTATCTATTTTATACATATTAGTGTATACATGTCAATCCCACTCTCCCAATTCATCCCACCACCACCTCACCCCCCCCCCGCCGCTTTTCCCCCCTGGTGTCCATATGTTTGTTCTCTGCATCTGTGTCTCTATTTCTGCCTTGCAAACCGGTTCATCTGTACCATTTATCTAGATTCCACATATATGCGTTAATATACGATATTTGTTTTTCTCTTTCTGACTTACTTCCCTCTGTATGACAGTCTCTAGGTCCATCCATGTCTCTACAAATGACCCAATTTCGTTCTTTTTATGGCTTAGTAATATTCCATTGTATATATGTACCACATCTTCTTTATCCATTCATCTGTCGATGGGCATTTAGGTTGCCTCCATGACCTGGCTATTGTAAATAGTGCTGCAATGAACACTGGGGTGCAAGTGTCTTTTTGAATCATGCTTTTCTCTGGGTATATGCCTAGTAATGGGATTGCTGGGTCATATGGTAATTCTGTTTTTAGTTTTTTTTAAGGAACCTCCATACTGTTCTCCATGGTGGCTGTATCAATTTACATTCACACCAACAGTGCAAGAGGATTCCCTTTTCTCCACACCTGCTCCAGAATTTATAGTTTATACATTTTTTGATGATGGCCATTCTGACTGGTGTGAGGTGATACCTCATTGTAGTTTGATTTGCATTTCTCTAATAATTAGTGATGTTGAGCAGTTTTCATGTGCTTCTTGGCCATCTGTATGTCTTCTTTGGAGAAATGTCTATTTAGGTCTTCTGCCTGTATTTTTTTTTTTTTTTTTTCTTGCGGTATGCGGGCCTCTCACTGTTGTGGCCTCTCCCGTTGCAGAGCACAGGCTCCGGACGCGCAGGCTGAGCAGCCATGGCTCACGGGCCCAGCCGCTCCGCGGCATGTGGGATCTTCCCAGATCGGGGCACGAACCCGTGTCCCCTGCATCGGCAGGCGGACTCTCAACCACTGCGCCACCAGGGAAGCCCTCTGCCCATTTTTTGATTGGGTTGTTTGTTTTTTCAATATTGAGCTACATGAAATGTTTATATATTTTGGAGATTAATCCTTTGTCCATTGATTCGTTTGCAAATATTTTCTCCCATTCTGAGGGTTGTCTTTTCGTCTTGTTTGTAATTTCCTTTGCTGTGCAAAAGCTCTTAAGTTTCATTAGGTCCCATTTGTTTATTTTTGTTTTTATTTCCATTACTCTAGGAGGTGGGTCAAAAAATATCTTTCTGTGATTTATGTCAAAGAGTGTTCTTCCTATGTTTTCCTCTAAGAGTTTTAGCGTGTCCAGTCTTACATTTAGGTCTTTAATCCATTTTGAGTTTATTTTTGTGTGTGGTGTTAGGGAGTGTTCTAATTTCATTCTTTTACATGTAGCTGTCCAGTTTTCCCAGCACCACTTACTGAAGAGGCTGTCTTTTCTCCATTGTATATCCTTGCCTCCTTTGTCATAGATTAGTTGACCATAGGTGCGTGGGTTTATCTCTGGGCTTTCTATCCTGTTCCACTGATCTATGTTTCTGTTTTTGTGCGAGTACCATATTGTCTTGATGACTGTGGCTTTGTAGTATAGTCTGAAGTCAGGGAGTCTGATTCCTCCAGCTCCATTTTTTTCCCTCAAGACTGCTTTGGCTATTAGGAGTCTTTTGTGTCTCCATACAAATTTTAAGATTTTTTGTTCTAGCTCTGCAAATATACCATTGGTAATCTGATAGTGATTGCATTGAATCTGTAGATTGCTTTGGGTAGCGCATAGTCATTTTCATAATATTGATTCTTCCAATCCAAGAACATGGTATATCTCTCCATCTGTTTGTGTCATCTTTGATTTCTTTTATCAGTGTCTTATAGTTTTCTGAGTACAGGTCTTTTACCTCCTTAGATAGGTTTATTCCTAGGTATTTTATTATTTTTGTTGCAATGGTGAGTGGGATTGTTTCCTTAATTTCTCTTTCTGATCTTCCACTGTTAGTGTAGAGGAATGCCAAGAGATTTCTGGGCATTAATTTTGTATCCTGTAACTTTACCAGATTCATGATTAGCTCTAGTAGTTTTCTGGTGACATCTTTAGGATTCTCTATGTATAGTATCATGTCATCTGCAAATAGTGACAGTTTTACTTCTTCTTTTCCAACTTGTATTCCTTTTATTTCTTTTTCTTCTCTGATTGCCATGGCTAGGACTTCCAAAACTATGTTGAATAATCATCCTTGTCTTGTTCCTGATCTTAGAGGAAATGCTTTCAGTTTTTCACCATTGAGAATGATGCTTGCTGTGGGTTTATTGTATATGGCCTTTATTATGTTGAGGTAGTTCCCTCTTTGCCCACTTTCTGGGGAGTTTTTATCATAAATGGGTGTTGAATTTTGTCAAAAGCTTTTCTGCATCTACTGAGATGATCATATGGTTTTTATTCTTCAATTTGTTAATATGGTGTATCACACTGATTGATTTGTGTATACTGAAGAAGACTGTATCTCTGGGATAAATCCCACTTGATCATGGTGTATGATCCTTTTAATGTGCTGTTGGATTCTGTTTGCTAGTATTTTGTTGAGGATTTCTGCATCTATATTCATCAGTGATACTGGTCTGTAATTTTTTTTTGGTAGCATCTTTGGTTTTGGTATCAGGGTGATGGTGGCCTCATAGAATGAGTTTGGGAGTGTTCCTTCCTCTGCAATTGTTTGGAAGAGTTTGAGAAGGATGGGTGTTAGCTGTTCTGTAAATGTTTGATAGAATTCACCTGTGGAGCCATCTGGTCCTGGACTTTTGTTTGTTGGAACACTTTTAATCACAGTTTCAATTTCATTCCTTGTGATTGGTCTGTTCATATTTTCTATTTCTTCCTGGTTCAGTCTTGGATGGTTATACCTTTCTAAGAATTTGTCCATTTCTTCCAGGTTGTCCATTTTATTGGCATAGAGTTGCTTGTAGTACTGTCTTATGATCCTTTGTATTTCTGCAGTGTCCATCGTAACTTCTTTTTCATTTCTAATTTTATTGATTTGAGTTCTCTCCCTCTTTTTCTTGATGAGTCTGGCTAAAGGTTTATTAATTTTGTTTATCTTCTCAAACAAGTAGCTTTTAGTTTTATTGATCTTTGCTATTGTTTTATTGGTTTCCATTCATTTATTTCTGATCTGATCTTTATGATTTATTTCCTTCTATTAACTTTGGGTTTTGCTTGTTCTTCATTCTCTAGCTCCTTTAGGTGTAGGGTTAGATTGTTTATTTGAGATTTTTCTTGTTTCTTGAGGTAGGAATTTATTGCTATAAACTTCCCTCTTGGAACTGCTTTTGCTGCATCCCACAGGTTTTGGATTGTCATACTTTCATTGTAATTTGTCTCCAGGTATTTTTTGATTTCCTGTTTGATATCTTCAGTGATCTGTAGGTTATTTAGTAACGTATTGGTTAGCCTCCATGTGTTTGTGTTTCTTCCGTTTTTTTCCCTGTAATTGATTTCTAATCCCATAGCACTGTGGTGAGAAAAATGCTTGACATGATTTAAATTTTCTTAAACTTACCAAGGCTTGATTTGTGACCCAAGGTGTGATCTATCCTGGAGAATGTTCGGTGTGCACTTGAGAAGAAAGTGTAATCTGTTGTTTTCGATGGAATGTCCTAAAAATATCATAAATCTAACTGGTCTTTTGTGTCATTTAAACCTGTGTTTCCATATTAATTTTCAGTCTTGATGATCTCTCCATTGGTGTGAGTGAGGTGTTGAACTTCCCCACTATTATTGCGCTACTGTCAATTTCCTCTTCTATAGCTGTTAACATCTGCCTTATTATGTATTGAGGTGCTCCTATGCTGGGTGCATAAATGTTTATAATTGCTATATCTTCTTCTTGGATTGATCCCTTGATCATTATGTAGTGTCCTTCTTTGTCTCTTGTAACATTCTTTATTTTAAAGTCTATTTTATCTGGTAGAGTATTGCCACTCCAGCTTCCTTTTGATTTCCATTTGCATGGAATATCTTTTTCCATCCTCTCACTTTCAGTCTGTTTGTGTCCCTTGGTCTGAAGTGGGTCTCTTGTAGACAGCATATATATGGGTCTTGTTTTTGTATCCATTCAGCGAGCCTGTGTCTTTTGGTTGGAGCATTTAATCCATTCATGTTTAAGGTAATTATTGATATGTATGTTCCTATTACCATTTTCTTAATTGTTATGGCTTTGTCTGTGTAGGTCCTTTTCTTCTCTGTGTGTCCCACTTAGAGAAGTTCCTTTAGCATTTGTTGTAAAGCTGGTTTGGTGATGCTGACTTCTCTTAGCTTTTGCTTGTCTCTAAAGCTTTTGATTTCTCCGTGGAATCTGAGTGAGATCCTTGCTGGGTAGAGTAATCTTGGTTGTAGGTTCTTCCCTTTCATCACTTTAAATATATCGTGCCACCCCGTTCTGGCTTGTAGAGTTTCTGCTGAGAAATTAGCTGTTAACCTTATGGGTGTTCCCCATATGTTATTTGTCGTTTTTCCCTTGTTGCTTTCAATAATTTTTCTTTGTCTTTAATTTTTGTCAATTTGATTACTAAGTGTCTTGGTGTGATTCTCCTTGGGTTTATCCTACTTGGGACTCTCTGCGCTTCTTGGACTTGGGTGGCTATTTCCTTTCCCATGTTAGGGAAGCTTTTGACTATCATCTCTTCAAATATTTTCTTGGGTCCTTTCTCTCTCTCTTCTCCTTCTGGGACCCCTATAATGGGAATGTTGGTGTGTTTAATGTTGTCCCAGAGGTCTCTTAGGCTGTCTACATTTCTTTTCATTCTTTTTTCTTTATTCTGTTCTGTGGCAGTGAATTCCATCATTCTGTCTTCCAGGTCACTTACCCGTTCTTCTGCCTCAGTTATTCTGCTCTTGATTCCTTCTAGTGTAGTTTTTATTTCAGTTATTGTATTGTTCATCTCTGTTTGTTCTTTAATTCTTCTAGGTCTTTGCTAAACATTACTTGCATCTTCTCGATCTTTGCCTCCATTCTTTTTCCAAGGTCCTGGATCATCTTCACTATCATTATTCTGAATTCTTTTTCTGGAAGGTTGCCTATCTCTACTTTATTTAGTTGTTTTTCTGGGGTCTTATCTTGTTCCTTCATCTGGTACATAGCCCTCTGCCTTTTCATCTTGTTTATCTTTCTATGAATGTATTTTTCGTTCCACAGGCTGCAGAATTGTAGTTCTTCTTGCTTCTGCTGTATGCCCTCTGGTGGATGAGGCTATTTAAGAGGCTTGTGCAAGCTTCCTGATGGGAGGGACTGGTGGTGGGTAGATTTGGGTGTTGCTCTGGTGGGCAGAGCTCAGTAAAACTTTAATCTGCTTGTCTGCTGATGGGTGGGGCTGTGTTCCCTCCCTGTTGGTTGTTTGGCCTCAGGGGACCCAGCACTGGAGCCTACAAGCTCTTTGGTGGAGCTAATGGCAGACTCTGGGAGGGCTAATGCCAAGGAGTACTTCGTAGAACTTCTGGTGCCAGTGTCCTTGTCCCCGCAGTGAGTCACTAGCCTTCAAAGTCTGATTCTGTAGGAATTCTTCCTCCTGTTGCCGGACCCCAGGTTGTGAAGCCTGATGTGGGGCTCAGAACCTTCACTGCAGTGGGTGGACTTCTGTGGTATAAGAGTTCTCTAGTTTGTGAGTCACCCACCCAGCAGTTATGGGATTTGATTTTATTGTGATTGCGCCCCTCCTACAGTCTCATTGCAGCTTCTCCTTTGTCTTTGGATTTGCGGTATCTTTTTTGGTGAGTTCCAGTGTCTTCCTGTTGACGACTGTTCAGCAGTTAGTTGTGATTCCGGTGATCTCGCAAGACGGAGTGAGTCCACGTCCTTCTACACTGCCATCTTGAACCAATGTCCCTTTTCTTTTTAATTTGGGACTTTAAATCTAGTTCCATGGAGCTGTTTACCACGCCAGTAGGTGTATAAAAATTAAAATGTACTGTTTTATATATGTATACCTGGTGAGTTTTGAATTAGGATTTATTTTAATGACACTAATGCAATCTTACACAATGTTTGCAACAGTTTAGTACAGATTTTGTTTTGTTTTGTTTTTTTAATCCAGATGACTGTAAAGACTGCTGCTCTGGAACTATCAGCAAACTTCAGGAAGAGGCTACATTAAGTTTTCTTCAATAAAGTTCCTGAGTTTGCTAGGCCTGCATGTAGTTCAGATGGTGAAAAGAAACTTTATGAAAAGCCAAGTAGGTATCATAAAGTACGTGAACTGGAACACAGTTTTAATTATATCAGAGTGAGGTAGTTTATAGCTCATAGCTTAGCAGCCTAACAATAGGTTTGAAGTACTGACTAATTGTAATTTTGTCGGTAATAACCTAGAGATACAGATAAACAAAAGTGTGGAACGGTCCGCTTGGATCTCCGAAGGGCCAGGGGTGTTAATCTAATTTAGATTAAACAATGAGTTCTATAAATTTAATACTTCACGTGCATCCTGATTTAGAAATGCCAGAGAAAATACAGAAACTTAGCAAAAAAGGTTTTTTTTTTAAAATCCTTAATTTGAAGATAATCATCGGATTCAAGGGGTTTTCAAAGTACAAAGGAATAAAAGTTTCCATTTAGTTAAGATGAATAAATGTGCAAAAACCTTACTGAGGTTAAAAATAGTTGTGCATATGAATCAAGCGATAGCTCCTCTCTTGGACCTCTATAGCAATTATTGTCTCTGCAAGGTTTCTGCAATTTATCATGAAGTGCCTCGTGGCACTACCTCCATTGTTAGCCTGAAATGCTTATTTAAATCTTTTGTGGTTATTTAACCATTCATATTCATTTAACGAACACATATTTGAGCTTCTCAATGTGGCAGGCATTGGCTTTGTACAGGGTTTAGATCTCTGCCTGAGTTTCCACCTACCGTTGGGGGTGAGGACAAAAATAATGCAAATTCACAGAGAAAAGAGCTGCTTGTGCAATGGATAATTTATCCTGCCTTTGTCCCAAGTTCCTGGGAAAGAGCTTCTAGACCCTTGGAATTTCCTGAATGACAGGAGTATCACTGTTATTCATGGTGGGCCCCTAGATACTTTTTAAGATGGAGAATGGGGCTTCCCTGGTGGCGCGGTGGTTGAGAGTCTGCCTGCCGATGCAGGGGACACGGGTTCGTGCCCCGGCCTGGGAAGATCCCACATGCCGCGGAACAGCTGGGCCCGTGAGCCATGGCCGCTGAGCCTGCGCGTCCAGAGCCTGTGCTCCGCAACGGGAGAGGCCACAACAGTGAGAGGCCCGCGTACCGCAAAAAAAAAAAAAAAAAAAAAAAATGATGGAGAATGGCCCTGCCCAAAAGACCAACCATGGGATTAGGGGGTTGGGGCTTTGAACCAGGATATATCAGCCCTATCTCCAGGGAGGAGAAGGAAGGGAAGCTGGAGATTGAATTCAGTCATGTGGCCAATGACTTACTGAATCATGCCTACATAATGAAACCCCGGTAAAAAATCTGGACATCTGAAGTGGACGTGAGTTTCCCTGGTTAGTGGCACACACTGATAGCCTGAGCGGGTGATGTGTCCACATTCCATGAGGAGAAGACATAGGGACTCCGCATTTGAAACCCTCCCAGAACTCACCCTGTGCATTGGTTCATTCAGCCAGTCCAGATTTGTATCTTTGATAATAAAACTGCAATCTTAAGTATTGTGCTTTCCTGACTTCTCTGAGTCATCCGGGTAAATTTTTGGTCCTGAGGAGATATTGGGAATCCCCAAATTTGTAGTCAGTTGGTCAGAAGAGCAGGTGGCTTGGGAACCCCCTCTAAACTTGCAGCTGCGGTCTAAAGAAAAGGCCGTCTTCGTAGGGACTGAAATCTATGCTGACTCTGGGCAGTTCATGTTAGGGTCGTGTCGTAGCATTGCAGAGAGAATTTCAGACTGTGGTCAGTTCTATGGGGAGTGGTGAGATGTGGGTGACTGTTAGCTGAGTGGGCAGGGAAGCTCTCTTGGAAGAGTTAATATCAAAGCTGAGACCTGCAGCTCAGCTGAGCCTCGATGGGGAGAAAGTTCCAGGCAGAGGAAACCACCAGGAAAAGTTCTGGAGGTGGTAACAAGCAGAGCACGTTGGAGATATGAGACCAGTGGGGCTGGAATGGAAGAAGTGGGGATGACCGGTGGGTGGGGCAGATCACACGAAGTAGCCTTGTAGCATGTGGTAAAGGGTTGGCATTTTAAGAGTGATGGGAAGCTATCAGCTGGTTATAAGTCAAAAAGTGCTGTAATTTGATTCACCGCTTGGAAAAGTCACTCTGGATAATAGGTGGAGAAACGATTATGGTGGTGAATGTGAACTTCAGTCTGTAGTGTTTATGTCTTTTTTTTTTTTGCAGTACGCGGGCCTCTCACTGCTGCGGCCCCTCCCATTGCGGAGCACAGGCTCCGGACGCGCAGGCTCAGCGGCCATGGCTCACGGGCCCAGCCGCTCCGTGGCATGTGGGATCTTCCCGGACCGGGGCACGAACCCGTGTCCCCTGCAACGGCAGGCAGACTCTCAACCACTGCGCCACCAGGAAAGCCCTGCAGTGTTTATGTCTTGATTGCCAGTGTTTTTGTAGGCTCTTTGAGGGCAAAAAATGTAGTTTGTACTTCCTCATATTCACACAGTGCCTCATACCAATGCTGAGTGTATATACAGAAGCTACTGTATAATCTAGGCTGAAATCTGAGTGTGCATGGAGAAAGACAAGAATGTAGCAGAAGGGGAGGCGAATCCTTGCTCAATATCATCAGTGGATGAACTGGAAGGTTACTGTGACTGAGTTTGAAAACTGGCTAAAATCTGCATTAAAACAGCAAAATATTCTGCCATAATTCCATACATTTTTCAAGTCCTACAAAAAATTTTTAAACTCTAGGCCAGAGGTTCAGCAAACTATGGCCTTCAGGCCAAATCCAGTCTGTTTCCTGTTTCTCTAATATTTTGTTGTAACCATCCATGTCCATCTGTTTACATATTGTCTACGACAGCTTTCACACTATAGGGTTGAGTGGTTCTAACAGCCTGTATGGTCCCAAAGCCTAGAATACTTCCTGTCTGGTCTTTTAGAGGAAAGGCTAGCTGACTCCCTGTTTGGACGAAAGGCTCCTTCTGTGGCCGTCATGGGGAACGGCGAGTGCTGTGTATGTTACTGGACTCTTTGTGCATTTTGCTAGGGTCCTCCAGGTTCTCCAAGGGCAGTTTCCAAGATGGCAGCAAGCAAAGGGGGTGGTTTCCATCTGCTTCCAGCAAAGGAGACCAGAGAGAAGGAAATGAGGGTTGTTTGCATGGACAGACATCATCACCCTGGGAGCCCAGCAAATGCAGCTGAGCTCTAAGCAGAGGTTGTGGCCACCACCTCCCAATCAGGAAGGAGGCTACTGGCTGGGTGCCAACTCTCAGCTATGAGACAAGGCAGGTCTTCTCTAAGAATAGGTAGAGTCGAGGGTAAAGACAGTGGGATACAGGACAGGGAGGTGGGCAGAGCTTTTCTGATATCAAGCCTGTCACTCTTTCCATAATGAACAAAGGTAATAATAATGGTGGCGATAACAACCAGAGAACACTGACTGTGTGCAAGGCTGCGGGGAATTGGAGTTTAAAAGAACCACTGCAGCGATGCAGTTATGATTATTCTCATTTGCAGCTGAGAGAAGGTTGTGAGCAGGAAGTGGAAGACCAGGGAGGTTAAGGAACCGGTTCAAAGGCACACGGCTGGTGAGGGAGGGAGTTGGGATTTGGAGGCAGATGTGTGTGACTCCAAAGTCTATGCTATTCACAGTGCTGCTCTATAACGCTGCTACTCAGAGTGTGGTCCACTGGCCAGTGGCAGCAGCAGTAGCATCTCGAGTCCTGGCCCAGACTTCCTGAATCAGAATCTGCATTTTACCAAGATCCCCAGGTGATTTCTGAGCACATTAAAGTTTGTAAAGCACTGCCACTCAAGACCTCCATACTGTTTTCAAACTCTCACTAAGAATCCAAGCTTCCATCCAAATCTCCACTTTGTCAGAATTTTCACCCTTGATATAATATAAACTGATCCAGGATGGGAGCCATGTCCCATTTTTGTCAGTTAAGGCTGTTAAGTTGAATTAGATCCTAGGAGCAGATCCTGGACAGGTAAGAAACTGTTTCATCTAGCATTTTTCTTGATTCCAAACACGTTCCACACCAGGAATTCTTAGAACCAAAGGAGCAAGCCTAACTCTCTTCTGCAAAAGTTTGGAGAGATCAATTGGAAAGTTCAGCAGAGGAACCCAATGGTGGGGATTCAATTTACAGAACAAAGTCTCTCCTGTACCTGGGATCCTGTGACAAGTTCAGGGAAAGGATGGGCACCCAGGGAGAGGACGCCAAGGAAGCAAGACTCACTCAGCCAGGCAGATCTCCTCTGTGGGATGTGATGATTCCTCTAACTACAAGCAGTATTTGAAAGGACAGGTGGGAAAGTCAGCCACAGGCATACAAATACCACATCTATTGTAAAATAGAAATACTACCCCCCAACTGTAACTCATTTTACTTCCCATTTCTACAGTGAGTTTGCAGCTAACGTTGCGTGGCCAAATAATACTAAAGAGCTGATTCTTTTCAGGGGCACTGTCCACTTCTAACCGTTTAAAGTCACTCTGGAGACTGGAAGACCAAAGGGAAGGCTTCCTTCTTTCTGCCTCTGCTGCCTGTGTCACTGGAGCTGCCCTTAGAGGTGCCCAGAGGGCTCAATCCTTTAATGGGAATCAGCCTAGGTTTTGATCCTGAAAATTTCACTATTTCTGCTTGTTCTTAAGAGACACTCTGGCTTCTCAGTCGGTAGTAGCCTATGGCAATAGCAGCAGAGGCTGGAGCATTAAGAAAAACATAGAAGTTAATGGCTTCTACGCATAACTGTGGGTGGTTTGTTTTTTGTTTTCTCCCTGTTGGCTACTATCAGCCAAAAAAATGCCTAGAACTCGAAGTAAAGACAAAACACACACAAAAAAGAAGTCACTAACTTTCTGTCATTGACCCCTCATCCCTATGGTTGTGAGTTTTCTATCAGGGTTTCCAGACAGCTGATCCCACAGTGGGGCAAGATTAAGAGCTCGCACCACTTTATTGCTCTGCTTGCTGTTGATGGGCAGGGACCCAGGGTCAGAGTTCCAGGTCAAAGCTCCCTCTTCAGATCTCAACATTCATCTTGGCCACAGGGAATTACTAACGATGAAGGCTCATGTCAAACTCTCTCTCCCTGTGCTCTGCCATAAACCAGCTGCGAGCCCCTGGGTCGGTCACCTAACCTCCCCATACCCAAGTTCCCTCGTCTGTAAAATGAGAGGTTTGTACTGTCTGATATCTAAGTCTTCCACCGCTAGAATGTTGTGATTCTTTGCGATTGCTTTTAGCTGTACTTGACGCAAGTACACACATCTACATTTCATGGGAAGAAATGGGGAAACGAAAAGAACGTGGAGCATCTGCTCTGGAACCACATGGTTCTTCTGGCCCCAGCTCTGAAACTCATTGGCAAACCATCTAATAAGTCAGATTCTGTTTTCTCATTGGTACAAAATACAAAGCTATCACCGCATACAGGATGTTGGGAGAATCAAGAGAGAAGATGAATATAAAGTGCATGGCTTGCAGCCTGCATGCTGGGCCTTTTCCCTTTCTCGGCTCTTCCAAGCCTGAAGCAGCAAAGAAAAGGAGGACAAGCAAACTGTCTACTCTTCTCTGGAGCCCGGGGAGCGGCTTCCTCTGCACAATCAAAACCGCTTCCTGAGCCCAGATGAGCAGCTGCCCCTCTCTCCTTGTCTAGTCCTCTTAGGCGGCACTGAGTGTGTCTCACACCGGGAGATGGTGTGGCCTGTGTGTGCCCCTGGGTCCATCCTATGGGGAATGGTACTCATTTGAGCCCCCAGTGAAATTGTCTTATCCTGGGAGAAACAACATGTAGATATAGTCATTGCCTTGCCTTCCTTGGTAAGGGAATGGCTGGTGATGGCCCTGGTCTGTAAAAGTCTTACAGTAAAGACAGGGTGGCCTTTATATAGCTCGGGCACATATGATTGCATTCCCAAAGGAAAAAAGGCCAATGTCGTTTGGATGAAATGCCGTTATCGGCTGTGTTTCTTTCACTCTCAGCTTTGTCTCCGTCCTCTGAGTGCTCCTGAACCAGATGTGGTCTGCCTTGCCTTTTCTTCTTGGCCTCTCAGTCACCTCTGTAGCTCTAAGAACTTGAATTTACATCTTAAACGCCCACCATGACTCCAGTCTGGCCGTGCTGACAGCCAGGGCGGGTTTTAGGCACGGACTCAGCGGTCCTTGAGTAACATGTTTTCCTGATTGTTTCTACCCAAGTATATTAAAAACACTTGCCTTTGTAGCAAACTTGCTCCTAATTAATTGTTTAAAGTCTCTGTATCCCTAGAGGAGATATGGGAAATCTTTACCTTATATGGTCGAGAATAAAACAATTATCTAGCAAATACTTTCTACAATTAATCATAGTCACTATATATAGTACAAAAAAGATTCCTACCTCCAAAACCCGAAATAGTTTGTTTTTGAACTAATTCCATAGAAGTTTAGCAACTCCGTCCAAGAACAATTATATTTTAAAATTTGAAAACAATTTCTTCTCTGTCAGCCGTTTTGGTCCTCTAAATAGCTTTCGTGTTTCTTCCTAGGCGAGTGCGCATGGTTTAAGGGGGTAATTTGTCATTTTACCTCACTTTTTATCTTAGCTAACCATCCATCCTCAGTCACACTTGCAGTTTTAGATTTGAGGCTTCCATTTGAACGTGTTTGGAAAAAAAAAACCCAAAAGTATAAGGGCATAAGCATTTTTCAGTGCTATATGGGAAATGCAGCAGGTCTGGAACTCACTGATTTTCTTAGCATTTTGATTATATGGGTCTGAGTTCAGATGAATCGAAGTAAAAATGAAACTCAGCAGGCATGATGAAATCAACTGAAACTGCCGAAACGGTTGGTCAGAGCCCACAGAAACTGTTTCATTCTCTGAAACTGGGAGGTAGAACCAGACCTAATTCAAGAGACAGCTTGAGAGGGCTGTCATCATTCAACTCCTCAAATAGAGAAAGACATTTCTCAACAGTGGATTTGGTTTTTTTAAACTGTACCTTTGCACAGACTTCAGTAAACGACACAAAGTTAATCTCTGCAAACAACAGGATATACGCATGATACCACTTTTTAACTTATACAAATTGGAATCTAATCCCCCCAACATTCATGCTGTGTTGGTAACCGGACGTGGGTAGGGAGAGACCCAGATGAAATACGTTTAAAACAATTTAATTTCTGCCGTTGACTCAGGAATGAGAATGGAGTTGGGGAAACAAGCCTGACCTCATGCAGAGAAAGCTGGTTATGTTCTCTGATCTGTCTTTCCTCTGGGAGCCTCCCAGAAGCAGCAAAAGGGGGCACAGAAATTTGTTGTGTAGATGACACTTTAAAAGAAATATTTTGTTCATTTGTAAAACAGAAAGGCTAATATTTACCTTACCTACCTCGCAGGGGGCTGTATCCAAGGACACCATACATGTGTAAAATCTGGAAAATGCTATGATGTAGACACTTTATCGTTACTGTGTCCACGTTAGAACATTCTTAAAAGGAAGGTGAGCATCAAAACTGCTAACTACTACCTGGCAATTCAGGTATGAGGTATGTAATATTGCCGGTTGCCTACAAGAAACGAAGATCTCTCTCTCTCTCTCTCTCTTTCTCTTGGACACAGAAATATTCCACATAATTGCAATTAAAAATTGACTGAGCTTTTATTTTCATGAAGTATCAGGTAAAATACAGATTAAGTCTTGAAGCTGCAGTACTGCAAGAATCCTGAGGCCATGCAGTGTCAATGAACAGGATAGCTCTTTGTATATCAGTTGGTCCTAAGAATGTCTCTAAGAGCAACAGCCTTGGGAAAGAAATGCAAATGAACACTGACCACCATACTTCTCCTATTTTCTCTATTTAAATATAAAGTCTGCCTGAAATATACTATTTATCACTCCTTTCTTGAGCACCAGTTGCAAAAATTTTAGATCACAACTCTATTAAATTATAAAACATTTTATGTTTTCCAATACTTTTTAATGTGCATTTCTCAAAACATGGTTTGAAATTCTGTTTTTAACTCACCAGAGTACCTAGTAAAGTGCTAGACAAATAGCAGACACATAATAAATTCTTCCTGAGGACTGATTTATTAAGAGAAAACATGCTAATATTAACTATAAACTGTTAATACACTCCCACATATACTATTTAAAGTACCTGGACTCTTTAAGAGTGGTAAAAAAAATTTGCAGAAGTGGGATTGTATAACTAGATTGACTTAATCCATCACTTAATGGGAACCCTTTCTCTAATTTAAGGCTAACTTTAGAATTAGAATTGATAAGTGAGAACTACTTTACCTTTATATATTAATGAGTAATTATGACATAATGAAACTGATTTTCATTAGATAACCCATGAGAACCTGCCTATTTTGAGAGTGACACTATAGTCCATCTCTCAAAATATGTGTTTAAAAAGGCATATATATTATTATTTTATGTCAATATCTTTTCTTAAGCAGTCGAAACAAAATTTCTTATTGCACAGTTCTACTAAGCTAGTCAAATGAAGTATTATTGTTTAATAAATGCATGACAAAGCTCTTTTGACCAGTTTCATTTTAAGGACAGCATTTTCATTTTCTCTGTGTAAGAAGGGAAAAATCACTACAAACTCCATCTCTCTTTTGTATCAGGAACACTGCATGGTTTAATTGCTGACAGCCTTGATGTACTAAGTAGTAAACACCTGAGCATGCCTCATTACATTCCTTAGGACACCTCTTTGAGTAGATGCGATAATTTATTACATTGAGTAGGTCTAATTCTCCCTTGATTTATGGAAGCGGTAATAACACTCCATCTGACAGAATGCTTTGCTAGGAGGAATCCAGATCTAGGCACTAAAATCTTTATGGCCTCCCCAGGAGGAGTTGGGACGCAGGTGGTATTCTGAGCACCACAGCAGAGAAAAAGGAGGAGTTTGCCTGAGGTCTTCTGACAAGTCAGCTACTCAGGGAACAGAATCTAGTCTCCTGATGCCTAGCACACAATCACAAAAGCATACTCCTGGAAGAGCTGCCCAATCATGTGTGCAGAGAAGAGAGGAAATGACACCCAGGATGCTCACTGCAGAATGCCCACAGCAGCCTGTCACCAGTCCCCTCCGACTACGCAGAAAGCATACTGAAGGGTATCGAACAACATAAAATCCTAATGCTACCCTTAAATAGGTGGGATCATCAGGCTAACTCCCTGACTGCCAACAGCCCCAAATTCCTCTCTGTGGTGCCCAATCCTGAAAACAAGATGTAGTTACAGAAACACTCTTTGGCTTACAAGGGACCATCAAGCTCTGATGTTGGTGAGATTTGATAGCACTAAGGTCCAACTTTATGTGACCATAATCCAGGTTTACAATGATACATTAAGCCCTAATGCTACTACTTATATCACCGTAAACTCAGTTTCCGGTGATATAAATAGTCATGCTAATGGCATTAACGGCAGCACTCAGTGCAGTCACAGCTGTTGAGTGCTGCTTTTATGCTATTAGCATTGCTACTTGTGTCACCATAAGCTTAGGTAGTCACATTTGTTACATAGGAATATACAAGGAAGATGGATAGCCACATTTTACGCCCATATCTAGCCTCCTGTACCGGAGACTTACAGCTTGCTGCCCTCCTCTGTGTATTAAGGTCTGCCTAGCCCTCCATTTGGCTCTGTTTATACCGAACAGCAATCTGTTTTCTGCCAACCTCGCGTTTGCTGGGAAACACTATTTAAAATTGGTAAGGAGGTGCCAGGCCCAGCTACGGGCACACTTACTGTCTCCTTGGCAGCGCAGGGGACCCACACTCAGTTTGGCTTCCGAGCCTTGCCGGTCAGTGTCTCCAACCACCACCTGGCTTACTGGCAGGTGATCTTTGTAGGATAAGAAGCCAGCGTCCTTCCTCCTGAATCACAGGGAAAGACAGAAAAGCATGAGGAGGCTAAGTCAGAAACATGTCTTTTTTGATCATTGTTTAAGTTGTCTAACAACTGACCACATTCCAATAAATGCTCAGAGGCGCACTAAGCAGAACCACAGTTAGAGTTGTTCCCTCTCTTCCACTGGGTGGTTTCACAGCTCATGGCTCAGAAGCAACTGTGACCGCTTTGCCTTCTGGAAAACAAAACTGACACCCTGATTTCCAGAGAGTCACAACCAATACACAGCACGCTATTTCAGGTTGAGTGTAGCCTACCATGTTGCTTGAAGTACACACATCAAACGCTGAGCATGCACGCAGAGTCTGCTGTTGTCAGGGAATCAAAAGTTCAACAAAGCCAACCTGATCTCTTGCATAAAATTAGAAACAAAACCCTATTAAAAAGCTCCCTTGTCTCCTTAATTGCTTTGAAGCGGTTGCTTCAGAGGCCTTCTTCCCTGCTGCGCATCAGCTAAATAAGAGATACTTTTAGGTCCTTCATCTCTTCTTGTTTATTTTAACAGCTGAGAGAGTTTATGCAACGTTTGGAACACAGAGCGGGTGCTCACTAAGTGTCTACTTCCATCCATAATGAGGAGTGGAGTTGAGATGCAAGCCCAATTTGGCTTCTCTCTTAGATTTGTTCTCCTGTTTATTCTATACCTATCTTGTTTCAGGTCTCCTAACTCAACCCCATACCCACCCTAAATAGAGGAAGAGGGCAAGGCTAGTTGTAAAGTATTGATTCTAGGATGAAGCACAGAAATACAGGAGATGTTCTCAGGGATGGAACCAAGGTGAGTTACCATGCAGCACAGATTTCACCTTAATAGGAAATCGCTACCCCCTCATCCTCTTTTTGTGCTGCTGTGGCCGGGAGATCCCCTCGTGTGGGGCTAGATGACTGGGAGGCACAAATCAGTGCTAAGGTCATTCCACAAATTTATCTTTTTGCGTGATTTTGTGCACTGTTCAGCCTGAATGTAAATGAGAATTTTGAAACTGTATGTACAACTGATCACAGGAGAGAAAACTGATTTTGGATGATAGAAGAATGAGAGAAAAGTTGGCGGGGTGGGGGGGGGGCGCTGGGAGGAATTGGGAGATTGGGATTGATGCATATTCACCATGGATACTGTGTATAAAATGGATAACTAATGAGAACATACTGTATATAGCACAGTGAGCTCTGCTTAATGCACTGTGGTGACCTGAATGGGAAGGAAGTCCAAAAGGGAGGGATATTTGTATATGTATGGCTGACTCATTTTGCTGTACAGTAGAAACTAACACAATATTGTAAAGCAGATATACTCCAATAAAAATTAATTCAAAAAAAAAGAAGAATGAGGGAGAGAGCTCAATAATCAGGTTAAAGATCTGTCATTTGCATCTCTTGCAGGGAATTGAGGAGAACCAACTTGGAAACCTGTCTCTAAAAGGCTATGCTGTTAGGAGCAGTTACTTGCTCCTCTGACCTTCTAGAAAGTCACTGAACATATGCTCCTTCATGTGTCAGGACCCACAGAAACCCAGGAAGGAGTCACAGAATTTAGCCAGTGGACCGCAAACAAGTGTATTTTCCACTGCCTTAGTTATTTCAATGAGTTTCCAAGATAAAGTTTACAAAAAAAATTTTTTTTTTGGGCTGCTGCCACATGGCATGCGGGATCCTTAGCTCCCCGACCAGGGATCGAACCCTCACCCGCTGCAGTGGAAGTGTGGCGTCTTAACAGCTGGACCGCCAGGGAAGTCCAAAAAAAAATATTTTTTTAATCATATGAGAACTAAGATCATGCAGAAAAGCACTGTGATTCTTACTGACACTGCAGCTACTGGTGACCCAGCCTCAAATCATTTGTAAACCCAACTCCTTATATTAGAACTTCTATCAGTTAAAATCATGTTAGAGAGGGAAGAAAGTCTTTGCTATTAAATTTGATATTTAATGTTTCTTAAAGGGACAATAAATGAAAGCACCCTTAATAACATACTGTGATTTGACAACTTAGTAGAGTAATGTGCATTCCTGTGGAACTTCAGGCCAAGATTCTCTACAAGTTCATTATCACTTAGAATTAACTGACTCTAGATCAGGGATTTGTGACCTAAGTCCTGAGAACCATTCACCTTGTCGCTTTTTCTGTGATGGCCCATAAGCTTTTTTTTTTTTTTTTTAATATTTATTTATTTGGCTGTGCCAGGTCCTAGTTGCAGCATGCGGTATCTGTAGTTGCGGCATGCGTACCCTTAGTTGCGGCATGTGGGATCTAGTTCCCTGACCAGGGATGGAACCCGGGCCCCCTGCATTGGGAGCGTGGAGCCTTAGCCACTGGACCACCAGGGGAGTCCTATTTTTTAAAATTTTAAATGGTTGAAAAGAAATCAAAAGCAGAATAATATTCTGTGCCATGTGAAAATTACCTAAAATTCAAAGTCAGTGTCCATAAATAAAGTTTTACTGAAATAAAGTCACTTTTCAATTTAACTTTTTTTTTACAATATTGTCTATGGTGCTTCCAGGCTACACTGGCGGAGCTGAGTAGTTATAATAGAGACCATATGGCCCTCAAAGACTAAAATATTTATTATCTGGTCCTTTATAGAAAACGCTTGCCAACTCTTGCTCCAAATCATCAGTGCCCCTTTTTCCTCTGGGAATTTATTGAGCAAATATCCCACTGACAAGCATGGTGGCCTAATGTGCAACTTATCCCCACAGTCGAGTACAGGGTTAGGGAAGGGGCATGAGAATATCTCTGAGGTGGGGAAAAAAGCATTTAAGCCAACATTTATTTACTCTAGCAGTGAGAAGTAACTTAAACCTTATTAATGATTAACTTTCTGATGGACGTCACACTAGGTGGCCTGCAGTCATGTGTCAGGATGCTCAACATCCTTACCTGATACTCGGTATTGTTGGTTCATTTACAGTGAATGAGAAAGTGACTACTTTGTAACAAATCTTGTGTTAATATAAGAGTATTTTGGAAACAAATGTTTGGAAATATTCCAATCACTATGTAATCTTATTGCCAAAATTTATATGTGCATAACCTCATAAGAATTTACACATCTACACACTTCCATAACTTGGAAACATAATTTTAAAATATTTGTAATAATCTTGTAAATGCAGAGTTCCAGTGGGTTTTGGACTTATAATACTGAAATGGGTCATTATTCAGTTACTTTGCAAATAAAACTGATTCAGAGATGACAGAAATTTACTACATTTGATCAAAACCTTTGCATTACTGGTCAATGAAACTGAAAAATTAACATCATGATTCAGTAGGTGCACTTAGCAATATACCTTTATCTAGTTTGTTATATGTACCTTTAGGTAATATTTTTCAACTATGATAGTCAATAAAGTCAAGTATCAAAATGAAAAACACAGAGAGGCAGATCTTCAAATTGGTAATCCAAGATTATTTAAAATAATATGTATTTAATCACATCACAGTTACTAAAACAATTAAAGGTAAAATGATTAATTTCTATTAATATTTTAGAGAAGATATTATTAATGACAACTTTATATCATTTTTAAAAACTTAATTTTTTATATTGAACATAAAATGTTAATTCACTAGAACCTGTATCTTACTTTTATACTTATTTGTAAATATGTGCTCAAAAAATTTTTAAATAGCGTATCAAAAAATATGAAGAACACTGCTCTAATTCATAGAAAATAATAACAATACAGCATTTATCATTGAATACCTGTGTATATTAGACTATTTCTCATATACAACATCTAATCTGAAATCAATTCTTCCATAGAGGCATCATTATCCCCATTTTACTGATGAGAATCAGAGAATTTATCTTGACCAAGGTCACTAGCTCATAACTATAGAGTCTGGATTCAAATCTAGATTATCTGGATCCCAATCTAGGATTTTCCACAAAAAAGAGGGGAGAAACAAAACAGAAGAAAACCAAAAAACAACTATGTCAATTAAAAGCCTTTTTCTTTTAATTTTCATTTACAGATGAGGTGAAAATGTACCTTTTTAGATACACTTAGGTATCCTGAAACATTGAGAAAATTATTTGTGATTAGTAAGTTCAAAGATATCTGTAATGTTATACTCACAGGCATCCCCCACGCCATCAGCACACCAAGTAAAAGTGGTCTAGAACTACCCCATCCCCAAGCTAACCACTGTTTTTAATGGTATATTGAAGTTTACAAAAGGTTACAGTTCAGCTAATACAGAAGTCTCCCTTAGCCTCGGGGGATACGTTCCAAGACCCCCAGTGGATGCCTGAAATCACAAATAGTACTGAACCCTATATATACTATGCTTTTTCCTATATGTACTGTATATATCTGTGATAAAGTTTAATTTATAAATTAGGCACAGTAAGAGATTAACAACAACTAATGATAAAATACAACAATTGTAACAATATACTGTTATAAAGATGTGAATGTGGCCTCTTTCACACACACACAATATCTTATCGTCCAAATTCAATGCCTTTTGCATCCTAACTAAGCACTGTGTTGTAACGTTTGCAGTTTGAGGTATGACAGCAAAACTACCACGAATTTCTTTTTCCTTCTTCACAGTTTCATGGACAGAACATTCGTTCTCACCACGAATCTTAGCAACGTCAGCATACAGTTTTCTTTCCTTACTAAGTCACCACCTTTTCACTTAAAAGCAGCATTAATGGCGTCTCTTTGGCGTATCTGAATTGCCAGCATCACTGCTCTTGTGCTTTGGGGTCATTATTAAGTAAAACGAACAAAAGCACTGCAATTTTAAATGAATGAATTGTTTATTTCTGAAATTTTCCATTTAATATTTTCAGATCACGGTTGACCAAGGTTAACTGAAACCATATACAGCAAAAACTTGGATGAGGGACTACTGCAGTGATAACCCTCAGATATTCCTTAACCAAACCAAGAAAACAGGAGAAAATAATTATCAGCTGAGAAAAAAAAAATACAAAGTTACCTTCTCGATCACTTTTGATCAGGGATATAAATAGGCCCAGGGATTTTAAAGTCACAAACAACTGTTTGTGAAACTCACCGAACAGTCAACTCCGCTGGAAACAAATTGGTTGTGGAAACAAATTCATGGGTGGCAATAAAGTGGTTTGGCTAGCATGAAGTTTCTTGTGTGATCCTACAGCATAACCCACTTTCCAAAAATGATGTGTGGATGAATAGAAAATAACCTGAGACCTGATGAGGCACCCTTCCAAATACCTCTAAGACTTCTATCTTAGCACCTGTGTGAAAATTATTTAGCAAGCAAAACAAGCCTTCATTGAAAGTTATGATCTTTAATGATCGAGGTCAATCTAATTTAGGGAGATATTCAGTAACTATTTATCATGTTAGCATAATCTAATTACATCTATTGCTAAGCTGGTACATTAGAAAAATTCTATCATCCATTTCAAATAGGCCCTGAACTCAGACTCTTGCATAATCTTTCTATCAGTGTTGTTATTAAAGGAAAACTTGATTCTACAGAGTTTGCTTCTCTAACCTGGCATTACAGTTATTTTGTGTCAGTACTATTGTTCTGAGGAACTCTGTCTTACTCTGCTGCTCTTCCCTTGCCTTCTTTTCTTATCCTGCTGAGAAAGCAAAAAGCACGCTCGTCTTGCCCTTAGCTCAGTAAAAAAACAAATCCTTAGAGGAAAATAAACAGTCCAAGTGCCTGCAATTATAAGCTTGCTTTTCTACCAGATGTTATAAAAGTTACCACACTATGAGTATGTTCTATAATTCTAGCAGAGAAGAATTTCTTCTGCTTTGTGAAGTTTTAGAAGTACTTGTTTACTTAAAACAAACAAACAAATAGAATTACAGTCAGTGAACATTCCTGTATTTCCATCACAGAATCAACAAGGTAGAAATTTTTGGAAGAATACAGGAAGTCAAAGATTTAGCTACAGAAGATGTCAAAGAGACATAGAAATGGGGAATAAACACATGAGAAGATGCTTAATATTATTAGTCATTAGAGACATGCAATTAAAAATCTACTGAGACGCCACCTTACTCTTATCAGAATAATAGAAAAGACAGATAATAAGTGTTGACGAGGATTTGGAGAAACTGGAATCATCATACATCGCTCATGGGATTGCAAAGTGGTGCAATCACTTTTGAAAGTAGTTTGGTAGTTTCTAAAAAGTTAAACATAGATTTACCATATGACCCAAAATTCCATTCCTGGATATCTACCCAAGAGAAAGCGTATGTCCACACAAAGACTTCTAGGTAGATGATTACAGAAGCTTTATTCACAACAGCCCCAAAGTGGAAACAACCCAAATGTCCATCAACTAGTAAAAGGTAATCAAAATGTAGTATATCCACACAATAGAACATTGTTCATCAGCAAAAGAAATAAAATGTGGATACATACAACACAAAGTGAATAAACCTCAGCAACACGATGCTAAGTGAAAGAAGTCAGACACAGAAGACCACATATGCCATAACTCCATTTATATGGAATGTCCAGAAAAGGCAAATATATAAAGATAGAAAGCAGATTAGTAGGTGCCGGGGTCTGGGGATGGGAATAAGGATCAATGGCAAATTCCCAAACTACCTTTATAATAGAAACTGTATCTCATTCAGCAAAAACCAAATATCTATGGTTTACCAGGACATGCCTAAAAGTAAAATTCTATTCAATTGTCACCATTTGCCAGTGTAATCTCCTGGAAATGCCAATACTTTATAGCATCAAATTTTCATCTCAAGGAGCATTTCTAAACTTTTTGGGATATTTTGTGTAATTTTGGTTCAAACAATATGTTCAAATTTCCTATAAATTTTTGTATCTTTCCTCTGGATCCTTTCTGTCTCCTAATGGCCATCCCCAGACATTATACTACTTTGGAAGAAAGTAGACTGTACTTTTTCCATAGCGAGTACTTAGAAAGAGTAGGCCAGATGGGTGTAGCCGAGATGACAGATAGGAAGATCCTGAACTCACCTCCTCCCTCAGGCACACCAAAATGACAACTATTTACAGAGAAACTATCTATGAGAACAACCTGAAGACCAGCAGAAAAAATTTTCCACAAGTAAAGATGCAAAGAAGGAACCACAAGACAGGTAGGAGGAGTGGAAACAGTGTATAGTCAAGACCACACTCCTGGGAAGACAACCCGCAAATGGGAGAGAATCACGATTGCAGAGGTTCTCCCCAAGGAGCACGGAGTCCAGGCCCCACACTGGGCTCCCCCAGCTGGGGGCCTGCACTGGGAAGATGAGCTCCCAGAGCGTCTGGCTCTGAAGGTCAGTGTGGCTTGTGTACAAGAGAGCTGGAGGGCTGCAGGAAACAGAGACTCTGCTCTTAAAGGATACCTGCAAAATCTCACACCCTCTCACTCCAGAGCAGAGGGAGTATTTTGACAGAAGCCTAGGTCAGACCTACCTGCTGATTTTGGAGAGCCGTTTAGAAAGGTAAGGAGCAACTGGGACTCCTTCTGGGGATGCAGAGGCTGGCAGCAGCCATTTCGGAGAGCTTGTTCTGCCACGAGGACGTTAGTGCTCGCAAGAGCCATTCTGGAGTCTTCCCTCTAGCCTATTAGTGCTGGGGCTTACCTTCCCACCAGTGGGCTGGCACCAGCCCCAGGCCCTCCCAGACCCAGCAGCCAGCTGCCCTGGACATGGACCTCTCTACCAAAAAGCCAACACCAGTCTGGGGTCCCCCCAGGCCCTTCACGCAGCCACCCGGGACTCAGCCTTGCCCATTAGTGGGCTGGCACTGGCCCTGGGAGCCCCTGGACTGCACAGCCAACTGCCCTGGGACTCAGCCCTAACCACCAGCAGGCAAGAAGGCACCACACAAAGCAGGACCTGGCAGCCAACTGGGCTGAGGGCCAGCTCTGCATGCCAGCATGCCCACAATAGTCAGCTCCTCCACAATGGAAGGTCCCATGCAGCTCACACAGAGGGCATCCACAGAGCATATAGCTATGGTGACCAAAGGGGAGTTTGCTGCTGGGACCCACAGGATGTCTCCTATAGAAGGCCACTTCTCCAAGATAGGGAAATGTAACTGACCTATCTTATACACAGAAATAAACACAGAGAATTAGGCAAAATGAGGAGACAGAGGAATATGTTCTAAACAAACAAACATGACAAAATCCCAGAAGAACTAAATGAAGTGGAGATGAGCCACGCACCTGAAAAAGAGTTCAAGGTAATGATTACAAAGATGCCAAATGAACTTGGGAGAAGAATGGATGAGCACAGTGAGAAGTTTAAGAGTCAGAAAACATAAAGAAGCAAAGAGGTGACAAATACAATAACTAAAATTAAAAATACACTAGATGGAATCAACAGTAGATTAGATGATACAGAGGAACAGATCAGTAAACTGGAAGATGGAGTAGTGAAAACCACCCAAGCTGAACAGAAAAAAGAAATGTAAAAAATGAGAATAATTTAAAAGACCACTGAGACAACATCAAGTGTACGAAAATTGGCATTATAGGGATCCCAGAAGGAGAGGAGAGAGAGAAAGGGAGAGAACTTATTTGGATAAATAATAGCTGAAAAGTTTCCTAACCTGGGAAAGGAAATAGGCATCCAGGTCCAGGAAGCACAGAGAGCCCCACAGAAGATGAACCCAAAGAAGTCCACACCAAAATACATTATAATAATTTAATAATAAATGGCAAAATTAAAGATAAAGAGAGTCTTAAAAGCAAAAAGAGAAAATCAACTAGTTACCTATAAGAGAACTCCCATAAGACTCTCAGCTGACTTTTCAGCAGAAACTTTGCAGTCCAGAAGGAGTGGCACAATATATTTAAAGTGATGAAAGGAAAAAACCTACAACCAAGAACACTCTACCTGGCAAGGCTAACATTCATATTTGAAGGAGAGGTAATCAATAAGGACATTGCATGATGATAAAGGGAACAGTCCAAGAAGAGGATATAATAATTGTAAATATATATTCACCCAACATAGGAGCACCTAAATACATAAAGCTGATATTAATAAACATAAGGGGAGAAATTGACAGTAACACAATAGTAGGGGACTTTAACACCCCATTTACATCAATGGACAGATCAACCAGACAGGTAATCAATAAGGAAACACAGGCCTTAAAGGAACCCTCGTACACTGCTGGCTGGAATGTAAATTGGTACCACCACTATGGAAAACAGTATGCAAATAATGTCAAAAATTGAAAATAGAACTATCATATGATCCAGCAATTCCACTTCTGGGTATTTTTCTGAAGAAAACAAAAACACTAATTCAAAAAGATATAAGCACCCCTATATTCACTGCAGCATTATTTATAATAGCCAACATATGGAAGCAACTTGTGTCCAACAACAGAAGAATAAAGAAGATGTGATATATACATATATATAAATAATGGAATATTACTCAGCCATAAAAAAGAATGAAATCTTGCCATTTGCGAAACATGTATGGACACCTGGAGGGTATTATGCTAAGTGGAATAAGTCAGACAGAAAAAGACAAATATTGTATGATTTCACTTATATACAGAATCTATAAAATAAAACTCTCAAACAAATATAACAAAACAGAAACAGAGTCATACATACATAAAACAAACTGGTGGTTGCCAGAGGGGATGGGTTGCGGGGATGAGTGAAATAGGTGAGGGAATATAAGAGGTACGAACTTCCAGTTACAAAATAAATGAGTCAGGGGATATGACGTACAGCATAGGGAATGTGGTAAATATTTCCCTATGGTAAATATTTAATAACTTTGTATGGTGACAGATGGCAACTAGACTTATTGTGGTAATCATTCTGTAATGTATAAAAATATTGAATCACTATGTTAAATATAGTATTCTAAGACAATTATACTTCAGTAGAAAAAGGTAACTGTGAGATAATAGATGTGTTAATGAGCTTGATTATTTCACAATGTATACATACATCAAATCATCAAGTTGTACACCTTAAATACATACAATAAAAAAAAGTAAGTCAAAAGGTAAAAACCTATAAGAATTTTCCTGAGTTTTTCTGGATAGTTACTATTCTACTATTAACTTGTACTAAAGATGTCAGATTCAGTAGTATTACTTTTATTAAAGGACTTTGCATTGTTCTTATTCTTTCCATCTCTTAAATAAAAAACACATAAATAACTCAGAGTTGTATAGAGTTTAAAAATACTCAGTGCTTTCCCTTGGATGATCTCATTTGCTCCCTATAACTTTGGAGGTACAAGGAAATAAGGATAAAGAATTGAACCTGACAAATTTTGATTCCCAAATAACCGTTCAGAAACATATCCATTATGCAAAGTGAGACAGACTCCACCAAGGAATGAGATGTGTCTTCAAGGTATAGTACCAAATACTACCTAATTATTTACTAGTTCATACCTAATATACATAAGAAAGGCAGGAAACATACAGACTCAAGTCAAGGATAGTTTTAGTTAAAACATCTGTTTTCAAGTAAGTGAGAATTTTTATTTGCTTTTTTAATTTATCTTTTATTTTTTTGGTCCTCAACTCCATCTTTCTATATCTTCTGTGCCTGGGGATGCACTCCTCGGCCTTTCCTTTAACAGGAAATTAACACTCTCATTCTTCCTCTGTCCTTGCCCCTATTAAAAGCCACTTTCAGAGGAAAATGTGACATACCATTCCATCCATGTTTAAGAAAAGCAATGCCTTAATGAGACAAAAGACTTCTCTTAGAAATCATATCTCTATGAATGGTGGAGGTTGGATTGGGGAGAGGGAGGATTATTGCTAGCGCCACTGAAACAACTACATGGAGATGATTACATGTTCTTAAAAAGGCAGCCCTACCATCACCATGGA
Source organism: Tursiops truncatus (assembly GCF_011762595.2). NCBI lineage: Eukaryota > Metazoa > Chordata > Mammalia > Artiodactyla > Delphinidae > Tursiops > Tursiops truncatus. Next base: position 97,490,062 of record NC_047042.1, on the reverse strand, counting down.
GCAGGTTGGCCAGTTCCTCTATGTTCATTTACGAAAATCATGATCAGAAGTCAATGCCTTTGTTCAGAGAGCACATGAGGGCTATCTAAGCATGGCTGGATCTTGAGAAGTTGAAATAAACAACAGAGCTGTCTAATACACAATAAAGTAGAACTTTTAAAATACTTCTCACGGCGTCCTCAGTCACCATTGACTACTGAGCTTTCCTCAATGGATGTACAGTACTGTTTTCTACAAAACAATTAGAGTAATTAAGAAAACAACCGTCACAATTAGATCTTTAGAATCCCTGAGTATGTCCCCTAAGAAATGGAAGTAATTACAGATTCAATTACTCCTTTTCAGTGGGAATAGCTTAGGCCTTTTGTAAATGCATGGCAATTATCTGTTCAGTTTAGAATCTCTTAGAAAGCCTTTGTAACCATTTCAGGATTCTACGCAAATTGTTCTTTGATTTTCCTTATGGAATGCAAGTTCCCTGAGGCCAGATAGGTGGTCTCACGCAACTTTATAAACCGAATACTAGTAAGCTCCTAAGAGTGGCTCATTCCGTATGTTTCATGATTGAACACATGAATAAAAATAGAAGCCATCTAGGCACAATCCTAAAATAGTAACCAGTATGTGCTTACTATCAATGGTGAGAAATGAGAAAGAGACCTTCCTTATAACTGGAGTTCCTTGAATGCTCTTTAAACAGTTTCATTATTTCTTTTCTGTAATTGAGGTTTTATTTTTTCTTCAGAAAATCATATTCAATTAGAAGTTTCATATATAATTAATATAATGGAAAGAATTAGATCTTAAAGACAGGAGTCCTATTTCAACTCTGCATCTATGTAAACGTAAGTTACTGAATTTATCTGGGCCATGGTTTCTCTACATAGATAAGCTATATATTTTGGTTCTGAAGGGTATCAGAATATGGAACTTCGAAGTATGCCTCTTTGGCATATAGAGTATTTTGAGCTAAAGGCCATTGAGGTCGGCAAGACACAGGAAAAGTTCTAAAAACAGGGCACAAGTTTTCTTTTTGTAAAGGAAACCTGCATAAGAAATCTTACTAAACAACTCTTCTTTACCATGCTTCTCCTGGTCACTTTCTCATAACTTGCCTCCCTCACACAGAAGTCCCAAACCCCTTGTCTTTTGGCTTAAGATGGTATATGAGCCCAAGTTCTAACCATCCCTTTGGGTTATTGATCACTGGGTACTTCCATAGGTACATATTAACAAACATATTCTGTTTGTTTTTCTCTTGCTAATTTAGAGGACCCCAACTGAAGAGCCTATGATAGGTAGAGGAAAATATATATTTTTTCTTCCCCTGTAGTTCTTTGATTCTACTTATGTTTGTTTACTTTGTTATTACAGAAAACAAATAGTAACCATTTGAATAAATTTGGCAAACTTAAATGTGTGGCTTAAAACATAAATATTTCGTCTGTTTCTCAATGGCATAGGGTCATTGGTAGCCCTCTGAGGATAGGACTTTGTGGTTCTATGTAGTTTCTCCAGAAAATATTAATACAGTATCCAACATATGGTTTGGAAGATTAGTTTTCACCCTTATTTTTCAGGTGAGATAACAGATTTGGAATAAAACTATGCCTGGTCTAAGGTATTCAACTAATTAGTGGCTGAACTAGGAAAAACAGACCAATCTCTACCACTCTAGAATTTAAGAAGAGAAAATGCATGTTTACATTTCTCAAATTCTGCTTAAATAATTTCAATTGTTTTCCTATAAATGATATGAAAATCTATTTTTTTATCATATAGGAAAATTGTTTCACTGAATTGAACTATTTACACCCATGTTTTCCCTAAACAAGGGTTCCTTGTGTTTTTGAAAACTGTGCCTCATATATTATATGATCGGCAAGGACAGAGTACTTGATGTGTGGCCTCCTTGACATTTCCATGTATTTTCGTCACCAGCAATTAATGGCCAACTCCTGGCATCTCAAAAGTAGTCAACGGGAAATTCTTTGCTTATACTGGCCCTGTGTATCTTTTAAAATTAAGGTGAACGTTCTGGGTTCTCTCAGTGTTCCTAAAGCTTTATTTCTAACCAACAGACAAATGCAGACAAATCTCGCCACTTCTGACTCCCCTCTGCTTTGTCATGGCTGCTCTTCAGTCTCGCTCCTGGCTCGATGGCCCTTCCTCTCTAGGTAGCTTGTGACTGGCCTCATCCCACAGGTTCTACATTTGGCCCACAGGGCACATGATGCATTCTTGTCTCACTGAACTCCGAAAGGGGGGTGTTGACTACATGCTGGAGTCCCTTCACTTTGAAGCTAGTCAGGGAGACTCCAGGCTGCTGTGAATTGGTCCTGTCCTCTCTAGCTCCAGCAGTCATGGGTCAAGCTCTCTGATTCATTCTCGTCAAGTTCTCCCGTCCCTCTCCCATAATGGTGGGATGGTTAGAGGTAGATAGAATATGCTAACAACTCCACAAATAAATCTTTCCCATTGGTCTCTTAAACTTCTCCAGGAATTTTTAGGCTTCTCTTACGTCACCCAATGTAGGTAACTGAGCCAGAGCTGCACTTGGCTTTAGAACGTGGGGGTACTTGACCCCTTAGTCAAATTCACAGCCTTGGAGCCAGTGCTAAAAACTCCAAGACAACAGAAGTCACCTAACTTATGATCCTTTCCCTGAACATGAAAAAAATCCTAATAACATCAGGATTTAACATAAATATTAACATCAGATTTTCATCTGATTTATTCTCTGTGTAAAGTATTACTTCACTGTCCTCACAGGTTTTCACATCATGAAAGAGAATAATCAGACTCTCCACCCCCTAAATTTTTTCTTAACTAGACTACTCACAAGAACACTGGTTCTGATGAATTTGGCCTCAGAAGAAAATTTAATACACCTTGAATTTTTATTTTGTGGATCTGACCATCCTAAAAGGTACTGTTTTTCAATGATACAAGCATTCTTCTTTTAACTAAGGAGCATTGCTTTTTCCTTCTATTGCCATTTCTAAAGCCCCCTCCAAGTAACACAAATCCATAGAAATGATTCTTATATTGATGATTACCACACTCTTTTCTTTATAATCATCACATCATCCTTGACATATTTTGTCATTCCCACTTCATCTCAGCAGCTCATTTTTCTCCCCTAGTGCACAGAAAAGACTTGTTTGAAGGTGGGAGTGGTTTCCTTTACCCGTTTCTGAACTCTGTAGGGCCCTTAAGAGGATAGATATTTGTTTTTTTGTTTTTTTGTTTTTTATTTTTTATTTTTTTTATTTTTATTTTTTGCGGTATATGGGCCTCTCACTGTTGTGGCCTCTCCCGCTGCGGAGCACAGCCGCTCCCCGGCATGTGGGATCCTCCCGGACCGGGGCACGAACCCGTGTCCCCTGCATCGGCAGGCGGACTCTCAACCACTGCGCCACCAGGGAAGCCCAGATATTTGTTTTTAAGTTATCAATATCTTGAAGATGCTGTGGGATGTAAACATGTGAAAAAGGCCTCAGCTAAAATAAGAAAAAGCGCTTACTCTTTAGGATGAGATGGTCCAAATAAAAATCAAGTTTCAAATTATCTCTTGGTAACTGAGACTAATGCGAGGCAGAAGGCAGCCATGGAAAGAGGCTTAAGATTGCTGTCAGTCTCAAGCATGAAGGAAGACAGATGACCCAAGGAAACAGAAAATAAATGATCTGAAATTTGGGAAGGAGAAAGCCAAAATAATTATGTGTAATATAAGCCTGAAGGGAGCTTCAGGGAGAAAAAAAAGTAGTCAATTATATTAAACATTGCAAAGATGTCTAGTATCTAAAAAATCAGAGTGCCCATTGGATATATTAATATGGAGATCATTGGTGGACCTATCTCAAAGACTTCCCGTAGAGTAATAAAGAAAATTTTCAATGACTGATAATCAAATGGGAAACAAGAGGGTAGAGACCAACCCTAAACTGTTATTTTGAAGTTGGAATGAGAAATGAGAAATGAAAGAAGCAATAGGATAGAAGCTGGAGGAATCTGCAGCATCAGGAGATTTTGTTTATACACTGGGAGCTGAATCAATTATGTTTTATCACATATGTCTGTAATCAATTTGCCGACATTATTTTACAAGCTTTTGGAAGCAAAACTCATGAATGTCCTATGTATACAAGTAGTGTATAGATGGCATATAACCCTGTCCAGAGGGTGACTTGAAGTGGCATATAATTAGCACATTCTGACCATTGCTGGGCAATACAAATAACAAGTGCAGCTTCCTTTTGTTTCTAATCCAGGGAATAAAGAGCACCTGATTTCTTTCTTCAAATCAAAACTAATCAAGTGAGGAACACCTGGCCTTTCTAAAATGTGATAGCCGACATATTCTGGGAAAAGATTCTTGGACCTGCACTCTCGGAGAAAAGGACTGAAAGAAGAACTAACTAGATAATTTCACAGTGAGGTTTGGAGTTTCATGGTTAACTCTAGCCAGCTGGGGCTTTGATGTTTATCAGGTTTGGAGAAAGACAGAAATTCAGTAACTCACTCAGGGACATTCTAAAACTTCAGTTAATTAGATTTTAATAAACAAGGTCATCTCTTTGGCAAGTTTACTTTGGAATTTAGAGGGTAAATCATTTACAATGTAGTCCAACTTACACAAATTAAGAGGCATATAAATCCTCCCCACAGAAGAAAGGCAATAAAAATCCTTCACTGTTAATTGAGCGATAGCAAATACTGTCAAAGAAAAGAGTGAGAGGCCTGAACTTGTAGGGCTATGCAAGCCTTGAACAGTGCAAAACTCAACTTAGCGGCAGTTTTATAGAGAGAATAAAGCATATGAGTGTCTTGTTCGTGTGGATTTATTTTGCTGTAAGAGGATCCAGGAGGGGAAATCGCCACATTCTTCTGAGAGGGAGAGTACCCAGTTTGCAAATAATCTGAAGATGGAAAAGTGATGAAAACGACTCTGTGGAGGATTAGCCACTTTATTTCCTTGGAGTGCACGTGATTTTGATGACGGATTTTAACCTTACTTAGAGGTTCCATCAGTCTGCTTAACTGCCATAACAAGGCATCACAGATTGGGTAGCCTAAACATTTATTTATTTTCTCACAGTCCTGGAGGCTGGAAGTCTAAGATCACAGTGCCAGAAGGGTTGTCTGGTGAGGCCTCTCTCCTTGGCTTGCAGACAGCCATCTACTCACTATGTCCCCACATGGCCTTTCTTTTGTTACACACAGAGACAGTGAGCTAGCTCTGGTGTCTCTTCCTCTTCTCACAAGGACACTCATCCTATTGGACTAGGGCTCCACCATTATGACCCCAGTTAACCTTCATTACCTCCTTAAAGACCTTATCTCCGACAACAGCCACGTTGGGGGTTAGGGCATTAACATATGAATATTGGGAGGAGGTGCCATAGTTCACGGTTAAGTCTATACAGTTGTATACAATTTTCCATGTTGAGTTTTGGAAACGTTAATTCTGGGAGATGATTATGGGTTTTCTGGAAAGAAAAAAGATATCTGGTCTCTCAAGTGTGGGAAATGCTGTATATGTTCTATATTTCACTCTTGGAGATGCAAAATACCAATTAGTAAAATAAAGACCATGACATTCCCTACATTGAGTAAAACCTATTTAACTTTGCTTAACCCAGAATCCTGGAAAATGGACTTTTCCCCTAGCACACGTATCAGTATCCTGAGAAAAAACACTCTGCATTGTACTAGTCTGTGAAGCATGGTTTTTGGCATCCTGTGGCTTCTCAAATACACCTTAAATGGCAAATCATTTACAGAGCTTTCAGATGAGATTGAGATAGAAAAGTAGAGAGCACTGGTGTGTACTTAACATCTTAATTATAGATGCTATGTTCACCCTTGTGTGTACTTGTTCCCACCATACAAAGATAATGTGTCTTGATCAATTAATATAGAACAACTCCTGGGCTTCTGTAATAAAGCCCTCTAAATTAGTATTCCTTCCATGGGAAAAAAATAAAAGCTACTCGACCCAGATGTCCATCAACAGAGGAAAGAAATAAATTTTGATATACTCACATAATGGAATAAGGCACAGTGATGAAAGAAAATGAACCATAGCTCCACACAAAAACCTTGTCAATATTAAAAAAAAAAAAATCACTGATGGGAAAAATCAAACATAAAAGAGTACATGCTGAACAATTCCATTTATATGATGGTCAAGAACAGGCAAAAATACCCTAGGAGAATAGAAGTCAGAATAGGAGTTACCCTTGTGGAGACTGTTGAGGAGGGGGCTAAGAAGCCAACCACGTTCTACTGAATAAATCCTGATCTCTTTAATTATTTTATGAGTACACCGACATATGAAATGATTGAGCTGTACATTTAATATCTGTACACTTCACTCTATAAAAGTTACAGCTCAAGAGGGAAAAGCATTGTGGCTCATTATTGCTTTCTAGGACAAAGATGAAATCCCCAATCCTGGCCCTTTCGCAATATGACCCTAAGTTACCATTCCAACATGCCATGTGCTCCAGGGGTCCAGGCATATAGAATATAATGTAATATCCACTCCCTGCTTCCTGGACATCTGAACCATTTATTATTCAATGTTGCTGTTGACTTTCACGCTTTCCTCTGTTTGTACAGGCTGTCCTGTTTTCTGAGATGTCCTTCCTTTTCTTCCTGCCTATTGATATTCCATTCATTCTTGCCCAGTTGTTTCTTCTGTAAAGCCTCCCCTGAGGTCTCCAAAATGAATTCTTGTTCTTCATCTGGGTTCCCACAGCCAGCCATCCCTAGCGACAATGTACTTACAGCTGACATAGATTAGGAGTTTTCTGGGACTTGCCTGCCTTCAAATATTTATCTCTTTGTCTCCATAGTACATTGTTACTATGTATTCTCACTTTTGTCTTATTTTTCTCACTTTTGTTTTGGAGCATGTGGCCAACAAAAATATAATTCTAATGATACAGTAAGTTTTATAATTCCTTCTCCTCCTCCTTAGCCAGTGTGACCTTATTTTCTTGAATAAAGATTCTCTCTTACTCATTTTTGTAGCCACAAGACTTGACCTTGATAATGAAGTGGCAATCATCTCTGTATTATAAGTAAATTTCACCTTTCTAGAAGCAGACAATTTGCATTGTGAATCACATTTTTGTTGCTGTAATTAAGTGATCAGAAGGCAAGATTTCTGATTATATCATTTACAATAGTCATCTTTTTCCTGGGCAGGTTGGGATTCTGTTTGGGGGCTGGTGTCAAACTGCGCTCAATTTCTAGGTCTTCCTTCCACAATAGGCAGCTTGTCTGTCTCAACTTCCTCATCAGTTAAAAATTTTTCTGGGTGAAAGTTAAATGAGTTAACTGACTGTGAAGTACTTAGCACTGTGCCTAGCACAAAGTAAGCATTCAATAAATGTTAGTTTATACCATATGAAATTGCCAACATTCAACTGTTTCACATAAAAATGGCAGTTTCATATGATATAATGTAAACTATTATCAAAATCACCATTATCACTTCCCTTTACAATGCTGTCCATCAAAGGGCTCATAATTAGTTTCTTTTTAATATTCAGTATGATTGGTACACAAATTCAACATGTGTATACAGTAGGCTAGGCTCCTGTGTATACAGTAGGCTAGCATGTATAAAGCGTGCTGTAGGCTCATGCTTTTTCTCCCAGGTAGTGAAGGATGCCCTGCTATAGACAGAAAGCGAACCAAACAGTCTCCAACTCTTCCTCTGAGAAGAGTTACCTCCTGTACAGTTTCATCAGCTTCAAACTTAACGACCAGAGCTCGTAAACTAACATTCTCACTCAAGTGCACACATTCTAATTAGATCCAAATATAAATTTCTTTAAACACTGTATCTACAAAATGACTTGAAAAAGGACTCATGAAGTTACTTAAAACTTTCAGGGAGAATTTGCTTCCTTATTCATTCAACAAATATTAATTGAGAGTCCACCAGGTTCCCGCCATTGGTCTGGTGGGAATGCAAAAATTAACGAGTCCTAACTCCAATCTTCAAGGAGCATATGGCTTACCAGGCTATTCATGTCTTATTTATTTTTCTATAATTAAATAATTAAATTAATACAATATTCCTCCACACTGGCACATCAGGGATCTGTCTCTTTTGTTTCTGTTTCTTTTTACCAATTTTCTCTTGCCTTCCTCTATTTTTTCTTTCTTAGCATTCCATTCTACAGTTTTTTAAGAACAAAGTTTACCCCTTTTGAATAATCTTAATCTCCTAATTTAATTCTTTTAATTAAGTCCATATTCATTTAAATAGTTATAAGCATTCTTAAGGGAATCACATTACTTAATTATAATTAGATAATGAGTATTCGATTACTGAGCTTCTAAAATAAAATTTATAATGCCAGGGACTGAAAAGCACGATATCTAGAATCTTTTATTATGGAATTACCAATGAGAATAATCTATTGGGAATAACTAATTTGTTCAAGCTGGTTAAAGCAAGTGCATGTGAAAGTAAATGTTTTAATATTACCTGATAGAAATAGCCTCCCCTTTATTTAATGTCTTTTTTCTGGAAGACTGTAGAACGCATTACTCATAATGCCATTCCTGGACACAAAGACCCTCTGAGACGGTAGACAATGGTACAGTTTACAGACTCCAATGTTTAAAATGTAAACCAGCAGCGTGGGATGGAGAACTCCCTTCTCTATGAGAATCTTCATCATCTTGTGCATTGATGCTTTGTGTATTCGTTAAATGACCACACCAGCTCATTTCAAATGGGTAAACAAGAGGTACCACTCACTGTGACTTCTCCAGGAAATATCAAATATTCTTGGTCTAGAAAGTAAAATAGATCTAAAAGAAGTACAACTATTTAGAAGGAAGCAGAAGAGAGATTAAGAAATGGATTTTTCATTTCCGTATTCTGGGGATAAAAGAGAGACAAAATGTTCAGGTTAGCTGGAAAGAGAAGTGCAGTACAGGGAATATAAATCATTGCTAGACAGGAAATATAATCTTTCAAGGAGCCAAGTAGGAGATATCTGATGTAAATAAGTTAGGTCTGAGAAGGAGACCGAAGTGTATAGAATCGGAAGATACTTGATTCAGAAGGCTTTTTACAAAAGGGGGATACAATGGACTTCTATAATCTATGTGCAGTTACCTCCTTGCATATAATTTGTATCTTCAGTTAACATCACCAACTATGTTTTTGCTGCACTAAAGAAATCATCTATAAGAAAGAACGGAAAGGCTGATTTCTAGGGCTTCAAAAATAAGAAAGAAAGATCCTAAGATACTTGGATATGGCATCTTTGGCAGAGATAGTGCCCCTGAGCATCCCGGGGGGGAGAGTCTAACCCACCACTGCCCACTCTCTTCCGGCCCCAGCATGCTGGGCTCATCCTGGTTTTAACATTGTTGGAGTAGGAAATAATATTCCAGTTGATGCTGGTCAAGCATTGCCACATATTATCATCACTACTATACAATCTTCTTTTTCCTTGTCCATCTGGAATATTCTTATATTTGGCAGGCTAATTTCTGGCAATCCAAGTTTAGATATCTATTTTAATCGAATACAGCTTTAATAACATCAGTGCTGGGAGCCAGGCCCACCTTAGTGGTTAATCATTGCTATGCGTCGCGTTTCTTTGCCACTTGCTGCTTTAGATCCTGCCTGTAGTGTGCCAGTGGTGGCATAAAGCTCCTTTGTGTAACCCTGGCTTGTCCTACTCATTCCTCAGTTCTAGATGCTGACTTATGCAGTCTAGCAGGTAATTCATCTGCTTCCCCCAGCCCTCAATAAACACTGGTTATTATTTTTCCTTGTACATGCAGGAAGTATAGTGTCCAAAAGGATCTCAATTAAGAGCCTGAACTATAATCACTTCATGATCCCAATGGCTTTGCTGGGCTTGTGGGAATGGTGGGCCAAGGGGTGGCTTGTTAAGCCGGTATTTGCATGAAGTGGTCAGCAGCCTTCTGAGTCTAAAGGAAGAAGAGAGCTGAAGGGCTAAAGCTGGGCCCTAAATAGTGGACCAGGCTTGGGGCACAAAAGGAATTTTGAATAGAATGAGATGACACTCAGATGGTGCAAGTTACTGCTAAGAAGGATGCAATAAAAACTGATATAGGTGACCTTCCTCAGTTGGAGTGATGGTAAGTGCCTGGGCTGGACGCTGTGGCCTGAGCGTTGGACACCCCACAACTGTCTTAGGAAAGTCGAAGAGACATTCAAGCAGCAGCTGGAACAAGAGCAAAGGGCCCTGGCAAACGCCACAAGGCAGGTGGAAAGCATATGTTTGCCGTCCTGCTTGAGCCAAGCACTGGGAACTCTGAAATAGCTGAAGGGAATCCGATTGTGGCTTAAGGTTCCGAGATCGTTAATTCAGAGGTAACTGGAGAAATGCAATTTGTTATATCATTATCCCTGGCGGTGCAGTGGTTGAGAGTCTGCCTGCTGATGCAGGGGACGCGGGTTCGTGCCCCGGGCCGGGAAGATCCCACATGCCGCGGAGCGGCTGGTCCCGTGAGCCATGGCCGCTGAGCCTGCGCGTGGGCGCCCGTACCAGAAAAAAAAAAAAAAAACCCTGTCATTATATCATTATTAAGCTGATGTGGCATGGGGAAATAAAAGCCCAATGGACAAAGAGGAGAATGACAGGTCTTTAAACACTTGATTTCTACCTAAGTTTTCAGAATCCAGTTTAATAAAAACTAGTGTTTTTGTATAGAGTTCTGTTCAGTGTGGAATTTCGACATGATATGATAGCATTGTCTGGGACCTTGTTAGAAATGCAGATTTGCAGGCTCCACCCAAACCTACTGCAAAAAACCCCCTGCATTTGGCAATAGTCCCAGGTGATTCGTATGCACAAGACTTTAGGGAACAGGAGACAAACTGATGGCTTCAGAGTTAATCTGGCCAACAGACAAAAATAGCAATTTCACCTTCTCTCTTTATTTACAGTATATGCCTGACTCCTGCAGGCAACTGAGCTTTAGTTATGGCAGTATAATTTAGTTCACAACACTTGGAATTTGTATGATAATATTTTAATGATATTATGTAATATTTCATATCTGTAAGAGTCTAGTAAGATTTCTGGCCCTAGGTTTGTCAATCAACCTATAAAAGGAATTCCACCCCCATGAAGAAAGAAAGGCCTCCTACGAAGTCAATGTACCCTTTCTCCTCTTAGTTATTTTCAATCAAAAGGAAATGAATGGGTCATAAGCATCTGGAGACCTTGATGGTGCTTGATGACCTAAAGATCTGTGAATAGGCGTGAGATATTTGAAGTCTCTGATTTCAGATCCCAGTGATTCTGATACCACGCCTCCTCTCCAATCTTTAAAAAAATACATAAATAAAACCAAAATAGCATCTCCAGAGAAAGTAATTTGTATTTCCCAAATTAAGCAATACTTGCGGCCTAATATCTACATAGACACCCATTTCTTTGGATTATTATCATCAGTTATACTAGATAATGAAAACAACACATTTCAGACACAGGAATGAACTTCCAGATAATCTAGTTCAAACCACTCATTATACAGATAAGGAAACTAAGACCAGAAAGGTGAAGAAACTTTGCTTAAGATCATAGCATTTATTGATATTTCTTCTTTTTATCTCTTTATATATCAATTTTATTTCTGCTTAATATGTACACAACCCAATGTTTATGGCATTTTAAACTTTGATTTTAGTAAAACAACTCTACTGATAATTCCAGAATTGCCAAAGCTTAACTTCTCAGTTAACTGAAACTGTACACGTAATAATCATTGCAATTTTGGACAATGACCTAGGAACATCGTATTTCTTTGACCATCTCACTTCTCTCTTTCTTTCTTTGACCATCATCCTTCTCAGGATTGCTTTGGCTACTTGGGGTCTTCTGTGCTTCCATATGCGTTTTAGGGTTATTTTGTCTATTTCTGTGAAAAATGCCAATGACTTTCTTGGCATCAGCTTATTCAGAGAGATTCAAATCAGGATTAAGTATGAATAGGACTTACTAGTAGGGGACAGTATGAGGAGTGGTGTCTTCATAGGGTATAGGGGCTACTCTCCAGTCTCTAAGTAGTCAACTCAAGTACGATAACACAAGCAACATTGGATGGGTGTTGGTGCCACTCTGGCTTAGAAGCCCCATGATGCACAGGAGCGAATATCTCTTATCACAGACCCCCAGGCACAGCTCTCATGGGTCTGAGCAGGGGGTGTGCAATTACAAGAATGCTGCAGACTCAGGGAAGTCTCCAAACTATTTCACTCACAGTCCTCCCAAACCAGATGCAGCTTACCCATCAGGGCCATTTTTTTTAGCATATAGAATGTGTCTAGAAACCCAGTTGACATTCTACCTTTCTCAGATTTCCAAGAGACTAGAGTTAGAGAGTTAACCACAAATCATTTTTCCATAGAGAAGGAAAAAGAAGTTTTTTTGGTTTTTGTTTTTTTAAACCATTACATGTCTACACTGGTATGTAAATCTGCAGACACACTTGAAGAAGAAGGATGCGGTGGGATGACTAATTCCACTGGATAGCAAGACTTGACAAAGCTGAAGTAATTAGTAATAATGTTCTAGGAAAAGAAAATAATTAGAATGATGGAACAGTATAAAACAAGAGAGCTTGGAAACAGACCTACTACACATTTCTGGATTGTCTGTGTTTCCCCCAAATACATATATTGAACTTCTAATCTCCAGTGTGATGGTATCAGGAGGTGGAGCCTTTGGAGATGATTAGGTCCCGAGGGTGGAGCCCTCATGAGTGGGATTAATACTCTTATAAAAGATACCCCCATGGAACTCCCTTGTCTTTTCTGCCCTGTGAAGATATAGCAAAAAGACCGCTGTCGATGACTCAGGCAGTGGATCCTCACCAGACACGGAATCTGTCAGCAACTTGATCTAGGACTTCAAAGTCTCCAGAACTGTGAAAAATAAATTTCTACTGTTATAAACCACCCAGTCTATGGTATTCTGTTAAAGCAACCTGAACAGACTAAGACAGACACTAAGTACAATAAAAAATATAGGGCTCTATTAAAATCAAGAATTACAAGATGCTATTAAAAGATACCATGAAAAGAGTAAAAAGAAAGCCACAAAGTGAGAGAAGAAATTTGCAACACACGTAACTGAAAAAGGGTGCATACCTAATATACACAAACAATTCCTACAGGTTAATAAAGAAAGATAAACAATTCATTGGAAAAATGAGAAAGAGACTGTATCACTTTTGGAAATCCAAAAGACCCATAAACCTATGAAAAGTTGCTCAATCTCATTAGCATCAGGGAAATGAACATTAAAACCTTGATTAGAGGGGCTTCCCTGGTGGCGCAGTGGTTGAGAATCTGCCTGCCAATGCAGGGGACATGGGTTCGATCCCTGGTCCAGGAAGACCCCACATGCTGCGGAGCCACTAAGCTGGTGCACCACAACTACTAAGCCTGCGCTCTAGAGCCTGTGAGCCACAACTATTGAGCTCACCTGTCACAACTACTGAAGCCCGTGCACCTAGAGCCCATGCTCAACAACAAAGAGAAGCCACCGCAATGAGAAGCCCGCGCACTGCAACGAAGAGTAGCCCCCGCTCACCGCAATGAGAGAAAGCCCGGGCGCAGCAACGAAGACCCAACACAGCCAACAACAACAACAGCAACAACAACAAACCTCGATTAGATGCCATTACACAACTACCAGAATTGCTAAAAATATTTTTAAAAATTGACATTACCCTGTGATGGTATGTGGAACAGCAAACTTTAAGTCACTCGTGCAGACATGTAAATGGATAAAATTGCTTTAAAAAAGGCTTTTGTATCGTCTACTAAAGCTGAGGATTTACACAGTCTTTGATCCAGCAACTCTACTTTTAGATAGAACAGATCCAAGAAAAAACATGCTCGTGTGCATCTGCAGATGTGAACAAGAATGTTCATGGCATTATCTGACCACCTCAAAATTGGAAACAACCCTAGTACCCATCAACAGTTTAAATTGTGGCATATTTATACCATGGAACATTATGACAATGAAATCAACTATGGCTATGTACCATGACATGAACGAATCTGACAAATTTAACAGTGAGCAAAAGCAATACAGGCAGAAAATTCAGGCAGGATTTCACTTCTATAAAGTAAAGAAACTTGCAAACCAAATTTATGGTATTAGAAGTCAGAATAGCAGATACTTTAAGGAAGGAGGCAGCAGTAGTGGTTCAGAAGAAACCTGAGGGGACTTCCAGGCTGCCGGTAATATTCCATTTTGTGTTTCCGTTTGTGTGATGGTTTCATGAGTAAGTGCTGTCGGATAAATCATTGAGTTATGCCATGTTTGATCTCGTGTACTTTTCTAGATGTCTTACGTATTATAATGGAAAGGCTTTGCAAAAATACATTAGTAACAGACAGTATGGGACAGATGGAGGTCAGGGGTGAGAGAAAAGCTTTCACTGTATGTGGTTGTATATTTTTTTGGTTCTTGAAACAAGTAAATATGCTAATTATTTTTAAAAATAAATCTGATTTTTGACAAAGATGAAAAAATAGAAGATAAACTAAAATCTCACAGGAGAGCCCTGTGGTCCATGGTCATTACAGGGCCTTGGTATAAGGAAGTGTATTAGTTTGCTAGGGCATCCATAACAAAAGACCACTGATGGGGTGGCTTTAACAATAGAAACTTATTTTTTCACAATTCTGGAGGTTAAAAGTCCAAGATAAAAGTGTTAGCAGATTTGGTTTCCTCTGAGGTCTCTCTCCTTGACTTGCAGAAGACCACCTTCTCACTGTGTCCTTATGTGGTCTTTCCTCTGTGTCCTAAGGTCCTCTTCTTATAAAGGCACCAGTCAGATTGTGTAAGGACCCACCCTAACAGCCTCATTTTAACTTAATCACCTCTTTAAAGATCCTATCTCCAAGTACAGTCACACCTAGAGGTACTGAGGGGTTAGGCCTTCAAGGCATGAATCAGTGGTGGGGGGCAGGGGGTGCAATTCAGCTCATCGCAAGAAAGGATGTCTGCATGTGCTTCAGCTTGCGCACATTAGCCTTTGGGCAAGGCAAAGGCTCAGCACCATTTGGTTCTCCTAATGGGCTTCTTAAACTAGCAAGATTTCATTCTAGTCTCTGCTGCCAACTCTATCCAGATTTAGGAAAAATCTGAGGAGACATACTTTCCTTTGGATGTTTCCAGAATTTCTATTATGTGTCACAGCCCATTTAAACACAACTCAAAAGAAAACAGATTCTCTGATGTGTTCTGCTTATCTCATTGAGGGCTATTCTTTTTTCCCCCCTGCCAGAGAAATAATCCTCTTGAGATACTCTCCAAGAGTCTTTTGGAAAATGTTATAGAACAATATACACATGAATACTCATGTACTTTGTGCTTTTTAAAACATGGAAAGTAACCAAATTCTATGCCA